>NC_072385.2:100501730-103001730 GCF_028885625.2 Pongo pygmaeus
GCACCTGGCCACCATGACTTGATTTTTAAAACATCATAGTGGCCCAAATAATGGCACCAATAGGTGACCTGAGTAGGCTTTTGGCACCCATGACATCCACTGGCCTCCACCTCTGAAGTTATCCCAAATAAACATACACTCAAAGTAAAATAGGATCTGTGTTATACGAAAGCAGCTTCCAGGCAAACTCCCTAGCTCCTCTTCCCAACCCAATTGTTACTCCCAAGCCATATACAGAAATCTGGTGCTACCACTCATACCTCTAATTCTATCATGGCTGAAACCTGTAGGAAGGCACCAGTTGCTCTGATCTTCATGAATGGAGCCTGATCAGCCTCATTTTCCCAGTAGTGGATGTTTGCTGCTCAGGCCAGACCCCATATTTGATGTGATATGCTGCAGCATAATACGTGGACAGTTATGTGCCCTCCTGGAGGTGCCTGCAAAGAGTGGCAACTATAACCAGCTGCAGTGGCTTGCAGTCTGCCCCAGAGCTTTGTAGATTTGACATGCAAATTAACTCTTCAGGCAACAATCCTAAAAGGTCTTCCTGGAACCAGTCAGGAAGCACCGATGATTCTATCTCTGATCCTGGACCAGCATGAGGACTGTAGTGTCCAGGCTGAATGTCCCTTCTTTCTGCTGTTTTACATATTCATGTGCAGGAAGGAGAGCATGCCACATAGTATAGTCAGGAATCCTGCCTGTTTGAAAGAGTATAATTCTAGATATGAGAAAAAACAATGGTTCAGAGTTTCCCAGTAACCCTAAACCAGAGGTGCTGCTTGTGGTTTTCAAAGTGCTTGCAAATTCTTTGACACTCTTCCCATCAAATGGTAGAGTTTATGTTCCCTCCTCTTGAACTTGGGTGGGCTTTTATAACTGCCTTGATGAACAGAATGTGGCAGAAGTGAGGATAATTCTGAGTGAAGTTAGACATACAGCTTCTCCTGGCTTCTCTGGGGAGAACTGCTCTGAGGGGCATGAGCTTCCATGTACAAATCAAGATACTCTGAAAAGGACCACTTGGAGAGTCTAAATAAGTAGACAGATACCTAAGGAGCCCCAGCTGTTCCTATCCCCAGCTTCTTGAGTCTTCCTAGCCCAGGTGCCAGAGCTTTCAAGATGACCCCAGCCTCATCCACCAAGTGACTACAGCCTCATGAGAGACCCCAACCCAGCTCAGCCAACCTGCTTCCTAATTTCTGATGCCTTGAAACCATAAAAGACAACTGCTCGTTCTCGTTTCAAGCCTTTACAATTTAGGGTGATTTGTTATGCAACATTCAATAACCAGACCACAGCCTGAGTAAATGAAGCTGCTGAAGGGAGCCCAAGAGAAACTCGGAATTACCTCCAAATTTCTCTGAAGAAAGGATTTGAGGTAAGGAAAAGATCCTGCAGCTGCTTGTAAGACAGATCATCTGTCCTCACCATGCTGAAAGAGCAAGGTGGACTCCTGCTTGAAGAGCACTGTAATTTACTCATGCAGTAATGTGGAATCAGGAATGGAAAGTGATAGTAACAATTTGCTTGCAATTACCAGGGCAAGGGCAGAGACTTGGAGAACACAGTGGGAAATGAATGGTAAATATGTCATTCTCTACTGGAGGCAGCAGTGGGAAGTAATTAGCTGGAGAGGAGTGGGAACTGGCTAAGGTCAGAATAAGAATTGGGTTACAATGGGCTAGAATAAGAGTGAGGCTGTACAGCATTACTATCTTTCAAATTCAAATACCCTTCTGTACCTCGCTTTGGGTTGCTGGGACAGAAACTGCAAACGGCATTTCTATTTTTCCAGCCAGATACCTTTCAGGCTCTTTCCGGGGTGGTAGAGGGAGCCTGCAAGGCTGGAGGAAGAAGAGAGAACTTACTGCCTCCTGTCTACTGCTTATTCCTGTGATGTCACCTGAGCAAAGCTTCTTCATATGGGCAGAGGCACGGCCTTCTCACAGCAGCAGCTGAATCTGCTTTTCAATTTTGTCCCATTTATAAAACACGCTCCTTTGTACCCACTCAGAGACATTAGCCCCAGCTGGCCAGTACCAACTCCTCAGAAAATTTGAGTCTCCAAGACTCCTACTCTACGTTTCTAAGTTTAATAATTCCAATCTCTTCCCTCTTTTCCCTCAGTTGAAAGTGTGTTAGCTGATGACTGCAGTTGCCACCTACCTCTGTGATACTTTAGAGATCTTTTTCCTTTCTCAATTACCTAGCTAACGGCTTTTTACCTAGTTGCAGTTCTTCATATTAAAATTTTCCTGTTCCTTTACCTGGTGTGGCTTCTGTCTGCTGAATGGATCCTGACTAATACAAAGGCATTTCTTCCAAAGAAAAATCTATGATGGTAACTGAGGTTGGGGGTAACTGAAGGTTGAAATAGCAGGGAAATCAAGTTCAAATACCAAATGCAAAGACCACAGACAGAATTCGAAAGAGTGACCACAAAGTTAGGAGGTTGAAGGTGGGCAGAGACACAAGCAAAATAAGAGTAGGACTGGAACAAGATAGAAGGCTTAGGGTGATTGCTATGAAGGTGGAAATTATCAACCCATCCACCTACCCTCTACCCATCCCCAGTCAGTAGGATGGGTAAAGCTGACTTAAAAACCTCAGGCAAGGCCAGGCGCGGTGGCTCACGCCTGTAATCCCAGCACTTTGGGAGGCCGAGGTGGGCAGATCATGAGGTCAGGAGGTGGAGACCATCCTGGCTAACACGGTAAAACCCTGTCTCTACTAAAAATACAAAAAATTAGCCAGGCATGGTGGCATGTGTCTGTAGTCCCAACTACTCGGGAGGCTGAGGCAAGAGAATCGCTTGAACCTGGGAGGCGGAGGTTGCAGTGAGCCGAGATCGTGCCACCGCACTCAAGCCTGGGCGACAAAGCGAGACTGTGTCTCAAAAAAAACAAAACAAAAATCTCAGGCAAAAGTGGACATTAGTTGTCTAGATTTGGGGTTGGTGAGGGTTTTTTATTGGAGGTGGGAGTTGTTTTGTTTTGTTTTTTTGAGACAAGGTCTTACTTTGTCACCAGGTTGGAGTGTAGTGGTACGATCTCTGCTCACTCCAGCCTCACCCTTCTGGGCTTAGGTGATCCTCCTACCTCAGCCTCCCAGGTAACTGGGTTGACAGGCACATGCCACCATGCTTGGCTAATTTTTAAAATGTTTCGTACAGATGGGGTCTTGCTATGTTGCTGAGACTTGCCTTGAACTTGTGAGCTCAAGCGATCAAGTTCTAAGAGCAGCTTATAATATGATTTTTAACGTGTGTTGTCTGTGATCATAGAGTCAAATAGACATGGAAAGAAAGACGGCCTTTTCTGCCTTGTGCCTCTTTCCATGTCGATTCTAAGGACCAGGATTGCCTTGAGACCAACACTGTGAGAGCCCTGACTCAGTACCCACAGATATTCTATCTGCACATTGCAGAGCACTAAGCCAGTCCACCTTCTCAGCTCCAGACGAGTCAATTTCATGCACTTTCAGCATCTCCATGTGGATGTTTCCAGGCACCTCAAACTCACCATGCTCAAGGATGGATCTAATCTCTTTTTTCATTCAGAAATCCCCCCCGCCGCCACCGTGGAAAGTAGGTAGGAAACACTAGATTTCTTCAATGTAGCCCCCAAACACAGAAACCTGGTCGCCGCCTTTTTAATTTTTTTTTGAGATGGAGTCTCACTCTGTCGCTTAGGCTGGAGTGCAGTGGTGCTATCTCGAATCACTGCAACCTCCACCTCCCAGGTTCAAGCGATTCTCCTGCCTCAGCCTCCTGAGTAGCCGGGACTACAGGTGCATGCCACCACACCCGGCTAATTTTTGTATTTTTAGTACAGACGGGGTTTCACCATGTTGGCCAGGCTGGTCTTGAACTCCTGACCTCAAGTGATCCACCCACCTTGGCCTCCCAAAGTGTTGGGATTACAGGCGTGAGCCACCGCGCCCGGCCCTGGTGGCCTCTTAGCATCATCCCTTTTTGCTTATTCTGGCTTCAAACTATTTGAAATACTCTGTGTGATGCATGAGTGAACAAAATGAAGTCTTATTGCCTAGTTGGGAAAAATGGAAAATCAGCAAAAGGTAAATCTGGGAAAGACTTTGTATTTAAATATCTCTCTTTGAAGGGACTCATGAAAAATTGAGAAAATGGGGAGTGGTACTGGTGATGAGGAACGCAGGGAGGGAATTCTGAAATCTCCAGCTCTGATTTGCAGAGAAGGTTTGAGAATAAAGAGCTCCAAGAGCTGTTTGACTCATGTTGCCCGATCCTGAAATCCAGAAGTCCCCTGGCAGGAAACCCTCTGGAGACGACAGACTAAACCATCCTGCCATTGTCAGCCTCACAAGGGGCTCAGCAACTCAGCAAAAGGAAGTTGTTTTTTTGTATTGCACTTCTTTTTTGTCTTAAAGAGATATCCTTCTTAATAGTTACATTAATATCCTGAATAAAGATGGAGAGTGTATGTCAACTTGGAAGAGACAGCAACCATACTGGAAGTCAGAATCAGAATCTCAAAACATCTTAACATAAGGCTAAAGTAAGGGACCAACAACAGAAGAGAAAATTAATAGGAGCAAAGGTAAAATTTTGTACTGAGGTTCAAAAAGCCATTTGTAGAAGTGCAGAATGGGGAGATGTGGCTGAACAGGACCCCATACTTTCCAAGCTTGTTCTTGATGTTCTCTCAGTCAGGGTATGCTAACTGCTATAATGACAGTGCCCAAGTCCCAGTGATTTCAAGATATCCTGTGGAGAAAAAAGTGTGGAAGGGGCCAGGCACAGTGACTTATTCCTGAAATCTCGGGACTTTGGGAGGCCAAGATGGACAGATCGCTTGAGCCCAGGAGTTCAAGACCAGCCTGGGGAACATAGTGAGAACTTGCCTGTACTAAAAATAAAAATAAAAATAAATCAGCCGGTCATGGTGACGTGTACCTGTAGTCCTAGCTGCTCGGGAGGCTGAGGTGGGAGGATCACCGGAACACAAGAGGTCAAGGCTGCAGTGTGCTATTATTGTGCCACTGCACTCCAGCCTGGGTGTCAAAGTGAGATTCTGTCTCAAAAAAAGTGTGGAAGGGATAACAGTGCTGGCTCAATTGATTGCTTCCTGTAAGACTGGACATTTCCATTAACATGTGCCCAGCAAAGGGATTTTTAGATAATATCATCTAATTTTAACTAAGTTAACCCTCATATTGGAAAAATGGCTTTAAAAATATTTCTGTAAAAAAATAGGTGAGAGAAGGACAACAGCAAAATAAACCTGAAGAAAATGGCAGAGCAAACCCTTCTATTCTAAATATAAATTCTACATCAGCCACAATATGAGGTTAAAAAAAAAGAATGGTAGGATAATTAGACCAGCAGGTAGTCAAATCCAAAGTCAAATCCAAAGTTATCAAAAAGACCATTTAAATTATGAATTTATATCCACTGCCATTAATGATAAAATTCTTCCTAGTTGGCTGGCATGTTATGTCTTAAGATGTTAACTAGTAATAATATAAAGTTATTATGATTAACAAGATATTTGAAAGCCAAACATTCAAAATAGAAGAAAAATTTCAGCAGCTTTTTGAGAAATTTCACAAAACCTACTAATAATTGCTTAGAAACTTCTTTTGAGGTTTTTTGTTTTACAGTTAAGAAACAAGAGCCACAAACCATTGGGGTCTCTGGTTCTTCCTGCCACAACAAAAAATGTTGAAATAATTGTAAAACAAAAGGCCAAAAACTAAAATTCACTTTTTTGTCAGCAATTTTTTGGGAAGTCACATAGTAAACATTACAGAAGGTATGAAGAAACAATTTAGTATTGGCCATGCATTTAGGTGAAAGTATAGGTATTTCTATCATGTCTCAGCTTATGGCATTTTTTGAATTCTATTTCAATAGTTACATTCTTGAAGAACTGCTTTTTTTTTTTTTTTGAGACAGAGTTTTGCTCTTGTCGCCCAGCTGGAGTACAATGGCGCAGTCTTGGCTCACTGCAACCTCCGCCTCCTGGGTTCAAGTGATTCTCCTGCCTCGGCCTCCTGAGTAGCTGGGATTACAGTCACCCGCCACCAGGCCCAGCTAATTTTTGTGTTTTTAGTAGAGACGGTGTTTCACCATGTTGGCCAGGCTGGTCTTGAACTGCTGACCTCAGGTGATCCACCCACCTTGGCCTCCCAAAGTGCTGGGATTACAGGCGTGAGCCACCATGCCTGGCCAAAGAACTGCTTTTTAATGAAGCACTTTAAAGAAAAAAATCATACTGGAAAATCAGACTAAAGAATATCTCAATGATAAATAATTTCTTTTTAAAAAACAATATTTTATGGGAAAACTTTTAAAGTATAACCACTGAATTTATAAGAATAAAAGGTATTCCTGCAGAGGAACAACAAAATTTCCAGAAACCTTGACAGAGATATTCATCTCAGTGGTGTTCATCCAATGTGTCATTCAATGGGGAGCTCATACACCAAGAAATTGTTGCTGGAATGTGCATAATACTCTTGATATCAACAATGCAATTCGTTTCAAAGAAAACCTGTAAGCAGCAGAACTTTGGAAGGTTATAATGAGATAGAAAGTCTTTTGAGATTGCATCATAATCCTTCTTCTTCTTCTACCCAATATTGATTTTCTTCTCTTCTCTTCTAGGGGTATTTTCCCAAGAACACTCCCTAATTCGATCCCTATGTGCTAATCCCCATCTCACAGTCTGCTTTCCAGAAGACCCGCTTGCAGTGGTGGCAGGAATGGTCCAAGAAAGCACATGCCCATGTGAGATTCTGCAGCTGCCAACCACCGGCCAGCTAGCAGTGAGAATCCAGATAACCAAGGTGTCCTTGAAAAAGTGACAGTTAATCTGACACCTGAAGGGGCATTTAGTCAGACCAAGGAGTATTGGTAGGAAGAAGAAGAGAAGTATTCCAAGCAAGAACCAATTGTGGCCAAGTCCCAAAGGGATAAAGAGTGAGTTACAATCACGGAATTAAAAGAAATTTCTTGTGACTGTGTGTTGGGTTATTAGAGGGAGACAGCAAGAGGGCACACAGCCCAAGATGAGGCTGAGGAGGCAAGCAGGAGACATGCAGATTTATCTGGAAGAGGCCAGGCACAGTGGCTCACATCTATAATCCCAGCACTTTGGGAGGCCGAGGTGGGTGGATCACCTGAGGTCAGGAGTTCGAGACCACTCTGGCCAACGTGGTGAAACCCCGTCTCTTACTAAAAATACAAAAATTAGCTGGATGCAGTGGCATGCGCCTGTAATCCCAGCTACTCGGGAGGCTGAGGCTGGAGAAACACTTGAACCCAGGAGGTGGAGGTCGTAGTGAGCCAAGATTGTGCCACTGCATTACACTCCAGCCTGGGCGACAGAGTAAGACTCCATCTCAAAAAAAAAAAAAAAAAAAGATTTATCTGGAAGACCATTATGGAAGGGGAGATGAGGCGAAGGGAGTGGGGAGTGAGTGACTTTCAGAGTCTGAGTTGGACAACTAAACAAGGCGGAGATTATCTAAACTCCGTGGAAGCAAGAGCCTTGTCTGCGCTGCTATATTCTCAATGTGCAACACTAGTCTGGTAGGTCTTCCATAAATATTTGTTGAGTAAATGAATGAATGCGTAGATGAATAAGCTGGGAAGTTAAGATGCTAAATTCACTTTTGGACACAGAATTTTTTTTTTTTTTTTTTTTTGAGATGGAGTCTAGCTCTGTTGCCCAGGCTGGAGTGCAGTGGTGCGATCTTGGCTCACAGTAACCTCCACCTCCTGGGTTCATGCCACTCTCCTGCGTCAGCCTCCCGAGTAGCTGGGACTACAGGCGCCTGCCACCATGCCTGGGTAATGTTTTGTACTTTTAGTAGAGACGGGGTTTCACCATGTTAGCCAGGATGGTCTCGATCTCCTGACCTCGTGATCTGCCCGCCTTGGCTTCCCAAAGTGCTGGGATTACAGGCGTGAGCCACCGCGCCTGGCCTTGGTCATAGAGAATTTTAAGTGCCCGTGGGTCCTCTTTTGAAAGTGTACTCTGGGGATTATACAACCTTTTGTTCAATTCTGAAGATAACCAGTGAAAAAATAACTCCTGTGTCCTTATTTGGAGACCATTATTCTCCCCCCACATTTAGAAGTTTGAAGTCCCCATAAAACCTGTGTAATCAATACCTAATCACCTTGAACCAAATGTGATTTTAAAAATGAGAGTAACTGAGTATTGATCTTAACTAATGAAGAAACTGCATGACTCTTGTGATCATCCAAATCCCTTTATCTTGTTGTAACTACAACGCACATAATTATCTTTTTTTTTCTTATTTTTAAATTTTGGAACTTGAGCCTAGCATGTCATATGCATATCACATTAAGGTGTTCTGGTCAAAGTTAACTGTAAAAGTATGGCACTTTTAAATGGACAAAAAAGGCTAGCTAATGAGTAGAAGGAAAATGAAAGATTAGACGGGATTCCAAGGATTTTTACTGCCATCCAGTGGTGGAGCTCTCACGCAAATACGATGTAAAGACCCCAGTCAGTCTTTATGTTTTCCACTGCCAAGTCCCAAATGCATTCATTCAAGCTTAGTGACTAACTTGCAATGCTAACCTACCATACAAGTTTGTATTGTGTTTTCTTGATTTTGAAAGTAATTGGTTGGTCTTCTTGTGATCCTGAAGAAGATCATAGCCTTCCATAAGCAGCCAGTTTAAGAGTTACTTGGGCCGGGCGCAGTGGCTAACACCTGTAAACTTTGGGGGGCCAAGGTGGGTGGATCACCTGAGGTCGGGAGTTCAAGACCAGCCTGACCAACATGGGCAAACCCTGTTTCTACAAAATATACAAAATTAGCCAGGCGTGGTGGCGCATGCCTGTAATTCCAGCTACTCGGGAGGCTGAGGCAGCTGAATTGCTTCAACCTGGGAGGCGGAGGTCGTGATGAGCCGAGATCATGCCATTGCACTCCAGCCTGGGCAACAAGAGTGAAACTGTCTGAAAAAAAAAAAAAGAGTTACTTGTACTTGATGAGGGGAGAATCTGACTCATTAATGCCCTCATATTGCCGGCACACTCAACCCCTTCCTGCTTTCCCAAGCCCACTGCATATTCACACCCTTATGGAGAGTGAACCTCACAGATTCACCTTTAAGTCCCAACTGGCCATATCTAAGTTATTTTTTACCTCTGATTTTATAACTGTTGGCTACTAGATGGACAGCTTAGAACCCATGGAAACAAAGAAAGGAATGGAAGAAACCCTAACTCACTGATATTAAACAAGCAAGTGCCTTTGCCAACCTGCTGGAGAAAAATAAATAAAATTGTTATCACCAGATTTAGTCTAAAAGAAAAATAATCGGCCCAAGCATAGCATGCATGTTTTACAAACTGCACTTTTTTGGCCTTGACAAACACCATCAAGTTTACCCAAAGTTCATAAAAGGTTAATGTTTTCTACTTTTGAAATGCACATATACTGTTCTCTGTGTGCTAATGATGTGGCCTCTTAACCAGGGTTTGATTTTTCTGTGCCCATCCACCAATTTGCTCAAAGTCATGGTCTCAGGCAGTGATGTCATTCCTTGACACTAAAAACAAACACCATCCAGATCTCTGTTTGCTTTCTCCTGCAGGTTTGTAGTCCATCGAAACAGTGCCAATGGGAAAGGGTACGGAGACCACAGGATTTTCTTGTACCCACTGGTTTAAGCAGCTGGTTCCCAGGGACTGGCCCAGACCAAAACAAAACAAAACAAAAAAATAAATTCCAGAGACTGCTGTGCAAACTACATAAAATTCTTAAGAATGTGAAGATGAAGGCACACAATTGGCATCCAGTATAAGGTCAATATCTACATTTAGTCTACATCTATATCTATATTTATTTATTTACTGAAATAGAAGGCTTGCCAACTTTACAAGGAAATTCTGGGGGAAAAAAATCGAAGTAGTTTTCTTCCCACTTGTTTTAAACATTGTTTTTTTTTTTTTTTTTGAAGTGGAGTCGCACTCTGTCACCCAGGCTGGAGTGCAGTGGCGCGATCTCTGCTCACTGCAAGCTCCGCCACCCAGGTGCACGCCATTCTCCTGCCTCAGCCTCCTGAGTAGCTGGGACTATAGGCGCCCACCACCACACCTGGCTAATTTTTTGTATTTTTAGTAGAGATGGGGTTTCACGGTGTTAGCTAGGATGGTCTCGATCTCCTGACCTCGTGATCCACCCGCGTCTGCCTTTAAACAGTTTTTTAAGTGATTCTACAGATACAGGTGTCCAGATGAAAACCACTGGTTATGGTTATGTAACAATGTTCTACTAATTCTACAAATAAATAATATCATGTGGTTAAAAATAAATATTTCAGTCGGGTGTGGTGGCTCACACCTGTAACCCTAGCACTTTGGGAGGTTGAGGCGGGTGGATCACCTGAGGTCAGGAGTTCGAGACCAGCCTGGCCAACATGGCAAAACCCTGTCTCTACTAAAATAACAAAAATTAGCCTGACGTGGTGGCGCACACCTGTAATCCCAGCTACTTGGGAGACTGAGGCAGGAGAATCTCTTGAACCTGGGAGGTGGAGGTTGCAGTGAGCCGAGATTGCACCAATGCACTCCAGCCTGGGTGACAGAGTGAGATTTTGAAAAAGAAAGGGAATGGAAGGGAAGGGAGAGAGGGAGAGAGGGAGAGAAGGAGAGAAGGAGAGAGAGAAAGATTTCAGTATCTGTGACTTTTGGCACTGAGTAGACTATAAAACAAAATGAATTTATTGGTAAATGAAATCCTATATCCTACATAGAACAACATAAAGAGATCAATACAATCTTCCAACAAATAATGGAAAGCAAAAGTAAATAACTTGAAATAAATTTGAATAAACTTTCATAAACACTAATAGAAATGAACTAGCAAAACAATATATATGAACAATATTCTTTTTTTTTTTTTTTTTTTTTGAGATGGAGTTTTGCTCTTGTCACCCAGGCTGAAGTGCAATGGCATGATCTCAGCTCCATGCAACCTTTGCCTCCCAGGTTCAAGCAATTCTCCTGCCTCAGCCTTCCTAGTAGCTGGGATTACAGGCCCCCGCCACCACACCTGGCTAATTTTTGTATTTTTAGTAGAGGTGGGGTTTCACCATGTTGGCCAGGCTGGCCAGGCTGGTCTTGAACTCCTAACTTCAGGTGATCCACCCACCTTGGCCTCCCAAAGTGCTGGGATTACAGGTGTGAGCCACTGCACCCGGCCAACAATTTTCTATACAATAGCCAACGTACCTGAAACCAAAGGCGTCAGTAAAAACTTGGGACAAAGCATCCAGCAAGAAAACAATGTCAAGGATGCCTATTTCAAGCTAATACACACAGTGAAAGTAAATATTTTACTATTAGTATATGATAAACACAGAAAAATTAATGGATTCTAATACAGTTGGACTCTTAAACACTACAGCAGTGCTTCCACTGGCTCACTGGACAACATCCACTTGCTATGCTCTGCCACTAGAGAATCTCACTATTGCTATTGTCTTCCTGTTTTCTACTTCTCCCTCCCTCATCCCCTCTCCAGGTTGTTGAGCGTTTTGTCTTCAATATAGGCACATTGCATGTGGTGTGGGGTGGCTCAGCTGCCAGAATAAATGAAATAACTTTGCTTTTCCTATATGCTAGGATACTGCATTTGTCCGTCCAGTGCCTCTGAACTGAATGTTTCCTAGGCTAACTCCACTGGAAATATGTTTAATTCATGGTTTTAATTTTGCACCAAGGTATGCACTTGGAGTTACATACTGCTTAAGATAAATCAAATTATAATTTCCAGTAATTGGCTAACAATTTCCTGGCTAAATGGGGAATAATAAAATATCTTATTATCTCAATAAATCAATGAAAATTTTTGATAATCCTGAGAGGCCTGGGTTTCTGAGATGACCCACTGGGTAGTGCTGTCAAGCAGAGGCCAGTTCAGGCATGTTTCAAAGTCAGAGGTTTATTCTTGAGTTATAATTGGTTTCTGTGGGCAACAAAGGTAAAAGGAATTTTTTCTTTAGCTGCAAAAAAAAAAAAAAAAAAAAACCCTCAATAAAGCTCAACACTTACATTCACATTAAACCCATTAGCAAATTAGGGATGAAAGGAACATTCTTTACCCTAGAAAAGGTATACATAAAAACATTTAAGCATGCATTATATTTAATAGAGCAACAGTAAAAGGATTTTCTTTAAAATCAGTATACCTGCTATCATCACTCTATAATTCAATATTGCCCTGTAAGTTTTAACTAGTTTAATAGACTTGAAAATTTAAAATATGAAGACTGGAAAGGAGGAAACAAAATTGCCATTCACAGAATCCCCAAATAATCTTAGGATAAATTATCTGAATTGAGAAGAGCATTTAGCAAGGTTGTGATCAGTATCTAAAAGTCAATTTTATTTCAATACACCAGAAACAAATATCAAACACAAATCTTTAAAAATATAACATTTCCAACAGCAACAAAATATAATACTTAGAATAAATCTACTAAAATATTAGTAAAAACCTCTATGAAGAAAATTATAAATATTTATGACAAATATTAAGTGAAATCTAAATCAATGTCATGGACCAGAAGACTCAATATTGTAAAGATGTTATTTTCTCCCAAACTATCTATAGAATCAATATAATTCTAATAAAAATCCCAACAGGGTTTTGTTTTTGACTTAAACAGATCCTAAATTTATAAAAAGCAATGGGTTTAAGAGAATGAAAAGAGAAGCCACAGACTGGGAGAAAATCTTTGTAAAACATGTATCTGGTAAAAGATATATGGAAAATATACAAAGAACTCCTAAAACCCAACAATAAGAAAATAAACAACCCAATTAAAAAAATGGACAGAAGACTTGAAAAGAGACAGTACTTCACTAAGGAAGACATACAGATGGCAAATAAGCAATGAAAAGATGTTCTATATCATACGTCATTAGCAAGTTGCAAATTAAAACAATGAAATACACTACACACCTATTAGAATGGCTAAAATCCAAAACACTGACACCAACAAATGCTGACAAAGATATGGAGCAACAGGAACGCTCATTCATTCCTAGTGGGAATGCAAAATGGTACAGCCACTCAGGAAGACATTTTAGCAGCTTCTTACAAAACTAAACATATTCTTACTATACAATCCAGCAGCTGTATGTACTTCTTAGTGTTTACCCAAATAAGCTGAAAACTTCCATCTACACAAGAATCTACATGCAGATGTTTAGAATAATCTTATTCCTCATTGCCAAAGCTTGGAAGCAACAAAGGTGTTCTTCAATAGGTGAGTGGATAAATACACTGTGGTACATCTATAAAATGGAATATTATTCAGCATTACAAAGAAATGATCTATTAAGCCATGAAAAGAAATGGAGGAACCTTAAGTGCATATTGTTAAGTGAAAAGAGCCAATCTGAAAAGGCTACATTCTGTATAATTCCAACCATATTTTTTGGGCAAGACTATGGAGACAGTAAAAAGATCAGTGGTTGCCAGGGGTTCAGGTGGTGGGGAAGTGAGGGAGGGTCAGATGAACAGGTGAGAGCACAGGGATTTGTAGGGCACTGAAACTATTGTGTATGATATATTGGTGAATACATGTAATTATACATTTGTCAAAACCCATAGATGTGTAACACAAAGAACTTTAGTGTAAACTATAAACTTTAATTAATAATAAGTATCAGCAGAGGCTCATCCATTGTAACAAATGTGTTACGCTAATGTAAGATATTAATGAGGGAACCTGGAGGCAGGAGTGGGGGTGATGGGCTATATGAGAGCTGTTTATACTTTCCCTTCAATTTTTCTATACAGGTAAAACTGCTCAAAAAATAAAGTCTGCTAATTAATTATTTAAAAATCAAAGAGTGAGCATACTCCTAAAAAAAAGTTAGAGGAATTTGCCTTATCAGAAATGAAGACTTACAAAAACTCCATAATATGAAAACAGTATAACATTGATGCACAGATAGAAAAAATGTGATGGAATTGGACACAGAGTTCAGAAACAGACCTATGCATGGATGAAAATTTATCTAAAGCACAGCTGTCTCTGCAGATCAGAAAGTGAAAGGATGACTATTGAATAAAATGAAGTGTTCCACCCATAGGTATACACCCTAAAATAATGCTTCCCAATGTTTTTCACAGATTGGCAAAACATCTGTTTCACAGGATGTCTATTTGGCAGACTAGGAATAATGGGAGGGGATTTGAGGCCTTTAAGTGGAGTTTAGTTTAAAAAAATTAAATTTTCTTTATATAATACTAGTAAAATTAAGATTATGTAGTAGGTATAAAATTAAATATTGAATAATTTTATAACGCTTCCTAATAAAGTATTTTTAAAGTGTTATTGAGAAACTTGAGCTTACATCTGCAAACTTTTAAGTAGGTTTTATCTTTGAAATGACTACCTGCAGTTCCTGATCGAGACTTTTAATTTAATCTCTCGGATTTCTTATAGTCACCATCAGTGAAAAATTTGCACAAATGGAGGCTAAAACTTCTAAATTTTTTAAAGATCACTCAGAAATTTAAGACATTTAAAATTGCATTTAAAGAAGCTCTTCTTTTTTTATGTTGGCAAAAGTAAAGTTGAAATTTCTTGTCAAAATGCCAGTGGATTTAGAATCCAATCTATCTTTTTTCACGTCAAGTCTTTCAAATGTTGAAGCTGTAATTCACAGAATGCCCCTGTGTTGTTAGAGCAGTTACCACCTGTTTTTATGCATCTGTGGAATGTCCATTTGGAACACCCAGCTCTGCAGAGGATGGCTATGGCCCAAGGGTTTCATTAAGCCATTCTAAGGTAGCAAATCATTAATGTGATCACAGTTAACTAGGATTAAGAAATCAAGCTGGGAAAGAAGATTATTTGATTAAAAAAAAAGAATTTGATGTTTTTGACACAGTAAGGATTTCAGAGTTCACATTACTGACTGAAAAAAAAAAAAGTGACAAGATAGAGACTTGTTCAAGGTTGTATAGCTGGCCATGGAAGAGACAGAAATTAGGGCCCAGGTAGGTGCTCTGAGATGCCAAGTCCAGTGCTATTTCTGGAAGACCAGACATACATCCTTTGACAAAAAGGAAGGAGCAGGTGAAGTGGCTGTGTGGTTCTCTTTTTTTTCCTAGTGAACTTTAAGCCCATACAATTCCAATTACTTCATCTTCTCCTTAAGAGTTCTACAACCCCGGTGGGGCGTGGTGGCTCACACCTGTAATCCCAGCACCTTGGGAGGTTGAGGCGGGTGGATCACAAGGTCAGGAGATCGAGACCATCCTGGCTAACACAGTGAAATCCCATCTCTACTAAAAATACAAAAAACTAGCGGGGCGTGGTGGCAGGTGCCTGTAGTCCCAGCTACTCGGGAGGCTGAGGCAGGAGAATGGCGTGAACCCGGGAGGCAGAGCTTGCAGTGAGCCCAGATCCCACCACTGCACTCCAGCCTGGGCGACAGAGCAAGAGTCCGTCTCAAAAAAAAAAACAAAAGAGTTCTACATCCCCACGCCCTCCGGTAGAATCAGTTGGTTCTGCTTCGTTTCCATAACACTGAATTCTAGGTTCTATTAATTACTATACTTACCTCATTTCCTTATGGTTAGTCCCATCTGTCTTCTGAGCTAGCCATGGGGTCAAAGATGACTAGTTATTCATTTCCATATTCCCAGGGCTAGCACAACGCCTGGTACAAAATAAGCATTTAACAAATGCTTATAGAATAAATGAAATAACAGCAACTCCTTTTCACTATTAAAATCTTGGCAGAGGCTAAGTTCTCTTACGTGGGAAAGTTCTGTACGAACCATTTTCCCCTTTCAGCCGCTTTCTTCTCTGTTCCCTCTCTATCCTTGAGAGGCTGAGCACCTTGGTGAGTATGCAACGCCCCCAGGAACCCACCTGCTAGGAGCTTCTTGGTCTTAAAGGAAGGATGCTGAAATTGAACCCAGCTGGGCATGTTCCCCAAAGCCCAGCCCCTTGCCATTTCCTTAGGAGCATCTCATTATCCTTTTTTGCTTTGCTCTTTGGGCCTCTGCAAATGGTGAGAGGAAAAGGGCTGTTTTCTCTTCCAAGAGCAGGACATTCCAGGCAGGGCTTAGGAGCAACATGACATCCTGTTCTGTATGTGCCTTAGAAGGGTCTGAGATTTTTATAGTTTAAGGTAACCTGCAGAGAACTATGAACGTCGCAAGGGAAGGAACCAGGGAGGACAATTCCTACAGAGAGGAAGAGAGAAGTTTGCTTACTGATAGTAGAAAAAATATTCATCATTCAAAGAAATGTCTGGGAATGGGACTGAAAAAGTTGAGATGACTAAAGGTTGAGGGGGAACTTTAAAGACATCTTAGTAGGAAGGAAAACTTGACCCTGGTCCATAAACATCACATGATAAGGCTTCTTTGAGAGCATAACCTACCACTCCCCCTGGGTTCTCTTTCTGCTCTAGCCACACTGATTTTACCGGGCCTGAAGTTCCCCAAACATTCTCACCTCTTCTTTTGGTAATGGCCAACCCATACTTTTTTTTTTTTTTTGAGACAAAGTCTCACTCTTGTCCCCCAGGCTGGAATGTGATGGCACGATCTCGGCTCACTGCAATCTCTGCCTCCTGGGTTCAAGCGATTCTCCTGCCTCAGGCTCTTGAGTAGCTGGGATTACAAGCATCTGCCACCACGCCCGGCTAATTTTTGTACTTTTAGTAGAGATGGGGCTTCACCATGTTGGCCAGGCTGGTCTTGAACTCCTAACATCAGGTGATCCACCCGTCTCGGCCTCCCAAAGTGCTGGGATTACAGGCATGAGCCACCACTCCCGGCCCATGGCAAAGCCATACTCTTAAAGGCAGTGAAAGCTGGTCCGAGGACCCTCACGTTCCTGTGATGATTGTAAATGTTTTATCCTAATTCGGGGAGCTTTTTTCCCTGAGAAATGTCTTCTGCCTTATCAGAATGTGATTTATCGCTGCACTTTGCAGATGATACCTTCCCTATTCCCTTTTTCTCATAATTGCAATTACCCATCACTTTGATATTGATCTTTGGCAACCATCTCTATTTTCTTCTTCTTCTTGCCAAAGATTTGAGCAGTAAATAATAGGTGCTGTAGGACATATTTAAGTCATTCTTCTTTGAAATTTGGAGAGTATTAGCATCATAGAATTTTAGTGCTGCAAGTAATTAGAACAATTCATAAATCTATGGTTATGGTCTTGTAGATGAGGGGGAAAAAAATCCCTGTTCCTCTCCCCTTCTGAATTCTGCACCAGGGCCTTTGTAACAAAAGACAGATTTAAAAGTGAAAAACAAATAGAAGTGTATAAACATGTGTATCTCATATACATGGAAGGCTTAGAATTTGGGCTTAAATACCATCTCCAGCTAAAATAAAGGAAGAAAGCTATGGAGGAGGCAAGTTATGAGAAGGTGAATAGGGAAAGTATGGTAAACAACTGTGAGG
The DNA here is from genome assembly GCF_028885625.2 of Pongo pygmaeus. NCBI lineage: Eukaryota > Metazoa > Chordata > Mammalia > Primates > Hominidae > Pongo > Pongo pygmaeus. The sequence continues at coordinate 100,519,219 of NC_072385.2, forward strand.
CTTATTATGCAAGTTTAAGTCCCAGAGCCATCATCTTTCTGATACAGAGAGGGAGATATCCTCACAAATGGAAATTTTCTTTATAAATTTCCCTTATTAAAAAAAAAAGTATCCTATGCTGTTTTCAGAGCCTCTACTGTCTGTTGTTTCTGAAAATAATCAGATCAAAATAATCATTGTGCCGAACAGGCGCAGTGGCTCACGCCTGTAATCCCAGCACTTTGGGAGGCTAAGCCAGGCAGATCACGAGGTCAAGAGATCGAGACCATCCTGGCCAACATGGTGAAACCTCGTCTCTACTAAAAATACAAAAATTAGCCGGGCGTGGTGGCGGACGCCTGTAGTCCCAGCTACTCGGGAGCCTGAGGCAGGAGAATTGCTTGAACCCGGGAAGCGGAGGTTGCAGTGAGCCGAGATCATGCCACTGCACTCCAGCCTTGTGATGGAGCAAGACTCTGTCTCAAAAAGAAAAAAAAAATCATTGTGCCAAAAAAGCATATTTAGAGTAGCATAGTCTGGTCGGCTACAGGTTGCCTCCACAAAGTAGTACATGAAACACTGACATATATGTTAACTAAGGCTGGTGACTCAAATGAAATATTCATGAACCTCATTTCTTATACCTATTTCTGGCAACATGGAGTCATTAAGATTTACCAGAATTGAAGTACAATTTTAGAGTAAGAAAGTCTCTGTGTGAAAACACTAAAGCTAAATTATGATATGCTTTTGTATCTATAAACTTTTTTTTTGAGACTGAGTCTTGCTCTGTTGCCCAGGCTGGAGTGCAGTGGCACAATCTCAGCTCACTGCAACCTCTGCCTTCCAGGTTCAACTGATTCTCCTGCCTCAGCCTCCTGAGTAGCTGGGACTACAGGCACATGCCACCACGCCCAGCTAATTTTTTGTATTTTTTTAGTTGAGACGGGGTTTCACCGTGTTAGCAAGGATGGTCTCGATCTCCTGACCTCATGATCCACCCGCCTTGGCCTCCCAAAGTGCTGGGATTACAGGCGTGAGCCACCGCACCCGGCCTCTATAAACTTTTTAAATAGAAATACGAAGTTGTACAAAAGAACTTTGATATATTTAAGGGTTTAGTTTGCTAGATTAGTACTTGCTGCTCATTTCAACTAGCATGGCAAATTTCAAGAGCATAACTTCAAACTACATAGGTTTAAATTAGATGGCCAGATTTAGTTTTTTTGGAATGACATTTGATTTTACGACAAATGAATAAAATATTACTGATAGTATTTTAAGGTATGGAGACCAGTTCCATGGGTGGGCAGAAGAAGAGAAATGGTTCTTACTTGGGTATAAGATGCTTAAGTGCAGCTGGAAAATACATGTCAAATGAATGACTAGACTACATCTTACCATGTGCCTGTCTCCTCATGACCAGTGAATTAGGACCACTGCCACAGAAGCCTAGACCTCCTGTGAGGGCCACTGGCATTAAGCCTAAAATTGCAGTAACTTCTGAAAGGAGCTAAAAGAATCTTATATACCACAAAAAGAAAACTCTTCTTCTAAGATTGTGAAACAAACTTTATGCAACAAAACTTACTTAAAAATAGTCACATTTAAAGCTATGTATTTTTGACTGGGCGTGGTGGCTCACACCTGTAATCCCAGCACTTTGGGAGGGTGGGGGGGGGTGCATCATTTGAGGTCAGGAATTCAAAACCAGCCTGGCCAATATGGTGAAACACTGTCTCTACTAAAAATACAATAATCAGCTGGGCGTGGTGGCTCACGCCTGTAATTCCAGCTACTCGAGAGGCTGAGGGGAGAGAATCACTTGAACCTGGGAGGCAGAGGTTGGAGTGAGCCAAGATCACGCCACTGCACTCCAGCCTGGGCGACAGAGCGTGACTCCGTCTCAAAAAAATAAAAAATTAAATAAATAAATAAATAAATAAAGCAAGCTATGTATTTTCATTATGCACAGGCATCTCCTGCTTAATATAAGTAATCTGTAAAAATGAAAATTTGCTGTGTGAAAATGCTAATAGAATTCATGATACACCTCAGTCAAGTCCCTTAATTTCCTACAAAGACAATGGAAATGCAATAAAACTATCATGTTAGACTGTAAGATGCTTAAAGCATCTCTTAGTATCAAAGTTGCTTTGTGTGCAATAGTATCTTCTCTTCCGTATTTGTTTTTCTCACACATACGTGGCTTTCTTCTGTACAGTTTTAGACACTTGCTGTACTTTTTTGGGACTTGCTCAACACTAGGTAAAACAAGGTCTAGACGTGGAAGGCACTATGAAAATGCATTAAAAACACATGCTGGAAAGTGGAAACAGCTGGAAACTGGTCACACATTTCCCCTATACAAACATCAGCTACAAGATGTTCCAAGAGACAGGCAAGATATGAAGCTTTGAGATTGTATTAGCTTTCTATCATTGCAAATTCAGTAGCTTCAAACAATACACATTTGTTATCTTCAGTTCTATAGGCTGGAAGTTGACCTCAGCTTCCCGAGTAGCTTGGATTACAGGTGTGCACCACTATGCCCAACTAATTTATTTTATTTTTTGTAGAGATGGGGTTGCACCATGTTGCTTAGGCTGGTCTCAAACTCTTGGGCTCAAGCGATCCACCCGCCTTGGCCTTCCAAAGTGCTGGGATTACAGGTGTGAGCCACCACGACTGGCCTCCTTCTACTTTTAAGGTCCTCTTCCTTTTGGAAGAAATCACCGAATTATCTGGGTGGGCCCAGTGTAATCACAATGAAATCACCCTTGTGATTGCACTGGGCCCACCCACATAATCCAGGATAATCTTCCTGTTAAGTCCAGGTGATTAGCAGCTTATCTATAACCTTACTTCCCCTTTGCCATGGAAGGTAACATACCCACAGGTTCTGAGGATTAGGACACAGAAATCTGTGGGGTGTCATTATTTTGCCTACTGTAGTTATTTATTTAGTTATTTTTGAGACAGAGTTTCGCTCTTGTTGCCCAGGCTGGAGTGCAATGGCACGATCTCAGCTCACTGCAACCTCTGCCTCCCGGGTTCAAGCGATTCTCCTGCTTCAGCCTCCTGAGTAGCTAGGATTACAGGCTCCTACCACCATACCTGGCTAATTTTCTCTGTCTTTTTTTTTTTTTTTTTAGTAGAGATGGGGTTTCACCACATTGGCCAGGCTGGTCTCGAATTCCTGACCTCGGGTGATCCACCCGCCTCAGCCTCCCAAAGTGCTGGGCTTACAGGCGTGAGCCACTGCGCCCAGCCTACCGTAGTTATTAAAATGCAAAACCTTTCAGAAAAAATGTTACGTGGGCAGATATTTCTGCTGGATATGACTAGCCATAGTTTGTTTTTAAAAACTCAGACGCTTTTTCAAGTTAAAGTGAATTTCGGCTAAAGTATGAAACAATGAAACAATGGCATTACTGTGGTTGTATAAGCAGGGACTGGAACTGTGGAAGCTATTATTCATTTTTCCTGTGATATGTATTTTAGTTTGCTAGGGCTGCCGTAACAAAATACCAAAAACTGGGCGGCTTAAACAACAGAAATCTATTTTCTGTCAAATCTGGAGGCTAGCTGTTGGTTGGAGTTCAAAGTTTCAGCAGGGTTGATTTGTTCTGAGGCCTGTCTCCTTGACTTGCAGGTGGCCACTGTCTCCCTGTGTCTTCACTTCTTTCCCGTGTATCTGTGTCCTAATCTTTTCTTATAAGTGTTACAGGTAGTTAGACAGGCATGAACGGGGCAGGAGAGGGTTCTTCCCCCACCCACTAGGAATGTCAGGTGGTGGTTCGGCAGTGACCACATTGCCTCTCTAAAAGTGATCAACTGGCAGCCGAGGCTGGGGGGGTGGGGGGGGCACTTCCTGATGGCCCACACCTGCTGCGCTGAAGTGTTAACTGAATGCAGGCGCCAAAGAGATGCAACTTCCTGGGCATGCACATTAAGGACAAAACGGTGGAGTATGACCTTCCAGGGACACACCACCAGAAAAGGGAAGAAAGCCTCAGATGGGTATGTGTACAGCTTCCTCAACACTGTGTGTGCTCACTTCCCAAGTGTAAGGAGGGCGCTGTGTGTGCAGGCAGCCCACCCTAAGGGAATAATCACGGAAAGGGGCCAGCCTGTAAAATCCTACCTAGGTTCAAGGTTAAACACTGCACTTGGCCTTCAGGTGCCCACTTGGGTCTCTTCCAAGTGAACTTTCCTTTCCTTCCTGCTCTAAAGCCTTTTTAAATAAACTTCCATTTCTGCTCTGAAACATGCCTGATCTCTTTTTCTGCCTTATGCCCCTCAGTCAAATTCTTTCTTCTGAGGAGGCAAGAATTGAGGTTGCTGCAGACCTACACGGATTTGCCACCAGTAACTCAGATATTTTCTGTGGGTGACACAAGGACAGCAGTCATATTGGATTAGGGCCATCCCAATGACCTCATTATCCTTAATTACCTCATTTAAGATCTGATCTCCAAATCTAGTTACTTTCTGAAGTATTAGAGGTTAAAATTCCCACATATGAATGTTAGGGGAAACAATTTAGCCCATAACAAGATCTAACAAATTTAATGATTAACTTGTAAAAGACACTACATTAACAGAAGACCACTGGTAAAAATAAAAGTGGGGAGAGTGGGATACAACTTATACCCATGTACTCATTGACAATTACTCTCAGGTAGAATTTTTTCTACAAAAATGGTGATTTATTTCACTTTAACATACAATGGTAGATATATTGGGGATCATCAAATTTTTAAAAATTTTTGTTGGGCTTACTTTACATATTACAATACTAACGTAAGCTTATAAACTCTTCCATTTCAATGAAGGAAAGGGATCCAATTAACACCTGCTAGCAGCTTGGCTAAGAATGGACATTAAAATCAGACAAAACACTGAAAATATAAAGTACTTTTCTCCAAATGTGTATACAAAGTTTTGAAACAAAATCACTGCCTGCTCCACAGGACAGACAATTTGAATTTCAAAAATGCTCCAGGCCGGGAATTGCATAACCCTGTGTAACAATTACTTATAATACAGCTTAACGATATTTTATCGAAGACTTTTTCATTTGAGATTTTTAAAAAACTGAAGTAAAAGAAAAACAGTAGCCAAGGAACTGCACAACCAAAAAATGAAAATTATATAAAATATTTCCACCACTATTTAAATGCCAAATTTAATCAAGCAATAGTAAAAAAACAAAACAACATAATAATACAACCTTCTGTTTAAAATAACAGCACTGTTCCACCTCTCTTCCATTGAATTTTACATATGAACAGACTATATATACTGGTTTTTCAGAGAAATGTCCATTTGGTCTGCCACACCTGTCGGGCTCATCCTAAATCCTCTCATTGTCTTCAGAGGACTTGCAACTCCACGCTGTTTCTATATTTCCAGCCTTCCGGGGTAGGTGCAATGTCTCAAGTATAATACATTTCTCCCTTTTCCTTTACACAGTGCAGAGTATATGGGCTTAGGTTATGTAGATTCTGTTTCACTCCAGGTCACTGTCTTTCTCTAAATTCAAGGCGGTATTCAATGGAGTGCAGTAGTTTGGCTTGTCAGAAGGTACATAGCCTGGCAGACACAAACACTTGTAGGAACCATCGGTGTTAATACACTTGGCATTCTTGCAGAGAGACATCCGGTTGTTCAACTCATCGCATTCATTTACATCTGCAATAAGTCAAGCCATGCAGATAAACGATCTTTGATATTGCTCTGTGAGGACACATAACCTGAGGCTTACCTGAGGCCCTTCCCCCAACCACCCCAAGGAAGCTTTCTCATCATTGCTTCAATCACAGACAAGATAAAGGTGACTTTTTTTAGATCTTAAAGAGGTAGATTATCAGGGAGGTTCTAGAACTTCTTTCACTGTTATCTAGCAAAACATGAGCATTTTGTGAGCTTGATATTTTCTAGTAGAACCTCAAGGAAGTTACAGGAACTATATTACTTCCAAATTCCTTCCCATAGGTATGGAGGAACTGCTAGATTTGTCAAGAGGAACCAGATACCTATGCAGAGGCCTCTCCATACAGCCTGTCTAAAGCCTTCGGTAACATTCGCAGACCTCTTTCTACATGACACCCATTTAGGCTCTCACTCACTTGAAACATCTGTTAAGAAGCTAGGTTACCTATTTTACAGACACACCACGGATTAAAACTAACAAAAACAAAGTGGGCAAAAGGACTGCTTCAAGATGGAGAAGAGGCCGGGCATGGTGGCTCACGCCTGTAATCCCAGCACTTTGGGAGGCCGAGGTGGGCGGATCACGAGGTCAGGAGATTGAGCCCATCCTGGCTAACACGGTGAAATCCCATCTCTACTAAAAATACAAAAAAAAAAAAAAAAAAATTAGCCGGTTGTGGTGGCGGGTGCCTGTAGTCCCAGCTACTCAGGAGGCTGAGGCAGGAGAATTGCTTGAACCTGGGAGGCAGAAGTTGCGGTGAGTCAAGATCACCCCACTGCACTCCAGCCTGGGTAACAAGAGTAAAACTCCATCTCACAAAAAAAAAAAAAAAAAAAGAATTGTGGTAAAATATACAGAACATATTTACCATTTTAACCATTTTTAAGTATATAGTCCAGTGGGATTAAGTATATTCATACCATACTTAATGTACCTCTCCAGAACTTTTCTCATCTTCCCAAACTGAAACTCAGCAAATCTATCTTAAATGTTCTCTACTGACTGAGATATGGACATGTGGTGTCAGGAAAAAATTAATGTCCCATAAAACACACATCATTCTTACCAACACAGGTCATCTTGGCCGTATCCAAGTGATACCCATCAAAGCAATCACAGGTGTAACCTTCCTGGACCCTCACACAGCGACCATTTTCACATCCATTGAGGATGCCGCATTCCTCAGCCTGCAACTCCTCAAAGCTATTTAGAAAACCTGGAAAGGAAAGGGCAGAAGCTAAGTTAGACCTTCTCAACTTCCTATATCATTTTTTAAATGATATTTAGATGATGGTTCATTTTCTAAATAGACACATATATGTCCATATATATTTCAGACATCTTAAAGTTAGCATCAGAAATACTGAATGTTGCTGTGTAAAACAGCATAAAAATATTTTGTATATTTTGTACAGAGTAGCCTCATTTTGAATTCTGATATTCTATGTTAAAATCACATAAAATGAGAAAGCAAGTATGGTTTTCGTTTTTGCTCTTAATTATTAAAAGTGTTCATCCAAAGTTCCAAACTTCCTGAGTTCGCAGTAGGGCAAATGTCAGACTCTCAGGACAGAACCAACAGAATTCACTATCGGAGTCTAGTAAGCATTTGCTAAGAAGGTCCATAAGAGTGTGAGGCAATACGTTTTCAGCCGGAGTTTGTAAGACCAGAGAGAAGCAGGCTGGCTTTGCCATGTGTTTGTTTGCTCTGGCTACGGAATGAGCCTTACAAAAGGGCTCCCAGGGGATCAAAGGAAAAATTCAGTAAAAGGGCCTCAAAACATCCTGATAAATGAGAAAGAACATCACACTTGTGTTTAGAAAACCCAAAGTCTGGGCTCATTCCTATAATCCCAGCACTTTGGGAGGCTGAGGCGGGCAGATCCCCTGAGGCCAGGAGTTCGAGACCAGTGTGGCCGACATGGTGAAACCCTGTCTCTACTAAAAATACAAAAAATTAGCCGGACGTGGTGGTGGATGCCTGTAATCCCAGCTACTCGGGAGGCTGAGGCAGAAGAATCGCTTGAGCCTGAGAGGTGGAGAATGCAGTGTGCTGAGATCACGGCCACTGTCCAGCCTGAGCAACAGAGCGAGACTCTGTCAAAAAAACAAAAAACAAAAAAACAACAACAAAAAAACAAAACAAAACACACACACACACACCAAAAAAAAAAACAAAACCAAAAGTCTTTTTTTAAGGAAACAAAGAAACTCTTGTTTGGCTCTTTTTATAGTTTAGATCTCTTGAAACCAAGTCAGAGCTAGACTTTAGAGTTTTTGTGATATAAAAACAATTTAGCCTGGCATCAAGAGTGTTTCGCTCTCATTTTGCAGAGGAAAGTTCTAAACATAAATCCACAGTGACCCAACACACTGTCATGTGGCCTCTCATCTCCTGTCTCTTCCCAATAGTACCACAAAGTAGCTTCAAAAAAAAATAAAATATGGCTAGAACTTTCTATCTGGCCTTTGAAGTAATTCTACAGTGGAACTGCAGGGGGCAGCAAAATATCATTGCTTATGGAGGGCAATAAGGTCTAACTCGGAGGAATTGGACAAGGATATGGAGTTTGGTCTCGTTGATCACCAAAAAGCAACCAACTTAGCCAGCTTTTTTTTTTTTTTCTAAACAAGGAAATAAAGACTTACTTGTTACTTCTCTTAACTACAACAAAAAAGAAGTTTCAACAATGACTAAAGTGCCTGAGGTCAACATGGAGACAAATTTGGTCAGAGTTTCTCTTACATTCTAAGATCAGGTGCCCTGAGGGGAGATAGGTGAAGAAGAAATTTTAGAGGATGTCCTTCAGAGAAGAAAGTGGGTTTTAGAGATGACCAAAAAATATACAATAAGTGAATCTTAAATTATCTGTTTGGGTAAGAACAATACACTGGTATTGGGGGACTTGAGTTCCCACTCCCATTTCCCTATGTGTACATTGTAAACTTGGGCAGAAAGCTTATTTTTCTCACGTATGAAGTAAAAGCACTGAATTTTAGGATCTCTAAAGCCCCACTCAGTTATAGGTTTATTTTGTGGAAATGAACCATGGGATTTGAATCAGAGGAACTCGGTCTTCTGCTCATGCCTGTGACTCTGGCCAAGTCACTTGATTTTGCTGAAACCAGGTTCCTCATTTAAAAATAGAGAAACGATGCTATGTAGAATGGCAGACCCAACACTGAACACAATGCCTGCACTCAGTAGAAGTATTTTGTAATGAATGAACACTTTTCTACCTTGTAAAGATTAAATGAGATTTGGCATAAGTTTGGGGGATAAAAAAGAAAATATGGTACATATACACCATGGAATACTAGGCAGCCATAAAAAGAATGAGATAATGTCTTTTGCAGGAACATAGATGGAGCTGGAGGCCTATTATCCTTAGCAAACTAACGCAGGAACAGAAAACCCAATACCACATGTTCTCACTTGTAAGTGGCAGCTAAATGATAAGAATTTATGAATACGAAGAAGGAAACAGCAATGACTTTCTTCACAGAATTGGAAAAAACTACTTTAAAGTTCATATGGAACCAAAAGAGAGCCTGCATTGCCAAGACAATCCTAAGCCAAAAGAACAAAGCTTGAGGCATCATGCTACCTGACTTCAAACTATACTACAAGGCTACAGTAACCAAAACAGCATGGTACTGGTACCAAAACAGAGATATAGACCAATGGAACAGAACAGAGCCCTCAGAAATAATACCACACATCTACAATCATCTGATCTTTGACAAATCTGACAAAAACAAGCAATGGGGAAAGGATTTCCTATTTAATAAATGGTGCTCGGAAAACTGGCTAGCCATATGTAGAAAGCTGAAACTGGATCCCTTCCTTACACCTTATACAAAAATTAATTCAAGATGGATTAAAGACTTATATGTTAGACCTAAAACCATAAAAACCCTAGAAGAAAACCTAGGCAATACCATTCAGGACATAGGCATGGGCAAGGACTTCATGACTAAAACACCAAAAGCAATGGCAACAAAAGCCAAAATTGACAAATGGGATCTAATTAGACTAAAAAGCTTCTGCATAGCAAAAGAAACTACCATCAGAGTGAACAGGCAACCTACAGAATGGGAGAAAATTTTTACAATCTATCCATCTGACAAAGGGCTAATATCCAGAATCTACAAAGAACTTAGACAAATTTACAAGAAAAAAAATCAAACAACCCCATCAAAAAGTAGGCGAAGGATATGAACAGACACTTCTCAAAAGAAGACATTTATGCAGCCAACAGACACATGAAAAAATGCTCATCATCACTGGCCATCAGAGAAATGCAAATCAAAACCACAATGAGATACCATCTCACACCAATTAGAATGGCGATCATTAAAAAGTCAGGAAACAACAGGTGCTGGAGAGGATGTGGAGAAATAGGAACACTTTTACACTGTTGGTGGGACTGTAAACTAGTTCAACCCTTGTGGAAGACAGTGTGGCGATCCCTCAAGGATCTAGAACTAGAAATACCATTTGACCCAGCAATCCCACTACTGGGTATATACCCAAAGGTTTATAAATCATGCTGCTATAAAGACACATGCACATGTATGCTTATTGTGGCACTATTCACAATAGCAAAGACTTGGAACCAAGCCAAATGTCCAACAATGATAGACTGGATTAAGAAAATGTGGCACATATACACCATGGAATACTATGCAGCCATAAAAAAGGATGAGTTCATGTCCTTTGTAGGGACATGGATGAAGCTGGAAACCATCATTCTCAGCAAACTATTCGCAAGGACAGAAAACCAAACACCGCATGTTCTCACTCATAGGTGGGAATTGAACAATGAGAACACTTGGACACAGGATGGGGAACATCACACACCAGGGCCTGTCGTGGGGTTGGGGGAGTGGGGAGGGATAGCATTAGGAGATATACCTAATGTAAATGACGAGTTAATGGGTGCAGCACACCAATACGACACATGTATACATATGTAACAAACCTGCACGTTGTGCACATGTACCCTAGAACTTAAAGTATAATTTAAAAAATTAAAAAAAAAGAACTTACTCATATAACCAAATACCACAAAAAAAAAAAAAAAAAAAAGAAGGAAACAACAGACACTAGTGGAGGGTGGGAAGAGGGAGAGGAGCAGAAAAGGTAACTATTGGGTACTGGGCTTCATACCTAGGTGATGTAATAATCTGTACCACAAACCCCCATGACATGTTATCTATGTAACAAACCTTTTTATGTACCCCTGAACCTAAAAGTTAAAAAAATTTGTACCATAAAAAAAAATTGAGCAATACATCCATGGCAGGCCCATTTTAAAACTTTAAAGGAGAACAAGAGTCCCAGCTACTCAGGAGGCTGAGGCAGGAGAATCTCCTGAGCTCATGGGGTGAAGACCAGCCTGGGCAATATAGTGAGACCCCAATTCTCAAAAAAAAAAAAAAGTGACACCGCATACTCAAAGCCAGTTAAGAAACACTTACACAAAATAAAGACTTAATCTATGACAATATTTTCAGATCCCATGTATCACAGCAAAATGATTTTTACTTCATAGCTAATACATTTTTTATTATTACAGAAATTAAAACATAAAAAGTAAAACTTGAAACTCCCCACACATCAGGCAGGCTCCCCAAAATACTTCTGCAGGACTCTAAAACAGGTCAGGACACTACAGTCTCTGGTCCGAATCTGGCCTGCTACCTATTTTTGTAAATACACACAGCCACACTCATTTGCTGCTGTGCTATCTAGGGCTGCTTTTGTGAAACTACAGCAGAGTTGAATACCTACAACAGAAACCACATGACCTGCAAAGCCTACAAATTTTACCATCTGGGCTGGGTGTGGTGTCTCACACCTGTAATCCCAGCACTTTGGGAGGCCGAGGCAGGTGGATCACAAGGTTAGGAGTTCAAGACCACCCTGGCCAACACGGTGAAACTCCATCTCTACTAAAAATGCAAAAATTAGTCGGGCATAGTGGTGCATGCCTATAATCCCAGGGCTACTCAGGAGGCTGAGGTAGGACAATCACTTGAACCCAGGAAGTGGAGGTTGCAGTGAGCCAAGATTGCACCATTGCACTCCAGCCTATAGACTCCGTCTCAAAAAAGAAAAAGAAAATGTACTACCTGGCCCTTTACAGAAAAAAAGTTTGCCTATTCTCTGCTCAAGTAAATTCCAGTTTTAGAAGTACTGCTCTCCCTAAAGGTAACAGAGATGGTGAACCATAAAGGCGATAAGAAACCTCACTCAGCCTCCGTCTATGTTACTATCTACCCAACACGATCATTTTTGCAGCAGGCTCCAAAAGCCCTTGCTGGAGGTCAGAAAACTGGCTGGGAAGGGGGAAATATTTCTCTGCAACTTGTAAGAAATGTAAAGGCCATTACATCGTCCAAGCTGGAGGTCTTGGAACTGCATCTCAATTTCCTATGTTGCTAAATAGGAGATTGATGTGACACCAACATGTTTATTTCTTAACATGTGTAGTAAATTTAAAAAAGCTTTAAAGCAATGCCAGTATTAAAAAGAAGGTACATAAGCCAGACATTTCAACATGAAAATTCCTGGAATCCAAACTATAATGCCATAGAGGCTTCTGACTTGTAGACTCTCAGGACCCATCAGTGCCTGGGATTTTGGTTCTCCGTTTGTCCTGGGGTTACTGAGGTTTCAATGCTTTTCATGATCCCAGGCTCTTGCTTACATCTAAGAACAGAGTTATTGAGGAGGTCTAGGGAGGAAAGCTGTAAGCCACGGGATTGTCAGAGTTGCATATAGACTTAACCTGGTATTCCTGATTTATGGGGCAAGCTGGGCTTTCTTTCAACCTTAATAATTCTTCTCCCTTCCTTTTTTCTTAAGTAAACGTTTACTGACCCGTAACATATACAGAGAAGCATCAAAACCTAAGTGCACAGTCTTGTAGCTGTGAGTGCATTCTGGTCCATTTCATAAAGAGCTGCATGGTTATGTGCTGTGGATGAAAAGAAAGAGTGTTGTTCATCTATGGTGTTAGGAGTCAGGATAGTGGTTACCCTAGGAAGGGGGGTGGGAAAGGGCGCCAGGGGCCTTCTGGAGGCTGGCACTGCTCCTGACCTGTGTGGGAGTTACACAGGTGTGTGTTAATCAGCCTAGCTGGATTAATAGAATGTTCTTATCATGGACATTTTAAAACACTTTAAATTCTACCAGATGATCAACACACTACATCCTTCAAAAAAAAAAAGGGGGGGGGAAGGGAGGACAAGGAGGGAATGAAGAAGGGAGAGAAAGAGAAAAGAGAAAGAGAAGGGAAGGAAAAAAAAATAAAAGCTCTTGATGCAGAACTGAAATAGCTCCTAAATTCAACTAGAAATCTCATGCTGTTGCCCCAGAACTAGGTCCTGGCTAGGACGCTTTGTGCACAGGTGACAGGGCCCAGGACAGAAAAAAAGCTTCACTGCATTTTTCTCTAAAGTCCTAAGTCAAACTCCAGCAATTACCTATCTTAAAAATGTGGTGCAGGCCAGGCATGGTGGCTCACACCTGTAAGCACTTTGGGAGGCCGAGGCGGGTGAATCGCTCGAGTCCAGGAGTTCGAGACCAGCCTGGACAACATGGTGAAACCCCCTATCTCTACGGAAAAAATACAAAAATTAGCCGCGCATAGTGGCGCATGCCTGTAGTCCCAGCTACTCGGGAGACTGGGGTGGGAGGATCGCTTGAGCCCAGGAGGCAGAGTTGCAATCAGCTGTGATCATGGCACTGCACTCCAGCCTGGGCAACAGAGCGAGACCCTATCTCAAAAAGAAAAAAAATTTGTGGTGAAGCTACACATGTGAGGACGGCCCCTCTGTGAGCTGTGGATGAGGCTCTCGAAATGGGCGTTGTCCTGTTCTTGTTCTTGAAGTGAGACTATCTACTAATATTTCATTGTGGACCTCCTGCTGTTTCAGACTTCAAATTGTCTGTATTTGAAAAGTCTGAATTGAGCTTGTGTGTTTGTAGGCTTCCTCACACAGCATTTACGTTCTAAAGGGGATCAAAATTTGCAGATACACACTCCCACCTCCCCCATGAAAGCTGTGCTCACTAATCCAGGAAAAGTTGGCACACGTTATTTCTTACTCCATAAATCCCCTCACCAATGTATTTTAAAAAGTCATTTCTGACCGAAACGGCAATTCTTTTCTTACCTCCTACTCTAAAACACTTACAATAATGATCAACTTGTACAGTTAACATTTGCATTTCCCTGTAGGAAAAAAAAGGCTGCAATGCAACTGGGCTCTTATGGAAACCTTGGCCCTCAAACTAGTCCACCACTTAAAGAGAAAAGAAATGATTTTGTTATAGAAATTATAATGATAGGCTGGGCATGGTGACTCATCCCTGTAATCCCAGCACTTTGGGAGGCCAAAACGGGTGGATTACAAGGTCAGGAGTTCAAGACCAAACATGGTGAAACCCAGTCTCTACTAACAATACAAAATTTAGCTGGGTGTGGTGGTGTGCGCCTGCAATCCCAGCTACTCGGGAGGCTGAGGCAGGAGAATCACTTGAACCCGGGAGGTGGAGGTTGCAGTGAGCTGAGATGGTTCTTCCAGCCTGGGTGACAGAGCGAGACTCCATCTAAAAACTTTAAGAAAAATAAATATAACAGTACCCCCACCAGCAAGACTATTCATCAAATGCAATGGTTCTTTTTGTTTGTTTTGTTTTGAGATAGGGTCTCGCTCTGTTGCCCAGGTTGGAGTGCAGTGGTGTGATCTCGGCTCACGAATGATGCAGTGGTTCTTAGACTCACCCGTGCAGAAGGACTGCCCTTGTGAAACAAAGATGGCTGGGTCCCACCCTAGACTTTCTGACCAGCAGGTCTGGGGTGGGACCAGAAATGCTGCATTGCTAACAAGTTGCCATTACATTTTGAGGACCACTGATTAATCTTCAACCACAACTTAGTATCAAAGGAACAAGGTTATTTTGCTTACGGTCTTGGATGAAGTAGGGATCGGTTTCTGGAGCATACTGTTCACTGAAGTCAACCAAGGCATCCCGTCCATATGGCTGCCGGCGTCCCGTCACGGGGATGTTACACAGCTGAGCATAGTCATCTAAGGAGTGGACAAGCAACATCAGGCCCCATCACTGTTAGCTGGCACCTGCCCCACCCCTCGCAGCTCAGAGCAGCAGGAATCTGCCAGCACACCCTTCCACGTGTGTCTCCATCTCCTGCGTACCACTGAGCCTGGAAAGTGTCTGAATATCTTCTGATGGGAATTTTATACATCCATGTACAATGACTGCTGTAGAGCATAATTAAGGTTCCAAACTGCAGATCAAAAATATTAGCTTAACAGTGGGTGGACCACATCCCAGAGCAGTAAAGGGCTGAAAAAATGGAGCCATCTGAGATTGCTTCAGGCCTTTTGGAAGGATGGCTTTACCTAAACCCATCAAGAGTTATCATCAAAAACATTTTTAAAGTAGAAAGTAGTCATTCTGACAGACAGGTGCTTTTTTGCTCTCTAGAGACAGGAATAAATATATCTCTGGTGTCCAAAAATGATACAGCACCAGGCAAGGATGCTGCTTAAATTAGTAGCCACTATTATAACTCTACAGTCTCTATGGATAGCATTATAGCTATGCTGAGAGTCATAATAATCACGATAATAAGAACAGCCGTGGCAGTGGTAATAACAACAGCTACCAGTCATATAATGCTTGCTCTGTGCCAGATACTGTTCTAAGCACTTAACACACATCAATGCACTAAAACACTCA
This sequence comes from Pongo pygmaeus, assembly GCF_028885625.2. Classification (NCBI taxonomy): domain Eukaryota; kingdom Metazoa; phylum Chordata; class Mammalia; order Primates; family Hominidae; genus Pongo; species Pongo pygmaeus. The sequence goes on from NC_072385.2 coordinate 100,534,695, forward strand.
CACCATCCTATGAAGAGGTTCTACCATCTCCATTTTACCAGTGAGGAAACAAAAGCACAGAGAGGTTACATGACAGCTGCCATGTGGCAGAACCTGACTTGAAGTCAGAAATGAAGCTCCAGAGTGCACAGTTTTCACATTTGTCTCTCCTGCAACGATCTCAGCTCCTTTGGAATTCCTGTCCTCACCATCTCTGTACCCCAGCTAGACCCATCTGTGGTTTTCACTTCCTGAGGCCATATTGCCGTTCCACACTGGGTCAGCCCCATGGCCCCCTGACTTCTAGACTCCCCTTTACTCCTCCCCCAAGGACCCACCAGTGCACGGGATTTGGGTTCTCCATTTGTCCTGGGGTTACTGAGGTTTCAACGCTTTTCATGATCCCAGGCTCTTGTCTACATTTAAGAACAGAGTTATTGAGAAGGTCTAGGGAGGAAAGCTGTAGAAAGGACAGCCTCATGTTCTGAGTATGTTCCACAAAATACACTTTCCAAAGATACATCTAGCAGTTGGTGAAATTCTGGGGCTCCACAGATGTCAACAGCTCTGTTAGGACTGTGAGGTGCAGGCAGGCTACAGGCCCCAGGACCAGATGGACATGAGTGGGGCCTGTCCAGATGGCCACACTTGCCTGGAATTTTCCTCTATTGTCGCGCAAGGCAATGGCCACGTTTGCCTGGAATTTTCCTCTATTGTGTTTATTCTTGCAATATCCAAAAAAAAAAAACAAAAACAAAAAACCCATCAAGGCAATACTGTGAACCCTGAAGGCTTTCTTTTATCAGCTCCTACTTAAATGACTGGAGGAATGAGGGTGATGAATCAAAGGTGTGCACACGTGCACACACACATTCTGAGAACTGCCCAAAGCAAGTGTAAGGCCAGAAAAGACCTTGAACCACTGGATAGGGTAGGATTCTGGCTGCCCCTGTCTAAAATTCTCCTTATGTGGAAGCATTCCAGGAACAACATCCAGACTCCAGACGTCCCAGCACTTTTGCATCAAACCATTCTGTGTGAAATATTAATTTCATTAAGGAAATAGCCGAACCTGGAAAAAGATTCTTGACTCAAAAGAAAAGAACTACTTTAAACAGAGAGAGCACAAATGGCTGTCAGTTCTGCTTAAAGTTTGAAAACGCAGAATTAAGGATTTCTTTGCGAGAGCAAGATTGCTGAAATGTTTACAAGTTTCAAGAGCTGAGGTCATCTTCTCCCATTATTTTTTATATACATTTGTTGTACATCTGAAAGAGAGACTCGTTCCATATTTTATATTGAAGCCGCAGTTGTGATCTAGAGGAGATGTGAAAAATAAATTAATTCTAGTACTTATTTTTAAAGAAAGGGTCGGCCGGGCACGGTGGCTCATGCCTCAGGCCAAGGTGGGTGGATCACGAGGTCAAGAGATGGAGACCATCCTGGCCAACATGGTGAAACCCTGTCTCTACTAAAAATACAAAATTAGCTGGGCATGGTGGCGCGTACCTATAGTCCCAGCTACTCAGGGGGCTGAGGCAGGAGAATCGTTTGAACCTAGGAGGCAGAGGTTGCAGTGAGCCGAGCCGAGATTGTGCCACTGCACTCCAGTCTGCGTGACAGAGCAAGACTCCGTCTCAAAAAAAAAAAAAAAAAAAAAAGGGTCTCGCTCTACCACCCATGCTGGAATGCAGTGGCACCATTTTGGTATCGTGGTCCACTGCAGCCTCAAACTCGTGGGCTCAAGCGATCCTTTCACCTCGGCCTCCTGAGTAGTTAGAACTATAGGCATGAGCTACCAAACCTGGCTAATTTTTGTTATTTTTTATAGAGACAGGGGCTCACTATGTTGCCCAAGCTGGTCTCAACTTCTAGGCTCAAGTGATCCTACCACCTTGGCCTCCCTAAGTGCTAGGATTACAGGTGTGAGCTGCCGTGCTTGGCCAAGGTACTTATTTTATAAAGCGAAATCCAGAGGTGACTGAGCATCCTGCTGATGCCTGTTGGCTGTCAGAGAAGCCTTGCTGAGACTTGAGGTCCAGGGATGTCGAATGCCATGATCAGGGGCTGGCCAGGGCAGCCACCTTCAATCCAGTGCACTCCCCTAGGCATGCTTCCTCCACCAAAGAAATTAGATGGGCTTGAGTCTCTAAGCTGTCACTCTACAGCAACGCCAGAGGAAAGGACTGAAGGTGAGGGTGAAGAGGAAGGGCAGGCTCCTGTTCCTATGCAATGTTTAGGAACAGCTCCCTGCAAAAGGTGGACCTGAACTGAAACTAAATAGGTACGTAGGAATTATGTTGCAGAATGTTTGATTAATTTTTAAAAGCACATACCCAAAGGCATCAAGAAAGAAAACTAAGTTGTTTTTTGGGACTACCAAATGGTTCCTAAAGAAGTCTTCTGACTAGCCCAAGGCTAGGGAAGTGGGCAGTGGAGGGTAATGGGTTGGGGGAGGTACTTCTGGGATAGTCCACGTCCTCCTTCTTTTCCTTTCTTCCCCTGCCATGCGTTTTTTCCTCTTAAAATGCTAGAGTGTGTTGCCCTTTGCTGCTTCACTTTTCTCTAACATATTCACATTCCAAGCTCCAAGACAGTTTTGGTCAGTGATCAAAACATCCTTTCTGCACCATGTCTTCTCTTTTGTATCTGAAGATGTGCTAAAGTCCCATCATCACCAGGAAATGTATTTTGAGTTATTTTTCTGGGAGCCTGCACAGGTCTGTCCTAATCCATCCACGCCACCCTTCCCATCATGCACATCTGCCCTGATTCTTGGCCAGGATCGTGGGGTAATGGGAAGAACATGGGCTTTGGAGGTGGAAGCTGGGGCTCAAGTCCTGATTGCACCACTTACTTCCCAGCTTAGCAGTTTTGGGAAAGCCTCAGTTTCCACATCTGTAACACAGGAACAAGAATTCTTGTTTGTCTACATCTGTGTTACTGACATGTAAAAAAATGAGATAATGTTGTGAAACTATTTTAAAAATTTGAAGCACCAAGAAAATGGAGAATCCAATTTTTTCTTGTGGGTGACATCGCTAAGTCCCTAGTGAACATTTGGAAATAAATGAAGATTTTTTTTAAAGACAGTATTATAATGAGTGAGTGATTTACATTTTAATGTTAACAAAATGTAATAGCAGTGATCAACAGGCAAATAATTGTGCAGTAAAGAAAAATGGAAGAACGGTCCACAGGTGTTTTTAAATCTCGTTTCAAGACTATTTGGAGTTTTTAAATAGGTAGAGGGAAACTAGCTCAGTAAATAGAGAAGTCTTCCTAGACTTCCTCTCAAACAAGGCACAAAACTGTTGCCTGCCTCGGTAAATTTAATTACTTGGTTGCGCAGTGATAAAGTATGAATATGAACAATAGTACATTTTAACATTAGATCATCAGAACTCAAAGTACAAGGGAAAAACTGATGTCCAAGAATTTTTAATATAGGCCTAAATCAGAAATGTCTTGCATAGAGAATAAGTTAATAGAAGAGAGTAGGTTTATAGAAGTGGATTTCACCATCTTTCAGGAAAGCAACGGAAATATCAGGAACTATTTTAATGTCTTGGGCAAGTCATCCTCTTTAGGATCTCTGTACAGGCAAATTTCTAGCATGTGCTGGGCCTCTGGGCACCCCAAGCCACAAGTAGAACCCATTGTAGCTTGGAGGTGCTTGGCATTGGTTATCTCGTTGACTAGGTCACTGCTACAGTCCAGCTTGGGGGATTGCATGAACTGTGGTTGGCTGAGAGTACAGAGCCCAAGAATAGCAGCAGATCCCTGAACTATTTCCATAACTTCCCACAAGAAACTCTTGGCTGCTACTTCATCCAGCTCAACATGTGGAGATGAACACATTTTCTGTCCTTAGAATCTTTCTCTTTCTCCAAAACACCCTTGACTTATGTGCATCAAGAACAATAGTCACCTCCTTATCTGGGGCTTGGTGCAGAGGAAAAGTTTTTGCTTAGCAGGGCTTGCCCTGAGAGGTGCACTTTGGAGGCAATCCCATTTGAGACCCCATACAATGTGTCCATCTGGAATCTAGCCAAATACCAATGTGAAATGAACAGGAAATGGAAACAGTCACACCTCAAAGACCCTCCCCGACCCACTGCATTCCCCATGCTCCAAGCGTAAATGCTTAGCTCTTGATCAAAGCTATGAAAGATACACAAGGGATGCTATGGGACGCCGTCGCTAAGTGGTCTAAACAAGATCCAGGCCATTGATCACACTAATTTCCCTGGCATGGCTGATTCATATGACAAATGCTGTTGCTTTTCATCTTAAATTGAAAAAAGAAAAGGTTTAAAAATTATCCCCTGGAGCCTGTGGGTGTGGGGCCCCTGCTGTTGGCAGCAATGGAAGGAACATTACCATATCCTTACTATAAGAAATATCCATTCTTGATGACAGACACATGTGCAGGGCAGTCTGGACAGTCACATGTCACAATGCTACCCTGGCATGTGAGGAGACCAGGAGGTAAAGTTTTAGTTCTGACTGAGGCAAATTAAATTCAGCTGTTTTTAGAAATGGTAGAGAGGTTGCAATTTCGTTTTGCACACATCAGGGCTAAAAATGCAATGCTCTGAAGTTTGAACTGTGTTATTTTTAAATATAAGAGAAACAAGGACCAATTCTCATGCATTAAGAAAAACAGGTCAGGGCTGGGCGCAGTGGCTCACACCTGTAATCCCAGCACTTTGGGAGGCTGAGGTGGGCAGATCACTTGAGCCCAGGAGTTTGAGACCAGCCTGGGCAACATGGTGAAACTCCGTCTCTACAAAAAAATATTGAAAAATTAGCCAGGCATAGCGGCACACTGAGGCTAGAGGATCATCTGAGCCCAGGTAAGTCCAGGCTGCAGTGAGCTGTGATCGTGCCACTGCACTCCAGCCTGAGCAGAGTGAGACCCTATCTAAAAAAAAAAAAAAAAAAGAAAAGGAAAAAAAAAGAGAAAAAGAAACAGAAAAGTAGGTCACATGCTATTACAATTTCTAGACCAGGTATTTTTCTTACAGGTTTAAACATGGATTAATGACAATGGTGTTTAAAACACACAACTAGGAAACAGAGGGAGGAGATAAAGAGAATGAAATGTCTCCTCCAGTGACTGATAAGCCAGCATTATAATAGATACTTTTCTTTTTTTTTTTCCCCCCGAGACGGAGTCTCGCTCTGTTACCCAGGGTGGAGTACAGTGGTGCAATCTCGGCTCACTGCAATCTCCACTTCCCAGGTTCGAGTGATTTTCCTGCCTCAGCCTCCCAAGTAGCTGGGACTACAGATGTGCGCCACCATGCCCGGCTAATTTTGTATTTTTAGTAGAGACGGGGTTTCACTATGTTGGCCAGGCTGGTCTTGAGCTCCTGACCTCGTGATCTGCCTTCCTCAGCCTCCCAAAGTGCTGGGATTACAGGCATAAGCCACTGCGCCCGGCCAATGGGCACTTTTCTTTAAATGAAATTAGCAAAAGCTATGAAATTAGAAAAATGTTGGCCATTTACGGAACATTCCACTCTGTACCAGTAAAGAACGGTGGAAGAGAGACCTCCGTGGGTATTGCCACAATACTGTGAGACTGGACGTCTGCCTGGGTGTCTGTCCTGCTCTTTATCCTGGAACACATTACTGCTTACAGTCTCTGGTGAATAGGCAGCAACACTCCTTTCCTGAAACTAAAATATGCGGCATTGTGACGCAAAATTGGATACGCTGCAAACACTTGGAATCCAAAAACGGGTTCTAGTCCTTTTTTCTCCACTTCTTAGTTCCTTGGTCTGGACACATTTCTTTGAGCCTTCGTTTCTCCATTTATTGCACGGAATTAAGGTACTCTTTGCCTTAACTCTATTAAAAGTGATTCATTCATTGCTTCATTCGGTGACTGACTGGCTGATGCACTCCTATAACCAAAGGCTGAGAATATTACGGACAGGGTGGGGCTTGAGAGTATGGAAAGATGTGACGATAGTCAATCAGGGCACAGGCAATAACTTATCAGGATCACAGATACAATGACTAAAGTCATCCTGGAAGAGCTGGGAAAGGCTTCAGCTTGAAAACACCATCTGTAGCCAGGAGGTTAACCAGGTAGAAGAGGAAGGAAGGTAACTCAGAGAGAGTCATAAGCATGTATAATAGATAAGAAAGCATTAGGGAAGCTAGGCTGGGCACCGTGGCTCACACCTATAATCCCAGCATTCTGGGAGGCCGAGGCGGGTAGATCATCTGCAGTCAGGAGTTCGAGAGCAGCCTGAACAATATGGTGAAACGCTGTCTCTACCAAAAATACAAAAATTAGCTGGGTGTGGTGGCGTGCACCTATAGTCCCAGCTACCTGGGAGGCTGAGACAGGAGAATTGCTTGAACTTGGGAGGCGGAGGTTGCAGTGAACTGAGATTGCACCACTGCACTCCAGCCTGGGCAACACAGTGAGACTCTGTCTCAAAAAAAAAAAAAGAAAGAAAGCAGTAGGGAGCTAACTGCTATAGATGCAGGCTACCGAACAATTAAAAACAGGAGAGTTAGCTAACATGCACTATTAAGTTCCTATGCACCAGACACTACTTTTGCATACACTGCTTCATTTAAAACTCAGAATTCTACAAAATAATTGTAATTAGCTCCTTTTGTTTCCAATAAGAAAACTACACTTTTTAATAGCATAACTTGCCTTGCCCAAGGTCAGGTGAGGGATTTGAACCTAAAGTGGTCTATTTGCCAAACCATGTTCTTTCTACTCCCCAGCTGTCCTTTTGAAACCCTGGGAAAAAAATTATTAAACACACTCCCTAGACTTTAAGCATCAGGTAAGCACTTAGTTCAGCAATAAGCATTTGTGACTAAAATTCCAGGGAGAGTAATAACCATGAATGCTGATGAGCTCAGCTCCACCAGGGGCAGCTCCATCATTAGCAGGATTTATGTTTATTGAATTTGCTCGATTTATTAGGTGAAAGAGATCAAATTGCTTAATGTTCAATTAAATTGTACTTGTCGAGGACAGGGAAGTAATGAAGTCTAAAGTCTTGGCAAGGTTTATATTCTGTGGGACTCCTGTAAATGTTAATACTCTAAGGAGACTCACGGGCCATAGACCAACCACGTTCTCCCCACTCCCAACCTTCACCTAACGTTACCCTTCTCATTTTAGGTACTCCCAGAGTTTCCCAACAGACTGCTGTTTATTTAGCAAGACAAAATGAAAAAAGAGATTTGTTGGGTAGAAACGCCAAAAAAATAGTGGTTTCCTTGCATTTTAAAACCTGGATTCAAACATTTATACTATTGTAATAGTATTAAATTATGCCACACACAATAACCTTAAAATAATGGTTACCAATGTATCTGGGGCATAGGAAATATATTAACTCTTACATCCAGGCAATTTCAGAGGAAATCAGGAATGAGGCTTCTAAAATTGATAAGAGACAAGACTGAACAACACAATAAACAAAGAGGCAACTGAAAAGAGTATTCAACATGTTAAATTTCCAAACTGATCTACTTCATATTTTTTCAGCTGCAAGGACAAGGACAGGTAAACCACTTCATTTCCCCTTTCCTGCTCTTTAAATACCACTCTGAAGCAACAATCTGACAAGCTGAAAATTTTTTTTTAAGTTATACATACAAAGAACTTTTTTTTCTTCATTAACCAAGTAAGAATTGTTTAAAAACGAACTAAGCATGTGCTTAAGAATAAAGGGGAGGTTGCATTACATCGTCAATGTAGTAAATGCCACTAAATTGTTCAGTTTAGAGTGCTTAATTTCATGTTGTGTGAAGTTCACTGCAATTTTTAAAAAGTCAGGAGAAACAAAAAATACAGGAGGGGAAAATATTTAATATGTTAACTCTGGAATTCAACTAACTTTAACTGGCAAAATGAGGCAATAAGACTAGATGATCTCAAAGGTCCTTTCTAGCTTGCATATTCTATGATTTTAAAGAGAAAATATTCTTTTTTTTTTTTTTTTTAAAGACGGAGTTTCGCTCTTGTCCCCCAAGCTAGAGTGCAATGGCGTGATCTCAGCTCACGGCAGCCTCTGCCTCCTGGGTTCAAGTGATTCTCTTGCCTCAGGAGGCGTGTGCCATCACGCCCAGCTAATTTTTTTTTTTTTTTTGTATTTTTTTAGTAGAAACAGGGTTTCACCATGTTGGCCAGGCTGGTCTCAAACTCCTGACCTCAGGTCATCCACCCGCTTTGATCTCCCAAAGTGCTGGGATTACAGGTGTGAGCCACTGCATCCCGCCTGAGCAGAAAACATTCTTATCATGGGCTGCAAAACTCTTGGAAAGACAATTTGTCTTTGAAACCTGTGGCTGTAATATAAGGTAATCACCACTAGATGACGCTGTTACCTTCAGGTGGTGCCCATCTAGATATTTTCAGAATGATGACAAACATGTAATTTAACAAACTGTAAGCGTTGCCATCTAATCTTCCCATGTATTATTTTGCTGAGGAAACTGAAGTTTACAGAAATTTTATGATATTCCAAAGGTCAAGCCAGGATAAATTTTGTTTTCTTTTACTAAAAGTAATAAGCTATTAAATTATAAAGAAAATTGTGTTTTAACGTATTTTAATCTTGCTTATTTTTTTAAAGCTTCATAGCAGAGAAAGCTGTTCTAATATTTAAAACTCTCTTAATATTCAGAAGTTCAGATCTCAACGTTCTGAATAACAAACATATACCACTATCCATTATCATTATTGGAAGAGCAAGTTCTAGATAATCAATGTAATATGAAAAGAACACTAAACATAGTCAATGACTAGTCATGAAAATGTATTCCATTCAATAACAGGAAGTAAGACATCACTGCAAAGTAAAAGATGTACTATTTTGAAATCCTGATTCTGTTTTATGATTTCTTTGTATTCTGCCATTTACTTCAATCTCAGATGACCCTCCTCTTTCCTTCTCCTCTAGATCTGTTCACTATCAGATACAGTCCTAGTAACTTCTGCTTCTGGCAGTGATTTCTTTGGAAGGGGCTCACAGATTACTACATGAATGCATTAAAAGTAATGGCAGGGCCGGGCACGGTGGCTCACGGCTATAATCCCAGCACTTTGGGAGGCCAAGGTGGGCGGATCACAAGGTCAGGAGATTGAGACCATCCTGGCTAACAAGGTGAAACCCTGTCTCTAATAAAAATACAAAAAATTAGCTGGGCGTGGTGGCAGGCACCTGTAGTCCCAGCTCCTTGGGAGGCTGAGGCAGGAGAATCTTGAACCTGGGAGGCAGAGCTTGCAGTGAGCCGAGATTGCGCCACTGCACTCCAGCCTGGGCAACAGAATGAGACTCTGTCTTGGGGAAAAAAAAAAAAAAAAAAAAAAGCAATGGCAAAAACCTGAATTACTTTTGCACCAACCTAGTATTTTCTTGAATTGAGCAGTGCACAACCAGCACAACTGTTCACAACAGCTCAGCCTGCCACTGAGACTTGAAGCCCAGAAAGAAGCATAAAGAAGGCTTTGTTGTGTCAGAAGCCCTCCCAATGAGCTAATGTTTTGTAATCTGCTTCTTTCTTAAGGTAGTGGCTACTGATGCTGAGCAAAACAATTACTTTCTAGCTTCTCCTCCCTGCAGATTTGTAAATACAAGAACCTGGTCATTCTAAGAACTTTCTAGATGTTTTTCTCCCAATCATAAAGGGCACAATCTGTCTGCGGCATAAAAGAATAAAATTTACTTCATCCCTCCTCTGCCCGGCTTGCCTGCTCTGGCCACGAGGTCACTGTTTAACAGACATGGGCAGCCAGCAGCTGTGTTCTAGCCATAGTTGTATTATTAGGTTCATTAAGAAGAGGTCAAAAGAAATTCAAACGTTAGTTGAATTCAAAACCTCAAATCTAGAACAGTGCTTAAGCAATTATGCACAGTCATTTTCTCAAAGACAGACTCATCACAGTTCATTCTTCTTAGAGTATGCTTCAACTAGCCCTATTTTCAAAGGGAAAAAAAGAAGAGCAAATTTTATTTAAAATATGTGAAAGTAGGCTGGGCGTGGTGGCTCACGCCTGTAATCCGAGCACTTTGGGAGGCTGAGGCGTGTGGATTGCCTGTGCTCAGGAGTTCGAGACCAGCCTGGGCAACATGGTGAAACCCCATCTCTACTAAAATAATAATTAAAAAAAATTAGCCAGGTGTGGCAGTGTGCGCCTGTAGTCCCAGCTGCTCAGGAGGCTGTGGCAGGTGAATCGCTTGAACCCAGGAGGCAGAAGTTTCAGTGAGCTGAGATTGTGCCACTGCACTCCAGCCTGGGCAACAGAGCGAGACTCTGTCTCCAAAACAAACAAAAAAACAAAAAAACCACATATATATATATATATATGAAAGTAAAATGTTCACTAGAACAAATCATTTAGTCATACTGAATGGGCGATTCTAGAAAACTGAATGCCTATTCCTAATCTCTGATTTCAAAGGAGAAAGGTTAAACTTCTAAGACTTTTACTTTCGAGATAAATTTGATTGCTTGTTGATATGGTTTGACTTTCTGTCCCCACCCAAATCTCATCTTGAATTGTAATCCTGACCTGGTGGGAGGTGACTGGATCATGGGGCAGTTTCCCCCACACTGTTCTCATGATAGTGAAGGAGTTCTCAGGAGAGTTGATGGTTTCAAGTGTGGCACTTCCTCGCTCTTTCTCTTTCTGTCCTGTTGCCAGGTAAGAAGAGTCTGGCTTCGCCTTCTGCCATGGTTATAAGTCTCCTGAGGCCTCCCCAGCCATGAAGAACTGTTCTTTATAAATTACCCAGTCTCAGGTAGTATCTTTATAGTAGTGTAAAAACAGACTGATACACTTGTTAACTACAAATAAGTGTTGCTTTTTAGGATCAGATTGTTTACATGCATGCCTGAATTTCTCTCCTTTCGCTCAAACTAGAAAGATTTTAATAGGACATCAGTAAGATTATTATCATAATGAAATTTATTTTCTATTCAGAGTATTTTTTATAACAGAGAGTGGCCAAATACTTTCCTAGCACTTCCATGCAGTATAGCTCTTAGGAAAAGTGCCACGAATACAACTGACACTCCAACGCTCAAGCTGTACAAGTAAAATTTCAGAAGTGCTCATGTCACCAACGAGTAACCCATTAATCAAACTTCTCTCGCCTTGAACTGTTCTCTAATGGCTGGTGAGGACACTGAGGCAATAGCTTCGATCAGCTTTCAAAACAGAGAGTTCATGCTACAGTGCAGTCTAGGAAGGTCCACTGGTCCTCCCTGGCCGGTGTTCCAAATGCTTGCTGACTCACCCGCAATCCAGGGATTTGGGGTTTGGGAATGGCAGCTTGTTCCAGGACACTCCTCCAGAGTTCTGTCTTCAGCAGTTTAGCAAGAAATGAAGGAGTAAGTTTTCCCCTCTATCAGGGTTTTTAAAAATTTTACTTTAACTATTCTTACCTTGAGGCAAACCATGTTTACTTTTCTTCTGCTTTCAATGACTACAATAGGATCATAACTGGAATGTGGCTTCCTTGCCCACTGCTTTCTTTCCTTCCAATGCACCTGCCCAAACGTGGTTATTTTTTAAAAAACCCACAATTTAGCATCTAGTATTTTTCCTCTTATGTACTGTCCCTGCTTTTTGTATCTGGCTTCTCTGCCATTCATTCCTGCTTATTTAGCCCCTTTCACAAATCCAGTAACTCTTCCCCAGTTTAATAAAAGAGGCCCTGACCATCCATAAAAGCCCCATCCTGCTGGCAGCTATTGATCTGCTAGGGAATCTCAGTGGGGTGAGGATATCCCCTTAGGAGAAGGTATCTGATTCCTACAGGAGGGCATGTATAGTTGGATAAAAGGTCCTATTTATTTTTTCTGTCCTATTATTCCCTTGAAAGTCACTGCAATGGAAGATATTGATTATAAAAACACTACACATGAGAAACACTTGGGGTCCTCTGTTACAAGCAAAGAAGCAAGAAGGTGCTTGGCATCCTATTGTGGGCAGGGCAGACTCATTACTGCGAGGATGCAGGTCCCAAGTCCTGGTTTTCATTCTCTCATTGCCAACTGGCAATCAGAGTCCAGAATTTCTTCAGCCACTAACCTCAGCTGGCCTAACACAGTAATTCTGCTACAGAAATAATGAAGTTAATTAAGCTTAGAATGCTAACACTTTCTGTGACACGTCTTAGGATGAGGGCTTTTCTTTTCTTGTTATTGTATATGTGTTAGTGCCTAAGAGAATCATATAATCAGAGAACCTGACAGGCCTTGCAATTTCAACTCAAAACTGAATTTAGATTATGGATTTTAAGTTGAATGAGGATTAGCAGAATTTGACTAGGTTGGTAAACAGTATTTAAATTTATTAGGGAATTCAATTTGTTGTGTTTTAAGTTTGGTTTATTAGATTTATAAGAGCTAATTAAATATTTATGAGGAAAATGCTTATTAGGATTGTGAGATGGAGACCAAAGGGTTCAAAATTTTAATTAATGGAATTTATATGTAGAAATAACTTTTAAGTTTAATCCATTCTTTGAGACATATAAACAGTCAACAAATAAAATTGATCTTATTTTATAGAAGGTTATTGGACTTATAAATAGGATGATAAAATGTGAAAGTTGAAATCAAATTCTTAGGAATATCTAGGTTTTAACATTTAAAAATTGAGTACATTGAATGTTCATTAAAACCCAACATAGGCCGGGCGCAGTCGCTCATGACTGTAATCCCAGCACCTTGGGAGGCTGAGGCGGGTGGATCACGAGGTCAGGAGATCGAGACCATCCTGGCTAACATGGTGAAACCCCGTCTCTACTAAAAAAAAAAAATACAAAAAAATTAGCCGGGCGTAGTGGCGGGTGCCTGTAGTCCCAGCTACTCGGGAGGCTGAGGCAGGAGAATGGAGTGAACCCGGGAGGCGGAGCTTGCAGTGAGCCGAGATCGTACCACTGCACTCCAGCCTGGGTGACAGAGCGAGACTCCGTCTCAAAAAAAAACCCAAAAACCAAAAAACAAAAAAACCTAACATAATGGTCCTTTGTGTGCATAAAGCCTCTCTTTGACTTCCTAACTTACACTGTAGGAGCCTGGCCGGGCACAGGTGGAGCTTCTCTGCAAGTACACAGGGGTATTCGGGTCTGTGCAATTCCCTGAACAACCTCCTATCCCTCATTGTCTTTTGATTCTTGGCCCCTTTCAAAGAGACTTCTAGCACTGGATAACCAGGGAGCAGTGCATGATAAACGCTGACTCATTTCCTAGAACTGGATTTGATTCATAATAATTGCTAACGCCTTTGGCTATGGCGCATTTACTGTAGGCCAATCCTCTCCCATGCATTATCACATTTAACCCTCATGAGCATGTAAGAGCCATGCATGGATATGGAAGAAATCACTAGGATTTCAAGTGAGGAAATTAACATACGGATCATATTACATCAAAGAGCTACTTTCAATTTGAATTCATTAATGAATTTTATTTTGCAATAATCTTTTGATAGTAGTAAAAGTATTTTCAACCTTTCTTTGGGAGGGGTGAGAGAAAGCTTTCTAAATAAATACAGGAGTCCTTTCTTTTTTCTTTTTGGGAAGTAGTCTTGCTCTGTTGCCCAGGCTGCAGTGCAGTGGCACAATCTTGGCTCACTGCAACTGCCACCTCCCGGGTTCAAGCGATTCTTCTGCCTCAGCCTCCAGAGTAGCTGGGACTACAGGCACACGCCACCACACCCAGGTAATTTTTGTATTTTTAGTAGAGATGAGGTTTCACCATATTGGCCAGGCTGCTCTCAAACTCCTGACCTCGGGATCTGCCCGCCTTGGCCTCCCAAGTGCTGATGTTACAGGCATGAGCCACTGTGCCTGGCCAAGAGTCCTTTCAATGAGGAACAAACATAACTGGCTTACTGGCTATTTCATATAACATCCATTCAATCTAGTTCCATGGATACCAAGAGTTCAGTCCCACAGAACTGGAATGCTTGCCTGTTTTATAGATATTCTCTGTGCACACATGACGGCCACTCGATTTCCTTTTGTATCTTTCTAGTTTGATTTTAATTTTCCATTGTAAGTGACTAGCGGTTACTGTTTCTTTAATTATAATGTTCAGGATCTATGATTGAAAGGATAAATGCTTTCATACTGATTGTATTAATTATCATAACCTCACAAAGAGGTCTCAACTTTGGATAAGGGAGGTTGAAGTAATGTGCCCAGTGCAATGTCACAGAGCCAGGACCAAAAGCAGAAAGAGATCCCTGGATTGCCTAAACCAAAGGCAGTGACCACTCATTGTTTCACAAGTAGGGTGTTCCAAAGTGATTATTAACATTCTTTGGAAACATATTTCTTGGAAAAGCCTTTAAACCGTGACTGCTGACAGGCCTTTTGCAACTATGGCCCAGTTACAATATTTTTTCAAGTTTAGTCCATGAGTCAAATCCCTGTCTTCCTTCACACCTCCAAGGGCATTACGAAACTTCTTGCCCTGAGATCTTTGGGAACATGTAAGAGCCATGCACGGATATGGAAGAAATCACTAGCTGAATTGTTTGAAGACATTCCAAATTCTTTACTTTTGCAAAATGATATGAATAATTGCATAGGTTAGATATTAGGAAGGATTGAAAAATTTTCTGTCACAGCAAATGGCGAATTTATTAAAGTATCATCTGCAGATTTAAAATACATAATATTTAGGAATAAATTATACTAATTATGCATTTCATTAAATACAACTTTACACCTGTTCCAGAATTGTTTGCCTAGTACATAGTAGGCGTTCAATAAATAATAAAATAAAGAACATGTAAGTAATTTAACTAAAACTGAAAACAGGTAAATTATAAATAATTTAGATTTCGTTTCAGATCATTTACTTATCTCTTCTTATAAACCACAAGCTGCATATAATTTATATACAGTAATGATCATTCTTCCTAGCATTATTTAAAGGAGTATGAATAACTCTGACAAATATCTTCTATTCCCCTATAGCACAGTCTACCTTTCTCAAAGGAAGTTGGATACATATTGACATTGCTTTGACTCAACAGATCCTCACTAAGTGCCTATTCACATCATGCCTTTGTGCTTTATTCTTTTATTCAATAGGCATTAAACAAAATCCATTTGTTCTTTTATCAGTCCCAGAACTAGAATTTTTGATTCAGATGTGTAAGTCTGTCTCTTCAAACTGCTCTCTTAGCAACACTGAGAGGACCATGCCTCTGTATGTTGATCAGTGTTCGTGTTTTATTAAACTTTGTTAACATTTTTCAATTTATTTTGTGGCACCTTCTGTTTCTTTTGGGACCTCATGTTTTAAAACCATCTTTCTACACCTGAGTAGTCAGATTACCTGTGCTGTAGTACATTACATCGCCAATAGGTGGCATTCTCCCAACACACTAGTTGTCCTGTTTATCAAGTCTTTGTTCCGTTTACTTACAATGTCTAATTACTTTAACAATTTACTTATCAGAAATCTAATTATTTTAACAATATAAAAAGACACTGGTATCCCTGGGTACTTCAGATTCAAATGCTCAAATATGTATAATTTTCTTTCATTTGCAGATCAACAGATTTTGATTTCCATGAGATAATGGCACCCTCTATCTTGTGATTCTTACGTACATTTTCCAGAACATTTAAGCTTATGTTATCTTTTTTCAGATGAAGTCTTGCTCTGTTGTCCAAACTAGAGTGCAGTGGCACGATCTTCGCTCACTGCAACCTCCGCCTCCTGGGTTCAAGCAATTCTTGTGCCTCAGTCTCCAGAGTAGCTGGGATTGCAGGCATGCACCACCATGTCCGGCTAATTTAGTAGAGACGGGGTTTCATCACATTGGCCAGGCTGGTCTCAAACTCCTGACCTTAAGTGATCTGCCCACCTCTGCCTCCCAAAGTGCTGGGATTACAGGTGTGGGCCACCACACCCGGTGATTAAGCTTATACTTTTAAAAGTAGCAAAAAATAAAAACATTAAAAAATCATTTTAGATTAAGTGATAGGCATCACTAAAAGTTTTATTTACTGAGAATTATTGACTTCCTTTAGTTCATTAGTCCATTGAATGTATAGTTTTTTGTTATTCATGCCAATGTGTCTGTGGCTACAGATTTGATGACACATTGCCCCTTATTATGCTCATTGTTAGCTCTAAAATCAGTTTTTCTTTTAGCACACAATGTGTGAGACAATTTTAAAATCTCAGCTTTAATTCTTCACTTTGTTACTTTTCTATTCTAAGGGAGACTATTTAAGATGTGCTTTGGGATCACGGAGATAAAGAGACTCGAGTAACACTGAAGAGGTTAGAGTGCAGATTCTGGAGCCAGGGTGCCTGGATTTGAATCTTCCACTTACTGGTACATGACCACTGACAGGCAGCTTAACCTTGCTGTGCCTCAGATCCTCTGTCAGAAAAAGGAAGGATAGTATTCTCCCTTATCCACTGGGGATACGTTCCAAGACCCCCAGTGGATGCCTTAAACTGCAGGTAGTACTCAAACTTATACATACGATCGATTTCTATTAGATAATGGAGGTGCCACTAACTGACTAACGGGCAAGTAGCATACACAGTATGGACACCAGGGACAAAGGGATGGTCCACGTGCTGGGTGGGACACCACCAGATTTCATCACACTACTCAGAACTGCATGCAATTTAAAACTTATGAGTTATTTTTGGAATTTTCCCCTTAATATTTTGGACCGTGGTTGACTGTGGGTAACTGAAACCAGGTAAGGCAGAGGACTACTGTAACTGTATATCTAAGGTGGCTTGGCAAGTTAAAGATCTCAATAGATGGAAAACATGTTGAAAGTGCCTGGCATTGTGCTATGTATATGTGAGTTATCATTTTTATTATCACTTAGATTCAGAAAAACCAAGCAACAGAAAATCCATATCCAATAAACTCCACATCCAACCAAAGGCCTCAAAGTTCTGATAACTCTATGACTTTCTTCTCGCACAGCGCTAGAAATTCTCGGCAAGATCAAACAATGACCACTCTTGTCTTCATTTATGAAATGGATACAGTGGCTCATTTTTCCTGACTTGGTTTCCCAAACAGCTTTGTCTCTCAGAGGCTGACATGACATCCCAATAAAGACCACAAATTTGAGGATCCTCCCAAAACAGTTTAGTCACCCAAATCATTTTAAGAGTGGGCAGGATCAGCGGGTACTGTGAACGGGGAAGGAGAAGAGGAGTCAGGGGCTGCAATGGGGCAAGGAAGGCCTCCAGAAGTCTGAATGGGGAGACGGTCAGTCCATGATACATCCATGGTGGAGGAAAAATCAGGAACTTCCTCCTAGTGCAGTCTGCGGTCTGGCCTCTGAGACTTTAGTGGAGCATTGAAATGGGATCCTAAGCAGCCCCAGAAATGTATGAATTCTACAATTATGCAATTCTCCTTATGTAAAGCTCCCCTGACACAATCCATCACACTCGTTTCCCCTGCATGTGGTACCAATATGCAAGATGCCATCTAACTTCAGAGAACAATATTTAAGCAGCCACTCCTACCCTCCTGCACCTACCAGTACTCTCAGATGTAGTTGCTGCTTTAGCAAGAATTAGTGCCCGTGACCTATTGGACCAGAAGTGTGAAAGCTCGCTCTGGAGCCAAAGCTTTACTTTACACTGCACTTTAATGCTTAAAGCTGATGACAAGTGGTACGATTTATTCCTTAAATTCCTCCAGCACTGATTCCATCAGTAACGAATTGTTCCCCAAAGCAGTACCGCACTCCTAAGGAAAATGGGATGCATGATGTCTGACAGGCTGGGATTAGTCTAGTGCTTAGATGAAGAGACAGACAATGTGGTCCTTCTCAACGATAAAGATATCCAGGAACAGTATATTTAAAAGGTTCAACGGCAGAAACTATGAACAAACTAGTTTTAAAATTCACATATTCTTTGCTTCCTTTATGATAAATAACTACCAGCATTAACGTAGGTTTTAACAAAATAAAGTTAGATGCTATTAGATGTCTCTAGAGCTTTGCTTCCTCCTCAGAGGAAGCAGCAGCAGCAGCTTGGGACTTATCAGAAATGCAGAATCCTGTGTCTCCCGCCCCACCCCATCTTTTGCAAGTGAGAAACCAGAATCTGTTTTTTGATAAGCTCCCCCAGGTAACTGACATGCCCATTAATGTTTATGAAGCAGTGGTCTAGAACAGAAAGTCTTACATTAAGAACAATTATTTCTGCATTTGTCTACGCTTAATTTGTGTTCACATGCTATTAGGTAACTGTATATTTTATAAGATCCTTTGGATTTTAATTACATTTGAAAATGCATTCGATTTGAGACGCCTATTAATGGCAGCCATAGTTGTTAGTATCTTCTGAAAACTTACCATGTGTCAAACACTATTTGAAGTGTTCATGTATTATTTAATTCTCACAACCACCCTGAAAGGCAGATATTATTTTCACACGAGAAACTGAGGTACAGAGAGAGAAAATTAACAAGGTCATGGGGATAAAAAGTTGCCAAACCAGGATGCAAAGGCAGGGCAACCTGGTTCAAGGGTACGTGTGCTAATCCTGATGCCCTGGGGCTCCTCTTAGTTCACTCCACTCCAGCAAACATGTGCTTTGCAACAAGAGACGGTTTTGTGTAAATGTGACTACACGATTAGGTGCCAATGAAGGGAATGCCAACTAATCACAGGACCTGTGGAAAAGTTTAATTTCACTGTGTACTTCTCTCTGGATTCAGAATAGATAGATCCATAAGCCTAGTTCTAGGTCCATAATTTTGGTAGTATGAAAGAAAAGTTCCCCTGTGTCTACCAAATACAAAAAATTATTTTTTGTGTGTGTGTGGTGGTGCGCGCCTGTAATAGGTGGGAGAATCTCTTGAACCTGGGAGGTGGAGGTTGCACTGAGCTGAGATCGCGCCACTGCACTTCAGCCTGGGTGACAGAGCGAGACTCTGTCAAAAAAAAAAAAAAGTTCCTTTGGGGCTGCCTCCCTAATTCCTATATATTCCAACAGATACATTTCAAAAGTAGTTTTCAACATGCGTTTCCTGGAACCCTGGGGTCCTTCACAGGGGCCTCAAGAGCCTAAGTAGTTGTTCTCGCCAACCAGCCCACCCAGCATCTTTAATGTCAATGAATTTGTATGCTGGAGGTTAAAATTATAATAAAGTTAACATAAAAACTACCATTGTTTTAAAAAGTAACGGATTGGAAAGTACTGATTTTGGTTTGGCTGACCATGTACACTAGAGATTCTTCTTGGACATTTTATCATAATAACTGTGGATATACAAACTAGAAACAGTATAGCAATGAAGCTAATCTTTTTTTTTTTTAATTTGGCATGTGGTATCTTTTTTCCCCTGATATTCTGTATTTTTCCAAAAATATTATATAATATATACTTCATATGTATTTGTCCTAATCTACTTTTTAAAATGTTTTCGAAAACTTTAGTTGAAAACAATTTATGCAATATTCTGAAATGCCTATTTTTAGAATAGATTTAATATTTAAAATAAAATTCATTTTTAAAATATTGCTACATTATTCAAAAATTCATTTCTCATAACAAAATACTTGAAGGTTTTTAAACCTAGTCAATTAAATTGAGTGTAAATTTTTACAATATTTTGGGGGAATAATTTTATTTATCTATTTGAGACAGGGTCTGGCTCTGCTGCCCAGGATGGAGTGCAGTGGTGTCATCTTGGCCCACTGCAACCTCTGCCTCCCAGGCTGAAGCCATCCTCCTACCTCAGCCTCTCAAGTAGCTAGGACTACAGGTGTGTACCACCACGCTTGGCTAATTTTTGTATGTTTTGTAGAGATGGGGTTTCACCATGTTGCCCAGGCTGGTCCCAAACTCCTGAGCTCAGGCAATCCACCCACCTCGGCCTCCCAACATGCTGGGACTACAGGCGTAAGCCATGGTGCCAGCCAGAATAATATCATAAATTTAAAATGTACACACTTAGCCTGGTATTTTTATTTGTCAAAATTTTCTTACTAAGCCATTCCTGCAGGTGCATACATGGAGGTTCACTGCAGCATTGTTTATGGGTACCTACCCAAAGGGAATGAAGTCATTATATCAAAAAGATACCTGCATTTGTGTGTTTCCTGCAGCACTACTCACAACAGCAAAGAGATAGAATCAACCTAAGTGTCCATCAGTGGAGGAATGGATGAAGACATTCCCTTTGGGTAGGTACCCAGTTAGTGGGATTGCCAGGTAGTTCTATTTTTAGTTCTTTGAGAAATCTCCATACTGTTTTCCATAAAGGTTGTACTAATTTAAATTCAAATAATGTAACTTTTTTTTTTTTTTTGGAGACAGTGTCTCGCTCTGTCACCCAGGCTGGAGTGCAGTGGCCCAATCTCGGCTCACTGCAACCTCTGCCTCCCAGGTTCAACCTATTCTCCTGCCTCAGCCTCCTGAGTGGCTGAGATTACAGGCATGCGCCACCAGGCCCGGCTATTTTTTTGTATTTTTTAGTAGAGACAGGGTTTCACTGTATTAGCCAGTATGGTCTTGATCTTTCCTGTCCTCATGATCCGCCCGCCTCGGCCTCCCAAAGTGCTGTGATTACAGGCATGAGCTACCACGCGTGGCCAAAAGATGGTAATTTTTAAACAGCTGCATGGAATCTGTTTTATAGATGCACGTGATTTATTTAGCCACCTCTTGTGCTGAGCATTTGTTTTTTTTCCTCCCCTAACTTTTCCCTGCCCCATCTTGCCCCAGTCCTGATTTTCCTTTTATAAACAATGCTGCAATGAACCTCCACATATGCACCTGTAGGAATGCCTCAGTAAGAAAATTTCTTTATCCATGTAATACCACTAAGCCATAACCAAGAATAAAATCGTGTGTTTTACAGCAACATGGGTGGAACTGGAGGTCACTATCCTAATTGAAATTACTCAGAAGCAGAAAGTCAAATACTGAACGTTCTCACTTATAAATGGTAGCTAAACAATGGGTACACATGGACATATGGAATGGAGTAATATACACTGGAGACTCCAAAATGTGGGAGTCTGAAAGTGGGGTAAGGGTTGAAAAATTATCTATTGGGCACAGTGTTCACTATTCTTGTTATGGGTACACGAAAAACACAGACTTTATTTACCACTATGTAATACTTGCAGGTAAGAAATCTACACTTGCACCCCTAAATATATCAATATAAAAAAATTTTAAGTTCTAACTTTCATCAATTTTAAGGGATCCTAGATTGTAAAATGTATCTTGATATAATAGATGTTAAAAATTGGGAAAAATAACCTGTGGACATTGTTATATGTCATAATTATCAGATGACCCCAATCTCAGGGATGCTGAAGTGCAAAATAAAAAGCAAGGTGTAGCTTAGATTGATGATATAGACTTCAGTTATAAATACTCTGTTGGATATAAATATATTAATATACAGCAATAACTAATATAAATATATAATGATAATTAATGTATAGGAAAATGCTAGGATGATAAAAACCCAACTGTCAAAATGAGTGTCTTTAAGGAGCAGAGTTCAACTGTGATGGGGTAGATGGAGGGGAATATAACCTCTTTGACTATTTTAATACTTTAGGAGGAATACATGTGATTTTTGGAAAAAAATTAGACAATATAAAACCACTGCATAAATAAAAAAGATTTGAGGTAGTATAGCATTGTGAGAAAATGACTCAAAAGCCTCACTGAACTCACATTAACTTAGTGATTTCACTTTTATCTCCCCGTGGCATCTGCTTCTAGGGCCCGAAACAACCCGTAAAGCTAGTAATTACCCCCTGCTCTATCTACATCCTCCCAGCCCTTGCAACAACCCAACAGGACAGATGTAGATGCCTCCATTTTACAAATGAGCTGTACAGGGTGAAGTTATTTTCCCCTTGTCATGCAGCTGCTATGGCAGTGCTGGATTCCAGACTCAGTGCCAACTGGCCCCAGACCTGCCCTCTTTCCAATTCTGGGCTGCTATCATTGCCATCTAGTGCTTTGTGTATTTGCTCTTTATCCTTGGCTATTCATTTTCTTCTTACGGGAATTCCCAATTATTTTCTCTTTCATGCTACATTGGTTTTAAGTTATTTCTAAGCTGCAAAGCTAATTTTCTAAAGAGCTTGAAAGAAATATTCTAACTGAATTAACTAAAAATTAATGCATTTCCTCTTTTCAAGCAATTTTTCCCCTCTCGACCGTTCTGAGAATATATTCATAATAAACTCCTTTGCTTTCTACTTGCACATGATCTTTCTAGCTTTAACAAGTCAACTTTACAAAAGGATATACTGGACACTTTCAAGTGCTTTCCTTTAATGAGAAGGTGCTATGATGGTAAAAAGGGAAACCAGCAATCAGTGCACAACTCAACGGTCACCAAACAGCCTAGCGAGGAAGCACAAAGCCAGCACCTTCCAGGCCTCCTCCAAACTGGGAGAGGGGATGAAACTGGGAGCTTAGCCTGCCTCATCTTTTCCATTTTACCAAAGGTTTAAACCCAGATAAATCTAGAACTTGAAAGGAAAGATTTGTTGAAATACTTCTTCGATTACTTTCTGTACTTTTCCCTTTTTGTTCTAACCTGTTTCTTATATCTCCATATATAGAGGTTGACACGAAAATTTGGACTTTGACCTACAATGAATTTCCACCGTCTCTAATATACGTTTTGGTCTAAGTAGAAACTGTTAGGAATGTGAAGAATTGTAGTAAAAAATGAACTGCCAGGAAATATAAATTCTAAGCCTATGCCACTGATTACTAAGTTATGTTTTTTTGGGTCATTTATCATTCATTGGGGTAATGGAATGAGGGTTTCAAAAATTAATGACAGGGTCGGGAGTGGAGGTAAACCAGGAGCCAAATGTTTATGCAGTCCTGCCCTACACACACACACACACGTGATGAAAGTAAGATATCAAGAGTGAAGGCAAAGATATAGAAGAGAAATGTCAGGCTGCAAAAGAGGTGAGATGAACTTGTCCCCAAAGGCCTCCTGCAGAAGGAATTGGATATGGGCTCACCTGAATCCTTCATGGGGCAGAGGGCACACTGCATGCCCCAGGCCTCTCCATACAGACAGCAGCACTCAGTGTACGTTGTCTGCTTGCCCACAAGAGGCCGGCTACACACGTACTCATCACTCAGATGTTCCCAGCACAAATCTTGGTAGACATCAGTTTCTTCTATTTGTTCTGAAAGGGAAGACATAGTTCCATGAAAATCGCACAGTTATTCCTATTTATAAACACTGTGTTGGAAGCCAGCAAGTCTCAAAGTTTCCATTTCTATTTCTAAGAGTGACTTCCAAGTAAAAGTGTGAATCCAGTCTGGTCTTTCAATGGATCAATTCTCTGTCATCTCCAACTGGGTGTCATTCCATCAGCTGAAATTCCACCTGCCCATTCGGTCCTGACACAATAGTTCCCTCTATAGCTTCCTACTTTTATATAAAATGCCCCCTATCTTGCCTGTCCTTCATAAGCCATCAGGCTTCTCACTCTCCTAATCTTCACTTTTTCATTTACTCCTGTCAAACCCTACCATTTCTTTCCATGTAACAGTTATTGGATTCATGCCTTGTTATCCATTTAATCTGCCAAAGCCCGGGACTAGTGACCCTTCATCCTAGCGTCTTTAATTCCTACCTTTCAATTGACTTCATCCAAAGCAGTCTCCTGAGGCGAATGACAGATTATGCCAATTATCAGTGGCTTTTTGCCAATTATCAGTAGCATCAGGGAGGACAGGAGTTTGTCAGTGGACTTCAGGGCTCTCCACCACCCTGTTGAACTCCACCCTCTGTTCTGCTGAGCCTTATCCACATCCTCCACTCCACTGAGCACACCTAATTATCTTTCCTTGAATGACATTTCCCTCAGCTGTCTTTGCAGGTTAGGGATGATGAACCTTCAGCCATGGAACAACTCTGCCATCTGCTCAGCCACTCCATAGTCCATACTTAAGGAGTATGTGCAGGCTATTAAATCTCCTACATACTGATGATATGCATCTTATTATTATTTCTGTAAGTATCTCATTTTAGTTATTTCAAAATACCCAAGGAATCCACTTTTCTATTTTCCAATAGTTCACATTTTAGTTAAAAGGAAAATCTTATGATATTTATTTGGACAGAGGTTTGCATCTCCTGGAAACACACCGTTTGACTCAGCCGGTCGTATACATCTTTTTTCTGACGCATCCAGGACCATGGGGTGAGTACAGAAGCAGCTGTAAGAGCCCTCTGTATTAACACACTGGCCATCAATACAACTGCTGGGGTCTTGACATTCATCCATATCTTAAGAGAAAAAAAAAGTATTACTAAAGAAAATCAGCCATCAGTTGTACCTCATACACTTACCAAACTTTACACATTTCTATATTTAGTCCAGATTCCAGAGGCTGCCACATTTAATTAACCATACATTATCATCCAAAAGAGAGTGGCTCTGTCTATAAAAATGTAAGCTGCTCTGACTGAAAAAACAACATTGCTGCTGCTGCTGCTGACATTAAATAAGGAAAGAAAACATCCATGAACAGGATATGCTTAGAAATTTAAGATAAAATGGCTCTTTATGATAACTTTTAAAATTATTCCCTTTTGCTATGTTTTTCTGCCTAGTGTATATGGTTTTCTGCTTAAGCATTAAAGTCTGGGTCAGTATTTAAAATGGCTCTCACTTGCACGGTATGAGTGATGAAACAGGAGGTTCCACAGACCAAAAGAACACTTCAGTTATACCAGTGGCCTGAATCATAATTCCACAGTGAATATTAACTCTTTGTTTGAAATACATTCAAACGGTAGTATGGAGGTGTTTTTTTTTTATTTTCTTAAATTGTGCTTAAGAAAAAGATCCCTAAAACATTTACACATCTTTTCAACATATGACTTAGATTCAAGGAAATTGTTTTTACTACATAGCATAGTTATTTTTTCCATCTGTATATTTTCACAGTACACATACTATATCCCCTTAAAGCTTACCAAAGCACTGCAGTTTCACAGGATCATAGTACGTCCCTTGCTTACAGTAGCATTCATACCCAGGCCGAGTGTTCAAACAGAAACCATTTTTGCAGATTTCTTGTCCAAAAAGTAGGCATTCATCTGCATCTATGGGGAAAAAAATTGAGAAATACAGAAAGGAGTTAGGTTTGATCTTTCAATTAAAAAGAGTCTAACCAGATTTGGGGCTTTAAGTTAGATATTATAATATTTACATTCCAAAGAATCCTACAGAAACAGCAATATAACCTTCTTAAAATAAGGCCTAATTGGCAGGCATAAAAACATAAACACATGTAGTTTGTCTGTGATATTTGAGAAGTAATGGCCAAAACATTATTGGAGAAGTGTATTTGTAAATATGGTTTCTGAGATGTTACCTCATATTTGATGAAATGGTCTATGGTTCCATAGTGGCATCAACAAAAGGATATATACCTTTTAAGAAAAGTGTTCTGTAATGTATATTCTGGACCATTCACTTGTTGAGATGTAGAAAGTTTCCAATAAAGTTTGGTGGAACTTGAATGCAAGTCTTTCTTGATGATAAAAGCAAGCACAAGTTGCTGAGGGGGTTAGCAGACCCATTCCCTCATAGAATTAATAGCTTTTGCTATCTCAGTTTACTCAATGATAAATTGGAGACAATAGGAACACCTACCTAATAGGAGTGGAAGGATGAAATGAGATAATCCATGGATAGGACTCAGTATATACTCTGGCATAAGCAGATACTCAAAAGTGTTATCTATTACTTTTACTGCTATTATCAGCATTAGTTCTAGCATTTTAGAGCTAATGTCATCTAGTCCTCATTTTACAACCTGAAGACTCCATAGATGACTTGCTTAAAGTTACACAGATGGAAAATGGCAAAGCCAAGCCTAGAACATATGGCTGGTTGGATCTGAATCCAATCTTCTTCCAACCATTTACAGCACTGCTAAAATAGGAAGAGGAGGAATTTATTTTCATATAAAAGAGAAGATGAATTTATGGTGAAATCAGAGTTCTGTACCTTAATATGAAGTGAGATTTAACTACATCCCTGCAAAAACATAGTAATGTGTATTTGTGAATTTGGAAACCATTCAACACATATTATAAACCAAATCTTCTCGTTATTTAATTGGACCAAATCATAGATGTATTTAAAAAAACACAAACGGAATTTCTTATCCAGCTACTGAATTATACCATATTATTCAAACACTAGTTTTCCAAAAATGGATAATAAAAATGATTTTACAGTCTGTTTCCCAGCTACTTAGCAGTCCTCAGTATTAAACTATAAAGGAAAAAAAAATCACTTTGTATATAAAAGGTAATATCTCTATCATGAAAATGTCAAAAGTGAGTGGTTAATGAGGAAATACTCATACATGTGGATATTCACCAAAATTGAAAGGCTGCACATTTATTTTAGAATTATATAACAGTAGCATCAAATATATAAAACATGTCTACTTTGGTTATCTTCTCTTCCATTTCTCATTATGAACTTGTGGACACTGGTAAAAGGCCCCGCAACAGTAGGATAAAGTCTAAAAATACAAGAATCTTAGCTTTGTTGATGACCATAAAGACAAATAGTGGTCAAATTTATATGATCATAATTGATATGATTTCTATTAAGCATCTAGAATAAAATAATATATTTAGTAAGTATCTACTAGGTACATAATTTGTTAAGTACTTTCAGATATATATCTTATTTAATCATCATAACCTTTGAGAAATTATTCCTATCTCAGGGGTGAAGAGACAGAAACTCAGAAGTTCACCTCCCAATGTCTACCTCCCAGCATCATACAGTTTGTGTTCTGACTGCAAGTCCATAGGGACTTTCTTTTAATGGTAGAATTAAGGACTTTGTAATCAGTTTTCATGACTAAAAAAAACTCTAATTCTGTGAAACACAAGCCATGCTTTCACTTGAATATCTGACATGTATACAATGTGCTGAAAATTTGTTTCCACTTGATTCTGACCTTTATAGTTCTCACCACCAGCTTCGGAAGAGGATTCTCCAGCAGGCACAAAACCTTTCCCTTTGGGACACATTTCAGTGAACTCAGCTGATTTTAGAAGAGACAAAACCAAGAAAAGAAATAAGTTGAAAAAAAAAAAAGAATCAACATCTTCCATGAACGCATGTTTCAAATTCAGTTTTGCTTTCTCAGACTCAGTAACTTGAAGGCAATTCCAGCAAATAAATTTAGTACAATCTCAAAAAATTATGGATTAAGTGCAAAGAAATCTAATGACTTCATAGGTTTTCTTACACTTTTTAATTAAAAAAACCTCCAAGTTCACTAATATTTTCTTACTCATGCTTTACTTGATATTATAACTATTATTTTTCTACTACTGTGATGTATAGTATCTTAAAGGTTTAGTAAGAATCAATTACACAAAATCTTAGCTTCAGTACACAAACTTTAGTTACGATAATGCTGTATCATTGTTAGCAAAAAAGACTGATTTTAATTTTAAAGTGGAATAAAACTGAATTAACTTTCTGCCAAAATATCACACAGAACCTGTCACAGTACACTCTGAAGAAGACAAGTTCAAGGATTCATATTAAGATGGGATGCAGGTGCTGGCTGTAGCCCTGAATGAAACCCACTATCAGGTAAGTCGCCTTGAGTTGGCTGTGGGAGTGAGTGTTATCATTTCAAGGTCCAGGGACACCACGTGATCAAACACAAGTGTGACTCTACCACTTAGCGGATTCTTACCAGTTCCCAAGACCGGGCAGGGGAAGATTTCGCAGTTATCTCCCCATCCCGCGCCCGATGTACAGCAGCATTCTTGTTTCGTGACATTGGGGGCCAACACATTATCACAGAGACTGGCGTCATTGAGATTATAGTAGCATTCTTTCTTTTCTTCTTTGGGTTGATCTACATCTACATCTACATCTAAATGGAGTAGAGAAAGTAGAGTGACAATAGGACACATCAGAACTACCTAAGACAACACATAGAGAATGCAATGGGTGAAAGAGTGACCGTGTCAATAGCATTTGCTTTATAGAAAATGTTTCCACTTTCAGTGTCAGATTCTTCCACTTTGAGATAAAAATGCACTTGAATCCTGAGTTTTGGTGGAATTCTAACATACCCCAAGAGTGTAAATCTGTCAAAACCATTTCCTTTTACGTGAACCAATTATTTTATTCTTGTAGATTTGGCTGTGAGTTTCCATATCTGCTTTTCTTGCCAAACATAGGGCCATTTGTTACTGAGCTATAACACCTACTTAAATCAATAAAAATTTTCCCAAATATTTGACCAGGGGTCTGAGCCCACACATAATATTTAACCCTTAGGTAGTTATTGGAATCAACCATGCTCCCAATCTTTTCTGAAGACTGCACAAAAGATAACTAGGAAAATACTGTCGTAACCTGGAGCCTATTAAATAACCTTTCATCACTGAAAAATCTAACTACTTAAATTGTTGCAAATACATGACTTTGAATGAAATAATGAGTGCCAGCTAAGCCTCAGGGTAGAATTTCAAATCTGGGTTCTAGTCCCAGCTCAAGTGTGTCCCAGAGGAAAACATATTCTAACAGATTCAGCTTAACCCTCTGTGTGATAAAACATGAGCAAGGCGATATGAAAGAATACAAACGATAAGAACAAAATCCACCCACTTTCAGAGAATAATGAAATTGATTGAATTCAATCAGATACGAAATCTTTGAACAAGTCTGTGCTTTTAAAAAATGGTTGCTATTTTGTGACTAGACTTGGAAAGTAGTCACATCCCTTCTCTCCTGTATGCTATAGAGTTCAAATTACTGCCTATGATCCAGTTTGAAAGTATTAACTGTTTCTATTTAATGCCACGTCAAATAAGAAGCTGACTACTGTCATAATAATTACTTAGATTAATTCTAATGAAATATTGTCACTAGAACTCTACTATTTCCAGATTCTTGGACTCAAACTGTAAGGTCAAAAGGAAGACATTTACTGGTGAGGATAAGAGTTTAATGTCCACACATACTTACACTTACCTTTGTTTTGAAGTTAGTAGATAATTATATTAGCAGGGAAATCAAATAAATTATTTTTACAATAGCTTCCTATATGTTTATTTTGGCAGGGCCTAGTTGACAATGGAAATTTTATTAATATATTAAATAGTAAACGTGTTTCTAAAATATAAACTCATAAAATTCTATCAGAAAAGCTGCTGCCCTTTCTTTCCTCTTCTGGCATTAAAAGCAAGCAAAGCAGCAAACAAACCTCTGAAATATACACTCCTCTCAGAACACAGAGTATCAGTGAGAATATAAAGATCCCTCATCTAGTTGATTCTGGCCAATTCTCTGATTATTTTGTCTTTGACAGATTTCAGCTTGGACTGCAAATTAGCATTAATAGCTGATGACAAATGCAAACCTAGAACAGGTGTCCAGGAAAAACTCGAATGCTGATTTCTATGCAGCAGTTTACGAAGTGGTTTTAAATCATTTCCTTGTGTGTGAAATTGGGTAAAACCTGCCACTTCCCTCATCTGGTCTAGCTTGCTTCAAGTGTGCAGAGGACTGAAATTCACTTTGCGTACTCTTAACAGAAGGGATCTTCGTTAGAAGGGCCTCCAAGCTCCTAGACTTGGAATTACTTAGGAAAACTAAGAGTATGTATTTTAAATTGTTATTAAATCAATTATGAACCCTACAGAAAATTTTATAATCTCTCCCTCAACATGGTGAATAAATTGTCAGCCTGTTACTACTACCAATTCTGCTCAATTATTTTATTCAGCTGGTCCAGAAATGTAGCTAGCTGTTAATAAATAATAGTGAGAAACACAAATCAAAAAAGCAACAGGGTTTTGGTAATCGGGTTTATTCTACGGTTTGTGCTAAAAGAAGGCTCAAATTTTTTTCCCTCATGTACAAAGTTGTAAGTATGTCATAGTGTTTATTATAAAATGGAATACTTTGTAATAAAGCCTCAATGAAGATTATACTCACAGGTAATTAGAAACTATAGGCTTCTCTTGAGTCAAAGCACGTCAAAATTTATAAATATATATAAATTTAAAATTTGAAATATATTTAAATATAATTTTATGTATTTTAAACACACACACACATATATATAGACAAATACATATATGGTAAACATTGTTTTGTTTACTGAAATGTTTGTTACACTCACAGCATACAAACTAAGAAATAAAACAATCTTTGCCTTTTTGGGGAAAGAAACAGATTATTTCCCATAAGGGAAATAATGAATAATATAATTATTTTTTACACTGGTTGTTATAAGTTTTGGTCTTATTTTCTAAGACGTTTGAAAGTTCAATGTTTATACAGCTGAAGCTGAGGGCTAGTCAGGCCCTCATCTGTGTTTGGAAAGAAATGCAAATTCTTTTTTAAAAACTAGTCCACAAAGGTCATTCTGGGAAAAGCTACGATTTCCCTATCTTCCTAGTCTTTAAGTAATTAACTTCCTAGAGCATTTTTCCATTGGGATAAAACTCTGGTCAGTAAATATGTGATAATGTAATTTCTTAAAGAAACTCTTATATGAGTTTAGTTCATTGCTGCCAGGGGTGGAGGGTTTCTATATTGGAAACTAATTTTAAAAGATCAAATCAATAGCTACAGAAAGTGGCAAGCATTAAAAAATGAATATTCTTTTTCTTAAAGACATTTTGAATAAGATTAGCTGTACTACATATCTCATGCCACAGACTTCTAAAAAATATATTACTCCTCCTTCAGTATTTTCAGATTTAAGTTTTCAATTTGCATTAAGAGGCTGGCTTTGCATTTGCGTAAAAAGATCAAGTTTTTCATATTTTATTCTAGAGGTGTGGCCGGTAACAACAAGAAAGTGTGGTTTTGGACATTTTCTATGTTTTTTTCTGTAGGAACTTTTACAGAGGCCTTTTCATGTGATCCAGAGGGTAACTATATGAGATAGAAGGTGCTGGTAAATACAGCATCCTCACTTCCCAGAAGAGAAAACTAATGTCGGTTCCAAGTGGCCTATGTCTACTGCTTTCCCCAAAACCCTTCTTTGGAACTCAGGTTCTTATCTCACATAGCATGGGTTTGTTCTGCTTTGCCCTTTATTCTCTGTTTTTTTTTTTCATCTTTGAGATAAATGGGAAGAGGGCCACAGATAATCTCTGCTGCTGGGGGTTCAGCAACAAGGCCACAAATAGTGCAGTCATGTCCCCTGGCTCTGAATAGGAAAGAGTAGGTTTGAGCTGAAGGCACCACCTATACCGAGCCCTTTCTGGGAGCTCCTTCTCTCTTGGTTCATCAGCCTAAAGAGGGTGTGGGCCATTTGCTTTTAGGGCCATTTCCATCTTTAGCGTTTCCCCATATATGTCTCATCTTAGGAATTACTGTTGGGGTGAGAAAATCTACAACATGTAGTTGGTCAAAGTGGACATGAGCTTTTTAAATGGGCTCTCCCTTTCCATTTACAATGTGTACTGAAGGTTTTTATGAGATAATCCTCTCTGTATCTTTTTGGAACAGTCAGAATTATTACAATGACCCAAGAGTACCACTGCTAATACACATAAGTAAATAGTTACCCCCGAAGAAACAGCTGCCTATAGTCTTGAAAAGAGATCAATGGATAAAACTCTGTGTGTGTGATGATGTTCAGTAAACTACTTTCAACAGAATTACCCAGGACGCTTTATGTCCTTTTTTATTTTAAAAATGCTACAGGCATTAATGTTTTTAATGAGAAAGAATTCTGTAATATTTCAAGGAGATGTCAAGGAAAACTTAGACATTCATATGCTTTGTTTCGAGTTTTCTCACACAAGAACTTGGAAAATGAGAAATGTGGTTTTTTTTGTTTGTTTTTTTGTTTTTGAGACAGACTCACTCTGTTGCCCAGGCTGGAGTGCAGTGGTGCAATCTTGGCTCACTGCAAGCTCTGCCTCTTGGGTTCACGCCATTCTCCTGCCTCAGCCTCCCGAGTAGCTGGGACTACAGGTGCCTGCCACCATGCCTGGCTAACTTTTTGTATTTTTAATAGAGACGGGGTTTCACCGTGTTAGCCAGGATGGTCTTGATCTCCTGACCTCGTGATCCGCCCACCTTGGCCTCCCAAAGTGCTGGGATTACAGGTGTGAGTCACCTCGCCTGGCAGACATTTCTGATCTTAAAGCTTGAAACTTAACATTTGTTTTATCTGAGTTCCTTTCTCAGGAAATGACCTTCAGGCCTCTCAAAAAAAGTATCAAAGAACTGAAACTCACCAGATCACCACATCCTGACAATGAGAAGCTGACCCCTGATTCATCATGATTGCTTCCCTGTCCCTCCCTTGCTCCTGTTTTCTTACACATTGTTACATTTCTTCCCTGTTACATAAACCCCTAGTTTTAGTCCATCAGGGAGATGGATTTGAGACTGAGCTCCCATCTCCTTGGCTGTAGCACCCAATTAAAACCTTCTTCTGTGGCAATACTTGTGGTCTCAGTGATTGGTTTTCTGTGCAGTTAGCCGCAGAACCTAGACCAAACCCCTGGTTTTCGGTAACAGAAAGTGGATAACTTCAGATGGTAAAACATGTCAAAGCAGTCAAAGTAAAGTTTAGGGAAAAAAAGCACAAGAGTAAAAACACTTTAAAAGAGGATCTCTCCACATAGTTCTTGCTCTTAAAGAGGTCTTAAGGAGTGAACGGGAGGCTTCACTCCCTGGACACACACACACACACCTAGGCCTCAATGCAGAGGGATGGGTAGACAAGGCTATCAGGGAAGGCTGCCTGGTGGAGCTGACATCTAGTGAAGGCGTTACAAGAGAATGGAGAAGATGAGCCTGGGTCAGTGAGAGGGTGAGGAGAAGAGAAAGTCGGGGATACTACTCTAGAGTGGAAAAGCAGGGAGAAGAAAAATGAGCAGAAATGGATGAATGAAGGGGCTCCTGAAAGCCAAATAAAATATACTAGGCCCAGCCCTCTGTATCCATGGGATTCACATCTGTGAATTCAATCAATTGCAGATCAAAAATATTTGAAAAAATAAAAAGCATATGAAAACAAATAATACAAATAAAACGACAGTACAGTGTAACAATTTACATGTCATTTATATAGCATTATGTATTATGAGTCATCTAGAGATGATTCAATGTATACAGGAGGACGTGCATATGTTTTATGTAAATACTATGCTGTGTTCTATCAGGGACTTGAGCATCCGTGGATTTTGGTATCAGTGGGGACCCTGGGAACCAAGCCCCCTTAAATACCAAGGGACAGCTGTACTGCAGAGAAAGAAAAACGAGAGGAGTACAATGAGATGAGTCAGAATAGGAAGCACATATGGAGATAGGGGAATGAGCAGATGCCACACAACACAAGCTCGTAACACTCCTGACACTAGGGCGTCGTGAGGGCCTGCGAGGATAAATGCATGAGTAAAGCAAATCCGAAGTGACACACAAAGTGTATGGAAATGTTTAAAAGGAAATGTACAAACCACTCCTCTTCAGGTTTAGTTTATAGCAAGTTCTAGGATCCAAAATGCATTTCTAATGCAACAGTGTGCGTATATCTTGTATTATTAAGAAGATAAAATGAGACCAGCCTCGGCAACATAATGAGACCTCGTCCTACAAAAAAATTTTAAAAATGAGCTGTGCATGGTTGCATGGGCCTGTAATCCTAGCTACTCAGGCGGCTGAGGTGGGAGGATCACTTAAGCCCAGCAGGTCAAGGCTGCAGTGAACCATGACCGTACCACTACACTCCAGCCTGGGCAACAGAGCGAGATCCTGTCTCAAAAAATAAAAATAAATGAAGATAACAATGGTGTGTGTGTGTGTGTGTGTGTGTGTGTGTAGTTTTAGTTTGTCACTTTGATTGATACGTCAGTTCATTAAAACAATGACATCTCTTTATCAGAAACTCAGATATGACTTTAGGTACTATCTATAGCAAGCGGAAAATCTTACAAAAGCAGTTTGGCTTTTATACCAAAAAGATGATACCTTCGCATTGTCATTGCTGGATGTGGGAAGAAACTTGACTAAATATTTTTTTTTAAACAAATGAACATATTTTCCTCAGCCTTACCTACATTTATGGTATAGATCCATTACAAAAACACAATACGACCTCAGGAGTTTTATGGCCTTTTATAATATTTGCATTATAAATACTGTGGTCTTTCTTTAATATTTTTTTCCTACCAAAAGTCTTTTTTTTTCCCAATCAGAAATAATTTTTATAAAAGTCTTTCAATGTTAAATTTATTTAACAGGTTAACTAAACACATTTTAAAAAACAGACTCTGCCAAATATAACAGTTGACTGATTGTTACATGTGGTTTCCTGCCTTTAAAAAAAATGTGTACACGCACGGCCGGGCACGGTGGCTCACGTCTGTAATCTCAGCACTTTGGGAGGCCGAGGTGGGAGGATCACGAGGTCAGGAGATCGAGACCATCCTGGCTAACATGGTGAAACCCCGTCTCTACTAAAAATACAGAAACAAAATTAGCCAGGCATGGTGGTGGGAGCCTGTAGTCCCAGCTACTCGGGAGGCTGAGGCAGGAGAATGGTGTGAACCTGGGAGGCGGAGCTTGCAGTGAGCCAAGATGGTGCCACTGCACTCCAGCCTGGGTGACACAGTGAGACTCCATCTCAAAAACAAAACAAAAAAAAAAAAAACCAAAAAACTGTACCTGCACAAAACCTATAGTGTACCTCTCTAGGAAGGGAACAGGGATGCTGTTTGAGTTCAATTGTCAGAACTACCAAGATGAGTTGTATTCTGTGTTCCTTGGCAGTGGGGAGATGTTCTTTTTTTCTTTTAATTTAACCTCTTCTAATTTAACTCAAGCAATCTGAAGCAGCACTTCCTACACGGAAGTGTAAATAGACATTTCCTCACTTAAGTGTGCCCCTATTAAATCTTTAAAAAAATGAAAAATTATTTTTATTCTGTAGAAGTAGCTAGGAATGGAAGGGATGGGTTATGAAAGGGACATGTGCTTCTAATGTGGAGAGGCAATTTATTCAACAGTTACTGAGTGTCTACCATCCATCAGGCACCGTGCTAAGCAGTGAGCTGTTTTGCAGTGGATGCAGAGAATAAGACGCAGAGACTGTTAGCCACAAAAACAAGGCGTGTTGAAAGCAGAGAGGCAGAATCTTGTGATTCCATCTTGGGGATTTGGGGAATGTGTGACAACTCGGTGACAGTCGAGCAGACTTTTTTTAAAAAGGCTTGAGAGATATTTCAGGAAAGGCTAACAAGAAGACGGGCACAGTGGCTCACGCCTGTAATCCCAGCACTTTGGAAGGACGAGGCAGGCAGATCACTTGAGGTCAGTAGTTCAAGACCAGGCTGGTCAACATGGCAAAACCCTGTCTCTATTAAAAATACAAAAATTAGGTGGGCATGGTGCACAGACCTGTAATCCTAGCTACTAGGGAGGCGGAGGCACAAGAATCACTTGAACTCAGAAGGTGGAGGTTGTGGTGAGCCAAGATCACGCCACTGCACTCCAGCCTGGGCAATGGAACAAGACTCTATCTCAAAAAAAAAAAAAAAGAAAGGCTTACAAGGGGGAGGGCACAGCAGGCAGAAGAGTTAGTAGTGGCAAAGTCATCATCTTGGGAAAGCATAATTATTTGGGGTAACCATGAGCAGCACATGGGCTTAGATGTAGGTATGGGGAGTATAGGAGAGAAAGCTAAACAAGCCGTTTACATTATAGAGGATAAAGGGTACTGCTGCCCTGCTAATGCATTTGGATTTCATGCTATAAAGCAGTGGTAAGCAGTTGAAAGACTGAACGATTTAAACCTAGATCTATGTTTTGAAAACATTAACTCTGGCAGCAATGTGGATCAGGAATTGATGAGAGAGGCAAGGAGAAAAGGTAGGAGGCTACTGCAATGATCCAGGTAAGTGATGATGAAAGACTGACCCAGGGAAGCAGCATCCGGAACAGGGAGAGATTTGAAGGACACCCTGGAGCTAGAACTGGCAGGATGTTATGATGGACTGCTTGGATGACGAATGGGGAGACAAAAAAAAGTATGACTTCAGAATTTCTAGTATTGATGTCTAGCAATTAATAAATAGACATAGCTGGGTGCAGTAGCTCACGCCTGTAATCGCAGCACTTTGGGAGGCCGAGGCAGGTGGATCACAAGGTCAGGAGTTCGAGACCAGCCTGACCAACATGGTGAAATCCTGTCTCTACTGAAAATACAAAAATTAGCCGGGCGTGGTGGTATGCTCCTGTAATCCCAGCTACCCAGGAGGCTGAGGCAGGAGAATCACTTGAACCCGGGAGGCAGAGGTTGCAGTGAGCCAAGATTGCGCCACTGCACTCCAGCCTGGGTGACAAAGCAAGACTCCATCTCAAAAACAAATAAAAATAAACAAATAAATAAATAAATAGACACAAGGAGAGGAAATGGTGATTAATTTAAGTTTGAATAACTGTCAGCCAGAGAGGCTTACAAGACACCCTGGAAGAAAATGTCCAATAGGTAGCTGCAAATAGGAGCATGACACTCAGAACAGAAGTGGGGGCAGAAGATATTTACTTAGCAGGCAACATCATATAAGTAATGGTTGACTCCAAAGTAGATGAAATATCCCAGGGGAATAACATAAATAAGAAGACAGCTAAGCATGTAACTGCCTGGGATGTTATTATTTAAGGAATGGACAGGAGAAGAAGAACCCGAGAATGAGACAGGAAAAGACTAGTCCAAGATGCAGGAGGACGCAGGGAACAGTAATGTCGTGAAATCAATCACAGGGCAAAGACGGGGGAAAAGATGAAAAACCACTGTCAAATGTTTCAGAAGACGACTCTGGGATGAGACTAAAGAGTTTAGCATATAGAAGCTCACTGACGGCTCACTTAGATAAAAAGTCAGAGGGCCTGATTTCAGTGCACTGAAGGTCAAATGGAAGACGGTTCTGTTGAGACAGGGGAATACGGATGTCCTTTCAGAGTCCAGAGGTCAACATGGTGACAGATATTGGATGGTGATACTGCAGGGGACTTTTTAAAAATTTATTTTTGTATTTGCCAATTTTCTATGATTAATGTGTATTATCTTAATAATGAAAAACAAGATGAAAAAAGCCAATTTTGAGAAGAATTTGATGTCTTGTTGTCCTCAGCCCTAAAATTAGAAATGGTGAAGTGAGAAGATCCTGA
Source organism: Pongo pygmaeus (assembly GCF_028885625.2). Classification (NCBI taxonomy): domain Eukaryota; kingdom Metazoa; phylum Chordata; class Mammalia; order Primates; family Hominidae; genus Pongo; species Pongo pygmaeus. The sequence continues at coordinate 100,571,909 of NC_072385.2, forward strand.
GTTGGGTTCCTGGACCAATTCTGCCATTCGTTAGCTATATAACCTTAAGAATAACATTTCAGATGTTTCTCTGGGCCTCAGTGTCTTTACCTATAAATAAAAAGTTGAGCTGGAAAATCACTAAGGTGGTTTCTAAACGCAGAAGTCTAGGATATAGCTCATGATGTGGGAATAAGATGTATTAGCGAAATGTATTAGTAAAAACTGATATTTAAAGAAATCCTATGATAAATTATTGAGTAAAGTGAAGAATTACTTTATAATATAACTAACCACCCCAACCTATATGCTTTATACTTCCTGATTTTGTTTGCTTTTCTTAAAGTGGAGAATACTTGTATGGATTATAATATATATATTTTTTCATTGTATTCTTTTCATTATACCTTCTGTTTTAAGAATAAGATGCAGTTCCTACCACAGAATTTCCTCTGTACACCAATCAAGGAAGAGAACAGCATTTTGTGGGTAAGGTCTGAAGGCTGCAGTTGCCAAGATTAAATATTTACTGCTTCCCTTAGAGTGCCCAAAGACATAAAGTTTTTATTGAGCAATTATCACAGGCACTAAGGAAATAATAGCATCAGACTATATTTCATATCCATACCTTCTTAAATGTGATGAAGTGGCCTGGTATGGACATTTTTTAGTTACTTCTTTTTCAGATGCTTTTAGGCAATGCACAGCAATGTAAATTAGTGGCCAAAGGCCCAGGCAGTAAAAAACATTAAGACAGACTTAAAAAATATATATGTGGGAAGCAAGAAAGTTTAGAAATAAAAACCCTAGGACATTAGAGTTCCAAAGTACCTTAAAGGTTCATCTGGGGCAATACCCTGCTGGAAGTGGGTGCTCTTCTGCCAGTGGGTATCCCACCTGTTCTTGGATGCCTCCACGGCAAGCACTCCAGTATTTTGTGGGGCAGCTTTTTGCTGACTAGCTCTTGTTAGTTATTGGAAAGCTCTTCTGGATACTGACCTGAAATCTGCCTTCCTAATATCCTACCCCATAGCCCTAGTTCTGCCTTCAGTATGATACTACATCAGATTATCATGCTACTGCTCATTGTTGGAATATAGATTGTCCTGGGGGAGTTTTATAGCTGAATAAAAATGTGATAGCCTATACTGGAAATTTATCTTTCCCTTCCTAAGTACTTTTCAGGAAGGATGAGCTCTCAGCTACAGTATATTATGCATATAATGAAATTAATTTGAATCCTAGTCTAAAAACTTTTATTTAAATTTGGTTTAAAATGCTTTCGTCTATGGAATAGGAGATTCTTTTACTGGACAGGGTACAAACTCTCTTAACTGGCCTACATTTAACCAACTTGTTGTGTTAACTGATGTTTTCTTGCCCTCTGTAAAATATCATTGCTGATGCTCATGGAAGGGAGAATGCTCAGAGCCAAATGGCTATTCTTGCAGAGGTCCACACACTTCTGCTCCTATAGGCTGCGCAGTATGAAAACCAAGACTCACCTAGGTATATACTCAAATGTTCTGTGTCAGTGTATTGATTATTATACTTACATAATTTAATTAAATATTACATCAACCAGTACAATATGAATGTGACTAGAAGAGCTGTTTCTAGGGCAAGTTAAAGCTTTAGAAAGATTAGATAAAGTTGATTCAGTAAAAGAAATGCTATCAAATTAGGTGTGGACAAGACAAGTGTAAAAAAATTGAGAAAAACTGTAAAAATCTAGAGGGATTTTACATTCATTTGTTTTGAAAAAGGCTTTAGATTCTCACTCCTTTCTACAAAGAAAGTGTAAGTAACACAAAACAGATGGGGTTTATGCAGGATAGCCGCACAAACTCCACAAATGAACCTCTACACAAAAAAAGACCGTAGCCTTTCTCTTCAAAGATTGGTGCATGAATGTACTTTTTTTTTTTTTTCTTTTGAGACAGACTCTGGCTCTGTTGCTCAGGCTGGAGTGCAGTGGTGTGATCTCAGCTCACTGCAACCTTGCCTCACGTGTTCAAGTGATTCCCATGCCTCTGCCTTACTGATTACAAGCATATGCCATCATGCCTGGCTAATTTTTGTATTTTTAGTAGAGACAGGGTTTCGCCTTGTTGGCCAAGCTGGTCTAGAACTCCTGGCCTCAAGTGATCTGCCTGCCTCGGCCTCCCAAAGTGCTGGGATTACAGGCGTGAGCCACCACACCTGGCCAAATGCACTTACATCCTTTGAGTTAAAAATTAAATTTAGAAGATAATGTTACCTTTTTATGATTTCCAGTTTTTAATCACCTTTTTCAAATAACTGATCAATTATTGGCTCTGATGAAATCAGACAGAAGGATTCTGCTTAAGTTTATGGCTAAACTCAGTCTCTCAGGATACTGCTAGAAAATTTTTTTAAAATGAAGACTGTCATAAGACAGTCTTAAGACTCCATATAATAAAAGTTCACCATCAACTACACAAATTGAGGCATGATAAAAGTAAAAGCTGCCAGGAACTATACAAATGAAGAAGCTCAACTAGTTATTGGTTTGGTCCAACAATTACCTTTTTTATGTATTCTCACTCTCCCTTCCTCTACAGAGTGTGATCATTGGAATATCCTGTATTTTTTCACTTAACATTGTATCACATACATTTATCTTTATCATGACTATCTAAGCATCACCTAGACCATTTAATGGCTATATATGATGACATATGAATTAATTCATTCAAAATAACACTATAGGTGAGGTGCTACCCTATGGAACCAAACAAAAATAAGAAAAAGACAGTTAGTTAACCAATTTTGTTAGTGGCCAACCAGATTTTTTTGATTTTTAGGTTTGTTTTTTGCTATTGTAGATCCAATTAAAATGAAAAGTCTCTTCTTTATGGAATATTTATTGTTGTGGTGGCCACTTGAATGAAGAGAAATCCTCTCACCAGTAATAACCTGTCTCTTCTCTTTCACAAAGTTTTTGAATTACAGTCTGTTCATTTAATTCTGTACCCTTTACCTTTCTATATTTAATAACTGAGGAAATATGTGTGGGTGAAAATATTTTCATATTTCATTTCCTATTACTTGCAAAGATAGCTATTTTACACAGAACAAGTGTACCCTCCAGAGGAGCAGTGAAAGCTATTATGGAAGCATGGATAAAACTGACTGAGAAAGAAAAAAAATGGTCTATGTTTCATTTTACTTGGCTCTCAAAGGACCATTTGGGCCTTTGCTTTCCCTAAAATACAACCAAGCTATAGCTACATGGCACAAACTAAAAGGGTGATTGGGAAGTTGATTAATTTATCTGGAAAACAGTCCAACTCTCTATTTCAGTTTGCATGGTGACGACACAGCCTAAATCAAATTTTAAGCGAATGCAAACATAGCTACTCTCTAGGCCAAATTCTGGAAAAACACCTTAAGAATTCCAAGTGGAAGTCTTTGTAGATCCTAAGAGGCCTATATGTTGCTTTTAATTTAGAGAAGTGTCAAGACACATTTCTCTAAGGGCCAAGAACGTATGGAGGATTATGCAACTTAATGAGATGGTGCCATATTAAATCCTGAGCTGATAGCTCTCTAAATTTTAAGCAATCCCCAGCAAATGTCCTCATCATTTTGGATCCTTTACCTTACTGGAGGCGTCTCTGGTTTGGATAGAACATTAGAGGCCATCTAGCCCAAAGAGTCATCACCCACATCTTAATTCCACTGACAAAGCAGGCACAGAAGATCATGGAAGCTTCCAGAGACAGCACTGTGTCAGGACAGCTGGCTGCTTCTTATCTCACTTCCAGCATTTATCCCAAAGCTGTGTGGGTGCAGGTCTTTGAGAGGAGCCTGTCATTCCCTTGCACAGTGTCACTGGGACTTACCTGTGGAGGTCCGGGAGCGGCACTGCCCGGTCATGGGGCTGTACTCTTGGTTTTCATCAGCACACACGCACAAGAAGGACCCTTCCACGTTTTCACAGAAGGCTTCACCACACACCCCACTGAGCAGTTCACATTCATTCACATCTGGAAAAGGGAGCATAGACCAAGTGAGATGTGTGCCTCGTTCATGACAGCTCTGTATTTTACCAGCTGTGCCAGGGCTAACAGTGTCTTGCTGAAAAGAAGGCAATCCCCAGAGAGCAGTCAAACCCCTTCTGCTCTTTTAGGGAAGGGGCTCTTTAAGGTAGAGCTGTCAGATTTGGTCTGTACGAAAGGACTATGAAAATTCAAGACAATTCCCAATTTAGGCTTTTCGTTGTTTTTTTTTTTTTTTGAGACGGAGTCTCGCTCTGTCGCCCAGACTAGAGTGGAGTGGCGCGATCTTGGCTCACTGCAAGCTCTGCCTCCTGGGTTCACGCCATTCTCCTGCCTCAGCCTCCTGAGTAGCTGGGACCACAGGTGCCTGCCACCACGCCCCGCTAATTTGTTTTGTATTTTAAGTAGCAACAGGGTTTCACCGTGTTAGTCAGGATGGTCTCAATCTCCTGACCTCGTGATCCGCCCACCTCGGCCTCCAAAAGTGCTGGGATTATAGGCGTGAGCCACTGCCCCCGGCCAATTCCCAATTTAGTTTTAAAGGATACCCTGGAATTGGAATTGTACTGCAAAACTAGTATGTGCCCAGTGACCATCTAGTTTTATCATTCCCGACTTTTCAACATAATGAAGCCTTAAATGACCCAACACTCTACTCTCGGCTCTTTTTTTTTTTTTGAGACGGAGTCTCTCATTCTGTCACCCAGGCTGGAGTGCAGTGGCGTGATCTCAGCTCACTTGCAACCTCTGTCTCCCGGGTTCAAGTGATTCTCCTGACTCAGCCTCCTGAATAGCTGGGATTATAGGCATATACCACCATGCCCGGCTAATTTTTGTATTTTTAGTAGAGACAGGATTTCACCATGTTGGCCAGGATGGTCATGAACTCCTGACCTCAAGTGATCCGCCTGCCTCGGCCTCCCAAAGTGCTGGGATTACAGGCGTGAGCCACCACGCCTGGCCTACTCTCAGTTCTTAATTCAAGCAAAGTTAGAATCACTGACATTTCAGTAACCACAGAATTAAGTTCATTTAAAAAGCTTTTAAAATATACTTAAATATCTGAAAATACAGTTCTCTGGTAACCAAAGCATCCATAATTATCAATAGAATTCAGATTACATATTCCTTTGAGAAATGAAGGAAAGACCCTTATAGATTACTCATCAGGCTACATTAATCATTCATGTGAAACAAATTGGTCCAATAACTAATCACTGATCTCATGACACCTTTTCAAATTCTATTGATGTTCCACTGTGTAATTTCTATTTTGCTAAATGTTTTTCTTCTGTACTTAAATATACATAATTAAAATACAGTCAAGGAATCTCAGGGACAAGTACACTTTATTCAACATTTTGCAAGTACACAGCCCTAAAGAAAGGCTAATTTTATATTTGATGTTGTCCAATAGTGCTTTTTATCCTCTTTCCTCCTACAACATTTTATTCATGAGTATCCAGTTCAGTAAAGCACCTGACTTAAAGTCTGAAATGCTCACGTGTCTTATGCATTAAACATGTACAAACATTAGCTTTCATGAGCATACTTTGAGAAGGTTTATACAAAGTTAAAAATTTGAGCAATTATGTAAATCATTCCAGGAAAAAAAAATCCTCCTTTCACCTGATATACCCAGTTAATTGGACAAAAAGCTTATATATCTTATTTGGATAATTATCTCAGTTTTCCATTTCATTTATATATAAAGAGATATAAATCCAATGAACTGATTTCACTTGTGAAAAATACCATAACAGAAAGTAAAGCAGTTGAAATATTTAATCAACCTACACAGTCATATTGAGATCAGAAAAACTTAAGAAATTGCCAGTTCACATTGATCAATTTTAGGTAAATGTCCAGTGGAACTTTGTACTTTCCAACATGTATTATTGACATGGCTGATAAACTCTATCCCATCAGACTGCAATAATTCAATCAAGAAATATTTCCTAGCTTACTTCTGTGGGGCAGGCCTGTACGGCCTATATGTGGGGAAACAATGATGAGCCAGCAGTCCCAACTCCTGCCTTCATGGAGCTTACAGTTGAGCTAGGGAAATTAACAAAATAATCGTACATGCTTCAGTGAGTGTGAGGAGTGAAAAGTTCAGAGCTCAGTGAAAGCATGGAACAGCAGACCTTAAATGTGGGGGTAGGTTAGAGAAATGATACTGGAGCAAATAGCTGAAGGATGAGTAGGTGATAATGGGGCAGGTGCTGACTCATCCCTGTAGCTCTACAGAACACCCAGTGTGAAGTGCATATCATAGGTGCTTAATAAATATTTTTGAAATAATAAATACAAATACAAATAAAATGACATTTGTTGAGTTCACCAAAATGATAACAAATATTCCTTCTCTAAGGGTGGTATTTTGTGTGCCAAGCTGAAATGTCAGCATGGGTTTGGTGTGCTCATCTGGCTGGTTAGAAACGAACATTAAGCAGGGGCTCTGGAGCTATGTGGACTCCAGATAGCTGACATTGTTTCCAGATATGGTTCAACATCTGATATTTAAACAGTTGGTAGTTAAACAAAATTTACTGAGCACCTATAATAAGCCAAGCATCGTGCCCTGCCCAGGGAGAAGCGAGAAAGTTTTCTATCATATAGAGGTCATAGCCTTGCAGAAGGGGGCTGCAGGTGGTATACGCATTATTAAATTATTCCCCCAAAGGTTGTAAGTGCTATAATAGAATTTGCTGAAGGTGCTCTGGAAGCAGAGGTCACAGCTCAGCTTGAGAGTGAGGAATGGAGCAGGGATGGTGTCTGGAAGATGACACTGAACCTCAGTCTTCAAGAATGAGTGAGAAAAATCCAGGGCTCAGGGAAGGAGAGGTCAGGAGGATATTCCTAGCAGAAGAAGTGAACAACAGTCAAATAATTGCACAGTGACATGGGCAACCACAATCAGTCTGACGTTGCTGGAAACAACAGATAAAGAAGGAAGTGGTAAAGCTAAGATGAAAAGTAGTGGACACATCACAAGACCCATCTGGTGAAAATATTATCCAAATGTCAAACAACTGTATTTTGGTGAAAAGGTGGCCAAAGCAGGAGTTTGAACTAAGATTAGGATAGTCTTAGCTATATTATTAAATAACTATGTCTTGTTGTGAATAATTCTTGAATAATTATCTATGTTTTTGACTAGCTACTGCTTATGCATGAAACCACATCATTGCTTTGTAAATAATTTTTGGTTGAGAATTAACTGAATTTCATAATTCCACAAAAGCAGTTATTATTTAAGTGACCTTATCATTAAACCTTAAAAATTTTGTTTTGCAAGTTTAATATGGATGGCAAATGAACTAATGTTTTAATTGCAAATTTTCAAACCAAATAGGCAATACACTCCTCAAGTTCCATCTGCCATGTAGTGACCATGGCTATTTTTCTCTAAGAATAAAGAAAAAGAAAAGTCTTGCTATCTATAAAGTCTTGAATTTGATAACCTTTCTTCTCTTTCCCATTTAATTGCTCTAATTGCAAATATGTTTCATAATGAGTCTGACGTGAAGAAATCACATCCTGTCAGACAATGAAATACAAATTATTTTCTGTGTGAGCATTTGTTGGACCATATTCCAGGACATATGATGATATTCAAGATTCCTTCCAGCCCTGTCAATCCCGGAACAGACTGAGGAAATACAGTTGCACAATTCAAAGCATCCTTTTACAGGTATCATTCCTGGACACTGAAGCTCCTGGCAATACTTTGCCTTAAATGCACTGTCTAAGGGGGTGCATTTCAAAGACAGACAATCTATACCACACACCAGACTCTACTTCCTGTGCTGAAGGGAGTCTAGAGTTCTGCATACTCAGTTAAGAGTTTAAACAGATGTTCTTGTTAAAATCCATTTAAATGTAAAGTCATACTTTTATATTTCTTAATGTCCCTAACAATTTCAGAAGCCATAGGATTTTTTTTTGTTTTTTTTGAGACAGGGTCTTGCTCTGTTGCCCAAGCTGGCGTGCAGTGGCATGATCACGGCTTACTGCAGCCTCAAACTCCTGGGCACATGAGATCCTCCCACCTCAGCCTCTCAAGTAGTTGGGACTACAAGCATCCACCATCAAGCTTGGCAAATTCTTTTTTTAAATTTTTATTCATAGAGAAAAGATCTCACCATGTTACCCAGGCTGCTCTCAAACTCCTGGCCTCAAGCAATTCTCCAACCTTGGCCTCCCAAAGTGCTGGGGTTACAACTGTGAGCCATGCACCCGGCCAACATAGGATATTTTTGCACATCCTCAAATTGTATGACAAAATCAAATTATGATAAAGCTCTACCCAAATTACCTGCTTAAAAGCTCCTGTTGTTCACTGATTTCTTTTCCCTAGGGACATGTGAAACACGTTGGGAAAAAATCTAAAAACTCACCCACACACCCTTGCCCATCCTGTGGGGCTTGAAAGCCCTGATAACAGAGGCAGCGGAAGGAGCCAGCTGTATTGTCACAAAACCCGTGACTGTCACAAACAGTGTTGTTTACACATTCATCAATATCTGCAAAAAAGACATGGAACATCAGACACAAAACAAACACAGGCTGACAAACACCAGATATTAATGGATAAACAGAGGCACTCAACACATCCTGATTAGTGTGTGATGATGAGATGAACATGTTTACACAGAAAACAGCTTTTAAAACATTTTACATATAAATAAAATGTTTTGATGAAAATGGTTTAACAGCCAAAATGTTGGGTTCTATGAAAAAAACATTTAGTACTTTTCCTTAGGAAATGTTTTTAGGCTGAAATGATGGCTGCAAGTGCCATGCCCACTATTACCTAAATGTTTTCAAGTCGTTATTTCCAAGGAGCCTTATATTCCTACAGAGAAAATATGTGAAAATATTGTCGCTTGTTTTAGTTGCAGTAAATGCTAATAGTATTTGCATCTGATAGTTACAGGTGGAAATGAGCAATGGTTTACTTAACCTGCGGATAACCTTGATCCAGACTACACAACATCCCTCCGGAAGTCAAGAGAGAGTCTGATGAAGTCAGCAGGGTAGCCAGTCAGTCCCAGTGCCAAAAGAAAAGATTTTATGCCACCAATTTACAGCCACTCAAGGTCCTAACCGTCCAGGTTGCTTCAGCTGATTGACTGACTTGCCAATTCATTTTGTTCTCCATAAACCTGATGAGAGTGACCTTGTGCCTTTTTTTCTCATTAATAAAAATGTTCTTATAAAAGTGATGCCTCAATGGCAAAGTTACAACAGACTTTTAGATAGAATTCTTCTTTATTTTTAACAGTTACTAATTTCCTTCTCCGTTCTTTCCTTCCCATTCTCCTTGGGCACTGCCACATTGAAACCACCCATCGCCTGGTACTCTGCTCTCTCCGCCCCTGGACTTAACAGTCATGCCAAAATGTAAGTTTTTGGAGAAACAATTAAGAAAATGTTAATGACAGCATCCAAATATATGTGAAGAAGATTGCACTTTTATGTTCAAATAATGAAATCAGGTAACAAAGAAAATGACAAGTTCAAGTTCACTTGACAGAATTTAGTTTGCGGAGAGTTACTATTAATACAATTGAGCATTTTCTCTTTTATTATTTATTTATTTTTATATATCTATATTTTTTGAGTGAGACGGAGTCTCACTCTGTTGCCCAGGCTGGAGTGCAGTGGCGCAATCTCGGCTCACTGCAAGCTCCACCTCCCAGGTTCACGCCATTCTCCTGCCTCAGCCTCCCAAGTAGCTGGGACTACAGGCGCCTGCCACTACGCCCGGCTAATTTTTTGTATTTTTAGTAGAGACGGGGTTTCACCATGTTAGCCAGGATGGTCTCGATCTTCTGACCTCGTAATCTGCCTGCCTCAGCCTCCCAAAATGCTGGGTACAGGCTTGAGCCACCGCACCTAGCTGCACTTTCTCTTTTAAACTTATTTTCTCAACTCAAAACAAACTAACAAAAAACCTACGTCCCTTCTCCCTTCTGGCGGGGCTGCTTCTCCCATCCTGACCAGTCTCTGCCACAAGTTCCCACCTGCTCATCCTTCTCCAACATCTTCAGTTATTCCTCCCCTGGATCCTACCCTCACTGCCTTCAAAAATGTTACAATTGCTTGAAAATAGTTTTCACCTGATCATATCATCGCCCATTGTGCTCTTCTTCTCCTTGGGCACTGCCACATCTCACACCACCCATGCCTGGAACTCTGCTTTCTCTGCCCCTGGACTTAACAGTCATGCCAAAATGTAAGTTTTTGGAGAAACAATTAAGAAAATGTAATGACAGCATCCAAATATATGTGAAGATTGTACTTTTATGCTGAAATAATGAAATCAGATAACAAATGCTAAAGAAAATGACAAGTTCAATTTCACTTGACAGAATTTAGTTTGGGGAGAATTAAACTTTTTGTATCACTCAAAATGTCGCAAAGGATTGCCTATACTCATTGTCTTTATTTCCTATTACAGTCTATCTGTAAATGGAAATAATAGTATCAATATGAATAATATTAATAATATTGGTAAGTTCCTACAATTACTGTGAGCATTAAACAAAATAACACGTACAAAGTGCTTTGAAGACTGCCTGGCATGTAATGTAGGGAGGCATCCAATATAGTACACATCAACTCTATTATTATTACTACTATTCCTCTTCCTCCTCCTCCTCAATGATCTACAATCTTACTTCCTAACTCTTTATGCCACTGAGACTCCTATGAGAAAAAGCACCAATGACCAGCTCACCGTTAAATCTCATGATCATCTTCTGGTCAGTCACCCCTGACCTCCGAGTCTGGCTGAATGCCCACTCCTTGAACACTCTTCCCATGTTCAGTGACAGAATATTCTTCTTGTTCTATCTTGAGCTTGTCCTTGCCCTTTGGCAGCCTGAAGGTGGGTGTCTGCCAAGGCTCCGGCCCTGCCTGAAATCTGCTGTGTGCTCAGCACTCCTTTCCTCCACCCTTCCCACACTGTCCCAGTTTCAATGACCATGCTCCTTGGGATAAATCCCCCATCCTCCTCTCCAGCCAAGATTCTTCTCTGGAGCTTTTTTTTTTTTTTTTTTTTTTTTTTGAGACGGTGTCTCGCTCTGTCACCCAGGCTGGAGTGCAGGGACACGATCTCCGCTCACTGCAAACTCCACCTATTGGGTTCACGCCATTCTCCTGCCTCAGCCTCCTGAGCAGCTGGGACTACAGGCACTCGCCACCATGCCCGGCTAATTTTTTTGTATTTTTAGTAGAGACGGGGTGCAAGCACATTTCTTAATCATTTCCATTGGATCTTCTGCCATGAACTTAAACTTATCAAGCCTAAAACTGTATTCACTGTCTTCCTACTAAACTCCATTTCCTGACCTTGGTGACTTGAATTAAAAAATCAATGAAGCCCGGCGCGGTGGCTCATGCCTGTAATCCTAGCACTTTGGGAGGCCGAGGCAGGCAGATCACCTGAGGTCGGGAGTTCAAGACCAGCCTGATCAACTTGGAGAAACCCCGTCTCTACTAAAAATACAAAATTAGCCGGGCGTGGTGGCGCATGACTGTAACCCCAGCTACTTGGGAGGCTGAGGCAGGAGAATTGCTTGAACCTGGCAGGCAGAGGTTGCAGTGAGCCGAGATCACGCCATTGCACTCCAGACTGGGCAACAAGAGAGAAACTCTGTCTCAAAAAAAAAAGGACAAATCAATGAAATTATTTCCAATCTAATAAATGAATCTCCCTTACAACACTAAACACAAAAAAGACACTCAATAAATCTGTTCTGATTGATTTTCAATGTCAGCATGAGGCTGAGATCACAATTTATTTACTGATCACGACTTGAGGAACCGCATCGCGTCACCAAATCACTTAACACAGGCCACTGCTAATTGTAGGCTTTCTGAGATGGGCGTACATCAAAGAGATTATTTATGTTATTCATGGAACCACAGGATTTAAGGGCCGGAAAAAAACTTGGAAATACTTTAATTACCATTTACATACTGATGATTTCCCAGTCTCTCTCAAAAATTTACCTCTGTCCTTTAGAACCACTTATCTAATACCTATTGGATATATTCATAATAAACGAATTTATTATCACTCCCCTCCTCATCTCAACTCCATTTCTCCTATTTCCTTCATCAGCAAATCCAATCTGTCACCCAAGCCAGAAATCTTAATATCACCCTTCACTTTCTCCTATTCTCTGTCCTTCCCTGTCATGCCATCTTTACTGTCTTTCCTGATACTCATACTCTTGGTGGGTCATCTTCCCATCTCCAGTCTTGCCTCCCTCCCTCTATCCATTCTCCACCTAAAACTGCCAATGTGCTCTCTGCAAAGTGCAAACTCACCAGTACCATTCCCTTGCTCAGAGTGTTCAGAATCTCTTCTTGGCTAAAGGGTAACCACACTCCTTAGTAGGGCATGGAGCACCCTTCCTCATCTGCTTCCTGCCTATATGTCTGGCCACAGTTTCCAGACAACCTCCTTCCCAATTTGCACTCTGGCTCAGTTAGCATACTAGAGGTCTTTGAAAACCTATGCTCTTTAATTTTTCATGGACTTGGTGCATACTCCTTCCGTCTCTGGAATCTCCATGCCACCCCTTTCCCCTGGACTTACTTAGAAATGCCTCTTGGCCCTTCAGGAGTCAGCCCGACGGACACCTCCTCTGTAGCACCTTCTTTAACTACTCCACGAGCAGATCTCAGGGCCTCTCCTCTCCGCTCCCAGAGCATTTTGTGCCACTGCTGTGCTTATCGAGGGCTATTTCTCAGGGTGAGGAACCTTTAACTTAACCTCACCAGCAACTTATTTCTCTACTAAAATGAGTGGAAGGATAGCAAAGGAGGAGAAAGAGAAGGTATGTACTAGAAACCTGGTGGCTTTTCAGTCCAGATTCTTGAAGGGAAATCTCTTGCTTTCCTTTTTATTAATTCTATGCAATTACAGCAGATGATGATTTCTTGTTACTGTGCACAGGAACCAAATAATTGACCTGAAGGTAAACAAGCCCCAAGCCGGTTATGAATTACTGGGCGTCTTGCAGTCTCAGACTTACCGTAACAGTGATTAACCGAGAAAGTTTAGATGAGCAATATTTTGGATTTGAATGAATAGGAAAAAATAACGTGGAATGCCTGCTGGAAACTAGCTCTTCAGCAACTAATATTTTATAAAAATGATATAATGTAACTCTCAGCAGTTTCATGTTTTCAACAATGAGGTGAGGTAATAGCTTAATAAGAGGACAACATTTGTTTCACTTCAATGACCTCTACAAGAAAAAACATTATTTCATTAGAATTTTCTTTGATGATGTGAGCTCTCTGAGATATTTTTCCATTGTTAGTCCTGTATATACATACAATGAAAAGAACTGCTACAAATAAGAGTAATTCCAGAGAAATAAAGCTAAATGTTAAGAAAATTTATTGCATTAGAGTAGAAGTCCCAGCAAGACTAAATGAACAAGTGAAAGTCATCCTTTTTTGCTAAAGTTGAATTTGGAAAATGAAACTATATTTTGAATCATCCAAATATCATATGTTTTCACTTAATGAAGGGTAATTCTGTTAAAACTACCAAGCAATTTTGCTTAGTGATCTGTAAGGGCCATGCATGATATCATTGGTAATACTATCCAACGGGTTAGTGATTACAGGCGTGATTTGTCTAGTGATCAATTGTCAATTGTCAATCCAGAAAAATCAAGTGTGGTATTACAAAAGTTGCTGATTCATCATGCAAGTGTTGCTATTTATACTTTACTGAAGAAGGTAGATATAAATATTGATATTTCAATGGAAATAAAGTCAAGAAAGAATTATACAAACCAAGGAGAATCGATCCCTGATGTGAATTTCCCAATAAAAAATTACGTAAATGTCAGAAAGAAAAATAGAACATAGTTCTGGGTGAAAGGAACTACCAGTGGCTCATTTAAAAAGTAGCAATGCTGTCAATGACTAATAGACCCACGCTTTTGAGGGTCTTTATTGATCTACTTGGCAGATTCATTTTCCTTGTCCAGATGCTTTCTACTTAAGACATTTTCTCAATGAACCAAAAGTTTTTAAAAACCTACTGATTGTATTCAGGGAGTCTACATACAAGAGTAGAACTCGAACCCATGCACTCCGGAATTCTCAGATAAAGGTATAAGGCCAGACACCTGTGTCACCTTCTCATTTACGTAAAGTGAACTATGAAATAAATAACAAGTATGGAAAGAAGGCAGGGTTTCCTAAAAGAGATTGGGGTCATGTAAATCTTGTTTAAGAACCAAAAAATTAAAATTGTTTTAATTTTAAGAACTCAACACAAAAGTTCATAACAAATCTCAATGGTTCCATTAGGTGTCTTGTATTACATGCAGAAAAGTCTATGTGTATCTGTATATATTCTGAAAACGATGTATATTGGAAAGAAAGGGGTATTTGTGTCTATTTCATTAGTAAAATGAGTTGGTATTCTTTTTTCAGATATATTCTTCAGTTTTTGGTTTTGCATTTTTAGGAAAGTGCTCCTTCTTAGTTTCTTAACATCTCCTTCTCTTATTTTGTTGACTTCCTTCTTCCTTATTCTGAGCAAAACATACTCATCTATTAGGGGAAGCAGCTCACTAATGAGCTTTCTTTCTGCTGCCAGGATGCTCCAGAGAAGTGGATAGTGGGAATGGGAGTGTCATTTTTTGATAATGGATAATTCATAGGAAAATCTCCAAAGCTACTGAGAGTTGTGAAGAAACGGCCTTCCTGTCTTAGAACATTTTTAGATGAATCATATGGTCTATTTTGACTTAAAGGAAACCTGAAGATTATCCAGTTCAATCTCTTCATTTTAATAACCAGAAAACTGAGGGCTAGAAAGGGGAAGTGACTTGCCTCAAGGTTACACAGTCAGTTAGCGGGAGAGCTGGCAGAGGAACAGGGCCTGGTCAGAGAAGAATCCTCTGAATCTGTCTGTGGTTCTAGCCATCACATTCTCTTACCTGTCACCATGATGATGGTTAAAAAAGGTTAGTCCTAGATGGTGAAGAGAACTAACCAAACTGTGAGCCCAACAAGCACACTGGAGTTTGTCCACTACGAAGATGGAGGTCAGAACACACCATCTGTTACTCTTCGACTCATCACCTACCGGCTTCCAGTTTTATCAAGTCTTCTTGTCCTTAAATAAGACTTGGACATCTCTGTCCTTTAATACAAGAAATATCATCATATTTGAAATCTAGATACTAGAACTACTGTGGGCCATGAAGAGGATATTTTTGTAGGAGACCCTTGGAAGAAAGCACATCAGGCACCCATGGTTGCAAGTCTCAGGAGGTCCCAGGACTTAGGCAGGACCATGTCTAGCAACGGTGCTCCTGGAACTCTTCATAAGAAGAAAATGGCCCACTATTTTAGCTCAGAACTTCTTAACCAACTGAAATTGGTTAAGTATTTGGTGCCAGAATCTTAGGAAAACAGATCTAAAGAAAAGGGGCTTACAGTGGAAATGCAGCCCTCACACTCCTTTCTGAAAGGAATGGAAGCCGACTAGGAGAGAGTAAATCTCAGCCAAGAAGTGGGAGTGAAAGATGTTAAACCAGCTGAATAGCTGCCCAAAAGAATTTTAAAATGGCATTGCTGCTGGCCCATAAGAGATTAAGGTCTCTCTCACAGCACAGGAGGGAAGCCAGCATTAAGCGGAAGATGAGCACAAGGCCTAAAGAAAGAAAATAAAATTTAGCCAATAGGAAATTAAAAACTGGATTTGGAGATGGTCCAGGCAATACAATAGGATATGGAAAGATCCTTTTAAAAAAGGTCCACTGAGGTCTGGCAACATCGACAAGGCTGGGGAATATAGCCCATATGTGTTATGGAAAATAACTTTATTCTAGGAGATGGGAATAGGCCAGAAACAGCAGACGACGTCCCTGAGCCGAGTCTGACTTACCATGCTATCCCTTGACAGAGAAGGGCAGGAAAAAACACGGGGACCTTGATGGTCACAAGTCTGTTTTGAAAGCTAGCAGCCTAAGATAAGCAATAAGAAATGACATAGGTAACAAATTATTTGAAATTCAACTTTCCCATAATTTCATTCTAGAAAAGAAGGCTGGCCAATGAGACATCTTTTTTTTTTTTTTTTTTTTTCCCCCAGCATGGAGATGTACTACTTTCAAAAAACTTACTTACTTACTTATTTATTTTAGAGACAGGGTCTCACTCTGTTGCCCACACTAGAGAGCAGTGCCATGATCACAGCTCACTGCAGCCTCAACTTCCTAGGCTCAAGCAATCCTCCTACCTCAGCCTCTCAAATAGCTGGGACCACAGGTGTGTGCTGCCATGCCTGGCATTTTTTTTTTTTTTTTTAATTTTTAGTAGAGATGAGGTCTCATTACGTTGCCCAGGCTGATCTCAAACTCCCGGGCTCAAGTGATCCTCCCACCTCGGCCAACCAGTGCTGGGATTACAGATGTGAGCCACCATGCCCAGCCTACTTAAATTATTCTGTAAAAATTACCCAGACAAGCCTCAATCCTATATTCCAGAGAAACTAAACCAACACTGCTCCATTTTTGTCAACCACTATGTAGACAACAGGTATTCACCATCTACAGTTAAAGACATCCTGTTGGAAACCATCCTAAAAATCACATATATCATCCTAGTTACCCAAAAATGTGGGAGTCATCCTTGTTTACTGCTCCCCATCCAGTCACCACATTCTTCTGATTTTATCTTTTGGTTATATCTCCAGTCTCTCCTTTCCTCTCCAACTTTATTCAAGGACACATTATCTTTCACTCGAATTCCTGCAATGGCTTCCAAACTGAGTTTTGTGCTTTCAGGCACTCATTAAAGACCCCAAATTCATCTCCCACAATGACAGAATAATTTACCTAATGAAACAGTCCAATCAAATAGTTCTCTGCTTAAACCTCTTCAGTTTTCTTCCATGGGTAATGGCATAAAGGCCTTTGCCACATGCTGTCTGAGCTTGTCCATCTGGCCTCTGCCCCTGCATCACCTTCTTTCCCTCTCTGTTGGATCATTCCGTATTTCTTACTCCTTTTTAATAGCCAAGGTTCTTGACTTATGTACGCATGCTGTGTTTACTCCATCAGTTCTCATTCATTCTTGAGTGGCTCCTGAATACAAGATTCCACTGAAACAGCACCTGACAAGGTCACCATTTTGTAAAACCCAAAGGATTCTTCTTGTCCTCTTAGTAGAGCTCTCAGTTGTATTCAATGCGGTTGACCACTCTCTCCTTGAAGAACCTTTTTCCCTTGGATTCTACAGTACCATATCCTCTGTTTCCTCTTATTCCCTGGACTCCTCCTACAGGGTCTCTTTTACTTGACCCCTATATGTTGGCGTTTCTCAGAGCTTAGTCCTAGACCTTCTTTTTTTCTCATTCTATGATCCCTCTTGGTGGTCTCATCCATTCTGATGGCTTCAAATGCGGTCTAGATCTGATGACTCCCAGTTTTTATCTCCAGACTAGACTTCTCTTCTGAACATTAGAATTAACTTGATCCAATTCCCTATGGGACACACCCACATGGATATTTCACAGGCAACTCTAATTTAATATAACCAAATCACACTCTTCATCTTTACAAAAAAATTGCTTCATTTTTTTACCATGTCAGCAAATAGTGCCACCAAATACCAACTTGCTAAAGCCAGGACCTATGACCTCTCTTCAACAGTTCTTCTCCTCCATGTCCTACATCGGGTTCAACTCTATGTTCTAATCTAGCACTAGGCTCTATCTCCAAAGCATTTTTTGAGTCATTCATTTCTCTCCATCATGTTGCCACTGCTCTAGCCTGAGCTACCAATATGTCTGGCCTGAGCTATTATAACAGTATCCTAGAAGATATCCTGAGTTTTCTCCTGCTCCTCTAATCCCGTTGCCAAAAAGCAACCTGGAAAACAGAAACACTGTACTTAAAAAATATAAATTACTGAATTAAATCAAATAGAAGACTCCACTCATTAAAAAGAACAAAATTATTTTCTGTACCACTAAGAAAGAAAAAAAAAAACTCTACAAATTAAACTATTTTGCACTGCCTTTTAAAAATCACTTCAACTGTAGGAAGTGCCCCAGTATTAAAGGTGAAAAAATGTGCATCTTTTTAGAAAGATGAAATATAGTGTATCACTGTCCTGCTCAGAATCTATCAGCCTATTTCAGTTACACTTAGAATAACACCCAAACTCCACATTTCTTGTGGGAAGTTGCAAATTCTGTTCCTGCCTCCCCAGCCTCTCTCTCCCATCTGAGTACTAATGAGGCCCGACCCTGCTCAGCTTTCAAGATCAGATGAGAGGTGTATTTAGGGTGGGATGGCTGTAGACTGCCACCTCCTCCCTCAGAACCAGGCATGGCCTTTTCCACTCCCTTGAGTGCACCAAGTTCTCTGTCTCAGAGGCTTTGCCCTGAGCTCAGCTCAAACGCTGTTTCTTTAGAGAGATCCTTCAGTCAAAACAGTCTTCCCTCCTCCTCCCTCTCATTAATCCTATACAAAAAAAGTTAGCTGGGCGTGGTGGTAGGCGCTTGTAGTCCCAGCTACTTGGGAGGCTGAGGCAGAAGAATGGCGTGAACCCAGGAGGCGGAGCTTGCAGTGAGCCCAGATAGCACCACTGCACTCCAGCCTGGGCGACAGAGCAAGACTCCGTCTAAAAAAAAAAAAAAAAAAAAAATTAAATAAATACACCATATAATTTCATTTTTAAATACTAAAAACTATTAACAAATATGTCAAATATTAATTAACACTGGTTGATAAATAAGTGATTTTTTTCTTTATATTTCTCAGAATTTTCTAAATTTCCTATAATGAGAGTGTCTCTCTCTCTCTCTCTCTTTTTTTTTTTTTTTTTTTTTTTTTTGGAGATGATGTCTCACTACATCACCCAGGCTGGCCTGGCCTCAAACTCCTAAGCTCAAATGATCCTCCCACCTCAGCCTCCCAAGTAGCTGTAACTACAGGTACCGACCACCACACCTGGCTTATGTTACTCTTAAAATCAGAAAAATCACATACTTGCAATCTACTATTTGAGGATACTTAAATAAATATTTTAATTATTTTACTTGTGTATAAATATATATTCCACCCTAACAGGAATAAACATTTGAGTGAAATACAACTGTACAAACAAAAATAAAATACATATTCATAAATATTTTTAAAATATTGAAAACTTGCAACATTTTTTTTTTCTGAATGAAAATAAAAACTTGTTTTAAGTGTTTTGCTTGAAATTATATTATGTAAGATAAAATGCTACTGATAATTATTAATTAATAGTATACCCATATTTAAGTTAGGAGGTCACTGCAATTCTCAACAATTGCAATTACAAACAAGCAAATAAAACCCAAAACTCTCAAAACAAAAAAATACACATAAAACCCTTTAAAATGCTTTTTAATCTAGCCGAGTTTTCTTACATACAAAGTTATATTTGTTCCATTTATAAAAGTCTGGAGACTCTGCCCAAAAGTAAAATCTTCTGAACATTAATTCAAAGATTCTATCGAATGAAAAATAAAAACACTTTGGACCTAATCCCTTCCTCAAATACAAATGGTAAACCGCCAGCGAAAAATGGTTTTTATCTTATGATGGACTTTTCTACTGTATACAAATAACTTTGTATATAATTTCACTTTTTATTATGTGAAAGTAGATCTTGGGTGAATATATTTGAGATTTGAAACATCTTAATTTTTGGTGCATTTTATTTCCTTTCATACATTGTTCGGTTAAAAATCATAGAGAAACAAAGTGGGGGGGATGGTAAAATAAAAAATTAAAATACTCCAAAATAAGGCAAATAAAATTAAGGAATGAAAAAGGAACAAAGAACAGATTAAACAAATAAAAAACAAAAAGTAAAGTATAGATTTAAAGCCCCTAAATGCCACTAATTATATTAAATGTATATTGACCGACTACTTCAATTAAAAGACAAGGATTATAAGTCTGGATTAGAAAACAACTATATGCTGCTTACAAGAGAAAAATCTTTCAAAATGTGAATATGGAAAGGTGGGAAAAAAGGAAAAAATCACGTGTAGCTATACTAATAAAAGACAAAAATAGCTCGGAGGCAAGAAGCATTGGTACAGACAAAGAAAAGACATTTCAAAGAGATGAAAGGGTCACTATGCCGGGAAGATATAACAATTCTATATTTAATTATACTTTCATAAAATATATAAAATAAAAATGACAAACTAAAGAAGCAGACAAATCTCCATAATAATAATGGGAGATTATAAGATACTCCTCAGTCATTTATATAGTAAGCAGACAAAATTCGGTAGGGATATAGATGATTTTAACAACGCAACTTACAAACTGGCCCTAATTGACATATAGGTCCAGCTGCATAATATAAATTGTTTTCAAGCAGACAAGGACTATTTACTAAAATTGATAATATTCTGTGCCATAACAAATTTCAAGGATTGAAGTCATTTAGAGTATACTCTCTGGCCACAGTGGTTTTAAGGTAGAAATCAGTAACAAAAAGTTAACCAGAAAATACCCAAACATCTGGATATTAAGTGGAATACTTCCAAATAATTCATTGGTCAAAGGAAAAAAATGACAATGAACTTTAGAAATATTTTATGTAAATAACAAAATATAACATATCAAAACTTATGGATGCAGATAAAGCCATTCTTAGAAAGAAATATATACCTATAAACACAAATATTAGAAGATTGATAATCTAATGATTTAAAGATCTACTTCAAGTAGTTAGAAATAAAGACAATTTAAACCCCAAAGTGTAAATATAAAAAATATAGAAAAAATAATAAATATAAAAGCAAAAATTAATAAAATAGAAAACAAAGAGAAAAAAATCAACAAAAGTTGTTTCTCTGAAAGGACTAATAACCCTAGGAAAACTGATCAAGAGCGAAACAGAAGCACAAATTACTGAAATTTTAAAAAAGACATCACTACATACATATGGAGAAGAGGATATTATAAATAATTTTGTGCAAATAAACATTAAATTTTACCTAAATGGATAAATTCCTTGAAAAACAAAACTCAGTGAAACTGACATGAAAAGTCAAAAGCCTGAATATTATTTTATCTATGAATGGAATCTTAACTGCAATTTTAAAACCTTTATAACGCATAGGCACAAAAAGAAAAGAAAGCAAAAACAAACATTCCAGGCACAAATGACCTTACTGGTGAATTCTTCAAGGACTTTTTTTTTTTTTTTTTTTTTTTTGAGACCATGATAGAGAAAACCTGAGTCCAGAAAAGCAAAGCAAAAAAATAGATATTGTCTGGGTCCCTGTATTATAGACCTGTATTATCAGCCCTAGATTACTGAAGCTTAGACTGCTACAAGGAAAACAAATTTTTAATTTTTATCTTGTTTTAAAATCCAGTCAACGTAATTCACCACATTAACAGAATAAAGAAGAAAATAATATAATTATTTCAACAGATGCAGAAAAACCATCTGTTAAAATTCAAAACCAAGCATGATAAAGAACATTAGCAAACCAGATATATAAGGGAACTTCTTTATCTAATAAAGAATATCTATTAAGAAAAAAAACCTATGGCAAGCATCATATTAAATGTCTTTGCTGCTGATATCAGGAAAGAGACAAGCAAGCTGTCACCACTTCTACTCAACATTGCAGTAGAGGTCCTAGACAGTACAGTAAGACATGAAAAGGAAATAAAAGTATGCTTATCAGAAGAGAAGGAATAAAACTGGCATTACTTATACAACATAATTGTAAATGTAGGAGATGCAAAGAAATCTGCATATAAACTGCTACAAGTTACAAGTAGATTTAGCAAGGTCATGGATACAAGTTCAATGTACAATAATCCAATTTAGCTCTATATACTGGTAACAAACAATTATAAGGGTAAAAAAATTTTAATACCATTCACAACCACATGCAAATATTGAAGACTTAGGAATAAGTCTTAAATAAGCTGTGCAAGACTTTATACAAAAATCTCCAACAAAACACTAAGACAAATGAAAGAAACCCTAATAGAGGGGTGTGTTGTATTCACAGATTAGATGACTAAATACTGTAAAATGCCAAACCTCCCCAAATTGATCTATTGATTCAACTCAATTCCAATCAAAATCCCAGCAGAGTTTTGTAAAAATTGATCACCTGATTATAAAATTTATATAGAAATGCAAAGGGCCAAGAATAGCTGTGACAATCTCAAGAACAGAATTGAAGAATTTAGAATTGACAGCACAAAACATTAAAATTCGTTATAAAGCTACTGTAACTAGGACAATGTACAAATGATACAAAGACAGATGAACCTATTAAATAATATGAACAATGCAGAAATATATTCATATATATCTGACCCTATGGTTAATAAAAAAGTTTCAGATTAGTGGGAAAAAGGCACTCTTTTCAATAAATAGTGATGACCTAATTTGATGTCCATTTAGGAAATGAAGAAATCTTGACCCCTATTTCTCACCATATGCAAAAAAACTTCAGGGGCCTTACAAATCCAAATTTAAAATGTAAAACGATAAAGCTTTTAGAAGACAACGTAACAGTACCTTAATGACTTTAGGGTTTGCAAAGATTCTGGACATAAAAAATACTGATCTGAAATAAAACAATTAAAACACTGGACTTCATTAAAATTAACAACTTGAGTTCACCTGAAGTTGCCATTAAAATAGTTGTTTTGAGCACTTCAGTTTGAAGAAGTTTGTTATGCAGAATTAGATAACAGAAACAATATCCAAAGGGCCAATAAAGGTATGACAAGTTGTTAAAGATATATCTTCACAAGGGAAACACAAATTGAGACCATAATGAGATACTTTTACTCAGTATGGCTAAACCTTAAGAGGAATGACAATACCAATTATTGATGATAATGTGGATCTGAGACTCTTACCCTTTGCTGGTAGTAGTGCAAACTGGTACTCTGAAAAACTGGCTATATATATGCAAGTGAAACATACATATATTCTATGACCCAGAAATTACACTTCTTAGTGATATCCAACAGAAATTAGTGATTATGCCCACAAAAAGTCATGTTCAAGAATATTCACAGGAAGTTTATTCACAACAGCCTCACATAGGAAGCAAGCCAAATGACCATCAACAGTAGAATGGATACATAATGTAGTATACAATGAAATACTATATAGCAATGAAAATAAATGTACTACTACACATGACAAGACAGATGAAGCTTACGAATACAATGTTGAATAAAAGAAGCCAGACACAAAGGAGTACATATTATGACTACATGTAGCTAATATTCAAAAGCAGGTGATATGGTTTGGCTGTGTCCCCACCCAAAATCTTACCTTGAATTGTAATCCCCATAATCCCCATGTGTCAAGGGTAGAACAAGGTGGAGGCAAGTGGATCATGGGAGCGGTTTCCCCAATGCTGTTCTCATGACAGTGAGTGAGTCTCATGAGATCTGATGGTTTTATAAGTGTCTGGCATTTTCCCTGCTTGTGCTCACTCCATTCTGCCGCCCTGTGAAGAAGGTACCTGCTCCTCCTTTGCCTTCCACCATGACTGTAAGTTTCCTGAGGCCTCCCCAGCAATGAACTGTGAGTTAACTGAACCTCTTTCCTTTATAAATTACCCAGTCTTGGGTATTTCTTCCTAGCAGTGTGAGAACAGACTAATACACCAGGCAGAACGAATCTACAGTAATGAAGTCAGGATAGTGGTAAGTGCTATGTATGAGTATTGGATATGAGGGTGGGGAATAACCACGAGGAAGTTTGAGGGATGTTCAGGGGGCTGGTTACTAGGTATGCTCACCATAAATGCTTATCAAGTGGTCACCTTATGATTTAGGCACTTTTCTACATGCATTTTATTTTTATTTTATTTATTTTTATTTATTTATTTATTTATTTTTTTGAGACAGAGTCTTGCTCTTGTTGCCCAGGCTAGAGCACAGTGGCGCAATCTTGGCTCACTGCAACTTTCACCTTCCAGTTTCAAGTAATTCTCCTGCCTCAGCCTCCCAAGTAGCTGAGATTACAGGAGCGTGCCACCACGCCCGGCTACTTTTTGTATTTTTAGTAGAGATGGGTTTTACCATGTTGGTCAGGGTGGTCTTGAACTGTTGACCTCGTGATCCACCCACCTCAGCCTCCCAAAGTGCTGGGATTACAGGCATGAGTCACACCGCACCTGGCCCTCAACATGCATTTTAAACACCAACTTGAATGTTTACTGAAAAAAAAAGAGATAATCCACACTGCTACATTTCCTGGTTAGAGACTCTCTTACCATTTCAAAAGCTAACTTTGCTTTTCTATTTCCCATGGGTTAGAGGTATTGTGGCATATCCATTAGATTGAAATATTAAGGCACTCTGAGTAGTCATCTTGACCACCACTTCCTATCTGCTTATTGTAAGACATTCTAATACCCTATAACTTATTTTTCTCCAACTGCGAAGTCAAGCTACTTTTTTAAAAAAAATAGGAATATAAGCAAAAATAAGAAACACATGTAATTTAATATATCTTTCCTTAAAAACTCAACTCCATTTGTACATGACTCACTCTATGTCATGGGAGTTATTTGAATCCTCTGTCTTCAGTATTCTACTATTCTTTAGTCTTGTAGAAGGTGATGGAGAATTATTATGGATTTTTTAAAAAATCATTTTCTTAGAATTATAACAGCATTGTTATATGTTCAGAACAGAATGCAATCCTAATAATAATTCGAACACATCAGGCTTTGGAATTATGAATGTTTTAAAAATAATAGAAGATGGAAGTAAGACCTATTTCATGTTCAAAAGATAGGTCATAGTTTACTGTAAAGCATTCATAAGGAGACACTAGGTCTGGATCAGTCCAGGTCTCCAGGGCCCTCACTGGACTCACCCCCTTCCCAGAGTCTATCTGAACCACTGAGAGTGGGCTCCCAGGCCTGGTTCCTTTCCCCACTCCACATGTCCTTTCAAACGTTTAAAAATAAACACTAAACGTTTTTTTACAGAGGGGTAAAATATAAAATGCATTTTTAAACATTTTGATTTTTTTGAACACCAAAGAGTCCTAAGAATTTTTAAAGTATTTAAATTATATCAGCCAGGTGCAATGGCTCACACCTGTAATCCCAGCACTTTGGGAGACTGAGGTGGGTGGATCACCTGAGGTCAGGAGTTTGAGACGACCAGCCTGGCCAATATGGTGAAACCGTTCTCTACTAAGAAAATACAAAAATTAGCCAAGTGTGGTGGCACGTGCCTGTAATCCCAGCTACTGGGGAGGCTGAGGCAGGAGAATCGCTTGAACCCAGGAGGTGGAGGCAGCAATGACCTGAGATCGCACCACTGCACTCCAGCCTGAGTGACAGAGTGAGATTCCGCCTTCAAAAAAAAAAATAAATAAATAAATTACATCCCTCATTCTCATTTCCAATAGGCCTTGAAGACAAAGAAGCAGGGTAAATGTATAGAAGATTCTCTCTTTATCATCCCAAATAAGGTCAAGAATGAATATCTTCATGACTGAAGTCAGTTTAGATTAAGTGTTTTTTTTTTAATCCAATAAAAGTATGCTAGCATTTACACTTCGAACTGAATCAACAAGCTCATTCAGTGAATGACCAGGAAAATGGGGAAAGTGGTTTGTTCCAAACAGTTTTCCTCATTGAGGGAGCTCACAAAGCTCAGGTTTTGTATCTGGAAAGGGCATTTGCGTCATTAACAGCTTTGCAAACACGCAGTTTGTACTGGGCATGTATCTTCCCACTCCATGAATGGAGAAACGGGGTGGAGTTGAGAGGTACTGCGCGAGAAAGCCATTGTGTGTGCCAGATGTTTGTTCAATTATAATAAAACCTTGATATTATACATAAAAATTCAAAACTGAGTATCTGGGACATTTTAAAGCAATATTCTGAATTAGATTGAAAAGTAGTATATATTTAATGAAACACAAAACACTTTTTTTTTTAACAAAATCAAAAACTATAAACACTATAAGTCATCTGTGATTCTTTATAGAAAAAGAGAATCAAAGTATATTTCTAAATTTAAAGACATTTTCTTCCTATTTATTTCTACCATGGGCCGACAGTGTATAAAACAGAAAAAGTGTATGGGAAGATTTGAATTTGTTATAGAAAAGAAATACTTCTAAAATTTTTAAAGGAAAAAAAGAAGAAAGCCCCCAAAATCCACCTTTCTACTCCTGTAGGTAAAGAATTACAGTTTACTATGATATAAGGAACAATCTCAAAAAAGTGGAGTGTTTTAGCTCCATTATAAATAAATTCCACGATGTTCAGAAAAAGTTCTTTAGATATTAAGGGAAAATCTTAACTTCATTTGCAAATTTCTTCCAATTACTCACAAAAGATGAATTTGAAATATACATTTTGTTTTACATTGTTCTAAGTTTTTAAAATGCTCTATTACTTTGTCTTTACATAATTATATATAACCACTGAATAGTCTCGGAATTAATGTTAATAGTTTTACATATTTATATCTGGGATTAAGAAAAATAAGTGTCTTCTAAATTTAGATCCATGCTGTATGCTTTCTCTTTTCATATAGCTTTTCTTACACTAAAAGGTGCTGCCAGTGAGGACTGGGAGAAAGCCCTACAGACAGGCCAAACATATCAAACCCCAGATTCATCTTTTTGACACTTAGGCCTCAGAGGCAACATAAAATCAGCCAAAAAATTCTCACTTTTTTCACTATTCTAATTTTTCTCTTTCTATATTCAAATAGGAGGCCAAGAAAGATCAGTTACAAAACCACAGAAAATAGACAGTGTACCTCTAGAAATAACAGCTCCAATGCTCAAATGCAAACAAGCATCAGTGCTGGCTGTCAGCTTACTAGCCCTTGATACAGGGAATGACTTAAAGCTGGAACTACTTCGTGGGTGAATGGAAAACAGCCATATGAAACTCTTAGGGAAAACAAAGGGTGAAGAATTAGAGCAAATTATATATAAATGAATTACTGTAATATATTCTATATGATTTAAAATAAATTTGGAGTTTAAAAATAGAGGCCAGGTGCGGTGGCTCACGCCTGTAATCTCAGCACTTTGGGAGGCCGAGGTGGGCGGATTACAAGGTCAGAAGATAGAGACCATCCTGGCTAACAGAGTGAAACCCTGTCTCTACTAAAAACAAACAAACAAAATTAGCCGGGTGTGGTGGCACATGCCTGTAGTCCCAGGTACTCAGGAGGGTGAGGCAGGAGAATTGCTTAAACCCAGGAAGCAGAGGTTGCAGTGAGCCAAGATCATGCTACTGCACTCCAGCCTGGGCGACAGAAGGAGACTTCGTCTCAAAAAAAAAAAAAAAAAAAAAAAAAGATAGAATATGGTAATTCATCAATATCAGGATGCGAACTTGGAAATACCATACAATTTTACTCGCAAATACTTACTTAATCTGCATGTTATATATGTTGTAAGCATTGACAATATAAAAATAAAATAGTTGTTAAATGTTTCCCTCCTTTTAGATGCTCACATAGTAAGAAAACCAATGACAATACAGTCATTCCTTTTTATTGGTGGAGGATATGTTCCAAAATCCCCCGTGGGTGCCTGGAACGGCAAATAGTACTGAACCATATATATACACTATGTTTTTTTTCAGTATACATACATACGTACATACATATATACACATACATACGTATGATAAAGTTTAATTTATAAATTAGGCACAGTAAGAATTAATAGTAATAATAAAACAGGGCAATTATAACAATATACTGTAACAAAAGTTATGTGATTGTTGTCTCTCTCAAAATACTGTAATATT
Organism: Pongo pygmaeus; assembly: GCF_028885625.2. Taxonomy (NCBI): domain Eukaryota; kingdom Metazoa; phylum Chordata; class Mammalia; order Primates; family Hominidae; genus Pongo; species Pongo pygmaeus. The sequence continues at coordinate 100,599,764 of NC_072385.2, forward strand.
TGTAGGCCGTGGTTGACCATGGTAACTAAAACCACATGAAGTAAAACTGCAGATAAGGAAGGACTGCTGTAACTAAGGTACTAGTATAAAAAGTGCTAAAATAGTAACACTAGCTCACATTCATTGAGTATGTTCTATGGGCTACTCCATTCTCAGCGGATACTTGCCAACACACATCGACTCCATTTAGGTGCTATTATTATGTTTACTATACAGAGGGGGAACTGAAGCACTCACCAAGTTCACACAGCTTAGAAGTGCTGGAACAAGAGTTCAAGCCCATGTAGCCAAACTCACCAGCATAACTTCTTAGCCACTACTACACCCAGTAGTTATGCAGGGTGTGCATTAGAGTATTAAGTCTTCAAAAAATAGGGAAGGCTTCACAGAGGTGTACATCACACTCAGTTTGGAGTAATCTTATTAAGAATGTTTCCTAGTAGCCCAGGATGAGCTACAGACTGTCCCTTCCTCCCCTTGATTCATTTGCCAAATACGTATTGTGCCCCAACTAATTACAGATGGTCTCCAAATTAGGATAGTTCCACTTAGGATTTTTTGTTTGTTTATTTTGAGATGGAGTCTTGCTCTGTCACCCAGGCTGAAATGCAATGGTGTGATCTTGGCTCACTCGCCTCCCGGGCTCATGCGATTCTCCTTCCTCAGCCTCCCAAGCTGGAATATAGGTGCGTGCCACCACGTCTGGGTAATTTTTTGCATTTTTAGTAGAGATGGGATTTCACCATGTTGGCCAGGCTGGTCTCCAACTCCTGACCTCAGGTGATCTGCCTGCTTCAGCCTCCCAAAGTGCTGGGATTACAGGCGTGAGCTACTGCGCCCGGTCGATTTTTTTACTTTATGCAGGTACAAGAACAATATGCATTCAGTAGAAACTGTACTTCGAGTTCCCATACAACCATTCTGTTGTTCACTTTCAGTACAATAAATTACATGAGATATTCAACACTTCATTATAAATTTTTTTTTTTTTTTGTACTAGATGGTTTTGCCTAACTAGGCTAGTGTAAGTGTTCTAAGCATGTTTAGAACGTGCTAGAAGCAGGCTAGGCTAAGCTATAATGTTTGGTAGGTTAGTTGTATTTGATGCATTTTTGACTTTCCATTTATGAGGACATAACCCTATCATAAATTGAGTAGCATCTGTATTCCCAATGGCATACAGAGCTGTAAAAAATACAGAAAACAATCCCGATTTCACTGGCCTTAAAGTCTAGCAATGGAGTGTGACAAAGAACAATCAACAAGGTAAATAAGTAGAATAAGGTGGTAAAGAAACAAAAAAAGCAAAAAAAAAAAAAAAGAACAGGAAGTGAATTAATTCATTCATTACAGGGTGAGTGAATCTGAGAAAGAAGGGTCAGAAACCGGTTCACTAAGGAAACAGCATTCAAATAGGGACCTACAGGAGGCAAGAGGTAACAATCTTGTATTATACTTCTCATTTGTATAATAAATGCCCTCATTCTAAGCTGTTTGTTGCAGCCAAAATTAAACCAATTAATAGTTAACCTATTTACAGGTTTATTGTGAAGATTAAATGAGAAGACAGGTGCAACGCACTTAGCATAGTGCCTGGCTTGTAATAAGAACTCAGTGAATGCTATTATACATTATTCTTGCTACTGTTTTAATAAAATCATGCAATCAGATATATAATGTATCTCCAGTCCACTCATAGTGGGAGACCAAGATAGTTGCTTAATATTCTATCAGATGTCTAAAAAGTAACTGTTTCTGGAATATGTGTATGAAGTATTACAGTTTAGGTCTCGGTACAAAAACACTGCTTACAATAACCTTTCATGATCTAAAAAGGACTCGGGTTGTTAACATCAAAGGAGTCAGATGTAGGATGCCCAGCACCCAGAGCATGAGTGGATGTCAGTATACGGTATGCAGGGTCAGCTAGCCTAGTCACAGACTTCACTTTCTGGCAGTCTTCTTCCTATTTTTTGGCTGCAAGGAAAGTGTTTACTTCTCCTTCTATGAACAGATGATTTCCATAGCTCTGGGGTTTGAAAAGGTCAGCAGTGATAAAAAAAAAAAAAAAAAAAAAAAAAAAAGAAGGCTTAGGAAGAGCTCTCGAATTTTTTGCTACTATTAGGAATTTCTTTATACAAATGTTGATATATGGAAGACAATCAAGCAATGCATGGAAAATTTGCATTTCAAGTCCAAAAGCAACTCATTCCAGAAAAATTTCCTCAGCTCTCTCCCTAATGATTTAAACACTCATTTTCACTCACTTCTGCAGAAGTACATTCACAGGAAGAGTGAGTGTGAACAGTAGCTTTTATAGCTGGAAGCCACTTTCTTTCTTTACCTAGAATGTTGTATGATCCTTTTTCTTTTTACACATGGAAGAGAGTGGATTCTGTTGTTAAAATTCTCTCTACTAAGAAATACTAAAATCATCAACTCTTAGTACAGTTTTCAGTTTCAGACCCAAAAACTCCTAAAAACCTGAAAATCTTGGGCTAAGCACACCACATGTAATATATTACTGTGTCAGAGTTCTTCAGCATCCCACTTGGCTAAATCATTTTCAAAAACATTTTCTCTTTGGTGACAGATATAAAGTTCTATATCCATGCCACAAAACCACCAACTGCCTTGGGGCACCGTCCATGGCTTTACGCTTTCATTCTCTCCCGTTCATAGAAGATGTACCTAAAAGTGTGAAAACAAACCCCACGTCTGCTTCCAATTTGTTACTTTTTTGATTTGGCAATGTTGTCTTTATCGTGTTTTCTGGTTCCCAATGAATACAAAATTAGCCTGAGAGTTTGAATCCATCTTCTCTCGGTTGTGACATCACTACTCTCAGTACACGTCAACGCATTGGCAATTTTTACCAGTTTCCATTTCAGATGAATGTGTAGGCAAGAAGTGATTTATAGTAGACACCCAAGAAGATTATGGGGTTAGTCTCTACAGATGTTTAGCAATAGGACTTGATTCCTGAATACTTTGGGTATACTGTGGGAGTCAGAGTTCAGGCGAGATGTGACAAGAAGCCCCCTTCCAATCTTGCAGTGCTCAATTTTTCAATCAAATAGTAGAATCGTTTTTGAAAACTAGCAGGAGAAGCTGCTGATCCCATACTCAGTCCAGGGTATTATTTTGAAAAGTGAGAAATAATATCACCATCATCATCCAAGAGAAGAAAATACAGGAGTGGAATATAGAATTATTAATAAAATGAAAGGTTTTCATTTTTCCTTTCCAATAAAAAAAAAAAGGTAATGCCAAAAATATGTCTGAGTTTTCAAAAAGACTTTAAGAGCAGTTTTAGGTTCCCAATAAGATTACACAGAGAGTTTTCATTTATACCCTGTCTCCCTCACACCAGCCCCCAGCATCTGCCACTGCCCGTCTCCTGCACCAGACTGGTACGGTTGTTATGACTGATGAACTCTTACATCATTATCATCCAAAGTCCATAGTTTACATCAAGTGTTTACAACTCTTGGCGTTGTACTTTATCTGATTTTCTATTCTTGTCTGGATAATAGAATTCATGTTGACAGTTGGAAGAAAGTCCTCAGCTGCCATCTCATGCTCCCTTACCTATTTATTGATGGGCTTTCATCACTTAGCCAGTAGAAGACCAGTTTGAACATGACAGGCACTTCATATGGCTTCATTTCTTCACTCAGAAAATTTTAGTATTTCTTTCACTTACAGAAGCAGAATAGCCGATTCTGATCACCCCAGTTAGCATCAAAGCAGCTTTCCACTTCTTGCTCTACCCTTCAGGTCCCCCATATTGTGCTCTACCTTTTCTTTTTTTTTTTTTCCACAGAGTTTATCACACTTTTTTTTCTTTTTGAGACAGTCTTGCTCTGTCACCAGGGTGGAGTGCAGTGGTATGATCTTGGCTCACTGCAACCTCCACTTCCCATGTTCAAGCTATTCACGTGCGTCAGCCTCCTGAGTAGCTGGAGTTACAGGCGTGCACCACCACAACCAGCTAATTTTTGTATTTTTAGTAGAGACGGGGTTTCACCATGTTGGCCAAGCTGGCCTCGAACTCCTGACCTCAAGTGATCCACCCGCCTCAGCCTCCCAAAGTGCTTGGGATTACAGGTGTGAGCCACCATGCCCAGCCTTTATCACACTTTCTAACATCTTAGTTATCTGTTAGTTTATTGCCTCCAAGTAAGTGGGGATCTTCCGTTGTTCTTCACTGACAAGGCCCCAGTACCTAGAACAATGGATGGCACACAGGTAGACACTTAATAAATATCTGTCAAATGAAGGAATGAATGGGGATGCTTTCTAAAAGACAGTACTTCAGGGAGTGATTTTGGCCATGGTTTGGAGGCCTAATTAGCCATGACTAACCAAGCCTGGCCAACACTGGAGGGAAAGGTGCCAGGTCCTATAAGCTGCTGGTGCTCCTTCTGTGTGGGTGGGCTCCTTGGGGTCCCTGCTAGATGAACATGGCCGCTGTATCATGTGAACAGGATGGAGTGCACAGGGAGCCTAGAGATGGGGGGTGTGCCGCACTCCACGGCAGTCACACAAACCCTTGCTCAGCCTGGGCACACGACTGGGAGAGCGCAATTGTTCCTGGCCAAGTGCAGCAAGGAAGGAGGCATGGAAAAGAGGCGACACAAAGTCAGAGATCAGGAGGTTTTTCCCCATGGGCCATGGGACAGACACAGTGACCCCTAGGAATCTGATTACCATAAGTTTTCCTAATTTTCTTCCACACGCATTCTACTGATGATAAAGAGACCGAATCTCTAATCAGCTTATGAATGCAATGATAACGATTTTTTTTTCTTTTGAGATGTCGTTTCACTCTTGTTGCCCAGGCTGGAGTGCAATGGCGCAATCTCGGCTCACTACAACCTCTGCCTCCTGGGTACAAGTGATTCTCCTGCCACGGCCTCATGAGTAGCTGGGATGACAGGCGCCTGCCGCCACACCCAGCTAATTTTTGTATTTTTAGTAGAGACGGGGTTTCACCATGTTAGTCAGCCTGGTCTCAAACTCCTGACCTCAGGTGATCCACCTGCCTTGGCCTCCCAAAGTGCTGGGATTACAGGCGTGAACCACTGTGCCTGGTCAGATTATTTTTTTTTAAGAGACAGGGTCTGGCTCTGTCACACAGGCTGGAGTACAGTGGCGCAACCACAGCTCACTGCAGCCTTGAACTCCTGGGCTCAAGCGATCCTTCCGCCTCAGTCCCCTGAGTAGCTGGGACTATAGACATGAGCCACCATGTCCAGCTAATTAAAAAAAAATTTTTTTGTAGCGACAGAGTCTTGCTATGTTGCCCAGACTTGATGATGAGTATTTTTCATGTGAATTAAAATTCCACAGTAAAAAAGGGCAAAAATAAAAAGGCAAAAGAATTATGATTTTTTGCTAAACAAATGGATATGGTCAAATGGACCATAAAACAATGAGCTGAGTGAAAGAAAAAGTTTCCTTTGTTTTAATACACAAGATAAAAGCTCTGGCTATAGCGTGAAAGGAAGGTGGCAGGAGAAGATGAACTATAACTGAGAGAGGAAAGGGAAGTGTAGCAGAAGTCAATCAGAAGAGTCCTGTTCCCCTGCAATTTCCTGACATCTAAGTCTGGGATTTGAAAAAAATATCCTGTGTATTATATTATATATGACACGTTACACTCTGCACTTATTTATATCCAGAAAGGGCAACTATGCTATGTTATAAACACTTAATGTATCCTACATATACCATTGGCTTCTTTATCCCCAATTCCCCTAGTGGAATGTAGGCTTCATGTAGGCAAGAATTGTATGTTTTACCCTTGGAACAGGGCCTGGAACCAGATAGGAACTCAGTAAATACTGGTTACGTGAGTGAATAAATGACAAATAGCTGCCCACCCACCACCTACTTTCCACTTTACTTGAACTGTGAATTACACCATTCTTTATCTTATATGGGAGAACCACGGTGTTTCTCCTTCCTCTCCCAGGTATGTATCCCAGAGTACCATATACAGATTGAGTATCCCTTATCCAAAACGCTTAGGGCTAGAAGTATTTCAGATTTGGGATTTTTCTTTGCGGGGGGTGGTGGTAATTTTGGAATGTGTACATTATTCTTACCTGTTGAGCATCCCTAATCCAAAAATCTAAAATCTGAAATGCTCAATGAGCATTTCCTTTGAGCATCATATCTGCACTCACAAAGTTTTAGAATGTGGAGTGCTTTAGATTTTGGATTTTCAGATTGGGAATACTCAACCTATACATGTAAGGGAAAGGAAGGAGCCAGTGGTGCCATTTTTATTGCTATAGAAGCTGCCATGCTACACTTAAGACAATTCATGTTGACAGAGTTTGCCTCTTCATTGTGGTTCATTAACTATGACCAGATGCTGACACTTCTCCAAGTCATGGGAAATCAGGGAAGGGCCCTCCTTCCTTCAGCTGTGTGCGAGTTATTTAGCCCTGCTTAGAGCAGGGCAGGTCAGCCCTGGTGTCAATGCGGCTTCAGCTCCTCACACAGAAGCTCAGAAGAAAATCAGTAAATGGGCATGAGATAAGAATGCCACCCACTTCTTCTCAGTGTTAATTCAAGTACTACGTACAACTGCTCCATTGCTAAATTTCAATCACACATCAGCCTCACTGCTGAATACTGATCACATGAGCTGGCTTTGTCCTGCAGCACAGCCAGAGGTAGAAATCAGGACATAGCACTATTGCCATAAGTTTCAGACTGAGTCTAACAAAGGGAAATTTGGACCAATTTAGAATATTGGATTAAGCCCATAAAAAATAAAATTCATGCAGAACTTATCCCAGAAAGAGAATAACATGCATAATAATTATGGAGAGTTCTAGTTATACTACCATGTATAATACCAACAGAATATTCTAACTTGTATTTCATTACTTATAAAATTGTCCAGGTTCTGGAGTCAAGGCAGTACGGACCAAGTGTCACAAAGAGTATACTCAATGAGTACAGTAATTTATAAAGCATTACAAGTTTTCTAAAACCACATTTTTAAATTAAAGTCTTTGCCAAGTAAATGACCAACAAAATTAGAGCTGCAACTAAATTACAGTGATTATGCAACTCTCAAGTTGCAGAAATCTGTGTTAAAAAAGTATAGAATTAAATCATTAGTAAGTGCAAAAGACAAAATAAATGTGAATATATTTATGTTTAGTATATTCTTTTGGAACAACAGCTTTGACTAGTGAGCACTTGAGGTTACTTATGTTTTTTTCTGAATATAATTTTGCATGGCACAACCATCAGTAGTTATACCACAGACCATTTTTTAGGAAGCAAGCCTTTACCATCCATGATTTAGAGCTAAGCAAAAAGCAAACCTGCATCCTTCTGGAGTTTAGGAATTCTGCAAATCTGTTTCATCAGTGACTCGGATGGGCTTGCACCCTATCCCTCAAGCTGAGGAATAATATAATCTCTGCAGAAGAATGTATGCATTCATGGAGTGTCTTTTCTAAAAGCTCTGGTCTCGAAGCTCCAAATATAAAATTTACATAAAACTTGAACCACTGAAGCATGGATTTCTTCTAAATCTCTCATCACCCACATTATTATGATGCTTTCTTCCATTTCCCAACTTCCTATCCCTTCCAAACCCCTCAATCTGTTTGCTCAATCCACTCTGAACTCTCTCTCTCCCAATTCTAGTCAAATCTGGCATCCATATTTTGTCTGCTCAGCAGGAGAGTAATTTCAACAATCTTCTGCTCTTTATAAGATCAGTTTATTCCTCCCAATATAATAATTAGTTTCAGATGAACCTGGTTGCTGGCACTCGGCTTGGTTCCATTCTGGTACTAGCAAGGAGAGCAGATACTTCCTGTTGCACTATTTTTTAGAGCAAAGAATCTGGGCACTATGTGAGACCCAGAACAAAACTTTTGCAATTTACTTCTTTAAAATATAGCTGTTTCAATAATCTAGATTCTCAAAAGAGATCAACTGAAATTATGATTACGGGAATCTTTTCAGTTTACTTTTAAAATGGTTCAGGTAAATTATTCCTCCATTTAGCAAGCTATAACAGGTCTTCAAGAACACAAATCTTATGAAAATAACCAGTGCTGTATTCTTGCAAACATACAGAGGTTGTAAGTAGGAAGCCAAGAGCATTATCTTAACATCTTACAACTTAATTAGCTTTTAGGAGATAATAAATACTGATAGGTAAGTAAATATACTGCCTTGGAAATAAGGATATTAGGGGAAGAATTCTAGAAGATTTGTTCACAGTGACACAGAAAAATCAAGCAAGACATTCTTTTTTTCTTTTTTAGATGGAGTCTTGCTCTTGTCGCCCAGGCTGGAGTGCAATGGTGCAATCTCGGCTCACGGCAGCCTCTGCCTCCTGGGTTACAGTGATTCTCCTGCCTCAGCCTCCCAAGTAGCTGGGATCACAGACACCCACTACCACACCTGGCTAACTTTTGTATATTTAGTAGAGATGAGGTTTCACCATGTTGGCCAGGCTGGTCTTCAGCTCCTGGTCTCAAGTGATCCACCTGCCTCGGCCTCCAAAAGTGCTGGCGTGAGCCACCGCACCCAGCCGCAAGACATTTTTTATACACAGAATGATCAAGACCATCTACATGAAGCACAATCAAAAGAAGCAGAGTCCCAGGGGAAAGGGAAGTTGCCACAGTTTTCCTTTAGGTCTCCTACATGTCTCCTATCAGTCACTGCACATTTCGACTCATTAATTCAGTACCAGTCGTGGAGCCATCTGTGAGTGTTTTTATCATCATAACCTTAGGTTATCCTGTTCGTAAATCCCAGCAACCCCTGAGCTATGCTTTCAGGTATGGTTTACTTTGATGCACACATGCTTTGAGGCTCTGAATTATGCAGTACCTCTTAGTGTCTTTAAGTCTTTGTATAAGTGAAAGCAATCTCCTCTCTCTTTTATCACACAACAATATGATTTCGTATGGTTTATCTTACCTTCACACGTACGGCCATCTGCAGAGATTGAGAAACCCTGTTGGCAGACACAATGGAAAGAACCCTCTGTGTTTAGGCACTCCCCTTGAGGACCACAGAGCCCTGGATGTTCACATTCATTAATATCTGTAATTTAAAAGAGAGTCTTAAAAACTTGAAAAAAATCGGTTTCATTCCCATATACTATCAAACAGATGGTAAAGAAATCTATTATGACATGGCTGGACATTTATTTAGTGGCACAACTCTACCATTTATTCATAAATCAACCACAGGACAAGCTGAGTTATGAGAGAGAAACTATTTAGGTTGAGTTAGGAAATAGCCAATGTACAATCATTTTTGACCTGCAAAAAAAGCAATTTCATAGGTTCAACCCAAAGTTACCCTTATTTTAGACACATGGGGCTTGAGGAATACTCCACAACTCTGAGAGACGCACTTCATTGGTGAGAATGCTGTGTCCTTCTTTGTCCTCTCCCATTGCCATGCACACAGCTGTTATAGTCTGTAGCACCTTGCTACATTCCTGCCTATCCATCCCTAGGATGTGGGCTTCTTAAGGGCAAGGCTAGACATGTCTTATTTATAGTATTTGGCTCATACATGGCACTTCACAAATGTCTGCTGAATATATAAATGAAATAGACTCCAATCTATAACTCATTGGAAATGGGTAACAGAAATAAAATACAAGTAAAAGAAGGCCTATTTAGTTATTTTAGAGACAGGGTCTCACTGTTTTGCCCAGGCTGCAGTGCAGTGCATGATCATGGCTCACTGCAGTCTCAAACTCTGGGGCGCAAGTAATCCTCTCTCCTCAGCCTCTCCAGTAGCTGGCACTAAGGTACTGGCCCCATGCCTGGCTAATTTTTTAAATTTTTGGCAGAGATGGGGTCTCACTATGATGCCCAGGCTGGTCTGGAACTCCTGGCCTCAAGTGATCCTCCTGTCTTCGCCTTCCAAAGTGCTGCAATTACAGAGGTGAGCCACCATGCTTGGCCGAGAAGGCCTGTTAGACCATGCAAATTCGTATTTGCATGGTTTCCGATGATGAAATCAGCGAATCAGGGCTCAGTGCAGTGCCTACCACACAATGAAGGGTCAAAAAGCAGTAATTACTATTAAGAAGACTCATGAACAGATCATGCCATACACTTGTGTTGTCGACTTTATGCTCAGCTTGTCCTCAGTGTAATTGTGCTCCCCATGGCCAGGGTCAAGGGCTACTTCCAAACACTGATAACACATGGACTGTTTACTATAAGTAAAAGGCTCTTTCAAACCAGTTCTAATCATATTGGCTAACAGTGCCCAAGATGACAACATAAAGCGCCTAGAGAAAGGTACACCTATTCACAATGGTTCTGATACATGCAACTGCCTAATTGTTGGTTTACTCATCTGTGTCCCTCATTACACTGATGGCTCCTTGATAAGTGATCTCAGTTGAAAAGCTCTGAGTTCCTGACTCCTATTGGGTACATTGCAGGGTCTTATGAATGTTTGTCCAGCACAAAATTTCTCAGTTATTTTCCTTCTCCGCTAACTGAATGGTGACTGGTGAAGGTTCTTTTAGTTAATTGGGGGTCATAAAAATGATCACACGTCCTTAGCAGCAGCATTCAGGAGGCATAGCTCCACTAAGGTCATTTTCCTATCTTCCCCAAGTCTCGTAGGCCCTCCCTTTATCTCTTACAAAAGAGGTCTTCAGTACAGGAACCCACATGAATACTGCAAACCTTAATAAGAACAGGGGAAAGGTACATACAGATTGTACGTTCTTCCTATTGGCTGCTACAACATGCTTAGCCACTGACCCAGTGGTCTTCAATAAAGTCATCCCTTTCCCTACAGCCAGAATCTCCTGAAGTTCTTCTTTTTGACTTGCTGATCTTCCTGTGCAACAGAAATTCTGGCAATTATTGGTTTAACCGTCTTCCTTTATTTAATCTTGAACTCTTTACCCTTCCATCTGCCATATAATTCAGATTATTTGGCCTGCCCGTCGCTGAATAAAAATAAGAAACCCAACAGGAATTACTCATACTTTCTTAACAATTCTCCTATTCTTGTTACTGTCACTAGTTTTTAGATATTTCAAGGAAGGCCAATGAATCATTTTCTACTTATGTATTTCTCAATATGATTTTACTCTGTGAAATTCTTTACTTCTTTTATAAAATCTCTGATATTGTCTATGTTTGTTCTCTACCTATTGGTAATATCTTAGATTGGCCATCCTTTTTGAATTTTGACCTCCTTTTGGTCCTCAGATAAACTCTTTATTTCCAACCTGCTGCCCAAGAATTAACTCTATCTGAGGAAGAAGGTGGCATGAAGTTCCACTGGCTTGGGGATCAAGCTCAGGACCTATATCCATCTTATTAAGCCCTAGCAGCTACCTGAGACACCTCTTCTTATTTTATCCTATGCCTCAGTGTGGTCCTTGAAAAACTACCTGCTTTGCAACTTTGCATAGGGAATAATGTGCACAAAGTTTTTGTATCAAAAAAGTCACTGATTAACACAAATAATTGTCTAAAAAGTTTGATGACAGGAACTGAAGATGAATTCCTAGACTTTTTTTTTTCCAGGAAACTGCTAAGAAAGAACAACATGAATATTTGGAACTAGGGAAACATATGCATTCAATTTCGATTGTACTTATTGAGGCATTTCTAAACTATGCTGCTAGTAACTTCGAGCTGAAAGCCAGACTATATTTAAGTTGGGTTTCTTTCATGGGTCCGCGATTCCACAGAAATTCATAATTTGGCATGCGTAAATCAAAACATGAAACTGAACTGCATTCTGAATCTCAAATGTATCCTGCCACATTTCTGAAGAGACTATTAACATGGAATTTCCATACTGTCTGTATATCATCATTAGTTTTGTATGGGAAAGAAAATCTTAAACATGCTTCCAACTGAAAATGCCTTACTGAATATAGAAGTATTTTCAGAACATTAGGTAAGGTTTAAAGTTTATGCCTATCACACACTGTTATTCAAACATGTCCATGGTTATTTGCATTGCCATCAATTACATTTTCAGAATTTAAACAAACTGAAATCTACACCTCTCTACAGAATGCTGACATGATCAAGGGATTAGAGAAAAGTACGCTACTAACTTCAGGCAGAGTGAAAGATCACAAAACTGCCTCTAGTGAAAGAGCGAAAAGGGATAATTCAAAATGAGGTGAGTATATATATGCCATCATGTACAGCTTCTAACAGGAGGTGGTGGGTGATAAAACAGATTCACAGACACTATTCTTTAAACAGTACTAAGACCTACTTCAGAAATGCTTCTCATTTATTTGGATCTACATTTTTCAGACATATTAACTTATTCTGGAAAACAGGAATAAATGTGACAGAGAATGAAGACAATTTAATAATGACTGATAGTCAATAAAACCCTGTATTTCTGGAGTAGTCACATATTTGAGAGGTGATATCAAACCACAGACACAAATTTAATATATTGAGAGAATGGAGTAGTGCAATTAATGAACCAGATAACTAAATCAGTTCCGTGTGACTGAACTCTAGAAGTTAAATTTATGCAATATGAAATCTTGGTTCATTTTTATTAAGATTTGGTTTTGCCTGTATTTGGCCAAAACAAATTGTGACGAGAAGAGTTAGAAAAGAAAATATACTTTTAAGCCAAAAAGCCTATAATAAAAACAAGATTCAGGGTTTGTTTTCCTTTTTTTTTAATTTCCATCTCTTGGTATTTTTATATAAATCAAGATTCATTTTGTTAAAAGGTAATAGTCCCAAAGTGGAAATATTCTCACATATATTTATAATTCAAATGTTCCTTCTCTTTTGCATTAAATCCAAGCACATTTAATTTCTGCACTGGAAAAAATTGAATTTCACCTTATTGCATGAGGATGGCAAATAAATATATGATCTCAAATGAGGTACATGGTATATTTAAATCTTGGGATTTTTAAAATACCTGTCTCGGGTACACATCAAGTGCAGGAAGGTGTATATTTAAATCTTGGGATCAGTAAAGGAATAATTTTTTAAAACCTTGTGGCAAAGGTCCATGTTTTTCATCTCTCTGACACATGGCTGGGTGTGACTGGTAATACAGATATATAATTCCAGTGCCACTATCTTAGAGAGTAGATACCATCCTCTCCCACAGGAAGACTGTTATTTGGGACATGTGAGATGAGATATAATTTATGGCAATCCAGAATTTTAAAAAAATCATACATATTCAGTAATAGTGGGTAAAAAGTAACTCCAACAATTTTTTTAATTTATTTTTGCTTTGGGATACACTACACAGTTCCATAACGGTAGATAAACAATAAGAAAAAAATAATATTTATCAGGTATCAGAAATAAACAGATATAAAGGTAAAATAAGTGTGAATTTTCAGTGGAAAATATAAACATGGGTTTACTAACACTAGTAAATAGAGGAAAGCTTGTGGGTCAAGTCAGGTATATCTAAAAATGTTGGGATAGAGAATCTAGAGAATTTAATTTTTTTAGCCATGGTGTCGAAATGACTCAATGGGCTACCTTGTGAGAGAAATCACTTAATTTCACTTTCTTCTTTCTTTTGGCTATAAACATAACAATAATTGGTATGGCAATGTAGGGAAGAGTAGTGGGAAAAGATACTGGGTTCAAATCTCAACTTTACCACTCATTAGAGAGCAGCATACTCACTAACTTCTCGGAGCCTCAGTTACTCATGCACAAAATGAATACAAGAAAAGCTACCTCTGAAGTTGCTGTAAGAATTCGAAGAGATACCAAGATACCTACAGTACTCAGCATACTGAAGAAGCTCAGTTACAGCTGCTGTGATTGTTATTATTAGTATCTGTGTTGTGTTGCTGTGTTTTTATTAGTACCCTTCATGCACTGTACAGTTTGGAAGATTAAACGTGACAGCACATTGAAAAAATGTAAGATCCCCTTCTTCATGATTTTGACCAAATTATTAGTGAGGCTTTTTAGGAAGAGAAAAAGCAATGGTGAGCCAGGTGCAGTGGGTCATGCCTGTAATCCCGCACTTTTGGAGGCCGAAGCTGGGGGATCACAAGGTCAGGAGTTCAACACCAGCCTGGCCAAGGTGGTGAAACCCCGTCTCCAATAAAAATACAAAAATTTGCCAGGTGTGGTGGCAGGCACCTGTAATCCCAGCTACTCAGGAAGCTGAGGCAGGAGAATCGCTTGAACCTGGGAGGTGGAGGTTGCAGTGAGCCAAGATCACACCACTGCACTCCAACCTGGGTGACAAGAGCAAGACTCTGTCTCAAAAAAAAAAAGCAATGGTGGGCACTGGATAAAAAAAGTGTCGGAAAAGGACAGATAAATACCACCTAGGAGACAAAATAAAATATGCCCATAAAAGATGCTATAAAGATAATTTAGAACCCAGTACCAAGGTTACAGCATGGAATAAACAGTAAAGTACAGGTGACCTCAGTATGGAAGCACGCAGTGAGGACACGGCTCTGACTCATGTGAGTTTCAGTTGACACTATGCTGGACAAAGCAACACCTTCCTGCACTTGATGCGGACCCAAGACAGGTATTTTAATATCAAAAATTGACATAGACTATTTACATATAAATCACATGGCAAAACCACAGACTATCATCTGGAAACATGGCAGAATTGAAGAATTATGTAAATAATGACTGGGGAAAAAAAGAGAGCAAGAAATACCTTGACATGTTTTATTGTCATCTAGCTGAAATCCATCCGGACAAGTACAATCATAGGACCCCGCAGTATTAATGCAGTCTCCTCTCTGGCAAACACTCTTGTCCTCCAAGCATTCGTTGATATCTAAAACCCGATTTAAAATTTCTTAAAGACTAAATAAATCACATATTGGAAAATTAGACATTTCTCTTACATGTAAAGGTACACTATTTTACATCATTTATAATACATAATTTTAAATACATGACAACTTAAAAATTTTTTTTTTTTTTTTTTTTTTTTGAGACGGAGTCTTGCCCTGTCACCCATGCTGGAGTGCAGTGGCACTATCTCGGCTCACTGCAACCTCTGCCTCCCAGGTTCAAGTGATTCTCATGCCTCAGCCTCCCAAGTAGTTGGGATTATAGGCACCGGTGCCACGCCCAACTAATTTTTGTATTTTTAGTAGAGATGGGGTTTCACCATGTTGGCCAGTCTGGTCTTGAAATCCTGACCTCAAGTGATCCGCCCACCTCAGCCTCCCAAAGTGTTGAGATTACAGGCATAAGCCACCACACCTGGCCAAGAAATGGAACTTTTAAACATCAAATGAAATTAAATGGAAGAGGAAAAGTCAAAATTCTGTAGCAAATAATAATTTACTTGATTATATTGTTGGTGATGATAAAGACTTAAAATATTTCAGAAATACTTATTAAGTATATCTTGAGCAACACTTGATCTATTTATACAAACTCCTGTATTATGCATTATAGAAAAAAATTTGAAAGTTTTCAGCATGGTCTTTGCCCCCAAGAGAAATGTTTGTTCAAAGAAACAAACTATATTGTATTATTAACAATAAAATAAACAAATGATATTGTATTATTAAACATAAAATATTACATTGTTTTATAAGTCCAAACCAATGTAACATAAGAATTGTCACAAAATATAATTATCTGACAAAGTAGTAGCATCAACTTTAGGGGTCATATGCATTTAGACAAAGAATATCATAAAGTTTAAAATAAAATTTTTGAGTAACAGAAGCATATTTGTAAATTTACTTATAGTAAATTTCACAGTAGGGTAGAATATGGGGGAGTCGGAAGAAGAGGGACTTTTGAACAGGAGGAGAACAGCAAGATCAAAAACCTAGTTTAAGTCACTTATTCAGCAGCTGTAACAAACAGGTTTGAGGTAGCCTGGATTTTAAAAAATGTTTAAAAAAATTCATAGCAAATGCGCAACTAAAAGTGGTATACATAACCAATAACGAGTTTTGACTGTGAGAATGAAAGACAATTAATGGCCCCCCTTCACCTCATGAACGCGAGCAGATCTTTCTCGAGGGCTGCTGATTACCATGTTTACCCCTAGTCAAAGCTCATTATTCCTAATGTACTCCATGAGCCCTCTTCTGTTGTGAATGTGAGGATTTAAGTTATTAGCAATGAAGAAAGCTAAGGAACAAAACCTTCTTTGTTTTCTCAGAATTTGGCATTTTATGGCATTTCTTGCAAATAATTGTAATTGCTGCCAAAATATGAGAGATTCCAGGAAGAAGTGAATATGGAGACTGTTGCCATCTGTCTAATACGCCCGGCTGTCTGGTTCAAGTACGGTGATACCAAATTTCATTTTTCTCCTAGAATCCAATCAACCAGTTAACAGGCTTCTGTACTATTCACGGGGCAAACAAAAGAGAAATAAGAGAGTGCCTTATCACTTCTTTCTATCAAATAAAAACATGTTATTATAATGACTGTTCACCCAGAATTAAAATGCTTCCGGGTACCGACCCTAAAACATAAAACAAAGGTGATGTGAATTTGTCTCAACTAAGGCAGGTTCTCAACTTCTTCTTTAATGTGTTTTTCTAGCTTTACTGAAGTATAATGTACATAAAATAAATTGATCTACTTAAGAGTCAGCTCAATGAGTTGTGACAAATGTATACACATCCTTGTGACCACATCCCAGTCAAGGAACAGGCATTTCCATCCCCAACACATTCCCTCTCACTCCTTTTGTGCTTTGGGGCTTCTTCCTCTCGGCATAATAGTTTTGAGATTCACCCAAGTTGTTGTGTGTATCAGTAGTTCTCTGGTCTTTATTGCTGGGTAGAATTCCATTGGATGAATGCACCATAATTTGTTTACTCATTCACCTTTTGATAAGCATTTTGGGTTGTTTCCATTTGGGCCATTGTGAATAAGGTTTCTATAAATATTTCTATAATCATAAGTCTTTGTGTGAACATATGATTTTGCCTTTTTTGAGTAAATACCCAGGAAAAGGATGCATGGGTCATGGAATTGGGTTATATTTAAGTTTTGAACAACTGTTATCTAAAGTGGCTGTAGCAATTACATTCCCACAGGAAACGTATGAGAACTCCGATTGTTCCACATTTACTCTGATAGCTCTACAACTATTTTAATGGGTGTAAAGTAGACAATCAGTTTTGTTTTGTTTTGTTTTTCAGATGGAGTCTCGCTCTGTTGCCAGGCTGGAGTGCAGCGGTGTTATCTCGGCTCACTGCAACCTCCGCCTCCCGGTTCAAGCAATTCTCCTGCCTCAGCCTCCCAAGTAGCTGGGACTACAGGCACCCACCACCACGCCCATATGATTTTTGTATTTTTAGTAGAGACAGGGTTTCACCATGTTGGCCAAGACGGTCTCGATCCCTTGACCTTGTGATCCGCCCGCCTCGGCCTCCAAGTGCTGGGATTACAGGCGTGAGCCACTGCACCCGACTGACAATCAGTTTTTCCCATTAACCTTTCTTTCTTTGCTTTGTAGGAAATGCAGATAATGAAGCGAGGAGAAGCATATTTGATCAGTGGCGTTAAATAAAAAACTCAATTCAAAAAAGATCATAAGAGAATCCTGGGAATATGAATTTCTACAAGAAAAAACACTTCATAACCTAGATGTTTGCCTCAGCATAATGGAAGCATGTTGCTCTGTTCATGCTGGTTTTTGTTTTTCTTTTTGAGACTGAGTTTTGCTCTATCACCCAGGCCGGAGTACAGTGGCGTGATCTTGACTCACTGCAACTATTGCCTCCCAGGTTCAAGCGATTCTCCTGCCTCAGCCTTCCCAGTAGCTGGGATTACAGGCGCCTGCCAACACGGCCAGCTAATTTTTGTATTTTTAGTGGAGATGGGGTTTTACCATGTTGGCCAGGCTGGTCTCGAACTCCCAACCTCAACTGATCCACCCGCCTTGGCCTCCCAAAGTGCTGGGATTACAGGCATGAGCCACCATGCCCGGCTCTGTTCATGCTACTTTAAAGCAATTTGATTCTCATTTATTTTCCAAAATCTAAGACAAATAATGAATGTGAGGGAAAAGAGCATTATTTTAAGTGTTTATAAATAATTATATACATCAGAAAGCTGAGCATATGTTAGGGTTAGGTTTAGTTTAAATTTTTTTTTGCAAGGCCTTTATCTGTCTTCAAAGCAATAAAAAGGTTGAACATTAAGAGAGCACAACATGGTACTATTTCGTACCACCACCTGGGGCAGTGCGAAAATATATATTTTTCCTAGAAGTAGAGTAACAGGTTTTAAGGGCAGGAACAGTGAATCACTGTCATCTTTCTACCAAGACTGAGCTTGTTGAGGTCACCAACTACTTCCAGCTTGCTAAAAATCCCATGGTTAACTTTTGGTTCTTCTGTTACCTAGCAATAACATTTGACACACTCCATCACTCCCTCCTCCTTGAAATACTTTCTTCTCTTGGATTCTGGGTTTTCTCCTTCTTCACTTGCCACGTTTTCCTCAATCTCCTTTGCTGGTTCTTACCCATTTCCTCACTTCTGAATGTTGGAGGGCCCGGGATTTATCTCTCTTCTAGCTATACTCATTCCCAATCAATTTCATGGCCTAGAACTCATCCCTAAATTCCAAATGCATAGATCCAATTGCCTTTCAGATATCTTCCTTTGAATATTCATCTTGGGCATCGAAATGGAAAGTGCCCACGTGGTGCTCCTCAGGTCTCCACACAGCTGGTTCCTTGGGCATCTGCACCTGCTATTCCTTTGAACTGAATGCTCTACCCATAAATGATTAAGTGTTATCATCCCAGCGAGGCCTCTACTTCCCTCTTTATTTAAAATCACCACCCTCCCTCAACACACCCCATATACCCCACTCTATTTTCTCTGTAAAACTGATTGCCATCTAACGAACTATATATTTTACTTATTTATCATATATATATATATATATTTTTTTTTTTTTTGAGACAGAGTCTTGCTCTATTGCCCAGGCTGGAGTGCAATGGCACGATCTTGGCTCATTGCAACCTCTGCCTCCTGGGTTCAAGCGATTTTTCTGCCTCAGCCTCCTGAGTAGCTGGGACTACAGGCAGGCGCCACCACGCCCAGCTAATTTTTTTTTTTTTTTGTATTTTTAGTAGAGACGAGGTTTCACCATGTTGGCTAAGATGGTCTCAATCTCCTGACCTCATGATCCACCTGCCTCGGAACTCCCAAAGTGCTGGGATTATAGGCGTGAGCCACTGCACCCAGCCATTTATTGTATTTTTTTGTTATCTCTCACACTACAATGTAATCTACAAAACGAAGGAATTTCTGTTTGGTTTATTGCCCTATGCCTAGAACAGTGCCTGGCACAAGCTCCACACTAAATAAATATTTGAACGAATACATAAGTGAATGTATGAATGCCTCTGATTTGGAAAGAAATACCAGAAAGAAATACTATCCCACCTTTCTACCTTTTTAAAATTTTGTCCACAAATAAATGACCAAGAGCAAAGGGCACAGAGGGAAAGGAAAAGACATTGTAAGTAGTGAGTCATCTTCTCAGCTTTGTAAAGGACTGCAGGGAGCAACCTTAGTGAGGGATTGGGGAAAGGTTAAGGTAGACAGGGAGATGAAAGACTGTGCTTGGAGGGAACGAGTCACAGGCAGAGCCTTTGAAAGCCGAGATGCTCCAGACCCCTAAGAATGAGGACAATGGAGGCATGCTCATTATCACAGAATGACTGGCTACCAAGCATGCTGGAGTCAGTAGCGCACAGAAGCAGGCACAACACTTGGGATTCTGACTCTACGAGGAGGCCAGCAGGATGACAGGACAATAAGAAAACAAGGTCTTTGCCAGAGCTATTAGGGGAAAATGACACATGTAAACATAAAAGCCAACAAGAAAGATGGCTCTTCCTTGCACAGCTGTGAGAGGCACGTGAACAGTCACAGCTCAGTTAATTATGGCTAAATATCACTGGGGAGGGTCGGAAACATTGCTAGTTGGGAATTAGCAGGCTGAAGTGCTAACATAGTTTCAAAGGCAGCTCTAAATTAGTTGGATGGACTCCAGTCCTATTTATAACCCAGTACACTAGAGAAACTAGTCCTGACTTTAAAAGAAAAGGGCCTGATTATATATTCCAAAAGAAGCTTTCTTACGGAACATAATCATATCTTATATACATTAATAATGAAGAACGAGTTTGCTAAAAGCTTTTGTTTGACTTTTCATGCAATGGATGTTTTTGGAATAAAAACCTTAGACTTCTGTTAAGATGCTTACACATTAAAAGAGACAAAGCGAGGAACATGCCCTCCGATGAACATCAGTTACCCAACACTTAATCAATGGTGCAGTTCCTTCTTGGCTTGGCCAGGAATCAGGACAGAAGAGATGCTGATGGTCAGTTTACGTTTTCAGTGCCCTAGCACAGGGGTCCTCAATCCCTGGGCCATGGACCAGTACAGGTCCGTGGCCTGTTAGGAACCGGGCGGCACTGCAGGAGGTGAGCAGCAGGGAGCAAGCATTACCACCCGAGCTCCATCTCCTGACAGATCAGCAGCTGCATTCGATTCTCATAGGAGGGCGAACCCTCTTGTGAACTGCACATGTGAAGGATCCAGGTTGCATGCTCCTTATGAGAATCTAACTAATGCCTGATAATCTGAGGTGGGACAGTTTCATCCTGAAACCATCCCCCCAACCCCGTCCAGGGAAAAACTGTCTTCCACGAAACTGGTCCCTGTGTGCCAAAAAAGTTGGGGACCACTGCCCTAGAATATACCTTACCAGTTACTTAGTTCTAGAATAGATTCTTCCATAAATGTCTCCCTCCAACACGACCAACCCTCCCACCTTGGGATGCCACTACCTAGAATCATTATCATTTACCCATGTATTAGAGAGTTCCCAAAACACAACTTTTTCATACATAGTCATATCTTATATTATCACTTAATGGACCTATTTCTCAATAGGGGTGTGTGTGCGTGTGTGTGTTTGTGTGTGTATGTGTGTATATATGTGTGTGTGTGTGTGTGTGTATATATATATAAGCTGGGCACCACCACGCCCAGCTAATATTTGTATTTTTTTAGTAGAGACAGGGTTTCAGCATGTTGGCCAGGCTGGTCTCGATCTCCTGACCTCAGGTGATCCGCCCGCCTCGGCCTCCCAAAGTGCTGGAATTACAGGCATGAGCCACCGCATCTGGCCTTAATAGGTATATTGATTACAACTTTTCACTGGTATTATTAACTCTTTGAGGAACATGATCACCTTAGGATAAAATCTTAGAAGTTGATTTACTGATTCATTAACTCCTGACCTCAGGTGATCCGCCTGCCTTGGCCTCCTAAAGTGCTCGGATTACAGGCGTGAGCCACCACGCCCAGCCTCAATAGGTATATTGATTATAACTCTTCATTGGTGTTATTAGTTTTTTGAGGAACATGATCACCTTAGGATAAAATCTTAGAAGTTGATTTACTGATTCTTTAACAGTATACACTTTAAGGCCTTTAAAACGCTGCCTAAATTGCCTTCCCGAGGGTTGGGTCATTTACACTCCCAGCAGCAGGAGGATATGGGGCTCAGCCACTTGTGACTGCTTGTGCCAAGTTCTCTGGTCAGAAATGTAGATGCTGTAAACGACAATGGATCTTTCCCAATTAACTGGACTGGTAGTGAAAAAGGATCTGGGGCTGCTGAAATGTGTGTGTCATGAAACCATTCACCAAAAGGCTCATCCACTTCTCTCAAAGGTGGGGTTCAGACCCTCCTTCAAAAACTCGGACCCTGCCAACATGCATATTTCTGGTTTCACAACTGACAGGCTCTAAATGCAGCGAAGCCTCAGGTGGGCTGTGAAAAAGCTTGTTACTTAGGTGGACAATGAACACAGAGGAAGTTCACAAGTGACAGACTGGTGGTAAAAGTGAAAAAGGAGCTCACTGGGAGAAGATATTCCCATCTCCATAAGCAGGCCTGGTTCAGTCACCCAACCACTGCAGAGAGCTTCTTAGCCAAACAAGTAGTGAAAGTGGTTGATGACTGCACGATGCTGGACACGTGGGATATCTTTCAGAAATGTTTTATGCAAAAAGCCAAAAACTGAATTGATGTTTGGCTCTGAAAAACCTTCTAATTACCTGGAAAATTAAGTTGTATGTACTTATTTGGAACATTTAGAAGTTGGTTCTGCATAAATAAGGTGTTACAGTTCAGAACTATGTACCCAGGATAAACCATCTATAGCTGGTAAAGTTAAACTGATTCTTTTATGCCTTTGGCTGGCACAAGTCTAAAAGACAGCTCCAAGCAGTGCAAAGATAATCTGGACTCTACTCCCTTCTTTGAATTATTTATGTGACCCCAGGGAAGACACTTTGCAGGGATCTAATATCTTCACTATGAAATCAAGAGATGAGGTTCAAAGATCAAGGCTGAGATGATGCCCAGATTTCCCTCCGATCTGGGCATTTTATGATTCTGAAATCAGGAGCAATTCTTACCTTCACAGTGGTCTCCAAGCCCAGATGCTCTGTAACCCTGGTCACACACACATTGAAAAGAGCCCTCAGTGTTCCTGCACTGCCCATGAGCACAGAGATGACGGTGCTGGCATTCATCAATGTCTATGAGCAAGAGAATACAAAGAAACTGTAGAAGTGGTGCTTCAAAAACATTTTCAATCAGTCTCAATTGGATCAGTGTAAATTCTAGAAAGACAATGTTGATGCAAGTAATGACCATCATGTATTGTCGCTTTTGTAATACTATCTCAGGAGACTTTTTTGCTTCTCAAATATTCAGAGTATACATGAAGACGTGGATATTGTTTCTTTATGAAACAATGGCCTTATACAGTGTGGATTCTGTTCTTAAATAAGAAATGGTGTTTCCTCTCAAGAACTCTGGACACTTGTGGTTGACACAGGTGAGATCATAATATCTTCAAGTTCAGGAAGCACATACTTATTGGGAAGTGAAGTATTTCTGTGTGAAATTCAATGAAATATTCCTTTAAAAAGTCTAAGGTCAACCCTAGCAAATCCAGAATCCTCACTATCACCCATAGGAACAGAACATATTTTGCAAACTTTATCTCTAAGGGGGACATTATTACAGTTTTACTGAGAAGTCTTCTTAGTGATTTTTTTAAAAGGCAAAAATTTTTCAACGGTAAATACAAAAATTAAGGTTATTAACATTCCACAGCATAAAGCAGCCCGATATAATGACTTTCTAATTGTTGAAATCCAAGTATATAAAACCTTTAAATTAATTTACATGTTTAAATGGAAATTACCTTCTGTAGTAAAGAATTACACAAAGAGCGATAATTTTTCTTCTTAATCCTAATGCCTAGCCATTGATAGCTAATGCCATAGGTTTTCAAATTTAACTGTTTTCAATCTTGTTTTATTGACTTTCCTAACTTATGTTTAAGTCCCTGGCTTTCTGGCACTATAACGCAATTATCTAGGTAATTTTTAAAAAGTAAACTCACTTGATTGAGTGTACATTTTTTCAGACCAGGTGCTTTAAGCTGAAGTTTCAGTAGTTCATGTTACTACACTCTTACCTTCACACTGGTCTTTAGCTGCCGACAGCTGGTACCCCTGTCCACAGGTGCACCTGAAGGAGCCCTCGGTATTTTTGCACTGCCCATTTACGCATAGATTCCCTTGCTGACATTCATCAATATCTGAAAACACAACAATGGCAATTTTTCTGAAAAAGAGACTACCCGGGAGAATGCAGCGCTCCCTGCAATGCATTCTGAGGTTAGTGTTACAAAAATAATAGTACTTCTTATGTCTGGCACTACACACTTTAGTATGTATCACTCCACCCATGCTGTTGTATCAACCTCAGTATACTCATCTATAGAATGGAAATAACTAAAAATAGACAATAAATCAATAAGCTACTTATAATAATCATACTCCTCACCATAAATGTCTTGGAATACAACATGAAATATTTTAGAGTTGCAAACAGAAGGCAGAACCTGATGCAATATAATGGTGCTTAGACAGTTTGTAGACCTGTTTAGTTGCATGAAAGAAGTCAGAAGTAAAACTCGACTAGGAATTTGAAAAAAAAAAAACCAAAAACATAAGCAGTTATGGAAGGAAACAGATAATTCTACTTCATCTAGAAGTTGAACTATAAGGTCAAACAGTTGTATAAAGAACTCTGGCTCATTTTCGAAGTAACAAGGAAAGCCAAGAGAAATTACGATGACTGCTGAATACCAAAGGAGAAAGTGATAAGTGAGGATTTTCACACATGCTTTGACTGAAGATAAAACCACTAACTGAGAAAGAAGATAATTCTTAATAAGTGTCGTAGAAAATGTCATGTATACGAAGTTATACAACTGAAGTAAAGGACTGGCTTCATCAATAACTTGAACACATCTGGTAAGAGTAGAGTTTTCCAGATGTTTTTGTTTGGCCGTTATATTGGTCTGACCTAAGCAGATAATTCTGTCTTGCCTTGTCCGTGCAAATACAGCCTCAGAATGTTCTGCTGAATGGCTAGCCAACTTACAAGAGTTTATGATTATTAAAACATGGTAGGTACAACTGATCTTCATCACCTACATGACAGGTTTGTTGTGAAGATTACCGAAGGAATAGATATAAAACACATTAGCCTTACACTCACAGAAGGAGAAAGGAGCCCTAATCTAAAGGGAGTAATAAATAAAATAGGGGGATATGTTTTTTTAAAAACCATGTCCTATAGATCAATGTATGACTATTGTTTTCTTCAAATTTTCTTATTTAAAATGCATCTAAAAGTGTTTGCCAAGAAAACTCAATTAACTATATAGGCCTTTCACTCAAGTATTATTGACAATTACCTGTTTCCCCTGAGCAAAATTTCTTTTTTTTTTTGAGACAGAGTCTCGCTCTGTCGCCAAGCTGGAGTGCAGTGGCCCGCTATCTCAGCTCACTGCAACCTCCATCTCCTGGGTTCAAGCGATTCTCCTGCCTCAGCCTCCCGCCCAGCTCATTTTTGTATTTTTAGTAGAGAGGGAGTTTCACCATGTTGTCCTGGATGGTCTTGATCTCTTGACCTCATGATCCGCCTGCCTCATTTTCCCAAAGTGCTGGGATTACAGGCGTTAGCCACCACACGTGGCCGCAAAGTTCCATTTCTTAACCTCTAATGGGGCATTAACTTTTAAAATGTATCCAGATATAAGCAAGGTATCAGGTTATCCCTTCCTGAAATAGTTGAAATTGCTACTGAAATATTGAAATAGTTTCCTGAAATAGTTCACACAAAGTATTAATGTAATTGGAGTTAAAAAATTTGTTTATTTAATATTTCATAGCAATTACTTTAGTTGATTAAAAACTTTTGTTTTACCAATTGTGTTCTTGGTCTCTGATTTATAAATAATTCCTGGCTGCCAATATTGTCTGTCCATAAAGAAATTAAACAAGGTAACTTTCATTTTAAAGATTATTTTATACCGTTCAAACACTCTAAGTCTCTTAGCTTTAGGAACGGTTGCTGGCGAAGATCAGCCTACGTCACTATTTTCTTTTAGCACATTCTATAAAATACTTGAGATGTCAGTTCACGAACTGAAGACCAACAATAGTTCTTGTAGCTGGCTGGATCTCACATAACATCTGACAACATTTTTAGTGCTTTGGAATCCTTTTGACTTTCTCATAGAAGACAACAAATTAAGCATTCCAATGTGAAGATGTCTGCAGCAGAGATAGGCCCTCCATTCCAAGGACTGTCAGGGTATGCCAGACATCTTACGTAACTGACTCATTTATGTTGCTAAGAATGTCAGGAGTAATTCATGACAAGTAATGACACATACACTTGGAATAACTTGAGGCAACACAGTTATCTTGAACAAGGTGATCTTTGGGTCTTTAAAATGACCAAGGGAACAAAGATAGATTAATTCTAGGGATAAAGATATTTTTCTTTTCTAATGAGGGATAACATTTCTGAGCCAAAAGAAAGCTTTCTAATAAAATAGGAATGCTGGACAAATGTCTTCTTTCTTTTGTGCCAAGAATATCACACACCCCTGACATGTGAATGTACACCTGACACTATGTGATGACCAGAGCCTTTCACCTCTATGTTATTCTTCCCAAAAACCCATGACCCCAGTTTAATCACGAGAAAAACATCCGATGGATCCAGAGTGGGGAAAAAGCTACAGGATTCTGGCCTATACTCTTTAAGACAGATAAGATCATGAAAGCTAGGGAAAGATTCATTGGGGAGACAAGACAACTAAATGCAATGTAGTATCCTGGATTGGGTCCTGGAACAGAAAGAGGATGTGACTGGAAAAACTTGTGAAATCCAAATAAAGTCTAGTGTTTAGTTTTTTGCTTTTGTTTTGTTTTGTTTTGTTTTTAAAAGGCAGGGCCGGGCATGATGGCTGACGCTTGTAATACCAGCACTTTCGGAGGCCGAGGTGGGCGGATCACAAGGTCAGGAGACCATCCTGGCTAACATGGTGAAACCCCATCTCTACTAAAAATACAAAAATTAGCCAGGTGTGGTGGTACGTGCCTGTAGTCCCAGCTGCCCGGGAGGCTGAGGCAGGAGAATCGCTTGAACCTGGGAGGCAGAGGTTGCAGTGAGCCGAGATCGCACCACTGCACTCCAGCCTGGGTGACACAGCGAGACTCCATCTCAATAAATAAATAAATAAATAAATAAATAAATACAGCAGTATATCAGATCCTAGCTCTGATGTGTAGAAGCTGTGTGAGCTTTCTCATCTGCAAAAAAAAGAGAACAATAATGCTTCCTACTAGGGCTGATACGAAGATTGCACGAAATAATACAGGGACAGAGATAATGTGGGAAGAATGAGTTAATGCATCCCAGGTTGTAATGGGAAGATGCCATTAGAATCAGAGTAGAGGTCAAGGTTAAATGTCAAGTGTAAGTAATAGCCCTTTCTCACCTCTAAGCGTTGGCATATGCTGTTTCCTCTGCCTGCCAAGTTTTACTCCCCTTTGTATTCAATACTTCAAGACCAAGTTCAAATAGCAATACCTTTGTGAAGCTTTCCCAGACGCACACAAGCAGAGTTAGCCACACACTTCCTGGCTTTAACAAAACTTTGTTTATGCCTCTAATTTAGCAAACACCACCACCACCACCATGTCATGCTCTGCCCCTGCATTAACTCATTCTCTCTGCATGATCTCTGTCCCTGTATTATTTCCTGCAATCCTCATATCAACTCTAGGAGGTACCATTACTGTTCCCTTTTATTTGCAGATGAGAAAAGTAAGGCTTAGTGAAGTAAGACGCCATAACTTATCCAAGCTCACACAGCTTCTATGCATCAGGACTAGCATCCGATATGCTGCCTTTTTTAAAAAAAACTAAATACTAGACTTTAGACATTATATATATATTATAATCTTGGATATTAGATTGCTGTTAGTTGTCTTGTCTCCCCAACCAATCTTTCCCAGGCTCAGCTGGGATGGCAACGGCCAAGAGCAAGACAGTGGTAACGAGCCATTCATTCAACATGTGCCTACTTTGAGCATCCCACTAGAGAGGCTGACCCCCTAATTTTAGGGATGACACAATGTCTGGAAACCTGAGACTATTCACCCAAGGTCATACCATGAACCACTGGAAGAGCACAACAGGTAAGCAGTGAGGAAGAAGATGAATATGAAAGGCAGGATAATCTTGAACAAGTACTTGGGTCCAAATAAGCACAGAATCTTCACAGGGCAGTTGTGACATTCATTTGGATAGGTCAGAGGATGCTAGCTGAAGAATGCAACTGTGACAAGTAAGTTTGGAATATGAAGGAGCAGGACAGATTACAAGAGTTTTTATTAACAAGCAGATGAAAAAAATTAGGCAGATTAGGATGAAAGAAGATAAAATGGCAGGATATGAAAATAAACTAGATATAGCAATCAAAGATTAACCATGACTCCTAAGGCTTGAGATCCTCATCCACCATTGATCCAGTGTATGGAGGGAGAAGTAATACCTTTCCAGATACTTCTCATATTTAATTTGGTCTGAGGAGATGCCTGGCTTAAGGAGTCATTAGGAAACTGTGGATGTGAGCCAAAAGAGAAGGCACCAGGAGAAATGGAGGTGTGCCCACGTTAGATGTTCCACTAGGAGTGGCCAAGTTCCACTGTTGCTCTGTTGTATTATGGGAGCAAGGCATCAAATCCAGATGCCTGCACGTTCCCTACTGCCAGTAGAAGAGGCCTCGATTCTTACAGGATACCAGGGTATTCATTTACTACTTGCCTACCATAGTGAAAAATTAATGATCATCCTAGATCCTTCATTTACATCAAGACACTTAAGAAGAAAATTTTTACTTATTTCCTCTTTTACCCTTTGCTAGAACATACCTTTAGATGTAAAAGTAAGCAGAAAAGAAAAAAATCCACAGATTTGGCTATAAGAAAAAATTTTTTAAAAATTGTAAAAAGAAAAATTAGGGAAGCCTTGGAGAAATTACAACAGTGTACCACCAAAAATGTATACATAATGTACACATATTTATTATTATTATTATCATTGAGACTCTATTTTGAGTCTTGCTCTGTCACTCAGGCTGGAGTGTAGTGGCACGATCTCAGTTCACTGCAACCTCTGCTTCTCGGGTTCAAGTGATTCTTGTGCCTTAGCCTCCTAAGTAGCTGGGATTACATGTGCATGCCATCAAGCCCAGCTAATTTTTGTATTTTTAGTAGAGACAGGGTTTCGCCATGCTGGCCAAGCTGGTCTCGAACTCCTGACTTCAGGTGATCCACCTGCCTTGGGCCTCCCAAAGTGCTGTGTCCGGCCACGTGTACATACATTTATATATGTATTACATATATAAAGAGTTCATATACATTGATTAAAAAAAAAGCCTGATAAATGAGAAATGATATTAACGGAAATTTTAAAAACAAATATAAATGTTAAGTATATAAAATAGATGTTTAAAAATTAGAAGTGTTCAGAGAATCGCTAAAGGGAATGAGCATATAAAAAATATTAAACCTTTTTAGAATTAAAATAAATATATATTTGAAATGAGAATGTTCTCCTGTAAAAATAGTAAAAAGACCATGATACAATATATGTATCAAAACATCACTGTGTGCCCCATAAATATGCACAATATGGACAATTATTACACGCCAATTAAAAAAAAAACAAATAGTAAAAAAATTCAGAACATTTTTGCCAGGCGTGGTGGCTCACGCCTGTAATCCCAGCACTTTGGGAGGCTGAGGCGGGTGGATCAAAAGGTCAGGAGTTCAAGACCTGCCTGGCCAATATGGTGAAACCTCGTCTCTACTAAAAATACAAAAATTAGCTGGGCATGATGGCGGGTGCCTGTAGTCCCAGCTACTCAGGAGGCTGAGGCAGAAGAATTGCTTGAACCTGGGAGGCAGAGGTTGCAGTGAGCCAAGATCACACTACTGCACTCTAGCCTGGGCGACAGAGCGAGACTCTGTCTCCAAAAAAAAACATTTACCCAATAATTCCACTTTCATGAATAAGGAAATAATTCTAAAGTTCAGACAAAAGTTTATTTTTAAAAGAGACCTAGCCAGGTGTGGTGGCTCACGCCTGTAATCTCAGCAATTTGGGAGGCCGAGGTGGGCAGATCACCCAAGGTCAGGCATTCAAGACCAGCCTACCCAACATGGTAAAACCCCGTCTCTACTAAAAATACAAAAATTAGCTGGGCATGGTGGGAGGCACCTGTAATCCCAGCTACTCAGGAGGCTGAGGCAGGAGAATCGCTAGAACCCAGGAGGCGGGTGTTGCAGTGAGTCGAGATCATGCCACAGCACTCCAGCCTGGGGGAGAGAGCAAGACTCCATCTCAAAAATACACCCAGAA
The DNA here is from genome assembly GCF_028885625.2 of Pongo pygmaeus. Taxonomy (NCBI): domain Eukaryota; kingdom Metazoa; phylum Chordata; class Mammalia; order Primates; family Hominidae; genus Pongo; species Pongo pygmaeus. Next base: position 100,629,637 of record NC_072385.2, read on the forward strand.
CAAAGAAACAAACAAACAAAAATTAGTCGGGTGTGGTGGTGTGTGCCTGTAATCCCAGCTACTCGGGAGGCTGAGGCAGGAGAGTCACTTGAACTTGGGAGGTGGAGGTTGCAATGAGCCAAGATCACGCTACTGCACTCTAGCCTGGGCAACAGAGTGAGACTTCAGCTCAAAAAAAAAAAAAAAAAAAAGACCTGTACCAGTTTTGTTCACTAACGAGAAGCTGAAAATTTTTTGTTTGTTCAATACCTAAAGAAGAGCAAGAAAACTGTGACATGGCAATATACTAGAATATTGTGCAGCCTCTAAAAATAACGTTTGAAAAAAGTTATGAATGGAATGTAAAACACTTATGGTAGGTATACTATTAAATGGCAAAAAGCAAGATATAAAATTCTACATAGAACAACATCTTTATATACAATATCCATGAAATATGAATATTCATTAATGAGATTATGTGAGATTGTTACTTTTCTTTTTTCTCTATTTGTTAAATTTTCTAAAGTGAGTGTATATTGGTTTCTTTAATATCAATTTTATTCAGAAATAATTCACATGCTATACAATTCTATTTAAAATGTACAATTCAATGGTTTTTAATATATTCACAGAGTTGTGCAACTGTGTGTATTGCTTTTATAATGAGAAAAACAAATTTAGATGAACAGATCTGTGGCTCACAGACACTCTCTAAAAATACATTGTTTCCCTTTATGTAAATAGATGTGCTCTGTATTTAACCACAGCAAGGAGCCACTTTCAGCCAAGCCAACAAATATGTGCTTTAAGTCGCTCGGTCAAAATAAACACAGGTAGCAGGGTGCCCTTTTCTAAGGCTAATTGCTCTAATCTATATTTAAATGAAGTTTAAATAAAAATGGGAAACTTGATCACAGTATTTACCTTTACAGTGCTTGTGGTCCGGAGTCCGGGTATAGCCTTTGTGGCATGAACACATGTAGGAGCCTTCAAGGTTGGAACAATCACCATTTGTGCAGACGTTTGGTTCCAGGCACTCGTCCACATCTTGAAGAATGTTGCGTAATGGAAAGAACAAAAAAAGAAGAAAAAGAAAACATGGATAAAGTTAAATTTGGTTAGAAATGGAAACAGTAGACCTTCAGAAGACCCGGCAGATTCTTAAAGATAAACTTTCAAATTAGCCCAAAGAAGAAAAAGCAGCTTGTCGTGAGCTAAATGGATGACGGTTCTATACTTTAACTTACCTTCTGAAAGTAACTCAGAACCAAATATGCTCTATGAATAAATTCAAGAAGTAAAGATGGCTTGTTGTAGGGGGGAGGAAGGAAGAGACGGGAGATTTAGTGCAACATCTCTACAAGAAAGAATTTTCCAAAGAACCAAAGATGGATTGAGGTCTATTTTGGAAATTGATGAATTCAATAGGATGGGAGAGTTCACAAAAGCAAAATATATGACTCATGACCCAGAGAAATCACAGGGAAGTTTTAACAGAAAGGTGAAAAAGAGTCTAATAAAAAGCTCTCAAATGGCAGGGAATCCATATGATAAAAACCAAGTAATCTAAGGGACAAACACAAGCCTACTGGGCAGTTTGAAGGTAGGGTACAGGCTGAAGAGGTAGATATTAATAATAGCACCTAATCTTTATCAAGCACTTGTTACATGTGGGCATTAAAAACTTTACATACATCATCTCATTTAATCCGAACAAAATCCTTATGGGCCAACCATTTTATGGAGGAAGGAACTGAAGCTTAGAGAAGTTCAATAACCAGCCCAATGCCACATAGAAAATGGTGGTTCTGAGATTTGAACCCAAGCCTATCCTTTTAATCTGACTGTAAGTTTCTGTCACAGGCAAAGTTAAATCTAGTGATAGAAACAGTTAAAGAAAGAGAGAATGTATGAGTTGATGTTTGTTTTTATTATTTGCTAACACAGCATTTATATTGAAAACAATCATCTAAAATTTACTTCATTAAAAAATATTAAGTTCCTACTCCATATTACTATTTTTCAAAAATAAATAAATATGTAAGTTCCGTGCTCCATTTGAATGGCCCTGGGTAGGTCCACTGTATGTCGCAGTGACAGACACTAGTGAGGTATTATCAATAAGCAAAAACTTAAAGAGGAAAAACTTAAATCACAAAATGCTAAAACTACACATACAATAACACAATTAGGCTTACTCTTATAGGGGTCTACAACATAATCAAAGCATCTTAAGCCTAAGGCAGGCAAACAAGGAGGAAAACACACATGACAGCATCTGTTTCACTTTTCAATGCTCACTACACCACGAAAGCAGCAAAGCTTTCTACCCTCAAGGCAGTCACAAGCACACTGACAATACAAATCCAGAGTCTAGATTGCATGCATTTGCATTGTATTAAGACTGTATTCTTTCTTACAGTGGAATGCAGAAATGGAGTTGTACTAAAACACGGCAAACACGTTATCTGTGAGTGTGCACACGGGTGTGTTCCCTGCTCATACTGAGAAGAGCCTGCTCATACTGAGAAGGAAATGGCACCGCCTAGGTGCTCTGCGTTGCTTTCACAAAATATCACTAATTATGGTGAACTGACTCTAGTCCACAACAACAAAAATAGCACTTCCAGACTGACTCATTAACCACCCTTTCCTTGGTTGTGGGAATCCACTTCTGTAAACACTGAAGGCAAACAACTTGAAAGAAGAAGCCAAGCATTGGAGCCAAAGTAAATAATGGGAATGAGCCTAGACACCAGGCATAGAAATTCCAGACAGCAACAGGAAAATGTCATGTTTAGTATCCGGTTTTGTTTCAAAAATGTTAACAAGCTCAGAAATGTATGGATTGCTCTCTTTAATTATTCATGCACCAGGGAAAGTGATTTATAAGGCTGTAGAATATAACAGCAAAATCAGTTTCTAAGACCATACTTTCTCTAGGTAAAGTAAATTAACAGACACCACAGATTACCATTTAGGAGATACTTATAAAACTTCTATTTTTCTAGGCTACTCATGATTAATGATGAAGCAGAATGCCTTGAAATATCTAGGATAGCCTGATGTGTTTATTCTTTCTTTACTTATTATAGACATAATTGCATGGAACTAGAATTCTGTCAAGCCAATCACCGTAGATAGAACAGTTTGAACTGAAAGTACATTGCCTTAATGAGACTATGTTCCTGAAAAAATAGCAAGACAGTAAAATATCACTAAAGAATCTCTACAAAGAAGGAAGGTCTCCAGAGAGCAACCACAAATAAAAACACGTGGTAGATGCAAATGGTGTAAAATTAATTCAGCATTGTATCGTTAGCCCAGATTTCTCTCCTAAACTGTAGAAGCATGCATCCAGCTGGTAAGTCTACTGGACATCTCCTTGATGTCCCCCAGGTACCTCTGAGTCTTTATGGACAAAACTGACCCCTCCCCTGTCTTGTCTTTATGTCATTTTCCATACCAGTATCTAGTACCATTATCTACTCAAATGCCCAAGTCAGAAACCTGAGTCCTTACTTTTACTCTCCCTCTTCTAGAGTCCTTACTTTTACTCTCCCTCTTTCCTCACATTGTTTATTGCCCAGGCATACCAATCTGCCTTTCAAATATCTCTCAAATCACCTACTTTCATTCTTTCTCACCTGAGTTACTGCCACGTGAGAAAATTAAAAACTTTTCATTTGTTTTTCTAAGACTTGGCTTCTCTAATCCATTATCCAGCTTGCAGACAGAATAAACTTTTTTCTAAAATACAAATCCGATAAATGGTGTTGGCTCCTCTACTTTAAAAACCTTCAATGGCTTTCAGTGTTCTTCAGTTTAGTCAAGGACACAAACTTGTGGGGCCCTGGGTGGTAATGATAGCAGAAGGCTTGGTCCCCACAGTTCTAGCTTACAACTCCTGGGAAGATCTCCCATCAATGCCATAAGAAGTGCTATGCTTTGAAAATGGTTTGTCCCTGCTAAAACTCATGTTGAGGCTTGGTTGTCAAGGTGGCAGCATAGGGAAGTCGTGCTTTTAAGAGGTGATTGGTTCATTAAGATAGATGAATGTCTTTCTCTCGAGACTGGGTTAGTTCTCGTGGGAATGAAATTGTTCCCAAAAGAGTGGATTGTTATAAAGTGAGGTTGCCTCTGTGTTTTGCTCTCCTTGCATGCGCTTGCTTCACCTCCCACTTCTCCAGCATATTAAGACGCAGCACAAGGCTCTCACCAGAAGTGGCCATCTGATCTTGAATTTGCCAGTCTCCAGAACCATGAGCGAAATAAATAAACCAACCTCTCTTCTTCATAAATGACCTAGTCTCAAGGTGTTCTGTTACAGCAACACAAAATGGGTTATGAAGGAAGCAGGTGGTCCCTACCCGCCCCACCACCCACCCCATGGTTGCCTTTTCCCTGAAGCAGAGGGAGGTGATTATGCCTCTGGTTTTCATGGTAGAGCTCAAAATTTGTCTTACTCTAAGATATGGTCTTACAGAATATTCATATTACCCAAATTCTTCCAGTGCATATACATAATGAGTTCAACAGGCCTTTGCGTTTTATCTGTTAGGAAATATAATAAAAAACAGTGTTGATAGAAAAATTGGTTCTAGCCAGGTGTGGTGGCTCTTGTCTATAATCCTAGAAACTCAGGAGGCTGAGGTGGGAGGACTGCTTGAGGACAAGAGTTTGAGACCAGTCTGGCCACCACAGCAAGCCCCTGTCTCCACATACAAAATTTTTTTTTTTAATTAGCTGAGTGTGGTGGTGCGTGCCTGTAGTCCCAGCTACTTGGGAGGCTGAGGCAGGAGGATCACTGGAGCCCAGGAGTCAGAGACTGCAGTGAGCTGTGATTATGCTGCTGCACTCCAGCCTGGACAAGACCTTGACGCTTCAAAAAATAAAAAAAGAAAGAAAAGAAAAATGGATTCTAAATCTCAAATAATTTACCAATGGGCTTTTGAGACATAACAATTTGGCATTTACCACTCAATCAATTAATTAAACCTCCCAGGGTAAGAAACTTGCCAGAGGTATCAGGTCAGACTTGGTAGGCAGATAGTTCAAAGATGTATGCATCCATCTTACTATCCTATCACCCAATCCAAATTGATCCTTCTCATCTACAGTGCCCAGAGAGACTCTAACAAGTGCATTGTTGAAAACTAGATGTGCCATGCCCACAGGATTTCCTGGTCTACTCATCTAATCACTGTATCAGGAAAGGCAGTCAGGACAGTCTAGCATGATTTATCCTTAATGAATCCTGACTGGTTCTTATAATCATCACTTCCTTTTAAAAATGTTTCATCTCATCATTTGAATCAGGCATTCTACAGTTCTTTGTCAAGATTAACAGGAAGCTCAGTGGTCAGTAATTCCCAGACTCTACCTTCTTTTCTTTTCTTTTTTTTTTTTTTTTTTTTTGAGACAGAGTCTCGCTCTGTCACCCAGGCTGGAGTGCAGTGGTGCGATCTCGGCTCACTGCAACTTCTGCTTCCCGGGTTCAAGCGATTCTCCTGCCTCAGCCTCCTGAGTAGCTGGGACTACAGGTGCCCGCCACCACACCCGGCTAATTTTTTGTATTTTTAATAGAGACGGGGTTTCACCGTGTTAGCCAGGATGGTCTTGATCTCCTGACCTTGTGATCTGCCCGCCTTGGCCTCCCAAAGTGCTGAGATTACAGGCGTGAGCCACCGCACCTGGCCTCCACCTTCTTTTCTTTTTGTGGGGAAATGAGAACATTACTCTCTCCGTATCCTCTGATAACTGTCAATTCTCCACAATTTCACAGAGATGACTCCCAGCTGGCCAGTAATCCCACCTGGCTCATTGTCTCATTGCCTTGGGGTGTAATTCATCTGGGTGAAGAACCTTTTAAAATTTAAAATTTCCCTTGCTAATATCCTGGGAACATACCAGACTGTCTCAAGCCCCTCCCTGGTGGGCATAACCCACCATGTACAGAGGGTATTCAGTGGCTGATGTCACCCAGTCATGTTCTCCCCAGGCTGTGCTCACTTACATTTCATGTAGCAGCTGCTTGGGGTTGGCTAGAATTTGTCCCGGAGCAGTCATTTACCTGTATTACTTCCTGTACTTTCAATGAGATGAGTATGTCAACATAACCAATTATTTCTCTAAGGCTATCCAAACTCAATTTGTTCCTTAATCACCAATACAGGCTTCAGTAAGTGAGTACCACTTGAGATAGGGATAAAGCATCCTATTCTAGCACTACAGCTACATGAAAACACAGGATTATCCCCTACCCCAAATGTGTCATTACTCTAGTGATTCCTCAACTATTCTTCACACATAATCTTTTATAGTAAAGAAGATGGGAGAACACATTTGGCTTAGAAAAGCAAGCACGGCAAAATGAGAGACAGATGTTGGTCCAGCCAGTGTGATGAAACCACCTCAACTGCATTTGAGGTATAGTAGACCCTCAGAATCTCACACCCCCTCTGTCAATTCTGATGAAGTTAAAATATGTGGTAGTAGCAGCAGAGCTGCTGACAAACCTTTGTTACATAATCCTCAAAGAATCATCACGGCTTGGCAGAACTGGAGAAGAATCAATGAATGCTATGCACATCCTACATAAAGAGCCAAGGATGATCTCAGAAAAATCCAATCACTAATTCCACCAAATTATTGGCTTCCTACCTCACCTTTCCAAAGGAGCATTTTATCTTTCAGCAAAACTCAACTGCCACTACATATGGTGCAGACTGGCTGTCTCAAACTCTAGAATCCCCGAGCCATTGTTACTGCTGCTTGCAAGGGATGATTCCAGCCCATGTGGCTTTCTCCTTTCTATGCTCTTTTATTTTCCTTGTTGTCTTCATTATATTTTTTTGTTCTTTAATTTTCTTATGTGTACACCAAGGGTACATGAGACATTGTACAGAACAAAACACTGGATTTAGAGATAAAAGATCAGGGGTCACATCCTAGTTCTGATATTTATTACCTATAACCTTTAGTTAGCCCATTCACTTGTTTGGGAATCAATTTCCACACTTGTACTACACAGATGACTACCGTGAGGAGCAAATGATGCCATCATGTCAAAACCTTCATAAACTATATAATGAGAAGGATTTTGTTATAATAATTAATGTTCCCACAAACCATGCTGGCTGCTTTCAAAAGTTTTTTTTTTTGTTGTTGTTTTTATAATTGCCAATCTTCTCTGGCATATAGATACATAGACAACAGCTCAATAAATAGCTTAGTGATTGCTTAGAAGCATCCTTCAGCATATAATAATTTAGGGATAAGGCTAACGTTTGCACATAAAATATGAAAAAGGTACATGTTGTACTCACTTGCAATCTTCTATAAAACAAATACCTGCTGTACCAAGTCTTCAATTTCGGATTAGTCTATGAATACTCATATAAGCCATGAAAGTTAACACTGAATCTTCAAATCTGAAAATAAATCCTAGGGTGAACAGAACTTCTAGAACAATGAGTTTTCCATGTTTTCTGTCCAAGTTTATTCTTCAACTTCTCTGTGCCAGGTCTTGGTTAAGACTGTAGCTAATCAGTTGTCAAGTAGATTGAATGATACTAAATTCTTCAAATACTCAAGACCTACATTCATAGAGTTTAAATGGGAGTCAGAAAGTCATTCTCAACTTAATCAGGGATTAAAAAAGAAAGGTTACACTGACAAAATCTCAGAACTTTGTTACCAGGTCACAAGTTCTATCACGAACTGAACTACAAAGCAAGACAACCCCCAAAAGCCTAGCTGCATATATCCAATAGGTGGCATATTCTGCCTTGTGAAGGTGAGCAGAGACAATAAAGTACAGGAATGGAAACAACAGCATTATTATAGATGCCTAAACATTTGTTAGGAATCACTAATGACCCTACAGAGAAGTATCATGGCTTCCAAGAAGTGTATTCCAGCTAAGTAAGAACACTAAGAAGTTGGAGGGAGTCAACAGACATATCACCCTGAACATGCCCAATCTAGTCTGACCTTGGAAGCTAAGCAGGGTGGGCCCAGTTAGTATTTGGATGGGAGATATAGAATGGAAACCACAAAATTATTTACATTCATAAGGGAATGCTCCAAAAGGCCAGGCGTGGTGGCTCACGCCTGTAATCCCAGCACTTTGGGAGGCTGAGGCAGGTGGATCACAAGGTCAGGAGTTCAAGAACAGCCTGACCAACATGGTGAAACCCTGTCTCTACTAAAAATACAAAAATTAACTGGGCATAATGGCATGCGCCTGTAATACCAGCTACTCTGGAGGCTGAGGCAGGAGAATTGCTTGAACCCGGGAGGTGGAGGTTGCAGTGAGCCGAGACCGCACCATTGCACTCCAGCCTGGGCAACAGAGGGAGACTCCGTCTCAAAAAAAAAAAAAAAAAAAAAAGAGAGAATGCTCCAATGACATAGGAAGAATTAAAAAACTATATGACATAAGCTTCAAAAAGCCAAACAGAATATAGTTATATAGAATTTGACCTGGGCACGGTGGCTTACACCTGTAATCCCAGCACTTTGGGAGGCTGAGGTGGGTGGATCACCTGAGGTCAGCAGCTCGAGGCTAGCCTGGCCAACATGGTAAAACCCCATCTCCACTAAAAATACAAAAATTAGCCAAGCGTGGTGGTGAGCACCTGTAATCCCAGCTACTTGGGAGACTGAGGCAGGAGAATCGCTTAAACCCTGGAGGTGGAGGTTGCAGTGAGCCGAGAGATCACGCCATTGCACTCCAGCCTGGGCAACAAGAGTGAGACTCTATCTAAAAAAAAAGAATGTGATTCATAATTTACTTTACCAAGTACAAGTTATTACTGCATCTCTTATGTTTGAGGACAAGAGCAGTATAGAGGAGGGTAATAGTTGGGGGAAGAAGGGTTGTAGCATTGACGGGGTTCCACCATGTGTCAGATGCCTACTAGGTGCTTCATATTGCTTATTTCATTCTGGCAAGAAACCCTAAACAGCAAGTATTTCGATCCCCATTTTACAGATAATAAAACTAAGCTTCAGAGAGGTCATGTAGCCCAAACTCTGTCTAAATTCAGGGAACTAAGATCTCTACATTAGCAATATCAAATGTATCTTTAAATAATTAAATATTAGAGAGTTTCCTTGGGGGATGGCTCTCATCGGGTTTGAATCAGGCCAGCTCTCCACAAGTCAAGAAGAACCTGTAAGTTGAGTACCTGACAGGCTGGCTTCCCTTAAGGAAGGACTTGGTTGAAACAGCCATTTGGAACTGGCCAGAACCCAGAGTGACGAAATAGTCATTAAAGGTGGGGATCGAGTGGGCAGCAACTCCAGGCTGAATGTCAGGTCCAAGGAATACAGTGCTGAATGATGAACGTGACTCTCTAGAGAAGAATGAAATCCACAACTTGAAAGAAGAAGCTACATTAACAGAAGAGCCAACAAGAGTTGCCAAAAAGCATTAGGGATGATGTGTGTTAGGTAGAGTCTGAAATGATAGATATTTGAAGTGGATAATAAACTACTGAGGATGAGGGATTGTATGACCTGAGCTAAACACTAGGGAAAAAATGTAGTCCCTCAGACAACACCTGCTAACATTTTGCCTATTTCTGCCCAAAACAATTTCTGCTCTAATTTATAAATCAAGGAGAAGCATCAATCAGTAAGACCCAGCTTACACGGCATGAATACAAAGAGGCCATTAATGGTTTCACCAAGTTCATCATTTAGTCTGTGAAAGAAGCAGCAAGCGTAACTGGTATAAAATCCCTGCAGAATATAGGGGTTGAATAGCAACGCTTACTGAAGTCATTCAATAGAAAGACAGTCAAATCAACGTGAAGACAGACCAGTTTAGAAAAAAACACATGAGCATAATGCCAAATTTAAGAAATGTTATATAAAACATTGTATATATTTGATTATAACAATGTAAAAACACATACCAGTGAGAGGAGAGTTGTAGAAAAAAAGATACTAACATTTATGGAACACCGCAGCCCTGTGAGATAGACATTATCATCTCTACGGATGGCAACTAACAAATGCCAAATGTAGGATTTTACACCAAAATGGTATGATTATAGGAAATTTTTTAATGGCCGGGCATGGTGGCTCATGCCTGTAATCCCAGCACTTTGGGAGGCCGAGGTGGATGGATCACGAGGTCAGGAGATCGAGACCATCCTGGCTAACATGGTGAAACCCCGTCTCTACTAAAAATACAAAAAATTAGCCGGGCGTGGTGGCAGGTGCCTGTAGTACCAGCTACTTGGGAGGTGAGGCAGCAGAATGGCGAGAACCCGAGAGGCGGAGGTTGCAGTGAGCCGAGATCGTGCCACTGCACTCCAGCCTGGGCGACAGAGCCAGACTCTGTCTCAAAAAAAAAAAAGTCTTTAACGTTATCATGGAGAATTTTCATTAAAATTTGGGGCAAAAAAATCATCAATATATCCTATATTATCGGAACTAAAAGGATATAATCACAGGTAACGGTTAGAGACAAAACAAATGACTAGCCAGGAAGAGTATGTTAATAACTTAGGATTTGACTATCCTGACCACCATGGGATCACTAAAGACTCCAAATCTTTTACTTTACTTTTCTTCACATCATGTATCACATCTGACATCCCATATATTGTACTTGCTTATGTGTTTATTTGTAAGCACAATGTAAGCACCAGAGTATAACTACAATGAAGGGAGAAACTTTATTTTATTCACTCTCTCTCTTTTTTTTTTTTTTTTTTTTTGAGATGGAGTCTTGCTCTGTCGCCAGGCTGGAGTGCAGTGGTGCAATCTCGGCTCACTGCCACCTCCGCCTCCCAGGTTCAAGCGATTCTCCTGCCTCAGCCTCCTGGGTAGCTAGGACTATAGGCGCGTGCCACCACGCCCAGCTAATTTTTGTATTTTTAGTAGAGATGGGGTTTTACCATGTTGGCCAGGATGGTCTTGATCTCTTGACCTCATGATCCGCCCATCTCGGCCTCCCAAAGTGCTGGGATTACAGGCATGAGCCACCGCGCCCGGCCTATTTTAGTCACTCTCAATCCCCAGTGTCCTGGAAAAATACCTGGCACAAGGTAGATACTCAGTATTTGTTAAATGAATGAATATATATCCAGTTATGTTAGTGATGAGCTCAACTCAAAACTAGGCTTAAGACAAGACTGCACCTTCTGAAAGGTATTTTAGAATACCAGAAGTACAAAGCTAGGGCTCGGCAGTCATTAACATGGTCAGAGTTTAGCAGAAAAATCCAATCCACCCATTGGCTCAATGTAAGTAGAAAGGCATGCTGCAATATCTGCTTTTTGTCACAGTCAACTTCTCGACATTTGAAAGCTCTACTACTATAAAAAATTAAGATGGAAAATCTATTTCAGTATAACCTGCAAAGGCCCTCATGAGAAATTTAGAAGAGCTGCAAGTCCAATATGAACAATGGATGGAACTGCAATTAAATCTTGGGGGAGTGGCTTCATCTGTAGATTATGTAGAGCCTAAAATTTTACCCAAAGCAGAAAGATAAAGGACACTGTCTCCATTTAACAATAGGAAATACATGACCTCAGCAATGCAAAAACAAAACAAGGGGCTAAATATGGGACTTTGGCTGAATTGAGAAATGCAGTGATCTAATATTTCTGCTTATGACTCTACTCATCTGGTTGACAAAAGTAAAATTAATTTTAAATGAGGTGCTGTGCTTCTGTCACTAAAGTTTATATATATATATGTGTGTGTGTGCACATATAGGTATAAGAATTCATTTAGTATTATTTATATTGAAGAACAATCACTTGCCAATTTGGTCAGTCACATTCCAGTAATAAATTCATGAATCAGGGCTGTGTTTATACTACTATTATGAATTTTAGTTATTTAAGGTAGAGTTCAGGCTCTGCTCCTGGATTATTTATCAGGATGTAAAAATGAGAATATGCATGGAACCTTGATAGGCAAGTATGAAATTTGTGCCAAATGGGAAAACTGAAACCATATATATTAATACTTTCTGGCCAGCACCAGTTACAAAATCAATTGCTTATCAAATAAACAACTAATGAATAAAAATCTTTTCTTCAAAGACTACATCTCACAACTCCATCGGCAGAGACTCTTGGGTTGGGGATGGGCCTAGGGGCTCAGGACACGGAGCTCTCCGTACCAGCTACAGAGTCTGAGCTGATGCTGCTTGGTGATGAGACTAAAGCTTTAAAACTGAGAGTACTTCTGCAACCCCCATTAAAACACCTAAATGTCTTCCCAGGGCTATGAGAATGAAGACTGTCAGTTTTAACAGGACTAAGAGGGCTTTAAATTTTTCCGTGGTCTGTCCTCTCATCTTGCAGCAAATCTTCCTGTGTTCTCTGGCCTTCAGCTACACTGGCCTTCTGCTCTCTCCTCCTTCCACAAGCCTCTGGCAAATGCTGTTTACTGTGCCTGAAATGTTCTCCCTCCCACCCCCTCACCAGTTGAACCTCAATTCAAGAATTTTCCTAAGGGCAGCTCATTCTACCATATGCTCTCACAGCATCATAGAACCCTCCTTTCTAGTGTTTGTCTCAAATCTGTGAGTTTGCATTTATCTGTGAGACGTTTTGAGTGCATGTCAGTCTCCCCCACCAGACAGTAAGTACCAAAAGGAAGGGGTCATATCAGTTTTTCCTCTCAATATATCCCAGAACTTAGTACAACTCTGGGGATATACAGTAAGTTTTGCCTTTTGTTTCATATTTTAGAGACAGGGTCTCACTGTCACTCGGGCTGGAGAGCAGTGGCACAATCATAGCTCACTGAAACCTCGAACTCCTGGACTCAAGCGATCCTCCCACCTCAGCCTTCAAGTAGCTGAGATTACAGGCACACACCACGAAGCCCAGGTAAGTTTTTTAATGTTTTGTAGAGATGAGGTCTTGCTATGCTGCCCAGGCTGGTGTCAAACTCCTGGCCTCAAGTGATCCTCGTGCCTCGGCCTTCCAAAGTTCTGGGATTACAGGCATGAGCCACCATGCATAGCCTATAGTAAGTTCTCAAGCATTTGAGGGAGAAAGGAAAGAAGGAAGGAAGGAATGAACAGTTTAACTCACATATTCAGAGTTCTGGTATGGAGTGGAAAAGAGTTCAAGTTTTAGGGAAAAAGACTGCATGGTAGACACAAATGAAAACCATTAAGGGGCAGAGCTAACTACAGCACAGGTAATTAGAATCAAAGCAAATTTATTACTCTGTCTTCCTCAGTGCCTAAAGCACTACCTTTGCTACTTCTGTTGAAAATTTGTGTGTGTGTGTTACCTAATTCTACTTGTCTGTGGTAGATGCTTATTCTCTCTTTTTAAGTGTTTTGCTCTCCATCTCTCTTCCTTCCTGTAGACCTTACTATCTTATTTGGTTTTGGATATTTATCTCATTAGGAATAACAGTTTGTTTCAATCCTAATTATTTTCCCCATCTAGAATCTTACATCCTTCATGCTAAGTCATTTTCTTATTTTCTCAATGGTTAAAAGTTAACGGGGAACTTTTCTTAGAATGATGTAAGATTTCATTTTTTCATTTTGAAAGAGGGCTCCATTGGCATTACACCACTCTATCAGAAAATGGGCCATGCAGAAGAAACAAACCTTTGATAAGTACACTATAGTACCTACCAAGGCACTGTCCATTCCAGCCTCGGAATCCTTCTGTGCAGGGAACGCACTGGTAAGATCCAGGAGAATTCACACACTGCTCATCTGGACAAGTACTTGGATTCAAACATTCATCAATATCTGAAAAATCAAAAAGCTAGGTCATGAACGTTTTATCAGATTACCAAAGCAAAATCTTACTTTGTGATGAAGGCAGAGGGAGAAAGCATGTTATATCTACATTTCAGTGGGAAAAACAATAATTGGGTAAGTGAGACATTGGGTCTATACTTAAATACATGGCAATAATGCATGGTCAAGTATACCTGGATTAAAATATTTGCATACATTCCAAGGAAGAACCTGGCCCCAATTCTTCAACTAGCAGGACCTGGCCTCTCCACTCTGGGAGTTGGCAGCTCCTTTAGGGCCAATTTCTGGACATGAAACCTTTCAAGTAATAGCACAGCTTTCCAGAAAGAAATACAAGGAATGGGGGTGAGTGTGAGGAAGCCATGTATCCACCCAGCTAGAGGTTCTCTCTGCAGACATTGGATGCTCTAGGGAAATTCTCACTTTGGCTTCATGGGCCCAAGAACATCCTAGGTTTGAATAATTTAAAACCTTTCATATGACAGGAATTCCTTGGAGGTGGAAAAAAAAACATGAGGAGAGAGTGAACTCATCACATACTTCCAAGCCTTTTCAGAAAACATGGTGATATGACCATATGGTAATATTTTCTGGTAAAAATACACCTTACTTTTCATATTCATAGCTGACTGAAGTTATTAATCATCATTCTTTCCAATTTGGGGAGAAAAAAATCACCTAAAATATGGTTAAGTCTGTGCAGAGATAACTACTATGACAGCTTGAGGCATTTTTAAGAATTGTCAAACAATAAAATGAGGAAAAAGATATAGGAGAGAGTTCAAACAATTTAAAATAACTGTTAACACCGTGGCTTCTAGCTGCATTTGAAATAAGTGTTTTTTCTGAGGTGGATCTTGAACTGATATGAGTGGATTTAATGTTTAAGTATCCTAATATACAATGTATATATGACCTTTAATTGTACTTAAAATGTAAACAGATTTTCAGGACATAAACTACAGAAACAAAAAAAGAAAGAAATATATAATGGGTCCACTAAATACGTGTCTAAGTATGTGATGTCTACATTCTAGTAAATACTTAAAAATTATCTCCCATTGCATATCATTAGACATGTGAAAAGATACTTAAAGTGAAAAAGTTGAAGATGATATTAACAAAATAAGCACCAGGTCAGTGTTGTAATTTTTTTTCTATCAGTAAAAATTCTTGCCAATAGCCAATGACACATAGTGGTTTTTTTAGGTCAGATGTTCTGGGACGTCTTGTTCTACAAAAAGATGGTGCTTGCCAGTTTCATTTTCCAAATAGCATTACATTCTCCTCTGGATGGGATATTTCAAAAAAATAGAACTACAACTGCTAAATCAGAGAATGCCATTGAGACAGGCTGGCCCAATAAATAAGGTGCAATGTTGAGCAATACAAGATAACGTCCCTGAATTTCTAGCTGCTCTCACCTCTGCTTTTCCCCTCTTCTATAAATTAGGAACTACCTGCCCTGTAATACCTTAACAGAATAAAATAAGGATGCATGAGATAATGTCTGTAAACTACAATAGACTCCTTGGAGACTGGTGCTATTTGAAAGCAACTTCGTTAGTGACAGCTGAGAGAATTTTCTGTGAGCCAGAAGCCTGGGGACGTTTGGTTCTAGTCCATGATGAAATTTGAAAACAGCCGTGTTGCTTGGCTTCTTCTTCTTTTCAAGACTTTTCATGGGGATAGAATCATATATTATTTACTCAGGGAATGCTAGTCATCTTTCTCCCAAGTAATTTTCATATATTGAATATTACCGAATATTCTCCTGCAAGCTTCCAATTTAAGTACATAATTTTCCAATTTCTTTTCTATTCCTTTCCATCCTATTACTTAAGTATCTTATCTTCCCATTCTTGACCCGTATGTAGAACTTAAGAATCAGTATTTGGGATGGGCGCGGTAGCTCACGCCTGTAATCCCAGCACTTTGGGAGGCCGAGGTCGGCAGATCACGAGGCCAGGAGATCAAGACCATCCTGGCTAACACGGTGAAACCCTGTCTCTACTAAAAATACAAAAAAAAAATTAGCCGGGCATGGTGGCGGTCACCTATAGTCCCAGCTACTCAGGAGGCTGAGGCAGGAGAATGGTGTGAACCCGGGAGGTGGAGCTTGCAGTGAGCTGAGATTGCACCACTGCATGCCAGCCTGGGCAACAGAGCAAGACTGTCTTTAAAAAAAAAAAAAATAGAAAGAAAGAAAGAAAGGGGGAAAAAAAAAGAATCAGTATTTGACTTCTTTGTTGGGGGTTGGGGGATACTGCTCTGCACATAAATGCTTGTCAAATAAACTTACCCCGTTTTTTTAAAGCACTCCCCGCAACTACAGAGGTACTTGAGATCTATACAAACACAAAAGGAGTCAGGGACGGGGGAGATTTAAAGAAACTATAACTTCTTGAAAACTAACAAAGTGACAGGCATCATACAAGTTATGGCAACACGAAGTTATTTTCATGAAAACCTGGAAGTTAACTTCATGGTTCCTATTTTACAGGTGATGTACTACGTTTCAAAGGGGCAAAGTCAGCGGCTGCAGGTCAGGCAGTTACTAAGCGTGGGCGTGGTGAGCTGATCCCATGCTGCATCTCTCCAGCAGAGGAGAGTTCCCTGGAAGAGCAGCGTGGAGACACTTTACACCTGTGCTTGTTCTGTAGCCTCGTGGCCCTCGGGGAGGGTACAAGACTCCATGCTGATCAGAGATCCAGCAACATAAAACACTCCCACTTCTCTCTAGATTAGAACGAAGGGGTGGAGGCAAGACACCAGCAGGAGGGGCAAAGTGTAGGCTGCCAAAAAATGTCTAATTAGCTCTCCCTCCAGGCCTGGGTCATTAGAGCGGTGAAGAAAACCAACATACAGAAGCCAGGGGACAGCTGAGGGCTGGCTGTGCCAACCTAGTCCATCCTGCCCCACCTAACAGAGCCCAGATCTACTAGACTCTGCTGACAGCCAGGCAGGGAACCCCAAGGAACCAGCACCATGCTCCCATACCCTCAGAGATCCCGTGTTCCTTCACCCTCCTATTTCCATGGCAGGTTTTTAGCAGAAGGTCAGTGTATTTCTTCATGAAAATAATTGCAAAAAAAAGTGCCATAGTGTTTTGTTTTGTTTTGCTTTGTTTTTTGGAGACAAGGTGTTTCTCTGTCACCTGGGCTGGAATGCAGTGGCATGATCTCGGCTCACTGCAACCTCTGCCTCCCAGGTTCAAGTGATTCTTGTTTCCTCAGCCTCCCAGGTAGCTGGGATTACACGCGTGCGCCACCACATCCGGCTAATTTTTGTATTTTTAGGAGAGAGGGAGTTTCAGCATGTTGGCCAGGCTGGTCTCAAACTCCTGGCCTCAAGTGATCCACCCGCTTCAACCTCCCAAAGCACTGGGATTGCAGGTGTGAGCCACCGTGCCTGGCCTCACTACGGTGGTTTCAGAAAGAACCAGAGCAACTTGGACACAAACGTGAACAGAAATATGAAAAGGATAATAATTGTGACCATGCTATAAATATTTTTTATAACATTTTTATAATGAAAGAAAACTCACTGCTGTGGTCAATAATGAGGAAATTTTATCAAGCACAGTTGGAATCTGACCAAAGTTTGTCAGACCATGCTTCTTAGGGAGTCTGTGAGAAAGTCCCAGAACACATGTAAAAGAAAGCAGTGGAGACAAAGGAATATAAGTAGGTGAAAAGGTCAAAAACAAAAAACCAACACTGGCTACACCCGCACCATGTTCCCAGATGAATGGTCCGGACTCTGTAATTAAGCCTGTGTTTGTACTAAATATGATGCAATTAATCACTCTATGGTGATTTCATTCCAAATACCAGAAAGGCAGATATTGAGGTGAAAAATAATGAGAGCATGAAGATGGAAAATAATCCGAAAAGAGCCAGTGAAAGGAAGAGGCAAAGAGCCTGTGAATCTAGGAAGGAGAAAGAGCTTGGATCAACTGGTGTCACCCATGGAGTGTGAGAAGGAAACAAGAACCAGGCAAGGTGCCTACCAACCCTGAACATCACGGTCACGTGTGCTGAACACTCTCAGCTGACTCACCCTCACAACGGCCTCTCTGAGTCATGCGGTACCCGCTGTCGCAGTATTCACACCGGAAGGCCCCCACAGTATTGACACAGTGCCCCTCCCCACAGACGTCCGGCCTCAGGCATTCGTCAACATCTATGAAGAGCAGATAGCGTTGTTGAGTTTTGTGTTCCAAATATTGTTTCAAACCTCTCCCATCTCCCAGCTTAGCTCAAATATAATAACGAAGTAACTGATTTCTTTTTTTTTCCTTTTTTTTTTTGAGATGGAGTTTCGCTCTTGCTGCCCAGGCTGGAGTGCAATGGTGTGATCTCAGCTCACTGCAACCTCCACCTCCTGGGTTTAAGCAATTCTCCTGCCTCAGCCTCCCAAGTAGCTGGGATTACAGGCATGCGCCACCACGCCTGGCTAATTCTGTATTTTTAGTAGAGACAGGGTTTCTCCAAGTTGGTCAGGCTGGTCTCAAACTCCCGACCTCAGGTGATCCGCCAGCCTCGGCCTCCCAAAGTGCTGGGATTACAGGTGTAAGCCA
This sequence comes from Pongo pygmaeus, assembly GCF_028885625.2. NCBI lineage: Eukaryota > Metazoa > Chordata > Mammalia > Primates > Hominidae > Pongo > Pongo pygmaeus. The sequence goes on from NC_072385.2 coordinate 100,647,969, forward strand.
CGGCGCCTGGCCAGTAACCGATTTCTATTTTCCCTTTGATTTGTTTGACACACATCAAAATCATCCAGTTTTGATTCATGCAGCATGGTCCAAAAGTAACATTTAATGTATCTTGTCTATGCACATATATGACACTCTTTCTTCAAAAATGCTAGGGGAAAAAAATCCATTTTTATATCACCTGGGATCTAGCAGACTGCTGTCATGATAATTGTTTAATAAAAAATTCTGGGTTGTCTGGATAAGCACTGAACTGATGATAGTCTTAGGGGATCTAAAAACTCAGATCTAAGAATTTGTAATCAGGAAGAATGCTGCCATTACCTATGCAGTTAGTACCCTCCTCACTGGCCATAAATCCTGCTGGGCAAATGCACAAGAAACTTCCCTCGGTGTTTTCACAGCGTCCCTGGGAGCAGAGGTGTTGGACCTGAGTACACTCATCAATATCTGTTAACAAAAATACATATAAAAAAATTAGTTCTGTGTAGCAAGAACTTAGTTTCCCTGCTCTGTAAAATACCATCATACTATTCCCTGGGTACCACCCAACCTTTGTAACTGAGAACAACAGCAAAAGGAGACACAATCTTTCTCCTCGCGTACTTGAAGGATTGTTCCTGGAAGAGAGAAGCAGCCTACTGTGTATCACTTCAAAGGCTAAAACTACAAAACCATGACACTGGTGTATCAAAGAGGCAGATTTCAGGTCAACACAGAAGGATTCTCCTGATAACGAGAGACATCCAAGCAATGGAATTAGCTGTCAGTAGGGAGTCAGAAATGCCATGAAAGAGACTCTTCCTCTGTGCATATGGGTGGAGCTGGATTAGGTCATCTCTGTTGCCTTTCCAACTTAATATTCTAGGTTCTGAAAGTGACACATATAATGTCTGCAAATGACAGGGAAATAGCCAAATTATGGACCAGGTGGCTGTCTCCTTTCTCCCCCATACACACACACCAAATAGCAAAACTCACATATACTAAAGTAGTATTAATTAGATATGTGCCTTTGTTGCTTCCTATTGGCCTTATAATTTAGTGCTGAATTTTTTTTTCTTAAAAAAAAAGAGAAATTAAATTTAGAGTTACATTAAAATGATTTATTTAACTCTACTGCATATCTTTCTGAGATACTTTTTTTTTTTCCCGAAAGGAGCATATATGAGATCCCTAAATTTCTAAATTGACTGACACCTTCAGGCCAGCATATGGATTTTCAATTTTAAAATCCCTTTAAAAAAATTGAGTCTTATGTACATAAATGAATGTAATTCTTTATTGCAGTATACATTAATGTTAATTCGTTTTTGCTAAATACATGTTTTTAGGTAGCTGTTTCTGTAATTCATATTTTGTTTACTTTATCCAAAAAACTTTTGGAAATTATTTCACCTTTATGTAAATGTATTACATTTGCGAGGTAAACAAATGTTGAACAAAGAGGTAAGAGAATTCCAGTTGTTTAGCAAACCTTTTTTTGAGCTCCCTTAGCTAAGGGATAAACTTTCAAAAAATTAAACCAGTAACATTTTCCCAAAATGGTTAAGTTGGTTTAAGAAAAAAATGTTCTTAATGTGCAAATGTTTGATATTTAGTAATTTAGTCAATCAAAATTGTCTCTTACCCACACATTTCCTCTGTTGTTCACTGAACTTGTAGCCCTCATAGCATATACAGGTATATCTCACTGGTAGGTTAATGCAGTGTCCTGCTCCACAGATATCAGGGTTCACAGTACATTCATTGATTTCTTTAAAAGTAAATAAAATAATGTGAAAAAACCCACAGAAATGAACAGATTTCACTGCTACTTGCAAAGTATTACTTTGTGTTTCCTGACCAACTAGCAAATTATTGCCAGCTCTGCATTTAGAAGACAAAGGTGACCTCTGAAATCAAGTATAAATTCATGTGATTACTTTATGGATTAGTTAGTCCTACCCAAGGCCATCAATAGTTCCTAGTGAAACATTTTTAAGATGAACTGAGGTGAGTAGAAACTCAGAAAAAGGCCATGTTGTAAGTTGTAAGAAAATCAATTATTAATAAAACAGCTTCCAAAATGGCCTATTAATGAGTTTCTATTCACTGTAGTTCATCTTAGATGATAAGAGTTTGAATCACCAATAGATAAGAGATTTCTTATCTATTGATAAGAAACACATTGTAACTTTCCATTCTTTAGCAGACCATATTTGAGTTTCAACAAATACATCCAATCTCCTCCAAAATTTATCATTAATCCCCCCAAAGACCTCCCGCTTCTAAACAAAGAAAAACTTCTTGGTGTATCTTACTATTATTTGCCAATTTCAACATGAACATATTTTATTTCTAGTGGTAAAGTAGAATCTTTTCCCAAATCTTTTCTGCTAAATTCCTCCCTTACTCCCTTACTGAGCCCTATATAAGACTGGCTTCTTCTACATATCCTGTACAGATTAGCCCTGTTCAAGTTCTCAGTCTACTCTCAGTCTACTCACAGACATACACTACGGTGGAGGGAGGGTCTTAGGAGTCCATGGTTAGGTGGAGTCCATCAAAAAAAACCCAAGGACTCGAAGGGGGCCTTCTGAGATTAATTACTCCCTTAAGATTTTCTGTTTCCAATGATCTATGTAAGAAGGTATAATGGCCTAGTGAAGGTGGCACAGCTGGTGGTTAGAAGCACTGGCTTGAAGACCGTGAAGGCACAAATGCTGCTGCCCTTTACAGTTCTGCAGCATGGGGCAAGTGACCTCGCCATTCTACACCTCACTTTTCTACATGTGTAAAATGGAAATAATCAGAGTTCCAACTTCAAAGTATGAGAATGAAAGAGATACTCTAAATAATGCATGTAGCCAATGCCTGGCATATTATATGTGCTCAATAAAAGTTACCATTATTGTTCATATTGAAGTCATTTAAGAATATATTTAAAAACCAACACATTTATACCAATACTACCTTGGGCTATTATCTGTCATCATATAGTAAACAAAGCTCAAAAGAGAGGTTGATATGAATGAGGCCAAGGGACCCTCCAAGGTAAATAGTTTGATGCCTCTGAGCATGACAACCTAGGAGCACAGCTTTGTTAGAGAGTCTGTGGTTTGAATGAGAAGAAAAGCAGGTGGGCTATTCTCGCTAATAACACACTGCCTATTCTGCAGCAAAAGGATGTGGAAAACAGTGCTTTAACAAAGATTCACTATGGAAATGACCTAAATTGGGGTTGAGGTTGCTCTCCAAAACCAAAACCACATGCTTCATTTTTCATAAAGTATTCACTGTGCTGTGACTTTAAGACTACTCATGCAAGTCATTTGAAAAAGGAAGCATATGAACTTCAGTATTTTACACAAAGTCACCTGGATATATGAGAAATGTATACACACCCCATGTATTTACAAATTACTTACACCTTTTGTGAGTCTAGTTATGTTAATTCACTTTCAGGAAGATAAATTTGTTTACATTCAAAATATTATCAAATTATAGGAAAAATAATTCAAAAGGCTAAAAACACGGGTAATTAATATGACTGCCTAAACTTAAGTGACTGGCAATAATAACACAAAACAACGAATTATACATACAGCACAGCATACAATCATTAACAAGATAGGAAAATGCTTATTTGTTAAAAAAACACAGTGAGGCACAAATTATAATATAGAATATAATCTCCATTATACTACAAAACACACAGAAAAGAAGGTTGGAGGGAAGTAAATCCAAGTTTTATGGTTTTTAGGATTAGCATTTTCTTCATTTTTTTGGTACTTTTCAAAATTTTTACACTAAGCATGTTTTGGCACTTTCATAATCCGAAAAGTCTTCCTTAAAAATATAACTTGTAGGTACCTAAAATCTGAAGGTAAAAGGTAATCTTCACCAGGTTATACTCATAGACTTTCAGGTAAGAATTCTTTTCTGTTTATAGGAATTTTTTAGTGAAACAGCATGAGATGCACACGACTCTATATTATACGTAGAAGCTTCCTTTGCAAGTTATTGGTGTTTAGATTTCTTGGGTTTTTTCCCGGGTGGTTATTGACCTATCTTTATACTCATCTGTGACATTTTCATAAAGCAGAAAGACATGTTGACCATATTTGCAAAAAAAAAAAAAATTAGAAGGTGAATTAATATATTCAGGACAAGGGTTCAGAACAAATTAAGAGGCTATAAATCTGGGGTTTTCATGAAAAGCTTGATGGGTAGTCACTAACCCACTCCCACAATACCAATTTGGTGATTACCAAATATTTGTCATTTGGCAGGGACAGCCTTAGAATGGAACTTCTTTATATGTGTGAACAAGTCTTCAAAAATATGTGATGCTTAATTAAAATGTGATATATTCCTATGCCACAAATTGCCAACATAGCTAAAGTGTTTCTTCTCAAGTCAGCTCTGAGGTAGGAGAAATAGTGAAGAATTATAACTCTTTAGTCTTAGGAATAAAATGAGTAATAATGGCCTTTCCCACCAATCCAATATCTTAGATAGAAGCTAGGAGGTAGGAATTTGATAAAAAATGTTTGTTGATTTTTAGTTGATTACCTCATACATCAAGTATATAGAGTCGTGGCTTGCAAATGCTGAACCTGTCTATCAGGATCACGTTACATGTAAGAAAATGTTAGCCTGACACCACTAGAGGGTACTAAGAGATACATCAGAGGAAAAAGGGACACTTTCTGAAACATACTTGATTTCTACGTTGTCCCATTTTTACACAAGTGATTAATTAATGTAACTGTCATTAGTTTGACCTCAGAGATCCCTTCCATCCTTTGCCAGGCAGGATTCCACTCTTTTTTTTTTGAGACGGAGTCTCACTCTGTCACCCAGGCTGGAGTGCAGTGGCGCGATCTTGGCTCAGTGCAAGCTCCGCCTCCCGGGTTCACGCCATTCTCCTGCCTCAGCCTCCCAAGTAGCTGGGACTACAGGCGCCCACCACCACGCCTGGCTAATTTTTTTGTATTTTTCGTAGAGACAGGGTTTCACCATGTTAACCAGGATGGTCTCGATCTCCTGACCTCATGATCCACCCACATCAGCTTCCCAAAGTGCTGGGATTACAGGCATGAGCCAAGGATTCCACTCTTGTAGGCAGACAGAAAACAACTATCACACCTTCAAAAAACCCCTGTTTGCTTTCTATTCACTACTTATCAAAAAGTTGAACATCAGAGGCTGTGTGCAGTGGCTCACGTCTGTAATCCCAGCACTTTGCAAGGCCGAGGAGGGAGGATCACTTGAGGTGAGGTCAGGAGTTTGAGACCAGCCAGGACAACACAGTGAAACCCCGTCTTTACTAAAAATACAAAAAATTAGCCAGGTGTGGTGGCAGGCGCCTGTAGTCCCAGCTATTTGGGAGGCTGAGGCAGGAGAATTGCTTGAACCCTGAGTGACAGGGCGAGACTCTGCCTCAAAAAAAAAAAAAAAAAAAAAAAAAGTTGAATATCAGGTAAAAAAATAAATTACTGGTACTTATACTTTAAAACATATAAAACATGTCTCCCCCACATCTCCCCTGTGTTATCTCTCCTTTTCTAATAGGTTTTCATTCCTGAGCACATAGACAGTACACAAGTCCTGAGAATGTTGTCTTAAAGAACAAGAAAAGTTTTCTGCATTTTCTGTTTTTTAGGGCAAAGACAAGATGCTTTATATTTTTCCTAAGTGGTCACTCATATATCGGCATACAAACCTTTTCCCACTGAGTAGATCAGTTCATGTAGAAGAATATGATTCTTTGAGCAAACTGTGTCAATATAAACTCTAGAAACTGGGCTCTGTCTGATATACCAGAGTCAAGCCTCACACAGACAGCACTCATTTCTTGTGTCACGGGTATGTATGCTGGTAAATGGGAACGTCTTGTCTTTTTAGCATGCTTGGCTTTCTTGGCTTTGCAGAGAGATGATTAAGTGAGTGCTCCCCACTGGACTCTCTCACATGTCCTTCATAATGCCACCTGATTCACAGGACAGCCCCTACTCTTCCCTACTATATCTGCTCCCTGAAAACCTCATCTTCACCAGGTCAAGGACCTTTTTCTATTTCTTTTGCTGGAGTCCATCTAGAATATGGAAAAAGAGCCATGACAGAAAGCCAATGATGGAAAACCAAATACTCTATTTATACCAGCAACAAGGCCAATGGTAGATTTAACAGTGTGGTATCTTTACTCTGTTTTCTAAAATTAAATGAAACAGAAAGCTTTTAGCAAAATATGAAAATGACTATGCTGACTTTTAGCTTTTTTCTTCATCATGTGATTCCCTGAATGAATGAATGAATGAATGTATGGAGTCTGGAAATACTAAAGTATGATGATTTCACATGGAAATAAAAGAGTTCATTTTCTATCCGCATACACAGTTTATTGAGGCAGTAATGACACTGGTAATATGCTTGAGGGACAAACATTTTTGGGTCAATTCTGAGTTCTGGAAAAGATCTGATGAGCAAATAGTTTTTTTTAAATGTCTGGGCCATAATAATTACAGAGGTTTCCACAAGGCAGTTAACTCAGTCAAAGAATAATTTCTGGCCAGTCTGCAAGAGCCATGGAGAAAGTTTAGGAAGAGCCAGAGGAAGGCATCACATGTTAACTCATGGAAAGGTTTACAAAAATGCCCTGGCTTCCTAACTGCCCCACAGTGAGCATAGATTGTCCCACAACAATTGAAACAGATGTTTCCACTTTGTAAATATCTGCCAGAGAAATAAAAGTTTGATTTTTCCAACCTATCCTTTAGCTATTAAGACACTATGCTAAATCAAGAATTTATATGCTGAAACATATAATTCACTTGAAAAAGGTAGGCCAATAATGTTGCAAGCCACCAAGTCAGCTGTTAAGAGTGGAAAATATCACACGTATTTCCTGCAGATATGTGGCTCACTTTATAATTATCACATGTCAAAGTGTGTTTGGCTAAATCTGAAAAGGCTACTTCCAATTTCACCATCGTAAAGATATAATCACTAAACAATGTGGAGCTGATGATATTTATTTTAGACTCTTACATATTATTCTATCCCTGTCTTCAATCATGGGAGAAACTAACAGTAACAAATAATATTCACCTCCTCTGTGTTTTAGAGACAAAAACATTATTATGCAATATTCCTGAGAGAACTGATGAGAATGCTCCTTAAATCTGTGTTTGGCCCCCATATGAAACCGATGGGAACATACACATTTTGATTTAAATTAAATTTGATACAAAACAGTCTTCCTGTGCTAATGCAGATCACTGTGCATAGTGTAGCTCTAAAGTTGCAAACCACTTCAATTCAAAGACTATGTATACTGTTCCCCCTATGGATTCCTTCAGAAATATTCTTTTACTACAGAAAGTGGAAGTACCTACAACTGTTGCATGAAAAGAAAATCTGCATCACTTGTTTCCTGGAAGGATATATTCATGCTTCAAACATGTGACAGCAGATGTCAGCCCTGTATTTCTGCCAGATTCAAATTAAGCTTCTAACAAGTTGTGTTTTAACAACTTCCTATAGCAAGGTTACTTTCATTGTTTTTTTAACCAGCTCTGTAGTTCAGTTGAAGCTGAGTAACTTCAATTTGTTACCCTTCACACAGCTACATTTAAATGTTGAAACTGCATTTATCTAACTGAACTTAACCTCTACAAAGTTAGTTTGAAAGAGGTTTGTCCATTTAAGTCAGCCATGCCCATTCAAAACTAGAGTTTATCTTCACATTGAAAAAATGGAAATGCAGTATTTTGAAAGAACTAGTGAATTACAATATATCTTATTGCATTTTTTTCTTTTTAACATTACTATAAACAATTAGAAGATCCTTGCTGTCCAAAATAGTGTATTATTTGCTTGTATACTTTGCAGCACAAAGCAGTCTCTTATCAGTGTACTCAGTAAAGTGGGTAGACACATACATGACCTCAGAATAGAGAATAACAATTTTAGCCATGGCCATTAAAAAAAAATCACTATCATTTTGTCACAGGATCCTTGGGGTATCACTTTGCCAGCCAGAACCTCTGTGGCTGGTGGCACCTTTGCCCAAGTTTTGCTTGTACGCACTGAGCTTGTTCTACCCACTCAGCCCAGCAAGCTGTGCTTGGCCTGCGCTGCCAGCCCAGATCCCACACTTGCCAAGGGCAAGCCAGGTGTGGAGCAGTGAGGGGTGTGTGAGCAAGCAAGCACAGGGTCCAGCCACTACACACAGCCAGGCATCCCAGCTGCTGTGGTGGGCTGGGCAGCTCCAGGTGCTGGCACAGGTGCAGGCTTCATGTGAGGCTGCGGCTGGACCAGATATACTGCCAGTAACCTCTGCTGCATGCACCAGCATCTGGAGATGGCGGACACAGTGCTGCCCGAAAGCTTGGAGACGCCAGAAACCACACAGCACCAAAGAGGTTGTTACAGCCCTGGCTTGGGGAGCCCCTAGGTTTGGGCTCCCCAAAGGGCCACAGTTCTTCTCCCCTTCTCGGCACCCTCAACATAGTGAGCAGGGGGGTGTGTTTCAGCCCCGTTTGTGTCATAGCTCTTTCAGTACCACCATTTGGTGGGTTCTGAGTTCTTGTCCCACATCCAGGAAGAATGAGGTACACAGACAACTGGAGGGTGAGCAAGGTGGAGAGGAGCTTCATTTAGTGACATGACAGCTCTCAGGATACCCACAGTGGGTAGCTCCTTTCTGTAGGCAGGTCATCCTGAAAAGCTGAGGAGACCCGAAGTGGGTAGCTCCTTCTCACAGCTGGTAGTCCTGACATCTGTGTGAGTTTGGCTGCGTCCAGGGTTTTTATGGGCTCAGGATGGACGAAGTGTGTGCTGATTGGTCCATGGGTGGTCATGGAGGGCCTAGAAAAACACCATCTGATTGGCCAAACTGTTATCAATGAAGTCTTCACTCTGGACCATGGACTACACCTGGAACTGGCAGCCTGGCCCCCAGGCTTCAGGCCATTCCTGGCTTGAAGGTGGGGTTTCACTGAGGACTCACCCCTTTCCACCCAGGAACCTGTCTGCCTCCCTCCATCAACATGTTGTCCACACACCCAGGCTGTTCATGCTGAGGGGCACCTGCAAGCCCATACTGAGCTACCCTCAGCTTCCCCTCAGCCTCCCTCCCATGCTCATTGGTGCCCAATGTCCAGAGGGGGCCAAGGTGGCAGGGGGCTGGCATGTCAGCGCTGACCCAAGCACATGCACACCTGGCTGGGTTGCAACAGCATTTGGGCTTGGCCACAACTTTGCTCCACCCTGGAGCAGGCGCTGGCAGCGGGGAGAGGCCAAGGAGTGAGAGCAGGCACTTCTGAGCCTGTGGGGGAACAGGGGCTTCCCAGCCCCTGAGAGTGCAGGGATGTCTGGATCTGGAGCCGTGGCTAGGTGACTGCAGCTGCATCCTGAAGGGCGAGGCTCCTGTTCTACTGACTCACTAAGTGGCCAAAAGCTTAACATATGAGAACATTTCTATTAGAAAGGAACCATAACATGTTTCTGAGGTGGGAATATTCTAAAGGAGGCTCCAAACTCTTCCATTTAGCTCCTATAACACATTGTCAACCTTATCCTGCAGTGGTATCATAAATTCAGTTAAAGTTGATGATGATGCCCCTTAGTGACATTTTTGCTGACTCTAAAAATAACTGTTGAGTTTATAAAATATGGAAAATAAAAAAATCTAAAATAAACCACTTAAATCTCTCAGATCCCACTAAAAAAATAATCCCTGCTAATATCTAGTGAATTTTCTCCCAGCATTTTCTCTGCGTATATATGTCTTTAAAAAAACTGGTATAATACTTTATATCATTCAGTTTTTTATCCTTCCTCTTAAATTTAGCAATATTATATGACTACTTCCTGCTATACTTCAATAAAAATTCTTCAAAAATACTATATTTGGTGGCAACGTAATGTTCCAATGTATAGATGTAACATAATTATCTATTTCCCTGTAGTTGAATGTTCAGTTATTTCTATTTATTCTGTATTATACATTGTCTGTGATAGGTAACCACTCATATAAACTACTACCCACAGCCTTTGGGAACATTATTTCCTTAGACAAGATGTCTTAAAATAGAATTACTGGGTCAAAAGTTCTGAATAGTTCTAAAGTTTTTTATACATATTGCCAGTTTGTGCTTTATATTCTGTGAAGGTTAATTTCATGAGTCCACTGGACTGGGCTAAGGGATGTCCAGATAGCTGATTACATATTTCTGGGTGTGTCTGTGAGGGTGCTTCTGGAAGAAAATGGCCTTTGAATTGTTAGACTGTGTAAAGAAGATCACCCTCAGCAGTGTGGGTGGCTATACTATCTACTGGGGGCTGGGCTCAAACACAACAAAAAGGCTGAGGAAGGCAAACTGTTCTACTCCAGCTGGGACATCCATCTTCTCCTGCCCTCAGATGCTGGCATGCCCGGCATCCAGGCCTTCAGACTCAGCCTGGGACTTATGCTACCAACTCCCCTGCTTCTCAGGCCTTTGGGTTTGCACTGGAACTACAACACCAGCTTTCCTTGGCTGGAATTTCTCAGCCTTCAGAATGGTGTGAGCCAATCCCTCACAATAAAGCTCTTTCTACATATCTGGATATATCTTGTTGGTTCTGTCTCTCTGGAGAACCCCAACACATACTCCCTTCAGCAATGTGAGAGAGTCTCAATCTCACCCTAATAAAAAAAGTTTGATTGCGTTTTACATACTAATTTGATAGGAATAAGGTATTACCCTAGGTTAGCTTGCCTTTCTTTGATTACCAGGAAAGTTGAAATTTTCTGTTATATGCTTCTTGGTATTGTTTTTTCCTATAAATTATCTGATTATATTATTTTTCCATTTCTCTATTGTTAGTATTTTTCCTATTGATTTATAAGAGCTCAATGCACATTAAGGATATGGACATTTAGAATTTTGCATTTGTTTCAAAATATAAAACATTTTATACTATTTCACTCATGATTAAAATAATATGTTTATTATACAGAACTTTGAAAATAAAAATATATTAAAGAACGTAATTATCCATGATCCTGTATTAACTGGTGAGAATTGAACACTGATGCATTTTCTTTCCTTTTTTCTGTGTTTGTAGAAATTTTAAAAGTAAAATTGTAATCATTACATTGTATTCTTCTTTTTTTTTTTTTTGAGATGGAGTCTCGCTCTGTCCCCAAGGCTGGAGTGCAGCGGCGCAATCTCAGCTCACTGCAAGCTCTGCGTCCTGAGTTCATGCCATTCTCCTGCCTCAGCCTCCCAAGTAGCTGGGACTACAGATGCCTGCCACCACGCCCAGCTAATTTTTTTGTATTTTTAGTAGAGATGGGGTTTCACCATGTTAGCCAGGATGGTCTCAATCTCCTGACCTAGTGATCCGCCCACCTTGACCCCCTAAAATGCTGGGATTACAGGCATGAACCACCGTGCCAGCCCTTTTTTTTTTTTTCAGACGGAGTCTCGCTCTGTCACCAGGCTGGAGTGCAGTGGCATGATCTTGGCTCACTGCGATCTCCGCCTCCTAGGTTCAAGCGATTCCCCTGCCTCAGCCTCCCAAGTAGCTGGGACTACAGGTGCGCACCACCACACCTGGCTAATTTTTTGTATTTTTAGTAGAGACGGGGTTTCACCATGTTGGCCAGGATGATCTCGATCTCTTGACCTTGTGATCTGCCTGCCTTGGCCTCCCAAAGTGCTGGGATTATAGGCATGAGCCACCGCACCCAGCCTGTATTCTGTATTTATTAACAAAGATTATGCCATATTTCCTCATGATATTAACTACCCTTTTCAAACATTATTTTAATACTATGTAATATTCTGTTTCATATATACTATAATTTATTTACACATACTCCTCCTTTTTAACTTTATTTAGATGATTTCCAAATATTTGCTAGTATGGCTAACCCTGCCATGAGCAAGCTTATATAATGGATACTACATTTAAAATGAAGCTCAGCCCCATGTCTCCTCCATGTGATATATAATGTAAAAATACTGCACCAACCTGTCACTTGAGTAGGAGCAATCACTTGGCTGGCACTAGATGTAGAAGCTTCAGGAGCTACTTCAACAGGCACAGGAGGTGATGTTTTTTCAATCACTACTATATGAGGAAGTAGAGGATAAAAAGAAAATTAAAGCCTGTTATGTGCACTAAGATCCCATTTAAAAACGCAAGCATAATTTAGTCTAGCAATATATCACAGCATTTGTCAGATATAAAGAACTGTTCTATGTCCCAAGGCTCTGGGTTCAGCATTTAGCAAGAATATCTGACAGTGATGTGGAAGCAAAGAAAAATGATCGTTCATCAAATGATAACCTTCCATAATGTTTGAATAGTATATACTACTCCTGATCACAGAAAACAGTAAAAAAAAACCCTTATCTTTCCCACTACAATACTTACAATGCTGTAATTATGCTAACATTATATAAGTATATTACTATACTTAACACTGAACTTCAGCTATGAAGTCTAGTAATTTACTAAACAAAATCAAAGACAAAAATTTCCTGTCTTATATTTTTATTCAGAATACTCTTACAAACAGCACAGATCAACACAGGCTACCTGGAAACTGTGGATGCAGATGAATAGTGGAAATGCCTGGAGACAGCTGGGGTTGACCAGGCTCAAGTTTGGTTTTCTCTTGATCCAATGAAGGTATTTCCTGGATGGTTGTATTTTAAAAGAGAATAAGAAAAAAAAGAATCGAAAGTGGAAATTATTTTTAGTTTCCCACATATTACTATTTTTATGTAATTAATTATATTCTTAGAAAGGCAAAGAAATATCATAGGATCTTACATGTATAATTGTGTGAAATTACAAAAAAAAAAAAAAAAAAGAACCTTTGATGTGGTGCTACTACGGGAAGCCCTAAATTTTTCCCAGCGGTGCTGATCCATGCACATATCTTCAGCCATTTCCCTGAGGCCCAAGGTCTGACCTTGTAAGTAAATGTCTTGGCCCAGGGGTCCATATTTGGTCTGCAACAGGGCAAAACTGACCCCCAACGAGGACTACTGCCTCATTCACATGTGGCTCTGCCCCACTAAGATGACCAGCCACAGTTTGCAGATTAAATAATGGATATAGCAGATGTGCCATAACAAAGAACACATGGTAAGTTAAAATATTTTAAACCAGTCAGTCACTACGGCCTCCTTTAACCTCACGTCTGATAACTTTACAACTCCAGCTCTCTGAACAGTGGTAGCCAGGCAGAGCAACAGAAATTTGCTGGCTTGGAGAAGGATTTGGGGCTTCATCGCACATTTTGGTGCCCATGCTTGTCCCCTGGACCTCAAGCAAAGAAGCAGTCCATCATCCATGGCTCAGCTTCCATTTACAACTGTGCAGGGCTCAGGCAGACTGAACAATTAGCCTCGTTAAGGATCTGTGACTTCACTCACACCAGATGTGACCAGGGAGTTCATATCATCACTACCTTCAAGTACTCATCGAGTTACTTGGTTCTGTCCTCTTCCAGAAAGCTTACTCCTCTGGCCTCTGTTAATATCTTATCTTCTCCTGGCTTCAAATATAACCTCTTTTCTGCTTTTTCTAAGATAGTCTTCCTGGATATCTGATCACAAATCCAACTTTGCAAGCATAAATGCTTACAGGGTAAGTCCATTTAGATATCCCACAGATAACCTCCAGCCCACCCTTCCAAAACCATCCAGGCTCTCATTCCAACTTCATTTCTGCCAGTGCAGTCATTAATCTGTCCCATCCAGGTTTAAAGTCACCTTTTAGTCCTCCCTCTTTCATTTTTCATTGCAAGCCCCGTCCATTGACACTTTTTTCTTACAGTTGTTCACCCTTTTTCATATCCATAGACCCCACCACCCTAGGCTGGACTCACTGTCATTTTCAGTTTATTGTAATAATCTAACTGGCTTCCTCTTTCTTCTTAACTTGAGTAGTCCTACCAAAATTCAGCTCCTACAAATACTGAGCACTTAATAGTTTTTCCCACATTTCCCCTGTCTTCTTAAAACTAGCTTTCTATTACTTACTAGAGATGACCTCGACCAGTCTCAGTTGCACCCCATTCCCTGCAGCCATGGCCAATGCCAACAAGGAACAGACCAGGATCAGGTGTTAATCCACTACTGCAGTTTACAGAATTTCCCCCATCACCGTGAGGCAGCAGACTTCCTAATCTATACCACTTCTACGTTTAACAAATAGGGTCCAGTCAAGAAGCAGGGTATTTCCCCACTGATTACAATGGCAGTTTGGTACTCTAAGCCTTCCAAAGCAGTCCCTAATTCAGTTTCTCACCAAGTCTTTCATAACCCTTGCTGTCCCCTCCACCACACCTTTGCACATCTCTGGGCATCCTCTCTTTTCTTCATCCATCACATAACATCATGAGACTTTCGTAAGTACCAAGACAACAAAGGCTATGATTGCATTTTTCGTACTATCTCCTCCCCAAATAAAATGCAGTAAAAGTATACAAGAAAATTTTTTAGGGTTTCTTTTAGATTTTTAATGAGAGTTATTAAATTCAATCATAAAGACAGAAGAACTAAGTTGTGATGAGGCTGCCAGGCTGCTGGCTGGTCCACCTACAAGCTAAATAATTACTTCAATACATCAACCAGAACTAAATTCAAAATCAACAAAACTGCAAACTACTCACTGTGACTGATCTTTAGAGATGCTAAGAGCTTCAAAAGTGCACATAAAGTATGCATATCTGTTATACTTTTTTTGGGCTCAAAATACTATAACCTCTTTCTGGACAAGTGCTATCACTCCAAAATTGTAAGTCTCTTTTTCTTGATTATTTCAGCACTTATGTTATGACATATATGTTCCTCTATCCCATAATTATAAGATAAAGATTTAGAATACTATTTAAAATAATTTATGTATGTATTGCCTCATCTAAATTCTAATAATGCATTCTTGTCAGCTTCAAGAATGGTACATAAATGTATAAATATTTAATAATTACCTAATTTTCATGTAATTATTATGGAGAAGGAGATAAAAAGAAAATTAAAGCTTGTTACATGCATTGAGATCCCATTCCAAAATGCAACGATAATTTAGTCTAGCAATATATCATAGTAGTTCTCCGACATAAAGTTCATTCATTTAATGAAAATGAATGAATTGTTTTCATTAAATAAAGAAAGCCAGATTCAGAGAAGGAACAATATTACATAAATAGGACTTAGATCCAGTAAATGTTTACATTTCCTACTAAAACGTCTCACAGTTCATAGCCCCTATCTATGCCCAAAAGCCAATAGACTGACTTTTCAAAAAGCAACATTCTAGTATTTGACCATAATTTTTAAGTGTAAGTTCTGTTCTTATTCAAACTCAATTCAAACATGTATGTTAAATTTTAGTTGAATTAAGAAGTACCTCACTAACTATATATGTGCTCTAAGAATACATGATTATCTAAGCATGTCACAGCCTTTCTTTCACAGATGGTCCAGGCCATCAGGTGACACTGAATTCTATTTATGCCCTTGATTCCCTTAGTTCCCCATTTTTTTCTCACTAGAATTGAAGCTTCATGAAAGTAGAGATTTTTGTCCTATTTGTTCTCTATTGTTTTCCTAACACTGAGAAGAGTCCCAATCTATAACAATGGCTCAATAAATTTTTTTGAATAACTGAATGCTATATCAACTCAAGCCAAATGATGCATAATAGAGATGTTATTATATTTAAGTCTAAAAAATCCGTACATATTCTAATAAAAAATCACTTTCAGGGTTGAAAAAAAAAAAAGACTTGCAAACAATGAATAAATTACCTTTTCAGGGGGTGCAGTTGCCACTAAAACCAGAAAAGAAAAAGGGTATTAGCACGATTTAAGACAATTCAGTCTATTATATTTCAATTTTTAAAAAGCAATAGAAGTCCAGTATCTCTGCAAAAGGATTAAGCATCAAACTAAAGCAAACGCAGAATTAGGATCATCTGCCATTTTAGGGAATTTTACACATGACTAACAGAGAACCCTCAGTGCTGTTACTCCTCAGCTACTGGAGCACATGGAGAAGATGTGAACAAGTCTTTCAAACTCTTTCAAAATTAAAATTAAAAGAAGAAGGCAATACTTTCTGGTACATCATTTTATGCCTTATTTCAATTATGTGGAACTTTCCATATGTTAGAAAACAAACATTTTCATTAATTGGTTAAAGGCTTATCTTTATGGTATATAATGTTTGAAATGCTTTCTGGTGTCAGTGTTAAAAAAGAATGTCGCTTATTTCAGTAAGAGACATGACAGCATGTGCCGCATTCTTGATGTATTCCAATCTTTAATGAAGCCCCGTGAATATTTTCAAAAAGATATGCTAACTAAATTACGAAAAAGAATCTCACAAGCCAGGAAGAGCCAATTAGAGATTAGCATCAATATACTGAACAAATTATACATTACACATTCATAAACGTTATTGTGAGGGTGTTGGTGATGCCTTTGTATTTTTAAAGACTTGCTTTTCATTAATCAGTCCTTCATATTAGTTCTAAAGCCCTGGATCAACATTCACCAGGATTTTTCTCATAAGTCAATCAATGTCTCCTGTAAAAACATTAGTTTACAGGTTGGGTAGGAGCATTAAATCCTGAAAGCAATCAGGGTACCAGACAAACTAAAATCATTGCTGCAATATTCTTTGGGTTGGAGAAAGTCAATTAACCTTCTATTCTGCCTAACCCACCACGAAGAAGGTCTTGAGGCAAAATCTGGAACTACAGCCCATTTCCTCCTGCCTGTGCAAACAATGAACAGTTGCAAACATCTGGTCATGACACTAAGTGTCCAGGGGCAAACTGATTAATACTGTTGATTCCAGCTGAGGTTTTGCCTGTTCTGCCTCACCAAGGAAGAAATGCAGTGAGTGAAAGCATAGAATCAAATAGGCCAGAACACACAAACGTTCAGAGCTCAGGAAAAAAGCCTGCCTTACCAAGAAGAAGGCTGTGGCAAGCTCCCAACACAACACTAGCCTGGGCACTGTATCTCCTCAACAGCACCCAAAAATGGCCCCCTGAATTCTGACCTAAGAATCAACTGTGAAAAGCCAACAGGAGCTTTATTAGAGAAAATACATCTATTCCATACAAATCTAAAAGGTTTGTTCCTTCTGAGGTGAACATTTTTGTAAGCAAGATATGTGAAGTATCAGATATTGCTGGGTTTATATAAAGAGATAGGGATGACCCTATATCCTGAATGCCAGAGAGACAGTCAAAGTCCATTGTCTCTAGACCCCCTCTCAAGTATAAGGCCTTAAACTATTTCCTTGGGAAAAGGTGCTCCATGGTCACAGGTCCCATTACATGTTCTCTATATGACATCTGGCAAGTCATGTCCCCTCTCTAGGTCTCAGGTTTCTCAGAGGGTAAATGGAAGAACCACACTAGGTGATCACCAGATCTCTTCAACTGACAATCTCTTAGCTTCCTTCATTTCACCCTCCATTATCCTTGACTGCCCATTAGACCTTAATGCTTTAACTTTTTGAAAGTCTGTGGATTCCACTTCATAAATAAATACTTGTTAAATGGCCTTCTAGACAAGAAATTAATTCAGGCTATTCCCTGAAGGATCTAAATCACTCTCCAGGAATAAACACCAAGATAAAGTAGCCCCCAAACATCAGGAGAACATTCTGAAATTAGCATGGAATACTGTTATCTACTAGGTACATATTATTCTAGAGCAGTGGCTAAACACTTTACAATACACAGGGCAGCCCCCAATCAAATAATTCTCCACTCTAAAATGCCAATAGTGCTTAGGCTGAGAAACTCTGTTTTAGAGGGTTACAAACAGGGAAATCAAAGCAAAGACACACAGATAGATGTCTAGAGTCTATGATCCATTACCGCTCTCACCTTCTGGCTCCGCCACTCCTGGCCCGTGTTCCCGGGAGAAGGTCAGGGCCTCCACTGGCTCTTCCTTGGCTGGGAGAGGTGGAGGATGAGTACTTTTAGCAACAGGTTGAGTGTTCTTTGGCTTGACAAATACAGGTCCTTTACCTACATGGTGATGGATTGGCCTGCGTCTATGAACGCCAGAAACCGTATAACCCATTCCACCAGGACAGATTTCCTTAAAAGCAGCTAGATTTGGGATGGGAAAATATTCCTTTTAAAAATCTAACAGTGCAAACTTATACAGAGGAAAATATCATGATGAATAGCTCTTAATAAATCATCACTAATATAGTTACATTTTAAAACTTCAAAAACAGGTGCAAAATGTAAGCAAATTGCTCGAATTTCTGATAAACTTGCATATTTACAAAAAAAAATCCAACTCTTTTTTTACTAAACATTTTTCCATCTGTTAATTCCTTATCCTACCAAATCAGAATATGCATATTATGTATAGCATATACTTAGCATATATTTTATATATCATATTTTATATATATAGTCATCCCTCAGTATCCATGAGGGATTAGTTCTAGGATACCCCCTGTGGATACCAAAATCTGCAATGCTCAAGTCCCTTACATAAAATTGCATAGTATGATCAGCCCTCCATATCCAGTTCTGCATCCACAGATTCAACCAACCAATTGGGTTGAATCCACTGATGCATAACCATGGATACAGAGGGTAACTATATACATATATAGTTAGCCCTCCATCCCATATATGTCAGCAACCAATTAGAAAATACTATATATCATATTAGGTTATACATTAGGAGATATTTTATATATAGAAGACACTATTGTGTATTATATATCTCATGTTGCATGTATATGTGTTATCGGCAAAAATCAGGCTTTTTTTCCCACTTTGATGTAATTTCATTAGTTATTAACAAAGAACTCAGTGACATTTGTCTAAGTTAGATGAAGAGCCATAAGTTTAAAAAAAAATCACTGTTCAGGGAAATGAGATGCTGAAATCATCACTGTTTGCTTCCAGTTGAAGAACACAAAGGGCTCCACCAAAATGCCATGTATCAGCTGGTAAGAGGATGTAGATTACAGAGGACGGAAAAGGGGAAGTGTTTCTGAAGGGGAGAATCTCGGGATAGTGAGGAGGAGTCTAGAGAAGTGAGACATGCTGGAGATGATAGGTAGAAATCAAGAAAGAAGGGAAATGCCAAATCAAGATGCAGCTATTTTCAAGTAAAGGAACAACAGCTGGGCAAAAGCCTGGCCGCGACCAGCTCATTTAATTACCCAGAGGCCAAGGAGATATTCTGTGCCCTGGAATCACTATCATTGCCAGAAAAAAGGTGGTTTTGTATTCTTTAAAAAAAAAAAAAAATAGTAGACTCAGCACATGTGATTTGCTAACCTCCACGGCATAATCCCCATGAATAGTGAAGGGGAAAGGCAAGGGGGAGAAGTGGGGTAAGGCAGTGTGTGGCCTTCAGAGGAAAAATCCACCTAATCCCTTTGGTGTTGGTGTTGGAGGCAAATTACCAAATGCAGACACCAAGGAGCTTATGGTTAACTTTTTTATTTATACTTTTAAAACTGAATGTAAAATAAGTCATTTCTCACTTTCACTGAACAAGAGATCTTCTATTGAATGTTTGGGACCTAAAATTAGTTCTCAATAAAAAGGAAACTCTAAAAATACTGCTTATAGTATGCAAAAATATTGTTTTTCTAAGGATCACACACTAAATGGTAGAACCTCATTCTTATGTTTAACTAGGAAAAACAATTTTTACTTGGAAACATGTTTCCAGACGAAAACATGACTTTAAAAACCAAGTTTAAAGAATTAATGAACTAAATATTTTTAGTGAAAATCACCTTATAAACAAAACTTAAGTGCAAAAATTTTATCTTGAATATTATTTTCAAATTTATTGATAGTACTAGAGAGGAGTATCCCTGAGTTCCAGTCACCATCTCAATTTATGCTTCATGTAAGGATTACAAAGCTACCAAAATTGAGCTTCCACTTGTACCCCTGAACTTAAAAGCTAAAAATTTAAAAAATTAAAAAAATTAAAAACACATTATACAGACACAAAATAATATGCATAATAAATTCACAAACTGAAAGCTTTAAAAACTGAACTTCAAGAGAAACGTGTCTATAAATTATAAAGATTACTTGATTATTAATTTTTAACAATGAGTGGATCTGTGCCTGTAATCCCAGCACTTTGGGAGGCTGAGGCCGGCAGACCACGAGGTCAGGAGATCAAGTAACGCAGTCAAACTCGGTCTCTACTAAAAATACAAAAAAAAAAATTAGCCGGGCACGGTGGTGGGTGCCTGTAGTCCCAGCTACTTGGGAGGCTGAGGCAGGAGAATGGTGTGAACCCGGGAGGCGGAGCTTGCAGTGAGCCGAGATTGCACAATTGCACTCCAGCCTGGGCAACAAAGCGAGACTCCATCTCAAAAAAAAAAAAGAGTGCATCGGATGGCACAAGGGCACAAGAGGGTACTAGAATCTTTTGGAGGCCTAACATTATCTAGTCTACCAATATACCATCAATGTTCTATTATCCTTTGCCTTAACACAGTTCTTTCTGGTTCTAACCATGAACAAAGGTGAGTCATGATACTTATATTTAAATCTTGTCTGCTACGGTATAAGTTACAGCTTTAAGACACTACATGGCCCTGTGAGAGTTAAGACACTTTCCTAGGTGGAAAGCATCTTATCAAACATGCAATTGAGTAGACTATTTAATGTCCACTCCAAGTAAGTGACATTGAGGCCATTCCTTGTTAATATCAGGTCTAATGCTTTCAGGTTACGTGTCTTTCTCTTTCACTTAACTCTACTTGATCCTGCTTGAGAAGTTGGTGGTTCATTGGTAGAAGTAAGGTATTTAAAGAGATAAATTTGCCTTCTCAGGGCATAAGGCAATTATGTACCAAACTGAAGGATAAAGAATAATCTACTTTACTTCTTAATACTCAACTCCCACAGACGTTTTCAGGAGTTTTGGCAAGTTCTGTCCTTAAGTTATTAATCTTCATAGCGTAAATTCAATCATGAATATAATTCCCTCCATTTCCAATTAAAGAAATTAAGCATGATACTCAATAAATGAGTAAATGAGTCAACCTGCACAAAGTCTAGTTACTGTGAATTGATGAGCAGCCAATCATCAGGAAAGCACATGGCCCAGCAGAGCCTTCTGGTCTCTCTACACTTAAATATCAGACTCACAGTCCTGGAAATTGAACATAAAATATAATGGCTTTTCTTAATATTCAAAAGGAAGTCTGATATCACACAGAAATGGGAAAATCTCTTTGTGCATAATTTTTTCCCACTGATTCAACATTGTACATGTACAGTTTCTACAAAAGTGATAAAATATTTACAATGTATTATTAAAAATTAAAGTCAGAAACCACAAATGACCCAAGTTGCCAAAGACGTCCCGTGTACTCATGTGGCTGGGAATCTATGTGCGCATACAGCTGGGCATGTCTTACCTGTGCCTGGAAGGGGACATTTCTCACAGTGTGGGCCCCAGGCCTTGCCCACACTACAACAGCAGAGCTGCTTGGTGAGGTGAACAGACAGAGGGTGCATACACTGTCTTCCAGAACTGACAAGTCGGTAACAGGGCCCTTTCTCTTCCGAGATCACAGGGGGATCAGCTGAAGCAAAGAAATAAAGCCTGACATTACACGAGAAACCAAAACTACATTGGCTTTCCAAATGATAGTAAAATGAACCCTAAGGTATGAATTAAAAACCATACTTCAGGATAAATCTGTCTAGATTTAGAGCATCACCTTTCTTGAAGAAAAATCAGTTTACCATATGAGTTTTAGAGTCAAGGCACCAAAAGTCGTGACAGTGATTGTCCCTGTCCCTCTCTGGTCCCTTCTTCCATTTTAGCAAGCATGCAATTAGGTATGTGTGCGTAACGAAGAGAAACATTTCAACAAAAACCCACCTTTCCAAATAAACATAGTCACCTACTATCAAAATCACTACCTAGTTTTCTATATTTAACCACAGTAGAGATAACTCTAGGGCAGCATTTAGTGAATAATCAGGTACTTTGGAGAATGAGGAACATGGTTGATGCTGCAAGCCAGCATCTGCTCTTCTCATCCCAGGGAAGTAAGAGCTTGCAGGGCCCGTCAGGTCTCACCCTAGGCCAGTGAACATGAATGGGAGGCAGAAAGTGGTTTCTGATTTGGAGTGCCACACAAGGCCCTTGTTCTAGCCAGACAGTACACCGGAGAAGGAAGAGATGATGTGCTCAGCTCCTCGGAAAACACTGCAAAAGTATACAAGGCTATAGCCATCCAATACCTAAACTTTAATCCTCATCTTCTGCTATACGTTTAGTAGATAAGAGTTCATCAACCTAACAGCTAAATACTCTGCTAGGCACACGTGGCAAATATGAAAATCAGCAAAACACAGCCCTGCCTTCAAGAGGTTCATCTTCTAATGCAAATATGGATGGAGTGTATTCTACAGAACCAGGCCCAGGTCAAGTCAAAGGTGCTGAATCAGTTTGGTGTCCCCCCGCCCGCCCATTCCCCAAACCCAACCAAAGCTCTTCTCTATCATATCACCATACAAATGAGGTTTTCTGACTTGCCTTTCCCTTACCCAATTCCTCTAGCATCTTTTTTTTTTTTTTTTGAGACTGAGTCTCACTCTGTCACCGAGGCTGGAGTGCAGTGGCGCGATCTCAGCTCACTGCAAGCTCCGCCTCCCGGGTTCACGCCATTCTCCCACCTCAGCCTCCTGAGTAGCTGGGACTACAGGCACCGGCTACCATGCCCAACTAATTTTGTTTTTTGTATTTTTAGTAGAGACGCGGTTTCACCGTGTTAGCCAGGATGGTCTCGATCTCCTGACCTCGTGATTCTTGCGCCTCAGCCTCCCAAAGTACTGGGATTACAGGCGTAAGCCACTGCGCCCAGCCTCCTCTAGCATCTCTTTTAGGGGAGGACTTCCTGAAGATGTTATCTATGGTGCTGTTTGGGTGGGGCACTTTGGCTTTGATTCTGGGCACATGCAGTAGTGTAGTCTCCATAAGATTTCTTCAGTTGTAAATGGCATCAGTGGTGTCTCTGATTTCTTCAGTGCCTTAGGATGCAGTTGTTAATGGATTCTGTGTAAGATTCTGCTGAGGATGAGGCTACCAGATGGGCCAGTCCTCAGCCCCAGTGGTAGCAGAGGTGGGCCAAGTGTGTTTGTCTTTGGGCCCGAGGGCAGCGTACACTGCCATTGGTGTTAGTGGGTCCAAGTGGGCCAATTCTTGGGTCTCTAGATGGCTTGCTTAGGTGCCAGCAGTGATAGCAGTTAGCCAGGCAGGTCCTCAGGTCCCTGGGCAGTGGGTGTAGCATAGGTGATGGCAGCAGCAGTGGTGAGACAACCCTCTGCTTCCCACGAAGTCCATGCTGGTGTTGGTAGTGGCTACAATGGGCTAGACAGGCCAGTCCCCAGGCCTGCAGGTGGTACGTACAGGTGAGTGCCAGCTGTGATGGTAGTGGTACGTTGGGTGGGCCTGACCTGAGGCCTCTGAGTGGAGTGCTCAGGTGCCAATGGTGGTGGTACCTGCTTAAGACTCAGAAGGTGTGTGTGCGACCCAGCATGCGGGAGCTCCCTCTCGGCAGCAATTCCATCACGAGGTCTCTAGGCAGCTCCCTACGTTAGTCTCAGAGTCTGTGAGGGCCAAAGGGCTCTCCCGTGGCTAGGATTGCAGGAATTCACATGGGAATGTGGATCACTGGAGGTCTCTCAATTACCCTTTCCTCACACTGGGGAGGCCTCTCCAGGCTCCCAGCTAATCCTGGCTGAGCAGGCTGCCTTGGTTCCCTCTCCTTCCCTGCCTTAGGTGTTTCCTGTCACTTCTCTGTTGAACCTCAGTGTTCTCTGTTAGATGATGTTCAAAGTGTGGTTATCTACTTGATATTTTGGTACTTCTTTGTGGAGGAGGTGAACACCAGATGCCTCTAGTCAACCATGTTAAAGCCTCTCCCAAACCTAAATTTTACTGATGCTTTCATGATTCACATTTTCTTTAATCTACAACTATTTGAAGCCAAAACTGTTCATTTATGCCACATATACCTGACAGGGTGTGCCATTTAAAACTGCCCCTATTTTAGGACCTAAATAGCCTGTTATTCTTTCTGTCATTTCAAATGACTTGCATTCTGTTTCTTAAACATCTCCAGTATTTTCACACTCCGGTCAACATGATGCATAAACCCAGAAACAATATGCTACCCAGAATGCTGTAAGATTGGTGTTGTTATTGTCTGAATATCTTTAACCTCAGATTGGAAGATTAATTGTAAAGGATAACACATTAGTGTACTACATTTATTATTTAAAATATGGTACATGTGATTATATATTCTACTGAGTCATAAGGTTTTATGCTGTACTAAAGAAAACTAGAAATACCAAAAGATTTCTAAGGGATAGGGGAAGCAGCTGTAGAATCGAATGAAACTGAGGAGTGATAATAAAGGGTGCCTGTAGGCTCTTACATGTTTGTACACTGAAACAGTACTTTGTCAGATCCTATTTTGTACAGGATGTGTTACTAAAATTACGGCAAAAAGATTCTGATACTTTATCTAAAGGGAAAAGCACTTCAGAAGCATAAAACCTACTGAAAATGCCACATCCACCAGGAAAGTAATTTTTTTGCTCTTGGCTACAGACATAAGACAAATTTTCAAACTGGTAACAAGCATATAGCTCTGTACCCAAGTATAGTACTGAATCATAACCATACAGCCCATGGTGATGGCAATTCAATTACAAAACAAGAGTAAAAAGCTAAGGTACTATTATTTGGGTTCCTCAGTGATATATTAAGCAACTTATATTTAATTATGGCCTTAATTACAGGATTGTATAATAAACTCAGATTATACTTTCAAAGACATACTACTCTAATGTATTAACCCATTTATGCTGGAGGTTGTAAATTTGTGTGTGTGTGTGTGTGTGAAAAATCAGACCTACTGAGATGACCTTGAGCAGGATATAAATAACTCCCACAAGCTTAGTGTTCCAATAATGGAACACTAGGCATAAATGGGTTAAAATGTGAATGACAAATATTAAGCATATATTAATTAATCTGGTACTTAGAAGTTGAAAAGTAGGGAGGATTTCAGAAAAGAGCAAGGGTATAAAAGTCTAGCTAACCTTACTAGTCTGCAATCACTCCCACCCACATCTGTAATATCCCTAATCATTTCTTGGATGAAATTCCACATTAGCATTTAATCCCTTTACAGCTTAGTATCTATGGGGATGAGTGTTAGGATACAGGTCTAGGAAGCAGGTAAAGCTGCTATGAGGAGTCTGAGAGGCAGCTTTCCTAGGGCAGTAAGAACCACTGGGCACTCTTGACTGGGAAATGTGTCATTAAAAACCATTTCATGGCTGGGCGCGGTGGCTCATGCCTGTAATCCCAGCACTTTGGGAGGGAGAGGTGGGAGGATCACGTGAGGTTAGGAGTTTGAGACCAGCCTGGCCAACATGGTGAAACCCCATCTCTACTAAAAATACAAAAATTAGCCGGCTGTGGTGGCGCACACCTGTAATCCCAGCTACTCAGGAAGCTGAGGCAGGAGAATCACTTGAACCCAGGAGGCGGAGGTTGCAGTAAGCTGAGATTGCACCACTGCACTCCAGCCTGGGCAGCAGAGCAAGACTCCCTCTCAAAAAAAAAAAAAAAAAAAAAAAATTTGTGGAGAACCAAAATAAAAGAAACAATAATTCAAGGCCATTGCAGTTAGGTCGCCTATTCTATAGTGTGGCAGGTGAGATTAAAGTATCAGTTCTCCTTAAATAAATGACTTACTCCTGGCATTTCAGACTGTTTTCCATTTCCTGATTAAAGGTTCAGCTTGTGGAGTGAGACAGATCCAGTTTCAAATCTAGGCTCTACCGTTTATGGGCTGTATGACTGTTGGAAAGATCCCTAACCCCTCTATGCCTTAATTCCTTCATTTCTAAATTAGGAAAAATAACAGGACAAATCCAATAGAGATCTTGTAAGTATTATATGGGATAATTCACATAAAGTGCTTAGCACAGTGCCTGGCATTTACGAAGTTTGCAATAAAAATTATTATTGTCATGGTCTTCGTTTACTGTAATTATCTGGGAACAAGCAGCTTGTACAGCTCTGTCTCACCTCCGGGCCACGGTGCCATGAGACCTCCAAGTGAGGGAGGCTAGGGGCCTAACCTGAGATGGCCACAGAGGACGTAGAAAGAAAAGAACGGGCATAAGATAAATTATGAAGACTAAATGTCATCCTTTGAAACCAAAAGATAGAAAAGAGTCCAAGATGACAGAGGCTCCCAGCCGGGGTGCTGTGGAGAACAATGTTACCAATGGAGAACAATGGGCAAAAAATATCAAGTCTGGAAGGAAAGCCCATTTTAACGGAAAAGCTGGAAAGCTAGCAGTAATTTATCCATTTGGCTTTGCCAAAAAGGATACAAAACTACGCCACTCAATATGTTAGGCACTAGCCACATGTTGCTCCTTGGATAAAATTTAAATAAAAGTAAAAATTCAATTCCTCAATTACACAGGCCATACATGACTAGTGGCTGCTGTATGAGGCGGCACAGATAAAGAATATTTCCATCATCTCAGATAGTTCTATTGGACTGTGTTAATTAGCTTGAGCGTCAGCAAACTTTTTCTGTCAAGCATCAGATAATAAGTATTTTAGGCTTTGTGAGCCATACGATTTCTGTTGTAACTTCTCAACTCTGTTGTTGTAACACAAAAGCATCATTAGACAATAAGTAAATGAATGGACATGGCTGTGTTCCAATAAAATTTTATTTTCAAAAACAGATTTTTTTCCCATGGGCTATAATTTGCCAACCCCTGATCTAGAACCCTAAATTTGGAGGCACAAATCCTGTTTTAAATCTCAACTCTCAGCTACTAGCTGTGTGAGAAGCTACTTAAACTTTCCTAGCTTTAGTTCCCCAATGTATAAGATAACCACGGTATGTTTCTCATAAAGATGCTCAGGAAATTACAAATGAATGATGTACTTAATTAAGACTGGCTTTTAAAAGGCATTTGCCCTTTATCTCATGATTTCCAGGACTACGGCAGAAGTTCCTGAGCGCATCTTCTCTCTAACCCTCCATTTCTGTCAACTAGCTCCAAGTTGATGGGTAAAGAATACTATGAAAAGGCAAAAGCCCAGGCTCAGAATTCTTTTATCTGGGCCTTTTTACTGAACCTATGGACACACTCTCAGCAACACTCATCCTGGAGCTCTGAAGTTCCTGCAGGAGTTCAGAAAGCCAGAAAGTCTTCCTACTTGGATTGCAAAGATGATACTTTTCTTGAATTTGCTCTGAAAAGTCCTTGAATTTCCACCTTTCCCCATAAATCAGGTAGCAACAGGTCTGGAGAATGCTGCTACACCATCCTAAGCCTCAAACATAGAGGTCAGAGGCAGCAAATGCCAGCATTTGCCTACTTTCTTCCTTTTAGCTTGGCTAAGCCAAGGCAAGCGGCAAGGAAAGTGAAATTGTCGCAACCTTTGGCTGGAGTCAAGGAATTCTGAGGGGTTCATCTCAGTTCAGTGCATTCAAGAAGAGGAAGTGTTTCCCGTTGTTCCTTGGCCATAACCATGTGCAGGAGTTCAGAGAGTCAGCCACACCTTGTATGCTCTGCATATGGCCTAAATTCATGTTGTCTTAGCAAATGTTGTCATTTGTCCTCCATTTGCCTGCAGGCTTCATCCCTGGCTGGTTTTATCTCTCTCCAGAGCAAACATTTAGCAACCACTGTGTTGAGTGCCTGTGTGTGTGTCTCTGTGTGTGTGTGTGTGTGTGTGTATGCACACACGTGTGTGATCTCCGGTCCCCTTCTGCTACTTCCCTGTGACTACCAAAAATACCATTATCTTTCCATTTTTTTCCTTTACTCTGTAAGTGTCACCTTCTTCCCTAATTCTTTCTGTCTTCAGACTTCCCCCATCAAGCTCTTCACAGAATTCACCTGAAAATCAGACTGGACTGGTTCAAATCACAAACTCTGTATGTCTCTGTGATGTTACATGTGGTAAATTCAGAGGAAAGAGAAATAATTCTCACTCAACACTGGTAAAGAGCCCAGGTTTTCACTTCGAACTCTCAACTGGAACACTTAACTAGCAACAAACGTCTCTTAATACTTATAGCTGAACCATAAAATTGAATTATTTATTTTTCAAATAAGAATATGGATGGTTGTTTAATAAGTTCAGAATTATTTGGGCAATGACAGGGAAAATAAATGCTAAAGAAATGTGCAAGTGTTTCAAAAATCTCATTGGCAGATTTCTACAATCTTATTAAAACCTGGATGTCTGCCCTTAACTCTAGACATCAGATCTAGTCAAAGTTTCACAGAGCATTTTGTGACTAGTTCTGCAAGTTTACCTAATCAGCAACCTTCAATATAAGAATTGTAACCAGACTACGAGTCAAATTATAAAAGGGTGGAAAAAGCATTCACAACAAACTCTATATCCAAACTCTACAATCTTTATGTTTAAATTACAAAATGATTTAAAATATTTGTTCATGTGATTCAAATCAGCCAAAAACGATCCCCTAAGTTATCCGGATGTCATCAACAATGTGATTTTTGGCCTGAAATTTTCAAATCCTTGCATCAGTTTCAAAGGTACTTTGTGTGCAAATGTAATTTTATGGTCTAATTTTACCACCCGTTAGGAAAGCCTTGTAATTAGGTGTCTGTCTGCTTCATGATCAGAACTGTTTGTAAAAGAACATAGAAAAGAGGACTTACGTGTAAAACTTCCTAATCTGCAACTGACAGTTTTTAAAGGAAAAGAGTAGTAATTAGTAATAACATTTCAAAAGACTCAACAAACTCACCTAAAAGTAATAAATGAGACTGTCATTTTTTAATTTTATTTTATTATTATTATTATTATTATACTTTAGGTTTTATGGTACATGTGCGCAATGTGCAGGTAAGTTACATATGTATACATGTGCCATGCTGGTGCGCTGCACCCACCAACTCGTCATCTAGCATTAGGTATATCTCCTAATGCTATCCCTCCCCCCTCCCCCCACCCCACAACAGTCCCCGAAGTGTGATGTTCCCCTTCCTGTGTCCATGTGTTCTCATTGTTCAATTCCCACCTATGAGTGAGAATATGCGGTGTTTGGTTTTTTGTTCTTGCGATAGTTTACTGAGAATGATGATTTCCAATTTCATCCATGTCATTTTTATTTTACTACATTTGTCTTTATTTTATCACCTCTACATATCTCACCTTAGGGCAAAGAGTTAGAGAGATAAGCTTCTTTGAAAATGAATGGCAGTATACTCATGAAGAACACGTCAACCAAATAGCAAATTTCAAACTAGGGACAAGAAAGATGCAGCTCATTATATACCAAAGCCACATTAAAAAATAAATAAAAGTGGCCGGGCATAGTGGCTCATACCTGTAATCCCAGCACTTTGGGAGGCTGAGGTGGGTGGATCACCTGAGGTCAGGAGTTCAAGACCAGCCTGACCAACATGGCAAAACCCTGTCTCTACTAAAAATACAAAAATCAGCTGGGCGTCGTGGCACATGCCCATAATCCCAGCTACTTGGGAGGCTGAGATAGGAGAATCATTTGAACCCGGGAGGCGGAGGTTGCAGTGGGTGGAAATCGCATCATTGCACTCCAGCCTGGGCAACAAAAGTGAAACTCCGTCTCAAAAATAGATAGATAGATAGACAGATAGATAGATAGATAAAAACAAAAACTTGCAGGAAAGAAACTAATACACAGTTGCTCTTAAAATTATCCTAATAGTTTTCTGCCATGCATCCATTTAAACTGTATATAATCTTTAAAAATCTGCAGTGCTACAAGGCCCATGTCTATAGTCATGCTACTCAGCAGGCTGAACAGACATCACTTGAGTCCAGGATTTGAGTCCAGCCTAGGCAACATAGCAAGACCCCATCTCTTTAAAAAAAATCTTGCAGTGCTTCCCTACTTTTGTAATAATGGGCCTGATTACTTTAAAAATAAGACAGTCTTAAAATCTCAAATCTGCATTTGAGAACTTTACACCTAAAATGCATTCCTCTCTAATGGCATATGATCTGTTGTGATTACATGGATTAATTTACATGGAGAGGGAGTATCTCTTTGGTGAAACTATACTTCAGAACCAATATTAGAACATGTGGTTTAATGAAGGATTTTTACCCTTATCAGAAACAAGGGAAATTCTCAGAAACATTTTTAAGGCAAAACAGTATAATTTAGGGTCATTTTGGTGGGTTTAAAGAACAAGACAATATCTGAAATTAGAACTGAATTAGAAAATCTAAAACACAGGGCCTTGGTAACTATTTTCCAGACTCTTCCAATTGAGAAAGAAGTGAAACCTCATTAAATCAGAGTCCAGTGACTCAGAATTTGGAATAATTAAAGGCAGAAGCTGGGACACAGTTTAATTAAACCTAAAGAATGCTTAAAATACTGTATTTATGAAGGAAAAACTTACTGTCATCTCTCAGGTACCAAAAAAGTTTGATATGTCCATTTTAATTCTCTCTTTTCATCAGAGCATATTTCCTCAGTGTGCTTAGTCTCTATTCAGAGTTTTAGCTATTATATTTGTATCACCACAATAAAAATGCATTTTAGAGAAGGTTCCATGATATCAATTTATTTTACTACATCAGGCGGGCCCCCTCCTTGTTATTTTAATTGATGAGGTTTTCCTGCATATTTACAAGCATTCAGTGGGCCACTGAGTATTTCCGTTCTTTTGGAAAAACCCCAAAGACAATTAATCCAAAATAAGAATAAAAAGTGATTATTACTTACGAATACAACTTGAAAACGTAGCATCCGGCCCAAATCCTATTTTGCAGGTACATCGATAGCTGCCCATGGTATTCAAACACTCACCATTAGGGCATACACCTTGTAGCTGACATTCATTAATATCTGCAGGAAAACACAATTCTTTAGAAGGAGCGGTCAAGCCCCAATGAGCAGATTCTGGCTATACATTGCATTCACTTCCTTTTTCACTATAATAATCTTTTAGTTATAGTGAAAAAAGGATGTAGCAGGTGTGAATAATCTTAAATCAGTTAATGTTTATTGAACATTTACAATTTATATAGCAAGTATTTATTACATACCTACTACATGCCGGGTGCTAAGGATTTACTAGTGAAAAAAACTGATAAAAATTCTGGCCTTCACAGAGCTTTTGCTTTCATGTTAGTTTATGTTACGCATTATGCAGCATATAGGTAAGGCAAAGACTCTCACTCTGGAAGCACTGACAGTCTAACTGTACATATGAATATTTGAAAAACGAAAGAAGTGAAAAGCAGTTCAAGTCATCACAAGAAAGAACTGTCATAAACTGTTGGAAGTTAAATTATGAAATTGCCTATACAGACAGTAAAAGCTACAGAAGGAAGCTGGAGGTGGGGCAGACTGTGGCACTGAGAAGGAGGTAAGACTTTAGAGTGCTGATGTCTGGGCAGGAGCTGGATGGATGGGCGAGGAAGGGAAGAAATGACTTGTGTGGGAAACCCTGGAGCTTGAGCACAGAGTGTGGCCAGTGGATGGAGGCTCAGGAAATAATGAGTCAAACCACTGGCTGGAAAAGAAGATTCAGGAAGGTAAATAGTTGGAAACAGAGCTGGTACAATTCAGGATGCATTTGGATTCCGTTTCATTGAGAACAGGGAGCTATACTAAAGGTTTCTGAGAAGGAGAAAGACAGACTCTAGGAAAATTCACCTGGCCAACACATGGCTTATTGAGAAGAGATTAAAAGTCTGATCACTTGAAGGGGTCATGCAAGTATGAGGTTGGTAACAGCCAGTCTGGTGACAGTGAGAACAATCAGGAAGATAAAGAATGGCAAATCATTTTTTTTTTAAGAACAATTGACATTGCATGGTGCTTGACTGGACTACACACCATGAGAAAGTAAGAGACAGGAGTCAAGGATGTCTGGGAGACTCCTAATCTAAGAAAAAAGGAAAAAAAAATCACAGCTGGTTTTGCGGAAGGAGTTCTGAGGAATAAAGAAGGCAGGAAGAAGAGGAGTTCAGTTTTATAGTACAAGGTCACATTGGGATACCCAAGTAGAAATACCCAGTAGCAGCAGAAGATTCAGAAATAGAGTGAAAGAAGAAATCACTGCTACAAATAGACACTTAAGATACTCTGCATATGGAGATCCAGGGGGAAATCAAAGTGATTTGAAAGAGGAGGGATATAAATGAAGTGATTTTACAAAGAAAGATTATATAGTCACTTGCAAAGGTAATTAATTGAAAATCAAAAAAGTTGGAAACAATGGTAGCAAAACATTATTATCAGGATCATCACATAAAAAGAAAATACAGCCCTCAATCATTATTTAAGCAAATATTAACATTATTTGAACATGAATATTTCATGTTCTAAGTAGGCATCGTGGTCTATACGTACATATTTTACTCAGAGCATGTAATTTTTAAGTTAATTTCAGTGATAAAATATGATACCTTCCGTGACATTCAAATGATAAGTTAATGCATATTTGCTGTATAAATTCTATGGTGTTCCAACTTGCACGTAGCTGGAAACTGGTACAGCTAGATGACACCTGGTACAGCACACAGTATAGCACCTGACCATCTCATTATTTATTGAAGTGTGTGTTGTTCTCTAATGCACTTTTATGTACAGCATATAACTGAAAATATTCCCCCATAACTCATTCTTTTTAAGAAAACCACCATGAAGGACCAGGAAGAGTGCCAAGTCCAGTTGGAGCTTACATGGTACAAGTGAAGCCCTATTATATGTCCCAAGTAAAACCTCAAGTTTGGGTAACCAGCCAGTTGTGGTCAAGAAGCCTGGACAAAATTTCCACTCTTCTATTTCCCCTCACATCCTCACTAGGGTATGATTATTAGCATTCCTCTTCCCCTGAATGGCCTGTACTCCTGTTCATTGGCTGCACCACTACACATTCCATGATAAGATTGAGGACCCAGAATTTTCCCTTGCTAGGTGGTTTCTATAACAGCACCATCTCAGCCTTGCAGCTAGCTGCCAGGCTAATGCAGAGGTTTCCCCCCAGACTCATAAATACCTGATTAACTACCAATGCCTAGTACCCTCTTCCAAGGCCCCTTCTTTGACTCTCCACACTGCTCACTGCATTGACTCTGATGCCATGGGAATGGAGGACAGGAATTCAGACGGAAGAAAACAAACAAAAATGACCAAGCAAACCTATCGGGTATAGACAGGAAGAAACAGAAACACCCACAAAGAAGAAGAATCGTGTAAGACTCTTCCTGTTATGACTGTTTTAATCAGCTTGTGCCACCGGCACTGGCACCAACACTTCCCCTAATTTTGGCCCAAAGAACCCAGGAAGCCTGGGCCTTCCTTTGTGACACATTGTCACAGTTTCCAGAAAAACTTCAACTGCCTTGGTTCATCTGTTTTTTTATATTTCCTGAACTACTACAAATTAGAGATCAGATGTCTGTTTCCTATATTTAACGTATATACACTAGAATATATCAATCTTAAGTATACAACTAGATGAATTTTTGCATATCCACGTGTGGTGTAACCACCACCCAGATTGTGATTAAGAACGTTTCTGGCCAGGCGTGGTGGCTCACGCCTGTAATCTCAGCACTTTGGGAGGCCAAGGCGGGCAGATCACGAGGTCAGGAGATTGAGACCATCCTGGCTAATACAGTGAAACCCCGTCTCTACTAAAAAGACAAAAAATTAGCCGGGCGTGGTGGTGGCGCCTGCAGTCCCAGCTACATGGGAGGCTGAGGCAGGAGAATGGCGTGAGCCTGGGAGGTGGAGTTTGCAGTGAACCGAGATTGCGCCACTGCACTCCAGCCTGGGCAACAGAGCAAGACTCTGTCTCAAAAAAAGAAAAAAAAAAAAAAAGAATGTTTCCATCACCTCAGAAAGTTCTTTGTGCCCCTTCCCAGCCAACAAACAACTTATCCCCATAATTTTAATACAGGACTTCAGAAATTAATACATTAATAAGACATTTCTAATTATTAAGAAACAGGAGCAACTGTCTAAGTGATTTTCCTAGACAGATAGTCACAAGCTTTCTAAATTACAGTGAAGGACGTCAGAGACTCACAAACACGTTAAGAACAAAGCATTGGTTGAACTGAACGCATTGTATCTGGATGAGAGAAGAACATTCCAAGTGAAGACATCATCAGGCCAAAGTTTAACAACTGTTTGGAACGTGATAGGTGAATGGTAAACCAGAATTCTATTTAGACTTAACAACTGTATGGAATGTGATGGGTGAATGGTAAACCATAATTCTATTTAGACTTAACAACTGTATGGAACGTGATGGGTGAATGGTAAACCATAATTCTATTCAGACTTAACAACTGTATGGAACATGATGGGTGAATGGTAAACCATAATTCTATTCAGACTTAACAATTGTACGGAACGTGATGGGTGAATGGTAAACCAGAATTCTATTTAGACTTCATTGCCTAAAGCTATCTTCTTTCTTTAATCAAATAAAACCTGATGACAATATTTGTCATTTTATCAATAGCTTATTTTTGAATAATATCAAATAACAATATAGTGTTTCAGGAGTCTCATTTTTTTAAATTTATTTATTTAAGATGGAGTCTTACTCTGTTGCACAGGTTGGAGTACAGCAGCACAATCTCAGGTCGCTGCAACCTTCGCCTCCCAGGTTCAAGCGATTCTCCTGCCTCAGCCTCCCGAGTAGCTGGGATTACAGGCACGTGCCACCACGCCCGGCTAATTTTTTTTTTTTTTTTTTTTGTATTTTTAGTAGAGACAGGGTTTCACCATGTTGGCCAGGCTGGTCTTGAACTCCTGACCTCAAGTGATCCACCCACCTCGGCCTCCCAAAGTGTTCAGCCTCCCAAAGTGTGTGAGCCACTGCATCTGGCCGAGTCTCATATTTTAAAGGGTCAACAAACCTTCCTTAACGGATTCTAACTAAATCAAAAGTATTTTAATATTTAGTTTGAAAAATACATGAATTTATTCCTTGTTCTCCCTCTATAGATGACAAATTTCTCTGGAAAACTCTGGAAGTCTGTCCTTTGAAGAAGTGGTATAACCAATGCATACAGCACAACTCCCTGAGTTAAAGCATGAAGGCCAAAATAAATGGCTGAAGGGGCTCAGCACCCACATACAGCCAGTCACCCATTCCCTATTCCCATATGAGCTTTCGTGTTCAGGCAGGCAGTCTAGAAGTTTATAGAAACAGAAACTAGGAAAGAAATTCATACAGACCCATGTGCTCCTCTAGAGTAGGCAAAATCCATGAAGCTACAGCTAACATGAAGGAGCTTTACATACTTTTCCACTTATTTAAAACATTTACAGGTATCTCTGCCTGTATAGCCTACCACATACTTCAGCTCACAGATGAAGTTCAAGAATACAAAACTGCTTTTCTTCTAAAACCGCTCTTCTTCTAAAATGGTCAAATATTGGCAATGTCCTACGGTTCAACCTAATACAACAGAAATAAGAGGGCTGGGCTTCTATTAACCAGGTAGTATAAAAATATAGAGTAATCAGGCATACATGCATAACAAGAGACACCCTATGAATAACTCAACATAAAACAGCCTAAGTATTTCAGTACATGGGAATGATGCGATAAGCTGACAATGAACTGAGGACCTTCATCTTCCTTCTACCTCACCATGATTCTTTACATTTCTATAGTACACCGTACCTCATTGGAACTTCACAACAATTCTGGATGGTGAGCAGTACAAGAATAATTATTCCATTTTACAGAGATAATTTTGTCCAAGGCCATATTTCTAAAAAGGATAAAGAGGATGGGGGAAAATAATAGGAGGAATATTCCACTAAGATCTAGCTTTTGGTCCAACTAGGACAAAATTTTATGTTACCCAGAGCAAGTCTCTGAGTTTCTCTTGATCTCAGTGTCCTCCCCTGTAACACAGAGGGGCTGAACTATATTATCCCCAAGGTTACTTGCAGTTTAAATATTCTCTAACTTCAAAACAATCTGCCAGTTGCCACGGCTGAAAATGCCAGGGAATAAAAAAAGTATGACATTTGGTGCATAATATATTACGAACAGCACAAGTGCCCTTATGAGAAATGAATATATTTTTATGCATCTCTTCTCCTACAGGAAAGTATGTATGTTTAACAAAGTGAGTAAGAATTTACTGTTTTCTTAGTGACGCAAGTTTATACAGGAAATGAGGCATGTCCAACAGGAGTCAGGACAAGGTAAGAACAGGACATGAGGATCTTTCTACTGTGTGAAAATATGAAGCTTTCTGGAGATTCATCTGTGTGTGTTCAGCTTTTGCTAGTAAATATAAATTCCATGACAGAATTCCATTAGCAGTATGCCTTCCACTTGAAAGCAGAAAAATACCTCTTAATACAAATACTCTTCCCAGACTATTAAGTTATTTAATAAGGATTACTTACTTTAAGTAGAGGAGTTCACTTTAAGACAATATATATATTTCTTAAACTTCCAAAGAACAACTTTGCACTGGGTACACATATCCACGAAGGAACATGAAGATATTCTGTAGGGTACACACAGGCTTGGATACTTTTAAGGGAACTAATCTATAGATCTTCAGCCTTCAGATGTTTCTTTTTGAAGTCATCTGCCTAAGAATATATTTGCCAATCTTCCTTTCCTATCTTCCTCTTTCCTCAGGGCCTTCTTGTTCTTGACCAAGTCAAGGCATACCTCTTGTCAATCCAGAATCTTTCTAGGCCTTTCTAAGTACACTGTCTTGAAAGGTAAAATTCTCACAGGCACAGAATAAATGAACAATTCACAAATATATCAACCCCAGGATAGAGTCACAGTAAAAGTAATGAGTCTGATTTGTTTCATAAAAAGATCTGGCTTTACCAATTAGGTTAAATGGCAGAGACTGTTTATCAATGGCATGAACCAATTCTGCAGCTCCAAAGTTTTGATGAAAATATTTAATGCACACATACAATATAAACGTGCCAGAAATTAACCTATTGCATCCACTTGACTTTTTAATGAAAATGTAGATGTCAGCTTAAAGATATGTGAACACATAACTTTTTCAAAATTATTCTAGGAGATTAAGTCAAGAAAAAATATTTGAAAATCAATGTTCTAGAGCAATTTTACCCAAGGTATTTTATACAAAACACAGACTTTGTGAGACCTCTGCTAAAAGAGGGATTCTGCAGCCAAATATGTTTGAGAAATACTGCCTATTCTATATACATAAGCATATTTAAAACCCAAGGAGTCCTTTGGCAAAATCTCTTGTTTTTCTGTGTTTAACTTGGTTTTTCCACACATTTGGCTGTGGGACCCTTTTTAACACACAATCTATTAACATCCCTCTGAACTGGTCATCTGTGGAAACATTTTTGTGAAATGCTGCTCTC
Source organism: Pongo pygmaeus (assembly GCF_028885625.2). Lineage (NCBI taxonomy): Eukaryota > Metazoa > Chordata > Mammalia > Primates > Hominidae > Pongo > Pongo pygmaeus. The sequence continues at coordinate 100,685,453 of NC_072385.2, forward strand.
TGGGGCCAGCTTCAAAGACTACTGTAGGAGTCTCTTCGTGATTATATTTGCTTCTATCTAGGCCCCGCTGCTGCTAAAGCCTACCCACCATCCTGTAACTGTCCCATGATTATAAAATGACCATCCACCATAGGATGGATTCAATCACTGGACTCAGTGAAAAAAGTCAAACCACTGTGGCAGCAACTCCTCTCCTTCCGATTCTTCTGTCTTCGGGGTAACATGATAAAGGAATTATCAGAGCCCAGAGAACAGCTTGGATTTATTTCTTGACACATGTGTGCTACACATGGATGATGCTGCTAGTAACACACACTTACTCTGTTGGTCTTGGATTCATGACTGCAGTCTACAGATATTACATTAACTTCTCCTTGAAATATTAACAGTAACATGAATCCATCATGGGCTTTCTTCATTACTCATAATACAGTAGGCATCTTCCCATTCATTTTATAGCCACAGAGATTAAGGTCAAAGAGCTATTGAAAAATACAATGTGCTAACAACTCACTTCACCACTGTCTTTCCTGAGGAAGAGTTAATAAAATAAACAGACATTTCCTTTTTGAATCCTATCCCAGCATAGTAAGAGGACACACCAGAAAAATAATTCTAAAATGCACAGGAATGGGTCCCAATTTGATTTGCAAATGCCAAAATAGGGTGCTCAGGTCCAGATCAAAAACTGTTTAAATTCTTACTGAAAATACTGTGCATATTTAAACTAGAAAGTACAGCAGTAGTTCTAAGAGGATGTCCAGAACAGTTAACACCTTCAAATCAATAAATTATCTATCCGTTCCCACTGAGCCATTGACCATTGTAAAACATGATCTGGCATCAAACTAAGTACATGACAGTTTCTGAGATTAAATGAAAATACAATAGAAAATTATGATTAACCTCTGGCAGGCTAAACAAAAGGAATATTAAATATTTCTAAGTGTTTTGAAGAACTGAATTATCAAGTCTGGTTGACCGCAGTCTTAGTTTTACCTGTTGGTTTTCTACTATTATTTGCAAAACATATACCAAGAATAATAGATTCTAAGTTTCATCTTTTCTTAAAATTATATTTAAGTTCTTGGATACATGTGCAGAATGTGCAGGTTTGTTACATAGGTATACAAGTGCCATAGTGGTTTGCTGCACCCATCAACTCGCCATCTACGTTAGGTACTTCTCCTAATGCTATCCTTCCCCTAGCCCCCCACCTCCCAACAGGCCCTGGTGTGTAATGTTCCCCTCCCTGTGTCCATGTAATCTCACTGTTCAACTCCCACTTATGAGCGAGAACATGTGGTGTTTGGTTTTCTGCTTCTGTGTTAGTCCACTGAGAATGATGGTTTCCAGCTTCAGCCATGTCCCTGCAAAGGACATGAACTCATCCTTTTTTATGGTTGCATAGTATTCCATGGTGTATATCTGCCACATTTTCTTTATCCAGTCTATCATTGATGGGCATTTGGGTTGGTTCCAAGTCTTTGCTATTGTGAACAGTGCTGCAATAAACATATGTGTGCATGTGTCTTTATAGTAGAATGATTTATAATCCTTTGGGTATATACCCAGTAATGGGATTGCTGGGTCAAATGGTATTTCTGGATCTAGATCCTTGAGGAATCGCCACACTGTCTTCCACAATGGTTGAACTAATTTAAACTCCCACCAACAATGTAAAAGTGTTCCTATTTCTCCATATCCTCTCCACCAGCATCTGTTGTTTCCTGACTTTTTAATGATCGCCATTCTAACTGACATGAGATGGTATCTCATTGTGGTTTTGATTTGCATTTCTCTAATGGCCAGTGATGATGAGCTTTTTTTCATGTGTGTTGGCCGCATAAATGTCTTCTTTGGAGAAGTGTCTGTTCATATCCTTCACCTACTTTTTGATGGAGTTGTTTGATTTTTTTCATGTAAATTTGTTTAAGTTCTTTGTAGATTCTGGATATTAGCCCTTTGTCAGATGGATAGACTGCAAAAATGTTCTCCCATTCTGTAGGGTGCCTGTTTGCACTGATGATAGTTTCTTTTGCTGTGCAGAAGCTCTTTAGTTTAATTAGATCCAATTTGTCAATTTTGGCTTTTTTTCCCATTGCTTTTGGTGTTTTAGTCATGAAGTCTTTGCCCATGCCTATGTCCTGAATGGTATTGCCTAGGTTTTCTTCTAGGGTTTTTATGGTTTTAGGTCTTATATTTAAGTCTTTCATCCATCCTGAGTTAATTTTTGTATAAGGTGTGAGGAAGGGGTCCAGTTTCCATTTTCTGCATATACAGTTACTCTAGCCTTGTAGTATAGTTTGAAGTCAGGTAGCATGATGCCTCTGGCTTTGTTCTTTTTGCTTAGGATTGCCTTGGTTATACGGGCTCTTTTTCGGTTCCATATGAAATTTAAAGTAGTTTTTCCTAATTCTGTGAAGAAAGTCAATGGTAGCTTGATGGGGATAGCACTGAATCTATAAATTACTTTGGGCAGTATGGCCATTTTCACGATATTGATGCTTCCTATAAAGGAGCATGGAATGTTTTTCCATTTGTTTGTGTCCTCCCTTACTTGTTTGAGCAGTGGTTTGTAGTTCTCCTTGAAGAGGTCCTTCACATCCCTTGTAAGTTGTATTCCTAGGTATTTTATTCTCTTTGCAGCAACTGTGAGTGGGCGTTCACTCATGATTTGGCTCTCTGTCTGTCTATTATTGGTGTATAGGAATGCTTGTGTCTACAGCCATACCACCCTGAATGTGCCTGATCTCATCTAAGTTTCATCTTTATGCCCACATCACTCTCTTACATATTCCCAAAAACCTTCCAGAAAGAAATAAACATAGCATTTCACTTATGATAATGCAACTGAAGGCAACTTTAGAGACAAAGCTTTAACTTTGGGGCAATGGTGCCTAAGCAGAGAAGTCAGAGAAGAACAAGATGGAAGAGGGGAAAAAGTGTTTAAATAAAAACATCAATGGATATTTTCACTTTATAAGGCAGAATTCTAAAAATAAAAATTGTACTGGCCATATACTGTTGAGTGAAAGAAGCCAGACACTAAAGAAAACACTTACTGAATTATTTGAAAGTTCATAAGATAAAATTGATCTGAAGTTGAAAGGGTAGTGATAAGCTCTAGAAAAGAGGGAGCTACACACACACACACAGACACACACACACCACTACTTATCTCACAAGGTTGTATCCAATGTACTTAACACAACGGCTCCACTGAATAGTCATTCAACAAAAATTAGCATAAACAAATAAAAAATAAAAATAAAAAAACAAGTTAGCAAAATATATAAATAAGTAGATTGAAAAGTTGTATAAGGCAATCATGAACAAAAAGTAAATTTACTAATATTAGAAAAAGGAAAATTATCACATTCTTATGCAAACAATATCATAAGAAGAAAAGCTCCATGGGTCAGAAGCTACCATTATAATCTAGCTCTAGACCAATGGCCCCAAACTCCAAGTGGAAATTTCCATAAAATTGCTAGACAGAAAAAGGAAAAGGGTGGGGAGGATGAAAATAAACTTCTGATTCAAAGTGAGTTTATAAACCCAGTTAAAAATTTTAATGCTTGTTTGCTAAGAAACTAATTGAAGCCAATGATTTGAACACAAATATTCTCTAGATGAGAATAATTTTACGAAATGGTCTTACCAAGGTTCTTTAAGGATTTTTAGCATGCCTTAACCTAAAAGAATACTTAAGGAATATAAAACAAGAACAGGTAGCTATGAACAATAATTTATTAGAAACCTTGGAAATGAAAAACAGTCTTAAAATTAAAAATGTAACAAATGAGATAAAGCCTAGATGGGCATAGTAAAGCAGAAATTAGAAAATTGGAAAATGGAACTGAGATAACCATTCAAAATGCAGCAAAAAAGAGAATAAAAAGACAAAAGATTTTTTAAGAGCCATGAAAAACACACTCCAACTTCTGTTTAATGAAAGTTTCAGCAGAAAAGCATGGTGGAAAGTGATATTTGAAGACATAATAGGTGAACACTTTTCAAATTTGAGGAAAAGACATGAGTTTTCAGATTCACATTACACTGAGTAAAATAAAGATAAATCTAAATATAGACACATAGTGATAAAACTACAGAACATAAAGAATTAGGAGATTATCTCAAAAGAGAGAAACACATTATCTACAAAGGAAGTGGTGTCAAAACACAGAAGTCAGAAGACTTTGGTATAATGTAGTCAAGCACCACTAGAAAACAACTATCAACCTGGAATTGTACACACGAGTAGTCTCATTATAAAATGAGTGCAAAATAAAGATATTTTCAGACACATAAAGTATATACTTTAGTGACCCTCACTAAAGGATCTGTTAAAGAATATAACCTCAAAATACAGATTAACCAGATAAAAATACAAGATAGCAGTCAAATTTGAATTTCAAATAAATAATTTGGGATGTACTTACTTTAAAAACGTATTTGTTGTTTATCTGAAATTCAAATTTAACTGGGTGTTCTGGATTTTATTTGGCAAATCCTCCCCAAAAGAAGAAACAAATGCAGAAAACAAGCACAGGATACAAGAAATACTGCCATCAGAAAAATGACAGTAAATTCATTTAACTATTAGCTATATGAGGGAAAAAGGCTTTATTTCCATTAAGTACACCTTTGACAATACCTGTAAAATAATGACTCTGGTCTAAGCCACAAATCCATTTTCTTCCAAATATCCAAGAGGTTGCCATAATGGCCTTTCAGTGTTTCATCGACAAAGATGCTCTCCTTGATCAAACTCTAGTCAGGCTCCTCTGAACCCTCTTCTCAACTAGGCTCTGACTTCATGTATGCTTCTGTATTTGTCGCTGCATTGTCCAGTTTTAGCTAATACCCTGTTAAGTTAGTTTAGCCAGACTCCCCCATGCTGGATATCTGATTGGGTTCCTCATCTTCCACCAACCCCTAGGTAATGTCTGGTCACCCTGATCTGCCTTCAGCAAGAATATCCTCCTAGGTTGGTTGAGCCAGAATCCCCCCTTACCCCTCATGTGTCCTCTTAGTAATTTTTCATCCACTGATACCACACTCTCACCCTCACTCCTTGGTGATACATTTTTACTTTTCCTTATTTTCAGAGTTGAGCCCAATTTCTCTCCCCTACCCCAAAACTCCACTGCAGTAGTTCTTATACCTGTTACAACAGTTACCTGAATAAAGTCTGCCTTACTGTTCTTTAACAAATGTTATGAACAATATTTTTCTTTAACATTATGTTAAAAGCAGAACAAATCCAATAATTGTTTTCCCAGCACATATCACAAAGCCCATAATTAATCGCATGCAAATGGTGTGATTAATTATAAGAGCTTTGCCTTAAAATTCTCAATCATTTCACCTCATTCTACCTGTCTGTTTTAATCCGGCACTATGCTACAAGACACATTCTTTTCTCCAGCCAGGCAGGCTTTCTTGGGGGTCTCACCTGCACTTTCTAGTCCTCATTTATCTAGTGTTCTCAAAGCATTCAAAGACCAATCTGCCTTTACCTGTTCACAGTACTGCAGTTCACACTCAATATTTTTTTGGTAATCATTAAGAGGTCTGAAACGCAAGCTACAGTCCAGACAAGCGCTTTGTAACCAAAAAGTCCTTATGCAGAATATTGATCAAGGCTGTGGAGTCTCATTTAATAACAGATATGCCCCCTGAAAATATGTACATTATCTCTTCTTTTCTCCAAACAAAATGTGGTTTCAGATGCACTCCGAGGAACATTTTATCTAAAAGGAGCCTACGCTGAAAGTTTTGGTAATGAGTATTCTTGTGCCTCAATGTATCGGTTTCATAAATTTATTTTATTAAAGCAGAACGAGTATAATAAAACGATGCTGAAAGAAACTTATGTGGCTAGCTCTTTCCTATTTCCTTTAATGGGCTCATAGGGAGCCAGCTAAAATTCAGCTAGTTCGAAGAGTAAATAAAGCACATTGCATCCTGCTCATTCAAAGTGATTTCATTACACTAAATTCTAAGGGCAGGAACGATGTCTTACCCATCATTCATCACACATACTTTCAGTCTATAGCTAGGAGTGCCCCAGCGATTAATGTTTGTGGAATACTGAGTCATTTAAAAAGTCTTCGAGATGATCTATGAAAAAGGAATATACACACACTGAATTATAAAAGTGTAGACGTCTTTTAATTACATTCAGCACGTGCTGAGGTATTGTGGTATTGCCCACAGTACGTGCTAAAAATGTAGAAAATAATACTAAGTTGATTTTATCCTTGTAAACTGAAACTGGTGAGTGACTTTGGTATGTCAAAGGAGATACTTGCTTTTAATAAAATCACTCAACAGACTGATTCCCCACGTACTTTCAGAACCAAATTCTATTTTTGAAACTTAGATTTACATCTAACTTTTTAAGAACCCACTTATGGCAAAATATGGACAAAAGAGAGTACTCAGTATTTCCACTCAGGGAAGGACTAAGTATTAAAGAAAAGCAGCATGGACGTAGGAGCTCTTAGTATTATTTCCACGAGGTATTATTTCATTGAATTCTAGTTCTACATCAGACCTTTATAGCATAATAATCAAATGACAAATGCCGCTCTAGATCCATCAGAGCATATAACTGTATTGTTTGTTATGATAAATGAAGCAAATTATAACAATTCCATAATGCTGAGGGTAGCAAGGCTGTTTTGGAGCTCCGTGTGTGTATATGTAATAAATCATTCGTTTGAAAAGATAATTGCAGCACCACTAGAGAGGAGGAAAAAAAACAACTTTGAAGGCAATTATTTGAAAGCTCCTCAAATTAACATGTATACAGTTGGTTCTTTGTTACCGAGTGCACATTAGTAAAAGTTGTTTCAGGACATTAGTTCACTTAGTTGAAGGAAATAATGTAATTCTAGTTATTAACCACTTTAATTTTAAAAGTGCTTTGTAAACTGAGAAGACATTAGACTGCAAGAACAATGCGGAAGGCACAAGCAATTAGATGCTAAATGGGCTCCTTTTGAAAACCTTTAGGAAAACAAAATCAAAAAGCTTCAGGGCTCTAGGAAAACTGAATGTACATATGTAATGTGAGCAAGTTCGATTTCATTTTACTGACCATCAATATCACAAAGGGAGTGAAATTAAGCCCTTCTCTCAATAGTAATTTTAATAGATTTCCTGAATGAAATCATATTATGAGTCAAATGCCTTTGTAATGTAATTTAGCAGTGCCTCCTTGAGGACCCATGAAACAGAATTTTGTGTGTTACTTCACTCTAGAATCATTGCCAAAAAGTATAACACTGCTTTACAAATATCCTCCAGAGATCTAAGCTGGGATTTGGTGTTACCAGTAGACCATCAGTGAATTGACTAAGGCGGAACCATCTAATATGCTCAGTATGAACAAAGTTTGCTGAGGGTCAGTCAGCCGTACCAACAGAGGAAAATGCAAAAAAAAAAAACCTCATGCAATTACTTGAATAAGTCTCCACTCTAACATACAAAATAGACAGCAAGTGATTACTCGCAAATTTGCACTTCTATCGCTTCTAAAGTGGTATTTTTATTAATATAAATTGTTCAAAACACTAATCAGCCAGTAGAAGAAATGTATTGTACAACTTTCTCTCCCTCCCTCTCTCCTTCCTTCCTCCCCTCCTTCTTTCTTTTTAGAGACAGGGTCTCACTTTGTTGCCCAGGCTTCAGTGCAGTGGCACGATCATAGTTCACTACAGCCTCGAACTCCTGGACTCAAGCAGCCCTTCTGCCTCAGCTTCTCAGTAGCTGGGATTACAGGCATGCACCACTACACCCAGCAAATTTTTATTTTATTTTTTTTGTAGAGACAGGGTCTTGCTTTGTTGCCCAGGCTGGTTTTAAACTCCTGGCCTCAAGCAATCCTTCCGCCTCAGCCTCCCAAAGTGCTGGGAATACAGGCATGAGCCACTACACCTGGCTGATAACCATCACTTTTTAATCAAATAAAACAAAATTAATATTAATTGCTTTGACTTCTATTAGCTCTCACAACTGACGGCATATCTTCCAATTAGCTAATATCTGCATTAGTGATACTTTACAAAATATAAACAAATATATAATTGGTAAAGGTGGCCATAGGTGGTGTGAGAGTATAACCCTGGTTAGGGCCGGGTGCAGTGGCTCACACCTGTAATCCCAGCACTTTGAGAGGCTGAGGTGGGCGAATCACAAGGTTGGGAGATCAAAACCATCCTGGCAAACATGGTGAAACCCTGTCTCTACTAAAAATACAAAAAAATTAGCCAGGCGTGGTGGCACACGCTTGTAGTCCCAGCTACTTGGGAGGCTGAGGCAGGGGAATCGCTTGAACCCAGGAGGCGGAGATTGCAGTGAGCCGAGATTGTACCACTGCCTCCAGCCTGGCAACAGAGCAAGACTCCATCTCAAAAAAAAAAAAAAAAAAAAGAGAGAGAGTATAACCCTGGTTGGGCTTATTAACTATCTTTGTGACCCTGGGAAAGTTATTTACTTGCTCTGTGTCTCAGTGTCTAACTGGGACTAATAATGCCCAAATCTCATAGGATTGTTTTGAAGATTAAACCAAGTACATAGCATATGAACTAACCCATAGTAAATGATCAATAAAGGTGAGTTCCCTTTCCCTAAAACAGAACAAGATGGTTGATAGCATAAGTTCTGGCCTCATTCTACCTTGGTGTAATTCCTACATGTAGCACTTATTAGCAATATGCTGCACAAATGACTTAGCCTCTCTAGGTCTCAATTTCTCCTGTAAAATGGGGTATAATAGTACCTACTTTAAAAAGAAAACTTAAAGGCTAATGGAGATAACTGATATAAAGTGCTTATTAAACAAAGCATCTGGCACACAGTAAATTTAGTTATTAAAATCAAATTAATTCATTAAATTATTTATTTATTTCCCTCTTTATAAGTTTATGACTTCTGGGCTTACAAACATAGTTTATCATGAATCACTAAAAATATGTTGGTTTTATTTGTAAGTCATTGGTACTTGACCAAATAAAATAAAGCTATAATAAGAGCTTCTTGGCCAGGCGTGATGGCTCATGCCTGTAATCCCAGCACTTTGGGAGGCCGAGGTGGGCGGATCACGAGGTCAGGAGATCAAGACATTCCTGGCCAACATGGTGAAACCCCGTCTCTACTAAAAATACAAAAAAAGTAGCCAGGCATGGCGGTGTGCGCCTGTAATCCCAGCTACTCAGGAGGCTGAGGCAGGAGAACTGCCTGAATCTGGGAGGTGGAGGCTGCAGTGAGCCAAGATTGTGCCACTGCACTCCAGCCTGGCGACAGAGCAAGACTCTGTCAAAAAAAAAAAAAGAGCTTCTTATATCATCAATAACAAATGAACCCTGTCTTCATCCACATCAAATCTATTTTTTAAAAATTGGGCCTCTGGGTTCACAAAAGTGAGTAAGACTGGGTCCTTGATGTCTGAGAAATCAGCCTGTCAGGAAAAGAAAGAGGTGAACAACAACATATAATGTGAATAAATAATTCCAACACAGAGTAAGAGGAAATCCTACTACTGTCTGGGGGACTCTCATGGTGGTTATCACTAAGGGTGTGGCATGGAGCATAAGTAGGGGACTGATCTTCAGGCCAAAAAGAGGAGCTACTTGGAGGCAAGGTTTCTATATTTTCTGTTTAGAGGTACTACGTTAACTCTAAATAGACTATGAAAACTTAAACTGTTAAATTCCTGATTGCTCTAGGAATTATAATATAAATGGTCTATCAGTTACTATATACATTATAATTCCTAGAGCAATCCCTTTAAAATAGTACAAAAAGGCCAGGCACAGTGGCTCACACTTGTGATCCCAGCACTTTTGGAGGTGGAGATGGGTGATTTGCTTGAGGCCAGGAATTCGAGACCAGCCTGGCCAACATGGTGAAACCCCATCTCTACTGAAAATACAAAAATTAGTCAGGTGTGTTGGTGCTACTCAGCTACTCAGGAGGCTGAAGCAGGAGAATCACCTGAACCCAGGAGGCGGAGGTTGCAGTGAGCTGAGATCATGCCACTGCACTCCGGTCTGGGCAATAAACAAGACTCCGTCTCAAAAAAAGAAAAAAAAAAAGTAAAATGATGCAAAAACATATTGGTAAAAAGCCAACAGATAAAATGGAATTCTAAGGAAAGGGAAAGAAAAGAACAAAAAAATTCCTGATCAGACAAAGATGTTTAGATAGACCTAAATCTAACCACATCAATAATTATGAGGTAGGAGATCAGCAGGACTTATTTTCTGAGCACTAATCATGACCCTGCTAATCAAAATAGGATGTAGCAGAAAAAACGGCCAGAACCAACTAAGGGCCATGAAGGCAACTTCTAGTCGCCCTCACTGCTCATTAGCATAAAGACACTCCCACCAGCACTATGACAGTTTACAAATGCCATGACAGTGACCCAGAAGTTATCTTACATGGCTCCAGGAACTCCCCATTTATTTTCTAGAAAATTCTAAATAACCTGCCCCTTAATTAGCATATTATTAAGAGTGAGTATTAAATATAGCTAGCCAGCAATTTACGGGGACTGCTGCTCCGGATGGCTACTGTTGCTGTATGCTGCTGCTGCTGCTACTATGCTGGGCCACCCCACCTGTGGGATAGCCCTGATCTGTCTATGGAGCAGCCATTCTGCTGTACCTGCTACTCTAATAAACTTGCTTTCTTTCACTGCTGGCTCAGCCTTGAATTCTTTCCTGAGCAGAGCCAAAAACCCTCTCAGGCTAGGCCCCAATTTTGGGGTATGCCAGGATCAAATACTTTAGATTATACTGCAATAAACACCCCTATTAAGAGGCAGGGATATCAGAATGTAGAAAAGATGCAAGACTCAACTACATGTTGTCTATAAGACACCCATTGTAAAGGTAAAAAAACATAGACTGAAATTTGCTAGAGGTGAAAGAAAAAAATTCATTCCATAATCGTAGCAGGCAATTTTAACACCTCTCTCAACAACTGATAGAATAAGAAAAATTTCAAAAGTATTTGCATATTAAGCAATACGTTTCTAAATAATCCATGGGTCAATAACAAAATCAGAATAATTTTTAAAAATTGAACTTATTATTGCAGCACCAGTCACAATAGCCAAGATACGGAATCAACCTAGGTGTCCAAAAACAGATGAATGGATAAAGAAAATTTGGTGTATATGCACAACAGAATACTAATCAGTCATAAAAATGAATGAAATCCTGTCATTTGTATAACATGGATGGAGCTGGAGGACATTATGTTAAGTGAAATAAGCCAGGAACAGAAAGTTAAACACCACATACTCTCACTCATAAGTGGAAGTGAAAAAAAGTTGATCTCATTGAAGTAAAAAGTAGAACAGAAGATAACTAGAGGCTGGGAAGGGTAGAGGGAAGGTGAAGGTAAAGAGAGATTTGTTAAAAGATACGAAATGACAGCTGATATCGTTTGGCTGTATCCCCACCCAAATCTCATCTTGAATTCCCACATGTCGTGGGAGGGACCTGGTAGGAGGTAATGAATCATGGGGACAAGTCTTTCCCTTGCTGTTCTTGTGGTAGTGAGTAAGTTTCACGAGATCTGATGCTTTTAAATATAGGCGTTCCCCTGCACAAGTTCTCCTTTTTTTGCCTGCTGCCATACATGTAAGATGTGACTTGATCCTCCTTGGCTTCCACCATGATTGTGAGGCTTCCCCAGCCATGTGGAACTGTAAGTCCAGTTAAATCTCTTCCTTTTGCAAAATGCCCAGTCTCAGGTATGTCTTTTTCAGCAGGGTGAAAATGGACTAATACAACAGCTAAATAGGAGGAATAAGTTCTAGTGTTTTGTAGCTATATAGTTTCAAATAGGTGGAAGGAAGATACACTGAATGTTCCAATTATAAATGTCCAAGATGATGGATTTGCTAAATACCTTGATCTGATTACTATACATTTTAAGTATCAAAACATCACTACATACCCCATAAATATGTATAATTATTATATGCTGATAAAAAATAAAAGGAAATTTTTTAAAAACTTGAACTTAAAGATAAGAATATGACACAAAATTAAGGGACACAGTTAAAGTCAGAATCTAGACTGATAGAAATTTACAGCCTTTTATTTATATTTCAGAAAAAGAAGAAAGGCTGACATCAATGACCTAAGTATGCATCTAAAGAAATTAGAAATAGTAGCAATTGAACAAAAAGGTAGAGGAAAAGAAAACAAAGATCAGGAATTAGTGAAATAGACAAATGTTTTCAACAAAGCAAATAACTGATTCTTTGGGGGAAAAAATTGGTAACATTGATAAACCACTGGCAAGCCTAATTCAAGAAAAACAAATATAGCACAAGTAGCAATATAACTAAAAGGGATGGGGGGTTGCTATATAAATTAAAAAGAAAAGAGCATATTAGGAAAACATTTCATATTAACAAATTTGACATTTTGGATAAAATGACGCTTTCTAAGGTAATACAGATTATTAAAACTGACACAAAGTAGTAATGGGAAATCTGAATAATAGTATAGCTATTAATTTGCTCCATAACTGAAACACTTTCTAAAAGAAAACTTCAGGACCAAATGTCTTCTCTTGTGAATTATGCTAAATACATAAGAAAGAAATAACACCATAAAACTATCTAAGAGAGAGTAAGCCTTCTGTCTTCAAATATCTACGAATGGTAAAAAATGGCAAACAAATAAACACAAACACACCATACCAAGAGAACATATGTATATTTTATCCATTTGACATTAAGAGAAATTAGGAGCATCTGACATTCTGGAAAATGTATCTAACAATTAGCTATGCAGGACTGGATTAGTGAAGGGTAAATAAGGACCCTCCTCTGTCCTCTAGTTTAATGGAACAACCACAAGAAAGCCTTTTCTGCAGAATAGAGTTCCCCAACAACCTTGTAATGAAATGTCTTTGGAAGTACTAAGCTTCCTGTCCATAGAGGTGATTTGACAGCTTCTTAATAACTATTGGCCAGGGATATGATAGAGTATTTTTACCCTGAGCAGTATATAAGGTTAGATGGCCCATAGTCACATTCCAGTTCTATGATGCTATCATTACCATCTGTCCCCTGGGACAGAGACTGTGCACGAAAAGAAAGGAATTACATCTCAGCCTTTCACATAAGTTTTAGCCCCTCGACACCTAGTTTCCTGAAGTGTCCCCTGTTATTAGGTATGTCTTGTTTTGTAGGACAGTTAATCATTTAGTGGCCTGTTTACAAACATTTAAAGGCGTGTTTCTAGGGCAGCCATAATATTTCTCTTCAGTCTGTACTTCTGTGTGCTAAACACACTCATGTTTCTAGGCCCTTCACAAACTTGGTTGACTTTATTAACCAAAAGACAATAATGAACACTGAACACCCAAACCCCAAAATCAGTCTGATGGGCACCGTGTACAAGGTTGTTACTTCCACTGCCCTGTTCATTCTATTTCTACTAATGCATCCTACAGATGTGCTAAGGCTATAGACTTTTATCCAAATCTATAAAACAGTAACTTGGTTTATATTGTAAAATATGCATCTTAAAATCTATTCATTATTTAATTTAATCTACTCATTCATCCATCTAATTAATTCAATGATACCTTAAATTCTGACTCTAAAATAATGTAGATTAATCCACTATTCCCATGTTACTAAGTTTTGCAGATGTTTCTCAAAATGTGTCATGGGTGTCCTCTCCTTAAGTGGTTAATTCTAATTTTCTCAACATTCTGTGACACACGATGAGGGCTTACAATATTTTTAAGACAAAGTCTTTTAAAGACAGACTATATGTGCATTTCTAAATAAATTATTTTATGTTACCAAAGACTCTACATATCATAAAAGTTACACAGATGCACTATAGACAATTGAGAAAATTCTCAGATAAAAAATCAAGATAAAAAATCATTCCTTTAGCATGAGCCATTTGAATAGGGTGATTGATAATTTACTTGAGAAAATTCTCAGGTAATCAAGATATTCCTTTGACATGAGCCATTTGAATAGGGGGTTAACCTATACTCTGTAACATGACCTTAATCTACTCTATACTAAATACATATGCTGGTGAAGGATACAGAGCCTCAGAACACAAATCAGAAGACATGTGCCATGTTCTCAACATGGCTTTTGGTTGTATCAGACTCTGGGAGGCTCTCTGCTTTCTCAGTTTCAATGTATACATATTTCCAAGTTACTAATAACAACATCTTCATCCTAGACATGTAAAGGGAAATTAGAAGCATTGGTCTTCCCATAAAGTAACTAAAACAAATATGATATCATATATGGGTACTAAACCAGGCCTTGGTAAACTCAAGTTATAATCTCAGCTCTATGCTGCCACAAGAAAGTCACTTAACCTCTCTGAGCTTGAGTTTTCTCATTTATAAAGTAGACACTGGACCAGACAATCTCCTAGCTTCCCCCTGCTTGTACAACTTTGCTGTACTGTTCAACATAAACCAAGCAAAAGTACTCAGGGCATTTCACACTTAGCTATATCGCTTTTCTTATTGCCTAGGCAAAATGTGTTTACTCTGATATCTAGTTCCTGAGATGACCAACAACATTTTGATGAGAGGAGAAAAGGGAACTCTGTTGCCCAACCATGCATTGGCAATGAAGCAGAACTGCTAAGTACATGTGGGTGCCAGCAAGCACATGTGTGCACACACCCATGCAAGGATATGAGGTGACTAGCATGGAAACCACAGTGTGCTCTCTAACGTGATCCAAACTCTTTTAAATTCTATCCAAACTCTTTTAGATTAAAAACTTGCATCAAGCTTCAGTGGTAGTAAAGCAATTCCAATAACCATATTTTAAACTTATTTCCTTACATTTCCTTAGCCAAAAGGAGTGAACACGAAGTGGTTCACTGTGACAGGCTGGGCGAATGCGCAAGCCGTGGCAAACAACTGAAGTTTCTAAAAAGCCAAAACAACTGTTGAGTCCACATCAATGAATTCAGTTAGTCTTACCTTGGCAAAACGTGTTGTTAACCCGCTTATAACCTGGTAGGCATTCCATCATTTGGTTGTATCCATGATAAGCTGTAAGGGAAGAAATGCTTTGTTACATACTTAAATTCTTACAATCTTAGACAATTATAAGTGATATCTGAAGCCATTTAAGGCATCAGCAAACTTACTTATTCATTTATTAGTATAAGAAACCAATACCAATGTATATCTCCATAATTTCTTTCCCATTCTGCTTATTTTTCAGGATACTTCTTATTTTGCAATAAAGTCCCAACAAATTATCAGTAAATCTTTATTATGTTAACTGAAACAATCCTAAGATTGTTGTACATTTTATTCTAATTAGTGATTACATATTTCCATCACAAAGGATCTATTCCTCCCCATTGATGTGCTTCAGGTTTTGGATTTTCTTATCCATTGTAGGTAGGGTTACTACACGTCCTGGAACATTCTGGGTAATGTCTGTTATTCCAGCAAAGTTAATTAACAGTACTTTACTCCCCAAAGCATCCCAGTTTAGACAATAAATTATACACTCATCCTAATTGCTGGCTCGGGTATCACAGTCATGAGATGACTCTCACTATTATGAACCTGAGAAGAACAGGCAGGTGATGAGAGGAAGTCAGGAAATTAAAAGGGCTGCACTCAGAATATGCAAACAATACAAATGTTGCAATCACCAACTTCTCAACAAAACCCTATTTCCTGAGATTCTGATACTCTAGAGTGAGATTTGAGAGACCACCTGGCATAGCGGATGCAGCCAAAGTTCTGGGATGTGGCAGAAGTGGGTTTCAAATCCTCTTCCTATCAATAGCTGTGACCTTGGGAAACAAGCCTCTTGGGTTTCACACAGACATTCTATACAATGAGGGTATTCCCATCTACTGAGCAGGGAAGAATTCTTCTGCAGTTTAGAGATAATTCATGAAAAATGCCTACCAGAGGGCCTAAGTGTGATAAGCACTCCCAAAGTGTCAAATGCCATTGCTATGTCCTGCAGTAAGGAATTCTTCTATTAAGAGGCTACTGTGCAACAGAAAACAAGCTAAATCAAAATGGGATGAAAGATTAGACCACTAAAAAAGACCTGAAAGAGGAGTAAAAGGGGAAAGTAGAAAATAAAAAGGGAAATTTTCTTTTAAAAAATAAAATTATTTCAGCCCCCCCATATGCTCTTTATCTGTCACCACTAAAGGAACAGGGTGAATATGTACTAGGGTGTCCCTCTTCTCCTTCAATTCTTTTCTTTGCTGTATTTCCCCTCTCTTCAGATTCCCCCGAATGCCTAAAAGATCAGAGTGAGGCATCTGGGAAAGGCAAATTAAAAGAGGGGAGATATGGGCGTGTGGGAGTCCCCCCATTCAGCTCCTTGGCTTCAGGTCTGTCTTGTCCCATAGACCTCTGGGGCAGGCTTCCTACAGAGATTGTGGGATCTCTGGCTGCAAATTCCTCAAAGTCAAAAGAGATGGATATTAACTTGTTTTAGAAGTTTCAACAGTCATCTACTTCAAGGCAGAAAGCCAGATCAGGCAATCTCTTACAGTCCTCCTCAGCTTAGGATTTTATATTCTTCTCAAAAGTTTTAAAGGACAAGTGACTTGTTCATGCTAAGCACATTTCTAATGGGTCACAAACTATGTAATGAAATCGTTTGCAGATTTAAAATTAAGTTTTCACAGCAAAAAAATGATCAACAATGAAAGGTCTTTCTGTATGTGGCTAAACAAAAACTTCAAATGTTAAATAAAAGCCACTTGAAAACTAGTTTGAGTGAAAAAAAAGAGGTGTGGAATACAAAACCATAGCGTAGAAAGCCAAGGAAAGTCTGCTTCCTTCCAAACTGAATATGATTTAGAGAGGAGTCTCAACCAAGGAAAGGAAAACTTTTTAAATGACACAGGAAGAATGTGACCCTGAGTGTGTTTCTTGGGAGTGAGTCACTTAAGAGGACACAAACAGAATAAATGTCAAGATGTTAACAGTTTACTTCATTCACAGTCCACTTTGCCCTTCCTGAAGTGAAGGCAGTCTCTTCAGTTTTATACATTAAATGAGCCAACATATGGATTTTTTTCACCAACATTTAGTTAAAAGTGACAGCAACTTTGCACTTTCACATTCAACTAAGTCCTTATCAAGATTAAAATATAGAGTTCACAAACCACAGAAATCAGTGAACTCATCTTAGATAAAAATGATGCAATTCTAGACAAAAATGACAAAAGGTCAAGAGTGGAAGTTAGGGATTAAAAAAAAATACAAGGACAGGAGGAATCCCTTTACCTTTAATGTCTATCACATCCCTGCTACTTTGGGGTTTGGACACGAGAGAAGAGAAGCAGCTAAGCAAAAGATACACAAAGAAGGGGGTAAATGAAAAAGAAAAATAAGAAAGATGGGGAAGGTATTTAATATTAGAGAACACAGACTTAGGCCCAAAACAAAGTTCTATGAACCTAACTTCCCTCATCCTTAATCCTTAGACCAAACAGTGGAAAACATATCATCCTCCTCAATATTCCTACAGACAGACAGACATAGTAAACAAAGAAGAGGCAGGTTTAAAAAAAAAAAAGATGGCAACGCCTTTTCAATGTTTTAGGTATAGATTCCTGCTTAATGAGCTGTAAGACTCAATGGCAAATGAAAGAGCTGGGAGTCGAACTCAGGTCTACCTAACTTCAAACACTAAAATTTTTAAATCAAACCAAATGTATCATAGCTATCCCTTTGGTCAGGTTGCCAAAATAATTTTAAGCAAATGGATCTTCCAGTGAGGATGAACCATCACACTCAACCTACTTCCTGGAAATTTGCATTGCAAATGATCATTGAATCAGCTTAGAACATCTACTTGGAAAATTCTCTCAGTACTGAAAATGTCCTTATTTACATGGATTATTTTTGTAAATGAAGAATTCATTAATTATGAGGAACTTCGATAGGCATTTCCAAAAGTTAGTCTTCTAAAAAGAGATGAGTAGTATCAATAAAATAAATAAAATTACTTGCTTTAGGCATTTAGAAAATCTGTAAGTTTGTGAGACAAAGAAGTCCAAATGAGAGACAATTACTTAAAATGAATTGTTATACTGGTAGAAGAACAAATAGTGTAAGAAAGAGATATGGAATACTAATGCCCAGATGGCAAATCCTAGATTGAATATAGAGGTTTAAAAGGCATTTAAGAATACAATCAAATCAACAGATAAGAGGAGTAAACAAAAATTATTCATTTAAAGCAAATGAGAAATTTCTTGCAGTATAAAGAACAAAAAAAATTATAAAAACTTCAGTTATATGAGGCAAAGAAAGATGACTGACAAAAATATCACTTGCTCTCTTGGCAAAAACATGATGAATAAGGGTCAGAAAGCTCAACTTAAACCCAGTCACCTCTGTCTCTAAAAAGTATTTATGGCCAGGTGCGGTGGCTCACGCCTGTAATCCCAGCACTTTGGGAAGCAGAGGCAGGCAGATCACCTGAGGTTAGGAGTTGGAGACCAGCCTGGCCAACATGGTGAAACCCCATCTCTACTGAAAATACAAAAATTAGCTGGGCATGTTGGCAGATGTCTGTAATCCTAGCTACTTGGGAGGCTGAAGCAGGAGAATCACTTGAACCCAAGAGGCGGAGGCTGCAGTGAGCCGAGATTGCCCCACTGTGTTCCAGTCTGGGCGACAATAGTGAAATTCCGTCTCAAAAAGAAAAAAAAGTATTTATCAGAAATCAGTTATCCAGAGTTAATACTACACTGAAAAACTAAAGGTACAAATTATTGTCAGGAAGAGAGTATTAAAAAGGTGTAAACCTGATTTATTCAAATCAACAGGTTCTGAACAATACTTTAAAAGCAAATCAAAGCCTGGGGGTGTTAATATAGATTAATGTTGCTGAGGTCTGTGACAGCATAAAACCAGTGTTAGAAAAAATGGGAAAGAACTGTGTCCTAGGGATTATAAATTTCTCTTTTACAAATCAACAACCAATTATTTCTCCATTTTAACTTTCCTTTTAATGAAATTTGAAAACCGATAATATAACAAAAACTACAACATAAGTTGTGGATATTAATAAAAATCTCATTTAAGGAATTTAAACCTAGGAAATAACAACTGCACTTTTTATAGGGTTTGAAACATTTATTTACCATTTTAAAAGAGATCTTATTTTCTCTTCCCGAGACAAAAAGTCCATTTTAACTCATTACCACTTAAGACTTTTTTTCCCCATAAGTAATCCAGCTAAAGAGGATAATTAATAACTGTGCTTATTACAAAATAATTGACATGAAAACTTTTTCAGACTTGTAAATTTTCTGGAAATGCACATCATAGTACTACATTCTAGAGTTCAGTAGGAGAGTTCTTTGAAAGTCTAATATTGCCTCATCATTAAAGGAGTAATCATAAAAAACAGATATGCTACATTAACCTGCAAAGGAGTGAGGAAACATTACTTACATGGTTTCTTGGGGCATTTCTGGCATTTGTTAAAGCCCCAGGAGGTACCCACAGTTCCACAGCAGTCCTCTTGCTTTGAAAGGCCAGGGAGCGCTTTGCCACACTGCAATGATTAGGTGTGAAATATGAAGGTTAATTGAGTGCAGGATGCCCAGCCCTAGAGCACTGCTGTTCCTCACAGTCACACTATAAACCAGTTCCCTTGTTATCGACACAATCAGAAAGGAAAAAAACTATAAAACTTGGAAAGAAAATACCTGGACAGAAATCAATACAACACAAAAATGAACAAGTACATTTCCAAATGGGAGCACCTTGATGTTTCTAGTCTAAGAAAATCTGTCACTGCTCAGAGTACTTTATAAAACTTACGTTTCCAATGCCTTTTTTTCTTAATAAGAGCCTCACAGTGTGTAAGATCAATATAGGCTTTTTAGATTTTAGTTGTATCTGTCTGTTTAAATCTCTTGTGTGGATCATCACGGAACATAACTCTAAGGGTATGGCATGTGTGTAAAATGTGAGAAGATGACACAGGTCCCACCTACAAGAGGCTTCTGGTCTTCCTATAACCCCAAGGCCTGGGCACAGACAGGACAGAAGAAACAACTACTGGCTGGGCCAAATCAGCTCTAGCAGAGACAAAGGCTCCAGGCAGCCAAGTGTTCTGACCCAGGGAGGTCAGCCAAGCTAGGAAGGTGCCAGCATGTTTAAGTGAGACCAGCTTGTGCAGGCAGAAGAGTAGGACTTAGAGGCTACTGGTGCAACACTGGTTGTCCAGTGTTAAGACCAGGTAAGACTCCTGTTCAACCACAGGAAGTGAGAAAAAGCTGAGAGGCAGGGGCCTGAAGTTACACCACCTCAATGGGGCGAGGAAGTGCCTAAGAAAACAGATCCTGCTCTGTGGACCCATCCAAAGGCCAGCCTGAGGGGAGGACCACCTGACTCTCCACCCCTGCTGTGCAGGCTAACACACCCCACATTTTTGTCTCCTGTGCAAACGCAGAGCATCCAAGGGGTTATTCTGCCTTCCTCTGCCTCAGCCTCTACAAAAATCCTCCCAACAGTTTCCAGAGTTGTCTTTCCAAAGACAAATCTGATCACATTACCGATTAAAAACTGACTCTCCATTGTCTGAAAACGGCACACTCTAGAATGATCTATAAGGTCCTTCCTATTCCCACCTAAGGCAATCTCTTGTCCCCATCCACCTCTATCCTGCAGACATACCAAAGGGCTCTTTATTTTCTGAACAAACCATGTCCTTCCAAAAGGAGCATGTCTCACTGGAACACTCTCTCCTTTTTTCTTTCCCAGAATAAACTTTATTCAACCCATGAGATGTATTAATAGCTCTGAAGAACTATCACTATGAAACCTCCCCTATCTCCTTAATTCCAATGAGTTCCTCCCTCCTTTTTACCCCACAGCACTGTCTATACAGTCTACTGCCTCTGCGACGCATTTTTGTTAAATGTGTATGTGTCTTATGTTTATATTCCAGGAGACAGTACACGTTGCAAATGCTCAGGAAACGCTGCATGAAGAAAGGAACAAACAACCTAGGGAACTAAGGAACAAGCTAGTTGTAGGCCATCCAGGCAAGCAATGGCTATGTGAAAACCAATGGAGGGGCCAGGCAGGTGGCTCACGCCTGTAATCCCAGCGCTTTCGGAGGCCGAGGAGGGCAGATTACGAGGTCAGGAGATCGAGACCATTCTGGCCAACATGGTGAAATCCCGTCTCTACTAAAATACAAAAAATTAGCTGGGCGTGGTGGTACGTGCCTCTAGTCCCAGTTACTCAGGAGGCTGAGGCAGGGGAATTGCTTGAACCCGGGAGGCGGAGATTAGTAAGCCAAGATTGCACCACTGCATTCCAGCCTGGCGACAGAGTGAGATGCTGTCTCAAAAAAAAAAAAAAAAAAAAAAAAGAAAACCAATGGAAGTTTAGCATCCATACCCCAGGCTAGTGAGCAGAGTGTGGTGACAGAAGGTCCAGGCACGTGGTGGCCCTCAGAAGGACAGCAGGTAGTAGACACCAGTCACCTGGCAGGCCTCCAGGGGCAACGTTTCTTTCCTGCCAGGTCCAAGCATGCAGCATTCTGATTGAGGTGCTAAGTGACTACATATCCAAATTGTAAAACAAGACCAAACCACAGAAGGCCCAGCTAAGTTTTAGTTACATCATAGCTTTGATGTTCTAAGGTTTTATTATTTTTAATGATTTCAACAGGATGCTGTGTGCTGTCCAACGGCAGTATATGATAGTGATTAAAAATGTGACTCAGGAGTTAGAGAGGCCTAAGTATGAACTCTGACTGTAGGACTTCTTACACGCATTATCTTAGACATTTTCCTACCCATAACATAGAGTGCATAATAGTATCTTTCTCACAGGGTCACGAAACATGAAAGAAAAAAGGCATGTGCAATGCTGAACACTATAGCTGAGCACTTACATGTGTCAGCTGTCATTACCATTATCATTATTATTATTATTATAGATAAAAGCTCCCTACTCCAGATGTCCCATTTGATGCCCCTAATGTTTGTCGGATTCCCCAGGGAGTAGAAGGCGTGTGAGTGGAGTAGATTGTAAATGGTCCTGTCAATCAAACAGGTTAGTCTAACTGCCCTCTCGAAAGTACCAGACTCCATAAGAAATGACTCTATGAGACAAAATGAATTTCCCTAATATAAAAGCCGGTGTTAAAGACATTTTGAGTTAAGCAAAAGTAGGCATACCAAAACAATTGCTTTTTTTTTTTAGATGAACTTGAAAAACCACGTAATTCTGGGGAAGGCACTGAAAAACCCCTAGTGTTAAGTCAGTAAAGCCCAAGACCATTACATCTCATGAAATCGGGGCAGTAACTCCTGCAGACACGTGACACGCATTCCTTGAGATAAGGAAACTCTCTTATAAAACAACACAACTGGATAAACAATGAGTGACGTTGTGTGCCAGATACCAACGCACTGACCCAGGGAAGTCTGTTTGAAGACAGGGCTCTCAGCGAAGTGTTTAACCACGTGCAGTGAGGGAAAGTCCCTGAGGTTGCAACAGCGGCAGGGCCACAGATGAACAGTCTCAGACACGGGGGAAGACTGGACCAAAAAAAGAGTGATGAAGTGGTAGGTGGGTAGGTAGTCACAGAGATGGCAAAACAAACATGCACAGGCACGTACACGCAGAGTGGGGAGAAGAAGAGGGAGAGACAGATCCAACGTGAGAACAAACGGGAACCTGAGAGAAGACAGGCACATATTTGGGGCTGGAATCAGGTAGTTTCCATACTCCTTGAGCTTAATCACAAAACATGTAACCCTGAAATATGAAGGACTGAAGGGAGGAAAGGCGAACAATGACCCAGGCCTAAGACTGGGAACAAAATGATTCTGTAAAAACACAGAGGTCCCCACTGTTGCAACCTGGCTGCCAAAGCATGCTTAGGGTTTATTTCCAGTTTTATAAAATTTATGTAAGACACCAGTTCACATCATATGCAGATCATTCTTGCACTGGACTCTTTAGGTTCGTCTCCTAATCAAGCAAAACACTCAACACTTGCTGATTTTATATGCTCAAAATGTTAGTAGCAGTTAAAATCCAATTTTCACCTTGGATTCCTAGAATGTTTTATTTGGTAGGGCAAAAATAAATCATTTTTTCTCAACTGGGCCTCCAGAAAGGTACAAGGTTTTCATTACATGATTCAGGCCGCTTTATCCCACGGCTTTGTTTTTGCAGGTCCACAGCCAAGAGCAGCATAAGCCATCCAAATTGTTTAAATAAATGGTAGTGTAGGTGGTACCACAACACTGTGTGTGTCTTGAAACTGGGTCTGCACAGTATAAGAATAAGCTACAAGAGATGAAGTCACAGTTATAACAAGACTCAAAGTTCTACATATGCCCTTCAGTTATTTAACTATGAAGAGGCTTCAATGTGCAGCCAAACTCCATCTGAGAGATCTTTGTGGCCAAACTCAGGGCTCTCACCCAAGGGACCACCGAACACCACAGGGTCTCACCTGGATGTAGGAAATGCCTACAGGAAAAGAAGGTGGAGGAAAGATCTTCTCTCTCCCACACCAAAAGGCCACACTGAAGAGAACCACATGGAATAGGATGAGATCAGCATTCAGAAAATCCTTGTCTATGACCGCTAGGTTCTGCTTTTTGGTGAGATGTAATCACACGGATACAGGCTCACGCTAACTATATTTTTACACACAGATTGAGGTGATGTTTTACAAGTTAAAAACACAAATGGAATTCCTTCTTTGTGAATTATTCACTACATTAACATGGAAAGCCTTATCATTTCAGGATGTGTCTTACGAATAAGTAATCCTGGAGAAATGTGCTAAATTTACAACCCAATATTTAGCTAAGTCAAATCCGAAACAAAAATCCTATTGGGTCAAACAAGCTACAGTGCCTCAAAAAGCTCACACAACCTTGGGCTGCAGATTAAGGGACACTACAACCCTACACAGCCGTCCCAGGATTCAGCCCATGCATGACCTAGATGAAGCAGTGCAAGCAGAGAAATGAAAGTTCTGGCAACCAGGTCCTGTGAGGATCAACTGAGGAAAGGCGGAACAGTGAGACTACGGTGCAGACATGATGGCAGTGTTCAGATATCCTGAGCAAGAGGAAGCCTCTTGCATGATAAAGGTCCAGGTTAAGGATCTCTGATCTAAAATGCTTGGGACTAGAAGTATTTTAGATTTCAGTTATTTTCAGATTTTAGAATATTTGCAAATACCAGTTGAACATCCCAAACCCAAAAGTACAAAATCTAAATGGTTCCAACAAGCATTTCCTTGGAGTGTTACGTTGGTGCTCAAAACATTTTGGATTCTGGAGCATTTTGGATTTCAGATTGTTGGATTTGGGATGCTTAACTGGTATTGGCAGGACTAAAGGCTACGAATCAGAGAAAGAGTGGATTCAACCTCATTAAGTAGAAGATCTTTTCAACAGTTAATGCTCCTCAACAGTGGAAGATGCTGACTTCACTAGGAGCTGACCATGGAAACCCATCTCTCAGGGATGCCCAGGATATGAAGCAGATGACCTTTACGACTTCTGCAAGGTCTAAGGTTCTGTGGTCACTACATACTGATAGGTTACATTATCCCATCTAGGAAATACAAGTTACTACACACCACAGCAAAACTCAAGTGTTTCTGCTGCTCTCACATCTGTAATAGGACTGCGTCTGGGCAGACAGCCTCCTAACCACCTCCTTTTGTCTTATCTCCTCCTCCCTCATTTCCACATCTCTAGAGCTGCTCATACTGCCTGGGCCTCTAACTACAGGACTTATACAAATAAGGCAAAAGGAAGAAAAACAAACAAAGCTACTCCTAGCTTTGATTCACCAGTGCACTGGTCATGATTCCTGGAACATTAAGTGCATGAAAATAACTTTCCAACCCTTCCTATGTGCACATCTGTATGAACACTGTGATGCAGATGGTAAGGCTATTCAAGAATCATTACAATTATTCCACAAATATCCATGTTACTACATTTACAACACAAAATTATTATAAGCAATAGTGAAAAAAACCTTTAATTTTGAAGCTAGTTGTCAAAAATTACAGATCGCAGGGTAATGTATGTATCTAAATCTTGGCCTGATTGGGAACACATACTTTCAGACTTTAATCTCATTTTTGAGGTAATACTGTAGCACTTCCCTGATATTCAAAGTTGGGCTATGATCACAGTCACTTTTACATCTGCCTATCAATGTGACAGGAAAGATAGTTCAAAACTTATTTGGTAACCAAGGATTACAATTTTTGTCAATTAAAAACTCCCCACTGGAGTTGCTTCAGAGCTGAATGATGATTTGAAGAGATTGTGATAGATGGTAGAATATGGTTTCATAAGGTTTTATAAGATTTAATTTTCAGGTATTAAAATTGCTGGTACCTATAGTGCCTACAATGTACCCTCATTCCAAGAGTGTTTGCTGCACTGTGCAGAGTCCTGGGGAAGGAGGATCCAGCAGTGGTGGTAAGAGTGCTGGACTGGAATCATTAGACTTGGATTGAAATCCCAGGTACTTCTTACTAGCAGTGAGAAGTTCAGCAGATCATCCAACCTCTCTAACCCAGTAATCCCAACCCCAAAGGATTGTGAGATTAAATGAGCTTGTCCAATCACAGATACTGGGACTCCATCAACCCCCGTGTGGGGATTAGAAAAGGGAAGCTCTAGGATGTGACCAGCACCAGGACATAGAGTTTGATGAGCAGAGCATGGGCTGGACTCCAGGCCCCAATCATCCTCCTCAACTGGTGTCTGGTGTGGGTAAAACCTACAACCAGCATTAAAGTACTAGCCATTTGATAAACTCTCAGGACACATTTATTAAAAGTGTTCAGATATTTAACTATTAAAAGGGCCACTCCATAAAGACAGCCACATGTCAGGAACCTATTACTTAATCTTACTATTTAAAACACTAAAAAATGGTAAACTGAAATACTCTTATGAATTGTCTTCATTACATGTATATAACTCATTTTATTATGCTATGAAGGACCATTATACAATAAAGTATAAAATATTTTAAGTTTCATTAAAGAACATCTTTTAGAGCCAAAGGAGTAAATAACCAAAACCCTAAATGTTAAAGTGATATAGGTCTTAAAAAATACTTGTAGAGACTGTACTGAGAGAAAACATGAAATAAAACAGAAGTCTGATTCATTGTAACTCTTGCAAGAGTAAGTAGGACTGTGTTTAGGCAAGAACTGAAACAAGGAAGTGACTCAATGGCTCTACCCGGGAGAGAGATTCCAAAGAGATGGAACAGCTCTAGCTAAGCATAACACCAACCACCAGCTGGGAGAAGAGCCAGTGGCAATGCAGGAGGGTAAAGACAGGGGAAGGCAGGTCAATACGAAGGAACAAAGAGTGGGTGTGCAGAGTCAGAGAAGATGTGGAGCTAAACCATGGAGGGTTTTCCAAATTTGAGATTAGACGTACAGTTGGATACAAAAATCAACCAGGAAACAGGGGAAAAGACGCATCATAGTTCCTTTTCTCAAAGCAAAAGTTTATATTGCTTCCAATGAAATAATTAGCATCTTTGAAACAATGGTAAGTACAGAAAGACTGATGAGGATGAAGAGGAGGAAAAGGAGAAAGAGATAAGTGTTTTTATAAAGGTAAAGTGTTCTATATCTAGTACTTCCCCTGAAATGTAAAAAAGAATTACCAGGATAAATTACATCATTTGCAGGGAGGAAAAGGAAGAAACTATATTGGAGATAAACATAATCAGGAATAATGAGAAGACAAAAATTTGAAATTAGATGATTGGAGGCCCATTGACTGTACTTTTTCTCAAACAAACAGCAGAAAGGAATTAAGTTCAGCACGAATAATATCTTATCTCAACAAATGCTGTCCAGCCACAGTAAAAAGACTTCTGAACACAAAGCAAGCTCCCAGATATCTACTTGTCTTGCAGCATTAGCACATTATGAACAGGAAACAGACTTTTCTGCACAACCACATTCCCCTTGAACTCAGTGAAAAGCAATGTAAGGATGACCCATAACTGGGTAAATGGCAAGAGGGCAGCTTTTGAAAATACAAAAACATTCACATCCCCACTTTGCCAATTACCACCTCCATGATTATAGGCAAAACTCTCAACACCTCTCTGCCTATTTCGTCTTCTATAAAATGGAACTAGAGACATCCATTTTTCATGGAGCTCTTGAGCGGACTGAGACAACTGTGAGACGGACTCTATGTGAGACAGCCATATGGCCAAGCCCCACTGGTCTTGTATTAGATCTCTTCCCCCAGGCTCCTCCTTTAAAAACCTGGGCTTATTTAACAAAAGAGCAATTATCTAGTAGTTATTCGATATACAATATCCCAGATTCAGACTACAGAGAAGACATGTATAAAATAAACATGTAAGTTAGATATAGAAATAAAAGAAAAAGATATTCTTAAGATCTTGCTAAAAATATTCAGGTTTTCTCAAAAGTGCTCTGGCTAGTAAAGAAATACTCAGTGAATTAATGCTGTGGAGGGCATGTCATTATACGGATTTCATTTTAACTCTGCTTAAGAAGCACAACATGGTATCATGGAATTCCAATAATTCAACTTGTAAATATTGACATTCAAGCGGCAGATGATTTCGCTTTGGGGACATCATGATCCTACTTGTCATGGTGCCATGTTTTGGTGCCAGAGAACCAAGACCATGAAGCATCAGCAGTGGAGCTCACTGTGCTCCTTCCCCTCAAGGATCCATGGCCCAATCACAAAACATCACACAGCATGTGACTCTCTAACTAAGTCAGGTCCCAGAGAATATAGCTGTCCTTTCAGGTTTAGATAGCAATGGTTTCTTATGAATCCTCCATCCCTAGAAGAAATGGCCTAAGAGTCGGTGCAATAGTAGAAAGACTGGCCAGGTGCAGTGGATTACAGATGTGCTCTCACAGTGAGTGTGCCCTCTACATCAGCTCCAGAGTTGAGAGTGTTCTGTAATGTGTGTAGTTCCCTCCACTGTGACCTCTCTCTAGTCCTTCATTTTGTGTTCTGGGGGAAGAGTTCTGATTCCCACGAGAGTGACAAAAGAGGCACAAATTCTGGAGCCATAGCTGCCACACTGAAGCAAAGAGTATTCTACTAGATGGTGAAATGCAACCTGTAATCCCAGCACTTTGGGAGGCCAAGGCAGGCAGGTCACTTGAGGTCAGGAGTTTGAAACCAGCCTGGCCAACATGGTGAAAGCCAGTCTCTACTAAAAACACACAAAAAAATAGCCAAGCTTGGTGGCGGGTGCCTGTAATTCCAGCTACTTGGGAGGCGAAGGCAGGAGAATTGCTTGAACCTGGGAGGCGGAGCTTGCAGTCAGCCGAGATCGCGCCACTGCACTCCAGCCTGGGAGACAGAGCAAGACTCCATCTCAAAAAAAAAAAAAAAAAAAAGTACAAAGACTGGACTAGACACTAAAATCTTCAGTTTTACTCCCCACCTCCCACACAAACTCAACTGCAAACTGATTTACTTCTCTGGATGTTAGTTGCATCACCCATAAAATTGTAAGGAAAGACTACTTGCTAATACTCATTTAAGTGCCTAAGTTCTATGATTTTATGAAAGCTCCAGGGCAAGGCTGAGGGCAGCCAAGGAGCTATGTGGCAGGGCAATCCTATGAAGGTTGGTGTTCCTCAGGTGCCCCCTGTCTGCCAGGTTGATACATTAGATTCCGTGCTGCCACAGCCTGCCTGGTGGTATCCTCATACTCTGACCTGGGCCAACCTAATCAAGGATAACCATAATAACGGGCTGCCTTTTCCTCACCCTACCTCATGCCAGCCCTTTCCTGCTAACCTGTACACACAAAGGGCAGCTCTACCTTCCCGAGAACAGTTATGGCTCTTAAATGGCTCGATTCTAGATTATATTGGGTAGCTATAATGAATGATATAATTATCAATAGGCAAGATCTCAGAAATGATTCAAGATGCTCATGGAAATGCAGATCTTGGGTGTACTGGGCTGTGACCATTATAAAGTCACATTATAATCCATCAACCTACACTGCACAGGTATGTCCCATAAATTATTCCACCCATGCAGGTGCCATCCTTGCCTCCATCCACATTCAGAAGCACATTACTCTAACATTCTGGCACAAAGCCTTGGGGTATTCTAGTAAACAAAAGCTACACTATCAATACTATGAATCTGGGTGAGGAATGTTAATCCTATTTTTTTTGGAAATCTTGAACTTCTTTTCATAAGAATCAGAATGAAGTCCCTTATGGGAAAAGTACTGACTGCATGTAACAGGTTGTTGGATCAATCCAAACTTCGTCTTTCCTCTTCTTCGCTCCTGTTAAACTGTCTTTTCACTATGATATAAACACATCTCCACTCTGGAAAAGTGACTCCTGACAATGTTCTGAGCAAAATAGTGTTTTTCTAGCCCCTGAATCAACTATGGCTCCAAATTAAACTAGAAAATCTCATGAACACTCTTTAGTGTCCCAGTACTAGAACATTAAATATGCTTATTTCTATGCATCGAAAAGTAAAAAGTTCTAAATCTCTAACCCCTATCACTAATGCAACTAGAGCAATATATTTGATCAACTTGTTCTAAGGGTCGTTGTTATAAAGAGCACTGTACGATGCAGAACTGGCTGGGTAACAGGCATTGTCTCATAAGAAGAGGAAAATGTATAAATACTTCCAGATTTTCTAAGAGAACTTGTAAAAAAAATTTGCTTTGGCTTGAGCAGAACATTCTTTATAGGCAAGGGTTTCTTCTTTCTTTTTTTTATTTTTTTAAGTCCACTCAGCTTTCTTTTATTAGAGTAATTAAAACAATGTCAGGCATTTGGGGAATCTGATACAACTATAATCCTCTGATATTTCAGGCTATTGATTTTACAAAGTATCTACTGTGACTAGAGCATTAACTGCTGGAACTGTATCCACAGCGATTTCTGACAGTGTATTTGTTTAAAACCTGCTGAAGCCAAACCATGGGCTTCAAGGAATTCCAGACAACTACTTTAGTTTATGAAGTGGTATTTTAAAAGTTACACTAAGGCAAAAATGGTTTTTAAAGTAATATATGAAGGAAAAAAAAACCTCTTAAGCATGAAACTTATGATTCTACTTGACATCTTTTCTAAAGAAAAGATAGAATTTGCGCTACCTATTTTCTCCACCTCTACAATGATTTGAACATTTCAGCAGTCAAGTCTTCTTCCAGGCTGTGATATGTGTGTTTTGCTCTTAAGTTGCAAAAAGAAAATTTAAGTACAGTACTGTCATGATTATATTCTGACATCATAATTCCTGTCAGCCTTTCCTTGGGGCAAAACAACACAAATCATGTGATAAATCCTAGTACTAGATGGTGAGTAGATCGAATTTATTTTAAGTTTAATTACCAGGAATGTGTCTAAAAAGAAAGACTCATGTTGAGAGAGGGAATAAAGATGTGCATATAGCCATGATTACTATGACCACAGCAACCTGATCACCCCCAAAATGATGAACATGAATGCCTATCTTCTCCAATGCTTCTTTTTTTTTTTTTTTTTGAAATGGAGTCTTGCTCTGTCGCCCAGGCTGGAGTGCAGTGGCACAATCTTGGCTCACTGCAAGCTCCGCCTCCCAGGTTCACGCCATTTTCCTGCCTCAGCCTCCCGAGTAGCTGGGACTACAGGTGCCTGCCACCACGCCTGGCTAATTTTTTGTATTTTTAGTAGAGATGGGGTTTCACTGTGTTAGCCAGGATGGTCTCGATCTCCTAACCTCGTGATCTGCCCGCCTCGGCCTCCCAAAGTGCTGGGATTACAGGCGTAAGCCACCGTGCCTGGCCTCCAACGCTTATTTCTACAACCATATTGAGATAAATCTTCTATATTAAGCTTCATGTCTATAAAGAGATAATGAAAGGAACCAAAAACATTTTAGGCCTCATAGCACTATGTGAAATTGTAATGCGTGCCTCATTTGGTTAAGCTTTCAGTTTTTTCTGTGTCTCTTCCAAGTACACAGAACTCAAAACTAATAATTACCTGTGGTTTGGTTGCAAGTCATGTAGAAAAACTGAAAGCCACAAATAACACTAACAGGTTCATTTAGATCCCTGGGTGCAGGGCACCATGTCTGTCTTGTCCACTGCCCTGACTCTTCTGGCAGAAACATCCATTGTTCCCCAAAGAGCCACTTGTTTCCCCACATTTCCTAGCTCCAAAACTATCTGTTGGATTGCCATAACAAAATACCATAGACTGGGTGGTTTAAACAATAGATTTTTTTTTAATTTACTCACAGTTCTGGAGACTGGAAACCCAAGATTATGGTACCAACATGGTGGATTTTTGGTGAGGCCCCTCCTCCTAGCTTGTGGGTGGCTGCCATCTGGCTGTGTGCTCGCATGGACTCTTCTTTGTGCAAGTGTGTGGGGAAAGCAACAGAGAGGTCAAGCTCACCGGTCCTATCACATCAGGGCCCTGCCCTTACGATCTCACTTAACCTTAGTTATCTCCTTTTAGGCTCTGTCTCCAAATATAGTCGCATTGGGGTTTGGGGCTTCAACATATGAATTTGGGGATGGGAGGCATAATTCTATCCATAGCACTAACAGGTATGGCCATGGGACTCATCCTGAACAGGTGGCTATGGGAAAGGGAATGAGTGTGGTCCTTTGCAGAACCTCTCGTTCCCTGCTGTAGGAATTAAGGAAGCCATATATTCTGGATAACATGGCAGTAACATGATGGAACCACTAGCAACCCAAGTCCCTGAAATATACAGAGCAGAGTCCTCTGCTCACCTCTAACATGTCTAATGCACACAAAACGTAAACTTTGTTATGCTAATGTGTTACTGAAGCACAACCTAGACTAACCTAATATATTTACCCACAATTCATCTGTGCCTAGTTCTGAGATCAATTCGTAAGTGATCCTGGCCTTATAAAAAGTGCAAGCTGGTGAGGAAGAGAAACGAGGCACAAAAGCAACAATTTTAAAATATTTAAATTCAAAACTGTCTGATTAGATTCTAAATGCAATAAAGATTTAAGGAACAGAGAGAAGTGTGGGTTGAAGAAGTATTAAAAAGCTTTTCAGAGAAACTGATACTAAAGAGGAGTCTTCCAAGTCAGTAGGATTTGAGAGACCAGTATAGGTTATTCATTCACTCTATTTGACATTGACCTGTCCATATGGCCTGTGCATATGTCAGCACCAGTGGTGTCTAAGATTGCAGAAAAGAGCAAAGATGTAGAAATCATCATAGAGGTTTGGAGGGCTCAAAGACACCTTGGTAGTCTCCTTAGCCAATCCAATTATTTGAAAAATGAAGAAACTGAGGGCCGAGATATGATGAATTTGCCAAAATGGAAAGAGAGCTATTGTCTTGGAAATACCAACACAAGCTAGTCCCAATCTTTGAGCCTCAAATTTCACATAAATAAATGGGAGACATAAATGTCTACTTTTCCTGTTTCTCCTGATTGTTTTGAAGGTCAAATCAGCTGTCAGTTTTCTAAAAATGCATTGTCTTACAGAGGCTTGCCCCATGGCCAGGTATGGTGGCACACACCTATACTCTTAGCTACTTGGGAGGCTGAGGCAGGAGGATCACTTGAGCCCGAGAGTTTGAGGTTGCAGCATGCTATGATCCTGCCACTGCACTCCAGCTTGGGCAACAGAGTGAGACCCTATCTTAAAAAAGAAAAAGAAAAAAAAAAAAAGAGGCTTATCTCAAAGCCACGGAATGTTAAGACCATATTCTTTAACAACTCCGTTAGAGCTTGCAGATTCTAAACCAGTCTTCTGCAAAGTGGTCATCTTGGAGGCACTGCTCTCTGTTTATTTAAAATATTTAGAAATATACAAAATATTTTGAATTTGAGAATGTTCTTCAAGGCTAGAGACACACTTTAAATATTCTCAATGGTGGCAAATCTTGTTCAGACATGTCCAAGCTATTTGCACAATGGCAGTGTCACTAGAGTAAATGCACAGTCTCATAAAGTGACCTTGTTGAAACAGAACATTCAATTCTATATATAAATTATTTTATTTAAGAAAGGAGACAGAAGAGGGAAAAAAATGGAAGGATGAGAAAGGAAAAAAACAGTACTATCATGGTCTTAGAGAAGGTTCAGGGAAGAACTTTGTCCTCTTCAATATACGGCAAAAAATGTTGCTTCTCTCACTACAACTTTATGGGGCAGATTTCAGAGGACTGATTTTTTTAGTAAACCAGATGATTCCTCTTCATTTTAGCAAATCTCAATTCTGAGGGATAGCACAAAGCCACATCAGACCATCAGAGCCTCGAAATGCCAGCTATAAATCCTGAAACCCTTTCTTATAATGTATAGAGCCAAAATCAACCATCGATTCAAGCCATCGTCTCTTAAAACTATTTCCAACATGCTCAGAACTGTCATCTTCAAACACAGTGACCATAAAATCTTACCACTTTGCCAATATCAGAAGTAGCTCAACATGCTTCCACTCTGAGCTGCTCCATAACTATTATTTTCAATGCTTATTCCTATGTAGAAACAGGAGTCTAATTATTAATAGGTATATTATTTTAGAGAGCCCTAGAGGTATAAAATATGGTAATTTGATATTCCATGTCACGATAAAGGCATTTTAATTGCCAATAAAATGAAAAAAAAATCTGAGAGGAGGGGCTTAAGGAGAACCAATGAAGAAACACAGACTTGCTTCTCTTAAACAGGTCAGGGCAGGTGGACACTTAAAGCTGACAGCCTCTTTGGTTCCCAGAAGACATCTGCCTGGGTAAAGACTGGATACTGGGCCGCAGGAAGGGTAATGTCTGGGTCACAACCCATTCTTTGAAGTTCTAAGAATCTATATTTTGATTATCCTAATGTCCCAGCCCTACATTCTCAATCCAAGTAAAACGAGCAGTTCTCCTCTCCACTGGCAGGAGCCCAGTGACATGCAGACATGTTCTCTCTCACATGCGGTGTTTTTCCTCTTTGGATCTTACCCCTGTCTTTACTGATCTTTCTTGACTCCAGGCTAGAGGGCCCCTGCATAAAAGTCAATCTGGCAGAGGTTGCTGGAACAAGACCAGCAAACACTTAAGAGTTCCAGCACCTATCGCTGAGATGTGTAGGACACCTTCGGTGATACCTTCAGCTGTTGACACAGGTAAGGTTTGGCACGGATGGCTACAGACAGCAGCCATTTTAGAGCCACAAGAGACAACCAGACTCACTAACACTCAATTAAATATTTCTTAGATTATGGCAAAGGAGTACTTGAGTGGGACACTGAAGAAAAGCCCAGATGGCATAGGAAGTGCCTGGTGTTAATGACTTATTCCACCTCAAGGAAGCCAAACTTCAGCAAATGCAATCAGCACACACTCCAACTGAGCTCTCTGCTCAGCAAGAAGACAGATGTCTAGTAGCCTCAGCCTCACCTTCCCCAGTCACTGCCCAGCAGCTCCTCCAAAAGAAGGCAGGCTACTGCACTGGTCCAAGATCACCTGGGAGGGCCCTATCCTTAAGGGCATGTGGCCTCAGGCGATGGGGAGGAAGAGAGAGTCACAATTCACCTCTGCCCTCTACTGACCCAGCCTGACTCAGAACCCCTTCCACATAAGTAAGACGTTTTATAACCATTTTTTTCTTTAGACTTCTAATCTATTTACATAGTTTATGGACTGAGTTTAAGGAATAACCAGTGTGAAAAGTGTTACAATAATTCTGGCATTACTTCTGTCAGGATAAAACTAGGTTTGTTTGTTTTTTAATCATAGATTTAGGCTTCATCCCAATAATATTCACGTTGTCAGGACAGAAGAGATGCTGCGGAAATTCAAGAGCGGGTTTCTGAGCAGAACTCAATGTCTCAGCTCCCCTAAATGAACACCATTTCTCACCACTGAGAAAAGATTTCCAAAGTGCCCATCTCATCTGCGTCTACCCAACCATCTACCTATCTTTTTTCTCCCATGTGGAGCTGGCAGGCATCACATCTATTTCCCCAGCTTCTTATTGGCTT
This sequence comes from Pongo pygmaeus, assembly GCF_028885625.2. NCBI lineage: Eukaryota > Metazoa > Chordata > Mammalia > Primates > Hominidae > Pongo > Pongo pygmaeus. The sequence continues at coordinate 100,720,536 of NC_072385.2, forward strand.
TTGTCCAGTGGAAACCAAGAAATATTTTTCTTTATTCAAAGTCCTGTGACAAAAGTATTGAAACTCTTTTTAAAAAAAGTAATTTCAGCCATGCAATTAGGATACTTTCCACTTCAATGAGCTCATATTTTCCTGTTAATTTCTCCATTAAGCTTATTCTTTTAAGTTTTTTTAAACAAAAGCTAAGTATATCTATTTGGCCGTGTGTGTGTGTGTGTGTGTGTGTGTGTGTGTGTGTGTGTGTGTGTGTGTGTGTGTGTGTGTGTGTGTGTGTGTGTGTGTGTGTGTGTGTGTGTGTGTGTGTGTGTGTGTGTGTGTGTGTGTGTGTGTGTGTGTGTGTGTGTGTGTGTGTGTGTGTGTGTGTTCCAGTGCTAAGCTTTAGAGCTTAGGATGTTACTGAACGTATCTGCCAAAAGAGACCTATCTTCAATTAAATAATCTTTTTCTCCAATAGTCCATTCTGTTTCCATTTTTCCTGTCCAAAGAGAACTGCTGGAACAACTTCTGGCATCTCTAATAGAATCCCTAACAGTTCTTGTGTCACTTTAACCCAATTTTGCCCTAGGGCTTATTATGTATATGGCCAATAATTAAGGGAAAAAAGAGTTTTCCCAATAATTTCAGGATTCCACATCAACTACCGGTCCTTTCCTTTCTTCCTAACCCACATAAAGTTTATTTTCTTCTGTAGAATATGTATTGAAGACCTTAATTTTAAAGTTTGTTTCTTATGGTTTTTAAAATCTTTTCTAAGAGTTTTATAGTTGCAAACTATAAAAGTGGGTTCATGTGTTATTTGATCATCTTTATCTGTGTTAGAGTGCTGTACTTAAAACATATTCTGTATAAATCAAGGTTTTCCAGTGTCCTGGAAAGCCTGCTTTTTAATTACCTCAGGTATTTATATGTGAAATTTTCTGATCTTTCAGCATTTTGAAATAGGAAATCTTGAAGCACCTGAATTTTTTGTCTCCCCTTATAACGCCTCTGTCTGATTACGAGGCAGGTTCCTGGGTTCAACAAAGAGCACAGGCTTGTGCAACCAGGCAATGGGCAGGTTCAGCATGGAAGCTGGACCCTGAACTCTACACTGTGATTCTAAATGCTTCCCATACAAGGCCTTTTCATACCATCTGGCATAACTAGGTCACTAATGTTTGTTTCCAGCAACTGGGCAATCAATAAAACATGTTTGAAACAATCAAAAAGTCAGATGCCAAATAAGCTTTTAATTTAGGTCACTGTTAAGAGAACCAATTTAAAAACAAAGGACACCCTTATACAATTGATTTTTATGTAAAAAAGATGAATATATTTAATGTTCCTATGACACAAAAATAGATTGGAGGGGTATTTTCTGAAACTTGGCCTCTCCTCAGAGATGATAACTACCACAGAAATGTTCAGGTTTGAAGCCTGTGAAAAGTGAGATTACCCTGAAGTGGCTGGTGATTGTAACCACTGGGATTGTCATTCTAACAGTCAGTGAGCAAACTCTTGCAAATATTTTCACATATATGTAGACTACCACAATTTACTCCAGGTAGCACAGAAACCTAACTCTGCCAAAATTAGGACCTGCCAACTACTTCATACTTGATTTATATTCAAGAAAACCACTCCTGTCTGTCACCCTATATAGTTCTATGAGATCAATTTCTGTTCTTTGAATATAGGAGATTTAGTGATGCCTATAGAGACTGCCTATATAGACAGCCTGATTCACATAAAAACCAATAATTTATTTGATTGTTAAACATATTTTTAGAACTCTGAAATACTAAACATAACTTTTTACAAAAACAAAACAATAGAATTTTTTTTTCCCTACAGGTTGGCATTCTCTGTCAAGGTGAGAAAACATTACAGAAACCTTTAACTCCATCATTCCCGCTCTTTTCTCATTATAATGCAATCCAAAGAAATGTCCTCTGTGTCATGAATTTAACTATCATCAGCAAATCTATTCACTGATCACTGAATTTTCTCCATTAATTCTCTAGCATTCCATCTCTAAAACAGCCTGGACTTCCTTGACTGATAATTAAGAGTACACCCTTCCTAATATTAATCAAGGATGAGGCTGCTTGTAACAGAGATGTCATTGCTCATCTTCTCACAATCCTCCCTGCTAAGGGTCAAGTAATCAACTCTAGTGAGCATTTATTTAGCAGATTTGTGAAGCAAGAAAATTCAGAATAGTTCATTTCTTCATGATCCTTGTCTTTACAACAGCCTGTAATGCAATCCTGATGCTTGATTCTTCACAAAATCCCCTATAGTCATCTCCTTTTTTTAATCTTGACTTCTTAGATTAGACCTTGGTCATTTCACAAGGCCAATTTCTCTTCCTTGGCCTCATGTCACCTCACACTCACCCAACAGCCCCATTAAACAGTTAAAAACTTTAAGTTTGTTTCTAAAAAGTCTCTAAATGTACTATAGTGAGAGCTTTTAAATTTGGCTTTAAAATATACTATTCTATTTATAAGTCTAGGAAATTTTAACATTTTCCCCCTTCTTTCTAAAACATTTTCAAATATACTGAGATATTCAAAGGATAATACAATGATCACCTACAATATGAACTGCTCAAGAGTCAAGTTTGTGCTACTTGTGTGTGAAATACCTCTGAAACTACAGGCAATACCTCAGATATGTTGTGGGTTCAGTTCCTGACCACTGCAATAAAGTTACTATCACAATAAAGTGAGTCACATGAATTTGTCAGTTTCCCAGTGCAAATAAAAGTCATGTTTACACTATACTGTCATCTATGAAGTTTGCAGTAGTGCTATGCCTTAAAGTACATACCTTAATTTTAAAACACTATTGCTTTAAAAATGCTAATAATCATCTGAGCCTTCTGTGAGTCATAACCTTTTTGCTGGTAGAGGGTCTTGCCTTGATGTTGATGACTGTCAACCAATCAGGATGGGGGTTCCTGAGGGTTGGGGTGGCTGTGGCAATTTCTTAAAATAAGACAACAGTGAAGTCTGCAGCTTTGCCTGACTCTTCCTTTTACTAAATATTTCTCTGTAGTAAGTGATACTGTTTGACAACATTTGACCCATGCTAGAACTGCTTTCAAAATGAGTCAGTCCTCTTAAGTCCTGCTAATGTTTTATCAATTAAATTTATAGCGTATTCTAAATCCACTGTTGTCATTCCACAATGTTCACAGCATCTACACCAGGAGTCGATTTCATCTCATGAAAGCACTTTCTTTGCTCATTCATAAGCAACAGCTCCTCATCCATTCAAGTTTGAACATGAGATTGCAGCAGTTTGGTCATATCTTCAGGATCCACTTCTAACTCGAGTTCTCTTGCTATTTCCACCATAACTGTAGTGACTTCCTCCAGTGAAATTTTGTACCCCTCAAAGTCATCCATAAGGGTTGGATTTGACTTTTTCCAGTATCTAATTTAATTAAATATCTTTAATGCTGATATTTTGACCTCCTCCCATGTATCATGAATGTTCCTTATGGCATCTAGAATGGCAAACCCTTTCAGAAAGCTTTTTATTTACTTTGCCCAGATCCATCAGAGGAATCATGATCTATGGCAGTGATAGCCTTAAAAAATGTATTTCTTAAATAATAAGACTTGAAAGTCAAAATGACTCCTTGATCCATGGGCTACAGAATGGATGTTGTGATTGCAGGCATGAAAACAACATTCATCTTTTTCTACATCTCCATTAGAGCTCTTGAGTGACCAGGTACATTGTCAATGAGCAGTAATATTTTGAAAGGAATCTTTTCTTCTGAGCATCAGGTTTCAATAGTGGTCTTAAAACCTTCAGTAAACCAAACTGCAAACACATGTGCTGTCATCCAGGCTTTGCTAGTCTCTTTATACAGCACAGGCAGAGTAGATTTAACATAGTTCTTAAGGGCCATATAATTTTCAGAACAGCCTATGAGCACTGGCTGCAACTTAAAGTCACCAACTGCATTAGCCCCTAACAAGAGAGCCAGCCTGTTCTCTGAAGCCAAGCAATGACTTTCTCTCTAGCTATGAAAGTCCTAAATGGCATCTTCTTCAGGTATAAGGCTGCTTAGTGTAGCCACCTTTATCAGTGATCTTCTGGACAACTTGCTGCAGCTTCTACATCAGCATTTGCTGCTTCTCCTTGTACTTTTATGGTATGCAGATGGACCAACCACTACTAGCTTCAGATTTTTCTTCTGCAACTTCCTCACCTCTCCAAGCCTTCAGAGAATTGAAGACAGTTAGGTCCTTGTTCTGGATTGAGCTTTGGCTGAAGAGAATGTTGTGACTGGTTCTAGACCTCCCTCAAACATTCTCCGTATTAGCAACAGGGCTGTTATACTTTATCATTTATGTACTCTCTGGAGTAGCACTTTTAATTTCCTTCAAGAACTTTTCCTTTGAATTCACAACTTGGCTAACTGATGCAAAGGCCTAGCTTTTGGCTTATTTTGGCTTTCAACACGCCCTCCTCACTAAGGTTAATCATTTTTAGCTTTTGATTTAAAGTGAGAGATGTGGCCGGGTGTGGTGGCTCACGTCTGTAACCCCAGCACTTTGGGAGGCCAAGGAGGGTGGATCACGAGGTTAGGAGATCGAGACCACCCTGGCTAACACGGTGAAATCCCATCTCTAATAAAAATACAAAAATTACCCGGGCGTGGTGGCGGGCGCCTGTTGTCCCAGCTACTCGGGAGGCTGAGGCAGGAGAATGGTGTGAACCCAGGAGGCAGAGCTTGCAGCGAGCCAGGATCGTGCCACTGCACTCCAGCCTGGGTAACAGATTAAGACTCTGTCTCAAAAATAAATAAATAAATAAATAAAAATAAAGTGAGAGATGTGTGACTCCTTCTTCCACTTGAACACTTAAAGGCCATTGTAGTATTACCAATTAGCCTAATTTCAATATTGTTGTGTTTCAGCCAATAGGGATGCCTGAAGAGAGGGAGAGAGATACGGGAATGGCCAGTTGGTAGAGCAGTCAGAGAATACACATGTATCAATTAAGTTTGCCATCTTATATGATTGTGGTTTGTGATGCCCCAAAACAATTACAATAGTAACAAAAATCACTTATCACACATCACCATAACAGATACAACAATGAAAAGGTCTTGAAATATTGCAAACATTACCAACATGTGACAGAGACACAAAGTGAGAGCATGCTGTCAGAAAAACTTGCTTGCCAATAAGCAGGGCTGCCATAACCTTCATTCAATTAGTAAAAGACACAATATCTATCTACAAAGAGCAGAAGTGAGGTGCAATAAAAGAAAGTGTGCCTGTAAATTATGAACATCATAGAATTTCATCCCTAAAACTTTCAGCATTCATCTATTAAGAATAAGGACATTTTCCTGCTGGGTGCTGTGGCTCATGCCTGTAGTCCCAGCATTTTGGGGGGCCAAGGCGAGTGGATCACCTGAGGTCAGGAGTTCAAAACCAGCCTGGGCAACATGGTGAAACCCCGTCTCTACTAAAAATACAAAAATTAGCTGGGTGTGGTGGTGCACGCCTGTAATTCCAGCTACTCGGGAGGCTGAGGCAGGAGAATCCCTTGAACCAGGGAGGCAGAGGTTGCAGTGTCACCTCTGCTCCACTGCACTCCAGCTTGGGCCACACAGAGACTCCATCTCAAAACAAACAAACAAAAAAGAATAAGGATATTTTCCTACATAATCCCAATACTATTACCACACATAAGAAAACTAATAATTCCAAAATATCATCTAATGACATTTCCTATGGTTTGAATGTGTCCCCCAAAGTTCATGTGTTAGAAACTTAATCCCCTGAAAGCGACAGTGTTAGGAGTATGGGACCTAATAAGAGGGTCTTCCCTCATGAATGCATTAATGTCATTATCTTGGGAGTGGGTTAGTTATCACCAGAGTGGACTTGTTATAAAAGCAAGTTCAGCACCCCCCTTGCTCTCTTGTGTTCTCTTGTCCTTCTGCTATGGGGTGACTTAGTAAGAAGGCCCTGGTCACATGCTGGCACCTTGATATTGAACTTCACAGCCTCTAAAACAGTGAGAAATAAATGTCTTTTCTTTATAGATTACCCAGTCTGTGGCATTCTGTTATAACAACACAAAATGGACTAAGACAGAGCTCAAGTTCAAATTTCCCCAACTATTCCCAAAATATCTCTTAGATCTGGCTTTTTTTAAAACAATCAAGATTTAATTAAGGTGAATACATTACACTTATTTTTTGTGTCTCTTTCCAGAAGCATCATCTCACTTTCTTTTATATTCTGATTTTTTTTTAAGAAACCAGGCAATAATGCCCTATATTGTAAATGTCTGATTGTTTTTTTCTGTCTGAGTGTGATGTTTTTAACTTGTTTCTTTACCCTTGGTATTCCCTATAAACTTGGGGTTAAGTCTAAGGGTTTGATTAGAATCAGGTTAGATATATTTGGCAAGAACACTTCACGGGTAATTCTGCAAACTCTATACTGTCTCACAGCAGGAGGCACATAAGGTCAGGCTGCGCCACTATTAATGATGCTGAGTTGATCACTTGTCAAAGGGGCTTCCTGATACGCTGACCTTGCCAGCAAGTCATTTATACTGCACTATGCCTCAGATTTAAGAGGCTTAATATTTGTGCAATAGCCTGCCAAGAATCCCAAGCTATTTCACTTCTCTAATCTCTTCTGACAACTCTTCCTTGCCCATTTCTTGTACTGTTCTCTTTCCTCTGTTTAATTACTCTCCCTTTCTGCTCTGTGAGCTTGGTTTCCTCATCAATCATCCATTTTCCTCCACCCTCCAAACAGTTCTGAAATTCTACTCTACAAAGATTTCCTGAATTTAAATACGTTGATCACAGTTCATCTTGGGTTTTCAATCCCAAGTTTACTACCTAATTATTAGAATGTGCCACAGAAACAAGGGCTATCTCTGTCAAAGTTATTTTGTATATGACCTCTCATAGCAACATATAAACATAGATGTTTATTGGTAATTATTGCATTGAAAGTCTCAATGTTTGACATTTGCAATTAATAAGAGGGCTCCACTGAGCAAAGCAACAGCGAGCATTTATCCAGGGTTTTGTTTTTGTTTTGGATTATCTGCCATTTAAAATCTACCTATACCTCCTGGCTATAGCTACGTTTGCAAACCAACCACAGCAAGAAAGCATAAATATTTTCAAAATCCTTTGTAGGATAGTAGGATACACCTAAACACTATCGATTATTTGCCAGTAATGTATTTTTTAAATGCCTGGTTCACCCTAATTGCACAAATTAATTGGGCAGTCTTTAGCATCCAGCAACATTCCTCATGAACAGGAAGACCAATAAATATATGCTGAGAATGCTTTCCAAAAAATAGGTCTTATTTTGAAGCTGTGTATGAGTGAGTACACATGCAAAATGAATTAAGAATTGAGATCACTGTTTGGATCTTTTAGACCAAAAGTCAGAGATGTATGCAGATAAGACAAAAGTATTCCACTGAGTTTTAATTATTTGGGTAACTCCATCAATTAGCCAATTCATTTCAATTGTATACTCTAGGCTTACAAGTCAATAGGATCTTTTCATCTTTTCTTGTTAGCAATCACCTAATATTATACAAGAATAACAAGTTTGTTATGCCTCATTTTCTTGCTTTTTATCATCTGTGTTCCAACTTGGAAACGGGGAGAAAGGTACTGGGCACACAACTTTAAAAAGATCTGCTTTTTCCTTTCTCCATGACCAACCTAAGCTGGAATGAATAAACAATGCAAATGGCACCAAATTTGTCCTCCCTCTCCAAGACTAGTTCAGTGCAAAGCTGTGAAGTGTATAAAGTTTATCTTCAGCCCCACTGTCTTTATCAAAATCTACCCTTAGCATAAACATTGTCTTTACTTTTAAGCTAAATTTAAATTGATGTTCCTTCTCCCAAAAGCATTTGCAAAACTGGGGAATGAAAAGCCATGTTAAGTCCCCTGTGGTCGCATTTCAGGTGTCCACAGGCCAATGAGGGCTGTGTTTGTGGGATCGATGCTGTCCCCTATCTTACTGAAAGCACATGATATAAAAACAGTCATAGTAGATGGTTGCTTAAGTTTGACTCTATCTTGATAAATATTCTCTAAGCTAATATTTGTATCGTTCTATAATATTTGCAAAGTAGGGCTCACATTATCTTGATTAATCTTAACAAAGTCTCATGAGCCCCACATCTTATCTCTACTTTGCAGATAAGGAAGCTACTTCCCTCCTACCGAGTGCTGGGCTCACAGCTCTAATCAAGGTCTTACATCTCCACAAGGATGCTCTTTCCATTCCCACATGCTGCCTTCCATTCAGGTCTACAATCTTCCCTCCTTCTCCTAGAAGAAAGGTGACAATCCTACCATTGACTTAGTATCTAAAAGTGTTGTCCAGGTTTCTAAAGCAGTGACAATTAGTTCTATTACTCCCAAGTATTTCACGCGCATACACACACACACACACGATATATTTTTAATATTCAAGACATCGCAGAGGAATAATAATAAATGTATCTCATCTAGTCTTCTCATGAGGGGTTTAACCCATAACCAAAAGACAGGAGGGAAACCACAGCACGAAGCCTCCATCATTATCACATAATGAAGTGGAGGAACCAACACTTTTAGGTTGTCTTCACTATGCACATTCAATGATGAGTTTTAAAGAAAATTTTGCCTTTCTCTCACTTTATGATATAAATATAGGCCTAAAGTTATACTTCAAACAACTCACACACTATACTTTGCAAGTTATGAATTTTTTTTCTTTCTTTTGAGACGGAGTCTCGCTCTTGTCACCCAGGCTGGAGTGCAGTGGTGTGATCTTGACTCACTACAACCTCCATCTCCCAGGCTCAAGTGATTCTCCTGCCTCAGCCTCCCAAGTAGCTGGGATTACAGGCGCCCGCCACCACGCCTGGCTAATTTTTGTATTTTTAGTAGAGACGGGGTTTCATCATGTTGGCCAGGCTGGTCTCGAACTCCTGACCTCAGGTAATCCACCTGCCTCGGCCTCCGAAAGTAGTAGGATTATAGGCATGAGCCACAGCACCTGGCCTGAATTTTTATAAGAAAATAAAAGATAACATAAAATATTACTTCCTGTCAAAGATGACATGAATTATTATTGCACAATGAATTCAAAACTCATGAACAAAACTATTGCAAAAGGCAAAAATATTTTCAAGCATCTTTGCAGAATATATATTCTGTACCATATCTCACGCCTGACGCATGTTTTATACACAGATCATCCTAACTGAAAAAATAGAAACAGGTAATCATGGACTTCCAGAAACATTTCTGGAATGTTTGGAACGTTTCTTACCATATCTGTAAGACATTACTAAAGCAGGCTCGGTGATGATGCTTACCTGTGACCCAATGGTTTCCTGGAAGCACCGGCCAAGCTGTGTCTTAGCAGCCACGGGGTAGACGTGAGGAATGACCTGCTGGTGGGAGTATGTGGAATGTATGGTCTGGGTCTTCTGGACAGGAAGCCCTTGGTATGAGACTTGGGACTGGCCTGGTTGAGCTTCTTTTGTCTTCTGGTCTGTTGGGCCATCAATTCTTGAAACCTGATGTATCTGGACGGAAGCCTCAGGCGGATGTTTCACATGGATATTGACTATGTTAGGAGGAAATTTCACTAAAACAGATTGGGAGGAAAACTTGTTAGTCCTGAATAACGAACAGGCAAATCAAAAGTTTTAAAACATGAAAGTAAATTTTATAAACACGCATGCACATGTAGCATTTTGCTGCATAGCCATCAAAATTTTTTTTTTTTTTTTTTTTTTTTTTGAGATAGAGTTTCACTCTGGTCACCCAGGCTGGTGTGCAATGGCTCGATCTCAGCTCATTGCAACCTCTGCATTTCAGGTTCAAGCGATTCTCCTGCCTCAGCCTCCCGAGTACCTGGGATTACAGATGCCCACCACCATGCCTGGCTAATTTTTGTATTTTTAGTAGAGACGGGGTTTCACCACGTTGGCCAGGCTGGTCTTGAACTCTTGACCTCAGGTGATCCGCCCACCTCAGCCTTCCAAAGTGCTGGGATTACAGGTATGAGCCACCGCACCCAGCCAGCCATCACAATTCTTTTTTTTTTTTTTCAAGACAGAGTCTCACACTGTCGCCCAGGCTGGAGTGCAGTGGCACAATGGTGGCTCACTGCAACCTCCGCCTCCCGGGTTCAAGCGATTCTCCTGCCTCAGCCTCCCGAGTAGCTGGACTACAGGCGTGCACCACCAGGGCCAGCTAATTTTTGTATTTTTAGTAGAGACAGGGTTTCACAATGTTGGCCAGGATGGTCTCGATCTCTTGACCTCGTGGTCCGCCTGCCTCGGCTTCCCAAAGTGCTGGGATTACAGGCGTGAACCACCAGCACCCGGCCAGCCATCACAATTCTTAAGGGCACAGGCAAAATAAAAATTAAGCCTGAATTTATATATTTTTTTAAATTTGCAATTACAGAGAGAAATTAAAACTTTTAATAGTAACACATTCATGAGACTAAAATATTCTTTTCCAAAGTCATAAAGCTATGAAATTCATGCTGCTTGTTCTAAGTAGGTAGGTTTAATCAAATGTTAATCAGAAAGATCAAGCATTTGATTATTTTTGAATTTCTCATAAAATTTCTATCATCAAAGTTTTAGGATTTACATTTTTCTATTAAAAGAGAAAACCCAATTTTACAAGGCACAATTCTCTTACCCTTAAATAATACAGTACCTGTTATTTTGGTGCTTCTTGTGACATACACACACACAAAATACCAAAGTGCATTATTTTACATCTACAACAAGCTACTTTCCATAGCTTTCAAACAAAATCTCATCTCCTGATGCAAGGATTCAGGTTTTAAAGAATTAGAGCCAGTAAACTTCTATGATCCCCTTTTTAAAAGTGTGCATTTATAAAAATGCCAGGTTTAAAAGGATGAATTCGTCATAGAATTTTTGAGCTCCAAGTGACCTAGTTTACTTTCCCCTACAGATGAACAAATTGAAGTCCAGTGAGGTTAAATGATTGTTTACAACTAAAACCAAGCATTCTTCAATTTCGAAGTTCACCAGCAGGTACTGTGTGATCCACTAGCTTATTAATGCTGTAAGGGCCAGAACACTGTCTTGCTCATCTTTCTATTTCCCAGGCCTTGTCAGAACAGTGCCATGCACATTTATTAGCTCTTGGTGGTAAGAGTCAGTAGAGAAGAATGGGCTCCTTTTTATTTTCTTATTTCCTAGATACTAACTCTCTATGGCCTAGAAAGTAGTGCAGCTACATACCTGGGCCCACATTCTGCCTCTACTGCCATTTCTCAGGCCACAAATCATGTACTCCTTTCTGTTTCAATACCAGCCCTGGCCATCCGCAGATACTTGACTTCTATGTGGGTTTGGCAGGTTAACAGAGGTCTGGCAAATGGGCAGAATGAAAAAAGCTTACCTTTGACTCCTTGCTGGCTAGTCACGGTCAGAGGCAAGGTATGTGTAGAATGGATGACATGCGTCCCCAGCGCCTTGCCTGGCTGCTGGGAATGCTGATAAAGTTTAGGCACGCTGGCACCATGGACTGGGATCTGACAAAGCTTTCCTGTGAAATTTGGAGGGCACTGACATTTGTCCCTTGAACTGCACTGGCCACCATTCATACATGGAAGATGGCAAATTACTGAAAGGGAAAAGAGAAAACGTGGAGAGTCGGTTAGTCTCTCAGAGGCTAAGTAACGATCAATCAACAAAACCTGCAGAACATACAGCCCATTATAGGCATCAGAGTCCCATGAACTTTAGAAATGGTAAACAGAGGAGTAAACTCACTATGCCAAAAGTAGTCTCCGTTACTGACTACCTTTTTCTTTCCATCTTAAGTAATTTAACTCTTTAATAGCTTGTAATTACTCTCCCTCCAACAATGGAAAGAAAAGTTCATAGGAAAAGAGTGTATATACAGTAGCCACTCAGGATTATTGTCTATCACCATACCATTTTAAGTACCATTTGCAATCCATAATTATTTCATTAACTGACTCCCTAAATGATAAACTCCTCAAGAACAAGAGGTATGTATGGCCTGGTAACTTTAATATCCTTGGCACCTAGAAAAATGTCTGGCATACAATGGACATTAAATAAATATTTGCTCACCTCATTCTCCATGATGTGATTATTACGCATTGCATGCCTGTATCAAAAAACGTCTTGTGTACCCCATAAATATATATACCTACTATGTACCCACAAAAATTAAAAATTAAATATATTTGCTAAAAAAATAAAGAAACAAATGACAGTAATGAAAACAATATTTGTTGAAAATTTTCTCTATTTAAGACACTAAATGCTACCCAGAACAAATAAGTAGAATAGTTTGAATCATACTTTATAGGAATTTGCAATCTTGTGTAACAAGATCTCAGTGAAGTCCAAAATTAGTTTGGAATTAACTTATTTAGAATACTGAAAGATAACAGGACAGACTGGGCAAAGAATTTTAAGAGGAGTTATAACTCTGGCTACTTTAGCTTATGGTCAACCTCTTTATCACTAATGAATTCTTCCTATCAGCCTTTAAACATCATAGATTTCCAGCAGCTTAGACAATATTATAATAAAAGCCCCTCAGCTCCATTTCCTTCCAGCTTCTACCGTCTTTAAATCGTCTCCTCCATAACTAAACTTTCCACCATAATTGTTTGTTGACTTCTCAATGCGCTACAATCTATCTTGGGCCAGTTTCTGTTTTCCCATTCCTTGCCGCTCCTCTACACAGAAGCTATTCTTGCTAGGGTCATGAACGGTTTCCACGTTTCTAGACCCAATGGATGGATTTTAGTCTTCCCTTGGTTTCCATGACGCCTCACTCACCTATTTTGCTCATTCCTCCTGCCTAGTCCATCTTAACATTCTTTGCAGACTCTGCTCTCTTTACTTGTTCTTTATATACTGATGTGTGTTAAGGTTTGGTCTTGAAGTCTTCTTCACCGACTCTACACAATCTTTCTCTATGATTTCATCCTATCATATACTGATGTCACCCAAATTTTTATTTTCTGGTCAAAGCTTTCTTCCGAGCTTCAAACTGTCTACAATTATACGTCACCATGTACATATTTCATAGGCACCTCAAGTTCAAAATGTCCAAAATTGAATTCATCGTCTTCCCTCCAAAATCTCCATCCACCAAACGATCCTTAAGAAACACCTGGGTGCTGCCCCCTCATTTTATCTACTCAAACATCTGGTCCTGGAAATCCTCCCTCCTGAACATTCACCAAAGATGTCAACTTTTTGCCCATTACAGGGATCCTCTGCAACCTCATCACTTAGGAATCTTACCTCATTCTCTACAATACAGCCACATGGAACTTAATTCAGTTCCTCAGTGTGCTCTCACCCTTCCAGAGCTTTATCCACACTGAGTCCTCTGCCTGGAACATTCTTTCCATCTGGCCCCCGTCAACTACCTGATTCCTATGTATCTTTCAGACTGCCTGAACCTCACTTCTAGAAGCATTCCCATTGCCTCTCATCTAGGCTTGACACTTATCTTCTTGCTTCCACAAATCTGATTCACTATCCATCATTCCATGTAACTTATGTCATTACAATTGACTGACTACTTCTCTGTATGCCTCACTCAACCAGAGCTCTGTGAGGTCAGGAAGTTACCTTGTTATGTTTTACTGCTAGCACATAGCCCAATGTCTAGAAGAAATGCTAAAAAAAAAAAAAAAAAAAAAAAAAAACCAGAAAATACTGAATGAGGGAAGGGACAAATTTATACCTATCACTCTGTCAAATGCCATTCTTGGTGGTATAGAAGATTCAGTCCCTGCCCATCTAGGACTTAAAAGCTAAATGGAGAAATTAAATAACACATAACTAAAAATATAGATCAGCAAATAAGCGGTAACTGGAAAGTATGAAATATAAATCCTTTGAAACTGCAGAGAGAAGAAAAGATATTTCTAGGAAGTTAAAATAGACTTCACAGGAGAGATCATTTAGGATAAGTTTTTGAAACTGGTCAAGATTCAGACAACATCAAAAAGTGCATTTTAGGAAGACAATGCGTGGAAAGGAGAGGTGGTGGGCATATTTGGGAGATAATGAGTAAACCTATGTTACTGAAACCTCAGGTTCTTGAGGGAAGGGAAGAGATCAGGTGATAAATTCGAAGAAGGAGGCTTGTGTTAGACAAAGGAAGTTATTACAGGCTTGATAAGGGCTTTGGGTTTTATTCTGTTATCAGTAAGTTATTCTGGAGGCTTCAAGCAGAGGATTAAGTAAAGCTGCAAGAGTGTTCCAGAAGATTACTCCAGTGATGGCATGCGGGATTAGCTGGAAAGGAGAGAGAGTACAGTGGGAAAGTCAGTTAGGAAACTATTATAACAATTGAAATTCAAGTTGAAAAACATATAATTAGGATGATGGCAACAGGAACTGAAAGAAACATGCAGTAACATAAGGCTGGAGGGAAAATCAGTAGAACTTGATTATGGGACACAGGAGGAAAAGAGCAGGCCAAGGAAGAGGGAAGAAAGTGGAGGAGGGAGGAGAGAGTTGGAAAAACTGCAAAGGTGACAACCCAGAAACTTTCTTCAGGGCGTAGGCTGCAGATCAAGTCAAAACTCCTCATGCTGGATGGGGTCTGAAAAATACTTTCACTAGTGCCCAAACTACTCTGTGAGGTCTTGGGTAAGAAAAGAGAAAGTCAAAGCTGACTCCAAGGTTGAATCAATGACTTCAAAACTCTCAGTTCAATTCTGAATTGATTTTCTACACCACAGTTTGGCTACACTGGACAGGCTCAGTGTGTAATGGGTAAAGCAAAGGTAGCTAGGCCAAGCTTTAAATGTACTACAGATAATTTAAAACTGGAATACAGGCACTCCTCACTTGATATGGTTCCAATACGCGTGAATTTCCGTTACCATAGTTTAGTTAAATAATACCAGTCCCCCAACGATGTGGTTCAGACTTCAGTTACCACGGTATATTAACTGAGTAATTGCATCAAATACAAACTTCACTGCTAGCTCTTTGGTTCGCAAATCATGATGTGAATAACAGATGTGTATCACGACCAATGACCAATCATGTCACTTCTTTGAAAGCCTGTCGGTGATTGGTCCCTGCACATCTGGTATTCAGTTCAGGAACAAACAGCAAAGCAGGTAGTTCTGTTGTCTCCTCATCTCAGAGGGATAAAAATCACAGGACATTTTACAAAAGTGGATAATCGAAAGACAGTATGAGCCACCAAAAAAGAAAGTACAGCAAATAAATACAAAGTGACAACACTGGACGTGAAATTGGAAGGTGGCTGTAATGAACAGGATGAAGATTCCCAAAGGAATTAACATTAAAGGAACTCTCAGGTATTTCACAACTTTGGATCAGCTTCCAACATTTTGTACAAACTCAAAAAGGAGTACGACAGTTCACAAAAGAAAAGAAATATTCTATATCATAAGTTATACAATGAAAAGCAAACATGTTGAAATTATTCCCAAGTTTTACTCAAAGAAATGAAACATTTAACTCTCAATGTTTCTAACATTTTAAATTATCAAGTACTAAATAAATATTAGCTGTAGTATTTTTTTCATTTCCCTATATATTAATAACCTATACGAAAACATTTTTAATGCTTTGGCAAAAATTTCTTAAGGGCATAGAACTCATCATTTTTTAATTGATTATTATGATGCAAAGTGAGGGCTCCCTATAATCAATCTATACTAGAATACAATGTGTGTGTATGTATACACATACATATGTATATGTGTGTGTGTACATATATATATATATCTCACCTTCTTTTTTTTTTTTTTTTTTTTTTGAGACGGAGTCTCGCTCTGTCGACCAGGCTGGAGTGCAGTGGCGCGATCTCGGCTCACTGCAAGCTCCGCCTCCCGGGTTCGCGCCATTCTCCTGCCTCAGCCTCCCGAGTAGCTGGGACTACAGGCACCTGCCACCACGCCTGGCTAAGTTTTTGTATTTTTAGTAGAGACGGGGTTTCACCGTGTTAGCCAGGATGGTTTCGATCTCCTGACTTCGTCATCCGCCTGCCTCAGCCTCCCAAAGTGCTGGGATTACAGGTGTGAGCCACTGCGCCCGGCCAACACCACCTTTTTTTTTTAACAAAGAAACAGTAACCAATTGACTTTTACAAGGTATTTCCAATATCAATAGTAGACTTTGAAATCTATCATGAACTTAGTCTCATTTAAATCTACCTTTAACCCCGAGATAACCTCCATACAGTTGTTTCAAGGACTATATTAGCATACGTGGATACAGCAATAATCCCTAAACTCCAATAACCCTGTGTCTCTCTGGTTATAAAGGGAATGGTTTCTGCTTGACTTATTTCAATCAATAAAAGTCCAGTATTTATAACCCTTTATGAATAATAAATAAAATATCTATTCTCCAGTTCTAGCATTTCTAAAATCTAAATGACAATATAAAGCTCTTTGTCTCAGCTCAGTATGTATCGAACCCTTTGTGGCAGGCAGTCTTTTTATACCTATACAGTCATTTATATCAGAGAAACAAATTGAAAATAGATCTACGAACTTTAGGATTCAACTATGAATAGTTTCCTTCTGTTTCAAAAGTTCATGCCACTCTCAAAACATCATCTAGTGACGTACCATCTGTGCTGCCCAGGCTCTATAAAACCTCAGAACATCAAGAGGAAAAGAGTAAGTTATCGTTAAGGTTGACTTGAGATGCTTGTGGTATGCTGGTTACAAGGCTAGCCATGGGGCATATATTTTAGAAAATATTACAGGAAGGTGAGCTGTAGAATGCTGGCTGAGACATTCCATAACCTTGTTAGCTTGACACTTTGCTGGTCATCACCATAATTCACTATATTGCATCACAGAGTCACCTGGGAACTACTGCAATTAACAAGAGGTATGAGGGCCTTCAGCCTGTTACTCCAGAAAGTATAATTTTGTGACAGTCACTGAAAGTATCTCACGGTACAACTGTAAAAGGTCAAAATGAGCAAAAGGATCCATGCTGGAAGAACAACAAGCTGGAGGTTTTAAATAAGTCAGGCGTTTCAGTTGTATTCCACCATTCACTTTGGTCTGTAAAATAACTTGCAGTACTCAAGTAATTGGGCTGACAGTAATATTCACATTCTGTGCCACGAATTGGAACCTTGTTTAGATGAACAAATATTCATGACTTGTATATAAATGTGGGCAAACTGAATTTTCTAAAAATTTATACCATAAAAAGGTAGACCCTGCCTCTTTCTTTCCTGTTATCTTAGCTGACCATAAAAATACTTCGGCTGCTGGTTCCCAAAAGGCACTCTAAGAATGTTCTTGACCTTCCTGCAGCAGGGTCCTGGCCACTCCACCCGCTCCCTGGCTTTCTGTGCCAGCAGACAGACCATTTCAAGTTATCGTGGCAAAGGCAGAGCAGGGAAAACAAACCTCCATCTGAAGGAAAACCTGTATCTGTCCTTTTGCAGAACAGACACACACATGATTTTCATCTGACTTTCCCACTTGTCTCTGATTAGAATAATATTCCCTTAAAGGCCTTCAGCATTTTTGTTGATATCCCTTGCAGGGCTGGTTGGTGATGGGTAGCAATATCTTTAGAAAGTTAAGTTACCACATTATTTCTCCCCCATTCTTTTTTAGGATAACAAATACGTTATATAATAATTAAATGCTGCAGCAAACCATTGCTCACTTTAAGAACCTATGCTACTTAGGCCTGCGCATGGTGACTCACACCTGTAATCCCAGCACTTTGGGAGTCCCAGGCAGGCAGATCACTTGAGGCCAGGAGTTCAAGACCAGCCTGGTCAACAAGGCATACCCCTGTCTCTATTTTAAAAAATACCAAAAATTAGCCAGGCATGGTGGCATGTACCTGTAGTCCCAGCTACTTGGGAGGCTGAGACATGAGAATCACTTGAACCCGGGAGGCAGGGGATGCAGTGAGCTGAGATTGCACCACTGCACTACTCCAGCCTCAGCGACAGAGTGAGACCCTGTCAAAAAAAAAAAAAAACTATGCCACGCTACACAAAACCAAACCTATATGCCTGCCTTTTCATTCAGCATGCATCACCAAGGGGAAAAAAGAAAGGCTAGGCTCCAAGAAGACAGTTACCTTCTTCTAAAGCTAGAACAGAGGAACCAGGAAGGCCTAGTCCTACACATGACCAAGAAAGAAGAATGTGGACTAGTTTTGTCCCTATGGAATGTGGAGATTCACAGTTGTTGTGTTCTAAAACTGCCTATCTTCAATTCTTGATTATCTGTCTGTTAACTTATACTGACTCGGACTCCATCAAAAAAACAGAGTTAGGGTGGTCCAGAACAACCTGTCCAAGGAAGTGAGATTTAAGCTGAACCTAAAGGGAGAAGAATACAGCAAGGTGAAAAGTTGGCAGAAGAGTGTTTACAGAAGAACAAATAACATGAGTGAAGATCTTGAGGTGAGGTGTTTTAGAAAGGCTCCAAAACTGAGAGGAAGCTGATGTGGCTGGAGTGTAAGAGGCAGGGAGAAAGGGAGACAAGCTGGGTTTCAGATACAGACACCTGCCCGATTCCTGTTCATTTCCATAAGGACATAAGGCAGTCTGTAAAAGTAGACAGAGTAAAACACAAAGAATATAAATGATAAGTTAGAACTTAGGACCCAGGCAGATCTGAATCACAGGAGACAGAACCGGGGAAAAACAAGGATAGCTACAGGATCTTCTATTAGATACGCTTTCAATGTGCACTGGACACTTGGCTTTGGGTTTTTAAACCTTATTTTACATTTTTAAATAACCCGTTAGCCAGATTCTAATTAAATTTCTAAAAGTTTTAACTTAAAACTCACTAAATATATAATCATTATGAAGGTACAGGGATTTTCTTTTACATGTGAGAGAAGAGACTAGTACTCTCCATAGTACACGCAAAAGACACAACAGAGTTCCAAAGAGAAAATGCTTTAAAAAAGTTAAAGATGCACCCAGCACTCCCCATCAGTGAGCATCTCTTTGTTTTTTTTTTTAAGAATATATGCATTTATTTGACATCAGATGTAAAAATACATTATCGTTTCATTCTTTTATAATGAAGGTGTTTTCTATTTTAAATATCACAAGAACTAAAAGACTTCACAAATATTCATAGTAACCATTAGTTTTAAACTCTAGATGAGGGGTTTCCAATCTTTTGGCTTCCCTGAGCCACACTGGAAGAAGAACTGTCATGAGTCACACGTTAAATACACTAACACTTATGATAGCTGATGAGCTTTAAAAAAAATCACAGAAAGATCTCATGTTTTAAGAAAGTTTGCAAATTTGTGTTGGGCCGCATTCAAAGCCATCCTGAGCCGCATGCACCCCATGGGCTGGGGTTGGACAAGCTTGCTCTAGACAAAGAGGTGACTTTTTTAAAACAGCAGATAAAAGCATGCTGGGGGCCAGGCATGGTGGCTCATGCCCGAAATCCCAGCACTGTAGGAGGCCAAGGTGGGAGGATCACTTGAAGCCAGGAGTTTGAGACCAGCTTTGGCAACACAGTGAGACCCCATCTCTAAAGAAGAAAAAGAAAAAAGGAAAATAAAGCATGCCAGAAGATGTAGAAACATACTAATTAATACCTACAAAAATGTTGGGGGTGGAGAGACATCATTACAAGGAAGTTCCTCCACAGAATCTACCAAGACTATTATCATCAACAAACCAACATGGTGGTAAGATACCATTCAAGCATCACTGACTTTAAAGACTATTTTAACCATCGGTTTAGTCCATTCAAGCAAATAGGACATTACTCTTTTTGTTACCTGCTTTGAAAATTAATAAGACCATTTTCATTCCATCCCCACCTATCAAATACCAGGTATATCAAGCTAATGTTAAAGTAAATGCAGATTTCAACAAGTGCAAAAGATCAACCTTAATGCAAACAACAATTCCAAAAATACCACAAATTTTTAATGCTGGTGGGCATTAGTAAATGCTTCAATACCATGTTCTGTTTATAACCCAGGAGATATGAAGCACTATCACACACACCAGATGGGATGAGGCCATTCATCATCTCAACTTTGTTTATAGCTTCCTGTTCATTTATCATCAACCTCGCCATTGCTGTGCGCTATCTATTTTGATCTAGTTTTACACTTTGCATAAACTAAGGAGCTCCATATATTAGGCATGTCATAAAATTCCACTTCACATTCTTCACAGATGCTGTCATTGTCACTCTCTCCTAATGATTCCTAAACCTCAAGGCTCTGTCACCCTTAGGAAAAACGCAGCAACATTTGTTGGCTGCAGAAACACCAAACACCTTGAGATTGAGGCCTCCTTCGGCAACAATCTTAAAAAACTTCAAAATCACTATGTAGGCTACAGTGTCTCCATCTGCAAAAATGAGGTGGCTGAGGGACACAATCCACAGGTTCCTTTCCATCCCTGTAATTCAGCAGGCTGGGGAGCAGCCCTTGGGGATCATCAGAAACACTTGCAGGGGGTGCAGAGGGGTGCAGGTAAGCAAGCAAGGGCTTTCGGCTAGCGTAATGTGATTTGATCATTACATTATCTATACCCACAAATTTGTAAAGCCTAGAGGAATGTTCAGATTACAGTTTAATCACTACGGTTTACATATGCATTCTTTTCTTACGACATAGCCTTCATACTGGTATGCGCCATGTATTGCTACAGAGCCCTAATGATTGATTTTAGTAGCTATATAATATTCCATTGGCAGATGGTAAATTATATAGCCATTCCTCTACTGCACTTAGCTTGTCTGCATTTCTTTCTTTCTTTCTTTTTTTGAGACAAGGTCTCACTCTGTCACCCAGGCTGGAATGTAGTGGTGCGATCTTGGCTCACTGCAACGTCTGTCTCCCAAGTTCAAGCCATTCTCCTGCCTCAGCCTCCCAAGTAGCTGAGATTACAGGCACCCACCATCACTCCTGGCTAATCTTTGTATTTTTAGTACATACAAAAATTATGTACTAAACAGGGTTTCACCATGTTGGCCAGGCTGGTCTCGAACTCCTGACCTCAAGTGATCTGCCCACCTCAGCCCTGCAAAGTGCTGGGATTACAGGTGTAAGCCACCACGCTCAGCCTTGTCTGCATTTTTTAACTATTAGAGATAAAGCTCCAAAGAACATCCTCCACAAGCACAAAGTTTTATTCTTAGTAATTATTTTCTCATGCATTCAGTTAACATTTACGAATTGCTTAGTATGCAAGGCAATGTGCTAGGAGATATAGCGAACAAGAAAATATAACATGAGTCGATTACACTAATGTAACTCTCATCATGGGGAGAAAACAGAACATAGACATTAAGAGCAACAGCCTGGAATCAGACCTCCAGGGGTTTGAATCCCAACTTCATTATTTCTTACTGGCAGGACATTGGGTAAGTTATTTAATGTTTTTCCGCCCCACTTCTTCACCTGTAAAATGAGAAAAATCATTGTATCCAGCTCATATGGCTGTTGTGTGACCTGAATGAATTCATATATTCACAGTACACAGAACTCAGCACATAGCAGGCACTCAGCAAACGTTAGCCATCCTCATCAACTTCATAATTATTATGGCAGGACACAATGAGAACATATAAAAGGGAAAGCAAACCAGCATATCAGCAACAAAAGGGATGTGCAAGGTGTCGAAATCACTATGACTTGGAAATTAACCATTCCAAAGCATACATAATAGCTTTGGGATGGTTAAGCACAGTGGCTCATGCCTGCTCATGCCTGCCATCTCCACATCTTGGGAAGCTGGTCACGTCATGCACTATACTGTGGATTATTTCGTTCACCACTTTCTCTAGAATCTAGTGCTGGGCTGTTGAATTTCTGAGTATATCAACAGATGAATTTCCAAAAGGAATATGTCAATCAATAACATCAATAGCACTATATTAATATATTAAATTAACATGTTGTCAGCCAGGCGCGGTGGCTCACACCTGTAATCCCAGCACTTTGGGAGGCTGAGGTGGGCAGATGACGAAGTCAGGAGATCGAGACCATCCTGGCCAACATGATGAAATCTGGTCTCTACTAAAAATACAAAAAATTAGCCGGGCGTGGTGGTGGGCGCCTGTAGTCCCAGCTACTTGGGAGGCTGAGGCAGGAGAATGGCGTGAACTGGGAGGCGGAGCTTGCAGTGAGCAGAGATCCACCACCGCCCTCCAGCCTGGGTGACAGAGTGAGACTCCATCTCAGAAAATAAATAAATAAATGAATCGATTAATTAATTAACATGTCAAAATTGGATTTTATTTCTAAATATTTTTATCAATTTACTACTTTCAAGGTAACTTCTGAGCTGTGAATATTTTTCCTACTATCTGATTATATTACCACAATGCTGATTTTGCATGTCTTTACTAAAGATTTTGAACATTTCCCCACATATCTGTTTACTGCTTTTATTTCTCCTTGTTTGAACTATCTTTTTATCCACATATTTTACCTATCTCTTAGAATGTTAATGATTTTTAAATTACTCTCATGTTGGTTTTTATGGATCATAAATTTTAAGATTCTATTTGTCTTATTGATGAAAACATCTTTGTCAATCTATTTCCTGTTTATTTTAGTTTGTTTGGATTACACAAATTTTGTTTGCTGCTTTTCTATAATTAAGTTTGTAAGTGCTATTCTCTATTATATGTTCTATGATTTCAATTCTTAAAAAGCTATTACCTCTCCAAGTATCTGATAAGTAATCTATTTCATGCTGGTATTTTATTTTCTTCTCTTTCTTGCTTAATTATTTAACTCATTCCATCTGGAGCTTTTACCCAGTGTATTAAGTACAGATTGTAACAAATTTTGCTTCCAACTGTTATCTAAATATCTTAATATCAGTTATTAAATAAAACTTCCTTTCCTATTTTCTAAAGATAAGCAGCTATTTTGAACAGAAGGCTTCAAAGGGGGAGAGAGACATAACGTGCTGGAAAAGGAAAATAAAATGTGGTAGTTTCGGGTGGAGTTAGGAATGGAAGAACAGAGGAAGAATGCAAGCTAAAGAAGGGCATGGAGACCTAGGACTCATACAAAAGCAGAGAAACGTTCCCCATGGGACATGAAAGAAGAAACACACTGGGCAATAAAATGAAATGGGGTCTATAAAATTCCAGCAAATGCCAAAAGGAATAAATTCTGGGTGGACAATGTTTGGGAACCACTACTATAAACAAAAATCTGCAAGGCCCGACTACAACTCCTTTTCATTCCCACCCTCCATGGATCATTACTTTCCCATGGCTCCCCCTAACTCTGCTGCCACAGCCAAGGCCTCTTTTCTCTATGCTGCTCTTTTATTTCTTTTAAAGGGCACGGATCCCTTTTAGTCCTCTCTTCTGAGTAGCAAACTGTCACTGACAGCATATAAGTAGGCGAGACTGGATGCAGCGCAAGGTGTCAAAATCACTATGACTTGGAAATTAACCATCCCAAAGCATACATAACAGCCTGTGTAGCTGTGGAAGAGATGGACATTTAAGAAGCTCAGCCTCAGATCTTTCTAGATACCTCAACTGGAAAACCCTTAGGCAGGAAAACAGGCTCCTGATGCCTTTTTTTTCTTTCAACATGCTAAAAAGGCCAGGTGGACTGTGACCTTTAAATCTCCATGTAACACAAAAACATCCAGGGAAAACTAGTTTTAGAGGCCTCCTGGCCTCTGGTGGGTACACAATCCCAAATACTGATTGGTTTCAAATGGCTCTTCACAAATACTAAATATTAAAAATTTGTAAGACATCAAAAGTTTCATTTTTATAATCTGATAGATTAAAAATCCAGATTGCTTATTTTACACAACACCCATTTTCTTTTTTTTCTTTTTTCTTTTTTTTTTTTTTTTTTGAGACAAAGACAGGGTTTCACTCTGTCATTTTGTCCCTCAGGCTAGAGTACAGTGGTAGCATCATCATAGTTCACTGCAGCCTCAAACTCCTGGGTTCAAGTGATCCTCCTGCCTCAGCCTCCCAAGTAGCTAGGACTACAGGCATGTGCCACTAAGCCTGGCTAATTTTCTTTTTTTTAATTTTGTAGAGATGTGTCACACTATGTTGCCCAGGCTGGTCTCAAATTCCTGGCCTCAAGCAATCCTCCTGCCTCAGCTTCCCAAGATGTGGAGATGGCAGGCATGAGCCACTGTGCTCAGCCTCCATTTTCTGTTCTTACATCTATGCACAGATAGGAACGCCTAACAGGGGCTAGATGGTGGTTTTTAGATATTATCATAAACTTCGATGGCAGCAAAAAGGTCCTCAAATAGTTTCTAACTGGATCATTCCCTCAAAGATACAGATTCATTTGAGCTGAAAGCCACAGCCATCAATTTCCTGCTTAATTAATTCAGAGATTCTCTATACCACCAGTGGAAGAAATCTAAACCAAATCATGGCAGAAGGGCTTTTCTTGATCCAGTTCTTGCAACCTATCCAGTCTCATCTCTCCCTGCTGCTGTCATCATGTTCTTTTTAGTCTCAGTCATCCTGAACACTTGGACTCTTCTGACCACTCCACATTCCTCCACACACATGGTTCTATACAGCCTCTTTCCTCTTCATCCCAACCTACCTCCCCACCTTAGTACTTTCACCCACACCTCTGCTTAAGCATGACCTCTTTCCTAAGGCCATTCTTGAAGATGCCAGGGCAAAGCTGGAAGCTCCCACTCCCTGCCACATGCTCTTAAAGCAACAAATGCATGTGGCAGGACAGACAGAATTCTAATTGTTTGGGTTCACATCTGACTGCTCCAAAAGCATATGAGTTCCAGAAAGAAAGAAACATTTTTTGGACCTTATCTTTTTCAGCTGCTCATCCCTAGAGCTTAGCAAAATGCTTAATACATGGTAGGTACCTAATACATATTTGGGTTTTTTTTTTTTTGAATGAACAAATGAGGCTTTTATGAAACTTTTTTTAATTGGGAAGTCGTTTGGATGCCAAATTCCTGATTTTTATAATTTGCTTTCCAAAGTTTTAATGTTGTCTTGCCTAGCCCTAAATCAGCAGTCAATATTATATTAGAGATTCACTTTTATTGATTCTTTCCAGATTATTCATCTTAATTTTCATGCAAATAATTCTTTTTTTGGCATTCACTTTTTAATCAGTTTACATAACATTTAATTAAATAATGCAATTTCAGGCAGGGACAAAAGAACTGACTCTTAGTAGAAACAAAACTCAGATCTGGGTGGTGTCATGTGTGGGGTCAACCCAGCAGTAGCTATCAGCCAGGAGTATTCGGCACACCATGGGCATCAGTCAGCATATTTTTAAAAGGGAGTAGAGGGTGTTGGTTAATTTGGAAAGTCAGTTACATGGAGGTGATTTTGGAGTTTCTACTGCACACTGCTTAAAATCACACAGCAGAGCTTTCCAGAATCAAATGCTAAAGCTATTCAGGGCCACGTGATTCATTACCGACTGATGAGATGAGCCAACATGTCTCCTTCCATTTAACTTAAATAACTTGATATGTCAAGTTCAGGTTATTAAAATATGCCTATTCATTCCTCAGGGCTCCATATATACTTCCTGAATCTGGAACATTCCATTAAATCAAGACAATATGTATCAAAACTGACTTCCTTAAGATAATTCTTTCTAAACCTCAGTATTGGCCCATGAGTATGTTTCTAATTAACTCTCTTGAGATGTAGCTCAGAATTAGACTAAGTTGACTTTTGAAACATCCTTGTGTATATGCTAATACTCAGTTACCACAATAAAACAACTGGAGGTCTAGATTCTGTACAGGATAAGAATCAAAGACATGGAAGAAAAGTAAATTAAAACTACCATCATTAATAAGGACTAGAAACATTTCTAAATCCTTCTGGCAATTCTCCTAAATAAACCAAGTATCATCAGAGAAACTACTTGGGTATACAAAGAAGAATTTCAGCAACTTTTCCCTAGTATTCCTCCCGTTTCTCTTTCTCCTTTCCTTTTATGGCTAGATACTGAAGTTAAGGCAACCCTATGAGGAGGTTTTAATTCAGAATTAAAATGTACCATACATTTTATATGTACTTTTTTTAACCAATATATAATGAAATATTTTTACAAAATACAATCACTTATCTAATTCTTATAAACTAATAAATTTACCAAATTGATCTCAACATAAAGTTGTATAATTTATAGCAGATCTGATCCAAACAAGAAAAAAAAAAACAAAACCATACATTACTCATAGAGGGGTGTGTATCTACTTTTAAAGTCAGGCTATGATGGAAGAGGTAACTTCCAAAACTGAATTAGAAACTTGAAAAGCTAATGGGGAAAGAAGAATGCATTTTACACCTTTAATTCTACTAATAGGCTCGATACCATCAAAGCTGGAAACCTACCAGCTTTTAAGTCCTTATTTTCACAAGCCAATTGGAATAAAGCATTTTCGCCAATTCACTTCTAAAACTGTACTCCTTCTCTTTATGGAACTGATGCATTTAAGCAAACTTTACTAGGTGATTCACATTATCTAAGTCCATTATATTCATTAAGAAAGAGACTCTGTCTACTAAAATAATGATAATAATAATAATGATGATGATAAATTCCTGGGTGCAACAAAATCACCTTTTCCGCAGAGAGGTTACCGTACAAGTTTAAAGTCTAGTGTGTCAGAAGGTCCCCATACTGGGAGACAAGAGATCTCAGTTCCATTGTAGGTCTGCATCACAAAGCTAAATAACCTTGAGCAATTCAGTGTGGCTCTCTGCAACTTGCTCTTCTAGTCGGTAAAATGAAAGGCCTAACTGATATATAATTGCTTTCTCAGTTCTAAGCTGTTATGGTCCTATAATCTATTAAATTTTAAAGAATATTCCTTATGAACCATAAACATCAAAGCCTAGATTCCTCTCTGTCCCATAACTCGACATCGATTGTAGCTAAGTACTACTGCTTCTCTCTTCAGCGTCTCACCTATTTCATTCTCTCCATTCCTCAATGCCTTTGTCCAAGTTCAAGCTATTATATCATTCACAGACTACAGCAGAGCCTTCTCAATAGTCCCTCTCCCTCTTTTCATAATCCCTCCAATATGCTTTCTTCATACCATACCCAGGAGGGACATTATGATATGCATATTCAACCAATCAGTTCACTTCCCTACAGGATTTTTCTATGACTCTCCATTTAGATCATGAAACTGAATGATCTGTGATTCTGGAACATATCACATTCCCTATCTTGGTTGCATACTAATGCACATGCCATCCTCCTGGCTAGATTCTGAAAGAATCCCGCTTCCCACTCTTCCTTCTTTCGATTTTGGGGCCCACCACCATTCTACGTACTTGCTTTAAGTGAGGCCTCCTTTTGACTGCTCCCTGAAGGTTCAGGTGGTCCTGCTTCTCAGCACCCATTTGCACAAATATGCATCTTAAGGAAACTGTCTGTACACAAACTTCAAAGGTACGTATCTTCTCATCAATACCTAGAAAACTGCTGGGAATGCCCTAAGTAGGTGACAAATGAATGTCAATCGTTGGAATGAACCTCAGTGGAGCCAACTCTCCAGCCTCCTGACAGAGGCCAAAAGACTCAAAGTTAAACTTTCTCTGGGTTTATACATGGATCAATTAAGAGTATTTTTCCCAGTAGAGCTTTTTGGGTCATTTTTTATTCCAAATGATATCAAAATAAGAAATGATGCTTTTTTCTGTAATCAGAAATATTTATTTGTAGATCTTGCATAAAGTCAAAGCACAGACTAGAAGACTATAAATAAGCATTAGCAAGATATGCCCATATCCTAAACACATCTTAAGAAAATAATATACACCCAATATCATTAATGCTCTTTTGGTTCCCGGTATGGGAACCAAACTTCAGATTTATTCATAGTTGGGCCATTATTCTTAATCTTTTTTTTTTTTTTTTTCTGAGAGGAAGTCTCGCTCTGTCACCCAGGCTGGAGCGCAGTGGCGCAATCTCAGCTCACTGCAACCTCCGCCTCCCAGGTTCAGGCAATTCTCCTGCCTCAGCCTCCCAAGCAGCTGGGATTACAGGCATGTACCACCACACCCAGCTAATTTTTGTATTTTTAGTAGAGACAGGGTTTCACCATGTTGGCCAGGCTGGTCTAAAACTCCTGAACTCGTGATCTGCCCACCTCAGCTTCCCAAAGTGCTGGGATTACAGGCATGAACCACTGCACCCGGCCCATTATTCTTAATCTTAATGAACAAGTCAACTTAATAATCATTGTTCTTATAGTGAGTGTGTGCCCTGACTTTTACTAGACATATTGAGAGAAAAAAAAAAAAAAGAATCAATACACCTGTTTTCTCTGAGCATCTTTTCTGGATAGAGCACTATGATAAAAAGGAGAGACATGAAATAAGCTTTTTTCCATAAATTATGACCTAGTTAATGATATGGCCATTCTAGTCTATTTCTGAAACAATTATCAAATCTTTATTAACTAGAAATCAATGATTTTCACATAGGCTAATTTATTTTCTTTTTCTCCCCCAAACCTTATATGTTTTATTTGAAAGTCCTAAAATCTAGGTGCTGCTTCTTTTATTTATACAAATGTATGAGTACATATAAAATTCTGTTACATATATATAACACACAATGATCCAGTCGGGGTATTTAGGGTGTCCAGCAACTAAGTGTAATGCATTTTTGCTAACTATAGTCACTCTACTCTGCTATCATACATTCAATTTATTCCTTCTACCTAATAATCGCATGTTTGTATCCTTTAAGCCATTTTTCATCATCCTACCCCACTCACCCTTGCTTCCAGTGCTTTTTCTACCATAAGGTCATGGCAATTATCAAAAGACTGAACAGTTCTGCCACCTTAGTCAGTCTCCAATTGTCTTACGACGTTTAATATCATGTCCAGAATAATTTTAAGGCCATGTCTTGTACTCTTGCCATCATTTCTAGCATACTGGAATATTATCAATGTCAAGTGACAATTTAAAGCCTCTTAAAGGCCGGGTGTGGTGGCCCACACCTGTAATCCCAGCACTTTGGGAAGCCTTGGCAAGTGGATCACTTGAGCCTAGGAGTTCGAGACCAGCCTAGGCAACATGGCAAAACCCTGTTTCTACAAAAAATACAATTAGCCAGTTGTGGTGGCATGCACCTGTAGTCCCAGCCACCTGGGAGGCTGATGTGGGAAGATCGCTTGAGCGTGGGGGCAGAAGTTGCAGTGAGTCAAGATCAGGCCACTGCATTGTAGCCTGGGTGACGGAGTGAGGCCCTGTCTCAATAAATAAATCAGTAAAGCCAGCCTCTTAATTAAAAAGTCAGGAAACAACAGGTGCTGGAGAGGATGTGGAGAAATAGGAACACTTTTACACTGTTGGTGGGACTGTAAACTAATTCAACCCTTGTGGAAGTCAGTGTGGCGATTCCTCAGGGATCTAGAACTAGAAATTCCATTCGACCCAGCCATCCCATTACTGGGTATATACCCAAAGGACTATGAATCATGCTGCTATAAAGACACATGCACACGTATGTTTATTGCGGCATTATTCACAATAGCAAAGACTTGGAACCAACCCAAATGTCCAACAATGATAGACTGGATTAAGAAAATGTGGCACATATACACCATGGAATACTATGCAGCCATAAAAAATGATGAGTTCACGTCCTTTGTAGGGACATGGATGAAATTGGAAATCATCATTCTCAGTAAACTATCGCAAGAACAAAAAACCAAACACCGCATATTCTCACTCATAGGTGGGAATTGAACAATGAGAACACATGGACACAGGAAGGGGAACATCACACTCTGGGGACTGTTGTGGGGTAGGGGGAGGGGGGAGGGATAGCACTGGGAGATATACCTAATGCTAGATGACGAGTTGGTGGGTGCAGCGCACCAGCATGGCACATGTATACATATGTAACTTACCTGCACATTGCGCACATGTACCATAAAACCTAAAGTTTAATAATAATAAATAATAATAAAAGAAGGAAAAAAAAAATAAAAAAAAAAAAAAAAAAAAAAAAAGCTTCCTGTTTCTCAGATCTAAAAGGAACACTTTGTTACTCTCTTTCCCAAAGCCGTTTGCCTTCGCTTCTAACACACACCTGTGCAATGTCTGCTGGCCTTGGGTTTAATGACAAGGTTCCTGTCTGTATCTGGCAGGTCTTTTCTGAACACTTCCTACAAAATTCAATTAATTATTCACTTATATTCTTATTCCCTTTAACAAAAAGAACAAGGAACAATAATAAATTATGTCATTAATCCCGTTCTTAAATACGAAGCTTCTACTATCACTGGATAAGAAAGGGTATACATGTGAATAAACTTACAGCTTATTCATCATCTTCATGAGTGATTTATGCTTAGATCTTCCATCTGCTCATGAGCTGATCAATAACCAGGCAGGTGAAAGAGAGTGAATCTTACTTGGCAAGGATATGCGTAACCAACAGGAAAGCTTAAACTTGATTTGAGGACAAGAACAAAGTTTCCGCTTTCACCATTAGCATAAAAATGTTCAGAGTTTTTATGATTAAAATGGAAAATTCTGGTTTTCATAGCCCCATGCCTAGAGATTGAGAGGATTTCCTAAGTAATTATTAGATATACAGTCATGACATCCATTCAGAATTCCTAAAGCAAACAAGAAAAATAATGATTAAGGAAGAACTAATTTTTATTTTTAAGGTGTTGACCACTATCACTGTGCCATTTCTTATGTATAAACCTATTCACATACATATGAACAAATACAAATCTATTAAATAAACATGCAAAATTTTTAAAAACTTCACCCTTTATTCTGGTACCTTAGATTCAACACTTCAGCCACAAAAAAGGTAGTTAAGATGATAAAACTGTCTCCCTCCAAATGTGCTCTTTTGAGGAAGACAAAACACAGAAATTATTTATCTATGGCTGTCACGCTATTCTAAAACTGATGAGTGTCAAGTTCCTCAGCATGTGCTTCTCAAGCTCGTGTGAAGCTATCACGAAATGCTAGCAAGCATGACCACTTTTGGCAAGTCACTCGGTTCCCATCTGAAAGAAACAATTCAAAAGCCAGGGGGGGATAAATACAGAGTTAAATGAGAACTGTATTTCTCATTTATTTACTAACTAACCAAATGATTCATAATTCTTAAGACTGATCATCAATAAAAGCGATCATGAATGTTTAGTCTAAAATGCAGGTTCTTTAATATGCCCAAAATAAACCTGTTGAAAAGTTTCCACTTACTTTGTTAATAAATTAAAATCTATTAATCCTTTGCAGCTAATAATTTAGTACATAAAAGTGAAGGAAATAACATATCTACTTTAATGCTAATATTAACATTCTCCTTTCATTCATGTGCTCGTTTGTTTGCAGAAGGCAAGAACAGCAAAGTCTCTATAAAGAAGTTTCCTGGCCAGGCGCGGTGGCTCACGCCTGTAATCCCAGCACTTTGGGAGGCCGAGGCAGGTGGATCATGAGGTCAGGAGTTAAAGACCAGCCTGGCCAAGATGGTGAAACCCCGTCTCTACTGAAAATACAAAAAAATTAGCTGGGTGTAGTGGCGGGCGCCTGTAATCCCAGCTACTCGGGAGGCTGAGGCAGAGAACTGCTTGAACCCGGGAGGTGGAGGTTGGGAGGTTGCAGAGAGCCGAGATTGCGCCACCGAACTCCAGCCTGGGAGACAGAGTGAGACTCCAGCTCAAAAAATAAATAAATAAATAAAAAATAAAGCTTCCTATTTAACCTCTACGTAAGGGAAAGATACTAACAATTGTTGGATTTCTATTTTACAGGGTATTATAGCTATTATGTCACCTACTCTTTATAGCCATCCTGTGAATGATACCACTTTACACCAAGTTATAGAAGAAAACTGAGATTCTGAGACATGTAGAATTCTTCTCAAAGCACACTATTAATAAATGGCAGAGTCAATACTCAAAGTCTACCATGCCATCTCCAAAGTGTGCACATTGTCCCAATAACTTCTGGAGTGGTCAAGAGGGGCAAGAAAGACCCAGTTTTCATTGAGGTAACTGCTGGGCTGCTGGCAACAACCATGACAGCAGCATATATAGGGTAGGTGCTGCACTCTCCTCTCCTCTAACAAAAATTATTAACCTATCATAGCTCTTGCTGCACCTAGATGTCTTCTCTGAATTCTCAGCATACTGTACTGGTCAGCAACAGACAGAGTAGGTACATAAAATAAAATCTACCTTCCATCCCTGAGCTAAGTACCACAATGACCAGTAATAATGAGGCAGAAATAACTGCAACTAATCACGAGGCCCAAATACCTAGTTGATAGTACTTGTCTATAATATCTAGTGACTCTCAACAGAGCTGAAAAAGCCTCTTTCTATAGTAGGTGAACCCACCTGTGCTGAATTTCCACACTGATTAATTTATATCACTAGACATTATTAGAAGAACAAAATAGAGAGAAGATGTGGTACCTCATCTGTAGAAGCTCAGAAGCTAGCCAGCCAGAGGAAACCAAACTTACACAGGCATTCAAGCTCCGGGAAGGGCCACCCAAGGACGCTGACACAATCAATCAAAACATTCCCTTGGAAGCAGCGTTGCTCTAACCACATGAATGACCTGCTCAAAAGCAGTCCAAGACACTTGGATTCCATTAAATTCAAGTTTTGCCATTCATCCACCAACAATTAAAAGGGGCAAGTCTCCTCAAGCCCCTAATAAATTTTCTCTTTGTGGCTACAGAAATAGAAATTGTCCATAATCGTTATTTTTACAGTTGAATTCTTTGTCTGGATTGAATACTCTATTTAAATTTGAGGCCAGGCGCTGTGGCTCATACCTGTTATCCCAGCACTTTGGGAGGCCGATGTGGGCAGATCACTTGAGGTCAGGAGTTCGAGACCAGCCTGGCCAACATGGTGAAACCCCGTCTTTACTAAAAATACAGAAATTACCCAGGTGTGGTGGCGAGTGCCTACAATCCCAGCTCAAGCGGCTGAGGCAGAAAAATTGCCTGAGCCTGGGAGGCGGAGGTTGCAGTGAGCAGAGATTGTGCCACTGCACTCCAGCCTGGGCGACAGGGCAAGACTCCATCTCAAAAATCAATAAAATAAAATAAAATGAATTTGCTAGGCCTCAGTTTTCTAATCAGTATATGGAAATAGTATACCCATTGTTCTCGGGATGAAGACAAATAGCATGTGACAATGGCTAAAACTAAGTTGAGTACACAGAAGATACTCAGTGAACATTACTTTTCCTTTCCTTCCAGCTCCGAATCAAATCTTTCACCATACTTTTAATCTGGGAATTCTTCTAATAATCCTGAAGATGATCACATAGGAAACTAAAGAAGCCTAAATGGGACCACCCATAGATCCAAGACGCAGAGAAATAAGCAGCTTCACTAGGCTTGGGGAGGGTGGGGGTTAGAAACACAATCACCACACTTTCTGGATATTATTTGAAAGTATTATTTTAAGAGTTGAATGAATTGGACACAAAGAATAAGAAATAGAAGAGATGAAGAACAGAAATTCTTTTCTGGAAGTGGAGGCAGTGATGTTACCTTTAAAAGGTGTTAGACAGGAAGTGTAACAGGTGACAGCTTTTTGATAACTCAAACTCAAGAGCTCAGTGAAGTGGCTGCTGGATTGGCTGGGCCTTGACTTTATAAGCAAGCACTCAAGGTTCAAAGGGACTATTACCACTAAGTCATCTGTATGCTGAAAGGACCCATATTTTTCATTATTTGTGATAGGACGCCCTTGAGTTGCGGAGCCACAGCAGCAAGCATACTGCTCACCTAGGAGAGGGAAGCAAGCAAAACATAGCTGTCACCACCCAGGCCACAGCTTGCTAGGCAGGTACTTTGTTCCCTCACTCACAGAAGCACACACAGGGCTGAGATTAGGCAGACCCTAGGCCCCCTGCATTCCCATGTCATTGCACCCTGCCTAGCCATGAGACACAGAATCATGATAGGTATTTTCATTTCACCTTAACTGAGCTCTCCAAAGAACTGTGTTTCCTATTGCATGGTTATAACATGCTGGACTGAGAATGTGTCATCAGTATCACAGAAAAGAAAGAAGGTACACTCTGTGCATCATTTTGAAGTTTTTTGTCATCACAGCTACCTAACATGTACGTATACTGCTATCTATTTAAAGGATCGGGGTTAGGGGAAAAGGGAGAGGGAAGGAGAAGCCAGTGATCTGCAGTGTTTAAAAGTTATTGCCAAGAGACTTGAGTTTATATTTTAAATTCCAGGAAGTCAAAGTGTTCTGGGTAATACATATGAATCACTGGAAAGAAATCTTCCATTTTCTGGCTAGAAGGTGCCTCCTTCGACAACCACAATGTCAATGAATCATAGGTCCTTTATTACTCTACTTCCTTTGCATGATCCAAGAGCCTGTTATTCAGGACCCCCCTCCAGGAATTAACCAGGGAACTGTAAGTCACCCCTATTTGGGTTCATCTGGGATGCCCTGTGTCTTATCCCTGTCTCAATTCTTTCTCTGGATTAATTCCAAAAAGTGGCACAGAACTGCGATGTCTATCATTATCAGGCCCTGCAAAAGCTCCGGTGGGCAGTAAGTAGCCTTCTGTGGCTGGGATGGGAGGGCCTGTCAGTGCCCCAGAATATTTCTTCTACGTGACTACTTGCATTTGAAATTCTTAATCCCTGGATATCTGGGTTTGATAGTCTATCAATCTCTATCTGAAGTTTACACAACACAATCTATTCATTCTTTTGTTGAACAAAGGTTTACAAAATGACTGAGGAATACTCTGTTTTATGCATATATATTCTCTCTCTCTCTCTGTTTTTTTTTGTTTTGTTTGTTTGTTTGTTTGTTTTTTTTGAGACAAGAGTTTCACTCTGTTGCCCAGGCTGGAGTGCAATGGCATGATCTTGGCTTGCTGCAATCACTGCCTTTCAGGTTCAAGTGACTCTCCTGCCTCAGCCTCCCAAGTAGCTGGGATTATAGGCGCATGCCACCACGGCTGACTAATTTTTGTATTTTTAGTAGGGTTTCGCCATGTTGGCCAGGCTGGTCTCAAACTCCTGACCTCAGATGATCCACATGCCTTGGCTTCCCAAAGCACTGGGATTACAGGCGTGAGCCACCGCACGTGGCCTATATTCTCTCTTGACTATGGTCATTCCAGCTTTTCCCAGTAACCCAGTGATTCTCACCCTCACCTTATTTGGGTGGGCACAGGTCAGTGAGAAAAAGATACTGGCTTTTCAGCTGGGGCAAGATCTCTCTCCGATGCTCCTCGTACACATGCAAACTGCATTAGAAATCTCCAGCACAGTACTATCATCCTATAGATGGCCAATTTTAAAATGTTCTGGATATAAAAATCTTACAAAAACCATCTCACTTGGAAATGCAACAGGAGTCAGAAGCCTGGGTCCACATCTGAGTGTTGCCACCAACTATGACCTTGAAGTCATAACCTCCCTGTCTGGGTCTCAATTTTCTGATCTATAAAATGAAAAGAATGAATGGGATGCTCTCTAAGCTACTTTCAGCTCTAAGGGCTTCCCATTCACTTCTCAAAACAGTTCCCTACTGATTTCTACAAAATGCTTACTCCTCCTGCACGCAGGATCCTTTGGTACATCAGCTTTCAACAGTTAGAAACATGCCAATGACAGTAAATGAGCCACTGAAATGCAGTTTTCCTTCCTTCACTGCTTACAGCCTCCAAAGCTCTTAATCCTCATCCGTGCATTAGCCACATTTCAATTCTAAACATCTAAAATAATCACAGACAATAACAAGTCTCTAGGTTCTAAACACCTTTGATGTTTGACTTACACGATTTTCAGCATCTCTACATTTAAGATTAAAGTAGATATTAAATTTCCAAGGCCAAGAACTCTAGAAAGGGGGAAAATTATGTCTGCCTCCCCTGCATGCCTGGAGTCCAAACAAAACCTCTGCTCTTCAGTCACCAATGTAATGGCCAAGTGTGTAAAATCTGTCATTTGCAGACCTGTCAAATTTGTAAATTTCTTCATGAAAACCCCAAATAATAAATCAAATGGAATCAAAGTTCTTTGAATTCTCTTAAAATTCATTAAGTATATGTATAGTAAGATAATCGGTTTGAATCAGACTTGAAATTATAGCTAAATGACATAAAAATATTGAAGTACTAGGCAATGCTATCAATTTATAATATTTGATAAGTTTAATATACTCAAGAAATTAAGTATACACTGGTTACATGTGTTAATACCAATGTCTTCTATTTTATAATATGTTAAAATATGTTCAATTGTTATATAGTTATATAGTTGTATAGTTATATAGTTATATAGTTGCATTTTGATGTAATCAAATATATGAAGTATGGTAAGCAAGCAATTAACAGTAACAATAATAATACTTAATATATGGACATTATTCTGCAGATCACAAAGCCTTTTTGCAAACCCATGCTGTCATGTAACCCTCACATCATCTTATGAGGCAGGTATTATCCTTCCCATTCTACAGGTGAGGAGGAAATAGTTGCACAAGTACAATACAAAACTCAGAACAAGACCCAAGATTCAGTGAACAACTTGAGTCAGATGCGATGGAAGAAAGTACTCTGCGGATCTGTCCAAGCCAAAGAGAAGTAAGATGGATCTCACAAGCACGACGAATATGGTCTTTTCCCTGAGAATTCCCTTGAAGCTTAATGTCAACCCCAGCACAGAGTTAGCTATGAGACAACATCACACATAAGGTGAAAGCACAACCCCGGGATTCTAAAGGATCTGGGTTCAAAACCTAGCTGTGCTACCTGCTTGCTCTGTGGTCTTGGCCAAGTGACTTAACCTCTTCGGGCCTTAGTTTCCTCACCTTTAAAATGATTATACATCCAGATCACTCAGGGCTCTGTCTCAAGGCTAAGATATAATATGTGCAAGGTACCTAAACAGTGCTAGGCATACGGAAGAGACTTGATAGTGGTAGTTGTTATTAATTTAAGATTTCTGATCCTCTCCAATACATCTATGTGCTAGTAGTCATCAATAAAATTCAGGGCTTACTCTGGTTTCCCTTGGTTTGCTGTCTAGGACTGAAGGGAAGTATCACAGCTGATTAAAGGAAGAAGAATTTGGTACCTTTATTTGATTAACAAAACGTTATCAAAAATCAATTTCTCTATCAATTGTACGAAGTGAGAAGCAGCATATTTACAAATATGACTACATAAAAAAATATAAAATTTTTGTATGGCCTAAAAAGAAATAAACGAGTCAATAGCAAAAACACCATAAGCAAAGTTGAAACACCAGAAGTGCAGTGGGAAAGGAAAACAGGCAAAGGAGAAAAGCTTTTAGACCAATGCTTCTCCACCAGGGGTGGTTTTGTCCCCAGAGAGCTTCTTGGTGGTGGTAGGATGCGGGGTTGCTACTTGAATCTAATGGGTAAAGACCAAAGATGCTACAAACATCCTACAATGCACAGCACAAACCTTCAAAAGAAAGAATTATCCACCCAAATGTGAATAACACTGAGGTGGAGAAACTCTGTTTTAAGCACATGAAAAGAAACTTAATCTCACGCACAAGCAAAATGCAACTTAAGCTCCAATCTATCAGAGAAGCAGAGTTCAAAGTGTTTAATAATCTGTATTAGAGGCCGGGCGTGGTGGCTCACGCCTATAATCCCAGCACTTTGGGAGGCCAAGGCAGGCAGATCATGAGGTCGGGAGTTTGAGAGTAGCCTGGCCAATATGGTGAAACCGTATCTCTACTAAAAATCCAAAAATTAGCCAGGCGTGGTGGCACACACCTGTAGTTCCAATCTTGAGTGAGATTCCGTCTCAAAATAATAATAATAATGATAATAACCTGTATTAGAAAGGGTATGGTGATACAGACAAGCTCATATATTGCTGGGAAAACAAATTAGTTCAACTTTTTT
Organism: Pongo pygmaeus; assembly: GCF_028885625.2. Taxonomy (NCBI): domain Eukaryota; kingdom Metazoa; phylum Chordata; class Mammalia; order Primates; family Hominidae; genus Pongo; species Pongo pygmaeus. The sequence continues at coordinate 100,758,517 of NC_072385.2, forward strand.
TTTTCTTTGAGATGAAGTCTCACTCTGTCGCCCAGGCTGGAGTACAATGGCACAATCTCAGCTCACTGCATCCTCCACCTCCCAGGTTCAAGTGATTCTCCTGACTCAGCCTCCCAAGTCACTGGACTTACAGCCACCCACCACCACGCCCAGCTAATTTTTGTATTTTTAGTAGAGATGGGGTTTCACTGTGTTGGTCAGGCTGGTTTCAAACTCCTGACATCAAGTGATGCACCAACCTCGCCCTCCCAAAGTGCTGGGATTATAAGTGTGAACCACTGCGCCCGGCCTAGTTCAACTTCTATGGTAGATAATTTGGCAAATATTTACTCACATTAAATAAGCACATACCCTTTGATGCAGCAATTTTGTTTCTAAGAATTATCCTAGATAGTCACAAATGTACACTAAGACTTTCATTATTCACTGTCACTTGGATGATAACAGCAAAAGTAGAAAGGTCCAATATCCAACAATGATAGACTGGATTAAGAAAATGTGGCACATATACACCATGGAATACTATGCAGCCATAAAAAAATGATGAGTTCCTGTCCTTTGTAGGGACATGGATGAAGCTGGAAACCATCATTCTCAGCAAACTATCGCAAGGACAAAAAACCAAACACCGCATGTTCTCACTCATAGGTGGGAAGTGAACAATGAGAACACATGGACAGAGGAAGGGGAACATCACACACCAGAGACTGTTGTGGGGTAGGGGGAGGAGGGAGGGATAGCATTAGGAGATATACCTAATGTAAATGACGAGTTAATGGGTGCAGCACACCAACATGGCACATGTATACATATGTAACTAACCTGCACGTTGTGCACATGTACCCTAAAACTTAAAGTATAATAATAATAATAATAAAAAGAAAGGTCAACTGCCCAACAATTCAGTCCAGTTCAATAAGTTATATTATATACCAGGATGGAATATGCAGCCTTTATAAAGAACAAGGCAGATTTATTTGTACTGATAAGGACTGCTAACTGAACAATGCATAGTACAATACAATAAATAAAATATTCTAGCAGTTTCGAGGATATATACATACACATATGCCAGTACATTCAGATTCTGGGAGAAGACAGAAATGGGAAAGAGTATTACTCACTGGGATGGAGAAATTAGTGTTTGGAATACAAAAATGGGAAGAAAACTGACTCTTCACTCTACAGTAGGTCCTCTTGTCCCTTCTAAATTTGGCACTACGTGTTACATATTCAAAAAACCTAATTCCATTATTTTTACAGATGCCATACAGATCAACTTAAAAAAAATCTACCTACAGGCCTAGCTAATGTAATTTTGGTATGAGTCAAGGGCCAGTCAGGAAAGAAAGGCACATTCAAGTGGGGTAAAATTTAAGACAGTTTAATAAAGAGACTCTTGACAAAGGTATAGGCAGAGTTCTGGGAAACTCACAGCAAGAACCCTGGGGTTGCAAAAGCAAAGAACTGGCACAGAGAAACACCTCCTGACAGCGCTGTGGCCTGAGGTGGAGGAACATAAACCACCTTCAAGGACCCTGCAGGAGGGGGCTGGGGGAATAAAACCCCAACTTTTCCTCCACCCTCCAGTCTCCTAAAGGAAAAGGGTGCCACTGATGCCACCTCTGGGGACACGGAGCCGGGCGGATCTCTGGCATAAGTGCCATTCAAGGCTGTATTTTGACTGCTGATGAATGCTCACATGTCTGGCCTTTTCTTTAATTCCATGTGAAGAAAAAATTAAAGGTGCTGTTAATCTAGACAAATTCAGAATTCACTTAGAATTTACCAGGAATTGGCAAGACATAAACAAATTCAAATATGTATTAGGAAAACTACCTTTTCGCTTATCATAAAAATGATTTTCCTTAAGTTTAAAGTTGGCTTTTGACTTTTTCCCCGCAGTGAGGCAATTTAAATCCTTCATGGATCAGGTTTTTAATGTGAATGATACATTTGCTATCATTGGTAGCAGGACCCCAGCACATTCTAAGGCTTGCAGGCTCTCATTCCAGTTTTCTTTTAAAAAAACTAAACTAAAAACTTAGTCCTCTGCAGCCTTATTGGCCCAACCTGACTCTATCCTTTCATCCTGCCCCAAACAAGCTGTGCTTCCTTCAGGCCACCATGGAGTCATTCTGTTTCTAGCCAAACTCTAAGAACTTTGATTTTAAAAACCAAGCAAGGAAAATACAGAGTCACTTAAAAGTTTTCCAAATCTTTCAGGCCTTAACTTTTCTGATGAAACTTGTCAAGCTGATGACACATCACCACACAATGTATCACTGGAGTTGTACAAAATCATCCTTTGATTCAAAGTGGAAAACAGAGCCCAAAAAAGTACAAAGGGGAACATACTGTACATCCTTGGAAAGCACAGTAAATATTTTCAGTGTAAAACATCATAAAGATAGCTTCATCTCATTTACACTCTAGCATTCTCTGCATAGATAGGTTTCATATTCAATAAAACGACAGAATTTTAGGGCTGCAAAGGATCTTGAACATCTACTTCCCGAACTCCTCCTTTTAGAGAGGAAAAAATTAAGACTTAAAAATTTGAGTCTTGCCCAAGTGGCAGCACCAGTATTAAAACTCAGGTCTCCCTAAAGATTCACAATCAACATCAGCTAGAGATAATGCTGTAGTTAAGTATTTAGCTTGTTAAATGGAAATCCCAGGTTTTTCTTGAAAAATCAACTATGACAAACCAATTCAAAATTGGACAAAGGACTTGAACAGACATTTCTCCAAAGAAGATATACAAATGGCTAATAAGCTCATGAAGTGGCCAGCATCATCAATCATTAGGGGAATGCAAATCAAAACCATGAGACACCATTTCATACCCACTAGTATGGCTATTACTTTATTAAAAAATGGGAAAATATCTTTTTTCGTATAATGACTTCTTTTCCTCTGGGTAGATACCCAGTAGTGGGATTGCTGGATGAAATGGTAGTTCTACTTTTAGTTCTTTAAGAAATCTCCACACTGTTTCCTATAGTGGCTGTACTAGTTTACATTCCCACCAGCAGTGTAGAAGTGTTCCCTGTTCACCACATCCACGCCAACATCTACTGTTTTTTGATTGTTTTATCATGGTCATTCTTGCAGGAGTGAGGCGGTATTGCATTGTAGTTTTGATTTGCATTTCCCTGATCATTAGTGATGTTGAGTACTTTTTCATACGTTTGTTGGCCATCTGTATATCATCTTTTGAGAACTGTCCATTCATGTCCTTAGCCAACTTTTTGATGGGATTGTTTGTTTTTTTCTTACTGATTTGTTTGAGTTCCTTGTAGATTCTGGATATTAGTCCTTTGTCAGATGTATAGAATGTGAAGATTTTCTCCCACTCTGTGGGTTGTCTGTTTACTCTTCTGACTGTTCCTTTTGCCATGCAAAAGTTCTTTAGTTTAATTAAGTCGCAGCTATTTATCTTTGTTTTTATTGCATTTGCTTTCAGGTTCTTAGTCACAAAATTCTTGCCTAAGCCAATGTCTAGAAGGGTTTTTCCAACTCGCACACGCATGTTTATAGCAGCACAAGTCACAACTGCAAAATTGTGGAACCAACCCAAATGCCCATCAGTCAACGAGTGGATAAAGAAACTGTGATACACACACACACACACACACACACACACACACACACACACACACACACACACAATGGAATACTATTCAGCCATAAAAAGGATGGAATTAATGGCATTTGCCGCATAGATGAGACTGGAGACTATTATTCTAAGTGAAGTGATGCAGGAATGGAAAATCAAACATCGTATGTTCTCACTGATATGTGGGAGCTAATAAGCTATGAGGACGCAAAGGCATAAGAATAATACAATGGACTTTAGGGACTTGGGGGAAGGGTGGGAGTGGGGCAAGGGATGAAAGACTACAAATAGGGTACAGAATATGCTGCTCGGGTGATGGGTGCACCAAAATCTCACAAATCACCATAAAGAACTTACTCATGCAACCAAATACCACCTGTATCCCAATAACCTATGGGAAGAAAAATAAAATAAAATACAGAAAAAAGGGTAAGCTGAAGCACAATAAAAGAATGGGAAAATAAGTGTTGTCAAGGATGTAGAGAAACTGGAACCCTCACACACTGCTGGTGGGAATGTAAAATGGCACAGCCCCTGTGGAAAACAGTTTGGCAGCTCCTCAAAACGTTAAACAGACAATTATCATCTGACCCAGAAATTCCACTTCTAGGTATATGCACCAAAAAATTCAAAGCAGGAACTCAAACAGATACTTATACATCAGGGCTCATAGCAACATTATTTGCAATAGCAAAAAGGTAGAAACAACCTAAATATATACATCAACAGATGAATGCATAAACAAAAGGTAGTGTATGCAAATAACAGAACTGCATTCAGCCTTAAAAAGAAAACATGCTACAGTATGGATGAACCTTGAAAACACAGTAAGTGAGACCAGGTGTGGTGGTTCATGCCTGTAATCCCAGCACTTTGGGAGGCTGAGGCAGGTGGATCACTTGAGGTCAGGAATTTGAGCCCAGCCTGGCCAACATGGTGAAACCCTGCTTCTACTAAAAATATTTTAAAAAATTAGCCAGGCATGGTGGCACATGCCTGTAATCCCAGCTACTTGGGAGGCTGAGGCAAGAGAATCGTTTGAACCTGGGAGGCGGAGGTTGCAGTGAGCCAAGATCAAGCCACTGCACTCCAGCCTGGGCAACAGAGTGAGACTCTGTCTCAAAAAAAAAGAAAGAAAGAAAAAGAAGAAGAAAAAAGAAAAGAAAGCAAAGTAAGTGAAATAAGCTAGTCACAAAAGGAGAAATAGTAAGTCTCTAAAATACTCAAATTCATAGAGACAGAAAGTAGAACAGGGGTTACCAGAGGCTAGGGGAGAAAGGAATGGGGAATTTTTACTTAATGGGTATAGTTTCTGTTAGAGATGATGAAAAGTTACTACATGGATAGTGATGATGGCTGAACAACATTATGAATATACTCAATGCCATTAAAACATACACTTAAAAACAGCTTAAATAATAAATTTTGTATTATGTATATTTTACAACTAAAAAACGATACAATTGGGGAAAAAATCAGTCATGTAAATTACGGGTTTGGGGGTCTCATAAAGATAAGCAATAAAATATAACCCCCTACACATCAAGGGAATTAAGAACAGGCATTTCATTCAAGTAAAAAAGGATAAAAGAAATAACTGTGAAAATTCCAAGTTTCCTGGGCAAGATGACCAAAACATAAGGGAAGACTGCTATATGACTTTATATGCAGGTGAGGGCAATGTCTTTTACTTGCTCTCTAGGGCCATTTCTTGGTCCAAAAGTGAATGCTTTAAAAACATGATACACATTGTTGTCCAGCTGACCTAGAGTTTTTTGGCCCCAAAGAGGTTTTTCTCTTTTCAATGAATTAAATAATATGTCGGACTTTTAATGCTTGAATAGTTTTTTCTTTCAAACTTGGCAAAATGATCCTTCAAAAGGCATGTGTAAAGATGTTTGGGTTAGAAATAACAAACCCATACCCTCCTAAGGTGTTATGTTTATTTGAACGTGTGATGATGCTATCGTTCAAATAAACACACTCAGAATTCCCTCCTTTTCCAACAGCCACAGCTCAGACACATTGCAAATGAGCATCCACAGTAGCAATGGTTAGTGCTGAAAAGCAGTTTCTGTTATACGATCAATTCTGAGACGTGCAAAAAAATGTCTCCTGTGCTAAATGGTTTCCCATTTGTCATTTCTTGTTTTGGTTTCCAGAGAATCTTCAGAATGAAGGCCCATCACATCCCAAACCATCTCAATCCTTGCACCCTTTGAAATCCAATGTGATCACCTCATACAAATTATCGAATGTAAATCAAGCCTCTAGGAGCCTGGGTCCACTTGACTAGATCAACAGATGTACAAGGATAGCTGAAAGGCAAGCTGTGGGTTTGCTCTGGCACCATCATCAAAGGAAGACATTTGTGACAGAAGGCTAGAGGTTTCATCTACAGAACAATCTTGCGATTAAGAGGGAGGGTTTTCCAAGGACCTGGACAAAATAGGAAACAGGGTCTAAGATGTTGTCTGATAGGAAAGCATGGCAATGCTTAGAGCAGGCCTTCTCAACTTTGTTGCTAATGACATTTTGGGCCCAAATTATTACCTGCCATGGGAGTTCCCATTTTTATTTTATTTTATTTATTTATTTATTTATTTTTTTGAGTGAGACGGAGTCTCGCTCTGTCGCCCAGGCTGGAGTGCAGTGGGACGATCTCAGCTCACTGCAAGCTCTGCCTCCCGGGTTTACGCCATTCTCCTGCCTCAGCCTCCAGAGTAGCTGGGACTGCAGGCGCCCGCCACTACACCCAGCTAATTTTTTCTATTTTTTAGTAGAGATGGGGTTTCACCGTGTTAGCCAGAATGGTCTTCATCTCCTGACCTCGTGATTCGCCCGCCTCGGCCTCCCAAAGTGCTGGGATTACAGGCATGAGCCACCGCGCCCGGCCCATGGGAACTCTCTTGTACAATGCAGGACACACGCAGCATCCCTGGCCTCCACCCACTATATGCCAGGAGCACCCCCAAATTCGGATAACCAAAAATGTCTGCTGGCATTGCCAAATGTGTCTCTTAGGTGGGGGTGCAAAACTGCCCCAGTTGAGAACTATTTGATAGACAAACAGTTTTTCCACTTCACTTCTGCATTATGAGTGTGAACCAGATATTTCAGAGTAACAGAGTGAGCTAAGTAAGCACCCAGCTAACGATATGCCTGATGGGTGCAAGTGAAATAAGAGAATTGGAGACGGGGAATAAGAGAAAGAAGCTAGGTATTAGTAGACCACGTGGAAAGAGGAAGAGGCCAGAGTGAGGTGAAGGAAACGCAATGAGGTTTTGATGACACACAGAAGGGAAAGTTGCAATTTTGTGATACCAGTGAACGAATTCATCTTCACTCTATTTTATTTTCTATTAATTCAACTCTGTGCTGAAAGTACTCTCAAGCATCATGTTCATAAGTCAAAATCTGGACGATTCAGGTAGGCAAGTTCAGCATAGAGAACATATGTTATCAGCATAGAGAACATATGTTATCAGAAAGAATGATGGCTACATGACAGGTTTAAACTAATTGATATCATTCAATTAATCTAAGTGTAGCTTCTCTTGTCTCAAATTAAAGATGGTATCCTCAAACATCGTCAAAATGCTTAACATCAATCCCAAGTAGGACTTAACTAGAATAAGGATGGACCTATGCAAATATATCTCCCCTTCCACCTTCCTGGAAAGATAACGAAATATCTGTCCTGTTACTAGTAAACCAAGAGTATCATCCTTGCATATAAGACCAACACACTATTGGCAGCTGGTAATGTTTTGTTGAGATATTGTACAGACTATGGAATTGAACTTCTGTTATGGGATTTGGGCTACATCCCAAAGCTGAAGACAAAAGGCAGTATCCGTCATTTCACTTCCTGAGAAGCTGGCTGCGCTTGCAGAAACCAAGTCTATTCCACTGGAGCAAAAAAGGTGAAAATTCTTTGGAGGGCTTGACACATATCCCTTGGAATTTAGGGGACATGTGAACAAAAACACTTTCTCACCATCCCCTGAAAAATTTTGAAGACAAGGCAGACGGGAGTGAGCTGAAATGGTAGGATGAATTAAGAAGGCAGCCTGCCCTCCCAGCATTTCATATGGCAATCATGCATGAGTTTTCCACAGGCTTAAGCCACCCTGGTAGGACTCTGCCTGAGACGCTGCCTCGCAGAATGAGGAAACCTCAGCCTTAACAGGAGCAGGACCTGAGGTAGGAGATTTGAAAAAGGTTAACATATTTGATGATATGGTTGAGTCTCTTTTGGCATTTATAAATCATTTCCTAATATAGTATCAGGCTCATTTAAGAGCTCGATAAATAAACATCATTAATTGATGATAACATATCTTTATCAGAGCAGATTAATAATAGTTTAGACCTTTGCAACTCACAGAGTGATCCACAGGTGGGCAGCACAGCATCCTCAGAGTGTGTGCTAGAAATGCAGAATCTCAGGCTCTACCCAGAATTCTGATTCTGAATCAGAATCTGCATTTAATAAGATCCATAATGACTCCTATGGACATCAAAGGGTGATAAGCACTGGTTTAGACTATTGGTTCTCCACCAAAGCTAAGTATAACAACTGCCTACATTATTTGTTTTCAAAATACACATATCCAAAGCACACTGAGAAATTCTGATTTAGAGACCCTGGGGTGCAGGCTGGGCATCTGTACCTTTTGAGCATTCCTAGATTCTGTTGTATAATATTACCAGTACTGAGAATCTCTGATTTAGGGATTGAAGAAGGCAGGCATTTGAAGTCACATTTCTGAGTTACTAATTATATCCTACCCTGTAAACATTTTTACACGAGTGAATCCACTTCTCCTTCCAGGGGCTTCATTAAGTCACTGATAACCTCTAGCAAAACACACAATTAGCTACCACTTCATCTCTGTAATGATATGGTTTGGATTTTTGTTCCCACCCAAATCTCATATAAAATTGTAATCCCCAGTGTTGTAGGAGGGGCCTGGTGGGAGGTGACTGGATCATGAGGGCGAACTTCCCCTTGCTGTTCTTGTGACAATGAGTTCTCACAAGATCTGGTTGTTTAAAAGTGTGTAGCACCTCTCATTTCGCTCTCTCCTCCTTCTCCAACCATGTAAGATGTGCCTGCTTCCTCTTTGCCTTCCACTATGATTGTAAGCTTCCTGAGGCCTACCCAACCATGCTTCCTGTACCGCTTGTGGAACTGTGAGTTCCTTAAACCTCTTCTTTATAACCTACCCAGTCTCAGGTAGTTTTTAATAGCAATGCAAGAACTGACTAATACATGTGATCAATGAGGAATCCATTAAAAATGATTAAAGATAATAAAAATGGCATACTGAATAGGGATATGCAAAGCAAGACAGGCTGGAAAGACACTGGAGGCTTCCACCCTCCGCTCTGCCCATGTCTGCCTGGGCTATGTCTGTGTGACTCAACATTGACTTCTCATAGGGGCTTGTTATTTGTGAATGAAAATGAAAGGAATCATTCACAAGCCACCACCAAATTTTTCGGTTTTCTTGTCTAGATTTTGTCTTGAGAGTAAGAAGAGCAGTGCCTGATTTAAATTAAGCCCCAAGAACTTAGTGGCTGTCGCTGCTGCATCCACAAATACTTCAAACTCAGCCACCACTGCAGCAGATCAAATTTCAAATAACCAGCTGAAATAAAGCCCAAACTCCTACATCCCAACCCGATTTCTAGGATAGACTATTACATAAATTGGACACTATTAGTCCTTTTAGTGCTTTTAAGAGTTAATTTCCTTAAATGAGATCCTTCAGAAGTCTAAAATTTTCAAGTAACTGCCAGGTAAAAAGAAGAAATACTTCTTCTGGCACAAAATCGTCCAAAATATGATAGGCTTTGACAGAAGGGAAATGATAATTACTGTATGAACAGCAGAGTCAGTAGGCTTTTACCAAATAAGGTTATGATTTCTGCAGTGAGTGTATTTCAATAAAAGGATATTTTCAGCCTTTAGACTTTAGCTTCTTTTTGGAAAATGGTATAATACAAAGTAAATTTTGTTCAATACTTATTCATCTATTTACCAAATACACAATTTTGGCATTAATGTTATTTTTTTTCATTTCCACACAGCATCATGGTTTTCTGGGCACACTATGGGATTCTCAGATGTTTCTAATTACCCTCTGTGTACACCCAATAAAACAGCTGGCTCAAGATGTTATTAATACAAGAAGATCCAGAGGACTCATAAATCACCCTTTCTTCAGAAAAGGACAATGCAGTGGCAAAAAGTGACATATTCTAATCTTGCTAAATAAGACTTTAGCTAAGAATGCTCTAGGATACTTCCTAACTTGCCAGGAGAAGGGCAGTGGTCTGCTTTCCTCACTGTAGTAAACTTTAATGACAAGTTTTTACCTCTTCTAGGGAGAATCTGATGAAAATTAGGCTGAATCTCTGCACTAGGAAAACGTATAAAGTCCCCAATTCTTATTGAATCTGATGGGCATCTGAATGAAGTTTGGTCTCAGAGTGATGAAATCTCTCAGTATTGCGTAAAGTTTTTTTTCCTCCCCAACCAACTCTCAGGAAAAGCCAACACTCAGTCATGCCAGTCTTTCAGTAAGTATTGCATGAGTCTAAATTCAAGATAATGAGGTTGAACAGTAAACCATTCCTTAGGCCCATACACTTCAACTAAATAGAAAATCAAGTTTTAATAAGTATATCAATGACAGCATTACATTAAATTGGCAATGGAAGGGTATCTGATGCTTCTTATTTTCTTTCTTTATGATACAAATTTGGAGAATGAATCTTAAAATGCTCACTAACTTTATCCTTCTCCATTTGGTAGTTATTTTATTTTCCTGGACTGCTTAGCATGAAGATGACTATGTGGCTGACCTCAAAAACATTTTCACATCATTTGTGATGTTAGTTCCAGGAAGCCTTCCAACAATAGACAAATTCATTATTCTTTCTCCACCTGGAAATACATATTTACATACACACATATACTCACCTCTTGATAGTTAAAAGTTGGTACAAATACTTGACTTTTATACTACAGATGCAAAATTGAGATCAACTCATATGCCAATAAATGTTGCAGGTATATATACTGCATCGCATAAATGTGATTGCAAATATCTATTTTAAGTCCAGCTTCCTTAAATTTACTCTAACCTAGGAGCCCAGAGGTAAGTTACGCAACCAACAGCAAAGTGAATAGCACAAAGTAGGATCAAATGTTATAATCATACATCACTGGAGATGCCCCCATCTATTCAAGATGATTACTTTTCCTCCTGACCACAGCTTTTGGTTCCAAAATGTATTACACTGTTTAAATGCTTTTACCCTTGCCAGAAGGCTTGGCAACATGCAACAGCTTCCTGTGGAAGCAAGTGAACTCAAGAAGAAGCATGATCCAAGGCAGAGAGGACATGGTGCTACAATGTTGTCTTGGCCATATGATATTGAAGCCTAATATTATTTTTGTGCAAGGTCTAACCTACCCACAGCAAGCTTAAGTGTAAACAAGTACAGAACCTTCTGTGCGCTCCTACCAGAGCACCAAAGTGAAGGGGTAAAGAAATGTCCTTCTATATCCTTCTTGATGCCATTGTGCTGTTAGGATCAGTAAATAAAGCAACCACTGTCTCTGGGGTGCACAGGGAGCACCAAGCTCCAGGAGACATAAGCACACGCTCTCAACGCCTCTACCCCACAGCACACAAGATGGAGTTTGAGAATTAAGAAAAGGACTTATCATCTTCAGAAAGAAACAAAGGTCTTCCAATCAATCCAAGGAGTCCATATGCACCTTCAGTCTGCCCCTTCTTGTGAGCCTCAGAATAGCCCTCCAAGGAAGGTTAGGATATCATATGATTTGTTTCACATGCGGGGAAGTCAAGAATGAGAGAGGTGAGATTACCAACCCAGGGTCCTGGAGCCAGTCAATATATCTGAAGCTAGACAACCAAGTGTCAAATGACATAGTAATGACTAGAGGTATAATAGGAAAGAAAAAAAAACAGCACAGGCAGAACTGTTTGAAATGGAACTTAAGGTTCTTCCGTAAAAGACTGTCAGTATTTACATGGATGCAAGAGCAGGGAGCAGTAATTCTGTGCAGCAGGAACACCTGTACTAAAGGTATGAAAATCTAATTGCACTTTGCCCATGAGTAGAAAGTACAGTGAAGTCAGTGTTAAAAACTTAAAGCTCCATGCAAATTGCTACCAGGGTGTCCTTTTTCATGCATCTTGTGGTCAGTGGAATATCCTATTTCCTTGCCCCTAAACTCTTAACATAGTCTTCTCAGTTAATTATTTTACTTCTGTGATTTTACTTGCCTGAGAACTAACAATGAAGCTGTATCAGGTAAGTTCTGTGTACACCTCACAGCCCAGGCAGCCGCATAAACAATTTATTGTCAACAAAAATGCATTCAGCATCTCCAAAGTGAGGCACTGTGCTGGCACTGGAGATGCCAAGATGGAGTGGACGAGTCTTTGTTCCCCATCAGTTTAGAGTGTAGTGGAAGAAACAGGCATGTCAACAAATAAGGGAAATGAGGCTCTGTAGCATGATCCTCACTTGGCTGAGTCTTGAAAAAGAAGTGGGTGATTGCCCAAGCAGACTGGGTAGGGAAATGTACCCTCCAGGCAGAGACAGCAGTGTGCACAGAGACACAGGAGCACAAGACACCCCAGAGCACTTGGGGACCTTTGGTATCCCTGGAGGCTCAGTTTGGCAGAAGTAGAGGATTGGGTTGGAAGAAGGGGCACGGCCAAAGTGAATGCCGTGGAGCCAGGCAGCAGGGCCCTGCAAGCTATGCTAAGCAGTTTAGACTTTTCCAAAGATCACTCCGTATGCTCAAGCTGACAGCCTAGGAAAGAATACACACTTTGTGACATTGTGTTAGAGACTCCAAGGAATTTTGAAAGGTTATTTATTCCAGGCTGGCCTAGCACAACCCTTTCAAGGAGCCCCATCCACTCCCACGATACAGGCCAGGCATGGCTTAAAAGGAGCAATCTATCACACGTGCTTTTCTCACAGATCTGGCAAACCACGGACCCCTCTTTTAGTTAAGCTTAATTTTTAAAAAACTGTCCTGGCTACAGACATATGTTCTTATACAACCACTCTGCCCCCCACCCCACCGCCCTTCTCTGCCTCAGTTGTCTTCCTCTTCAACCAAATAGGACCTTATTCTCTCCTGATTCTGGCCCTTAAGGTCAACCTATTGCCCCTCTTGTTCCAAGTAACCCATGGAATCACCTTTCCACGAACCCCTTCCTCTACCCAGGGTCCTCTTGCCCTCTGCCCACCACCACCACACACCCTCTACACCACTCACAAGCAAGAACCAATTTTATTTCCCTTAATTAAAAGCAAGCTCCATACCAAACTCATGTGATCTGCCCTCCATAAAACAATGCTGAAGAAAGGGCCGTGTGGCACGGTGGCTCACACTTGTAATCCCAGCACTTTGGGAGGCCGAGGCGGGTGGATCACGAGGTCAGGAGATCGAGACCATGCTGGCTAACATGGTGAAACCCCGTCTCTACTAAAAATACAAAAAAAAAATTAGCCAGGCCTGGTGGCGGGCGCCTGTGGTCCCAGCTACTCGGGAGGCTGAGGCAGGAGAATGGTGTGAACCCAGGAGGCGGAGCTTGCAGTGAGCCGAGATCGCGCCACTGCACTCCAGCCTGGGCAACAGAGTCAGACTCCATCTAAAAAAAAAAAAAAAAAAAAAAAAAAGAATGCTGAATGCTGAAGAAAGGTGACACCACTTTCTTGATAACCTTTTTTAAATCTAAGACCTTTACTTCTTATTATAAATCACCAAGACTCCTGCAAGAATTCCAGGACTGTATCCTTTTTTTCACCCAAAGAACAAGACTTGGTTGCCTCTTTCCTCTGTGTATAAGGCTCTTTATCTGCAGATATTAATTTGATTCCCTGATACAAAGCAGGTCGATGAAACCAAACTCAAGATGGGAGACAGGAAAAGTCTGGAAGAATATTCCAAATGTCAGCCTTTTGGGGGGGGTGCTCCACGGTTTAGACAAAATAAAATGCAGGGTCAGAGTCTGATGACAATGTAAGCGATGTTTCCTCACAACACTCATCGCCACTTCATCAGGTCCCTGCTCCAATGTTATCTCATCAGAGAGCCCTTCATTCCCTGAGCTCTCTAAAATAGCAACCATGCCTTCCACCAACACTCCCCATTCTCCATCCCCCTTCTCAGCTTTGTTTTCCCTCAGAGTGTCTATAACTTCCTGACATTAGTTCACATATAATGTTTGTTACAGTATATTTTTGGTAGTATCTATTTGACAGTAGTGTACACATATACTATATTTTTAAAATGTGTTTTTATAATTGTGGTAAAATACATGTAATATGTACCATCTTCACTATTCTTAAGTGCTGTGGTTCAGTAGTGCTAAGTACATTCACATTATTCTGTATCAAATCTCCAGAACTTTTTCATTTTGCAAAACTGAAACTCTATACCCATTAAACAATTCCCCATTCCATCCCTATGACCCCTGGCAACCACCATTCTACTTTCTCTTTGAACTTGACTACTCTAGGCACCTCATATAAATGGACTCATACTGTATTTGTTTTTTTGTGACTGGTTTATTTGACTTAGCATAACATCTTTGAGGTTCATCCACACTGTAGCCACACTGTTTCTGTAATGCTAGAGGAGGGCAAGGACTTTTATTTAGTGCACTGCTATCACCTGAACCCATACCTGGTACATAGTATGTGCTCAATAAATGCATGTTAAATGAATAACTGTTCCTAATACCAGCCTTTTAAAGGTGGTCTACAGCTTAAATAAAATAAAAAGGAAAAGACTGGGCGTGGTGGCTCACGCCTGTAATCCCTTTGGGAGGCTGAGGTGTGTGGATCACTTGGGGTCAGGAGTTCAAGACCAGCCTGGCCAACATAGTGAAACCCCGTCTCTACTAAAAACACAAAAAATTAGCCGGGCATGGTGGCAGGTGCCTGTAATCCCAGCTACTCGAGAGGCTGAGGCAGGAGAATCACTTGAACCTGGAGGGCGGAGGTTGCAGTGAGCCGAGATGGTGGCACTGCACTCCAGCCTGGGACACAAGAGCAAAACTCTATCTCAAAAAAAAAATTAATTAATAAAATAAATACATAAAAGCAAAACGCTCTACATTATGACATTTATTCAGTATTAGAAAATAAAATTCTTTGATATAGCTAAATGTATGTGGAAGTGGTTTCTTTGATAAGTTCTTAGGCATTCTAAATTGAAGGAAAAGCAACCACTTTCTTTTAGTATTGTATTGAAACATCTTTTAAAACCTGAGATATACCTGCATAATGTATTAAGGGGAAAATACATTCTCCAGTGAAAGGGTGACACGGTGGCATTTTCATTGGTTTCTGTGTGAGACAAACATCAAGGAGTCCAAACAATGACGAATGGCAAAGGATATGAAACTCAGTGGCTGAGCTAAGTTTCCAGAAAAAACTCTATATGCTTGCCCCTCTTAAGCAGTTACGTCAGTTTATTTAATGCCTCAACGAGAGAAAATTTTCTTCCCTCCTTATGAGGAGAACCTACACAGTCAGCTTAGCAGCACGAACTGCTTCTGTTCTTCATCCCAGCACCACAGTATTAGGCTGGTTTTGTGAAATCTCCGGGGAGATTTTCAGTGCAGAGCATCAGACAAGCCCCAGAACAGCTACAGGACGCCAGAGGTTGTCATTCATTCAGAAACTTATTCAGCCTCTTAAAACATGAGTTTCCTAGCTAAAAAAAATGAAAGCACTTCTCTCTTCTTCAAAATGACAAGTATCAACTTCTTTCAGAGAACTTTAGTAAATCCTCAAAAAGTAAAATCCAAATGCCTAAGCTTGAAATTCAAGGTGTTCCACAGCCTTGCACCGATCTGCCTTCCCAACTTGTCATCTACCATTATTACTTTTCATGTGTCCCACATTTAAGTGAAACTATTCCCAATTCCCAGAAACCATCTCTGCCTTCTCATCTCCATGCCCAGTTCTAGGGGGGTAAATTCTTCTTTCCCATGTCAACTTTGCTTCTCTCTTCCCACTACTCCCCCATGCATCTTTATTTTGGAACTTACCAATGTTTCAAGTTCCACATCTCCCTTCAGTCCACAATCAGGCCATCTGCATTTATGTACTCAGCCCCTCACCATGAGACAACACGCTTGCTAGACAGGGACAGCAAGGTGAACTAAACATAAAAGCTGCCTGCCATCTCTTTTCTCTCTAAGCATCCTCCCTCAGCTAGAAGTGATATTTCCCTTCTCTGGGCGCCTGCTAGCAGCTCTCTACCTTAATTTAGGGTTATTTACATATACCCTTCATCTCCTCCTCAAAGTATAAGCTCTTAGAAGGCAGCTTTATGATTTGCTTATCTTAGAAAATCTACTACCATGTTTTATACATAGTCACTTAATATATGGTCATAGGAGGCAGCATGGGAAAGCCAGAGGTATTGTGACTCTAGGATAAGAAAACCTGGCTGAAATAACCTTTAATCAAGCCAGTAAAGCAACAGTGCTCATATTTGCAAATTATGGATACTACCATGTGCCTAAGAGGCAGTAAGCATCAAATGAAATAACGTATGAGAACATACTTTTTAAATGGTCAAATGTTTTTTAGAAATAATGTATGAGAACATACTTTTTAAATGGTCAAATGCTTTTTATAATTATTCAATTGGTGCTAATAGAACATGAGTCTTTAGAATCACATAAACCAAATGTGTTATTTTGACCATCATGACTACTTTTCAATGTCTCCACAAATAAGTTATACCAAGTGACAGTATTACTGCATTTGAAATATTCTAGTTGTGACACGAATTTATACGTTCTTCTTGTCAGAGGAACTTAAGGCTTCATAAACAATTTAAAAATCCCAGAAGGTCATCTGCATTTTAGCCCTATAAAATGTTAAGAATCCTTTAAAACAACAATGGTGAACCTGCTGGCCCACCCAATGAGGGATATGTTTCCATTTTTTAAAAAGGCAGGGGTGGGGCAAACAGCAAGGCAGAGCTCAAAAAAAAAAAAAAAAAAAAAAAAGTCATTATCATTAGAAACCTGCTTCATAGGAAATACCATTTAAAGTAACTATTCTGTTAAACCATATCAAAATCACTATCCATAAAAATGGGCTTTTCTAGAATCTCAGAGTGCTTCCTTTGGATACCATATTCATTTGGGCCTCACTTTTACAGTCGCATTAAGCGGAAGTTATACTTATTATTTCTCCCACTGAATACTCAAGAACAGAGACTGCATGCTCAATAGTCAAGTGAAAATACCTGCTGCCTTTCACACCTGGAAAGCCCCGACTCACCCTCATCACAGACCAGAAGACCAACACAGAAGCGGCATGAAGGAAGGAAGGAATTATCCCACAAGCCTGTAAAAGAACAACCTCCACATATCTATTAGGACCTACCTCCACTGTATGGAGGAGGTGAGCTCGGCCCAAAGAGCACATAGAGCCAATGTTACCCCAGGATTCAGCCCTGGTATGCTGGACTCTCAGTTGCTTTTTCTCTCTCTATTATCCCAGCCAGCCCTCCCACAAGACACAACTCCATGAGGTCCTTCACCTTGTCCCTCCTATACATCACGGTCAGACTCCAGGTAGGTAAGAAAACAGATGGCATAAGGATATCTAGGTTCTAGGCATAGCTAACTGACTTGCCCAGAAACGAAAGCAAGCTCACTTAATTAACACTCTGAACCTAAGTTTCCGTATTGAAAAAATGGTGATGATCATGTCTGTTCCACATCCTCAGAAAAACAAACAAACAAACAAACACTGTAAATCACCATGCAAATGTTGGAAATTATTTCTGTTATTCTGATTATCAAAACTAATTATGAAGTCCATATAATTTTCCCTGGATTATGTTGACTCCTTAGAGAATGGCACTCAAGCCAAATTCAGCCCAACAAATGTTTTTGTAACACAGCCACACCTATTCTTGTTCATATTGTCTCTGGCTGCTTTCACACTATGATGGCAGGCTTGAGTAGTTGTAACAGAAACTGTATGGCCCACAAAGTCTAAAACATATTTTATACTATCTGGCCCTTTACAAAAAGAGTTTGCCAGCCCTCACCTTCAAATACCGACAAATATTAGAGATCAAAGGGAGTAGCTGACAAGTGACAGTAAATTTTGAATTTTCCCCAAACTTTATTTTCCAAATACGTCTTTTTTGTCAAAAGATTTAGTATTCTATAAACAAGTACAAAGAGAGAAGAAAAAAATTAGAAAACCACTTTTTGCAAATAATAAAATTATACTAAACCAGTAAAGTCCCAAAAAGATATATGCATAAACATTTTTAATTTTTTCTATATTTTCAAAGGATCACAGTCTATAAGTTCTACAAAATTACCATTCTTAAAGAAAGAAATATCATAAAAATTGTCCCTCAAACTATCCAATATTTGAAATAAAACGTAAACAGGAGAGGGAAATAGCTCAGAATATAAATGAAATGTTTCCCACAATTTCCAATGTGAAACTATTTATTACTATGGGTCCTTCTCACCCCATCCTCTACTTTTTAAAAAATTAAACTGCTCTGCCAATCCTATATGGAGAGTGGAGTTCTGCTTTTGAAATGCTTTTGTAAATAATTTTGCTTCATTTTGTATTTTGAATAGGCTATGTATATTCTGTTCCTAAACATCTGGTTCAGTGCCAGAAAGGAAAGCATGCGGTGTGTTTCAACAAGTAGACTTCCTCTGTTTCTCAAAGCCTTCAAAATATTTAGTTTCAAAATGAATACACTGGAAGCCAAAAAATTACCACCCATTTGATTATTTTGTCATTGCTACTGTAAAGATTTACAATAAACACAAGGAGGGAAAGGAGCAGTGAGTAAGGAAGGCAACCAAGAAAGATAAAGTGGGGAAAAGCCATCAGACTCATGATAGTCTACTGGAATTGCCTTTTCTTTTCCCCTCCTTGTCTGTAGCCTTCCAAAAAAAATTTTTTTTAAAGCCAGAAAATAGTATTACTTATTGCTGATAAAAAGTCATACAATCTTAGAGACGGACTAAATTTTAGAGGTCATTAAGTACAATCCCATTTATTTTATGAATGAGAAAAACTGAGGCCCAGAAATATTAACTGGCATGCCCTATGGATTAGCTAGTTAGTGGCAGGACCGGGACCAGAATCCAGTTTCCTGATCATCAGTTCACTTCCCATTAGACTTGGCTCCCTGCCCTGCAAAGCATAATGTGCCATTTGGCACCTAACAGCTAAATTCTTTTAAAAACTATGCCCAGAGTACCCCTATCATAGCCAGGAAGCTCACAATGCCCTTTTAAATCGTATCTATGGGCACATATTTTTTCCAAGTACAGACGATCAAAAATATGCTTTGACCTCCTAAGGATT
Source organism: Pongo pygmaeus (assembly GCF_028885625.2). NCBI lineage: Eukaryota > Metazoa > Chordata > Mammalia > Primates > Hominidae > Pongo > Pongo pygmaeus. The sequence goes on from NC_072385.2 coordinate 100,777,586, forward strand.
GGGAGTCACAATAAAACAGCAGAATAATCAAAGAGCTAATAAGAACTTCAAGCTGTCCCTTTATTTTGTCTTGATGTAAATCAGTTTGACACAGACACCCCTTCTCCTACCACCCCCTCAGGCACACACTTCCAAGACTAAACAGCAATATTCCATAAAAAGACCAGATCTAGCCAGTGTTATTATCTGTCTGACATTTGGGTTATTCTTGTGAGTAACTCAGAAAGTAACGTGGGTGTCTGCGATTATTTGAGTACACATGGCAAACCATAATTGGTCAAAAATAATAAAATACATTTTTCTGCGACAAAAATACTGTATTGCATGACAACATGGCAACATGACAGCATTCCGTGGACCGCAATCCTTTCTCCATTTGCAAAAAAGTAAAAAACAAAAATTCAAAACGAACCAACAAGGCTTTCTTGCAGACAGCAACTACTAGTTCATATTTAAATTAACTTAAAGGAGTACTGGGAGTAATCTACCAGTCTGTCTTCCCCAAATCCACGTAAAAAAGGAGTCCTGAGAGTAATCTACCAGTCTGTCTTCCCTAAATCCACGTTATATATCAATTTATATTCAGTCTTGTGAGACGGAGCAGAAACGTGGCAAAAGACGCAACTCTGTATCCTTTTCTACAACCAAGTACAGGTTTTTGACAATTCTCAGAGTTTTGTTTTAGAGCTTGGCTATTTTTGAAGTAAAAACTTCAAATTTCATCACCACCTTCCAAAATTTATTACATGAGTCAAATCTAAGACAAATTCCACTTATCACTGGGCTGATAAAATTTGAAGCTTATCAGCACAAGTCATGCCTTAGGGTCTAAATCTAAAACCTACTCTCTTCTCTTCTACTATATATATTCCCATTACCACACGGCTGTGTAAATGCTAAGCAATAAGGGAAAATATTCTAGTTGCCATTCCCCTAAGAAACCAAAAATCAGGTTAAAAATTATTCCGAAAGTAATTTAAAAGATCCCACGAAAGAAACATATTCGTACTCATAGACAGACACCCATTGAAGCAGAGAACAGTGTGAATGGAGGGGGTGTCTAAATGCTACAATCTCATAAAACTCGACTCAGTAAGGACAGTTAGGGACCGTGGAGGAACTCACCCACTCGGAAGTTCGTGGCCGTCAGGGTGTCGGCAGCATGACCATTCTCACTAATGAGAGTGGTGGTGTTCCCCTTCTCACAGCTGTTCTGACAGCTGCCCTTGGTGCAGGTCACTTTACAGATGCTCGGAGTAAAGACCACCTTGATGCGGCCAGTGTGGTTACTCACTAGGAGCGGAGGCAGGGAGAAAAAGAACAACAAACACATCAGCTTAGTATCCATGAACTTGCCTTGGAAGGTTTAAAAAAACAGAAAAAAAGAAAAGAAAGGAGTAAGATGGGAAAAGAGAGAGCCCACAACCCGACAGGTTTAAGGAAAGAGGGAAGCCTTCAGTGCTCGCTGCTCTGTATTCAGTGGTGTCTCTGAAACAGGAGTAGGAAGCTTAGCAAACAGAACTCTGGGATGCACTCCAAAACCACATTTGAAGTCGAGTCACTGGAGTGGGATTACTAACCACAATGCTGCACTTTATTCACGGGCAGACAAAGAGCAATACCGAGGGCACGACAGATTAAAGAGCCAACCCTGACAGGCAGATGTAATGCAAAGGGGTTGGCCGTGCACCTAGCGGTGAATAAACTCTTGTGTCCTCAACTTGCATACTTTCCCTGTTTCTCCACTTATTAAGTCACTATTTGCAGCCCGACCCCTGGAAATGTTTTAGGCATGCGGCATGTCTGAAAACATCTGTCTCAAATCTCCTGGCACTCTCGGCTGAAGTGATCAAATGCTGTGACGCAGCTGCGGGAGCCCATTTCTTTTTCACAACTCCAGGGCACTATTTCTCCATAAGAATTTAGGCAACATATATTTTGTTTTCCTGTGAACAGGGCCCATCTTTAAAGGGGTAAGCCAGGTCACAGGGATAAAGGGTTGCCTCCCTAAAAATAACACTCTTGGGCTCTCACTGTCTCTATTCATAGACCACCTGGAGCAGCCACTGGGGATGGAGCTTTCTTTCATTCGCGTGGCCTTCTCTTAAAAACCAAATGCTATCATCTAACCACACAGCCGAGGCTATGTGGTATCACAAAATAAGCCCTAGACTAAAAGTATATCCTGGTTTACAATCCCAGCTCAACCATGGTGTGACTCTGGACGTGCCATTTCACTTTTTTCCCAAAACTTGAGAGAATTGAAACTGGTATTTTCTACACACTTCTAGCTTTCAACGTCTCTATCAGAGGTCAGCAAGCTACACTTCAGGGACCCAATCCAGCTCACTGCCTGCTTTTGTAAATAAAGGTTTACTGGAACACAGCCACCCTCATTCATTTCTGTACTGTCTATGGCTGCTTTTGTGCTATGACGGCAGAATTGCACTGTCTCCGTGCAGTTCTGCCTCACCCAGACCTGCCCTTCACTGCCGGATCCCAACCTGAAGTCTCTGGCAAATTGCAAGACACACACTGTTTTGATTGCTACATCTGTGATAGGCCCCCAGCCAGGTCCTTCCTCTTTCCAGGAGACTAGGCAGAAAGCAAAGATGGTAGCAGTAGCTGAAGAGAGCCAGTCATCTGTGAGGCTTTAAGGCCGTCAAGAAGCAGTGCCCTTCTGACGCCACTCCATGACTGGAGTGGCCAAAGGGGAGAGAGGCTCTGGGCCAGCCTTTTTTATGTCATCTTTGCCCACCAGAAAAGCTTGTCCCTCTTTATACTGCTTTGGTTTGGCTAATATATTTTCAGAAAATCATCCCAAGATGCCTCTATAAGACCCTCAACAAATTAAAATTGTGGTCATAAGCTGAGCTTGGAAACAAAGAACTTTAACTAAAGAAGCCATTCCAATTTCAAGGTTGGACTGGGGCCCCAGAGGTTTTCTAACACAACCATCTCTCATCCACTGTTTTGCATTCCACGTATCAAGTGGTCGTGTAACCTTTACTTGAAAATCTCTAGTGACGGGCAGCTCATTACCCACAAAGGCACATGATAGTTATGGCAGTTCCCAGCAAGTACTATTTTTTATTGAGCTGAAATCTGGCCTCACAGTAACTTGCACACACATTAATCCTAATTTGGTTCCCCACGGCCTCACAATCTAATGCCTCTTCCACATGACAGCCCTTCAAATAAGTTATCTTTGAGATCAATGCCACTTAATCAAAGAAAGCTAAAATTAGAAGGACTTGAACCCATCAGCTGGGTTGGCCACCTCACTTAGACGAAGAAAAATGATTCCTCTGGAGGAGAAAGTCCTCCATTCTTTTCAAATGGTTTTCCAAGACAGTTTCTCCTTCACCAGTGGTTCTAACCCTGGAGGATCAAGACATGTTGTCTGAGATGGCAAGATGTCCTAGTGGCCAAGCAGGCCTTCTGGCACCTTGCAAAATGACATCCGATAGGATGCTACTATCAGTCAATACTTTAAATAGAGGGCTAGCAAACTTTTTCTACAAAGGGCCAAACTGTAACTATATTAGGATTGCAGGCCAAAAGGACTCTATTCCTATTCAACTCTGTGGACCCGCTTAGCTGGAAAGCAGCCTGTCAAAAACAACATGTAAATGAGTGGGCATGGCTGTGTTCCAATCAAACTTTACTTAAACACTTCAGTGACCCCTCCTTTAAATGCTCACAGGACATTTTAAAGTTATCTGGGAGTCTACCTTAGAAATTCAAAAAACACCATGGAATCCTGATTTCACCAGCAGATAAAATTCACCTAGTTTGATTTGTTTTTTCACAGTAGCACAAACAAATCAGCTTATAATCTAAGTTGTCAGACAATGCTTACAAATATCTTGAGGATACTTTGTGTGTTCAAGTGTGTGAAACCTAAGAAAAAAAGAGACAACATTTTCCCACTTCAAAAGAATATAAACTCCTATTTTTTCTGGCTCCTGGTACAATCATGAAATTAGAATCCGTGTGCCAACTATTTTGTCTTCTCTGGCATTAACTTGTAGCACCAGCAGCTGCCACACAGATGCTCACACAGTCACCTAAATTATGCTCACTTAGGCAAACTGAGACATCCAAAGAAAGCAAGCACTTAATCATTATTCCCATTTCACCTCCCAGCTACAGTAGTCACTTTATAAGCACTGGAGATTCTCCGGGCCTATTGTTATTAAAAACTTCTCATATTTCTTTGCCAAAAAAAAAAAATTTTTTTGGCTTGGAATCGTCTGGATTTTCAAAAGGCACAGACAGTTTCATATGACTTAATTCTGATTTTTACAATGTTCACATCTTCTTGGAAGCAGAAGCTATATTTTATTTCATATAAAAATAAAAATGCTTGTGTTTTACAAGCATTCTGCTATAAAGTAATCTAATTATAAAACAGACACTTGTATTCTAAGCGGGTCCTCCCATCTCCACGAAGCACTTACTTCTTCATTATAATTAGCTTTAGGTTTTCATGCCAATCTTCTCAAAATTGGTAGTGAAAATGCACTACTGCTTTTGACACTAGATTATTATCCAGAGCTCTAACAGGATCTTCATAAATGCTGGATGGATTAGAAAATATGTTCTCCCATCTCTACTCCTTGAAAATCATTCCCACATATTTAGGGTATAGTGTAAAAAGTTTAAGTTTTAAAGTTCATCAAACAAAGATCCATGCTCTGAGCTTCAAATTCCTCACATGTGACACGCTGAAGGCAATACCACTCACCTTTCAAGAATTTAGTAGGAATTCACTAACAGTGGACACAAGCTCTCCCGCAAAAGCCATTTGGTCTATCAGAAGCATCTTCTTTGCTTGTCTTGAATAAGGTAATACTCAAGGACTCCTGATGCCTTGCAGAGAGTAGGCACAAAGTAACCCGAAGCATGGGGCAAGGGTGACTGTTGGATCCCACAGAGATCCAAGACTCACAGGATGCTGGAGGTCATTTTGGTCTAAGGTCCTGCTGCACCAGTGAGAAAACAAGCTTAGGACTAACCAGAGGCAGAAGACCATCCTGAGTGGCACCTACCAGGTGATTAGGAATTATAAGTCTGAGAAGCAAAATTTAGGCCAGTCAGGAGTTAACAGGGAAACCACTGGCACAGCTTCTGTGTTTGGTCCTTTGGAGGAAAAAAAATGCAATTTTTAGATCCCTTTAGGTGAATCAGCCCCCAAAATCTTAAGCAAGCACTTTAAAACTTTGAGTTTTAGAGGCCTTGGCTAGAGGCACAGATTGCCTGGAGCCATGCAGCACCTCCACTGGGCCTCCTAGTCAGTCAAGATACTCAAGAGTCAACATCCTGTCTGCAGCGTCTGCCAGACACTGTGCAAATTTATACCTCCAAGAAGAGGCACTGGCACTCGGTTTAAAAAAAACCACAGATATTCAGAGTGAATGGTGAATGGGATGGAAGTGAAGCCGATACCCCTCCTCCCGTGATAAACAGCTTTCATTTCTTCTTCGGGGTTGTTAACAATAGAGAAAAATATAAAAATGTGAAAATTGTGCTTGACAAACAGACATCAGTCTAGAAAAGGGCACGGTTGCCTTGTTCGGTCATTAGACTAGGATGTGACCAAAAGCAAAGACAGCCAAGGAAATAAATATAACAAGTTCAAGACTCACATCAGATGTCATGAACAAATACAGTCTCCTCAGCATTCGTCCAGAATGCCCCGACAGCACATTAGCATGCATCCAACTTAAACAATGGGGACCAACCAGCACAGGCAATATCCTCTGGGAAGAAGCAACCTCTCTGTGGTTTAAAGCCACCACCCAGTTTAAAGAGACCTACAGGCTGATTCAAAACACAAGTCACGTGTACACTCTTCAGGGTGTGAGACAGACTGAGCTAACAGCTCATTCTCCCACTTGCAGTCCATCGCTTACCCGAAGGCCAAGAATTCTTTGAAGGACAAATCATAAAAATATTAAATAATGCTTAGAATAACAGGACTTTACTGTTCAGCTCTCCAGGCTTGCTTAACTCCTCCTGGACTATTAAAATAATGCCCATAGACTGCTCTGTGTTCCTCAAGAAAGGTGCTATGTAAATAAAAATTAATATCAAATCTATTACTTCACCAGGCAGCCCCAGTCCTGGAAAACCCTCCAAGAAAGAAACTCAGATGAGATCACTAGTACTGATGTGGGCAGTTCCACAGGTAAGAATCCAGAGTAACCTTTCAGCTCCATCTCTTGAGTTACTGAGCAGGAGTAGCTAAAGAAAGAGGCAGAGAGAGAAACAATTGCTACACCAGTGACAGAAATCTAAGTCTCAGATCAAGAAAAAGCATAAGTCATTATGGGTTGGAAACCTTGCCATCTTTACAAAAGACATTTTTCCCCTAAAAATTTACCCGAAAAAATAGCCAATAATATTTTTTAAAAGTAAAACCATTTTAAATTAAATATGTTAAAGAGAATAACTGAATACACAATAGGAAATAGCAATTTCTCAAGTACTTTTGAAAAGAAAAACAGAAAATTATTTGCTACTAAAATTTCACAACATATTATGCAAGAATCATCTTGACACATGATGGAAACTTCTAACTTTATAGATAAAATCTGTGTAAGGTATTCAATTTTTGAAAGAGACACCGTGGGACAGCCTGGTGTGGTTCTGGGTCCACTTGAACTGAGGTGTGTGCCCTGTTGCTGCCTCTGGTTACTGGAATGCCGACAGCAAGTGCTGTCGCCTCTGCCCTGGACTGCAGTCCGGTGCCTGTCCTGAACTTTTCTGGGTGTTCCGCATCCCTAAACTGAAGAAGTATGCCTGGACAGTTGAACCCCTTCAGGATCTATAATGTTGAAGAAAAATATTTTACAAAAAAGGACAGACCATGAACATGTCAAAAAGCAATGGATTTGTTTTGCTCATTCTCCACTTTTATTACCAACTGTATTTTCTTTTCCCAGTCTTTGGCTCCAGAACCATACCAGGCTGTTCCAGGTGTCTCTTTCCAGGTGTCTCTGTTCCAGGCTGTTCCAGGTGTCTCTTTCAAAATGACTTTTAAAACTCACCTGTCTAGAACACATCTGGAAATCCCTCATCTAAAACACATCTGGAAATCCCTTCTCTGCTCCTAATTCTGAATATTAAGAGAACCTACCAGCATTGCCCCATCCAGAAGGGATAGTAGTATTTGAAATGCTGTGACTGAGAGTTGAAGAAACGCATCCTCCAAGAAGAAAGGTCTTGAATCCGTTCATAAAAAGGAGGAAAAAAGAAAGGGGGAGTGAGAGCTCAATGTACCCAACCTCCTAATTCTGAATTAAGAATGTAATCCACAGCCACAATCTAGAATACTGACAATCATGGGAGCCATACTTGGTGAGGGTTCAATGAGTTTGCCCTGGGTTTTTGGGAACTGGAGAGAGTGAAAGGCATCACAGTTCAAGATGTTACTCTAAGAGTCTGTCTCCCAAGGGGGAAAGCCATTTAAGAGATACATTTTTTTCAGAAATGAAAAATAGCTACCTCCCTCAAAGATTCTATGCCAGTCTTCGCAGCAGCACAGCTTTAAATTCCACACCATAGCCATGTGGCTGGATGACCCGGATGTGCAGATGTGCAACTGACAAGAACACTGACTTCACTGCTCTCTGTAAACAGAATAAGGAGCAGAGCAATCAACACATCTACCTGTCTTCCATCTCTACTACGCATGCAATCTGCCTAATTTGCATAGGCTCTTTACAACAACAGTGGGTTACATATCTTTCACATGACTCAAAGTTTCTGTCCCTTAATTTTGGAACACAGTTAGGTTTTATTTATCCCCACATTTGTTGTTTTTCAAAGAGCAAGTAAACGGAGGCATTTGACCATTTCTATAAATAACACCTATCTGTATGTGGAGAAGCAAGTTTGACTAAATGATAGATATCTACTGGGCTATTTGTTTACCAAGGAACATATTTGATGGCTTACTCATAAGCTAAACAGGGGGCCATTCCTCTCAAGCGTCCCAAATTATCTCTACCACACACTTTGAAAATTAGGATCCTATATCATTGTTATGACAAATATTTCCAACAAAATCAAACTCCCTTAAAGGAAAGTAAGACCCTTTCCTACCTAGGTCCAACCTAGCCTCGCCTCCCACCACATCTCCATGTAAAGCCAGGGCCTGAGCCAAGCCACACTGTCCACAGGTCCCCACTCAGACACCTCACTCATGCAGTTTCCTTTCCCTAAAAACCTTTTCCTCTTCTTCCCCACATTCCACCCTTTTGACTCAACTAAAATACTCCTTCCCTCCATGATTTTCACTGACCTAGGCACAACCAAATGTTTCAACCCTCCATTGTCTCTTGACTCTTTGCAGACACTTCTATGGATATTTCTCTACTTTTCCCACCTTCCTTTGGCCTCAGTCAGGCCAAAGAAAATAGTCTATATTCTTATCCTTCTTTTCTGTCTATAACAAATGTCCCACCTGGTGATTCTCTTTTTAGGACTGCAAGAGAGAATGTGGTAAGAGGGGAGTGTCATGGGAATGGAATACAGGGGTTGGAAACGAAGAGGCCTGGTATGAACTGAGGCTGAGAATTCACAGGAAGACGGACAATGGGAAGGGAAAGCAACAGGAAGGGCAGACAACGGGAAAGGCAGAGAAATGACTTTTACTCAAACAAATAATAGCTGGAAGTCACAAAACTTTAAAGGAGTTGAATGCCTCAGGCTTCTACCACCTTCATAAAGAGGGCTTGGGAATTTTATTCCAACACAGAGGCAGACATAGTGAAGGAAATGACTTATTACACTTCAAGAAATTTAAATTTTGCATAGAAGAAAAAAAAAGAGTCAAAAGACAAGGCAGAGAAGAAAACCAAAACCTCCTGGGCTCTGAACACACATTCTGAGTCACTGGAGCTGCCAGGCCAGAAGTAGATGTCTTGATGTGCCTCTAAGGGATTCCAATTCTTTCACATAAGCAATAAAAATCCAGAGCAAACAAAAATAAAATTATAACTTGAATGCATTATATTTTAAGAAGCACCAAGGAAGTCAAAGATATGAACATTTTTGCAATGGCCAAAACATCTCTCAAGTTTGATGGATTCAATGGAGACAAAAATCTGTTGAAGCACTTAGTTGTATAGAAAATTGGCATTTTAAAATCTCTAAATTAATTTAGAATTAGAGTCTCAGGGAATCTAAGCTTGCAGAATACTGATTCTGTCATTTACTTCATTTTTTTTTTTTCCAATACAAACTTCTCTCTGGCTCAGTTTTTAAATGACTGCATCCAATGGCCCCAACTACTCCCCCTACAGTACTACTACAGCCAAACTCAATAGATCTCATCATTAGGAAAGATTTCAGCCTCAATATCCTTTTCTCAAAATCATCATATATAGCTAGCTATACTCCAATATTATGTGATAAATAAAATTGAAAAACAATTAGTTGCCAATAAAAAAATTACTGATGTATAGTTGTACACTGTAAGTTTTCCAGCTGTCAGCTAATTCTTTTTAGGTTGCCCATTTTCAGCTTCCTCATTTCCTTTGACTCTCATCAAAAGAGTGCCCCTTCTGTTGAACACTGTGATGGTTTTAAAATATGTCCACAAATTCCCTGATACTTCTATCTTTAAGAGGTGAAATCTAAAAGTCTAATCTCCCCTTGGACATGGGCTGGTTTTTGTGAATCTTGTCTAAGAACAAACCAGATATGGTGGCTAATGCCTGTAATCCCTGCACTTTGGGAGGCTGAGGGGGAGGATTGCTTGAGTTCAGGAGATCGAGACTAACCCTGGCAACATAGCAAGATCCTGTTTCTAAAAAATAAATAAATAAATAACAGAAAAAAAATGGAATGATGCTTTGCAACTTCAGAGACTACATCATAAAAGACACTGTGGCTTCTGTCGTGGTCTGTCTCTGTTGGATCACTCACTCTTGGGGAAGCCAACTCCCATGCTATGGGAATACTTAAGCAGTCTAAGGAGACACTCACTCATGGGGCAAAGAACTGAAGTCTCCTGCCAACAGTCACATGAGTGAACCACCTTGAAAGTATCTTCTAGGCCCAGTCAAGCCTTCAGATAACTGCAGCTCTTACTGATATCCTGGTTGCAATTTCATGAAAGAAACTGAGCCAGAACCAACCAACTGAGGTCCCTCTAAATTCCTGAACCACAGAAACTCTAAGGTAATGTTTGTGGCTTTAAACCACTACAGTTTGGAGTAATTTTTTTTTTGAGACGGAGTCTTGCTCTGTTGCCCAGGCTGGAGTGCAGTGGCACCATCTTGGCTCACTGCAACCTCCACCTCCCGGGTTCAACTGATTCTCCTGCCTCAGCCTCCCGAGCAGCTGGGACTACAGGCACCTGCCACCACGCCCAGCTAATTTTTGTATTTTTAGTAGAGATGGGGTTTCACTATATTGACCAGGCTGGTCTCGAAGTCCTGACCTCGTGATCCACCCGCCTCAGCCTCCCAAAGTCCTGGGATTACAAGCGTGAGCCACCATGCCCGACCAATTTGGAGTAATTTTTTATGCAGCAACTGATAACTAACATAAACATACACACATATAACACGTTCTTCTTCCCTTCTGCTTTTCTTTTTGCCCAGATTCTGAGAACAACAGAAATTATGGACCTTACTAAATGCACAAAAGCACTGTATACATGAATGGCAGACTTGAGAAACAAGGACTGAGTGCCTACTAGGCTACAGAGAGCAAATACACATGACAATCATGTAAGCTGCAATCATATCCATTTTGCCAGCAAGGAAACCAGAGATGTTCATCAGAAGCTTGACCACGGTCGTTCTGTTAGCTGGGATTTTAATGCAAGCCCTTGTTCTTTCTTTCCTCAATATGCCCCAATGCCTCTCCTACACTTGTAATGAGCATTACTATGAAAAATATATGACACTTAGGAATGTGAATGCTATACACTTGGGAAATTAGGATGAGGGAGAGAGAAACAAGCATAGATTGAGCACCTGTGTTATGTGTTCTGCACTATGCGAGATATCTTATATAGACTTCATCTCACTTCATTCTCACAACAGACCTACAGAACAAGTCTTAAGATCTTTATCTGGAAGATAAACTGATAATAAGAAGTTCAAAGGGAAAGAATACAATAAAACCACCCACAAGTTCTACCCTTTAGGATGTTGAAATCCAGAGCACCTAAAAACACACTCAGAATAACGCCATCCAACCTATCTAACTCACAAGACTGTGGCAGGGGCCATGTGAAATAATTTGTATGGATATAATTTATAGGCTGTAAAACTCTATGCAAATCAAAGAAAAAATACTTACACATGGTCAGTTTTAACTGGAGCAACTGTTAGAAAAGCTCAAACCAGTAGTGACATTTAAACCATGATATACTACAGAGCAACATCTATAACCACTTCTAAATCTAGGAAAATTTTCATCTTAGGATGTTTGCTTTCAGAACATAACTATTATGAAAGACTCTAGAATAAAGCAAGATTCTACTGTGGACTTTGGTTCCACCATAATTTCCAGATACAACCTGATTGTTTGACTTTGTTTGACAAGCGTCATAATGAACATCAACCAGCTGTAGGAACGCACTGATTAGAAAGGTTTATTCTGCATTTGAATATTTTTTTTTTTTTTTTTTTGAGACGGAGTCTTGCTCTGTCACCCAGGCTGGAGTGCAGTGGCACAATCTTGGCTCACTGCAACCTCCGCCTTCTGGGTTCAAGTGATTCTCCTGCCTCAGCCTCCCAAGTAGCTAGGATTACAGACATGCACCACCATGCCCGGCTAATTTTTGTATTTTTAGTAGAGATGGGGGTTTCACCATGTTGGTCAGGCTGGTCTCGAACTCCTGACCTGAAGTGATCTGCCCGCCTTGGCCTCCTAAAGTGCTGGGATTACAGGCGTGAGCCACCGTACCTGGCCGCATTTTTGTTAAGCCGTAATTTTTGTTAAGCTAAACAACTCTTGTTAGCAGCTCTATAGTCACATAACAAATTTTTAAAACATGTTATTGTGTTAAAAGTCTTAAATATAATACAATTTTAAAATATCTACAAAAGTCAAATCTTGACTTTGCACTTGCCTAAAGATAACTTACACAAAGAGCTAAAGTGGCACTTTTTTTCAATGAATAAGATTGATTTCTGTAATTTTAAATTCAATTTTTGGTTCCTAATTTAAGGAATACATTTTAAGTAGTAGCCAAGTAATATACAAGTATTATAATGTAACATATTTAATTAATGCATGTAAAGTGCTTAGTACCATGGTTGGCATGCAGAAAGTGCTAAATAGATGAGAAGGAGGAGGGTGGAACTTACCTCATGTCTTTGCTGGGACAAAGGAGCCTATGTCCAAATTTCCTAACTACCTGATCTTTGATAACAAGAATACAATTTACAATACCTTCAGCACATTTGTTTGTATTGTCTTGCTCAGAGTATATGTTCTTTTTTTTTTTTTTTTTTTTATTTTTATTTATTTTTTTCTTTTATTATTATTATTATTATCATCATCATTATTATACTTTAGGTTTTATGGTACATGTGCGCAATGTGCAGGTAAGTTACATATGTATACATGTGCCATGCTGGTGCGCTGCACCCACCAACTTGTCATCTAGCATTAGGTATATATGTTCTAAAGGTATATTAAGGTGTGGTTTGGAAACTGGGATCTCTGACAAGAAACACCATGAATCACTTTCTCCATTAATAGTCTTTGAAAAACCCCTTCAAAGAGAGGCATCTAATTTTGCCAGATTTCCATGTTCAAGACATGGCAGAGCATGCCTGCTATGTACTTACACACATACTGCATTGCGGTTGCCAGAAAACCCATACCAAAAAAAAAAAGATGAATGAACAGGAGGTATGATGGGATTTCAGGAATCTTACTGAAAAGGTTTCCCAATCTACACTCACTGACTGAAGGTGGACATTCTCCATTCCATGTGGGCAAGAATCCCCCAGACCTGAGAATGTTTCTGTTAAAAATTCCAATGGAAGCTTAGACATGAATACAGCAATACCATCAGGTCCTAGTAACCCACAGGCCAGGGAGAACAATTCTCCAAGTGTTGCAGGGATCTCGGGGAACTGATGGAACTGACCCACCCACTCCTCTTTCCATATGCCAAGCTTGCTTAGAAGTAAAGGAATGTGGACAGGACTAAGAGCTATAAAGGGAGTGAGGAAAAGTTGAGCAGCTGGGTTTTCCCTCTCTAGAAGACAAGCTTTGGTGCTTTGCGTAATAATCAGGACATGCAGCTGTTAGAGAGCAGAGTAGAAATAGAACTTGTATTAGCTGAGGTCTCTTGCCTACAAAACAACAAGGGGGTGCACGTTATCTCAAGCAACAGGATGTTCAAGTGTGGTTGGGTACAGCAAGAAGGAGACAGACGTCTCAAGAGAACCCAGAACGCAAGAACCAGCTGGCCATATAAGCCAAACCTCATGGAGGCTAAGACACAGTTTTCAGAGAAAACTGTAGCACTTGTAGCAACCCCGTTATATGCTGCCCCATTCCCACCCCACTTCAGAAATGCTGTTGAACTTCATTCTTGTACCCAACATTAACGTGGTAGGATTGGCTACTTCTCTGGCTACTTCTGTTTCTTTCTGGTATTATACTTCTGTTCTAGATACTTACTGTTCAATTCTAACTTAGGAATTCCTTAAGAGAGATTCTGATTAATCTAATTTCATCAACATCATTCCTGTTTGGGAAAGTGCCTCTGCCAGGCCACCTTACAGGCAGCTGGCCAGCCTCAGATTGGTTTTACTTGAGTCAAGTGCCTACCTGTTTTCCAGTCCACTGTGGCCAGAAGGTGAGGTCACCCATAATATCACTTTTACCAAAAGGTAACCTGTCTGATTACAATAGTTATCATCTGTTCTAAGACTAATGATTGATTTGTCCAGATTGTTTTAAAAAGTAAATCTGCCCTGCTGAAATGGTAATCTACAAAAAACAACAGATTTCAAGGGAGTCGGCATGTCAGCAGACCAGATGCATTGCCTTTTTCATGGTAGAAGAAGGAAGAGAGGAAACACGCAATTCCTATTGAAGCTCCCACTCAGAACCCATAGACTAGTTCTACCCACACTCGATTGGTCAAAGCAAGTCACATGGCCAAGCCCAGAGTCAAGGGGACGTGCAAAATCCACTATACCCACAGGAAGCCATGACAAGATGTGTGTGTGGAGGGGGGCGGGGTGGGGGGAAGAACTAGAAAGAACTATGCATATATTATACAATCTACCATGTCTATTATTTATTCTCGGATGAATAAAATGTTAGGGGAGAAAGTCAAATCGGTCAGAGAATCATTCTTAACAAAACTATATCCACCACCTTCTCTCTCCTATAAAGACTAACTAAAGTGCTTTTCATTAAATTTCTACAGTTACCAAAACCAAAACAACAACAAAAAAACTCTTTGGACCAGAAAGCATGTACCTAACTGAATCACAAAAGGTCAGTACAGTATTTTTGACTGCTGAATAAAGGAAAAAATATAAATCAAAAGAATTTGTTTGGGGGAGGATTACGCTGTAACCTTCTAAAGTAAAGCAGATGCGTGCTCCAGCCAGCTCCTCCATGGAATGTAAGCTGAAAGCGTGGGAGGAAGAGCTCTTGGTTTCTGCTGGATCTGAGTCAAGCAGTTGCACTCATGAGATGCACCTGCAGCCATTACGGGGTGTTGGTTAAACAAGGAGCCCAGCTGCCGGGTGCCTGTGCTTCCAGGCCTCGTTAGGGAAGAGCACTCAATCCCACACAAGAAGCCCAGACGCCATCAACACAGGCACAACCACGGCCCTGTCACCTGCTCTCCGGATGCTTTTCTTTCTCTTGCCAAAGCTTTCTAAATCTGTTTATAGGATACAAGGACTTTCAAATAATTATGATGTTTTTCACAAAACACTGCGTATTTAAAATATTTTCATTCAGTAAGAAAAAAAGCTAGAACCTTGGAAAAGCAAACTTGTGAAGTGCAGTTTGGGCTGCAAGATTTTTTCTTAATGGATCTTCCTGTATGGATAATATAAGAAACTAAAAAAAAAAAAAAAAAAAAAAAGACTTTATAAAATTTATTTCCACTGAAGAAAATCAGACTAATTAGAAAGTTTTCCAACAGAACTAAAAGGAAATGTATTTAAAAGTGGTCAGAAAGTGGATCTAATGAGAAATAACGATGATAATCACCAAAGTTAGCTCCATGCAATTATATTTACTCAGGGAGAGATTTGGGAATTATTTTTCCTGACTTTCATACCATGCTAAATATTAAGAAATTGCATGTAAGTCTGAGTAGTCAACCACGTACTAATGAAGTTTTGTAGTCTCTTAATAGCATAGTACTTTGCTTAATAAAGATGATGTTTAATTGCAAAAAAAATTACTTTAAAAAATACACATACAACACTGCTGATGGGAGTATAAATTAGTTCAATCACTGTGGAAAGCAGTTTGGCAATTCCTCAAAGAGCTAAAAGCAGAACTACCATTCAACCCAGCAATCCCATTACTGGATATATACCCAGAGGAATATAAATCGTTCTACCTTAAAGACACATGCATGTGAATGAATGTTCATTGCAGCACTATTCACAATAGCAAAGACATGGAATCATCCTAAATGCTCACCAATAACAGAGTGGATAAAGAAAATATGGTACATATATGCCATGAAATACTATGCAGCCATAAAAAAGAATGAGATCATGTCTTCTGCAGAAACACAGATGGAGCTGGAGGCTATTATCCTTAGCAAATTATGCAGGACCAGAAAACCGAATACCACATGTTCTGACTTGTAAGTGGGAGCTAAATTATAAGAACTTATGAGCACAAAAAAGGGAACAACAGACCCTGGGGTCTGCTTGAAGAGGGAGGGTAAAAGGAGGGAGAAGGGCAGAAAAGGTAACTATTGTACTGGGCTTAATACCTGGGTGATGAAATAATCTGTAAACAAAACCCCATGACGCATGTTTACCTATGTAACAAACTTTCACATGTATCCCTAAACCTAAAAGTTAAAAAAATACACACATATATACTTGATTGAATATATGTGTGTATATATACACACAGCCATCATACATATATACACGTACGTATTTCTTGATTTAAAGTTTGCTTGTCAGAAGAATTAATATAACCATACTGCAATTACCTCTTAGGAAAGAAAGTTGTTCTCCAGTCATGTATTAACTTCTACCTCCTTTGTATGGGAACGAAAAGAAATTAGGGTAGCCAGAGTAGGGTTAATATTCAGGAGATATTAAAAAACAAACAATGCAGAACTAAAATCACAGAAAATAACACAAAGCCCTTTTTAAGAAATGTCACATATAAAATATAAGAAAGGTATTTACGGGCCAGGCGCAGTGCTATCGCCTATAATCCCAGCACTTTGGGAGGCCAAGGCGGGTGGATCACGAGGTCAGGAGATCAAGACCATCCTGGCTAATACGGTGAAACCCCGCCTCTACTAAAAATACAAAAAAATTAGCCAGGCATGGTGGCAGGCGCCTGTAGTCCCAGCTACTCGGGAAACTGAGGCAGGAGAATGGCGTGAACCTGGAAGGCAGAGTTTGCAGTAAGCCAAGATCGCACCACTGCACTCCAGCCTGGGCGACAGTGCGAGAAACTCCGTCTCAAAAAAAAAAAAAAAAAGAAAGAAAAGAAAGGTATTTATGGATCCTTAAGTCAAAGTGGGGACGGACTTACTCCAGTGCAGTCATTTTCAACATTAAGGGGACTCTTCTATACGGAATCTAATTCATGAGAAGACAAAGTATTCTACTTTAAGTCCCTGGGAAACATCTCATGAGCAGTATTTTGCGTGGGCCTATTTTATTTTGAATCAAAACTACCATTTCTGTTCTAATAATGATTAATTTCCTCAAAATTTCTTCCCAATCCAGAAGTAAAATCAACTAAAACCCTCAATTTCTGGCAAAGATATCCTAAGGCTGAGGAGGCACCATCTCTTTTCTTTTTCTTTGCTTTACAGTTTCCCCACATGCAAACAATAAATTCATTTGTATTACCTTTCCCTAGGGGGAAAAAAAAAATCAGTCTGATTCCAGAATATTCTGCAGCCATACAGTATTGATTTCTTAAAATCAGTCTCAACACCCAGAAATGTCCTTGAATTTGCTTGTTTCTTATAAACTCTTGGGCCCTTGGAATTAAAACCTTTCTCTGGCAGTGAAGGCGGCTCATCGAGGAATTTAAACTACATGATCCTTCACCCTAGAAGGTTTTTCTTCTTTGCTGTTTTCATATTGCTGGATAAGCTTCTTGGAAATATTTATAACCAATCCATATCTACTGTTTCACAGCTATCTTAAACTTCGTGTGGCCTATCAGGGGGCAAAGAGAATAATCATGTTCGTACGGCTTCCCTGAACTGGGATGTTATCAAATAGCTCCCAGATATACCATCCTCCCCTCCACGCCCTAACCCAGGATAACATGCATGGCAAGACCGCTCATGAACTTTTCTTTGCAATAGATCATATCCTGTCCTTGAATGAAATCTGGATTCCCAAGGATACCAGCTCAGCAGAACCCCGTTCATCCACATTCACCAGAATGCCTTCTCAGGTGTCAGTCTGTACACGGTTATAATGTAGTTTTACTGTCTAGGCTTTCAAACCAAAAAGTTTGCCAGAAATCATTGAAAAGTAGATGCCTTTGTTTCAGGAATCTTTAGTACTAACATCCACATGATCATACAGCTGGGAAACTGGCTCAAGGTTCCCGATTCCCATACAGAATTGTGCATGGGACAAGTAGCTTAAGGAACTCGCTAATTTTGCAAGGAAAAAAAGCACAAAGCTTTATCATTATTCCTTCTTTAAAACAGTTTGTTTTCATACCTCATATTCCTCTTAAATGCTTAAGCAGTTTTTGCTGGTTTTCATCAGCTCTTGTAAGGTCATTTATGGCTGGTCCAACTTCCACTGCCTTTTAGTACCCACTGGGTTGGTGTAAGCCAATCCCAAAGACACTTTTTTTTTTTTTGCACACAAGTTAAAGGTAGTCTCCATGCAGGGAGGGCTTTCAATGCTGCAGAATGTGTTCTCTGGAAGTCTTCTCTCCCAAGGACCCACTTGGTCCATCTGCAAAGCTCTGCCCTGTAAGGTTCCCAATCAATCTGTCAGGACCTATCAGCGAGGATGTCTCAGAGGAGCAGAGCTGCCCAAACCCTGGATTTCTCCTGCTGCTACTTCTGTTCTCTCTTCACATGAGTGTGATACCATCCACATCCTAAACTTCAACATCCACATTAAGGCCACAACAGTTCTCAGGACCAGACTCTTCCTCAACAGCATTTTTAAATGGCTCCTCCTCTGAAGATCTCCAGATTGCAATTCATCCCATGCATAAGAATGTTGCTCCAATTCCCTTCATCTATACTTACTATATCTGCCTTTATCCAGTTGCCACCCCAAGGATTTTCCCGTCTTCTGCAGCATCCATCCCATAATGGGTGCTCTCAACTACGCCAGGGACACCTCCCATGAGTATTCTGTAACTGGCACTAGGCATCCAGAGCCTTTAAGCAATGTTCTTGCCCACCTCCCTGAAGTGGCTGGCATAAGCAGACCTGTCCATGTTAAATATTGCCTATCTCCTAACATTCAGCTTTGTTTCGCCAAAGCAAAAATCTTGAATGTCTCCTCTAAGTCTCTGCCAAACCACTCTGCTCTCTCACTCAGGGCAACCAGGAAGACCTAGACAACCTTACTGGTAACCTCTTTGTGGTATCAGACTGCAACCATAAAGAATCTTCGCCCCAGACACATGAACTTCCTTTTTCAAGGGGAGACATAACCATTTATCATCAAACCCTGAGATGTTTTCGTAACTTGCCATGCTTCTTGATGTCAGTCTGAACTGAAGCCTGAAGGCTAATGCTACAAGCAAGACATTCAACCATAGTATTAATAAAAGTTAAAAAGAAGAGGCCTCGTGTGTCCAAAGCATCCATACTTTTCTTAGTGTGGAACTATGGACTGTGTTCAGGCCAGAACTGGGATTCAGGAGTTCAGGCCACAAAGCTGCTACTATGAGAACAACAGACTCTACATCTGTCACAGACCAGAGCTCAGGAGACCCGGGAGCTGTTCTATCTTCAAATGGAGGTGCCAGATTTCAGTCAGCCCGTGATTGATGGCTGGGAGTCAAGCTGCCCCAGCCTGTGCAAAGACTGAGAGAGGGCAGCACAGACCAGAACTCAGGGCTAAGATGTCTCCTGTGACAGGTGCCAGTGCAGGTGGGAATTACATTTTCTTCTGTCAGAAGTCACTTAATAGGGACCCTGTGCGTGCTTCTTCACTTCTACGGTTGCTTATTTAAACAAAAAAGGTTAGGTTTAACACTTTAAGTAAAAAGTGGGCTTGACCTCACTTTTCCTTACCTTTTTTTTTTTTTTTTTTTTTGCAATTTAATGGTACTATGTGTTTAGAAATGCCAGTCATTTCTCTCTCTCTCTCCCCCACGTTAGCACATCGGATGACAACTAGGCAATTTTTTTAAGAGCCTGAGTTATATCTGTTTAAAGATTTTTAAGAAGTTACTGTATAAAACATGACATCTGCCTTTCCTGAAATTGTTTAACACTTTAGGTAAACAGTGGGCTTGTCCTTACTTTTCTTTTTTTGCAATTTAACAGTACTATGTGTTTGCAAATGCCAGTCATTTCTCTCTCTCTTTCTCCCCCACGTTAGCACATCAGGAGATAAATTGGTACATTTTTTTAAGAGCCTGAGCTATATCTGTTTAAAGACCTTTAAGAAGTTACTGTATAAAACATGACATCTGCCATTCCTAAAATGTAAAATTTCTGCTTTGTTGAATTTAAAGAACTAAAACTTTAGATGACTTTGAAATATAAGTAACCTATTTAAAACCTAAGCCCATCTTGAGAGAATGATAACCGGAATTAGCAATGAGAAATCCAATTTAGAGAAGTTCAAATTTCTAAATCATTCCAAATATTAAAGTTATGTAGTAGAAAAAGGGACTAAGGAGGCAAATGCTTAAATTGGAGCTTCCCTAATCTTTTAGATCTTCTTTGCACAGTCTGGAAACCGGTTGTCTAGGGAACCATGTCAGTTACATGGCCATTGCTGCTCATCCTAAAGATCTCCTTTATAAGTAGCTCTACAATCTATCTTAGTAAGTCCTTTGGTGTCTTATAACCCTGATGATAAATACATCTCTTTCCACCATAGACTGTACTTAAAATATTATTTTCTGACTTTAATATTATAAAGTATTCCATATCATTTTTACTACGACAGCACATAGTATGATGTAGACTCTTATTATACCCTGAAGGACTTTTTCTAGCAGGTTGTGTCAAACTAATCTCTTTTTGTGTGAGTTACTTGGGTTTGCTCCTGAACATGTACTATTCTAATCTTGACTGACCATTTTTATAAGATGGTCTTCCAAATGTCATGTCATTTCCATTTTCTTCCTCTGCGTTAAAAAAAAAATACTAAACTAAACACAATAGAATTTGGTTTACATACTGAATTCTTTCCTACAAGTCACCAATGAAAACACTGTATAAAGCAGACCCCCACCCCTACCCTACACCATCCTTAGACTTCTGAGAGCTTATGGGCTCAATTCCTTGGAGCTGAAACTGAGTCTCATAACTAGCTACTTGGCAATAATTTTTCATAAATATTTGTTATTTTAAATTGAGATATGATTCACATGCCACAAAATTCACCCTTAAGTGTATAATTCAGGTTTTTTTTATTTTTAGTGTTTTCAGGTTGTGCAACCAGCATGACCACCTAATTCCAGAACATTTTCATCACCCCAAAAGAAACCTCTTACCTATAAATAACTATTCCCTATTCCTACTCTCCCCTGTCCCTGGCGACCGCTAATCTTCTTTACATGTCTGTGGATTTGCCTACTCTGGACATCTTATAGAAATGGACTCATATAGCATGTAGTCTGGATTCTTTTGTGTCTGGATTCTTTCACTCGGCTTGTTTTCAAAGTTCATCCATGTTGTAGCATGTATCAATCTTATTCCCTTTTTATGGCTGAGTAATACTCCTACATTGTGTGTGTGTGTATATATATGTGTGTGTGTGTATATATATTTGTGTATACATATGTGTGTGTGTATATATATGTATGTATGTATGTATATATATATATCTCTCAGTTTGTTTATCCCTTCATCAGTTGATGGACATTTGAGGTTGTTTCCACTCTCTTGGCTATTACAAATAATGTTGCTATGAACATTCATGTACAAGTTTTTGTGCGAACATATGTTTTCAATTCCTTTGGATATATAGCTAGGTGTGGAATTGCTGGGTTACATGATAACTCTATATTTAACTTTTTTGAGAAATTCATGCAGTATCTTAATGTGATACTGTGTTGTGATATGGTTGGGACTGGTTCATCCCATAAAAATATTTCCACCAATATCAAAAGGTTTTCTATAAGCAACCAGGAGTAACATCCCATTCCTTTCCCAATTGCTGTGTGGCCCATTATTCTAAAATTAAAAGAAACTAGACTTATCTAACACAAGCAGTTTCCCGGTAGTTCATGCTTTTCTGGGTGCCTTCAAACTAAGTGGAAATGTATCTGAGAATTGTCATGCTCTGGAGGGTGGGTTGATGGGGACACTGAGAATGAAGGACAGCTGCTAGAGGCAGGGTCTCTTGGGCTGCTTTTGTCATGTTCCAGGCACCAAACAATCAGGTCCAATATCTAGATGTTTTCAGTGGATTGAGAGACTGTGAGTCTCTAGATCAAGAATTGGCAAACTATAGCCCATGAGCCAAATCCAGCCACCTGATCTACAACCTGAGAGGTAAGAATGATATTTACATGTTTAATAGATACATTTTAAATAGCTATATAAATATCTACCTAAGATCCTCGATTTGCCTATTGGTTCACAAAGTCTAAGGTACTCCCTAAAAGTTTGCCAATCCCTGCTCTAGATGATACTGATGCAAATTAAATTCTTTTAAGGCCAACAAATAAAGCAGAACACCACAAGTTATTAATTTATCACCAGAGATATCCTTTACCGGCCGGGCACAGTGGCTCACACCTGTAATCCCAGCACTTGGCGAGGCCGAAGTGGGCGGATCACTTGAGGTCAGGAGTTTGAGACTAGCCTGGCCAACATGGTGAAACCCCGTCTCTACTAAAAATACAAAAACTAGCTGGGCAGTAGTGGCGCGCACCTGTAATGCCAGCTACCCGGGAGGCTGAGGCAGGAGAATCGCTTGAGCCTGGGAGGCAGAGGTTGTGGTGAGCTGAGATCACGCCACTGCACTCCATTATTCATAATAGCCAAGAGAGTGGGAACAACCCCAAATGTCCATCAACTGATGAATGGATAAACAAATTGAGAGATATATCTCTATACAATGTGGGAGTATTACTCAGCCATAAAAAGGAATAAGATACTGATACATGCTACAACATGGATGAACTTTGAAAAGAAGCTGGAAAAAAAAGAGATATCCTTTACCAATGACCAGAGAACACTCAACATAGGATGTCAAGTTACCTAGAAAGTGACTAAGAAGACTGGTAAATATACAGAATCAAATTAGGAAAAGTAGTGTGTACACATTGGACAGGGATGGTGAATCGTATTATCAAAACTCTGGGAAAACCCCATAAAATAGTCATCCCTCCCAAAAGAAAGCACCTCACTAGCAACTTGGTTAGTTTCTCTCTATCTATAATGTTTTATCTGGAGAGTGCTGCATTTGACCCATTAATGTATTTTACTCTACTAAATCCATCACCTCCATCCTCATCTCTTTCCTGCTTATTCAAAACAATTGTTATTTTTCTTTTACCAAGTGTCGAGAGCAAATCCTTATTCCCTTGGGCTTGTAGACTACTGTCTCCTATTATGAGCTAAAAGTTGCACAGTGCTTAGAGCTCAAGGTATGCATTATTATTATTGCTCTTGTAATATATCAATATTAAACATACCAACTGGTCATTACTGTAGACCCCCTTTTTAATCACTTTTAAAGGGAGAAGATAACACTCGTTATTGCCAACCTCTAGTTCTCAACCTCTTCTCTAGTTCTCGTAGCTTCTCAAAAGTAATGGCAGTGGACTACAATGACATACCTCACTTCTTCAGTTTCACTCCAAGATACATCATGCTCAAATGATCTTAGTATCTTCTATTTTTCTAAAGAATCAGAACTATCAGCTTCTGTTTGACCTTCAAATCTTTCAGCACAATAAAAAATTAATGTTTGCATTTGATCTCTTCTGTAAATATGAAAATGAAGATGCTAAAAGCTTCTGCTTTTCCTCAGACTTCTCTGACTAACTTTTCCTTCCTTTCTGTTCCATGTAAGGCTTCCTTGGAGCCTCCTCTTTTACCTACCACAGAACGGGAGTATGCAGAGACAATATGCTTAGGTCCTTCCTACTACTTGTACCTCCTTTCCAGTTGTAATGATCTCTTGTGGTTCTTACTCCATTTTCCCATTTCAGTATCCTTCATGGTCCTGCCAAATTACCTCTTTTAAAAACTTTCCAACTAGCCCTCCAGCTCTCGGTAGAGCTCTGGCCTCAGCAAAAATAGCCACATCTCCCTTCTTGTCTTTCCTACATGCTTAACTCTTTCAGTTAATTCCTGAGCTTCTTTCTGAACAACAGCCATCTTTTAGGGGGTTTGAGCAGAGAACACCATCACTGTGATAATGTATATTGGTCTACATTCTTTTACTAGCTCCTTACTATGTAGAAAATATATTTAAACAGGATGAGTGGGAAAGATATGGACAGAACAGATAAGAAACTTATCTTCACATTCTTCTAAAATATAATTTCATCTTTCAGAACACAGTTCAACCAAGATTTGAGAGTTTAAAATACATATATACACACGAGGGTGGAAATACACACACAGTGGGAATTTTCATTCCAATAACAAATCACAGAAAACAAATCAAAACCACAGTCTAGTCTCTAGTCTTAATACCAGTGTTCTCTAACCATCTTTTCCTGATACCTCCAGATAATTCAGAATTCTCTTCTCTTATCAGTATAATCGTAAACTTTAAAAACTCTCTTCCCATCACACTCTGATTTGGGAGATCTTTTTAAAAAAATTGTCACCTATATAAAACCCCAAGGAAATAAGAAGTACATCTTTTACTTAATTTTTAAAATTAGTATTAGAAAAATATTATACATATACTCAAGAAATATTCACCTAAGAGAAACGGCTCTTTAAGTACTAATATCAAAGGATTTTTAAGAATCAAATAGATGCATCTATTCTTTTGCAAATGACTTGGAAGTGATTTTTTCCTAACAATCTAAATGGTTTCTGTATTCTTCCCTAAGATCCCCAGGGCTCACTTCCCTCAACATCCCAATAAACCATACCAAACCATTGTTCTGGGGTCTAGCCACCGGTCACTGAGCAGGACTTTCCAAAAGATGAAAAGTGGATGGACAAACCTGCTGTTAGATACTCTTTTTGTTAAATGACCAATTCTGAGGGACGAGTCAATCACTTTAGATTCAGTACAGAAACGGGGAGGTGGAGTGGGTGTAGGGAACCAAAGCCACAACAAATACGGACTTCACTAGTGCCAAATGGTAGTAAAAACTGTATCTCAACTCTTCATACTATTCCCAGTGGTGAAAGATGGTCCTTTTCCCACCTCACAACTGGCATTCTCTTTCATTACCTATGGTGCAGGCAATCAGTCAACATGTGACAGGGCAGGAAGCTGCTGGAACGAGAGCGTGTGTCTAGCTCTCGCCTTTGGATGGGCTGCGCCTTACTCCAGAACGTTTTCTCCAGATGCTGCCAGCAGACACTCTGTAATACCTAAACCACAAATCATCACATTCCCCACCCTTTGAGCCAGGCCTTGTCCTTGAGCTTCCCACATAGCGAGATATTAACCAAGCTGGCCACTGATACAATAGCACTTTACAAATTCAGAGAAATCTGCCACGCCAGCTGCTTGATACACTAAAAACTAGGTGGGTCTTATAACGTAAAAATATCCACTGTAGGAGAACCTCAGAGAGCTATGCAGGACATTTCAGACGTTTCACAAGGCATGAGTCCTGGCTAGCTTACTAAAGAAAATATTTCATCAATGTAAACATGTCAGACATATGACTGGACCCAAAATTAGAGCAAATATGTCTTAGACATGAAGCCATCTTGCAGAAACAGAATGACAGGCAGGTCACTTCAGATTCATTTCCAAAACCCAGGAAAAACTGCTTTTCCTCAGAAGAAGGAAACCATGCTAAATTTCTGCTGTCTGGTTGCTTTAGGAACCAATGTGGATTTTTTAATGACTCTTGAATTTTATTTACTGTGACACATTAAAGCCGTCTACACTGAACAAAGTGTTTCCAATCTCTGATACCATAACTTAGGAAAATGGTTGATAAGACTATACTCACGCTGAAAAGGTGCCGCAACTTGATCCTGCACATATCTTAAAGGGAAAGAACCTTCAGTGGACTGCTCTCCCGAAATCCCCTTCTGGGCTGGAAAGTACTTGGGCTTGAGCACGTATTCCTGGGTCTGGCCACGGTGAATCATCACACTCTGGGAAGAAAGAGGAGTCACTCTGGGAAGAAACAAAATAAAGAGAAGGAATTAAATAATGGGCTTTTAAAAGTCAGCTAATAGGGAAAGGATAAGAAACGAGTTAAATGTAGAAAGGAGCATCAATTCCAAGCAAGTCTCATTTTTTTCCTTCAAAGACTGTCGCTGACCACTCATGACATACAAGGAGGTAAATGATGGCTTACCCTCAGAAGCGTCCTTCACGAAAAAGATCCTGCCTGTCTAGTTAAGAAGCGTAATGATAAATAGGTCATCACAGGTAACTTTTATCAGAGGATTCAGAGCACAACTGCCATAAGCCTTCACACAAAAACATGGCATTTATATTTAAGAAAATGATGGTGCATGACTGTAGTCCTAGCTACTCAGGAGGCTGAGATGGGAGGATCGCTTGAGCCCAGGAGTTTGAGGCTGCAGTGAACTATGACTGCACCACTGCACTCCGGCCTGTATGACAAGAGTGAGACCCCATCTCTAAAAAGGGAAAAGAGACAAAGATGTTTACACAGACAGGTATATATTTAGTAAGAGTGCAGCACTGGAAATGGGAAAGGGGGAAATAGGGAAGAAAGTACAGGAAGGGAATTATGCAAGAAATCCCCACGTTGTATTAGTTAAGCAAAATCAATCATAAACAATTAAAGCCTGTATGATACAGTGGGACCTTCTAACTCTGCCTAATGCTAAAGGTTAGCTGGTTAATCTCTTTAAGCCTCAGTTACCTAATCTGTACTGCAGAATCTCTGCGACACTGAGCTGAGAAAAAAGTGGTTGTAAAAATCTGAACAAATGCAAACTAAAAACATAATAATGTTAATTTCCTTTTGAAATATAAATTACGATGCCACTTTAGGGAAACAATTTTTTATGCTGTGTCTCATAATAATATAAATTGTACTATTTGAGTTAAATGTTTTATAATTATACTCTCATTATCTTTTTAATAGCACGAGTCAAGACTTCTGGGAACTTCTGAACATGATTACTATGTGCTCACCCTCCTGGCCCAACCCTTGTTTCCTGTGACAGTTCTCTTCCACTGCATCTAATTCATATTTTAAAATAAGCCTCTGCCCAGATTCAGCTATTCCCTGAGGAAGAGGAATGAAAAATATAAAGAAGATATACCAACTAATTCCAGAATATGCAAAATTGCTACTGAAATTGTTAGGACAGTGCAGTTTTGCAGAAAGCTGAGCTTTTAGAAGGGAACATGCTCTCTAATGTAATCTGACCCAAAATACCGGCCCTAAGGAGGGAATGACTATCTGAACAAGGGGAAGAAATGACGCCATGGCCGTCAGTGCAAAAGGCAAATTGTCAAGCCACCTAAAACACCACCATACAATGTCTCATATCAAAAGCAGTAAAAGAAACTTGAATAGTCTCACTCTATCAGATTCATTCTCATTGGAGCTGGTGAATGAGCTATTCTGTGGGAAAAGGCATTCATGAGAGATAAAGGAATAGAAGAGGCTAGAGTTAGGCTGCTTCCCTCTTAGTCAGTAATCTGGATCTACCCCTTTAAAACCTGTGGTCTCAGGAAAGCCTGGAAAATCTATTTTGGGCCTGGATTTTCCCAGATGCAGTACCACACAAGGGCACTCCCTTTGTCACCAGACTAATGACTAAATTACTAAAGCCTGAGGCTTAACATTGTGAACACTTTTGTTTTGATGATGTAAGTGTTGTTTTGACATTAAGTGTGTTTGGTTGGGATAGAGCAGCAAGTGAAACAGCTGGACACATCTGGTTGTGACTGATAAGAACCACAAGTCTCTTCTATCAACCTCTTGGAAAGAGGAATCCTCTGCATCTCGGAAGCAATTTGCCCTCTGGTCATGCTACCCTGTCACCATGCTACTCTGACCCGCTGAGAGATGTACAGGCTAGCTCCTATTCAAGAAAGGAAAACCCAGTTTTCCAGGAGACCTTGGGCTACTGCACCTAATTCGTGCCCCAACCACAGCCAGAAAAGTAAGAGTATGGGATAATGCCTTCTACTTGAGGTTGTCTCTTGTCCCCCCTCTGAATTGAGGAAGCAGAGGACAAGAAATGAGCTGAAAGCATACATGTGGATGGGCCCTTTTTCCCTGAATGTAACAGAAATGTAATAAACAAACAAGGTAAAACCAAGCTGTACTAGGTCTAGAACTTAAGTTAACAGCCCTCAGCCATCACTAACTTAAGGAAATCAGCAGTTAAGTGCCACCACTGTCTACATATTCCTCAAATGACAAACACACTGCAAATATGGAGCTACACACAGCTGCCCCCAATCCCTTACCTTCTCCCGCTTCCCCCCACGAGGTGCGTGCACAGGTACCCCACAGGCTGATGCCCCTCTGCCCCACAGCCCCACAGAGACAGAAGCAAGGCCATGGACAGGACCCCTGCCGAGGCAAGTAGAGGAAACTGTCCCATTACTCATCCTACAAGCATTATATGAAATCACTATCCTGAGCGTTCTTCCTCACTTTCTCCTTCGTGGTTGGTGTCCACTGTTTCCTCTAATTTCATTATTTACAGTTATTTCCACCTCAGACCACGTCGCAGTCTTACAAATACGTATCCTTTTTACTTCTTCCTTTCCTTCTGTTACCCCGAGTATTTCAGGAAAAAGTCCCTCTCCATTTAAATTGGGATTTCCTCCTCCCTTCCCTCTTCTCAGAAAAAAAAAAAGCTTTACTATCACCAGTGAACATCAAATTAGTCATAGCAATGTAACCGTAATTTTTCAAAGTGGAGGGCTAAACTTTTAAAGAGAAAATTAGATTACAAACTGCAGGGATTCTGGTTCAAAGTGGTTGGCAGGGGCACCCACATATTTCACCTTCCTCCAAAGATACCCTTAAAGTTACAGGTAAGAAATTAAAAAGATATAAATCCAGGGTTCATATCTAGCTGTTATGCAATTGTACAGGCACACTAGTGGTTTAAAATATTTAAATACTCTGTACTGATGAAGAGCTACTATCCCAATGCCCTAAGTGCCCCTCCACTGGTGGATCTCCCTGTCCCATCCACTGGGCCCCCTAAGACATCTCCTCAATCCTATAAAGAGTTAACATTTGACAGAGGTGGAGAACTCAGGGTCTGTGCTCCAGCATCCCTTCTGATTGATCCAGACCTGTTCTACACAGCTTAATAAATGTTTCATATCATCCATTAATAAACACACAAGAGACATTTCAACAAATCTGTAAGAGATTCAAAGTGCACCAAGAAACACTGTCTGTTGTAACAGGGTGAAGCAAGCCATGGCCTTAAAAAATATTTTTCTAACATCTTTCACCTCAACCCATGGTAAAAAGTACATTTTATGTGTAGATCGAATACATATCTACATGTATGTCTGTGTTTGGGTATAACCAAAACAAATTTTACAAAACAGTGTTTACCCTTACGATGTGCAGGGCACCCTGACATGTTCTCTTCTAAGCTAGTCTTTTCATATAATCTTGAGCCACTACACGTATTTCACGACTTCATTAGTTCCCTAATGGGTTACAGCCCGGTAGTTCAAGTGCACTGGTCAGGAATCACTCTGAAAGAGTACAGACACAGAGGAAGCAGTCGTCACAGGGGACCACACAAAGGTTCGAAATACTTAAGCCAAGTAAAGTAAAGGGTGAAAATGAGAAGTAGGGCTGAACAGTGTTATCTCAATTGAAAGCCTATATATGAAGACAACTGTTTTCCCCAACTCAAGCAAGGGAGAAGAAGTCAATGTCTCACTTCAAAGCTTCAAAGGACAGGCTGACTTTTGTTGGTGGCTGATGACTTTAAGTTGAAGCCAATGCTCATTTACCATTCCAAAAATCCTAGGGCTCTTGAGAATTATGCTAAACCTACTCTGCCTGTGCTCTACAACAACGTAGCCTGGATGACAGCACATGTGTTTGCAGCATGGTTTACTAAATATTTTAACCCTACTGTTAAGACCTACTTTTCAGGGAAAAAAAAAAAAAGATTTCCTTTCAAAATAGTACTGCTCATTGACAATCCACCTGGTCACCCAAGAGCTCTGAATGAGATGTATAAAAAAGTTAACTTTTTTGGTGCCTGCTAACACAACATCCATTCTGTAGCCCATAAATAAAGCAGTCATTTTGACTTTCAAGTCTTACTATCTAAGAAATGCATTGCTTAAGGCTCCAGCTGCCATAGATAGTGATTCCTCTGATGG
Source organism: Pongo pygmaeus (assembly GCF_028885625.2). NCBI lineage: Eukaryota > Metazoa > Chordata > Mammalia > Primates > Hominidae > Pongo > Pongo pygmaeus. The sequence continues at coordinate 100,807,447 of NC_072385.2, forward strand.
ATCTGGGCAAAGTAAATTGAAAAACATCTGGAAAGGATTTGCCATTCTATATGCCATTAGAACATTTGTGATTCATGGGAGGAGGTCCAAATATCAACATTAATAAGAATTTGTAAGGAGTTGATTCCAACTCTCATGGATGACCCAAAGGTCAAAAGTTCAAGACTTCAGTGAAAGTCACTGCAGATGTGGTGGAAATAGAAGCAAGAGAATGAAAGTTACAAGTGGAGCCTGAAGAAGTGACTGGATTGCTATAATCTCATGATCAGACTCGAAGGGATGAAGAACTACTTCTTATAGATGAGCAAAGAAACATGGTTTCTTGAGATGGAATCTGCTCCTGCTGAAGATGCTGTGAACGTTGTTGAAATGCCAACCAGGGATTTCTAATATTACATAAACTTAGTTGATAAAGCAGCAGCAGGATTTGAGAGGACTGACTTTCATTTTGGAAGCAGTTCTATTGTGCGTAAAATGCTATCAAACAGCATTGCATGCTACAGAGAAATCTTTCATGAAAGGAAAAGTCAATTGATGTGGCAAACTTCATTGTTGTCTTATTTTACAAAACTGCCAAAGTCACCCCAATCTTCAGCATCTACCACCTTGATCAGTCAGCAGACACCAATATCAAAGCAAGACTCTCTACCAGCAAAAAGATTATGGGGCTGGGCGCCGTGGCTCAAGTCTGTAGTCCCAGTACTTTGGGAGGCCGAAGCGGGTGGATCACCTGAGGTCGCAAGTTCAAGACCAGCCTAGCCAACATGATAAAGCCCCATCTTTACTAAAAATACAAAAATTAGCCAGGTGTGGTGCCACCTGTAACCCCAGCTACTCGGGAGGTTGAGGCATGAGAATCACTTCAACCCAGGAGGTGGAGGTTGCAATGAGCCAAGATCATGCCACTGCACTCCAGCCTGGGCAACAGAGTGAGACTCTGTCTCAAAAAAAAAAAGCAGAAGATCACATATGATTTGAAGTCTCAGATGATCATTAGCATTTTCAAGCAGTAAGGTATTTTTAATTTTAATTTAAAAATTAATTTCAATTTTTAAACAATTAATGTACATTGTTTTTTAGACATAATGCTATTACACACTTAATAGGCTAAGGTATAGTGTAAACATAACTTTTACATGTACTTGGAAACCAAAATATTCATGTGACTTGCTTTATTGGGATACTCACTTTCTTGTGATGGTCTGGATGTAAACCCTCAGTATTTCCCAGTGTGCCTATAATGACTTTGAGAGGAAGGCTGGTGGACGGGGGTGAAGTAAATAAGCTAAGTCTTCATCTACTAGAGCAAAACATTTTAGACAATATCTAAAGTGAATAAATCGAGAAGGGGCCATATGGAGGTAACTATAAGAACTAATAGGACTTGAGGATCAAATCAACAAAGGGGTGGGGACAGCCAGGGAAGGAGTCCAGCAACTTGAAAGTTTCAAGCCCACTGGAAGGATATTTTTGGTTCAAAGCCGAGGGGAAAAGTAAGTGCAATGCGGCGTGCTGAGTCATGTCCGTCAGAAGAAAGGGTCACTCTATGACAGGGCAAGAATGACTATGTTAGTTTAGAAACAGAAATGCGGGATGGATCTCTAAGGAGAGGTTAGGGAAAAGCCTCTGAGTTTAGGAATAGTGACATTCTAGGAGAGGCCAACATCTTCAAATGCAAAAATGTTTCAGGAAAAACAACAGGGAGCCACACAGTCTTGGAGGATACTCACACTTAATGGTAGGGACATAAAGAGAATATAGGAGGCCAAAAAGTCAGAAGAGGAGAAAAACAAGAATCAAGTCAGTTCAAAAATGGTAAATGGAAGAAAGTTTCTAGGAGGAAGCAGGAGAAGATCACCTGCAAATTACTGCAGAAAACCAAAGGAATAAGAAATTAGGAAAGGCCGCTGGGTTCGGTTGAAGGTCACTAATCTAAACCAACAAGGGCCAGAGAAATCAACAGTGTGGTGTTAGGAATGGTAGGAGCCAAAATATGACTGCATATTATGTGATGGGGACATACTAGTGACACACAGAAAAGAAAGAACAAGAGAAACAGGCCAGAGGCTGGGGTCTGGCTGGCCATCTGAAGACTTGAATCTGTGGAAACCTCTGTATCTTTGTAAGCAGCAGGGAAACAATCACATAAAACTGCTTTCCTTAAAAGAAAGAATTAGTCACACATTGTTTACACTGCTGCCTTCCTAGTGGCAATTTTTGGCGCACAGATGGATTAAACTTTTCCATATTTCTACTAAATCCATTATTTGACCTGCAGAGAGGGTAGGAGGATCTGGCAGAACACAGGCCCTTTCCAGTTAAGAAAAGGGCTTTGGACCTCACAGAAAGGAACCCCCAATAGGCCGCAAAAAGTTTCCCACAGAAGTCCAGTCCAACACAATCTTACATGTTGCCCTGTGTTGAGGGTCCTTAGTTTTATAATCAGGAGTAAGAAAAAGCAGAAGAGGAAACAGAGATTCAGGTGCAGGGGTCACCTTCAGGCTGCCAGGGCCAGTTCTTCTCCACAAAATTCAAGTGATCAATTGCACCCCACCTGCCTTCAAATTGTTGAGAAGGATGGGTGAATGCTACTCAACAAGCAGAATGGGCATTCAAGTAAATTAAAGTGTCAGCTATGATTTGATGCAGAAAACCTCTTCCCCCTGGAGTGTACTCAAGGGCAATATGCATACAGGGAATGGCAAAGAATAAGCAAACCATTACGAAGATGCCACATGGCAGCATAACACACACACACACACACACACACACACACACACACACACACACAAAGGGAGACGAGGATTTATGTCCATGACCCCATCCATATGGAATCACCTATCAGACCAAAACAGAAGTAGGAGGTAACAGGTGGCTGATGAAGAGACTAAAGGGAAGCACATATAGACAATGCAAACAGCATACAGACTATGCATACAGACAGTGCATACAGCATACAAACTATGCATACAGACAATGCATACAGCATACAGACTGTGTATACAACATAGAGACTGTGCATACAGATAGTGCATACAGCATAGACTGTGTATACAACATAGAGACTGTGCATACAGACAGCGCATACAGCGTACAGACTATGCATACAGACAGTGCATACAGCATACAGACTATACATACAGACTGTGTATACAACATAGAGATTGTGCATACAGACAGTGCATACAGCATAGAGACTGTGCATACAGACAGTGCATACAGCATACAGATTATGCATACAGACCGTGCATACAACATACAGACTATGCATACAGACAACGCATACAGCATACAGACTGCGTATACAACATAGAGACTGTGCACACAGACAGTGCATACAGCATACAGACTATGCAGGGACAGTGAATACAGCATACAGACTGTGCATACACAGTGCATATAGCATACAGACAGTGCATACAGAGCATTACAGACTGTGCATACAGACAGAGCATACAGCATACAGACTGCATACAGTGTATACAGCTTACAGACAGTGCATACAACATATAGACTGTGCATTCAGTAAACAGACTGTGCATACAGACAGTGCATACAAACAGCATATACAGACTGCCAGTAAAGAATATGGGAAAACCAGAGTATGCCAGAAAAACACAGCAAAAGTAAAATGAAACAAGCAAACACAAAGTCATGAGAAAATCGGAGAAATGAAAATGTAAGAGAAAGACCAATAAAAATTGTCTTAGACTAAATGAGATGAAAGAGACAAAAGGGATTGAGAAATTAAAATGAAAGAAGGTAGATATTTGAGGGAAAAAATACAGAAAACAAGGGATTTTTAGTAATGCTCATTAATAAACATGATCAACACAACCAAGTAATTCCAAATCTTCCCTTACCAGTGGTTTTTAACCAGGGGCTGTATTTGCTTCTCAGGGACACTTGGCAATGTCTGGAGACATTTTTAAGTGTCAAGACCTGGAGACGGCAGACTGGCATCTAGTGGGGAAAAGCCAGGGATGCCACTAAATATCCTATAATGCACAGGACAGCCCCGCACCCCAACAAAAAAAGTATCTGGCCCAATATGTCAGTAGTTCCATGGTTAAAAAATAGTGCTCTAAACGTGGGCTACTATCACCAAACTATTATAACAGATATGAATGAAGAGCCAATGACAGACAGGTTTATAGAGATGATGGGGCCAGGCACACAGAAATTTCGACCCTGGAGAAGGAGGAGATCAAAACTGCACAACCTCCAAATGTGTCCTCTGGATGCCCCATTAGGCCAGAGAGGTGGCCCTATACTCAAGTTGCCTGGACACAAGACATATCCTCTACTCTTCTATGTTTAATTATCAAAGCTACATGCTAAAAAAGCAGATATCCTATCTGCAAAGGATGAGGTAACTGTATTCAAAAATTCTGAAAAGCACAGTACACTGAAATCATCAAAACCTTGAACTGAATAAGTTATTTAACAAGCAACCATTGAAAGAAATATTGTTAATAACTAAAGTCCTGAGTTCCTCAAAAAATGAGCTACTACATTTGGTTACTCAGGAGAGCTTATCTAAAACCAAATTAAAAAGAAATTGTAGCCATCTCCTATTTATCTAAACTAACAAGGGCCAGAGAAAACCTAACTAATACAATCCAAAAAAAAAAATTCAAAATGTAAACAGTTGAATAATTAAGGCTCCTAGCCTATTGGGGAAATGCCAATCACGAGACTTTTTAACTGAATTCTAAGAACCAAATCTGAGCTCTACCACTTATCACGGGAAGGAAGGGAAGAATTACCTCAACTTCCTCATAGTGATATAAGGGTAATATTGCCTCACAAAGTTAATGCGAAAACAGTGAGGAAGAGTGATTTTTTTTTATGATGGGTGAAAATATCTAGCACAATACCTGATATTCGATTCTTCCACTCCTCTTCTAGTAAGGACCAAACAAAAACAGAATTTCATCCCTCTGATAATATTAGATTTCTATTCAAAGACTGCCTAAGTGTATAGTTAAGAAAAAAGCAAAGCTTACTTTCTAAAGTTTCATTAAATATAAGCTTCACTTAAAATTTTTTTTGAAGTTATTTGTCAACAATGAGCTCAGATTTGCAAAGTCCCATTCAGCAATCCTAGGGTCAGCTGTTCACACTCTTTAATACCTAATGAGTTTGTAAGAGTCAAGGAACCTAGCACTACAACCACTATGAAAAATCAGTTTTGCAGCTCTTCAAAAAGCTATTAAGCACAGAATTACCATATAATTTGGCAATTCTTCTCCTAAGCACTGAAAGCAGGGTCTCAAACATACTTATGCTCCACTGTTCACTGCAGCATTATTCATAACAGCCAAAAGGCAGAATCTACAACCCAAATGTCCTGGGACAAAGGAACAAACAAAATGTGGTTTGTCCATGCAATGGAATATTACCTAATCCTAAAAAGAACTGAAACTCTAACACAGGCTACAACTCAGATGAACCTTGAAAACATCATGCTAAGTGAAATAAGACAGACATAAAAGGACAAATGCTGTATGATTTGATTCTACTCCTATGAGGTCTCTAAAATAGGCAAATTTATAGACAGAAAATAGAGTAGAGGTTATCACCAGGGGTTAGGGGGGGAGAGAGAGAGAGAGAACTACTGTTTAATAGGCAGAGTTTCTCCTTGGGGTGATGAAAAGTTCTGGAAACAGAAAGTAGTGATGGTTGTACAGCACAGTGCATGTACTCCCATGAACTGCACAGTGAAAATGGTTAAGATGGCAAGTTTTACATTACATATACTTTACAAAAATTAAGAAAAAACTATATAAAAAAGGCAATTATACCCTAGATTCCTTAAAAAAAAAAAAAAAAAAAAGTCAGGTACCACAGTGAATGAGGGAAAAAGAAGCTGGGTTTCTTGCCCCTCCCCGCCCCCATCCTCCATATTTCTGGATGACACAGTGTCAAGTCTTGTTCATCTCAGCCAATTTCAAATATGTCTTTATCCCCTTTTAGGTAACCGTTTGAGATGCCAATTCTGGAGTAGCAGCTAGGTATATACTTCTATCCCACATGTTATCAACTTCATTTTTACTCCTCCTGCACTCTCGCAGTCTTCACTTAGCTGTTCTCATAAACCACAGCATGAGCTGTCAGCCTCTGTAGCCGGAACATGTTATGCTCTCCAGTGATGCTCCTCTTATCACATTGTGAGGAATTAACATCCAGTTTGCCAGATGTCAGACATAACCTTTATCCACTTTCCTGGGAGAACTTTCCTGCCTAATTTTGCTCACTCCCCAGATTCTTCTCCCACTGCATTGCTGTAGCGGCTGATTTACATGATTGTTTTCTTCAACTCTCCACCTCGCACCCTAATGGAAGCAAGAGACAGTCATGGATTTTGGTTTCAGATGCTAATTTTATCTATTCCCCCTTGTGACCTTTAAGCCTAGAAGAATGGAAAAGGTAGTGGGAAGATGTCAGATAAGTTGTTCTTTCACAATTTTCCCTCTTACTAGCCAGCGCCTTCCTGACACTAAAGCACTATGAGAGGCACCCACAGAGTCAAGGATAAATCCAATGAGTAGGAGGACCCAAGCACCTACTTCTCCAGGACAGGCATCCACGTGGCACACGGTGCTCAACACAGGGGAAGAATAAACAGTACTACATGGGATCTGGGAAACTCAAATCATCCATCTGCCCATGCCGCTGAATCTCTGAGAGCCCTAACTCAAATGCTACCAAATTCTTCTAAGTCTCAGTCTCTTCATTTATGAAGTATAGGACTCTATGAGCTATCTCTATAGTCCTCCAGCTTTCAGAGTTCAACCAGCACATCAAGAACTGTAGCTCCAAAATTGTTCTCCAGTCACACCAAAAAAATATTTCATACGGGAAAATTTTTTAAATGTAATATATAAATAGATATCTGTTCAAGTTAGGAAGAGAATCTCTCAGGTTTTATTTTCCCACATTCAAGCTAAATAAAATAAACTAAATAAAAAGGGAAAATTCTTTCAATTTTTAAGGTGAATGCAATAAACTCTGTTTTTCTCAAATGGCCTTGTTTTTTTTCTATTACAATTGCTGCTAAACTAGGTCACCTAAGTAATAAATATTGAAAGCATTTAACCAAATTCAAACATCTGTTCCAATCCCATTTTAGGGCTTGATCCAGCTGAAACAAAATATCTACTGCCCTACAGGACCTGCAAGATCCTCTAACACTGCTGAAAATGTTGGAGGGTTTTTTTTCCCTAAAGCCAATATATCTGGAGAAAAAAATATACGGCTTATTTCAATATGTCTGGAGCACAAGTACAAAATTATATGAGAAGCTGCAAAATCTGAACAAGTAAATCTTCTTATACTAGAACAACAGGACTCATAGCCAAACTTCAGTTGGGTATGTACCCAATTTAAGCCCCAACTTGGTAGGTCTGTTCCGAGAACATGGTGAAGGTAGTGCCTCTACAGTTCCCATATATACCAGGAGAGCCCTGCTCTGAGGCTAGTTGCCCTACTTCGCATTGGAATTTCTAAACAAATAATTCAAGTTTGACTTTTGGAAAAAATACATCGACTTTATAAAGTAAAAATCATTTGTGGGCCAGGCGCGGTGGCACACACCTGTAATCTCAGCACTTTGGAAGCCCAAGGTGTGCAGATCACCTGAGGTCAGGAGTTTGAGACCAGCCTGGCCAACATGGTGAAACACCGTCTCTACTAAAAAAAAAAATACAAAATTTGCTGGGTGTGGTGGCATGCGCCTGTAGTCCAAGCTGCTCAGGAGGCTAAGGCAGGGGAATCACTAGAACTCAGGAGGCAGAAGTTGCAGTGAGCCGAGATTGCACCACTGCACTCAGCCTGGGCAACAGAGTAAGACCTGTAAGACTCTGTCTCAGAAAAAATTCATTTATATATAAAAAGACACCATAAAGTTAATAGTTAAATAATACATTTGAAAAATATCTGCAATGCACACGAAAAATTAGGGCATAAGATACAGAAGTTTCCCACAAACTGATAACAAGACAAATTGGTGATTCAATGCAAATAAAACAAAGCCCAATAGGAAAATGGACAAAGGACATGAATAAGCAATTCACTAAATAAATCTAAATGACTGTGATATATGAAACAATGCCCACCCACACCAGTACTGAGGAAAAGGCAAAAATAACGAGATTACATTTGCACTAAGCTTGCTAATTAATTAGCAAACAATTTTTCTTAAAAGAACTATTGCTGATGGGGATATAAAGTGGGGGGAGAAGTATACTCTGGAATCCCTAATAGAAACAAGAATTGTAATAGATTTTGGAAATCAATCTACAAAAAGTTAAATCAAAAACTGATGTACTCATTGACCTACTAATCACATTCTTTAAGAAATAACAGTCTAGTATGTAAGGATATATATTTAACATGGTTATTGAATGACTGTTATTACCAGAAACTAAATATGCATTAACAGAAGATTCGTTCAATAAATCAGCACATTTAACAAAATGGAGTGCTATATATAACCACTAAAAATGAATCCTGTCAATGCTAGGGAGGAACTTCTATGCTGTATTTTAAGTGAGAAAATCAAGGTGTAGAAACATTAATATACTATATCCTTATTGTTTATTAAGCAATAAAAAAGTTAAAGATAATTATATAGACAGAAGAAAAACACAGGTTATCCACCACATTATTAATACTACTTATTTGTGAAGGAGAGTGGTACCATTATAAAGTGGGAAAAGCTAAAAAACAAAGTTGAATTTTAACAATGTCTATGATTTTTTAAAAAACATGGTATTCCAATGGTGTAAAATGATACGTGTATTTCATATGTAAATGCATAAACAGATGATCAGAAACAAAATAACTCCAATGATCCTGCTTGATTGTCACTGCAGTGGTCTTCAAACTAGGCACCATACCCAAAGAGTACAAAATACAATGCTGGGATACAAGAGAAAAATACTAGAACTTTACATACTGACTTTTATTTCATCTGTAGTTATTTCATCCACTTGAATTATTTTTAGGATGCTTTATATTATTAATATATTGCCTTAAAAGATGCATATATAGGGTAATATTGAAACATTTTAGCTGATGAACATACGCAATTTAAAAGTTTAGAGACCATGGTGGATACATTTAAGCAGAATAATTTTTAACATCAAGACTCCTTCAAGAAAGTTTTGATTACAGAATCTATAGGCAAATATGATTCTATAGAATCTGTAGGCATATATGATTCCATAGAAACAATGACTAGAGCCATTGTTTCTACTAGGATTGGGTTTATCAGTATCTTCCTCTCCCTTCCATCCCCACTCCTTCTACCCTATAAGAGTCACCAAGTTATCAGAGCAGGACTTCTCAGATAGAAAACCACCACCACCACCTGCTATCACTTTCTCTTTTTTTAGTTTTGATTTGTTTTAAAGAGATGAGGGTCTCACTGCGTTGCCTAGGCTGGCCTTGAACTCCTGGCCTCAAGTGATCCTCCTGCCTCAGCCTTCTGAGTAGCTAGAACTAAAATCATGCACCACTGTGCTCAGCTACTTTCTGTCACTCTCATATGTGATCTACCTACACCCATCACCACCAATTCCTTCCCATTCTCTTACAAGTGGATTTTCACAACATCATCTGCTAAATTCTTCTCCCAAATAATCCTGTGAGAATGACTCTAAGAATGAACCAACATACACTTTAAAAACTCTGAAAACTACAAAGCACCATTAAAATTGCCACCAATGAGCCTGTTGTCATTCTTGTGAGGATAATAGGTTGGCAGAACTCACAGTTCTTGAGATCCCAACAGCATTTGTTGCAAAACCCTTACATTTTTACATATATTACATGTATGTTTGTAATAAACCCCACACCACTCTATTATATTGAGTTCCCATCTGGTGCCCTTCTCCTTAAGCCTAAAGAAATTCCTTCAGAAATTTTTGCTGTAGAGATGTACTACAACAAATTGTCTCTATTTTCATTTTTATGAAAATATCTTATTTCACCTTCATTTTTGGAGGATTTTTCTTCGGATACAGAATTCTGAGTATAGATAGTTTATTTTCTAGCACTTTAAAAATGTCATTCCACCATTTTATGACCTGCTTTGTACCTGATGAGAAGTGATCATTTGTACTATTGTTCCAATCTATGTAATATGTCTTATGACTCTGGCTGCTCTCAAGATTTTCCTTTATCTTTGGTTTTCAGTTGTTTTATTATGCAGTGCCCAGGTGTGGTTTCCTTTTTATTAATCTTGCCTGGGGTTTACTGAGCTTCTTTGATCTCTAAATTTATGTTTTTCACCTAATCTGCAAGACTGTCTAATACTATCTCTTTAAACATTTTTCATGTTACATTTGCTCTCTTCTTACCTTCTGAGACTACAATTACATATGTGTTAAATTACATGACATTACTCCAATGCACTGAGATTTTATTCATTTTTCTTTAGTAATTTTTCTCTCTGTTTTCTAGATTAAATAATTAATATTGATCTATCTTCAAGGCCACTTACCCTTTCAAACTTCCACCTGTTTTTTAATGTTTTCTATTTTTCTATTAAAAATTCCCCCATCTTTTGTTTCATTAAGATCATATTTTAAGTCCTTGGGCATATTTATATATATGCTTTTTAAGTCTTGTGCACTAATTCCAACATCTTCAGTCATCTTAGAGCTGTTTTCTACTGACTGTTTTATCTCTTGTCTCTGAGTCAAATTTCCTCTTCTTCTCATGGTTATTATTAGGTACAGGATATCATGAATATTATGTTGTGGAGACTCTCTATCTTACTCTAAATAATGTTGATTATTTTGTTGCCCAGGCAGTTACTTGGCTAGATTCAAACTCCAAATTATCTTTCCTCTATAGTGTGCAATAGCTCAGTTCTTTCAGCTTTCCAGCTGTTGCTTTTCACTAGGAACTTTGGAGTCTCCCCAGGATCAGCCAAGAAATTTGGGCAGAGTTTATATATAGACATTTGGGGGTCCCTTCTTTCTTTAGTTAACTTCCCTCCAATTTCAGTCTGCTTTTTATTGCTCTCAAATGCCTTCAAATAGTTCACTTTATATTTTGTTCAGAGTTTATAATTGTTATCTGTAGTGCCATTAGTCTGATAAGAAAAATTTGCCCCATCTATATCTTAAAAACACATTTCCTTTATTCAAGATCACTATTGTTATATACTGATATATTTTCTTGCTTTAAAAAAAAGCACAGAATAAAACCATTCTTTGTTAATTTTTAAGTAATTAGACTACAAAAGGGGCAGTAAAGTTCTTAGTTTTTGGTTTCATAGCAACAGTTTACTTACACTAGAAAAACTATATAGTGTATAAATTTGGAAATAATTCCATCTCATTATGCATATTTACATTTGGTAATGGAGTTATTTTTAAAGTGAGGAGAAATATGTTCTCGTTAGAGGAATGGGTAAATGCAACTTTTTTTTCATTTGGAAGATGGCATTATCTTGCACATTAGCTCAGAAAGCCATTGGGTTTATAACCATGTAGAGTGCAACTCATGAAAGCAGTCTGTTTGCCAAGGCCAAGGGGATTCATCACATCCTTGGCAACTGGGGAATCTGTAACCTCTAACACATTGAATAATAAAATAGCATTATTATGTGGTACTCACAGAGTACTGCAAGCCAATTACAGTAAATGACTTTATATAATTCCCCAGACCTTATCTGTAATTCATGTGATAATGGTCTAGTACTCTACATTCTTGAAGGAGGCCAGTTGTAACTTCGCCGATGAAAAGCAGTGTTCAGACAGCTAAAAGGGACATAGGAAATCACCTAGTCCAATCTCCTCATTCTACAAGTGAGGAAACTGATTGCCAAAGAAATTAAATAACTTATGCAACATCAAAAAATTAAGTAAATGTCAACAATGGCAGAAACAAGTCTAGAGACAACTGCTTGTTCCAATATCTTACATTAGGTCTCCTAGATACAGCAAAAATTTAAAATTAAAAAAAAAAGTATCAGAGACAAAAATCTTAAGGGAAGAAGGAAACTGAAACAGAAATCCCCTAAATTTTGACTCTCTCACTGCTTTGCATGATTGGGCTAATTAAACCTTCTTATGTCATTGAAGAAGAGACACAAAATTAATTTATTCCAAACAAGTTGTTTTGCAGAACTATTAATAAAAAAAAAATGTAAATAGTCTGCAAATATGAAAAACTCTAAAAGCTTTATTGAAAGTTATATATCATTAACTTACATTACTAACCCACTACCTTATATTGCCAAACCCATTTATCCTGTTAAAATCTCTTTTTACATCTTTAAGTTTCACATTAAATTACTTATGTAGGACTCAGGAGATGCTAAGTTCTAAGTCCCACTTTGTTGAAATGTTAAAAAGAAAATAAAAAGAACTAGTTATGTCCACATTTCTAAAATATATTGCTATCATGAGATTTCTTATGAATGCCAAGGCAAGATTTGAGATGATGATAATCATCATCATCATTACTGTATATGACTCTAATAGTTCTCAGTGGAATTCAATTAGCTGGCTTCTGATAACTGTAGCTTCACAATTATGATTTCTCTTTGCAAGAAATCATTGTATTTTTAAACCAAAGAAACGAGTAATTTCTCTTTATATATACACACATATATGTATATACACGTGTGCACACATATATACATATGTTATATTCATTGCCTAGGGTCTTAAGAATGAAATCAAGAGAACAATTTGGAAACGTTTACACTGGCAAATGCGGAGCCCACGAAGGTAAAACATTAAAAATGTTTTGAGCAGGCGTATCCTAGTTGCCAAAAAAAAAAAAAAAAAAAAAAAATTGCCAAGAGAATGTTTCAAAATCCTTGAATTGTTCCAATTGTGTAATTTTTTTTCAACTGTTTCCACCGGGCAGTAAATAAAATCCCATTAGAATCCGTGAACAACAGGCTATCTCACTGAATAGGATGCAGAGCAGGGGAAAACAATATGGAGGGGAAAGAGGGGCAAGTCAAAAACGTTTGCATTTAACCATCTTAACCGCTGTAAATCAAATATTTTATTTCACTCACTTATTTCCCTTTGAAAATACATGTAAGTGAAACAAAAACTTCATTCAAATATACCAGGGACTGCTTAGAATGTTATGAACAAAATGCTAGTTTGTTGAAAGATAAGTTCCACTTCAGAAAATGTCTGCTGGAGTTCGTGTGGGTGCCACATGGTCTTCTAATAGAGTGGATGCTCTGTGGGGTGGTCTCTTGCTCCCTGGGTTCCCTCCCCTCCACCTGTGACAGAAATGAAAGGAATTTATGAAATTATAAGTGACTGAAACATTCCCCCTAAAAGGAAGGAGTGCAGGTCTATGAATCAGTTCCTTGAGGGCAGGTGGGATTTTTATAATAAAGAACAAAATATACTAGCAGAAAGTAGGTCCAGGTAGGTTGGGAGGGTGGGGAAGAGAGGTGGTAAGAGAGGTGGTAATTTAGGGTCGTGGAAATGGGGACTTTTTGGAGGCAGCTGCTGTATGCAGAGTTCGAGAGCAATGGGGAGAGAGGATTTCAAGTTCTTCTGTGGGATCCAGGAGCTCCTCAAATACTCCTTCCATTTAAACTAAAACTGAAGATAAATTACTGATGTTCTCTCTAAGGCTAAAATTCCACCTATGAAACATCCTTCCAGTACTTATTCCTTCCAAGAAAAAACATTCATCCCATTGTTTGTATATAATACAGATGATGAGAGAATGGGATAAAAAGTCAGAGGGCAGGGAGTGAGGAATAACCCAGAAGGTTTAACGTCTGGAGTTGTCAACACCTATTTGATGGGAGTCTATATTGTAATTCTAAACCTTCCTTTTTTGCTTCAAAGCCCAGGCTGAAAGGTTTGTGAGTTTTACAAGTTCTAACACAAGACTATCTTTTCAATAAACTTGGTATTTTAAAAAGAACTTTATCATGGCATGCCACAGACTGTCAAAGACAGACAGAACTCAATAAAGAATAGATCCTTTACATATGGATAACTAGTAAATGGACGGCATCTGAGTGAGCAGGGTCTCTGGGTGCCTTGGAATTCTGTGACAAATTGTGTGTGTGTGTGTGTGCGTGTGCACGTGCACGCACAGCACAAGGTGTGTTTTTGGCAGATTGTTAAAGGGGTCCATATTTTTTTTTAAAGGCAAAGAACTACAGAACAAGATTACCTACTACTACAATTTGTAGTAGGTAATTTCCCTCACAATTTGTAGATGAAAAATTCAAGATGTAAAAAGGCCACTCTCCACAGTCACACAGCTAGAGGTGCCTCATGCCTGGCCAGTGCTGTCTCTTGAACTGGGGGTAATGTGAGGACTCCCTCCCAGGGCAACAGGGGAGGCCCCAATCAGGGAACGTCAGAATGAAAATTCACTCTGAAAATGGAACTCCAAACAGCATCAAGTAAAGTTCAGACAGTTTCCCTGGAAGAGCTCAGGAGGCAGATTATGAAACTGGACTAAAGACTGGGAAATCCAGACCCAAGAGACACAAATAGGACAGATGCTCTGAGAACACAGAACTTCCTTCGGGCGATTAGTCAGAGGATTCGGCACCAAGTACAGGGGATTCTTGCCACCATCCTTGAGTATATTACAACTCAGCATTATACTCTGGTAAAAGCAATGCTTAATTTCCACCTAGAAGTGTTCATAAGCAGCATTTATTCAGCTAAGACTTACTGATTAACTACCATGTGCCAAGGATGCAAAGATAAAAGAGAGAGCAGAGAGTAGTGAAGAGAGCACAGATGTTGACCTTGGACCGCCTTACGTAGGAACCTCAGCTCTTCTACTCATGGGCTGAGTATCCTCAGGCACTATTTATCCATCTTTGGCTTAGTCGCTTCATCATTAAAACAGAGAGAGACCAGAACTCAAAGGGTCTCTGTTACTACTAGTATTAACACAATATCTATGCTTAAGCTGCTCATAGACCAGAGAGAACTAGGAACAATTAACTACTTACAGCCCCACAGGACCAGAGGCTACCAGAAATATAGGAAGTGTCCATGGGAGGAGACGACACACTCCCCATGACCACCAATGAGAGTCATGCAAACATACATTGCATGCACACACATACATACACACACATCTAGACACACATTAAATACAGGGCAAACCTCCATTCATACAGCTTTCTGGACCTGGACAGGGAGGCTCCACAAAAGTGCTGCTACCCAGAGGCATAGCAATCCTAGATGGTTCTTAAGTACAATTAGAGCAGCATGGGGCATGAAGAAGTCTGTGCACACTATGGAAGCCAAGCCTGACTCAAGCAGCATCATCTCAGGTCACATGCATTACTGCAAATCTGTATTTCCACATTCTGCCCCAACTGCTAGCCAAGGGGAGGGAAAACTGACTCAACAAGGTAATCCTTTTAAACCCAACTCTACCAGCAAGTGCCTTCCCTCTCCTTGCAGAGCTATATGAAATAGCGTTGAGTTATATTTCATTGCTATTTTATTATTGTTGGACTTCAGAGTTAAGGTCAGAATTCTCTCTGCATGCTCACTCAAAGCACCCCACCGCCTCAACCCCTCCTTTGAAGACAGCAAAGATCATCAACAGGGTAACGTGACCTATTCTAGCCTCCCTACCCCCTAGTTACACAACCATGGACAAATCACTTAAACTTTCCAAGCCTGTTTCCCTATCTCTAAAATGGGAACCATAATAGTAGCTACCTCATGACATTGTGATGAGAATGAAATGGGTAATTCACGAATAGCATTTAGTAATGTGCCCAATACGCACTCGGCATTTAGTAAATGTCATCGATTTTCACCACAAGAAACTACACTTGAGATAGCACTCAAGAGTTAAGAGCAATGTCACAAGCGCGAAGACAGATTCGGCATACCATACATCAGATCCCCATTATGAGAATATCAGTCCACCAAAGGCAACACCTGTGATCCCACCAAGTGAGTTAATGATGTGCCATGAAATGTCCAGGAAAAAGGGCCAACTTTCAAGCCAATGATAATAAACACAAAGAATATCTTCGAAGTCTTTCCCACTCACTCCAATTACTCAAATATGAAACATTTCACCATGTCTGAAAGACAGAGTAAATGAAACAATGGAATTACCCTAATTTTCCAACTCTCTTCTGCTGCAGAAATTAATAATATTCTTCCAGAGAAAATAGAAACTCTTTTAAGTCTAGTAGGTCTAAAATGCGGGTTAAATGTATATAAAACACATAACATCAACTATGTTTCATTTCAATATATATCAGCAAACTGATCAAATGTATTTTAATCAAGTGTATTTTGATCAAACTACAGACAAGTTGTTCCATTCTTGTGTGGCTGTTGTAACTTTATCAAGTAATAGTGCTTGCTCAGCTCAGCAGTGCTTCATTAGGTATACGTTTACTGCACTGTTTGAAAAGCAAATGGTATCTTTTTTAAAATATATAAACATACTGGTGAAAACTGTCCCTGATATTGACAGAAATCATCAGTTTTTAAAAACAAAAGTAATTTACGTCAGGAACCATAGCATAAAGAAATGAGAAAATTCACTTATGTGCTACATATTAATAGACTTTAGTTAGTAATATCTGATTCAACATGAGATGTGTACAATGACACAATTTTTATCTGGCTCAATATTTTAATATAGCTTTATGAGTGACTAGGACAGGGTTTCTCAGCCTCAACACTATTGGCACTTAGTGCCAGGTAATTCTCTGTTGTAGGGGGCTACCTTGTACACTGCAGGATGCACTGGCAGCATTGGTGGCCTCTGCCCACTAGATGCCAGTAGGACCCTCCCCCAAGCCATGACAACCAACGATGTCTCCAGACATTGCCACATGTCACGTGGAGGGCAAAATCACCCTACTCAAGTATCGCTGACTCTACTGTTTCCTTCTCAATTTGATCTAAAAGGCACTAATGAGAACAGAAAATAAATATTCTATGCTGGTTTTATGTGCCAGGGACTCTGCTAGGTATGTCATCTCCAATCTCATATTTTGTCCCCATTATGAAAAAATCCAAGCTTTTCCCACTTTGTCATACATTTTCTTTTCTTCTTCTTCTTTTTTTTTTTTTTTTTGAGACTGAGTCTTGCTCTGTCACCCAGGCTGGAGTGCGGTGGCATGATCCTGGCTCACTGCAACCTTTACCTCCTGGGTTCAAGCGATTCTCCTGCCTCAGCCTCCTGAGTAGCTGGGATTGCAGGCACCTGCCACCACACCTGGCTAATTTTTGTATTTTTAGTAGACACAGGGTTTCACCATGTTGGCCAGGCTGGTCTCAAACTCCCGATCTCAAGTGATCTGCCCACCTCGGCCTCCCAAAGTGCTGAGATTACAAGCATGAGCCCTGTGCCCAGCCTGTCATGCATTTTCAATGCACAATTATTTTTAAATTATATAGTATTTTAAATGATATATTCTTGTCATCTTGACCATGATCAAATAGCATACAAGTCCCTAATTTTTGAATTGTAGTTTCACTCATTTGTCACTAATAAAGATCTACATTCATTTCTTGCTACCTTTATGTACCTGTTCATTAATTCACTCAACAAATACATATTAAGTCCCTACTGTACACTGTTCTAAGCCAAGGGATCCAGTAATAAACAAGATGGACTAAGACCTTACCCTCATGAAGCTTACAGTCTAGGGAGACATTTCCAAACAGAGCGGAACACATGCAGGCGTCAGCATGTGCAAATCAAGAATATGCCTAAGCATTTTCTACTTCAAGACTCTGTCCCCAAGAACACATTGTCCTTTTTTTTTTTTTTTTTTGAGATGGAGTCTCGCCCTGTTGCCAAGGCTGAAGTGCAGTGGCATGATCTCGGCTCACCGCAACCTCCGCCTCCCGGATTCAAGTGATTCTCCTGCCCCAGCCTCCGGAGTAGCTGGGATTACAGGCACGTGCCACCATGCCTAGCTAATTTTTGTATCTTTAGTAGAAATGGGGTTTCCCCATGTTGGGCAGGCTGGTCTCGAACTTCCAACCTCGTGATCCACCCACCTCGGCCTCCCAAAGTGCTGGGATTACAGGCGTGAGCCACCGCGCCCGGCTCACTGTCCATATTTAACAAGAGACTTCTTTGGCATTATTCCATGCCGTAAAAGCAATCACTTCAAATCCCCATTTGTAAAACTTTGTATTATAGCACTTGACACGCCTGGTGCTTTCCAGGAATTTTACCAAAGTGAATGCCTAAAGACTGAAGTTTACTATTTCAGCACCAAATTTTTAAAAATTCATTTTAACTGTATGTAATGAATTTTTTCCTGTGTACCAGACAACATCAGTCCAAGTCCTAATCTTTACTCTGACACCATACATTGTATGTTTAAGTCACATCCAATTTTTGGAGGTCTTTAACTTCTTAAAATAGTAATTAGAACATGATGGTATGGCTCATAAAGTAAACACATTTCCATTTCTGAAAACTCGAGAAATGCACTTAACAAATAATTAAAGGAAAGCAAATTCTGCTTGGATAAACTCCATCGGCACTTTATAAACAATGTGACTTATATTTGTGGTCAGCTTTCTGAAAGATGGTTTGAAACACAGCTATCATTTACATTCTGTTTTCTTCCATGATTGAAGTTGGGGGCAGGACAGAGGGTGGGAGTGGTAAGTGATCTGAAGTCAAGAAAATCAGAGATTTCTGGCCTCAGGTCTAAGACTGATTTATTCTGTGTTACACAATAAACTCCCTCATCTTAAAACAAAACAATTCTCTCATCTTAAAGTAGAATGTATAACCTATTCCTTAAGTCTATTTGGAGAAGCAAAGGAAACCATTATTTTGAGAGGACTTTGAAAATGCTGAAAGTGCAAGACAGTGGTAAAGGTAAATAGAACATAAGTGAGGCTAGGTGCAGTGACTCATGCCTGTAATCCCAATACTTTGGGAAGTGGAGGCAGAAGAATTCCTTGAGGCCAGGAGTTCAAGATTAGCCTGGAAGACAGAGTGAGAGCACACCTCCACAGAACATTTTTTTAAAGTAGCCAGGCACTAACTGTAGTCCCAGATACTCGTGAGGCTGAGGTGGGAAGATCACTGGAGCCCAGGAGCCATGATCATGCCACTGCACTCCAGCCTAGGTGACAGAGAAAGATCCTGTCTCCAAAAAAAAAAAAAAAAAAAAAAGCATAAAGGGACAGCCTGGTGCTTCTGTGTCCAGAATCCAAAATGCTGGTAAAATTGGAGACCAAGGAAGACTCTAAGAACAATCACTGCAATCAAGTGCCCACCCACACTAGGTGAATCTGTATTTATAACCACAGAAGCTATAACACAATGCAAATATCCACAAGATGGGGATATTCTTCCACCAAAAAAATAAATAAATAAATAAAAAGACAATGTGTTAGTCTATTTTCCTTTGCCAAAAGTTAAGAGATGGCAGGTGGCCCAACGAGACAAGGAAGTGAAAATGACTTTACTGAGCCAACAGAAATCACGCTTCTTAATGCTCCTTGTGAATTAAAACTTGCCAATAAAGCCAGTAGAGATAACAATTGTATTAAAGATAAAAATAGTTAAAGGATTACATCACTAAGCTTATAGAGAGCCTACCGTGCGGTGCTGCCCAGAAGTCTTACAGCTGAACCCTGTGTTCACTAGTTGCAATAAAGAAATAAATGAGAACACGGCACACTAGTATCAAGGACTTATTCACCGCAGTTTCGGGTCTCATGTATTGTTGCCGTAACCACAAGGTCATAAGCCTGAGGAAGTCAATGGCAAGCTCCATTATTTCCCCTCCTGACCCTGCTGCTGCTACACTCCTTAGAGCAGGCACCACATGGATTCTGGAATTGGTGTTAAGTCATGCCATGTTGACCTCTGATGAAGGACCCCTGTTCTGGTAACTAAACTTCTGCCTCTCTCCTGAGATGTATTCCCATCTTGCAACTCTATTAACTGGGTACCCCCCCGGTAGCCTGAGCTGAGGTCTCTTTCTTGAACTTACCTGGTACCTCCATTTTCAGCCTTGTTCTTGCTGTCTCCTCACTCAGGAGGAGCTGATCTGTACCTGAATGCCAAGCAGCTGCATCCCATGACTTACTGATGGTTCCCTTCCATGCTAACGCGGTACCTACTTCACAGTGGGTGAATACACATGCAGCACTTAGAGCAATGCCTGACATGTAGTAAGAGCTAACAATAACTGCAGCTTTGTGACTATCACTGATGTTCTAACTCCTGGATGTTATCCACCTGTTGGGATCCCATTACCCCAAGATGGACCATCTGAATGGTGCTATTTCACCAGACTCCCAATGCACTATGGATTGATTCCACGTGCTGCCTGCCAGACCAGACTTCTTCCTGTAATTACAACTGAGTCTGTCACCTCCCAGAACCCACCACACCCAGTGGCCACAACATGCCAAACCACGTCCATACAACACCGGGCCAAAAAGTCTAAAATGTGATTATCTTCCCAACCCAGCATCATAGCTAAGAACACAGAATTTGGAGTTAGAGGTTGGGTTGAATCCTGGCCCCCCGCCTCTTATGTAAGCATATGATCTTATGCAAGTGACTTCAATACTCTAAATCTCAGTGTTGCATCCATAAAAAGAGGATAATAATTAATGTGTCATAGGGTTGTTGTCAGGATAAGATAATGTAGGTACAATGCTTGACACACAAAAAGCACTCAACACACAGTAATTGCTACTGTTACTTGCATTATTATTCCTAAGGCAAGGATGCATGTGATATGAAATACATCTGAGGGGGAAAATATTTCAGGACCTAGAACCAAAATTCTACTTCTGGAAACCTGTCCTGAAGGTAAACTTAACAGATGTGCACAGATGTGTCCAGAGAAGGTGTTCATTATTTCTCATAATAAGAAAAATGTTCATTAGATCAGAGTTTGGGCAGTGTATTAACTTCCCAGGGCTGCTCTAACAAATTGCCATAAACTAGGTGGCTTAAAACAACAGAAATGTATTCTCTCTCGGGTATGGAGACCAGAAGTCTGAAATCCAGGGACCAGCAGAGCCACACTCCCTCTGGCAGCTCTAAAAGAGAATCATCCCTTGCCTCTTCCAGCTTCTAGGGGCGCCAGCCATTTCTCAGCTTGTGGCTGCATTACTCCAATCTCTACCTCTATCCTCACAAGATCTCCTCTCCCTGTGTCTTCTCTTCTGTGTCTTCTAAGGGCACTTGCCACTGGATTTAGAACCCACATGGTTACATCAGGATGATCTCATCTTTAGATCCTTAATTTTCCAATAAGGTCTCATTCACAGGTTCGAGGATTAAGATGTGGACGTATCTTTTTGGGGGATGAGGGTTATCATTCAACCCCCAAAGGCTGGAAACCAAAAACATCCAGCTGTTTCTCACAGAAACCTGGTGAAACAAACTGGATCATGGTGGACTCTACCCCGCAGCTGTGGGATGGACCGAGCTGGACTGACTGGCAAAAGTGAACAGCAGAGTCAAGGGTGTCAGGCGGTACAATCTGAATAATGAGAACAAACAAATCATGTGTGTTTAAAAGCACTGTGTGCCTGTTTGCACACAGAAGTTTTTTATAAGAATAAACAGGAAACTCTTGTCAATGGTGGTTTCCAGAGAGTGGGATGTGGTAAGGAGACGGACTGTAAGGGATGTGACCTTGCTTTGTATGTTACACCCCTCTGAACAGTTTGACTTTTTGATCCACTTGCCTGCAGGCTCTCCAGCAGAGTTCCCTAAAGCCCAGTGACTGCTATCACCCGAGATCCCTAACAGGTCCTCTGCATGAACTGCTACAGAAGCAATGAGGATAAAGACAGAAACCTCCAGGACGCCTCCCACCGGCAGCACCTTCCCAACCCCCAGAACCCTGTCTGCTTCATGGTCCCTTTCATAACTTCAAAGCTTCTTTCCTCCCTGTCTCCCCAAGAAAGGGCCAATCTGAACTAATTAGGTAATCAGACTCAGCTGAAAATTTAAAAGCAAAAATGCCTATCTGGGCACACACAAAAAAATCTGATACATGTATGTGCTGCAAATGCAGACTCATCAAGTTTCAGCAAGAAACTTTCCATGTTTCTTTATCCCACAAAAGCCTTCTTTGTCTGCTATTTTCTTAAGAGTCACAAAGAGAGCCTTAGAGATCTGCAGCTTACCCTTTAAATGGAATGAGAAAGTACTTCCAGACATCAGATTCCTCCACCTGTAATGCAAATTTAATTAACACTCGGCAAGGTCTCCCCAAGTTAACCAATTATTACCAGTCAGGGGGGCCCCAACCTTATTAAAGTAGCTTCCTCTTTTGGAGTATCCAATGTCCTTTCAGGTCAAGAAACCCATTAGGAATGTTGGCTTCCTCAATCTGACAGTGCATCAGGCGGTCATGAAATAAAAGAATGTTTCCTTCATGAATAACCTTCTGTAACTTCCTTTTTCAGTCACTGATAGTTTCTCGAGCTCTAGAGCTTCCCATTCAAATGGTGACATTCTGCAATGAGAACAGCTCTGCCTTAAGGTAAAGACATGGAGGATTTAAGCAGGACTCTCGGGCCTTTTCAAGGGCTTAAACAAATGGGGACATTGGTTCTACTTTAAAACATGTGGTCTGGGATGGGCGTGGTGGCTAACGCCTGTAATCTCAGCATCTTGGGAAGCCAAGGCAGACAGATCACTTGAGGTCAGGAGTTTGAGACCAGCCTGGCCAACATGGTGAAACCCCCATCTCAACTAAACATAGAAAAATCAGCCAGGCATGGTGGCGCACACCTGTAAGCCCAGCTACTCAAGAGGCTGAGGCAGCAGAATCACTTGAACTCGGGAGGCAGAGGTTGCAGTGAGCCGAGATCATACCACTGCACTCCAGCCTGGGTGACAGAGGGGGACTCTGTCTCAAAAAAACAAAACAAAACAAAACAAAAAAGTGGTCTCTGCCTTCTTAACACAGTAATATCATTTATATTCTTTTCATTGCTGCTAGTCATAGTTAAAGTTTTTTAGTCTACATTTGGAACACAGAGAAAGAAAGAATAGCAAGTCAAAAGAAGTAAAGAAGCATATGGATTAAGAAGAACATATGTACATATGAAAAGAAAAGGCAATCTGTTGGAAAATTAACTGTGTTGCAAGTGTGTAAACAGAAGAAAAAACAGACAGGTTTCCTAAGAAGACAGAAAGGAGGTGGCAGGTTGATGGCCCCAGGTGGCTCCATCAGTCCAGGACAGCCTTGTCACCTTTAAAGGATGCAGGACCAGAACTGGGAGAAGTCTGCAGTGCCACAGAAAGCAGGGTGCAACTGGTTTAGAAAAATGGGTCCTTCACAGAAGGAAAAATGGGTCCTTCTATTACTACCACAAGTTTCAGAAGGTTCAGATCTTATCATATGGTAAAAATGGAAATGCCTGAATAACCACCACTAATCTCACACACACCCTTTCTATTAACATTGGATTTCCTAATATTAATTCTGTATTAATTCTCCAAATTGCCTAGCTTTTTAAGCTCTATGATCAGTTTGAATAAATGAATTGCTATATCCCATCTGCTGGTGTTGTTTTAGTGCAATACAGCTGGAAACATCCAGAAAGCTTCTTCCATCCCCATGTGTGTGCTCCCATTTCACTGTGATACTCTCCATCACAGCATGTACTGTCCTGTCCTGCGATTCTGCCTTATTCATTTGTTTTCTCCACTAGCATGTTTCATCCTTGAGGACTAAGACCCTCATTTATTCATCTTTGGATCTCCTGTGCCTGATGCAAAGTGTTTAATTAATATTGCTAAATAAACAGTATTACAACACTAGTCAGAATATATGAATGGCAAAACAAAGAAAATAAAATTAACAGGATAAAAAGAAAAATTACCATATTGGCCAACATGGTGAAACCCCATCTCTACTAACAATACAAAAATTAGCTGGGCATGGTGGTGTGCGCCTGTAATCCCAGCTACTTGGGAGGCTGAGGTAGGAGAATCGCTTGAACCAGAGAGTTGGAGGTTGCAGTGAGCCAAGATCATGCCACTGCACTCCAGCCTGGCAACAGAGCGAGACTCTGTCTCAAAAAAAAAAAAAAAAAAGAAAAGAGAAGAGAAGAAAAATTATTCTATCCCAATACCACAGGAGGGCAAAGGTAATCACCTTGTTGAACTGACTATGTAATACAGACTCCAGCTTAGTGATATGCTACTCTTAAATTTCTACTTTTAAAGACAAATATACATTAAAGAATTTCATTAAAATTAACTCAAGCTTACCTGTGGTTAAACTGTGACTATAAAATCTGACTGGATTATAAATACCACTATTGTATGCTTCTTATTTGAATTAAAGATAATCGTCCATATAAACAATGTTTACTGTTCCCCAAACTTTTTCCTGATAATTATTCCCACAATTATTCCCCTCACACAGTAAAAACACAGGTAATCAAGATAAGCTTGGCTTTAGTATCAGTGGTTCTGGTCACATTATTAGCATTATTATTCACTCTAACAGCACAGCTAATTTTAGGTAAGGTCTAACTGCTTCAAAATTCATAGTTGGTTGACACTGTGTGCCTGTGCTAACTGGATACCTGCTTCACTAAAATTCTGTCAACTCCACCCTCTAGAATATTTATTTGTGAGGTCAGAGACACAGACTTCCCATTTCCTTAAGAGAAAATACTGGTTGTGTTCCCAACACTTAACATCACTTAATAATATTGGCTCTGTGATTAACACCAAGTTCATGCTATTAGAACAGCAGTTATCGCATTTCATGATTAATGAAGGGTCTCAACTGTCTCCAAAGGCATCAGTGACAAATAAATGTCTCCAAAATTTATGCACCTAGATGTCACCTCCCTCCAGGCTCCAAGCAATTGCAACTGCATACTGGCCTCTCTTCCTGAATGAACATGCTGTAAGCCACTCAACCTCAAAATCTACAAGGGTGAGTTCACCCGCTTCACCATTTCACCTCCTGCTCGGTTCCTGCCTTCAGTGAACTGATACCCAAGCTGCCCACCTTTTGTTTGCCTAAACCTCAATGTTTACACCCACCAAGATGTTGCAAAAGTAATCTTGTTCAAAAGAGAACACAATTTTTGTTATTACAATTTCAACAGGATTTTTCTTTAACAATATAATGTTTGAGAGTTTTGGGGTTTGTTTGTAAATAAAAGTAAAAAACAACAATGCTTTTTGATATGGTTTGGATTTGTGTCCCCACCCAAATCTCATGTCGAATTACAATCCCCAATATTGGAGGTGGGGCCTGTTCGGGGGTGCCTGGATCATGGGGGTGGATTCTTCATAAATGATTTAGCACCATCCCCTTGGTGCTGTCTCGTGATAGAGTTTTCACAAATCTGGTTGTTTAAAAGTATGTGGCACCTCACCCCCCTCTCTCTTCCTCCTGCTCTGGCCACGTGAAGATGCTTGCTCCGACTTTGCCTTCTGCCATGAGTAAAAGCTCCCTGAGGCCTCCCCAGAAGCAGATGCTGCCATGCTTCCTGTACAGCCTGCAGAACCTTGAGCCAATTAAATATCTTTTCTTTGTAAATTACCCAGTCTCTGGTATTTATTTATAGCAGTGCAAGAATGGACTAATACACTTTTCCAAAAGCAAATCAGTAAATGGAGAAAGCTTTGTATCCCCCTTGGTAATCCCTTGGAATCCCAGTTACCAGCTATAAGCTGGACTCAAGGAAATAATTTTAAAGCAGCAATACAACAACTTTCCCATTGATTAGCATAGCACTGCCCTGGTTGTCAGTGTGTGAAGCTTATATGGAACATTCTCCATAGCCATGTGGCCCTCTTACACTATCACAGCTGATGGTGTCCTCTTTTAGAATTCATGACTCGTCTTCCCTATAAAACAGCAGTATCACCTCTCTAGCCCTAGAAGTGTATCTCAACTGGCAGAGGAGGAGAGACGAAAACTCATCTTTCCTAACCACTTACAGTCAAAACACATACGAGAAATAAAAATAAAATTCTAAGCCCCTCGCCTCACTGAACAGATGCCCTCTTGGCCAAAGGAATGCCACAGACCTCTTGGAAGTTGAAGTCACAGCCATAAAAAGACGAGACATTAGGGCTGGGCGCGGTGGCTCACGCCTGTAATCCCAGTACTTTGGGAGGCCGAGGTGGGCGGATCACGAGTTCAAGAGATTGAGACCATTCTGGCCAACATGGTGAAACGCTGTCTCTACTAAAAACACAAAAACTAGCTGGGCGTGGTGGCGCAGGCCTGTAATCCCAGCTACTTAGGAGGCTGAGATAGGAGAATCACTTGAACCCGGGAGGAGAGGTTGCAGTGAGCTGAGATCACACCACTGCACTCCAGCCTGGGTGACAAGAGTGAAACCCCTTCTCAGAAAAAAAAAGGATGGGAAATTAGGACATACTTCACGATACCGCCTCCCTCGCTAACAGTCATTAGATTTTCTTCCCTAAGGGCTAAACAGAAACCAACATTTTCAAAAGACTACTAGCTTATCTTCCCAGGTACAGAACAAAGACAAGATGAGATTAATCCTTCTTTCACCTCTCCTTGAGACCTCTCCTTCCTCTCTTCTCTTCTTCTTCAAATGGTCACTTTCTCTTACATAAAATGTAGATCTAACTCAAGTCTCACAAGTACATAATCAGTTGTCCCATTGCCATACCCTACCTTCTTTTTTAAGGAAAATGTATAAATACTAAACCTCCTATGAACCTCTTCGGAAAAAACGTCACAGATTCTTCCGTAAGTCACATTTTTCCCTGGTGAGCTCCCGATCCTGCTCAATAAACCTCAATGATTTGAGACTTACACCTCCATCACTCATTTTGGTTGTCACATACAACTCCAAACATACCTTAATATTCCTTTTTACTGTTGCACATGGGCAATAATAACTTGAACAGCTCAAAGAGGTTTAATTTATTACTAAGAAATCAGAAACTTTTGGTGTCTACTCTTGCATGCAAATAATAGCTGAACAACATATATATCATAGCCTGAAAAGAGGACCTAATGCCTAGAAAAATAAAGAAGCACATTTATATTGATTAGAAAAAAAAAACAAAAAACACCCTTAGAAGAATTTGCCTGCTAAAGCATTTCACTTACAAGTACCTGGAAGTGACTTTTATCAGAATAGCATCATGTGCTAAAAAGTGTGGATTATATCACTTGCTTAGAGTATTAAATTTAATAACCCCCACTGACAAAAACATAACACCCAGTAAAGTAGGTAAATTGGTAACAGGCAGTTGAGTAACTTCAAAGTCAGATGTTGGTCCAAACACGCATAAGGCCATTTTAACGGTTCAATTTTACAGCCCATCATTCTTGTATCTTGCCAAGAAAGTGGGAAGGAATTTTTTATAAACATAATTCCAGCATAACTCTCATAGCTGAATAATGTCAATTTCTTTGATAGGACAAATAGATGGTTTTTGCAGCTATCTCAAGATATTTTAAATTACAGTAGGAGTAAGTTTATTGCATTTCAAAATTTGAAGTTTAAATATTGGAATGTCAAGTCAGTAATAAATCAAAATGTATACCTAAGGTTTACCTTTTAGAAAATGTTGCCCCCCCAAAAAATATTTTTAAATCATGTATCAAACTTCAATTATCCACAGATCATCAAAAACCTGCAATGCGAGGATCATACACCATATTTGAATCAAAGCTAACTTTTCCTTGACATCTTAAGTCATTGTGTATAAAGTTAGCCTCCTGAGGAGCTAGAATTACAGGTGTCTAAGAAAGGTTTTAGAGATGCTCAGCAGTTGGCTCTCTCCAGCCCCTATCTATCTGTTATCTGAAATTTTACCACCACAACATCTTTTTTTAATCCGTTTTTTGTTTTGTTTTGTTTTGTTTTTTGAGATGGAGTCTCACTTTGTTGCCCAGGCTGGAGTGCAATGGTGTGATCTCAGCTCACTGCAACCTCCGCCTCCCAGATTCAAACGATTCTCCTGCCTCAGCCTCCCAAGTAGCTGGGATTACAGGCAGGTGCCATTATGCCCATCTAATTTTTTTTGTTGTTGTTGTTGAGACGGAGTCTCGCTCTGTAGCCCAGGCTGGAGTGCAGTGGTGCAATCTCGGCTCACTGCAACCTCTGCCTCCTCAGTTCACGCCATTCTCCTGCCTCAGCCTCCCGAGTAGCAGGGACTACAGGTGACCGCCACCACACCCGGCTAATTTTTTGTATTTTTAGTAGAGACAGGGTTTCACTGTGTTAGCCAGGATGGTCTCGATCTCTTGACCTCATGATTCGCCTGCCTCGGCCTCCCAAAATGCTGGGATTACAGGCGTGAGCCACTGCGCCCAGCCCTAATTTTTGTATTTTTAGTAGAGACAGGGTTTTCATTGGCGAGGCTGGTCTCGAACTCTTGACCTCAAGTGATCCACCCACCTTGGCCTCCCAAAGTGCTGGGGTTACAGGTGTGAGCCACCATGCCCAGCCTTTTTTTGACCCTTCTTAAGGCAGGTACCACCAGCTCTTTCAGTATCTCCACCCTAGTACAGGGCCTAGAGAAAGTAACCGAGTCAGTTGAAACTGCTGGAGGAAGGAGTGAAAAAGGCCATGACAAGAGATGAGAGACTGATGAGAAGAAAATGGTGGCAAAATAATCATCGCTGCTGCACTTGGGCAGATCAGCCCTGGTTTGCAGCTACGTCTCTTTTCTATCAATTCTTAAATGTTAATGAAGTGCCAGCTTATATTTAGTTCAGGACAACATATATGTTAAATATACTTTTTAAAATTCTGTGAAGCCAAATATAATCAACATCTCAATTATCCAGTTTCGGATGATCTGCACTTCGACTTCAGACCATTAGCTCACAATAGAAATAAAATGTGCAGAATATTACTACTTGGCCAAC
Source organism: Pongo pygmaeus (assembly GCF_028885625.2). NCBI lineage: Eukaryota > Metazoa > Chordata > Mammalia > Primates > Hominidae > Pongo > Pongo pygmaeus. The sequence goes on from NC_072385.2 coordinate 100,836,311, forward strand.
CAAAACTAATGGAAAAAGTGGCAAAATGACTTATACCTGTTCACGGTGGCTCACACCTGCAATCCCAGCACTTTGGGAGGCCAAGGCGGGTGGGTCACCTGAGGTCAGGAGTTCGAGACCAGCCTGGCCAACATGGTGAAACCCTGTCTCTACTAAAAATACAAAAGTTAGCCGGGCATAGTGACAGGCACCTGTAATCCCAGCTAGTCAGGAGGCTGAGGCACAAGAATTGCTTGAATCCGGGAGGCGGAGATTACAGTTAGCTGAGATTGTGTCACTGCATTCCAGGCTGGGCAACAGAGCAAGATTCTGTCTAAAAAAAAAAGAAAGAAAGAAAGAAAGAAGAAAAACTGATGTTTCAGAGCAACTTTGGAGACTGAATAAAATTTAATTATTTCCAAACTTCCAAAACCAGTTAATAAGGGAAGAAGAAAGAAAAACTAAGAAAAATAAATGTATGATAGGTTTCTTCAAAAAGTTTTGCAGTTCTCATAATACTTTGACTTTGTTTGGCTTAAGATGAAAACTGTAAAAAAGGGGTGATTTCCTATTTAAATACAATATTGAAAGCACACACACAAGATAAACTTCCTCTGGTCATTTCTGGATTATTATCAAAGCACAGAGTCCTTTATAGTCAAAGAAAAATCTGCTGATTTGTACATGGTAAAAAAAAAAACAAAAAACAAAAAACAAAAAAAACCACTGTGACACCATTCTATGATTAAATAAAAAAGAATGAGGAAAGGCTGGTAATTCAAACTTCCTTCATGGTAAGAAATGTCTACAATTCTTTCCTTCTAGCTCTCTGCACCTTCTCATCTCCTATTCACTCCTCAAACCATGCAATCAGGTTATACATCATTTTTCTACAACTACTGAACTGGCCAAGATTAAGATTAACAATGACCACATGAATGCCAACCCAAACACCATGTTCAGTGGTCACGTTGCCTGGCTCTGTGGAGGACAACACTACTGACTACTCCCTCCAGGGGTGTCATTGGTGCTAACCAAATATCTCCAGACTTCTACTCTCGGGACACATGACAGGAGTACATACCCTCACCCCCTTTGAAGTGGTGGTAGACCATATGACATAATTTGGCCAATGAAATGTGAATGGAAATAACATAGACTGAAGTTTTAAGAGCTAATACATGGTTCTCCATAACTTTTTCCCTCTGCCATGGCAACCAGCAATGTTTCCGAGACTACTTGCATGATACTATGACATATATATTAATATACTGGTTTTCAACCACAGTTTCTGGCTCATAACTCCCATAGTCCTTATCACCTCATGTTGGGGCACTTTTAGGCCTCAGAAAACAAATCTCTCTCTCACTGACCTTCTGCCTTCCTTTCACCTGCACCTTTTTCTCCCCAAGGAAAGCCTTAGAAACTAAAAACATACTCAGATATCCCCCTGCCTTTCTGTCCTGAAACTGACCGTGAACAAATTCGAGGACCTTCCTTGTCTGATTGCACGTCCTAAGGCCCCTGTTTCAGGAGTGCTGCCCCAGACCCTGGAAGAAGGAATGCTGCACAGAGAGGCTGAGAAGAATCTGGACAGGCCTTGGTAGGTTTCCCCACTCCATGCTTCAATCATGCCTATCCAATGAAGTCTCCATAAAAGGCCGAAGAGGACGGGGTTCAGAGAGCTTCAGATAGCTGAACATGTGGAGGTGCCTGGAGGGTGGTGCATCCCGGGAGGACATGGAAGATCTGTACCCCTTCCCCTATACCTCTCCCTAAGCACCTCTTCATCTGTATCCTTTGCAATATCCTTTATAATAAACTGGTAAACCCGTGTTTCCATGAGTTCTGTGATCCACTGTAGCAAATTAATCAAACCCAAACAGCAGATCATGGGAACCCCAACTTGACGCTGGTTGGTCAGAAGTTCCAGAGGCTCAGACTTGCAACTGGTATCTGAAATGGGGGGCAGTCTCGTGGGACTGAGCCCTGAACCTGTGGGATCCGATGCTGTCTCCAGGTAGACAATGTCAGAATTCAATTAAAGGACATTCAGTTGGTGTGCACTGCAGAACTGACTGCTTGCTTGCTGGTGGGCAGAAATCCCCACACATCCGGTGTCAGATTTGCTTTGTGAGAGTATAGTGGGGGAAGCACAGTTGGAGTTTTTCCACATTCAAGCTGCTTTGTCAGCTTGGGTCCCACAGTGAAAATGACATAAAGAAGAATCCCCAAATGACCTGTGATGAACATGTCCCACGTGTGATGATATGGCACAGAGCCCAAAACAGCCTTTAATTAATATCTGCATGAAGAAGAAATAAATCTTTGTTATTTCAAGCCCCTCAGATTATGACTTGTTGTTACGACATCATAACCTAGCCTATACTTGAATTCTATCCTCCTTCCATTAGCTTATGGACCACACCCTTCTGATTCCTTGCTTCCCTTCCTCCTGTTCCTGCTCCAAAATCCATTCTGCAGCCACCTCCTAGATGCTATGCAAGGCAGCCTCTAAGATGGCACCCAATAATCCCACCGCCTCGTAGTCCAGATTCTTGCAGAATCCTGTCCCCTAGAGTATAAGGCAGATCAAGGGACTCATTTCTAATGAATAAAATATGACAAATGTGATGGGACATCACTTCTGAGATTGCGTTTACAAAAAGACTGTAGCTTCTACTTTGTCCACATTCTCATTCACTGTGAGGAAGGCAAGCTAGCTGTCCTATGGAGAGGCCCAGGTACTGAGGTATGAATGAGGCCTTCCGGCAAAAGCCGTGAGGAACCAAGACCTACCCAAAACCATGTGAGTGAGTTTGGAAGTGGCCTTAATGACTCACTCTTTGTTCCCATTGCTTATCTAGTCAGGGACTGCACACAGTGGCCCTCAACCCTGGCCATAAAGAACTCTGGAAAAATCTTTACTCTGCAAGCTCCACCCAGACTTGCTGAACCCACTATGAGGGGTTGTGGCCAGATCATGTGTGATTAAAGAATAAAAGGTCCACAGGTGTTTCTGATACATCTAGCAAGGGTGAGAACCACTGCTTTAGAGAATCACTCAGCCCAGCAATTGGATGATGAGGAAATGCCCAGAGAAATGAACTGACTGGGCCAAGATCTTACAGCTCGTGGCCAACATGGAGTTTTGACCCTATTCCCCTGACTACTAGACAGGCGTTACTCCCCCACGCCACAGTGCCTTCTCTACTGGGGTCTCCTCTGAGCTCAACACTCTGAGAAAACATACAAGAAAGGCACGGCCCTGCCTTCAAGGAGCTGCCTGCACAGGATCTACAAATTAGAAGGAAAGAAGCCCGTTAGAACATGCCTCTCCCATAAGCTGTAAGCAGCAGTCAAAGAATGGAATAGGGGCTCCAGTTCTTGTAAATTAGGTGTGGCCCTTGGGCTTCTGAGAAGTTTCTAATGTGGGCTGGCAAGTCTAGGCATTCTCTTGGCACAAAATCACCGAACAGTAAAGAGGTCTCCACTTAGGTGAGTGACTGGGCAGACATTACTTAAGAAACTTAAAGGACTTCTTTAAGCAAATCCCAGCCACAGTTGAAGTGAGGGCCTGTGGCCACCAGCCACGGCTAGCCACCCACTGCCTGACAGCAGCTCAGAGGTTTTGCCGTCCCAGACAGGCATGCTGCCCCAGTTATTTTACCCTTCACTTAGGGCCACCGTCACCTTGCCATGGCCCTAAGCAAACTATCCTTGGCAAAGCAACAACAGCTCCAGATGGAGAAATGACACACTATTCCAACAAACTTTTCAAAGGAAAAAAAAAATAGATATTTCTGAGTTTGTTTTTTGTGGGCAGCTGGAAAAAAAAATAAACCCACCAAATACCAACACCTCTCCAAAAAGTGTGTTGCCAGGACCACGATGACTGGTGTTAAGAATGCGAGTTTCCGGCAGAGAGAATGTGACACATCGCTGAGTCAAAGGCAGGCCCAGCCCTGGCTGAAAACCTTTGTCAGAACTGGGTTATGCTTTCACTGTAAGAAGTTTAAAAGGAGGGCAATGGTGAAGTCACATCCATGAGTCACTTTCCCACATGCTATGCTCACTTTTCAACAGGATCAACAGACCAAGTACCCAGAGGGTCTCCCTCAGACTGTTGAGAGCTGTTGAGAGCTGTTCGGGGAATACCGTCTTCCATTCTAAGTCATAAGCACTGCACCCACCCACCCCCTATAAATAACCCAGAGAAATTAAGATTGCACAAAATGGTGAAGACAGTAAGCATTTGTGGATGAAAATGGGGGAAAGGGAGAACAAAGAGGCAAAAATCGAAACTGCATGATGTTCACTCTTGTTCTCTTCAACTTTGTTTTGTGAGCAGATAACTGGTCTGGATGCAGATGTCTGTACTAGGAACCTGAGTCTATGAGGCTTGAGAACAATCTTGACTGACAACTTCCAGGCTGTGCTGCACACACACCAAGGGTTTCAAGGTCAGCAGGTAACACTGACCTGCCTCCTGTTCATCCCAGAGATGCCTTAGCAAACAGCAAAAACTCTGGGGCAGGCAGCTCAGACTTGCTTGTTGCCTTCCTAGGAGACAACAGTATCTTCTAGATCAAAATGGATCACCAGTGGGAATGACAAGAATGGGTGCTTCATCTGCAGAAATTTGGGAACTGAGGGATTAGATATTCCCATGCACAGGAGGAAGAGGTGCAGACTAGAGGGAGAGGGTGTGGGTATGAATGGAGTGGGGTGGGGAGGGAGGAATCAGTGCAGAGAGCCAAGGGCATCTTTCTCCTCAGTCCAGGCTCTCGGAAGTCTGGCTTTGAGTGGGGCCATCATCTCAGGGTACCAGGGATACCCAACAAGTACAAGGAGAGGAATCAACAGTCATGTATTCTGCTCAACCCTCTCCCAGACAACTTAACAAAATTTCAGAACAAGAGTAAACTTTAAGTAAGCTTAACTTCGAGGGCAAAATATCCTGAGCCCCAAACAAAATTTCCTTTACTACTGTTGGTTTTTGAAACTGACATTTATTGAGGCACAAAAACATTCATTCTTTGATCTAAATGGTTAGAATAGTTAAACACTGATATGAATCAGGGGTTAGCAAACTTTTTCAATAAAGACCCATGTAGTATATATTTTAGTTGTGGGCCAAAAGGCAATATTGAGGGTATCATAGAGGGTACTTAATGAGAGAAAACAATTTCACACACATTTTTCACTGACAAAATTCAAAACATAATATTAATAACACAGTATAATTATTTGTATATAAGCCTCCTAATGTGAAGAATGATATTCTTTTGGTAGAGGGATGACAATTTGCTTAATTGGGACTCAAAGTTAGTATTCCTTATGATCAAAATCAACTGCAAACATTATCAAAATAATAAAAAGATCAGTGGTTGCCAAGGATTAGGGGAGAAGGAAGAATGAATAGGTGGAGCATAGAGGATTTTTAGAGCAGTGAAAATACTCTTTAGGATTCTGTAATGGCAGATGCATGCCATTATTCATTTGTCCAAACCCACAGAATGTACAACATCAAGAGTCAGCAATATAAACTATGGACTCTAGATGATGATGATGAGTCAATGTAGGTTCATCATTTATAACAAATTACCCCTCTGGTGTGGGAGTGGTAATAGATAATGGAAGAAGCTGTGCACATTTGGGGGCAGGGAGTATATGGGCTATATATCTATTTCCCTTCATTTTGGCTGTGAATCTAAAAATTATCGAAAAATAGTGTTTATTGTTAAAAGAAAAAAACTAAACATGCAACTACTACATGACTTAGTAACTGTACTCCTGGGCATTTATTCAAGAGAAATAAAAACATATGTTTACACCCTCCCCCCACCCCACAAAAAAAAAGAATTGCAAATGTTACTCTGCTAATGCTAATCTGTAATGAGATTTTACATATTTCATCTTTGAAAACGTCTTTTCACACACCTATTTGTGTATGGAAAAAATACTGTCATCCAGGAGCATATGATTTTATTTAAGCATATTCATTACTTGGATGGCATTTAAAAACTTTTATTATATTCTTCTCTTGATATCCTCCTTTTAGTATGTTGCTACATTTCAGATTCTTCACTTGCAATTAAAGTCAAGTGGAAGCTCTTCAACTGCACAGTTAAATAGATTTTGAATTATAGAAATTTCCTTTCCACTTGCATTGTGGTCCAAAAGCACTGCTGGTACAGCTGTCCCCTGGTATCCACGGGAGATTAGTTCCAGGACCTCCCTCAGATTCCAAAAACTGTGGATATTCCAGTCCCTAATACAAAATGTCACAGTATTTGCTTATAATCTATGCATATCCTCTTGTATATTTTAAATAATCTCTAGATTACTCATAATACCTAATACAATGTAAATGCTATGTAAATAGTTGTTATACTGTATTGTTTAGAGAATAATGATCAAAAAGTGTCTGTGAATGTTCAGTACAGATGCCATTTGTTTCTCCCAGACATGTTTGATTCAAAGTTGGTTAAAATCACAGATGCAGAACTCATGGATATGGAAGGTCAACAGTACTTAGCTGAGCTAAGAAAATGTATCTGCTACAACTGGTATGCAAACAGAGAGCTCATTTCTTATTTTTATTTTTGACAGCATAAGAAGTATATAAAGCATCTTAATATTACTAGCGATTAAAACAAGGTTAGGTGGCATCTAAGTGACTTTACTTCAATATTAAGTTTCACATGTAAGCACTGTTTTGCCTTATAGTTTTATGTTGAATTCATTATCAACTCTGCAGCTAAAGCTAATTTCCAAAACCATTCAGTCTTCAATAATAGTAGCTAAAGTCAATTTATCCTGTTCAGAAAAAAATAAATCTTAGCCCTCAGACAGGGTCTCGTTCTGTAGCCCAGGGTGGAGGGCAGTGGCATGATCACAGCTCACTGCAGCCTCGACCTCCTGGGCTCAAGGAATCCTCCTGCCTCAGCCTCTAGAGTAGCTGGGACTACAGGCATGCCACCATGCCTGGCTATTTTTTTATTTTTTTATTTTTTGTAGAAATGGGTTCTCTCTAGTTTACCCAGGCTGGTCTCGAACTCCTGGACTCAGGCAATCCTCTCATCTCAGCATCCCAAAGTTCTCAAGGCTAAGAAGAGTCTTAAACAATTTTGTTTTCTCTGAACACATTTCTTCAGCTGCTGCAATCAAACATGATTTAATAACTCACCATCAATAAATGGCTTTCCTGGCTTGGATAACAAAGGAGTCACTTGGAAATTTACCTTGTTTGCAGCTGAATTTTCTTTTTTGTGTAAAGATATTCTGCTATAATGAAACATTTGATTTTAAATTTTCTAACTTTTCACCACTGCATTTCTGTGAGTTGAAAATATTGTGATAAGTGATTAGTCTGGTAATGTCAGCATACCGTATATTCTTTTAGCACAGTTATAGTCTCATTACATAATAAACACAATGCTTTGCCATCTAATTTAATAACAAAATAATCCATACTCCACTATGCCTTTAAAGTATGACATTCAAAGTCTACTTTTCTGCTCTTCTGACATCAAGGATTTACACTGATAAAAAATTTTAAAAAGTCACCGTAAGTTAACACACATGCCACTAAAAACACTGACAATTTCTAAGTTTAAAATAATTAAATGTGGTAACTGTGATTTTTGGTGTGCCAAGCAGCAGTGAAAAGTGATCACAGAGCTACATGCAGTCTCTGTCACAACTCAACTCTGCCATTACAGGAAGAAAGCAGCTATAGACAACATATAAACAAGTGAGCATGGTTGTGATTCAATACAATTGTATGATATTAGGGCCAAAAACCATATAGAAAAAATTAATAGATAAGACTACATAAAATTTAAAATCTTCTGCATAGCAAATACATATAAACAAAATAAAAGAAAAATAGGGAAAATATTGATTATAGGTTGGTATATAGATAGATATCAGAAACTTCATAGTATTATATAAAGAGTTCAACAAGAAAAAGATACATGACCTAATAGAAAACTGGCCTGAAAATAGGAGGAAAAAAACACAAACAGTCATAAACTACTACTATTTAACCTCACTGTTATTTAAAACAGATTATTTTCATCTGTCAGACTGATAAAAAGAATGACACAGAGTGAAACTGAAAATATAAATAATCCTATACCTAGTGAAGCAAATTTTTTCAAAACTTTCTCATAAATAAAAGACCAGGACCAAATGTTCACCAGTTAATTCTAACAAATATTTAAGAAAGATAGAAAACCCATCTTATAAAAACTCTTCAAAGTATACAGGAAGAAGAAACACCTCCCAACTTGTTTTTGGAGGCCATCATATCCATGATACCAAACCCTCACAGACCAATATTCCTCACCAACATACATGGAAAAATTCTTTAAAAGGGTCCACAAATCGAATTCATAATATAGAAAAAGGCTAATACATCCTGACAAAGTGGGATTTTTTTTTTTCTGTAGATAAACAGGGTGACAAGGTCTTACTCTGTCACCCAGGCTGGAGAGCAGTGATATGATCATCACTGTAACCTCAAACTCCTGAGCTCAAGTAATCCTCCCACATCTGCCTCCTGAGTAGCTTGGGCTACAGGCGTGCACCACCACACCCAGCTAATATTTTTATTTTTTGTAGAGATGGAGTCTCATTGTGTTACCCAGGATGGTCTCAAACTAATGGCCTCAAGTGATCTTCCTGCCTCAGCCTTCCAAAGATGGGATTACAGGTATAACCACCATGCCTCGCCTCAAGTGGAATTTATCCTAGTAACGCAAGGTTGGTTTAACATTTAAAATTTAATTGATTTAATTAATGATACTGACAGAATAAAGGAATAAAAAATAATCGTATTTTTATTGATGATCACACTACATACAGAAAATGCATTTGGCAAATACAACAAGCCTTCATGATAAAAGAAAACACTCAGCAAATCAGTAATATAAGATAATTTCCTCATTTTAGACCCCGTTTCTGCAACGATTATTTTGTTAATGTGTTATACTGATTGGTAAAATAACATACTTTCACCCTAAAACCTAGAACAAAAGGCAAAGATGACCACTGTCACCACTCCTGTTCTACATTACACTAGCAGTCCTGGCTAGTACAATATAGCAAAAGGGGAGAAGCATAAATACTGGAAAGACACAATACTAACTGTATTTGACACGACATGACTAAGAAGAAAATCCCAACAATACTAGTTGGGAAAAAATTACTCATGTGCCTTCTATGTTTCTGCATATCTTTATCAGCTTTTCTTCTGGCCTGTCTTTTCAAGAATGTTTATATAGCACACAGTCTTGGAAAACAGATAGTATCTCCTTCTGTGGCAAAGGAAAGATTTGTTTGCTATCCAGGGAAATGAAAATAACATCTCCTTCTGGCACAAAGATTAGGCAAAGTTGGCTAGCAACCCCTTTTAAAGAATGCTATTTCCTAAGCTTAGGGTTCCTCAACTGCGACACAAACCTACTACATGAGTAACATCGACCTGGGCTACTCTGCATTACCCCATGAAGCTTAGGGAGACCCAATCTGAACATGAAGCTCATGCTGCCTGCTATGCCATGAGTAATAAAGTTCTTTATCTCCTACCCAGGATTCTCCTGTCTTCTGTCAGCATCCATGAAACTGTGGGAGGCTAACTTTTTAGCCTGAAAGCAAGATAAAATCTCAAACCTTTCATAGTTCTTGACAATATGAATTTGAGGTTACCAGACTAATGTGTGAATTCTGAAATTTTGGAGGCTGCAAGGTCACTAAATATAAATTAAATGTATTTCTATATATTAGCAGAAAACTCAATTTAAAGTTATATTACATTTACGTAAGTGTAAACAATATACAATACTTAGACGCTGGGTGCAGTGGCTCATGCCTGTAATCCTAGCACTTTGGGAGGCTTAGGCGGGTAAATCATGAGGTCAGGAGTTTGAGACCAGCCTGGCCCAACATGGTGAAACCCTGTCTCAACTAAAATTACAAAAATTAGCCAGGCATGGTGGCGGGTACCTGTAGTCTCAGCTACTCAGGAGGCTGAGGCAGGAGAGTCACGAACCCAGGAGACGGAGGTTGCAGTGAGCCAAGGTCATGCCATTGCACTCTAGCCTGGGCGACAGAGCAAGACTCCATCTCAAAAAAAAAAAAAGAATATACAATACGTAGAAATATATTTTAAAAAACATGTTCAGAAATCTCTATACTGAAAACCATAAAACATATATAAATGTAGAGATATACCATGTTCATGGATTGAAAAAATAAATATTATTAAGGCATCAATTGTCCCAAAATTGAGCTACGGCAGCAGTTTTCAAACCCTTCATTCTCAGGACTCCTTGAAACTCTGAAAAACAACAGAGGATCCCAAAAAACTTTTAATATTTATGTAGTTTATAGCTATCAAAATTTACCAGAGAAGGAATTTAAAATTTAAAAATGTTAACATATTAATTCATTTAAAATTAAGCCCATTAAAAGTTAAAATAATTTTTATTTTTCCTAAAATAAAATGTATTAAGCTTTGCATTGTTTTACACTTTTGCAAATATCATTAATGTTTAGCATAAAAGAAGACAGCCTGATTTGCCTATCTGCTTCTGCATTCAATCTGCTGCAATATCACACATTATGTATCCTTTGGAAAACTCCATTGTACTCCTGAGACAATGAGTGTGAAAGCAAATAACGCCTAAGTATTATTATGAAAATACTTTTCACCAGGTGTTCCAGATTCAAGACAATGCAAATTGTAATCACATCAGACTTAAAAAAAAAAAAAAAAAAGAAAGAAAGAAACTGACTAATTCTATAATTCGTACAGCAATATGAAGAGCCTATAAATGTCAAAAAGTGGTTTGAAAATGCGGAACAAAATTGAGGGCTTATACAACTTGATTTGAAGACTTACTTTTGAAGCTACAGTACTCAAGACAGTGTGGGACAGGAGTCCCCCCTTATCTGTGGTTTGCTTTCTGCTGTTTCAGTTACCCATGGTTTCAGTCTCATAACATTAAATGGATATAAACAATTCAGAAGTTTAAAATTCTGGAAATAAACAATTCGTAAGTTTTAAATTCCAGAAGTAAAGAATTCATGATTTAAATTCTGAGTAGTGTGAAATCTGTCCTGCTGTGTCCCACCTGGGACATGACTCACGCCTTCTTCCAGCATATCCACACTGTATATGCTACCCACACATTCGTCACTTAGTAGCTATCTGGTTATCAGATAGGAAACTCAGAGCATAGAGGGTTTTGTACTATCCACAGTTTCAGGCATCCACTGGGGGTCTTGGAACATATCCACTCATGGATAAGGAGGCGATTACTGTACTAGCATAAGGATCAACAACAGATCAACAGAATAGCTGGAAACTCCAAAATAGACTCACATATATATGGTCAACTGATTTTTTGATAAAAGGTGCCAAAGCATTCCAAAGGAGAAAAGAAACTCTTTTCAACAAATGATTCTTAACAACTAGATATCAGTATAAAGAAAAAAAATGAAGCATCCTGGATTCTCACCTTACACTACACTCAAGTGAACTCAAAGTTAATCCTAGACCTAAACACAGAAGCTAAAACAACAAAGCTCTAGAAGAAATCATAGGAAAATATCTTTAAAATTTGAGACTAGGCAAAGATTTATTGAGCGACACACAGAAATCAATAATCATACAAAATCAGACTTCATCAAAATTAAAAACTGCTCACCAAAAGACACTGTTAAGAAAACTAACACAGTAAGAGGAAAAAAATGCTGTGTGTGTGTGCGTGTGTGTGTGTGTATGAGACTGAGAGATAAAAGATTGGTATCCAGGATATATATTAATAAAAAATTCCAACTCATTAAGAAAAAAAGCTGATTAATAAATGAGCAAAATATTCAATAGACATTTCACAAAGGAGAATATACAGACGGTTAATGTGTACATTAAAAGCTATTCAATATCATTAGTCATCAGGGAAATGCAAATTAAAAACATGATGAGATACCACTATACACTCAGAAGAATGATTAACATGAAGAAGACTGACAATTCTATACTGTAAGCCCAGATGTGGTGCAACCAGAACTTTCATCCACTCCTAGTAGAAAAGTTAAAATGGTAACCCGGTTTGGAAAGAACATCTGAGAGTTTCTTATAAAACTAACCACATACCTACCTTATACACAGAAATTCTACTCCTAGGTACTTACCCAACAGAATTGAAAGCATATGTCCACAGGAAAACTTTCACAAGAATGATCATGGCAGCTTTATTTATAATAGCCCCAAACTAGAAACAACCCAGGTGTTCATCAACAGATGACTGGACAAACAAATTGCCATATATTTATACAATGGAATATCACCTAACAATAAAAAGGAATGAACTGCTTATTCATACGACAGTATTAACATATTCCAAAAATAGTATGGTAAGTAAAAAGCCTTCTACAAAAGGGTACACATTGTATAATCTCATATGAAGTTTCTAGAATAGTGAAAACTATGGTGAAAAAAATCAGAAGAGTGGTTGTCTCTGTGGTAGGACTGAGAAAACTGATGAGATAACTTAGATACTGGCCAAGTCCTCTACCTTGATAGAGTTTTGGATTACATAAGTATACATTTCTCAAAATTCAAAGGGTGCATATAAGATTTGTACATTTCAGTACACTGTAAATTTTACCTTAAAAAGAACACTATAAGCAAATACTGACCTCTAGTTAATGACATGCATGCTAAAGTGTTTATAGGTAAAAATATACTCATGATGTACGCATCTTAGTCTGAAAGGCATTAAGAAAATAGGTGGATTAATGGGTGGACCAGAATCATCAATCCATCTTGTAATATATATTTGTAAGATTTTTAAAACCCACCACATTTGGTTAGAAAAAGGAAGTCTTTCCTAAATATAGACTAAATTATCTTCCATAAACACTTCAATTGCCTTATCCATAATCATCCCTCAAAGTTAAAGGAATGTGTCCTACCAACTCCATTTTCTACAATTCAGTACCAGGCAAAAACATCCTTGTTATTGGTCTATGATCTGATATAATCAAATACATGTTTACAATTAGTTTTCAGTTTTGATTCATATAATCGTTTGCAAGAGCTTTTTCAGAAAAAAAATTTATGAAAGGAATATAATTTTTAATTTTTGAAAAGGCTGCCAAACAAGAAAATTTCAATCATTATAACATGAGTTTTTTAAAAACGTAAACCTTGTACTATTTTTTGTTTGAAAACCAGTGGCCCTTCTGATCCCCTCATTTTTCTTTGAATAAGAAAATAATTCATGCTCTGGTCACTTTGCTATTAAAGACCACAGTTAGCCATGACAAATGCATTTCTTTCCACACACACACACACACACACACACACACACACACACACACACACAGAGATCTGAATTTAAAATTCAGTACAACTAACAGTATTTAAAAGTTCCCTCCCTGCCTCCCTCCCTATCTCACCTACCCACATATATCATACACACACATCCCACACACACACACACACACACACACACACACCAAGATGATTTCAGCACAGCCCAAATTAAGATACAAACCTAAATGGCAAAATAATTGTACCATTATACTTTGGGCTTAAATTGTCCTCCATAATAATCAAAAGCCACATGTTACTAAAATCAAAAGAAACTTACCTTGAATGCAAATATCCCTACAGATAACATCAATTATCTGTGTGTATTCTAGGATTCCAGTGAGTTTTTTAAAAAAGGGGAAATTAAAAGGAAAAGGATCCATAACACAACTGTCATTTAGCCTCTCCACATTTATTTCCACTCAACCCACTTCTAACACAATTTTGGAATCCTAAATTCTCATCCCAGCCTGCAACAGAGAGTAAGCTAACTTAAATAATCCCTGGTTTTAGCACTTGAACAGTAGAAGGGTAAAATACGTGGGAGTGAAATGGAGTCTGCAGTTTAAAAATAGGTCCACATGCACAGTCCAAGGTCAGCCTCCAAGAAACAAGCTATGAAAAAAATCTCTGACATTGCCTGAACCAACAACATGTAGAAGAACTTGGATTTCTTATTCCAAACTTCTCTTAGCTATTTTCTTTCTTTAAGAACTGAGTAAAAGGCCAGTCTTGCTGCTAGAGGTCTAGAAATAGCTTGTCTTCCTATTTGCCATAGATGTATCTAAAGTCTAGAAGGCATTTCTCTGTTGTTTTAGGGATGTGTCTGGTTTTTTTCTCAGACATTCATGTCATTTCTCTTTGTCAGCTGAAAAGCTTTTATGCTCAAAATTTCACTTCAGAGTTAGTTTGAAAAGTCTATTATAATTATTTCATGGAAAAAAGTCTCCCTCTTGCAAAGTCATCTTATGATTCCCTTAAATGACATGTATTTGGTAGTTGAACATGTATGTATCTGTAACTCAATCTGACCCCCTGTATTTCTACCTCTTCAGGCCCAGGCTTCTTAAACACAAGCCTCTCAAATCCAAAGGCTAACACTGAGAGCATCTGGCTCCATTGTTTTAATCCTACAGAGGTTCTCTGTTTTTTATCCAAATTTTCCATATCAGCCCTTCCACCGGGCACCACGGACATGGCAAACCTAAACCAAAAAAGGAGTCTCTTTTAAGGTGTTTGAAATTAGATCCCTAGGCTTGCCTGCAGTTTCCATGTTCGTTCTTTTGATTTATGGATCTCATTACTGGGGAAGGCTGAAATATCTCTTCTTTTTCTCCCTTAGTGGCTTCAAAGCACTGTACGCTTCATTACCCAAGTACATTAAAACTAATTTAAATCATCATCTTAAGCACTAATGTGTTCAACAAACCAGAAAAGACCTTGGAATCCAAAATATATGGTCACATTTTATACTTAATAGGACACAAAGTAACAAATCCATCAACAAAATGGTACAGCTTTTTATGGGCACAAGCAAAAAATACTTCTTAAATGTTGCATTGCCTAGTGCTGCCTTTTAAAGGTGAAATTCACATCATCCTTTTCCTTCTGCTCCTGTAAGACAAACTTAATTTAATGAAGATCACTTGTAAGGATAACTTCAAGTGGCAGTAAATGTGTATGGCTGTGAAAATAACAAGATAAATGCCCACATTTATATAAACCCGAGCTAAAATTATAAGACAGCATCACACATTTTCCAACCTCTCACTGCAGCATTGCCACTTCAACGCATGCAGGTCATATTCAGCACTTCTTTAGCTTAAATGGCAATGCTTTTTCTCCTGCGACATTTATAGTAAGGTACCATTCTCAAAAGAAGAATAAACACATTGAATTAGTACCAGTGAAACAGAATTTCTGGAATCAAACGTATAATCAAAAAACTTGAGAGACATTGCTGATCTGTGCTGAAAGCTGTATCAAAATATGAAATTCACTAAAGTATTTTTTAACATACCATTGATAGCAGCTATCAATTTAAAACACAAATGTAAGAAAATATGCAAAATTTATCTTTATCTTCTTGCATATTTATCATTATAAATTGGTGATTCCATATCTGGAAAATATTTCATAATATTAATTCTTGAAAAGAAGGGGGGAAAAAAAAGGGAAAACAGGAAGACCCAACTGTTTGATTCAGTGGAAGGTACTATGTTTAGACGTCATTAGATGAGTTTTGGTCCTGGCTTCGATTAGACAAATCACTTAAACATTGGAAGCTTTAGTTTCTCATCTGTAAAACAAAGGAGGTGGGGTAGTAGACTTCTAATTTTGTTTTAGCCTCTAAGAACCTACAGTCAATGGTCTTTTGCAAAATTAGTTGAAATAATAATATAATTAATAATTGAATTTTAATGCTAACATAATTCCATTACTCAATGTTTATTACTTTTATAAATATTAATGAATTTCTATATACTTCATTATAGTTATTATTAGTCTACAAGAGTTTTAGGAAAACCATGAAATGCTTCTCATTAACTGTTAAATGGCCTGGAATGAATTGAGAAGTCCCAGTTTATCCCAGGCCAAAGTAATTGGAAACCAAAGAGAGAAACACTCCTAGGTTTCTTACTTTTATGATTAGGTAGAGCACAGAGGATTTTTAAGACAGTGATATTGAGAGGTGACAGCGTGCTGGCAGCCCTCGCAGCCCTCGCTCGCTCTTGGTGCCTCCTCAGCCTCAGCGCCCATTCTGGCCACGCTTTAGGAGGCCTTCAGCCCACTGCTGCACGGTGGGAGCCATTCTCTGGGCTGGCCGAGGCCAGAGCCGCCTCCCTCGGCTGCGGGGAGGTGTGGAGGGAGACGCATGGGCGGGAACCGGGGCTGTGTGCAGCGCTTGCAGGCCAGCTAGAGTTCTGAGTGGGCGTGGGCTTGGCGGGCCCTGCACTCAGAGCGGCCAGCCAGCCCTGCCGGCCCCGGGCAGCGAGGGGCTTAGCACCCGGGCCAGCAGCTGCAGAGAGTGCTCCAGGTCCCCCAGCAGTGCTGGCCCACCAGCACTGTGCTCGATTTCTTGCCGGGCCTTAGCTGCCTCCCTGTGGGGCAAGGCTCGGTACCTGCAGCCTGCCATAACTGAGTCTCCCTCACCCCACCGTGGGCTCCTGTGCGGCCTCAGCCTCCCCGACGAGTGCTGCCCTCTGCGCCACGGCGCCCAGTCCCATCGACTGTCCAAGGGCTGAGGAGTACGGGCGCACGGCGCGGGACTGGCAGGCAGCTCCACCTGTGGTCCCAGTGCGAGATCCACTGGGTGAAGCCAGCTGGGCTCCTGAGGTTAGTGGGAACTTAGAGAACCTTTATGTCTAGCTAAGGGATTGTACATACACCAATGAGCACTCTGTCTAGCTCAAGGTTTGTAAACACACCAATCAGCACCCTGTGTCTAGCTCAGGGTTTGTGGATGCACCAATCGGCACTCTGTATCTAGCTAATCTGGTGGGGACTTGGATCTTTATGTCTAGCTAAGGGATTGTGAATGCACCAATCGGCACTCTGTATCTAGCTCAAGGTTTGTAAATGCACCAATCAGCACTCTGTGTCTAGCTCAGGGTTTGTAAATACACCAATCAACACTCTGTATCTAGCTAATCTAGCGGGGATGTGGAGAACTTTTGTGTCTAGCTCAGGGATTGTAAATGCACCAATCAGCACCCTGTCAAAATGAACCAATCAGCTCTCTGTAAAACAGACCAATTGGCTCTCTGTAAAATGGACCAATCAGCAGGATGTGGGTGGGGCCAAATAAGAGAATAAAAGCAGGCTGCCTGAGCCAGCAGTGGCAACCTGCTCGGGTCCCCTTTCATACTGTGGAAGCTTTGTTCTTTTGCTCTTTGCAATAAATCTTGCTGCTGCTCACTCTTTGGGTCCACACTGCCTTTATGAGCTGTAACACTCACCGCGAAGGTCTGCATCTTCACTCCTGAGCTAGCGAGACCACAAACCCACCAGAAGGAAGAAACTCCAAACACATCTGAACATCAGAAGGAACAAACTCCAGACACGTCACCTTTAAGAATTATAATACTCACTGCAAGGGTCCACGGCTTCATTCTTGAAGTCAGTGAGACCAAGAACCCGCCAAACCCGGACACATTTTTGCAACCACGAAGGGACAAGAAGAAGATGCACATCATCCCTCATCACCTCCAGCTGGCAATTCACAACAACGAGGAACTGAACAAGCTACTGGGCAAAGTCACCATCGCCCAGGGCAGCGTTTTGCCTAACATCCAGGCCATTCTGTTACCAAAGAAAACCGAAAGCCACAAAGCCAAAAGCAAATAAACGCAAACAAAACAAAACCGCAGGCAGTTTTGTCTTTCAGATGGGAAACATGCAGGCATCAGAGGCTCACCCTTGAAATGCATCCTAAGTCATTGGGACCAATTTGACCCACAAACCCTGAAAAAGAGGCGGCTCATTTTTTTCTGCACTATGGCTTGGCCCCAATATTCTCTCTCTGATGGGGAAAAATGGCCACCTGAGGGAAGTACAAATTACAATACTATCATCCTGCAGCTTGACCTTTTCTGTAAGAGGGAAGGCACATGGAGTGAAATACCTTATGTCCAAGCTTTCTTTTCACTGAGAGAGAATACACAACTATGCAAAGCTTACAAGTTACATCCCACAGGAGGACTTCTCAGCTTTCCCCCATATCCTAGCCTCCCTATAGCTCCCCTTTCTATTAATGATAATCCTTCTCTAATCTCCCCTGCCCAGAAGGAAATAAGCAAAGAAATCTCCAAAGGACCACAAAAACCCCCAGGCTATGGGTTATGTCCCCTTCAAGCTGTAGGGGGAGGGGAATTTGGCCCAACCTGGCTACATGTCCCCTCCTCCCTCTCTTATTTAAAGCAGATGAAGGCAGACCTGGAGAAGTTTTCAGATGATCCTGATGGGTACATAGATGTCCTACAAGGTCGAGGGCAAACCTTTGACCTCGCTTGGAGAGATGTCATGCTACTGTTAGATCAAACCCTGGCCTTTAATGAAAAGAATGCGGCTTTAGCTGCAGCCCAAGAGTTTGGAGATACCTGGTATCTTAGTCAAGTAAATGATAGAATGATAGCCGAAGAAAGGGACAAATTCCCCACCAGTCAGCAAGCCATCCCCAGTATGGATCCCCACTGGGACCTTGACTCAGATCATGGGGACTGGAGTTGTAAACATCTGTTGACGTGTGCTCTAGAAGGACTAAGGAGAATTAGAAAAAAAGGCCATGAATTATTCGATGATGTCCACCATAACTCAGGGAAAGGAAGAAAATTCTTCTGCCTTCCTTGAGTGGCTATGGGAGGCCTTAAGAAAATATACTCCCCTGTCACCTGAATCACTCGAGGGTCAATTGATTCTAAAAGATAAGTTTAATACCCAATCAGCCACAGATATCAGGAGAAAGCTCCAAAAGCAAGCCCTGGGCCCTGAACAAAATCTAGAGGCATTATTAAACATGGCAACCTCAGTGTTCTATAATAGGGACCAAGAGGAACAGGCCCAAAAGGAAAAGCAAGATCAGAGAAGGGCTGCAGCCTTAGTCATGGCCCTCAGACAAACAAACCTTGGTGGTTCAGAGAGGACAGAAAATGGAGCAGGCCAATCATCTGGTGGGGCTTGTTATCAGTGTGGTTTACTAGGACACCTTAAAAAAGACTGTCCAGTGAGAAACAAGCTGCCCCCTCATCCATGTCCACAATGCTGAGGCAATCACTGGAAGGTGCACTGCCCCAGAGGATGAAGTTTCCCTGGGTCAGAAGCCCCCAACCAGATGATCCAACAACAGGACTGAGGGTGCCCAGGGCAAGCGCCAGCTCATGTCATCACCCTCACTGAGCCCCGGGTACATTTAACTATTGAGGGCCAGGAAATTGACTTCCTCCTGGACCCTGGCACAGCCTTCTCAGTGTTAATCTCCTGTCGTGGACGACTGTCCTCAAGGTCCATTACCATCCAAGGAATCCTGGGACAGCCTGTAATCAGGTATTTCTCACACCTCTTCAGTTGTAATTGGGAGCCTTTGCTCTTTTCACATGCCTTTCTTGTTATGCCTGAAAGTCCCACACCTTATTAGGGAGGGATATATTAGCCAAGGCTGGAGCTATTATCTACACGAATATGGAGAACAAGTTACCCATTTGTTGTCCCCTACTTGAGGAAGGAATCAACCCTGAAGTATGGGCATTGAAAGGACAATTTGGAAGGGCAAAAAATGCCTGTCCAGTCCAAATCAGGTTAAAAGATCTGATCATTTTTCCTTACCAAAGGCAATATCCCTTAAGGCCTGAAGCTCATAAAGGATTACAGAATATTGTTAAACATTTGAAAGCTCAAGGCTTAGTAAGGAAATGCAGCAGTCCCTGCAACACCCCAATTCTAGGAGTACAAAAACCAAACGGTCAGTGGAGACTAGTGCAAGATCTTAGGCTCATCAATGAGGCAGTAATTCCTCTATATCCAGTTGTACCCAACCCCTATACCCTGCTCTCTCAAATACCAGAGGAAACAGAATGGTTCACAGTTCTGGACTTCAAGGATGCCTTCTTCTGTATTCTCCTGCACTCTGACTTCCAGTTCCTCTTTGCCTTTGAGGATCCCACAGATCACATGTCCCAACTTATGTGCACGGTCTTGCCCCAGGGGTTTAGGGATAGCCCTCACCTGTTGTTTGGTCAGGCACTGGCCCAAGATCTAGGCCACTCCTCAAGTCCAGGCACTCTGGTCCTTCAATATGTGGATGATTTACTTTTGGCTACCAGTTTGGAAGCCTTGTGCCAGCAGGCTACTCTAGATCTCTTGAACTTTCTAGCTAATCAAGGGTACAAGGTGTCTAGGTCGAAGGCCCAGCTTTGCCTACAGCAGGTCAAATATCGAGGCCTAATCTTAGCCAGAGGGACCAGGGCCCTCAGCAAGGAACGAATACAGCCTATACTGGCTTATCCTTGCCCTAAGACATTAAAACAGTTGCAGGCGTTCCTTGGAATTATCGGCTTTTGCCGGCTATGGATCCCTGGATATAGCAAAATAGCCAGGCCCCTCTATACTCTAATCAAGGAAACCCAGAGGGCAAATACTCATCCAGTAGAATGGGCGCCGAGGCCGAGGAGGCACCGAGAGTGAGCGAGGGCTGCCAGCACGCTGTCACCTCTCAATAATACTCATTATGATACTATAATGATAGATAGATGTCATTATACATTTGTCCAAACCCACAGAATGTACAAAACCAAGGGTGAACCCTAGGACTTTGCGGAATAATGATGTGTCAATGTAGGTTCATCATTTGTAGCGAATGTACCACTCTGGTAGGAGACATTGATAATGGGAAAAGCTATGCCTATGGGATGGGGAGAGGGGTTGGAGCGGCCAAGGTATACAGGAAGTCTGGACCTTCCTCTCCAATTTTGCTGTGAACCTAAAACTGCCCTTAAAAATTGAAATCTTTTAGGCCAGGCATGGTGGCTTACGCCTGTAATTCCAGCACTTTGGGAGGCCGAGGCAGGCAAATCACTTGAGGTCAGGAATTCAAGACCAGCCTGACCAACATAGTGAAACCCCGTCTCGATTAAAAATGCAAAAATTAGCTGGGCGTGGTGGTATGCGCCTGTAATCCTACTCGGGAGGCTGACGCAAGAGAATCGCTTACACCCAGCAGGCAGAGGTTGCAGTGAGCCGAAATCACACCACTGCACTCCAGCCTGGGTGACAGAGTGAGACTCCATCTCAAAAAAAAAAAAAAAACATGTTTTAAAAACTATATTTTGTTCCAGGAGTCAACCTGAAAGAGCTTACAATGACTAAAGGTGGAACAATTTGAGCAAGAAAATAATAATATAACCTGAAGAATAAAACAAATGAGGCTAAGGTACTATAACTAAATGATTAAATAAATACATGGGTGAAAAGGGAGAAATCCTCCATACAGAAAACTTACAAACAGTATATGAAGATACATTCTCCTCAATAAACCAATTTCCCTTAGCATCACACTTTCTTCTTTACTTGGGCCTCTGTCTTGGCTCTACACATTTTCTTTTAGACGATAAGTTTATTGCCAACAAAATATGTAGTTGCCAAATAGTAAATCCAGTCCCTAGACTCACATGTAACACTAGATTTTAATTATTTGGGTTTTTAAAAAAATCCATTTCTCTTAGCGTTCAATAACAGAGGTTTGGTCTGGTTCCTATTTTCCCATTCACTTACAGAGATGATGTTTAAATATGTTTAAATAATCTAATTCAGTCTTAGCTAGGTATGAACAATATTAAAATTGGTTTACCATTTTAAAAAGTAAACATTAGAGGACACCTCTTCAAAGAATCACTGCATCACTAAATATTTTTTCCAAATGCCACACACCCAAGTATTTGGCAATAGGTAAACTTTGGAATGAGACAGCTCATGGGTTTTTCCCATAGCAATGGTCAAATGACACGGCCCTCCGCTGGACACCCAGAAAGCTGCCCTAGTCCTGGCTAAAGTCTCAAAACTCTGGACAGGAAAGTACATCGAAGTCCTTACCAGCCTTTCCACTCAAGGCACAGCTATGAGACCAGGCTATAACCCTAAAAGTCAATGACTATAAAACTGGACTGAGACATGCAATGCTGACTCCCAGCTTTGCACACACATATGTTTAAAATTCAAATGGCTTGTGCAAACCATGGATTGGTATTCAAATAAAACTTTTAAAGAGACTGTATTCATTTAAAAAGGAAATGAAAGTATGTGCCTATGTCTTTGGGTTCTACATTTCCTGGGGAGAGTTGATAGGCCTTCTAGGACTTAGATGGTAGTAAGCCTAGCAGATTGAGCAAGATGTAGAAGCAGACACAAAGTGGCTTTGAATGAGTCACCAACATCTCAGGATCCTCTCCACAACACATGAGGCCAGCTCTGCAAACCCAGAGCAGCTTTGCACACTTCACACAACTTGGCAACACGAGCACTGGGAACCCAAGAGCAGCCTCAAGGGCAACTGAGCCATCATCCAGCTCTGAATGGCACTCCGGGGCCACGCAAATATTTAACAGGCACATCTAGAGAATTCTCAGTCTCAATTAGGAGAGGACCACCATAGTCAGAATGAAGGGGACTGCCTAACTGCCTCTCAAGTCTCGGGCGATCCTCACTCAGTAATATTGCAGAGGACTACAGTTTTTTGTGTGTGTTTTTTTTTTCTTATTTTAGAAACACGGTCTTGCTCTGAAACCCAGGTTGGAGTTAAAGTGGCATAATCATAGCTCACTGCAGCCTCAAATTCCTGGGCTCAAGTAATCCTCCCACCTCAGTCTCCCAAGTAACTAGAACAACAGGCATACACCACCACACCCAGCTAATTTTTGTATTTTTTGTAGAGACTGGGTCTGCCTATGTTGACCAGGCTTGTCTCGAACTCTTGGCCTCAAATGATTCTCTTCCTTCAGCCTCCTAAAGCGCTGTGATCACAGGCACAAGCCACCACAATGGGCGGGGACTATCGTTTTTATAGCACTTCCTTCTGCTCCAACTCATAGAGCTTCATAATCATGGTGTGAAGAATTACCATGCTCATTTTCTGGCTGAGGAAACCTCAAGAGTTTCAGGTCGGGCACGGTGGCTCACGCCTATAATCCCAGAACTTTGGGAGGCCGAGGCGGGTGGATCACAAGGTCAGGAGTTCGAGACCAGTCTTGCGAAACCCCGTCTCTATTAAAAATACAAAAATTAGCTGGGCATGGTGATGCCCGCCTGTAATCCCAGCTACTCAGGAGGCTGAGGCAGGAGAATCGCTTAAACCCGGGAGGCAGAGGTTGCAGTGAGCCAAGATCTCGCCATTGCACTCCAGCCTGGGCAACAGAGCGAGACTCGTTCTCAAAAAAAAAAAAAGAGTTTCAATAATTTGCCAGGATCATAAAGCCAGAATGGAATAAAGAGGAAACCTGAACCTGAACCCAAATGTTCTGTTTCAGGCCCAGGACTCTTAGACACTATCTGTAGCAGAGTAATACTTCAAAATTAATGAAATTTTGAAGTACTACTCTGCTTTAAACTTGAGGATCTCTCTCCTATTTTTTTTAAAGCAGAGTTCTGTATGTTTTTTAAGACTCCATAACAGTTCATTAATTTGAGCATTTTTTTGGAGTCTAATGTACAGGTGAGTTCTGTGTACTCTTTCTTGGAATCTGAATTTTCTCCACATGGAGAAAGATTCCGATCCTACTTTTTACCTTTTGACATCTACTCGAAGAATAGAAGTTCCTCTACCTGTTAGGTCCTATAGATACATCTCAACCCATATTGTCACCTGAATGTGCTACAGATAGTGTCTAAGAGTCCTGGGCCTGGAAACAGAACATTCCTCAACCCCTCAGAAACCAGGATGATTTTATTAAAAGGTTCTCAGCAGGTTTTTGTCTGTAGACCAGTGGCCACCTATTTGGATCATACACCACTCTAAAAAAAGAAAAGAAAAGAAAAGAAAAAAAAAAAAAAAAAGAAACAACGCTTATGCCTATAATCCCAGCACTTTGAGAGGCCAAGGCAGGAAGATCGCTTGAGTCTGGGAGTTCGAGACCAACCTAGGCAACAAAGCAAGATGCTGTCTCTACACAAAATTTGTAAAAATTGGCTGGGCACAGTGGCCCACACCTATAGTTCCAGCTACTCAGGAGGATGAGGTGGGAGGACCGCTTGAGCCTGGGAGTCCCAGGCTGCAGTGAGCTGTGATCACACCACTGCACTCCAGGCTGAGCAACAAAGCAAGACTCTGTCTCATTTAAAAAAAAAAAAAAGAAAGAAAAAAAAAGCCTAACCTCCAAAATATACATTATTTACAAATTATATGCATGTTCTATATCAGGATTAGAGAATCTCAAAGTTCCTTCTAGCTTTGCTGTAACACTTCTGATTGAGTATATATTCTAAAACTACGCTGTCTATATAATATGTACATTGCAAAACATGCTCAAAAATAGAAATTTGGAAGACTGAGATAAAGATGAAATTTAAATTTTTTTAAATAGTTTTCCTTTATTAACCCTTTTGATCACTAAAAAAATGTTTCTTAGTGACTGCGGCATGATTCAATGGGTTTCATTTTTTTAATCTTCATTTAACACTTACTGATATGGCAATTCAGAGGTCTCATTTTAAGTCCAGTATATGTTAATATTTAGTTTTAGTGTCTGGTCTAGCTCAAAAGAGATATCTGAAAAAGACACATTGATGCAATTGGAAGAAATGTACTTACAAAGTCATAATACTCATATTTCAATCTCATACACTAACTACTCAAAAGCTTTTTGGCTAAAATTAGTAACTTTCCATTTTCCCCAGTGTCATTTCATTGGTCTTACAAACTTATTGGAAAATGTTACATTTTGACAAATTTTTATTGGGTTTTAAACTCTCTGGAAGATTTTAGTTTGTTTCCAATATTTTTAAGTATGCAAATATGAGTTAACATGTAATGCACACGTATTGTTTTTAGGAATGAAAATCATGTCACAATGGAACTATTTCTATACATTTATTTTACAAGTGCTCTCTGTGTAGCACCAGATCACCAGATTTTTTTTAAAGGTTACTTTCTTATTCATTGTTAACGTATCACCTCTACTTTGAAAGGACAGATTATGAGTATTAACTTTTAAATTATCTGCAGGGCAACAAGACCACTCATAGCTAAATATCATGCAGAAGGCCAGCAATTTCAAAATGTTTGTCTTTTGTAAAAAACATTCTTAACTCACATTCAACAGTTCCTTTAAGATATCTGCTCATTAGCATCTGTGGTATTAGAGATTATCAGCATCATTCTCAATCTCATTATTAAATACTGTAAGATTTTTTGGCTTTTTAATATCCTATCATCTGTAAGTCTACCTAATCAGGTAGAGATAATCCTCTCTGAAGAGTCAGCCCCTGTCAACAGAGCACACACACTTCCCTCGAAATGTCAAGCTGCGAGCAAGGCTGC
This sequence comes from Pongo pygmaeus, assembly GCF_028885625.2. Lineage (NCBI taxonomy): Eukaryota > Metazoa > Chordata > Mammalia > Primates > Hominidae > Pongo > Pongo pygmaeus. Next base: position 100,861,702 of record NC_072385.2, read on the forward strand.
AGATCTTCTGACATCTGGACCACAGGAAGGACCAGGGTCAGTCTGGATGTCGACTACTATACAGGTTGATTTCTATTTTTAGACAGAAGTAAACATAAGTACAACATCTATTCTTTTTTTTTTTTCTTCTTGCAGCCTTAGTGGAATGTCTCATGCTCCTCTGAGTGTGAGTACCTTGCTGTGGAAAGCAATGCTATTAGGCATCAATGTGCCTGGTCAACATTTAACTCTAATAACCACTTCTAATCCAGTCACCTGTTTTTCTCTACTATTAGAAGACAACAGGATTATTCCTCTCCAAGAGAAATTTGAAGGATTTTTACTGCACTCCCAGAATCCTCTGAAGGTTCTGGATGTCTTTCCTGCTAGCACTCAGCCAGTACTCTAAGGAACGGATTCAGTTATGGTCACACAGCTCTTTGTACTAAATAAGTGCTCTTCATCTCTTTCCATGAAGACCAGTCACTGCCTGAAATCCTCCTCTGCTTCTGAATGTCTGTTTTATTCTTATCCTTACAACAGATCTCTGAATCAACCACTCCAAAATGGTGTCAGGTAACAACACAATGCCTGCAATAATGCTACGGCTCTTAATTTATGCAAGGGTCATCCCTTGTGGTTTAAAAAAAACCTTTTTCCATCTCACATGCAAAGACACACATAGGCTCAAAATAAAGGGATGGAGGAATATTTTACCAAGCAAATAGAAAGCGAAAAAAAAAAGCAGGGGTTGCAATCATAGTCTCTGATAAAACAGACTTTAAGCCAACAAAGATCAAAAAAGACAAAGAAGGGCATTACATAATGGTAAAGGGATCAATGCAACAAGAAGAGCTAACTATCCTAAATATACATGCACCCAATACAGGAGCACCCAGATTCATAAAGCAAGTTCCTAGAGACCTAAAAGAGACTTAGACTCTCACACAATAATAGTGGGAGACTTTAACACTCCACTGTCAATATTAGTCAGATCAACGAGACAGAAAATTAACAAGGACATTCAGGACTTGAACTCAGCTCTGGACCAAGCAGGTCTAATAGACGTCTACAGAACTCTCCACCCCAAATCAACAGAATATACAATCTTCTCAGCACCACATCGCACTTATTCTAAAACTGACCACATAACTGGAGGTAAAACACTCCTCAGCAAATGCAAAAGAACGGAAATCATAACAAACAGTCTCTCAGGCCACAGTGCAATCAAATTAGAACTCAGGATTAAGAAACTCACTAAAAATCGCACAACTACATGGAAACTGATCACCCTGCTCCTGAATTGACTACTGGGTACATAACAAAATGAAGGCAGAAATAAATAAGTTCTTTGAAACCAATGAGAACAAAGACACAACATACCAGAATCTCTGGGACACATTTAAAGCAGTGTGTACAGGGAAATTTATAGCACTAAATGCCCACAGGGGAAAGCAGGAAAGATCTAAAATCAACACCCTAACATCACAGTTAAAAGAATTAGAGAAGCAAGAGCAAACACATTCGAAAGCTAGCAGAAGACAAGAAATAACTTAAGATCAGAGCAGAACTGAAGGAGATAGAGACACAAAAAACCCTTCAAAAAATCAATGAATCTAGGAGCTGATTTTTTGAAAAGATTAACAAAATAGACAACTTACCAGACTAATAAAGAAGAAAAGAGAAGAATCAAATAGACACAATAAAAAATGATAAAGGGGATATCACCAATGATCCCAAAGAAATACAAACTACCATCAGAGGATACTATTTGACTTCCTCCATGCAAATAAACTAGAAAATCTAGAAGAAATATGAATTCCTGGACACATACACCCTCCCAAGACTAAACCAGGAAGAAGTCGAATCCCTGAATAGACCAATAACAAGTTCTGAAATTGAGGCGGTAATTAATAGCCTACCAACCAAAAAAAGTCCAGGACCAGACAGATTCACAGCCAAATTCTACCAGAGGTACAAAAAGGAGCTGGTACCATTCCTTCTGAAATTATTCCAAACAATAGAAAAAGAGGGACACCTCCCTAACTCATTTTATGAGGCCAGCATCATCCTGATACCAAAACCTGCCAAAGACACAAAAAAAAAGAAAATTTCAGGCCAATATCCCTGATGAATGAACATCAATGCAAAAATCCTCCTTAAAATACTGGCAAACCGAATCCAGCAGCACATCAAAAAGCTTATCCACCACGATCAAGTCAGCTTCATCCCTGGGATGCAAGGCTGGTTCAACATATGCAAATCAATAAACGTAATCCATCACATAAACAGAACCAATGACAAAAACCACGATTATCTCAATAGATGCAGAAAGGCCTTCGACAAAATTCAACACACCTTCATGCTAAAAACTCTCAATAAACTAAGTATTGATGCAAAGTATCTCCAAATAGTAAGAGCTATTTACGACAAACCTACAGCCAACATCATACTGAATGGGCAAAAGCTGGAAGCATTCCCTTTAAAAACCAGCACAAGACAAGGATGCCCTCTCTCACCACTCCTATTCAACATAGTATTGGAAGTTCTGGCCAGTGAAATCAGGCAAGAGAAAGAAATAAAGGGTATTCAAATAGGAAGAGAGGAAGTCAAATTGTCTCCATTTGCAGATGACATAATTGTATATTTAGAAAACTTGATCGTCTCAGCCCAAAATCTCCTTAAGCTGATAAGCAACTTCAGCAAATTCTCAGGAAACAAATTCGATGTGCAAAAATCACAAGCATCCCTATACACCAATAATAGACAAACAGAGAGCCAAATCATGAGTGAACTCCCATTCAAAATTGCTTCCGAGAGAATAAAATATCTAGGAATACAACTTACAAGGGATGTGAAGGACCTCTTCAAGGAGAACTACAAACCACTGCTCAAGGAAATAAGAGAGGACACAAACAAATGGAAAAACATTCCATGCTCATGGACAGGAAGAATCAATATCGTGAAAATGGCCATACTGCCCAAAGTAATTTATAGATTCAATGCTATCCCCATCGAGCTACCAATGACTTTCTTCACAGAATTAGAAAAAACTACTTTAAATTTTATATGGAAACAAAAAAGAGCCCACATAGCCAAGACAATCCTAAGCAAAAAGAACAAAGTTGGAGGCATCATGCTACCTGACTTCAAACTATACTACAAGGCTACAGTAACCAAAACAGCATGGTACTGGTACCAAAACAGAGATATAGACCAATGGAACAGAACAAAAGCCTCAGAAATAATGCCACATATCTACAATCATCTGATCTTTGACAAATCTGACAAAAACAAGCAATGGGGAAAGGATTCCCTATTTAATAAATAGTATTGGGAAAACTGGCCAGCCATATGCAGAAAATAGAAACTGGACCCCTTCCTTACACCTTATACAAAAATTAACTCAAGATGAACTAAAGACTTAAATGTAAGACCTAAAACCATAAAAACCCTAGAAGAAAACCTAGGCAATACCATTCAGGACATAGGCATGGGCAAAGACTTCATGACTAAAACACCAAAAGCAATGGCAACAAAAGCCAAAATTGACAAATGGGATCTAATTAAACTAAAGAGCTTCTGCACAGCAAAAGAAACTACCATCAGAGTAAACAGGCAGCCTACAGAACGGGAGAAAAATTTTGCAGTCTATCCATCTGACAAGGGCTAATATCCAGAATTTACAAAGAACTTAAACAAATTTACATGAAAAAAAATGAAACAACTCCATCAAAAAGTGGGCAAAGGATATGAACAGACACTTCGCTAAAGAAGACATTTATGTGGCCAACACACATGAAAAAAAGCTCATCATCACTGGCCATTAGAGAAATGCAAATCAAAACCACAATGAGATACCATCTCATGCCAGTTAGAATGGCTATCATTAAAAACTCAGGAAACAACAGATGCTGGAGAGGATGTGGAGAAATAGGAACATTTTTACACTGTTGGTGGGAATGTAAATTAGTCAAACCATTGTGGAAGACAGTGTGGCAATTCCTCAAGGATCTAGAACCAGAATTACCATTTGACCCAGCAATCCCATTACTGGGTACATACCCAAAGGATTATAAATAAAGACACACGCACACATGTTTATTGCAGCACTGTTCACAATAGCAAGGACTTGGAATCAACCCAAATGCTCATCAATGATAGACTGGATAAAGAAAATGTGGCACATATACACCATGGAATACTATGCAGCCATAAAAAAGGATGAGTTCACGTCCTTTGCAGGGACATGGCTGAAGCTAGAAACCATCATTCTCAGCAAATTAACACAGGAACAGAAAACCAAACACCACATGTTCTCACTCGTAAGTGGGAGTTGAACAATGAGAACACATGGACACAGGGAGGGGAACATCACACACCGGGGCCTGTCGGGGGGTAGGGGCTAAGGGATGGATAGCATTAGGAGATATACCTAATGTGGATGACAGGTTGATGGGTGCAGCAAACCACCATGGCACATGTATACCTATGTAACAAACCTGCACGTTCTGCACGCGTATCCCAGAACTTAAAGTATAATTAAAAAAAAAAAAAAAACTTTTTCCTTTCACAGCTCTATTTCATAAAAGGTCTAAATGCTTTCCTTTTCAACATTTTTAAAGCCTTTTGAAGAAAAAAAAAAAGAACAGAAATCTATACTGTGGATATAGAGTCTAAGAGTCAGTGGAATCACCTGACCCACTGCCTCCCTTGCCTTGAATAGGGCACAGCCTGCCTTCTCCACCCTCTACAAGGGCCCTCCTAGCTATCCCTTCCTTTGTGCTTAAGCCCTCCCTCTTCATGGCTATGTGATTGCATTAACTATTTAAACACCGTCTCTCATTTTAGTCTCTTCCCTTCTCTATGCCTGGTCCTCCACCGCCTGGTCCTCCACCACCGGATAAATTTCCCAAAATGTTATTTCACCTGTGTTGCATTCTCACCCTCACTTATGGCTACTCCCCTAATAGGAATACTTCACGTAAAACATGCTCATCCAAATTCCTTCTTCTACTTCCTCCTCCTCTGAGCAATTGCTTACAGATTTCCTCTCCTCTTGGTCCATCAAATACTACCTTTCCATTCACAGCTAAAACCGGCCATTCTAGCCGGAAACACTCTCTCCCTCCACCACTCTCCTCTGGACTTCATGGTCTGCGCATGTGGCTCCTGTCTTCTCAAAAAGATCATAGCTTACACTCTACTGTCTTCTCCAATATATAGCATGGCAAGATGCATATATTAGACCCAGCCTATAAATTTTGACTTTTATTAAACACAATAATATAGGATTTTTTATAATTATAGTTACATAATCAGGAACATATTATCTGAGGTGGTTCTTTTAATAAGTAAAAAAAAAATTCTTGACCAATTATTATAGACTCATTATGTCAGGAAGAGAATCAAAGCTGTTATATACAAGAGTTGAAAAGGCTCTGGGCTCAATCCCACTACTTTAATGTATACCTAATTTCATCTGACGCAGGACTTCCTGCCATAATGTTTTCAAGCTGAGACATGGAACATTTGCTGTGCCATCACTGTAGCGAATTTGCCAAGCTCACCCTCTAGAACAGCGGTTCACAGCTGTTTGGGGATTACAGGCCTCTTTGAGGCTGAGAAGAGCTCTGTAACCATGCCCCATAAAAATACTCATGTACACAAACTGTGTAGACAGTGCTGGGCTGCAGGTAGTCAGATGTCCAGAAGGTCTTAACCCATAGGCCTGGCTGTTTTTTTTCCCAATGGCACAGGGCCTGCAAGTCAGGAGACAGGAGGCAGGGAGTGTTTTAGCTTTATGTAGACTCGTTCCCAAAATAGTTTTTACATAATCAGCCAAATATTGTTTTAAAAAATACCAATTTATTAGCGTAACAACATAAATATCAAAAATTGCCGCCTATTGTAAATATCTAGGCATAGATCAAGGCATTCTTACCTTTCCTAAAAGTATCTGCTTAGATCAGTCTGGATGACAAAATAATGTGACCTCATCTTCAGTGACAGAAACCTCCCATTGGTCTGGCCTCCTCCAATTTTGGGCTGAAAAGGATAGGCATTGGGCCTTGCAGTGTTTTTTGTTGTTGTTGTCCAATTGCTTTTCTCATCAGAGTAAACCATCCCTTTGGCATGTCTAATCCTTCCAGCTTCCACTGGCAACCAAAAGAATCCCTGTTTTCCCTTTTAGACTGAAGATCAAAGTCCCTCCTGAGCTTTTTGGCTCCTATTTCTCTCCCTTTGCTCTGTCCTCCTGTTTCAAAACCACACTAAAGAAAAGCACACAAAAAACCTCATCCTCATCACTCTTGCCCCAGTCGGGATCAAAGTCCATTTTAGTTTTCCCTGGCAACCACTCCTAGAGCATGTTGTTTGAAGCATTTTATAAACTGTTTATATCAAATGTACTTGAAACCTAATTAACAAATTCCTAAAAAGAAAGTTCTGTTAAAAGTCAGTCATATCAACAAATAAGAAAATAAATAGCCCAATTAAAAACATGGGCTAAAGGTCCACTTCACCAAAGAAAATCTATGGATGGCAAGTACGCATATGCAAAGATACTCAAAAGCATGTGAAAAGATTGATCACTAGAAAAATTCACATTAAAACCACACTGAGCTACGACTATACACCTATTAGAATGGCACAAAGAAAAAACTGACAATACTAAGTGCTGATGAGGATGTGGAGCAACTAAAACTTTCATACATGGCTGGTAAGAAAACAAAATGGTATAGTCACTATAGCAAACAGTTTGGTAGTATCCTGTAAAGGATACACATACCATTTTCACTCTCAGTTACCTCACCTCTTCAAACAAATGCAACTAGATGCATCTGGTACATATCTTTATCATTATAATTATATATGTGTGTGAGCAAGAGAGAGACAGAGGGAGAGACTGAGACTTCCAGTAAACTGTGGGTTCTTTAAGGGTGACTATCCTGCCTTATTTATCTCTTTATGCCCTAATACAAAGGTTGACACATAGCAGGTGTTCATTAAGAGTTTGCAGAATAAATAAAGTAATGAATGCTATTTATCATGTGCTCCATTCCAGATTAGGCACTGGGAATACAGAAAAGACACAGTCTGGGCCAGGCACAGTGGCTCACATCTATAATCCCAGCACTTTGGGATGCTGAGGTAGGTGGATCACAAGGTCAGGAGTTCGAGAACAGCCTGGCCAATATGGTGAAACCCCATCTCTACTAAAATACAAAAATTAGCCGGGCATGGTGGCGGGCACCTGTAGTCCCAGCTACTTGGGAGGCTGAGGCAGGAGAATCGCTTGAACCCAGGAGGCGGAGGTTGCAGTGAGCCAAGATTGTGCCACCGCACTCCAGCCTGGGCGACACAGCGAGACTCCGTCTCAAAAAAAAAAGAAAAGAAAAGAAAAGACACAGTCTGTATATTTAGATAGCCATCTAGCTACAAAAAAAAAAAAAAGACAAGACAGTGAGCAACACAAGACTCTACTCGGTGGGCTATGTGGTATGGTGGTAAAGACCTCTTAATCATTCTTTGAGGTCAGACAGGCTTGGAACCAAAGTCTAATTCTCACTTACTAGCTGTCATTTTGGCAGGTTACTTGACTTTTCTAAAACTAATTTTTCCAGATCTATAAAAGGAAGGTATTAATGGTGGGGTAGTTGTGAGGCAGTCTGACAGTCAGCTGGTAGGTACCAGCACAGTGTGACCATTGTAAAATTGTCAAACTTCTTCCATAGCAAATGGTAAAGAGCTGCTATCCTGAGTCCCCCAGGTGTCACTACCATCCCACCAAACCTCCCTCAGACCTCCCCGCCACACAGCACAAGCACTAAGGGAATAACCTCCAGAAAAGCAGGTGACCCAGCACTGCAGCCGGCTCTGTTCCAACTGCTCTATGCCTGTACTGTCCAGTAAATAGTTCAATCATTTGAATGTCTCCTCTGTTACAAATCATGCAGGCAAAATACCTGACATTGCCATTCAAGGGAGGATTTGACAGGCAGGAACACAAAGTGTGGAGCAGAAAAGGTGCATGAAGAGGGAAGAGACAGTGAGGCGTGGATTGGAGAGCAGTGACCTATGTGGTTGAGCAAGCAGTAGATGAACGTGTTTACCGAGGGCGTTGAAATGAGTTTAGGTTCCGTGGAGTACGAAAAGGTACATCCCTCTTCTTGGAACTCCCAGATCACCTGCTGCAAAGCTCCTCTCATTACCTTTATTACAAAGAAATATTATTCTATGCATGTACACACATGCACAGAATGCAGGTATGTCTTCCACTGACCTGTGAGCTCCTTAACCACAAGGAAGGGTCTTCTAATCATCATGTGTGTTGGCAGACAGCACTCTCAGGAGCTTGAGTTTCTGATACCCACTGCTCCAAGCATCTGGGTCTACACTCATGGTTGGATGCCCTGTGAATTCTCTCTGAGCAGCTCCCTCCTGCTTTCAGGCTCTCACTAACAACTGATTACTGCCTCCTATAATCAGGACCCAGGATCTCAAACCCACTGCTTACCCTTCAAGTAACCCTTGCTCATTTTTCTTCCATGACAAGGAATGAAATCTCTACGGGCCTCCATGCTCTACTCTACCTAGCCTTCCCCAACTACTCCCAGACTCCAAAACCTGTCCCATTCGATCTCTCTTTTCTGGCAGCTCCTTGATTCCTCCCCTGCACTCCCAAGATTTTACACCTACTCTCCTTCCTCATTTTGGTGCAGTCCCAATCTAAATCACATGCAAAACCAAGCTTCGTCATCTAAAACCTCAACTGTAAGCAACCATTATCAGCTTTCCCTTGCCCAGAACCTGCCTTTCCGAACCCATTATCACTCCAGTACTGACCCTGTTATAATAAACTGATGGTTATCAAATTCCAACTCAGATTTCTGAAAAAGAAATACACGGTAAAAAAAAAATATTTAATTCCATTCACTCCCTCAATTTAATTTAATTGACTATGATTATATTATTATGGCCCCCCACAAACACAACATATAATTTCTCAATGATTTAGACAAGTCTGGGATTAGAACTGGTCAGCCAAAAATACAGTTGATTTTAATTTTGGTTACAAAAGATATTTTACTTGGTGTCTCGATATATTTGGCAATGCCCTGCAGGCTGCCAAGTTACAGGGGGCCACTGCAAGGGATGAGTCTAAAGCAGAATTAAAGATGATAAATGTAGTATAAGAGGTAAGAAGCACACTCAAAATGGATATAATACTGTTTCCCCTTATAGCTACCAAAGCTACCAAAATTCATTCAGGAGTATTTACAGCTTAAAAAATATATACAGGTGGGGTTTCTCTCTCCAACAACTCTCCTTTGTAAGAACAATTACGGGTTTTGTTTTTTTTTTTTTTTTTTTCCTCCTGTCAGATGCTACTGGAGTAAAAGCAACAACTATGCATTTGCCCCTTTCCTACCCCTAAATTACTATCCATTTACTCTTCCCAGAACGATAATGAACAGAACTTCAATTTTCTCTCATCAAACCCTCAAAGAGAAGAGTGGGATTATAACACACAAAGGCCAATTTAACCTCTGAACACACTAATCAGTACTCTTCGAGTACATGTTTGTGAGAACTACAGACTGCCCAAATGAAACTACCAAGCAAAATGAAGAATCAGGAGATGAGATTTCACAACTAGGCTGGGGACAAAAAGACGAAGGGCGGGAACTGGAGGCAGAGCCCTGAGCACAGATGTCCCAGGCAGGTGCCCAGAGGCAGGCACCCAGAGGCAGGGATGGGAGAAGCAGCCCCAGAGGATCCTACACATCTCCCAGGCTCACTGGCCACTCGTTAGATGAGGCTCTGGCAAAAAAAAGACAGTTTTCCTAAGACTTCTCATGTCATAAATGACAAGGAAAAGAACACCTGAATCTTTCCAAAGACTCAAGCGTATAGTCATTCAACAGTGCTATGGGTTCCTTGCAGCACAGGAAACTTTATGGTCTAGCCTCCAAATATTTTCTACTTCTCAGAACTCGAACTCTTTAAAATAAATTAACTAGGATCTCTACTTCTGGCAAAACAGAGGATAAGATGTCCAGAGAAAATTTGCCAGGATAAAATAACTAAGATTGCTGGACAAAATATAAAATATGGCTGAGATGTCAAGAAAGTAAGAGAAATCTTCAGAGGCCAGGAACGACCAGAGAGCATGAATCCAGGGAAACGAGTTGGCTCCAGAACAGGAATTTTCCCTGGAGGGGCATCTGCCATTTCTGGATGCCTAGATTACAGGTTTTAACATGCTTCATGGGGCATGGAGACAAAGCTTGGTGCTGCATAAGGTAAAAGATTAGATTAGAAACCCTCATGTTAAAACTTTCTGCAGGGGAAACCAAAAAACCAAACACTGCGCCGCTGAGAGAACAGGAGGAGTCTCATCTGTCTTAGTTTGAGCTTTGGGTAAACACGAAAACAAGCAACAGCATAAATCTCAGGTGAGAATTCCTAACCCACAAGTTCGCCTTTATGTTGGTTTGGCATTCAAATTAAAAAGTATCTGAGTGATCAAAACAATAACAACCCCAACATTTAATTAAAAGCGACCCGAATGGGTAGTACCCCACTAGGAGACTTGTTAAAAGCAGACACAAGTGCTCTCCTCTGTAGGAACCCTCCTTAAAACAGGATCTTGGCCAGGTGCGGTGGCTCATGCCCTGTAAGCCCAGCAGCTTGGGAGGCCAAGGCAGGGGGACTGCTTGAGTTCAGGAGTTCAAGACCAACCTAGGCAACATAATGACACCTCATCTCTCCAAAAAATTTTAAAAATTAGCTGGGTGTGGTGGCACACACCTGTAGCTCCAGTTACTTGGGTGGCTGAGGTGGGAGAATTGCTTAAGCCCAGCAGGTCAAGGCTGCAGTGAGCCATGATCATGCCACGGCACTCTAGCCTGAGCGACAGAGTGAGGCCCTTTCTCAAAAAAATAAATAAAATAAAAACTATATCTTCAGGAATTCTAGAATAAAATTCCAATGAATACTCACAATCAGAAATCATAAAATGAACAAGGAAACAAGCCAGAATCAGAGGAAAAATAAAAGTGCCAAGTCAGTCCAGTAACAACTGCAGATTATTAAGACTGCAACTATAAGATATACAATGTATATTTAATATGTAGAAAGATGTCAAAAATATGACTAAATAAGACAACATACACTAAGGAAATTTGAAAAAAGAGTCAAATAGAACTTTCAGAGATTAAAAAATAACACTTGAAAAGATGACAGTGGGTATAACAGAACTAAATAGCAGATTAATAAACTAGAAGAAATCAGCCAGAACCCAGCACAAGAGACACAGACGATTATTATACCTTCCAAGACTTACTACACAATTACAGCACTTTCAGTAGCACGGCACTGACTTAAGGATACTCAAAAGACCAACACAGTAGGATAGAGGATGGAGAAACAGACTTACATATTTAGAAACTCGAATGAAACAAATATGATATGGTAGTTTTTTATAATTTTTTTTATGAGAGGGACAGGGGGAGAATTAGTCAATAAATAGTGCTAAGACAGTAAGTTAGCCACATGGAAAAAAAATCACACATACTCAAAAATCATTTCCAGGTACATTACAGGAAATGTGAAAGAAAAAGCTTTTAGAAGAAAATCTAGAAAAATATAGCAATGAGATAGAAATGGATCCCATTTTATAAAGAAAGCATGATCAATGTAACTACTCTGGACAAGAGGCTTTTAAGCATTTTTTGACGAGTTCACTGTAAGAAAGGCATTTTACATAGCAGTGTGTGTTCCAAAAACAAAAATTTCATGAAACAACACTTACCCTTAATATGAGGGAAGCATTTTGATATTTTTCTATTACATGCTAAAAAAATTTTTTAAAGTATGCAACAGAAGACTTGTAGAAAAATGTTCATCACGAGGCTGGGCACAGTGTCTCACGCCTGTAATCCCAGCACTTTGGGAGGACAAGGTGGGTGGATCAACTGAGGTCAGGAGTACAAGACCAGACTGGCCAACATGGTGAAACCCCGTCTCTACTAAAAATACAAAACTTAGCCAGACGTGGTGGCGCACACCTGTAATCCCAGCTACTTGGGAGGCTAAGGCAGGAGAATAGCTCGAATCCAGGAGGTGGACGTTGCAGTGAGCCAAGATTGCCCCACTGCACTCCAGCCTGGGTGACAGAGTGAGACTCTGTCTCAAAAAAAGAAAAAAAAAAAATGTTCATCATGACACTGTTATAACAGCAAAACACTAAAAACAACCCAGTGTTCATTATCAGTAGAAATGATAAATTGTGGTATACTGACATAATGGAATACTATAAAAAGTAAAAGAATCCCCAGCTTTAATCAGTGGTTCTCAAAGTGCGGACCCGTCCAGCAGCATTCAGCATTGGCATCACCTGCAAGTTTGTCAGCCATCCAAATTCTCCACCCCTCCCCAGACCCACCAAACCTGAAACTCTGAGGTGGGGCCCAACAAGCCGTATTTTATTTAGCAAGCCCTCCACCGGCGATTGTGATTCATGCTCCAGTTTGAGAGCCACTGTTACAGATGAATGTCAAAAACACCTTGAGCAAGAAAAGCAAGTCTCAGAAGAATACAAACAATATGACATTTGTTTAAAAGTCAAAAACTAAACAGCACAGTATCCAGATATACCTAAAAATGTGGTAACACTATAAAGAAAAGCAGGAAATAACTGATATAATCATTTTCTGGGAAAAAAGGATAAAGGAATTAAGGACCATGTTAACAGCCTCTAAGATAATGACAGTGTTTTTATTTCTTCAGCTAGGTGGTGGGTACAACAGTTTGTGTTTTTTTATTACTGTCCTTTAAAATATGTGTGTTGTAAATTATAATCATTATGAACGATCTCTTTTCTAAAAAGAAAAAATGCTGAACTGAGGTTGAGAATGTCAAGTCGTGAACATAGAATTATACCCCATGTGAACTCAATTCTAACAAAAGGCCTACAAAAAACTGAGTACACAGCAAGTGTTAAATATTTGTAGACTATTAAATGTTTACAGTGATTTGATATGTTTTTGCATTCTTCTCCATTCTTCCAAATTTCTCACAATGCATAAAACCCAAAAAGAATTTTTTATCTAGAAAGTATGAACAAATACAGTAGACTCTAAAATAATTTGGTGTCCACCTCACCATCACTCCCATTTCAGGCTTGGTCTCTTTTCCAGATTTAAAATTCAAATCCTGACTACACAGTTTAGCCTATGGAAAGATAATGGTCTTCCATTCTGGTCTCAAAATGTGTTTTTCCTCTCTAATTTTTCAAAACACTTCCATGGAACTCTACGCAGTTTTGCTTACTTCTCATCTCCATATCAAGGTATATAGCCAAGTTAGAATTTTTTTAAATTAAAAGCAATATATGTGTCATTTAGAACTAAGTAAAACTACACAAAAAAATCTCTTGTAAATCATACAAGGACTGCTTTAAGAAACTCATTTGTTTCTAATTTATTTTCTCCATTAGCAACGTGTCGCTAAAATCACAAGAGAATAGAGCATTGCTCATATGAATTAATTCCTATCCATCGGCAACAAGGTGAACCAAGGGTCGGCTACGGCATCCAAAGAAAGGCAATTATGCACAATGAGCAAAGGAGGTGGTTCGAGGTTGCACTGCCAAGAAATGACATATTCCAGTGGACTCAAACCACCCTCTTCAAATTTTGGCATTCTGTGGTATAAAAATAAAACCGAAGAACATTGAAAAGCAAAGCTTGCCACCTGCTGCCCACTGGCATAATCGTAAATGTTCAAATTGCGTCCATTTTTTTTTTATTTAAATCCTTTTACTAAATGATTGGCATGGATATTTCCATATTGCGTATTTATTCATTTTCACCAGTCTCTGAGAGGAAATGTCAGCCCCCCAGATTTTTAACCAGATGCTATTTCAAACCCTATACCATAATCAGCTATAACCAGTGCACCTCTAACCAGAAAGCAAACCCAACTTGCAAATGGTTATACATGTTGTGTACTGTATATAATAAATCCACCAAAATGCAATTGTGTTCATTATAGTATCCAGACCAGGGAAGAATTCCTTTGAAAATGTGCCAGCTCTGTCCTATGCTTCCAGGCCTGTCATCATTCTAGATGATATGGAATACAAAACCCTTTTTCTGATCCTTATAAATTTTAAAATCCAAACATTAATAGCTTCACTGCCTTCAGCTAGTTTATAAATAGTTGATATACATTCATACTACAAAATTTTAAGTAGAAGCCCAGCTAAAACGCCTCAAAGATCAGCTTTAAACATTTAAACTTAAATACCTTAATTATATTAATACCGACAAGTGTTTTCATGGGTTCTCAAAATGTTTTCAGTATTCTTTTTCATTTGAAGTTATTCTAAAGAAGTATGAGAAATAAATGCATTTTAGCCTTTTTTTTTTTTTTAGAACAACAATCCTTCAAGTCTTGTCTCTTTCTTCTAACTCTGTAGATTTGCGTATCCATGCCATCATTCCCTCAAAAACAATCCAGAACGCTGCTAAGGAGAAAGTGAAACTTTGAATTAAAGACGAAAATGCCATCTGAGAGAAAGATGCCCTAACAGCCAGTCACAAACCCAATTAGGAGGGTGAATGGTGCAAACACGACTCCATCCGCTCTCGTCCCCCAGGGAGCCGGGGAGGGGGTTAGGGCCGTGGCCTCTTGAGAGGCTTATGGCAAACAGTCTTATCACATCACATCGATAACTCCTGAGGCCCTTTGAAATACAACTTTAAAGGCTTCTGCCTGCTGAAATTGTCCATATGCAAAATAGCACCAAAGCTAGTTGAAGTTTTTTCGTTGTCTGGGAACTACTATAAAGCAGACAATAAAAAATAATTCATTTTCAAGACAGATGGCACGATAATGTTGCACTATTTTCTAGTGTGCATTTTTTCCTAAACACTAGAGGCAGCATCTCCATACAAAAAAAAGTCCATCCAGCTGCAGCCAGTTAGCTTTCAGATTGCTGTTTCTGTAGAACATCACACACATTAAAAAATAATAATAATAAATAAAAAAGGTCCCTTTTTTCCCCACCATAGTCAGCTCAACCCTTTCTTCTAAAACTCCATAGGAGCTATTATTTCATGCACTATTATTGTCAGTGTTTCTGATCTCTTTCCTGCTTGCATCTGATTGTTCACACCTGAGAACACCTAGAAGTGGTTTGTACTTGTAAAGTTAAAGTTTAGTTAGATCTTCCTACATGCTGTCTGCAATTCAGAAGGGTGCCTGGTGCACACAGGCAATGATACAGTAAGTTAATCCTTTAATTAATTGAATCCAGGCCCATTAACACCAGAACTGGGCTTTGACTGAACAGATAAAATATTTGACTTAATATCAACAGAGGGGACAGTAATTACATGTTTTGTCCTATAAAAATATAGCTCTCTACTAAAAATGAAAAAAAAAACCCCACTTATACTAGAAATGATGGAAGAAACATTCCAGTTATCAATTATTCATTGAAACTAAAGAATATTTAGTTTGGCTGCTAGCACAGTGCCTGGCACACAGTAATTATTCAATAAATATATGTGAAATTGAAAGTCCCAATCATTTCTGTTGGTTTCTTGTCAAAGACGTCCTAATGGAGCCTGATCAAATCCTTGTTTTTCATGAATATCCTAAATTATTTGAACATAAAGCTGAGCTTGATCAAATCCTTGTTTTTTATGAACATCCTAAATTAATCTAAACATAAAGCTGATATGGATATGTAAGTTTTTAAAAAGAAGCATAGCATTTCCTCACTAGGTATGAAAAGCATTTCTGATTCTGTGAAAGGCAATTACTATTATTTTTATCAAGCAGCATGTTACTACACTACTTCACAAAGCAAATCACAAAAACTTTCCTAGCAACTTTAGACCTTAATAGCTAAATTAAATGAATATAAGTCTGAAACAAAAACTGCTTTATTTATTAATAGTATCAAATAAACATGCAATTTTTGTGTCATACTGTTACTTATTTTATATTATTTTAAATAATAACTAATGAGAATGCAGTCCAGCTAGGAAGACATTTAGAGCCTAACAACCTGTTGGTTATTATACATCTGTGTGTGATTACCCAAGGTTCCTTTCCAGTTCACCAATACAGGATAATCAAAGATGTAGGACTTCTGTCACCTAAAGAAGGAGGAATATAGGTGAGTGGATCACTCCTAGTGTAGCAAGAAAAACATAGAGAAGATACACGGAGGTTGATATCGATAGGGGTAGAGATAACAAAAAGTAGTTATGGCAAAGCTGTAAAGCCAACAAAGGTAGAAAACTCTTGAACATTCGAAACAGGAAAAAAGACCTTGATTATTCTACAGAGCATGATGTGTTAGTTTGATCAACACAGAAAGAAATCAAATCTGGTTTTGATTATGGGTTGATGAATTTGAGTCTAGGGATAGAGTGGAATAAAGAACAGGAAGTCGTCAACGACATCCCTTACTTTCTTGTTCCTAAAGAGGATAAGATTACATATCATTCCATTTAACATAGGTAGAGAGATAGATCAACATTAGACTACACATAATTCCTTAACCTGAATCCAAAGGAATTGTTTTCTTGACTGGCAGTCTGAATCCTTCCTGTTTTAAAGGGAATTAGATCCCTCTCCTCTCAAGTCCCTGTGCAAGACAGACACTCTACAGGGCCAGCTCCTCTAGGCCTCCCTCTTCTCTCATCTGCCCAGCAGCCAGCCTCCCAGGCCTTCCCTCACACTCTCTTAGCATACCACCTGACCTGGCTTTCCGGGGTGAGCCTGACACTTCTTCAGTGACTATCAGAGCCATCTCTGTATTCCTCGGAGCCCCACACAGAGCTCCTCTGACGGTCAAGGCTTTCCATAATTGGACCTGCTCACCCAATCTCATTTCCTGCTATTCTTCAATCCCCACAAAGAGATCAATTCCCCAAAAGGAGAATCACTCCCACCCTATCGTCCACCTGTTATTTATTTAAAGGCCAGACTCTCCTTCACTTTTCCTTCTAACTCTGGTCAATGTTCCTTTAGTCCAGTCCTCCAGGCCCTGCCAATCTCCCTCTTTCTTTACCCACCATTAGAATTTATACTAGACACCACATAGTTTAGCAGCTTGTTAGGTATTATGCTATGTTATTCACTATTTTTCAGACACATTAGCCTGATCCCTCCAATTGGAGTACCTAGAACAGTAGTTGGTATGTGGATGGCACTCAGTAAATATCTGCTGATGGAATGAATGAATCAACTATTGAGAATCTGTGTTCTGGGGGCCAGGAGGACTGAGATTCTATCTTCACTATGGTGAACCCGAGATAACGCAACCAGTTAGAAATGCACAGAGAACTTGGAAAGTTATAGATGGTTCAGTAGTATATTACGATTTATGTCTGTGTAAGTCAATAAGCCTCTCAGAAGACCAAAGAATTCTGAAATAAATTACCCAGTCAATGAGTAACAGATTGTATTCTTGTCCTCATGGACAAGGGGGAATTTTTTACAATCCAATTTAAGACGTTTCTTCCAAATTTGAGGATTAAAAAAAAATCAGAGTACTAATAATATTTTTTGCATAAAAGTACCTTCCCTTGGAGAATTCTTAAATATTTGATAAAAACAATCTTTAACATGAAGAGCTCTTAGAAATTAAAGAAAATTATAAGCACATGTAACACAAAAGGGTATGAAGATATTATCCACATAAAAAATATGAAGGACTTATAAAAATGTGGAAAATGTTCAACCTCACTAAAAAAAACTAAGAAACACAAAATTATTTCATAAGGTGATAAGATCACACTTCATAAGACCATTCAGAGCCACTAAGACTTCACAGACAGCAATTTATTTATTAAAGATTCATTTGACAGAAGCCGCATTTAGTCTGCTTAAAATATTAAAGGAAAATAATCTAATAAACATAATGCCACTGACTTACATATTTACTTGCACACAAAAGTCACTAAATTAAATTAATACAAAGCAGCACGGCAACAAAGAAATTAATCAAGGAGACTGTGAAGTGTTTCAACTTTATGTAAAGCATTTCAAATATGCACACTAAATTTTCCAACTGTTTAGACTCACAGGTCACCTTTCAAGACGTTAAAGCAATTAAGGTGTGAAATGCCTGCCTCGTTACACGGAAATGGTTTTTTTTCTGAATTTTTTTTTAGCTCCTTCAAAATAGCTTCATTAAGCCAGGAGATAAATAGGAGCCAAGGAATGAAAGAGGAACGGAGAGGGAGAGAAAAGAGCTTCACAAATGGGGCAGGGGAAAATGGTTGCTTGTGCCCAGGGAGTAAGGAATGGGAATTGGAGAGTGTTTCCTTCCAAATTTCTTTTCTTGGAGTAAAGTGCATCCTAATGTCAAAATGTCTATGTCTTCTTCCTGTCTGAGTTAAGAACATCCTTCCTAGAAATATAATTAGGAAGGATTAGCTGCTGCATAAAGAGGCTTTGAACAAATTAAGGAAGACTGATGCCTCACTTCGAATGCTGTCCATCAAACCTCCAAATACTAGCACTTGGCAAAACACCAACGTCAGGCAAAGAAACAAAAGGCAGTGCTCTAAAAGCAATCAAAGTCATGCCTATGTCAAAAAAGCCCTTAAAAGAGAGTTTTTTAAAAAATAAATTCTGTGTCTACAGTAGACAGTCCAGCTAATTCTAAAGATTTGGGAACAGTTCTCTATATTGGTAACTGACTATAATGAATAGGTTGTCACATTTCCTTCATGAAACAGAATATGTTTTAGGTGAATCTTTATTGTTTTGAAAATGAACAATTTCTGCTCAAACAACAGTGGTTTACTTGAGAATTCATAAAATAACTACAATTTTTCACTCCTTTATGCCTTTTATTTGAATTTGGGGCTTCAAAAATACTGTGCAAAGTATTTTTCCATTATTTTGTGAAGCGGAGTCAGACACTGACATGTAAACGATGCAAGGAGAACATGGAACAAAAGGTCAGGAAGCCTGGGTTCAAGTCATAACTCTGCTGCAGCCCTGCTGAGTGACGGTGGGCCAGGCATTCAGACACTTGCAGTTATAAAACTTTATGGTTTGTACTGGTTGAAAATTCTGGAAAGTTGGAAGGGAAAGTTGTCCCTAATTTTTGTTCTCTTTTTCATTATGCTCAAATAATAACTTTCTTTTTTTTTTCTTCTTTTGAGATGGAGTCTCACTCTGTTGCCCATGCTGGAGCGCAGTGGCGCAATCTCAGCCCACTGCAACCTCCACCTCCCGGGTTCAAGAGATTCCCCTGCCTCTGCCTCCTGAGTAGCTAGGATTACAGGCGTGCACCACCACGCCCAACTAATTTTTGTATTTTTAGTAGAGACAGGGTTTCACCATGTTGGCCAGGCTGTTCTTGCACTCCTGACCTCAGGTGATCCACTTGCCTCAGCCTCCCAAAGTGCTGTGATGACAGGTGTGAGCCATCACGCCCGGACAAATAATAACTAGCAAGTGCCCAGGATAAATTCTATTCAAAGATACTAATATTGATTAAATATTTCTTCTGTGTTTTGGTAAGAGCTAACTCCATTACTCACACTACTCTAGAACTGTATGACCTCTAAGTGAAAAATAATTAAAGTTTGTCGAATGTCCCTGTTTGCTTTCTACCAGCACTTGAGCCAAACTTGTGTCAAGGTTCATATCAATATTTAATTGAATACTCATGAGCACTAGAAAATTTCAAGCCCATAAACTGGATTTATAGTACCAGTTTCAGTAACTTTCCCAAAAGGCTGGCTGCCTGGGCTTCGCTGTCACCCTTTTCTTTGTTAACATGCCTTATGTCTATCACAGCCATTCTAAGTGCAAGGAGCAAGAAGACTCAACACTGCAAGGTCAAGAACATAAGATACAGAAAATTAAATATGGTCTGATCAATGAAAAACCCTTATGACATCCAGAGATATACAAGAAGTGGGTCCCATCATTCGCTACAAGTACCATAAAGAATGGGATGCCACAGCTGAACTATTTACTGGCCTGGGATGGTGACCAGGATGATTAAGTAAAGTTTTGCTAATTCCAATCAGCGACTTTTTGAATTGGTTTCCTGGGATACAGCTGGGATTACAGGCGCTCGCCACCATGCCCAGCTAATTTTTGTATTTTTAGTAGAGACAGGGTTTCACCGTGTTGGCCAGGCTGGTCTTCAACTCCTGACCTCATGATCTGCCCACCTCAGCCTCCCAAAGTGCTGGGATTACAGGTGTGAGCCACCGTGCCAGGCCTCTCACATAGTTTTGAAGAGATTAAATGAGACAACACTCAAAAAGTACTCAGAATTGTGTCTGGCACAGAATAACTGGTCATATTAACTACTATTATTACATAGCACCAAAACATTATCCTGATTTCTTTCAATTGTATTAGGGAGCAAACTCTATCCCAACGCCTCCCATTTTTAGATACAAACTTTGAGTTTCCACCAGACCCAGCGATGTGAGCAGAAGTGTGAGGCAGTGACCTCCCCAACTCTGTCCTTATCTCTCCCACCTTGATGCCATGGTCTACTCTTCTTCCGAACTCAGTCTCAGGAGGAAAAAATTAAGAGCTGCTCACTTCCAGCTCCTCAACACACTACCTCACCTCACCATTTTCCCCATGTGTCTGTTTTTCTCAAACAACAAAATAGGTCTGACCAACAGCTAATGATATGATCAAACTTTACATGGTTTTCATGGATTAGGAAGTCCTTCTCAAACTACCACACTGCTATATCCAGTCAGGCTTGGTGATTATTTCAAAAAGGTCTTCTTGTAGAATTTCTTTTTCTTTTTCTTTTTTCTTTTTTCTGAGATGGAGTCTTGCTCTGTCGCCAGTCTGGAGAGCAGTGGCGCGATTTCAGCTCACTGCAACCTCTGCCTCCCAGGTTCAAGCGATTCTCCTGCCTCGGCCTCCTGAGTAGCTGCGACTACAGGCGCGTGCCACCACGCCCCGCTAATTTTTGTATTTTTTTTAGTAGAGAAGGGGTTTCACCATGTTGGCCAGGATGGTCTTGATCTCTTGACCTCATGATCCAGCTGCCTAGGCCTCCCAAAGTGCTGGGATTACAGGTGTGAGCCACTATGCCTGGCCTTCTTCTAGAATTTTCACATATACATATCTACACAGCAGTATTAAGAGCCAAAAAATAGTCAAAGGGTATAAAATGTTAGTTACGAGGGATGAGTAAGTTATAGAGATCTAACAAAGAGCATGGTAACTACAGTAAATAATACTGTATACTGGTAATTTGCTAAGAGAGTAGACCTTCAACATTCTCACCACAAACCAAAAATGGTAACTATGTGAGATGAGAGATATGTTAATTAGCTTGATTGTGGTAATCATTTTACAATGTGTACATATTTTAAAATATCATGTATACTGTAAATACATACAATTTTTATGTGTCAATTATACCTTAGTCAAGCTGGGATAAAAAGAGCCAAAAATTGAAAAAAATCCAAACATCCATCAAGAGCAGAATAAATAATGAATTGTGGTATATTCACATGATGTGGTAAGCATTGGCGGTATAATATAAATGAGCAAGCTATAGTCACACAACTGCATAGATGAATCTCAGACATAACACTGAGTGAAAAAAAACACGCCGTATTATTTACATACAGTTCAAACACAGGCAGAACTGATCTCTGGCATTAGAAGTTAAGAGAGTAGCTCCCTCTGGTGAGGAGGAAGATGGTAGAGTCTAAGAACAAGGGGCTTTGTGGTACTGGAAATGTTCTATTTAATGTTGATGGCACTTACATGAATATGATTTCACTTTGGGATCATCACTAGACTGTACACTTTTGACTTTTGTACTTTTCTGTATGTAATTTCAATTTAACGTCCATCTTTTTAAGTTAAATAAATGTGTATAACACAATAAAATCAGTGATTGGTTCAAATTTTTAGTTCGCATCCCATCCCCAGGTGTCATGAATTGAGCACTGAGCACCTTGGAGTGAGTTCGTTTTGTTCAACTTTCGTTCACTGCCTTTTTTTTCCACATAATAAAGTCAGGATCAAAACCTTCAACTACCTCATAGACTTGTTGGGCAGACCACATACCATAAGGAACGGAAAGTACTCTGCAAAATGTTCAGGGCTTTACAAAGGCAAATGCTATTATTCCACGAGAGAAGGGTACCTCCTGCAATATAAGCATTCGTGAAACAATCCACAGACAAGGATTTAGACATTATTAACACTTATTTTCTCCAGGCAAAACTCTAAATATATACATTTAGAGTACAGGAAAGCACACGAGAGAAACCTGGGAGAGAGTTGGTGGGGTTGAGTTGGGGGTTCAATATTCAGCAAGGTCCCCTCCTACAGTCTGAGAGATCATTTAAGGAAATCGTCCGTTTGAGTACTGACCAATTCCTTGGATCCTTTAATAAGTTCAGACAAGGTCCCAGTAATAACTATCAGTACTGCAACAAGCTTGAACTCTCTCCCCAAAGTGTTTAACTATTGGCATAGCTTTATAATGGGATTTTTTTTCCTTTACTACAAATATAGGGAATGAGCTTACGTTTTATTGTTACTGTTGTCAATTAGGAGGTGGCATACTTCAAGGAACATCCCAGAAGTTCTTCCATCCTTGGAAATATCATAGCATTAAGTTTTTGAAGACTCAGGACCACACTCAGGACCATAAGAAACTTCATCTTTTTATTACTCTTTATTACAGAAAATTTCAAAAATATAAAAAGAATTTTGTAAGAAACCCCTATGTACCCATCATCAAGCTTCAATAATTACCACCTCAAACCAATCTTATTACTTCTTTACCTCAACCCACTGGATTATTCTGAATAAAATCTCACATATCATATCATTTCATCTGTAAATACTTTAACATGATTCTCCTCCTTATGAACATTACAATGCCATCATCACAGCTCCCAAAATCAACAATCATTCATTTATATCATCAAATTTCCAATCAACGTTAGCATGTTCATGACTGTCCTATAAATCGTCGTTATCTTTTTCTTTTATTAACAGTTTGTTTGAATCAGGATAGAAACATAATCCAAATACTGTGATTGGTTAATGTGTTTCTTAGGCCTTGTTTAAGCTACGAGGCCTCCCTCCATTACTTTTTTCTCTATTTTGTGTCTTTTTGGAATTGTTTTGTTGAAATCTTAGTAGCTTGGTTTTCAAGCAACCTTTAGAGCTTTATATTATCTTATATTACCATTAATCTTCATCTTTATCAAGTTCTAATTAAATCATATCCTAAATATGGTCATTTTTAAATACGTCCACGAATTCCTCGATATTTCTCCATTTAAGTAGTGCAGCATACTTCTACTCCCTCTGAGTGAGGACTAGACTTAGCAACTCACTACTAATGAGTACAATAAGGTGAGCGTGAAGGTGTGGCATCCTTAAGACCAAGACCATAAAGGCACTGTGGCCTTCTCCTCGCTCTCCCTAAGCTAGGATCACTCACTCTGGGAGAAGCTTATGGCCACATTGTAAGGACACTTAGGCTGCTCTACAGAGAGGTCCACATAGAGAAGAAGTGAAACTTTCTGCCAACAGCCAGTGCCAGGGCTAAGGCCTCCTGCCAACAGCCATGAAACTGAGCCATCTTGGCAGTGGATTCCCCCGCCCCAGTGGAGCCTTCAGATGACTGCCACCCCTGCTGACTGCTTGGCTGCAGCCCCTGGATTCCTGACACAGACTGTCAGTCAATAAATGTATGTTATTTTAGGTTGCTAAATTTTGGGGTGATTTGTTACACAACCAAAGAAAACTAATATGCCAGGCTACCTAGCCTCACATCATTGCCTCCCCTGGATACACCCTTCTCCAGTTGTATGTATCTGAATTCAACCATCTTTTCTCAGACACCTTCTCTAAGGAGCCATCCCTGGACTCCACTGTACTAACACTCCAAAATCTGGAAACAACTGCTCTTTCCTTTGATTTCCTAAGGAACTTTATTTGTATTTGGTTCTAAATCAAGTTGCCTAAAACCAATTCAGCCAAAGGTAAAACCAATTCATCTAATCTCCACCTGCCTAAAATACGTGCTTTTAACACTACAATTTTGCCAAACTAGCTGCTCCTCAAACACCCCAGGCACACTCCTGCCTCAAAGCCTCTGCCTCACCCCCACATATCTGCAGGGTTCATGCCCTTATCGCAGGCCTTTGCTTAAACGCCTCTCAGTAGGGTCTTCCCTGGCAGCCTATTTAAAACTGCCACACTCCTCACTCCTCCCCACCACACACCAACCCAGCATGTCCTATCTACTAATGCAGTTTTATTTTCTCCACAGCACTCATGAATATCTAATGTATATTTTAATTATGTCATTTATCAACTGTCTCTCCCTCTCTAAACTGTAAGTTCCACTTTAGTTGCCTAGTGTTATCTATCCTTAGCTCCCAGGACTGTGCCCTCATACACAAAATATGCTCCATAAATACTTGTTGAATAAGTGATCAAGATGATAGCACTTCATGTGACACACAATGAACGTAACACTAAACATTTTGGCATGTTAGACATATTTATGTATATAGTTGAATACTTTAAGGAGGCTTAATCAATCTCCTCCTTTACTGGTTAAACACAAAACCTGAAATACCCTAAAATAGGCAATCTTAAAGATAAGGATTGTAACATTTCTCAAAAGTAGCCAAAATGGGCCTATCACATGTGATTCCTTGGCCATTTGATTAAACATGACTCACTGTGATTATGTCATAATCTAAATTAATCAAAGGGCTAATTGTATAGCTTTGTATAGTTTCCTTTGTATAGCTCATTTGTCATTTCAAAGTCTCCTTAAGAGCAGGACTGGATCTTGTACATCTTAATCTTCTCTGCAGTGACTAGATAATGGGGCAATCTATACAGTTTATTAATATCAGGATTGATAGCACCCAAGGCCATCTCTTCTCATCTCTTCTCTTTACTTAAAAGCACACCAGTAGGCACACCCATATACACATGCCTATAACAATGCTACCATAAAAAAGCATCTTCATTCAGCAGATGAAGTCTCCAAAGCAAACTGCCTAACGACTTTATTTTACCAAAGCTGAGTCAGAGCTGAAACCTTACCCTCCTCTTTGACTCACAACATTCTTGTCTAAATTACACCACGGCTACCAAAAGGAAGGAAAAAAAATAGACTGTTCCTTTATCTGACATCCGACATATGGTTCTTACTAACAATCCATATATATACATCATAGAGGGTCAAATTCTAACAGTGTGATGGTGATATGCAAGATGAATAATGTTGCTTGTAAATTACTTTACAGTTTATGTAAGTCATAATGCTAGAAAAAACTAATTGCAATTCACAGTAATCTGACTCTTGATCGCCAAAGCATAGTTCAACACAGAATTGTTTTTTGTTTTTAATATCCAAAACAATGCTGGAAGGGAGACGTCTAGCTATGATATAATCAAAGCTTTATATCGTTCCAAGGACACAGTTATATTCATGTTCTGGCACACACAAAAAAGCACTACTATCCTTTAGAGAAAAAGTTAGCAAACTACAGTTCATGGGCCAAATCCAGCCCATATCCTTAACATATGGCCCACAAGTTAAGGATAACTTTTATGTTTTTTAATGGTTGAGAAAAAAATTTTAAAAAGAATAATACTTCATGACCTGTGAAATTTATATGAAATTCAAATTTCAATGTCCATAAAGTTTTATTAGAACACAGTCACACTCATTAATTCGTACACTGTCTATGGCTGCTTTTGTGCTACAATGGCAGAACTGAGTAGATGCAACAGAAACCATATGTCCCACAAAGCTAAAAATATTTACTACCTGCCCCTTTACAGAAAATTTTTGCCAACTCCTTCCTTCAAGGCATGGATGCTGAAACCTGACTGCCTCTGTTTAAATTGTAATACTGTCACTTACTAACTGTGGGACCTTGAACAAATTACTTAACCACTCTGTACCTCAGTCTTCTCATCTGTAAAATGGGTTTAATAATGTTACCTTCCTTATAGGGTCCTTGTGAGCTGTAAGTGAACGATACACAATAGGCGTTTAAAAGAGTACCTGGCACATAGTAAGCCCTTACTAAGTATTAGCTACACCTATCTTACCTTTGCTTCTTGTTGAGGGCTGCAGAATGTGTTTTCCAATAGCAAAGTAGCATTTCAAACTAGTCCCTAAATCTAGCTACCACAATAGAACTGAAGTATTATGAGACAAGAAGAAATTAGAGAAAAATGAAGAAAAACAGAAAAAAAAAAAGAGAGAGGATTGAGGAGGGAATAGGAGAAAAGAAAAAGACCACACTCAGAAGAAACAGTAGGTGGTCTATTCAAAGGGGAAGTAGAAATAAGGATAATTTCATCTATAGCAACAGACTGAATAACTTCTGTGGGCTGACTGGATACTAATCACCATGTGGAAGCTGTCTCTACAGAGGGAAGAAGCATTCTAAATTCCAAGCAAGTGACTTACAAATGAACTGCTACGTCAAGCCCATTTTTAAGTTGGGAACTTCCTGTATTTTACATTCCTAGACAAATGACAAGTGATAGTTGCAGTACATTCTGCATCTTATTATCCATATAGAATAGCTCATTAAGAGGAGACAATTTGTTTAAGGACCCGGTGCAGCTGAGTGGCTGCTTGTAATGCAACTCAGAGAACGGGGTAATCTTTCTTCTCTGAGTTCTCATTTTGTTCAGAATAGCACTTACTTCCTAACACTGAGAAAAAAAAAAACCTTGTTCCCATAAACAGAAAACAAGCTCATTCACCAAAAATGGACCCACACGGCAACTGCAAGATAAACATGGTGTTAACAGAAGGTACGCTTAACCTGCTACTGAGGTTGAGAAATTCTCTCTTTGCAAGGACTCCCTTTCATTTGAATAGTTTCTCTGTGCAAGCTGAGTTTTTACCTTTTCCAGATAACTTTAAAAATAAGTTTCTTTTTTTTAATTATTATTTCAAAACTCTATAAAGCAGCTCCCCCCTCAAAAACAGAATTTTTTAACTAACAACTTTATCACAAATAACTATTTTTATCATTCCCTTCCAGTCTTGATCCCTATAATCCTCATGGTTGCCATGGGTTGTACTTAATGGTAAATTTTCCTGCAGAGGCGAAATACACACATCAAATATTTTTAAGAGATTCCATGTGTAAGCCTAACGTGTAAAGCCTTAAGAAAGGAAAGAAAAACATTATTATCCAAGTGATTTCTGCAAATTGTGCAGGAAAGGGACAGTGATTTAAAGCAAGGCATCCAAGAGAGTAATTAAGATGATCCTTAGCTAAACGAAAGTTCGAGACACTCACTGAGAATGTATCTGCTGAGGGAGTCCCACTGAAGGCTTTGGCTTGAGAGTCAAGGTCATCTGGGCCACAGGGCTGACTCTTGGTAGCGTGTCTGCCTTCTTAGACGAAGTATGCTTTGCTGCTTGCTCAGGAGGGCCCCACGAGGAGGCAGCCCCAGGACTCTGCCCTCCAAAGACTGGTGACGAGGTGTCCTGGGCAGCTATTGTTTCACAGGCTTTGCCCTTGGTCCCTGGTTTACACACACAGAGTTGTGGCCGGAGACACATCCCTCCATTCTGACATGGCGGAACACAGCTAGCTGCAGAAAGAAAACAGAAGGCACGGCTTTGAAGAACAACATTGTAGACTTCCTAATTTTTCCAAAGGGTTAACAGTAGCATCAGGTTGTTTGTTCTCCAATAAAAAACCACATGAATACTCATAAGGAGGAAGGGGGGGCAGTTGGGTGGAGGAGGGGGAAGAGAGCTAATATTAATGGCTTCCTATGTGACAGGCACTGTTCTAAAATATATAAACAAATTTAATCTCCCAGCAACGTGTTTTGTAGATATTTTATTGTGCCCACTTTACAGATGAAAAAACAGAAACAGAGATTAAGTGATTTGTTAAACATCACATAATTATTACTCAGTAGAAGAGCTCGGATTTGAAACCAAGTGAGCCAGCTCCAAAGCTATCATTCTTAACCATTTTACTGTATCTGCCTCCCAGAAATGCATCAGAAAATCCAGGAAAAATCGTAAGAAAAGCTCTGCCATTATTTTAAAGTTATGTTCTGTGGCTTAAATTTAAATATACGTTTAACTTAAAATTTCAGTTAAAAATTTTTAAGCCTAAGTTTTTTGCCAAGACTTGGCAAAAAACAAAAGTTCAGTCCAATCCCCAACCCCAAAAAGTGCTCTCCTACAGACCTCATGTTGTATAGGCTATCAGATCTTTGAGAGACTGTGTCAGAAATTTAGTCCAATCTACTCTTTGACATATGAGAAAACGAGAAAACCAAGGGCAGAAAGGTTAAGAGTCGCCCAAAATACACCTGCTAGTTTGTATAAAAATTCAGTGTGCTAGGCACCATTCCTAATTTAATAATGAAAGGCAACCAAAAAGAAACAACTTCTTTATCTCCTATTTGCAAGGATGTATGTACTCTGAATCACCACACTCACGACCAAACAGAGTTTTAAAGTTATCAGGCCAGGCACAGTGGCTCACGCCTGTAAGCCCATCACTTCAGGATGTCATGGTGGGAGGATCGCTTGAGCCCAGGAATTTGAGATTAGCCTGGGCAACACAGTAAGACCCTGTCTCTACCAAAAAAAAAAAAAAAATTAATTAGCTGGGCATGGTGGCACGCACCTATAGTCCCAGCTACTCAGGAGGCTCTTGAGCCCAGGAGGTCGAGGCTGCAGTGACCATGATCACGGCACTACACTCCAGCCTAAGCAACAGAATGTAACCCAATCTCAAAATTAAAAATTTAAAAAGAAAAGTTATCAGGGCTGTGGGTCATTAGTAGAGTAAGTAGGTTTTATGATAGGCAAAAGATGCCTTCTAAGTTTAAGGCATCTAAACTTAGAAGTTTAGATGCTACTGGCTGGGCACAGTGGCTCATGCCTGTAATCCTAGCACTTTGGGAGGCTGAGCTGGGCGGATCACTTGAGGTCAGGAGTTCGAGACTCGCCTGGTCAAAATAGTGAAACCTCATTTCTACTAAAAATACAAAAATTAGCCAAGTGTGGTGACAGGGGCCTGTAATCCCAGTTCTCGGAAGGCTGAGGTAGTACAATCACTTGAACCTGGAGGACAGAGGTTACAGTGAGCCGAGATGGTGCCACGCATTGCAGCCTGGATGACAGAGGGAAACTCTGTCTCAAAAAAAAAGAAGTGTACATGCTACTGACTTAAGTTTTATTATGTAATGTCATAAGCTTATGGCCATGATTCCTTCAGTCCCTTCATTATTTGTTCAAATACATTTATTATGCTGCCCTGTTGCTGTCAGCTCACCTTTTACATAAACTGTTGGTCCTGAGGCAGATCACACTACCAAGTCTCCCATAAAGTTCAATACAAGCTTCAGTCCACCAAGCAATTACAAAATAGACAAGCAAAACGAACAATAGGAGACTCGGTTATGAAGATCCAAAAGACCAAGACCTAAAAGCCTTGAAACCTATTGATTTTCTATAAAAGAGAGAAGATACTTTTCACATCTTTCTACAATATGATGCCTATTCATTACAGCAAGTAATGATTTTTCTAAAATGGCCCTTGGGTGTCAGAATACCAAGCTGACAAATTTTCAGAAAGTTGGGAAGGATTCTTTAAAAGAAAAAAAAAATGGAGCCAGCTCCCTAGGTGACCTTGGAGTAAGCCACTTAACCTTGGCCTCTGCACTTGTGTATGTTTGGGGGTTATGAGGAGGGCAGCAGTGATTTGTTCTAAAATGGTCTCCACAATATGAGAATAAAGGCTGTTCCCACACTCTGCTTCTAGAATTCTAATTCAAAAGCTCTATGCTTCTAGAATTCAGAATTCTAACTATCAAGAGTTTCCTGACCAACTGAGCAAACTTTGTTGCTATATCTGAGATGCTGTCCTGGGTCCCTGCTCAGCCATGGTTATTTCTGGAGTGTCACAGGAATGGGAATGGGATCCACCCAAGAGAACGGAAGTGGCCACAGCAAAGACTGAGCTGGGCTTTCAAAGCTGTGCCTCTGCCTGAGCTCACCACCCAGGCACTTTCATGTGTGCCCTCTCGTAATGCTTTCAATTAGAAACATGTTTCTTTTTAACATCTGAGAATGATTTCCACTTCTCCTCCCGCCCAAGGTACAATGCAAATGTCTTTTCTACCAGGAAGGCTGTTTGGTGCAAAAGCTGGCACCTAGGTGGAGGCCAAGGACTGACATCCTCCAACGTACCACCAAGAATGAGCCGCAAGAACCTGTTTTAAGGAAGACATGGATGGTTAGCAAATTTTTTAACTCTTCAAATTTTTCATGTGGTAGGGTAAAGGGGGTGGGGAGACGGTCATAAAAGATTTAAAAAAAAAAACAAAACTTTGCACTTACAAATATTTTCTACTGGAAGAAAAATAAAGAACATGTTACATAATATTACGGCTATGTATATAATACCACCCTTTGTAGTAAATTTTAAAAGGACAATTAGGAGAATGAAAAGACAATTTTCTCTTCTACCTACCCTAACTAGACTCAGACAGGTGCCCCCTAGAGCATGGAGATGAGGAGGGGCTGGATTGAATTGGAGGAGGACAGATTCCCTAACTCCCAAGAGAAGCCCCTCATCTGACATAAAAAGCAAAACTTTCACTTTGGGAGGCCGAGGCGGGCGGATCACAAGGTCAGGAGATCGAGACCATCCTGGCTAACACGATGAAACCCCGTCTCTACTAAAAATACAAAAAATTAGCCAGGCTTGGTGGCGGATGCCTGTAATCCCAGCTACTCGGGAGGCTGAGGCAGGAGAACGGCGTGAACCCAGGAAGCGGAGCTTGCAGTGAGCCGAGATCGCGCCACTGCACTCCAGCCTGGGCGACAGAGCGAGACTCCGTCTCAAAAAAAAAAAAAACAAAAAACTCATGTCCTTCTACCACATTTATCAAGCCCTTTTTCCTATGATATTTGGACCCATGCAGTAGCACTTCTTACATGACAGCAAGCATCAGTGGTTCTCACAGTATGGTGCCCGGGCCAGCAGCATCATCTGGGAAAACTTTGAAACTACATATCCTTGGGCTGCCCCACACCTGCTAAATCTGAAACTGGAGCCCAGCAATCAGTGACTGCCCTCCAAGCGACGTCGATGCACACTCAGGTTTGAGAATCACTGACACACAGCATTTGGAAACAGGTCTTCCAGCAGCAAGTTTCTGAGGACTTATATTTTTATACTTGCAAGTTTTCACGCTGTAATTGCTTTTAGGCTATTGAATTCTTGGCTATGATAAAAGTGTTTTATCTTGCCATTTTTATTGCAATTTTAGATGTCATTTTCCATGTCTATACACTGCCAAAAGTCTACACATTTGTCCCCATCTACTTCACGGCCAGTGCAAAAATGCATAGCATTTATGTGAAAACTGTTATTATAACTAAGGTGTTGGACTATGTGGAATATTATAAATATTGTCACAGAAGTACCTTTTATTTTTATTTATTTATTTATTTTTTGAGACATAGTCTTACTCTGTCACCCAGGCTGGAGTGCAGTGGTGCGATCTTGACTCACTGCAACTTCCGTCCCTCAGATCAAGCGATTCTCCTGTCTCAGCCTCCCAAGTAGCTGGAATTACAGGCATGCATGCCCAGCTAATTTTTGTGTTTTTAGTAGAGGCAGGGTTTCGCCATGTTGGCCAGGCTGGCCTCGAACTCCTGACCCCAGGTGATCCGCCCACTTCAGCCTCCCAAAGGGCTAGGATTGTAGGCATGAGCCACTGCCCCCAGCCAGCCAGAAGTACTTTTTAATTTAATTTTATTTTTTCCCCATCAGTGGATTCTGCTTTTTCCTGGCCAGCACTGTGCTGTGGTTCAGCTCGATGAGTGGAGGCTGAGTGGAGGCTAGATCAAGATCTTATCAGTGGGTTGGGCTGTGGTTCTCAGGCTCAGCTGCACATTAGAATCACCTGGGGAACTTTTAAAACTCCCCAAACCCAGGCCTAACTCCAAACAGATTAAATCAGAGTCTCTAGCGGGGGAGGGCTCCAGGCTTCAGTACTTTTTTAACTCCCCAGGTGACTGAAATATACAGCCAAGTCTGAAAAGTAGTAGGTTAGGAACAAAAACCTAATCCAGGCTTGCAGACAGACTAGTCTTCTAAAATGCTACTCTTTGAATCATTTTTTTCCCTTTCATTCAAAAACTTTCCACACATTTTAGCTGACCAAGGGTAAATATTAAGGCCATCTACATCTAACCCAAACCCCCTTTTCCACCCTCACTTCTCACTGGTCTGCCCCTGCAGAAGCTCACCCATCCTCTGGGATTCCCACCTCTTTGTCTCTGCACAGAGGGAGCCCTATGCAGGAACACAGGCCCCTCAATCCAATGAGAACAATTAAAACCTCCAATGCTTCAAGCCCACCCTTCTCCCACCCTTCTGTATGAAGTCTCTCCCAAATGTCCACTGACAGGGTTTGGTATGAGTCCTACCAAATCTCCTGTTGAATTATAATCCCCAGAGTTGGAGGTGGGGCCTGGTGGGAGGTGACTGGACTATGGGGCAGAGATGGGAGGTGATTGGACTATGGGATGGGTTAGCACCATCCCATCCATGCTCTTCTTGCAATAGTGAGTGAGTGGGTGATTCTGAGATCTGGTTGTTCAAAAGTGTGTGGCACATCCCCACTCTCTCTCTTCCTCCTCCCCCAGTCATGTGATGTGCCTTGTTCCCCCTTTTCCTCGTGCCATGATTGGAAGTTTCCCGAGGCCTCCCCAGAAGCACAAGCTGCTATGCTTCCTGTACAGCCTGCAGAACCATGAGCCAGTTAAACCTCTTTTCTTTATAAATTGCCCAGTCTCAGGCATTTCTTTATAGCAGTGTGAGAAGTGACTAACAGACCCACCCACCCAGCCCTATCACGACCTTTGTACCATCTGGCTCTTGTCCACTGTCATCATTCACATTCCACATGCTAGTCAACTTCTTACAGTTCTCTCCTATTTGCCAACTAGGTTATAAGCTGTGAGGTCAGTTAAGTGGCTTATGCAGAACTTTCTGTAGCCTGGGATAGGAGCCTAAACTTGGTTGACTGACTGATATAAACATAGAGGCACTACTTTCCAAATGATGCTGGGGGATTTAAGGACGTCTATAAAGGAAAGATGGCCAATGGTCTCTTAATTCATTACATGATAACATCTACACTTGCAGACTTGATTTGCGATTTATTCAATCAAGCAGTCTCCAATCCTTCAAAGCAGATGTTTTTCCATCAAAATTAAATTCAAGTAAACTCTGCAAAGACACAAAGTCTGTAGTGACATTTAACCTTATGTTATAGTTACAGATAGAAACAAGTTCAGAAGCCAGATCCAATGTGTTGTAGAGGAACTCTGAAGAGTAGCGACAGTGAAGCAAACTGGTCAAGGTCAAAGAGAAGAGAACATCACAAGGGGCATAACATTTAGGAGGTTATTGTAGGCATTTAGGACATTGAGTCCAGCCTGTGCAACATAGCAAGACTCCATCTCTTAAAAAAAAAAAAAAAAAAAAGTGGCCAAAACTGCCACCAAGACAGCGATGAACTCAGATAGTGGGCTTGCAGAAAGCCCACTGACATCAAGATCTAGGTGAGCAGGTTAAGCAACAAAACCCTACGCCATCCTGGCTACCAGGTTGGTCTTCTGAAAATATTTTCATCATTTGAAACAGTCAAAATTGAGTTAATTCTCAATCTGTGCGCCAAGTAGTAAAGAGTCTCAGATGTCTTTCACATTTGTATATACTCCAGTTTGACAAGCTGATCCTAGAGTTCTTTAAAAGTTCAGCGATTGTATTTTTAGGAAGTAACCCATGCCCTGAAGCTCAGCTTCTACTGCTTTTAATTCTAAAAAAGTAACCCTTAGTTATATTTAAAACTTGTCTCAGTCCACACAGTGCAAACAGTGTGACACTCTGCCCCTTGCCTTTCTCTCCAAACAAGTTGCAGCATGTCTACCGCATGTGTCCTGGGGAGAAATGTGAGTCTAACTGTGTCTTCTGTGATCAGAGACAGCAGGTGAGAAATTGCTTTGCTGTGTGTGTCTTCACAGTAATTCCCAGCTGCCCTTTGAAGTTATTCAATAACACTAAGTGATATCAGATCACAAGAAATATAGCATGAGGTCACACATTTTAGTCTACTCTGTCTGCTTGCTCCTTGTACCAAACCCAAATAAATGCTGTTGTTTCGTTGTAAATGTCTCTGGGTCAGCCTCCTCTAAAATCCCTAAAGAGAAAAAAAAAATTAGCATGACATCCCAATGCCTTTTCTATCCAGTCTTCTGGAATAATGAAGAATTCCACATAACAAAATTTTCTAATACGTGAACCATGCCCATCAATCACCAATATATTTAATAAATCTGTACAGGTCTTTCATCCTTACGAAAATCTATTTGAAACCTGTGAGGGATGGGTATTTGCTTTCATTGTTCTCTCTCTTCCCTCGGAGTCAGACCGTCAAGTCACACAAGCATTCTTTCCACCCTATTTTCCTACCCTATTTGCCTTTCTAATCTACGAGTAACAACTTCACCAACCAGATAGTTGAGCATAGCAAAAATTAAAGGGACTACAAGTCACAAAGGCTGGGTACAGAATCTCATGTTTCATTCAGGAGTTTAATGCCTTTATGTCAAGTACACAGCCCCAGAATTCCCAGCTCCCCAAGAGCTGTGTTCTGGAAGCTTGAAGTTTTCTAAACCTAAGCTCAGCAGGAGTGGTTTTAACCATGTGATGTAATTTAAAATAGGTGGTCAGCTGGGGCCAAACACACTCTTCCCAATACCGTCAATAGTTGTAAAAGCACTCACAGAATATAATGTAATTAAATCACAAGTCATGTAATACAAAACAACCAGCAGTTTTCCTGGATTGTTTCTGATCTTATTACTGCCATGTATAACTTTTTTAATCACAGGCATTCAATGAAAAAAAAGAAAAAGTTAAAATATCTATCTACAGTTTAGTGTATATAAGCATTTAACATTAATTAAAATAGCAAAAGGGAAAAAATAACCCAGAAAAAAAATTTTTCTGAAAATGCTATTATATAAAAAAATTAATAAAAGTTGCCTCTAACAAACGAAGACCAAAATCAAAAAATGAAAAAAAGAACAGAAATAGATAATTTAGACAGAGGGAAATGAAATTAGTAAATAAACTTATAGGGTAATGTCCAAATTAACAAACTCATCAAAAGAAATGAACACTAAAACAAGGAGATACATCACGGCTCATTTTTTAGAAAATATAAATATTAGTACTAAGTGCTGCAAAGGAGGTAAGGAATATGGTACAAGCCTTTTTAGAAAGCAGTTTAACAACATGTTTCAAATATTTCAGTAGCCTCATTTTTAGAAATTTATTCTAATAATCAAAAAAAGGAAATAACTGGGCATACATATATGTAGGTGTCCACAGCAGTGCTATTTGTGCCAAGAAAAAATTTAAAAGAACCATAAAGGTTGAGTAGAATATGGTATTAACAGCCATTCAAAATTAGAACTATAAAGTGATACTACCAGCTTTTAAAGCATTGATAATGTGAATTAAAACACGTTATTTCATTATTCACTGCCATTCATTCCTTAAGCACCTTCTCTAATAGTATAATTTTACTTTGTGCATTCATGCTAGTATGTATGTATGATGAGTACATATTTTTGACAAATCTTGGGTTTTACAGACTGTAAACTATTATGCACATATATTGCTATAACTGTTATCTTTAGAGTTCATTCAAAGGAAGACAATACCTTTCTAAATAATCTTTAAATTTGTTTTAATCCCATCCATGTTATCTTTATTCATCCAATTCAGCCCCCTCTTAAATGCCTGCATTGTGTCAAGAACTGCAGACAAAAGATGGAGACAAATTTCTTGCTCTCAAGGAGATCAGAGTCCAATAGGAAAGACACAAGTACAGAAAAAGAATCACCATACAGCTACGTGTCATAATAATAAAGGTGTAGAAAGAGGAACATGGCAGCCTTAATTGGACAATTGGCAAATATTTGTAAGTTATTATATTCAAGGGACCATAAAGAATACAAAGAATTCTTAGAAATGGTTTGTTTCCTTGAGGAGCTACTACCGAGCCCAAGACAGAGAATCAAAAAATGTGACTACACACCTCCTTGCCCAAGCTCATCTACTGATGAGCAGACAGGTACGAGAGGGAGCTATGCTCTGGGGTCACAGGGATTTGAGTGTGAAGCCCCCCCCCACCCCATCCTAGCTCTGTGCCCTTGGGCAAGTGGCCAAGTTTGACTCATGCCTTATTCATTCAACAAAATACTGAGTGGCAATTCTATGCTCAATTTTGCACCAGGCACTGTCATACGCCCTGTGGCTAGAACTGGAAACAGAGATGATGTTTTTACATCCTTCACAACCCCCTGGCATTCACAACCCAGCCAGGGAGACCCCACAGGGAAAGTAATTATAACTATTACCAGCCTTTCTGAAAGAGGAGTGTCTGATGGGGGGTGATCTCAGTGGGGGTCGGGGAGTTAGGGAAGACCTCCCTGAGACCATGAAGTTAACCAGGAGACCTGAAATCGGAGAGAAATAAATAACACACGGACGAGGCCAAATGTTAATGTTAAAATCTGCCACAGAGCAGCAAAATGGGAATAGACCCCACTGATTCAGGATTTATGTTTCGTAAGAGATCGGGTTTGGGAGGATAAATTATAATATATTCTTAAATATATGTGTCTAGTATGCAGGTCCAGTATGATTTAGTATAACCACCAGAGACATCATCCTGTAAATCAGGAACAAAATACTAATGCCCACTGTACTAGCTTGCTAGGCTGCCATAACAAAGTACCATGGAGTCATGGGCTTAAATAACAGAGATTTATTCTTTCACAATTCTGGAAGCTAAAATTCAAAGGTCAACGCGTCAGCAGAGTTGGCCTCACTCTGACTTGTACATGGCCGTCTTCTCCCTGTGACTGCACTCGGTCTTCCCTCTGTGTCTGTCTCTGTGTCCAGATTGCCTCTTCTTACAAGCACATCAGTCATACTGGGTTAAGGCCCACACTAATGACCTCACTTTAACTTAATTACCTCTTTAAAGATTCTAATTCCAAATACTGTCACATTCTGAGATACCGGGGATTAGGACTTCTCTAGAAGAATTTTGGGGAAACAAAATTCAGCCCATAACCCCTACCATCACCTCTGTAATTTAATGCTTTTCTGGATGTTCTAGTCAATTCAAAACTACATGGAGGGGAGCTGTGCAGTGAGACAAACCCACTCCTACATGCCAAGGGGAGTGTACACTGGTACAGACTTTCTGTAAATGACTGGCCATATTTTAGGATTAAGCCCTAAAAATAATCATCCTGTTGTGTCTTGTCATTCCTAATCTAGGGAATTTTGTATGCAAATATGTCCACTGCAATATCACAACCAATATAGTGGTGAAAGTTAGAACCATCCCACCCATAAAACAAGTAAAGAATGGATTAGGCCGGGCGCGGTGGCTCACCCCTGTAATCCCAGCACTTTGGGAGGTCGAGGCAGGCAGATCATGGGGTCAAGAGATGGAGACCATCCTGGCCAACACGGTGAAACCCCATCTCTACTAAAAATACAAAAATTAGCTGGGTGTGGTGGCACGTGCTTGTAGTCCCAGCTACTCGGGAGGCTGAGGCAGAAGAATCACTTTAACCCAGGAGGCGGAGGTTGCAGTGAGACAAGATCAAGCCACTGCACTCCAGCCTGGTGACTGAGCAAGACTCCATCTCAAAAAAAAAAAAAAAAAAAAAAAAGGATTAAAATCCTAGAATGTGATACAGTCATCAAAAACAATGTTCAAAAAGTTTTTTTAATTGATACATAATATTTGTACATATTTATGGGGTCCATGTGATATCTTGTTACCTGCAGAGAATGTGTGAAGATCAAGTCAGCATATTTAGGGCATCCATCACCCCGAGTATTTATCATTTCTGTGCGTTGGGAACATTTCAAGTCCTCTCTCCTAGCTATTTTGAAATATACAATACATTGTTGTTAACTTTAGCCACCTACTCTGCTATCAAACTCAGAATTTCTTTCTTCTATCTAACTGTATGTTTGTGCTCATTAACCAATTTGTCTTCGTCCCCCCCACACACCCATACACTCTTCCTAGTCAGCCTGTGGTTGAAAAAGATTTTTAATGACATGGGATAATGCTTATGATGTAATGCCACTTCCTCTTGAACTCCCTTCAAAAAAG
The DNA here is from genome assembly GCF_028885625.2 of Pongo pygmaeus. Taxonomy (NCBI): domain Eukaryota; kingdom Metazoa; phylum Chordata; class Mammalia; order Primates; family Hominidae; genus Pongo; species Pongo pygmaeus. Next base: position 100,900,003 of record NC_072385.2, read on the forward strand.
CCTTGTGCATCCACTTTTCCACTTTTCCACTGAATCTGTTCTTGTCCAAGTCATCAGTGGCCTCCAGGCTACTAAATCCAGTGGGAGTTCTTGGTCCTCTCCATTCCTGACCAACAGCCATGCTGGCCACAGAGACCTGGTCCCTCCTCCTCTTCCCCATTTCCTCCCATGGCTGCTGAGCCACCGCACCCTGCCAGCCTTCTCCCACTTCACTGCCATCCTCTGCTCTGTCTCCTGTCTCCTCCTTCTCTCCCCAACCTCCAAATGTCGAAATTTCCCAGGGCCTCCTTGATCCTTGGACCCTTCTTCTGGTGATCTAATTCAGTGCCCGAATTTAGATGTCTGGCCTTGTCCTCTTATTGGAACTCCAGATTTCCACATCCAACGGTCTCACTGACGCCTCCGTGTGGGTATCTAACAGGCTTCTCAAACTTAGCATGTCTTGTGTCCCCTCCATCCACCCCAAACTCTGAGACCTGCTCCTTCCTGGCATTCACTGCCTTAAAAGGGACGGCCATTCAGAAGGTTGCTCACCAAGTGTATTAGTTTACTAGGACTGCCATAACGAAGTGTCACAAAATGAGAAATTTACTACCAACAGAAATTTACTACCTCGCAGTTCTGGAGACTGGAAATCTGAAATCAGGATGTCAGTAAGACTGGTTCCTTCTGAGGACTGAAAGATAATCTATTCATCCTTCTCTCCTAGATTCTGGTAGCCTCAAGCGTTCTTTGGCTTAACAGATGTCCTTATTGCTATATTTTCACATCTTCCTTCTATATATGCTTATGCTGAAATATCCCCTTTTCATAAAGACATCAGTCCACTGGATTACGTCACACATACACACTCTCTAGTATGGCCTCATCTTAAATAATTACATCTGCAATGACCCTATGTCCAAAGAAGCTCACATTCTGAGGTACTGGGAGTTAGGACTTCATGTGAATCAGGGAAGGGCAATATTTCAGCCTACAACACCAAGTTATCACTATATGTGACTCTTCTGTTTTTATCATAACACACATCCAATCCAGCTCCAAATCCTGTTAGCTCTACTTTAAAGACATCCTGAATCTGACCATTTTTCTCACCACCTCCCCCGCAAACCCTTCTCTCAGCCACCTTATCCCCTGCAGTCTATTCTCACCAGAGCAACCAGAAAGAATCTGTTAGAACCAAACCCAGATGACATCACTCCTCTGCCCCAAACCCTCCAAAGGCTTCCACCTCACTCAATGAAATGCAAAGCCCTTATTTTTACAGCCTGCAAACCTCTGCCATCTCTCCCATGTCATTGCCTAGCACTCCCTTGAGCGTCACACTCCCATCACCCTGGCTTGCTTGCTGGTCCCCAGACACACCAAGCCTGCTTCCATCACAGGGCCTTGCACTGGCTGTGTCCCCACCTGTCATGTCCTTCCCCAGACAGTCACAGGCTCCCTTCCTGTGGGGAAGCCTTCTCTGGGGCTGCCCTTCCCAAAACAGCAGCCCCTGTGCCTCTATTCTCCTACCCTGCCTTGTTTTTCTTCAAAGCACTTTTCCCTACCTGACATCATATTGCATATTTATCTGGTCATTGTCCACTTCTTCCAATAAAGTATAAGCTCCACAGGGAGAAAGACTATTTTAGTTGCTGCTTTTGCCCTGCGCCTAGAAGATAATCAGTAAGTAATCGTGGAAGGAGTAAATGCATGAATGAGGGCTGGAAGGCAAATAGACTTAAATGCTAACATGAATCATCTACCTATAAGTGGTGAAATTACACACAGTGTTAATTTTTTGTTTATACCATATTATAGTTTCCAGATTTTCTAAAACAGTCTGTTATTACTTTTATTGTTTGGCAAAAATCAATAATATTTTTTTAAAAAAGAAATGTTAATTCACTAAAGGGCTAGTTTAAACATACTTAAATTTTTAAGGGCTGTAATTTCTACAATCTAAACAATATGTGAGACAGAGTACTATTCACTCAACTATATGATAAATGTACTATGTTGGAACTTACATTATTTTTACTTTGAAACTTATTCTTAACATACTATGAATGGTTCATATGACTAGCACTATTATCAACACGTATAATCTATTTGAAAAGTTGACTTTTATTTTCATCAGCCAAAAATGTTAAACAAGAAAAGCTTTTTTGAAAACTGGGGCAATAAAAAATAAGCTTTATAAAACAGAAATGACTGCCAACTTGCAAATCAACATCTGAAACTTGGTTTCAAATAAAGGGGAAAAAAAGACTAAGAAAACATAACTTACTTTGATTAGCGAGTGTCATATAGTGGCTAAAAGCCAGAGTCCACTGAAGCCAGACAGTCAAAATCAAGCCCCAGCTCAACACTGACAAGCTGTGTGGCCTTGTTTCTATTATCTTTTCACATCTCAATTTTTTCATCTGTAAATGGAAATAATACAAAGAGCACTTACATGTAGATTAATTAATACATGCAAAGCACTTAGGGACCGTTCCTGGTTCAGAGTAGCACGAGACAGATGTCAATTATTATTATCCTATGCACCAAATTCATCCCCCACACACTCCAAAATAACCTTCAAAGAAGCTCTTGAGAGACAAGTCACATTTGCATGTGGGATAAAATTTTCTTTCTACTACTGGAATTTTACATTAACCTAAAACAGCCTTTCTCAGTGAGTAAAGCACAATATGCTACCATTTTGTTCGTTCTTTCTCACATTTAACCATTCAGCGTAAAACAGTGATAGTGGCAAAATGACAAACAGCAGCATTAAACTAAAATAAAATGCTACATGAGTGTTCTCATGCTCAAGGCTCATATTTCCAAACTGTTCTTAACTGAGTAAAAGCTACAATGGATGAGACAGAGTCTTTTAAAATTACCATTTGATTTATTTTGACAGCATTCCTTCAGGTGAATTAGTAGCATTATGTGACTAAGGATGGAACAGCCTAGAAGAAATGCAATCCAAGCCATGCCATAGATTTTTGATGCTAAAATAAAAACCCTTTCAAGGCCGGGCATGATGGCTCACGCCTGTAATCCCAGCACTTTGAGAAGCCGAGGCGGGCGGATCACTTGAGGTCAGGAGTTCGAGACCTACTTGGGAGGCTGAGGCAAGAGAATCACTTGAACCCAGAAGGCAGAGGTTGCAGTAAGCCAAGATCATGCCACTGCCCTCCAGCCTGGGCGACAGAGTGAGACTCCGTCTCAAAAAACCACCCCTTTCAAATGTCACTGATGCCCAAGTATCATTGTAGAACACAAACATTCGCAGGCTGTGGATACAGCCCCTGCTACAGAGACCATAGTAATTAGACTTTGACATGCCAAAAGGGAGCAGCAGTTGAAGCCTCACTGTAAAATATAAGGCCATTCCTCTCCATGGAAGGAAGCTGGATAGCAGATGATGCATTTGCAAACAAAACACATGATGCATCTGGCTACTAGCTCTCTTACTGTGAAAATGTGGTATAACTATTTTCAGAAATTAAGCTGAAACAGAATTGTGGACTTTAAGGGCTCATCAGGGAATAGCTGAAAGGAACAAGCAAAGCTCTGTTTTCCGAGCAGTAACATATAAAATTTAAAATTTTTCAATAGGTTTTCTCAGGTCAGGCATGGTGGTTCACACCTGTAATCCCAGCACTTTGGGAGACCAAGATGGGCAGATCACTTGAAGTCAGGAGTTTGAGACCAGCCTGGCCAACATGGTGAAATCCCGTCTCTAATAAAATACAAAAATTAGCTGGATGTGGTGGCTAGATGCCTGTACTCCCAGCTACTTGGGAGGCTGAAGCAGGAGAATCACTTGAACCGGGAGGTGGAGGGTGCAGTGAGCCAAGATCGCGCCACTGCACTCCAGCCTGGGTGATAGAGCAAGACTCTGTCTCAAAAAAAAAAAAAAAAAAAAAAAGGCTTTCTTATTTCTGACATTCTGAATGGAGAAATTATTCTAGTAAATATATTCCCTCTCCTGTAATCTCTGATCCGAGAGAGACTCAGATTATGTCAGAAGTAAGCAAATAATGTGTAATCACTAAACAAATATAAATTTAAATAATCATTAAGAGCAGGCCAGGTGCAGTGGCTCACGCCTGTAATCTCAGCACTCTGGGAAGCTGAGATGAGCAGGTCACTTGAGGTCAGGAGTTTGAGACCAAGCCACAATCTCCTAAATACTACGTATTCCTAGTACTGATTTTAAAATTTTTTCTTAGATTTCTTCCCAGTATTTGCCATCACTGGCTCACACAATGATTAGGGACAGGCTTCTGTGGAGTGAGAATGAGGAAGAAAGAGAAAAAAGACCATTGTGTCTTTGTGGTAGCTAGTCTCTAAAGATGACCTCAAATGATTCTACCCCTCCCTACCACTTTATGCTGCTTCTCCCATCAAAAGGTAGAGCCGGCCGGGCACAGTGGCTCACGCCTGTAATCCTAACACTCTGGGAGGTCAAGGCGGGCAGATCACCTGAGGTCGGGAGTTCAAGACCAGCCTGGCCAACATGGTGAAACTCCATCTCTACTAAAAATACAAAATTAGCCAGGCATGTTGGCGGGCGCCTGTAAGCCCAGCTACTTGGGAGGCTGAGGGACGAGAATTGCTTGAGCCTGGGAAGTGGAGGTTGCAGTGAGCCGAGACTGTGCCACTGCACTCCAGCCAGAGACAGACTGTCTCAAAAAAAAAAGAGAGAGAGCTTATGTTCCCTCTCTCTTGAACCTGAGCTGGACTTGTCACTGTTCTGACAATGACGTGCAGAAGTGCCATACTAAGACCTGAGAGCCCAGGCATCAGGAAGGTCAGGCAGCAACACTTCTTCCTTCTTGGGACCTAGCCATCACGTAATGGAGAAGCCCAAGCAACCATGTGGAAAGGTGCACCTGGTAGAAAACTGAGGTCCCCAGCCAACTAGCAGCCAGTGCCACCTTGCCAGTGATATGAGTGTGCCACCTTGGAGGTAAATCCTCTGCTCTCAGTCAAGCCGTCCACGCTGATACATGGAGCAGAGACAAGTTGTCGCTACTGAGCCCTGTCCAATTTAAATTGCAAAACCATAAGCAAATAAATCGTTGTGTTGGTTTTAGGTATTTTGTCATCTTGCAGGGATAACTGAATCTTCCCAAAGAGTCACCTCACTTCATTCCAGGGCTTCTGCTACTTCCACCATGCTGAGCCTGCTGCATTAACACTCACAGCTGTGAGTGTTATGAACAAGTCATCAAAATAAAAATCAGCACAGATATGGTTAATAACTTCATGAATCCTGTGATGCAGGGAGAAGACCCAGCATAGGCCTCCATATCCATGCATTTTCAAGCACTAAATACTATCAAATACAAATACAAAGCCAGCTTTCCAATGATTTCCTGGCCAAGTTACCAGGTACAGAAAAATACTCATCTTTGATAATACTAGCCACAATAAATACTATTTTACAAATTTTATGCTTTTATATATATTTATTCCTTTTTTCTTGAGACCGAGGCTCACTCTGTCACCCAGGCTGAAGTGCAGTGGCACAATCTTGGCTCACTGCAACCTCCACCTCCCAGATTCAAGTGATTCTCCTGCCTCAGCCTCCTGAGTAGCTGGGATTACAGTCACGCACCAACAAGCCTGGCTAATTTTTTGTATTTTTAGTAGAGATGGGATTTCACCATCTCCTGACCTCAAGAGATCTGCCCACCTGAGCCTCCCAAAGTGCTGAGATTATAGGCATGAGCCACCGCACCCGGCCAATTTTACCATAATTTTTAAAATAATATACAAAAAAATTGACTTATATACGTTAAGAGAATTGTACAGTATGTGGATTATATCTCAATAAAGCTGTTTAAAAAAAAAAATCGCCATGCCTATATAAGGGGATTCCATCAAACAGCTTATCATAAAGCCCACAGAACTCTATGAGGACAAATACAAACAAACTGGCCAAAGTGTGGCCAAAGCTTAAGTCACTGTCACTGACTGTCAGGATGGGCAGGACTTTATCCTAGGATTAAAACTCACCTACAATCTCTCTGCACAAGTAGCTCCAACAAGGATCTCCACCTGCAAACAGCCCACTGAAGTTGGAACAGCTCCATCTTTAAAAGACTTTACCTTATCAAACCTAAGTAACAATCAGCGAGGCAGACTCTCTTTAAAAAAAAAAAGAAAAAGATATTTATTAAGGAATGGGCACTGCAATGGGAATCCATGTGAGCGTATTCAGGGAGATAAAGGAAAACGAGGGCTTTTCAAGGAAAAATAAGGATGGCTATATAAGTTGTTTTGAGACAATTATCCTTGGGTACAAGGATCAGTAACAACGGTGGCGTCAACCCAACGTTGGACAGGCAGTTGCTGGGCAGATGTCCTTGCAGAAATACGTTTTTGTGTGTAAGACTGCCACGGCCTTTGTGCAAGGTTGTGGTTTTTGCAGACGTTTTTGTGACAGTTCTTGTTATCAGGCATATATGTGTGAGAACCTTCTTTTCATGGCCTCTCCCAGCTCTATTTGTCAGGGTTTTGACACAAGTGACATTCTGATTCTGACAACTTTCCAAGTTAAAATGGATGCCCAGAGCTACATTCATTGCCTCCCCTTTCCACAATGTTTGAAGGAAGCTCTACCACCCTGCCTGTGACTTCTTTTCTTCTGACTCAATATACCCACTCCTGCAGTTACTCCTTGCGTGGACAGCGCTTCAAGTTCTGCCGTCACCTGGTTGCACAGCTCTGCGTACACTACAGCATGCCCCAGCACTGGCGACAAGCATAAGCTTCAGAGTCGGAATGCGTAGGTTTATAGGTTTAAATCTGACTTCCATCGCTAACTGGCTGCATGACCTTTAGCAAGTTATTTAACCCTCTTAAGCCTCAACTGCAACATCTATAAATTGGGGATGGTTGAAAAAAGCCTCATTTGGAGGCGGAGCAAAGCAGGGAGTGAAGTTAGTTCCTAAGATGAAAATCACTTACAGTCATAATTACTCTTGCAAATCTACTCAGTAGGACCAACATACTGGCTCTCAAAATGTCTTTCTACATTTGAGCAGGTCGTTTTGTTTAACACAATCTCTTTACCTCTGCCAAGCACATGTCGTCATTCAAGCATATTCAATGTTTCTATGATACAACCCCATTTTAACAGAACCCACCTCAATGTCAGGCAACTAGTACAAAGTCTGGAACTCAGGAAGCCTGCCAGCATTGCTAGCTTTTATTATTCTACGTATTGTAAGGGAAGGACAAAATCGAATGCGATGTTTCCAAAGTGGTCAGCCTAGGCCAGGCACAGTCGCTTATGCCTGTAATCCCAGCATTTTGGGAGGCTAAGGCAGGCAGATCACCTGAGGTTAGGAGTTCAAGACCAGCCTGGCCAACACAGCGAAACCCCACATGTACTAAAAATACAAAAATTAGCCAGGCATAGTGGCATGCACCTGTAGTCCCAGCTACTTGGGAGACTAAGGCATGAGAATCGTTTGAACCAGGGAGGCAGAGGTTTCAGTGAGCCAAGATCACACCACTGCACTCCAGCCTGGGTGACAGAGTGAGACTCCGTTTTTAAAAAAAAAAAAAGAAAACAAAACAAAACAAAAAACCAAAGTGGTCAGCCCAGTGATAGAAATGTTTTTTCAGGGCATCATGCCCAGGACCTCTTTTTACGTTTTTGATTATCTGCTACTTCCTTCAGCAGGCAGGATAAAGAGAGCTGGAAAATCCACCCACAAGAGCACTATGGAGAAGAGACGCTGGGCCTGACCTTCCAGGGTACTCCCAGACAGTGCCTAGCAGCGTCTGTGCTCACACTCACCTGGAAGTATTTATCCTAAAGCAGCCAGCCAGCCTCACACACAGAAAAGGAGAAGGTGGTTTTACCTGTCCTTACCCACCCAACATAACACACACATTTTCTTTCCACCGTCTCACAGATGCCCACTCCACCACCTGCACAAATGTAACCACCTTATTAACTCACCCCTTGCATTTGTTCAAGGGTAGTTAATAAAGTCACTCAGGTGTACTGCTGAAAATTGAAGTTAAATATTTTCCACCACTGAGCTGAACCATTACAGAGGTTAAAAAACTCAAAGGCTATTTTTTTTAATATAACAATAATTATAGTCATTTGCCTGGTCAAAACATTCAACAACTGAGGGGACGTGTCCAGGAGGATTTCCCAACAGTGACTGGTGTTGTATCTGATCAAAGCTTTGAAGGCCTCTGACCTAGACAGCAGTGACCATGAGCATGTGTTTGCTGTTTGATTGGCCACTGACAGGACACCTCTGCCTTGCCACCATGCCAGCTTTCTGCAAGTGTGTAAGACTGAAAAGATGGAATCTCTACAAAAATGGGAGTTTCTACAACAGGATACTTTCTCCTCTTACTATTTGTTTCAGGGAAGACAAAATATTTGCCTTTGCCTTTATGGTAACCAATGTTCAGCAATGACTTGTCACATTCTGATCAAGCCCTGGCAATAAGAAGCTACTGTCAGATCCTTGTCATTGCCACCCATTCTGGCAGGGCCTATATGATGAGCAGCACGGGGACCATACTATGCAATGCACTGTCCTGCAGAAACAATGTCATAAATGGCTGTTGGCTGGGCAGGTGAGTCCAGCAAAACCTAATTAGTGCAGAGCAGGACTGAACCATAATCCTAATTGACACTGATTTCTTCATTCCAGTTATTGTTGACCCTTTGGGAAAGCCACTTCTTCTCCTCACATATTTTAACATCAAAGGAAGAACTACTCAGTGAGAAAACACCTAACAGGAGAATTGGACCCAAGCTGTATCCAGCATTATTTAATCTTCAGGCAGTTGTTCTAGATGTGGTCACTGGACCAGCAGCATCAGTCCCACCTGGAATCTTTCTAGAAATGCAAGTTCTCATGTCTCACCTCAGACACATGGAATCAGAAACTCTGGGTTTGGGGCTTAGCAATCTGGGCTTTAACAAGCTCTCCAGATGACTCTGGTGCAGAGAAGTATTTGAAAGCCACAGTCATATTTGAGACTCACTGTCTTGAGGTACTATGATTTGTACAAAGCACATTTCTGGTGTGCCCAGCATTCCTTCAATAGTAAAGGAATTTGGTAATTGGGGCAAAAGGCAGAGCCAGGCAATCTCACAATGTGAATGGAGTCAGGGTCACTGTGGACAGTTAGCGTCATGGGCCAGGTATGAGGCAGCTCAGGGACTAAAGGTCAGTGTGTCACAAAGGACGGGTGGTCACAAGGGCGAGAGGCTGTCCTGAACTGTGGCTCAAAAGGAGAACACTGCCAACTTTAAAGAGGCCCTTATCAATGAACAGCTATGACTTGTTTTCAAGATTTGGAAAAAAAATCCTCTTTTCAAATGCAATTTTACACTGAAGCTTAATACACGAAGCAGATGAAGCGGGGTGAGTGTTTGAACCCCCCTCCTGTCAACAACCTTGGTTCTCCTCTTACCTCTCCCCCTTGGTAGCCTCCAATATACTTTGGGGGAATCCTAAGGGTTTCTGAGAACACAGTTTGAAAAACCCAGAGTACTTATTAAACGTGCACTATGCTGAACCCCTATTAACCTCAACAGAAATGACAAGAAGAGATCTGGAGGCAGCAAATGAGGCATGAGGTTTTATGGGGCACTTACAGACAGGAGAGAGTCCAGTGGCAGCGGGCCACACAGGAGACTGCCTTACACACAGTCCAGCGGGAGGGGCTGGACAAGATAATTGCAAGGCCCAGTGGCAGTGTGCTGGGCAGGAAACCTGCGACCACTTGCAAACAGCATGCAGTTTACATCGCATTTTCACTTAGCACCCTTCCCCCAACAACCTCCACCTCCATCTGGCAACCTCCATTTAACCCAAAACCAAAGGTCTCAATCTCATGCACGGCTCATGCTCCATGGGATGAGCGTGGGGCTCAGATGTCCCTCACAGACAAGGAATGAATCCTGAATTCCGTAGCTCAGTACACACATTCAGGTGCATCTGCCATATAGGGTCATTCTAAGGGTAGGCTTAAGTTATTGCTTTCAGATATGTTTACACTACAACATTCTGATTCCTGGGCCTCGTCAGTCCTACTGAATTAGAAGAGCTGGGGCAAGGCCTGGAGCCCTGTACTTTTTAGTTTCTCCAAGTAATTCTGAGAATCAGCCAGATCACAGCCTTTGAGTAGTGTTTGTCTCAGAGCAGGACCCTAGACTTTCACATAAGAATTTGGGAGAACTTGCTAACAATGCAGATTCCTGGGTCCCTCCCAAGCCCTACTGATACTGGCTCTCTGGAGTAGAGCCCAGGAATCTGCATTGTGAAGGTGACTCTTACATACATCAGGTGTCAGAAGCACTGTGGCCTGGTGCCAGATAAAGCATTCCATCCCTCTAACACACACAACATTGTTGTCTGTGCCTCCCTCCATCTCTCACACACACACAACCCTGAAAACATAAAGAGAACTTTTCCCTCTGGATCTTTTTTTTCTTTTTCTTTTTTAGAGTCTCACTCTGTCGCTCAGGCTGGAGTGCAGTGGTGTGATCTTGGCGCCACCACGCCCAGCTAATTTTTGTATTTTTAGTAGAGACGGGGTTTCACCACATTGGCCAGGCTGGTCTTGAACTCCTGACCTCATGATCCGCCCACCTTGGCCTCCCAAAGTGCTGGGATTACCGGCGTGAGCCACCGCGCCCGGCCGCCTCTGGATCTTTTTGAGGCAGGGAGACCTGAGCCTTCCCTCCTGGAGCCTGGGTGTGGGGTCACATTCTGGGATGGTGGAAGAGCAGAAAGGAGGAAGGAGAAAGCAGTGTTGGGAGTCCCGACCCCTTTTCCTTTAGGTGTGAAAATTGGGCTCCAATCTAGGCACCAACTCTTAGACCAGGGGTCTCCACACACGTCTAGGCCTTGCTCAACCTCACAGATTCTGTCTTCATCACCTTGGGTGGAGGCAAGGACTTGGTATCTTTTTAAGGCATCTTAGGTTAAAATGCACATCCAGGAAAGAAAACGACTATCTAGAGTGCAGCTTCTCAAATGTGAATATGCCCAGATCTCACTAAAATGCAGATACTCATTCAGTTGGTAAACGTGGGGCCAGAAACCCTGCATTTCTAACAAGCCCCCAAATGCTGCTGATGATGCTGGTCCACAGCTCACATTTTGAATCACAAGGATCTAGTGGTTCTCAAACTTTAGGAAGCAACAGAATCACAGGGAGGGCTTGCTAAAACTTTGCAGGACCCATCCCTAAGTTTCTAGTAAGTCTGAGTGGGGCCTCGTAAGTTGTATTTCTAACAAGTTCTCAGGTGATGCTGATGGTCCAGGGACTACACTTTTAGAACCACTTGTCCAGACCATGGTCTTAGCCCAGGCTGCTATAACGAAATACCAGGAACTGAGCGGCTAATAACAGAAATTTACTGCTCACAGATCTGGAGGCTGTGGGTGTGAGGGCAGGGTGCCAGCGTAGTCAGGTTCTGGTGAGGGATCTCCTCTGGGTTGCAAACTGCTAACATCACTTTGTATCCTCACATGGGAGAGAACAGAGTGGAGAGGAAAGCTCTTGTATGACTCTCCATCAATTTCAGTCATGAGGGCTCCACCTGCAGTACCTCACCTAACGCAAATTATCTCCCAAAGGCCCACCTCCTAATACCATCACAGGGGTAGGGTTTCAACATAGAAATTTTGCAGTTCAGAACATTCAGTTATATGTTTTTGCAACACAAAAATTCAGTTCATAACAACCATGGTTTTTTTTTTTTTTTTTTTAGACGGAGTCTCAATCTGTTGCCAGGCTGGAGTGCAGTGGCGATCTTGGCTCACTGCAACCTCCGACTCCCGGGTTCCAGCGATTCTCCTGCCTCAGCCTCCCGAGTAGCTGGGATTACAGGTGCCCGCCACCACACCCAGCTAATTTTTGTATTTTTAGTAGAGACGGGGTTTCACCATGTTGGCCAGGATGGTCTCGATCTCCTGACCTCATGATCTGCCCACCTCGGCCTCCCAAAGTGCTGGGATTATAGGCGTGAGCCACCGTGCTCAGCCAACAACCATGGTTTTTAAATATTAGTGTACATTAAAATGGCTTGGGGAGCTTTCAAAAACAGAGGTCGCCAGGCCTGATCCATTTGATTATTAGATCTGGGGAGGAGTCCAAGAGTTATAATTCAATAAGCTTTTCAAGGGACTAGTATGGTCCATTAAGTCAGGAACCATGCTCAAATCTAGAATTTATATCCTGCAAATGCAATAAGCCTTTCTGGTACTGATAACAAAGTTTACTGGAAACAGTCTGAACATCATAAACATACTTCATAAAGAAACATACAACACTTTCTCATAAACCACTACCAGGTCCAACATAAGGAGGCAAGAACAAGGACACCTGGAACCAGAAAAGTTGCCAGTAACTGCTGGGTTCCTGGAATATGGTCTCTGGGGGTCCTGCTATGGTCAAAATGTTTGTGTTCTCCACAACTAGAATTGTGTTCTCCACAATTCATTCAAGTAAAACTAGAACAAACCTAAGCTGGTCTGCACATCTTCTGGGTCCAGCTGCGTCCTGAGGGTGTCACAGCTTTGGTGTTGCCCTGGCTCTTCAACCCCTGATATCCTCTGAACCCACCTGGTAAGGCGGGGGAATGAAGGCACAGGATCCCGACCATCCCATCATCCCAAAAGCATTTAGCTTGGTTAGGCACCCCAGGGGAAGCCACTCTCCATTTGATTCAGGAATAGCATGTGTGTGGGGTTTTCTTTTGTTTTTTAGAGATAGAGTCTCACTCTGTTGGCCAGGCTGGAATGGCATAATCATAGCTCACTATAGCCTCAAACTCCCAGGCTTAAGTGATCCTCCTGCCTCAGCCTCCTGGGAAGCTAGGACTACAGGCATGCCCTACTATGCCTTGCAAATTTTTTTATTTTTTGTAGAGACAGGATCTTGTTTTGTTGCCCAGCTGGTCTCAAACTCTTGGCCTCAAGCAATCCTCCCACCTCAGCCTCCCAAAGCGCTGAGATTACAGAAGTGAGCCAACACATCTGGCCACGTGAGTTTTGATTGGCATCAGCATGGAGATTAAGTTCCATCCAGGCTGGGTGCAGTGGCTCACACCTGTAATCCCAGCACCTTGGGAGGCCGAGGTGGGCGGATTGCTTGAGGTCAGGAATTCGAGACCAGCCTGGGCAACATGGTGAAACCCTGTCTCTACTAAAAATACAAAAATTAGCCAGGCATGATGGTGTGCACCTGTAATCCCAGCTACTCGGGAGGCTGAGGCATGAGAATCGCTTGGACCCAGGAGGCGGACACTGCAGTGAGCCAAGATTGTGCCACAGCACTCCAGCCTGGGCGACAGAGACAGACTCTGTCTCAAAAAAAACAAAAAAAAGTTCCACCCATACCACCCCTGTGTAGTGTGGGAGGCAGTGTGGCATAGTAGGAACTGCACGAGACTGGCCTGGGTGTACATTTCTGCTCTGCCCCTTGCAAGTTAGACAGTCAACCTTGGACTACACATAAACCTCTGGAGCCTCAGTTTCCTGATCTGTGTAATGTGGGTGATAATAACTCTTCATGGGTTTGTTGTGCAAGTTCCTTGAAAACTCCAAAGTGCCATGCAGATATTATTGTGAAGCTCTAGTAGCCTCTAGTAGCCTCTACTAGAGGCTACTAGTAGCCAAGCAAACAACAGCAGCAACCACTCTACTTTATACATAGTAGATGTCTGCTCTTAACACCACTGCATCCCCAGCATCTAGCACAGCTCTGAGTACTCAGTAGGCATAAAAAACTATTTATTAAATAAATGAACAGTATCATGGGCTGAATGTTTGTATCCACTCTCCCAAAATTCATATGTTGAAATCCTAACCCCCAGTATGACAATATTAGAAGGTGAGGCCTTTGGAGGGTGATTAGGTCATAAGGATGAAGCCCTTATGAATGGAGTTAGTGCCCTTATAAAAGAGGTCCTAGAGAGACTCCTTGCCCCTTCCACCATGTGAAGTTATAAACAAAAAGATGGCTGTCTAGGAAGCAGGCCTTCACCAGACACTGAAGCAGCTGGCATCCTGATCTTGGACTTCCCAGCCTCCAAAACTGTGAGAAATATTTCTGCTGTTTATAAGCCACCCAGTTTACGGTATTTTGTTATAGCATCCTGAATACACTAAGAGAGTTCCAAACATAATCCATCAAGTTAGAAAAGAAAGACAAGGCCATAAAAGATGTTCTTGGTAACTGTATCGATATGTATATAGGAAATACATATCGACATGTATAGGAAAGCAACATAGCATGGTAGTTAATCCCACAGGTGTAAGATTACGAAGACTCAGGTTAGGACTAGGGTTAAACTCAATAGACCTCGATTTCCTCATCTATAAAAGGGGGAAAATGATACCTCCTTTAGAGGCTGCTGAGAGGGCAAGAGATAATGTATGTAATGTTCTTAGGCTGACACACAGTAAAATCATGTGGTGTTTTTTTTTTTTTTTTTTTTTTGAGGCAGAGTCTCGCTCTGTCTCCAGGCTGGAGTGCAGTGGCACAATCTTGCTCGGCCTCCCGGATTCACGCCATTCTCCCACCTCAGCCTCCTGAGTAGCTGGGACTACAGGCGCCCACCACCATGCCCGGCTAATTTTTTTTTTTTTTTTTGTATTTTTAGTAGAGATGGGGTTTCACCATGTTAGCCAGGATGGTCTCGATCTCCTGACCTCATGATCCGCCCACCTCGGCCTCCCAAAGTGTTGGGATTACAGGCGTGAGCCACCGCGCCTGGCCAAATCATGTGTTCTTATAAGTATCACTACAGCCATTAAATCTTGGAGTTGGACACAACCACAATGATTAGCCTTCAACCAAGACAGAAAAGTCAAAGACCAGTAGCACAGCATCACCTGGACACGTGTGAGAAATGCAGACTAAGCTCCACCCCACGTTTTCTAGGTCAGAATGTGCACTTGACCCCCCAGGAGATTCCTATGCACATTAGTTCGAGAGGCACTGCCCTACAACATCTCCACCAGCTGTGGCGCACCCTGGTGGTTTTCAACCTTGCTATGAGTAACAGTCATCTCAAGAGCTTTTTTTTTTTTTTTTTTTTTGGAGACAGGGTCTCACACTGTTGCCAGGCTGGAGTGCAATGGTGTGATCATAGCTCACTGCAGCTTTAAACTTCTCGGCTCAAGCGATCCTCTTATTTTAGCCTCCCAAGCAGCTGAGACTACAGGCACGTACTACCACACCTAGCTAAGTATTTTTTAAAAGATGGGGTTTCTCTATGTTGTCCAAGTTGGTCTTGAACTTCTGACCTCAAGCAATCTTCCCACCTCAGCCTCCTGAGTCGTTGGGGTTATAGGCATGAGCCACCAAGCCCAGCTGAAGAACTTTAAAAGAAAATACCAATGCAAGATCTCCTATGAGTTTCATTCAACTGGTTTGGGATGTAGCCTGAGAACTGGAATTTTTTTTAATTTTCCCAAGAGATTCTTATACGCAGCAAGGTTAAGAACCACTAATGTGGCCGGGCACTGTGGCTCATGCCTGTAATCCCAGCACTTTGGGAGGGCGAGATGGGTGGATCACCTGAGGTCAGGAGTTCGAGAACAGCCTGACCAACATGGAGAAACCCCGTCTCTATTAAAAATACAAAAATTATCCAGGCATGGTGGCACATGCCTGTAATCCCAGCTACTTGGGAGGCTGAGGCAGGAGAATTGCTTGAACCTGGGAGGCAGAGATTGCTGTGAGCCGAGATTGCACCATCGCACTCCAGCCTGGGCAACAAGAGCGAAACTCTATCTCAAAAAAAAAAAAAAAAAAAAAAAGATTCACTAATATTAGATAAGCGTGCAGACTCTGAGGTTAACAGATGGTATAATCTTGGTTCTACCACTTACTGGCTGTGTCACCTTGGGCAGGTTACTTAATCCCTTGGTGCCTCGGTTTCCTGATCTGTAAAATTAGCATAATAATAGTACCTATCTCATAAAGACACTAAGAGGATGAAATGAGACACATTCCATAGAAAACATACTTAGTGCCAGGCACACCATCAGTCCTCAGTGAATGTTAACTCTTGCTAACTCGAGTGGGTGGATATTTAGGTTCTACGTAAAGACCTCTGATGACAATGGTTTCACCCTTCATGTTTTAGCACTCTCCTCTGTAGGACACTTGTTAGAAAGATCTGCTAATAAATGATGAGGGCACTACAATAATCACTTGGATCTGACTACTCTTTCCCACAGTCAAGCTCTGTAATGAATGGTCCCTGAATAACCCCCAACACACACACACACACACACACATACACGCTCCTAATTGAAGTCCCCTCTTTGGGCCATCCACTTGTAAATGAGCCCAGAGGTTCTTGGCCTGGGATAAATAGGTAACTTCAAGTAGCAGGAATGCCCAACATCAAGCCACAGGCTCTGCCTCAAATGAGCCATGTGCCATGTGACCCTGAGCTGGTTCCAATGGCCTAGGCCTCAGTTTCCTCATCTGTTTCACAAGGGGGTCAGGCCATGTGATCCCTGACCCCCAGCGCTTCCCTTCTTGGGTTCCCTGGGTTCACAGTACCAGGAAGAGCCACTCACCAAAGATGGAGTCCTGTTTTCCCCACACGATCTTCAGTAAAACAAAAGGCCACTCAATACAGCCAACATGTGGGTTACATTTCTATGGTCTCCTAGTGACTACCCAGTAAACTAAAATTTAACAATAGGCTTTTTCTAAAAATCTTCTAAACATAGACACAATCTCTGGGAGAGCAAGGATTTCCTGAGGGTTTTTCTGAGGAAACTAACAGGACCAAATAATAGATGGTGTTTGGATTGAACTTGTATATATGAGAGAGAGAGGGAGTGTGTGTGCATATGTGTGTGTATAAAAACAATGTGAAGATTGTTTTCAGTTTTTTCCTGAGAACTCTAAGATACTGGGAATCATCTGTCAGGCTGTCTCCACCAATTTTCCCTTCCCCGTGTCTCTTGAATTATTTCCTTTCTTTGCTTTTATGCCAGCCCTGGTTGGGTGCTGGCTGCTTTCCAAGTACCCACGCCAAAGTGCAGGCTCTACATGATCAAGGACCCTCCCTTGCTTGCACGTGCCCGCATTCCTAGCACACCGTTTGGATCCTGACCCTCCTCATGCTGCATTTTCCACCTCCCTGACTCACTCCTAAGGCCCAGCATCCCCCCGCTGCCAGCTGCTGTGGGCTCTCTCCATCTGCAGGCCCACCAGCACCTCAAAGCACCCGATACCAAACTAACCACTCTTGCCTAACCCTCCTTCCCCAACAAAAACTTGAGGTGACTTCTCCTCTTCCTCCTGCCCAGTACATTAAATCTGCTTCCAGTTCTGCTGACTCCAGCTTCCCCACTGATGCCAGCCCTGTTTCCCACTCCCCACTCCCACTCCAGCACTGCCACGCACACCTTCCCTTCCCGCTGGAGGAGCATCTCTCACAGGTCTTCCTCCACACGCCACCCTGAACCCCCTGCAGGATCTTCTCCTGAGGCCTATCACATTCAGCAATAACAACTGTCACTGATCTCCTCTGCTGTGTACCAGGCAGAGTGCTGGATTCTTCCCTTACATGTCCTGGAATCCTTAGAATGGACACAAATCTCCATTTTCAGACTAGGCTGCTGAAGCTCTGTGGCAATACCTGGAATCAAATCCAGGTCTGTGCTCCTGCAACGGAATCCTAGTACCAACACACAAATAACTGAGGCAGAGAGATCAAGCCTGTCTGAGCTCTGGGATCAACCTACCATCTAATCCTTCACTTTCTCTGCAAGCATCCTACATGCTGAGCAAATAAGATACTCCCCTTCTTTAGGACAAACTCATGTTTCCCATCCCTGGGCTTTTGTCCACACTGGTTTCTTCCTGGAATGCCCTTCTCCCATCTCAACCTGCAAAAATATCCTACCTGCCTATCTCCCTTCCCTCCTGATGCTGAAGCTCTTCTAGCACAGCTGAGTTTGATACCACTCTTTCTCCTTTGAACCCCGATGGCACTGGGTTTCTCTCTTGTATCAATCTGTGTGCTTTTCCAATGCATTTCACGTGGCAGCATACATTTGGATGGCAGGAACCAACTCATCTTGTGTCCCTACCTCTCCCACCCAGGCACTGAGGACAGTGCAGTGCCTGGCATGTAACTGATTCTCAACTTGTTGAATTGAGCAGATACCGTAAGATCTTATCGGAGAGAAGCACCCTGAGAAAACGCAAATTCTGACAAAAGTCAGAATTTATATGCAACAAAGAATTCCCTATAAGCAGGAGGACTGTTTTTGTGTCATCTACAAGTGGAGGCCAATAATACCAGCAAATGAGTAGAAGTGTTAAGGAATCACATTTAAGCTCAACAAAACCAATTTTATTTTTAATCATTGAAGTTGTCTCTGAAAGAAAAGGATTGGTCATGAGGGAGTGAGTTTCTTGTCCCTACAAAGATTCAAGTGCAGGCTAAGTTGCCTGTGGCAGAGGCACCCAGAGGACTCCTGGGTTGCAGCAGGGCTGGAGAAGCTAGATTAGATGACTGACTTCCTAGGTCATTTCCAAACAGAATTCTAAAGCCATCCCTTTCTGTTTTGAGGACGCCCACTGAAGATGGCTAGCATGTTCTGTCATGTTACAACAACTGAAAACAGTTGACTGAACCCTTACCCATGTCACTTAACCAAGCATCAATGGATCACTCAACTCTGAAGTTCCGCAAGAATAAAAGGTCAAAGAAGTCCATGAGTTCATCCTCTGATCTCAAACCCTGATTTTTATCATGAAAGCCTATGTGTGATTTTTAAAACATGTTCCAAACCTGTCCAAAGCTAGCTTTATATTTAGATAGTTCAGACAGCAATTATTTTGCCAAATTTAGGGAAAAGTTAAATTAAACAACTATATTTCAAGAAAAAGTATTCAAGTCATTAGAATCATGACAGTTTATTTACAAGTAAGAACAATAGTGTGTAATGAGCCAAAAAGTATGATTAATCCAATTCTGGCCGCCTAAGATCCATTTTTAAAATGTACTGGCTTGAATCCTCTGTAGTTGCAGGTATTAATGTGGGCAAATATTTATTAAAAGAGAAACATATGAGATCATATCTTCTGTTTAGTAACTTTTTGCAAAAAGTTATATGATATGAGATAAAAAGCAAAATGAGTAACAAGCTCAAACAAAGGAAAATCGGCACTTTCTTCTTCTCAAGCCATAATGTTGTCATCACACTTTCCAAACTTTGCTACAGCTCTCTCTATTAACTGTGTAATCCTACTTTGAGCCAGGGGGAGTAGCTATTATAATCTTTGAAAGTAAACTGTTCATCTGTGAGAGATGAACTGTCCACTGAGAGCCAATGCCACACGCTTGTCCAGAGAAAAGACAGCATCCAACAGCCTACACAGTCAAAGGAACTGAGTAATTTTTTCACGGAAAACTTTTACATCCACCATGATGTGTCACCACCCAAAAGCTGAGTTAATTTGAATTTTCTCCCACCAAGATGAAAATGCTGTGCAGACAGGTAGACTCATAATACCAAACTGAGTCATAAAAATTACTAATGACACATATAACTTTTCCCCACACAGCTGTTTTGCACTACTGTGCAAAACAGGTAATCTGAAGATCGCTCCCACACACACATACTCATTTATTTAACAGTTTATCAAACATTCATTAGAAAGTGTATGAAAAGCATCCAAATTTATGAAAATGTGGTTAATCACCCAGGTACAGTCACTCTGAAATCAGTTTTCATGTAAACAACATAAGTAAATACTAAAGAATAATATGACTCCAACCCAACAGTCTGAAGTTTTGTGAAACTCACCCAGTGTGTTTCTAAGTGCATTTTACATGGAACTCCCTTAGTACTTTACAGAAAAGTTAACGAAACTAACATTACATTAAAAAAAAATTAATACCCTGTGTTTTGCCTCCGTGTAATCTGAGATAAACATTCATCACTATGTGGACATTTGAAAATTAAATGTGAGCTCTAGAAGTGCTCCAGTCCTGCAAAATGCCCAGAGACCATGACGATATCCAGTAGACAAGAGAGTTTACGAGCTTATTGGCCAGAGGCCTCTGTCAATTGCATATGCATGGAATATTGATAGAGTACAATAAGCATCAGATCATAAAGCAGCTCCCAAAATGGTGAAATGCAAGACTTACACTTGATTGCTGCTATTACTTTTTTAAAGACTGGGTCTTGCTCTGTCACCACGGCTGGAGTGCAGTGGCATGACCATAGCCCACTGCAGCCTCAAACTCCCGGGCTCAAGCGGTCCTCCTGCCTCAGCCTTCCAAGTAGCTGGAATTACAGGTGCTATTATTCTTGCTCGGAAATTAATAATAGCTAACAACTATCTAATGCTAGGTAAATGCCAGGTTCTAGTCTACTGCCTCACAGATATTAATGTATTTAGCTACCTACTACCTTTGCCGTAGGTACCATATTATGCCCATTTACCAATGAGGATACTAAGGCGCAGAGAGGTCATACAGCTAGTAAGTGGCAGAGCTAGAATGTGAACCCAAGTTTGCTCCCTTGACCACTACACTATTTGATCTTTCAAAAGTAAGCACACAGTCCTTGATGATGGCATGTCTACAATGCAACTGGTTCCTCAGAATCTATACAACTGACAAGTCCCTGTACTGAAAGGAGAAAGGGACTTGTTCCCCAGACACTTCTATGACTGGCACACTCTGTCCCTGGGCTTCTCCTTGTCCACATTACCACAGTGCTATTCCAAGTAGAATTTGATCCACGGGTCAGAGTAAAGCATGTACTGGAAAAACAGTAAAAGACTTTGAAACAGACCCAAAAAAAGGTCTAACTCACCCTGCCAAGTTACCTCTGCCTTTCATTACCTTTGAGTAATATACACCATGTAAGATGTAGAAAACTGATAATTATGCAAATGATTTGTGACTATAAAATGGAAATTAATTGTATCTTTGGAATCCAATTTGGTTATTGCCCTATGGGTAAACCCATTTTGCATCTATTTATAAATTCATTTTGGCATTCTTTTGAACGTGTTGAAACATCTCACTGGTTCCCACATTAATTAATAAGTTAAAATCTCACAAATGTTCATTTTATATCTGTCTGAGTCATAATTATATCCTTATTTTAAAATTGTCTTCTAACATGGATTTCGGAGAAGAATATCAATCTAGAGTTCAATAGGGGACTCAGTTATAGCAATGTTCCAATGCTTTGTTGTCATCATTTCAAGGCCAAACACCACCTTTCTGGAATGAACTTATCATCTGAATCTTGGTCCAAAATGTGCCGTCATTTTGGAATTCAAAGTTTGATAGTGGTACAAAAATATTAAATTCTGTTCTGAGAAATAGAAAAAAAAGAGGTCTAAGCATTTAGGATAAATTATGCAATATTACCCCCAAAACAAAGACAGAATACAACTACTCAAGTGCCATTTTGTTTATTCTTAATCCTATATGGATAATTATATTCCTATCAAGAAAGGCAGAACAAACAATGTTAATATCACTGCAGAATTCAGTAAATTCTCAGATGAGGGTGTGGACCTCTGCTTAGTGAACCTCTGCAGCATGTGGAAGGTGGGACAGGCTGATCCTGAAGGGTGTTCACACTTCTAAATACTGGAGAATTGAGGAAATAAGTCTTGTGCTTGTTACTCATATTCAACCAACAATTTCCATGAAGTGTGAACTATAAGAATAGATAATTGTTCTTCTAAAACTTAAAAATTACTCATGCCTCATTCAGTCTAGAGACTCCGCAATGAAATACATCATCTCAGGTTGTAACTGCACCATTAGCTGATTATCTCAGAATTAAAGAGCTGGCTCCATATAACCTGAATCCTAGGGTTCCTATGGCTCTTTAGGGGCTCAGTGTGGTAGAAACGGCATGGGCTATTGCCATCTTGAAAGTCTCATCTGACTCCCCAGAGTTTAAACCAGAAAACTGTAGCAGGTGCAATATCATGCTAAACACGAGAACCAAAGCAAGTCACAAAGGTCCACCTCAAAAGAGTGTACAATTTTCCTGTGGCTGTTTTAAGAAATTATGATAAACTGATTGGCTTTAAACAACAGAAACTTATTCTCTCACAGCTCTGGAGGCTTAGAAGTCCAAAATCCGTATTACTGGGATGAAATCAAGGTTTCAGCAGGGCCACAATCCCTCTGAATATCCCTAGGGAGAAGCTGTTCCTTGCTTCTTCCAGGTACACTACAGGTGTCTGCCAGCATTCTTTGGCTTGTGGCTGCAACACTCCAATCTTTGCCTCCATCTTCACAATGCCTTTACCACCTCTGTGGGCACATCAAATCTCTATCTCTCTTATAAGGATGCCTTATAAAGCTACCTGGATAATCCAGGAAAATCTCCTCATCTCAAGATCCTTAACCTAATCACATCTTCAAAGTATTTGTGCCATAAGGTATCATTCATAGGCTCCAGGCATTAGGAGCTGGTATCTTTGAGGGAACCATTATTCTAGTTCTCCATTGTAAATATGGCTAGAGGTATTCTGGAGGAGTATGTAAATGCATGGATGTGGCACAGCAGTGACCTTTGTTTCCTGAAAGCCCTGAAACCAATATTAACAACAACAACAGTGTGTATTTCCTGAGCACCTACTTTAGACATTAGACCAAGCATCTTACAAGTTCCCACTAACTTTTTGGGAATTATAAGATTCTCACATTACAGATGACAAAACTGAAGCTAAGTTTTGGGTAATATAATTGCCCAAGATCACAAAGTGGGTGGCAGGGAAATGGCCCCAGAGCTCCTTCTGCCTCCCAGAGGAAGGAAACTGATGGAAAGCTTCCTACTTCTCATCTCCTCACTAACTACAAGAATTCCTAAAATCTGGCCCAGGGTGACCATAGGCTGGCCCAGCTGAGGCAACCCCCTCAATACGTGAACAGCA
Organism: Pongo pygmaeus; assembly: GCF_028885625.2. NCBI lineage: Eukaryota > Metazoa > Chordata > Mammalia > Primates > Hominidae > Pongo > Pongo pygmaeus. The sequence continues at coordinate 100,922,947 of NC_072385.2, forward strand.
GGCAAGGACAGCCACCCTAACCTATAGGCCAGAAGTCCCAAGGGTCTTCCTTTCCTTCCTCTCCATCTGCCCCCACCCTAAGATATCCCCACTTCACCATTCTCCTTTTTCTATACTCATTCAACTATCTGTTGTCAGAAACCACATCTTCTGCAACTATACCCCCCTGTCCAATCATATACCCACTTGCTCTCATCACAAGATGGGTGATGTGGGGCTACTTTTCCGTCTCCCACCTCCCCAGCTATAGCTGATGCTGTCCTAACTTTCTGTCCATCCAGCATCCCTTCCTTGGGGGACTTTCCCCTCCCATTCCACAATGCACCCACACCGTCCATAAGAGCTACATGGGGCTAGCCCTGCCTTCCCATCATACCCCCATCACCACAACCCTAGCCAATCAGAGCAATGCAAACCACTGGCCAGGTGATTGGTTCAGGGATGGGAACATGACCCAATCTTGGCCAATCACCCATCAGAGTTCTGTCTGGGACTTTCACTAAAGCTCTGAAAAAAGGTTCAGAATTTTGCCTTACACTCTGAGATCATTAGGTCTAAAGACAATAAAGGTTCGGAGTTGTTGGTGTCATTTTGATGTCACATGGAGAAAATCTATCTGAGAATGAAGACAAATGGAGATCACCAGGGCTGAGACTTGTTGAGAGAGACAGGATCCTGATCAGGGCCAGCTTCATGAGACTGCAATCTGTGCAGTCCCACAGGTGCTGTGCTTAGAAGGGCCCTGTGCTTGATTTAACATTCTGCTGTCATCATCTTGAAATTTGTTTGATTTTTATTTTTACAAGAGTTCCCACATCTTCCTTGTGCACTGAGCCCTGCAAATGATGTAGCCGGTTCAGGTCACGGTATCACCATTTGAACCCCTGGAGAGCCAATCAGGCTTAATGTCAGCATAAACCTTAGGATTCCCAGTTACCTGCCAATAAACAACCTCTTTTATTTAAGTCAGTCTGTGTATCATCCACTTACAACCAAAGGATCTGCACACCACTGCCTCTAAGTCCACCACCCCCTCTCCCACCACACCTTGCACACATCCATTCCCCTCAGCCCTGGCTGCCTCTGCATTCACCTCTAGTCCATCTATTTCCTCACCAACATCATCCTAGGAGTGCTGGACTGGTCCTCTGCCCTGGCTGCTGAGAGCCCGCATTTCCCAGACTAAAGATGAATCAAATGTAATCATCTATGTTTACAACACTCACCTAATTGATCCAACAGGGTCAGAAAGACACGAGAGATTTATTTGTTCATTCATTCAAAGAAATATTTATTGACTACATACCATGTACTAGGCACAGGAGAGATAAAAGGAACATTTTTTGTACTTGCAATTGATAGGAAAAAAACACCCTTAGAAACCCTCAAATAAGCGATGTCCTTCCTTCAGAAACAGACAGGCAGAGAAGCTTATAGGTATGAGAAGGGAGGAAAGAAGCCAATCAGAAGCCAGATACAGAAGGGGTGAAAGAACACTGAGATCTTCCCTGAGGTTTCCAGAAGAAAAGAAGAGGTTAAAAAGGAGCAAATGTAAAACCAAGAAGTTTCCTGGAGGGTTACACAGGGCCCCATCCATCACTGAGAGTGCCCGCTGCCACCCCTCAACATCTTCCACGTTGACATGTACCTACTACATGGTAGGTACTCAATAAATATTATTTGAATCAATGAACAAATGAATCTGTCATGTCTTTCTAACCCTGTTGGATCAATTAGGTGAGTTTGTAAACACAGATGACTGCATTTGATTCATCTGTAGTCTGGAAAATCCAGACTCTCAGCAGCCAGGGCAGAGGGCTCATTGTCCCTTAGAAACATCTCCAGCCTTGGTAGCTGGGCTCTAAACTAGGGCAAGCACTATCTGTGGCCTTTGTACTGAGTTCCTCTAGGAGACAGAAGAGTGCTGTGAGAATTTATCCTCTCTAAACCTCAGTTTCCTCATCGATAAAATGGAGGTTAAAATGATAGCCAAAAACAAACAAACAAAAGACCTTCTGCAATGTGATTGCTTTTCCCTACGGGGAGTCCATTTAGATAGGCTGCAAGTTAAAATTAATGAAAATGGCTTGAATTACTTAGACATAGGAAGAGTGTGTCCTGTGTTCTAAGTGAAAGTTTTCTATTTTATATAAGAATTTAAAGCCACGAGCACAGGATGTTATATTGGAAAAAAACATTTCCTTTAGACCTTTAAGATAAAACATTTTTAGCATCAGTCCACAACATCAGTTAGAATCTGAAGGAAAAAAGCTACAGGAGCTGACAAAAATACTGAAGAAGAGAGTTATTATATCAGGCCTTCTTGATCGGGGGAGAAAGCTGAAAACAGTGAGACACAATAAAAATTAAACTTTTGGGTTAAAAATTAAAATCTCTTGTAATTTATGAAGAGTAAATCAATACCTTAAGAAAATTTTGTTGTTCTAACCCATTCTTTAGTGTATTTTTAATATGAAAGCCCAAACTCTAGAAAGACTATTGTAAGTAATTTAATTATAACCAGCTTGATTACATAAAGTGTTTTTTCTATAAAAAAAAATAAATAAAATAAAATAAAATAAAATAAAATGATAGCCAATCATGGGCTTACTGTAGTGATTACCTGAAGTAATCCATGTAGAGCTGTCAGCCCAGAGCCTGGCACATTAAGAGCTCAGTAGACAGTACCATGTCACTCAGCAAAGGAAAATCCATGTTCCAACCCATCAATTGATAAAGATCTAATGGAACATCACTTGTTCAAAAGTAGGGGGTTCTCCTGTGTTCCAGGGGAAAACAGATTTGACCTTCTATGCTTTTAATACTAGTAGTTATATCAATCCTAGTTTAGCAATATTAAAATAAGATACCTTATCCAAAATATAAGCTTAATGATAGTCAGTATTTACATAGCACTTTCTTTCAAGTAAATTTAAAATTTGTCTTACATGTTATCAAGCCCTAGAGAAAAAATGAGCATAACTGTTTTTTGGTTTTTTTTCTGAAACAGTGTCTCACTCTTCTCGCCCAGGCTGGAGTTCAGTGGTGCTATCTCAGCTCACTGCAACCTCCGCCTCCTGGGTTCAAGCAATTCTCCTGCCTCAGCTTTCTAAGTAGCTGGGATTACAGGCATGCGCCACCACGCCCAGCTAATTTTTTTTTTGTATTTTTAGTAGAGATGGGGTTTCACCATGTTGGCCAGGCTGGTCTCAAACTCCTGACCTCAGGTGATCCATCCGCCTCGGCCTCCAAAGTGCTGGGATTACAGGAGTGAGCCACCGCACCTGGCCCTGAATTGTTTTTAACTCTTTTTGTAGAAAAGGGCAATCAGAGCCCACAGAAACTGGAAGGTCACTTCTTTTCTTTTGAGCTTTACTTTTCTCCTCTATAAAATGGGAGTTTGAGTTTCAGTTCTCTCGTCCTGACCCCCCACAGGTCCAGGTCAAGCTGCTGCTACAAGTGCAGCTGAGTTAAAACATGCCAGAGAGATTGCTCTCCTATTTTTGAAAAACCATCAGGAAAGGAGATTTCACAAGATCAGATGGCCCTTTAAAGCCGTGTGTTTTACTAGCAAGCTGGGTGATGAAAACTATCAGAAGGAAAGATGAAAGGAGAAGCTGAAATTTATTCAGATCGAAAAAAAGAGAGACTTGGCCAAAACCACTTGTAGTATCAGGAGTCGAATGAGATGATCACTAGCAATAAAGTGGAAACAGACAGTCTTATGCTGTCAAAACTCTAAGCTGTGTGTGGAGCCACTCTACCCCTGACACCTTATCACACAGTAGGTAATTTCCAAAAAAAGTCATTCTTAAAGAGTGTTCTTGGGGGACCTCCCTTGAGTGCTCCAAAAAGTTAAAAATATTACAAATGTACAGTGTCATCTTCATAATCTCAAAATCCTCTCAATGGGAAAAAATGCCTTAAAACAAGTGTCTTAGATGAAAATTATGCAGTATAGTTTTAACAATCTGCCTTTATGTTCCAAAGATCTAACTTAAGACTTGAATAAAAGGAAGGATTATCAGAGGATGCTTTAGAAAATGTATTAGTCCATTTTCATACTGCTATGAAGAAACACTCAAGACTGGGTCATCTATAAAGAGAAAGAGGTTTAATTGACTTACAGTTCCACATGGCTGGGGAGGCCTCACAATCATGGCGGAGGGCAAAGGAGGAGTAAAGGCACATTTTACACGGTGGGTGGCATGAGAGCGTGTGCAGGGGAACTGCCCTTTATAAAACCATCAGATCTCCTGAGACTTATTCACTATCACGAGAACAGCACAGGAAAATCCTGCCCCTGTGATTCAATTACTTCCCACCAGGTCCCTCCTACAACACATTATGGGAGTTACAATTCAAGATACGACTTGGGTGGGGACACGGACAAACCGTACCATTCCACCCCTGGCCCCTCCCAAATCTCATGTCCTCACATTTCAAAGCCAATCATGCCTTCCCAACAGTCCCCCAAAGTCTTAACTCATTTCAGCATTAACTCAAAAGTCCACAGTCCAAAGTCTCATCTGAGACAAGGCAAGTCCCTTCTACCTATGAGCCTGTAAAATCAAAAGCAAATTAGTTACTTCCTAGATACAATGAGGGTACAGGCATTGGGTAAATACACCCATTTCAAATGGGAGAAATTAGCCAAAACAAAGGGGCTACAAGGCTCCATGCAAGTCTGAAATCCAACACGACAGTCATTAAACCTTAAAGTTCCAAAATGATCTCCTTTGACTCTATGTTTTACATCCAGGTCACACTGATACAAGAGGTGGGCTCCCACAGCCATGGGCAGCTCCACCCCTGTGGCTTTGCAGGATACAGCCCCACTCCTGGCTGCTTTCATGAGCTGACATTGAGTGTCTGCAGCTTTTCCAGGCACATGGTCAAGCTGTTGGTAGATCTACCATTCTGGGGTCTGGAGAACAGTGGCCCTCTTCTCACAGCTCCACTAGGCAATGCCCCAGTGGGGATTCTGTATGGGGGCTCCAACCCCACATTTCCCTTCTGCACTGCCCTAGCAGAGGTTCTCCATGAGGGCCCTGCCCCTGCAGCAAACTTCTTCCTGGACATCCAGGCATTTCCATACATCCTTTGAAATCCAGGCAGAGGTTCCCAAACCTCAATTCTTGACTTCTGTGCACCCGCAGGCTCAACACCACGTGGAAGCTGCCAAGGCTTGGGGCTTCCGCCCTCTGAAGCCATGGCCCAACCTGTATCTTGATCCCTTTCAGCCACAGCTGGAGCACTGGAGCTCAGGGCACCAAGTCCTTAGCCTGCATACAGCAGGGGAGTCCTAGACCTAGCCCAAGAAACCATTTTTCCCTCCAGACCTATGATGGGAGGAGCTGCCGTGAAGGTCTCCGACGTGTCCTGGAGACATTTTCCCCACTGTCTTGGTGATTAACTTGGTGATTAACTGTCTTGGTGATTAAGCCCACTGTCTTGGGCTCCTTGTTACTTATGTAAACTTCTATGGCAGGCTTGAGTTTCTCCCCAGAAAATTGGTTTTTCTTTCCTATTTCATCATCAGCCTGCAAATTTTCCAAACTTTTATGTTCTGCCTCCTCTTGAACAGTATGCCACTTAGAAGTTTCTTCCACCAGATACCCCAAATCATCTCTCTCAAGCTCAAAGTTCCACAGATCTCTAGGGCAAAAGCAAAATGCCACCAGTCTTTTTTTTAAGTATAACAAGAATCACCTTTGCTCCAGCTCCCAACAAGTTCTTCATCTCTATCTGAGACTGCCTCAGCCTGGACTTTATTGTCCCTATCACTATTTGCATTTTGGTCAAAGCCATTCAACAAGTCTCTAGGAAGTTCCAAACTTTCCCACATCTTCCTGTCTTCTGAGCACTCAAAGTCTCTAGGAAGTTCCAAACTTTCTCACATTTTCCTGTCTTCTGAGCCCTCCAAACTGTTCCAACCTTTGCCTGTTACCCAATTCCAAAGTTGCTTCCACATTTTCGGGTATCTTTAGAGCAGCACCCCACTCTACTGGTACCAATTTACTGTATTAGTCCATTTTCATACTGCTATGAAGACATACTCAAGACTGGGTAATTTATAAAACAGGTTTAATGGACTCACAGTTCCACGTGGCTGGGGAGGCAAAGGAGGAGCAAAAGCACGTCTTACATGGCAGCAGGCATGAAAGCATGTGCAGGGCAACTGCCCTTTCTAAAACCATCAGATCTTGTGAGACTTTTTCACTATCATGAGAACAGCACAGGAAAAACTCGCCCCCATGATTCAACTACCTTCCACCAGGTCCCTCCCATGACACATGGGAATTATGAGAGCTACAATTCAAGAAGAGATTTGGGTGGGGACATGGCCAAACCATATCAGAGAGCTTATGTTTATAGTTTTATTGTTCTAAAAATAAAATTTGAGCTTCTACTTTCCAGTCCTGCATATAAGGAGCTTAGAAGTCATCATTCCATCTTAACAAGTAAAAAGCTGAACAAACTGAAAAATCATCAACTCTGTGTAGATCCATCAGAAAAGTGAGGTCACAAAGCAAAAGTGAGATCACAAAGCTGCCCCAAAATTGGACAAACAGACAGGCAAATACAGAGAAATACAATTTACTGGAACAGAAACCCCTGAGCAGAAACCTCCATGGGAACCAATACCAAGTACAACATATCCAGCAATCAAGAAAAATTATAAGTTACACTAAACAACAAAAATACACAATTAAAGAATGAAGCACACCTAAAAGATCTAGAAAATAGCCTCAATGGAGCAAATCTAAGAGTTACTGACCTTAAAGAGGAGGTAGAGAGAGAGACTGGGGTAGAAAGTTTACTCAAAGGAATAATAACAGAAATTTCCCAAACCTAGAGAAAAATATCCATATTCAAGTACAAGAAGGTTACAGAACACCAAGCAGATTTAACCCAAAGACGACCTCAAGGCATTGAATAATCAAACTCCCAAAGGTCAAGGATAAAGAAAAGATCCTAAAAGCAGCAAGAGAAAAGAAACAAATAACATACAATGGAGCTCAATACATCTGGCAGCAGGCTTTTCACTGGAAACCTTACAGGCCAGGTGAGAGTATCATGGATATATTTAAAGTCCTGAAAGAAAATCACTATTACCCTAGAAGAGTATCCATGGCAAAAATATCCTTCAAACATGAAAGAGAAATAAAGACTTTCCCAGAAAAACAAAAGCTGATTTCATCAACACCAGACTGGTCCTATAAGAAGTGCTAAAACGGAGTCCTTCAATCTGAAAGAAAAGGACATTAAGGAGCAATATGAAATCACCTGAAGGTACAAAACTCATTAGTAATGTTAAGCACATAGAATGTTACAACACTGTAATTGTGGTGTGTAAACTAATATTTTCAGAAGAAAGAAGGTGAACTCGTCAAAAATAATAACTACAACTTTTCAAGACATACACAGTACAATAAGATATAAATAGAAACAACAAAAAGTTAAAAAGCAGGTAAAGTTATTAGTTTTCTTTTTACTTGTTTGAAAGTTAAAGTTATTAGTTTTCTTTTTACTTGTTTGTTAAGTTTCTTTATGCAATCAGTGTTAGGTTGTCATCAGTTTAAAATAATGTTTATAAGTCAGTATCTGCAAGCCTCACAGTTACCTCAAATCTAAAAACATGCAACAGATACACAAAAAATAAAAAGCGAGAAATTACAACATACCAACAGAGAAAACTGCCTTCACTAAAAGGAAAACAGAAAGAAAAGAAAGAAGAGAAGGCCAGAAAACAAATAACAAAATTGTAAGAGTAAGTTGTTACTTAACAACAACAACACTGAATGTAAATGGACTAAACTCTCCATCAAAAGACAAAGAGTGGTTAAATGCATTTAAAAAAACTAACGCTATGTTGCATATAAGAAACACACTTCATCTACAAAGACACACACAGACTGAAAATAGAGAGATGGAAAAGATATTCCATACCAATGGAAACCAAAACAGGAGAAATAGTTATACTTACATCAGACAAAACAGATTTCAAGACAAATATTACAAAAAGAGAAAAGAAAGGTCATTATATAGGGATATAAAGCAAGAGAATATAACAATTGTAAACATATATGCACCCAACTTTGGAGCACCCAGATATATAAAGCAAATATTAGTAAAGCTAAACAGAGAGATAGACCCTAACAAAATAATAGCTGAAAACTTTAACACTGCACTTTCAGCAACAGGCACATCATCCAGACAGAAAATCAACAAAGAAATCATGGACTTAATCTACACAATAGACCAAATGGACCTAACAGATATTTACAGAACATTTCATCCAATGGCTACAGAATATACATTCTTCTCCTCAGCTCATGGACCATTCTCAAGGATGAACCATATCTTATGCCACAAAACAACTCTTAAAACATTTCAAAAAACTGAAATTATATTAAGTATTTTCTCTGAACACAATAGAATAAAACTAGAAATCAATAAAAAGGAATTTTGTAAACTATACAAACACCTGGAAATTAAACATTATGCTCCTGAATGATCAGAGGGTCAATGAATAAGTTAAGAAGGAATTTTTTTAGATTATTGAAACAAATGATAATGGAAATACAACATACTATACCTATGGGATACAGCAAAAGCAGTACTAAAAGGAAAATTTATAGCTATGAGCACATCAAAAAAGTAGAAAAACTTTAAATAAACAACCTAATGCTGCATTATAAAGAACTAGAAAGCAAGAGCAAACGAAATCCAAAATTAGTAGAACAAAAGAAATAATAAAGATCAGAGCAGAAATAAATGAAATTTAAATGAAAAATATATATATATAAAAGATCAATGAAATAAAAAGTTGGTTTCTTGAAAAGATAAACAAAATCAATAAATCTCTGGCCAAACTAAGAAAAAAGAGAGGAGACCCAAATAAATAAAATCAAAGACAAAAAAAAATACATTACAATTGATACCACAGAAATTCAAAGGATTAGAGGCCAGTATGAGCAACTATATGCCAATAAATTAGAAAACCTAGGAGAAATGGATCAACTCCCAGACACATACAACCTACCAAGATTGAATCATGAAGAAATTCAAAACCTGAACAGACCGAGTAATGATATCAACACTGTAATAAAAAGTCTCCCAGGAAGGAAAAGCCCAGGACCGAGTGGCTTCACTGCTGAATTTTACCAAAGATTTAAAGAGGAACTAATACCAATCCTACTCAAACTATTCCAAAAGATAGAGGAGGAGGCAATACTTCTGAACTCATTCTATGAGGCTGGTATATGATACCAAAACCAAAGACACATGCAAAAAAAAAAAAAAAAAAAAATTTTTTTTAAAACTACAGGCCAATATCCTTAATGAACATTAATGCCAAAATCCTAGACAAAATACTAACAAACCAAATTCAACAACACGTTAAAAAGATCATTCATCATGACCAAGTGGGACTTATCCCAGGGTTGCAAGGATGGTTCAACATATGCAAATCAATGTCATACATCATATCAACAGAACGAAGGACAAAATCCATGTGATCATTTCAATTGGTGCTGAAAAAACATTTGATAAAATTCAACATCCCTTCATGAAAAAAAGCATTCAAACAACTGGGTATAGAAAAAAACATACCTGAGTACAATAAAAGCCAAAAAGTCTGTATGACAGACCCACACTAGTATCATGCTGAATGGGGAAAAGATCCGGAACAAGACAAGGAGGCCCAGTTTTATACTGTTATTTAACATAGTACTGGGAGTCCTAGCTAGAGCAATCAGACAAGAGAAAGAAATAAAGGGCATCCAAATTGAAAAGGAAGAAGTCAAATTATCCTTGTTTGCAGATGATATGATCTTATTTTTGGAAAAACCTAAAAACTCCACCAAAAAACTATTAGAACTAATAAAACAAATTCAGTAAAGTTGCAGGATATAAAAATCAACATACGGAAATCAGTAACATTTCTATATGCCAATAGTGAACAATTTGAAAAAGAAATCAAGAAAGTAATCCCAATTACAATAGCTACAATAAAATAAAATACCTAGGAATTAACCCAAGCAGTGAAAGACCTCTACAATGAAAACTACAAAACATTGATGCAAGAAACTGAAGAGGGAAACAAACTGAACACTGATCCTACAAGCTGATCATCCATGAAACTACTCCAGGATCCATCAAGGCAGCAAGGGGACACAGAGAGCAAAGAGGAGTGAAGCCGCGCAGGAGCCTATCTGGAGCCAACACAGACCCATGAGAAGCTCCCCAACAAGTGAACGGTGAGTGAGAACCCCTCAGGGGATTCACACTTTCCACAAGGACCTGTGCAGGACTGGGAATCGGAGAATCCTTCTAGGCCCCTGCACACCCAACCATGCTTCTAAACTGAAGCAGAGCCACCTGGAGATTTTCCAGAGGCAACTCTCAAGTCCAAGGACACCTATACAAGCCTTGGACCCCAGAACAAACTGGCACCAGTGCCATAACCCCAGTAGAGGCCACAGTCAGGGTACCTGGAAGCAATAAGATTGCTCCAGCCGCCTTCACCCCACCCTTGCTAGACAAGGCTCAGTGCCAACTTCCCGCCCAGCAGTCCTGTTTCTGCCTGAACTCAGCCAGCAGCCACAGCCTCCTGCTGTACTGGGAAACACCCAGACGGCAGGGAAGGTGACTCCACTCTCCCAGTCGGCTCATAGCCAGGTGGGCCACGCCTACTAGAGCTTCCAACCCAGCAGTCCTGCTTCTGCCTGAACTCAGCAGGCAGACTCAACCTCCTGTTGTCCTGGGAAACACCCGGACAGCAGGGGAGGCCACTCCACCCACCCCCAAAGCTGGTAGCCAGGCAGGCCACACCTGCTAGAGCTTCTAGTCCACTGGTTCTTCTTCTATCTGAATTCTGCCAAGGGGCACAATATCCTATTGCCCCAGGATAACACTTGGACAGCAGGGCAGGCATCTCCACCCACCCCCACCACTGGTAGGCAGATGGGTCATGCATGCTAGAGCTTCCATCTGAGTGATCCCGTTTCTGTCTGAACTCTGCAGGCAGGCGCAACCCCATATTCCCCCAGGAAGCACCCAGACAGCAGATTAGGTAACCTCACTCACCCTCATGGCTCCTAGCCAAGCAGAGCTTGCTTGTTTGCTGTACCCAAGCAGGGAGGAGCCCTCACTTTCAGGTCAGTGAGAGAAGTAAGATGCCTGGGTTCACAGGCTGGTAGAGGACCGGAGTGTGCCTCCCTCCACAGGAAACAGCAAGGATATGGCCTATGTGCCAACTGTGGCCCCTGCCTGAGGGATCCTCATGAACCAGAACTCGTAACAAAAGAAATGCAAGCACAGAGCCAGTGATTGGAGGGGCCTCCTCCAACACACCGGAACAAACCAGGTAAGGGAGTCATCTCTCTAATCCCCAACATAGAGCACTCCTACCCACTGTGCTAAAACAAAAAAGCTTTGCAGTACAGTAAGAGCCTATCTGCTGGCTAACATTCTTAAATGGTGCTCACTGGATCACAGCCCAAAATACAATGGTAAAATATTTTGCCAGGATATAGTGCCTATGAAAACTTAATGCAAAGGCTCCTACTGGCACCCCACCCCAACCAACACATGTGCACCCCACCGCGCTACTGCAGCTTCTTGCACACACAAGCCAGCATGGATCCCACTGCCACTGCTCTGAGGAAAGGTGTTGGCTGGCACCCCCCATCAGAGTACTGAGGTCAGTGGACCGGGAACACCTTGGCCCCTTCAGCACACCAGGTTCCTAACCCAAAGGGGTCAAGGAACAAAGCTGGGGGCCCCATACCAGCCCCACAGAATTAGAGCACACAGCGTAGTAGTCAACTGAACCTAGTCAACTGAACCCACTTTAGACCACAATCAAACCCCCAATGGCAGCAAAGAAGATAAAAGCAAAAAAACTCATCCAGAGGACAGCAATTTCAAAGATTAAAGGAATATCAGCCCACACAGATGAGAAAGAAACAGCACAAGAACTCTGGCAGTTCAAAAAGCTAGATTGTCTTCTTACCTCCAAACAACCACACTAGTTCCCCAGCAATGGTCCTTAACTAGGTTGAAATGGCTGAAATGACAGACATAGAATTCTTAAAACGGATAGGAACAAAGATTGTGGAGATCCAGGAGAAAGTTGAAACTCAATCAATGGAATCTGAGGAATACAGTAAAATAACACAGAAGCCAAAGGATAAAACGGTCATCTTAAGAAATAACCAAACTGATCTGATAGAGCTGAAAAACTCACAATAAAAATTTCACAATATCATAACAAGTATTAACAGCAGAATTAACCAAGCTGAGGAAAGAATCCCAGAGCTTGAACACTGATTCTCTGAATTAACCCAGTCAGACAAAAATAAAAAAAAAAGAATAAATGAAACCTCCAACAAATATGGGATTATGTGAAGGGACCAAATCTATGACTCATGGGCATCCCTGAAAGAAAGAGTGAGAAAGTAAACACCTTGAAAAATATATTTAAGGATATCATTCGCTTCACAAAAATTTCCCTAACCTCACTAGACAGACCAACATTCAAATTCAGGAAATACATAGAACCCCTGTTAGATACTATATGAGACAATCATCCCCAAATACACAGTTATCACATTCACCCAGATCAACATAAAATAAATAATATTAAAGATAGCCAGAGAGAAGGGGCAGGTCACCTACAAAGGGGCCCCCACCAGACTAACAGCATACCTGTCAGCAAATACTGTATAAGCCAGAAGAGACTGAGGGCCAAAACATAGCATTTTAAAGAAAAGAAACTTCAACCAAGAATTTTATATCCAGCCAAACTATGCATCATAAGCAAAGAAGAAATAAGACCCTTTTCAGATAAGCAAATGCTAAAGGAATTTGTTACCACCAGACCAGCCTTACAAGAGGTCCTTAAGGGAGTGCTAAATACAGAAATGAAAAACCATTACTGGTCACAACAAAAACACACAAGTACACAGACTATTGACACTATAAAGCAACTACAAAATCAAGTCTGCATAATAACCAGCTAACAACATGATGACAGGATCAAATCCACACATGTCAGTATTAACCTTGAATGCAAATGGGTTAAATGTCTCAGTTAAAAGGCACACAGTACCAAGCTGGATAAAGAAGTGAGAACCAACTGTATACTATCTTCAAGATACCCACCCATTTCACATAAAATGACATCCACAGACTAAAAGTAAAGGGATGGAGAAAAATCTACTAAGCAAACACAAAGCAAAAAGAAGAAGAGATTGCTATTCTAATTTTAAACAAAACAGACTTTAAACCAACAACAATCAGAAAAGACAAAGAGCATAAACAACCAAAGCAAAAATGGAAACATGGGATCACATCAAGTTAAAAAGCTTCCACACAGCAAAGGAAACAGTGAAGAGACAACCCACAGAATGGGAGAAAATATTTGTAAGCTACCCATCTGATAAGTGATTAAAAACAAGACTATGTAAGGAGCTCAAACAACTCCATAGAAAAAATACTAATAATCCCATCAAAAATGGGCAAAAGACTTGAACAGACATTTCTCAAAAGAAGACATACAAATTCCAACAGGCAAATGAACATCACTGATCATCAGAGAAATGCAAATCAAAACTACAATGAGATATCATCTCACCCCAGTTAAAATGGCTTATATGAAAAAACAGACAATAACAAATGCTGACAAGGATGAAGAGAAAAGGGAACCTTCATACGCTGTTTATGGAATGTAAATTAGCACAACCACTACGGAGAACAGTTTGGAGGTTCCTCAAAAAACTAAAAATTGAGCTACCATATGATCCAGCAATCCCATTTCTGGGTATACACCCGAAAGAAAGAAAATCAGTATACCAAAGAGATATTTGCACTCCTAAGTTTGAAGCAGCACTATTTACAATAGCTAACATTTGGAAGCAATGTAAGTGTCCATCAACAGATGAATGGATAAAGAAAATGTGGTACGTGTACATAATGGAGTACTATTCAGCCATAAAAAAGAATAAAATCCAGTCACTTGCAAGTACAAGGATGGAACTGGAAGTCATTAAGTGACATGAAATAAGCCAGGCACAAAAAGACCAATATCACATGTTCTCAGTTATTTGTGGTGTCTAAAAATCAAAACAATTGAACTCATGGACATAGAGAGTAGAAGGATGGTCACCAGAGGCTGAGAACAGTAGTGAGGCGCTGAAGGGGAAGTCAGGATGGTTCAGGGGTACAAAAAAATAGAAAGAATGAATAAGACCTATTGTTTGATAGCACTATAGGGTGATTTTGGTCTATGATAACCTGATTGTACATTTTTAAATGGCTTAAGGAATGTAGTTAAGATTGTTTGTAACTCAGATAAGGGGGTCCTTGTAAGGACAGATGCCCCAATCTCCATGATGTGCTTTTTTGATATAGGCATTGCATGCCTATATCATGGCATCTTATGTGCCCTGGGAATATGTATGCCTACTGTGTACCCACAAAAATTAAAAATAAAAATATAAAAGACAAGAGCATTACGTAACAGACATAAAAGAGCATTACATACTGGTAAAGGGTTTAATTCAACAAGAAGACTTAAATTATACGAAGTATATATGCACCTAACAAAGGACCATCCAGATTTATAAAACAAGTTATTGGAGACCTACCAAGAGACTTAGATAATGGCACAATAATAGCAAGAAACTTCAACACCCACTGACAGTATTAGACAGATCATCAGGGCAAAAAACTAAAAAAGACATTCAGGAGCTGAACTCAACACTTGAACAAGTAGACCTAACAGACATCTACAGAAGTCTCAACAACAAAAAAAACAGAATAGACATTCTTTTCATCTTTACATGGCACATACTCTAAAACTGTCCACACAATCAGCCATAAAACAATTCTCAACAAATTCAAAAAAACCAAAATAATACCAACCACCCTTGGACCCACAACACAATAAAAACAGAAACTAACACTAAGAAGATCACTCAAAACCATTTGTATTAGTCTGTTCTCACTCCACTATAACGATACTACCTGAGACTGGGTAATGTATAAACAAAGGAGGTTTAATTGACTTATAGCTCCACATGACTGGGTAGGCCTCAGGAAACTTACAATTATGACAGAAAGTGAAGGGGAAGCAAGGCACATCTTACATGGCAGCAGGAGAGAGAGTGTGCAGGGGAAACTGCCACTTTTAAAACCATCAGATCTCAGGAGCACTCCCTCACTATCACAAGAACAGCAGGGGAGAAACCATCCCCATGATCCACTCACCTCCCACCAGGTCCCTCCCTCTACATGTGGGGATTATAATTTGGGATGAGATTTAGGTGAGGACACAGAGCCAAACCATATCACCATACAACTACATAAAAATTAAATAACCTGCTCCTGAATGACTTCTGGATAAACAATGAAATTAAGTCAGAAATCAAGAAATTATTTCAAACGAATGAAAACATACATACAACATACCAGAATCTCTGGGGCATAGCTAAAGCAGTGTTAAGACAAAAGTTTATAGCACTAACTGCCCATATCAAAAAGATAGAAAGATCTCAAATTAACAACCTAACATTACACCTAGAAGAACTAGAAAAACAAGAGCAAATCAACCCCAAAGCTAGCAGAAGACAGGAAATAACCAAAATCAGAGCTGAACTGAATCTAACCGAGAAGCAAAAAAACACAAAAAATCAATGAAACCAGAAGTTGGTTCTATGAAAGAATAAATTAGATTGATAGGCCACTAGCTAGACTAAGGAAAAAAAAGAGAAGATCCAAATTAATACAATCAGAAATGATAAAGAAGATATTACCACTGAACCCACAGAAATAAAACACACAAAAAAAACTCAGAGACTCTTGCAAACACTTCTATGTACACAAACTAGAAAACCTACAAGAAATAGATATATTCCTGGAAAGATACAACCTCCTAAGATTGAACTAGGAAGAAATTGGGACCCTGAACAGACCAAAAAACGAGTTCTGAAATTCAATCAGTAATAAAAAGCCTAGCAACCAGAAAAAGTCCAAGACCAGATAGATTCACAGCCAAATTCTACCAGACATATAAAGAAGAGGTTGTACCCCATTCCTACTGAAACTATTCCAAAAACTTGAGAAGGAACTCCTCCCTAACTCATTCTACGAGGCCAGCATCATTCTGATCCCAAAATTTGGCAGAGACACACAAACAGAAACAAAATAAAAAAAGCTTCAGGCCAATATCCTTGACGAACACAGATACAAAAATCGTCAACAAAATACTAGCAAACTAAATCCAGCAGCACATCAAAAATCTAATCTACCACAATCAAGTAGGCTTTATTACTGGGATGTAAGGTTGGGTCTTACATTCACACATCAATAAATGTGATCTATCACATAAAGAGGGATAAAAACAAAAACCACATGATTATCTCAACAGATGCAGAAAAGGCTTTTGATAACAATCAACACCCTTCATGCTTGAAAAAAAAAACCCTCAATAAACTAGGCATTGAATAACTTTCCTCAAAATAATAAGGGCCATCTATGACAAACCCACAGCCAACATCATCCTGAATGGGCAAAAGCTGGAAGCATACCCTTGAGAACTAGAACAAGACAAGGATGCCCACTCTCATCACTCCTATTCAATATATTACTGGAAGTCTTAGCCAGAGAAATCAGGCAGGAGAAAGAAATTAAAGGCATTCCATTGGAAGAGGGGAAGTCAAACTATCTCTATTTGCAGAAAATATGATTTTATATCTAGAAAACCCCAAAGTTTCTGCCCAAAAACTCCTAGATCTGATAAATAACTTCAGCAAAGTTTCAGGATACAATATCAATGTATAACAATTAGAAGCATTTCTATACACCAACAACATCCAAGCTGAGTGCCCCATGAAGAATGCAATTCCATTTACAAAAGACACACACACACACACACAAATACCTAGGAATACAGCTAACCAGGGAGGCAAAAGATCTCTACAACAAGAATTGAAAAACACTGCTGAAAGAAATAACAATTGACACAAACAAATGGAAAAAAAAAGCCATGCTCATGGACAGGAAGAATCAATACTATTAAAATGACCATACTGCCCAAAGCAATTTACAGGTTCAATGCTATTATCAACTAACAATGACATTCTTCACAGAATTAGAAAAAAATATGTTAAGAGTTCATATGGAACCAAAAAAAGAGCCCAAACAACCAAGGCAATCCTAATCAAAAAGAACAAAGCTGAAGGTATCACATCACCTGACTTGGAACTACACTGCAAGGCTACAGTAACCAAAACAGCATGGTACTTTTGTAAAAAGACACATAGACCAATGGACCAGAATAGAGAACCCAGACATAAAGCCACACACCTACCACCATCTGATCTTCAACAAAGTCAACAAAAACAAGCAATGGAGAAAAGACTCCTTATTCAATAAATGATGCCGAGGTAACTAGCTAGCCACATGCAGAAGATTGAAACTGAACCCCTTTCTTACACCATAAACAAAAAAATCAACTTAAGATGGATTAAATACTTAAACGTAAAACCTAAAACTATAAAAACCCTGGAAGATAACCCTGAAAGATAACATAGGCCCTGGAAAAAATTTCATGACAAAGATGCCAAAGGCAAACACAACAAGAACAAAAAATGACAAATGGAACCTAATTAAACTAAAGAGCTTCTGCACAGCAAAGGAAACTATCAACACAGTAAACAGACAACTCAGAGAATGGAAGAAAATATTTGCAAACTATGCATCTGACAAAGGTCTAGTATCCAGAATTTATAAGGAACTTAAATTAACAAGCAAAACACAAACAACCCCATTAAAGAATGGGCAAAGGAAATGAACAGACATTTTTTCAAAAGAAGATATAAATGCAGCAACAATCATGAAAAATGCTCACCATCCTTAATCATTAGAGAAATACAAATCAAAACCACAATGTGATACCATCTCGCACCAGTCAGGATGGCTATTATTAAAGTCAAAAAATAACAGATGCCAGTGAAGCTGCAGAAAAAAAGGGAATATTTATACATTGTAGGTGGGAATGTAAATTAGTTCAGCCACTGTGGAAATCAGTTGGCGTTCTCTCAAAGAACTTAAAACAGAGCTATCTTTTCACCCAGCAATCCCATTATTGGGTATATACCCAGAATATAAATCATTCTAACATAAAGACACATGCATGCATATGTTCATCACAGCACTATTCACGATAGCAAACGCATGGAACCAACCTACATGTCCATCAACGGTAGACTGGATAGGAAAAAATGTGGTACATATATACCATGGAATACTACACAGCCATAAAAAAGAATGAGATCATGTCCTTTGCAACAACATGGATGGAGCTGGAGGCCATTATCCTAAGTGAACTAATACAGTAACAGAAAACCAAATACTGCATGTTCTTACTTACAAGTGGGAGCTAAACAGCAAGTACACATGGACATAAAGAAGAGAACAAAAACACTGGGCCTACGTGAGGGTGGAGAGTGGGAAAAAGGTGAGGATCAAAAAACTACCTATCAGGTACTATGCTTATTCCTCAGGTGATGAAATAATCTGGCACACCAAACCACCACAACACACAATTTACCTACATAACAAATCTGCACACGTGCCCCTGAAATGAAAATAAAACTTTTTAAATTAAAACACACACACACATTGGCCAGGTGCCGTGGCTCACACCTGTAATCCCAGCACTTTGGGAGGCCGACGCAGGTGGATCACTTGAGGTCAGGAGTTCCAGACCAGCCTGGCCAACACGGTGAAACCCCATCTCTACTAAAAATACAAAAATTAGCCAGGCATGGTGGCAGGCACCTGTAATCCCAGCTACTTGGGAGGCTGAGGCAGGGGAATTGCTTGAGCCTAGGAGGCAGAGGTTGCAGTGAGCTGAGATCACATCACTGCACTCCAGCCCAGGCAACAGAGCAAGACTTCATCTCAAAATAAATAGATAAATATAAAAACAAAAAAGAAATTACAGAGAATACAAAAAAATGGAAAAACATTCCATGTTCATGGACTGGAAGAATCAATATTGTTAAAATGTCCATAGTACTCAAAGCCATATACACAGATTCAATGCAATCCTAATCAAAATACCAATGGCATTCTTCACAGGAACAGAAAAAATAATCCTAAAATTTATATGGAACCACAAAAGACCCATAATAGCCAAAGTTATCTTCAGCAAAAAAAAAACAAAACTGGAGGAAGCCCATTATCCAATATCAAATTATACTGCAGAAATATAGTGACCAAAACAGCATGATACTGGCATAAAAACAGATACATAGACTAACGGAACAGAATAGAGAACCCAGCAATAATCCATACATCTACAGTGAACTCATTTTTGACAAAGGTGCCAAAAACACTGCAGAAAAGACAGTCTTCAATAAATGGTGCCGGGGAAACTGAACATCCATATGCAGAAGAATAAAACTAGATCCCTGTCTCTCATCATATATAAAAACCAAATCAAAACAAATTTAGAGGCTTAAATCCAAGACCTCAAACCATGAACTTACTATGAGAAAACTTTGGGGAAACTCTCCAGGACTTTGGGTGAAAATTTTTTGAGTAATATCCTATAAGCAAACAAAAAAAAATGGACAAATAGGATCACATCAAGTTAAAAAGCTTCTGTATAGCAAAGGAAACAATCAACAAGTGAAGAGACAACCAAGAGAGTAGGAGAAAATATCTGCCAACTATCCATCTGACAGGGGATTAATAACCAGAATATATCAGGAACACAAACAACTTTATAGGAGAAACTTGAATAATCCAATAAATCAGCAAAAGATCTGAATAGGCATTTCTCAAAAGAAGACATACAAATAGCAAACAAGCATATGAAAAGGTTTTCAATATCACTGATCACCAGAGAAATGCAAATCAAACCACAATGAGATATAATCTTACCCCAGTTAAAATGCCTTTCATGCAAAAGACAGGAAATAACAAATGATGGCAAGGATGTAGAGAAAAGGGAACCCTCATACACTGTTGATGGAATGTAAATTAGTACAACTGCTATGGAGAACAGTTTGGAGGTTCCTCAAAAAACTAAAAATGAGCTACCATCCGACCCAGTAATCCTACTCCCAGGTATATACCCCAAAGAAAGGAAATCAGTATATCAAAGAAATATCTGCACTCTTATGTTTATTGAAGCATTACTCACAATAGCCAAGATTTGGATGAAGAAAATGTGGTACATATACACAACTGAGTACTATTCAACCATAAAGAATAATTAAATCAGCTGGGCGTAGTGGCTCACGTCTGTAATCCCAACACTTTGGGAGGCTGAGAAGGGCAGACCATGAGGTCAAGAGTTTGAGACCAACCTGGCCAATATGGTGAAACCCCGTTTCTACTAAAAGTACAAAAAAATCAGCGGGGTGTGGTGGCACGCGCCTATAGTCCCAGCTACTCGGGAGGCTGAGGCAGAAGAATCACTTGAACTCAGGAGGCAGAGGTTGCAGTGAGCCAAGATCGTGCCACTGCACTCCAGCCTGGATAACAAAAGCAAGACTCCGTCTCAAAAAAAAAAAAAAAAAAAGAAGAAGAATGAAATCCTGTCATTTGCAACAACATGGACGGAACTGGAGGTCATTATGTTAAGTGAAATAAAGCAGGCACAGAAAGACAAACTTCTTATGCTCTCACATTTGTGGAAGGCAAAAATTAACAATTGAACTCTTGGAGATAGAGAGCAGAATGATAGTTATTAGAGGAGTTGGGAAGGGTAGTGTGACTGGGGCAATGTGGGGATGGTTAAGGGGTACAAAAATATAGTTAGACAGAATGAGTATGTTCTGTGTATTTGATGGCACAACAGGGTGACTATAGTCAACAATAATTTATTGCATATTTTAAAATAACTAAGAGTATAATTGGATTGTTTGTAACATACAGGATAAATGCTTGAGATAACAGATACTCCATGTACTCTCATGTGATTATTACACATTATACACCTGTATTAAAATATCTCATGTACCCCATAAATACATACACCTATTATGTACCCACAAAAATTAAAAAGTGAAAGAGAAATAAAGATGTCCTCAGACAAACAAAAGTCAAGGAAATTTGTTGTCAGTAGACCTGCCAAACAACAAAGACCTGCCTTAAAAGAAGTTCTTCAGAGAGAAGACAAACAATATAGGACAGATAATCAGATCTACACAAAGAAAGTAAGAGCACCAGAGAAGGAATAGTGAAGGTAAACTAAAACACTTTTATTTTTCTAATTCTTGATATATAAGTTTGCTCAAAATAATATCAACAATACATTCAATTGTGTGTGTGTGCTTATATGTAAGTGAAATGAGTGACAGCAATGATACAAGGAATGGGAGAGAGAAATCAAGATTATTCTGTTATTATAAGGTATTCACACTATCAGTGAAGTGGTATAGTGTTACTTGAAAGTGGGCTTGAATTAGTTGTAAACATCCATTGCAAACTCTAGGGCAACAACTAAAAAAGTTTAAAAAAAAGTATAACTTATATGCTAAGAAAGGAGAAAAACAGAATCACATAAAATGCTCAGTCAAAACCACAAAAGGGACCAGGCATGGTGGCCCATGCTTGTAATACCAGCACTTTGGGCAACTAAGTCAGAGGGATCACTTGAGCCCGAGCCCAGGAGTTGAAGCCCAGCCTGGGCAACACGGCAAAACCTCATCTCTACAAAAAATACAAACACAAGTCCAGGCACAGGGGCTCACACCTGTAATCCCAACACTTTGGGAGGCCAAGGCGGACAGATCACTTGAGGTCAGGAGTTCAAGAGCAGCCTGATCAACATGGTAAAGCCCTGTCTCTACTAAAAATACAAAAATTAGCCAAGTATGGTGGCAGGCACCTATAATCCCAGCTACTTGGGAGGCTGAGGTAGGAGAATTGCTTGAACCCAGGAGGCAGAGGTTGCAGTGAGCCGAGATCGCCCACTGCACTCCAGCCTCGGTGACAGAGTGAGACACTGCCTCAAAAAAAAAAAAAAAAAAAATACACACACACACACACACAGAAGAAAAAAATCAGCCAGGTGTGGTGGCACACACCTACAGTCCCAGCTACTTGGGAGGCTTAGGTGGGAGGATCACTTGAGCCTGGGAGGTGGAGGATGCAGTGAGATGAGACTGCACCACTGCACTCCAGCCTGGGCAACAAAGCAAGACCTTGTCTTAAAAAAAAAAAAGTCAGAAAAAAAGTAGAAGACAAAAAGAGAAACAAAAAACAAGGGCAATGAATAGAAAACAGTAACAAATACAGTAGCTATTAATCCAACTATATCAATAATCACTTTAAACATCAATGGTCTCAATACACCAATTAAAAGGCAGAGACTGTCAGAGTGGATCAAAAAACAAAACCCAACAATGTGTTGTCTACAAAAAGCTACTTTCAATATAAAGACTGATATAAATGAAAAGTAAAGGGATGAAAAAATATATACCATGCTAACACTAATCAAAAGAAAGCAGAAATAGCTACTTTAGTTTAACAGAGAGCTGGCGTCAGAGCAAGGAAAGTTATCAGGCATAAAGTGGAGCATTACATAATAATAAAAGTGTCAATTCTCCAAGAAAACATAACCAATCCTTAATGTGTATGCACCTAACGACAGAGCACCAAATACGTAAGGCAAAAACCGATAGATAACCAGGCACGGTGGCTCACGCCTGTAATCCCTACACTTTGGGAGGCCAAGGCAGGCGGATTACCTGATAAGGAGTTCAAGACCAGTATGGCCAACATGGTGAAACCCTATCTCTACCAAAAAATACAAAAATTAGTCAGGCATGGTGGCATCCACCTGTAGTCCCAGCTACTCAGAAGGCTGAGGCACAAGAATCACCTGAACCCAGGAGGCAGAGGTTGCAGTGAGTAGAGACTGCACCACTGCACTCCACCCTGTCTCAAAAAAAACAAACAAACAAACTGATAGAAATGCAAGGAGTAGCAGATGAATCCATAATTACAGTTGGAAACTTCAATACTCCTTTATCACAAAATGAACAGATCCAGCATGCAGAAAATCAGTAAGGACACAGTTGGAATTCAATGTGACCATCAACTAGCTGAAAATAACTGACATCTATTTACTACTTCATCCAACAACAGCAGAATATACATTTCACTCAAGATTACATAGAACATTCACCAAAACAAACCACATTATGGGTCATAAAGCACATCTTAACAAATTTAAAAGAGTAAAAATCATATAATATCTGTTCTCAGGTCACAATGGAATTAAACTAGAAATTTATAACAATAACTGGAAAAATCCCAAAATACTTGGAGGTACAGCAACATAATTCTAAACAAAGCATGGGTCAAAGATGAAATCTCAAGAGAAATTTTAAAATATTTTAGACCTAAATGAAAATTAAAATACAACTTAATGGAATTTGCAGGATACAGTGAAAGCAGTGTTTAGAGGGAAATTCATAACAATGAATGCATATATTTAAAAATAAGGAAAATCTAAAATTAATAATCTAAGCTTCCACCATGGGAAACTAGAAAAAGAGCAACAAATTAAATCCAAAGTAAGCAGTGGAAAAGAACTAATGAAAATTAGAGCAGAAATCGATGAAACTGAAAATAGAAAGTAAACAAAAGAAATAAATGAAACCAAAAGCTAGCTCTTTGAAATCATCAATATAATTGATAAGCCTCTAACCAGGCTAACTAAGAAAAAAAGAAGACACAAACTACTAATGTCAGAAATGAAAGCAGGAACATCATTATAGATCCTATGAACATTAAAGGAATAATAAAGGAATATTATGAATTCTATGCCCACAAATTCAATAACCTAAACGAAATGGATCAATTCCTTAAAAGACATAATCTGCCAAAACTCGAGAAACTGAATCAACAATAACCTTTCAAAACAGAAAACAGCAAGCCAGGATGGGTTCAATTCTAGGAACATTTCAGGGAGAAAGTATACTAATTCTCTATAATCTCTCTCAGAAGATAGAAGAAGAGAATACACTTCCTAACTCATTCTGAGGCCAGCATCACCCTAATACCAAAATCAGGCAAAGGAACAGGAAACTACAGACAAGTATCTCTCATGAACACAGATACAAAAATCCTCAACAAAATATTAGCAAATTTGAATGCAACAATGTATAAAAACAATTATACACAACAACCAAATGGGATTTATCCCAGGTATGCAAGATTGGTCTAACATTCAAATATCAACATAATCCATCACATCAACAACCTAAAGAAGAAAAATCACATGATTATATCAATAGATACAGAAAAAGCATTCAACAAAATCCAACACCCACTTATGATAAGAACTCGCAGCAAACCAGGAATAGAAGGGAATTTCTCTAACTTGATAAAGAACATCTATAAAAAACATACAGCTAACATCATACTTAATGGTGAGCAACTAGCTTTTCTGCTAAGATCATGAATAAGGCAAGAATATTCTCTCTCATCACTCCTTTTCAATAGTACAGGAAGTCCTAGCTAATAAAATAAAACAAGATATAACACCAAAGGCACAATCCATGAAAGAAAGAATTGATAAGCTGGATTTCATTAAAATAAAAACTTCTGTCCTAAAAAAGACACTGAGAAGAATGAAAAGACACAGAGTGGAAGAAAATATTTTCAAGAGACATGTCTGATAAAGGACCATTATCCAAAATATGCAAAGAACCTTAAAACTCAACAATAAGGAAACAAACAACTTGATTAAAAAACGGGCAAAAGACCTGAACAAATACCTTACCAAAAAAAGCTCAAGTACCTCAGGCTTATAAAAAGATGTTCAACATCATGTTATTTATTGGGATGTTATTATTGGGAATTGCAAATTACAACAAGATTAAAACCACTACATACCGATTAGAATGGCCAAAATCCAAAACACTGATGACAACAATAAATGCTGATGAGGAAGTGGAGCAATTGGAACTCTCATTTGTTGCTGTTGGTATTGCAAAATAGTATAGCCATTGTGGAAGACAGTTTCAGTTTCCACTTCTTACCAAACTAACCATACTCTTACTATATAGTTCAGGAATCATACTCCTTGGTATTTACACAAAAGTGTTGAAAACTTACGTCCACACAAAATCCTGTACAAAAATGTTTACAGCAGCTCTATTCATAATTGCCAGAACTTGGAAGTGACAAAGATGTCCTTCAGCAGATGATGGATAAATAAACTATGGTACATCCAGACAATGGAATATTATTCAGCACTAAAAAGACACATGCTATCAAACCATGAAAAGACACGGAGGAACTTTAAGTGGCTATTACTAAGTGAAAGAAGCCAATCTGAAAAGACTACCTACAGTATGATCTCAACCATTTGTTATTCTGGAAGAGGCAAAACTATGGAGACAGTGAAAGGATCAGTGGTTGTCAGGGTTTAGACAGGAAGAAGGGATGAGTACGCAGGGCACAGAGGATTTTTAGGGCAGTGAAACTATTCTGTATGATACTGTAGATGTATGTCATTATATATTTGCCAAAACCCAAGGAATATACAACACCAAGAGTGAACCCTAATATAAACTATGGACATTGGGTGATAATATAGGGGTTCATCAATTGTAACAGGACAGAGACAGGATTTTGATGGTGGGAGAGGTTGTGTGTATGTGGGGTCAGAGGTATACAGGAATTTTGTACTTTCTGTTCAATTTTGCTCTGAACCTAAAACTTCTCTCAAAAGTCTATTTAAATACACTATTTAATAACTCCACTGTCCACTTTGGCCATGGAGCTATTGCTTTAATCTGTAACTTTGTCTTCATTATTCTATGGTTTTCCCAACTGAGACTGAAGGAGTAAGGACTAAAGTTTGTTTTTGTTTTTTGTTTTTTTTATTAAGATAGTCTTGCTCTGTCCCCAGGCTGAAGTGCAATGGCGCGATCTCAGCTCACTGCAACCTCCACCTCCCTGGTTCAAGCGATTCTCCTGCCTCAGCCTCCCGAGTAGCTGGGACTACAGGCGCACGCCACCACACCCAGCTAATTTTTATATTTTTAGTAGAGACGGGGTTTCACCATGTTGGCCAGATGATCTCGAGCTCTTGACCTCATGATCCGCCCGCCTCAGCCTCCCAAAGTGCTAAAGTTTTTTAAGTATTAAAAAATATTTTTGACATTAAAAAATATTTGACATAAATTTTTTTTAATGTTACAAATACTTTTTAATGTACTTAGTATTTAGGTAATTCCTCAAATTTGAATTTTCTCAAAATTTTAACACCATTTCTTAGAACTGTGGCCTTTATATGATATTTAAACATTTGGATGCTTCATCAAAAGTTAACATATTTGGAAATAGCTACATGCTACTGGCACTGGGAAGAAAAAAAAATCTACTTATTTTAAGGAGGCATAGCTATTACTACAATAACTGATGATTTTAATAAGTTTCCCCTGGGGAAAAAATGCCCTTTCTACTTGGAGAGAAACAAGTATTTTTTAAAAGACCTGATTTTTATACAACATTCAAGTGACATGTCTTTGCATTTATTTATTTTGTGGAAAGAAAAGAAAAGATGCACAATGGGGAAAACAGTCCCTATTTCACAGGACAAGCAAACCAGCTCCTTTTTTAGCTCCTTCTACAAAGGGCCCTAGTCTTATAATAGGCAATTCCTCTCCTAAATACACATGTAATAAAAAAAGTGTGTCATTGCTGAAATCCTCAAGTGGGCTGTTTCCAAACATATGATGCATTCCTCCAGCAACTTCCAGGATGGAGTCAGCATGACCCCAAGGAACAACTGAGCAGCACAGCCTTGTCTCCTCTGCATCTGAGCTTCTTGATCTTGACACGAGGAAGCACAATCCCTGCCAATTCCAAGAGTATGCTCTAGACAACAGCTTGTTCTTCATTTCAGTTTCAAATTATTTTAGAAACAAGTAATGGCACCTATTTCTAAAATAAAATGTTGCTCCTTTGTTACTTTTATTAATTTTGCAGTATCTTTCTCATCGTTCTTCACTTTTGATATCTTATATTCCAGCATATGTACTTTAAACTCAGGGCCCTCAAGCTTCAGTGTGGATCAGTCAGATAGGTGCTTGTGAAAATGAGGGCCAAGGGGTCTACTACCAGGGGTTCCAATTTGGTAGGTCTGTGGGAAAGCCCCACAACCTGCATTTGTTACGCATCCCACAGGGGTTCTGTTGTAGGAGGTCCTGGAACCACACCTTGATAAATGTGGCTTTGAAGAATATGAAGAAGTGTGGTTTAGGCATCTTTTATGTTAAGGAACAGAACAGAATTAGGACGACCTAAAGGTACAAAACACATTTATAGGTATATTCACTGAATGAAAACTGGTTTCTTTGCCGTTCCTCAGTGAGCATACAGTATAGAATGTGTATTAATGTGCATGGTGGCCAGGTGCAGTGGCTCACACCTGTAATCCCAGCACTTTGGGAGGCCAAGGTTGGAGGATCACTTGAAGCCAGGAGTTCAAGACCAGCCTGGGCAACACAGCGAGACCCCACCTCTACAAAAAAGTTAAAAAAAAAATAGCTGGGCATGGTGGCATGCACTTGTAGTCCTAGCTACTCTGGGGGCTGAGGCAGGAGCATCGCTTGAGCCCAGGAGTGCAAGTTCACAGTGAGCTATGATCACGCCATTACACTCCAGCCTGGGTTACAGAGTGAGACCTTGTCTCTGAATAACAATTAATAACAACAGTAACAACATACACAGCTACATCTTATCCGATTCCAAGGTTCCCATCTGAGACTGGGGAAAATGATCCATTCCACTGGGCTTTATACCATACAAACTCATCCTCAGGCAGAAATGAAGGGGGAAAGGATAAATGAAGCCTCTGCTCTCAAGGCCTGGAGCCCAAAAGAGCTGATTTCCCTGTCCCCCTCATCACACCACAAGTCATCACAGTAGAGTGGGGGGGTGTGGAAAGGGAGGAGGAGATGGGTTCTGCTAGAGCAGTGGTTCTCAAGCCACAGCTGTATCAGGATCCCCAAGAGGCCTGGTTAAAACACAGATGGCTGGCCCCATCCCAGAGTTCCTGGTTTAACACGGCTGGAGAGTTTGCATTTCTAACAAGTTCCCAGGCGGAGCTGATGCCCCATTCCAGGGTCTATACTTTGAGAGCTACGAGGCTAAGTGTCTGTGAAGTGCCATTCAAGCACTCTGTATTAAAAGAAGAAATCGGAAAATTTTGCCAGAGAAAAGAGCCTCTAACACTCAAAACACAGCATTCCAAACTTACACAGTGACATTTGTTGTAATATACATTCTCATAAAACAAAAAGAACCATTTAATAACATAATCTCAGTATTCATTGATTTAAATGGATTTCAGCTGGTCTTCCACTCAGAAACAAATGAAACTTGCAATGCTTACTAATCAAGAAACCTTACCGAGGGTCTATTGTATATAAAGAGAACTGCTGTGTAGGCCAATCTCCTAAATGAATGAAAAAGTAAAACAAAAACAGTCTCTACCTTTAATTTACTTATTGTCTGTATTATTTCACCTTCAATTACTATGAAATTTTGGACTAACTTAACATAACCTTTTCACTACCTCAAAATAAAAGAAACAGGGCTCTCTTGAAAGAATTCTTGTCTTTGCACGAACCCTACTTTTAGGAGAATAAAATAAATTCCAGGGAGGATAGAATTAAAGTGGAGATGTAGGTATTTTTGTTTATTTTCAAACCAACTTCTAGGAGATGTACCAGAGACACTGTTGGTAAACTTGATGGTCAGTATAAACATCAGAGACACCAATTCTTTAGTTACCAAAAACTCATTGAAAATGGGTACCTTTTATGCATTCCATTTTTCAAGACAAGGAATGCACCAACACATTATAAAAAAAAATGTGTACAAAATGGTTATAAAAACCTTATTAATAAGGTCACTTTATGTTTATACGTCCCTTCTGTAAAGTATTGAAGCATTTTTTTTTTTTTTTTTTTTTTTTGAGATGCAGTTTCCCACTTGTTGCCCAGGCTGGAGTGCAATGGCACAATCTTGATTCACTGCAACCTCCACCTCCTGCTTCAAGTGATTCCCCTGCCTCAACCTCCCAAGTATCTGGGATTACCAGCGCCCACCACCACGCCCGGCTAATTTTTGTATTTTTAGTAGAGATGGGGTTTCACTATGTTGGCCAGTCTGGTCTCGAACTTCTGACCTCAGGTGATCCACCAGCCTCAGCCTCCCAAAGTGCTGGGATTACAGGCATGAGCCACCACACCCGGCCCCTTTTGTGAAGCATTGTGATGAGCCTCATTTGACTTGATCTTTACTACAAAATGGGAGGCGGAGTCAATGACTAACCCAACTTGTAAATTAGATGTTGAGGTGGGGGGATGAACAAAACCTCAGAACAGCATACAAATGTTCCAAAAATATTTAACTCCCACTTTAACACAACCTATCAGCTCTCTGTAGATTTTCTATGATCATCAAAATAAAATTTTTAATCAATTTTTAAAGGATTGAACATTTTTTAAAATTTAGTACCATGTAAGGATCCCCATTAATTTGCTTTTAACACAATAGTGACCAGTGACTTGGCTTTCTTCACCCTCACACTTTCATCCTAAACCGCAGCCTCGCAGCTCCCTGCTGAAGGTCTTGCCTTTCCACCAGAGCTCGGCAGAGGCCCAGAAGTCCAATCAGCACAGGGCTGGTCTGGCAATCTGGGCACCAGGCAGGTGGTCAGGCTATGACAATAATTTGTGTGTGGACTTGGGTACTTCACTGTTCCACATGCAGTTTTTCTCATCAATAAAAAAATAGCAATCAAAGTGATCTAATGAATTTTCTACGTAAGATATTTTTCCATGCCTTAAAAAATACTAAATCCTTTATTTTCTTTAATTTCTTAGTAATAAAATACACTTGCATGCACTCGTGTTGTATAGTACTTGTGATGACTGTGCTTGTCTTGTACAGTCCCCTCTTGTTATCTTATCTGTGGCCTCACACAGCCTATAAGACTTGACTTGGGATCCAACCCTATCTTATATCACCTATTACAGCAGCACTCACTGACAACCCAACGATAATAACCTATGTTCCCACAACAAGCCAGGCCTATCCCCACTCCAAGGCCTTTATGCTAGCCATTCTGTTGGCCTAAAATACTCTTCTCTCAGACCCTTTCATATCACACAGGCCTCACATGTCACTTCCTATAGAGACCTTCTTTTAGCCCTCTCCCCACCTCCATCTCCACCTCCTGTCACTCTCTAGCCTGTGACCCTGTTTTAGTTTTTTCAAGTACGTGGTACTTGGGGATCTAAAATTAGAGGGAAAAAAAATCATACAACATACATTTACTTAGTCCCAAATCTCTATCAAATGATGATATTGAGCAGAAAGATTCTAAAATTGGCAGGGAGAAAGAAAAAGTCATCTTAACACCTTCCGTGTACCAAAACCTACTATATAGGAGCTTGGTGAAAGTACAACAAATCAATCCATTCATTCATTCATTCATTCATTCCATAAAGGTGTACATGCTTACCAGGTACTGAAGACAAAAAGATGACTATAGTATAATCCCTACCCTCATAGAGCTCACATTCAAGCAGGAATGCCAGACAATACATAAATGTCTATGATGCAATGTGACAAGCATTCAGAGCAAAGAGGATTTGTATGCCTGATATTTACAACAACATGAATGAAGTTGTGTGATGAGGGTACTCTTCCCGTCTGAAGGTTGAGAAAAGTCTCAGAGGAGTTCATTAATCTGCTTGAAGTTTCACAGCCAGTGAAGAGGCAGAAGTATCGTCATCCTTGAATGATTTATGAAGGTGAAGTGATAAGTCTCGGCTTATTTAAATAGCTTTTACAATAATCATATTTTGAAGATGCTAAGTGTTAACTGTCTACTCGCTATGGTGTGAACATGAAATGCATATGGGAGGATGGAGACGCTACATTTAATTAAAAATAGCAATAATAGGCTGGGTGTGGTGGCTCACACCTGTAATCCCAGCACTCTGGGAGGCCAAGGCAGGTAGATTACCTAAGGTCAGGAGTTCAAGACCAGCCTGGCCAACGTGGTGAAACCCCATCTCTACTAAAAATACAAAAATTAGCCAGGTGTGGTGGCAGGTGCCTGTAATCCCAGGTACCCAGGTGGCTGAGGCAGAAGAATCGCTGGAACCCAGGAGGCAGAGGGTGCAGTGAGCTGAGATCACACCACTGCACTCCAGCCTGGGCGACAAAGCAAGACTCCATCTCAAATATATATATATATACACATATATATACACGTATATATACGTATATATACACACGTACATATACGTATATATACACACGTACATATACGTATATATACACACACGCATATACATGTATATACACATATACATACACACACACACATATATATATACAGCAATAATAAAATGAAGTTCATGAAAGATTAAAAGCCACATTGGAATTGTCTGGTAATTCTACAAAGAAATAAAAACATGTCTAAATTTACAAAGACAAAAGATCCTTATCCTTCTATTTTCCTTACTTTATTATCATATTTTCTGTTGGCGGCTTCTTACTGGTAGCATGCTATCTCCTCTATAAAAATTCCCTCTAACTGCATTATCCAAATCCCTCTGAAGAGTTGCCTCCAGTCACTCGGTTTTCACCTCTAAATAACTGATCTCTAAAGTTGGCCACATCAACTTCGGATAGCAACACCTTCCTCTAATTCATCTTCCCATCTACTGACCAAATTCATCTTTCCTTTGGCCCAGCAGAACCAAGAGCATGTATTAAAAAACCAGCCCATCCATCTTCTAGTTTACAAAACACGACATTTTCAAACTGTTTACTTATGACCATGCCAACAATATTACTCAAATGTGGTGGAGTAAAAAAGCCACAGGGAATAGTGTAGTTGGCCAAGAACAGTATTTGGGGATCTAAAATTACAGGGAAAATCATACAACATTCATTTTACTTAGTCCCAAATCTCTATCAGATGATGATGTTGAACAGAAAGATTCTAAAATTGGCAGGGAGAAAGGAAAAGTCATCTCAATTTGGGCCATGCCAGAGCAGCCTTACAGAGCAAAGGCAGGAGGAAACAGAGTAAGGTGCTGTGCCCTTGAAAAAGCTGTCATAATCAGCAGTGTCTGCTGGGCAAGGAAAAGTACAGACAGAAAATGCAGGAAAGAAAAACAAGT
The DNA here is from genome assembly GCF_028885625.2 of Pongo pygmaeus. Classification (NCBI taxonomy): domain Eukaryota; kingdom Metazoa; phylum Chordata; class Mammalia; order Primates; family Hominidae; genus Pongo; species Pongo pygmaeus. The sequence goes on from NC_072385.2 coordinate 100,955,205, forward strand.
GGAAATTATTGCCAAAAGGTGAGAGTAAACAAAGAAAACAGAAAGAATTCTTTCTATAGTATTTAGAGGACAGCATCAGCAACAGCAAAATCAGAAATGCTAGTTTGACTCAACTCTATTCTATTCCTAGGTAGCATTTGTACTGTGGCACTTGTACTGTGGCAAAGCAAGGGACCTGCTTCCCAGGAGCTCAACACTGATGAGGGGACAGATGCCTCTTCCACCTGGCTCAGCCATACCCAGAGCCAACTAAGAGTGAAATCAGAGTGCTTAGGGAGCATCAAATAGAATCTGCTTAGGGAGCACCAAACAGGATCAGCCCCCAAGGATCTCAGAAGACGGGCATGGAAGAAGCAGTGGTGCCCAGGAGGAAGTGGTCCTGAGCAGACAAATGAAAGGTGCTGCGAGCTCATTTTTGTCAACTACTCTGCAGGGGCCCTGCTCTCTATGCACTTTTAATATATTACCTAATGCAGCCCCATAGCAAGCCCCTGGATGATGACAGAGACCATCATTATTCCTATTTTGCGAATGGAGTTAACTTAGCCCTGCTCCAGGTCTCAAGCTTGACTGTCTGAGATTACACAGTGAGGAAGTATTAAGGTCAATTAGGAGCTATTCTAATGCCAAAGACTGAACTTCCAACCACTGAGCCATAATGCCTGCCATTCAGGACAAACCAAACTGAGACCAAGTAAGGGGAGGAAGAGGAGAAAGGCAACAAAAGCAGGTAAGATAGAAGGGAGAGGAGGGGAGTAAGCAGTGGCACCTCCTTCTTATAACCACACAGTCATGGGTCTCGATGGCGATGTATGCACAGAATTTCAGTATCCAATGGACTGTGTCTACATGATGTGCTCAATCCATAACAGGCAGGAAAAATTAACAGACACACATCAGTATATACATATACAGGCAGACCTCATTTTATTTTGCTTCACTTTACTGCACTTCGCAAACACTGTGTTTCTTACAAATGGAAGGTTTGTAACAACCTTGCATGCAACAAGTCTACTGGCAATATTTTCCCAATAGCAAGTGCTCACTTTCTGTCTCTGTGTCACATTCTGGAAATTCTCATATTTCACACTTTTTCACTATTAATGTATCCGTTACAGTGATATGTGATCGGTGATCTTTCATGTTACCATTGTAGTTGTTTTGGGGCACCACAAATCATACCCAATATGAGACAGAAAACTTAACTGAGAAATGTTGTGTGTGTTCTGACTGCTCCACCGACCAGCCGTTCCCTCATCTCTCTCCCTTTCCCTGGGCTTCCCTATTCCCTGAGACACAACAATATTGAAGTCAGGCTAATTAATAACCCTACAATGGCCTCTAAGGGCTCAAGTGAAAGGAAGACTCACAAATCTCTCACCTTAAATCAAAAGCTAAGTGAGGAAGGCAGGTAGAAAGCCAAGACAGGCCAAGAGCTAGACCTCTTACACCAGTTAGCGAAGTTGTGAATGCAAAGAAAAAGTTCTTGAAGAAAACTGAGAAGTCAATTCCTGGCCTCAATGTTTCAAAGGATGGGCTGACTCTCCTTTTAGGGGCTAACACAGCTGGTGACTTTAAGTTGAAGCCAAAGCTAATTTACCATTCTAAAAATCTCAGGGCCCTTAAGAATTATGCTAAATCTGCTTTGCCTGTGCTCTGTAAATGGAACAACAAAGCCCGGATGACAGTCTGTGTGTTTACAGCATGGTTAACTGAATTTTTTAACCCCACTGTTGAGACCTATTGCTCAGAAAGGTTCTTTTCAAAATATTACTCCTCACTGACTATGCACCTGGTCACCTGTAAGCTGTGATGGAGATGTACATGGAGATTAACGTCATTTTCATGCCTGCTAAAACATCATCCATTCTGTAGTCCATGGGTCAAAGAGTAATTTCAACTTTCAAGTCTTCTTATTTGAGAAATACATTTCATAAGGCTATAGCTGTCATAGATAGTGATTCCTCTGATGGATTTGGGCAAAGTAAATCGAAAACCTTCTGGAAAGGATTCACCATTCTAGATGCCATTAAGAACATTCATGATTTACGGGAGGAGATTAAAATATCCACATTAACAGGAGTTTGGAAGAAGCTGATTCCAGCCCTCATGGATGACTTGGAGGAGTTCAAGACTTCAGTGGAGGAAGTCACTGCAGAGGTAGTGGAAATAGCAAGAGAATTAAAAGTGGAGCCTGAAGATGGGACTGAATTGCTGCAATCTCATGTTCGAACTTGAACAGATGAGGAGCTCCTTCTTATGAATGAGCAAAGAAGGTGGTTTCTTGAGATGGAATCTACTCACAGAATCTATTCAAAGATGCTGTGAGCATTGTTGAAATAACAACAAAGAATTTATAATTTTATACAAACAGATGATAAGGCAGCAGTAGGGTTTGAGAAGACCGACTCCAATTTTGAAAGAAGTTATACAGTAGGCCAAATGCTATCAAACAGCACTGTATGCTACAGAGAAAGCTTTCATGAAAGGAGTCAATTAGTGCAGCAAACTTCATTATTTTCTTATTTTAAAGAAAGTGCCACAGCCACCCCAACTTTCAGCAACCATCCATATCAAGGCAAGACCTTCCACTAGCAAAAAGATGACGACTCACTCAAGGCTCACTTGATCATTCCATTTTTTAGTAACAAAATATTTTTAATTAAGGTATACACTTGCCTTTTTAGACATAATGCTATTATTGTACACTTAATAGTCCACAATATAGTATAAACATGACTTTTACATGTACTGGGAAACCAAAGAATTTGTGACTCACTTTATTGAGATATTTGCTGGAACTGAACCCTCCATATCTGAGGTATGCTTGCAAATACAGCCCTGATGTATTTTTCCATAAGTACCAAAACAACCAATTTGTGTCACACCAACAAATTATGTAATATTTTCTCTCCACTAAGAAAGCAGGAAACCATTAGTAAACCATGCATTTAGAGAAAGATAAGACCACAGTTTCTCCTTTATGTAAAAATCATTGTACTTAACTACCACATCAGGGAGCTTTTAAAAACATGACCCTGATGGGCAGCTTCTATGTTTGTGTGTACTTTAAAAATTTTGTAATTAAAAAAAAAATTTAGTGGAAAAAAACACCCAAATGTTCCAAAAAATCTTTTTTAAAAGGCACTCTATGTAATCACTGATGCAGCAACAATTTTGCAAACTTCCAGCTCTCGCAAAAATATACATATATATAACTTTAAAAATTTTGTAATTAAAAAAAAATTAGTGGAAAAAAACACCCAAGTGTTCCAAAGTGTTTAAATCTTTTTTAAAAGGCACTCTACATAATCACTGATGCAGCAACAATTTTGCAAATTTCCAGCTCTCCCAAAAATACACATATATACATTAAACATTCAACTAACTAAAGAAAAACTGGATGTAAAAACTGCATGTGCAGCAATCTTTGACTGTATATACATTCTTCAAATCCGAGCTATCCCAATGTTTAGAGGGTTCCTGCCTTGCTTGAGAGGTTTCTCTAAATTGTTAAGCGTTGAGGTTGGCCTTTAAATTACCACATAAAGGGTCATAAATATTGCCCAGGACTGAGTTCCTTCCAGATCAGTTTCTCAAACTGTGGGCCACCTCCATCAGCATAATTTGGGATGCTTGTTAAAAACCCCAAAGATTTTGATTCAATTTGTTGAATTTAACAAGTTTTAACATTTTAACAAACCCTTCCAGTGGTCCCGCTGGACATTCATGTGTAAGAAACACCAATCTAGAATCTCTTTAAAAGAGCCCCAGTAAAAATGGCCTGAGGCATCACCAAAATTACCTGTGGCCAATTCCTCATCTCTCCTAACACCCCCTGGAGCAGCCAGAGCTGCTGCAGTAGAAAAGTAACCAAATTAGATCCACAGTCACAGATTGTGTGGCAGGGGCCCAGTCAAAGCCCCGCCCACCCATCCTTGGGTAAGCTGCTAGGGTTCCCAAGTGCCCCAGGAATGAGCCAACTCTGAATAGCCCATCTCTCCAGCCTATGTGCAAGGCATCCACAGGCTTACATCATGAATTGAATTGTACTCCCCCTACAAAAACAAAGAAAAAAGTGTTGAAGTCCTAACCCCAAGTACCTCAGAATGTGACCACCGTTGGAGATAGGTTCTTTACAGAGGTAATCAAGTTAAAATGGGATCATTGGTGGAGGGGGCAGAGGCGCTAATACAATGTGACTGATGTCCTTATAAAAAGGAGAAATTTGGACACAGAGACAGACACACACAGAAGACAATGTATAAAGACACAGGGAAGAGACAGCCATCTACAGGCCAAGGAGAGAGGCCTAGAACTGCCTTCAGAAGGAAGTAACCCCATCAACACCTTGACATTGGACTTCTGGACTGCAGAACTGTGAGACAATACACTTCTATCGTTCTAAGTCACCCAGCTTGTGGAACTTGTTCCAGAAGCCCGAGAAAACTCACATAGCTTGGAAAATCATGATGTGAAGTCAGGCAGTGGAAGCCAATCCAGATAACTGAGGACTGTCAGGACAGTTTTCAGACCAAGACCTCAAGAAAGAATGTCACAGCACTGAACGTCCAGGAAGCCCAGGGAAGTAGGAAGAGCCACAAGACCTGCAGTGGCATCTGAGCACTGCCCCACTGTCTGGAATAGGGGTAATAAAGCATGCCTGCCTCAATGACACTACAGGGTGTGAAGATCAAGAAAATGCTCTCTGTAAGCTCCACAGCACCGGGCAAGTTACCCCCACCCCATCGGCAGCTCCTCTCTGCTGGACCTGATTTTGGTCCGTATTAAAAGGGTGGTGACATAGCCCTCGCACTCCAAGTTGCCTCTGTTCATTGCTAGGAAGGACTGGGAAGCAAAATCTGCACTTTAGGAAAATTTGAGCTCTCGAACATGTTTGAGTATGTCTGAAATATCCAAAACAACAAATAACAGGGTCAGAAACAGCAAAACCCTGTGGTTGTCAAAGGTCTTTTCAACAAGTCAGGCTTCCTAAGGGCCCAGGGTTTACTGGGCAGCAAAAACTTCGATAAAGCAGAGCAGGCAGGGGGCAGGCAGCGTCCTCAGCAGGCCCATGGGCTGGAGGAGGGCTTCATCATGAAGGTTTAAGCACTATTACAGTGTAGAATTTATGGTTCCTAAATGCGGATTTTAACTAGTCTTGAGAACACATATTTGACCTAGTGTGAACTTGACCTCTGGGTTCCTCTCTCTTCACCGAGGTTGTCTGCGTCACATGACAAGATTCTCCAGCTGACCCTCCCACATGGGGGCCGGGGTGGCCCTCCTAGCAGTTGCCATGGTAAACCTCACTGCAGATCTATTGGCAAAGCAGCTGCCAATGGCCATAGCAGGCATACAAAAAAATATATAATCACTCTGGGCTCGACTCCCAAGTTTGGCAAGCACGATGCCAAGCCAAGAGGGATGGGGGACAGCCTGAGACAGTTCTCTAGGTCACCTGAACTCCAGCCACATCACACCCTCCTGGATGATGCCATCCACCACTGCATCTCTGAGCACCAAGGGTGCATGTGACTCTGTCTCCTTTGCATATAATTTAAGGAAAATGTCTAGAGTTGGGTTTTTTCCCCCAAAGTAGCATGGGCTGAATGCCAATGGAAAAGCAATGGAATATCGATTTTCTGTTTCTCGCTAAGGAGAGAACAAGTCATTTGATGTGCCATGAGTTAAGTGAGTAAAAACAGACCTGCACTCCCTACAGCTGGCTGTGTTTCTCCTCTATTCATAGAAACTGGCACATGGTAAAAGCTAAATAGTAAATGAAAGAACCATCCATGCGTGTATGGAAGGCCTGCAATGTGCCAGGCACCCGCTTTGGATTTGTATCTGCCATCATCTCTCTTCCTTCTACCCCATAACCCTGCCAGCCCAGCCTCACTCTCCTCTCATTCTTTTGTATTGCCTATTCCCATGTCCGGTCTTCTCATTAAAGCTGAGCCTACCGGCAATGTCTCGGTCTGGCCTGCACTTACCCTGAGACGGGGGCAAAAAGACTGGAAGAACCAATGCAGGGCATGGGGGGAGGTGCAGTTTGGGCACAGAAAAAAAACAAACTACAAAAATGATAGGAGGCAAAAATGTTACACATCAGGGGTTTAATGCCCCACTTGGAAGACAAAGTCCCTAACCCACAAAACCTTCCTTTAAATGTTAATTCCTTGGAAAGAGCACAAATGTGTTCCATCTCTCCATCTCTTTTGTCCAAAACAGGTAACGCTATCAAGAGTCATCCAATATTAACTAAAACGACACATCCCACACGATAATTTCAATTCCTAGGGATCCACACACAAAGGGCGTCTGGAAAAGCAACATTAACACGCAACCAGGCGTCTCTACATAGTGACTGGGCAGCTACAACCTAGAGGACCACTTTGGTGAGTGCACATACCCATTCTTTGCCCTTGTGTGGGTCTGCCGCTTGCTTGTTCACATCTCTCTGATTTGCAATTTAAGGTTCACTAAATCTTTGTCTTCAGAAGCATTTGATCATGGTCCATTTAAATTAGGTTTCAATCAACTAAAAACAAACCAGGCTTGCTCAAAGGGATACCTTATTTTCTTCACTGGATTAGGCAAATACTGAACAACATGAACACTTCCAATCTCTTACACAGAAATTTTTTTTGCATCAATTGGACATGACCTATATAAACTCAAATTCTTCATTATCTTCAACGTGTAATGACAATTAGAAGACATCCTGGGTTATACATTTAAATGTACATGCATATTTTATGATGACTATTATAAGGGGGAACTTCATGTGGGCATATCATTGGTTTTTGTACTCTTATCTGTAATAAACTATACCCAAGTGTAATTGTTCAATCTCAGCATAATAAGGAAGTGAGAGAAGGAAACCACAAACAGAAGAAAACCAAGTTATCGATAAAGGAGACAGAATTTACTTGGCTTGATCCAATACTAATCTCTAATATTAATCTTTCTGGTTTCACCAAGGCTTTCATACCCATTTTTTTCATCTTAATACCTGCAACCATCCTATAAAGAAGGCAAGGTTTTGGCACAGTCATTTCTGAGTGGGAAGATATAGGTCAGGCAGGTCAAGTGAACTCCCCGAGGCCACACAGCTAGTGAGGGCTTCAGCACTTGAATTTAGGTCTTCTGACCCCAAAGCCAGGAGTCTTTCCTGGCATCATACTACTCAGTCATGGACACAAGGTTTATAGCATCAGCAGGAACCGCAGTGGTCCCATCTGAAGGTAGAAGGCTCTCTCAGCTCTCTGGATCTCCCAGACACATGCAAAGTAAGTCCCCTATTTTAAATATCCATCTCAGAGAGACATTATTTTGGATCGCACGCTGACCTACCCCAGCATGCCTTTTAAAAACACAATTATTTCTGAAGAGAGCTGTGAATTAAGTTTCTAGCATTTGTACCTAAATTCATTTGTTAAACTGGGAAGTACAGGAAGGTTCAACTTCTGAATGCTGAAAACCATAGAAAAGGAAAGTGATGTCACATTGCTTAGATGCTGGTACTGTCCAAGGGCTACCTCCTAGAAGCCAGCGGGAAAAGTTAAGCCAAATGCTAGAAGCATCGGTTGTAGGTACCGTAAGATTAAACCAATATAGCAACCTCCTCTAGAGCCCTGTAAGTAACTTCAACACTGATTTTTCCGACCAGCAGTCTTCTGTGATCTCTCTGGATTACCAGGGGGCAAACCCAGCTAAACCCAGGCACACACTTCTTTGCCTCTCTTGCCTGCAGAAGCAGGAAGCCATGAATTGATTCCCCAAGATCCGGAACATCTTGGGATCTTCTAGAACATCTTTGGATCCCCGAATTCCCCAAGCAACCTGAAAATGGGGGCCTATCCTCTTTTCAGAGACAGAACTCAATTGCATCATTTGCCAAGCAAACTTATTAAAAAGCCTTAGAGCATTCTCTCCAACAGGCATCAAGGAGCTTCTGCCTATCTGTAAAATCCTGCTCTGAATTCTTTTCTTTTCTTGAGATGGAGTCTCTCTGCATCGCCCAGCACAATCTCTGCTCACCGCAATCTCCTCTACCCAGGTACAGGCAATTCTCTTGACTCAGACTCCTGAGTAGCCAGGATTACAATTACAGGCATGCGCCACCATGCCCGGGTAATTTTTTTTTTTTTTTTTTTTTTTTTTTTGAGACAGAGTCATTGTCGTCCAGGCTGGAGTACAGTGGAGCGATTTCGGCTCACTGCAACCTTCACCTCCTGGGTTCAAGCAATTCTCCTGCCTTAGCCTCCCCAGTAGCTGGGATTACAGGCACACACCACCATACCTGGCTAGTGTTTTGTATTTTTAGTAGAGATGGGGTTTTGCCATGCTGCCCAGGCTGGTCTCGAACTACTGGCCTCAAGTCATCCACCCGCCTTGGCCTCCCAAAGTGCTGGGATTACAGGCGTGAGTCACTGCACCAGGCCCCATTCTGTATTTTTAACCTTTACTCAGCAATATCCCATTGCAATGGTGCTGTAACAGATGAGTTATCTCCATGTTACAGACAAACCATATCATAGCAGGTTTTGGACAGAATGAGTTACTGAGGGGAGTGGGGGCGTGTCATTTGGCCTGAGCAATGCTAAATTCTAAACAAATGCTAACACATTTCTGACAAGTATAATTTAAGAAGTTACAAAATGAAAAATTATGACTTAATCTAAAATGCCTAGAACCCTGAGCATTTCTGATCTAGTGGTTTGAGTTCAATAGTCAGAAGGCTGTTCATGCCTGCAATTACTGCTTGATCATAAGACATCATAAAACCTGTGGACATTCCCCTTTTTACAAAAGTAAGGCCAGTATGCCAAAGCCTTTCTGTTTCCTTCAGGATTGAAGACATTTAACAAACAAGGTCACTAGATTGACTGTATCGGAAATTTTTTAAATTCATCCACCTGTATTTTAAAATTCAAGCAGCAGAAATTTTGGACAATTCCAATCCACATAGGAATGCCTCAATCTCTATGCAAAGAACAACTAAGAATGCTTCACTTTTTCTGAGGGAGAAGGTAAGACTCCTTTATGTCCAATGAGCACCCGATAGCATCAATTCGTCAAGAAGAGCCTCAAAATACATTTTAATCTGATCCTTAATTTCACAATGCATAGGAGAAAAATTTTCCAGTGTTCTCAAATCTATATGCATCATTAACACATTTTTTTAAAAACACTGCTGGGCATGCATGTGAAATGCAGAAGCACTGCAGAGAACCCCATCCGTCAGTTCTGATGAGCAGCAGAGAAATGCATTCTAGAAAACCATCAGGCCTCAAGGATGAAGGATTCTGGTTGCTGTTTTCAGGAAGCTATAAAAACTATTGATGTTTTACTCCAGAATAGGGCCCTCTACTCCCCAATCCCCTCCTGCCATCACCGTAAAGAATGTCTTTCATTTGTTGGTATCATGCTCAAATTAATTACATTGGTTCTGCCATGCGGCATATCCTCAAATGGAAATTTTTTTCCTAACTCCTGATTCACAGATGTGCCCGAGTGATGAATATCTCCGTTGAGTTCAGAGAAGTCTTGGATGCACAGCACTGTTCTGTACAATGTATTGCTGCTGGCATTGATACTAACATTACCCTGACTCAGCCCTTCCTAGGTGGTAATGAAGCCTGGATGGATTGTATTTCAGACTTCAACTTCCCTCGAGCCCTTTCAAGAGGCCCTTGTGAGATGCCCCCATGTGGACACCTCCCCCACCTTTGCCTACTGTGCAGGGCCACTATGAACATGGCAACTTACGTTTGGTGCACCTCTGGGAGCCAGGGGCCTTACTCCAGCCATGACAACACCGCCCTCCACAGACATTGACCCTGAAACAAAGCAAGATCGCTGAGTCCAGCAGCAGAAAGACCCCCTTCCCAAGAACCCAAGCTTCCAGCATGTTCCAGAAAGGCCAGCCTCCAGCTTCTGCAACCCTCTGGATGAGAGAGAGTCCTAACAGGTACCCCGGATGCCCAACCCAAAGCTGCCCAAGCAGAGGGGCAAGGCCCATACATATATCAGGGAATGCTGGGAGAACCAAAAAGCCTGCATAACCTAGGGCTATACAGGAAGGGAGAACAGGGCCCAACAAATGGTTTTCTTACCCCCAAATTACAGTAGAGCCAAATTTATTTTTTCTATTATCTGGGCCAACATTTTAAATTGGAAATGAGTTTCAGAGAGAACTGTCCAAAAAGGAGTGAGGGCACACGGCCTGGAATCACCCCTGAAAAAAACATGCCAACTAAGCAAAACAAGTTTTCCCCCACACCCCAACCTGAGATGAATTCTCACAAAGGGAAGACACTATGAGCGCCCAATAACAGAAACATTCCAACCAAAACTTTTATCAATACCAAGACACCCCACCCCAGGAAAGCAGACCCCACAGGTGCAGCGAAGTCCAAGCCCATGATTTCTCTGATGCTGCAAAGTTCCAGGCCACAGAACAGGAGCTGGATCTTGACGGCTAGCCCGCCCTCGAAACATTTTTTTCATTACCTAGACCAAAATTAAAACTCAGTTGCAGAGTTTAATTGATGCTGAGGGATTAAACTGTAGTGACCTCAAGTTTACGCCCGTCTTCTAGAAGCAGTTGGGTTTGTGCGCAGAAGGTTACGCCCCAGGCAGAAATGCCTTTTGTGTTTACCCGCAGCTCGGTAACAATGCACTCGGAGTTTCACGTCAGTAAAAGTTCCTGGGCTTCACCGCACTCCCCTCTTCCCGCGGCGCTCAGCGCAGGCGGAGGCGGGGAGAGACAGCCGACCCACCGCGCGCGACCGCCCTGGCCACCGCGGGGCTCCGAGTGGCCCTGACCCCGCAGGTCCCTCCGCGGGCGGCGCGCGCGAGGCGGGCGGGCGGGCGGGCGGAAGGGGGTGTGGGCTTACCCCTGCAGCTGCTGCTTCTGGTGAACCTGCAGCCTAGAGCCCCCGCCGCTCTGGGTCTCCTGCGGCACCTTGGAGCGCACGACTTGCCTGCCTTGTTTGGTGAACGGGGCGGCTGCCGGGTGGCCGCCGGGCTTGGGGTGGAGCTGCCCGCCGGGGGCCGCGGGACGCGCAGGCTCCGGCGGCGGCGGCGGCGGTCTGAGCCCCTGCAGGGCCGCGCCGCCCGGCTTGCTCGTGCGCCGGGTCCTCTCCGAGGGGACCCCGGGGGAGGCACGGCTGGGGGCGCCGGCAGCCGCCGAGCTGCGGCTGTACCTGGCGTTGAGCGCGACGTTGAAGGTCCGGGAACGCGGGGGCCCGCTCAGGGGCAAGGCGCCGGCTGCCAGGCCGGGGCCCGGGTGCACCACGTAGGTGATCCTCCGCACCCGGCCGTGCGCCGAGGACGCGAGCAGCCCTGCCCAGAGCAGGAGCCCCCACCTGAGCCAGGCCCCCGCCATCGCGGGCCCCAGCCGACGCGACCGGCCGCGCGCGGTCCGGCTCCCTCCCCCGGCCGTGCGGCTCGCCTTTCCCCGCGCGTTCAGGCTCCCCCGAGAGCTGCCGAGAGCCCGGGAAAGGCGGGAGGAGGCCAAGTCGGTGGCGAGGGAGGAGGCTCTGCGGGCGGCTGAGCGGCCCCAGACCCCGGCCGATTGTGGCTGGGAGCAGGAGGAGGGCGTGGGGGTGGGGAGCGCGGAGCCCCGGGAGCGGGGAGGGGCGAGGGGAGCGGGCCGTGCAAGGTGAGGGTCCGCGCGCCCGGCAGGGGGGTGCAGCGCGCGCCGCCTCGGGGCCCGGCGAGGGTGGCCGAGAGCAAGCGAGAGCGCGCGGGACACTCCGAGGCAGCCCCGGCGGCGAAGTCTTTTAAAAGTTTCTCTCCCGTGGCCCCGAGTGTCAGACCTGAGCAGCCAATCTCCGGCAGACGTGACGTCAGGCGGCAGATCCTAATTGGGGAAGGCGTGCGAGGAGCCCGAAGGCGCGCCACCACCCTCCACATCCACAGGGGTTGCCCCCGTGGGTCGCCGAGGCGGAGGTCCCCACGCCCCGGTCCCCTGTCCCTGGAGAGGACAAAGGGCTCAGCAAAGTTACTGAACGGTCCTGTCCTTTCAGAAGCCCCATGCGTTTGATATTGTTTGGAAGCCCCGGCATTTTCTTATCCGTGTTTGCTGGGATACTTGCTGCGGGGTTGAATTCAGATACCAAATCGGGCCCCAGAAAGGGCTGTCGGGGCGCGCTGAGGTCTCCATCGGAAACCGTTTAGGTGGCTCCCTATGGGGCTGTAAAGTCCCGGTGGCTGCTTCTCGGTCTGCAGCCTCTGGTACCCTACTCTTTGCTTGACAGGGATGGGAGTGCAGGGCGGGCAGCAGAGGGCGCCCGCGTGGGACGGGGAGAACCGCCCAGGGACAACCGCAGAGACAGCGCTGACCCTGGGCCTTTAGGGTAGGACTAGAGTTCAGGATCCCTGAAAACCCTAAGCCATTATTGTTTTTAATAAAGACGAATCAGTTCACCGGACCGTAATCCGACCGGGTCACCCAACTCGGAGATTACCTGACCCATTAAGAGAGATGGCAGAATGTTCCAGGGATAGAATCCTGGGGGTTCATAGTGCTCTTTGGGGAAAACCATGAAATAATGACATATTTACTTTTAGCATTTGAATTCAAAACAATGTCGCATGATTTTATTATGTGAATGCAATAGAAAGTCCATAGTTATAGCAGTCTTCTTCTATTTTTATTTTTTTTTAAAAGCCTTTGACTTAAGAATGATGGTGTGTTTCCAAGGCTTTGGTTGTTCTTGTTCTTATTTACTTGTGGCTTATCCTTTTGTTTTGTTGCCGGCATGCATTGGCTAGTAGACAATTGGTAGCAGGTGTCAATGGTTTAAGAAGCATTAATGGAAAAATCATTTAACCCTAAGGAAACTTAACCCATTAATTAATTTTTTTTTCCTGCACATTGGAGAAAGACCTCCAATATTTGATTTGGCAGGCAGGGCCTCAGTCCAGCTGCCTGAGCACTAGCTGCTTGTGAGAACACAGTTTGAGAGGCACTGTCATGGAATAAATAGCGCCGGACTGGAGGGAAGAGCCCTCAGGTCCAGTCCTAACACTGCCATTAGTAAGCTGAAGGACCACAGGCAGCTCACCTCTCCTTCTGAACCTCCACTTCCTTCTCTGTCACAGAGGAATTGGATGAAAAGACCCTGCCAGCCCTAGCAGTCTGTGTCTCTAAGAACATCCAGGGTCCTTCTGGACAGGATCATTCTAGGTCAGCCCCTGAGCCAGGCCAAAGTGAACTAGCTGAGATTGAGGATTGAGGTGAGTCACAAGGCTGCCTCCCAGGTTGGTTCGAAGTCAATGAGTTACCTCAATTGATTGTTCACTGTCAGTTACGGATCCAATTCCTTGTTCTACTCTTTCCCCTCTTCTTGATACTGTACTTGACTAGTCTTAAGAAAAGTTTAAAGAAAAAAAAAGAAGAAGCAGCTGTCTCTCAGCATCAGGTTCTGTATGAAGGATACAACAGAAGCTAATATCCACCCCATCTCTGAAGGAGGCACTGAGGCTGTGGAAATACAAAGGATCACAAGGCATAAAGCCCTTGTCTTTAAGAAACTTCGTGTCTTGTTAGGGAGAGAAGATGTAAATGAAAGCTTAAAAACGATAAACAACAACTTAATGAAGCAACACTTTGAGATCATGGTAGACCTCTCACAAGGGAGGACCTGATTTGTATGATGCCTGTATCATAGTATAGCCCAGAATTCTTTGTCATCTTATGGAAAATTCACCAACGTGTAGGGAAAATACTTCCTACCTGCAACTCAGATCAGTTCACAGAGCTCTTACCTCTCAGGTAGGGATCATGTAACAGCAGATGAAATGGTTGGAGGTGGGGAGGAGGGTGATTAGCATAGCTACGACATTCTGCAGAGCCAGGACAGGAGAGGAGAGATGTCAGACAGGGGAAAGCTCAGGAAAGAGTAAAGGACAGCATCCCCAACAGGACCAGCCTCTACCTGTCTTCAGTGGTGGTCACTCCCAGGCCCCAGATGGACAGATGGCAAGCACTAAAGCTGCCTTTGGGCATTAAGTGGCAGCTACCTGTGGAGGGCACAGCCTGGATGGAGACTCTAGGGGGCTGGGCTCTACTTGCTGCTTTACTTCTGTATTAATATGTTCTCACACTGCTAATACATACCCAAGACTGGTTAATTTCTAATGGAAAGAAGTTTAATCGACTCACAGTTCCACAGGGCTGGGGAGGCCTCAGGAAACTTACAATCATGGCAGAAGGGGAAGGCAAACACATCCTTCTTCACATGGAGGCAGCAAGGAGAAGTGCCGAAGCAAAAGAGGGGAAAGCCCCTTAAAAAACCATCTGATCTCCTGAGAGCTCACTATCAGGAGAACAGCATGAGGGTAACCGCCCCCATGATTTAATTACCTCCCACCGGCTCCCTCCCACTACACATGGATTACAATCCAAGATGAGATTTCAGAGGGGATGCAGCCAAACCATATCAACTTCCCAAGGAAACTTGAGCAAGTCATTTCACCTCTCTGAGCTTCAGTTTCCAGAAGACCTGGGACTCTGCCTGAGATCCTAGTATTTGGGGGAGAAATGACCTTAACCATGCCCTTTGGTTCTGCAGAAAAATGTTTTTTAACCATTAAAAAATGCATAATGCAGTTTTCCTCTCAACCCACAGCAATAGAGAGGTGGGCATTTCACACCAATCTTCAACCCAATTACAACCTGCCTTATGACAGATTTGGATATATCACAATCAGATCATCTCTGAAACAAAACCACAGGGGGAAAAAAAAAAAAAAACCTCTAGTGTGAGGCTGGGCACCGTGGCTCACGCCTGTAATCCCAGCACTTTGGGAGGCCAAGGCAGGCAGATTACTTGAGGTCAGGAGTTTGAGACCAGCCTGGGCAACATGGTGAAACCCCAACTCTGGGAAAAAAAAAAAAGGCCAGGTGCAGTGGCTCACACCTGTAATCCCAGCACTTTGGGAGGCCAAGGCAGGCAGATTACTTGAGGTCAGGAGTTTGAGAACAGCCTGGCCAACATGGTGAAACCTTGTCTCTACTAAAAATATGAAAATTAGCCGGGCATGGTAGCGCACGCCTGTAATCCCAGCTACTTGGGGGGCTAAAGCAGGAGAATCACTTGAACCCTGCAGGTGGAAGTTGCAGTGAGTCAAGATTGTGTCGCTGTACTCCAGCCTGGGCGATGAAGCGAGACTCCATCTCAAAAAAATAATAAAACTAAAACGAAAAAAATTTTTTAAATGCAAAAATAAATCTCTAGTGTGAATGTTAACACCATCCGTCTACACATTAGTGTAAATGTATGTATACACGCAATTAATATGGAAATATACACATGTGCAAGCAGCCCCACTCTGTAGTTGGGAGACTCCAGCAAAATCAGTTTTCCACATAAGTCTCTTGCTATTTACGTAACTAGCAAGATAATCCTTGAAAAACCTGTTATGCACCCCATGTACTATCATCTGAGATGGTCACTCATCCCAAACACTGAACTCACTATTATTCTGAAGGTGAAAGCCCAGTTTCTGTCAGCCATGAGGATGGGCCTTTGCCAATTCTAGACCCAGTTTAATGCTATAGATGCTGGACTCAAACCCCCCTAGAGTTCAAGGTCCATTTATATTGGCAGTACACAACTTCCTGGTTCAAAAAACAAGCCTTTAAAGATCTCATAAAACTTCTTGGACTTCAGATGGTTTTTACAAAACAATACTCAGATGAGCTAAGTGTAAATGAATCAGAAAAGAGGATTATGTTTCCCATAAAAACTCATGAGTTTGAGGATTAGGAGAAGAAAGAAAGGCTGGCAAATGCCAAACATTTTAAAGCGCTTTGAGACCATTAGTCAAACTCAAAACGCGGCCAGGTTCCCTCATCTTTACACTTTATGAGTTTTGTAATTGAAAATCTTTTCCTACATTTAAGATCAGCTACAAATCAAATTTAGTGGCTGCCTATGATCAGAAGAGCATCCACCCATGTTTTCTTCCAGGCAAGCATTTCACGGAGCTCCTTTTAGTCCTCTTTTAGTTTCATCAAGAAATTCTTAGAAAGAAAATGGGAGGGGAGAAGGAAAAGAAATCAGAAGCCAATAGGCTGTAGATAAAAGGAAGAGAGAGAAAGAGCAAGAGAGAGACTGAGGGAAAGGAAAGTGAGAGGAGAGGAAGCAGGAGAGAGAGGGTGAGAAGGGAAACACAGGCAGAAAGACAGAAAGAAAGGCAGAAAGATGGATAGAGGCAAAGGAGGAAGAGGAATGAAGGGAGAAAGGGGGAAGGAAGCAGAAAGCAATGAGTGAGAAAAGGAGCAGACAGAGATGTAGACGGAGAAAATGAAAAAATGAAAGGAGAGAAGAATTTTAAACAGAATCTATGGCTCCATTTCCTCAGGCTGCTCATTAGGATTCTGGCAGCCTTTTCTGAACATCAGCTAGCTCTAACCTGAACATCAGTTTGTCCAGATTTGGGCTAGAATTAAATCTGCAACCTTATTAGGTGCTAGCACAGTGTGGCTGGCTGCCCCACACCTCACACAAAGTGGTAGGTACAGGAAGTCCCGTGTTCTCCTACACAAGCAGCAGGCCAAGAATGGAATCTTCACCTCATGACAGCTCAGAAATAGGTAGCTTATTCACTCACACAGTCCTGTTTTGTATTTTTAACCATTTCATCAAAAGGTGG
Source organism: Pongo pygmaeus (assembly GCF_028885625.2). Taxonomy (NCBI): domain Eukaryota; kingdom Metazoa; phylum Chordata; class Mammalia; order Primates; family Hominidae; genus Pongo; species Pongo pygmaeus. The sequence continues at coordinate 100,971,882 of NC_072385.2, forward strand.
GGGTGGGGGGCCAGGCGCGGTGGCTCACACCTGTAATCCCAACACTTTGGGAGGCGGAGGCAGGTGGATCACTTGAGGTCAGGAGTTCGAGACTAGCCTGGCCAACATGGTGAAACCCTGTCTCTACTAAAAAAAAATAAAATAAAATAGAAAAATGAGGCCGGATGTCGTGGTGGGCGCCTGTCCTCCCAGCTACTTGAGAGGCTGAAGCAGGAGAATCACTCGAACCTGGGAGGCAGAGGTTGCAATAAGTCGAGATCTCGCCACTGCACTCCAGCCTGGGTGACAGAGCAAGACTCCATATAAAAAAAAAAAAAAGTAGGGGTGAGGAAGTTTAGAAATGTGTGACCTCCTCCATTTATGACCCTACTTCCATGAGAAAAAAACATGAAGCTTTACAAATGCAGAATTAAAGCAGAGGCTCATATGGGCTCATGTGATGAAAATGTTACTGTCTGTCTACCAAGCTGTGTGAGCAAGGTAGAAACAGGTCTGCTTTGCAGAAAAAGATGATGTACCCCCAGGAATAGAGCAACAAGTAGAACTGAGGTTTACCCCAGCGTTTCCCTTCCCTTCCCTTTTGTTTTCATATAACAAACATTTATTGAACAACTATAGGGTCCTCAGCTAGCTTCCAAAGAAACTTAGAGTAAATTCAGAACAGATTTCCATTTTAGAAGGAGAAGTTAGAATTAATATGTTGTTAGATTGCAACCCAAAGTTGCCCCTGGACCAGCAAGTGCCCTTGTGCTGGCCCTCAGTGCCTGGCCATGGCAATACAGACCCTGTCCACTGGGAGCAGGCAGCCTCCTGGGGTAAATAGATCCTGAACAAATCATCGCATGTGAAGCAGGTATTAAAAAGGAATTACAGGCCAGGCGTGGTGGCTCACTCCTGTAATCCCAACACTTTGGGAGGCCGAGGCGGGCGGATCACAAGGTCAGGAGTTTGAGACCAGCCTGGCCAACATGGTGAAACCCTGTCTCTACTAAAACTGCAAAAATTAGCCGGGCGTGGTGGTGGGCGCCTGTAATCCCAGCTATTCGGGAGGCTGAGGCAGGAGAATTGTTTGAACCCAGGAGGCGGAGGTTGTAGTGAGTCAAGATCATGCCATTGCACTCCAGCCTGGGTGACAGGGCAAGACTCTATCTCAAAAAAAAAAAAAGAAAAAGAAAAAAGAAAGGAACTACAGGGTGGGAAACAAGACCCATCAGAAGAAAATGGGTCAGGGGTATGGTCTGCCTTGCTACAAATTTAGAGGAGTCAATCAACAAAAAGGGAACACACTAAAAATAAAGTTTTCCTTTCCCTTCCTCACTTGCCTTACATAATCAAGATGAGTATCACACCGTGGGGACTCCTGAAGACAGCAAAATGGCTCTCTGCAGCTAGCCAAAATGTGTCAATTAATTTAGCTTTCACTGAGATTTGTGATGCTCATTTATTCAGAACTTTTGAACATTAAACATGAAACTACATGATAATTAAATAGCTGTCAACACAATTTTATTTACACTTGTCATTCACACCCTCCAAACCTCATCAGGCCACTGGTTGGCCTGCATTCAATGAGGCATAAAGGAAATACGTTCCTGCTCTCAAGGAGTTTGCATCTTGGAAAACACTTGGACGCACATCAAAATGAGATGCATCTCAACAGAGAAATCTATGAAATACTTGCCTTTGGATCACCAAAAGGCCTCCAAGTTTTATTTTACTTTGGTATTTCAGTTTCAAACACTTCTTTGACGTTCCATTCAGTCATTGGAACTTCCCTGCTTAAATTTCAGTTCAAAGGTGCCCAGACACCTGTAAGGTTGTTTGAGTGCTGGATGGCAATAATGTTCTCTCCATTTGGATACAGCTATTTATAAATCGTGATCCAGTTTTAAAAGGAACCTCCTGCTTTGCTTCGACTTCAGTGTCTTTCATGTTGATGAGTTGCTAGAATTGCTTCTTTTATTATATATATATTTTTTTTTGAGATGGAGTCTCACTCTGTCTCCCAGCCTGGAGTGCAGTGGTGCAATCTCGGCTCACTGCAACCTCCACCTCTCGGGTTCAAGTGATTCTTCTGCCTCAGCCACCCAAGTAGCTGGGACTACAGGCACACACCACCATGACTGGCTAATTTTTGTATTTTTAGTAGAGACGGGGTTTCACCATGTCGGCCAGGCTGGTCTCCAACTCCTGATCTCAGATGATCCACCCACCTCGGCATCCCAAAGTGCTGGGATTACAGGCATGAGCCACTGTGCCTGGCCTAGAATTGCTTCTTTACTTAAATTTCAGGAAGTTATTAAAATTGTTATATCGTTTGTCTACATTAGAATTTTTACCCAATAGCACTAGAACATAATGCTGCCTGAGTTTAACACTTGATCCTAATTTTTTTCCCAATAATCTTTCTGTCTGCCATCAAACTGAGAAAGACGTTATATAGTGACCAAAGCAATCTAGAAACAGAAGAAAACTAGGAGAAAAAATACTATTCCACTTCTACATATCAATTCCTGGCCTTGTCTGCTCTTCTAAAACCTAAGGCCCATCACAGATTGCCTCCTTCTTAATTTTTCAACCTAATCTTGGGCTACATCCTCAAATAAACCTTCCGTTCCAACTACATTTATCTACCTATTTAGGTTGGTGCAAAAGTAATTGCAGTTTTCACCATTACTTTGCAAAACCCCAATTACTTTTGCACCAACCTAATATTTTTCTTCTCACTCTTTGGAAGGAAAAAAAAAGACCCTGATCAGTCACTAGTCTGTGGAAATATGACACCCAAATTCCTGCTTCCAAGCCTCCCTTCATATCATTCTGAAATTCTCTCACCTCCTCAACTGCCTTCCTTCTCCTTCAATTAGAATGCGAGATCCTTTCATCCATGAAGCCCTTTGAAATGCCCTTAACTTCAGTTTACTCTCTCTTCTAAACTCTTATGTATATTATCCATTCTCTTATGGCCATTGAACACACAATCCATGCTTTGTAATAAACATAGAATACTTCTAGCAGGAGAAGACTTTTTTCTCCTTGGTCATCATGAGATAAACCAGAATTAAGGCAGGTCTTGGTTAATAATGCCTGAGGTTTGGTTAGGGACATTCTGACCTGTCTTTAGCTGTTTTCAGGCAGCATTTTGCTGAGCAATGGAGTTTGCTTAAATTTTACCCAAACTTGAATTAAGTTGCTTTAACCAAATCAAGCAGTGGCCCTAGGGGGAGTGAGGGGAGTTTCCTAATCCTAAATTAATGGTTTTGAAAAGTTCTGTAGAAAGAATCCTGTTATATTTGTGTCTAAACACTGTAATATTGACAGAATTATGTCATTAAAATAGTCAGTGCTTTTAAAACATCTCTCTTTTGTTGTCTTCTCAACTTCCTCTGTTTCTGGAGACCAGGACATACTCTGAGAATTGCAACTAGTACAAATCATCACAATATGGATTAACTGAGCAATATACAGAAGTCCCTATCACCACCGAAGAAACATTGGCTATACAAGGCAAGAGTTGTCTTTCTAAACAGAGAGGGGAGACCAGTAAAACCAGCCCAGTGTCTGTGATTCCTCCAGGTTTCCTGGTTTTAAAGCTCAGGTTTAAAAAGCTACTGCTGAGACGGATCAGGTTACATCTCCCAGCTGCCAGAGAACCTTACACTTAACTCTTCCCAATCCTCCACCTGGATGTTGCACTCCCATTTCACTTCCTAGAAAGGGTATCTTCTATCTATGTATGCCTCCCTATGTTCTATTCCTTACATACGAGCAACTGGCCAAAGCCCCAGGTGAAGCTTCCTGTAGCCACACTACGTTCCATGCTTCAGCCTCATCTCTGGAGGCCTGCCTGTGCTGAGGACAGAGACCTTGCGTGTCATGTCCTCCGTGCCTAACAAGGTGTGCAATTTGTAGTGAAGGTTCAGTGTTTGTTAAATGAATGATTGTGTACCTTCTGATGCCTACGTCAGCAATAAGAAAACTGACTGTCTTTTTTTGTTTATCATGAGCATAAACTGTGCCCAAGATCCTTAAGTTGTCAAGGGTCTGGAGATTGATTAATTCATTCATCCATTGACTCATTTGTTCATTTGTGCACCATTCCCTAGACATTTTTGAGGGCCAGTTGTTTTTTAATGAACCAAGAATGAGGATGAGAAATTACTTAATGGTTATAACATATACTATTCAGGTGATGGCCACACTAAAAGCCCAGACTCCACCACTACCCGATATACCCATGTAACAAAACTGCAGTTTTGCCCCTTAAATTTATACAAATAAAAAACAGGCTGGGCACGGTGGCTCATGTCTGTAATCCCAGCACTTTGGGAGGCCAAGGCAGGTGGATCACTTGAGCTCAAGAGTTCAAGACCAACCTGGGCAACATGGTGAAACCCCATCTCTACCAAAAATACAAAGACTTAGCCAGGTGTACTGGGAGGCTAAGGTGGGAGGATCACCTGAGCCTGCGAGGTCGAGGCTGCAGTGAGCTGTGATCACACCACCACCACTCCAGCCTGGGTGACAGAGTGAGACCCTATCTCGAAAACAACAACAACAAAGAATGGGGAAAGGATTTTAGACATTTTTATTTAGGGATCTAATATTCCTGACTAAATCCAAGGATTCTCTCTGAACGTCACGGACATTCTCTTCAGAAGGCATGGTGTAAAGAGATGGATAGGTAGAATCTCTTCCTATAATCCTCTTGCAGCTAATTGCCAGACGATCTACATGAGCACATATAACGTATCTGTAGAAAGTAAATACATGATGCTGGATATTTGTGTACCAGAAGGGAGTGAAGTGCATGGTTAAGGGCACAAATTTTGGTATCAAACAACCTGGGCTCAGTTCCCAGTTCTGTTTCTAAGTATGGGAGTGAATTTAGGGGCATAAGGCCCATGTTCTGAGAGAATCTAGGAAGCAGCTGGATGGGCATTAAGGAATTAAACTCTTGAATCCCCCTTGAACAATCGCTTCTATGAGGGAATGCTTTCGAGTACTCAGTGCTGCCCTGAGAGCCACTTCTCAGCTGGAAGCAGTTGGAAACAGATAATCTCAGCCTTAGATTCTAAGGGGTCGGTCAAGACTGCCATTTTATGTTATCACTTTAAGATTCAGCATGCGGAATAATTTCTCAGCCATCATGAAGTGTTTCCTGGTAGCCAGCTCAGGCTCTACAGATTGACCACCCTAACTCTTCCAGTAAAAGAAAACCATTTTCAGAAAAACAGAACTTCCTCCAGAGGTTTTATAGCCAAAGGTACCAAAAACTGATGCATCTCTTGTGTTTTTCACTTGGTGGAGAGAAGCCACAGGGTTGCAATTTCAGATACGCTTGTCTCTAGAAAATAGAACTTGTCTGGGAGGGGAGTTAGAGCAAAGATGGAGGAGGAGGCCTCGATTTTACAAAGAAGGATGGTGGGAAGAAGAGAAGGGAAGAAAATCATTCATAGTTCTCACTCATAGGTGGGAATTGAACAATGAGAACACTTGGACACAGGAAGGGAAAATCGCACACTGGGGCCTGTTGTGGGGTGAGGGGAGTGGGGAAGGATAGAATTAGGAGATATACCTAATGTAAATGATGAGTTAATGGGTGCAGCACACCAACATGGCACATGCATACATATGTAACAAACCTGCATGTTGTACACATGTACCCTAGAACTTAAAGTATAATAAAAAAAAGAGAAAAAAAAAAGAAAATCATTCATAATCATTCACTGAGCACTTACAAAGGCCCATCAATGGCATGGAGGGTGGGGGGGAGTCTGCACCTGCCATCACAGAAGGAGGCTGCTGTTTAAATGTTTGTCTTCATGACTATTGACAAAAAGAGTCAAACTGTAAAATATTTAAAGAGATTTATTCTGAGCCGAATATTAGGACCATGACCCATGATACAGCCCCAGTGGCCCTGAGAACATGTGCCAAAGGTAGTGGGGATGCAGCCTGGTTTTATACATTTTAGGGAGACATAAGACATCAATCAATACAGGTAAGGTGTAGATGGGTTCAGTCTGGAAAGGTGGGACAACACAAAGTGGGGTGGGGCAGGGGGTTTTCAGGTCATAGGTGAATTCAAAGATTTTCTGATACAGATAATGCCTCCAGGTAGCAGGCTTCAGAGAAAATAGATTGTAAATGTTTCTTATTAGATTTAAAAAGATGCCAGACTCAGGTAATTATATCCTGGATCAAGGAAAAGACCTGGAAAGAGAAGGGGATTCTCTACAGAATGTAGATTTTCCCCACAAGAGACGGGTTTGCAGGGCCATTTCAGAATATGTAAAAAAAATATCCTTCAGTTTCTTTCAGGGTCTGCTCTCTGTCATGTTGGTATCTTATTACTGCAAAGAGTCTGTTTTGTCAGTCTTAAGTCTCTGTTTTAATGTTTGTTGGTTTGTTTGCTTTTGAGACAGAGTTTCACTCTTGTTGCCCAGGCTGGAATGCAATGGCTCAATCTTGGCTCACTGCAACCTCCACCTCCCAGGTTCAAGCGATTCTCCTGCCTCAGGCCTCCCGAGTAGCTGGGATTACAGGCGTGCACCACCATGACCGGCTAATTTTGAATTTTTAGTAGAGATGGGGTTTTGCCATGTTGGTCACGCTGGTCTCAAACTCCTGACCTCAGGCGATCCAACCACCTCGGCCTCCCAAAGTGCTGGGATTACAGGTGTGAGCCACCATGCCTGGCCCGTTTTAATGTTGATGCTGGTCAGTTGTGCCTGAATTCCTAAGGAAGGATGGTATAATGAGGTGTATCTGACTGCCCCCTTCCCATCATGGCCTGAACTAGTTTTTCAGATTAACTTTGGAATGTCCTTGGCTGGGAGAAGGGGTCCATTCAGTTGGTTGGGGGACTTAGAATTTTATCTTTGATCTATATGACTAAAAATTGACATTCTGTGATTTAATAAACCACATACTTCTGCAAGCTTAAATTTTGCTATCTATAAAATGGAAATAATACCTAAAACGGGATTCAGCAAGCTTTTTCTGAAAAGCACTAGAGAGTAAATATTTTCAACTTTGTGGGTCATGCAGTGTCTGTCACAACAACTCAGCTATGCAGTTATAGCATGAAAGTAGCCATAGACAATGCATAAGGCATAGGCGTGGGCAGATTTGGTCTGCAGGCCGTAGCTTGTCATTCCCTAGTCTAATCCCGTTTTAATACATAGGGCACTATGAAGATTAAATGAGCAAATCCAAGTAATGTATTTTAGTGCAGCATGCGGCAGGTAAGTACTCAATAAATATTAGTTATTATATGGTTGTGATCTTAGTCTCTCCCATCTATAAGGGCTAACTGTGTTCACTTTAGTGAGTGAGGTAGTCCTTGGTGTTCCTCAGGAGATAGTCCAGCCTTCTCTCTCGGGCACATGGTGAATGTCACAGATTGGGTTTTTGGAGAAGAACGCTGAGATGGAGTTTAGTGTACAGGATGCTTATTAACGAGTATCCTTGGGAACAATCCCTGTAGAAAGGAAAAGAGGAAAGCAGGACTGGGCAGAGGGAGAAGTCAAGTTGCCAAACAACAGGCTGAGCCAAATCCCAAAATTGTCCCACATTAGGCTGAAAGGGCTGGGCCTTTCTACCCACACAGGAAGCATTCCCTGGATATGGGCTGCCCTGGGAAGCATATGGCCTTGGGTGAGTAGCTCTGCACTTCTAGGCACTCCTTGGAGGAGCCAACAGATGAAGCTTGTCTGTGACAACACGCCTAGCAACCCAAGCAATAAGCTAGTGGGAGAGAAAGACGTGACCAACTCTGACTGTGAACTGCACACAGAAATAACATTTCACTTGCAGACCAAGCATTTAATTATTGTTTAAAGACCCTCCAAAGCTCCTTTCTCCTGTAGTGACCAGTAATTTCAAAATGGTGGCTGCTCGATAAGCCTGGGCCCCAGAGGAATGACAATGAGGAGAACCCCTCATCAGCCTGTGTGATGGAATGTAGTATGAGCAAAACTTAAATCTGAGTTCTTTAAAGCCACTGAGATTGGGGGTCGTTTGTTACTGCAGTATTGTTAGCTTTCAACTGTGTGTCATCAGTAGCAGCACAGGAAGCTACATTGGATGTATTTAAATGATTTGAAGATGAGACACCTTATGATCTTAAAAAATCAAGAAACTGGTTTCAAATCATCACCATCACTTCCAGCAGCGACATCATAGCTAACGTTAGCACTTACATGAATTTGTTACTGGAAAGGAGTCCTGATCCAGACCTGAAGAGAGAGCTCTTGGACCTTGAGAAAGAAAGAATTCAGGGCAAGTCCATAGAGTAAAGTGAAAGCAAGTTTATTCGAGAAATAAACAAAAGAATGGCTACCCTATAGGCAGAGACGTGGCATGGGCTGCTTGACTAAATATAGTTATTTCTCAACTATATGCTAAACAAGGGGTGGATTATTCATAAGCTTGCCGAGGAAAGGGGTGGAGATTTCTTGGAACTGAGAGTCCCTCCCCTTTTTAGACTATGTAGGGTAACTCCCAAACGTTGCCATGGCATTTGTAAATTGTCACAGTACTGGTGGGAGCGTCTTTTAGTATGCTAATACATTATAATTCACATATAATGAGCAGTAAGGACAACTAGAGGTCACTTTCATCACCATTTTGGTTTTGGTGGGTTTTGGCGGGCTTTCTTGTGACATTCCGTTTTATCAGCAGGGCCTTTGTGACCTGTATCTTGTGCTGATCTCCTATTTCATCCTGTGACTAAGAATGCCTGGTATCCTGGGAATGCAGCCCAGCAGGTCTCAGTCTCATTTTACCCCTATTTAAGATGGAATTGCTATGGTTCAAATGCCTCTGACGAATTCACTAATTTAATGCTCAAACAACCTATGGATGACACAGGTATTATTATTTTCTCCATTTTAGAGATGAAACAACTGATGCTTAAAGAGATTTATTAACTTGTACAAGGCCAGGGGTGTGCAATCTATAGCCTGAAGTTCAAGTCCAGCTAAGTGCCTGCTTTTGTAAATAAAGTTTTGTTGGAACACAGCCATGCCCATTCATTACATATTACATAATTATGGCTGTTTTCATGATACAGTGGCTGAGTTGAGTAGTTGCATATGGCTCGCAAAGCTCAAAATACAGTCGGCCCTCCATATGTGAGGGCTCCACATTTGTGGATTCAACCAACCAAGGATCAAAAATATTTGAAAACAAAATAAAAAAGCCATACAGTAAAAATAATATAAATTAAAAACAATACAACACAATAACTCTTTGCGTAGCATTTATATTGTATTAGGTATTATAAGTAATCTAGAGACGATTTAAAGTATACGAGAGGATGTGCATAGGTTATATGCTAATACTAGGCCATTTTATATCAAGGACTTGAGCATCCATGGATGTTGTTATCCATGGGGTGTCCTGGAATGAATCCCCTATGCATATTGAGGGACAACTGTACTTACTATCTAGCCCTTTACAGAAAATTTTGCCCACCCTCACCTCTAGCAGTAGTAAGTGGCAGAGCCTGATTCCAAACCCAGGTTGTCTGACTCCAGAGACAACACTCATAACTCAGATATAAATAAACATTAGGTAGGCTTGGAACCCTGTTGGAATGTTATGAAACTTTTCTATTTCCATTTTCCTAATCGTGTGTTTTTTCATTTAAAAATTTCCTGATGTTTACTTCCAGCAATATGACAGATATCCTGAAAATTCTCCCCCAAAAATCACCTTTAAAATGCTGGATAAAATGAGTAGCTAACTTGGCAAGAAATTAAAGTATCTTAATCCCCAGAGGCCAAAAATGAAGTAGAAGCCAGAATTCAGAATGAGCATGGTAAATATTCACTGGAGCAGGCATCAGACCCTGAAGGCATTTGCCAGTGTTTTGTAAATTAGAGCTTTCAGTTTTTACATCCATGTCATCCATGTCGGAGGAAAGGGGACAGGAGAGGCAGGCGACAAAGCAGTGCAGTGTCAGCATGGAGACTTTGGAATGAGTCCTGAAAGGCCCACATTCCCAATAAAATAGTGAATTAGAAAATATTTGCCATGCAAAGGAAATAGCAAAGAAAATTTTGCATCTTAGCCTTGATTTTGGTTGGAAGAAAAAATAAAAGTTCCTACCCCCTACCAGAAATTACAAATAATCACCAGTCAGGCCTCAAGCCTGGGTTCAAATTCACTCTGTGTACCTATTCTGAAACTATATTTTAAACAAACAAACCAAAAAAAAAATTTAGAATGACGAGGCACTTGGCAAAGTTAAACACAAATAGAAGGAATGTTCTCCAATTCAAGCCTCATAAAATTCTCACAGCTAGTGCCTCAACAAAAATGAGCTCACAATTTTTAAAAAAATCACTAGACCACCCATGTAGTAAGACATCATCAGACAGGGTTAGAAACATCAAACAGGAGAATCAGACATTCAGGCTTTGGGTTGGAATTATCACGTAGAGCAAGGTTAGCAAACTTTTCTCTAAAAGGCCAGATAGTATACATTTTAGGCTTTGCAAGCCATACAGTCTCTGTCAAAAAGACTCAGCCTTGCTATTCTAGTGTAAAAGCAGCCATGGGCAGTATGCAAATGAATGGGCTTGCCTGTGTTTTAATAAAACTATATTTATGAAAACCGAGAGTGTGCCAGAAAACCATACCTTATAAATAAATGTTTTCAATATTTAAAAAAACTTTAAAACATGAGCAAGGAACAAAATACTCTTATAAACATCAAAAAAGATTAACTTCTGAAAGTAAAATAGTTGAATTTTAAAATTCAACATATTAATTGACTAACGAATTAGAAATGAAATGTATAATTAATAAATTGAAAGTTGGATAAGACAAAACTACTTAGAATACAGTTGAGAGAGAGAAAGAGAAGGATATCATGATATAGACATGAAAGTTTAAGAAGTGTTAACATTCATCTAATGAAAGTTCCAGAAAGAGTGATCAGAGAAAATGAGATGGAAACAATATTCAATAATTTGTATGGTTCCTTATATTTGGGAAGTACAAAAAATTCTAAAAAATATTCACACCCAGACTTATCCTGGTGAAATGAAAGAACATTAAAGACAAATTTAATAGCTTAAAAACAGCTAGAGAAAAAGACAGCTTTCCTGTTTTACATCTAACTTCTTATGAACAGAGCAGAAACCAAAAGATTACAAGATGATGTCTTCAAAGTGCTGGGAAAAATGTTTCAATTTACAATTGGATATCCAGTAAAACTTATCTTTCATGAGGATGCAATAGAATATATTTAGGTGAACAAAAGCCAAGATAATTTACTATGGACAGATTCTTAGTAAAGGAACTTCTTGAGGATATATATACCTTGGAAAGAAGGATATATATACTTCCCCAGAAAGGAGATGTGAGCTGTAAGTTGTAAGAAAGACAACCATGTGATCAAAGACATTTGTAGTCACATGGATACATCTAAATAAATATCAACACTAATGAATCTAATTTGTGAAGTTATAAAAGTCAGAGGTTGGGAGAGATGAGCTTCTAAAGCAGAGGTCATAGTCTATTTCTTAAAATGGTAAATATATGATTGTGTGTGTGTGTGTGTGTGTGTGTGCACGCGCGCAAACACGCATACACATACATGCGTGTTGTAAACTTTTCTATATATGATACATTTCACAAGACTTTTTAACAGAAATAAAATACTGGACAACACTAGCTTATAAGCTGAGAAAGAGTTAAAATACTCTAGGTTTTAGAAGGAGGGTGAATCTAATTAATAACTTTAACTATGAAAATTAGAATCTATACATTCCAAAATATTGGAGGAGAAAAAAAATGGAGTAGGAATTTCACCAAATAGAAAGTGTAAAAAGATGATGAAAATAAATCCAAATATATCAATGATCATAATTAAATAAAAAAGAATTATACTTGTCAGCTAAAAGATAGTTAATTTTTAAAAATCCAACCATATTCTTCTTACAAGAAACACATGTAAAACAGAAGTACACCAAATGTTTGAGAGTAAAATAATGAGAAAAGCTACATTAAGGGAAGTGAATTTTTCCAACAAGTAAAATAATAACTTCCTGTTTGCTTTCAGATGTAACCACTGAATCCTCATACAAAGGATATGTTAGTTTCATATATCATAATGAAACTAAGAAAAGAAATAAATGTAAGGAGAGAAATAAGGGAAAAAAAACTTAGGTTAAGGATTAATATTCTCTGACAAATCTAAAAATCTGAAAAAGCAGTTCCACCAGTGCTATACCCATGGAATTCAAACAAGCATTGATGGAAACCTGGGGCTGAATGGCATGAGTCAAGAGTAAATGTATCATTTCTCAAAGTTGGGCCAAATTTCTTAATAATGGAGTTTACAAAATAAAATCAGATCACATTTCAAAATAACTTGCTTTTGGAAACAAAAGATGCTGTGATCACTTTCAATCATATTAATATTGCTCTTTGAAATGAATGAGACATTAAACACAAAGAATCTAAGAAAAAGTAAATACAAAAATAATTTTGAAGTGTGAGCGAATTTGACTACTTTTAAGATTCAGGAACAAGTATTTATGTATAAAGGTGGACAATTGCTGCATTAAAATAGAGGAAGGGCTAAAATGTGAGGCTTATGAATAATGAAATGATTTTATAGTTATTTTAGTGGCATGGGGAAATGTCCATGATATAGTTAGCAAACAAAACCGTATATGAAACTGTAGATTAACAATAAAAATATGTTTAAATGTCATCAAATGTGTCTAGAAACAGGATTGGGAAGAAAAACAACAGAATACTAAGAGTGGTGGGGAAATTAGTGATTTGTATTTTCTACTTTATATTGTATTTTCCAAGGCTTTTTTTTTTTTTAACAATGACCACTTTAATAATCAGATAACAGAATAATTTTATTTTCAATCTGTAGTATTTTATGTGTTTACATATATTATGGTCCAGAATCCCAGTGAATGAAGATGTGAAAAATGAATTCTAGAAAGACGAAACATGACAAGACTTTAAAAGAATGTTTTAAGAGACAGAGAAATCGCTAGCCTAATTGGTAGGTAACTTGATATAAAGTGACTTCTTCACTTCAGGTCTCAAGAATGTGCAGCAAAGTGAGTCCCAGAGGTTGCTATGGCAATGGAGGTAAACCTGATTAGGTCGGCATTCACTCTGCTTTCTAAGGTAAGGCCAGGGGAAAGAACATAGGATTCTTTTTTCTTTTATTTTTTAGATGGAGTCTCACTCTGTCACCCAGGCTGGAGTGCCATGGGGCAATCTTGGCTCACTGCAACCTCTGCCTCCTGGGTTCAAGCAATTCTCCTGCCTCAGCCTCCCAAGTAGCTGGGTCTATGGGCACCCGCCCCACCATGCCCAGCTAATTTTGTATTTTAGTAGAGACAGGGTTTCACCATGTTGGCCAGGCTGGTCTCGAACTCCCAACCTCAGGCGATCCACCCACCTTGGCCTCCCAAAGTGCTGGGATTACAAGCGTGAGCCACCACAGCCCGCCTAGGATTCTTGAATCAGACAAATCCCCACTCTGTGCCTCTGTCGTCTTTCCTCTCCCTTCTCTTCTCCCTCATTTGTCCCTCTTGCCTCCCCAGTTCTCTCCTTTTCCCATCTTTTCCTCCCTACCTCTTAGCTTCCACTGCACTTGACACCATCAGACTGTGTTCTTCCTGAATGCCCTCCTTCCTGGGCCTCCATAGGGTGCTGCATTTTCCTGAGTGCCTTCCTCACCGGAAGTTCTGGAGGGCATCATTTCTGGACTCATCATTTCTGACTGTTCCCTTGGTGCTCAGGACCTGTCCATGGGAGGTGCCAAAAAATATTTGTTGACCAAATGAATGCATGCATGAATGAGTGAATGAAGACAATTCCTCAGTCTCTTTTGTGGGCTCCTCTTCATCTGCTCACCCTTCAATGAGGACATTCTCCAAGATTTCGTGCTTAGTTGCTTTTTCTTTTAATTCTGTACTTTTGTCCTGGATGACCTCTCTTCCCTTTGCCTTAGGTAACATTCAGGTGAAAATGATCCCCAACTTTTCAACTCTACCGCATCTATTTTTCACATCTGTATTTCCACTGCTTTCAGTTGGACCCATGCTCACCCCATATTCAACTTGTCAAAAACCTCATCCTTTTCTTCCCCATCTTTCTTCCTCTTAAGAGCTCCACCTCCATTGATAGTACCACCATCTCCTCAACATCTGGATTTAAGCTCAGAGAACCCTTTTACTCTCCTCCTGCCCTCCCTGATTCCTGTCTACTGAGCACAGCCATACTCTGGAAGTTCATCCTTTCTTTCAATTCCATCCCCACTACCCCTGTGTCACTTCTCACCAAGATCATCACCAAACCCTGGGACGTTTCCTTACTTTGAATCTGCACTTCCCATGACTGCCGGGTTTCCTAAACCACAGAACTCCTCATTGTCCCATCATGCTCAAAAACCCTTTCTGTTTCTCATTGCCTCCAAAATAAAGCCCAGGCACACAGGCTCCTCGCAGTCTCGTTTGATCTATCTTTCCTGCTTCATCACCCTTCCCCATAGCCCCCACTCTGCCATCTTCAATCTGTCTGTCTCTATCATCTCCATCTCCATCCCCATCTCCCTCTTCGTCTCTGTCTCTAAGAGCCTTGCCAGGTTTCTGCAGCCAACACTCCCTTCCTGCTGCCTCCATGACGACTGACATTTCTCGCCTGCCCGGATGCCATCTCTCACTGCTGTCTTCTCAAACTGTTCTTCCTCCTCCAGGGCCCGTATCAAGTATCACCTCTTCTGAGAAGCCTTTTCCCAAACCTTCAGTCAGGATTAAGGGCGCTCACCTCTGTAGTCTGGTAGCGTCCGACGGTGCCTCCATGAGAGCACAGCCCACAGTTGTCAGGTGCAGGTGGGTGGGCAGAGGGAGACACTGAGGTGCTCCTGAAGAACTTGAGCACCGGGATAGAATGTTTCTCCTCTAGAGTGAGCTCCTAAAACAATGTGTCATGGGAAAGAACAAAGTGCCTGCTAGCTCAAAGGAACAATGCCTTTGACTAGCAACAGCTGTAGCCTGTAGCCAATGACGTTAAGGAAGCTGCAGAAAGTCTGTGTTAACAGAAGCAGGGCTGTTAGAGGAAGGCCAGAGTCAAAGGAGCACATTCTTGCATTTTCCAATCTTTTCCAGGGGAGGAATGCTGATGGGGGTGGGGAGGTTGGATTTCAGGCACTGGAGTGGTGGTGTCCAGCAAGGGACAGGGCTAGTTTCTCCTCTCGTCTTACCTTGAGCTGAACAAACTATCCTGGCGGCCCCCTGCTGTCTAGTCGTGCTCATCAGAAAGTCTCAGCGTAAGTAGCCACACTTGAATGTGTGCTGTATCATGTAGAAAGGGTGGCTCTCTAGAAATTATTCTAGTCCCCGAAAGGACTATTCCACCCCACATGTTCGTTTCTAGCCTATAAGTCAGTCTGTGGTTTGGGCATCTTCAGTCCATCACAAACTCTGTGGTCATGCCCAAGTCTAGTTTCTGGGCCTGCAAGTCATGGAAATGCCCCTGGGAGGCAGCCAGCCAGCTGTCCCCCTCAGCAGCCAGGGACTGCCACCCTATTCAGGATGCTACAGCCAAGAATTAGAGTTAACTGTGCCCGGCAGTGTCCTCCCACAAGACCAGAGGCTGGCAGGCTTTTTCTGCAGAGGGCCATCCAGTCAAATATTTTAGGTTTTGTGGGTGATAAAGTCTCTATCTACTCAACTTTGCCCTTATAGTGGGTGCTCAGCAGCCATAGACGATATGTAATCAAACAAGTGTGTCTGGATTCCAGTAAAACATTATTTACAAAAATAGGTGGTGAGCCAGATTGGCCCACAAGCCATAGTTTGGCAACCTTGCAGCAGGTCATGAGTTCTTGACAGTACTGACTGAGTATTTCCTCCTTGGATCCACTCATATATGCCCAGGGCATATTACATCCTCACTGTGTCTGTAGCATTGGACTGAATGCTTTTCTCCTAAATGGCCCACAGGCCTTTGCATAGTAGTGATCACGGTGAACAGAGAACCATCCCATCTGAAGGAACCTTAGAGGTACCCTCCTTGTCAGCAAAGAGATCCTTCTATAGTATCCTTGACTCATGACATCTAGTTAGCATCCTTCTGCGATGCCTCTGCCTTTGTGTGATCATCCATATACTTGCCTGATAGCTGTCGGGGACTGTTAGCATGTCCAACCCACGTGTGATGAACTGGAAGAATGATCCATCCCTCTTGTGTTGACTGCCTTCCAAGAGCTACTCAGTAAATACTTGCTATACAACTGATTATACTAGTAAACTAATTTTGTGAGCCAATTTTGGCAGAAGCTGTTTGTTTTCTGCAGAAATTTTAAGCAATCAAAATAAGGATCTGAAGCAGAGAAAACATATTATCTACTAAAAGCATACAGTGGGCCCTTCAGTGGCTGTAAACTCAGCTGTGATACCACCTGCCTTCTGCCAGCTGGGATGCAGGCTGCAGCCTTGCCCAAGAGTCAGTGGGCAAATGGTGCTCCTCCCAGCTTGGCTACTCGGACCCAGGGATCTACAGAAGCCTGGCAAGGCTGACAGCTCTCAGGGGGCCTGTGTGGGTTCTTTCCAGTACACACATTCACTCTGGAGCAAGCCTCAGCATGTGGACCAGGGAGACAGACTCCCTTTGGACAGTGAGCTGCTGAAGAACAGAGACTGAGAATTAATTATATTTGAATCCTAAGCAGATAAAAGAATTCTGAGGACATGGCAGGTGCTCAACAAAATTCCCATGTGTTGCCGCAAGGAGCATTTCTTTCTTTTTTTTTTTTTTTTCAATGAGACAGAGTCTCACTCTATCGCCCAGGCTGGAGTGTAGTGGTGCAATCTCCACTCACCGCAGCCTCCACCTCCTGGGTTCAAATGATTCTTCTGCCTCAGCCTCCCAAGTAGCTGGGACTACAGGTGCACGCCACCATGCCCGGTTAATTTTTGTATTTTTAGTAGAGACAGGGTTTCACCATATTGGCCAGGCTGGTCTCAAACTCCTGACTTCAGGTGATCCACCCGCCTCGGCCTTGCAAAGTGCTGGGATTACAGGCGTGAGCCACCGCGCCTGGCCTTTGGGGAGCATTTTGGTATCCCTGTTACCTGATGCCTCTCACCTGAGTCTGGCCTTGGCAGAGCCACCCTAACAGGGGCTGTGCTCGATCCCAGAATGTCTTCTTTGTAATACCAATTCTGCACTTTTCTATAACACTTTAAAATTTGCAAAGTGCTTTCACATGGCCTTTCTCTTTCTCTTTTTAAATTCACACTGAAATGTTATCTAGGACAACTATTTCACATGTCCCCAGGCCTCACCAACTTGTGAGCTCCCATTACAATGAAGCCTCCATCTGTAGACCTACAAGCCCTCAATAGCCCTGATTCCCCCACACCCTCATCACTTGAAGTCTCCTTTATTGCCTTCTAGGTGTCCTAGAAGCTGTCTCAGGTTGGCTCATGAATAAGTACACACACCCCTCTACTCTCCGGGTCCTCAAAGTTGCTCACTCATGGCCTTCAAGCCATTTGAGAGCAGCACTTTGCTGCTGGTGTTTGTCCTGAGCCCTTAGGGTGCAACAGACTTTTGGTGGAATGAGCAACAGTGGCTCTGCTCCATTTTCAGGTGAGACTTTTGTCACCTAGACTTCTAGACTTCTTTTTTTTTTTTTTTTTTTTTTTTGAGATGGAGTTTCACTCTTGTTGCCCAAGCTGGAGCGCAATAGCACGATCTTGGCTAACTGCAATCTCCGCCTCCTGGGTTCAAGTGATTCTCCTGCCTCAGCCTCCTGAGTAGCTGGGATTACAGGCATGCGCCACCACGCCTGGCTAATTTTGTATTTTTAATAGAGATGGGGTTTCTCCATGTTTGTCAAGTTGGTCTCGAACTCCCAAGCTCAGATGATCCACCTGCTTCAGCTTCCCAAAGTGTAGGGATTACAGGAGTGAGCCACCGTGCCCGGCTAATTTTGTATTTTTAGTACAGACGGGGTTTCTCCATGTTGGTCAGGCTGGTCTTGAACTCCCGACCTCAGGTGATCCACCTGCCTCAGCCTCCCAAAGTATCGGGATAACAGGCGTGAGCCACTACGCCTGGCCACCTAGGCTTCAAGGCTATGCTGTCCTCCAATCCCTACTCCATTAGGCCAGAGGTGGGGGAGTCAGGAACAGGGAAACTTATGCCCAGGATAAGGGACAAGGCATGGGACACAGTTGTCATACCACCCTTCCATTTTCCTCCTGCCATCTCTTGGCACCCTACATTTAAAGGCACCTATTATAGAAACTCCCCTTTATCCTCCAGTGAAAAAAGAAAATTCCTCATACATATTATCACATTCGCACAAATGGCTTGAGAGAAGGGTTACTTGTGCACACACCTAATTTCTGCTAAGCTTCAGCCAGCCCCGCTATCTAGGCATTATCTTCCCATTTTACGGCAAATAAAATCGAGATTTACAGCCCATATAAATAAGTGGATAGGAGAAATGGGGCTTGACCCACTTGAAGCCCTCCTCCTTTCACGCTACACAACTAAACAACTTAACAGTCAGCGTCACCTCCTCATTGAACGAGATGTGGTCCATCTTCTATGTTTTAAAATGCCAAAGTGAAACTCTGGCCCGTTCCTGATTCTTCTTCCTCCTCCCATGCATGGTTATTTGGCAGAGCCAAGAAGTAGGATGACAGTTCATTCGCTTCAAGAAAAAGTCACTGCCATGGGCCGTTAATGCAACCGAGTATTTTCTTTGTAAAAGTGATTTTGGCAGAAGCTGGTTGTTTGCTGTAGAAATATTAAGCAACTAAAATAACGACCCTGATTGCATTTCCAAACAAGTAAAAGCTGCCTCTGTTTAGCTCATGCTTCTCTCTAAAAAGTGGAAATTTTTATATCAAAAGTAAGTCTCCGCAGTTCCAACCTCCTTTCAATGTAACCCTTGCCCTTTGGAGCCTCCACCTAGCGCCAGAGGGTAGACCACTAAATAGAAAAAATAAATGTAAACCATTGGAAATAAAAAGTTCATCATTCAAAGCATTACATTCAAGCCATTGTCTCGAATGTTTGGGGTAACTCTCATTTTTAGTTTAGGAAAGAAAATCTGAAACAGAACAATTACATCACAAATGGAACATTTATATAGTTACTGGGATAGAAAAATATTCAGTGAAGAGAAAGGCTGCATGATTTCAATGAGATCCAGGTGGAAGAGTCCTTTCAACAAATGTCTGCACACCAGCCCATAAAAATGATGGAAAAGGCATAAGACAAGAATAAAAGCAACAAAGCGCCAGGTGCTTATCCCCACTAAACCCACATCCTCTCTGAATTTGTCCTTTTCAGCTGCTCCTGCCTTCCACTTTCCTCTCTCCAGAGGGCTGGATTTTGTGCCTTCTGAGTTCTTTTGCTCATTGTCCTCCTCTCCTTCCCCACAAGGCAACAGAAGTGACTCCTGGTCCAGAGCTAGGGAGGGCAGCAGGGAGAAGGAAATAACCAATACAACTAGTAACAGTAACAGCAGCAACTTGTGAAGCCCTCACTGAGCACCAAGTGCAGGACTGGATGCTATCTGTGGATTATCGTGTTTCATTATGACAGTTCTACAGTGTGGGTTCTATAATTGTTGCTGATATGGTTTGGCTATGTCCCCACCCAAATCTCATCTTGAATTCCCACATGCTGTGGGAGGGACCAGGTGGGAGGTAATTGAATCATAGGGGCAGGTCCTTCCCATGCTCTTTTTGTGATAGGGGATAAGTCTCACAAGATGTGATGGTTTTAAAAAGAGGCGTTCCCCTGCACAAGTTCTCTCTCTTGCTGCCGCCATGTAAGACCTGCCTTTCACCTTCCACTATGATTGTGAGGCCTCCCCAGCCATGTGGAACTGTAAGTCCAATAAACCTCTTTTTTTTTGTGAATTGCCCAGTCTCAGGTATGTCTTTATCAGCAGCATGAAAATTGACTAATACAGTTGCTATTTTATAGTTGGGGAAAATGAGACTTAGAAAGGTTAACTATCCTGCCCATCACACAGCTAGTTAGTGGCAGAACTAGCTCTCAAACTTAATCTGACTCTAAAGTAATCACCCTTGCCAGTAGCCCACACACCTCTCCACAATACCTATTAATTATGGATACAATTTATTGTACTTATTTTCCTCCTTTATCTTGACTCAAAATAAACACTAAAAGTAGATGCCATCTGGCCAGGAACAGTGGCTCATGCCTGTAATCCTAGCACTTTGGGAGGCCGAGGCAGGCGGATTGCTTGAGGCCAGGAATTCGAGACAAGCCCGGCCAATGTGGTAAAACCTCATCTCTATAAAAATATAAAAATTAGCCAGGTGTGGTGGTGCATGCCTGTAATCCCAGCTTCTTGGGAGGCTGAGGCATGAGAATTGCTTGAGCCTGGTGGCAGAGGTTACATTGAGCCAAGATCAGGTCACTGCACTCCAGCCTGGGCAAAGAGCAAGACTCGGTCTCAAAAAAAAAAATAAAGGCCAGGCGCAGTGGCTCATGCCTATAATCCCAACACTTTGGGAGGCCGAGGCGGGTGGATTGCCTGAGGTCAGGAGTTTGAGACCACCCTGGCCAACATGGTGAAACCTCGTCTCTACTAAAGATACAAAAATTAGCCAGGCATGGTGGTGGGTGCCTGTAATGCCAGCTACTCAGGAGGCTGAGGCAGGAGAATAGCTTGAACCCAGGAGGCAGAGGTTGCAGTGAGCTGAGACCACCGCACTCCAGCCTAAGCAACAAGAGTGAAACTCTGTCTCAAAAAAAAGTAGATGTCATTTATTTATTTTATCCATTTCATAGATGGGGAAACATTGATACATCAGTTGAACATATATGCCAGGAAATATGTGTGTGAATATGTGTGTGTGTGTGCACAAATATCTGTGTGCATTACTAGGATTACTATCCATATTTTATACATGGGGTCCCTGAGATTCAAAATGATTAAATAACTCAACTGGTTGGAAGGTAGCAAAATTTGGATTTGAACCCAAATCTGCCTTTATCTAGTTTCGACTGCTTATACCATACTGCCTACAAACAGGCCTTTGAATAAGCCTTAAACTACAGCCCAGGAGTACATGCAACCTCCCAGATCTGCATCCTCAGGTACAGTGTCTGGGGCAAGGTAGGGCAGGCATGAATGCCAGAGAGAACTCCTGGGGTGGCAAAGGAGGTGAGGGTGGGAGTGGTGAGGTGAGGCCACAGGCCTGGGCGACTTGGAGATAAAGCTGCCTGCTTCCCTGAGGTCCTGGGAGAAGCCACCAGGGCAGGCAGTGCAGGAAATGGGGATTGTTTAGGTGGGACACAATCCTGTAGGAAGAAAAGAGGCAGTGACAGAAAACAATGGCAAGGGGCTTCCTCCTAGTCTCAGGGGAGCCAGAGGGACAGAATGGTTTGTCTGATGGAAAGAAGGGGAGGGAAGGCCAAATCCTGCAGACCTCTCCCCTCTCCAAAGCCCCCCTCCCTCTTCCAATCCCACCTGCTTCCAAGAACCGCCTTCTCCCTTGCTCACAGCCCCTTCCCCTACTCCAAGGGAAAAGGAGACACTTCTTTTTGTATCACAAAGGGCATTGCTTTGCAGTCTGCATGGGGCCACTTCTACAAGTTGTGTTCCTGTATCTATGCTTCTCATATGGTTCTTCATCAGAATCACGTGGTCAGCTAAATTGAGATTTAGAAATCATTTTCCTGCCAGTTTGTGCAGGGTATCTTCTATATCTATAACGCCCCTGGTTCCTGGGGTGACCACCAGTTACTGTGATGATTAGCTGGCAGAGGAGTAGGCAAAGTCCAAGAGAAATGCCTTTCCATACACAAGAGTATTCGCTCAATGAAAAAATTAAGGGCCAGGTGTGGTGGCTCACGCCTGTAATCCCAGCAATCTGGGAGGCCTAGGGCGGGTGGTTCACCTGAGGTCAGAAGTTCAAGACCAGCCTGGCCCACATGGTGAAACCCTGTCTCTACTAAAAACAATACAAAAATTAGCCAGGCGTGGTGGCGCATGCCTATAATCCCAGCTAGTTGGGAGGCTGAGGCAGGAGAATCACTTGAACCTGGGAGGTGGAGGTTGCAGTGAGCCGAGATCACACTACTGTACTCCAGCCTGGGTGACAGAGTGAGACTCTATCTCAAAAAAAAAAAAAAAAAAATTTAAGAAAGACTTTTTTTTTTTTTTTTTGAGATGGAGTCTCGCTCTGTCGCCCAGGCTGGAGTGCAGTGGCATGATCTCGGTTCACTGCAACCTCTGCTTCCTGGGTTCAAGCAATTCTCTGCCTCAGCCTCCTGAGTAGCTGGGATTACAGGCATCTGCCACCACGCCCAGCTAATTTTTGTATCTTTAGTAGAGATGGGGTTTCACCACGCTGGCCAGGCTGGTCTTGAGTTCCTGACCTCGTGATCCACCCGCCTCAGCCTCCCAAAGTACTGGGATTACAGGCGTGAGCCATCACATCCAGCCAAGGGAGAATTTTAAAGGGATGGAACACTAGAAAATTAGAGGGAAAAATCTTCTCAGGGGATGAGGGAGAATGAGAGTCAAATGTGAGAAGAATGGGATCCCAGGGAAACCGCTGGAGTCTTGTAGATGGTACTCATACGTCAGTTTTTGTTAAAACTGAGAGAAACTCATCAAAAAAAAAATCCCTGAAACACGAAAATATCTCTGACACTGAGTCACAGAGGATGAGATGCAAAGAAAGAAATTAACTTATGTTAACATAAGAAGCACAGCCATTCTCACATAGATGTGATGGGACTCCTGCCTGAAATACAGCAATAGAAAGAGTCATTGTTTTGAGAGAGGCAGGAAGAAGCAGCCTTATATCTGAAAAGAGGATGCAAAAAGATGGCCCGTTTCTGTACAGAAAGTCACTCAGTAAGAATGGAAGCAGCCAGGAATTACAGGCAAAACATAAACAGGATTCCTTCGAGGGTGAGGGCTTAGGTTGGGTGCCGAGGCATGGAAGAGTCTTCCTGAAAGCAGACCACATAACTACAAGCAAGCAGTCATAGGAATAGGAACTTGAAATGTCTTTATGTCTGTTGGAGGTCATGTTTTGCTAAAGTAGAGCAGCTTATAAAAATTTTGAGACATTCCTAGCTAACAATTTCAGCTCTCAGATCAAAGGAGAAACTGGTATTCTGCATGCAATTTTAACCAAAGAGAAAGAACCGGTTTCTATATGGAAATTATAGAGACCTTGGGAGAACGTGACCATGTCTTTTGGGAGTCCATAATAGCAAAGAAAGAGAGCATTACATAAATTCCAAGGCAATGGAATAACGAACAATCCTGTAAATAGGGAAGGGATAAGTAAACTTATAAGCCAGTGTGGCCACTCAGAAAACTTTCTCATGAACTCATGTTTTTTTTTTAAAGACATGTTCACAAGCAATAATAAGGGACCCATATCCAAGACCAATACAAAAAATAAAAGAAGAGAGAAGACTTTTAGGAAGGCTAAAGCCTTAGCTAGTGGGCAATCTCAGAAACAAGTGAGATTAAAAAGGTGTTCCATGATAGATTCAGTTCAGAGAGAATGGGGTGGGAGAGAAGGAAGGAAGGAAGGAGGGAGGGAGGGAGGGATGGATGGAAGGAAGGAAGGAAAGAAGGAAGGGAGGGAGAGAGGGAAGGAAGGAAGGAGGGAAGGGGGAGGGAGGAAGAAAAGAAGGAAAGAAGGAAGGAGGGAAGGGAGGGAAGGAAGGAGGGAAGGAAGAGGGAGGAAGAAAAGAAGGAAAGAAGGAAGGAGGGAAGGAAGGAAAGGAAAGAGAGAGGGAGGGAGGGAAGTAGAGCAAGAAGGAAGGAGGAAGGGAGGGAGGAAGGAGGGAAGGAAAGAAGGAGAAAGGAGAGAAGAAGGAAAGAAGGAAGGAGGGAAGGTAAGAAGGAGAGAGGGAGGGAAGGAAGGAAGGAGGGAGGGAGGGAAGGAGGGAGGGAGGGAAGGAGGAGAGAACAAAAGAAGAAAGATTAAAGAAGGGAAGAAGGAGGAAGAGGATAAGGAAGAGAAGACGAAGAAGGAAGTGAAGGTCCAAGAAGATGGTGAAATGTTAACAGGTGACAAAAAGTACAAACTACCAAATACTCAAATTCCATCTTCTGGAGTGAGGAGAATGGATTCTGATTTCTAACTGTGCAGCAAAGTAAATGATGAAAAGGGAAAAATGGAGCCTACAGTAAGTTAGAGAACAAGGAAAAATATAGGTATATTTTAAAATAAAATATATAAAATTTAGGCAAGATTTTAAATCTCTGGGTCCAAACAAATTATATTCCAGAGTACAAAAGAAATTTGCAGATAGAATCGCAGAGCCACTAGCGGTAAGTCTGAGAAATCATGGAGAATGGGAAAAACGCCAGAAACCTTGGGGAATGTTCTGTTTTGCAATATACGTTGGGAAAAAAACAAAACAAAAACAATAGATCCTGGAAGCTACAGACCATAAGTCTGATGGGATTCTAATCAAGGAGAATGAGTGCTATTAGACCTTGCAGTGGTCACAACACTTTTTTTGTGTGTGTGTGAGATGGAGTCTCGCTCTATCGCCCAGGTTGGAGTGCAGTGGTGCTATCTCCGCTCACTGCAAGCTCCGCCTCCCGGGTTTATGCCATTCTCCTGCCTCAGCCTCCTGAGTAGCTGGGACTACAGGCACCTGCCACCACACCCGGCTAATTTTTTTGTATTTTTAGTAGAGAAGGGGTTTCACCGTGTTAGCCAGGATGGTCTCGATCTCCTGACCTCGTGATCTGCCCACCTCGGCCTCCCAAAGTGCTGGGATTACAGGCATGAGCCACCACGCTGGCTTTTCCATTTTTTTTTGTTGTTGTTGTTAGTAAGGGATGTTGTCAAACTAAAGTCTTCCAACAGAGAGTGATTACTGCCATGAGAAAGTCAGAAACCATGCCATACAAAGGAAGGTTGAGCGGTATAAATAGCACAGATGTAAGATGCCTAAGAAGGGTATCAAAGATCTGGCCACATATGGTTGCTCACACCTGTAATCCCAGCACATTGAGAGGCCGAGGTCGGTGGATCACCTGAGGTCAGGAGTTTGAGACCACCCTGGCCAACATGGTGAAACCTCATCTCTACTAAAGATACAAAAATTACCCAGGCATGGTGGTGGGTGCCTGTAATCCCAACTGCCCAGGAGGCTGAGGCAGGAGAATTGCTTGAACCTGGGAGGTGGAGGTTGCAGTGAGGTGAGCCAAGATCACACCATCGCACTCCAGTCTGGGCAACAAGAGCAAAACTCTGTCTCAAAAAAAAAAGGGTATCAAAGATCTGAAATGTGATCATTTGTATGAAGCTGCAGAATTACTGTATGTTGCCTTAGAATTGGAATCAATAGTAGAAACAAAATTAGAACCAACTGTAGAAATTTTAAGTAAGCAGATTTTTTTCCTCAGTATTTGAAAGGATTTTCTGTTCGTTCATTCATTCAACAAATTTATTGAGCACTTCCTTTGTGCCAAAAACTGCACTAGGCACTGAGGGTGCATGATAGATAGGGTTCCTACTTTCATGGGATTTACAGTATTACGGGGGAAAACAAATAATAAACAAGTAAATAAGCAACATAATCACAGATGGTAGCAGAAACCAGGAAGGAAAGAATAGGGAATGAATGGAGAATAACAGGAAGTGTCTACTTTTAAAATGGCGAGGGATGACTGGATGTGGTGGCTCACGCCTGTAATCCCAGCACTTTGGGAGGCCAAGGTGGGCAGATCACTTGAGGTCAGGAGTTCAAGACCAGCCTGGCCAACATGGTGAAACCCTATCTCTACTAAAAATACAAACATTAGCTGGGTGTGGTGGTGCATGTCTGTAATCCCAGCTTCTCGGGAGGCTGAGGCAGGAGAATTTCTTGAACCTGGATGGCAGAGATTGCGATGAGCCAAGATGGCACCATTGCACTCCAGCCTGGGCAACAAGAGTGAAACTCTGTCTCAAAAACTATAAATAAAATAAAATAAAATGGTGAGGAAAAACCTCTCTGAGGGGTGACATTTGTGCCAAAACCTACATGCAACAAGGGTGGGGTTATGTAACACTTTGGGTCAGAGAGATCAACAGGTGCAAAGGCCCTCAGACTGGAAAGAATTTGACTTGTTCCCAGAACTGAAACGAACCAGGATCAGAGATGGGTTCCTTTCTCAAGAAAGGAAGGGGGAAAGTGAGATTATGAGATAAGGTTGAAGAGAGACACAAGAAGCAGGGAATAAGATGTTGCCATCCTAAGGAATTTAGGATGTCTTCTAAGAGATGTGGGAAGTCATCCAAAGTTTTGAGAAGAAAAGTCAGATGATCTGATGCATGTGTTTTGATGGTCATTCCAGCTGCTCTGTGATCAAGGATCAGTGAGGGACCAGAGGGGAAGCAGGGAGCGTATTCAGGAGGCTACTGTAGTTTCTAGATGAGAGATGGCAGTGCAGGCAATCTCCAACTTACAATAGATCAACTTGCAATATTTCACCTCTATGGTGGTGCAAAAGCAATACACATTCAGTAGAAACCATACTTCAAGTACCCATACAACCATTCTGTTTTTCACTTTCAGTACAGTATTCAATAAATTACATGAGATATTTGACACCTTATTATAAAATAGGCTTTGTATTAGATGACTTTGCCCAACTATAGACTAATGTAAGGTGGGCTAATCTAACCTATGTTGTTCAGTAGATTAGAGGTATCGAATGCATTTTCAACTTAAGATATTTTCGATTTGTGATGGGTGTATCAGGAGATAACACCAGCATAAATTGAGGAGCATCATAAATTGAGAGTTAATTGAAAATGCTTTTGAGATACCAGAGAAAGAATTTACTGATGAGTTGAATATAGAGTTTGAGAGATTAGAAGAAAAATGACTCAAGGATCCAAAAATGGACTTGGATGACAGGCACTGAATGGCCACCTGAGAGGACACTACAAAAAGGAACCTGGGACTAGGCTGACAGAATGGGCTGGAAAGACTAAGGTTGCATTTGATTCAGTGATGACAACAGAACTCCTGAAAATATGTGTCAAGCACCTACTTGGTGCTGCAGATCTACAAAACCTCCAAAGAACCAGCCTTTGATTTGACACAATTCTTTTTTTTTTTTTTTTTTTTTTTTTTGAGACAGAGTCTCACTCTGTTGCCCAGGCTGGAGTGCAGTGGCACGATCTCGGCTCACTGCAACCTCCGCCTCCCAGGTTCAAACAATTCTCCTGGCCAGGCACAGTGGCTCACACCTGTAATCCCAGTACTTTGCAAGGCTGAGGTGGGCAGATCACGAAGTCAGGAGATCGAGACCATCCTGGCTAACACAATGAAACCCCGTCTCTACTAAAAATACAAAAAATTAGCCAGGCGTGGTGGCAGGTGCCTGTAGTCCTAGCTACTTGGGAGGCTAAGGCAGGAGAATGGTGTGAACCCGGGACGTGGAGCTTGCAGTGAGCCAAGATGGCGCCACTGCACTCCAGCCTGGGCGACAGAGTGAGACTCCGTTAAAAAAAAAAAAATTATCCTGCCTCAGCCTCCCAAGTAACTGGGATTACAGGCATGTGCCACCATGCCCAGCTGATTTTTGTATTTGTAGTAGAGACGGGGGTCTCACCATAACATGTTGACCAGCCTGGTCTTGAACTCCTGACCTCAGGTAATCTGCCTGCCTCAGCCTCCGAAAGTGCTGGGATTACAGGCATGAGCCACCATGCCCAGCCAATTTGGCACAATTCTTAAACTGTAAGTGGTAATAGAAACTTACAGTGCTCCCAGTGGCAAAGTTGTATATATACTTTACTATATATAAATAAAGATAGATAGATGACAGATAGATAGATAGATAGATAGATAGATAGATAGATAGATAGATAGATAGATGATAGACAGATCACACACACACACACATGCACAGCTTATAAAATTGTGGACCTTTTCTCATTACTTAAAATATAGAAGGCACGCATGATTCCAATGTACATAATACACATTAATACCCAACAGACACAAATACCACACATTTTACTCAAGATAGCACAACATTCTCATCTCGTTATATCATCAGAAGAAAACTATCCCTTAAAAGACAAGTTTTTGAAATTCAATGACCTTAAGACGTTTCCATGTCAGAATGGATTTCAAAAACGAATCTCTACCACTCCCAAGAATATCACTTTCCATTATGAAAAAATTCCTGCCCTCAAGTATCATAAATATTGAGTCCTAATAGCAGAACACATGAGGATTTAACCATGGCAAGAATTTTTGTTAGAATATATTGATCTTAAACAGATAACCAGGCCCAAACCACAGACAACTGTTAAGTCTAACTCTGTTGTGTTGTCAGCCACTGTATCCTATATGATACCGGCAATAATTAAACATAGGATTTAAACTCCAAATCACAAACAGCTTACACTCAGCTGTACCACTCAAGCTATAACTAGGCCACACAAAATATCACTGACTCAATTAAGTGTACGTGGGAACCTCACCCTGGGTCCTTTTCTCAACATTAAATTGATTTTACATTTAATTTTCTTTGTGGTAAGAAAAAAAAGAGGAGCAAGAAATAAGCAGCAATGTTGGCCAGCAGGTGTGGTTTTGCATATTTCTTATTCAGAGACCTAGCCTGCGGTTTTAGTTCTGATGGGGTGTTTTGTCTAACTGTCTGGGCTGCAATGTGTGTTGTCCCACAAACAATTTGTCACACCATAAGAGTTGCATATTTGGGGACAGAGATAGCACATAACATATGGCAAAATGTGCTAACCTTGCCAATCAAGATCTTTGGCCCCAGGTAATTTCTTAAACTGAATGTCATGAACTTATCAGAATTCTGGTGCCCATTGAGGAATGGGTGATAACCTCTACCAGCCAGAGTCAGCCTGGAAGACACGCTTGTTAAAACCCACAAAATGTAAATGGCTAAAGAGTTTTCATACGGTAGCAACTTTTTGAATGATGCTTTGGAGAAAACAATGTCTGGAAAAGAAAGATTTTACTAGCAGATGCAGGTTTCGGCGGAAAAAACCTTAATGATGTTAGGATGTCTTAAAAAATATCTACTTTTGATTTTTTTCCCATTCAACATTTGTTTGATGCAGTTGTGCTGGTGAAATGTCTTTAGAGAAAACTGCACAGTTTACAGGATAATGGAGTCAGCCAGTTGAACCAAGCCTTGCAGACAATGCAGGGTCGATTGATTAAGCATGCTGTCATCAGAATGATTCCATGCGGTCAGGAGTAGGCATCTGGGCAGCTTCTCTTTTTAAAAATCATACTACTGGCATTCTGCTTATTTTTAGCCACAAGAGAAAAGTAATTATGAGCTTTTGAGTAAACTGGAGAGAGAAGCCACACAAAAATATGGGCCTGCCGAAGCAGAGAATCAACGGAGAAGAGACTTGCGGGAGATTAATGTTGGGGGCCAGAAAGGGAAGGCTAGAAATGTGGAAGGGCAAGTCAGAAAACCTTCCAAAATAATTTTTAAAAATATATTCAGGCCAGGCGCAGTGGCTCACACCTATAATCCCATCACTTTGGGAGGCCGAGGTGGGCGGATCACTTGAAGTCAGGAGTTTGAGACCAGCCTGGCCAACATGGTGAAATCCTGTCTCCACTAAAAATACAAAAATTAGCCGGGAGTGGTGGTGGGTGCCTTTAATCCCAGCTTCTTGGGAGTCTGAGGTAGCAGAATCGCTTAAACCTAGGAGGCAGAGGCTGCGGTAAGCAGAGATTGTGCCACTGCGCTTGTCTGGGTGACAGAGCAAGACTGTGTCTCAAAAAAAAAAAAGATATTCAGAGTATGGTAAAGGGGAGGATGGAAGAAAAACCACCTGGGCCCCTCTGGGAGCTCTTTCTTCCTGAGTCATAAAACCCTTCTGGTTTTCCCTTCTCTGGAACCACTGTCCACAATCTAGAAACAATGTGTTCTTATTTCCAGTTTTGGAAAAATTACCATGAAAATAATGTTAGGGTAGTTTTAATACAAAAGAGAGGAAATTTTCTTTGCAGCAAATTAATCTGGATATTGGGGAAATGGCCGAATGCTAAGATGGTGGGGAACCGGCAGTGACAATTGTGTCCCCAAAAGTACTACTCCTTGTTTTTGGTCCCAGCCGCCTACACATGTGCTTTGGTCTTACATAGGAATGGTTAAGAATAGGTTTGCTTTAGAGTTCATTCAATGGAACAAATATCTATTGCATATTTACTATAGCCTTCCTGCAGATTTAGGGATGTGGCATGAGCAGATTTTCTAAGGCAGCACCAGCACTTTGATCTTCCAGGGGCCCTGGCATCTGTTCTTGTCATCTGCACATTCATACGCACGTAGCAAGGCAAACAGCAAGACCAAGGAATAGCAATCTGAATCCCCAATGAGTTGTATGGTTTGCCTAAGCTAACAGAGTTGAGATTTCTGCTTATTGCAATGATAGCATCTCACTAACGCAAGCCAAGAGGCAATCAACTCATTTGGATTATAAAATATTCTATATGCTGCTAAACAGAGAATACTGTTTTAGAGATGAATCCTACATTTCCTAGGCTTGCTGGCCTTTGTTTGCAGTATTATGGGCCAAATTATGACGGTTCTCAGCCCCTACATGGAACGTTCACCAGCATCTCCTCAAAGGTTCTCCCCAGTTAACAAAAGGGTGCCAGGGTAGCTGCAGCTTCTGGTGCTCAGGAACAAGCCCACCCTTCCTCTCCTGCTCAAGTTTCGTGCCACCGTGAGGTGCTGGCGGCCACTGTGAGAGCCTTCCCCTGCAATGCCTGGCTTTCCTCTGTAGCAGCATCTCTGAGATTTCAGAATGCCAGCGCTATTCCGTGGATCAGGGAGGCTAGCATGGCCCACATGCCAAATCTTGCACCCTGGGCTCAGAAGCCACTTGCTCAACCCCAAGCCTCCAAGATGTTTCATGAACACAGATCCTGCAGCTTTTGTCCTGAGCTGTTTTGTGGGGGGCATGTGCTTTCCAGCTTGCCAGCCTGCCCAATCCATTGTTTCATTACTCTCTGGCCCCCATAGGCCATTCATTTGTGAGCCTTCCATTCATCCAGTGGATTGGCTGCCGGTGAAACTGCAAGTACTGTAGCAAGTTATGGAGAAAGGGAATGGTTTGGGGGAGGTAGGGGATGTCTACTACCCCCTAAGGTCCCACTCTGGGAAGTCATCTTCACCATGGAAACGTTCCCCTCACAGACTCTGGAAAGACTGATGGTTCACTCTGGGTAAGAGTCATGGGGTTAAAGATGATGTCCATCTAGATGGGAAGGGGATGTAGGTTGGGAGACCATGGTTCTGTGTCTGTCTCTGTCATTCACTGGCTGTCTTACCTGCAGTGGTCACCCCACCTCTCTAGGCCTTGTCAATAGAATCAGGGTCTCACCCAGCAGGTGTCTGAGTTCCTTTTGAGCTCTCAATGTTCTAAGGATGTGGTACTGTGATAAAAAATGGAGTCAGTTTTCTATCTTTTGATGAGAAAGCTTTATATTTGTCAATAAAGGAATCATTATTATCTAAGTCAGGAAAGTTTTTACAGCCTTTAAAATATATACAAAAACCCAAGAGAAGTGAAAACATGACCACAGACCACACAAAAATTTGTTCATGAATGCTTATATCAGCATTCTTCATAAGAGCCCAAAATGTGGAAATAACCCAAAAATGTCCATCAATTGATGAATGGATGAACAAAATGTGATATAATCATACAATGAAATATATATATATATATTTTTTTTCTTTAAGTTAGACTTGCTTTAGACAATGTAGTATTATTTGGCAATAAAAGGAAACAAAGTGTGTTGGTACATACTACAACATGTGTGAACCTTGAAAACAGTATACTAATGAAAGAAGCCAGACACACACACAAACACACTCGTGCACACACACACACACACACACACAAGGCCACATACTGTATGATTCTATTTATATGAAATGTCCAGAATTGGCAAATCCATAGAGACAGAAAGTAGATGCGTGGTTGCCAATGGCTGTGGGCAGTGCTGAATAGGGAGTGGGTGCTAATGTGTAAGAAGTTTTCTGGGCTGGGTGCAGAGGTGCACGTCTGTAATCCCAGCACTTTGGGAGGATGAGACAGGTGGGCCTGGGCAAGATGGGGAAACCCTGTCTCTATAAAAAATACTAAAATTAGCTGGATGTGGTGGTGCACGCTGATAATCCCAGCTATTGGTGGGGGAAGCGGGCTCTGGGAGGGAGGTGGAAGGATAGCTTCAGTCTGGGAGGCCAAGGCTGCAACAAGCCAAGACCATGCCACTGCACTGCAGCCTGGGTGACAGAGAGAGATCCTGATCCTGTCTCAAAAAAAAAAAAAAGTTTTCTTTTATTTAATTGTCTAGTATTAATATGTCACATTGTGTTTCTCAATCATCAGTTGATGGACAATTGGGTTGTTTTTGCTTTTGGGCTATTATTAATAATGCGATATGACCATTCATGTATAAGTTTTTGTATAAACATATGCCTTCAATTCTCTTGGGTATATACCTAGGAGTGGAGCTGGGTCATATGGTAACTTTATGTTTAACTTTTTGAGGTACTGTGAAACTGTTTTCCAAAGTGGCTGCACAATTTTATATTCCCTCTAACAATATATGAAGGTTCCAATCTCCACAGCCATGCCAACGCTTGTTATTTTCCATTTAAAAGAAATTTATTATAGCATCCTAATGAGTGTGAAGTGGTATCTAATGTGGTTTTGATTTTTACCTCCCTGATGGCTAATTATGTAGAGTATATTTTCACATGTGTATTGGCCATTCGTATATTAGAGAAGTGTCTATTCACATGTTTTGACCACTTTTAAGTTGAGCTATTTGTCTCTTTATTGTTGAATAGTAAGAGTCCTTCATATATTTTAGATACTAGACCCTTACCAAATATAAGATGTGCATATATTTTCTCCCATTCTGTAGGTTGTTTTTTTACTTTCTTGATGGTCTCTTTCAACACACAAAAATGTTTAATTTTGATTAAGTCTGATTTTTCTCTCTTTTTTTAGTTGTTTGTGCTTTCAACATCATAACTAAAAAACCATTGCCAGCCAGGTGCGGTCGCTCATGCCTATAATCCCAGCACTTTGGGAGGCTGTGGCAGGCGGATTACTTGAGGTCAGGAGTTCAAGACCAGCATGTCCAACATGGTGAAACTCCATCTTGACTAAAAATAAAAAAATTGGCTGTGTGTGGTGGCCCACACCTGTGGTCCCAGCCACTCAGGAGACTGAGGCAGGAGAATCTCTTGAACCTGGAAGGCAGAGGTTGCAGGGAGCCAAGATCACACCACTGCACTCCAGCCTGGGTGACAGAGCAGGATTCTGTCTCAAAACAAAAACAAAATTGCTAAATCCAAGGTCGCAAAGATATATACCTATGTTTGCTTCTAAGGGTTTTACACTTTTAGCTTTTACACTTGGGTCTTTTGATCCATTCTATTTCTTGTATATGGTGTGAGGTAGGGTTCCAGATTCATTTGTTTGCCTGTGGACGAGCAGTTGTACCAGCACCAATTGTTCAAAAGAAACATTCTTATCCTATTGAATGGGCTTGATATTCTAGTTGAAAATCAGTTATCATAGATGTATGGGTTTATTTTTAGAATCTCAATTCTGCTCCATTGATCTCTATGCCTAGTCTATGCCAGCACTACACTGTCTTGTTTACTTAAGCTTTGTAGTAAATTTTGAAATCAGGAAGTATGACTCTTTAATTTTGTTCATTTTCAAGATTGTTTTGGTTATTCTGGGTTAAAAACTTTTAATACACCTTCCAGCCACTTTGAGAAACTGTGTTCTCTCTCTGAGATGCCCTATGAAGAAGTAAAGAGACCAAACAATAATGACATTATTCCAGACTATTCTGTACTTTACCTGTATACCCTTGCTTCTCTGACTTGGGTAAACTGCTCAGTCTGAAAGTATAAAAGAATATCTCTTTCTCTTTCTCTCTCTCTCTCTCTCTTGCTCTCTCTCTCTCCCTCTCCCTCTCCATCTCCCTCTCCATTTCACTACATATCCCCGTGGACTCGTACAATATTTCCCCATCTGTAAAACCCAGAATCCATGTCCATATAAACATGGTAAAAGGCACCTATGTTCCCTTTCTGCCAATGTCATGCTTCCTGTACACATTCTGTGATAATTCTAAAAAGGCTAGAATCCCTTCGAGTCTTGTATTTCTCATAAAGAACAAGTTTAGGCCTTGGGCCAACTATTTCCACTTGGGTTTAACGTCTATGAGAAGTTTAACTCTTTCTAGAGTATCAAAATAGCACACAGCAGTTACAAAGTGAAAATAAGAAGAAAATCAGGTGCTAATTTAAGAGTCAGAGGTGATGTACATTTCTGAAAATAAATTAGTTGTTTCTTTATCCACATTTGAAATCAAATGGAAATAAAGGACTTAAACTATCTGTTCTTCACAGATAAAATGCTGTATGGTCATGACCCTGGGAATAATCCTATGTTTGACTTGGGTGCTTTGCAGAATCTAAAAAATAGAAATGTATGGTTCTCTCTGTGAGTTGATCCTGGAGTCAGTACCTCAGCCCTTTTTGTTCTGATCAATACATGTCACTAAACTAGATATAACAAGGGTTTTCAAAAATGTTGCAGGAAAGCCTAAGGCAGCATGAACAATCTGGCACTATCAGGGCCACAAGAATCACCCAGCTGCTCTCTCAAAGTTTAACAGCTATACTGGGGGCAATCGATTTGGTTCTAAGGGCCTTTTCTGCTTTAATTGGCTTTCCTAGAACGTGCCTGAAGGTCCCTGTAACAGCAGCCACACAAGAGAAAAGCATGAGCCCAGGCGAACCTGCTGCTTCAACTGCTCCCTCAATCCCGCCCTTTTCAATTGAGGAGCTGCCCTCCACTAAAGGAAGACATCAAGTTCTGGAGGCAAGGAAGGCCTGTATTTAAAGAGGCACTGACTTTAGGCAGCTGTGACTCATCTATCCCTTTATCCTCTATAACAGAAACAACTCTCAAGAAATTCTCCCAGATGAAAATAACCTCAGCTGAGGAACTTCAATTTGGAGAGACTGGATGTGTTCAGTTTAGGACAGAAAATGTTATGAGATACCACAAATCTATGAACCCATAACTGGCTTGCATGGGATAAAAAGTAGCACGCTTTAACTTCTAAATATATTCTTCAAATACCAGGCCAAGTTCAAACAGAGACTAACATGAGATGGGGAATTTAATATTATTACCTAATCCCGGAAAGTAAAATGAAACAGACAACAATGTTACAGTTGCAACCCTAGCTGTAAGGTTAGGACCGATTTAGAGGGAAAAAATGTATATTTTTAGATTCTATTTCACAGGATATCCAATAATATGGCAAACATTGGGATAAGATTTGATAACAAATAATGCTGGCCATGAGAAGCAGCAGGTGGCATGATGCTAAACATGTTTTGGGTGTGTCTCCTTATTAAAATATTCTAGAATAGCAAAGAGAGGTCAGTGGAGGTGCCAGCCCTGTGCTGGTTCCCAGTAGCTGTGGAAGTCCTTGAGTTTGCTGTTGTGTGTCCATTTAAACTTTTCTGCCTAAGTTTCTTTCTTTTTTTCTTTTTTTTTTCCGAGACAGAGTCTTGCTCTGTCACCCAAGCTGGGATGCAGTGGTGCGATTTCTGCTCACTGCAATCTCTGCCTCCCGGGTTCAAGCAATTCTCCTACCTCAGCATCTTAAGTAGCTAGGATTACAGGTGCATGCCATCACACCCGGATAATTTTTTTTTTTTTTTTTTTTTTTTTTTTTTTTGAGACAGAGTTTTGCTCTTGTTGCCCAGGCCAGAGTGCAATGGTGAAATCTCGGCTCACCGCAACCTCTGCATCCTGGGCTCAAGCAATTCTCCTGCCTCAGCCTCCCAAGTAGCTGGGATTACAGGTATGTGCCACTATGCCTGGCTAATTTTTTTTTTTTTGTATTTTTAGTAGAGATGGGGCTTCTCCATGTTGGTCATGCTGGTATCGAACGCCTGACCTCAAGTGATCCGCCTGACTCGGCCTCCCAAAGTGCTAGGATTACAGGCATGAGCCACTGAGCCCGTCCAATTTTTGTATTTTCAGTAGAGACGGGGTTTCACCATGTTGACCAGACCAGGCTGGTCTCGAACTCCTGACCTCGTGATCCACTCATCTCAGTCTCCCAAAGTGCTGGGATTACAGGCGTGAGCCACTGTGCCCTGCCCCAAGTTTCTTTCAAAGATCCCCTTTCTTCCTCCCCACTTTGACCATCCCACAATGCCTCCTGAGGTGTGGGAGTGGATCTCCCTCAGAGACAGCAGCCCCTTCAGCCTTTGTTCCTCTTCCCTCCTCGACTTCAGCCTGAGCTTTCCCAGAGAAATTTTTCCTCAGGAGTTTGCCTTTCTCTATCCCGTTGAAAATCACACTCCTGGAGAAAAGATCAGAGGAGCATGACCCTGTAAAAATCAGTCTGCTTGGGAATTACTTTTGACTCTGGGCAGGGATCATGACAGGGTCCAAAATAGCAGCTTATTCCTCTCTCCAGGGAAAACATAAGCCTGAAAAGGTCTGACACCACACAAAGTGTTTAACTCAAACATAAACCAAGAGCAGCCTAACAACCACAGATTTGTGATAATGTTACAAAGAGAACGTTCTAGAACCTCTCTTCAAACCACTGACACTTTGTGATGGGACTTATAAGGTTTAAACACAGGTCTGTTAAAACATGCAGATTTTAAGGTTAAAAAAGCAAACAATGGAAGTGAAAGTTTAATTGAATTGAATTTTTAAAAAAACACACAAGGAAGGCTTAGAGCTGTGCTCATTAACCAGCACCACTGTAGCCATTAACCATATGTGGTTGTTGCACACTTAAAATGTAGCCACTGTGACTGAGGAACTGAGTTTTAAATGTTACTTAATATCAATTAATTTAAATGTAAATTTAAAAATGGAAGCAGTGTAAAATATTTTTCTGGTAGGCACAACTTTATTGCTCTGGTGGGACTTGATTTTAACTGTTGTATCAAGTAAGATATTAGTGTTGTAGTGTACGTGTTATTAGCACATGTTATTTCTGGTATTTGTTATTAACTTTGAAAATATTGATTACATGTTGAAATATAATATTTTGCATATATTGGTTAGGTAAAGTATATCGTTGAAATTAATTTCACCTGTTTATTTTTCTTTTTTGAGATGGGATCTTACTATGTTGCTCAATCTGAAATCAAACTCCTGGGCTCAAGCAATTCTCCTGCCTTAGCCTCCCTAGTAGCTGAGACTATAGGTAAACTTTGGAGTATGACAAATCTAAATTCAAATCCTGATCCCAAGCATTACTAGCTGTGTGACCTGGAACAAGTTTCTTAACACCTCTGAGCTTCAGTTTCCTCATCTCTAGAATGGGGTGATGACTATACTGTCCTCATAGAGACACTGGGAGGATAATAAGAGAAAGCTGTGAAAAGGTGATCAATATATTTCAGCTAATACGCCCCCAAGCCTCCTTCTTCCTGGCCTTGTGTCACATGTCTGTAGTTTGATGCTAATGTCAAGGCTTCTTCTGGTCTCTGTGTTAGTGTAGCAGCTACGAACCTGGCCTCTGAAGCACAGTACCACGATTCAAATTCCAGTTTTACCTCTTGTTAGCTGTGCGATTAATCGAAGACAAGTTGTTTAACCTTTGAAGCCACTGTTTTCTCATCTGTTGAGAGAGAGACAGAGACAGAGAAAATGAAAAGACTCTCTTTCCCAGGATGCTTGCGGGGATGATGGGACACATTCAGAGGCTGAGTTTGTGAACTCTTTCAGGGGCTGTTAGCCTGCATATAAATGCAGGTAAAAACTAAGAAAGACAGTTAACAAAATTGCAACAAAATCATGATCTTTTTCAGCCTCCTTCCCTACCTCTACCCTACCCCACCCTGAGGAAATC
Organism: Pongo pygmaeus; assembly: GCF_028885625.2. Taxonomy (NCBI): domain Eukaryota; kingdom Metazoa; phylum Chordata; class Mammalia; order Primates; family Hominidae; genus Pongo; species Pongo pygmaeus. The sequence goes on from NC_072385.2 coordinate 101,009,862, forward strand.
TGCTGGGATCCCAAAGCCCTCACACATTTTGTGAATGCCCAAAGGTGTCTCCTGGGCCCCTCCCAGCTGTCTCCAGAGAATCCTCTCCTTGTCACTGGAAGTTCTGCTTAGGTCTCCCCGGCTGCACTATTCCCTGGTCCACTCTGATGGCCCTGTGGGGCTTGCTGTGGTGAAGCCAGTCTTTCTCCTATACCAGTCATGCTGAGCTGGAGGAAATGCCCTCCACGCGCCAGCACTGTGATCTGTAACTTGGCCGCAGATTACCTGCTGAGCCTCAATTTTCTCCCCTGTAAAAGGGGGCAATAACTGTGTCACCCTCATAGAGACGTTGGGAGGATGAATGAGCTAAAGCTGCAAACACGTGACCACGTGGGCCTGGCCCTTGCAGTCCTTCCGCTGACAGCCTCTTGCTTCACTCTGGTCTCCCACTTTCGAAATCCTCCCCACCCTCGCGCTGCTGAGGACCACAGTCCTGGGGTCAGGCTGCTTGGCCATACTCCTCACCAGCTTTGAACGAGGGATTGTAGGGGAGGGGACAATGTCTAGAGCAGTCATCAACCCTGTGTGTCCATCTTCTTATCTCCTGTGAGGTTCTCTGGGCACTGAGCAGAGACTCCCAGAGAGGGGTTCCAGCCCTACTCAAAGACCCCTCCAGACTGCTACTTCTCCCTCAGCCTTCATCCCCATTTAGCTCCCATGACCTCCCAAGTCCCTCTGGAACTGTTTTCTAATTCATCCTTCTCTTCCCACTGCACTGCCTCAGTTCAGACCCTCAACATCTCTCCCCGGAATGAAGTTCCTCTTGTGGCTGGTCCCTGCTTTCAGTTTTGCCCTGATCTGATGCATCCTCCCATCTACCATCCACGCAACTGCACATCTGCCATCATTCCCCTGCTTGAAACCCTTCAGTTCCCACCCCACCCCTAAGCTCCTTAACATGGCTTGCAAGCCCCTCTGGGCTCTGCTTGTCACTTCCCTGGCTCTTTCCTCTTTCAGGGAGCTTTGCCTGGAGAGATACGACACACACAGCGAGCTGTTTCCCACCGCCATGCCTCGGCTCACCCTGCCCTGCTGCCTGGAATGCCTGTCCCTTGTCCCTGCTGCCTTTCTTTGCTGGGCCTGCTCTAATTCCTCTTCACTTTACAACAAACCTGTTTGTGTCTATTTCTTTTACTTAGCCATGAATTCCCTTAGGTAGAGCATTGCATTCTATTCATATTTATATCTCATAACACAGTTGCTGCCAGAAGGTAAATGTGTGTTGAATGAATGGGGGGCGGGCGGCACATGATAACTTTAAATGAGCGTGACAGGGTGGGATTTTCCTCCCTTCTCACCTTCCTCTGCCCTGTGTCCCCACCCTTTGCTGGGAAAATATCTTTTGCACAATGAAGCAGAGGCAGCTGTTAGCATAATAACTCATGGATGCACTGCTATGAAATGTAGTTAATATTTGCAGGATAAATGTGGTTTGGGCTGTGGGGAGTTTCTCTGGGAAGAAACTAAAGAATCTACTCCTGCCTCTGACTGAAAGCCATTAGCTGTGAACCCGGGGTCCTGGGAAGAGTGGGTCCAATGGGCAGAGGGGACTGGGGCTGACGGAACACAGAGAGAAGAAAAATTCATTAGCCTCCAGAGTGGGCTCTAATATGGACTCGCAGTGACATGGCAGATAAGGAAGCAAGTATCTGTCCCTGTCCTCACCCTTAACAAAGTCATCTCACATAAATAAGAGAGTTCATTTAAAAATAAATACATAGTAACACAAAGGGTAGGTGCTTGAGAGAAGGGATACCCCAGTCTCCATGATGTGATTATTACACACTGCAGACCTGTATCAAAACATCTCATGTACTCCACAAATATATACACCTACAGGGTACCCACAAAAAACTTAAAAAAAAAATTGGCCGGATGCAGTGGCTCACACCTGCAATCCCAACACTTGGAGGCAGAGGCGGGAGGATTGCTTGAGCCCAAGAGTTTGAGACCAGCCTGGGCAACATGGTGAAACCCGTCTCTACAAAAAATATAAAAATTAGTCAGGTGTGGTGGTGCACACCTGTAGTCCCAGCTACTCAGGAGTCTGAGGCAGGAGGATTGCTTGAGCCTGGGAGGAGGAGACTGCATAAGTCAAGATGGCGCCACTGCACTCCAGCCTGGGCAACAGCACAAGACTTTGTATCAAAAATAATTTTTTAAAATTAAATAATAAATATTCCCCCAAAAAAACATAGTTGATATTTGTAGTTTAGAATGACAGAATTGTCTTCTGGGGTTATATAGAAAGTAAAGGTTTTCTTACCACCCATCCAAGAGACTGCATGCAGTTACATTCCTATTGACGCCATTAACCTCCAGGTCAAAATTCAGATGCCCAAGTCCCAGTCTCCCCACTTGCAAAAATAACAAGGCTTATAACTTTACCATAGGTCAACTCAATGAACAAAAGCACCATAGTATAGTGGTGAGGACAACAGAGTAAGAAACAGATTCTAATGTGAACTCTGCCAATAATCTGCAATGTGACCTTTTTCTAAGTTAAAACTTTCCCAGACGTCAGTTTTTTTTATATGTTCAATGGGGCTATTACTACTTGTTATACTGAGTTCAGGGGGATGTTGAAGAGACAAAATGAGGCACTAGATTCAAAAGCCCATCAAAAAGGTTAGGCGCTGTGCATATTCAGATACTGGTTTTTTTGACCCATTGATTAAATAACTAATGTTTGAAAGCTTTATTTGTTCCATGGGCTGTAGAGCAGGTGCCTAACTGAGGCAGGTACCTATGTGTTGGTAGAGGGACAAAGGGGAGGTGGCGTGGGGGAGAAGCAAGAGGAGGGAATGTGGAAATGAGAAAGATGTGTCCTTTGTCACAGGAGAGATGAAAGCACATAGAGCAGTAAGTCTCATGCAAAGGGTGTTAAGCACCAAAGAAAACAGGTAAAGTATTTCTAGAGGAGGGATTACTTCTCATCACGGAGATCACTGTCATTCACAACCAGCCACACTAAACTCCTGGGGGGTTAGTGGAGGCACATGGATTTGGGGTAGTCAGCTGTATTCTCTATAGGTTTTATTCTGATGTACATCAGATCCAAAGTTAGATTAATTGAGTGAGATGGTATTACAGCTGTTTAGAGAACACTGTAGCCAAAAGGTCTGATTCCGTAAGAAATAAACTCACCTGTCAAGAAGAAAGAAAGCAACAGCAAGCTCATCACAGACACATGAGACACCATCCAAGTGACTTTCAGCGATCCTTTTCCAGCCTGAGCTTAAACATACACCTGCATAAAGAGAAAAATGGAGAATGAGTCCAAGGGCTTGGAGCTGAAGGGAACAAAGAAAGGTCATTTGGGAAAAGTGCAGCAGCTGTTTTCAAAATGGCCTGAGCTTTTTCTCTGTACCCAAGGGAATATGGTACTGAAAGCGAGTCTCTTCTTCTCCCATTACTGGGTGTTCACTAAGCCTCAACAGCATCCACAGTCCTTTGGGACTAACCTGGGGGTTATGTGGAGACAAGAAGTGGAAAAGTTTCCTTATAATCCCACCACAAATACTTCCTGTGACTCCAACGGGCTCTCACAGTAATTTCAGCTACGGGGCTTCTCACCATTTCTTTGTGATCAAGAGCTTAGTCCAGGTTCTGACATTTTGGTCAGGAACATTTGTCCCTTAAATTCCTCCCTGAGTTTTCCTTTGCTCCCTTCCTTTCCTTTCTACCTAGTCTCTGAAGGCTGCATTACAAATGCTCCCTCTTGGGTGTGCTTGGGACTATTTATGAGTCCCACACATCCTTTGATTGTCTGTCAGTTGAACTATTAACAGGGACTGATACATTACAAATGTCAACTGTGGGAATAAAGCTGAACACATCTATAGCCCTTCTTGGCCTTCTTGCAGTTATTTTGAGGAAACACTCTTATTCTAAAGTGGTGTGTCAGCTGGGATCTGGCCTCCCACGTGGCTTTTGAAGCATGCCCTTTGGGCCTGTGTTACTCTCTTCCATTCTCACTTATATTGTCTGTTTCACAAAACCTTGTCTCTAGAAGAGTATCTAGAAAACTGGTAGTGGTTGCACACACACCAAAATCCCAGACTTTTAATTCAGATTTTAAAAATAGTCTCATTGTTTGCTGTGTATATTAGTTTACTTTACCTGCTGTGACAAATTACCACAGACTTGGTGGCTTCAAATAACACACTTTTATTCTCCAATGGTTCTGGGGTCAGAATGTAAAATCAGTTACATTGGCCCAAGATCATGGCATCAGTAGGGCTGCACTCCTTCTGGAGGCTTTTGGGGAGAATCCTTTTTCTTATATTTTGAGCTTCTAGAGCTGTACTCTTTGCATTCCTTGGCTTGTGGCCCCCTCCTCCATCTTCAAAGCCAATAGCTCAGCCTCTTGCCTTAATGTCCTATTTCCTTATTTGGTGTCAAGTCTCCCTCTGCCTCTCTTATAAGGTCATTTGTGATTTCATTTAGGTCCCACCAAGTTAATCTAGGATACTCTCTCCATCAAAAATTCCTTAACTTAATCACATCTACAAAGCCTCTTTTGACACGTATGTTAGTATTCACAGGTGTTAGGGATTAGGACCTGGATATCTTTGGTGGCCACTATTCAGTCTACTACACTGTGGCAAATGCACAGTAATTTACAGCATTTACCTTCTGCTGGGGATCTGAAACACTGCTCAGGAAATATGCTACACCCCTTTGTTCTTGCCGGCATAGTATGGATTTAGAATAACCCACTGTCTTAGTCTGTTTTGTGCTGCTATAACAGAATACCTGAGACTGGGTAATTTATAATGAACAGAAATTGACTGGCTCACAATTCTGGAAGCTGGGAAGTCCAAGAGGGGCCGGCATCTGGAGAGGGGCTTCTTGCTGTGCCATCCCAAGGTGGAAGGTGGAAGGGCAAAAGAAAGAGAGATAAAAGGGGGCCAAACACACCCTTTTATAACAAACTCATTTCCATGATAACAGTATTAACCCATTTCTGCCTGAGGTTGCAATTTTTTGAATTTTTGCAATCAGACCTTGAGCAGTAGATATAAATAACTCCCACATGCTTAGTGTTCCAATAATGGAACACTAGGCATAAATGGGTTTTAATCCATTTATTTCCCCCTTATGGCCTAATCACCTCTCATTAGGCCCCAACTCCCAACAATGCTGCCTGAAGATTAAGTTTCCAACATCGGATTTTGAGAGGTACTCAAACCATAGCACCTACCATCATGCAGTTAGGGAAAAATGGGTTAAAAAAATCTAAGCATCATTAGTGCAGAAAACCTTTTTGTGTTAATTATGGTGAGGCATCACTAAAAACAACAACAAAAAAGAACAAAACCCTTCCACTTAAGCAGCTCCAGATTCTAGGTTTGCAATCTCTCAGAGAAGTAGATGGAAGTGTTCCAGGAGAAAAGACCACTCTCCAGGCCCACTCTTCGCATATTTACAAGGCCAGTGCAAGAGAACAAATGAAGGCTGGCATAGCATATGTCTAGAATGTTTAAAAACATAAGCCAAGCTAGCATAATATTAAATAAAATACATTCTCTCCTACTTTGGCCAATAGACCTCCACAACGACCTGAAAGCTGTATTTGAACTTAAAATTTTGGGATTTCCCATGTTTTAGCAGGGAATTTTGAGGTTACATATGAACAGCCATCCATAGCTTCTGGCCCCTGGCTATTCCTCTCTTCTCTTCCCCTCTTTCTATCCAGCACTTTCAGGGGCTCATAGTCATGTGTGAACATGCCAACCCACACATCTGAAGCGCCATCTTCAACCCCCATAAAGAGCTGTTTCTTGGCCAACTGTCAGGGCTAGGGGTTAGTTCAGCAGCAGCACTGTCTGCCCTTAGACAGGCAGACCAAAGAAAGAGGACTGAACAGGCCCTTGGAGAGCTGATTCATTCCTCTTTCAGGGTCAGTTGGGCAGAGAATTCAGAATTCTAAGAAGGCAGATCATGAACTAGAACAGTACTTATCCGGTGAAAAACGATTTTTTAAAAAAAGTTCACTCTGCTGTGGATCCACATTTTTGTAAAATATAATTTAAATGTTTCTGCAGTGTTAAATTGCCATAGAAAGTACCACTTACTCTCACTTTCTATACTTAGCTCATCCTGGACCAGTATAAACAGATCACACTTTGCATGCCATTAGACTAGAAGATGAGGCATGGGTGAATTCGTGTTCTATGCTGCATCTCAAATCACCACCAACTTAATGGCTTACAACAACACATGTCCATTATCTCATGATTTCCTTGGGTCAAGAGTCTGAGTGTGGCTCAACTGGGTCCTCTGCTCAGGGTGTCACTGGACTGCAGTCAAGGTGTCAACCAGGGCTGCAGTGTCATCTGAGGTTCAGAGTCCTCTTTCAAGCTCACGTGGTCATTGGCAGAATTCATTTCCTTGTGGCTATTGAACTAATGGCAACTTGATTCTTCAAGACCAGCAGAATCTCTCTTTTCATGAAGGGTTCAGCCCTCTTTTAAAGGATTTCACCTTACTAAGTAAGGTCCATCCAGGACAATCTTTTTTTGTTAACTTATAGTTAACTGATGAGAAATTATAATTATATCTGCAAACCCCTCCACTTTTGCCATATAATGTAACCTAATCATAGAGTGTGATTTATAGGTCACACCAACACTCAGAGAGGGGGAAGATAGAGAATGCGTGAATCCTGGGTGCCATCTTAGAATTCCTTCTACCACAGTGGGCTTAAGGGGGGGCACATCCCTTTAGCCCGTGGACTCCTCTTCTCATAGAGAGAAAAAGTCTAGAGTATGACCCCCTAAAGCTCAGGCAAAGGGCAGAGATCCCTCATGACACAGTCTCAGAGAGATACTGCACCTTCCCTAACAGTTTAGGATTGGATCTGTGTCAACATCTCCTTCACGTAGCCCAGACTCCAATGCTGAAATATACTCCTTCCAAGGACTGCTCACTGCATTTCTTCTAACATTTCCTGCCTTTGCCTAACCATAGTAGTTACTTTTGAACAAACAGGATTTTCTTTTTTCATTCCTATTTTTTTTTTAATTCTTGAGACAGGGTCTCGCTCTGTCCCCAAAACTGGAGTGGCAGGAGTACTGTTGTATAAATATGGCTCACTGCAGTTTCAACCTCCTGGGCTCAAGCAATCCTCCATCTCAGCCTCCAAAGCAGCTGAGACCACAGGCATGTGCTACCACAACTGGCTAATTGTTAAATTTTTTGTAGAGACAGGGTCTCACTATGTTGCCCAGGCTGGTCTTGAACTCCTGGGCTCAAGCAAGCCTCCCATCTTGGCCTCCCAAAGTGATTCACAGGCATGAGCCACTGCGCCTGGCCCAAACAGAAAGGATTTTCACAACTGTATTACATCTATATTTTATAATTCTGAGGTTACAAATAGTTGTTTGCTTGGAGACTTATCATTCATATTCCTCTTTGGAGGTCTTCCAAAGAGTTATACAGGCCTGCCTATACACATCACTGAAGACATTCTTGTTACGTTATCAGTAAGCGCCAGAAAGCTCCAATTCCCTCTCTATCAGAGGCTGCAAGTTCATCTCGGCTACCTTGTTTATATTTGTAGAGATTACTGCAGGATCAGTCTGTGACCATCATTCTGATTCAAAGTATGGTAACTCTGCTATACATCCATGAGATTCTAATGCAAAATGACCGACTAATTAAACAAGCTAAGAGAAGGTTACACATTCAAGTGAGTTGCAATTGCATAAATCATTTTTGGAATTCCTCTTTGGGAAGAATCTTCAAAAGCCTGTGGCCTACGCTTTTTAATAACCCAGTAGTAACAAATCTTCATCCACTAATAGTGAATTCGACTTTTGGCAACAATGGTATCATTTGAATCCAAAGTTCCTGATCAATTTGTAGGTGATCTAGCTGAATTATCAAAACACCATGTATTAGTCAGGATTCCCTGGAGAAACAGAACAAATAGAATAATTATGGATACATAAGAGGAGATGTACTATGGGAATTAGCTCACACAATTATGGAAGCCAAGAAATCCCATGATGCTGGTTCTCCAGTTTGCAAATGGCATATCACGGGACTTCCTGGCCTCCATAATTCTGTGAGCCAATTCCCATGGTTCAGTCCAAATCCAAAGGCCTGAGAACCATGGGAGCCAATGGTGTAACTCCCAGTTTGAGGCAAGAGGGCTACTGGTATAAGTCCTAGAATCCAAAGGCACAAGAACCAGTACTTCTAATGTCCAAGAGCAGGAGAAGATGGACATCCAGCTCAAGAAAAAGAGAGAGAATTCGCCCCCCTCTGCCTTTTATTCTATTTGGGCCCTTGATGGATTTGATGATACCTGCCCACACTGGTGAGAGGTAATCTTTTTTACTCACTCTACTGATTCAAATGCTAATATCTTCTGAAAATACCCTTCCAGACACACCCAGAAATTTTTTTTTTTTTCGTTTTCTGGGTATCCCTTAACATAGCCAAATTGATGCATAAAATTAGGCATCACAGGGACATGTAAAAGTGCTTCTCCCAAATCGCTCAAACTGTTTATAAATGCACTCCCAAAGAATGTGCAATGACAGAATTGTTGTAAATAAGATCATAGCCTACCAAAGTGACCTCCTTGAAGAATAACTTGCTATTAGTGCACTGTTAAGTTTCAAAGGGGATATCACATGTATACCTATGAAATAGAAAGTGGAAATTTTTTGTGACCAATTACCATTAAAAAAATAAATTGAGACTCAGAGAATGTGTTTTCACAAGATCTCACAGTTAGTAGATGGCAGAGCCAAATTTATGCTCAAGTCTTCAAACCCAAGGCTCTTACCATTAACCCAGGAAGGGCAATTATGTACCACTTGTGTTGCCATGGACCCTAGCCATGTTCATGGCAGACCATGCTCATAGCTGACTCTTTCCTGCTGAGCTATATTCTACCTTAGAATCCCCAATGCAACTCTCTAGGGAGTGAAACCAATGAAGCAGGGTTGATACTCAATTTCCTTTTGCCTGTTGAATAGAACAGCACTCATTTGAGTGCGTAATTTTTGGTATATTTGTTCAAAAATTAGATCCCTTTCTTGATAGCCACATAATATCCAAGTTAACGTCTTTAGCTCTTGGTAATTGTTCCAGGCCATGGAACCTTAGGATTAATTGGTAAATAGCAGATCTAGGTGTTCTCAATCATTCATATTCCTCTTTGGAGATCTTTCAAAGAGTTATACAAGCCTGCCTATACACATCACTGAAGACATTCTTGTCTCTTAAAACTGTCTAATTATGACTTTAGTTGGTTCACTGAGGAGCTACAGCCCAGCATAAAATCAAGAACAAATGAAATGGAGTAACTACATGGCTTTTTGAAATTACAGGCCATGTCTGTTTCCATATTTACCAGTTTATTTAAATTAAGTTGTCCCTCCACCAGCTTTATTAAGGTATAATTGACAAATAAATATTGTGTATGTTTATGGTGTGCAACCTGATGTTCTTACATATACATTGTGAAATGATTATATCAAGCTAATAACATATCTATCACCTCACATACTTATCCTTTTTTTGTGGTTGGAACATTTAAGATCTATTCTCTTAGCAATTTTCAAGTATACAAAACATTATCATTAACTATAGTCACCATGGTATACAATAAATCTCCAAAACTTATTTATTCTGTCTAATTGAAACTTTGTACCCTTTGACCAACATCTCCCCACCCCCACTCTACCACCCCACTACTCCCCAGCCCCTAGCAACCACCATTCTACACTCTGCCTCTATGAGTTTGACTTTTGTAGATTCCACATATAAATGAGATCGTGCAGTATTTATCTTTCTGTGCCTGGCTTATTTTACTTAGCATAATGTCTTCCAGGTTAATCCATGTTGTCACAGATGACAGGATTTTCTTCTTTTCAAGGCTGAATAGTATTCCGCTGTGTGCCTATACTACATTTTCTTTATTTATTCATCAATCAGTGGACACTTGGGATGATTCCATATCGTGGCTATTGTGAATAATGCGGCAGTGAACATGATAGGTTAGATATCTCTGCAAGATGCTGATTTCAGTTCCTTTGGACATATACCCAGAAGTCTGCTCATAGGTGAAGGTACTAATCTGGATCATATGGTAGTTATATTTTTAATTTTTTGAGGAACATCCACACTGGTTTTCATAATGGCTACAAGTTTTTGAAAGTTGAATTTAGTAAAGCAATCTGATAGCTTTGTTGATGGTCTTCCTGAGGCCTCGATTGAAACTGATTTGCATTTTTTGACTGCCAACTACTTATTTTGACTTCAGCTTTTAACATCAAATTCGTGTTTCTCTAAGGGTGTGTGGGGACTCCTGCATTAGAATCACCTAAGGAATTTTTTTAATATCCTAGATATTGTCTGATGTCTGATAGTATTTCTCAGAAATACTACATTTTTAGCATGTTCTTTGTATGACATAAGACTGCTTAAGACCCACTCAAGGTTCTATTTCCGATTAAAATGTAGACAGTTGCAAAAGACTGTTACTCATGCCAAAGGAAAAAATATCTGTCTGTCTACTTTTTAAAGCCAGTGAACAATGAAAAGGAGGATATGTGAACTAAATTCCTAAGAATACTGGACACAGGGGGAAAAAGCAATTGGAAAATTTAAAGACAAGTGAATAGAAATTATCTTAACAGAAGCACAGAGAAGAAAAAGATTAAAAATAAAAACATTAATTTGGGGCGACAATATCAAATAGTCTAATATACGTAGAATTGGAGTCCCAGAAAGCAAGGACAAAGAAAATTTGATAAAATAAATGTTGAAAGGTATATAATCCTAGCATTTTGGGAGGGTAAGGTGAGCAGATTGCTTGTGTCCAGGAGTTTGTGACCATCCTGGGTAACACAGTGATACCTCGTCTCTACAAAAAATAAAAAATTAGCCAGGCATGGTGGTGTGTGGCCTTAGCTACTCAGGAGGCTGAGGCAAGAGGATTACTTGAGCCTGGGAGGTCAAGGCTGCAGTGAGTTGTGGCAAAAACAAAACTCACTGCATTCTAACCTAGGACAGAACTGCAGCCCTGTCTCCAAAAAAAAAAAAAAAAAAAAAAAGTCAAAGAAAAAAATACACTTTATATTTGGGAGAAAGAGGGGGTTTGGAATGTGGGAGGAGAGACATGGATGACAACTGACTTTTCATCAGAAATAACAGAATTCAGAAGAGAGTAAAACCATATCAATGAAATGGTTTTTTGTTTGTTTGTTTTTATTTTTTGAGATGGAATCTCACTCTGTCACCAGGCTGGAGTACAGTGGCACAATCTCAGCCACTGCAACTTCTGCCTCCTGGGTTCAAGCAATTCTCCCGCCTCAGCCTCCTGAGTAGCTGGGACTACAGGCACACACCGCCATGCCAGCTAATGTTTTTTTTTTTTTTTTTTTGTATTTTAGTAGAGACGAGTTTCACCATGTTGCCCAGGCTGGTCTCAATCTCCTGAGCTCAGGCAATCCATCCGCCTCGGCTTCCCAAAGTGCTAGGATTACAAGCGTGAGCCACCGTGCCTGGCCAAATGTTTTAAAAATACATAACAATTATCAACCTAGAATTCTACATCCTGTGAAAATAAACTTCAGAATGAAGGGGAAATAAAGACACTTTTAATGGAAAAAAAAAAAGCTCAGAGAATGTGTTACCAACAGACCCAAACTACAAGAAATGGGCCATTTTGTTTATATGTTTATATCACTAAAATCTCTAGAAGTTTTTTCAGCTAAAGGGAAGTTATCCCAGATGGAAGCCAGATTTCAGGTGGAATCTACAGGAAGGAATGAAAAGCACTAAAAAAGGTAAATATGTGGGTAAATATAAAAGACTAGTTTTTATTTTTTTAATTTTGAAAAGATGTTTCAGTGTTCAGATAAAAATAATAGCAAGTGTTGTGGGGTTTATAACATATGTAGAAGTGAAACACATAACAAAATAGCACAAAGGGATAAAGGCTGTAAATGGAATTATAGTGTTTTAAGTCATTATTCTGTCCATGAAGTACTATAATATTTATTCAATGTAGACAATGATAAATTAAGGTTGCATATTGAAATCACTAGAGCCATCATTATTTTAAAAAAAAACTCAAAGAGACATAGGTAAGAAGCAATAAAGAAGATAAAAAGAATACGAAAATAATCTAAGAGAAGGCAGTCAAGAAGGAACAAAGAAAGAACACATGGAAAACAAAGCAACATGATTCATAAACTCACACCATCAGAAATTACATCAATCAAATGTAAGAGATTAAACACTGAAATTAAAAAGTATAGATTTTTAGACTGGATTGAAAAGGGACAGCCATCAATGTGCTATGTAAAAAACGTGTAATTTATTCTGATGTTTTGGGGGGGAATTTGTTCAAGTCTTTATCCTCACTTACTTTGTATTCTTATTTTCTCTTTTCTACTTGTTCTATCATTACTGAGAGAAGAGTATTGAAATCTCCAACGAAAACTCTTACTCTATTCTCCTTTCAGTTCTATCAGTTTTTGTTGTGTATATTTCAAAGCTCCGTTATTAAGTACATACACATTAGGATTGTTGTCTTCTTAATGAAATAACGCCTTTATTATTATGAAATGTCCTCTTTAGCTATGATCCTATTCCTTGTTATGAACTCTACTTTGTATCTACTCCAGCTTTCTCTTGATTATTGCTTGATTGGTATATGTATCTCCATCTTTTATTTTAATCTATCTGTATCTTTATATTTAAAGTGGTTTCTTGCATAGACAGCATACACTGAATATTGCTTTTTTTTTTTTTTTTTTGAGATGGAGTCTTGCTCTGTCACCCAGGCTAGAGTGCAATGGTGAGATCTTGGCTCACTGCAGCCTCCACCTCCCAGGTTCAAGGGATTCTCCTTCTTCAGCCTCCTGCGGTAGCTAAGATTACAGGCACATGTCCTACCACACCCAGCTAATTTTTGTATTTTTAGTAGAGATGGGGTTTTACCATGTTGGCCAGGCTGGTCTCAAACTCCTGACCTCAAGTGATCTGCCTGCCTTGGCTTCCCAAAGTGCTGGGATTACAGGCATGAGCCACCACACTCAGCCTGGATATTGTATTTTTAAAATTCTCTGACAATATCTGGCTTTTAATTGCAGTGTTTAGACCACTTACAATGAACATATTTATATGCTCGAGCACACATTCATCATTTTGCTGTTTGTTTTCTATTTTCCCATCTGCTTTTTGTTTTCCATGTCTTTTTTGTTGTTGTTGTTGCTGTCCTAGCAGCCTGATTAATTTTTGACAAACTTTAAATTTTAGAATAGTTTTAGATTTACAGAAAAGAAAATATAGTACAGAAAGTTCCTGAATATTCCATTCTTGGTTTCTCTTATTAACATCTCACATTCATATGGCATATTTATCAAAACTAAAAAATATTGATGTGTTCTTAATTACAGTCCTTAGTTAATTCAAATTTCTTTAGTTTTAACCAAGCATCTCTCTTCTGCCCCAGGATTTCATCCAGGATACAATGTTACATTTAGTTGTCATGTCTGCTTAAGCTCCTCTTGGCTGTGACTGTTTCTCAGAATTTCCTTATTTTTGATGACCTTAATAGTTTTGAGAAATACTGGTCAGGTGTCAGGCATTTTATAGAATATTCTTCACTTTGAGTTTGTCTGGCATTTTTCTCATGGCTAGATAGGGGTTATGGGTTTTTGGAAGGAAGACCACTGAGATAAAGTACCATTCTCATGCCATCACCTCAAGGGTACCTACTATCAAGTTGACTTATCACTATTGATATTAACTTGATCTTCTGATTGAGGTAGTGTTTATCAGACTTCTCCACTGTAAAGTTACTCTTTTCTCCCTTCTTTCCTTCCTGGACTCTTTGGAAAGAAGTCATTATATGCAGCCCCCACTTAAGGGGTAAGAATATCTTCCACCTCCTTGATGGGGGAGTATCTACATAAATTATTTGGAATTCTTCTGCAAGGGAGATTTATCTCTTCTCCCCCATTTATTTATTCATACTATCATGTATTTCTGTTAGGTGGATTAACATTTATTTTATACTTTGGGTTATCAGCCAGTACTACATTATTTACTTTGTTGCTCAAATTGTTCAAGCTTTGGCCATTGGTAACCTTTTCAGTTGGCTCTTGCATCCCTTTGACATACCCCTATCTTTTTTTCCCCAGCACTTCCTTACTTTCTGGCACTACAGTTTCCTTTTGTATGTTATTAGTGCAGCCCTAGAATCAGCCATTTCTCCAGTGATTCCTGGTTTCTTTTACTAGAGAATGGTATTAGAAACCAAGATCTGGGTGCTAGGGGTGCTCATTACTACTGGGGTGTTGTGGTTTCTAGGCCCTTTTAGCTGACAGAGCAATAAAATGTATGTATCTATACATACTAATCCATGAATCAATACATATCTGCAAATATCTATTTGTAACCATCTGTAGCTATATTAAGCTAAATTCATGAGTTCATTCTGATGTCTCTAACTCTAATCCAGTACCACATGGATCATTCTAACCTTCCTCCCTTAAGAGCACTTCTTGTGAAATGTTACTTCCTGTCCGGGTCACTTCCTCCCTCCGTCTCCTACATCATCCTGAGAGGTGACAACATGCTAGCAGCCCTTGCTCACTCTCAGCACCTCCTCGGCCTCGGCATCCACTCTGGCCAGGCTTGAGGAGCTCTTCAGCCTGCCGCTGCACTGTGGGAGCCTCTCTCTGGGCTGGCCAAGGCTGGAGTCGGCTCCCTCTGCTTGTGGAGAGGGGTGGAGAGAGAGGCACAGGCGGGAACCAGGGCTGCGTGCAGTACTCGCTGGCCAGCGCGAGTTCTGGGTGGGCGTGGGCTCAGTGGGCCCGCACTTGAAGCAGCCAGCCGGTGCTGCTGGCCGCAGGCAGTGAGGGGCTTAGCACCCAGGCCAGCAGCTGTGGAGGGTACACCAGGTCCCCCAGCACTGCCGGCCCACCTACAACACGCTCAAATTCTTGCTGGGCCTCAGCCGCCTTCCCGTGGGGCAGGGTTCGGGACCTGCAGCCCGCCATGCCCAAGCCCCCTCCCCAGTGGGTTCCTGCATGGCCCGAGCCTCCCCGACAGGTGCCGCCCCATGCTCCAAGGGCTGAGGAGTGCGGGCGCTCGGTGTGGGACTGGCGGGCAGCTCCACCCGTGGCCCCAGCGTGGGATCCACTAGGGGAAGCCAGCTGGGCTCCTGAGTGGGTTGGGGACTTGGAGAACTTTTATGTCTAGCTAAAGGATTGTAAATGTACCAATCAGCACTCTGTGTCTAGCTCAAGGTTTGTAAACACACCAATCAGCACCCTGTGTCTAGCTCAAGGTTTGTAAATGCACCAATCAGTGCTCTGTGTCTAGCTAATCTGGTGGGGACTTGGAGAACTTTTACCTCTAGCTAGAGGATTGTAAATACACCAATCAGCACTCTGTGTCTACCTCAGGGATTGTAAACACACCAATCAGCACCCTGTCAAAACGAACCAATCAGCTCTCTGTAAAATGGGCCAGTCAGCAGGATGTGGGTGGGGTCAGATAAGGGAATAAAAGCAGGCTGCCTGAGCTAGCAGTGGCAACCTGCTCAGATCCCCTTCCACACCGTGGGAGCTTTGTTGTTTCACTCTTTGCAATAAATCTTGCTGCTGCTCACTCTTTGGGTCCACACTGTCTTTATGAGCTGTGACACTCACCGCAAAGGTCTGCAGCTTCACTCCTGAGGCCAGTGAGACCACGAACCTGCCGGGAGGAAAGAACAACTCCAGACAGGAGGAACGAACAACTCCAGATGCACCGCCTTAAGAGCTGTAACACTCACCGCGAAGGTCTGCAGCTTCACTCCTGAACCAGCAAGACCACGAACCCACCAGAAGGAAGAAACTCCGAACACGTCTGAACATCAGAAGGAACAAACTCCAGACACACCATCTTTAAGAACTGTAACACTCACCACTAGTGTCCACAGCTTTATTCTTGAAGTCAGTGAGACCAAGAACCCACCAATTCCGGACACAATCCCACCTAGAAATAGTTTTTATAAGTCCTCCATTTCTGAGCCAATATTGTACATTTGCTCAATAAAGTCACTCTCCAGCTGTGAAGTCTCTGCTTAAAAATTGTGTTAGAATGTGGAAGATCTGCAATGAGAAGCATCAGGTGGCTGCTGTGTTGACTTCTGGCTCTACTATCTGTCTATAAAGTGAGTCTTAACAGGCATTTAGCTGCTCCATGTGTCAGTTTCTCCACCTGTAAAAGGGGCATATAGTTGACCTGTTCTCTCATTAAGTTTTTGTGGGAATCAAATATATTATGGGAATAAAAATAAGTTTGTAAATAAAAAGCACTGAGAATAGATAAGGAATTATAGTGACCTTTGGCCAAGTTGTTCCTAATCCCATGCCTGATGTTGTGAGGAAAGAATAAACAATGTCTCATTTCATCCTCAAAATGAGGTACCTTTTATTATTCCCATTTTACAAGTGAGGAAACTGAGGCTTATATAAGTCAAAAACTTAGTAAGGGCTAGCAATGATAATGAACAATCAACAATTCCTGAGGGCTTACTATGGGCCTGGCACTGTTCTAAGCACTTTACATGTACTGATTAATTTAATTCTCACAACAACCTGATGAAGCAGGTTTCTATTATCCCCATTTTACAGAAGAGGAAATTGAGGCACAAAAAGGATTCTACAGGCTGGGCATGGTGGCTCATGCCTGTAAATCCCAACAATTTGGGAGGCTGAGGCAGGTTGATCACTTTAGCCAAGGAGTTCAAGATCAGCCTGGGCAACATGGCAAAAACCCATCTCTTAAAAAAAAAATAAAAATAAATAAATAAATAAATAAATAAATATATATATATATAAAATTAGCCAAGCATGGTGGTGCATGCCTGTAGTCCCAACTACTTGGGAGGCTGAGGCGGAAGAATCACCTGAGTCTGGGAGGTCGAGGTTGCAATGAGCTGAGATCACACCACCGCACTCCAGCCTGGGCGACAGAGTGAGACCCTGTCTCAAAACAAACAAACAAACAACAAAAAAAAAGATTCTACAGCTAGTAAATGATATAGTTGGCACTGTAACCCAGATCTCTCTCTGTCTCTTTCTGAGTCTTTTTAAACTATTAAACTGCCCACACCATGACTCATTCATTTGACAGATATTTATTGAGAATGTACGGTGTGTTATTCATTGGTCTAATCACTGCAGATCCAGTAGTGAATAAGAAAAACAAATTCTGCTGTCAAAATGCTTATATTAACAAATATAAAGGTAGGGCATGATGGCATGCGCCTGTAATACTGGCTACTGAGGAGGCTGAAGTGGGAGGATCCCATGAGGCCAAGAGTTGGAGACTGCTGTGAGCTGTAATTGTGCTACTGCACTCCAGTCTGGGCAACAGAATGAAACCCCATATCTTAAAAAATAAAAATAAAAAGGCTGGGCACAGTGGCCCACACCTATAATCCCAGCACTTGGAGAGTCTGGAGGATTGCTTGAGGCCAGGAGTTCAAGACCAGCCTGGGCAACATGGCAAGACCCCACTGTGATCCCAGCTACTCAGGAGGCTGAGGCAGGAGGATTGCTTGAGCCCAGGAAGTCAAGGCTGCAGTGAGCCGAGATGGTTCCACTGCACTCCAGCCTGGGCAACAGAGCGAGACCTTGTCTCAAGGGAAAAATAAAACCAACCAAACAAACAAAAACAAATATAAGGCAATAATGCTATTGCTCTTGCCTTAACTTGGAAAACATGTGTCTCTGCTTAGAGTAGCCTCTTTCATTTACTATCACTTAAGTTTTTTTTCTTCTTTTAAGGGGTTATGCCAGCAGTAATCTGTGGAGTGCAGTATTGCTCTCACTTGATTTGCTGGTTGTTTTATCCCAGATGTCAGAAAAAGGTGACTGAAGGTAGGCACGTCCTCCTCAAGAGCTGGGGTTGACCTATTTACAATTATACATTCCTTTCTTACTTTTCTAGTATCTCTCAGTCTTTTCAACCTCTGCTGTCCTCACTGGCAGCTGGTTCCAGGACCTCCTCATTGAGAAGAGTCAGAACTCCCTAATGAACATACATCCAGGCAAGGCTGGGACCAAACAGACCACAAGACTCTGTTGTGAATGGATGTGATGCTCAGAGCTGCTGCAGGATGAAGCCCACAAAGAGAAGAGGACAAATCCAGAAGCCACAGAGAAGTGGAACCAGCAGCCTGGTGTGCCTTGGGTGGAGCACGGCTACTTAAGCATTTGTTACACAAGATAATAAATCTCCTCTTGGCTTAACCAATCTTGAGTTGGATCTGTGGTTACTTGCAGCTAAAAGCATCCTCACTGATATAGCATTCCAAAGGCCCCTCTGTTCTTAAGAACACATGTGCCTGGGAATCTCTGCTATAAACTATTCCATTTCCAAGAAAGATTCTTCTACAAGCCAATGAAATTCTCAGTCTTTGTGGTCAAATGCCCTCTGTCTGCCCTCTTCTTTTTCTTAGCTTTATTTCCTTAAGGGACTACTCAAAGACACTTGGTATGCTGAAATAACTCTAGCATTACCAAAAGCATTTAGTAAAGCTATGTGATGCTGACTGGAGACACTTGAAGAGAAAACAATGCTTTGAATTAAAGCATGTTTTCTAGTGTCGATGAATAACACATAAATAGGACCCACTTAGCCATCTATCCCCGCTGTGTTATTCATCGTTCGGCTGCTTTGGTGAGTGCCAGAATGCTTCTGGGAGCCTTCTGAACACTTCTTTCCATTCCATTCCTTGCCTTGATTACGTTCAAAAGATCTAAAAACAAACAAGCATGTTAATTACTACGGGTTATTATTTTCTTCAAAGCCTCGAAGCTCTAAAGAATCAACACAATTTATTTTCTGAATTCACTCACCACAGTTTCAAACCAGCCAATGTGGAGACAATCTTCAGTACTTGCTGAACATGTGCTTTCACTGTAAGCTTCAGTGCCCTGGAGCAGTGCTGTGAGATGGGTCTATGAGCTCTAGGCAGCAATTAAGTCTATTTCAAAAGATGTGCAGGTAAGATTGCTTAGGAGTAGGAAGTCCAGTCAATTCAAAAATAATATAATGTTGAAATTTTCCTTGCTTAACCCAGGAGGAAAATGTTCTCTGCTTTGTCAATTCTATAAATTACATTTTTTCATTTTTGGAATGGTAGGTCCAGAAAGTACAGAAAATAATAAAAACAATACCCATATAGTAGCCATAATGATTTAACGAATGCTAACATTTGGCCATATTTGCATCACATGTAATTAATGATGGATATCACTATTTGACTCATAAAATGAATTGTTCCATTAAACTAGTCCCCTTTCCATTTTTCTCTTTAAGGGACATTTATAATTAAGCCTTTAAATTCTGAGCCTTTTGCAACCGTGATTTCAGAATAGAAGAGTAGGGGCCGGGAATAGACCATAAATGCTCCAAATGGGACTTCAACAAGCCTTTGTTGCTACCTGGAGTTGGGTCATGGCTGATAAGAGTCTATGTGGGATATTCACATGGGACAGTTAGAAGATATAAATGTTCTGTAAGCACCAAAGTTGTTAGATCTGAACATCTTGAGCTTCATGGAGATTAAAATTCTAAAGTTACTCAGGTCTGTGTTTTGTTGATTTCGTTCAATGCACACATATTCTGACATTTCATTTTACAATAATCTTCATTTTATTTTGATTTTTTACTATTTTACAAACTGACATCAACTCTTTATTAAAAAAACCTTTTTTTATAACAAAAAAGAAAAGTTTTTTCCATAATAATAAAAAGTTGGAATATAGGCCGGGCACACTAGCTCACACCTATAATCCCAGCACTTTGGGAGGCCAAGGCGGGTGGATCACCTGAGGTCAGGAGTCTGAGACAAGCCTGGCCATTATGGCGAAACCTCATCTCTCCTAAAAAAAAAAAAAAAAAAAAAAATTAGCTGGGCATGGTGGTGCATGTCTGTAGTCCCAGCTACTTTGGAGGCTGAGGCGGGAGGATCACTTGAACCTGGGAGGTGGAGGTTGCAGTGAGCTGAGATTGCACCACTGCCCTCCAGCCTGGGTGACAGAGCAAGACTCCATCTCAAAAAAAAAAAAAAGTTGGAATATATACAACGGGTGAGGCTGTCCAAAACCTGTCCCATAAAGTAAGAAAAATTTCAACAATTAACAAAGACTTATTTTTCAAAGGCCTATTAATCATAGATTAATTAAACAATTATCACTTAAAAGGTACCTACAGAATTTTCACCTCAATCTTTTATCGCAAAAACAGTGGAAATCTATATATATATATTATATATATATAATTCATATAACATTTCTTTCATGTTGTAAATTTTTTTCAAGCATTATACAATAATGAATTTGCAACAGGTTTTCAATATTATTTACAAGATTTCATTCCAGTAGGAGTTTTCACATGACTTTGAAAGTAATTGTTAAAATTGAGAACTTTTCTGTATTTTCCATACTACTCGGGATCCAGTCAGGTGTGATTCTCCTGTTTATAGGGTCCATCTTGTGTGCATGATCATGCGTCTATGAAAGGATATGGGAAAAACAAAGGCATTCCCACATCTCATACATTCATAGAGCTTCTCTCCAGAACGAGATATTTTAAGTCAGCAAATGCAACTAAAAGAACTAAATGGGCCGGGCATGGTGGCTCATGCCTGTAATCCCAGCACTTTGGGAAGCTGAGACGGGTAGATTACCTGAGGTCAGGAGTTTGAGACCAGCCTGACCAATGTGGTGAAACTCCATCTCTAATAAAAATATAAAAATTCTCCAGGCACGGTGGTATGTGCCTGTAGTCCCAGCTACTCGGGAGGCTGAGACAGGAGAATTGCTTGAACCCAGGAAGCAGGGGTTGCAGTGAGCTGAGATCGCGCCGCTGTAATCCAGCCTGGGTGAGACAGTGAGACTCCGTCTCAAAAAAACCAAAAACAAACAAATAAAAGAACTAAATGCCTGACCACATTTCTTATACCATAAGGCTTTTCTTCAGTGTGAGTCCTTTCACTTTTTTCAAATCAAATCATGTTTCTTAGTTATAGGTTTTCTTTCTCCAGTTTGATTGCTTTCACATCTTTGAGGAAAACTGGGAAAATTAAATATTTTCCCATATTTCTTACATTTATAGTTTTTCTCCACTATGAGTTCTTTCATGTTTGCAATGGTAACTGGAACAGCCTAAAGCTTTACCACATTTTTTTTATACTTTAAGTTCTAGGGTACATAGGCACAACGTGCAGTTTTGTTACGTATGTATACATGTGCCATGTTGGTGTGCTGCACCCATTAACTCGTCATTTACATTAGGCATTTCTCCTAATACTATCCCTCCCCCCTCCCCCACCCCATGACAGGTCCCAGTGTATGATGTTCCCCATCCTGTGTCCAAGTGTTCTGATTGTTCAATTCTCACCTATGAGTGAGAACATGCGGTGTTTGGTTTCCTGTCCTTGCGATAGTTTGCTCAGAATGATGGCTTCCAGCTTCATCCATGTCTCTACAAAGGACATGAGCTCATCCTTTTTTATGGCTGCATAGTATTCCATGGTATATATGTGCCACATTTTCTTAATCCAGTCCATCATTGACGGACATTTGGGTTGGTTCCAAGTCTTTGCTATTGTGAATAGTGCCTCAATAAACATACATGTGCATGTGTCTTTATAGCAGCATGATTTATAATCCTTTGGGTATATACCCAGTAATGGGATGGCTGGGTCAAATGGTATTTCTAGTTCTAGATCCTTGAGGAATTGCCACACTGTCTTCCACAATGGTTGAACTATCTTACACTCCCACAACAGTGTAAAAGTGTTCCTATTTCTCCACATCCTCTCCAGCACCTGTTGTTTCCTGACTTTTTAATGATTGCCATTCTAACTGGTGTGAGATGGTATCTCATTGTGGTTTTGATTTGCATTTCTCTGTTGGCCAGTGAGTTTTTCTCCAGGATGATTTGGATCTTCATTTTAAATGATATTTATACACAATTTGAATTGCAGAAATTTAAAACGAAACTATCTCTTCTCCTACATAATTAACCCACACAGTCACATCTAATCATTGCAGGGCTTAAATGACTTTTTCCAAATATGAACATAATAAAGTCCCCACAGCTCCCATGCCAGCCATGTAGTCCTGTTGAAAATGTTTTAGGGCATTTATAGATTTTTGTTGCATTTCCCTAGTTTACAATCATCCTAGAATAAAAGCAAAGTTCAAAAAAGGGTAAAGTACAACATGTTGACAGATACAGGCATTCCTAACAAGAGCTGGTCTCTGTAATAGTCTACATGCCTAGCCAGAAGAATGCAAACCAATAATTGCTTATTGATCCCAGCAAAATCATGCATCTTTCTCTCTTTGGGCACACATATTGTATCTTGGAGAAGCTCGAAAAATCAGAAATCAAGTTATGGAAATAGATAATGGTGATGGTTAAACAATATCATGAAAGTGCTTAATGCCAGTGAGTTGTACAGTTAAAAGTGGTGAAAATGGTAAATGTTACGTATATTTTACCACAATAAAAAATTCTTTAGATTAGAAACATTAAAATATCTAAAGAATACTTGAATAGCAGGTCAAGTGAAATTTAAAAAAAACTAACCATTTATCATGGCTTTTGGGCAAATGGCACTTTCGGAGTTGACAAGATCAAGTTTCCAAGTACCATGGGTAGTTCTATTTCTCAGACACCCTGTGGATTGAGGCTGCCTCGTGCTTTTTGCTTTCTCCACCAGGAAAAGAGCAAGCTGTCTGATGATTAAAACAGTCAGTGATTCCAAATTTACAATATGGTTTTCCTCTGCCTCTGGACAGGACCCTCTCTGCTATCTTCTCCTGTCTGGCCATCTCCAGTCAGTCATCTGATCTCCTAAGTCCACATGGCATTATTTGATATTAAGAAATACAATTTTAATCTGTGTTAATTCATCCTTGTTTACTTTGAAATGCTTTTTCCTACTGGCATATTGTGTAGATTGGGTAACTGTGGAAAAGCCTTAATAAACTGTATGTGGATTTTGTTAAACATTTAGCATCTGTTTTCCAAAATCCGCTAGTGAAGGACTCAGAAAAGCTAATAAGGTGACCAGTTCATTTTATGACAGGGTCTTGTCACCTAAGAACTGTGTGCCGTATGTGCCCCAGAAATAGCTGACTCTAACCAAATAGAAAAACAAGCCATCCCCATTTCTCCTTGCCATGGCCTTAGTTTACAACCAGCCAATATATGATGAAAGTGTATGCTCCTTTTCCACATAAGTTATTTTTCCAACTAAAAATTGTTCCCAGCTGTTCTGACCCAGATGTGTTGGCAGCCCATGCTGTGAGGGCCTTTTTACAGGTGATGAAGTCCTCAGACAATAAAGTTTACACGACTTGTATACAGCTGGTCTCCAATACGACTTTGGACCTACAACACCCTTTCCCCCACCAGAAAAAAGCAGTGGTTTCCTGACAGTTCACTCGGGGCACAGTTCAAAGGGGATTTCAGTCCTATAGGCCCAAACTTATGTAGGCCTTGGACTGAGGAAGCAAAAGTAAGATAAATTACCCAGTTTTCCTCTCCCCCTGGAGGATTCAGCCTGCTGTAGCTGAAAATAGCTCCAGCAAGAAAATGACCAGAAATTGTCCCTGGGATTTGGCTTCCAGGAGAGGTTAGCTGTGATATCTGAACGCGCCCACTGAGTTGCCATCCGTCTTTTAGCTTCACATTGTCTCATTTTTGACTGCAGCCTCACCCTTTCCTTTACATTTAAATGAAAGGTCATTTTTAGTACATAGAGGTTGTTTGTAAAATTAGTGCAAGATGATGTTTCATCAGGAAGTTGTAGGATAAGCAGAGCAATGGATCACAATTGGGGTGACTGTACATTCAGGTTTTCTCAAGACAGTCCCAGGCAGTTGACGTCTATCAGGCACTTCATTTTTAGAAAAACATTAATAACAGTGGAATTCGACAAGCTGGGGTGGGGCTAGTAGCTCTCTCCTTGGCATTCTCAGTTGCCACCAGTCTTGAACAATAGTGATGAGACCTGTGCAGTAAACTGAGTTCTCACTTTAACTCCTGATAAAAATCTAAGGATGACCAGCTCTAATACCCTTCTCTCTTTTCTCAACCATTCCCTGATAAGGTGCAATTAACATGGTCTCTGAAAGACAGCTGGATAAATTACAGTGTGTTCAGTTACAAGTTTCCAGGGACTCAGTGGCATTGGGAGATGTACTTACCCTGCTGCCAGCCACCTTTCACTAGTGCCTGCTGTAGCCTGGGAGGTCCATGAAGCTGCCTGGCTACATGTCAGCAGGGTCAGTGGGAAATGTGAGAAAGTATAGTTTAGGTGAAGTGAAATATGTGCAGGAAATGGAGGCTGAGTAGCCCATCACAGAGCACAGAAACTGTAATTCGAATGTTCTTGTGTACAGTGGTTTTGTCACTTACAATTTATCTACAACCTTTATTTATTGCATTGTTTGGTAACATACATTTCTTTTGCAATAAGCCCCTTGGCAGCAATCAATCAGGTTGAAAAGGTCAAAGTACATTTTTAGTGAAAAATTAAAATATTGGGCTGTAGATGAATGTGTAACTTGCATAAAATATTTGTTGATATCTGGCATCCACTGCTGGGATGTCATAATGATAACACTGGCCATCTGAAAACCAGAAAACATGAATTTTCTGAAGAAGCATCAGAATTTACTTCAAAAGTCAGTAGTTACCTTAAATAGATCATGCCCAAAGATTATTATAGCACACACAGCTGCATGAGGTGTGTTTTTATATTATTCTGTGAAGCTTAATTTTTCACATAGATGCAATAACTGTTCTAAAATAATTTCATTCATTTTCCACTCCCAATTTTCTGGTGCATGCCTGAAAAATTAAGTATTAGCTGCAAATGAGTCTCCTTTAGCAGAATGAGAATTGTGTAAATAGTGACATGACACCAGTTTTATTTCAATTTGATTGAATATATTTATGTTATAAATATGTAACAATGTTTTGAAGTGATATATGAAGTGATTACTACAGTCAAGTCAATTAATATATCTATCATCTCACAGTTATCCTTCTTTGTGTGTGTGGTAAGAGCATGTAAAATCTACTCATAGAAAATTTCCAGTATGTAGTACAATATTATTAGCTACAATCATTATGATGTACTTCCACTCTCTAGATTTATTCATCCTATTAACACATAACTGCAACTCTGTGCGCTTTGATCTACAGCTCTCCATTCTGCACCCCCTGCGCCCACTTCACCTCTAGTAACTGTCAATCTACTGTTTCTACGTATTCAACTTTTAAAAAATATTCCATGTATAAAAGAGATCATGCACATTTTTCTTTCTGTGTCTGCCTTATTTCACTTAGCATCCATGCTGTCATCATTGGAAAGATCTTCTTTTTTAAAGCCAAATAATATTGCATTGTATTGATCTATATAGAGAGATACAGATACCACCGTTTCTTTATCCATTCCTCCATTGGATAGACATTTGGGTTGATTCCATATCTTGGCTATTGTGAATAATGCTGCAATGAACAAGCGAGTGCAGATATCTTGATGAGGTGTTGACTTCATTTCTTTGGTTATTTGTGTGTTTTGTTGGGGTTTTTTTTGTTTTTTTTTTTGTTTGAGACAGAATTTCACTCTGTCACCCAGGCTGGAGTCCAGTGGCACAATCTCAGCTCACTGCAACCTCCGTCTCCTCGGTTCAAACGATTCTCCTGCCTCAGCCTCCTAAGTAGCTGGAATTACAGGCGTACACCACCACACCTGGCTAATTTTTGTATTTTTAGTAGACGGGGGTTTCACCATGTTGGCCAGGCTGGTCTTAACTTCTGACCTCCAGTGATCTGCCCGCCTCGGCCTCCCACAGTGCTGGGATTACAGGCGTGAGCCATTGCACCCGGCCTGACTTCATCTCTTTGGATAAATACCTGGCGGAGGGATTGCTGGGCCATATGATAGTCCTATTTTTAATTTTTTGCAGAACCTCCATGCTGTTTTCAGTAATGACTGTACTAATTTATATTCCCACCAACAGTGTACAAGGGTTCCCTTTCCTCCACAACCTCATGAACACACATTATCTCATCTTTTTAATTATAGCCATGCTAACAGGTATGACACCAGTTTATATCAGGGTCATCAGCTGCTTCCAATGAGAAATCAGTCCATTGTAATAATAGTTCTTTTAAAAAATGAATGTATTAAATAAAATTAAAATTTTGGAAAGTTCATTCTGTTTTTACCTTTGGGTAAAAAATCTGTCATCATTCTGACTGCTATTATAAATCCAGTTTCAAAGTTTCATCATTGAAGAGAAAGTTTGCTGTTGAGGTAATAAGTTTTAGTGGCCAGAATCCTGGGGGAAACAGTATTCTTACTAAATCAAAAGCCTGTGGAGCAGAAATGTACTTGGACTGCAGTGGAATGTGTATAATTAGCACATTGTACAAACAAGCTGTGGTGGCCTGCCAATGGAAATGAAAGCTGAATTGTCAAATTTTTACACACACACACACACACACACACACGGATCACAAAATTCTCCCTGCTGCCTACCCATTGACTTAGAAATAGCAAAGCCTTTATGATAAACTACTTTATTAAAATCACCCTAAATGTTCTACAATGCTCCGAATTTTGGTTGCATTTTGTTCAAAATAATTTGGAAGTTTTTAACCCTTTCTCCGTTTGCCCTGAGAATACTTGCCGGCAGCGCTTGCAGCTGCAGCGTTTACCCTGAGATAACTTTGCCACAAAATATCTTGCTTTTATTATTCCTTTCGCATTGCTCAAGTATATCGATTTTGGAAACAAAAGATATCATTTTATTTACAGCATCCGATTTTAGTAGTGGTATTTCCATTTACAAAATGTAGTAATTCTCGATCACTGAAAATGTCAAATTTTAGAAAATGTAGCACTCCTATGCCTGATGTTAACATTGTTCTCGAACAGTTATTGGCCAAAGAGTCATTTGATGAATCTGATTTTTCCGAGATAGGCAATTCTGATGTTAGTTCTGTTTAGAAATAACTCCAAGAAGCAGTTTTTATATTTTATTTTCACATTGAAAATCAGTCAGATTTGCTTTAGCCTCAAAGAGTGTGTTTATGTAAAATTAAATGAGCACTGGCAGCAAGCTGCACTTTTTTTTTTTTCTAAACGGGAATTAATGTATTGAGCAAACGGGTTCTTTTTAAACCTTCAGCTTTTGAGCTTGAAAATTTTAGAGAATTACAATTACTGAAAACCAAATTGACAAATAGGCAGAATCAGCTACATAATTGGCAGGACCCAGAGTAAAACTGAAATTGTAGGATCCCTTGGTCAAAAATTAAGAATTGGCTGGTATGGTGGCTCACATCTGTAATCCCAGCCCTTTGGGAGGCCGAGGAGGGTGGATCACTTGAGTTGAGGAGTTCGAGACCAGCCTGGCCAACACGGTGAAACCCCGTCTCTACTAAAAATACAAAAATTAGCCAGGCGTTGTGGTAGGCACCTGTAGGCCCAGCTACTTGGGATGCTGAAGCAGGAGAATCACTTGTACCTGGGAAGCAGAAGTTGCAGTGAGCTGAGATCACGCCACTGTACTCCAGCCTGGGCGACAGAGAGATACTCTGTCTCCTAAATAGATAAAATTAAGAATTTCAAGATGGTGGCAGCAGAACATGAAACCCATTGCGGGGTCCTTCTAAGCACTGGGTTCCGTGTGGCTGCGCGGTTCATAAGCCCATCAAGCCAGCTCTGCAAAGGAAGACAATGGAATGTGTCCCTCAAAGCTAGCAGGGGAGGGGGGTTTATGACAGCTCTAATAAAGTACAAATTTGGAAATGCTATAATTGTACACTGGACTATCTCAACTTGTGAGAAGAATATTTTGATGGAGCCTCTATTTTTATTTGGATTTAGATTCTGTCCCAGAATAGAATGTAATTGAGAAGGTTTACAATTTTGAACCACCTAAACTTGGTGAACCATTCAAAAGAATCATAAATAGAGACAACCTATTTGACAAGTTGTGTCAATGAAAGGCTCTCTGAATAGAGGTCAAAAGTACCTAAGAGAATATTTAAACTAGATTAGTCACACATTTAATTTTTTTTTTTTTTTTTTTGAGACGGAGTCTTGCTCTGTCGCCCAGGCTGGAGTGCAGTGGTGCTATCTCAGCTCACTGCAAGCTCCACCTCCCGGGTTCATGCCATTCTCCTGCCTCAGCCTCCTGAGTAGCTGGGACTACAGGCGCCCGCCACCATGCCTGGCTAATTTTTTTGTATTTGTAATAGAGACAGGGTTTCACCGTGTTAGCCAGGATGGTCTCAATCTCCTGACCTCGTGATCCGCCCGCCTTGGCCTCCCAAAGTGCTGGGATTACAGGTGTGGGCCATCGCGCTTGGTCACACATTTAATATTTTTAAAAATTAGAATTGAGAATGGTCTTTATTTAGCAGAATAGTTTTCAACTTACAAGGCACCATCACTTCTATGGAGAAATTTTTTCAATTAAATATATTGTGGTTTTATATATAAGGAAGAATCAATTGCAAGTATTCATTTCAAAGTTTTTAAGCCCCAAATGCAGATAATTTTATGAAAAAAAGTTAGAAATAGTAAAACTACTAAAAAATACCCTCTGCATAAAAATACCATGACAGATAGACCAAGAAATTAAAATATGTAAAATGTATTGAGTTATTATTTTAAATTTTTAAATTTTCAGGTAACATAAATTTTCAAATTTGCTTTAATGAACACAAATATACACCATTTTCTTTTTAAAAAATAATTTTGGCTGGGCGCGGTGGCTCATGCCTGTAATCCTAGCACTCTGGGATGCAGAGGCAGGAGGATCACCTGAGGTCAGGAGTTCAAGACCAGCCTGGCCAACATAGTGAAACCCCGTCTCTACTAAAAATACAAAAATTAGCTGGGCATGGTGGCGAGCGCCTGCAGTTCCAGCTACTTGGGAGGCTGAGGCAGGAGACACACTTGAACCTGGGAGGCGGAGGTTGCAGTGAGCCAAGATGGCGCCATCGCACTCCAGCCTGGGTGACAGAGCAAGACTCTGTCTCAAATAATAATAATAATAATAATAATAATTTCAACTTTTATTGTAGATTAAGGGTTACATGTGAAGGTTTGTTACATGGATATACTGTGTGACACTGAGGTCTGGGGCACAAATTATCCTGTCACCCATGTAGTGAGTGTAGTACCCAATAGTTTTTTAGCCCTTGTCCCCTCCCCATCTCTCCCCTCTAAAAGTCTCCAGTGTCTATTTTTCCCATCTTTATGTCCATATGTACCCAATATTTGGCTCCCACTTATAAGTGGGAACATGCAGAATTTGATTTTCCGTTCCTGCATTAATTCACTCAGGATAATGGTGTCCAGCTTCATCTATGTTGCTGCAAAGGACATGATTTCGTTCTTTTTTTGTGGCTATGTAGTATTCCATGGTATATAGGTACCACATTTTCTTTATCCACCCACTGTTGATGGGCACATAGATTGATTCCATGTCTTTGCTACTGTGAATAGTGCTGTGATTAACATATATGTGTCTTTTTTGTGGAATGATTTATTTTCCTTTGGATATATGCCCAGTAATGGGATTGCAGGGTTGAATGGTAGTTCTGTTTTTAGTTCTTTGAGAAATCTCCAAACTGCTTTCCACGGTGCCTGAACTAATTTACATTCCCACCAACAGTGTATAAGCATTTTCTTTCCCTAGCAGCCTTGTCAGCATCTGTTATTTTTTGTCTTTCTATTTTTTTAATTTTTATTTTTATTTATTTATTTTTTTTGAGATGAAGTTTCACTCGTCACCCAGGCTGGAGTGCAGTGACGCAATCTCAGCTCACTACAACCTCCGCCTCCTTGGTTCAAGCGATTCTCCTGCCTCAGTCTCCTTAGTAGCTGGAATTACAGGTGTGTACCACCATGCCAGGCTAATTTTTGTATTTTTAGTAGAGACAGGGTTTCACCATGTTGGCCAGACTGGTCTTGAACTCCTGACCTCAGATGATTCACCCACCTCGGCCTCCCAAAGTGCTGGCATTACAGGCATGAGCCACCACATCTGGCCCTATTTTTTGTCTTTTTAATAATAGCCATTCTGATGGTGAGAGATGGTATCTCATTGTGGTTTTGATTTGCATTTCTCTAATGATTAGTGATGAAATTTTTTATGTTTGTTGTCCACTTGTTTGTCTTCTTTTGAGAAGTGTCTGTTCATGTCCTTTGCCCACTATTTAATGGGGTTGTTTTTGCTTTAAGTTCCCTATAAATTCTGGATATTAGACCTTCGTTGGGTGCATAGTTGGCAAATATTTTCTCCAATTCTGTGGGTTGTCTGTTTATGCTGTTGATGGTTCCTTTGGCTGCACAAAACCTCTTTCATTTAATTAGGTTCCTCTTATCAATTTTTGTTTTTGTTGCAATTGTTGTTGAGGACTTAATCGTAAATTCTTCGCCAAGGCCAATGTCCATAATGGCATTTCCTGGGTTTTCTTCTAAAGTTTTTATAGTTTGAGGTCTTACATTTACATCATCAATCCATTTTAAGTTAACTTTTATGTATGGTGAAAGGTTGGGGTTCAGTTTCATTCTTCTGCATATGGCTAGCTAGTTATCCCAACATCATTTATTACATAAGAAGTCCTTTTCCCATTGCTTATTTTTGTCAACTTTGTCAAAGATCAGATGGTTATAGGTGTGCAGCTTTATTTCTGGGCTCTCTAATCTGTTCCATTGGTCTATGTGTCTGTTTTTGTACAAGTACCATGCTCTTTTGGTTCTTGTAGTCTGATAGCATAGTTTGAAGTCAGGTAATGTCATACCTCTGGCATTGTTCTTTTTGCTTAGGATTATCTTGGCCATTTAGGTTCTTTTTTGGTTCCATATGAATTTTATGATAGTTTTTTCCTAATTCTGTGAAAAGTGACATTGGTAGTTTGATAGGAATAGTGTTGAATGTGTAGATTGCTTTGGGCAGTATGGCCATTTTAACAATAGTGATTCTTCCTATCCATGAGCATGGAATATTTAGCCATTTGTTTGTGTCATCTCTGATTTCTTTCAGCAGTGTTTTGTAGTTCTCCTTGTAGAGATCTTTCATTTCCTTTGTTAGATGTATTCCTAGGTATTTTATCTTTTTTGTGGGATTGTGTTCTTGATTTGGCTCTCAGCTTGAACATTATTTGTGTATAGAAAGTGCAGCTGATTTTTGTACATTGTTGTATCCTGAAACGTTATTGAAGTCATTTATCAGGTCTAGGAGCATTTTGGTGGAGTCTTTAGGGTTTTCTAGATATAGAATCATATTGTCAGTGAAGAAAGATAATTTATCTTCTTCTTTTCCTATTTGGATGCCTTTTATTCCTTTCTCTTGCCTGATTACTCTGGCTAGGACTTCCTGCTATTTTATTTCTTTGAAAGTATTTTATCTTTGAAAATAGTTTTTGAATAGAACTATTTTATATGTCCACTAATATAAACCAATTTATTGGTCAAGAAATAAATCTTTTAGAAAAGTTAACATTCTAATTTTTATGCCCTCCTTAACTGTCAAAGTATCTTGATTTGGATAACATACGGTTACCCTAATAATGATAATAATAGCCAACATTTATTAAGCATTTGTTGTGAGCCCAACACTTTGCAGGTATTAGCTCATCTGACTCATTAAACAAGCCTATGAGGGCAGTAACGTTAGTATCAACCAACTTAACTGATAAGAAAAGTGTACCTTTAGGTGGTTTGGCCACTTATCTAAGGTCATGTGGCTTCACAAGCCTCTAAACCCAGGCCTTGTCTGACTCTCAGACCGGGACATTTTAACTGATCTATTAGATAAGTTCACCATGGATTCTGATTTAAAAAGGAAAATTGCCCAGTGATGTTTCTAGAAATGAGCCCAGATCTCTGATGTAACCATCAGAAACCTGCTGCCTCCAAACATGACTAATTTGTGGTGCTCACCATGGCTGATGAGCTATCTTCGCATCCTGGCACTGCTAATAAGGGGTCACAGAAAAGTCTGTTCAGTCTCCAACAGTTATTAATCACTAACTGTATTTGTGCAAGTCCCTGTGGGCTTACAAATGGACAACAGATCTTGCTCCTGCTCCCCAGACTTTTCCTTGAGTGAGGAAGTAAGTGGTGACATGTGCCACTTAAATCCCCCCAGGGTAATGTCACCTTCCTCCATCTTGCAGGGGCTCTCCTCTGGTTGAGAAACAGAGAGAGAGGCAGACAGAGGGAGAGACGAAGACAGTGACCTGCAGCATGAGGTCTTATACCTTTGTCACAGATACGACACTATGTGCTAATGAAGACATCTACCCTATAATACCCAGTATGAATGTTAGAGAAAGAATAAAAGTGTTTATCAACCCTTCTGGCAGAAGAATCCACCCCCTCCCCTTTTCTTAGAAACAGGGTCTTGCTCCGTCACCTAGGCTACTGTGCAGTTGTAGGATCATAGCTGACTACAGCCTCAAACTCCTGGGCTCAAGTGATCCTCCTGCCTCAGTCTTCCAAGTAGCTGGGACTATAGGTGTGTGCCCCAATGCCCAGCTACTTTTTTAATTTTTTGTAGAGATGAGGTTTCGCTATGTTGCCCAGGCTGGTTTCAAACTCCTGGTCATAAATGATCCTTCCGTTGCAGCCTCCCAAAGTGCTGGAATTACAGGTATGAGCCACTGTGGCTGGCTGAAAATTCTTGGATGTTATCATTTCACTATTAGTATGTGCTGTGGACTGTATCTTATAAACAAATAAAGGCGCATAGTTGCTTGAATAACTGGCTGAAGGAATTTGCTCCAGAGAGACTAACAAATCAGGAAAACTCATGAAAACTTATTCCATTCCAAAACTCATGATGTTGCACAGAAGAGATGTGCTTTACTCTAGCATGTAAGATCTTTCCCTTAGAAAAGGGATCATGACATCCTGATGTTTACAGATTACACCAAATCAAATTTAAATATGAACCATAAGGATCATAATCAGTACATAGGTATGATACATCTACTAAGTACTCAATTTGGTGCTTTCAAAATTCCCTTATTTACTCTATCACAAATTGGCCATGTATTGAGAGAAGGCACAAAATGGAACCTTCTGGTTGGAGGATTAGCCTCTCTTCTTTGGTATTCCCCAGTGGCCTTAGCTCAGAGCCTTCTGGTAGACGTCCAACTATTACTAAATAAACACAATTACTGCATATTTCTGATACCAACTCGTCCTTGGCAGTCTGAGAAGGGATTTCTTGAAAAGTCATTAAAAGTCTGATTTCAGAACTCATTTCTAGGCAGTCCTTATATAGGGGAGGATTGCACTCGATGGGGTTCTTTTATAGAGCTGGCAAAGAGAAATTTAGGAAATTCCCATTAGCAGCTATAAAGAAGAGTGAGACTCATTGCTTTTTTTCCCCCTCCTCTAAAATAGCTCTTCCTAAAGATGTAAACAGATCCTTTCTAATGCCCTAAAACAGAAAAGGAAACAGCTTTTTGTGGAGTTATCAAGCCATTCAGTTGCCTGGGTTTAACGTGGCTAACATGTGGGGAGGATGAAAAATCTATGATCAATTGTCTCCCCATTTGAGTCCTCCTTCCTCAAACCCATCATGGTAATAATGACTGCAGTAGCAGCTGTGACTCGCTCCCGGGTTCCTGTTCAGTACTAAGGAGCCCAGCCTCCAGCTGCTGGGAACATTAGATGCCGAAGGCTCACAGTTCTGTGTCTTCAGGTCTTGCGCTCAGCTGAAGGGAGCTGACCTGCTCAAGATTTCGTCCCTCCCCAAGAGCAGCCCACAATACAACAGCTGGTTGGTGCCGGGGTACAGAGGCCTGGACAATTTTGGAGGGCCATCCCAGCTCCCTGGAGCATCTTCAGAGGCCTTGTGTGGCAACTGCATCATAGTTCAACTTCTCCCTCTGTCCAATCCTGTGTCCCTCCCAGCTCTTAGGCGTTAATCCTGCAAGCACTCTCCAAACAAATGACCTGCATACACTTCTCCATCTCAGAGTTGGCTTCCTGGGCAAACTGACTTAAGACATTGTACACAAACAGGAAAACTGGGACGTCCCAGGATCTTCATATCTAACCTGCTCAGCATCTCTACAAAGTGGGAGTCATTAACTGTGTTTTACAGATAAAACTGAAGCTCAGAGAAGTTGCATTCCTTGCCTAAAATCACACAGCCCCTGGGCTGTCAAGTCAATATTTGCAGAAGGCCTCCCTAGTTCTTCAGCCTTAAATTCCACACAATTTGCTACATGCATGGAACTACACTAGACTCCATTGATTCTAATCACATATATTTTATATAAAGTATAACTTTCACTAAAATAAGGAAAAACAGTATTTTAAAGACTAATGGGCCGGGGGTGGTAGCTCACACCTGTAATCCCAGCACTTTGGGGGGCAGAGGCAGATGGATCACTTGAGGCCAGTAGTTCCAGACCAACCTGGCCAACATGGTGAAACCTTGTCTCTACTAAAAATACAAAAATTAGCCGGGCGTGGTTTTGCATGCCTGTAATTCCAGCTACTTGGGAGGCTGAGGCAGGAGAATCGCTTGAACCTGGGAGGCGGAGGTTGCAGTGAGCTGAAATCGTGCCATGCACTCCAGCCTGGGTAACAGAGTGAGACTCTGTCACACACACACACACACACACACACACACACACACAAAGACTAATGGAACACAACTACAAAGGGGTAGCACAAGATAATTTTTTTGTGGCAATAGAACAAATAAGGTCTATAGTTTAGTTAATAGTATTGTAC
The DNA here is from genome assembly GCF_028885625.2 of Pongo pygmaeus. Lineage (NCBI taxonomy): Eukaryota > Metazoa > Chordata > Mammalia > Primates > Hominidae > Pongo > Pongo pygmaeus. Next base: position 101,044,747 of record NC_072385.2, read on the forward strand.
AAATGTCAGTTTCCTGGTTTGGATAATGTGCTATGATCATGTAAGACATTATCATTGGGGAAAGCTGGGTGACAAATATGAAGGAAATTACTCACTGTACTATTTTCGCACCTTCTTTTGAGTGTCAAATTATATTTCAAAATAATGTTAAAAAGTTTAAAACAAAAAAGGAATAATACATCAGAGATCCTGATGTCTTCAGAAAAATAATCTTCAAAAGGGATTTTAAAAGGTATATCATAATAATTGCCAAACTGTAATATTAGTTATCAATAAATACTTAATATCAATGCTTTTCTCTGATTACTGAAGGTTAAGAGAGTCTTTTTCCCTGTAGACTAAAGAGGTGAGATTTTGGTGACTCTGAAGTTTCCTTCCTACTTGCAGTTTCAAATAAAGACATGCTGGACAATATCCTTGCCCATTTCCTAAAAAAGTGGAAGAGAATGCACCAGTTACCCTCCCCCTTTCACAACTGCTTCCCAACATGGACTTCTTTGTTTCGTTTTGATTTGATTTGTTTTGTGACTGAGTTTCACTCTGTTGCCAGGCTAGAGTGCAATGGCGCGATCTCGGCTCACTGCAACCTCTGCCTCCCCAGTTCAAGCAATTCTCCCCGCCTCAGCCTCCCGAGTAGCTGGGACTACAGGCACGCGCCACCACGCCCAGCTAATTTTTGTATTTTTAGTAGAGACAAGGTTTCACCATGTTGGCCAGGATGGTCTTGATCTCCTGACCTCATGATCCGCCCGCTTCAGCCTCCCAAAGTGCTGGGATTACAGTCACGAACCACCGCACTCGGCCCCAACATGGACTTCTAGGCAGAAGCAAGGATGTGAGTACAAGGGCTTGTAATGGGAGCCTGTCCCCACCATTCTCTCTTGTCAGCCTCCAAGGCACTAGCCTCTTCCCATGGGCTGGCTTTAGCCTCCCACTACTGGAATTAAAATCCCTCCTGGACCTCCAAGCAAAGGGGCTGACCAAAGAGCAGGTGTCATCCTCCCAAGGCTAAGGTCCAGGGGCTGCTGTCCTGGAAGTCAGCCCAGCTCCTCCCTGGGTTAATTCTTCTGTCAATCATAGTGGCACAGTATGTCTGAGGGGTGAAGTGCAGAAGAGTAACTGGAGGGGAGGAAGATGGTGGATGGTATGGCATTGGTATTAGGAGGAGGACTGCCACAACCTGGAGAGGGGAAGGTATGTACAAAGAGTGGAACAAAACTGGGTAATGATTTCTTGGATATGATAACAGAACCACAGGCAACAAAAGCAAAAATGGACAAATAGATATCAAACTAAAAAATCCTCTGCACAGTGAAGGAAACAGTTAAGTCTGAAGAGACAACCCATGGATTTGGAGAAAATATTTGCAACCATACATCTGATAAGAGGCTAATATCCAAAAAGGAACTCAGGGGTTAAGCGCAGTGGCTCACACCTGTAATCCTAGAACTTTGGGAGGCCGAGGCAGGAGGATTGCTTGAAGCCAAGAGTGCAAGGCCAGCCTGGGCAATATAGCAAGACTCTGTCTATACAAAAAGTTAAAAAAAAAAAAAATCAGCTGCATATGGTGGCATGTGCCTGTGGTCCCAGCTATTAGGAAGGCTGATGTGAGACGATTGCTTGAGCCCAGGAGGTCAAGGCTGCAGTGAGCTATGATCACACCACTGCACTCTAGCCTGGGTGTCAGAGACCTTGGCTCTAAGAAAAATAAAACAAAATAAAACCCCCACAAAATGTATAAGGAACTCAAACAAGTAAATAGTAAGAAAATTTAAAAACCAACTTAAAAATGGCAAAGGATCAGAACGACATTTCTCAAAACAAGATATACAAATGGCCAATAGATAAACAACAAGAAAAATGCTCAACATCTCTAATCCAGGGAAATGCAAATTAAAATCACAATATTTCCTTACACCTGTTTAAATGGCTATTATCAAAAAGAAAAAAGTAAGTGTTGGCCAGGTTGTAGAGAAAAGGGAACCCTGGTATACTGTTGGTAGGAATATAAATTAGTATGGCCATTTTGGTTATTTATCCATCTATCCATCTATTTCTAGAGATGGGGTCTCACTATGTTGCCCAGGCTAGATTCGAACCCCTGGCCTCAAGCAGTCCTCTCACCTCAGCCTCCCAAGTAGCTGGGGTTACAGGTACGAGCTACCACATCCAGCTGGTGTAGCCATTTTGGAAAACAGTATGGAGTTTCCTTAAGAAGCTAAAAATAGAACTACCATATGATCCAGCAATCTCACTCTGGGTATATACCCAAAGGAATTGAAATCAGTACGTCAAAAAGATACATAGATCCTCATGTTCATTTCAGCATCATTCACAATAGCAAAGATATGAAAACAACCTGTCTATCAACAGATAAATGGATAAAGCAAATTGATATATACACATGATAGAATACTATCTGGCCTTTAAAAGGAGGAAATTCTGTCATTCGTGGTAACATAGATAAACCTGGAGACCATTATACTAAGTGAAATGAGCCAGGCACAAAAAGATAAATTCCAAATGATCTCACTTATCTGTGTAGTCTAAACAAGTTGTTAGAAACAGAATGGCAGTTACAAGGGGCAGTGAGGCTGGGCAGGGTTGAGGAAAGGGGAGATGTTAGTCAAAGGATACAAAGTTTCAGTTAGGAAGAATAAGTTCTGATCTTGCACAGCGCGGTGACCATAATCCATAATAATATATTGTATATTTCAAAATTGCTAGAAGAGTAGATTTTAAACATTCTCACCACAAAAGAATAAGTAGGTGAGGTGATGGCTGTGTTAATTAGGTTAATTTAATCTTTCTACAATGTAGAAATGTACATATCAAAACCACATTGTATCCCATAAATATATACAATTATTATTTGTCTCCTTAATTAATTATTTTAAAGAGTGCATGGTAAGATTCTGGCTCAGTCCCATTCATGAATATCGCCATGTATCTCACCAGAAAAGTTTTTAAGTATGGGACACTTTTAAACTCATGGTGGCATTTATATATTTTCCAAAGTTTTAATTTGTATTTGAAAGTTCAACTTTGATCTTTGGCACCAAGTACTGACAATTATTTTTCTTGATGTGACAGGCTCTCTTTATTCATTTTTGAGGAAATCTCTGCCAGATATCCAAGTCTGAATAACTATAGTCTGCCACTTCTTCCTTCAAGTAAAAATGGTGTCCCACAGAAAAGGCAGCCAATTCAGCTTGTAACTCATTCACACAGGTGTTTTTACCTGAGACAGCCATCCTATTTCAGTATGCAGAAGTGTTTCATGCATACTTCCTATTCCATTACACAGAATATTTAAAAATACATGTTCATGCACTCAAGGGTCAAAATTTAACAATTTTTACTGCCTCATCAAAGACATTCTTAAACGAAACTGGCTTTTCTTTTTCCTTTCTTTACAATGAGTACATGATGATGAAAGTCCAATGACTGCTAGTACAGTTTGGTGCCACTTGATTTTTTTTTTTTTTTTTTTTTTTGAGACAGAGTCTTAACGCTGTCACCCAGGCTGGAATGCAATGGCGCAATCTTGGCTCACTGCAACCTCTGCCTCCCGGGTTCATGCGATACTCCTGCCTCAGCCTCTTAAGTAGCTGGGATTATGGATGCCTGCCACCCCGCCCAGCTAAGTTTTGTATTTTTAGTAGAGACGGGGTTTTGTCATGTTGGCAGGCTGGTCTCAAAGTCCTAATGAGAGGTGAAGCCAGCTGGACTTCCTGGGTCGAGTGGAGACTTGGAGAACTTTTCTGTCTAGCTAAAGGATTGTAAATGCACCAATCAGCACTCTGTAAAAGTGCACCAATCAGTGCTCTGTATCTAGCTAAAGGATTGTAAATGCACCAATCAGCACTCTGTAAAAATATAGCAATTAGCGCTCTATTTCTAGCTAAAGGATTATAAACCCACTAATTAGCACTCTGTAAAAACCCACCAATCAGCACTCGGTGTCTAGCTAAAGGGTTGTAAATGCACTAATCAGCACTCTGTAAAATGGACCAATCAGCAGGACGTGGGTGGGGCCAAATAAGGGAAAAAAAGCTGGCCACCCAAGCCAGCAGCGGCAACCCACTTGAGTCCCTTCCATGCTGTGGAAGCTTTGTTCTTTTGCTATTCACAATAAATCTTGCTACTGCTCACTCTTTGGGTCCACACACCTTTAAGAGCTGTGAAGGTCCGCAGCTTCATTCTTGAAGTCAGCAAGACCAAGAACCCACCAGAAGGAATAAATTCCAAACACCCTAGCCTCGGGTGATCCACCCGCCTTGGCCTCCCAAAGTGCTGGGATTACAGGCGTGAGCCACCGCACCCGGCCAGGTGCCACTTGATTTATGCGAATGCAGTTACATTCATTCAGCAATGCTTTTGCATCATCAATGCAAATGTCAACACAGTGAACAAGGCAAATCACCTCTTAGGGTTGTGCTCACCCTCCCAGGGGTGGTAGTGGTAATGTTCTGCTTCGTGATTGGTTGAATTCACTTTGCAACAATTCAAAAAGCCATACACTTGTTCACTTCTCTGCAGTATATTTTTTACTTTTATTAATTTTTAATTTTTTATTTAAAATTTTATTTTAAAAGGGGTTTGTAGACCATACTTCGAGAACTGCTGTGGCACAACAACGAAAGCAGGGATGGGGATAGCATTTGCTTGGGAGAATGTGAGAAGGATGCCTGCAGGACTGGCCCATCCCTTTGAGTTGAGACAGGGAAGAGGAATGGAAGTTTTCTGTGGGAATGAAAGGGAAGCTGATAAGCTGGGCAGAGGGAAGAGCATGTGCAAAGGCTTAGAGGCATGACAGACACAGTGTGCATGGGGAACCTCAGGGAAATCAATGTTCTTACTGCAAACAGCTCAGTGACCACCACAGCCCAGCCTCACACCTTCACAGTTCACCATCCAGGAATAAAAGTCCACTTATCAGCACTTAATTTGTGCCTGGCATGGTTCTACACACTCTTTTAATCTTTGAAATCACCCTATGGAGTAAATGCTGTTATTATCTCCTTTTACAGAAGAGGAAATTAACACAGGAAACACAGAGGTGTAATAACTCATACCAGATCCCACACCTAGTAAGTGACACAGCCAGGATTGGACACAGATGGCCTGACTCCAATCTGCTATGATATACCCTTTCTCATGAGGAAGAGAGATACCTATCCAATTTCCCTTCCAATTTGGGAAATCCCAGTGGGCCGACCTAGGTCACATGCCAATACCTGGGACCGATCCTGTCAGGGGACACATGCCCACATCCACTGAGTACATCTCCAACCATGGAGAACCACACCATGGACACTATACAACAAGAATGAAGGGTCTATAACAACACCCAGCAACATGGATGATGTGTGTCCCTAACATCATACATCCTGTACAACACAGTACATCCTGTGAGATTCCATTTACAGCATAAAGCTCAAAACCAAGCACAGCGATTCTGTGCCGTTCTAAGCCAGGACTGTGCTCACCCTCTGGGGGTGGCGGTGGCAATGCTCTGTTTTGTGATTCGTCAAATTCACGTTGCAACAATTCAAAAAGCCATATACTTGTGCACTCTCCTCCAAGTATATTTTTTAACTTTTATTGACTTTTTAAATTTTATTAAGCCTGTGGTGTAAAAAAAAATTAAAAGAGTGAATAAAAGAGTCACAAAGGGGTTGTATTTAGCCAGGGTGGCAAATGGGCTTCTCAAGGTGAATAAAGGATGTATGCCCCACATCCTAAGGCATAAATAAGTGGAAGAATAATGAAAACTCAAGGATGAACAGGCATCATGTTTCAAATGGTTTTTAAAGAACATTTTTTCAAGTTTCACTCATTTGCATTACAAAGCAAAAGGAAATGACCAGAACACAGAAGTGCCAGCTTTTTCCAATTAGGCAGCTTGCTGGACTGCACGGGCTCTACCACCCCCTGCCACCCTGGGGATAGGTGGGCGCTGGGCAGAGGGGGCAGAAGGTGCTGAGCCTGATGCCTCCCTGTACCTGTCACATTCCTGGGGGCTTTGATGTGTTTTATAGGTTATAGATGATTTCTCAACCTTTTTAACCTATGTTCCCTTCTTTAGCAGCTGTAAATATCTCACACTTTAGTGTTATTTGAAATTTCAAAATTAATTAAATATTATGACAAAAAGCAAAGCCAGGCCCCGGGACAAAGTGCTGCTTTGTTTTCGAGCTGCCTGCGTGGCCCCCACCAAGGCCCCAGAGTGTGTGCTTGCCCTCCCCTCTCCTCCCCTCGCCCCCATGAGAAGCCTTGGTTTATAAATTACAAGCCTTTTCATTTCCTCCAGGTTTTTGATGAGAGATTTGGGGATGCGGACACCAGGTGGATGCCATGCTAAGCATTTACGAGCTCGTGGTCTGGCTTCCCAGAGGGATGGGGGACTAACAAGCAGACATACCTACTTTGTTTCTAATAAAACCCACAACTACAACTCCTTACTTATTAACTAAGTATCATTTCATGGTAATAGCTACTATTTATTGGGTGCTTCCCCTGTGCCACACACCGTGTGAGATGCTTCCCACCCATTCCATAACTCAATTCTTACCACAACCCTATGAGGGAGACAGTGTCATCATCTCTGCTTTATGGCCGAGGAAACCTATGCTCAAGAGTGATCGTGTGACCTGCCCAAGGTCTCACAAGGAGAAGGCAAGGATTCAATATAGAGATCCCGGTTAGGCTGGCCCCAAAGTACAGGTCCTTGAGAAGCAGGCCATGTAACTATTTGGCAGAGCCAGGATTTGGACCCTTGCTGTTCAAGTTCAGAGCCCCCACATGTTACACCACACCTCTAATTATTAGAACAATTGATGATTGCTTGGGCATGGGTTCTGCATGGGAGCCTTGAGCCTCACTGTCCAGGGCAGTGTCCGGTCCTCCAGGCTTACTGGGTCCAGCTGGAAATCTGACCTCAGAAGTGAGGTTAGAAGGGACCAGGGCCAAATTATGCAAATAAGCAGCCTGGCATGGCCATCCCAGGAGAGGAAAACAGGATGACCCCAAAATGGTCCAAGTAGATCATTAAGAGAAATATGGCCTAAGAGGGCCAAACAGTTATCCTATATTTATAAGCAGACAACTCAAAATACATTCACGGGCATGCACACCCCTTATCCAGCTCCAAGAGAAGCTCAAAGCCAGTCCTCTTGACTCACACAAAGGCCAGGGTCCTCTGCTCCAGGAGCGCTGATGTGAAGATACAGTTGGTCTCCCAGAAATAAAGGGCCCCATAGACTAACAGGGAACAAGCTGGCAGGACTTTTTGGAGCTGTGAAGAGCAGCTCTAGACACCATCAGCCTGCGAGTGCCCACCCCAAACGTGGCATTCCTGCTTTCCTGCTGCCATTTTGGTCATCAGCCTCCCACCATAGACTATTACCTCGAGGTAATCCTCAGCCTCTTCCAGGCTGCAAACTGACTCCAAACACTGGGTCAGGATGGGCTCGAGTATCCATCATTTCTGGATTCTTCCTCCCTTGACTTCTGCAAGGTCCCGAAGCTGCTCCTATAGGCCCCCTAATACAGAAGGGAGGCTTCTGGGACGATGGAGGGGTCTCTTTCCCCTTTTCGGCATCCTCCCATTCCCCCATACATGGGGAAGCAGATTGTCCTGAGGGGTTGCTTACAACTTCTACACCCAGAAAGGCTGTCCACACACACTCTCCCGGGGAGAGGACCGCAGTTTCCATGGGTCAAATTAGAATCTAAGAAACAAATGCAAATTTAATCATGTGCCAGCTTCCTGCCACATTTAGAGTGAGATTTAAAGAAATAATAACAGTTAGACACAATTGGGTCACTGTCGCACAGATCTTCCAGCTGTTGTAAATCACTGCCTAAAATTAGCAAATACGAGTAGTTCTAGCTCCTTGCTACTCAAAGGGTGGTCCCTGGACCGGCAGCATGAGCTTCACCTGGGAGTTGTTGAAAATGTGTACACTCTCTCAGGCCCCACCCAGACCTACAGAATCCACATTTTTACAAGATCCCCAAGTGGTTTGTGCATACATTAAAGTTTGAGAGGCACTGCTCTCACTCACCCAGCATCCCTTGTTCCTGGCCAGAGTGTTTTGCCAGACTGACACCAAAGGCTTTGTGAGATGCCAGAAGCTTCTGTGGCCACAGGTTTCCATCAACAGTCCTCTTCCTCCTGCACAGGGGGCCTGACCATTTCCTGCACACTGTGGAAGGTCCCATCTGCCTTCTCAGTCCCCTGCATTCCTCTTGTCCTATACTGTCTCCCCTCATTCTACTCAAGACCTCCGTATTAGCGTCTCCGATCATGCCCCGCCCCCGACTCCCAACCTTAATAACTTTCAGGTTTACCCTTCCCCCATTACTTGCTAAATGATGTCCAGGCTCGCTAACCTGAGATGTATTGATCAATTTGTCACTCCCTCTTCATCTCACTGCACTGTCCTCCCACGACCTAGACTCCATTACCCTTCTTGGCAAATTTTTGCTCACACATTTTGTCTGCCTTCAACACCCGACCACACACCTCTGCTGTTGCAAAGCTTTGGGGTCCTTCAACACTGGCTAAAATGCTTCCTCTAAGTGGCCTTTCCGGCAGAAGGTAATGTCCTTCTCGGCAGTGCCCGTGTTTTCTTCCTTGTAACACTTGTCCCTTTCCAACTCCTATTAGAACTATTGGTATATACACCTCCTGTCCCCTGCTACAGTGAACACATTTAAAGCAGGAATTACGGCTTATCCATCTTTGCTCCTAACAAAGATAACTAACATACAGCAAGTCAAATCGCAAATTTGGGGCACATCATTCAACCTCTCCCCTTGTTTTCCTATTTTGTGTATTTATAAGAGTTATTCTTCCTGTAAAAAGTCAGATTTTACAGACTACCTTAATCCTGCCTCTGTCTTCAGAGATATAAACATAGTCACATGTGTCTTCTTTCTGCAAGAAGTGGCTGTTGTTTCCAAACAAGGGGCAGCTTTAAAAACTAGAAACGAGCTATCTGTGAAAAGGCTTTGCAAAGTCCTGTTTCATAACACAGAATGGACCCTGTCCTTTTATTCACCAGGAACTCTTCTCCCCTAGAGAAGGTGTAAGGTTACCTTTTTGGAAGGGCACTTTTTGTCTTAAGACTCAGTTTGGCTCTGTTTATGGATTCTGTCATTCAGTTGTGGTAAGAATTTTCTCAGAATTGTGATGCTACACCTCAAGTATTAAGACCATATTTAATATATAGTTAATAAATTGCTTTTATGTAAAATATCAAAATTTCTTTATTTTATTTTTTGGAGACAGAGTCTCACTCTGTTGCCCAGGCTAGAGTGCAGTGGTGCTATCTCAGCTCTGATAGCTGAGGTTGATTATCACTGCAACCTCTGCCTCCTGGGTCCAAACGATTCTCATGCCTCAGCCTCCTAAGTAGCTGGGATTACAGGCATGCGCCATCATTGCCCGGCTAATTTTTTGTGTTTTAGTAGAGACGGGGTTTCACCATGTTACCCAGGCTGGTCTGGAACTCCTGGCAATCTGCCCGCCTCGGCCTCCCAAACTGCTAGTATTACAGGTGTGAGCCACCACACCCGGCCTCAAAATTTCCTTAAACAGAGCTATCTTGGAAAATCTAGACTATCTAACGGCTGAACAGACATTCATAAATGGTTGCTGAATAATGAGTGAATGAGAACAAGTCATTTCCCCTCAGTGCCGTGATGTGTTAATCCTCAGGTCTCCACTGTATGTAAGCTAAACACTGAATTTTGAGATGAGACAAGCATGTAGTTTAAGACGAATGGCCTGATGAAAGCAGTAATTAAGAAGAGCGGTTGCTGGCCCAAGGAGGCCATGTGACGTGACTCTGAAGTAATGAGGCTGGTTTCCCGATGTGGCTGGTAAAATCCGTTTTGTTGCTGTGTAGTCACACACATTCCCGTCAGGCCTCAGTGGCAAACGTGCTGACGGAAGACTCTGTTTCCCAGACTGATTAAAGCCTGGCCAACATCTAAGCTGCCACTGAAAACTCAGGCAATTAGGAAGCAGTGGAGTGTGTCCTTGGTAGGGAAGGAGGAGCACCTACCAGACTCAGCTGCAAAGGGAGTGGCGGATGGTGCAGGTGGGAGAAATGCGATCAGATTTCTCTCATTTTGGCCAAATTTGCCAAACCTAATTTGCAGCTTAAAATCGACGGTCTGGGGCTGGGTGTAGTGGCTGTAATCCCAGCACTTTGGGAAGCCAAGGTGGGCAGATCACTTGAGGTCAGGAGTTTGAGACCAACCTGGCCAACATGGTGAAACTCTGTCTCAACTAAAAATACAAAAATTAGTCGGGTGTGGTGGTGGGCACCTCTAATCCCAGCTACTCAGGAGGCTGAGGCAGGAGAATTGCTTGAACCCAGGAGGTGGAGGTTGCAGTGAGCCAAGATCGTGCCACTGTACTCCAACCTGGGAGACAGAGCAAGACTCTGTCTTAAAAAAAAAAAAAAAAAGACAGTCTTTTTTACCATGACCCCACTGAGGAAGCTTTTGTTTTGGGGCTGTGTAGCATAGAATTACCTGTGCAAGAAGGAAAGACAGCTGCTAGAACTACCTGACGCAGGGATCATTGGTGCTCAGGTCTGTCCCTGCAGAACTGGGCTGAGCCCCATTCCTGGCCTTGGAAAACGACTAAGTGAGCTGGATCATTCTCTGTGCCTTGTAAAGATCTCAGAACATGGGGGTGCCTCATCTGCTTGAACAGTCCTGTGGAAAACTTAGAAAAACCACAGTTAGTTCACAAGCGTTAGCAGACAAAAATATCAGATTTTCAAAATCACTAAAGTCTTAATAAAATAATGAAGTGGAAAGTATTTATCTTTTTTAAAGAGAAGTCACAATGCTTACTTCTCTTTTTAAACAATGTTGTAAGCTTTAGATATTATCTTAGCAGCAGTTCTCCTGGGAAGAGCCAATAAACAAAACGCCTGTGATATTTTGTCATTGGAAATTCAGCTAGAAAAACAAAACTCAAGCAGTTTTAGTGTTTGGTCACCGAACAGACTCTGGTTTTAATTATAAACACCAGCAGTTTTGAAGATCTGTCTCTAGATGCCAAATGTATCCAGAGCTGAGGGTGGGCACCCTTGCAGAGTTTACCATAAGAAGCCTGGACAAGTGAAACACCTAGCATGTCCTACCTATAACTGACTACTGTACTACCGAATGGAAGTTCTGGCTAATTAATTTGGAATTGTTTCCCTTAAAGCCTTAATAGAATGAAAATCAGCTAAATTAACAGCTAGAGAAACAGTCACAACTTAATTACTTCCCACTGTTCCCAATTAAGTTGGAAACCTTAGGTGCAGTAACCACCAACATCACAAATTACGAATCTTTGCCAGAGGTGAATGCCTTCAGTTTTTCTTAGACCCATCAACAGCCTTTGCTAACAGAATTAGGTAACTGTATGTATGCAGAAAAATGTAGTAAAGTAAGCCATTTAAAAGCATTAATTGATTCAATGACACATTTCATGCCAAAGGCTAGGTGCAGGTAAGACTCGAAATATGGGGCTCACATGGCAGACCTCCACATAAGAAGAAAGCAATGACTTGTTTATAATTTCCATTCCAAGCACACTTGAGGAATCATTGCCTTCTGAAATCAAAGAGAAAAACGATCAGACTGGCCAATCACGCTGAACCCTTTGGCTCTTCTGCCATTGTTGGTAGCTTTGGGTTACTGAGGTCAAACTAACTATGATGTCAATATTTACAAACCAGTTTCCAAAAACTGATTTGTAAATTAGGATTGCTCTCCAATCCCTAAGAGAGGCATCATCTTAAGGGAAAAAGACAGAACCTTTGTTCTAGTAAGTATATCTCGATGTCCATTAAAAAGCTATCAACAGACTGCAGTTAGTTTCTGATTTTGGTGGCTCTAGGAAGGCTCTAATGCCCCAACCCCATTCCTTCCCAATTTTGGTACCTATCCAAAATTGTGCTATTGTAGCTGCATGGCTTTGGACTTGGGCTGACATTCCTATTAAAGATGCCCTGGAGGAGAGACACTTGGCTATTACTTCCTATGAAGGACCTAAGCAGGCCTGGCACTATGGAAACTATAAAAGTGAGTGAGGTCAGTTTCTGAATCTGATTTTGCCATCCAGCCTGCCCCACGCATCTTTCAGTAAAGCTCCTTTATTCCCATCTTGAGTCCCAGGGCTTTCATATATATCCTTCCTTTATCACATCATTGAAGATCTTTGGTTTTACAAAGATATAAGTGACTGATACAAGTTTGGTGTGTTAGTCCTCCAAAGGACTTTTGTATTTATCAAGATCCAAAGCCTGAACATGGAAAACCAAAGGAGTTTCAGGGAGCAGCCAGCTACATGCCCAAAACTGTTTCCTTTTTGTCTGTAAGTAGATTTTGCCCAGGTAGCCTTTGGGAGCTGGTCCCTAATGATGACCCCCAGTGAACACCTGGTATTCTCACTCTTGTGTAGTCCTGTGTAGTCCCACAGGGCTGGCCTGTGGAGAGCATACTTTGTTTGATTTCAGTTCTTTTACACTTATTGAGGGTTGTCTTATGATCTAGTGAATGATTTATCCTGAAAAATGTTCCATGTATACTTGAGAATAATATATTCTGCTGTTGTTAAGTGTTCTATAGATGTATGTTGTATCTAACAGATGATAGTGTAGTTCAAGTCTTCTATTTCCTCATTGGTTTTCTGTGTAGTTGTTCTGGCCCATGATTTGATGTAACCGATAGAAGATGTGAAGACCTGACTAGAACAAAAAGGCCGAGTAAGAGGGAACTCCTTCTGCCTGAGTGTTCCAGCTAGGATATTGGTCTTTTCCTGCCGTTGAGCTTGAACTGAAACACTGGCTCTTGGGTCTCAAGCCTGCTGATGTTCAGATTGTAACTTACGTAATTTGACTCTCCTGGAGCTCAGGCCTTTGGGCTCAAACTGGAACTACAGCATTGTCTCTCCTGGGTCTCCAGCTTGCTGACTGCAGATCTTGAAACTTTTCAGCTTACATAATCATGTGAGCCAATTCCTTGCAACACACACACACACACACACACACACACACACACACACACTCACTATTGGTCCTGTTTCTCTTAAGAATCCTAATTCAGAAGGTGTTAGAGGGACATTCAGGGATTTTTCTTGAGAACCCAACCCTAATTCAGGAGGTGTTAGAGTGACATTCTGGGATTTTTGAACCAAACATTAAGATGGCATGGCACACAACAGGAAGCTGCATATCATAACACAGCAGTGACTATTGCACGTTTAGGAGTCCTGAGTGACCATACCAGAAGTCTAGCTAGCCTGCTGACAGAGCACAAGGGGAAGAAGAGAATCCACCACTGCATGGAGAGGGAAAAGACCCAGATATGCTGGTGTTCTAGTTGAGCCTCTAGATGACTCTGCCTATAGCTAATGTCCGCTGGATCCAGATGTTTATGAAAGTCTACCCCTGGACCCTATAGGTTCATGAATGGTCCCCACCAACCATATGTATAAGTAGATATGCCTGTGTTTTCCTTAAATAAGTCTTAGTTGGCTTTCTTGTAACTTACAAGCAAGAGTCTTGCTCCTAATAGGATAAGTAAAGAACTCAAGTTATTTTGGACTTACTCTGTTTGAATATACTGTATTTTAATTCTGGCTTAATTCTAGGACTGAACTATGTAGATCATGGCTTTTAAAGCATTACAATGAGCATTTGCTTAATACATACATTGACTTTAATCCTGGTAGAAAAAATCCTACAAGGTAAATGTAGAATTTACCTGTCTTAGATGCTGAAATGAACATTTGCATGTAGGAAGTTTATTGGGAATGCTCTCTAAAACAACACTGTAAAAAACAAAACAAAAACAAAAACAGGATGGGGCAGAGAGAGAGGTTGAACACCTGTGCAGTCACAACAAAGGTCACAACAGATCCCACAGAAGCTCTAGAGCTGGGATAACTTCAGAATTGCCCTGACCTGAGATGAGACTGTTGAGCCTTTGAATCCTTGAATCAGCTCAGGCACTCTGGGGACGTATGTAACCTTGGGTGAGGTAGGTCCCTCAGCCATGGCAGCACCCAGGAAAGGCCTCAGTTTTAAGCCATCACAGTCAATACCCTCAACAGCTAGGGCAATGAATATCATGATCAAGAAGGGGCATCTGGGCAGTGTGCCCCATCCTCCATAACAGTCCTTATTCATTTTACAGCCTGGATCTAAATCCTAGTCTTTCTGGCTCCAAAGTCCTGATCATCTCCACTGCATGTCCTTGTTACCACCACTGTCAGGTTGGTGACCCATTCTGGGAAAGCTAAGATCCTGTCATTCTGTCCACCTTCAACTGCAAGTATGCTTCTATATTAGTCTGTTCTCACACTGTTAATAAAGACATATCCAAGACTGGGTAATTAATTAAGGAAAGAGCTTTAATAGACTCACAGTTTCACACAGCTGGGGAGGCTTCATCATGGCAGAAGGAAAAAAGAAGCAAAGGCACGGCTTACATGGCAGCAGGCAAGAAAGAGCATGTGCAGGGGAACTGCCTTCATAAAACCATCAGATCTCATGAGACTTATTCACTACCATGAGAACAGCACGGGAAAGACCTACCCCCATGATTCAGTTACCTCCTACCAAGTCCCTCCCATGACAGATGGGAATTGTGGGAGCTACAATTCAAGATGAGATTTGGGTGGGGACACCGCCAAACCATATCAGCTTCCATCACACTCACAGCTAGAGTTCATAGCTGGAAGGCAGATTCCACCAAGTAGAAAGATGTAGCTACTACTGACAAATACTAGTACATCTCACAGTTCCCAGGTAGCCTATTAAGAAATGGCTTATGTTGAGTAGAAATTTACAAACAAAATGATGAGGGGGAAAAAAAACTCCACAACTTCATAGGAATCTCCAGCGATACCAAGCACAAATAAACAGAAAATGTTATTTCACTTTGCCAACTAGCTCAGACAGAATTTAAGGAGGAAAAGTTATTAGTTAAGCTTGAGAGGAAACTGGCAAGAAATGTATATGACCTGAGGCATCCTTGTTCAAGAGCAGAACTGAATGTCCTTTCAATTCACTTGCTTATGACGCAGGATACCCCTCTCCTGACCCTACTCCACCCCTACTCTCAAGATCTATTTCTCTTCTTTTTTTCTCCACCAGCTCCATGACCCACCTCATACACAGAATTTGGCATCTTGTGCAGTGCCATGCTGGACATTGTGGCTGTGTCTGCTCAGTCCTTCTTGCTGGGATCTGCTTCTCTGTCCGCTCCAGCCACATGGTTCCAGTGAGGACCCTGGCCATCTGCCCTCAGAGGTGCACACTTGACCCAGCTTGTGATGGTTAATACTGAGTGTCAACTTGATTGGACTGAGGGATACAAAATATTAATCCTGGGTGTGTCTATGTGGGTGTTGCCAAAGGAGATTAACATTTGAGTCAGTGGGCTGGGGAAGGCAGATCCACCCTCAATCTGGTGGGCACTATCTAACCAGCTTTCAGAGAATATAAAGCAGACAGAAAAACATGAAAAGGAGAGATGGGCCGAGCCTCCCAGCCTACATCTTTCTCCCATCCTGGATCCTTCCTGCCCTCGAACATCGGACTCCAAGTTCTTCAGTTTTGGGACTTGGACTGGCTCTCCTTGCTCCTCAGCTTGCAGCCTATCATGGGACCTTGTGGTTGGGTAAGTTAATACTTAATAACCCCTCCTTTAATTTGCTTGCTTAAACTCATATATATATGAGTATATATATATATACACACACACACACATATATATACACACACACATATATGTATATATATATACACATATATATATACACATATATATATTTCCTATTAGTTCTGTCCCTCTAAGAGAATCCTGACTAATACACAGCCCTTCTGTAGAATGTTTTGGTGTGCAACTAAGGAAAGAGATGCAGCTCCTCTTTGATAGCAAAGATTGAGAATTAAAGGCAGTGTATGAAAAATAAAAACAAAAATCTGATGCCAACACATAGAGAAAGGGAGAGGTGAGACAGAGTGCTAGTGGCATGCCAGTCCCTGGTTCTAGATGTCCCCAGATCAACCACATCCCTACCCCCTTGGAGACTGGTTATGTGAGCCTCAAATATCTGCCCCTTTGCCAAAGATAATCAGAGTTGGATTTCTGTCCTCAGAGTTCTATTACACTGCAGATACCTAAAAATAAGTGGAGCCCTTTGTCCCCAGGCAACAGGATTCTTAAACAAGGAATGTGGGTATCATCCTTAAGATCCCCGAAGAAAACCCCTACTGTTTCTTTCATAGCCTTTATTCAATATTTAAGTGTATTAGTCCAATTTCACACTGCTGATAAAGACATAACCGAGACTGGGCAATTTACAAAAGAAAGAGATTTAATGGACTTATACTTCCTCATGGCTAGGGAGGACTCACAATCATGGTGGAAGGCAAGGAGGAGCAAGTCACATCTTACATGGATGGTAGCAGGCAAAGACAGAGAGCTTGTGTAGGGGAACTCCTCTTTATAAAACCATCAGATGTCATGAGACTTGTTCACTATCACGAGAACAGCACGGTAAATACTTCCCCCCATGATTCAGTTACCTCCCATGGGGTCCCTCCCACAACCCGTGGGGATTCAAGATGAGATTTGGGTGGGGACACAGACAAACCATATCATTCTGCCCCTGGCACATCCCAAATCTCATGTCCTCACATTTCAAAACCAATCATGCTGTCCTAACAGTTCCCCAAAGTCTTAACTCATTTTAGCATTAACTCAAAAGTCCACAAAGTCTCATCTGAGGGAAGGCAAGTCCCTTCCACCTATCAGTCTGTAAAATAAAAAATGAGTTAGTTACTTCCTAAATACAATGGGGATATAGGCAGTGGGTAAATACACCCATTCCAAATGGGAGAGATTGGCCAAAACAAAGAGGCTACAGTACCCATGCAAGTCCAAAATCCAGCGGGGCAGTCAGATCTTAAAGCTACAAAATGATCTCCTTTGACTCCATATCTCAAATCCAGGTCATGCCAATGCAAGAGGTGGGTTCCCATGGTCTTGGGCAGCTCCACCCCTGTGGCTTTGCAGGGTACAGCCTCCCTCCTGGCTGCTTTCATGGGCTGGCATTGAGTGACTGCATCTTTTCCAGGCAAACAGTGCAAGCTATTGGTGAATCTACCATTCTGGGGTGTGGAGGATGGTAGCCCTCTTACAGCCCCAGTGGGGACTCTGTATGGGGGCTCTGACCCCATATTTCCCTTCTGCACTGCCCCACCAGAGATTCTCCATGGTGGTCCCACCCCTGCAGCAAACTTCTGCCTGAGCATCCAGGCATTTCCATACATCTTCTGAAATCTAGGTGGAGGTTCCCAAACCCCAATTCTTGACTTCTGTGCACTTGCAGGCTCAACACCACATGGAAGCTGCCAAGGGCTGGGGATTGCAGTCTCTGAAGCCATGGGTTGAGCTCTATGTTGGCCCCTTTCAGCCACAGCTGCAGCAGCTGGGACATAGGGCACCAAGTCCTTAGGCTGCACACAGCATGGAGATGCTGGGCCCAGCCTACAAACCCACTTTTTCCTCCTAGGCCTCCAGGCCTGTGATGGGAGGTGCTGCTGTGAAGACCTCTGACATGCCCTGGAGACATTTCCCCATTGTCTTGGGGATTAACCTTTGGCTTCTCATTACTTATGCAAATTTCTGCAGCCGGCGTGAATTTCTCCTCAGAAAAATGGGATTTTCTTTTCTATCGCATTGTCAGGCTGCAAATTTTCTGAACTTTTATGCTCTGGTTCCCTTTTAAAACTCAATGCCTTTAACAGCACCCAAGTCACCTCTCGAATGCTTTGCTGCTTAGAAATTTCTTCCGCCAAAGGTTGCAGTGAGCCAAGATCATGCCACTGCACTCCAGCCTGGCAACAGAGCAAGACTTGGTCTCAAAAAAAAAAAGAAAGAAAAAAAGAAATTTCTTCCGCCAGATACTCTCAAGTTCAAAATTTCACAAATCTCTAGGGCAGGGGCAAAATGCTACCAGTCGCTTTGCTAAAACATAACAAGAGTCACTTTTGCTCCAGTTCCCAACAAGTTCCTCCTCTCCATCTGAGACCACCTTAGCCTGGATTTCATTGTCATATCGTTATCAGCATTTTGGTCAAAGCCATTCAACAAGCCTCTAGGAAGTTCCAAACTTTCCCACATTTTCCTGTCTTCTTCTGAGCCCTCCAAACTGTTCCAGCCTCTCCCCATTGCCCAGTTCCAAAGTCCATTTCCACATTTTTGGGTATCTTTTCAGCAGTACTCCACTCTACTGGTACCAAAAATTTACTGTATTAGTCTGTTTTCTTGCTGCTGATAAAGACATACCCAAGAATGGACAATTTACAAAAGAAAGAGGTTTAATGGACTTACAGTGCCACATGGCTGGGGAGGACTCACAATAATGGCAGAAGGCCAGGAGAAGCATGTCATTTCTTACATGGATGGCAGCAGATTAAGAGAGAAAGCTTGTGCAGAGAAACTCCTCTTTATGAAACCATCTGATCTCATGAGACCTATTCCCTATCACAAGAACAGCATGGGAAAGATTTGCCCCCATGATTCAATTACCTCCCACCGGGTCCCTCCCACAACACGTGGGAACTCAAGATGAGATTAGAGTGGGGACACAGCCAAACCATATCATTGAGTAACCTGGAGATGATGTATTTCCTTACTTTTATCTTAGCCAACATGTATTTCAAGCCTCCTCTCTAGAATGGAACCCTGATTCTCCACCATGTGTTGTCACTGGGTAGGCTTAAAAAGTACTACTAATACCTGAGAAGCCCTTGTTTGCTTGAGCCATGGAGATAACTGTCCCTCGGCGTCACTCCCCTGAACTGAACTCTGAGTTTTCCTGTAGAAGATTCTCTGATTCAATGCCTACACTGCCCATGACAGAAACTCAGGGGAGAGTGGCAATAAAATCACGGAATTAGCCGACAATAGAAAACAGATCGGCACTCTTCAGATAACCAGTCTCCTTCTTTTACTTAAACACAGAGATTTTATCATCCTGTGGCTTTTTCTTCCCAAGCTTAGGAGTCACAACACATTTAAGCATTCTGCTTGGGTTTTATTTTTATTTTTTCCATGGGTCACAAGAACTTTGAATGAATGCATAGGCTTAATCTTCATCCTTTCTTTTTGTATCATATTTTTCCATCTTCTTGGTATCTCTTTGGATACTTCATTCTACCTCAAAACCTAGAGCCCAAACCTCAAACTGATACATGGGTGAGGCCTTGAGCTGTGACAAGTGGAGTGGGGAGGTATTTCTCAACTCTTATATGCCAGGCCATGAATACATCCAAGTATCAAGTTTGGGTTTAAAATAACATGGTGACCTTTCTCTCTACTCTTCTAGGACTTTCTGAGTCAAAATACGTGCCCAGGGCTTCTCGGTAGTCTCTCCGGACATGAGAGCTACTTTCTCTGTTCATAAAATGAGGGGAGAGGGTGGTCAAGAGGGACTTGCTCATACCCAACACGGTGCCCGTGTCTCTGATGCTCTGACAAGGTTATCTGTCCAGGACCAAAACTCCTGCCTTGTTCTGGAGGCCTGTGTAAGGTCCAGGGTTTCTCTGGGAACTCTTTGAAGATTTTTGAAGTGATATATTGGGAGCGTCTGAGGGGGTCCCTCATTCTTTGGGGGCTCACCAGAGTTAGAATAGTTAGATAGACCTGTTAGGGCCAGCTGTGATCCCAGTGACCACATTCACTCATAATCTCCATTTGGTTGGGCATTTCTGTTATGTCTTTGAGTATCCTTTCTGTGACAGAGCTAGGCCCTTCCTTGCTTCAAGGAAGAAAGGTTTGGGGAGCATGAAGAAGATGCAGGTTTCCACAACCCCCTGATCTTCTGCACCTCTACTGGTTTCCTCCACCCATAGGGGTGAGGAGAGTCACAGCTGCCAAGAAATTGAAGATGGTTCGCAGGGAAGGCTGTGGGCGGCGGGGCGGGGCAGGTGGGGCAGGGCTTTGGCTTTGGCAGCAACCTGACAATTATAGGACTCAATCTTGGTAAATGCAGTCAGCAGAGAATCAGGGCTGGTTTCAGTGTGTTGAGTCCAGTAGGCTTCCAGGAGGTTAAAAATGTCTGAGGCATGTGTTTGACAACCATTAACAAACCTAAAACAACAAAACCCTTTAGAGACACAAGAGAAAGGAACAATGTGACCAGTGACATTGTCAACTTCCCAAACACTCCTGGTTCAGAAGAGCGGGGAGAAATGCAGTCTATTTTAGGGGCTTTATCAGTGACATTAAAAAAACAGTAATACGTTTGATATTTCACTTCAATTATTTATCTAAGGAGCCCCTGGGTATGTACAGATATGGAACCATTGGTTGCACAGTAGCCCAGAAGACAGTGTGGGATGCGGGGCCCTGGGAGCTGGGAATTCCTTCTTCCTTGTTCTGACCCCTGCAACTGCTGCCAGAAAGGTTTATGAACCTCATCATTTATTATGTGACTTTTCTATATTTGGAAACACTTTGGGGGAAAATTTTCCACACTTAGAAAGTCATTACCCGAGTCTCCAGTACATACATTTTTCCACGCCCTTCTTTACACACGGAAAGGTTTATCATTAAGAACGTTCATTTTAAATGCAGTTGAAGCAGAGAGACACAGAGATGATCCCCGCTCCCCAGAGGTTCTGGTCCCTAGCAAGTGGCACACTCTGCTCCTCCCTCCTACGGGTCATTCGTGGTGGCTTTTGGAAGGCTGGATGGAGGTGGGGTGTGGGCAGCTTTTTCAGAGATGGAGTAAGTATCCTCTGTGCTTCTATGAGGAAGAGCTTGGCTCAGGCTCTGAAAGGCTTCTATCCTTTCCTCCCTCATGCTGGAAATGAGCAAGTCACATAAGCAAGTCAAGAAGGGTGTATTAGTCCCTTTTCACGCTGCTATAAAGAACTGCCTGAGACTGGATAATTCATAAAGGGAAGAGTTTTAATTGACTCACAGTTCAGCATGGTTGGGGAGGCCTCAGGAAAGTTACAATCATGGCAGAAGGCGAAGGGGAAGCAAGGTACTTTCTTCAGAAGGCGGCAGGAATGAGAAGGAATTCAGGAGGAACTACCAAACACTTATAAAATCATCAGATCTCATGAGAACTCACTATCACAAGAAGAGCATGGGAAAACCACCCCCATGATTCAATTACCTCCACCTGGTCTCTCCCTTGACATGTGGAGCTTATGAGAATTATGGGGATTATAATTCAAGACGAGATTTGGGTGGGGACACAAGGCCTAACCATATCAAGGGGCTAACACGGTGAAACCCCGTCTCTACTAAAAAAATACAAAAAATTAGCCGGGCGGGGTGGTGGGAGCCTGTAGTCCCACCTACTCGGGTGGCTGAGGCAGGAGAATGGCGTGAACCCGGGAGGCGGAGGTTGCAGTGAGCTGAGATTGCGCCACTGCACCCCAGCCTGGGCGACAGAGCGAGACTCCATCTCAAAAAAAAAAAAGTACAATTATTTCCTCTCTTCTTGTGACAAAAGCAGAACCTGTTGATTTCAGGAATATACAGGTAAGAAAAGGCAAAGGCACCTAAAGTTCCATCATCTTAGGGAAAATCACTATTACCACCCAACTTTCATCTACGCATGTATAATAATGAAAGTAGTAACTTACTGAGGGCCCAGCATGGGTCAGGAGATGGCTGTGTGGTTTATATCCACCATTCCACCTAACCCACACAACCGGTCTGCTGGTCACTCCACTGGGTCCCAGCATGGTGTGTGGATGGAGTGAGGGCTCCAGAGCCAGGCTGCGCGGTTCCGAGCCCCACTCTGCCACTCATGAGTGTGTGATCTCCAGCAAGCTGGTTAGCATCTGTGCCTCAGGTCCTCACCTGTCAAATGGGGGTAATAACATCACAGGTGTCACATGGATTGTCAGGCGGATTAAATGAGTAAATAGGTGTAAAATACTTACTGCTTGGTACTCACAAGTGCTCAACTCAGCAGAGTCACCTATTGTTTCCTTTGTAGAAATATGGAAGCATATTCAGAGAAGTCAGTGACTTAGTTGAGATCCCACAAGCATTAACTGACAAAGCCAGATTTGAAACTTAAATCTCTTCTGAGTCCAGATCCTTTATGATAGAATATACAAGAGAGGCAGAGAAAAAAAATCAGCGTTCCCCCGCTCCTTAACATTATTCTTTAAGTTGCATACGTCTTCTGCTCACTGTATAATACTCCAGCCCCAGATGTGCCCTTGACTGAGTCTTAGCCAGTGGGTAGAGACCTAGAGGAGTTAGCAAAGGCTCAGCTTTGTTTAGTGCAGTGCCGTCAAGCACGGGAACCCCTGGGCCTCTCACTGACAGGCAGATTCATTTCTAACAAGTCCCCAAGTGAGTTGATGCTGCTGGTCTGAGAACCACACTGCAGAGAGGCTTTGGGGAATTCTGGCCAGTGGATCTGCTTTCGCTGGGTCCTTCCTGCTACCGCCTCTTTGGTTTACACAGTTGCCTTCCATCTTCCCTTGTGTCCCGAGTCTGGAATTCAGAGTCCGTCGGTACCATGCATCACAGCCTCCGAATTCCGGAGGTAGGTTCCTCGGCTGCAGCCCGGGTGGACTCACCTGGGGCCCACCCACCTGGGGGTGCCAGGTCACATGTCCCAGTCACCAGTGTCAGCTCTGGGGGTTCTGCACAAACACTGCTAGGGTTGCTGCTGATCCTGCCTGTCTGAAACACTTCAGGGGAGGTGTGTTTAGGATTCAAAAGAAAAGAAAGATTCACCCTGGAGTCAAGCCAGCGCTGGGGGTGGTCGGGAGCATAGGAGGGTGTGAGGCCACAGCTTGGTAAGGGATCATCCACCTCCCACCAGCAAGCGCATGGCGTCAAGTCCTTCCGTTCTAAAACCTCTGGGGTCCTCAGCACTACAAACCACTCTTCCCATCTAGTGCCCTCTGGGAGCCCATCCCTCAGACAGGACATCCTTCAGAATGTAAGGGAGGTCACCTTTGACACCCTCTGCGGAAACTCCAGGTAGTGGCGACCGAGTATGAGAGACAAACTGAGAATTCTGAGTGTGGCAATCAGAGTGCGCATCGTGTGAGTGGAATAGCCCCAGCTGCCCAAACCCCTAACATGAAGGAAAATTGTCTTAAAAAGATCTTTCACTGTGATTTTTCCATGACGCGACCAGATTTTCACTCAGTTGTCTGTCCCAACAGATACCAGTAGGTCCTGACAAAACCTAAATTATGGGGAGAGAGACCCTGGGAATTAGGAATTTCTTCTTGCCTTCTTCCTCAGGACACTCTGTTTCTACAGAGGCGATATCTGTGAGGGCTGGTTCGGTTTGCTGCTATTTTCGACATTTTAGAATGAGTTTCCCTCACTTCTGGGGATTTTCCATGGGGACATAAATCTCTAAGCCTCGTTCTAGCAAAGCGTCCTCATTGCTACCTCAATTGGGACAAGTGAAATATTTGGAAATTCCCATGGCCTTGGCCAAGACCTTGAAAGGGCGGGTTTTAAAAAGTTCTAGATTCCCTTCTTTCCATGGCAGCCAAGGGCACATTTCCCTGGCACAGCCGGTCCCCCTGGAAAAAGCAAGCCCCTGGATTGGAGGCCCCTGGAAGCCTGCCTATGTAGGCCCAAATGTAGCATGAGAATACTCAATGTACGCAAATAAGCAGAACAGGAAACTCGTTTATTAAGCTAAGCCTCCCAGTGTTGGGGGAAACTTCCTGTTATCAGACATCTGAGAACGGGGTCAGGCCTAGTCCCTCCAGCCCTTGTGACAAGGACCCTGGCTCAGAACCAGAAATCTGCCTGCTGGGCCTGCCATAGCAGGAACAGGGCTGATTGATAGGAGGCAAGCTTGGCCTTTCATGTCAGGTCTGTCCCTTCCTGGCCGTGTGACCTCTTGGAGCCAATGTTTCTTTAAAATGGGGACAAGGATACCTCATGGGGTATTGCAAGAGTAGGGCAACGTATTTAAAAGTGATTTGAAAGCTGTCAAGTGTTAGTCCATGGATAATATCTGGGTTTATTATGAAGATTACACTAAATAAGAAACATACATACACACAGTAGTGTTCTGGTAAATGTTTAACAACTGGCTTTCTAGAGGGGAAAATGCCCCGGTGTTTAGTATTTGTCCATTTCCATGCTGTAACATTCCCACCAGGGCTCATTTCAAAGTACTAGTGTGATGTCACTGAATGTCAAGTTGAGAAGAAAGGTACAGAGTTGACCCCTCTAGGCTGGTGTGAGCCAGCAGAAGCACACCACTGTTCCTATATTTCACTTCCTCTTATATAAAGCACTTAGCACACTGCCTGGAAAACAGGGGTGTTGACCTCCTCGTCCTTCTCTTCTATTTTCATTAGCTCGAGGTTCACCAGCAGATAGGGAAATGGCAGCCCCACCCTGTCCTGCTGAATCTGAATCTCCGGATGGTGTGTGTTTTAAAAGCTCCCCGGGGTGATTCTGCTACGCGGCCCTGAACAGGAACCGCAGCACCACGCGGCGGGCTCCCTGGGAGCAGTGACAGGGTCCTGCTTGTGTTTGCATCCCCAGTCCCAAAACAGGGCCCGACCCATTTGGTGCTTTCCTAAATGAAGTGATGGAAACTCATTATCTGGAGCTAAAATGAAAGGGGTCAGACCTGCGGAGAAGAGCGAGGAGAACAGGCCCCACCGATGGCCACGCACCTGCTGGTTTCTCTCCACTCTTCCGCAAGTCACCCCCATTGGCCTGGGCTGTCCCCATCACCACCAGCCAGGCTGGTTCTGCAGATGCCCCCTCAGTCCTCTCTGCACAGTTCATCCTGTGGGGCCTGTGCCCACTCACTCCATCTCTTTGAGTTCTCCCCTTTTGATCCTTGGAGCCCAGGGCCCTTTCCTGACCCCTTTCTCTTATTACTGCATCTGTGGAGCTCCTCAAGAGCCACCCAGGACAGATGTGTCAGACGCAGACAAGGATGGGGGCTGTGAGTGCCTGTGTGCCTCTCCCCGCAATTTCCTCCTGCCCCTGCTGCCTTTTCCTGGGAGCTCTGCCCCTAGTACAGTGTGTGTCCCTAAGAGCCCTCAGTATATGTTCTTTGAATAAAGAAAAACAAGCTACTGGGAAGGGATAACAGGAAGGGAGGAGAGGAAGGCATTATAGGTGAATTAATTACTCCAGGAAAGACCAGAAGTAATTGGTGCTTTCTTGGCCTGAGTATAATAGCAAAGGAAATTTGATTTTTAAGCCAAAAGTGTTCACGTCTCCATCCATCACGGCATATATATATCCCACCCATTTTTATGTTCTCTCTCAATCCTGCATGCCAATATAAACACCAGCTTCTTGCCTTTCTCAAGGTAACCCAGAGAAAATGAGAAGATAAATCCAAGGGGTAGAAAAAAATTCCTAAGTCATCTGTGTTAGGTACAAACACAATGACACAATTTTCCCAACTACTAGGTATAACAATTGTACTTTGGAGGAGAAGGGAAGAGCTTACATGAAACGGACTAGCGTAGAAAAATCCAGCTTTACGTGGTCCTGATGGCAGCATGCCTGAGCTGAAACATACCCTCAGACCAAGTGTGTCTTTTCTGATTTAAAGAAAAAGAGGAAGGGAATTACACCTAAAATAGCCTTTTGGACAGTGTGCTCAGCGCATAAGCAGTAATCTGCACACAGCCCTGTGAATATCTTTTTACCCCATCTTGAAGATAAGGTAAACACACAGAGCCTTAGTTAACATGCCAGGCACACACAATCAGTGAATAGCAGAGACAAAACTAACACAGGTCTCCTGATGGCAGAGCCTGTGGCTCTTTCAGCCATGGACCTAGGTTCCAGACGTGGCTACTGCCATCGCTTTACAGCAAGTCCTCCAAAACAGATCCTAGCATTAGAGGTGACAGGAGCACAGAGGGAGGGAAGCACTTTTCCTTTTCCTTTCTTCTAATGCCCTCCTTCATGGAAGTGAAGCACAAGAAGAGACAGAAGGGAGGGACAGTGTTTCCAGCAGGGAAAAGGTGACCAGGGACCAGACAGAAATTCTTCAATTCACAGCTGTAGAGTCTACAGGCTCAAGACACCCAGAGGAATGATGCTAGCTCTTAATAAATAAATAAATAAAGCTTAGAGGAAATAAATGATTAAATTAAAATTAGAAGTATTACCTATACTTGGAATTCATCCCGTTGCCTCTGGATTCTGTCTCTGTTAATCTGTTCCTATGAGTCTTGCCCAACTTCTGCCCCAACCAACCTCAGCTAAAGTCCTGGAAGGGAGGGAGTGGGTGTTATTCAACTTAGAACCCTTAGGACCTTGCAGAAAGAGTTGCTGGCAGAGAGTATATTAAAAGAAAAAAAAAGTCAAACTAGATTTTCTTTCTGCTACCTTTTTCTCAGGGTAACTTTTCTGCATCTTTCAACTAACTCTCATCCCAGGTTCCCCCTTTCCTCTCGGCTAAGCGCCTTCAACTGGTGCCTCCCCATCTCCTGCTTATCTGCAGGTGATAACAGAGTTTCAGCACTCGCAGAATTGTATTAAAATAATATGTTATTCTCTGAGTCAGAATAGACATTCTTTAGGGCAGGAACAGTTTATTATTACGTTTTGTACCCTAGCATAGTGCCTGACACATGGGAAAGGCTTATTCAACATCCATTAAATAGAATTAAATCTGGCAAAGACTGGTGAAAAAGTGGGTGTCTAATATCTGAAATCTGTAGTCACTGCATGCTTGAGCAAAAAGTCCCTTGAGGACAGAAATCACCATGTCAAACTAGTTGTCAAATATGGTTCTAAATGCAATAGAACTGGCTTAGTTCCTAACACCGGGATTTGTGTATTTTTAGGAGTTGAGTATCCATTCAAAGCATCATCAGTTGAAATCGCCCTGGAATCACCTGTGACTAAACAAGGGAAATGAGTATAGACTATAAAGTGTGATAAACTCACAGCCTTATTGAGAGAAAAGAACAAAACAAAACATACAGCATCCGCTCTGAGGTGAGCTCTACATGGGCAGAGTTCCTGTAGAGAGAGGTAAGTAGGCAGCTTCCACACCTTCTGCCCAAATCACAGCATTACAGAAAGCCAGAGCTGAATGTTGGGCTCTGCCTGTTTCTTTACTGCAGGGCTTCTTGGAGACTTTAGTTATCTAAAGCCCAGGGCGGCTCTTCATGGAGGGTGTCTTAGTCCATTTTGTGTTGCTATAAAGAAACACCTGAGGCTGGGTGATTCATAACAAAAAGGAGTTTATTTGCCTCTGCAGTTCTGCAGGCTGTACAGGAAGCATGGCACTGGCATATGCATCTGGTGAGGACTTTAGGCTGCTTCTACTCGTGATGGAAAGCAAAGGGGGACAGGCACGGTGGCTCACTCCTGTAATCCCAGCACTTTGGGAGGCCAAGGTGGGTGAATTATTTGAGCCCAGGAATTTGAGACCAGCCTGGGCAACAAAGTGAAACCCTGTCTGTTTAAAAAAAAAAAAAGAAAGAAAAAAAGAAAGTGAAGGGGAGCCTGTGTGTGAAGAGAACATGTGGTGAGAGAGAAAGCAAAAGAGAGAGGGGAGGTGCCAGGCTCTTTCTAAACAACAGCTCTCTTGGGAACTAACAGAGTGAGAACTCACTCACCCCTGAGGGAGGCCATTAATCTATTTAGGAGGGATCCACTGCCATGACCCAAACACCTCCCATTAGGTTCCACCTCCAACATTTGGATCAAATTTCACAATGAGATTTGCTGGGGACAATTATCCAAACCATAGCAAAGGGACAGAGCGCACTTGGTTTCTCACACTACTTTGGCCATAGAGTCTCTTGTTAGTAGAAATGCTGTTAACACCATCTGGGTAATGCTGCACCACATCACGATCTGCCCTTCATGAAATTCAATTCTGCAAACACTGCGTGACCATCTCTTCACTATGCCGAAGGAGATGTTCTAGGTTGTAGGAATGGCCACCAAGAATGAGGGACAGTTTCTGCCCTCATGTAGCTTTTGGTCTCACATGGGAAATCAGAAGAGGCTGAATCAGAGAAGAGACAGAGGACAAACCAGGATGAAGGGAAGAGCATGCAAATACCCTAAGCAAGGCCAAAAGTGGTGTTGCAGTGTAAGGGGAAGATGCAGAGTACCTGGCTTAGAGGTGGATGTGGGACCTGTAAGAAATCTCACGAAGGGGTGGTCTTGAGGAGGCAGGATTTCCACAGCAGATGTGAGGTAGAGTAAAGCAGGGAGAGCACCAGAAGGGCAGCAGGAGAAAAGACAGATGGGGAGGGCAGGCTGCAGTGTGGAAAGGGCGGTCAGGAACCACTCCTTGGGCATAAGGTACCAACAAGGAGTGGTGTGATGGGGAGGAATCTTGGGAAGGTGGTTTGGAGTCACATTATGAATGTCACAGCAAAGAGTATGTATTTCATGCAGAACTCCAGAAGGTCTTTAATCAGAGGAGTCACATTTTAGACCACAGAGGCTTCTTAATGCCTGCCCTTATATGATCTGTTAGTTTACAAATAATTCTCTAAGGAGATGACTTATTTTGACACAATGTGACATAGAGTGAAAGCATATCCAGTTTAATTATTTTGTCAGTCTATTATCTTTGAAATGATAAAATATATGCAGAAATATATTTTGTAATAGTTAGTGACTAAGTGAAATCTACTGTATTAATTACCTACTGCTTTATAATGCAGTGCTATGATACCGTTAGCAACTTAAAAACCACACACATTTATTATCTCATGGTTTCTGAGGGAGAGGAATCCAGGCACAGATGAGCCAGGCCTAACTTCAGGGTCTATCACAGAGCTGCAGTCAAGATGTCAGCCTGGGCTAAGGTCTCATCTGAAGGCCCATCTGGGTTTGCCCCCAAGCTCAGGTGTTTGTTGGCAGGATTTGGTTCCTTTAGTGTTGCTGGGCCACCTGACTTCCTCAGCTCCTTGCTTCCTTCAGGGCCATGGGGACAGTTGGCCCAAGGCCATCCCTAGTTCCTGACCACATGGTCCTCTCCAGAATGGTGGCTTGCTTTATCAAAGGCAGCCAGGAAGTGTTTCTGCTTGCAAGAAGTCACTGTCTTATGTAACCTACTCATAGAAATGACATCCTTTCAATGTTGTCAATATTTTATATAGACACAAGGCACTCCAGGGATGGGGATTCCACAAGGCTGAGAACACCAGGAGCCAGAGATCATTGGGGATCATCTTTCAGACTGCCTGCCACATTGACACTTCACAAAATTCCCAGGTCAGAGTAAACTTATGAAACAATCATAATATTTCAAAATAATTATATCCCAACTGTACCTCTAGAACTTGCGATCAACATGGTGAAACCCCGTCTCTACTAAAAATACAAAATTAGTTGGGCATGGTGGTGCATGCCTGTAATCCCAGCTACTTGGGAGACCGAGGCAGGAGAATCGATTGAACCCAGGAGGCAGAGTTTGCAGTGAGCAAGATCGCGCCATTGCACTCCAGCCTGGGCAACAAGAGCAAAACTCTGTCTCCAAAAAAAAAAAAGAACGTGGGATCAGTGTGGGGAAGCAGTCAAGGATAAATAACCCTGTCAGTCACTGTTCCCCTTAGCAAGACAGGACTCCATTATAAGAACAATCATGGAGGAAGGAAAGTCACCCCCCAGACCCCAGAGAACCCCTCTTCCCTGCCAGCCTTGTATCCATCCTTAGGACTAAGCTCAGCCAGTCTGCTTTCATTCAAGTCCTTAGACTCTTGCAGGCACTGGGAAAGGAAAGACACTCTTTTGTTCTGTGCAGATGAAATAAGATACTCTTCATTCAGTCTGGTTCATACCCCTTCCTGGGATTGCCTCTTTCACATAAAGAATGCACCAGCAACATTCCTTAAGATGAGAAACCAAATGTTGTCAGGGTTGATTTGTGATTCTCGGAGGAAGAAAGTAAAGACAGACAGGGGAGGGTTTATCTGGATGCATTAACAGTTAGGGAAGGACAGTCGGATTGGCTGGGTCAGGAGACGGCTAATAAAATACAGTGTCTTTGATCTATAGGTCACCAGTCTATTTAGGGTTGCCCTGAGACTTTCCCTTGAAATATGCATTTTTGGAATTCTTCCAGAAAAACTTCAAACCTTAGCTTTATCATTTTCTTTTTTGTAGTGTGCTGGATTTTGATTTATCATTCCCTATGAAGTTGTGGGTGAGATTTCACCTTTATTTGTCCAAAACCATCCAGGCACACATAAGTGTTCTCCCTATAATCGGTGGTGTGTGGCTCCTGCCAGTATATGACTATCGGTATTTCTACTACAACTTGGTGAGAAATCACCCCCGTAACCGGAGCTGTGAAGTGGAGGGTCTCAAGGCTGTGCTATTCAACTTGGCCATCAGATGTTAACAGGGGCCTTTTCCATCAGTCTACAGAGCCCAAAGGAAATGCCATAGGATATTAAACATGTCAGCACCATGCTTTTCAAGAAGAAATGTGAGAAGCTGGCTTTGGTCACCAAGATGACCACACTCAATCACTGCCTATGCTGGCCTGGGTTGCCTTAGGTTAGTACCCCCCATTTATCCGGACAGCATAGGATCTTAACTGTATTAGACAAAAGAAATAAAGAATTTAGAGTGCAATGTCAAATTATCCACATTTTTGCCTTAGGGTAAAACCACCTTATAGTTGTAAAATGTTGTTATATTTTGTTTAAGGAGGTGTTTGGTAGTGGGGGTGGGTGGGGAGTTAAAGTTACATGGAGTTAAGTTTGGGTTTGTGTTGCCAAGTTTCACCTCAAAATGCAGTATGATTTTTCAAAAGTCAATTTTATGAGTTGTGAGAAAAATTACTTGAGGAAAGAGCTCAGGTCTCCTCAAAAAGAAGGAAAAGATAAAGAGGTAGAAAAGTGCAAAAACTTGGAGAGGAGAAGGCAGACATTCAGGTTCACATTAAGAGTTGACTGCACTCTTCCTAATATCTTAAAGCTTTTTACTGTGAAGCACAACACACATTTGGGAAGACTGCACAAAACAAAAATGTATAACTTGATGATTTGGCAGAAGAACCATGTTAGCCATGAGCCAAGTTAATAACTATGATACTGCCAGCTCCCCGGAAGTCCTTTAGTGCCATTCATCCACCACCCATTTATACCCACAAGAGTAGCCATTAGCCTGTCTTTGGTGGTGATCACTTCCTTGCTTTCCTTTATAGTTTTTATACTAAGCATGCATCACTAAATAACACAGTTTAATTTAATCTGCTTTTTGAACTTATTATATATGTGGAAATATGCAGCATGCACTTTTTAAATTTTTAACGTTTTTAACATCTGGCTTCCTTTGCTGAACATAGTGTTGGAGAGATTCACTCATGTTATTGCCATGATGTGGCTAGAACATTCACTTTCACTGATGCAGACCACACCATTGCATGAATATCCCACCATTTATGCATCTATTTTACTGTTGGTAGATATCTAGATTTTCTCAATTTGGGGACTATTATAGATAATGCTGCTATAAGCATTTTTGTATGAGAGTTTTGGTGCCAACATTTGTGCTTGGGTATGTGTGTGCACCCCAGGAGTAAAACTGTTCAGCCATAGAGTATGCATATCTTCGAAGTTAGCAGATATTGCCCAGCTGTTTTCCGGAGTGTTTCTATCAAGTGGTGCTCCCATTAGCATTGTTAAGAGTTACTCCTACTCCACATCCTAACACTTGGTATGCAGAGTCATTTTAACGTTAGCCATTCTTTTGAGTATGTGGTCCTATCTCTTTATTTTAATTTGCATTTCTCTGATGACTGAGTCTATTTTTGTATTTTTCTTTGGATATTATCCTCTTTTGCAAAATACTTGTTTTTTCCCCACTTGATTTTTTTCTTATTGATTTATAGTTTTTACATTTTTAAACTTTTCTTTTAGGTTCAGGGGTATATGTGCAGGTTTGTTAGATAGGTAAACTTGTGTCGTGGAGGGGGGGTTTGTTGTTCAGATTATTTCATCACCCAGGTACTAAGCCTAGTTCCCAATAGTTATTTTTTCTGCTCCTCTCCCTCCTCCCAGTCTCTATCCTCAAGTAGGCCCCAGTGTGTGTTGTTCCCTTCGTGTCTATGCGTTCTCATCATTTAGCTCTCACTTATAAGTGAGAACACGCGGTATTTGGCTTTCTGTTCCTGCATTAGTTTGCTAAGGATAGTGACCTTCAGCTCCATCCATGTTCCCACAAAAGATATGATCTCATTTTTTCTTGTGGCTGCACAGTATTCCATGCTGTATATGTACCACATTCTCTTTATCCACTCTGTCGTTGACGGGCATTTAGGTTGATTCCATGTTTTTGATACTTGAATAGTGCTGCAATGAACATTCATGTGCATGTGTCTTTATGGTAGAATGATTTATATTCTTCTAGGTATACACCTAGTCATGAGATTGCTGGGTTGAATGGATTTTCTGTCTTTAGGAAAATTACCATACTGCTTTCCACAATGATTGAACGAATTTATACCGCCACCAGCAGTGTATTAAGTGTTCCCTTTTCTCTGCAGTCTCACCAGCATCTTATTTTTTGACTCTGTAATAACAGCCACTCTGGGTTTGAGATGGCATCTCATTGTATTGATTTGCATTTCTCTAATGATCAGTGATATTGAACTTCTTTTCATATGCTTGTTGGCTGCATGCATGTCTTCTTTAGAAAAGTGTCTGTTCATGTCCTTTGTTCACTTTTTAATGTTTTTTTTTTCTTGTAAATTTGTTTAAGTTCCTTATAGCTGCTGGATATTAGACCTTTGTCAGATGCATAGTTTGCAAAAATTTTCTCCCTATCTGTAGGTTTTCTCTTTACTCTGTTGATAGTTTCTTTTGCTGTGCAGATGCTCTTAATTAGGTCCCATTTGTCCATTTTTGCTTTTGTTGCGATTGCTTTTGGTGTCTTTGTCATGAAATCTTTGCCTGTTCTTATGTCCAGGATGGTATAGCCTAGGTTGTCTTCCAGGGTTTTTATAGTTTTGGGGTTTACATTTAAATCTGTAATCCAACTTGAGTTGATTTTTTTTATATGGTATAAGGAAGGGGTCCAGTTTCAATCTTCTGCATATGGCTAACCAGTTATCCCAGCATCATTCATTGAATAAGGATTCCTTTCCCCATTGCTTTTGTCAGCTGTGTTGAAGATCAGATGGTTGTAGGTGTGCAGCCTTATTTCTGGGCACTCTATTCTGTTCCATTGGTTTATGTGTTGTTTTTATACAAATACCATGCTGTTTTTGCTCCTGTAGCCATGTAGTATAGTTTGAAGTTGGGTAACATGATGTCTCCAGCTTTGTTCTTTTTGCTTAGGATTGCCTTGGCTATTTGGGCTCTTTTTTGGTTCCATATGAATTTTAAAATAGTTTTTTCTAGTTTTTGAAGAATGTCATTGGTAGTTTGACACAAATAGCATTGAATCTATAAATTGTTTTGGGCAGTATCGCCATTTTAATGATATTGATTCTTCCTATCCATGAACATGGGATGTTTTTCCATTTGTTCATGTTATCTTCGGTTTCTTTGAGCAGTGTTTTGTACTCTCATTGCAGAGATCTTTCACCTCCCTGGTTAGCTGTATTCCTTGGTATTTTATTCTTTTTGGGGCAATTGTGAATGGGATGGTGTTTCTGATTTGGTTCTCAGCTTGGCTGGTTGTTGGTATATAGGAATGTTACAGATTTTTGTACATTAATTTTATATCCTGAAACTTTGCTGAAGTTGTTTATCAGCTGAAGGAAGGACTATAGGGTTTTCTGGATACAGAGTTTGGGATGCTCAACCTGTATGTTTTAGAATCATATTTTTAATTTCCACAAAAAAGTAGACTGGAATTTTTATTAAGACTCTATTGAATATATAGATCAATTTGAGGAAAAACATCTTTACTATATTGAGTTTACCAATTCATCAGCATGGTATTTCCCACCATTTTTAAATTTAGGACTTTTTAAAAGTTATTTTATTTTTTAATTGACATATAATAACATGCAGATATTTATGGGCTATAGTGATGTTTCAACACATATAATGTATAGTCTGCCTGAAAATGTTTTTTCCTGCTGATATATGTGCCTTTATCAATCTTTAAAAATATTTATTGCAAAGTATCTGAATTTTTCATGCTATTATAAATGGTATAATTTAAAACTTTTTCCTTTTAAAAATCCTGTAGGCTATGTGTATGTGTAAATTGAGAGGTGATTTTAAAGTCTGTGTGGATATTCTGAATTTGAGAATAATTTTCATCAATTCTGAAGAATTGTCAGCCATTAACTCTTCAAATACTTCTTCCCAATTCTCTTTCGTATCCTTCTGAAATTCTGATTAGATATATTCTTCTGGAAATCTATCCTCTGTGTCTCTTACCTACTTTTATTTCTCTCCCTGTCTGATGTAGAATGTGCTGAATTATCTCTAGAGCTATCCTTCCCTTCACTAATTCTCTCCTTATCTGTCTAATCTGTTGTTTAACTTACTGGTTCTCAAAAGAGGGTGATTTTGTCCCCCAGGAGACACTTGGGGTGTCGTGATCTGCTGAGATGGATCACGAGTTCAGGAGATTGAGACCATCCTGGCCAACATGGTGAAACCCCATCTCTACTAAAAATACAAAAATTAGCTGGGCATGGTGGCGCATGCCTGTAGTCTTAGCTACTTGGGAGGCTGAGGCAGGAAAATCGCTTGAACCCAGGAGGTGGAGGTTACGGTGAGTGGGGATTGCACCACTGCACTCTAGCCTGGGTAACAGAACGAGACTCCATCTCAAAAAAAAATAATAATAAAAAAAATAAATAAATAAAAAATAAAAATTCACAGGACAGCTCCCAACAACAAAGAATTATCCAGCCCAAATGCCAACAGTGTCAAGGGTGACAGACCTTCGTTTTACCTATCTTGAGAGAGACACAAAAGAGATACACACACACACACACACACACACACACACACACACACACAGAGAGAGAGTTGGATTTGTCTAGTTCCTTAGTTCCTTAAGTTGTTCCTCCTCCCTTGGAATAAATATGGAGTAGAGAGAGGCTCCTTTTCTTTTGCTTCCTACCTTGTGGAACAGAAATTTTCTCTCTTTCAAGGAATATTAAGGAAAGAAGAATAGGTGTTCTTCCCAACAACTCCTGTATCTGACACCATTTTCCCATCAGTACCACCCTTAAACCAAGGCAAGGAATCCCTATGCTTTGGGACTTTCTGTTTCTGTCCCTCCTCCAGACACTTTTTGCTCATGCCTCGAGCCTGTATTAGCCCCACCTTCTAGACCACTCTCAGGTAACTGGGACCCCAGGAGTTCCCTGCCCACAGGCCCAAAACCTGCATCCAGAAGCTGCATGTGCCTCTCTTCTGTGCCCATGTTCCTGAGGGTGGAGTGGTGTCTGGTCTGTGCACTCCCAGGTCTGACTGGTAGCCATGCAGAGCTGTTTGTGGGTGCTGAAGACATGCCTGACACCTGCAGCCGGCGTGTCCACATGTGTACTTGGGACCCTGCAAAGCAGGATAGGGGAAGGGAGCTGACTCTCTCTGCACCCCTTTTTGGTTGAGTTCTGAGATGTTTGAGAACTCCAAATTAAAATATGGCCTTCCAAGTCATTATAAAGGAATATCTGTCAAGATCAAAGCATAAAACAAATTTTATTTCACCATTTCTTTGCTTGATTTTTAACTTTGAAATATTTAGATATATAGTAAGCAGGCCTCTATATATACTCTGGCCTGGAGCTCCACAAATGTTAATGAAGGGCCTGCTTCCATGTGTTTTACTGAAAAGCTTAATTAAGTAAAAACAAACAAAAAGCCAATATCTCTCAGATATATGTGTATTTATTTATATAAGAAATAGTCTGGAAGGATATACAAAAAAGTTAACAGGGTTATCTTCTACAGGGGTGGGATTTTGGATGATTTTTTTTCTTCTTGCTTATTTGTATTTTCTAATTTTTTGGCGATAAACATGGAACACTTCTGCAATTTATTAAAGGAGGAGGGTGAACATTAATCAGGGCATACCTATCTGAAGAAATCACCCTATGTCCTACTGATAATGATCAGGGGAATCAACTTCATATGTAAAGCACATTCTAGTGCTGTTCGTGTGTGTGTGTGTGTGTGTGTGTGTGTGTGTGTGTGTGAGACAGAGAGAGAGAGAGAGAGTGAGACAGAGAGAGAGAGTGAGAGAAGGAGCTGGAGCTGTTATGGCATAAGCATGTCTTCTGACCAGACAGCTGTAAAAATACCAAGACAGCTTTTATCAACCCTGGCACCAGATATCCTCTAGGCCAAATTGATTGAGTAAAGAGTGATGAAGGGCAAGACTGAAAGATATTCTGCAGCATTGTTTCTCAAACCCCAGGGTTATGACCCCCATGGGATTACAGAAACTGGAGCCAGGTTGCTGCATACTCCTATCCAGGGACTCCACCAGCCCCTGGGAACTGATAGACCATCCACAATGCCCCTTTCTCTTGATCATAACAATAACTAATTGTACACAGTTGCTCACAAAGTACTTCACATACATCATCTGATAAATTCAGTCTGGTCTGTAGGATGGGTATTTGCATTTTTATAGCTGAGGAAATTGGGGCTGAGAGGTTCAGGAGCTCAGGTGTGGTCACAGTTAGGTGGTGGTAAAGCTGAGACTTCATCCAGGTCTTCTAATCCTCTGACTTCATCCTAGTCAGCCACTTCCCCATTTCATCAGTTTTTTGTTTTGCTTTTGCCTGTTCCTCCCCATCCTCTTTTCCTTTCCTTTTCTTAGCACCAACCTGAGAAATCCTAATAATGGGAACTTGGTTCTTTCTCGTTTACTTCATAAAAATCCATCATGTTCTCCTTTATCCCTTCTTCTTTATCCCTTCCCTTATCACCACTTGCCACCCAGAAATGGGGAAAAGGTTGCTACAGAATGAAAGTGCTAATAAACATTTTGGTATCACAGCCCAGCAGCACTGAATGTCATCAGGCTCCTGAGTGGGGCACAGAAAAGGTTGTCATTGTTAATAATCAAATGGTTTCGAAGACACTCTTGCTTGCATCATGTTTCTATATTATTTATTTTTAAAGCACCTTATATGCATCTTCTCAATTGGTATCGTATATAACAGCCCTGTACAATATGGATCACCAACAGGCTACAGATAATGGAAATGAGGCTCAGAGATTAAGAAACTTCGAGTCTCACAGTAATAGAGTCTTCAAGAAGCACATCTGTCTGTGAACAGCGCTGTGCAATAATTTCTGTGTGCCTATAGATACTGATGTGCATCTGAGCCCTCAATCTGGAAAAGGTTAGCAATGCATGGGTTAGATCCTTAACAACATTAACATGATTTACCTCCCCCTCCCCCTTTCTGGCAATAACATCACAAAAGATTAGAAAATGGCTGATACTTACTGTTCAGAAGACCACTTTAATAATACCACTTTTCTGCCTCATAGCCCTTGACAGGACTCTTTTCACAGAACACAATGTTGGCACAGGGCCAAGAGATGGCGAAGTTGACTCAGCGGTCACTGCAGTTTATAAGTCAGAATAATAAAAAGGAAGGCAGATTTGACATCACTGGCAAGGGAAAAATTTTGGTGTTGTGCTAAGCAAACGGATTACAGCTAGCTCTGAATAACATAGGAGGAGCAAAGAGCTATTGAAGGGGAAAAAGTCCACGGAAAAAGGCAAACCACTGTAGTGAGAGCTTGCAAGTGCTCTCAAAATTGACCATTAACTTGTTATTTATCCTAACATCAAAGAACAAAACAGTTTTCTCTGCTCAAGCGAACACTTCTATGAACCAAGGTGAAAGAGAGAAGTGCTTTATGATAAAGTATTGAGAAAACATACACACACACAAATTGATTTTTGAATTGGCTTTGCTGCAAGCTATGTATCTAGAGTAAAAAGCACCTCTTTCTTCACTAAGCTCCTGCAATTTAAAAAAATAAGAATAGAAAAATTCCAAGATAAGCTCAGCTTTTAACCCATTTATGCTTAGTGTTCCATTATCGGAACGCTAAGCGCGTGAGAGTTATTTATATTCTACTGCTCAAGGTCATCACCAAGCTCTGATTGCAAAAATTTTAAAAATTGCAACCTCCGGCATAAATGGGTTAAGTTCACTTGGTGAAAAACAAATACAGCTACAATTATTATTAGGCCTTGGTGTGTGAAGGACTCTAAGAGTTAAAAGCAAACCAGCACCACCTTTAGCCCATAAGGGATTACTCTTTTATTAGTATAGTCTTGGGATTAGTGGAAATGTCTGTCTAATGAATGCAGCTACTATATTTGAGCACATGCCTGAATAAGCTACTTGTTGATTGAAACGTATCTATTTATAAGCACTTCTGCATGTTGTGAAAAATCCATCTGTATTACCACAGCATGGCACCCACCATTTGAATAAAGGCTCTTTGCCATTTCACTATAGGGCCTGTTGAATGAACAGGCAGAAAGGAAGTGTGTTGCATCCACTTAACAGATTTTATTCCTCACTCTTGGCCAGTAAAGTAGAGTTACCTTATCTAAACAGCAATTTAGATTGATGTGGATGTTACAAAAACAGCAATGGAAAAAAAGAAATACTTTTCATCAGACTCACCCAGGGTTTTTAGCTTAGTAAACCTACTATAATTCGGACAAATGTTCACAAAGCCTAAACTAACCAGACCTCTGCTTAGGTCATAATCTTTGAACTAAGTCTGGAAAGTAGGTGGATTTACTACACATACTTCTTGTCATTTCTTTTTTACATTTCTGCTTATGAATACCACACTAATGGCATGCCCAAGAGAAACAAGTACAGCATAAGAATAGTCTTGATAACACAGTCAAATAAGTCGATGCTTTCAATGGGTGTGGTCCTCATCTGTGCTAAGGCTCCATCCTAGGTGGGTCCAAGCCTTCCACCCCTAAATGGGAACCTCAACATCCACTCTGGGAATCTGAGCTCTGAGGCCCACCTGCTCCCACCTCTCAACACACGGCCACTGCTCTGCCTTCCAGTCTCAGTACCATCTCTGCAAGCTTCTTGAGTTTGCATTTAGGTATTCCACTGAAGCCTATCTTCTCTCTTTTGCAGTTAGGGGCCCCATTTACTATGCTTATTATGCTACCTCTGGGGAAAAGCTAGTGAGGAATTTATTAAAACTTTATTTAAAAAGAGTAAATTACATATATATATATTTTTTTCTTTTTTTTTTTTTTTGGAAATGGAGTTTTGCTCTTGTTGCCCAGACTGGAGTGTAGTGGCGTAATCTCGGCTCACTGCAACCTCCGCCTCCCAGGTTCAAGCGATTCTCCTGCCTCAGCCTCCTGAGTAGCTGGGATTACAGGCACCCACTGCCATGCTTGGCTAATTTTTTTGTATTTTTAGTAGAGACAGGGTTTCACCATGTTGGCCAGGCTGGTCTCAAACTCCTGACCTCAGGTGATTCACCCGCCCCGGCCTCCCAAAGTGCTGGGATTACAGGCATGAGCCACCATGCCCGGCCAAGAGTAAATAATCGTAACAAACCACAGGCTATTATTAACAGAGACCTCACAGAATTTCTCTTGGAGAACTTTATAAATGATGCTGGGCAAACTGTCCAGATCCCATTATTAGAAAGAGAAGATTGAAATCAGTGGTCAACTGGAAGCTTCAGCAAAAGCAGAAACAATGCGGGCTTTAGTAGTCTTCAAATCCTGGCTCTTTCTCTTTCTAGAGTTTGTGACCGTTAGTTTTCTAGTGATATCACGAACAGACCTAGCAGGGCTCTTTTGATGGTCAAAGATGATGCTAGGTGAAATGCCTGGTATATAGTGAGAACTCAATAACTTGTAGCTATTATAATTATTATTCACACTCTGGGAAGGCAGTAAGATCAGAGGATCACATCCTTTCTATTTTTCTAATTGAAAAAGCGAAAGAATAATTCTGAAAGCAAAAGTGTTAATAATTGGAAACCAAAGTGAAACTTATAAAACATAAGGCATTTGGAAACACAAGCATTTAACCATAATATATCAACACAAAGCACCAAAGACCGTATAATAAATAATACAGCATTGTTTTCAGGTTTTTTGCTTTTTGTTTTTTGAAACAAAGTCTTGCTCTGTCACCCAGGCTGGAGTATATACAGATTCTGTATCACTAACTCTGAGGCTAGGTGAAAATGTTTTTTAAGAGATAGGAACAACTTGATAAAAAGTACTATTATCACCACACTCATTTGTCAGATGAAAAAACCAAGTAGCTAAATTAAATATTAAATGTTAGGTAGCAGAAATGAGGCTTTAATTAGAAAACCCCAAGCTTTCCCTACTTCACCTCCCCACATATTTTCTTCAATTATCTTAAACACTCACATAAGTAAGATTAAAAAATAATAATAATAATAGGTCTATGCCTTTAAAGAAAACATCTAGTAGCTCTCACTTTTGTGAGATCACTCCAAGATAAAAGAGTAATATATATAATAATATTACTTTGATTTTGTCCAGCATAGCATTGGAGACCATGACTGCAAGGAGATAGCTCTTCTGTGACTTGGTTTGTGACTTCTCACAATCACTGATGCCTTTCTACCTTGAACCCAAGGAAAGCAAACTGAAGACCAAAAACTTCTACAACTTTGATGCTCTACTTCAGTCTTCTACTTGATTGCTGAAATGATTGTCCTTTTCAGTATTTATTTTCTGTCCACTTTCTATTAGGGTTCACAGCTTGATACTAATAAAAATTAATCTTAAAATCTTGTTCCATCCACCCATTCAAGCATCCACCCATCCATTCACCCATCTATTCCTCAATGACTTCTATAAAAGGTTTAAGTAGACCCTTAATGTTAACTCATTTTATTGGTCTTTCTCACAGGTATTGTCTCTGCTACAAGAGAAACTGCTTTGGGGCATATGCCAACTTTTTTTTAAGGCAATATGCTAATAGAAAAGAAGCAGGTGGTTCAGAAATGAGAGCATTTAGCACTGGTAAGCATTCATAACCAAAATTCACTAATGAAAGAGTTTTTTAAAGATGGTTTTTAAATGTTCAGGATACTTAATAGATTGTGAATTTTTAAGTTTCCAAAGGCAGTTGAAACTCACAAAGAGGCTACGAGTAGAAATTACTTACATCTTATATATAAGAACATGGAAAAAGAAAAAGGGCCAAGTGATTTATACATGGGACCCAAAATGTAGCAACCCAAGCCAGGACTTAGAATTCCTCACTATGACTTTTGTACTAAGATTATTAAGCTCAGCTGCTGCCTTCAATATTTGGTTCCATAGACATTGAAAGCATTTTACTTTGGCATTTCTGTAATATGGCACCATTAATAGCTGTCTTCACCCGTAATACCCTAATTAAACAACTATCTTCGGGGCCGGTCGTATACATAATGAAGGGGCAACAGCCTAGTTCCTAGTAACTAAGTAAAAATTTAGGTTATGCCATTTTTTTCTTGCATTTTCTTGATTTAGAAGTTAAACCATGCTCACATTTCCAATTTCGCCAAGTCTGTATCTTTCTGAAACAAGCACAAAATCTCAAGAAGCACAAATGTTTCTACCTCCAAATCTACTCTTTTATCACTTTTGAAAAATAAAGCAGTCAATCTAATGATTTCACAAACTTGTAGTATGTGATTTTCACCTGTTTAGACAAAAGGTTTTCCAAAGTATGATCCAATTAATGTTAGGCTGAAAGAGAATAAACCCTATATTAAAAACAAAATTAATTTATTTGCTCTTTGTGCCAAAATACCTCAAGAATAAAAATACTGAACTCAACTATAATTAGACCTAACGAAATAGGGAGTTTTAAAAATTTAATGTACTTCAGAAAGCATATAAAATTGAAAACATCACAAAACCAAGAATGTTGTCATAAAACAAATTTATTTTAAAAATCAATATCTTGCATTTCAGATATACAGATGTATCTTTTACCAGAAGGTGAAAGCACCTTTTCCAGAATCTGCTTCCAGCAGAATCAATACTGATTTCGAAACTGGTTGCTTAGGTCTTGGAGCTCTGTCACTAAGGTGTCCATAGCTGTTATGTCATCAGCTAATTCCCTGGACATTTCTCCAGTTGCCACATCTGTAAAAAGTTGCTGTAATATAAAAAACAAAGCAGAAGTATTAAAACAACACAAATTTCTTTAAAATAAAATAGATACAGAGTATAGAGTTAAAAAACCTTTTGCATAATAATACTATACAATTATAATAGCAATGGTAGCATCTTTTTCTGTTCACTAGCCTAGAAATGTACAAGCTAAAATAATTAAAGGGCGAATCAAAACAACATGCCTGAACTTATAAATTCAAATGAGCTCTGCTCTTCAAAGCATTTGCCTAAATTCTGATTATTCATTTCAATGTTATAGGATGGTTTTTGAATGAACAGACATAATTCAACCAAACAAAATGAGTTTATTTATTGTGTATGCAAGCAAAACAAATATATTCTATATTCAAATTCATATAAATCGTACCCTTTATGCTACTTATTTGAAAATTAATTTCGCTTAGGCCTCAGAGACCACAAAGATTATCCTAGCAAAAAAGTCCAGCAAAATAAAAATAACTGTGTCCTCTCCCTGAAAAAGGAATTGCCTTGGGAGGTTTATATTTCAATAATGCTACCATAGCTGAAAACATTTGGAAATGCCTCTCCAGGAACTGCCTGCTGAGCCAACATAGGCCCCCAAGAAAATCAACTTCAGGATTTTATGACCCCATTGTATGTGTATGTGTGCACACGTGTGCAGGTATGTACATGCGACTGTGTATATGTTTTATTCAGAAATATCATTTATGTAGCTTGCCAAATATCTGTTTCATTGGATTTGACTATACGATTTGTACAGCATTTCATAATAAAATGAAGTAGGAACCGCTCCAATGTCATCAGTAGAGAAAACACCTTTTAGGAAAATAATCTAGCCTCACATAGTTTTTTTGTTTTGTGTGTGGGTGTTTTTAAACTAAGAATTACAGTGCTTGCAAATCATAATCAATTGGCATCACTTCCCTGTGGGGTAAGGAGGAAGCATGGAGAAACTGAGGCTTAGAAAAAAGTGAATAATTTGCTGAGAGTCCCAAAGACTGTAAGGGGTCAAATCTGTTCTGTGTCCAGGCTCTCCAGCACTCTCATGAACAGCCCCTTCAGGCCACACTTGGCAGCAAACCTGTACAAGGACAGGGTGCGAATGGGCAGGGGAGTCACTCTGTCCTGGGAGAGCATGGACTGGATGATTTGTTAGGTGAGCCTCTAGGTACTAGGAGCTTATTTCCAGGAAGTCCCTGGCCTGGCAAGAAAAGACCTGAGATTCATTCAATTAAGCCTATTTAACATAAGCTGCAAGCAATTT
This sequence comes from Pongo pygmaeus, assembly GCF_028885625.2. Taxonomy (NCBI): domain Eukaryota; kingdom Metazoa; phylum Chordata; class Mammalia; order Primates; family Hominidae; genus Pongo; species Pongo pygmaeus. Next base: position 101,088,161 of record NC_072385.2, read on the forward strand.
AACACAGTTATTGTCATTCATTTTCAATCTTCATTTTCACTTTTTAAAGTATTCTAAAAAAGTGACTTTTTTGGAATGCAATTCAGTTTGACAAACCTAATTCATTAAATAGAAAAGGCATAAGATCTACAAAACCAGAGACTCCCAAATATATGTGAAATATGCTTCAGAGGAGGCACTGGGAAGTAATTTTTCCCATTTTTGGAGAATCCAGTTGGCATCTAATGAGAATGAAAATCTAAACACAGATGATGTTCTGGGGCTGCATTTTCATTATTTGGGAATCTACCATAATATGGGAAGGTGTACAGTACCTGCACAGACAATACTATTCAAGTCATGCAAGTATAGATTACATAAAGTAGTAATTTATAAGAAAAAGCTTTGCACAGACAAAAGGAAGCCACAGTATACCCTGAAGAAGTAAACTCCTGTGGCAGCAGTAGAAGTAAACTACTTTGATTAGATCACTGATCAAAAGTAGGAAACAACGCTCCCACTTTGGGAAGGAAAGTCACAGGAAAAAACCCTGCTGCTCTGACTTTGAGGGAGCTCCTGTAGATTTCTAAGACACACAATTTTGAAGTTGTGCTGCCAAGCTAGGAGGAAATATAGTTCTCCTGGGTCATGCAGATAAATAGGAAAAGTGAAGTAAGTTAATTATTTAAAGGGGCAAAAATGATGCCTTGATCTGAAAAGATCAAACAATTAATAAGAACAAAAAAATACTCAGAAAGGTGGTTACAGAGTAAAAACGTATTCAGAAGTGGCCTCCCTGTGCCAGAGACTTACTCTCAGAAGCACACCAGCATGGCACATGTATACATATGTAACTAACCTGCACATTGTGCACATGTACCCTAAAACTTAAAGTATTAAAAAAAAAAAAAAAAAGAAGTCAAAATTACTTTGCAACCCAAGATGCAATAGTGAAAGCAAGTAAAGGCTAGAAAAGTAAGTGCTAAATTGTGCTAGAAGTTATATTTGTCCAAATTTTGCTTCCAGAGGTATAATCCAAACCTGGCTGCACAGTAAAATCACATAGGAAATTCAACAGATTTCCTGGGTCCATCCCAGACCTGAATCTACATCAGTCACAGATAGAGCCCAAGAAACAATCCAGTCTTCAATAAAGCTCCCTAAGTGATTCTTAGGCATCTCTGGCCCAGTACTGGTCCACAAGTTAGTTTTTGTGAACTAATGGCGTATTTCAGTTGTCAAACCTCAATCTCCATCTACCTTAACAATTTTGCTCAAATCCATATACCACCTACTTAATATTTTTATCTAAGTCAGTTTTTTTACTTAAGAGTCTTTCTAAAAGGAAACATTACATTGCTACTTTAAATACAAAATAAGCAATAATATTCATGAAATTATAGGCTTGATGAGCTAGTCTACTTTTTTTCTAATATGTACTGAAATGAATATATATTTAAACCAGAAGTTTACCAGTGGCATATATGCCACACTTTGGGGGAAAATGACAATAAATACAAGAGCATTGTTTTATTTTAATTTAAGGAAAGCATTAAGGGATGAATTGTAAACATTAGTTTCAAAGACTTTTTTTTTTTTTTGGGAGATGGTATCTCACTCTGTCACCCAGACTGAAGTGCAGTGGTACAATTTCGGCTCACTGCAACCTCTGCCTCCCGGGTTCAAGAGATTCTCCTGCCTCAGCCTCCTGAGTGGCTGGGATTACAGGCACCCGCAACCATGCCCAGCTAATTTCTGTATTTTTTAGTAGAGATGGGGTTTCACCATGTTGGTCACGCTGGTCTCAAACTCCCAACCTCAAATGATCTGCCCGCCTTGGCCTCCCAAAGTGCTGGGATTACAGGCATGAGCCACTGCACCCAGCCAATTTCAAAGACTCTTAAGTCATACACATTTAGAGGGGTCTAGCCATTAGGCCAATAGTATCCTCACAACACAACCAACCATGAGGGGGCTGCTATATAAAATAAAACATGCACCTAAAATTATCACTGATGTAAAAGAAGATTTAACAGCAATAAGCTGATACTAATGACCTTTTTCTATATGACAATTCCAGTTAACTCACATGTCACTCTCACCTTTGCTTTAGATAACAAGCCCCGTAAATTGAGTCGAACTGAAGAAAGCATTTGTACAGCTTCTTGGGGACTGGATTTGTTTTTACTGCATTTTATGGCCACTGGAAGATAAATATGGAGAGAAACATCCATTAAAAAGTGTTAATAATAATTCACAGGTACAAAAGCCAATTATTTAATTAGAATTTTATAGTAACAGACTTTAGAAACACTTCTACCTGGAAAGTTTTTATTTTTGAAAAAGAATAATAATTATGTACATAGCTTTTCCCTTTATCCGTCTTCTTCTTCTTCTTTTTTTTTTTTTTTTTAAGATACAGGGTCTCACCCTGTCGCTCAGGCTGGAGGTGTGGCATACAGCCTTGAACTACTGGCCTCAAGCTAGCCTCCTGCTGCAGCCTCCCAAAGCACTGAGATTACAGGTGTCAGCCATTGCACCTGGCCTTTCTCTATCCTTCTTTAAGAATGATAATTTACTGCTCCAGGGAATTTTGGGAAAAACAGGTGATTTTTGGTGAGTTACAGATCACTGGGAAGAGACCCTAAACACCTATACATGCATGCATTTGAGCACACACACGCACACATGTGCATAGACAAATAAAATTAGGCAAGGAGACAAAATATTATTGAAAACAAAGTACCCACACAGACAAAAACAGATGCAGCACATCTTTGTGTGGCTTTCCATGCTACCAAGTCCCCAATGGGGACTTCACAACTGCTGATGACACAAGCCCAAGGAAGTGACATGCCAGATCTGTACAGCTCAATTCTTACTGCATTTTCATAATCAGGGTTTGAAGCACCATTCAGGAAGCACTGACAGCAACCCATGTGTCTTCATTTAGAGAACGCGACCACAACCAGGTTCTTAAGTTCCTGAGCAAGGCTTGGTATCAGCAGGGAATGGGGAAGAGTGAATCACAACTCTGCTCCCAGCATTCTGGGGAACCCATTTTCCCAAAACTTGAAATTACGAAGAAGGCATCGTTCTTCCTGGTAGAAGGCCTGGCTATTAATGCTTTATGAGAACAAGTGAAGAGCTTTGTACAAACATAATGCCCAATATTTCCCCACTGACTTGTTCTTGGTTTTGTTCCCCAAATTATGCTCACTAAATTCAAACAGACCAATAATCAGATACTCCTTTAAAATGACACTAAACAGTGCAAGGATTAAAGTCTACTTTATACTCTAGATTGTAGACCAAGGATAGAAAATCAACTTTTTTTTTGAGCCAAGGTCTCACTCTGTCACCCAGGCTGGAGTGCAGTGACACAATCATGGCTCACTGCAGCCTCAACCTCCAGGATTCAAGTGATTCTCCTACCTCAGCCTCTCAAGTAGCTGCGACCACAGGTGCATGCCACCACAACCAGCTAATGTTTTAATTTTTTAATTTTTTGGTAGAGATGGGGTCTCACTATGTTGCTCAGGCTTGAACTCCTGGGCTCAAGTGATCCACCTACCTCAGCCTCCCAATTATAGGCATGAGACACCATACCCAGCCCAACAGATTTCTTTTTGCATGCAAACACTAATCAATCGGTAGAGGCTGCCTGTGCCTGGCAAAACAGAGTTCTGTCATTAATTAATATCTTCCAAGGCCAGCAAGAACTAGGTTTGACATTCCTATTTTAGAGTAATAATAAGGAATAATAATTAGACTTTGACATTTCTCATTAAAGGGTGAAAGGATGCATAGCAATTGGCAATGTTAAGCCCAGTTTCAAAAGGCAGAGTTAGCCCAGAGATAGTGGGGATTATTAGTCTGTTTCTCTTAGTAGAGGGAAGTTGTAATCACCATGGCAGCGGTATTCAAGCTGTTTAGTACCCAGCAGTTTAGATCAGAAACTGCTGTATTTCTTTTTTAATCCCTTATTTTCATTCTGACAAAAACAAAAGTAAAGCAAAAAGACAGATATACTCTATTAGTTTTCCTACTCAATCCCATTTCCAAAAGGCATTATAGACTGAGATAGAGAGAGACAGCTAGAGGCAGAGAAATAACTTGCTGTTTCAGATCATCAGAAAATCTGAAGCAGCAGTGCCTCCTCTATGTAGACTGCAGTTAAAATGCATTAACTCTTATTTTAAAAACTCCTGGATGGCAAAAAGCTAAAACACTTTAGCCCACCCTTTCCCAGAAAATAAAATAGCAGAAACTATAAATGTATACCTTCCAGACAATACAAATGAGCACACAATGACGACATTGTCATAGGGAGGCCTCAAATACTATGTCAAGGTCACAATATCTTATCAAGCTTTCTGAAGTGCATGGCTACCTTAATGATAGCAACCCAAGGAGTAAACCATGTGGAGATTTTTAAAAATGTTATGCAGTCATGCATTGCTTAATGATGGGGATACGGTGTAAGAAATGTGTGGTTAGGCAATTTTGTTGTTGTGAGAACATCATAGGGTGTACTTACACAAAACTAGATGGTATAGCCTACTATGCACCTGGCTACATGGTATATAGCCTACTACTCCTAGGCTACAACCCTGTACAGCATGTGACTGTACTGAACACTGCAGGCAATCAGAATACAATGGTAAGTATTTATCTATCTAAACATTGGGAAGGTACAGTAAAAATATGGTTTTATAATATTATGGGGCTACTGTCATATATGTGGGTCCACTGGTCACCAAAATGTTGCTATGGGATGCTTGACTGTATTTCCTTTTCATAATTGGGTGGGGTGGAGGAACAATGTTTTGAAGAGACTCATACACAGAGAAATCCAGCTTATTCTTTGTGCACTAATGTACAAAAGTAACAAGGAAATGATTAAGATTTATCTTTGTAAATGAAAATATCATTAGAAACGAAAGCTGGGCATGCACTCAAATATGCTTAAAATGTTGTAGAAGCATGAACACATAATTCAATGATGTCAAAGGAGAACTTAAAAGAATGGACACTTGTTTTTCTTCCAAGTATTGACCTGATGGAGAAAATAATGCCAATAATAGTTTAAACCCAACTTTAAGATGCAAAATAAAGATTTTTCCTAGAGTATCTCTTTAACCTGCATATCTCTCTTTGACAGGTCTAATACCATTACTTGGTGAGTACAGAAAATATCGTGGCTTTGACTGTTACAGACCAGCAGTTCATAGAAATGCTTAGAGTTGGCAAGTTGAAGTAGGTAAGATTAATTTTTCAAAGTAAATCCCATCCTGCTAATTATGTACCTAATACATCAGTGTGGGTTTCCCCAAATATCATACTATATCCACAAAGACCAAAAGCATAAGGACTGGATCCCATCTGATCCCGCCCACCCTGAGGTCAGCAGAAGCCACATGAATTCTAACCACCCCCAAAACATCCTTCTACGGCTCTATTAGCAATTACCCCAAATTTTCTACATTGACATTCAGCTACATAGAGCTCAGCACTTCTACCTTCTCTGCCAAGTGCTAGGTGACCCAGGAAATTAGATATTTATATCCTTTAGGTCAAAGATATCAAAGGTTAAAAGTAGAATTATCAACGACTAAGCTAATTTCTAAATTGTTTGAATGTTCTGTGACTTCTTTATAAGCAAGCCAAAGTTTATCCGTGTTCTTAATTTTTCTCTTTTTAGTTTTGAGTCCCTTATCATCTATAGCTCAAGTCCTCTACTTTGGAAGGAAGAGGGTGGTGGTGAGAGGGTAGGGTATTAACATCTAAACCATGTGTGAAATACTGCTAAGTGTTTGAATGTTTTCATTTATTCTTCATGGGTAGTTATTATCCTATTCTACTGATGAGGAAAGTAAGGCTCAGAGAAGTTAAATTATTTACCCAAGGTCAACTAGCAAGCATGTGGTAGAGCTGGTCCTGGAGCTTAGGTCTCCCTGATTCTAAAGCTCTGCCATTTGCATTCTTCCTTGTTTGCTCCCTATTTGTTGTAATTATTGGTGGCAGCAAGGAAGTTAGTTAGGCAGGGAAGTAGGAGGAGAACTTTAGGATTGGTTTAAAGTCCTTGTGATTCAGTTCTTAACATTGGGGGCATCATTATTTTATTGGAACTGCATCACACACCCATATTCAAATATAAATATAAAAATGCATTAACAAATTTAACTGGCATTTTTAAAAATTAATAACTAAAAGCAATGCTTATTTGGACTGTATTTACCCAACAGGCATATAATTTTATATGTAAGGTTAAACCTCTCCTCAAACAATATCCTCTACCATTTCCCAAAGATAAGGCTTATATTTTATATTTCTTTTGTATATGCTATAGCTCTTTGCATATTGCTATGTACCCCAGAGATCTATGTGTGAGTCAAGTTAAAATTAACAGATTTCCTTAATGCTATGTAATCAACACAATGAGACTCAGTGTGGAATGAAGGTTATACAAAGTTGTAAAGATGTTTCACATCTCTAAAAAAGTTTCTAATTTCTGTTACTTACTCCAACAGAATATAAGCCTCTATCCTGTTTCTTCTTATTATTTCAAAATGCCTATTACATAGTAGGTGGTCTATGAATGTTTGCTGAATTAAATAAAACAATGTCAATATAATGAAATAATTTGATATTATTTATAATGGAACTTTACTTTTGACCAACACTGTTTTTTGTCAGTAGAAAATAAGTCAAAACATTCCATGGATATCAAATGTTACATCAAATACCATGTGCAAGTCCTAAGGCTCTTTGAACAACTTCCTTAAATGATGTAATATCTTTCTCCCAACAATTGGACTGGGTGTCACACTTGTATGCCTTTGAGAGGCACTGGAATGCCTGAGGAAAGAGAAAGAACAACATTCAGAATAACAAGTAGAATTCACATTTCAAACTCTGTTTCCTGGAAGTCATATGGAACTAATTCCAATGTGAAAAAACAGCATCTGGGTTGTACAGCACAGTGTCTATTACTCTCATCAAAGAAGGGGTGGAAATGCACACTCAACGGCAACAAGCCGTGGCAAGAAATCAAATGGATGTACCTGGATTGAGACACTTCCCTGTAACCAGAAAAATATAAAGGCCAGGTTTGGAAATCTGTAAATGTACAGATTTTCTCAGCATTTGTAGCCATCAGTTTAAAAAACCTGTTTAGAGAATGAGGCATGAACTTGGTTAAAACAATGAAATTGCTGGTAGATATATGTAATCTCACAGATGTTTAATGCACCCTCTTTCAAATCCTTGAGGGAGAAGTCACAGGTCAGAGAATTCTGGGTACTCTTAATTCCATATATGCAAGAAAGTCCATAATTCAAGGACAAATGGAAGGATATGAAAGTAGGGTGTGCATGTGTGCAGGTGATACATGTTCCCTGGGCTGACAAGGCCACGGTGGAAGCCAGCTGTGTGGATTGAGGGAGGAGAGAATGGCTAAGAATCCCACAGATTAGCTGTGCGTGGCTAATTCCAAACCCACGAAAGGAGTACATTTGATTTGTTGTGGGTGTTTTGAAAAGAAACATAAAACAATTATTCCAACCTTGGAAACTCTGCAGGCTCCTTTAAGTTCTAAGATAAGAGGCTAAAGGCGTAACTTGAGTGGAACTGGTGTTCTATCACACTTGTGAGAAAGGGCAGGGCAACCTTTGTAAAAGTATTATATGTTTTGACTTAAAAGTTCTCTTCCAAGATCTTTATCTTGTTCCTTTTTCTCTTTTCTTTTCCTAGTCCCCATATCAGATCTAAACACTCCTTCTGTCCTTGTACCCATCTACCATAGTCTTTAGCAATGTGCCTGCAGAAACGAGTACAGAGTAAATAACAAAAGCCAACTCTTTGCTGCAGATTTAGTAGGGGTGGCCATTTCAAGAGGCCCTTTTGCAGGAAACAGGGAACAACTATGTAAGAAAACTTCATGGAAAATAAAAAGATGAATGTTACAAGTTTTAACCAGCCCACAATTCAAAGTACGTAGGTTAAAGACTCTGAATCAGAACTGAACTCAAGCATACTAATCTTATCTTTCAGATTGTTAAACTCTTCCTCCACCCATCAAAAAAGTAGATCTACTACACACATGTTCAAACAAAAGGCAAGGACTCAGGAGGAACGAAGGACTTGCCTTTTCATTTTCATCAGGCTTTTCACTCTGCCCATTTCCATATACGTGGGCATACAGCCTCCAGATTTCTCCATCATTTGTCACTCTTGAAGTCACTCTGCCAAATAACTCCTGCAGCTTTCCTTTGAGGCCAGTTGCGACATCTCCACTTCGATCAGTCATCCCATCAATCACTGCCCTGACTAGAATTTTAAGGACCTTAAAAATGCACAGAAGAAACTGGTAATTTAGAAACCAACAAACAATAACAAAAACAAAGAGCTATCTCACCAGCATCAAAGACAATGACAATGAAAAACCTTATGAAACTTGTTAAGAGTATCACCTTTAAGCTTTTGAAAATCAAAATAAAATTCAATCCTGAAGCACTCTCTAGGATCTCATGGTGACTACCTCTCTGATGTCCCTTCAAAAGCTTCTGGAGAGGGTTCTTCTTTCATTCAAAGGGCCCCATGTTTGGTGCTTGGCTCTTCTCAACTGGGACATTCTCTCTGAATGATTGGATCCACACCTACAGCTTCATATATATTGCTGAGTTGGCTTCACTAGTGTCTATGCAGCTCCAGCCAGATTCCCCTCTGGAGCTCCAGGACTGTGCACCTCAATACCTACCAGACAGGTTACACCGACATCCCTCTCCACCTATCCAAAGTGAAACACAGATCTCAAATTGCTCTTCTCCCTGTAATCTCTAGGTGAGCCTATCCACACAGTTCCCAAAGCCAATAACCTGAGCATCAACCTAGATTCTCTCCCACTTCTGCCACAACTACTAATTTGATTTTCAACATTCCTAATGTTGATTTGTTTGATTTTCAACCTTCCCAATGTTTTCAACATTCCTAATGTCCCATTTAGGACAACAATGAAAACAACATTGTTGAAAACAATCCTAAATACAGCTTCTCCTACCTTAGTTCAGGCCTCATTAACTTCAATCTGGGCTGCTATAATAACCTTCTAACTCTGCTTAAAGAGGTCCTAGCCGCTCCTAATTACTAAATGATAAACTGCTAGTGCATTTGCATTAGGCATGCGAAGTATCTAGCAAGTATCTCTTCTCTTTCCAACTACCTCAGGTTGGCTCACCATTTTTTTTTTTTTTTTTTTTTTTTTTTGAGATGGAGTCTTACTCTGTTGCCCAGGCTGGAGCGCAGTGGGTGTGATCTCAGCTCACCACAACTTCCGCCTCCCAGGCTCAACTGATTCTCCTGCCTCAGCCTCCCAAGTAGCTGGGACTATAGGTGAGCACCACCATGCCTGGCTAATTTTTGTATTTTTAGTAGAGATGGGGTTTCACTATGTTGGCCAGGCTGGTCTTGAACTCCTGACCTCGTAACCCGCCTGCCTTGGCCTCCCAAAGTGCTGGATTACAAGCATGAGACACTGTGCCCGGCCTAACTTCTTGGCTATCTTATTATCATCAGTCAGCCTTTACACATTCTATCCCAGATGCTTTGAATGCTAAGAGATGGATTAAATTGCAGTCTGCAGCAGGTTATATTATAAAAAGGCACATCTGTCATATCTACATTAGGCTGTGTATCTGAAGGCACAGAACACACAACCTCAATCTTCCACTCCTTTGATGGTGGGACACCAAAAGAACCAGCCTGAGGAAAGTACTATAACACCATGCTAGTCAGTGCAGTCCATGGACCGACAGCACTGGCATCAGAGCTTGTTAGAAATGCAGAATCCTGGATAACAATGCTGATCCATCTTGGACCAAGATTCTGCATTTCCAACAAGCTCCCAGGTGATGCTGATGTTGACGGTCTGTAGGGCACACTTTGAGAAGCAAGGCTCCAAGAGACAGCTGCCCACATCTTTATTTTTACCGCGAACTGCAGGGGGAGGATGGCATTTTATCATTTTGTATCACCAGTGTTTAATATAGTGCCTGGCATATTGCAATTGCACTGACTCAATAAATAATTGTGCCTGAAAGACTGAATGAATACACCTCTTTCAGAAAGCGTAGCTGAGAGAAATGCAACCAGTGTGAGATCTTGCTGTCTCCTCCTAGAACATTCTGATCCGTGTACGAGATGTGGCTGAGGAGTAGGGGCTCCTCTGGAACATGGATACTTTTAGGAATGTGAACTCAGACTCATGGTCCTAATTATATACAGTGATAAAAGAAGACAGAAAATTCAGTTGTGCTTTTTTTTTTCTTGTTTGGACAAGGTACATCATCTCTGTCTGTAAATTCACATTACAATCCCACATGTGTACTTTTGACTCTGAAAGTAATGAAATTCATATTACAATCCCACTGGTGTTTTAAATCTGAAAGTAACAATGCAGAAGAAACAGTACTGCTTGTTTCAAGTGATCATTCCATAAGAATGTCAGGTATTAACATGTTTTGAAAAAGATGGTCTATTAAAATAGTTACTAACATGTACAAATGAAACACACTAATGAGTGATACTTTGCTTCTTCTGGAATCCCACAGTTGGCTCAACATCCTATCCCTTCACTTTAGCCTACTGGGGAGACGATGTGGGGAGAGAAAGCTTTTGGTGTTCTTGCCAATAAAAATGAAGAGCTGTAGTGCTGGCATTAAGGAGGGAAAAAGTTGGTCAAGTGAGTGTGTGCCTCCTCTGTGTATGTGTGTGTGTTTGCAGGGGCATGAAGGGAACTGCAGAAGGGCAGGGAGGTGAAGCATCTGTCTGTCGTGGGGGGTAGACAGGGGATGGAACTGTAGGTAGGGCAGATACTGAATGCCTCTGCCCAGTTCATATGCAGATACCACCAGAAGAGAGAGGAGGGAGGCAATAACTAATTTGTTTCACGCTCCCCATCTGCATGTTCAATGGCCAGTGAAATAGCTAGGCCTGGAGCTTAGAAAAGAGTTCCACATTGGAGGAATAGATAACGACAGTCATTGAGGGTCATGGCAGATATTGCCTAAAGAGACTGTGTTGGGCAAGAATAAGGCTGAGGATAGAATCTTAAAGAACACAACATTTAAGAAGAGGGCAAGTAGGCTGGGCATAGTGGCTCACACCTGTAATCCCAGCACTTTGGGAGGCAGAGGCGGGCGGATCACCTGAGGTCAGGGGTTCAAGACCAGCCTGGCCAACATGGTGAAACCCTGTCTCTACTAAAAATACAAAAAAATTAGCAGGGTGTGGTGGTGGGTACCTGTAATCCCAGCTACTCCGGAGGCTGAGGCAGGAGAATCACTTGAACCCAGGAGGTGGAGGTTGCAGTGAGCCGAGATTACGCCACTACATGCCAGCCTGGATAACAAGAGTGAAACTCTGTCTCCAAAAAAAAAAGAGGAAAAGAGGGCAAGTAGAAGTAGAGAACTCACTCATCAAACTGAAAAGGAGTGGCCAGAAAGGTAAGAAACTGATGTCATGGAAACCAAGGAAGGAGAAAGTTACAAGGAAAGTAGATCTACAAAGGATCAGGAATGGAAGATTCCACCGGATTTGGCAATCATTAAGGGTGAGTGACCATAATCCAGAACCAAAGCCAGAACAAGCAAGGCAGGAGAGATCATGATTTCAGACAAGAGGCTTAAAAAGAAAGAAAAAACATAAAAACCAAGACGATTATTAACATCACAAAAAATGAAGAGAAACCCCCCCATAATCATAGTATCCTATAATACTAATTTTCAATATCCTTTGCATAGGCATTTAGTGTATTTGTTTAACCAAAATTGTTAACATAAATATATTAGGATGATGAGAAAGAGAAGTAGTGGAAGTGCCAGTATGACAGTTCTTATTTATTATAAGAAGATAAGAAGTCAACAAATAATGCCTCGTTTTGTTTAATTAAAAAAAGCAGCAATATAATAACTATTAATATGAAATATGGAAATGTGCAAGTAGCAGAAGAGATGCTAAAGGGTTTCTCCTTTTTTGGGAGAAGGATTTTGAAGAGTAAGGAGGGGTAAAGAAGGAAATTGGTATACTTCGTACTGAGGCTTTTACTATTATTTGGCTTGTAAAACTATATACCTGTTATTTTAATATACATTTAAAAACAGAGAAAAAGCAGACATAAATGCATTCAAAGATTGGCAAAGAAGAAGAAAAACATGATGACACACATGAATATTCATTTATTAGACTTGCCTTTAATGTCCCATAGTGGTGATTACCCTGAGGGTATTTGGGGGTGGTGGTGACTAAAAGAAGGACGGGAGGGTTTGGGAAATATGGGGAGTGCTGGTAATGCTCTGACTCACCTGGTTACACAGGTATTTTCTCTTCAAGAAAAAAAAAATTCTTATGTTTACTTATGATTTGTATACTTTTCTGTACGTACACTACATTTCAATAAAAATTAATTTAAAATTATTCCCTGTACTTAAGAAAACCTCATAAAGTAAAAATATGTAGTGTTATTTAAGTACATTAATAAATGAAGCTAATATTCAATCTTAAAAAGTGGTTCTAGAGTGATATCAATTTTTTTTTTTTTGAGACAAAGTCTTGCTGTCGGTCAAGCTGGAGTGCAGTGGCGCGATCTCGGCTCACTGCAACCTCCGCCTCTCGGTTCAAGCGATTCTCCTGCCTCTCCTGAGTAGCTGGGACTACAGGCGCGTGCCACCATGCCCAGCTAATTTTTTCTGTATTTTTAGTAGAGATGGGGTTTCACCATGTTAGCCAGGATGGTCTTGATCTCCTGACCTCGTGATCTGCCCACCTCAGCCTCTGATAACAATTATTTTTAAAAACCATTACAGTAATTGTATAACTTACTGGCTAATATTATCATTTTTATTCTCATTAAGTCAGAAAATTCAAATTCTGGTTATCCAGACTGACCGCAAAAGCAGTAACTTTTAATGTAACATATATATAACCTTTCTTTAGAAAATAGATATTTGAGATTAAAAGGAGTAAAGAGTGTTACGATAGTATTTCTTTGATTAAATGAATCACCCATGAGTACAATTTCCTCTTGGGTAGTCTACAAATTTACCAGCACTACACCCTTTGCCTCATCAAAAGTGAAAAAAAAATTTAAATAGGTGAATGTTTTTATCCATTGTTACATGTAAATTGTTATGAGTAATTAACCTATGAGCAACAAGTCAAAACTATAAATTACTACATATGTAATAAGTGGCTCAAGAGTAGAAAATTGAAGTTTAAGATTTTAGAGGTGGAATGACTCTTGGGGAAACAGGACCCAAGATATAGCCACAGGGATGGGCTGTCACTGAAATAAAGACTAAGGCCTCTGTTATGTCCAAAGTACTGGAGATATTATCTGCCTAAACACCAAGTATCAAGATCAGCTAGATCTAGAATGGAGAGGAGGATACATAGTTGCTGAAGTACATCATGAACATGGGGAAGGGACTAGGAGCCTGGTAAATAGCAGTAATGAGCACAGGCTTTCTGTCCACTACATTACAGAACTGTTCCATCAAAGGGGCCAATATATAGGTAAGAGGTTTGAAAAGTGTGAAGCAATATAAACACATAAGCTATTATGATTATCATTGATCCTCAACTACCTTACTCTGTTGGAAGTGGACAATAACACCCACATTGCCGGCTCACTCACTGTACTGCCCTGCCCGTTAGCTCACTTCCATGTTTCCTTATGGTTCAAAACAGAACCCAAACAGAATTCACCACCATGGTGTCAGCCCTTGATACCTCCCTACTACTTCTGCTGTGAGCACTCGCTTTGTGCCAAGCCCTGTGCTAAGCACGTGACCTACCTGATTTCATTAAATTCTCACAATAACCCTAGGAAGAAGGTACTTTATTACCCCTACTTTACAAATAAAAAACCTGAGGCTTAAAGAGGTAAAACAAACTTTCTCATGGTTACACAGCAAGTGAGTCATGAAGCTGGATTCTGATCACCAGTGACCTGTGACTCCTGAGCTTAGATAAGGATGAGGAGATGAAAACAATGAGGTAGATAACACCTCTTACATATATAGCCCTTCCTATGTGCCACATGCTCTATGAGCACATGTAACCCACCCAACAACCCTACGAGGATGATGCTATTTTTATGTGCATTGTGCAGATAAACTGGAGCACAGAGGAGCTGAAGAACCTCTCCCAGGTCATACCTAGGGAAAGCAGGCTTCAGGCTTGAATGTGAATTCAGTCTGAGTCCTGGATCCTGTTATCAAGCATTTGCTACATTAATTTACAAAGCACAGTTCCCCTCTCCTCTTTCTTCCTTTCTATTATGTTCTTTTACATTGGAAAGGTTTCTCTTTTATGAAATATGTATGCTGGTAACTTTTATCATTTCTTTGCTAAATCTCGAATCAACCAGAACCAGAATGGGTTTTGTTTTTGTAATTTTTTTTTTTAATTAGAATTTCCCCCATGTCAGAGCTAATACAAAATTTAAAAAAGAAAATTCTTATTGGGTTCATCGGCCAATCACAAACACTACTAACATTAGAATAAATTTCTTTCTAATCTTTTTATTATGTGTAAGTTTTATAATACCATATAAACTGTTTTATCTCCTTTTTCACTGTAACATTATGCTTATTGGGTCCATCGGCCAATCACAAACATTACTAACAGAGTAAATTTCTTTCGAATCTTTTTATTATGTGTAAGTTTCATAATATAATATTACGTAAACTGTTTTATCTTCCTTTTTCACTGTAACATTAGGCTATAGAATTTTTTTCATGTTTTCCACATACCCTTTAAGTATAGTATTTTGATAGATTCAAGATATTCCACTGGGTTGATAGACCATAATCTATTTAGCAATTCCCCTGCGCTTAGATCACTAGGCTGTTTCCATGTGCTGCCACCGTTATCAGTAGCAGTATAAATAAAACACTTTAGTGCATATCTTTGTGCCTAAAGACTTTTTTCATACCGAACCTTTCCTTAGGTTAGAATTCCAGGAACGGAATTATGGAGTTAAGAGAATAAATATTTTAAGACTCGAGATAAATGAGGTATTCTCTAAAAGGGCTAAATCAAATTAGGTGCCAATGAATAGTACTGTGTATGAAAATGTCATTTAATTGCATATTACCAGCACTGAGTATATAAATATTTTTTAATCTTTGATATTTTACTCTACAAAAGGTATATGCAGCCATTATTCTGAACTATGTTTCTTTCATTATTAGTTAAGTTAAACTTTTCCATTTCCTTAAACATTTCCAAATGTTTATGGACTAAATATATTTCCTTTCTAAGAAATTTACATTTTTTTCTTTTTTTTTTTTTTTAATTGAGATGGAGTCTCGCTCTGTTGCCCAGGCTGGAGTGCAGTGGCACAATCTCGGCTCACTGCAACTTCCACTGCCAGAGTTCAAGCGATTCTCATGCCTCAGCCTCCCGAGTAGCTGGGACTAGAGATACATGCCACCACGCCCGGCTAATTCTTCGTATTTTTAGTAGAGATGGGTTTTCGTCATGTTGGCCAGGCTGGTTATTCCTGACCTCAGGTGATCCACCAATCTTAGCCTCCCAAAGTGCTGGGATTACAGGCATGAGCCACCGTGTCCGGCCTACATTTTTTTCTTATTTTGTACTGAACTCGTTTTTCCCCAGTGTGAAGTTTTATTGTTAATCTTCATTATAAACGAACACAAGTTGCCAACTCCTTCTGAATCCTAACCTTGCACAACATCAACCTTGCTTGAAAAAAGAGAAAGTTAACGATCTGAAAAAGTACAGTAAAACATGTGAGAAACCCTGGGGAGACAGAAGTGGGTTGGATCCTAATACGGTGGAGAACATAGCTCAGGTGGAAAAGTACTAGGTGCCAAGGTTCACAGATGGGCTAAGAAAAGTGTTTATCTGTCCCTTTTTCTTCCACATCCTACTATCCATGACATTTACCATCAGCATAGAGAGACTGAAACAGCAGTGCCAGCCCAGTGCAAGGCAGGGACCATACGTGCACATCAAAGCAGAAGACCAGGATAGGGTGGAGAGCAGACAGCAAGGGATTGGGCAGCCTGGCCGGCGCCTAAGGGTGCCCTTCTACTTTGCCCTCCACTCACTGAGGTTAGATAACTACTCAGGAAGATGGGCATTGGAAAAGAGCAATGTCTAGTGAAGGTAAGGGAGGTTTCCTGAGGAACCAGGCCACTTGGTGGTGGTGGGAGGTGGCAGTGGCAAAATGTATCCAACGGGTGAGCTCCCCCTATGGCCCAGCCTCACCAGGAAGGTCACAAGTTAGGTCCTGGGCTTTAGCCCCTCCCATCAAGTACATATTACCAGTTGAACAGACAATACCCCAGGGAAATATGAGCCAACAGGAAAAAAATTAAGACTTCCAAAAGTACAACCATGATAAAATAAACAAATTGAACAGCCTATGTGAAAAAGAGTTAAAGGGTCATGTGCAGAAAATCTTGTAACTTGTTTTTATAATATGTATTCTCAGGAAGGTGAGAAGAAAACCAAGGGAATAGATGAGCCCCCTTGGGTAGCAATATATATAGGGAAGAAAAATAATGTGAGGACTGAACTTGGGGTTGTTCTCACAGAGAAAGGAAGATGAGGATGAGTCTGCAAAGAAGATTAGGATGCAGCAGCTGGTATGATAAGAAGTGTGGAATTCTGGAAGCCAACAGAGAAGAAAGGAGAAAGCAATGGTGTTTAACATTGCTGGAAACCTGAGAACCAGCAACTGTCCACTGGATGTGGCAAGCCAGAACTTGACAACAGCACTCTAAGTGGACTAGGGGAGATAAAACTGCAATGGCGTAAGTTCCAAAGAGAATGAGGAGAGGAAGCAGAATTAATGTGGAGAGATGCCTGTCTTGAGGCATTGACTACAAAAAGAGCACCAGAGAAATGGGGGTAATGATAGAAGAAAAGTAAGTTTTAAAAATTATTTATACATAGTTTAAAACATTGGTAACTTTTAAAAACTAGGTAACTTTTAAAAACTTTTAAAAACTAGGTAACTTTTAAAAAGTTTAAAAAATTGGTAACTTTAAAAAACTAAATAAATGCATTTAGTGATATTTTCCCCTTTGTACTGTAACAAGTTATAAGGGTAAATTTTAATCCATGATGTTTATAAGGAAAGGCCCACTTGCCTTTTCATCTGAAAACTAAATCTAACAGTCTACTCCAAAGATAATTCTTTAATCTCTGTTTTTTTTTTCCTTAGGGTTCTGGACACCCTTGCGGATCTAATGAGAGTTTTCCAACCTCTTTCTAGAATATGCATATATCCATATACACAAATTCTTTCAGGGTATGTCAGGGAATGTCATAATCTGCTGAAGACTAAAAACAGAAACTTCTCACAAATCCTAATTTGTCCCACATGACCTGGGATTCCAGTCTTATCTCCCAATATTGTATATGACTAAGTTTCTGTCTCTTTTGAAAAGTGTTATTAGTTTTCCATCAACTCCCTTCCTAGTCTCATCAGCTCTTTTGTCACTTCCAGATGTTCAAATCTCTGGTGGTGTTCACTAAAGGCAAGACTTTCATAGGAGTGGTTGAGGTCTTTCTGGTCTTCCCTTGGTGTAACTCTGTGCCTGTCACCTCTGCTACCACTAACAGCTCCCAGTGAGGTATTGGATCTACTCCCCTCTTCATGAACACCGCTATTCCCAATCCTACTGCTACAGCTGTTTTCTTCCTGAAATATAGCACACAAAAGCTGTGGTGGGCTGAATAACATTCCCCCAAAATTCATGTGCACCCAGAACCTCAGAATCTGACCTGAAATAGGGTCTTTGCAATGTAACTAGTTAAGATGAGGTGTCATTCTGGACTAGGGTTGGCCTAATTCCAATGACTTCTTCCTCAGAAGAAGGGAACACACAGAAGAGAGGAGGTGAAAATGGAAGCAGTGATTGGAGTTAGGCTGCCACAGCCGAGGAACGCCAGGAGCCACAAGAAGCTGGAAGAGGTGCAGAAAGACTATTCCCTAGCATCTGCAGAGGAACATGGCCAAGTCAACACCTTGATTTTGAACCTGACTTCTGGTCTCTGGAACTCAGTGGGGAGAACAAACTTCTGTTGTTTTAAGGCAGCAAGTTTGTGGTAATTTGTTATTGTAGCCCTAGAAAACTAACACTGCATTTTTAAGCAGAAAGACTAAGACAGTTAAAACACTGAGAAAAACTCTTCCGAGGGCACTCTCCTGGCTTCTGGAAATCATTTTCTGGTTTTAGTTCAGAAAGCAATAAACATATGAACGTCACTGTCACAGCCTACCCTTACTATGACTAGTGACCTACAGGACCCCACTCACTGGCCAGAAGTCCTTATTTTTGCACGTGAGTAAGTTTTAAATATCAAATCTCTTGATCTTTTCCTTAGAAGTATGGCTTTTTGTCATGGTAAAAGATGTTTTTTTCATCACTAAGTGAATAAAAATATTTGCCATACTTTCTTTTAGTGCTTTTACGGTGTCACATTTTCAATGATGACAATGATGATGAGAGCAGCTACATTTAAACAGTACTTGTGACCAGGCACGGTGACTCACGCCTGTAATCCCAGCACTTTGGGAGGCCAAGGCAGGTGGATCACTTGAGGTCAGGAGTTCGAGATCATCCTGGCCAACATGGTGAAACCCCATCTCTACTAAAAAAATACAAAAATTAGCTGGGCATAGTGGCACATGCCTGTAATCCTAGCCACCTGGGAGGCTGAGGCAGGAGAATCGCTTGAACCCAGGTGGCAAAGGTTGCAGAGAGCAGATTGTGCCACTGCACTCCAGCCTGGGTGACAGAGCGACACTCTGTCTCAAAAAAAAATGATAAAAATACAATAAAAATAAAGGATCAGGTACAGTGGCTCACGCCTGTAATCCCAGCACTTTGAGAGGCCAAGGCGGGCAGATCATGGGGTCAGGAGTTTGAGACCAGCCTGGCCAACATGGTGAAACCCCATCTCTACTAAAAATACAAAAAATTAGCCAGGCATGGTAGCATGCCTGGCCAGCTACTTAAGAGGCTGAGGCAGGAGAATCACTTGAACCTGGGAGGTGGAGGTTGCAGTGAGCTGAGATCATGCCATTGCACTCCAGCCTGGGTGACAGGGAGAGACTGTCTCAAAAAAAACAAAAACAAAAAACAGCACTTGTATGTATCTGCCAGGTACTGTTCCCAGCCCTTTACATATATTAACTCATTTACTCCTCTTAATAGTCTATTAACTCATTTAATCCTCACAAGAATCCTACTAGGCAGGTATCGCTATCATCCCTATTTCATGAAACTGAGGCACAAAGTGGTTAAGTAACTTGCCCAAGGCGACGCAGCCAGTGACTGGCAGAAATGGGCTGCCTAACTCCAGAGTACGTGCTCTTCCCTACAACACATCTTGCTTCTCAAGAAATTCCAATTTAAATATTTTATTTAACTGAATTTATTTTGGTTTCAAGCTTTTGGTCCTAAATGTTTGGCCAGCTATTTCAATACATAGTAAATATCCTATTTTTATACCACAGATTTAAAATGCCATCATTATTACGTACTAAATTCTCATTCCTACTTGAATCTGTTTCTGAATTCTCTATTCTGTTCCATTTCATTCCTGCAGCAGATGTTAACTCTTTATATAATAAGTATATTATTAGCTTTTTATCTTTCTTATTTGTTACAAATATCTTGTCACATATTTTTTTAATGTGATCATAAAAATTCCTTCCAGCTTTCTTTTACTGCTTCAGAGTTCAAGAACTTTTATCAGCATCTACTTCTATTCCCTATTCCTAATTTAACTATGAGATTAAAAAATATTTAGCATAGATTTAGTCTATCTGGAGTTTGTTTGTTGTATCATAAACTAATCTGATAAACTTTTTAGACCTGGATGCTTAGAGAGATTTTTTTCCTCTATTCTTTCTCATTTTAGTAAAATATACATACAATTTAGAATCTTAACCACTTTTAAATGTACAATTCATCAGTATTAAATACATTCATAATGTTGTACAACCATCACCAGCATCCATCTCCAGAACTATTTCACCTTGTAAAACTGAAACTCTACTCCATTAAACCATAACTCTTCATTCCTCCTCTCTTCAGCCCCAATGACCATTCTACTTTCTGTGTCTATGATTTTGACTACTCTAAGTACTTCATATAAGTGGAATCATACAGTATTTGTCTTTTTGTGACTGGTTTACTTCACTTAACATACACCTCCTCCTCCAGGTTCATCCATTTTGTAGCATATGTCACAATTTCCTTCCTAAGACTAATATTCCATTGTATGTACATACCACATTTTGTGTATCCATTCATGGAAATTTGGTTTGCTTCCACGTTTTAGCTATTGTGAATAACACTGCTATGAATGTAAGTATACACATTTCTCTTTGAGATCCTGCTTTAAATTCTTTGGGGTATATACCCAGAAGTAAAAGTGCTGGACCATATGGTAATTCCATTTTTGATTTTTAAAGCAACTACCGTACTGTTTTCCACAGCAGCTGTACTGTTTCACATTCCCACCAACAGCGCACAAGGATTCCAATTTCTCCATGTCCTTGTCAACACTTATTATTTTCTTTTTCTTTTTTTTTTTTTTTTTTTGAGATGGAGTCTCGCTCTGTCGCCCAGGCTGGAGTGCAGTGGCGCAATCTTGGCTCACTGCAAGCTCCACCTCCCAGGTTCACACCATTCTCCTGCCTCAGCCTCCCCAGTAGCTGGGACCACAGGCGCACACCACCACGCCTAGCTAATTTTTGTTGTATTTTTAGTAGAGACAGGGTTTCACCATGTTAGCCAGGATGGTCTCAACCTCCTGACCTCGTGATCCGCCCGCCTCAGCCTCCCAAATTGCTGGGATTACAGGCGTGAGCCACCACGTCCAGCCATTTTCTTTTTTTTTTGAGATGGAGTTGCGCTCTGTTGCCCAGGCTGGAGTGCAGTGGCGCCATCTTGGCTCACTGCAAGCTCCACCTCCTGGGTCCACTCCATTCTCCTGCCTCAGCCTCCCAAATAGCTGGGACTACAGGCGCCCGCCACCACTAATTTTCTGTATTTTTAGTAGAGACGAGGTTTCACCGTGTTAGCCAGGATGGTCTCAATCTCCTGACCTCATGATCTGCCTGCCTCTGCCTCCGAAAGTGCTGGGATTACAGGTGTGAGCCACCGCACCTGGCCTATTTTCTATTTTTTTTTTTATTTTTTATTTTTTGCTAGTAGCCATCCTAGTGGGTGTAAGGTGGTATCTCATTTGATTTGCATTTCCTTAATGATTAGTGGTGCTGAGCATCTTTTCATATGCTTATTGTTCATTTGTTTATCTTCTCTGGAGAAATGTCTATTCAACTCCTTTGCACATTTTTTAATTGGGCTGTTTGGGGGGTTTTGTTGTTGTTGAATTTTAGGAGTCCTCTATATATTCTGGATATTATTCCCTTATCAGATATATTACTTGCAAATATTTTCTTCCATTCTGTGAGTTGCCTTTTTACTCCATTGATACTGCTTTTGGTGCACAAAATTTTTAAATTTTCACAAAGTCCAATTTGTCTGTTTTTTCTTTTTATTGCCTGTGCTTTTGGTGTCATATCCAAGAAATCATTGCCAAATCTACCATTATAAAGTTCTTGCCCTATGTTTACTTTTAAGAGTTTTATAGTTGTAGCTCTTAAATTTAAGTATTTGATTCATTTTGAGTTAGCATGTGTATACAGTGTTAGGTAAGGGTCCAACTTTATTCTTTTGCATGTGGATATGCAGTTTTCCCAGGACAATTTGTTGAAATTTCCCCATTGAATGGTCTTGGCACCCTTGTCAAAAATCATTTGAATCAGGCGCAGAAGCTCATGCCTGTAATTCCAGCACTTTGGGAGGCAGAGGTGGGCAGGCTGCTTGAGCCCAGGGGATGGAGACCAACCTTGGCAACATAGCAAAACGCTGTCTCCACAGGAAAAAAAAAATTTAGTTAGATGTGGTGGCATGCTCCTGTGGTCCTAGTTACTTAGGAAGCTGAGGCAAGAGGGCTGCTTGAGCCCAGGAGTTCAAAGCTGCAGTGGCAGTAAGCTATGAGCCCAGGAGTTCAAAGCTGCAGTGGCAGTAAGCTATGATCATGCCACTGCACTCCAGCCTGTTCGACAGCGTGAGACACTGTCTTTTTTTTTTTTTTTTTTTTTTGAGACAGAGTCTCACTCTGTCTCCCAGGATGAAATGCAGTGGCACAATCTCAGCTCACTGCAACCTCTGCCTCCCAGGTTCAAACAATTCTCCTGCCTCAGCCTCCCCAGTAGCTGGGACCACAGGCGTGCACCACCATGCCCAGCTAATTTTTGTATTTTTTTTGTAGAGATGGGGTTTCACCATGTTGGCCAGGCTGGTCTCCAAGTCCTGACCTCAGGTGATCTGCCTGCCTCATCCTCCCAAAGTGCTGGGATTACAGGCATGAGCCACCGTGCCCAGCCGAGACAATGTCTCTTAAAAAAAGAAAAAAAAATCATTTGACCATATACACAGATTTCTGGGCTCTTAGTTCAATTCTATTGGTCTACATGTCTGTCTTTATGCCAGTACCACAGTTTTGACTACTACAGTTTTGTGGTAAGTTTTGAAATCAGGAAGCATGAGTCCTCTAGCTTTGTTGTTCTTTTTAAAAGTTGTTTGGGCCATCCAGGGTCTCTTGAGATTCCATTTGAATTTTAGGATAGATTTTTCTATTTCTGAGAAAAACCAATCCATTCAGATTTCCTATTTCTTCATGATTTAGTCTTGGTAGGTTTTGAGTTTCTAGGAATTTGTCTATTTCATCTAAGTTATCCACTTTGTTGGCATACACTTGTTCACAATACTCTCTTATAATCTTTTTATTTCTGTAGAATCAGTAGTAATGCCCCCATTTTCATTTCTGATTTCAGTAATTTGAGTCTCCTCTTTATTTTTTTAGTGCAGTCTCTGCACTGAAATCCAGACATCACTTTGAGTAGTATTGACAACGTTAAGTCTTTCAATCTATGAACATGAGATGTGTTTCCATTTATTTATATCTTCTTTAATCTCTTTCATCATGTTTTCTAGTTTTTGTGCTCCAAGATTTTTACTTCCTTAGTTAACTTAATTCCAAAGTATTTTTTATGCTATTGTAAATGGGATTGTTTTCATAATTTCCTTTTGGGATTGCTCACTGTTAGTGTACAGAAATGCAGCTGATTTTTGTGTGCTGACTTTGCATCCTGCTACTATGCTGAATTAATTTATTAGTTCTAAGAGCTTTTTCGTGGAATCTTTAGCATTTTCTACATACAAGATCACATCATCTGCAAACAGATAATTTTATTTCTTACCAATTTGGATGTCTTTTACTTCTTTTTCTTGTATAATTGCTCTGCCTTGAACCTCCAGTGCTGTGATGAACAGAAGTGAAAGCAAGCATCCTTGCATTGTTTCCGATCTTAGAAAAGAAGCTTTCAGGCTGGGAGCGATGGCTACGCCTATAATCCCAGCACTCTGGAAGGTCGAGGTGGGCAGATCACCTAAGATCAGGAGTTCAAGACCAGCCTGGCCAACATGGTGAGACCCCATCTCTACTAAAAATAATGATAATAATACAAAAATTAGCCGGGCATGGTGGCACGTGCCCGTAGTCCCAGCTACTTGGGAGACTGACAGGAGAATCGCTTGAGCCTGGGAGGTGGAGGTTGCAGTGAGCGGAGATTGTGCCACTGCACTCCAGTCTAGGCGACAGAGCAAGACTTTGTCTCAAAAAAAATAAATAAATAAAAAAGAAAAGCTTTCAGTCTTTCACCATTAAGTATGATGTTTGCTGTGGGTTTTTCATATCTGGCTTTTATTATGTCGAGGCTGCTTCCTTCTATTCCTAGCTTGTTGAGTGTTTTTTAAATCAGGAATGTGTGCTGAATTTTTTCAAATGCTTTTTCAACATTAATTGAGATAATCAGGTGAGATTTTTTCCCCCTCATTCTGTTAATGTAGTATATTACATTGATCTATTTCATATGTTGAATCATCCTCAAATTCCAGGAATAGAGCCCACTTGGTCATAGTGTATAATCCTTTTAATATGCTAGTGAATCAATTTGCTAGTATTTTGTTAAGGGTTTTTGAATCAATGTTCATAAGAGATTTTGGTCTGTGTTTTTTTTTTTTCTTGTAGTGTCTTTGTCTGGCTTTGGTATCAGGGTAATGCTGGTCTCATAGCATGAGCCGAGAGGTGTTCCTTCCCCTTCAAATTTTTGGAAAAGTTTGAGAAAGATTGTTGTGACTTCTTTAAATGTTTAATACAATTTACCAGTGAATCCATCAGGTCCAGGGCTTTTCTTTGTTGAGAGATTTTTGATTCCTGATTCTGTCTCCTTACTAGTTATACAACTATTCAGATTTCTTATTTCTTTATGATTTCGTCTTGGTAGGTTTTGTGTTTCTAGGAATTTGTCTATTTCATCTAGGTTATCTACTTTGTTGACATATACTTGTTCACAATATTCTCTTATAATCTCTTTATTTCTGTAGAATCAGTAGTAATGTCCCCATTTTCATTTCTGATTTCAGTAATCCGAATCTTCTTTTTTCTTTCTTAGTCCATCTATCTAAAGGTTTGTCCATTTTATTAATCTTTTCAAAGACCTAATTTTTAGTTTCATTGATTTTTCTTTATTATTTCTCTACTTTCTATTTCATTTATCTCTATTCTAACCTTTATTTTCTTCCTTCTGCTAGCCTTGGGTTTAGTTTGCTTTTTAAGTTGTAAAGTTAACTTATTGACTTGAAATATTTCTTGTGTTTTAAGGTAAGCATTTAGAGTTACAAATTTCTTCCTTAGCAATGCTTTCGCTGTATCCTACAAGTTTTGGTATGCTGTATTTTCATTTTCATTCATCTCTAAGTATTTTCTAATTTCTCTTGTGATTTCTTTTTTGATCCATTGATGAAGAGTGTGTTGTTTATTTTCCATAATTTTGTGAATTTTCTAGTTTTACTTCTGTTATTGATTTGTAATTTCATCCTGGGGTAGTCAAAGATACTTTCCATGACATCTATCTTTTTGAATCTACTGAGACTTAATTTGCGATCTATTATATTGTCTCTCCTAGATAATGTCCCATGTGCACTTGGGAAGAATACGTACGCTGTTGTTGGGTAGAATGTTTTATATATGTCTATTATAAAATTCATTAACATACAAAATCTCTGCTTCTCTAACAGAGCCATACTCACCCCTTTTGGTTGTTGATGTCACAAAATTACATTTTTATAAATGGTGTGCCCCAAAACATACACTGATATATTTAATGCATTAGTCTCTTAAATTATATAGAAAGCAAAATATGTATCTACAAACCAAAGTTACAATACTACTAGCTTGCAGACTAATAGCTGTTTAATTTTTAAAGTATTAGTCTCTTAAATCATGTGGAAAACAAAGAGTACAGTTAAAAAAAACATTGTAACAGGCCGGGTATGGTGGCTCACGC
Source organism: Pongo pygmaeus (assembly GCF_028885625.2). Lineage (NCBI taxonomy): Eukaryota > Metazoa > Chordata > Mammalia > Primates > Hominidae > Pongo > Pongo pygmaeus. The sequence goes on from NC_072385.2 coordinate 101,113,668, forward strand.
CTGTAATCCCAGTACTTTGGGAGGCCGACATGGATGGATCACCTGAGGTCAGGAGTTCAAGACCAGCCTGGCCAACATGGTGAAACCCCGTCTCTACTAAAAATACAAAAATTAGCCGGGCGTGGTGGCAGGCATCTATAATCCTAGCTACTCAGGAGGCTGAGGCAGGAGAATCACTTGAACCCAGGAAGCAGAGGTTGCAGTGAGCCGAGATCACGCCATTGCACTCCAGCCTGGGCGACAGGGCGAGACTCCATCTCAAACAACAACAACAACAACAACAAACATTGTTACGATAATATTAGCTTTTATAATTGTTCGCATATTTATCTTTATTGAGATTTTTATTTCTTTATCCAGCTTTGAGTTATTGTCTAGTGTTCTTTCTTTTCACCCTGCAGGACCCCCTTGAGCATTTCTTGCAGGGCAGTTCTAGTGGTAATGAACTTCCTTAACTTTTGTTTATCTGGGAATGCCTTAATTTCTCCCTCACTTTTGAAAGGCAGTTTTGCCAGATAAAGGATTCTTGATTGACAGTTTTTCTCTTTTAGCATTTTGAATATATCAGTCCACTGCCTGCTGGCCTCCAAAGTTTATGATGAGAAATCTGCTGATAATCTCATTGAGGATTCTTTGTATGTGACAGATTTCATTTTAATCAGTATAAACAGCTCTATAGCCCTCATATCCCACCCAAACCAATACCATGCCACTGAGTTCATATAATGGCCTTTAAATCCCTTACCCACATCTTGATTTTATTTACGTAATAGTAGAACTTATGTTTCATTCTCTGTCCCAATTCTATTTCTCACCTCCATCAGGAAACACACTTAGGGAATACAGCAAGCAGAGAATGACTGGGAAACTAACACTAGCCTGTGAAGAGAGTTGAAGGCCTCTCACATAGAGGAGCGGCAATTCCAACATAAATGTAGAAGAATCTCCACAAAGAGAAATGTATTAACTATTCGTTTCCCAACACTAACCTTGACTTCCTTGGGCTAGTCTCATCAAAGTCTTGGCCTAAAGTGCAAGGCACTGGCCCTTTGAATCCTGGAGGTCCTCAAAGCAGGAAGGAACAGGACTGCCTTAACCCATTACAAAAACTACCAGCAGGGCTCCAGGCCAAGAATGAAGCAATTTCCCACCTCCGCTGCTTGGCTAGCTCCCTGCTCCACTTGGAGCTCTCTAAGTACTTGTTCTGTTTCCTGGTCTGATAACCCTGACCTTTGGCTTCCCCAAACCTCGGTTATCAGAGAGAGAGATAGGCAGTTTAGCATTGTCTTTTTCAGTCCTTCAGAAAAAAACCCAAAAAACAAAACAAAACAAAAAACAGTTCTTAGACTGTGGAAAGGGCTTTAGGTTAAATACGCCAGATGTCAAGCCTTAGCTTTACTACGCACTAGCTATAAGAAATCAACCTTATTAATGCACTGTGCTGAGCCTCAGGTACCTCAACAGTTAAATGGGGAGAATACCTATTTTCCAAAGCTATAATTTGTATAACATATATCCATTCTCTCCTCTTCTCTTTACTTTCAGGTAATGCACAGCCAGCAAGTGTCCCAGGACTTCAATTTCATTGGCAACTTGCCCCACTGCACATCAATACCATCTTCTCCTGTCCCCAAAGAAAGCATCAAATAAAAATACACACAAAGGACAACCTCAATATGCAAGAATACATACTGTATGATTCTATCTACATGGTATTCAAGAAAAAGCAAAACTGAACTGTGGAGACGGAAATCAGAAAGTAGTTGCCTCATGGGGGAAAGAGGTGGTGTTTCAACTGACTGGAAATGCATGTAAGAGAACTTTCTGTAGTAATGAAAATGTTCCATAACTGTTTGGGGTGGTGATTACATAAGAATACATAGTAGTTAAAATTATCTGCAAATTATTTTTTTATTTTGTTATTTTATTTCATATTTTTTTGAGATGGGGTTTCGCTCTGTTGCCCAGGCTGGAGTGTGGTGGCACGATCATAGCTCACTGAAACCTCAAACTCCTGGGCTTAAGCAATCCTCCTGCTGTAGCCTCACAAGTAGCTGGGGCTGTAGGCACATGCCACCATGCCTGGCTTATTATCTGCATATTATGTCTGAATTTTTAAAAATCTTTGTTAGATATAGTTCACAAGCACATTAATATGATGGGAAAATGTGCTTTTGACATAAATCTTCCCCCACAGACTTCAAGGCGTGAAAAAGAAAAAAATAAGACATGCCTACCTGTGATTTCTGTCTTCGGTTCCTACTAGCCAAATGACTGCTCAAGTTATATAAGCTCTCTGGGTTTCATATTAATCAACTATAAAATGAGGAGTATTCAGTATCCACCTCACATACTGTATGCCCAATAAAAGACAACCTGTGTTAAGTGGCAGAAACATAGTAAGTACTCAATATATTTTAATCCCCTTTCCTTCCTCTTCCACATATAAACAGCAAATGAATGTCAATAATGCAATACTTAAATTATTTTCCCAAAATGTTGCCCAAGGTATCCAGAAAAAGAAAAAAGGAAGAAAAGGAAAAATATCCCAACAAATCAACATCAGAATTTACCTTGGGGAAAGAAGTATGGCTGCAAGGATATTCATGACATTATTTATAATAGTCAAAAACTGGAAAACTGAACAGGAACTAATTATGTAGGAACATGAAAATCAGTTTTATGACAGATGAATAAAAATATGTATAATCTAGGAATAAATACAAATAAGTGCTATTATAGAAAAGCATTCCTGGGTTTTACCAAACTATACATTAATCAAAATTAGGACAAAGGTTTTTTTCAACATAGTACTGGAAGTCCTAGACAGAGCAATTAGGCAAGAAAAAAGAAATAAGAGATATTCTAATAGGTAAGGACTAAGCAAAATTGTCTCTATTTGCTGACAATATGATCTTAGTGAAAACCCTAAAGAGTCCATGTAAAAACTGTTAGAACTGATGAAATAAATTCAGATACAAAATCAACATACAAACATCAGTAGCATATCTATAATACTAATAACAAACTATACAGAAAGGAATGATGGTCACTAGCGTCAGGGTGGGGTGGAGGTGGGGTGGGGAGGAAATGGGGAATTGTTGGAGAAAGGATACAAAGTTTCAGACAGAGGATTAAGTTTGAGATCTTCTGCACAGCACAGTGACTACAGTCAATGATAATGTATATTTCAAAATACCTGAGTAAAATGTCAAATATGTCACCATAAAAAGATAGCTAAACAAGGTGATGGGTATGTTAATTAGCCTGATCTAATCATTCCACATTGCATACACATATGAAAACATCACATGGTACTCCATAAATGTGTACAATTAGAGTTTGCCAATTAAAATATTATTAATAAAATTATAAAATGGATAAAAAAGAAAGAAAATGATAAAGGTAGTATATCCACTCATTCTTCAATTACAAATAGTGAGGAAAAAACAGAAAAATTTGAGGCTAATTTACCCTATGTCTGTATTAAAATAAACACGAATTTATACACACACACACACACACACACACGAAAAAAATTTAATGGCAATAATCCACATCCATAAAATAGAAAAAAACAGGTACAGGATTAGAACATATTACATTTGGAACCAGAACACAATTTTGCTATATTGAAAATTCCCCATGATTACAGGAGTAAGAAGCTAAGACTATGACCACTAAAATATGTTTGAAAAAATCTATTTCAGATAAAAGTTAAATCACGTTATCTGAATTCATACTAGGAAAATATAGCTATATTTTTTTTTAGATTTTTTTTTTCTTTTCTGAAAAATGCTCAAATGCATCTCTATGCGTTTTGGGTCCTTTTATTCTTTCTTAGGGAAGGCTCCTGAAAGACTTCTTTTTTTTTTTTTTTTTTTTGGAGACAGGGTCTTGCTCTGTCACCCAGGCTGGAGTACAGTGGTGTGATCATGGCTCACTGCAGCTTCAACCTCTCCAGCCTCAAGGGATCCTCCCACCTCAGCCTCCCGAGTAGCTACAGGTACATATTACAAGCCCAGCTGAATTTTTTTTGTATTTTTTTTGTAGAGAAAGGGTTTCACAATGCTGTGCAGGCTGGTCTCAAACCCCTGGGCTCAAGTAATTTTCCCGCCTTGGCCTCCCAAAATGCTGGGATTACAGGTAGAAGCCACTGTGCCCAGCTGGCTGAAAGATTTCTAAGCAAATGTTCTTAAAATTCCAATGATTTTGATTTGGCATCCAACAGGGCAAATCACAACTGAAAGTTTTATCAGAATCAACTGTCTACATACTCAGGTTATTTTTACCAAAATTCTATCCTTTGGTATCTATAATACCACTGTTACTACCAATAGATTATTCTAAATATCACCTCTCTCCCTACACATTTACAGATACTCAAATACAGAAGTATCATCTAAACATTAGCAAGAATGCTTTTTCATCCTGAGAGAGAAAGATACTCCTAATCTTGGGGTGATAGGGGTGGTAAGAAAAGAGAAATTTAAGTAAAATTTTTCAATACCTTTTCAGCTATTGTAACTGCTTCTGCTTCGCTTTTTCTTGCCTTTCTTTTAGAATACATGAGTTAGCAAGATTTGCCATACTTAATTCATCTAAGTTAACTAAAATCAGCATTATCTTGATGACTTTATAACTCTATGATGTACAAGTAACAGCTTTTCCAAACAATCTTTGAACAGTCATTTTGTCTGATATTTTTAATTTCCTTAAAACAAGCGGGTGGGGAGATCCATCCATCCATCCAGAGTTAGACATAGCTTATGACAGTATAATCCTATCCCCCACAGCTGTGGTGAGAATTAAATGAGCTAATACATGTGAAGTGCTTAGGATAGTTTCAGATACACAGCAAGCCCTCAGTAAATATTAATTATTGTTATTTTACCACACACCACTTTGACCTGCTCTATGTGCCTTGGGAAGCGAAGGAGAATAAAAGAGCAAATAGAAAAGCCACTTCCTTTCATGCATACATATAGTAAGTCTGTCTCTTATTGGAGGAGAGAGTATTTGGGTACTTTATATAAAACAACTCCTACTGGTGCCAAGCATGAAAGGATGACCGGGATTTTCTCAAGATCCAAAAAGCCAACCTGGTGAGCCAGTTGTTACTAATCCTTAGCAGATATGAAGGAGATTACTGGGGTTAAAGTATAGATTTAGAGGGGAAATCCCACTCACAACAGAAAGACAAGCAGATTAGTTAGAAAATAGAGGCACAGGACAGATTAACAGGATCAGACTGACTAAGGAAGCCAATTCTAAGACAATTAAGAAAGAGATGACACAGCCAAGTTATCAGCAGCAATACCAAGAGGATAGAAAAGCAGACTGACAGCTTGAAGAAGCCCCCTGTCTAGCTTATCAGGAAGGAGGGGAGCTTCATACTCCTTTCTGACTTGGTGTGTAAACTTATTCAGCCTGGCCCTAGAGGACTTCTAAGGTCCCTTTTTGCTCTGACAGTGTGTGATTCTAAAGAATGCTGGAATTGAGCCAGCAGCCATGTCTAAATGAGGAGTGTTGGATTTGAATGTTTCATGTACATTTTTTTTAATATGAAAGAAAACAACAGAATTTCTTTCAACTGAAAGATGGAATATACTACCAATATAAATAATTCACATTCTCCTTGAGATTTTAGGAACAGGTTTCAGAAATCTTTCCTAGTAAAGAAAGATCTTAAAAATCACATTTGCAGTAAACAAGAGATATGCACTATCTTCAGCAGTCACAATATACTGAGATCTGTTCAGAGTCTCATCAGTGCCCTTTGCCAAGGTGCTAAGTGTAGAAAAGGAAGAATTATCTCAATGGAAAATTTCAGCAGTGTTAACAGGACAACTACTGACTGTCAGGGGACTATGCAAACAGATTCACTAGAGCCCCTACCCTTTCTAGGGATGTAAAACTCTGCTATCTCTCCATTCACTTGGCTATCATTCCATTCAGTTTTGTTTATTTATTTATTTATTTATTTATTTATTTAGAGACAGAGTTTTGCTCTGTCACCCAGGCTGGAGTGCAGTGGCATGATCTTAGAGTATCACTTTACACTGAAAACAGCATATTGTCTTCAACTACAATTAAACCAAAAAGGTCTTTTTTATTTAATCTTTTGGATGACACAACAGCTTTGAATCTCCCATACTTTCTGGAGGGATAACTTTATTCCACCAAATACAGCACCATCTCACGAAACATTGCAAAGAAAATGTTAGCCATCCTCTCTACATTGTTCATACCATCTGACGGTATGCAGTAAATGCTTGTTAAATGAATGAACAAATGAGTATAGGATTTATTCCAGCTACCACAAGTCAGAGAATACACTGAGATACCCAAAGTACTAAGTAACACAGTGTTTTACTTAGTTTCTGCAAAGTGACTATATATGTAACCCACAGATCAGATTTTCATAACTGAGTCACAGTAATATTCAGTTTATGACTGTAAAAACAAATTTGACATTAGAATAGCAGAATTCTATATATCATGAAGCATATTTGACTAGAAAAAAATGTCCTTTTCATATGTTACAAGTGTTTAACAAAATTTTCCTGTGCATATTCAAGGAAATAATTTATACCATATGATCAAGGATTAGTATCAAACACAAACTGAAATAACGGAATATGAATATCTTACCTGAACATCTTTGTATTTGTCACGTAAGTCCAAGAGCCGGTGATAAGCTTTAATGGCTTCTGAAAATTCCCCAACGTCAGTGCTGGTGAGGATGTAGTTTTCCCAAATCTGCCAGTGTTCATAGTTACACTTGAGAGCTTCTTGTAAAGTTCTAAAAGCTTTTACTCTATTGAAGGTCAAATTTTAAAGAGAGCAATAATGAACTCTTTTTTTTATTAGAATAAAGCATAGCTAAATGTATAAAATGCTAATGTGGACTGTCAGTCCTTATTCGTTCATATAAACAAACAGAATTAGAGACCCAAACAACACAAAACCAACTCAAACTTCCCTACAAAATTCAGTGACAGACCCTATGGCATATGTAGCATACATACAGAGATACTCCTTTCCTAATCTATTTACTGGTAACAAGGATATTATTTTAAAACTAGGTATCAATCCCAGTATCACCTCAGGAGAAGGCACACTCAAGTTCCAAATCTGGAGTCAGAGTGGCCAAGCAAGTACAATTGCAAACCTGTAAGACAAAAGGTGCAGACAGTAGTGGAGGGATCAGAGGCAAGGAAGTCAAAACAAAACAACACACTCCTGATGAATCTGCAACCACAATGCTGCAAACCAAAATTCTACACCCTGTGAGAAAAAACCTCAGTCAACAAAACTAATCAACAGGACATAAATTTACTAAAGATAAAATTTTAAGGTGGCCAGGCATGGTGGCTCACATCTATAATCCCAGCACTTTTTGAGTGGCTTAGGTGGGTGGATCACCTGAGGTCAGGAGTTCGAGATCAGCCTGGCCATCAGAGGGTAACCCCATCTCTAATAAAAAAATACAAAAACAAAGAAACAAAAACAGCAGCTGGGCATGGTGGCACATGCCTGTAATCCCAGCTACTCAGGAGGCTGAGGCACAAGAATCACTTGAACCTGGGAAGCCGTGGTTGCAGTGAGCCAAGATCACACCCCTGCACTCAAGCCTGGGCAACAGAGCAAGACTCCATGTTAAAAAAAAAAAAAAAATGATTTTAAGGGGGAGAGGGAGGAGTGAAAAAAAGTTTTTCTTAATTGTTTAAGTAACAATTTGTCAAGTCTTTAAATAAATTTGTTTAGAATACTGAAAGAGACAAAGAAATAATTTACATTGAAAAGGAACAGAAAATTGTGAAACAAAAACAGGGAGAAATGAAATAAGAACAAGGAGATGTGAACAAAAACTAACTGGAAATTTCAGTATTGAAAGAGGCAATAAAACAACAACAGGTCAGGCACAGTGGCTCACAACTGTAATCCCAGCACTTTGGGAGGCTAAGGAGGGTGGATCACAAGGTCAGAAGATCAAGACCATCCTGACCAACATGATGAAACCCTGTCTCTACTAAAAATACAAAAATTAGCTGGACATAGTGGCACATGCCTGTAGTCCCAGCTACTTGGGAGGCTGAGGCAGGAGAGTCGCTTGAACCTGGGAGGCGGAGGTTGCAGTGAGCTGAGATCGTGCCACTGCACTCCAGCCTGGGCAACAGAGTGAGACTCTGTCTCAAAAAACAAAAAACAAAAATAAAACCCTCAATAGCTAACAAAAACTAGAATACACATAGTCAAGGAGAAACTGATGCATTGGAAGATAATAGTAAGGAGTTTACACAGAATTCAAATTATAAAATAAAAGCTGGAAAGAGACAGAGGAAAGAATGAGAGGTAAGACTCAAACATACATCTGATAGAGATTTTACAGTAAACAAATGCAGAGCATGGCAGGATATCAAAAGATAAAAGCAGAGAATTTTCCAGAAATGAAAAAATTTCAAAAAAATTTTTGAACATAAATTCTATGATCAAAAGTGTATTTCACATACTGAGCATTATAAGTAAAGATAAATGAACACCTAGAAATATTGTGTGAAATTTAGGAAAGATATTCCTAAAATCTACAAAGAAGTGACGACAGATATTTCATCAGCAGTAAGACAACAGAAGACAAAAGAATATTACTTTTAAAGTGCTGAGTGAAAATAACTGTCAGCCAAAATTTTATCATCAGCTAAACTTACCACTCAAGAGTAAATGCAAAATGAAACATTTTTAGATACACAACGGTTAACAGTGTTTACCGTCTATTGACTCTAAGAGAACTATCTAAGGGATTCCTTCTTGTAAAAATACAAGAGAACTCAAAAAGAAAGGAAACATGTCTTCAATTTCAGTCATAAATTGTTTCCATAGAATATTTTTTTCTTTTTTTCCTTTCTCTACTGTACCACATCACCACCTCCATCTAATAACAACTGCCTCCAACAGTGTTGGACGAAGACTCGCCAGCTCTCCCATCCACAGGGGTTGGGGGTGAACTCAACAAGTAAAAATCCACGCCATGAGGATTATCCTTTTTCCTATATGTCCTCCCTTATGATCCCCCTAATCATAATTTCCTAGCCTCAAAATTGTTCCATGAATCCTTTTTTCCTTTTTGGTAAATATAGCTTCTTTGTAAGGTGCTTCATTTCAGGATTCACTTATCAAAACCCCTCTATAGTAGAGATACTGCACCGTTAAAATTACATCCGAAGATAGATATTTTTACATGGGACTGATAGGAACATGGTATCGAGGGGAATCAGATGAAACAGCAAAGAGAGCACTTTAGTGAAGAATCTTGTGACCACAAAAGGATAAAAGAAAGTTTAATGGGCCATTTTAAGGCATGAATAGGATCTTCTGAGAGAAGTATTAATAATTACCTCAGAAGTAACAATCCCATTAGCTTTGTCTGGAGCCTTAGCAAAGAAAGAAAAGAGTAAACAGGAAAGAATAAAGAAATGATTTATCTCAGACCTTACAACTCCACCTTTGCACAAAAACCTATTTGTGGAGCTGCAAGAGGTAAGAAAGTAGAGAAACAATATGCAAGAACCCCTAAGAGAGAAAGCAGAATTCCTAACATGATTGGGCTGGAAGACAAGTTATCAAGAGCTTCACTACGTACAAACTTATCCGGGTTGCCAGAAAAACTCACTGAGATCATTCTACAACTATGACAGGGACTTCCGAGCCTGTTGCTTTAAACCAAAAAGGTCTCCAGAGAGTTTTAGCACTATCAGTTGCAATCAAGAACATAATATTATCTTCTGAAGAGAATGGTAGAACAGATAGACTTTATTTATGTCATCCAAGAGCAGAGGCAGCATTTCATGATCTCTACGTAACATGGATTTAATGATGTCTTCAGAAATTATCTTGTAATTCCACCAAGAAAAATTAAATTAAGTTTCAAAGTAAGGCCAAATAAAAATGAAAATATATCCATCCTTTAATTTATTAGAGTTCTGGCAACAGCAGTCCCTGTCTCCTCCCTCTCCTTCGCTTTTCGTAGCCAGTCAATAAGCCCAGTTAGTTGGTTTTCTCCTTTATAAAGAGTTTGGCATCTGCCCCTTCTTTTTCCACTCTAGTTATCTCATGCCTGAATTGTTACAACAGCTGTGTCCTAACGGGTTTCCCAGCCTCCAGTTCCCTCTAGTCGGCCTCACATACTGCCACCAGATAAATCTTCCCCAAAAGCTTCTTTCTTCATGAGATTACCACACTGAAATCTCTGGCTTCCTATTCTCAGCAGGACAGTCTCAACTCATTGGTCAAATAATCAGAAGATGCAGCAATTTTACTTCAACCTACCTTTCTAATCTTATCTCTCACCGTATATTTCACATTACTTCATAGCTTCCTATCTCCTAAAATACTACATTCATTCCTGTCATTCTGCATTTGGTCACATCATTTCTCTTGCCTAAGAGGCTCCCCTCTGTCCCTTCTATCCATCCTTCAAATTTCTGCTTGAGTCCAACATTCTCTCAGAAGCATTTCTGATCCAGGATGACATGGTTTCTCTCTTCTTTGATCCTCACAAGACTAAATGAGTGGCTTGCACATAATAAGTGTGCTACAAATATCATGTATGATTATTTTAGCCCTCTTTGTATTCTCACTTGGTATTTGCCACAGATAGCTTATATACTGATCAATTTTTTAAATAAGATGGCATGGTATTTTATTTTTTAAACCTACATTCCCTAAAGACATTGGTTCATATTTATTTATATTTCTCAATAATATCTAGTACAAAGCAAGCAATGAATAAAAATAACTGTCAACTGAGTTGACCAACTAAACATATGTTTGCTTTTATCATGTAATAAAATGTAGAATGTAAAACTTCAGTACTAAATAAAGATTTCAAGTAACATTTCTTACTTTATTACATACGAAATGTTTTTAAGAAATAAACTGTATATTTAGAATTCAAGTTAATTTAGTTTGAATTAAGTTATTCTACTTAAGTTATTCTATTTCATATACATGGGCGAGAAAGGTAAAACAAGGAGAAACATTGAAACAATGTTCAGTTGTAGAAAATCTCATTCATTTATTTGGGAAGCAAATTTCTTCATATTTGTCTGATGTACTTACTTTTGTTTTAATCGGATATAGGAAGTTGATAAATTGTTCCAAGCTTCAGCATTCTGAAATAATAGAGAACACAGTTAATTAACTCTTCTCATTTAGGTAAAATTATTGCTTAAACCAAAAGTACAACACACTCTCCTAGTCCAATATATGCTCTTTAAAACCACAATTTTCAGTAAGAGTGTGTTTAAAGGTATATGGCAAAATTAAATTGAACTGAACTTTTATAATTTAGAAAAAGGTTAAAACAATCAACCATGCAATATAACTATTATTGTACCAATTAGCAATTCAGTTAAGATTTTATTTTCAAATTTAGACTTACAAAATAGCTAATTTACAACATACTCTATATAGTACATAGATTTATTACAGAAAAGGCAATGAAGTATACTGTTTTTTCCTATCTTAAAAGTTTTTGCCATTATACTGTCATCCTTCTTCACCGGATAGTGGGGTTAAGAAAAAATCTGTTCTCCAATGTTACTACTAAGTATTTCATCCATCAAACATATTTCTCTACCTATTCCTCTACCCAACGACAAAAATAAAGCAAAAATGAATGTTTTTTTAAATCAGCTTAATCAGGTTGAATTTATACAAATGTTGATTCGAACAAGAATGATATAAATTATCTATTTCTCTTTGTTCCACTTTTCATCTAATATAGTATATATCGTTCTCAAGTGCCATACATATGATTCAAAAATTAAGTGGCAGTGGACCTCCACTTCCAAACATGGCAAAATTCGTAACTTTTTGAAGTCTGGCAAAGAATAACTACCAGAAAGCTGTGAGCTGAATGGAGATTTTGGAGGTCACACTGTGCTAGAAGTTATTCGAGTTCTAAACTAGCAAAACTGGAGAGTTCTTATTGATTGCCCATGGCATTAAATTCAATCCCAGAGAGGTTATACCTTAAGAAAAGGTTATTAGAGGTCTGGGCGCAGTGGTTCACATCTGTAATCCCAGCACTTTGGGAGGCCAAGATGGGATGATCACTTGAGGCCAGGAGTTTGAGACTAGCCTGGTCAAGAGAGCAAGGCTCCATCTCTACTGATTTTTTTTTAAAGGGTTATGAGACAATAAGGACAACTCCAGACCCACTTTAACAAGCTTAAAAACAAGCTGATTTAGGAGTAATTTAACTGAATGCCAAAATAAAACTCAATCTTCCTTAAGAGAACAGAATAAAACCAAGAAGCACAAAAACACAGCATCCACAATGTGTAGAATACAATTTTTTTAAAAAATGGTGGACATGGGAAGAAGCAGGAAAATTTCCTTCATAACCAAAGGGGAGAAAAAAATCAGTTAATAAGAAACACTACCAGAAATGAAAGAGACGTTGAAATAAGCATAGGATTTCAAAGCAGTTATTATAAACATGTCCAAAGATTTAAAGGAAAACATGAACATAATGAGAGAATGTTTGGAGGAATGTTAGTAGAGACATTAAAGCTGTTAAAATATCCAAATGAAAGCAGCCTGACTGCTGGAACTGCTTGTTGTAACCTGAAACCAGTTTTATCTGCAGCTTCTGAGATAATTTGCTGAAACTCTGGGACTAATTTTGCCCTCTGCCATCCCTCATCAATGGAAGCTTGCCAGCTCCCCAAACCCTTACTGTAAGTGCCAATGAATTTCTCAAAGAGCAGTATGTAACATTTCTCCTTTTAATAAAACTTCTAACCTTCTCCTTGTTCTTCAGACATTCAAAGACTACCTGGCACGCATATACGCCCCAAATTGCAATTCTTTCTTCTCAAATAAAACATTAAATTTAGATCTTTTATATAGAAAATTTTAAGGAGTCCACAAAAAAAAAAAAAAAAAACACCTACTAGAAGTACTAAATGAGCTCAGCAAGGTTGCAAGATATAATTAATATATAAAAATCAATTGTGTTTCTATTGTGTTGCCTACAATTGTGCCTATTGTGTTGCCTACTAACAATAGGCAATCCAAAAATAAAATTTAGACCAGGCACAGTGGCTCACATCTGTAATCCCATCACTTTGGGAGGCTGAGGCGGGTAGATCACCTGAGGTCAGGAGTTTGAGACTAGTCTGGCCAACATGGAGAAACCTCATCTCTACTACAAATACAAAAATTTGTCAGGCGTGGTGCTGCACACCTGTAATCCCAGCTAATCAGGAGGCTGAGGCAGAAGAATTGCTTGAACCTGGGAGGCGGAGGTTGCCGTAGGCCGAGATTGCACCACTGCACTTCAGCCTGAGCAACAGAGCAAGATTCTGTCTCAAAAAAATAAAAAATAAAATTAAGAAAATAATTCCATTTATAATAGTATGAAAAAGGATAAAACACTTTGGAATAACTTAACAAAAGAGGTGTAAGACTTACACTCTGAAAACTATAAAATATTAAAAGAAATGAAAGAAACCTAGAAAAATGTAAAGACATTCCACGTTCATGGATCGAAAGACTTAATATTATTAAGATGGCAGTACTCCCCTTATTCACCTGCAGATTCAATATAAGGTCCTTTGGGAAAATTTACAAAGCTAAAAATCCCACAGGAAAATTCAAGGAATGCCGAATAGCCAAAACTATCTTGTAAAAGAAGAACAAAGTTGGAGTAATCACACCATTTTCAAAACTTACTACAAAGTTTCCATAAACAAGACAGTGGAATATGCACAGACATATAGTCAATGAAATGTGACATATAGTCAATGAAATGTGATTGATGGACCACAAATACATCCTTACATCACAGTCAATTAATTTTTGACCACTTACATTTACAATAAACTGATTTTTGACCAGAGTGACAAGACTATTAATAGGAAAAGAATAGTCTTTTCAACAAAGTTTTGAGACAACTGGATATCTACATGTAAAAGAATGAAGTTGGACCCCTTCCTTATATCATAAATAAAATTAACTTAAAATAGTCCCTAGACCTTAATGTAAGAGTTAAAATATAAAACTCTTAGCAGAAAAGATAGGAGTACATCTTTGTGACTTTGGATTTGGCAATGGATTCTTAGATATTGTACCAAAAGTATAAGCAACAAAAGAAAAAACAGGTAAGTTGGACCTCATCAATATTAGGCTTTTGTGCTTCAAAGTGCACAATCAATAGAGAGAAAAAAAAAACTTAACAGAACGGGAGAAAATATTTGCAATCATTTGTCTGACAAGGGACTTGAAGCTAGAATATAGAAAGAACTCTTACAACTCAATGATAAAAGGATACATGACCCAATTTTAAAAATTGGTAAGGATGTGAACAGACATTTCCAAAGAGGATACACAAATGGCCAAGAAGCATGTGGAAAGATGCTCAACATCATTAGCCACCCAAAACATGCAAATTGAACCACAATGAGATGCTACCCACTAGAATGGCTAAAATAAAAAAGACAGCTAGCAACAAGTGTTGTCAAGGATGTTGAGAAACTGGAACCCTCATACATTGCTAGTAGGACTATATAATGGTACTTTGTTTTTTAGTTGGTTTTTTTTTTTGTTGTTGTTTTTTTTTTTGAGACAGAGTCTTGCTCTGCCACCCAGGCTGGAGTAAAGTGGCACAATCTCTGCTCACTGCAACCTCCGCCTCCCAGGTTCAAGTGATTCTCCCGCCTCAGCCTTCTGAGTAGCTGGGACCACAGCATGAGTCATCATGCCCAGCTAATTTTTGTATTTTTAGAAGACATGGGGTTTTACCATGTTGGCCAGGCTGGTCTCGAACTCCTGGCCTCAAGTGATCCACCCGCCTTGGCCTCCCAAAGTGTTGGGATTACAGGCGTGAGCCACCACACCCAGCCTAAAATGGTACTTTGGAAAACAGTCTGGCAGATCCTCAAAATTCTGAACATAGAGCTACCATACGATCCAGCAACTCTATTACTGGGTATATAACCAAGAGAAATGGAAACATATGTTGGTCTCAAACTTATAAACAAATGTTTATAGTAGTGATATTTATAATAGCCAAAAAGTGGAAACAATCCAAATGTCTACCAACTCATGAATGGATAAATAACATGTGATATACCCACACAATGGAATATTATTTGGTCATAAAAAGGAACAAAGTACTGAAGCATGCTATAACCATGCATGAATCTTGAAAACATTAAGAAAGAAGCCAGTCACAAGAGCCCACAAAATGTATGAATCCATTTATATGAAATGTTCATAATAGGTGAATCTATAGAGACAAAATGCACATTAGTGTTTGCCTAGGGCTGAAGGGGAGGGTGTTTGGAGAGAAATAGGGAGTGACAACTAATGGGTACAGGGGTTTCTCTTTAGGGTAATAAAGATGATCTAAAGCTAATTGTAGTTGACAGTTGCACAATTCTAACTATACTAAAAATCATTGAACTGTATGTATTAAATAGGTGAATTGTATGGTATATGAATTATTATCTCATAAAACTATCAAATATAAAAAGACTCCACCCTAAAATAACTTTCTAGTAATGCAATTAACATAGGCAGGACATACTAGTGAATGACAAAATACACATGATACTTTGCTATACATTCAGTGAAATATATTTTTAACAAGAAAATTGTTTTATCAAAATTATTTCCTAAATGAAACCATGAAATATTAACTTATTTCCAGATTTATAAATCCTATACCTTGAGGTATGACCTTCCCTCAAATGTACACTTTCCTCCAACACAAAAGGAATTGCTGTTCTGAACCGCACAGTACAATTTCAACAACTTAGAGAGTAAAGAGCCATGTAAGGACAGAAGATCAAACAAACTTACATCGGGTTCTAGAGTCACACAGCGCTGAAATGCCTTTGCTGAACCTTGATAGTCTTCCAAGGCCAAATAGGCACAACCGAGAGAAAACCACACCCCGAGCTGCAAAGACCAAAAGTCAAAGTCATTCAAACACACAGAAACATTTACAGAATGTAATCTGAAAATTATTAAGATGCTATCAACAAACACACTCCTAGAAAGAATGCAGAGCTATATAATAAATATTTGCCTTACATTTAGTTTAAATGTAGAATATTTAGCAATGGAGGTAAATTTTTCCATATAATTTTCAATGCTAACACTGAAAACATGCTATTATTGCATATGTTTTGCGGAAAAAGTCCATACTTTGTGTTAACCAAACTCCTTACTGGGCATGTTGGCTGTGGGTTCAATCAGCTGCAGAGTGAAAATATTGGAGGAAAAAAAACTGGATGGTTGCATCTCTACTGAACATGTACAAACATTTTTTTCTTGTCATTATTCCCTAAACAATACAAATTACATAGCATTTGCACTGTGTTAGGTACCACAAGTAATCAAGAGATGACAGGAGGATGTACATAAGTCATATGCAAATACTACAGCATTTTATACAATGGACTTGAGCATCATGGATTTTGGTATTGGGGTTGGGGGGGTGATGCCTGGAAGCAATCCCCCATGCATTCTGAGGGACCACCATATAAAAAGTATCAGCAGACTCACAACTGATGAATGTATTACAAACTCAAAAAAAAGAAATTTCTGTTTTCATCTTCAAACTAGACCACAAGAACTTCTGCAGCTTAACCAAGAGCCAAACTGCCCTAGCATATATCTGCTTTAGGCATGCCTGAAAATAATTTAGAAAAAGGAGGTTCAGAATCTGGATTATCAAATAGTTACTCAAAATGTAAAGTATGACCTAAGCCAATTAGATTTGTAAACACTGAGATTTAGAAAACAGATAAAATAGGAAGTAGCTATTCAGATTACAAAAAAAAAAATCTGTACATCATAAGATTTCCTTAAAATTCAATAGCCTCTGTCAAAAGGGAGATAAAACTAACAAAAATTCAGCTGGGTGTGGTGGCTCACACCTGTAATTCCAGCACTTTGGGAGGCCGAGGTGGGCGGATCACTTGAGGTCAGGAGTTCAAAACCAGCCTGACCAACATAGTGAAGCCCCATCTCAACTAAAAATACAAAAATTAGCCGGACATGATGGTGTGCACCTGTAATCCCAGCTACTCGGGAGGCTGAGGCAGGAGAATCGCTTGAACCTAGGAGGTGGAGGCTGCAGTGACCTGAGATTGCGCCACTGCATTCCAGCCTGGGCGACACAGCGAGACTCCATCTCAAACAAAACAAAACAAAACAAAAACAAAAATACAAAAAACTAACAAAAATTCAGTGGAATTAGTCAGAAATGCAGCTATTATGAGTTGTTTTCCTTCCAGACAGTCAGCAAAGCCAACTTTATAAGCAGATTGAAGTCTCCTTTCTTACCGACTTCCAGAAAGGCACTGAACCAGCTGTCAGATTTACTTGGACAGTTTAGGGTAGGAAAGAAAATGAGGTACTCTGTTATCTATCCACAGCCTTCCATAGAGGCAGAGTAGGAGGCTGCCTCTACATCACTCCTCCTTCAGCCATTCCCACAAAACTTGTTCCATATGGCTAGCAGAGGCCTGAAAGTTCTTCAAGCAGATAAAGATTTTTAGCCAGTAATTAGAGATAAAGCTTAGAAAGCAAGCAGACTTGGGCCATTTAACACTTTGCCATGAATTCACAAGAGGCTATAAATAACTGTTATCAGGAGCCTTTATGGAGAACAGATTTTGTTAGAGGGACAGGTAATGACTGAAAAGAGGATGGATATATGTCTACTGGGAGGGGGCAGAAGCAGAGGTACTAGGTTGAAACTAAAAGTTAGAAGTTCACTTTTCTGAATCATGGGACTTTCAACAACCTAAAAATGAGCTCACCACTTTGCTTTCATCTGTTTTTTAATAAAATTAAATGAAAAGAGCTTCAATGCACCAAACCACACTTGCTGAACATGATACATTCTGAGAGAACCTAAAGTCTGATGCTAACATGTAAAATAAGCTCTCTAAACTCCAAGTAAAAAGTTTCAAAATCTGTGTATTATATTTCATCAATGTTAAAGTATACTTTTTTCCCTGCCATTTAACATTTCTGAAATAGAGATGCATCTGAAAAACCAATAGCTTGTCAGTTTTATTGGCAACATTTTTTTTCTATACAAAGTGGTACTTAAAGGTACTTCTTACAACTGATGGCATCTTAGATACAAAGAATTATGATACCAAGTTTACTTGGAATAAGGGATTCTTATTTTGAGACTAAATCAAGAACAATGAGAACTGACCTCAAGGTCCTCAAAATGCATGTGCTCTGCTTGTTTTCTGCATCAGCAAAGAACAGATACTATTTCCCATGTGTTGTTATAAAAACCACATGTGTGGCCAGGCAAAGTGGCTCACATCTGTAATCCCAGCACTTTGGGAGGCCAAGGCGGGTGGATCATGAGGTCAGGAGATCAAGACCATCCTGGCTAACACGGTGAAACCCCATCTCTACTAAAAATACAAAAAAATTAGCCAGGCGTGGTGGCGGGCACCTGTAGTCCCAGGTACTTGGGAGGCTGAGGCAACAGAATGGCGTGAACCCAGGAGGTGGAGCTTGCAGTGAGCTGAGATGGCGCCACTGCACTCCAGCCCGGGTGACAGAGCGAGACTCCATCTCAAAAACAAAGAAACAAACAAAAACACATGTAAATTCAAAATCTAAATAAAAACTTCATTTTTCAATCCATCTAAGAAGATTTATAAGGGTTGCAAATGTCCAAAATTAGCAATTACCTTCTAGCTCTAAAACAGACTGGTGATGAGGTTATCTTTCATTTTTAATTTTTAAAACTACTGAATGGTTTGTAACCAATGTCTTTAAAACCAAAACAAATTTAATGAAAATCAGACAGATGACTTAATTTAACATAAAGTATTATGGTTCTCTTTTCTTTTCACTCTTGGTTATTTTTGCAGTGTTTTAATACTTTGCATTTGAAGGAAAAATCCTAGGATCGTTAACTGCTAGGTTTTATCTACTGATAACAAGAAGGGAGATGAGCTTTGCACACAGTGGTGTTCTTTGAAATCATCCAGTGGCTTTTCTTTTTTGAGGTCTTCAGAATTTGGGGGACTACAGAGCATATTTGGTGCCTCTTTTACTTTTTTCTTTTTAAACTATTACTTAAACTGCTATTACCAATAGTGACTGGCATCTCAGCTCAGAATAGTCATACTCTTAAGAACAGAACATCATAAAAGAAAAACAAAATCAAAAGAAGCTTCAAAAAAAACCTCTCTCGATTCCTCAGAACATAGTTGTATATGTTTGGGTACAAATCTCTATCTTCTAGTCCAGTGCTATCACATAAAAGTATCATGCTAGTAGCCTCATTATATTTTCCACGTTTCAAAAAGTCAAAGGAAGGTGGTCCACGCCTGTAATACCTGCACTTTGGGAGGCTGAGGTGGGCAGATCACTTGAGGTCAGGAGTTCAAGACCAGCCTGGCCAAAATGGTAAAACCCTGTCTCTACTAAAGATACAAAAAAAATTAGCAGGCATGCGTCTGTAATCCCAGCTACTCGGGAGACTGAGGTGGGAGAATCACTTGAACCGGGAGGCGGAGGTTGCAGTGAGCCACAATCACGCCACTGCACTCTGGCCTGGTCTAAAAAATGAGACTCTGTCTCAAAAAAAAAAAACAAAGTAAAAGGAAGGGTGAAATTTATTTTAATAACATTTTATTTAACTCTACATATCCAATATGCGATTACTTCAATATATTATTACTATACAAAGTTATTGAGATATTTTATATCCACTTTTTCACACCAAGTCTTTGAAATTTGATGTGAATTCAACACAGCATGGATCAATTTCAACTAGTCACATTTCAAGTGTCCATTGTCACACATGGCTAGTGGCTACCATTATTAATACAGTTACACTATTTCTCTAAAACACTGACATAGGCCCTGGAATACCTTGCATCCTTCCCTTCTTTCTTCAATAAAAAGCTAGGTCCTTTGGCTGAGACCCTCCCTTGAGCTTCTTTCATATATTATAGTTACTCCTGTTCCTCTCTTTACAATAACAACCAAAATAATTAGCTCTTCATGAGCATCTGCTATGTGTGCCAAGCACTGACACCATGAGCTTTCCACACATTACTCTAGTTCCTCACACCCACCCTGCAAGGTGGTCAATCTCACTCTCCTAAGAGAGGCGACAAAGACTCAGTCAGTCACAGACAGAGGAGAGGTTCGACCCAGTCAGTGTGACTCCAAAGACCGCGTCCTCTCTGCCTCTGACAACACCATTCTGCCTATACACAAGCCATGATTTATGGCAATACCATCCTTGTCACCAATAAAGAGAGAGGGGAAAACAGGGCAGTTAACATGCGCTGGGAAAACCCAAAAGATAATTCTTTAAGAACCAGGAGCATATCTCCTCCCCCACAAACGCTCTCTTGATTGGGCTAGTCAGGTGGACGAAAGAAGACATAGAAAAATGGGTGGCCACAGGACGGGGCAAGGATGGAGGGAGATAATCACCTGATAGAGAGGCCCTGGTTGAGATTTCTGCAGAGCTTATTTCCAAGGCAAATCGTGAAGACAAGCTGGCTGTAGGCAGGCAATAACCTTTAAAAGCTGACTGTCCAGCGTTTGTCTCTCAGGGAGCCAACAGAGAAACACAAAAGCAGGCCAACTTTTTATTTTGAATGTGATAATACCTGTACTTAACCAATGGCTTTAAATTATTTTAAAAATAATTCACAAAGAACTCAAAAGGTTGAGAGCATGGTTTCTCTGAATTTCCCTGACAAAGCTCCCTAGAATGTGATAGAGGAGAAAGATGACTGGGATTCAAGTGGCTCTGAGTAACTGTTACGACCCTGGCTATGTCACTTAACCTGCGAGTCTCAGTTCCCCAAGTGTGAAATAAGCAAGGATGGACTAGGCTAAAATTTCTGAGTTCTTCAGACGCCCCAGATTCTGAAAACCCAGAGGGGACTGGGTTCGAAGGTACACTATTGCCATCTAGTGGCAAAATAAGGACATTGACAATAGAATGGAATACAGAAGCACTTGAACTTATAGGATTATGTATGTCCTGATAAATCCATCATAAATTGAAAATATTGTTAAGTCAAAAATGCATCAAATTCACTTGATCTGCTGAACCTAATAGCTTCATCTAGCATACCTTAAACATGCTCATAACACTTACATTAGACTACAGATGGAGAAAATCATCTAGCACAAAGCCGACTTTATTTTTTAAAAAGTGTGGAGTATCTCATGGAATTTATTGACTACTATACTGAAAGTTATCAACAGAATAGATGTATGGGTATTCTAAGCATAGTTTCTACTGAATGTGTATCATTTTTGCACCATCATAAAGTCAAAAAGTTATTAAGTGGAACTATCGTAAGTCAGGGATCGTCTGGTATTTAGAATTAGCAGGTTTGAAGAACTAGAAGGGAATCAATTCAATTAGAGACCTTAGAAATCAGTTCAAAAGAGATCTAGAGGAAAATGATGCTTACAAAGGAAATAACTGGCTTAAAGCCACACAATGGTTCCTCAACCCAAGTGTGAAATATGTGTGCTGAAGACAGTGACTTTAATACTTATTAAACCTTAATAATTAAAATAAAAATTAAAGTTTGTTACCCTGAGGGCTAGCAAAGACTAAGCACCACTAGACAACTGGCGTAGATAACTTTTATAATTAAAAAGTTAATTTTTACAAGAGTATTTAAGACACATCTGCAATGGGTACCGCTTATGAACCTACTACTCAAACTCCCTTCCTCCTGAAAGTTTCCACATCATTGATAATCAGTATTCACACTTTTGGCTAATTTCCCTCATATGATCAACTGTTTTGAATTTTTCTGTCACATATAATAAAGGTTAATGTAGAATAATCTAATCCTAAAGCCACACCACACTCTCCACTCTTTCTGTACCCCTGCCTCATTTCTGTGACCTCAAACACAGATGAGTTGTTGAATGTGGTATCATTAAACAGGAAATGACCGAAGTGAAAACCAAGAGTGACGTCAATGGTGTCTGATAGTAGCTTTTTCTAAAGTGATGCTTGATGCTCATTTTTTTCCTAATGTGCACTGCCAACTCTTTCATAGCCAAGTTTCTCATTTACTAAATTCTAAGTTCTCCTGCCATGAGGAAATATAAATCTTAACCTACCAGCTTCCTGATCTCTCCAAAGGAATAATTTCTTCTATTTCAGTATCTTCCCTTAAACTAAAGGATCAACTAAATTTTATACATACTTTTCTTTTACTATAGGCTACTAATTACTGAATGCCCTTCTCTTAATTCTTGTCCTAGATTTGGTTACCACTGGTCTTTATATTTGCCGAGTCTTTTCAAATAATTCACAATGCAAAGTAACACAGGTTTTTATATGTCATCTGTATGTGAGATTCTCCTGTTAGATATATCTCCCTAATTTTAGGCTACGGATAATGGGGCAACAAGGGTTTTTCTACAGTGCAACAGGCAGAAAAGAAAAGAACGACTATGTAACATCTATTATTGGGAACTTACTATGGGCCAGGAAATATGTTAGACACCTAACATATATTGCTTCTAATTTTCTCAGCAGCAAATCCAGGTAGAGATTATAAACCCCATTATTTAAAAGCTCAGAAAGATGAAGAGATTTGCCTTTGTTATCTTCCTCGGGATTACCAGAATTCAGAATCAGGTCTATGGTAGCAAAGCTTTCGGCCTCCCCACTATGCATCAGTCACAGCTACAGCCCAAATATTACCACAGTATTCACATTTCTTGGCAGTTATGCAAGTTACACCTTAAGGCTTTCATTCTGTACTGCTTACCAATATTAGAAGGGAAAAATAAAAAGGAAAGAATGTCTTTTTTCTGTACATATTATTCACACATGTTCATCCTGTCCTCCCTATTGGAATGTGAGTTCCAACGTCCTTGAGTCTTCCCACCACAAATAACATAAGTTCAAAACAGAAACCATATAAATCCATTTCAAATAAAAATGTTTTATCCTTTCAAAAGCTAAAATGAAAGAAAAAGTTAAATCAAGGAAGAGCAGCATGTACCAACCGCCAAGATGATTAAAATGTCAGAGTACTGTATCGTAGAAGTCTGGTCTTATGTATAACAATGGCCTTGGAAAGGTCGGCTCAGTTAAATCCCTGGTCTCAAAGAGAGTCACTCACTAACACGTGCTGGATGGTTCCCAAACATCAATCTTACAACCTCACTTTGCTTCTGATGAAAGCCCCAATGGCTCTTCATTAAAGGATGAAAAAAGTTCAAACCTGACAGCCTGGTATTCAGGGCTTTTTATAACTCGACCTCAACCAAATCTGCCATTACTTCCTAGCATACTATGATATCCTCGAGGGCAAAATTGTGAAAAGGTTAAGAGCAAGAGCTCTGGAATCAGAAAGCTCAGGTTGAAATCCCAGCCCCATCCCTCATAAACTGTAAAATCTAGTACAAATTACTTACCCCTCTATTTCTTCATTTATGAAAGTAGGGTAAAAACAAGTACCTAAGTGACTGCAGAAAATTAAAAATATATGGAAAATGCTTCTAGAACAGTACCTGGCACTGAGTAAATACTCAGCATTAGTTGCTATTCTCATTATTATAACTGAATAAAATATAAACCACCAAAACTGATAGTTACCAAGAAACTGCTCTCTGCAGGGTTGGTTTTTACATCTGCTAGTCTCCCTCCTTGAAACATATTTTCCCAATTTTTTCCACCTATCCAAATCCCAACCATTCCTGGTAGTTCACACCAATATTCACTTCCATCAGGCTTTTTCTGACCATTCACATCCTTATTTACAAGGCCACCCAAAAGCATTGCCAGGCACCCAAAGCACGTTGCCTATTCACTCAACTCCTTGGCTACACACAATGCTATTCATGCCTCCTCTCTCCATTTAACCTATATAAACCCCTGGAGGGCAGGAGTCTGTGTCTTAACACAATTCTCCTGTATCCCCCTCAATACCTCAATGGTTTACAAAGAGTTCATACTTACATAAGAGCTTAGAATATAGATGCTTAATGAATAGAAATAGCTATTATAATGTTAATGTTCTCATTTTCCAGTCTCATTTTTAATACTATTCCTTATTTCCAAAGCTAATACCTTCATTTCTTCTCCTCATTCCACTCTCCCCTAGAATGATATTCCCTATTTATCTCCCCTCTCTCCTTACAACATTCAATCTCTCCTTTATCCACTGGAGTCTTTCATTTCCGCCTTCCTCCATGTAAAGGTCTCCAGTATCGTGAAATGATTTACCTGACTTTTCTGCTCCTCTGAGTACAACACTCTACATTTGTCTCTCATCTCTCTGATGTGCTCCTAAAATGAACAGTCTATAGATTGTATCTCCATTTCTTCATCTATCACTCACCCTTTAATCTCCTGAATCTGTTTTTGAATGTCATCAGTGAGCTCAAAATCCAATGACCTCTTCATAGCCCTCTGCACTTTATCACTACATGTGACATAACTCACTGACATTTGCTCTTGTTTTAGGTGCCATGAACCCCTTGCTGGGTTTCCTTCTATCCCTCTGACCAAGACTCCGATGTACTCTGAGTCCTATTTCACTGGTGCCATTTTTCCTCTCTTCTTCCAACTGCAGGAGATGCCCAAAGCTCAGGACATTGCCTGTTATTCTCTTCCAACACAGTTTTCTGTGAAGAACTCACTTACATGGCTTCAAGTAACTTCCACAGAAAAGCCCCATCTGCATGCTCAGGCCTCACTGTTGGGATTCACTAGGGCTTTTATCTCCAACGGACTAGCAACCATCTCTGCTACAATACAGCACCATCTCCTCATATTCAAGATCCAAAACCACATCACCTTGCTGGCAAAAGATATTTTCCCTTCCTCCTAAATTCCCTATGGCTATCAATACAGACATTTTCCTTTTTAATCAGACAACTGAGAAAACTGGCCTCCTCTCTGATTCCAACGTCTCCCTCAATACTGCCAGCCCAATGTGTAAGTCCCAGAAAATTTCCTCTGTAATGAGGCTTCAGTCATTCTATCTTTTCCATGCTTACCACTCAAGCCACTGATAACTCACCCATGATATTCATTCCTTATTTAAACTTCCCATAATACCACTTTTGTCATATCACTTTTTTATTCAAAACCACAATAGGCTCCCACATCTACAGGGTTAGATACTCTTGATACAGGGCATTTAAGGCCCTTTGGAAAGTAGTTCTCTCCATTATCATTTCCTGGCAGAAACTCTCTTGTTCTCTGTTGATAGGTTGACATAGCACAATTCATAACCACATCCATATCTGATATACAAGTACTTGATAATGCTTAGTTAGGCAACGGCATAATATAATATACAAACTGCAACACTTTTGAAAGTGAACCAGAGCACTAAAGAAAATAATTTAAATTATACGTTTTAAATAAACATATTTATCAACCAACAAACTGTTGATCAATAAATTGGTTTTACTCCATCTGAGGACTTATAAGATGATTCTATTCAAAAATTATTTTCAAAAACAAAATTATTGAAAAATAAAACTATATTAAAGTAAAAAATTTTAATGCTGATTATGTGAACATTAAAAAAAAAAAGGAGCATTAATCAAGCTGTACAATTATACTTTTGTACATTTCCATAATCTATTACAGAATTAAAATTAATTATTCTGAGTAGACATTCATATGTTTTAATCAGTGTTTTAGTCATATTTTATGCTAATACCATGTCATTGATATTTTACTAATGAATATATTTTTTCAATATGATCTCAGTATTTTTTATTTTTTCCTAAGATTACCTGCTACTTCAAAGTTGTTCTTTATTGTTAATTGTCAGATTCATTGTTTATACATTTAAAATTGTTGAAAGCTTTTATTGACTCTTTTCTAGGGGACACAATAATTTTAACTGAAAATATTATTTCAAAGTATACTGATGTACCTGGTAAGCTCAGATCAACTTCTGCTAAATAGAACATATTCTTAATTCTAGCTTTGTTAATATTAAAACTTATAAATATTCGCTTAGTATCTTTTGGCTTCCATTTAGGGTACTTTTCTTCAACAAATATTTTTAACAAGACACAATGTATCAAATATGCTGTCTCTATTTATGATTTTTGTAATGTTTCACCAGATTTAGATGCTGCTAAATTACAGGCCTCTATTACAGTCTGTTCTAGTAAAGGATATAAATTTATTCAATTAAAATCAGAAACTCAATCAAAAGTTTCTTACAAATTATTACTGATGTTTTAAGTGCAATGGTATTACAGTTTTAAAAAATACCCTATTTCTTAGAAAAATATACTCAAAAATTTTTTAATGAAATGCTTTGATGTATGGGATTTGCTTTAATGGTATGAAGCCACGCATGGTGGCTCACGCCTATAATCCCAACACTTTGGAAGGTCAAGCGGGGGCAGATCATTTGAGGCCAGGAGTTCAAAAGAAGCCTGAGTAACATACTGAAACTTTGTCTCTACAAAAAATACAAAAATTAGCCGGTCGTGGTGGTGCATGCCTATAGTCCTAGCTTCTCAGGTGGCTGAGGCAGCAGGATTGCTTGAACCCAGGAGATGAAGGCTGCAGTGAGCAGAGATCGCACCACTGCACTCCAGCCTGAGTGACAGAGTCAGACCCTGTTGCAAAAATATATACATAAATAAATAAATAAATAATAAAGCAATATGAGGTGAAGTAGGGAAATACAAGTAAAACAAGATCAGCCATTTTTCAAACACTGTGTGCTTACTTCGTGTCTGTCACATTTTGGTAACTCTCACAATATTTCAAACCTTTTCATTATTATTACATTTGTTATGGTGATCTGCAAACAGTAATCTTTGATGCTACTATTGCAATTGTTTGGGGGCACCACAAACTGCACACATATAGGACAGTGAACTTAACTGATAAATGCTGTGTATGTTCTGACTGCTCCACTGACCAGCTACTCTCCTATCTTCTCCCTCTCCTCAGGCCTCCCGCTTCCCTGAGACACAACAATATTGAAATTAGACAATTAATAACCCCACAGTGCCTCTCAGTGTTCAAGTAAAAGGAAGAGTCACACATACCCTACTTTAAATCAAAAGCTAGAAATGATTAGGGACTGTGGATCACAAAAGAACTAGAAGAGAGGCCTTTGAATGTCCTTACCAAAAAGAAATGATAAATGTATAAGGTGATCATCATGCTAAATACCCTGATTTGATCATAATACAACATATACCTGTATTGAAACAGAAAATTGTACTCTGTAAATAATGTATAATTACAATGTATCAATTGAAAAGAAAGCTAGAAATGATTAAGTTTAGTGAGAAAGGCATGTCGAAAGCTGAGATAGGCCAAAAGCTGGGCCTCCTGTACCAAACTGTTCACCAAGTGATGAATGCAAAGGAAAAGTTCTTGAAGGAAATTAAAAGTGCTCCTCCAGGGAATACACAAGTGATAAGAAAGCAAAATGGCCTTATTGCTGATACGGAGAAAGTCTGAGTGGTCTAGATAGATCAAACCAGCCATAACATTCTCTTCAGTCAAAGCCTAATTCAGAGCTAGGCCCTAACTCTCTTCAATTCTGTGAAGGCTGAGAAAGGTGGAGAAGCTGCAGAAGAAAGTTTGAATCTAGTAGAGATGGTTCATGAGGTTTAAGGAAAGAAGCCATCCCCATAACATAAAAGTGCACAATGAAATAGCAAGTACTGATGGAGAAACTGCAGCAAGTTATCCAGAAGATCTGGCTAAGATCATTGATGAAGGTGGCTACACTAAACAGATTTTCTAGGAAGACAAAACAACCTTCTTTTAGAAGAAGATGTCATCTAGGACTTTCATAGCTAGAGAAGTCAATGCCTGACTTCAAAGGACAGGCTGACTCTCCTATTAGGGGCTAATACACCTGGTGACTTTAGGCTGAAGCCAATGCTCATTCACCATCTGAAAATCCCACAGCCCTAAAGAATTAGGCTAAACCTACTCTGCCTGAGGACTGTAAGTGGAACAAGGAAGCCCAGAAGACAATACTTCTGTTTACAGCATGGTTTACTGAATAGTTCAAGCCCATTGTGGAGACTTACTGCTAAAAAAAAAAAAAAAAAAAAAAAAGGATTCCTTTCAAAATATTACTGATCATTGACATAGCACCTGGTCACACAAGAGCTCTGATGAAGATGTACAAGATTAATGTTTTCATGCTTGCTAACACAACAACCACTCTGCAGCCCTAGGAACAAGGAGTAATTTAGACTTTCAAGTTTTATTATTTGAGAAATATATTTCATAAGGGTATATAGCCACCATACATAGTGATTCCTCTGATGGATCTGGGCAAAGCAAATTGAAAATCTTCTGGAAAGGATTCACCATTAAGAACATTCCTGATTCATGAGAGGAGGTCAGAACATCGACATTAATAGGAGTTTGGAAGAAGCTGATTCCAACTTTCATGGATGACTTTAAGGGGTTCGAGATTTCAGTGGAGACAGTCACTACATGTGTGGCAGAAATAGAAAGAGAACTATAATTAGAAGGGAGCCTGAAGATGTGGTTGAACTGCCATAATCTCATGATAAAACTTGAAGAAATGAGAAGTTGCCTCTTATGCACGAATAAAGAAAGTGGTTTCTTGAGATGGAATTTGTTCCTTGTTAAGATGTTGTAAACATTGTTGAAATGACAAGGATTTAGAATATTACATAAACTTGATTGATAAAGTAGCAGCAGGGTTAGAGAAGACTGACTCCAATTTTGAAAGAAGTTCTACTGTGGCTAAAGAGCTATCAAACACCATTATATGCTACAGAGAAATCTGGCATGAAAGGAAGAGTCAATCTATGCAGCAAACTTCACTGTTGTCTTATTTTAAGGAATTGCCACAGCTACTCTAGCCTTTAGTAACCATCACACTGATCAGTCAGCAGCCATCGACACTGAGACAAGACCTTCCACCAGCAAAAAGATGATAACTCACTGAAGGCTCAGATAATCATTAGCATTTTTTTTGGCAATAAAGTAGGTTTAAATTAAGGTATGTAGGTTTTTTTGTTGTTGTTGTTATTTTAGACATAATGGTATTGCACACTTAATAGACTACAGCATAAACTCAACTTTTATGTGCCTGGGAAACCAAAAAATTGGATGACTTGCTTTATTACAATACTTGCTTTACTGCGGTGGCCTGGAACTGAATCTACATTATCTCTGTGGTATGCTTGTACATATACTGTCCACAATGTCATATAATCTCACAAAGGTGAGTGACTGGTTGACTGAGGAGGAGGTTAAGGAAAATAAATTTTTAAAAAGGTAGAAGAGACTGACAAAAGTAAAGGAAAAATGTATGTGTGTTAAGTGGGAGATGGAAAAACTGACAGGACATAATATTTCTCTTTTTCAGTGCTACATACACTGGTTTGATAGCTGAGCAATTTCTTCGGTTTTTACGTTTTTGCATAAAAGTAGAGTGTAAGGAATAATAACTACCTAAGAATAGGAATAAGAATGTATATTTTAATTCTAACTTCTGCCTGGGAAATTGTGCCTGGGAGATTTGGTCAGATTTTCCTCCCATTTTCTTCAGCTTTCACTACCCCACAAACCTCAGAAGTCTAAGGTTGAATTTAAGTAGTTTCAGAAGAGTCACTTGCAAAAATGAAACAAGTGGGTATAAGTGAACAATAGCTAGCAATCTCCAAAGCATAAATATAAGTGGTACATGTCTTTTGGTTCTCTAATGAATGCACCATAGACAATGTATTTAGTTTTGCATCCCATCCCTGATATAAGACCAAATCTGTCTATTTTGTATAGGAGCTCTCATTTTTTAAACTTGAGCTCTCACTCACTTTATAGAAGTTATTTGTTTTTATTTAAGCTTTCACTTTAAAATGCACTTAAATATGAAAGATGTGGTTAATAGCCTTTTTCCCCCAACCCTTTCCAGATACAACTATTCTTACACCAATTTGACTTCAGAAAGTTATTAAGATGTGCAAAAGCCATTCAGATTCCACTTTTGGTTTGCCTAAATTTTGTTTTTTAACCTAATTCTTTGGATACGTCTAAAAAAAGAGGATAGAATTTTTTTAAATTCCATTTTTCTATTTTCCCTTTATTGCAGGTCTTAAAGGAGACAACATAGCATATAGGCGTTCTCCCTCCAGACAGTTCAAACTTGGTTCACACTTAAAATAAGTCTATAGTGTTCAAGTTTGCATCTTGTAGTAGTTCTGTACAATTATAGCATCCAATGCCTGCATATTTTGGCATGGTTTACCACCTGCCTGAATTGGATCCATATGAGAAGCTCCAAAATATCTCACATAACATCTATTTATACTGTGACTCTGCTTTGAGCAATTGTCATTTCTTTGTCTATTCAAATAATTAATTCTAAATTATATAATGAGACCAGAAAGCCCTGTCAAGTTCTCCCCTGTGACTTCCCTCACTTCATCCCTTCCTTCCTATTGCCCCTCCCACACTGATAATTGCCATGGCTAAAAACTAGGCTATTGGGCTGGGCGTGGTGGCTCACGCCTGTAATCCCAGCACTTTGAGAGGCCAAGGTGGGTGGATCACAAGGTCAGGAGTTCAAGACCAGCCTGACCAACATGGTGAAACCCCGTCTCTACTAAAAATACAAAAATTAGCTGGGCATGGTGCCACGTGCCTGTAATCCCAGCTACTTGGGAGGCTGAGGCAGGAGAATCGCTTGAACCTGAGAGGCAGAGGTTGCAGTAAGCTGAGAAGCCGAGATCACGCCACTGCACTCCAGCCTGGGCAACAGAGCTAGACTCCGTCTCAAAAAAAAAAAAACCAAAAAACTAAACTACTGCTACAGTCTCTTAACTCAGCCTCCATCTAGAATCTCCTACAGCCAGTGTTGCCAAAACAATATTCCTGAATTACCTCTTTACACACCACATTCCTTCATTTAAAACAAAGCTCCAAAGAAATCAACCCTTTAATGGCTATCTGTCAAATAAAAAACCCAACGGTTTAGCCTCACATTGAAGACGTTTCACAACCTGGCTCCAGTCTAGGTTTCCCACTATAACTGCCCTATTTCCTTCTACCCTAAAAAACTAACCTCTTCACCAAACCTCTGTTCCCCCAATACACACACACACACACACACACACACACACCTCTGTTTCTTTTTTTTTTCTTTTATTATTATTATTATTATTATTATTATACTTTAGGTTTTATGGTACATGTGCACAATGTGCAGGTAAGTTACATATGTATACATGTGCCATGCTGGTGCGCTGCACCCACCAACTCGTCATCTCGCATTAGGTATATCTCCCAATGCTATCCCTCCCCCCTCCCCCCACCCCACAACAGTCCCCAGAGTGTGATGTTCCCCTTCCTGTGTCCATGTGTTCTCATTGTTCAATTCCCACCTATGAGTGAGAATATGCGGTGTTTGGTTTTTTGTTCTTGCGATAGTTTACTGAGAATGATGATTTCCAATTTCATCCATGTCCCTACAAAGGACGTGAACTCATCATTTTTTATGGCTGCATAGTATTCCATGGTGTATATGTGCCACATTTTCTTAATCCAGCCTATCATTGTTGGACATTTGGGTTGGTTCCAAGTCTTTGCTATTGTGAATAATGCCGCAATAAACATACATGTGCATGTCACACCTCTGTTTCTAGAGCTTTGCTCATACTCTTCACCTGCCTAGAATGCCCCCACCACTGCCCTTCCTTTGCCTATTTAAGTCCTACCTGTCTTTCAAAGCCAACTCCAACATCCTCTCTTCATTGTCTACCAAAAGTAGAAATGTTCTCTTTGGCCTCTATATAACTGGTGCTTTACATATAAATTGCTAGGTATTTCTTTGATGCATCATATTGTTAGCTAGTTCTGTCTGTGTTTGCTTCACTAGATTGCCATGGTACAAATGGGACTATCTGCTGACCTGCTGCTATGTCTTCATTCTTTGGTTCAGTGCTATGTGCAGGGCAGACAATTAGTATATATTTGACTGAAAAAAAGTAGTTGAAGATACTATTTATTCACCCATTTAACAAATATTTATTGAATATCTGATATGTACAAGGCACTTTTATAGGCCTTGCATTCTAGTGAAGACAAAACAGAACTTTTTTTAAAAAGTAAGCTATACATAAGTGGTATGGAAAAAAAATAAAGCAGGGAAGGAAAATTAGGAGTATAAGGTAGGGGTACGATTTTAAATAGAATGATCATGGAAGGCCCCTCTGAGAAAGTGACCTTGGAGCAGACTTGAATGAGATATCTGGAAGAAGGACATTCTAGGCAGAGGAAGAGCAAGAGGAAGACCCTGAGGCACGAATGTGCCTGGCATATTCAGAGAACAAAGAGGGCAATGTGGGGTGAGAAAAGGGGAGAATTGGAGGAAGGAGGAAGAAGTGCCGGGAGCTAGATACTGGGGAAAGTCTTGAGAGCCATTAAGAGACTGGGTATTACCATATCTGACCTGAGTTTGAAAGATAAATGTGGATGTCCTTTGAGAACAGGCAGATGGGCAAGGAGAAAGGCAGGAAGACCAATAAGGAGGTAACATAATTAATCAGGTGCAAGACAATGGGGATTTGGACCAGGATGACAGGAGGTGGTAAGAAGCAGTCTGATTCTGGACATATTTTGAAGGCAGATCTGCTAGGACTTGCTGATCGATTAGATGTGGGGTATAAAGGTAAGAGGAATTAAGCATGACTCCAAGGTTGGATGGGGTTGCTATTTATAGGGATGAGGATAAGCTTGGGAGGGAGAGGGATTAGGAATGGGGAGAACACTTCAGATACTGGAAATATTAGGCTGGAGTGAGGAATGGCGAGATCAGGTAAGCAGTTAAGTACTGGCGTCGAGTTCGGGGAGAAGACAGGAGTGAAAATAAAACCTGGGAAGTTGTCAGTGTATAGTTGGAACTTAAAGCTCCAGCACTACATGAAATCAAGGAAGTAAGTGCAGACAAAGACAAGGTCCAAGGACTAAGCCTTTAGGGCACCCCTAGGAACCAGCAAGGGAGCCTGAGAAGGAGCTGCCAGCAAGGCAGAAGGAAAAGGATAATGCTAATGTGTTGAGAACAGACTGTGCGCTGCAGAGAACAATTCATGTCTGTGAGGCACCTGGCACTGATTTAACTTGAGATTGTGGGAGGCTAAGGGAGGGAACTCACTTACCGCACTCATAAGGCAACTGCAGTTAGGGTAAACTTTAGGCAGAAGATTCCAAGATATGCAAGGACATGATACAGTTTTTCAGAAAAGTAAAATTTTAAAAACAATATTGAGTGAGTTCTCCCTTCTACCAAAAAACAAAAACTAACCCCTCCCTCCCCAAAAAAATAGAGTGATAATCAAGTTAGAGGAGGGTTTCTCAACCATGGCACTAGTGACATGACAGACCAGATAATTTTTATTGTAGGGGGCTGTGCTGCATATTATGGGATGTTTAGCAGCATCCCTGGTCTCTACCCACTAGTTGTCAGTAGCATATCCCCACATGTCCCCATTGTCAAAACCAAAAATGACTACGTAAGTTGCCAAACGTCCTCTGGGGGACAAAATCATCCCCAGTTGACAACCACTGAGTTAGAGCAAACTGTCAACAAAAACCAATTCCTTAGTATACTCTAAGCATCCTTGCTGTCAAATACACCCATTAGTTTCTGCTGATATTCTGTACTTACACCTGTCCTAATCTCTTCTCCAGGCTTTTTACCTGATTTGGAAAGTTCTAATTATATTCACCATCCAGAGTTCAGAAAGTAAGCAATTAGCTCAATCCATCATTAAAAAATGCACTTCTGATTTTTTTCAATGTAAAACGCATTCCCTCAGTTATCCAGTTCAAAAATGACAATTTCTGCACACCCATGTTCACAGCAGCACTACTCACAGTAGTCAAGAGGTGGAAGCAAGCCGAGTATCCATCAACAGATGAATGGGTAAACAAAAAGAAGTATGTATACAGAATGGAATATTATTCAGCCTTAAAAAGGCAGGAGGTTCTGACACATGCTACAACATGAAGTAACCTTCAGGACATTATGCTAAGTGAGATAAGTCAGTCACAAAAGGACAAATATTGCATGATTCCACTTTTACGAGTTACCTAGTAAAAATCATAAGACAGTTACCCAGTTAAAATCATAAGACAGAAAGTAAACGGTGGTTGCAGGTGCCAGGATGGGGAACGAAGGGGAAATAGGGAGTTGTTTAATGAGTATAGAGTTTTGGTTTTACAGGATGAAAAAAGTTCTGGAGATTGGTCGCCCAACAATGGGAATGTACTTAACACTATTGAACTGTACTTTCATTTAATTTTATTTATATATTTTTTTCAGAGATGAGGTCTCACTGAGTTGCCCAGGCTGGTCTCAAACTCCTGAGCTCAAGTGATCCCTCGGCCTCCCAAAGTGCTGGGATTATAGATGTAAGCCACCATGCCTGGCCCCGAACTGTACTTTTAAAAATGGTTAAGATGGTAATTTTTCTATGTTTTTTTACCGCAATTAAAGAAAAAAAGACAGTGTAGGCTCTGGAATCAGACCATTCGAATACTAGCAAAATGCTTAATGAGTTACCTGGCTCATAGTAAGTGCTTGTTGAACATTAGTCACTAATTATAAGTTAGTATTTTAACTGGTGATTACAGCAAATCAGTGTGCATGTTTTTCAAGAGCCATGACTGACAGTTATACGTGCCTTTGATTGGTGAAATGGGAAGGCAGTTATAAATAAAGTTTGGTAGAAAATGACCATTTCTAATAATAAAACATTCTGATAACTGAATATCATTAAGTACAAAATAAGGTTAATCTCTTTTCCCTCAAAATTAGGTCCACTGCTATGGATTTATCATGTCACTTAGTTTAAAGATCCAGACCCTTTTGTATTATTTTTTTCAAACATTTAAAAACTTTTAAACATTTAAATTTATTTGTGTGTATATAAATACACGTTTTTCTTAAAATGATCAAGAATCCCTTCTATATGCTATCCTATTTATATAAAGGTTTTTCTTTCATTTCTTTCATTACTGATTTCAGCAAATACTTGCAAAGTCCTATGCTGTCTGCAATTTTGGCTCTTGTTCATTTTCTTCCTAACATATCTGCTCAAAATTGTACCTAATTTTAATAGTTGTATGTCAGTTAAGGACAGATAAGCGAAAAAAATAACAAAAGGAAACAGAAAGTTAAAGTAATAGAAAGTGAATTTAAAAAACCTACCTATCCACTTTTTGCAACAAGCAAGTTTGCAACAAGCAAAAATTGTATTAGAGACTAAGTTCTTAGCTGTCAAAAACAAACTCACTGGTTATCAGGTTAGAAAATGGGTACTTATTCTGTAAGATCAAATCCAAAGAACAGCACAAGCGCTGAGAGCAGCAGGGGGTTATGAGTTGTCTAACCTGCATGGGATTGATCTTAACCGAGCGTTCGAAGCACTCTACACACTCTTGAAACTCCTTGTTCCGAAGATGAAGGAGGGCTTTGGAGCGCTGCGCACGAGCACTGCGGTACCGGGACAACTCCCAGGCCTTGTCATAGCAAGAATGGTCTCCAAGGACATCTCCAAGCAAGCAGTATAAACTTGGCGTTTGTTTTTTCTCCAGCTCTTGTCTAAGGATTTCTTCTGCCTAGAAACAACAGAAATAATGAAATTGCTTAAGAGTGATTAACTGCTTTTTTTTTTTTTTTTAGCACATATACATCTTTAATCTCACACAATCCAAATTTTTATTTTCAACATTTGAGATTTCTTATTTCACACATCAAGGACACAGGTTGAGTAAGAGGACCAATACAAAATAAATACAGGCATACCTCAGAGATATTGCGGGTTTGGTTCCAGACCACTGCAATACAGTGAATATTGCAATAAAGCAAGTCACAAAGTTTTTGGTTTCTAGCACACATAAAAGTTGTTCTTCGCCAGACGTGGTGGCTCACGCCTGGAATCCCAGCACTTTGGGAAGCTGAGGCGCGTGGATCGCCTGAGGTCAGGAGTTCAAGACCAGCCTGGCCAACATGGTGAAACCCCGTCTCTACTAAAAATACAAAAATTAGCCGGGCGTGGTGGCAGGTGCCTGCCTGTAATCCCAACTTCTTGGGTGGGAGGCTGAGGCAGGAGAAATCGCTTGAACCCAGGAGGCGGAGGTTGCAGTGAGCCAAGACTGAGTCATTGCACTCCAGCCTGGACAACAAGAGTGAAACTCTGACTCAAAAAAAAAAAAAAAAGTTGTTTTTACACTATACGGTAGTCTATTAAGCATGCAATAGCATTTTGTCTAAAAAAAAAAATGTGCACAGCTTAATTGCTAAAAAAATGCTAACACAGAGATATGAAGTAAGCACATGTGGTTCGAAAAATGGTGCTGACAGACTTGTTTGACACAGGGTTGTCACAAACCTTCCATCTGTAAAAGGCGCAGTATCTGTGAGGTGCTATAAAGTGAAGTGTAATAAAAAGAGGTATGCCTCTAAGGTGCAAGTAAAAGAAAGGAACAGGGAATAAAAGGGGAACACTTCTTCACTGGCCCTCTGGGGTCCTCAAGGAAAGGCACCGAAGAGAGGTTTACTTAATGATATCAGGTGGACTCATTACCTGCTCCAGGTGTCGACACTGTGACCATATCTTAGAGCAGTATCTTTCATTCACCTCTACCCAAAGGCAATGAAAAGCATGTTTTTCCTTTTTCAAAATGGTATGGTTGGCGAGCCTGGGATCACTGAGGAATTTATAAAGGAGGGGTTTTTAGCAATGTCTAATTCAATATATTAAATTAAGTTGTATGTAAATATAAATTTACATACAACTTAATAGGCATTGCTTAAAACCTACCTCTTAATCAAACTACATCCTACCTCACAGATAAAACTTGCTCATACTAGACCTATCTGATTCCAGACAGCTCATTCA
This sequence comes from Pongo pygmaeus, assembly GCF_028885625.2. Taxonomy (NCBI): domain Eukaryota; kingdom Metazoa; phylum Chordata; class Mammalia; order Primates; family Hominidae; genus Pongo; species Pongo pygmaeus. The sequence continues at coordinate 101,150,622 of NC_072385.2, forward strand.
CTTTAGAAATTAAAAATCATCCTCAATACATTGCACAGACTTCGGCATTATTCTCACATGTCCACAGTTTGGAGCTACCTCATCACTCAGGCTAATTGTGTACTTGTTGCCACCACTCCTCAACTCCCTCCCACCGCCATGTCCACCACCCCATTTCTGATAAACTTCAACATAGAGCAAGAAGCACAGTAGTAGCTCTACTTTGCATCCTCACGCACACGTCTTCATGTAAACAGCAGTGGTGCTGCCAAGGACGCTAAGATAGCCATTGCCAAAATGGATGTACATATCCAGGAAAGCCATCCTTTAGCAGCTAAAATGAGACTTTAAAGCCCCTAACATACATCAGTTGGCAATCCGAAAGTCTGTATATTTGATTTTCTTTATGTTGGGCATATCTATACTCCTTAAGCAATCTAATTTTTGTAAAATCTTTTAAAAGAAGACTGTGCTTCTAAAAGTGTCTTTTGATGTTGGTTCCTCTGCATTTCTGATATAGTACGGGTTATGTATGCTATTAGACCTAATCTGAAGGTGAAACTGGAATTTATAAAACAGTTTCTAAGAAAAAATACTTTTAAGTCCCAAATAGTCAAAATAAACATAAAGTTTTAGAATATAATCCATGTAATTCCTCTCTTTAAACATAATACAATAGCTATTAAAGTATCTAACTATAACTCTAATCACCTATAAAGAGATGTATTCAACCACAGACTATCGAGGAACCTGCCCCGATAGTCACGTAGGTTCTTTTCTATTTTCCCTAAGCATTGGCCGGCTTGAGAAAAAAAGGGACAGAGTACAAAAGAGAGAAATTTTAAAGCTGGGTGTCCAGGGAAGACATCACATGTCGGTAGGTTCCGTGATGCCCCACAAGCCGCAAAAACCAGCAAGTTTTTATTAGGGATTTTCAAAAGGGGAGGGAGTGTGCGAATAGGTGTGGGTCACAGACATCAAGTACTTCACAAGGTACTAGAATATCACAAGGCAAGTGGAGGCAGGGCGAGATCACAAGACCACAGGACCGGGGCGAAATTAAAATTGCTAATGAAGTTTTGGGCACCATTGTCATTGATAACATCTTATCAGGAGACAGGGTTTTGAGAGCAACCGGTCTGACCAAAATTTATTAGGCGGGAATTTCCTCTGCCTAATAAGCCTGGGAGCGCTATGGGAGACTGGGGTCTATTTCACCCCTACAGTCTACAGACCATAAAAGACGTGCACGCCAAGGGTGGCCGTCTATAGACCTATACCCCCAGGCACGTATTCTCTTTCCCAGGGATGTTCCTTGCTGAGAAAAATAATTCAGCGATATTTCTCCCATTTGCTTTTGAAAGAAGAGAAATATGGCTCTGTTCCGCCCAGCTCATCGGCGGTCAGAGTTTAAGGTTACCTCTCTTATTCCCTGAACAATTGCTGTTATCCTGTTCTTTTTTTCAAGGTGCCCAGATTTCATATTTGTTCAAACACACATGCTCTACAATTTGTGCAGTTAACGCAATTATCACATGGTTCTGAGGTGACATACATCTTCCTCAGCTGACAGGATTAAGAAATTAAAGTAAACGCAGGCATAGGAAATCACAAGGGTATTGATTGGGGAAGTGGTAAGTGTCCATGAAATCTTCACAATTTATGTTTAGAGATTGCAGTAAAGACAGGCATAAGAAATTATAAAAGTATTAATTTGGGGAACTAATAAATGTCCATGAAATCTTCACAATCCACGTTCTTCTGCCGTTTGGGGATTGTGAGCTGGTCCCTCCGTTTGGGGTCCCTGACTTCCCGCAACATCAGACTGTAGCCGCAGCAGAATTTTTGCTGAAATCATCTTACCATGTGATTGAAGGTATTTCTCTTGACAGCCTGGCATTGACGGTATGGTACCCACATCACCCCAGAAATTCTGGAGGCCAATTCACCTAATAAATTCCTTTCTGCTTTAGCCAGTTACAGTATACTGTAGTGGTCTGTAATTAAACAATGACCATTATAGTAACTGTGTATAGAAATGATTTCAGGCAATGTACTCCTGGAGGAAATGGAAACATGATTGGTATCTGATCTGGTTGGGTTTGAAGACAGAGAGGCTGCAGTGATCATGATGGGGTGAAACACTGGTAGTCCATGACATCCCATGAAAGAATTACTTAAATTATTATGTGTGGTAACAGAACTAAGACACTTACCTAATGCACAGCTTTGTGTATTGAGTGATAGGAGATTATGAGGGAATACAACTGTGAGGTAAGTTGGCTGTTTCCAAGTTCACTAGACAGCTCAAAGAAAGCAAATGACATTCAGTGTTTTAAATCCCCCAGGTCAGAGAATCCGGGAATTTCTAAGATTATCTAAAAGAATTTGTTTTCCCCTGTAGCTACCAACCTGGTATAGCCAAAATCAAAGGTAGGTAGATACTGCTCCTATAGGATAGCTGAATTACAATGTATAATGAATTCAGCTTTACCAGTTCTTTTTTATTTTATTTTATTTTTATTTTTGAGACAGAGCCTCGCTTCTGTCGCCCAGGCTGGAGTGCAGTGGCACGACCTCGGCTCACTGCAACCTCCGCCTCCTGGGTTCAAGTGATTCTCCAGCCTAAGCCTCCCAAGTAGCTGGAATTACAGGCATGTACCACCACGCCCAGCTAATTTTTGTATTTTTCAGTAGAGAGAGTTTCGCCATGTTGGCCAGGCTGGTCTCGAACTCCTGACCTCAAGTGATCTGCCCACCTCGGCCTCTCAGAGTGCTGGGATTACAGGTGTGAGCCACCGTGCCTGGCCCAGTTTCACTAGTTCTATGTGAATGTTAGGGCATTTGGGCTCGACGTGGTGGTTTAAGCCTGTAATCCCAACACTTTGGGAGGCCAATGTGGGTGGATTACTTGAGGCCAGGAGTTCGAGACCAGCCTGGCCACCATAGTGAAACCCCATCTCTACTAAAGATACAGAAATTAGCTGGGCGTGGTGGCACACACCTGTAATCCCAGCTACTCAGGAGGCTGAGGCAGGAGAATCACTTGAGCCTGGGAGGCAGAGTGGGAGGCGAAGGTTGCAGTTACCTGTGATCAAGCCACTGCACTCCAGCCTGGGTGACAGAGAGAGACTCTGTCACCAAAAAAAAAAAAAAAAAAAAAGTTAGGGCATTTGATTGAATTAATCGAGTATGCTTTAGTCTTCCATTTTATTTTCTCTATTGGCTTTCAGTTATATATCATTTTATATTCTTTAGCGATTGCTCTGGGTGGGCTTGGGACTATGGTAAAAGTGACACTATGCAACTTTCAAAGCTGGGGCATAATAGGCCAGTCAGCCTCTGTGTGGTTCTCTTGGAATCCTCGCTTGGAGTCCTGAGCTGCCAGGTAAGTAGTCCTACTCCCTATAGTCACCATGCTGTGAAGAAGCCCAAGCTAATTCATGTGGAGAAATCCCACTGAGAGGCCCTGAGATTAGATGAAGAGAGTTGCCTAGCCAGTCCCCAAGTGTCCAAGACCCGCCACCATCTGACTGCAACTACGTGAGTGATGCCAGACCACTGCTCAGTCAAACCCTCCCTAAATTCCTGTTCTACAGAAACCATGAGAGGGAAACAAATGATTGTTGTTGTTTTAAGCCACTAAATTTTAAGTAGGTTTGTTACACAGCAATAGGAACTGCAACCATTGTTTAAAGAAAGAGGGTAAGTCTAGTACCAGTTACTTCATCCTGGCCAGGAGCAGAAGAGGGCACTGATTATGAAAGAGCAGGATCCAAGAATTTAAATGGAGAACATTTGGGAGGATTTAAATAACAGAAGTTCTCCAAATCTACTAAATTTCCTATACCAGCAGAGTATATCTGATAAGACTAGCACTACTTTGCTTAAAGACACCATAATGACTGTACCCTTCCATCCCTCATTGCCTTCAGACATAAAAATAAACCAACATGCAAAAAGAACAGTTGATTTTGTTAATTTACAGGGGAAAACCTTGGGACCACATGGTAAAAGAGATTCTAACCATGCTAGACCAGAGAGAAAAAGGATCATAATTTAAATTAGGCTGAATTAAGATATTCATCAGAAATTTTTGATTCGCAGTGCTAACTCAAGCAGCTGGGGATAGTTCTAATTTATTTGCTCAACTGCTCGACTAAAATCTGGACTCAAATGTGGCCAAAACTAAACAAAGTTGAGATGCCAGAAATTCCTTTGTGTAATGTACAGGAAGGCATCCAATAACTTAGAACAAAAAGGCTGTTGTTAATTTATCACTTGCAACCTGCTCATCTACCCCTTAACTACGTCCCCAACAGGGCCCAGAGGATACTCCTTTTACATTTTAAATGGGAGAACCAGCATTTTTGAAAAGTGCTATGGTAGATGTTCCATGTAAGCTGGGGAAAAGCTTGGAGGTCCTTTTGTTGAAATGGGCTTCCTGATTTTAATGGGGGTGGTTAGAACCCAGGGTGGGAGAGACTTGCTGATAGCACTGAACGTGGAAGCATGATGAGCATAGTTATTTGCAATAAGCATGGCCAGAGTGATAATTAGATAATTAGGTTGGACTAGCATGGATCTTAAGTAGTGACTGACTGATCCTGAAACTTCAGTTCCAAACTAGATGGGCAGCTGATGAAGTTCAAACTTGATATGTATAACATTAAAGAAAAAAATTTCTAGGTTTGGAGACTAGATGCCTGACCTGAGTCTCCATGCTAAGACATTGTCTCTCACCCAGTTCCTATCTTTGAATCACTTCAAAGACTCACAGCCTTTTACATAAAAATAAACAAGAAGCCAATACCATTCAGGAAGGACTCTGGAATAACATAACAAGGATATATCATAGCTCTTCCCTAGTATTTCCCAAAGAAGTAAACATAAATATTTGCCAAGTAATTGTATCCTGGGAAAATAGAAATACCCCATCTTCTTAGGATTAGCTCTTTAATGTTAACCCTTTGGGACTCAGAACATCGTGATGAGTGGTTGGGTTAATGAAAGTCTGTCCATCCCATGGTAGGCCCAGTAATCTGGGCCTGAATCTATCTAGTGGTGATTTCTCTAGTTCCCTTCTCTTCCCTTCACTGCGAATGTACAGTGAATTAGATATATTGAGCAACCAGCAGATCCTCTAGTAAGTGCTACTACAGTATAAAGGGCCAAGCAAAAGCCCCTGAAGCATACATACTCTTCTCATTAAAAGAGTAAACTCAAAGCAACACTGCATATCTAGTAAACCAGAGGTTGGTGTAATTATCAAAAACTTGTGTGTATGTGTGTGTGTGTGTGTGTGTGTGTGGGTGTGTGGTTTAACCTACCCATTTAAACTGAGCAGAACAAAAATGGGTCCTGGAAAATGTCATGGATTATGATAAACTTAACATAGTGGTGGCTCTGATTACAGCTACTGTTCTGGACATAATCTCTGCTGGAATAAATCATTACATGGGAAGCAGGGTACTGATACAGCAAATGTGCTTTTCTCTACACAACAACCAGACAACACCAGATATAGCAGCCTTTTACCAGCACAGAGAGAAGTACACTTGTCCTATCTTGCCTCAGAACTACATGGACTTTATGATATAATTTAATCTGCAAGGACCTTGATTGTCTCACCAACCCATGGCCTTGACGACATCATGCTAACAAAACACAAACTAAGATTTAAAAAACTTCTGTGCCAATGTCAACTGAAAACCAATTAAAAATTATCATATAGCTGATATGAATACTTGTTATTAGGGAAATGTTGAGTTTATAAAAATCCATTTGATGTATCACCTCTAAGGAACTCATCTATTAAATAAATCAAGGTTTGTTAAATTAAATATTTAACTTTATATGTTGTAAGAATGTTTCAATATCTAAACCCCCGTCTGAAGAAACTTTTAAAAAGTTTCCCCACGTTAGAAACTCTTCTTTATGTAACACAATCTATGGAATAATCTGTACCTGCTAGTATGTTGCTACTTTCCAAATAAGTAAATTCCCAAGTTAAACAACTAAACCCTTGCATAGTCATATGTACTGGATTATGCTATGTCAACTTGCTTAAACTGGAAACTGTTTCCTAAAATCCCTTTTCCTTCTGATTTCATGTTAGAGTTCATCATAGGAGAACCTATCAAGGATTTGAAAGGCAGAAGTGAAGCAACAGCCTTTACTCTTGGAAAGTTGTCATGGTCTAATATGGTAACAAACAAGATGTGGAGATGCTCTGCAGATCCTAGAACCCATGCTCTGTGTGTCTACCTTGCCCTTCTAACCGCTGGCTCTGCTGACCTACAGCAACCCCAGGCCCCATGAGACATTTGTTGTGTGGACTCACAGGGTTAATAGCTATATAGATATAATGGTTTTCCATAGATCCCTCCACAAGCCCCTGCTTCATGGTCCCATTTCAATGGCTGAAAGTATTTGGTTCCTTGGATTTCCCTTAAGTTCTGACTTAGCCACTTGTGCCAATGTTTCAAGTGGACTAATCAATGATTCTTGCCTTGATCTTCGGATTCCCTCTTCCATACCTTCATTTCCCCAGCTCTTCTCACATTTGTGTTAAGATTAAACTCCTTTAGTAAACCCCTTATTCTCTAAAATACTCAAATTGGCTCTGCTTCCATAAAACAGGCCTAAGTGATAAAATCTTTTTTTTCCCATTTCTACCTTTTAAACTTATGTATCCTTCCATTTGGTAGTAATATATAGGTTAGTTTTTATCCAGTTTATTCTTAAATGCATGATCTCATGTAATCCCTACAATAATTCCAGGTAGTATATATTAACATGCCCATTTTTGAGAGAAGGAAATAAAAGCTTAGATTTCTTGTCAATTGGTCACCCAAAACCCAAGAAACACTAAGTTAAAAAGCAGGAACTTGATTCTAGGTTCAACATTATTCCACAGGCAGACAGTAGCAAATGCAACGGTATAAGGACATCGGAAAATTCCCTCCACTATAAAATAACCAGAAAATTGGCCAAAAGTGTCAGAACCAACTTTTTCAGAACTCTGAAAATTAACCAAAGACTTGCAATAATACAGGAAGCATTTATTCAAGAGAAATGGCTAAATCTTGGTAAGAAGAGCAAGCTTCATGGCATTTTAACTTGTACCATTCCAATCACCTCTTCTCCAGTTCTGTAGTAGCCTTGAAAACCAAGAGCCTGCAATCATCGTGAAAACTAGTGGCCTGGCAGCCACTGGAGGGGGCAGAATGGGTTTGAAACACCTTTAAAGCTGCATTTCCGGAAAACTGTCATCATATGCCCAGTCTAGTGATTCCCTGGAAAAGCTCACTTGCAAGACTCTCTTTATTTGACCTAATTCTAAGCTTGTTCAGTGAAAAGTCTTTCAAAAAACAACTAGAAATGACTGATTAATTTTGCAGCTGCCTGAGGTGGTAAATAACAGTTGGGGCAAACAAATGCAAAGAAACAAGAAAGTATGTTTATACAGGGAAAAGGCAATCAGCAGAAACTATCCCTGAGGATACCCAGATATTAGACTTACTAAACAAAGCCTTAAAATCAACTATTTTAAGTAATCCCCAGTACGGGCATTAAGAATATAACTCAGGCCGGGCATGGTGGCTCACGCCTGTAATCCCAGCACTTTGGGAAGCTGAGGCGGGCGGATCTCCTGAGGTCAGGAGTTCGTGACCAGTCTAGCCAACATGGTGAAACCCCATCTCTACTAAAAATACAAAAATTAGCCAGGCATGGTGGTGTAAACCTGTAATCCCAGCTACCCAGGATGCTGAGGCAGGAGAATTGCTGAAACCCAGGAGGCAGAGGCTGCAGTGAGCCGAGATCACGCCACTGCACTCCAGCCTGGGCAACACGGCGAGACTCTATCTCAAAAAAAAAAGAATTGTTAGAACAAAGGCACATTTTTATGATAAAATGTTCACTCCATCAAGAAAGATATAACAATCACAAATATATGTGCAGCTAAAATAACTCCAAATTGCATGAAGCAAAAACTGAAAGAACTAAAGAGAAAAACAAATAATTGAACAATAATATTTGGAAATGTCAATACCTAACTTTTAAAAATGGACAGAATAACTACACAAAAGATGTAAGTAGACTTGAATAATGCTATAAACCAACTAGACCTAACAGACATTTAAAGAACACTCCAGCCAACAGCAGAATACACATTCTTCTCAAGTGCACATAAACATTCTCCAGGATATACTATATGACAGGCCACAAAATAAGTCTCAACAAATGTGAAAGACTGAAGTCATACAAAGTATGTTCTCCAGCCACAATTGGGATAAAATTCAAAATTAATAACAAAAGGAATTTTGTGGAAATTAAACAATATACTCTTAAATAATCAATGACATGAAGAAATTACAACAAAATTAAAAACACTTTGAGATTAATAAAAACAAAACCAAAATATGCTGAAACTTACGGGATGTAGCAAAAGCCTGATTCAATGGAAATTTATACCTATAAATGCCTATATTGAAAAAAAAGTTCTCAAATCAATAATCTAACCTTCCACCAAAAGTGACTAGAAAAAGAACAGGAAACTAAACCCAAAGCAAGCAGAAGAAAGGAAATAAAAATTAGGGTATAAATTTAAAAAACAGAGGATCAAAAAATAATAGAGGAAATCAAAAAACCAAAAGTTAAATCTTTAAAATCAAATTACTAAAATTAGAAAGAAAAGAGGAGACATTACTACCAATCTTACAGAAATAAAAAGGATTACAGGGAAATACTATATTCCCCAGGTACCCTACGCCAAAAACAGGATCCAAGGCCTCAGACATCAAATCATATTCTCAAAGAACCTGCTTGGTTAAAAACATCATTCTACAAATATTTATTCTACTTCAAACTATACTATAGTATAGATTGTGAAGATTTACCAGAGTTTAATACCTAGTATTCTGCAACCATTGCAAAGAAGACAAAATAAATATAAACAGCTCCCAACTTACGATGGTCTGACATACAATTTTTTAAATTTACAATGGTACAATAGCAATACACATTTGGTAGAAACTGTACATCAAGTACCTATATAATCATTCTGCTTTTCACTTTAAACTGTATAAGATACAGAACACTTTATTACGAGATAGGTTTTGTGTTACATTATTTTGCTCAACTTTAAGCTAATGTGTTTGGAGCACATTTAAGGTAGAATAGGCTAAACTATGACGTTCAGTAAGTTAGGCGTATTAAATGCATTTTAGATTTACAATTATTTTCAACTTACGATGGGTTTGTTGGGAGGTAACCCCATTGTAAGTAAAGAAGCATCTGTATACAAATGAAAAATGAAATCATAATCAGGAAAATCTTCACATTTGGAAATGCTAGGGTACTCAGGATTTCATATATTTCCTCCACCAACTCCCACCCACCACAACTCTTTTAAGAATGAGGAACATAGTGGATGGTGTGTAACTTGTTGCTACCCAGCATCAGTTCTGGATATTCTATTCACTGCAAGATGGGTCTGAAGGGCCAGAGTGTGTAACTTTCCAGAGAAGGTGAGAAACACTAGAGCAGTCACCCTGCTTGGTCTGAACTGACCTCTTCTTTCCTCAAATTCTATCCCACATTTTTGTGTTAGATAAGTTAATTCTTTCTCCTTGAGATTTTATACCTCTTCGTTCTGCCAACAAAATTATCTTTCCCAAGGGCAATGCTGGCAGTATTTCCTTTCTTCAGCTAGTCATATTGCATTCCTCAGTCTTCTTCACTCTTTCCAAAATGTTCTGTTTTCTCTGTCTTCCTCCACTTATCCACTCAATTTACGTAATTTATTACCAAATAATGAGCTACAAAAGATGTGCCCAGTGAACACAAATAAAGTACCAGGGCCTATATAACATCACTTCTGCAATATCAAAATGTGAATAGCCATAAATCTTCACAGAATGCAAAAGCTTTAGAATTTCTGGCTACGGGTTACTATTTCCCCATGGGAATATATAGACATGCATTCTTTTTTTTTTTTTTTTTTTTTTTTTTTTGGAGACGGAGTTTCACTCTTGTTGCCAAGGCTGGAGTGCAATGGCGCAATCTCAGCTCACTGCAACCTCCGCCTTCCAGGTTCAAGCAATTCTCCTGCCTCAGCCTCCCAGGTAGCTGGGATTACAGGCATGTGCCACCACGCCTGGCTAATTTTTTGTATTCTTAGTAGAGTTGGGGTTTCACCATGTTGGCCAGGCTGGTTTCAAACTCCTGACCTCAGGTAATCCACCCACCTCGGCCTCTCAAAGTGTTGGGATTACAGGCGTGAGCCACTGTGCCCAGCCAGATGTGCATTCTTATAGGATGCAAGAAACTTTCCATCTAAATGTCTATTAAAAATAATAAAAATACATTCCCCAAACAAACAAAAACATTTAAGTGAGCAACTGGTTGCAATGAACCTGCAGCGCTTGCAAGAATCTTGTCAGATGCAAACCCCAAAGATCATTACCCCCCCTCCACATACATACAAATCTAAGCTGTTTCAACAATCTATAGTAATTCCACACAACTAATTATTAATTTTAATACTTTTTTTTGGCAATGACTACCTCAGCATAAAACTAAGTTGGCCAAGACTCAAGCAGAACTTGTAATTATAACCGGAATAACACGCTGTTTACTTGACCAGGGAAACCTGCACTATTTAGAGCAAGGGTCATACCCTAAATTGCCCAGAGATGCTTGCCAATTTTTGAGATGAATATAGTGGGCTAGTAGATGAGCATCCAAAGGAAAGAGCCACTGCTTAGCTCCAGCCAGTTAGGACACCAACATGGGACTCTGCCCACTCAGTGTTTCCACATCTTTCAATTCTTTAAGAGAGGCCAAGAAGTCTAGATTTTTTTAGATGAAATATCCTTAAAATATTTATTTATTTATTTATTTATTTTTCAAAACACTGTGTAAGGCAAAAAAAAACTGCCTCTCTGGCCTATATTCACCCATAAGCTGCCAGTTTGCAACTTCAGATTTAGGTCATTAAACTCCCACCCCACAGGGGACATCACAGTTGCTTTTTTCCTGCTCAGCATCCCTTCCTTGATCTTCTGAAAATTAAACTCCTCTTCCCTGAGGAATACCCACTCCATGTGTGGTCCAGTTAGTTCCCATCTGATGAGATGGCAGAAGGCACACGACTCAAGCCCTTCGGTCCTCCACTGAATCATTCTTTAGAGATGTGGAATTGACTATATTTTTCCACTGAGATTACTAAACTTGGGCTTCCTGTGGCCATCATGTCTGCCTCAGGGAGAGAGCTACAAAGTCCTGATGATATCATCTGAGCCCCTGCAAGAGCTCTCATGCGAAGTCTACTAGAATTTTCAGTTGCAAGAACCAATAAAATATCCTTTTTTGCCTAAGCTAGTATGTGTTAATTATTTTACAACCAAAATAGTTTTAACATATTACTAAAAAATTGTGTTGCATAATCTAGTCTATAGACTTCCAACTACAAGAAGATATGTGAGGATATATGTGCTTTTTTTTTTTTTTTTTTGAGACAGAGTTCACTCTGTTGCCCAGGCTGGCAGCCTGGAGTGCAGTGGCGTGATCTTGGCCCACTGCAAACTCCACCTCCCGGGCTCAAAGGATTCTCCTGACTCAGCCTCCTGAGTAGCTGGGATTACAGGTGCCCACCACCATGCCCAGCTAATTTTTGTATTTTTAGTAGAGATGGGGTTTCACCACGCTGGCGAGCTGGTCTCGAACTCCTGACGTTGTGATCTGCCTGCCTAGGCCTCTCAAAGTGCTGGGATTACAGGCAGGAGCCACCGTGCCCGGCCATGGATGTATGTGCTTTTAATCAGATATTTCAAATGTCAAATCTACTTACTAAATGAATGACCATGAACAAGCTAAACTAACATTTTGAGAGTTTGTTCTTCATTTTTGGCTTACCTACCTCAGAGAGGTTGAAAGAAGCAGTAAGCCCTAAACTGTTTATCTTCTTCCTCAACTCCTTCCATTAGAAAACCCGACTGGAAAGCAAGACACTTGAGGCTGCCCTACCTCTAGGAAGAGGGGACTTGAAAGAGCTTCTAGAAACATTAATATTTTCCATAAATAATCACACTGGTCAACTGTGTAGTTTCTCCAAAAACAGAAAAATTGCTGTTGTCAACTATTAAATAGATGATTACAGAACTTAGCCAAGAAGAACCAAGAAGGTGAGGTCAAAGAGAAAAAAATTACTGATAGTAGAAGATCAAAACTAAATTTTTCCATATAAGGCTAATTTCCACCAAACATTGGATTTTTTATTAAAAGTGTGGAAAATCACAGGAGTCCTAGAAATCTCAGAAAGGAATCTATGCAAGATACAAACCAAGAGGATCATTGCTTTAGAGCAGGACAGCAGAGAAAGAAATATGTAGCTGTAAATATGAGAGCCACATAGAATTTGGAATCTGTACATACTTTTATCTTAGCACTGTCATACTAAAATATTCGCTCATGTGTATCTATCGTATCAGACTATAACTGTGTTTGTAGTAAGTTTGTCTATTAGTCATCTTTGGAATATTCTTACCCAGCAAACAGTAGGTAGTCTATAAACATTGGATGAACTCAACTGGAACTAATACTAAAGTCACAAAGGGCTAATGGTATTTTCTCAGGTCCTTCAGATTCTAAACAGAAACATAAAAGAGCCTTCACATTTGGGAACGACAGGAGAACTCCTTTAAGTGACACACTCTAACTGAAATCAATACTGAGTATCACTATATGACTAAATTAGGACAGATCTAACAAAAATTTACCCTAGTGAATAGAGAGGTCATATAGCAGAATCTGAATTTCACACGCCCTTCTAACCAAATGATAAGAACTAGGAAGCAACTCTTCTTAGGACTATAAACACAGAGGAGCAAAACTGATGGCCTGAAAGGGGATTTTGGGTATTTGAGGGGTTCCCCATCCTGATGGTGTATTTTGCGATCAAACAGTCCAGTGTTGAGAACTGAGAATTTCAGATATGTGAAAGCAAAGGAACTAATATATTGAAAACCTGCTATATTGGGGCTCATTTATATTTATGATGATATGGTTTTTCTGCAAGTTGTTATACGGGAAATTTGAGATTTGCGGGAGGGAAGATCCTACCCTAAGCACCACCAGGATTCCAGGAAGCACTCTTTCAGGGATGAAGCCTTGGGTTTGGGGTAAAGAATATGGGTGAAAAATTAAGTTGAGCCTCCAGTGAAAAGGTAGACAAAATATTTCAGGAAAGTTATTCATACTTGAGTGAGAAGGAATGAAACTACCCTTTTTGGCTGTGATCTGTGTCTTAACTTTGTGAATTAGCGGAAATTTTGTGAATTAATGGAAAGAATTAAAATTCTAATGTGTGATAAGAGTGGTTCTTATCTGACCTTGCATCTGGTCAGTATATTAGGAAGGGAAATTGGCAGACCAACAACTATAGGAAGCCCCCCACGTAAAAAATGAAGGGGAAAAAAATAAGCTCTGGACCCAGAGATGGCACCAACTATGAAGAGTATCTTTGAGGACTACATGAAGAGCAAAATTAGACTTAATAAATACAGGTTTGCTCCAAGGGAATGGAGAAAAAGCAGGCTAAGAATTTAAGGTTCTCCAATTAGCCAGATTTGGCCTCTTGACAATAGCTTTAGGATTTAAAAAAATTTAAAAAAAGTGTGTGCGCACACACACATGGGACTCACAAAACATTGGCCATAGTCTAATTCTAGCCTTCTACCTTGAAGCAGAGAGCAAAAAGTGGATTCTGATTCTATTGTAGAGGCTGTTTCTCAATGACAGGGACTGACCACTGAACGGTGCTCTACGTCCTCAATACAGTACATAAAGACGACAGGGACACAGCTGACAGAACTCCAAAGCATGTTTCACTCTCACCAAGAACAACCCTTTTAGCAGAATGGCAATTTACTCCTAGTCTAAATTCTTATTCTATGAGCAGCACCTAAGAGGTGACAAGTGCAAAACACTTTGCCCCACCCATGAGACACTCCCAGCTGCACTTCTGTGTAGTGGTGTCTACTCCTACTTACTCTCTCATGGAGCGAAATGTTCACTACTTGTTTTTCACAGTTATATGTGTGACAACACCATGCTCTGGCTTGATTCTTTTAAAGGTTACTTGCCAACATAAATACTCCAGGTCCAAGATGAAACAAAGTAATTAAAAACAGGCCTTATTATTCAATTAGTTGATCATCTCTTATTTGCATTACCAATTTATAGAGTATTTTCAATTATTTTGCTTATTTTTCTCAATCAAGTGAGCACAACAGGTTTTAACTTACAAAGCTAATATCCAATTTTTAAGGGATTAACAATAACCATGATGGGAGGCAGGTGTGGGGAAACGGGTGCTGGCTTTAAAGGAAATAAAGGTCTGAGCTCATATTCCAAAACTGCCACTTAGTAATGCTAATCAGTAAAGTGACAAAAACAATCCATATTTTGTGGGTTGTTATGAATAGCATATGACAATTATAAAATAATTATATAAAGAATGCAGTACATATAAGGCCCTCAAAATATAGCATTACATAATAATATGCTCACAGTGTCCTTAGCATTTACAGAGCCAAGAATCAAAATTCTTTAAGGTTTGTTCCTATTTCTACTCCTAAAGTTAGAAGGTTCAAATGGGAGCGGGGGAATCTCATAATTTTTTTTGGAGAGAGAAGAGTAAGGCAGTCGTTGGAGGGGTATCTTCTGCCACATGCAGTCATCCATAAGGAGTGTCCTACATGGAGACTGCTTCAATGAGATAACTATTGAGTGATCACTTACTAGTTACTCATGCAGCAAATATGATTGACTTCTTGCTACATGCCAGAACTTTGCTAGGTTCTGAGGCAACAGCTGTTTTTTTTGTTGTTGTTGTTTTGTTTTTTGTTTTTTTTTAATGGATTATCACTCTGTCACCCAGGCTGGAGCGCAGTGGTGAGATCTCGGCTCACTGCAACCTCCACCTCCCAGGTTCAAGTGATTCTCCTGCCTCAGCCTCCCGAGTAGCTGGGACTACAGGCATGCACCACCACGCTTGGCTATTTTTTTTTTTTTTTTTTTGTATGTTTAGTAGAGATGGAGTTTCACCATGTTAGCCAGGATGGCCTCCATCTCCTGACCTTGTGATCTGCCCGCCTCAGCCTACCAATGTGCTGGGATTACAGGCGTGAGCCACCACGCCTGGCCAACAGCTGTTGACACAGGTGTGGTTCTTAAGCAGCTTACATTTAGTAGATCAGATGAGCCAACAAATGGGGTACCAGAGTAGTTTGGGTGCTATAGGAGTACACAGGTGGACGGTAAAACCAAATGTGGGAGGAAAGTATCCGGGAAGGCTCTCTGTAGAAAGCAATCTCCTAAAGAATAAGTAGCAGTTAGCTGAAAGAAGACAAACGTTCTAGACAGACAACAATTACAAAGGTCTGAAGTGAGATGGTGCTACAAAATCACGAACTTACAAGTACTTTAATTCAAGCTATTAAAGTTCTGCTGGAACTTCAGGTGCAACCTGGATGACAGAGTAGGTATGAAGGGGGGTAAAAGAGGAAGGAGAAAATGCAGTTGGCAATGGAAACAGGAGACAGATCATAAAGTGAGGCTGGGCGCGGTGGTTCATGCCTGTAATCCCAGCACTTTGGGAGGCTGAGGCAGGCGGATCACCTGAGGTCAGGAGTTCAAGACCAGCCTGGCCAATATGGTGAACCCTCATCTCTACTAAAAATACAAAAATCAGCCAGGCGAGGTGCTGCACGCCTGTAATCCCAGCTACTTGGGAGGCTGAGGCAAGAGAATCGCTCGAACCCAGGAGGTGGAGGTTGCAGTGAGCTAAGATCGTGCCACTGCACCCCAGCCTGGGCGACAAGAGCGAAACTCCGTCTCTAAATAAGTAAGTAAGTAAATAAATAAATAAAGTTGTCCGTAAGCCACTCATTCGAAACAGCTCAGACTTAACCCTGAAAACAGAGAGAAGTTACTTGGGGTGAGAATGGCAGATTTGTCTTTAGGAAGACTATTCTGGCTATAGTGTGGGGAAAGAACTTCTGGGAAAATCTTTTAAACTGTATAAAGAATCTCTATGATAGAAAAAAAAAAAAGCCCCCAAAACAGGAAATCCAAACCAACTGCTAAAAAAAGTCTTAGCTGTTTTAGAAATACAACATTAACTTACAATTTAAAGGAAAACTTTTTAAGAGTCCATGATTACAATGATCTGCAAATGTAGCATAATAAAAGATAGGACCATGTAATCTCAGGGAAGCCTTGCTTCCTTGAAGCAAGAGAAAACAAGAGAGGTCCCAACCCTTATCTATCCCTAACCCCTCACCCTCAGTCTTTGTCTCTCATTTAGGAATCAAATTTGCTCAACAAAATAAGAATACATCTATCAGCTAGGGGAAATTGCTATAAGTGGGTCAGATAAACCTTTAAATACTAAATGCTAACAGATGAGAACCAGTTCTGATACCAAGGTCGAGCAAAATTAATCTTAGCTATTTTGCCTATGGTCATTAAATAACAAGAATGTATGCCGGTAGTTTCTAAGCTAGAATTTCTGAGACCCTACAACAGCTGGGTGTAAACATGAGCACCAGAACACAATAATTAGAATTAAACATTTCTCCAGATTTGCCTTTTAAAAATAAATTATGCCAATTAAGCATTAAATGCAAGGATTAAAATCTCACAGACTTCTAGTTAAATCAAAATGTGGCGACAGCTACTGGCACATGACCAAATACCACAAGAATATCAGCTGTTTTAGAAATAAAGCATTTGCTTCTAAATTGCAGCAAAACTTTTTAGGACCTATGGTTTAAAAAATCTGCAAATATAGCATAAGAAAAACAGGTAAAAGAGGTCTTTTATGGGTTAAATAAAATACTAAAATCAACTTTTAAGATCAAGATTTTGGGGGGTGTTTGGCTAAAACTCACAAAAAACTTAAGACAAAGTAAATGACTATACATTTCTAAAATTTTAAATATGCACATTTTCTAGAGGATTTAGAAACAGAAGCATTTGTCATTATTACAGACAATTCTTACAAGGTCATGTGCACATTTAAAAAAATAATAATCATCACAACTACTTAGGGGGACATAGTCAAATCCCTTCTCTGAAGGGGATGGATTCATTATGTTTTTTCTCCTGCAATTAAGGAAAGTCTTATATTTCCATACTTTCTAAAAATAATTAAATAAATATTCTAAAATATGCTTTGAGTATTTGTGATTTACCAGCTTGCTTATTTCAAATATTACTATTTCAAAAACTACCATATTTTTATATAAAGTTATTACTTATTTCTTGGCCAATGTAAAAAGACTAGCACAGTAAAGAATGATGCAATGGGAACTACATCAGACTGGAAGTCAAGATATTCATTCATCCATTCATTCCTTTGTTAAACAAACATCTGAGTACTACTTTAGTGTCAGACAACGGGCACTAAAAAGATATTTAAGTCGCCGAAGAAATACATGAATATATTTCATCAAATTTGAGATGCTATCAGTTGTAAGACAAACTCTGTTAAAGAAAGAAAAAATGCTTTTAATTATAATCCAATGCCTCTTGTTTGCTTTGATTCTTTTCAATCTATTCAGAAAAATTTGGCAGTTCTTCCTGCCTTCAATACGTTGCTTGACATTTTAAATGACAACCTTTCTTTATACATCTCAGTACAAAACAAAGCTTCATCTACTTTTGGGTATCCTTTCTTGACTCCGATAAAGCACTTGGTTGCTGCTTTTAAAGAAAAGTAAATGGAATCGTGATGATTTATCTGATGGCAAATGTTTATTTCAGTAATACTAAATTTTCATTTCTCTACTTTAGTTCTGTCTTTTTCTCTGTATTCAATAACTTTTTGTTTCAGTGCCAAATCATAATGAAATCCTCTTGAAGATATTTTAAATGGAGATTAAACACAACATACGTAGTGCTGACACTGTGTCCACAGCTCAACTGAAATGGTGGCCTAAATGTAGCTATAATTAGCTTTCACATGCACAGGTATGGACAACCTGACAGGAGAGCCACCTGACTTAGAGCAAATGGAAGATGCCATCAACTGTTAAATACATTCCAATTTTAGAGATATTGAAATATGAAGAAAAAACATCTCATAGAATCACAGCAAGTAATGGCAGCAAGCACTCATGTCACATTATGAGGTAAACACCAGTGTATGTACTTTACATATATTATCTCATAAAAACCTGTAAGGCAAATAGATTAAGTGCTTCCAGATGAGGGAACTAAGACAAGGAAGATTAAAGCAATTTGCCCAACATCACAAAGCTAGCATGAAGCAAGGCTGGCATTTGACTACCGGCAGCCTGAGACCAGAGGCTATGCTTTTAGCCACCATGCCATACTACCTCGCAAGTAAATAGTCAATAACCAGCTTGTGATCGGAAGCAAATCATAAGGGAAACCTTTCCTTATGTACAAAAGGAGGGAGCTAGAATGGATGTTTATGGGGTTCTTTTCCAGGATAAAAATATTATAACTATCAATATTTTTTTTGAGATAGGTTCTCACTCTGTCGTCTAGGCTGCAGTGCAGTGGCGTGATCACAACTCACTGTAGCCTTAACCTCCCAGGCTCAAGTGATCATCCTCCCTCAGTCTCCCAAGTAACTAGAATTACAGGCATGCATCACCACACCCAGCTAATTTTTTATTTTTTAATTTTGTTTTTTTGTAGAGATGGGGTCTTACTCGGTTGCCCAGGCTGGTCTTGAACTCCTGGGCTCAAGCGATCTTCCCACCTCAGCTTCTCAAGGTGTTAGGATTACAAGTGTGAACCACCATGCCCAGTTGATAATCTTCCACAGTAAAACTTTGTTCTTATTCTGGTTTCTCCTTAAGTCAATACAATTCAAAGACCTTCACTGCCATTAATTGATTAGTGAAAGAAATGCAACTTTCACTATTAATCTGAAATAGACATACTTAGGAAGGTATTTAAGAAAAACACATGATTGAACCACTATTGCTCTTTTTTAGGGTGATGGCAAAAGGCTGACTGTAGGTATAAATGATCCAATTTGTGGGCTTTACTCTGCTTGCTTGTGTACTCAACTTAAGTCTTTTAAATTTTTAATCCAAAATTTAACATATGATTTCAATGTGTCAGTTTTTAAAGTGAGCTACAATGCAGAGCCCCTTATTCTTCTTAAAATTCTGTTCATGTATAAGGGGAAAAAAACCACAGACTAATAACAGATGCAAATATTGTAACATTTTCCCTCCTGACCCAATTTAAGGGTGGAATTAAATGTGCATTACACACTTGACAACTCTTCTGCCTCAAGAGGTGTCATCATACCCTTTGGATTTTCTTTTACAGACCAAGCCAGCTGCTCTCACTCTCTCTCCTAGGGAATCTCCATTGAGGCCCACAGCAACTGATCATCAGGCAACCCAGTGATCATTAAAATAATTCCAAATATTTCACTTTGAAGTCATCCTAAGGGAGAAGGTGAGTAAAGGAAAGAAATCAAAATCCCACGTCTTCAAAGCTCTTGTTAGTCTTTCTTAAATGTCAAATCCCAATCTCAGTCCACTTTCGTCTTCTATATACACATACTCACGCATACACACAAAATAATCTGCCCCAATGGAAATCAGAGAAAACATTTAAAAGTTCTCTGGAAAAAAATGAAAAAAGGAATATAAGTGAATATTGGCAAAAGTGGGCTTGAAAAATAAAACAAGTGAGAAGATGCTCCCAGAGGCAAGGCTCTCACCAGTACATCAAATTTGACTATTACGTACCTTTCCATGCTGCCCGGCTCTTTCATAACAAATGACAACATCTTCCCACATTTCTAGCTTTTCAAATATCTGAAGGGCTGAACTGGTACATCCCAACTCAAAGAGCAAACTTGCAAGTTGGCGCTAGAAAAATCAAGTTAAAATAATTAATACGTCTTGGTGTAAAAAGAGATTCCTGTTTTACTTGCAGGTATATCTAATCTGCCTTTTTAGGGGACTGCTTATTGTAATAAATGTATAAATTCTACAATCTCTACTATTTAGAAGTTTGTAATAATTCAATACATAACTTTACTTTAGAAAACAAGCCTCTTTATAGGGTATAAGGAATTAAAGAACAATATAGAAACTGTTGAAAATACTAAATATATACAATTTTTTTCTAAGAACTTAAAAAGCAAAAATCAATATGTCTTTTTTACCTAGACAGTCTGTATACAACAATCTCTAATTTATGAGGCTGAGATTCAATAAATTAATTTTTAAAACTCTGAGCAGTCAATAGAGATGACATAAAATCTATGCATTAGCCCTGCTGAATTTTATTCAGAAGGGCATATCTAGCTCTTTCTCACGCAAAACTACTTAGATTTATTTCAAGCACATTCTAACAAACTTAGCTACCTAATTTCTCAGTCCCTGGCAGACAAAAAAAAGAGCAAACTGAGTTAAGGTCAGTGAAAGTTAAACATATTTAAAAATAAATATATTGTGGTTTATAAGTGTTAACACCTGCACAAATGGAAAAAAAAAATTAAAGGTTTAAAAAAGTAGGTAAGGTTGGAATAAGGTGTAGAATAAGGTGTAGTTTCATATTAGAGAGAGCTGTGTTGTTCTCTCTTAAGTATACTTTTACTACTCTGAAAATTCAATACATATTTAAGATTTATGTCCAGAAAATCCAGGACTGACAATATCAGAAATATACCTAAAAATTATAAGCTACAGATTATCAAAATAAATAATGAGAATGGTCCAATACATCAGTAACCCATGGAATACAGGAGAATTTGGCTATTTTACAGAATATAACTGGACATTTTCAAAAACTGCCCATGGCATGTGAGAGCTGGAATAAATCTTAGTGCTTATGCAGTGAGCAGTAAAATATCTTCATTTAACAGATGAAGAAAGTTGATGACATCCAAGATGATATGGCTAGTTAGTAGCAAAGTAGAGACTAATTCTCTTTTTATAATAAACTGTTCTGTTATTTCTCAATCTTTAAAATAATACACAAAGATAGTCCCCACAATGCAAGAAAAAGTAATTAACGTCTTAATGAAAAAGGATCCTTATCTAACTGCCTGAAGATCCTGAAATCCACAGCTTCCTAGGCAGATAAGCATTTGGCCTAAATTCAGTTTGAACAGTATTTGTTCCCTAATGTTTCTGTTCAGAAAAAGATAAAAAGCAACACCCTCGATAGACACATTTTGTCATAACAGCTCAGTCTGAAATGTTTATCCACCAAACCACATAATATAAAGCACCTAACAAATTTCACAGATCAGAGTCAAAAACACACTAAAAAATTCCAGCTGTTAACACATTCTTGATGAAGAAGCTATTCCTTTTGAGCTATCATAAAGCTTTTTTACTTGCGTATGTTTTATTGAGATTCCTTCAATATATAAACTCCTTCAATATATAAATATTGAATATTTTCAATATTCAATTTAAACTCCTTCAATATATAAATTCCTTCAATATATAAACTGCAATGCATAATAAACCTCCTAGTTCACCCTGTGTTTAAGAATATAACCTACTTTAAGAAGTCTTATAATGGGGATTTTAAACAATTGGATGGTGGGTTGGCATTTATGTTTCTAACTCACTACCTATGTGTATGATCCATGAAAGAGAGGACAGAAAACTGATTAAAATGACAATAGTAGATAAATCATCTGTAATTCCCTGGCTGGCTCCATCTGACTCCACTTAATCTCTCTGTGACTTAGCTACCTCACGTGTAAAACAGATATTTTTAAAAATTGTTGCAATAAAATAAGAGAATATGTGTGGAATGCAGAATAAAACGTATGCATCATACTAAGTACGCAGTAAAAGTTGGTTGTTATTAGCTGGTATAATTTCAACCCAATGAAAACCTAAGGAAAAGAGGTAGACTAAAAGTGAGGAAACTAGAAACCTAGTTCATGTACACTTGCGTGATCAACACTGGAAAGCTAATTGCACTGAGCCTCAATTTCTCCTCTGTAACATTAAGAAACTGGGTCAGGTGTCTAAATTATTTTCAGTGCTAAAATTTTACAAAATAGAGAACTACACCTATAATACAGGAGAACCATGTAGGCAAGGGGCCAGAATCCCCACCCCACCATGTGCCATTAGGAGCTACAGTAGTTATTCTCATAGCCTCAGGAAGAGGAGAGTAGTCATGTGTATCTCACAACTTAAAGTATACCAAATAAATGCTTTCTTTTGCTTTTTGTAAACAACTTGTTTAAAAGGTTCCTTCTTTGCCAGAAAGTCCTTAAAATAATTTTAATATAAGAAATTATTTCAAAGCCAGGCATGGTAGCGCACATCTGTAGTCCCAGCTGCTCAGGAGGCTGAGGCAGGAGTGATTGCTTAAGCCCAGGGGTTCAAGGCTGTAATACACAATGATCACACCTGTGAATCGCCATAGCACTCCAACCCGGACAATAAAGCAAGACCTCATCCCTTTAAAAAAAAAGAAGTTACTTTGAAAATGCAAGCATTTATGATTCTCCTATTATTTAATTTCTAGGATTCTATTTCATAAGGTTTTAAATTATTTTAAAAATGTTTTATGAGTCTAATATCACTTTAATCAAAATAGCAATTTGAAGTAGTTAGCAATTCCCAGGTAGATACATTTATTATCTTTAGCAAAATATTTGAAAATTCAAACATAAATTGAAATAATCAATTTATAATGTATTTACCTTTCTAATGCCAAGTAATTTCCATACCCAATGACAAACAACAAAAATACCTGAATGGCCCAGTGAGGTGGTACTTGACAGCAATAGAAAATCTTCAGGCGTTCCAATACAGATGTAGTTTTATCTTCAAATTGGTCTGCAAGAGCCTTAAAGGACATATATCACAATCAGAATCTATATGTATAACTTGTAATATAAATAAGTCCTTACTGTAATAGTTATACAAATGCACATATAAACAATAAAGAACTTAAGTCATTTTGATAAGGTGATAGGATGCGTGAATTTTTTCATGAATTTCTTTAAATGTTCAAAAAACTTTAAACCTAATCCACATATACATAAACATGTACATTAAAAACTTACCAGAAAAAGTTTTAATTTCCTATAATAGTTCTTTCAAAGAACTAGCCTTATTGATAAGCCTTTTTACTTCTTCTATGAAGAACTGTTCTTTAGCTTACCTATTTCACAACATAATGCCACTTTGACAATGGCACTTTATAATATAAATCAGAGAAAAATTATATGAAGAACTCTATTCAGGATTATTTGCTCAGGAATAAAATGAAAGGAAAAAGTAGCCTATTTGATCACAGAGAGCAAGTTCTCTAACTCTTCAGCAACAGAGCAATAAGGCTGGACATTCACTCATGTGAGACCATCTATATAGTGCAGTGGGCAGCTGCAACCCACATACATGAAAGAATCCCTCTGATGTACTGAAATTTCTACAATGGTACTGAATAACTAAACTCTCAGAAGCTACATCAAGAAGCAGACCAACAAGACCAAAATAGATGACTTTGACACAAGGTACCAGGGCCAACTGCAAAGTCAAAGGCTGGCGCTATCCAGCGGTCAAGTGATCCGTCATAGAAGAGCTCATGTATTCAGCATCAAAGTGAATGAAGACACATTGTGGGATTGCTAGAGAAACATGTGGACAGCAGCCCCATTATCATGATCATTTTCTGCTGCCTCTTCATTTGCCATTCAGTTTACATTAAGTGTACATATTTTTCTGATATTATACACTTATACCTACTCTCAACTGAGAATTATCATGATCTTTTTTCTACAATGCAGTACTCAAATTTTCTTTTTTTGCCAGTTGACTAGTTTTCACAGACCTCTCTTATGAGGATTAGATGGGAGTAAAAAGTCAATGTAAATTTTCTGATTTTATTATACATGCTGGGTTATGTAGGAGAATGTCCTTGTCATATTTGAGGATGATGAAGCACCATGTTGGCAACTTACTCTCCAAACCTTCAGAATGTAAAAGACAGTCGCACTGTTCTTGCAACTTTTTGGTAACTTGGAAACTGTTTAAAATTTTTAAAAAATTAATTTTTTAAATGGAAAATTTCAAAAAATAGTAAAAAAGGTAGCAAGTCCAAGCCTCAGGAGAAAAAAAAGGACAGGAATCTACCATGTCCTCGTAAAAATCTAAGACAGGGAGACCAGTTTCTGAGCAGGGAGGCTTCTCCTAAATTGAAAGTTCTCTATTTTACACTGGGTGGGAGATATATTTATTAGCCTAAGAATATCTTGTAGTATGAGCTCAAGTGTGAGGAAACACACATTACTCAACACTTCGTTGACAATCGAAGATGTTATTCAGTCAAGTCAGTCAGAGCAAACTGAGACATAACCAGACTCCTAAACCATCTTGGTCAAAATATGTTTAAAGCTTTCTGGCCTTACTTCACAGAAACTTAATAGCAAAAAGATTGCATGCTGCTGCCCAAAGCTGTTTAGTTGTGGGAGGGAGGGTAGAGAAGAATAACTTCTGGCTGCATACATATGGTTACAATACATAAATAAAGAGATCACTGAGTTACTTCATGAAAGGGAAACAAATTACTTCATAGAGAAGGGATACTTTTTTATCAATACAGTTTTTTTGGAAAGAAAAAATAACTAATGCTCTCCATTAATAATAAAAATAAAAGCAACATTGTAAAATTTACTGTTACTAACACCTAATAACGTGCAAAAAATTTATTTTCAAAAAACTCATGGTTGTTGGCTGTAGTTATAAAACTAGCTAAAGCATATTAGGTACTCAGTAAATATTTCTTCATTTACTAATAAACACATTTATTATGTATTTCAGATATTCTCAGATACTTTCGGAGTATTTAAGTGTCTCTTACAACTCTTGGATACTCTCCAAAATGGCAAAGACCACTAGACAGTGCAGAGAACCAACACTCATTTGATCTGAATGCCATGAATAAGCCCCCATACAAAAACCTGATTAAGCTATATGCATGATAAAGATCAAAAACAGAACTCTAGGTTGGGTGCCACCCCAAGCACTTTGGGAGGCCAAAGTAGGAGGATCACTTGAGCCCTGGAGTTCAAGACCAGCCTGGGCAACATGGTAAGACCACATCTCCACAAAAAAGTCATTAAAAAATAGCCAGGGTTGGTGGCATGTGCCCATGGGCCCAGCTATTTAGGAGGCTGAAGCAGGAGGATCACTTGAGCCCAAGGAGGTCAAGGCTGCAGTGAGCTATGTTTGTGCCACTGCACTCCTGCCTGGGTGACAGACCAAGCCCTGTCTCAGAAGAAAAAAAAGGGGCCAGGTACAGTGGCTCACACCTGTAATCCCAGCATTTTGGGAGGCTGAGGCAGGCGGATCAGGAATTCGAGACCAGCCTGGTCAACATGCTGAAACCCCGTATCTACTAAATATACAAAAATTAGCCGGGCATGTTGGTGCATGCCTGTAAACCCAGCTGAGGCTGAGGCACGAGAATCACCTGAGCCCAGGAAGCGGAGGTTGCAGTGAGCCGTGATTGCAGTGAGCCAATGCACTGCAACCTAGGCAACAGAGTGAGACTCTGTCTCAAAAAACAAACAAAGGAACAAAAATGCAAAAAAAACCCACACATACACACAAAACGGAACTCTAGCCTATTTTCACTCCTGCACAGAAAATACTTCTTCCTACCTTATGCATGACAACCATCTACATAAAATTTAACTATCAACGAAAACCAAGAACATTAAATCAATATACAAAAGTTAAGGCTTTGCCGGGCGCGATGGCTCATGCCTGTAATCCCAGCACTTTGGGAGGCCGAGGTGGGAGGATCACTTAAGGTGAGGTGCTCTAGACCAACCTGGCCAACATGGTGAAACCCCATCTCTACTAAAAATACAAAAATCAGCCGGGTGTGGTGGCACAGGCCTGTAATCCCAGCTACTTGGGAGGCTGAGGCAGGAGAATTTCTTGAACCCAGGAGGCAGAGGTTGCAGTGAGTCAAGATCACGCCACTGCACTCCAGCCTGGGTGACAGAGTGAGACTCTGTCTCAAGAAAAAAAAAACAAAAAAGTAAGAAGTCTTGATAGGTGTACTGTTTACTTACCTACTTCCTCTACTGGATCCAAAGTACTCTTTTTTTTATTTGCTAATTTACTAAAAAGACAGGGACATTGTTATAGTGCATCTCTAGGTTTTTCAGAGCAGGATTATTTCTAGCAACTCAATCTGAAATAATTCCATCATATTCAACCAAACTGAAGTCCTTTACAGGCACAATAAATGGAAGAAAATCAGTGATGGCCAGTGAAGCCACTTGGATTATGTCCTTGTTCTGCCCCCAGCAAGCAAGTAGTTTAACTACAATGGCATTTATCTATGAGATGATTTTTTAAACAACACTTGTATTTTCAATGGTCTAGGAGTATGGCTTTATCAAAAGAGTACTTTGTTTCACTTCAAGCATTTCAGAAGGTTTGTTGATTAATTTTAAGCCGAACACAAGTATTAGGCACATTCATTAGAAGCAAACCATGTGCCCAAATAGCCTGGAAGAAGACAATGGAAGAATGTCAGGTACTGTGAGAATGGGACTGAATGCAAGTGAAGCCTCACTACTATTGAGGTATTTATGTGCATGAATGTGAACATAAACAATGTGCTCCATGAGAAAGAAGTACCTCACAAGCTTTCACACACACCTAGAAATTTAGGTAAATGGTCTCCAAAGCAGTGTGTCCTACCCTTGCACTTACCCATTTTCTCTTTCCGGTTTCTAAATTTCATTAATTTTATACATGAAAGTCACAGAGCTTAGTCATAAGTAAAAAGTGGTATGAGGAGGTGGTCTTTAAGGAAAGATGATAATGTCAAAAATGGAGAGAGGGGGAGAAGAAGCAAATATACCCTAAACCAATCAGTAAGGGCAGTTTGAAGCAAGACAGTCTACTCTAGGTGGATGACTGAAGAGATGTGAATAAACGGAAAAGGTAACAAGCAAAGAGTGAGGAGCCCCCTGGGGCATGGTCCAGAAGTAGGGGCTGGATATACCAGAGGTGACTTCATGTTGCATGGACTACTGTGACATGAGACTGTTTTCAAGTTTTAAGATTCCCTTTTAATACCATTTACTCCCTAACTCCACCTAAAGGCATTTATACTTTCAGTGTCCTTTGAGAATATGTATTTGTGCATAAAGACCCACTAACCCCATGCAATAACAATTCCCAAATCTTCCAGGAGCCACAGTATCACAGGTCAAGGGATATCTCTATGGAATGGGGAATAAAACCCAAGAAAGCAATGACGTCCCCTCTCCTTTCAATGCTCTGTTTTCAACAGAGAAGGGATTTCCCAGAAAAACTAGAAAAGATCAAAACTACATTTTAAAATTAGCATATGGAGAATGATTTAGTATAAAAGGACAATTCTGAATAATGTCTGGTATGATTTAGACTTATTTATGTGTTCTCATCTAAAAGTATGGCACACGTTTTCAAAAGAATAGAGATAGTCCCAAAGGACCTACCCTTTTCCTGAAAGCTATTCATTCTCACTAGCATGACATCTACATGTTCATTGGCTTTTTGAAGAGTCAGGTAGAAATTAGCTGATAATCTAAAAGTTATGACTGATCATATGCCAAATCACTTTATACTGGCTTTGCTGTGCAATCTTTGTAAGTGTGTGTGTGTGTGTGTGTGTGTGTATGTGTATAGGAAGATGGAATTTATTAAAAAATACGTATATAATCCAACAGTTGAGCTGAATAGCTTTCTCTAACAGGGGTCTGCAGTCAATTCAGCTGTGATTTACAAATAGACTAGTCAAGCTCATTGCCATCTCAAATCTCCAAGCCCAAGGAAATTGCCAATGGGAACAGGGAGAATAACAATTAAAACTGTTAACATACCTAGTAAGTATCAACACCATCATTAAACTTATTGTGAACCCAGCCTTTCCTCATACATAGAACACTGTTGCTCTGAGAGATAAAAATGACTTGCCCAAAGTCATAAGGCCATGAAACAGGTGAGCCTGTCAGACTCCAAAGACCACAGTTGGCAACTTTATTAAAACCTTCTGTAAAACTATGTGATCAGTGTCAGATATGTGAAAATTGAAAGCAGCTTCTCATTGGAAAAATACTGAGGACTCTATTTAACTGTCTTATTTACACATAAATCCAAAAATATGGGAGACAGGCTGTGGCCTGATCAAGGAGATGCTCAGTTATTGCTTCTGCCCCAGCAACGACAGACTTTAGGGTGTGGGTTGGTAGTTACTGGGTCTACTAATGGGAGATGGGAGAACCTAGATCCCCTTTTTGTGATTATAGGCTGAAAAGATGAACTTTAAGAGACAGTCCTGGCTGGGCGCGGTGGCTCACGCCTGTAATCCCAGTACTTTGGGAGGCCGAGGCCGGCGGATTACGAGTTCAGGAGATCGAGACCATCCTGGCTAAAAGGGTGAAGCCCTGTCTCTACTAAAAATACCAAAAAATTAGCTGGGCATGGTGACGGGCGCCTGTAGTCCCAGCTACTCCGGAGGCTGAGGCAGGAGAATGGTGTGAACCCGGGAGGTGGAGCTTGCAGTGAGCAGAGATCATGCCACTGCACTCCAGCCTGGGCAACAGCGAGACTGTCTCAAAAAAAAAAAAAAAAAAAAAAAAGAGGCAGTCCTCTCAGGAGGCCCAGATGGCTATCATGCAGCCATCCCCTTAATCAGTCACACTTTGGGTGAGCAGTTCAACCCTCTGTTTCCAAGACCCCTTTAAACTCTTATAAATTATTGAGGGACTCGAAGCTTTTCTTTCTGTGAGTTATAATCCATCAATATTTATCATATTAGAAATAAAAACAGGAAAATTTAAATGTTCATTAATTCATTTAAAAAGAAAAATCTATGACATTAACAAAAATAGCATGCTTTTATAAAAAATAACTACCTTTTCCAAAACAAAACAAAACAAAAAGTCTTGAAAAGAGTGGCACTGTCTTAACAATTCTGCAAATCTCTTTAATGTATGGCATAATAGATGATAGCTAGATTCTCAGATCTGCTTCTGCAGTCAATCTATTGCAATATAATATTTTGTTTGAAGTTTATGGAGGAAATCTGTCCTCACACAGATAGGTAATTGAAAAGGGGAAGAGTATGTTAGTAGCTTTCTCCGTTAATTGTGGATATTATTATTTGATACTACACCAAAATTCAACAGATGCTGGTTTCTTAAAGGTTATTTGTAATGTGGAATTTGAAATCCTATCAATGAACCTTTCTCTGTTACATTAAATACTCTGTTATACTAAAATCCACTGGTATAAAAACAAACAAAAAAGTACTCACTGGTCAATCTCGACTTTGAATACTGATTGTGTAACATCATGCACTAGTTTTTTGGAAAATGAGCTGACCTTCCCAATGTGGACATATTTCACAAAAAATTTTAAAACTACATGCATTAATATCACCACCAATCTCATCAGAAAAATCTTGTCTCAATATTTGAAATATTAGGAAGCTATGAAGTTCATAGTTGCAGATAGAGGTTTTCCAAAACTCTCATTTTTTTCTTGGAAGTTCAAAATTTTATCATTGGTAACTGATATGGTTTGGCTGCATCCCCACCCAAATCTCATCTTGAATTCCCACATGTTGTGGGAGGGACCCGGTGGGAGGTAACTGAATCATGGGGGCAAGTCTTTTCTGTGATGTTCTTGAAACAGTGAATAAATCTCACAAGATCTGTTGATTTTATAAAGTGGAGTTCCCCTTCAAAAGCTCTCTTTCTTTGCCTGCTGCCATCCATGTAAGATGTGACTTGCTGCTCCTTGCCTTCCACCATGATTGTTAGGCCTTTCCAGCCACGTGAAACTGTAAATCCATTAAACCCCGTTTTCCTATGTAAATTACCCAGTCTTGGGCATGTCTTTATCAGCAGCGTGAAAATGGACTAATATAGTAAATTGGTACCAGTAGAGTGGGGTGCTGCTGGAAAGATACACAAAAATGTGGAAGCAACTTTGGAACTGGGCAACAGGCAGGAGTTGGAACAATCTGGAGGGCTTAGAAGAAGACAGGAAAATGTGGGAAAGTTTGGAACTCCCTACAGACTTGTTGAATGGCTTTGACCAAAATGCTGATAATGATATGGACAATTAAATCCAGGCTGAGGTGGTCTCAGATGGAGATGAGGAACTTGTTGGGAACTAGAGCAAAGGTGACTCTTGTTATGTTTTAGCACAGAGACTAGAGGCATTTTGCCCCTGCCCTAGAGATGTGTGGAACTTTGAACTTGAGAGAGATGATTTAGGGTAGCTGGTGGAAGAAACTTCTAAACAGCAAAGCATTCAAGAGGTGACTTGGATGCTGTTAAAGGCATTCAGTTTTATAAGGGAAGCAGAGCATAAGAGTTTGGAAAATTTGCAGCCTGGCAATGCGATAGAAAAGAAAATCCCAGTTTCTGAAGAGAAATTCAAGCCGGCTGCAGAAATTTGCATAAGTAAGCAGGAGCCAAATGTTAATCCCCAAGACAACGGGGAAAATGTCTCCAGGGTGTCAGGGGTCTTCACAGCAGCCTCTCCAATAACAGGTCTGGAGGCCTAGGAGGAAAAAGTGGTTTTGTGGGCCAGGCCCAGGGTCCCTGCTCTGTGTGCAGCCTAGGGACTTGGTGTCCTGTGTCCCAGCCATTCCAGCTGTGGCTGAAAGAGGCCAATGTAGAGCTTGAGCCATGGCTTCAGAGGGTGCAAGCCTCAAGCCTCAAGCCTTGGCAGCTTCTGTTGCTGTTGAGCCTGCCAGGGCACAGAAGTCAAGAACTTGGGTTTGAGAACCTCTGCCTAGATTTCAGAGGATGTGTGGAAATGCCTGTGTGTCCAGGCAGAAGTTTGCTGCAGGGGCAGGCTGTCATGAAGAACCTCAGCTAGGGCAGTGCAGAAGGGAAATGTGGGGTCGGAGCCACCACACAGAGTCCCTACTGAGGCACTGCCTAGTGGAGCTGTGAGAAGAGGGCCACCATCCTCCAGACCCCAGAATGGTAGATCCACTGACATCTTGCACCGTGTGCCTGGAAAAGCTGTAGACTCTCAAGGTCAGCCCATGAAAGCAGCCAGGAGGGAAGCTGTACCCTGCAAAGCCAAAGGGGTAGAGCTGTCCAAGACCATGGGAACCCACCTCTTCCATTAGGATGACCTGGATGTGTGACACAGAGTCAAAGGAGATCATTTTGGAGCTTTCAGATTTGATTGCCCTGCTGGATTTTTTGGCCAATTTCTCCCATTTGGAATGGCTGTATTTACCCAATGCCTGTACCCCAATTGCATCTAGGATGTAACTAACTTGTTTTTGATTTTACAGGCTCATAGGCAAAAGGGTCTTGCCTTGTCTTGGATAAGACTTCGGATTGTGGACTTTTGAGTTAATGCTGAAATGAGTTAAGACTTTGGGGGACTGTTGGGACAGCATGATTGATTTTAAAATGTGAGGACATGAGATTTGAAGGGGCCAGAGGTGAAATAATATGGTTTGTCTGTGTCCCCACTCAAATCTCATCTTGAATTCCCATATGTTGTGGGAGGGACCCAGTGGGAGGTAACTGAATCATGGGGGCAACTCTTTCCTGTGCTGTTCTCATGATAGTGAGTAAGTTTCACAAGATCTGATGGTTTTATAAAGAGAAGTTTCCCTGCACTAGCTCTTTCTTTGTCTGCTGCCATCCACGTAAGAAGGCTCCTCGCCTTCCACCATGATTGTGAGGCCTCCTTGGCCACATGGAACTCTAAGTCTATTATACCCTTTTTCCTGTATAAATTACCCAGTCTTGGCTATGTCTGTATCAGCAGCATGAAAACGGACTAATACAGTAACAAATATTGTCAATTATTTTCCTTGAAGTGATGCACTTACTTCATTTATTTTTTGGGGAATTTCCACCAAATACCCAAGTCTGAATAACTAGTTCATCTGTCAATAGTCCTTTCAAGCAAAAATGATGTTCCACGGGAAAAAGTTTCTACCTGAGACAACCACTGTACTTTAGCAAGTGGCACAAGTTTTTTGTAAGTACTTTCCATTTTGTCACATAGAATTTTAAAAAGGCATGTTCTTGAGGGTAAAGATGACAAAATAATATTTACTGCTTCATCAAAGACATTTGTAAACACAACTGTCTTAAAAAAAACAAAACAAAACTGTGGGTGGTGAAGCATTCAGTGACTACTAGTACAGTCTGGTACCCATAGTCTGGTGCCCCCACCTTGATTTTGACAAAGGGGCCAGGAGTTTGACTCCCCTACCCTTCCACTGCTTCTGGACCAATATGCAAATATCAACACAGCAAAAAGGCAAACAATATCTCAGTGCCCTTATGATGAAGATGGTTTTGACCTATGGACACTCTGAAATGGCCTAAGGACTCCCAGGGATCCACAAGCCATTATTTGATAACTGCTGCCTTAGGATTAGTAAAAGTACAAGCTCTTACACCTTCCCAACAGCCCATCTACCTCCAATTTTCTCCCAAAACTTCTCCAGGGGACCCTGCTTAGTGTCTTAAGACATTAGTGTCTTAATGAAAGCCCAAGTCGCCCTGTTTACAATCTGCAAATTTTATAAGGGCAAAGAATAACAAATATTTATTGATTATTAAAACCTGAGTGAATGTTTTAAACTATTAGTATTATCCTTTCTAAAAAAAAAAAAAAAAAGCTTATGTATGCCAGCTGGTGGCTCACGCCTTTAATCGTAACACTTTGGGAGGCCAAGGCAGAAGGATCACTTGAGGCCAGGAGGTTGAGGATGCAGTGAGCTATGATTATGCCACTGCACTCCAGCCTGAGTGATAGAGCAAGACAAAGAAAGAAAGAGAGAAAGAGAGTAAGAGAGAGGGAGGGAAGGAAGGAAGGATGGAAGGAAGGAAGGAGGGAGGGAGGGAGGGAGGAAGGAAGGAGGGAGGGAGGGAGGGAGGAAGGAAGGAGGGAGGGAGGGAGGAAGGAAGGAGGGAGGGAGGGAGGGAGGGAGGAAGGAAGGAGCTGAGTCTAATAATAATTAGCTACTACTTTCCTGAGTAAGTGTCAGCCAAATGCAAGGCACCTGTTCTAAGTGAGCTCAATTTCAACTGGTCCCAGATAGTTGGCCCTCAATAACACCTTAAAGGTTTCTGCTGGCATTAATCCCATTAAATCATAGCACTGTACCCCAGAGCTTGGTGCACTGTACCTGTTTGGCCTCTGTTCTATGTGTACTTGGGGAGAAAGAAAAACATCTGGAGATGCTAAAGAACAACAGGCCACCTCTACTTAAGGCAGCCTTTCCCAAACATGCCCATAATCACCACCAACTCTCTAACCCTGAATCTCTGTGGGCTAGGCTGAAGATCTATATTTTAACCTCCCCCACCAAGAGCTGATACATATATGTTCAGCAAATTTGGAAAATGCTGCGTAAGGATGTTAAGATGTACGCAGAGTGTTATCTTGGGGAAAACTAAAGCATGAATTCAATCACCATAATCTGACCTTGTCCAAAGAACTTAAGTTTGTTCCTCCTTGGGAATCTGACTAAAGTCATTATTTAGTGCCTCTGAAATTGTGCTTTAAGCGAGTATATTTTACTTCATCCCATTAATACATTCCTTTATTATTACCTACTTTTCACTTTTCTGTAACTTTCTAGGGCTTTTTTTAGTATCACTAGTAAAGGTTACTTTATATTGTGTGTTACTTGTCCCACTCTTATCCCACTTACCTATAAGCTACTTGTTGCATATTTTTTACCCCTCTATTCTCAGGAAGCTCATATCCTGGATTCAGCCCATCAGTGTCGCTCTGGGCAGCCCCCTTTCTTGGCCTTATCAGAAGCCAATTTCATTCATCCATTTGCATGTTCTTTTCCCACACAGAACCATATCCTGAGATTGTGTGCCCTCCATTTCCCTCCCCTTCAACCTTAATTGTAGGCCTTAAGACACTGAGTTCTGCAACCTAAACCTTTCTCACAAAAGTCTTGATTAACTTCTTCCTGCCTATGGTCATTCCACTCCTTTCCTCCAGAGGATGCCAGTCTTCTACTGATATCATGTTTCCTTTGTAAGCCAGTTCTCATAGCTTCCTTAGAAAGTAGGGCATGGTGGATAAAAGCATGGACTTCTAAATCAGGTGGACCTGGGGTGAACTCTAGTTCAGCTATGAGACCTTGGGTAAGTAATTTAAACTTTCTGTGCCTCAGTTTCTTCATCCGTAAAAATGTAGATAATGCCTCCTCCCTGGGATTAGTTACCATCTGGCATATGAGTGTTCAGTAAAGGAAGTAACAATACACAGTTAATTAAATGGTAGTAACTACACACAGCTCTGTATAAACAGTAGCAACTATAATTATTCCAACAAATAAAACCACAGCTACAATCACACGAGCAACTCCTAATATTACTTTTCAATAACTTTCAAATGCACATAGTTATTAAAGCAGATGAAATACAGAGCTAGAATGAAAGACACATGTTCATATCTCAGATATGTGATAATCTTGACGGCATGACCCAGCACACTATACATGAGGCACTGTAATTATCTCAATGTTGTTCAGGTTTCCCAGGTAGTAATGACTGCTTTTAATCAGTTATGAAGGAACAGCAGTTTTCTTATTCTTGTACCTAAACTTCCCCTCCTATAAAGTGAAGATGATAATAAGAGTCAACGTTTATTGAAGATTGACTATGTACCAAGCACTATTCCAGGCATTTCACAAGTATCACCATCAGTATGAGGTAGGCTTGACAGCCATCCCCACTCTACCAATAAGCAAAGTGAAGCACTGCTAGGCACGGTGACTTATACCTAGAATCCCAGTGCTTTGGGAAGCTGGTGCCAGGAGTTCAAGACCAACCTGGGCAATATAACAATATCTCATCTCTACAAAAAATGAAAAAATTAGCCAGGCATGGTTGTGTGTGCCTATAGTCCCAACTATTTGGGAGGCAAAGGCAGGAGGATGGCTTGAGCCTCAGAGCTTAAGGCTCCAGTGAGTTATAATCATTCCACTTTACTCCAGCCTGGGTGACACAGCAAGACCCTGCCTCTAAAAGACAAAAAAAAAAAAAAAGAGAGAGAGAGAAAGAAAAGTGAAGCCCACATGAGGTGAGGAAGCATAACAATCTTGGCCATAGCAGTTTATGATTTCTCTTCCTCTTGGATTGTGAAGTCTATGGATAATGAAATCTGGTGCTATTGTGACAACAACCTTCCTGATACTGTAGAAGGTAGAGAAAAGCAAAGATATGAGAATGAGGATGGGAAAAGTGAGAAAAAGAAAGGCCTGATGATCTCTTTGAATCCCTGAATCCAGCTATCTCCGAGACTGGGATATCACTAGAACTTTCAGTTATAATAGCCAATTTATTTCCTTTTCTATGGCCAGTTTGAATTGGGTTTCTGTCCCTTACAACTACATGACTCCTCATTGCGACCTGTTCTTAAAAATTCTTAAATTTTACTGAGACAGAAGGTCAAGAGTCATGAAAAGCTCTAAATTCTATTTGTCCATTATAAGCACCTTACATTTAGGGGGATTTAAAATAAGCATGAAAATAAGCATAAAATCAAATGTAATTTTTCAAATTTTGAAGCCATACCCACTCATTAGGCAAACCAAATACAGCCATGGTCAGCTTAAATGACTACATCATGTGCTGCACTCCACTTCCCAGTCCTTCTTTAATGACTCCATAATGGCAGCTGGAGATTCTCTACTCACACAAATAGTTACACATCAAGGGCAATACCAAGTCTGCCAAGCATAATGCACGTGAACGGACTTCTGTGAAGAAGATATGCAAAAATACAATAGAGCACACGAATATTCTGAGATGCTAACACATGAGAGAGAAGTCTTTAATACAGAATAAATGACTGGTTCATAATATAAAGGAAAGCTTTGTCTTCTGGTATGCTAAAAAAATACAGAGTGAACATATTTCCAGTAAATTAAGGAGTTAATTTGAACTTCAGGCTCTTATTACTTCTTAGGAGCACATAGGGTACTGAATTATGCATTAATTCACTATTTTTTAGGAAACCCAATAAGAAAAACTGTCATGGCTTCATCTCTTTTCCCTTCCCTTAGAAAAATACAACCAACCAAGCTGAATTACTACCCTATGTTGACCTCAGTGTAATCACAGTGACTATTCTGTTCCTGTTAGCTTTGGCATTGGGGCTTGTTACTACACTAAAAATTTGGACTGGAATGATATCATAAAGGCTGGTCTCTACAGCTCTCAGATTATTGAAGTGCCAGATGAAAACACAGTCTTTAACTTAGCTAACTCTCAATTAGTCCTGCTAATAAGCAAGTAATTCAAAATTCTATTTTTCTAATTCATCATTTAGCAAACACCCATTGAGTATTCATTTTGAGAATGTAAAAGTAAGTAAAATATAGAAACTGACCCCTCAAGAAGCTCACACTCTAGCTGTTATGAACGAAAGGTTTCCAACTAGAGCATAATATAATTAATAAATGCTAAAACACAGCTATGACAACACAAAGTCCAAAAATAAACCATACACATACAGTCAGTTGATTTTTCTATGAAGGTGCCAATAAGAATGGGGAGAGGCCAGTCAGCGGTAAGGAGAGAAAGTAAGCAGTGTTGAAGCAGTCTACCTAAGAAGTGAAGATCCTAAAGTAACATAATTCACATATTATGTTACTATTATAGCTACAGGATAAAACTAGACTTCTGAAAGACTTCTCTCATAAAATTTAGAATGGAGCTAAGACAGGTCAGAAGCCTGGGCTGCTGAGGGAGACTTACCCTCATGATCAATATTTGGCTGGGTGATGGGAGGTGGCAGGTGGGCATAAACCATCCTTTCCCCCTGTGAGAATACCAAGGGGAGCTTCTGGTACTGTGCCTCCACAGGGAGGCATCCTCTATCCCTGGATGTCTTCATGGGAAACTCTGGGGTACTGGGAAACCCAGATCTGCATCTGAGACCATGCTATATTGTCTCCAGCTTAGAGTAACTAAATATTACCTCCTGTGGTTGTGTCTGTTAGCTTCTTTCTTGCAATCATAATCTCACCCCTTTGAGAACCACACACTTACTTAATTATTCTCAAGTTAAGATGATCTTCATAAGCTAGCTCTCTGCCCCAAACTACTGCATTCCTGCCCAATGTTCTTCTTTATGACCACATGCAGAAGGCAATTCTGATGAGCTGCTTTGACCTGAGATCTTGCTCTGGTCTAGGGGCATAAAAGGGAGGCCCTGTGTAAATATATTTGATGCAGAGCTAATATAAGTTTCCCATATAGTCAACCTCAATACCTGTTATCTGGGTTGTTGCATCTCTTTCTGACCCTGCTATTCCATCCTTTAAACATTTTGGCCTTTTTTCTTGATGACTAGGTGCCTCTCCTAATCACTGCAAAGCCTTTTGTATCTTTTGCAGCCTCCCTGAGGGCACCATCTAAGGATATCTCATACATTGTTTAGTTCACTGCTCTATGCACAGCTTCATCTGTTGGATGTCACTCTGGTGAGGGTGACCCTGTATTCCAGACTATGACTTCCGTAGCTCAAAACCACTGGCCAATGCTTCAGACACCATACTGAGAGGAGGTTCTCCTCACTGGGTCTCTATCCTTTGTTTGTGGCTCTTCACTTGGGATCTTGATCCTGCTACCAGCTCCTCTGGATGCCTCCTCTGCCCCCTAGGCTTGGTCAAGCACACTGCCTTCTTGCACCACTTAGGAGATACCTCACATGTCTGTTCAGAAGGAAAGGAATGAAAGAATGAAGCAACAGGAGGTATGAGGCTTATTTTAAAAGAGAAGCATCTTTGTTATAACAGCAAGAGTGCCCAGTTGCCTCAGATTCCCAGTTCAGAGCCTTAGGGGAAGATTTAGAGGGAAGACCCATGCCAATCCTACAGAAGCCTGCTAGTTAGCCACACTCTGGTCACAGTGCACAGTCTGCAGTCAGCCCTGCATTCAGTGGAAAAGCCTCTAAGACAATGAGACCCACACTGCTACAGAGGGGACTCATGCTAACTATCAACACAATCAGCTTTGGCAATCATCAGCCATTTAAGAAAAAGCAGTACCCATGAAAAAGAAAGGCCAAGAGGAACATATAAGACAGGTCATACCTGAGGACAGATAATTCACAGGAATAATTTTTAAAATTCTAATTAATAATGCACAAATAAATTTAAATAAGATATTGTATCTATAAAACACAAAAGACTATCATGAAAAAGGACAATCAGAAAAATACAGATTTACTGGAAATTAAAAATAATTGTCAAAATAAAAAATTTTATGAATGGACTAAATATTATTAATTGGTCTTATGGTCAAAATTAGTAATACAGGAGAAAAGATGGAAGAAATCTCCTATAACATCAATCAAAAAGACAAACAGCTTAGAAGAGGCACAGAAGATAGATCTGGGAGGTCTCCACATAGTTCTACTAAAATTCCAAATTCAGAACTGAATTGGATAAAGAAGCCTTTTAAAGAATGAAGAAAAAAGTATAATTAATTAAAGTATAATTAAATTGTTTCATCTATAGAGCCATA
Source organism: Pongo pygmaeus (assembly GCF_028885625.2). Lineage (NCBI taxonomy): Eukaryota > Metazoa > Chordata > Mammalia > Primates > Hominidae > Pongo > Pongo pygmaeus. Next base: position 101,189,212 of record NC_072385.2, read on the forward strand.
ATTGCTTATATTTAAATAACCCAATATATAATCCAGCAAGAGAAATAATAATTATGGCAACTAACATTTATTAAGCACTTCCAGCCTGAGATGCTGATCTAAATATTAACTCATACAATGCTCATAAAAACTCCACTTATTCCATTATTTATGTGAGGCAAATGAGGCATAGAGAGGTTCAGTAGCTTGTCCAAGGTATAAGCAGGTATAATATATGGTAGCGCTGGGATTGGAAACCAGGCAGTATGACTCCAGAGCCCATGGTCAAATTTAGATACATCCAGAATTCCAAAAATAAAGAGAAAATTCTAAAAAATTTCAAAACAAGAAGAAAAGAAAGAACTTAAAACAAGACAAAAATCAGACTGCCATACTTATTAGCAAACTTGGATGACAGACAATATTAAGGTAATGACTTCATTTAAAGTCCTGAAGAAAAATGATTTTGCAACTAGAATTCTATACACCCAAACTACTGAATTATGATGGAAAAATACTTTTCACAAAGACACAAATTTAACTACATTTGTTCTTCATGTGAAAAAGTTACACAATGAGGCAATACAAAAAAACAAAAAAGGAAACAAGAAAGATAATAACTAACAGGAAAGAAGCAGTGGTAGCTGACCATGACCTACAGCAAAGAGCAAAAAAGAAATCAATGGAGAATCCCCTGGACCTTGATTCTTGTGACAGCTTCCTTCAAGTGGCAAACACTTAGACTCGGAGCACTGCATTTCCTTCTCCATGGGTCCAATCACACCATTTGGTGTATAATCAATAATCAGTACACTCACAGCATCATCATTACAATGCTGTAAGATTGGGTTGAAGTTTTAAAAAAATCAACATATAGGCCAGACACAGTGGCTCACGCCTGTAATCCCAGCACTTTGGGAGGCTGAGGTGGGAGTATCACTTGAGGTCAGAAGTTTGAGATCAGACTGGGCAATGTCGTAGGACCCTGTCTCAAAAAAAATAGTACAAATTAGTTGGGCGTGGGGGGCTGAAACAGGAGGATCACTTGAGCCCAAGAGTTCAAGATTGTAGTGAGCTGTGATCATGCCACTGCACTCCAGCCTGGGTGACAGAGTAAGACTCTGTCTCAAAAAAAAAAAATTTAAAAAAAATCTGAGCCAGGTGTAGTGGCTCACACTTGTAATCCCAAAACTTTGGTAGGTTAAGTCTGGAGGATTGCTTGAGCCTAGAAGTCTGAGGCCAGCTTGGGCAACATGGCAAGACTCTGCCTCTACAAAAAACTTAAAAATTAGCCTAGCATGGTGGTGGGTGTCTATGATCCTAGCTACTGAGGAGGCTGAGGTGGGAGGATCACTTGAGTCCAAGAGGTCAAGGCTGCACAGTGAGCCATGTTTGTACCACTGCACTCCAGCCTGGAAAACAGAGCAAGACCCTGTCTCTGAAAGAAAAAAAAAAACATATAGAACAAACATACATGACAAAAATTACCCAATAGAATATAAAGTAACAATCCCCAACAATTGAAAAATAACATAAAAATGGAAGAGGAGATGAAATGCGTGCTGATTTCTTCCTTAGTCATAGTGTGGAATCAACAGATTCTATCTAAAAAGTTGACAAATCAAGAGACAGAAGTATTAAAGAAATGAAAATATTTAAAGTTATAATGGAAACCACTAGAATAACAACTAAAAAAGAAATAGCTAAAAATGAACTCAGAATTGGGGAAGAATTTATATCTTTCATTTAAAATCTTCCTGAGTGAACTGATTTTTTTATTATACGCAGTACTAAAATTTGTAATATGCAGTTTAAAAATAAAATATTAATTAAAGGACACTTTCAAAAATAGAGGATTGGTTAAATAAGTTGTAGCACTTCTATTTAAAAGAGTGACATATGGCAGCTGGAATGAATGAGCTAGATTCACAAGTACTGGCATGCAGAGCTGATCAAGCTGTCATGTTTAGAGGGAAAAAGGTTTAAAGCAATGAAGACTGGATGATCCCCCTTATGTCAAAGTGTATTTATGTTTACGCATAGAAAGAGGTTTAGAAGGTACAAACTGTTGAGACTGGAAGGCAAGCAAGAGGAAAAGAAAGCTGTTGTTTTTTACTTTCCACTTCTATATTGCTTATATTTTTATAATGAGCAGTATCATTTATATAATTAAAACAATTAAGAACAGTGACATAGTTTAAAAAAACAAAACACACTTCACGACTACTGACCGTGGACTTGGTCCAGGTGTTACATCTAATTCCTGCAGAGTGTGGTAATTCCATCAGTATTAAAAAAAAAAACATAAAGGACCTCTTTTTCAAATTATTCAAACACAAGTACAAGCCTCAGTGTAACAAATCCTGACAGTACATTACTGTGACTAATATTCCTCCAATCAAGGATTTCATTATGACATGCCCTTAATCATTACTAGAAATTAATGAGATTCTAGGTCATGAGGGCCATATAAAGAAAGGACTACCAACTTTAAACGGAAATGTTTCAGCCCACACAGGAGCAATAATCTCTACAATGGTAACAAACATGGTATTTTGGGTCTTCCTCCCTCCATAATTAACTATGATAAAAATCCCCACTCCTTCAAAGCATGAATGCAACTACACAGTATCAAGAACAGATGTTCTAAAGCTGGAGGAATCACATTACCATACTTCAAACTGTACCACAAGGCCACAGAAACCAAAATAGCATGGTACTGGTACAAAAAACAGACACACAGACCAATGGAACAGAATAGAGAGCCCAGGAACAAAGCCGCACACCTACAACATCTGATCTTTGAGAAAGTTGACAAAAACAAACAATGGGGAAAGGACTCCTTATTCAACAAATGGTGCTGGGATAACTGGCCAACCACATGCAGAAGACTGAAACTGGACCCCTTTCTTACCCCATATGCAAAAATCAACTCAAGATGGATTAAAGACTTAAATGTAAAACCAAAAACTATAAAATCCCTGGAAGATAACCTAGAAAGTACTATTCTGAATGTAGGGACTGGCAAAGATTCCATGATAAAGATGCCAAAAGCAATTTCAACAAAAACAAAAATTGACAAATGGAACCAAATTAAACAAAAGAGCTTTTGCACAACAAAACAAACAATCAACAGAGTAAAGAGACAACCTACAGAATGAGAGAAAATATTTGCCAATGCATCCGAAAAAGGTCTGATATCCATAATCTATAAGGAACTTAAACAAAAAACAATCCCATTAAAAAGTGGGCAAAGGACATGAACAGTCACTTTTCAAAAGAAGACATATGCACAGCCAACAAGCATATAAAAAAATGCTTAACATCACTAATCATTAGAGAAATATAAATCAAAACTACCATGAGATACCATCTCACAATAGTCAGAATGAGTATTAAAAAGTCACAAAATAACATGCTAAAGAGGTTGTGGAAAAAAGGGAACACTTATATACTGTTGATGGGAATGTAAATTAGTTCAGCCATTGTGGAAAGCAGCTTGGCAATTTCTCAAAGAACTTAAAACAGAACTACCATTAGACTCAGCAATCTCATTACTGTTTATATACCCAAAGGATTATAAATCAGTCTACCATAAAGACACATGTGTGTGTATGTTCATTACAGCACTATTCACAATAGCAAAGGCATGGACTCAACCTAAATTCCCATCAACAGTAGACTGAATAAAGAAAATGGGGTAGGCCTGGCCAGGTGCAGTGGCTCACGCCTGTAATCCCAGCACTTTGAGAGGCCAAGGCAAGCAGATCACGAGGTCGGGAGATCGAGACCATCCTGGCTAACATGGTGAAACCCTGCCTCTACTAAAAATACAAAAAATTAGCCAGGCATGGTGGCAGGTGCCTGTAGTGCCAGCTACTCGGGAGACTGAGGCAGGAGAATGGCATGAACCGGGGAGGTGGAGCTTGCAGTGAGCCGAGATCGCGCCACTGCACTCCAGCCTGGACGACAGAGCGAGGCTCCATCTCAAAAAAAAAAAAAGGTGGAGGTGGTGCATATACACCATGGAATACTATGCAACCCTAAAAAAGAACAAGATTATGTTCTTTGCAGCAACAAAGATGGAGCCAGAGGCCATTAACTTAAGCAAACTAATGCAGGGACAGAAAACCAAATAGTGCATACTCTCACTTATAATTGGGAGCTAAACGTTGGATACACATGGATACAAAGAAGGAAACAACAGACATTGAGGCCTACTTGAGGGTGGAGAGTGGAAGGAGCTAAGAATTGAAAAATTACTTATCAGGTACTATGGTTATTACCTGAGTGACGAAATAATCTGTACACCAAAACCCTGAGACACACAATTTACCTACCTAACAAACCTGCACATGTACCCCTGAGCCTAAGTTAAAAGTCAAAAAGAAGAACAAATATTCCAGGAAAAAAGTCATGTAAAAATTGTGAAATCTGACTTAATTAACACAGTTAAGACAGTCAAATTGCAGTATAAACAGACTTCAGGGACAGAAAACTGCAATAATCTCAAATTTCCAATTCAATGCAATGTCCTCCCGGAAATCCAAGGAAGAAGAAAAATATTCCTGTTGGACAAACATCTTCAGAGGCACAACGGCTTGGACAGGGACAGAACTTCACGACTTAAATTAACAGGTATAAGAGGTAACCAAGTAATTAAAATTCATTATCAAGATTATTTCAGTAATAAACATAAAACAATCTAACACTGATCTCCAAAGACTGAACTAAGTTTATCTAACACCAAGTGAAAGGAGTTTGATATGAAAGAAGACAATGACAAATTTGGTTTGCACAATTTTTTTTAAAAAAATGTTTTGTTTTGGACATAAATAAGATGGTCCCTTTGAATGTATGTAGTTTCCATTAATTTGTTTCACATTTGGATTATAAAATGTTTTAGCCCCTTTGTGTTGCTGTAACAGAATATTAGGATTGGGTCACCTATAACGAGCAGAGATTTTATTTCTTATAGTTCTGGAGATGGGGAAGTCTAAGATGGAAGGGCCTGCATCTGGAAAAGATCTCTTGCTGCATCATCCCATGGCAGAGGCACAAGAGGGAGAGTGAGAGCAAGAGAGAGAGGGAGGGAAGCCAAACTCATTCTTTTATCAGGAACCTAACCCCTGAAATACTGGCATTAATCCATTAATGACCTAACCACCTCTTAAAGGTGCCATCTCTCAATACTTCTGCATTGGGGATTAAGTTTCCAACACATCAACTTTGGGAGATGCACATAAACCACAGCATATAAAAGAAAAGGATGTGATCTTCTGATAAAATGTTGAATATAAGAATTTAAGGCTGGGTGCAGTGTCTCATGCCTGTAATCCCAACACTGTGGGAGGCGAAGGAAGGTGAACAGCTTAAGCCCAGGAGTTCAAGACCAGCCTGGGTAATGTGGTGAAACCTTGTCTCTATAAAAAATACAAAAATTGACAGATGTGGTGGCGCACACCTGTAGTTGGGAGGCTAAGGCAGGAGAATCAGGTGAGCCCAGGAGGTGGAGATTGCAGTCCCGAGATCATGCCATTGCACTCCAGCCTGGGTGACAAAGTGAGACTCTGTCTCATTTAAAAAAAAAAAGAAAAGAAAAAAAAGAATTTAGATCAGATGGGGAAGGAAAGGCGAAATGACGATAGAGAAAACTATTTTATATTCCACTGGTAGAAAAGCAGGGTATAAATGATTACTGAAGAATATAATCTTATTTTATTTCAAGCAGCTTCTGAATCATAGCCATTAAAATAGTTTCCATAAACATTATTTTCTTCATTGTCACTAACATCACCACTGCCTTGAACATGCAATAAAAAATTGCAGCCTGAAATAATTTCAGAAGACAGGGTGTTTTTAATAGATTGTCCTCAACTTGGAGTTCCTTCTTCTTCTGTGGATCTTATAATCATGATTTATTTACCTTTAGGTGTGATTAAACAGTTTCTTTTCAAGTTTGGCATGTCTCACTTAGAGATCTCTTCCAAATCTGACATTCCTTAGGACTTGCCGTTGAAGCCTTCAGTGTAACTGCCTGCAACCGTGTAAGTCTGTGTAGTCCAGACTGTCACTAACTAGCCAGACAAACTGGGGCAAGGTTACCTGACTTCATCACACCTGCATTTCCTCAACACATAATAGAACAAGATTAAACTTTTTCCTAAGGGGGTCCTTTCTAGCTTATTTTTCCTCAAGTCTTTTTTTTTTTCTTTTTGAGACAGAGTCTCACTCTGTCACCAGGCTGGAGTGCAGTGGCGCAATCTTGGCTCACCGCAACCTGCGCATCATGGGTTCAAGTGATTATCCTGCCTCAGCTTCCTGAGCAGCTGGGATTACAGGTGCCCGCCACCATACCCAGCTAATTTTTGTATTTTTAGTAGAGACAAGGTTTCACCATTTTGGCCAGGCTGGTCTTGAACTCCTGACCTCAGGTGATCCACCCGCCTCAGCCTCCCAAAGTGCTGTGATTACAGGCATGAGCCACCGCGCCCAGCCTTCTCCTCAGGTTTTAAGTTTACCATTTTATCACTTTACACTGCTGTGGAAGGGAACAGATTTTCAAAGAAACTAAAACAGAATTAAAAAAACACAACACCGTCTTAATATATACATGTAATTTTAAAATCATTTTCCTCTTATTCCTCAGGGATGCAGTAACTTCAACAAACAAAGTAATATCAAGTTCTGAATCAGGGGAATTGGCAGAAGTTCAGATTATGAGCTAAATGCCTCAACATTGACAGAAACTTAGACAAATTGTGCATTCATCCTGTCACGTGATCTGACTAATTTCCAAGATTTCTGCGTTGGGGAAGTAAAGAGAATTTTCTACAGTACTACCCTGCAAAGGCAGAAGTAACACTCTAATTCTGTTCTACAGGTAGTGGGCTACGCAACTCTCTTGATAATGCAGCATTTGAATGGCAAAATGAATGGACCCCAAATATAGTAAGGCCAATGCAAAGGTAAAATGCCAGAGCACAGTGATTTGACTCTTCTCTTCTTCTTCTTCTTCTTTTTTTTTTTGAGACAGAGTCTTGGTCTGTCGCCCAGGCTAGAGTGCAGTGGCACAATCTTGGCTCACTGCAACCTCTGCCTCCTGGGTTCAAGCCATTCTTCTGCCTCAGCCTCTCGAGTAGCAGGGATTACAGGCACCCACCACCATGCCTAGCTAATTGTTTTGTATTTTTAGTAGAGATGGGGGTCTCACCATGTTGGCCAGGCTGGTTTCAAACTCCCGACCTCAAGTGATCCACCTGCCTTGGCCTCCCAAAGTGCTAGGATTACAGATGTGAGCAACTGCTCCCAGCCTTCTTTTAAATCTATGTTTCCCACTCAAAACACATTCTTGTTATTTGATATCTAAAAACATAATCTTCACAAATGCAGGTTTAGAATTGAAAAGGTATACACAGGCTGGGCGTGGTGGCTCACGCCTGTAATCCCAGCACTTTGGGATGCTGAGGCGGGCGGATCCCTTGAGGTCAGGAGTTCAACACCAGCCTGGCCAACATGGTAACACCCATCTCTACTAAAAATACCAAAATTAGCCGGGCATGGTGGCATGTGCCTGTAACCCAAGCTACTCGGGAGGCTGAGGTAGGAGAACTGGTTGAACCCAGGAGGGCAGAGGTTGCAGCGAGCTGAGATCATGCCACTGCACTCTAGCCTGGGTGACAGAGCAAGACTCTGTCTCAGAGGAAAAAAAAAAAAAAAGATATATACTTACTTATAAACACATAAAAGATTACTTTTTTAGTTTAATTTGCTGCTATAAAAGAAAAATGAATGCTGATCTAGTTATTTTATTTGCCAAAGTTACTGAAAGAGATGGCTAAAAGGCAAATTATTTCTAGGTCAGTATGTCCTTCATCAATATGTGAATGTAGTCTAGCACTATTTCTATTAAGAAGGCCAAAACTAGCCTGACGAACATGGCGAAACCCCAACCCTACTAAAATTACAAAAAATTAAGCCGGCGGTGCATGCCTGTAGTCCCAGCTACTCGGGAGGCTGAGATGGGAGAATCACTTGAACTCAAGACACAGAGGTTTCAGTGAGCCGAGATCACGCCACCACACTCCAGAGTGGGTGAGAGAACGAGACCTCCTATCTCAAATACAAACAAACAAAAAAAGAAGGCTGAAGCTTTAACAACAACAGACACTTAAACTTTTTCCATAATGTAAAAAAAGTATTATGTGTATTTCCTTAAATAAACTATATTTTAGCCATTTCAACATTTTACAGTTTTAGTGTAAACTGAATTTTTAATAAACTTTAAAACAACGGTATAATCCACCATAATTGAAGATGCTAATCAACTACATCTTCACCTTCCCTCTTTGCTCTACACAGTGGGGCCCAGCTGTGGGAGTGGGTACAACAGACTGTCTCGGACTATCAGCTTTTTCAGCATCACCTCAGCTACAGAGCACCTAGCCTGAGGTCATGCCCCTGAGGCTGCCCATATCCAGTGATAGGGAAGAGAAGGCAGAGGACAGGTCCAGCCATTTCAGCCCAAGGAGACAGCAAAGTGGGAAATACTGTAGGCTCTACTGAGCCAACACCTCGGATTGACATTTTTTTCTGCTTCTTTCTATTTCTTGTCAACAGGTGTTGCACCCTAGTAATATGAATTTGTGTTTAGATTTGGGTCCCATCCCCAAAATATCTCATTATGTATATGCAAATATTTCAAAGTCTGAAAACAATCCAAAATCCAAAAGATTTCTGGTCCCAAGCATTTCAGATAAGGGAGCCTGAACCTGTATCAACAGTTTTATCACCAGTGATATGAACCATAATCACAAGGTTACGGTAGTGTTTGCTAGTTTTTTCCACTGTAAAACTGACATCTTTCCCTTTCCATACTCTATATTTTAGAAGCGAGTCATTAAGTCCAGCTCACAGTTAAGGGGTATTAATCTCTACCTCTTGGAGGGGCATATATTTACATAAATTATTTAGAATTCTACTGTAAGGAAGATTTGTCCCCTCTCCTCCATTTATCCAAAATTTATCATTCATCAATGTTTATCATTCATTTATAACAATATGGACTCATGTATATTTATCTTATACTTTGAGTTATAATCAAATACAGTTGACTCTTGAACAACGTGGGGTTTGGGATGCCAACCCCACCACGCAGTCACAAATAAGCATATGACTTTTGACTCCCTAAAAACTTAACTAATAGTCTACTGTTGACTAGAAGCATTACTGATAATATAAATAGCCAATTAACACATATTTTGTATGTTATATGTATTATATACCCAGCAGAGGTATCCAAGGGAGCAGATAGAGTCACGGGTTCTTAGTTTCTATTTCTGGTTAAGCCAGGAGAAAGCCCCTTCCTCATCCCCTTTTTCCACTTATCATTAGAGACAGAAACTAAAAAAACATGGTTTCAGGCTGCTAAAAGCCTAAAACAACAAAACACAACAACAACAACAACAAAGTAAGGTGGGTTGCACAAGCTTAATATACTGCATTCTTACAATAAAGTAAGCTAGAAAAATAAAAAAAGAGGCCGGGCACAGTGGCTCACACCTGTAATCCCAGCACTTCGGGAGGCTGAGGCAGGCGGATCATGAGGTCAGGAGTTCAAGACCAGCCTGACCAATATGGTAAATGTGTCTCTACTAAAAATACAAAAATTAGCTGGTTGTGGTGGCACACACCTGTAGTCCCAGCTACTCAGAAGGCTGAGGCAAGAGAATCGCTTGAACCCAGGAGGCGGAGGAGGTAGTGAGCCAAGATTGTGCCACTGTACTCCAGCCTGGGCAACAGAATGAGACTCCATCTCATAAAAAAAAAAAACAAAAACAAACAAACAAACAAACAAACAAACACAAGGTAGAGAAAAGAAAATGCTATTAAGAAAAAAAAGAGAAAATCTATTTACTATTCATTAACTGGAAGTAGATCACCATAAAGGTCTTCCTCCTTAATGTCTTAACACTGAGTAGGCTGAGGAGGAGGAGCAAAAGGAGGAATTGGTCTTGCTGTCTCATGGAAGGCAGAGGCAGAAGAAAACCCACATATAAGCGAACCTGTACAGTTCAAAGCAGTGTTGTTCAAGGGTCAACTGTACTATTTAATTTGCTACTCAAATTGTTCTAGCTTTGACCACTGGGTTCCCTTTAGATTAGCTACTACGTCCTTTTGACATGCCTCAATTTTTTTTTTTTTTTTTTTTTTTGTTAAGTACTACCTTACTTCCTGGTACTACAAGATGTTCCAGGCTCATCATTTTCCCTGCCCCAGCTGCCCCAATCCTAAAACCAGCCATCTATCCAAGGAGCTCTGCTACCTATTATTGAAGAATGATACTTAAAAAATAAAATATGGCACTAGATGTGCTTGTTGCTACTGAGCTGTAAACGCTTCTAGACCCTCTCAGTGGACAGAGCTATGGAATATATAATCGTAAGGAATAATATTTGTATTTCTAAGAAGCATCAAGAGTGCCCTAAACTTAGTGAGGTGGCCATCAGAAATATTTTTAGTTCTAGAAATTAATAAAATATACTTCATTAGTATTTTTTTTAACTTTGGAATAAGGGAATATTAATTAGGATATAGACTAAACTGCTATAACAAAAAGATCAAAAAGTAGACTTGAGCAAGACAGAATTCTGTTTCTCTTTCATTTACAAATTCAACAGTGCTATAGTTTGAATGTGTCCTCTAAAAGTTCATGTGTTGGCAACTTGGTGCCCAATGCAACAGTGGTGGGAGGTGGGGGCTCTATCCTCATGAATGGATTAATGCTGTTACCATGGGAGTGGGTTAATTACCATGGAAGTGGCTTTGTTATAAAAGGGAGCTCTCTTGCATGTACTTCCTTTTACCTTCTACCCTTCTGCCAGGGGATGACCCTCACCACATCCTGACACCATGCTCTTGGGCTTCCCAAGTCTCCAGAACTGTAAGAAATAAATTTCTTTTCTTTATAAATTACCCAGTCTGTGTTACCCTGTTATCACAGCAGAAAATAGACTAAAACAATGAATGGCTCAGAACTGCTAAAAGGGCTCAGCCACCTTCAAAACATCTCTGGTCTAAGCTGGCGGCCCAGTTCTCCTGATTTCCCAACCAACGGGAATGGACAAAGTGCCAGGAGAGCACACATTCCCTTTTAAGGGTATGACCCAGAAGTGGTACATATCACTTCATCCACATCCTACTGTTCACAACTTAGTCACCTGGCCTCTCCAACCTGCAAAAGAGGACAGGAAGTCATGTGCCTGGATAAAATTCAGGAGGTTCTATTACTAAAATAAAGAAGTGGGCCAGGCGCAGTGGCTCACGCCTGTAATCCAACACTTAGAGAGGTCGAGGCAGGTGGATCACCTGAGGTCAGGAGTTCAAGACCAGCCTAGCCAACATGGTGAAACCCTGTCTCTACTAAAAATACAAAATTAGCTGGGCATGGTGGCGCGTGCTTGTAATACCAGCTACTCAGGAGGCTGAGGCATGAGAATCGCTTGAATCTGGGAGGCGGAAGTTGCAGTGAGCCAAGATTGCACCACTGCACTCCAGCCTGGGCGACAAGAGTGAAACTCTGTCTCAAAAACAAAAAGGCGGGGGAGCAGGGAGAATGGATATTGAGGTTCTAAAATTAGCATTCTCTGACAGAGAAAACCCACTTCTGTTTTTATCACAACATTCTGTCTGTGGATTTATTTTTAGTACAGCAACAAATAATATGCTTAATACTTATTCAAATAGGCTAAAATTTTGTCAAAATAATAAATTAAGAATAAGATACGCCGGGCGTGGTGGCTCACGCCTGTAATCCCAACATTTTGGGAGGCCGAGGCGGGCAGATAACTTGAGGTCAGGAGTTCGAGACCAGCCTGGCCAACATGGTGAAACCCCATCTCTACTAAAAATACAAAAATTAGCTGGGTATGGTGACCGGCGCCTGTAATCCCAGCTACTCGGGAGGCTAAGGCAGGAGAATCGCTTGAACCCAGGGAGCAGAGGTTGCAGTGAGCCGAGATCATGTCACAGCACTCCAGTCTGGGTGACAAAGCGAGACTCTGTCTCAAAAAAAAAAAAGAAAAAAAAGAGTAAGGTAAATAAGTAATGATAATGTAAGATTACACCCCATAAAATAAAACAGGAATCCATGAGTCCACAATCAAGTAAATAAATACATGGAAAAATAAATGAGAAGAGAAAGCTCTTCCTTACAGTAGAATACCAATTTAAAAAATCATTAAATAATCATGGAATTAGAAAATGACCACTTGGCAATACATAACACTAACTTATGCAGAGAAGATACATCAATAAATAATAAAACCAGGCTAGGCACAGTGGTTCCCACCTATAATCCCAGCACTTTGGGAGGCCAAGGCAGGAGGATTGCTGGAAGTCAGGAGTTCGAGACCAGCCTGGACAACATAGTAAGACCTCGTAGGACAAATTTAAAAACTATCCAGGCACAGTTGCATGCACCTGTAGCCCTAACTAGTGGTAAGGCTGAGGGCTGAGACAGGAGGAATACTGGAGCACAGGAGGCAAAGGCTGAAGAGAGCGATGATCACACCACTGCACTCCAACCTCGGCAACAGAGCAAGACCCTGTCTCTAAGAAGAAATAAATGAATAAATACATACATTTTTTTAAAATGCTAAAACCTCCTCATTAGTATAGTGGCAAGTAAAAAAAAAAAAATAAATATAAATGTAAAAACAAAAGAATAAATGCTAAAACCTACGGATGAAAGTTAGATGACAAACCAGATGGTCTCAAAGTAACTTCCTGTGTTAATCTGTTTTGTGTTGCTGTAAAGGAATACCTGAGGCTTGGTAATTTATAAAGAAAAGATGTTTATTTGGCTCATGGTTCTGCAGGCTGTACAAGCATGGTACCTCAGCTACTGATGAAGCCTCAGGAAGCTTATAGTCATGGCAGAAGGGAAGGGAAGCAAGTGGATCACATGGCGAGAAAGGAAACAAAAGAGATGCCAGGCTCTCTCAAACAAGCTCTCACATGAACTAACAGAGGGAGAAGACACTTATTACTGTGGTGAGGGCACTAGGACATTCATGAGGGGTCTGCTCCCGTGACCCTAACACCCTTCACCAGTCCCCATCTCCAACAACGGGAATCACATTTCAACAATAGACATGGAGGGGACAAATGCTCAAACTATACCACTTCCTGAAAATGTTTATTAATTACAATGGGAAAAGAGTAACTTTACTTGTGGAGAAATCTCACAAACACAAGCTTACTGAATGATCAAATAACATCCCCAGTGACAGGATAAGTGAACATCATGTGCCTCCTGAGGGGAGAAGAGTACTACATCATTTCTATAATATGACAGCCAAAATTCTGTGACCTGAATCAAATCATGAGGAAGCATCAGACAAACTCAAACTGAAGGGCAGTCTCCAAAATAACTAGCCCATAATCTTCAAAAGCATCAAACCCATCAAGGTCAAAAAAGGACTAGGAATTGTTCTGGAATAAAGGAGCCTAAGAGGACATGACAATGAAATGCCAGGCTTGGATCCCTGTGCTACAAAGGACGTTATGAGGACAAGTTGATAAAGCCTAAACGGAATCTCACGGTGAAGGGTATATGGGAATTCTTCGTACTGTTCTTATGACTTTTACGTAGGTTTGAAATTTTTATAAAATAAAAATAAATTTTTGGCCGGGCACAGCGGCTCACGCCTGTAATCCTAGCACTTTGGGAGGCAGAGGCGGCAGATTACTGGAGGCCAGGAGTTCAAGACCAGCCTGACCAACATGGTGAAACCTCCATCTCTACTAAAAATACAAAAATTAGCCAGGCATGGTGGTGTACGCCTGTAATCCCAGCTACTCAGAAGGCTGAGGCATAAGAACTGCTTGAACCCCAGAGGCAGAGGTTGCAGCGAGCCCAGATTGTGCCACTGGACTCCAACCTGGGCAACAGAGTAAGACCCTGTGTCAAAAAAAAGTAACAAAAAAATCACTTTCATTAATTACTATAGTCCGAATGTGTCCTCCAAAATATATATGTTGAAACTTAATGGCCAATATGAAAGTATTGGGCAGTAGGATGTTTAGGAAATTATTAAGTCCTGAGGGCAGAGCCCTCATAAGCAGGACTATGGCCCTTATAAAATGGTGTAAAAGGATGGGTTCACTCTCTTCCACTCTTCTGTCATATGAGAACACCCAGACAGTGCCATCCATGAGCAATGAGCTTTACCAGACACCGAATCTGCCAGCACCTTGATCTTAGACTTTCCAGCCTTTAGAACTGTGAGAACATGAATTTCAGTACTTTATAAATTACCTAGTCTCAGGTATATTGTTGTAGCAGCACAAACAGACTAAGACATTGACGTTACGAAATCCTACATCTATCGTAAGATTTTCCATTTTTCTTGGTAATAAATTTGCATCATGGATAGTTTATGAGAAAATGTGTAAAAGAGACTAAATGCTATTGACTCACTGGATAGGAATAAACATTAGCATTAAATGAAGAACGGTACCTGAATATGGATTAATCTTACATGTGGTTAGTTCATTAGTGAACATATTTTGCATCAGGATGAATTTTATTTCTTTATACAACCCATACCTATGGGGCTGCATATCTTTATTTATTAATTCTTATATTGTCTTTTAATGCTCACTATAAACCTGTAAGTGCTATTATTATTATTATTATTATTTGAGACGGAGTCTTGCTCTTGTCGCCCAGGCCGGAGTGCAATGGCACGATCTCAGCTCACTGCAACCTCTGCCTCCAGGGTTCAAGCGATTCTCCTGCCTCAGCCTCCCGAGTGGCTGGGATTACAGGCACCCACCACCACACCTGGCTAATTTTTGTATTTTTAGTAGAGACGGGGTTTCACCATGTTGGCCAGGCTGGTCTCGAACTCCTCACCTCATGATCCACCTGCCTTGGCCTCCCAAAGTGGTGGGATTACAGGCGTGAGCCACCACGCCCAGCCTAAGTGCTGTTATTATTATTAACCTCTTTTACAGATGATGAAAATGAGGTTTGGAGAGGTTAAATACCGAGTTCACAGAGCTACTAAGTCACAGAGCTGGGCTTTGGAACCAAGAAGTTGAATTATAGAACTTATTCTCTAAACAGTAACAAATTATTTGAGTGAAATGTAAGCCATTTCATTCTTTCATTCATAGCAAACATGTATGCTTATTGATAGCAATAGAGAGTTGGAAGAAGCACACAAATTGCCACATTAATTCTTACCTGTGTCTGCCTCATTGCCCGTTCCACTCGGCGTGTACTTCCTTTCTCAAGTTTTGTCCGGAGGATCAAGGCTGATGTCTGAATGGCCCAGAACTTTGGTTGTGAAAGCAAACACTGACAGAAGCGGGAGGAAAAAAAACATAGAAAAGAGATAAGCTAGGTGATCTCATTCTGAATAAGACAAAATTAATTCTTCCAAAATATCAGGGTATAGTTAAACACAGATTTGAAAATCTTCCCAGTTAACAAAAAGTTCTCTTTTTCTCAATTTGTATTACAGAAATCATTCTAAAAATATGAGAATGCTTTCTGGCATTTGATAGGGTAGGGAGTCTCCAATTTTAATGAAAATGCATTCCTAGAAGGGGCATTTAACAAAGACTGGCCTATATCAAAACTGAATATGCACACACTGAAACCTAACCCCAGAGAAAGCTGTGACCACCATTACTCAGAGAATATAGTAGAAATCATCCAATATGATCACAAATGTAGTGGGAAACAAAGTGAAAGTACTGGATAAGTGAAAACAGGGACAAAATGTACTATGATAAACACTGACTCCTTGGTATAATGAGCACAATTTAAATTCTCTTTGATGACAACTTGGAATCTGATATTGTCTCTGGGTGATCATTCACAACAATTACTTTCAGTAAAGATTACTACAAATAAAGGAGAAAGACCTGTTTATTTATCTGAAAGTTGATGCCACCCTTGGTCCTTCTCTTGTTTCAAAAAGTCAGGTTTGGAAAACATCTTAGAGTACAATTAATCACTGAAAATCTAGCTACTCATTAGAAGTACCTGGGAAGCTTGGTATTCTAAAAGTATATCAGATCTCTGAGAGCAGGATGTGGGTGTCAGTTTTGGTAACTGTTTTTTGTTTGTTTTTTTTTTTTGCGACAGGATCTCACTCTGTCACTGAGGCTGGAGTGCAGTGGCATGATCACGGCAAGCTACAGCTTCAGCTTCCTGAGCTCACGCAATCTTCCCACCTCAGCTACCTGAGTAGCTTGGATGGCAGGCCTGTACCACCATGCCCAGCTAATTTATTTTATTTTATTTTTTGTAGAGACAGGATCTCCCTATGTTGCCCAGGCTGGCATCAGTGTTTTTTAAACTACCCCCCAGGTAATTCTCAAGCATAGCCAACTTTAAGAACTATTAGGCTACGATAAGGTAAGTATTTGTCTTTTATCAAACTCATTCATAACTCCAAACTCTCATTAAAGGTTAGCAAGAAGTCCTTCCGCCTATGACTCCTTACAGTTCATTTCACTCATTTTTATTACCTGCCTGACTCCTATAGGCACTTGAATTTTTAACCTCTAATCTAGACCAACTAACCTCTAATATAGACCAACCCCCTTACAATTAAGAGGAAAATGAAGCACCGACAGGTTAAATTACCTGCTCAATCTCACACCTCTATTAATAGCAAAAGCTGGTACTAACACTTAGTATCCTAAGTCCCAGAACACCTTTATATTATTTTATAACATTTTCTCTAAATAAACTTGTGCTCATTTAAATAGCTAAATGAAGATATGACTACTTCCTGGACATGGATGATACTACCAAAGAAACATTAGAAAGTAGAGTGATGTAAAAAGAGGACTTGGAGATGGTGAAGGAAGAGGAGTACATAAAGAATACTCTTTTAAGAGAATAAGAGTACTCCTTTAAGAGAATAAGAGAGAAGAATCAAAAGAACAGAACCTTAGTGAAATTTGTTCATTAACTCACTTGAGCACCTACTCCCTACATGGCAGTGTATACTAGGCCCTAAGGACAGAATAGCAAACAAAACAGACAGGATCCCTGCCCCCATACAATATATATTCTAATCTTATTCTTCTATAATTAACTTTGCAAATTAAAATATTTTCATCCCCTTGAAATACAGTTTACAAGATTTAATGTATAACCTTATCTCGTTGGCTTCCATTAACTTAAATTTACAAAAAGAATGAATTTACCAACATAAATAGGTGCATATGGCCCCATAAAAATATGAAAGAGAAGACATTAAAAAAACTAATTCTTTAAAATGTACAACACTACTTGTCAGATTTTATTATAAAATGTGATCTCAAGAATTTTCAGGCAGGGCGTGATGGCTCATGCTTGTAATCTAAGCACTTTGGGAGGCTGAGGCGGGTGGATCACCTGAGGTCAGCAGTTAGAGACCAACCTGGCCAACGTGATGAAACCCAGTCTTTAATAAAAATACAAAAAATTAGCCGGGCATGGTGGCAGGTGCCTGTGATACCAGCTACTCAGGAGGCTGAGGCAGAAGAATCGCTTGAACCTGGGAGGTGGAGGTTGCAGTGAGCCGAGATTGTGCCATTGCACTTCAATCTAGGCAACAAGAGCAAAACTATGTCAAAAAAAAAAAAAAAAAAAAAAATTCAAAGGAAAGGACTTTTCTCATTAGGTAAATCTGCAAAACTGATTCCACTACCCACAATGGGTCACATCACTGTCTTCATTTTCTTTTCATCTTATTAAAGGGATTATCATCTATAATCCCATGACAACAAAATGGAAGAGTACTGAGGAAAAGGCTCTGTAAAACAGTGGGAAAAGTCTGCAGAGTGAAAGATTGAGAGGCATCCCAGCCCCAAGTGACCTGGGGAAGTTACTTGACCTCCCTGGGTGTCTCGCTTTCCTCCTCTCTAAAATTGGAGTAGCATTCCCATCTCTCACAGAGTTGGGAGCATTAAGTAAGTAAGAATAAGTGAAGCTTAATGGAGCCTATGAGAGTTCCCACTGAAAAGCACATCTGGCCCCTCCAGGAGCTCTCCTCCTCCAGCGTTTACACTCACCCTTAACAGAAAATCCCTCTCCGGAGTGGGCATGGGCAACGGTGCTCACCTTCCAACCACACTGATCATTCCGCCAGCAACAATGGTGCAGTGCACAGACCATCTCAGCCCATGGGCTTGTCAGAGTTAAAACCCACCTTTAAAAAGGTTGTCCCAAACGCTTGCACAGCAAAGGGATGAAATATCTTCCTTAGATAACAAAGACACACTGTTTTCTACACTGGTATGAGAACAAGAGGCTTGCCTAAGATTTTTATTTGAAGGTCAACCAAAACATTCTCACTGAACACTGAAAATAAGATACAATCTGACAGACATTTGAAAAGCTTTAAAGAAGGAACTAACTGGATAATAGCATCACTGAAGAATGTAATGATGTCTATTTGGCTGGGAGATATAAAGACTTGAGAAAGTCTTTCTGAAAGGAAGCGATTGCACATAGGCTATATTCAATATATTTTATAAAACACTGCTGCCCATGAGGTAAGAATTGATCATAACATGGGACATTGGGTAAGTAAGAAGAAAACTAAACAGGAAATATGTTGATTTATGAAGCTCTATTGACTTATTAGAAAATGGCATTTAAAAAAAATTTCAGCAACCAAATGCAATGGAGAGAACACCAATCCAACCTACCTAAGCAGCAGACCAACACCAGCTGGTGAGAGCTCAAGCCATAATCTACACAAACATCTGGATAGAGTTAATTCAGAGTCTTCACCACGCCCCCCAATAGGGGGTTACTGCTCTTAATTCCATTCCATTTAGAACTTGAGAAGTGATCACCCCAATGCCTACAAGGCTGGCTCTGTCTCATTTAGGTCTTGGCCTTAATGCCACTTTGTGAGGGAGCCTTCTCAACCACCTCATCTAAGTGACTCCATCTCTATCCAGTGATTCTTTATAACTGCATCTAGTTTGGTTCCTCCAGGGCAGAAGTCCCAGCTATTTGATTCCTAGTGCCTTACATACTGTCTGGTACACTGCAAGAAAGGGATAAAAAGAGGGACAAAGAAAGAGACATTTCTTCTGTCTTCTTTTACAAAGGGACAAGGGCATACAAAGGTGGTTCTTCTGAAACAGAAATGAAAACTAACAGTGACTGGTGCTCGTGAAAATCCACCTAATAGATTCTTTTCTTGAGCATTCCCTAGATAGAATTGGGAACATATGCTCCCAAGGACACAATATTGTAAATAATAACTAGGTATCATGACATAATACTTTTATTACTGTGACCTAGGCAATCTGGGGTTTATATAGGCTTTTGTAAGGCAGCTCAGAAACTTAAACACTACTTAAAATATTTTTTCTTTAAGACAACACATTCCTTGGCTGGGCACAGTGGCTCACGCCTGTAACCCCAGCACTTGGGGAGGCCGAGACAGGCGGATCACGAGGTCAGGAGATCGAGACCATCCTGACTAACATGGTGAAACCCCGTCTCTACTAAAAATACAAAAAAATTAGCCGGGCTTGGTGGCAGGCACCTGTAGTCCCAGCTACTCGGGAGGCTGAGGCAGGAGAATGGTGTGAACCTGGGAGGCGGAGCTTGCAGTGAACTGAGATCGGCCACTGCACTCCAGGCTGCATGACAGAGCGAGACTGTGTCTCAAAAAAAAAAAAAAAAAAGACAACACGTTCCAAATGCTAAAAAAAATAATAATAACTTTATGGCTGGGTGAGACAGCTCAACTACAATCCCAGCACTTCGGGAGGCTGAAGTGGGAGAATCACTTGAGACCAGGAGTTTGAAATCAGTCTGGGCAGCATAGCAAGCCCCTGTCTCTACAAAAAAATTTATCAAATTTGCTGGGTGTGGTGGCATGTGCAGGTAGTTCCAACTACTCAGGAGGCTGAAGTGGAAGGATCATTTGAGTCCGGTCAAGGCTGCAGTGAGCCATGATCACACTACTGCACTCCAGTCTGGGCTGAACAGAGTGAGACCCTGTATCAAAAATAATAATCATAATATTCCATTTGCTTCATAACAAGTAATAATATAATAAGGTACCAACATAATGTGCTATCATGCTTTGTAAAAATCTACAAATTAAGATTAATTATTACTGGCCAGGCACAGTGGCCACTTTTGGGGCTGAGGCAGGCGGATCACTTGAGGTCAGGAATTCAAGACCAGCCTGGCCAACATAGTGAAACCCCGTCTCTATTAAAAATAACAAAAATTAGCTGGGCTTGGTAGTGCACACCTACAATTCCAGCTACTCAGGAGGCTGAGGCATGAGAATCGTTTGAACCCAGGAGGCAGAGGTAGCAGTGTGCCAACATCATTCCACTGCACTCCAGCCTGAGTGACGGAGTGAGACTATCTCCAAAACAAAAAAAAAATTATTTCTTTCCTAAACTAGCTTGAATTCCTCTACCATTCCAGCCATTATCTATGTGCCCTTGAATAAGCAGGTTAAGC
The DNA here is from genome assembly GCF_028885625.2 of Pongo pygmaeus. Classification (NCBI taxonomy): domain Eukaryota; kingdom Metazoa; phylum Chordata; class Mammalia; order Primates; family Hominidae; genus Pongo; species Pongo pygmaeus. Next base: position 101,209,706 of record NC_072385.2, read on the forward strand.
TCTGTGGGACTAAAGATGTCTTATCCATAAAGAGAAAAATGTAGACTAAAAGTTGACCAACCACCTCCAAAATTCTGTAGTAATGAAGGGAAAATAAGTTCATCTTTGTTGAATTTTGGTTATTTTCTATTTTAACATTAAGCTAAATGCAATTATTACAAACTTCACATTTACTGAAATATCTTATAAACACATTTCTTTAGTGTTCAGTAAAAGTGTAAGAAAGAAGTACTTGAAAACAGCTAAACTGCTCAGATGCCAAAAATTGGTAAAGATAAAAGAAGATGTTGAAAACACCAAATTGTGACTCATCAGATTTGGAATGGTGTCTTACATACTGAGAGATTAAATAAGCACAGAGTTTCAGCCTTGATAATAAGAGGCAATGAGTAACTGAATACATGGACCTAAATATAAGCTGATATAATTTGCTATTACCATAGAATTCTAGCTACCCACTATTTCTTTTTGTTTGTTTGTTTGTTTGTTTTTGAGACAGGGTCTCACTCTATTGCCCAAGCTAGAGTGCAGTGGTGCAGTCTCGGCTTACTGCAACCTCCGCCTCCCCGGCTCAAGTGATTCTCCTGCCTCAGCCTCCTGGGTAACTGGGGCTACAGGCACTTGCCACCACACCTGGCTAATTATTTTAATTTTCTGTAGAGACAGGGTTTCACCCAGGCTGGTCTCGAACTCCTGGGCTCAAGCAATGAGCCCACCTTGGCCTCTCCAAGTGCTAGGATTACAGGTGTGAGCCACCACACCCGTCGGATACTCACTAATCCTCTGAGTGGAAAACAAAATACATCAACGAATAACAGGAACTGTAAAACTTTTAGTGACTGCTCTATATTCTGTAGAAGATACTTTATGCTATCTTTGTATGAAAAAAGTAAATCTAGGCATTCGAAAAAATTATCTCCAAATTAAATATAGTATTCCACATGATTTAGCAATTCCATTTCTGGGTCATGCCTGAAAGAACTGAAGTCAGATATTTGCATACCAATATTCATGGCAGCATTATACACATAGCCAAAAGGCAAAAACAACTCAAATGTTTGTGAAGGAATGGATCATAAAATGTGGTATAGGCTGGGCGTGGTGGCTCACGCCTGTAATCCTAGTACTTTCGGAGGCCGAGGCAGGTGGAACACTTAAGGTCAGTAGTTTGAAACCAGCCTGGGCAACATGGTAAAACCCAGTCTCTACTAAAAACACACAAAAAAATTAGCTGGGCATGATGGTGGGCGCCTGGAATCCCAGCTACTCGGGAGGCTGAGGCAGGAGAATTGCTTGAACCCAGGAGGCGGAGGTTGCAGTGAGCCGAGATCGCACCACTGCACTCCAGTCTGGGCGACAGAGCGAGACTCTGTCTCAGAAAATAAAAAATAAATAAAATAAAATAAACAAAAATGTGGTATAGAAACAACAGAGTATCAATCTGCTTTAAAAAGGAATAGCATTCTGATATACACAACACAGATGAACTTTGAGGACACCATGCTGAGTGAAGTCAGTCACAAAAGAAAATTTTTTTTTTTTTGAGGTAGAGTCTCGCTCTGTCACCCAGGCTGGAGTGCAGTAGTGCAATCTTGGCTCACTGCAACCTCTGCCTCCCAGGTTCAAGCAATGCTCCTGCCTCAGTCTCCCAAGTAGCTGGGATCACAGCTGTATGCCACCACGACTGGCTTATTTTATTTTTGTATTTTTTTATTATTTTATTTTATTTTATTTTATTTAAGTTTAGTTTAGTTTAGTTTAGTTTATAGTTTAGTTTAATTTAGTTTAGTTTAGTTTAGTTTAGTTTTTGAGATGGAGTTTTGCTCTTGTTGCCCAGGCTAGAGTGCAATGGCGCCATCTCAGTTCACTGCAACCTCCACCTCCTGGGTTCAAGGGTTCAAGCGATGGTCCTGCCTCAGCCTACCAAGTAGCTGGGACTACAGGTACCCGCCACCACATCCGGCTATTTTTTTTTTTTTTTTTTTGAGATAGAGCCTTGCTCTGTCACCCAGGCTAGAGTGTGGTGGCGCAATCTCGGCTCACTGCAACCTCCGCCTCCAGGGTTTAAGTGATTCTTCTGCCTCAGCCTCCTGAGTAGCTGGGACTACAGGCGCGCACCACCATGCACGGCTACTTTTTGTATTTTTAGTAGAGACAGGGTTTCACCATATTGGCCAGGCTGGTCTTGAACTCCTGACCTCGTGATCTGCCCGCCTCGGCCTCCCAAATCGCTGAGATTACAGGCGTGAGCCACCGCGCCTGGCCTAATTTTTTATATTTTTAGTAGAGATGGCATTTCACCATGTTGGCCAGGCTGGTTTTGAACTCCTGACCTCAGGTGATCCACCCGCCTTGGCCTCCCAAAGTGTTGAGATTACAGGCATAAGCCACCACGCTTGGCCTATAAAAGAACAAATATTTTATGATTCCCCTTAAACAAGGTACCTAGAGTAGTCAAACTCATAGGGCTAGAAAGTAGAATGGTAGTTGCAAGGGCTAAAGGGAGGGGAGAAAGGGAGTTATTGTTTAATGGATACAGAGTTTGGAAAGCTGAAAAAGTTCTGCATATTGATAATACTGATGGTTGCACAACACTGTGAATGTACTTAATGCCACTGAACTGTACCCTTAAAAATGGTTAAGATGGTACATTTTGTGTTATGTATATAAAAAAATATGTATTTTACAAAACCACTACTGTTAAAATCCTTAAAAAGACAGAGCAGGCTGGGCGTAGTGGCTCACGCCTGTAATCCCAGCACTTTGGGAGGCCAAGACAGGAGGATTGCTTGAGCCCAGGAGTTTGAGATCAGCCTAAGCAACACAGCAAGACCCTGTCTCTAGAAAAAATAAAAAATAAAAAAAATAAACCTGGTGTGGCAGTGCACACCTCTGGTACCAGCTACGTGACAGGCTGAGGCAGGAAGATCACTTGAGCCTGGGAGGTCCAGGCTGCAGTGAGCTGTGTTCATACCAGTGCACTTCAGCTTGGGCAACAGAGCAACACCTTGTAAAAAAAAAAAAAAAAAAAAAAAAAAAAAAAAAAATAGCAATCTTACATTCAAATTTTGTATTGCAAAAACATAAACAGAACATATAAAGACAGAAATATAATTATACCCAAAGTAATATTTCATTACTTTTTTTAAGTCACTAATAAGTTCTTATTTTTTTTAATAGAGATGAATCTTACAATGTTACCCAGGTTGGTCTCAAACTCCTGGCCTCAAGTGATCCTCCTGTCTTGGCCTCCCAACGTGCCAGGATTACAGGCATGAGCCACTAGGCCTGGCTACTAATAATATTTTGTATGAAGCATCCAGTATGCATATATACAATGCTCCCAAATTTCAGAATTTTTTTCCCAAAAGCTGGGTTATTTTAGCACATGAGAAGGCTCTGATATGTTTCTGTATAGTTTATTATAGTAAACAATTTAATTTTAATTATTTATTTCTCCCAAAGGACACATTTTTATGAAGATATAAAATACTACATGTTGTTAATTCTTATAATTCATATTTTTATTCCAATAATTCATACTCATTTCTTAGAAATGCTAAGAAAATTTCTGAACAGTTTGCTCTAAAACTGGTCCTAAATAACAGAGATTACCAAAAGGCTGACAACTAGAGAGTTAGCCTCTTGTTCTGAGAAAAATGCAGTAACTACTCAACTGCAAAAGCCTCTACAATGGTGGTTCTAACCAGAATTTTCTTTATTCTGGATACAAGTTTCCTGTTTTTGCTGTTTTGTTATTTATTTATTAGTTTTATTTAATAAACACTTATATAACACATCCTATGTGCTGGTCAGGCACTAGTCTAAGTGCTTTACAACAGCAATGGTATCTTTTCATAAAAAGAAGTGCTAACTATGGTCCAGCATACCGTTTTTTGTTTTATTAGAGCTTTACTGTCCTGTTTGACTGTCCTAAGGTCTCAAAGATGTTCTCCTACATTCATCCTCTAAGAGCTTTATAGTTTTGCTTTTCACTTTTATATATTTGATCTATCTGGAATTATGTTTTATATACAGTATGATATAGGGGTAAGATGCCCATTTTTCCTATAGGTATATAAATTATCTAGTAATATTTATTGAAAAGTCTATCGTTTCTCACTGTATTACAACTCCACCTTTGCCATAAATCACATGAACTGTATATGTATGGATCTGTTTCTAGACTACTGGTTGATTTATATTTCCTTGTGTCAAAATGTCTTAATTCTGTGTTTTTAAAGAGCATAAAAATAACTTCAAGAGCTTGTTAAAACACAGAGTTCTTGGCACCAACCTCAAAGGTTCTGACTGAACAGGGTTTAGGGTGGAGCCGGAGAAATTCCATTTCTAACAAGCTCCCAGGTGACGCTGATGCTGCTGGTCCAGGGACCCCAATTTGATGAGCACTGTCTTAAAATAGGTCTTGCTATCTGACAACAGAAGTCCTCCCCTCCAGCTCTGTTCTTCAAGACTGCCTGAGCTATATCCTTAGTCCTCTGCATTTCCATATGAATTTCAAAGTCAGCTTTAGCTTCACGAAAAAACAACAGAAACAATAAAAACAACAAATTGAAAGTTCTGGGACTTTCTTAAGGATTGTATTAATTATGTAGGTTAATTTGGAAAGACTTGAAATTTTAAAACATGAAATCCTCATGAACAAGACATATCACTCCATTTATTTACATCTTCATTAATTTATCTTAATTATGTTTTATAGATTTTTTTTTTTTTTTTTTTTTTTTTTGAGACAGAGTCTCACTCTGTTACCCAGGCTGGAGTACAGTGGTGCGATCTCAGCCCACTGCAACCTCCGCTTCCTGGGTTCACACGATTCTCCTGCCTCAGCCTCCCAAGTAGCTGGGATTACAGGCGTTCACCATGATGCCTGGCTAACTTTTTTTTGTATTTTTAGCAGAGACAAGATTTTACCATGTTGGCCACGCTGGTCTTGAATTCCTGACCTCAAGTGATCTGCTCACCTTGGCCTCCCAAAGTGCTGGGATTACAGGTGTAAGCCACCGTGCCCCACCAGATTTTTAGTAAAGAGATCTTATAAATCTTTTGATAGGTTTATTCCTAGGAATTTGATGTTTTTTGACACTATTACAAATGCTTTTCTCTTTTTAATTTTTAAAAACTGTGGTAAAATACATATAACATAAAATATACCATTTTAACAATTTTTAAACATAGTTCAGTAATGTTAAGTACATTCACATTGTTGTACAACCAGTCTCCAGAACTCCTTTCATCTTGCAGCTGAAACTCTATACCCATTAAACAACTCCCAATCCCCCTTCCCCCAACCCCTGGTAACCTGTTCTGCTTTTTGGTTCTATGAATTTTGGCTACCCTAGGTACTTCATGTGGAATTACATAGTTGTAAATGCTGTCTTATTTTTAACCATGGATTCTATTAACTGTGGTAATTTGATGAAGTATCAGCTCACTAAGTTATAAGTATTCGGTTAAAAATCAAAATGAGTTTGAAAAACAGCCCTCAGAAAGTTGGTGGATTCAAAAATCCCCGCTTTCATGGCTGGGTGTGGTGGCTCACGCCTGTAATCCCAGCACTTTGGGAGGCCGAGACAGGCAGAACATTTGAGCCCATGAGTTCAAGACCAGCCTGAGCAACATGGGGAGACCTGTCTCTACAAAAAAAAAAAAAAAAAAAAAAAACTAAAAAATTAAAAAAGAAAATCTCCACATTCAGAATTAGCACACTGCTGAAGAACCTCATGCCATTTGCAACCATGTACTTATCTATGAGATGGAATTTCCACCACTTTTACACATCAAAACAAAGGCCAGAAACCACTTACAAATAACATTTGTGTGCCTGTCTTAAGAAAAGTTCTCTCATTTCTTACCTCTCATTGACCAAAATCTATAAAAGGTGACTCATTGAGCCAGTAAACTTTTACAAATATGTAATTTTTCATATACTTTTAATATTTTTATGACTGTTGTGAATAGTGAAATAAACTCTAGTAATATTTACTTTATTTACAGTTTTAATGTTTTATAAATTAAAGAATCAATTCTCTTCAGCAATTGTTGACAAGGTGTGTAAGAGGATATTTTGAGAACAAAAGAGAAGTATTCATTAAAGATTAAGAGATGCAGGCCAGGCGCGGTGGCTCATGCCTGTAATCCCCGTGCTTTGGGAGGCTGAGGTAGATTGATCACCTGAGGTCAGGAGTTCAAGACCAGCCTGGGCAACATGATGAAACCCTGTCTCTACTAAAAATACAAAAATTAGCTGGGCACGTTGGCGTGTGCCTGTAATCCCAGCTACTTGGAAGACTGAGGCAGGAGAATCACTTGAACCTGGGAGGTGGAGGTTGCAGTGAGCTGAGATTGTGCCATTCCACTCCAGCCTGGGCAGAGAAAGACTCTGTCTCAAAAAAAAAAAAAAAAAAAAGTAAATATTCATATGATGACAAGCTATATATGTACATAAGAAGGACTTATTCTTTTATTCAGCTAGCAATTTCCCACTGTATGGGCATTTCCCTCATGCCCCAGAAAAGTAGCAAAGAAAATTCTGTACCATCATCAAAGAGGATCTAGAGTGTCATTTCTATTAAAAACAAATTTCCTTCTCATTCTTATCACTGCACGTTTCAAATAATCTTCTTCCAAAGGTCACTAGGATCCCTTTAGATGACACACAACCAGGCTACTCCTTTAAATACTGAAGGCGCTTTCAGATAGCTGCTTTTTCCATACATAAATCAAAGCCAGCTCAGAGCTCTCCTTGTGCATGATTGTTTGGCTACACAAAAGCCAAATCGAACAATGCCCACCCAGGTCATGCTGATCTTCCAAAGCAAGGAACAAAGAAATACTATAAAAAGCAGAACTATTCCCACTTTTTAATCATCTACTTAAAAGACCATTCATTTTTGAAATCAGTACCAAATGACAATAAGTTTAAAATTCCAAATTTATCTATAAATAATTCCCAGTAGAAGTGGAAGCGCAGTCCAAATCCCCTATCCTTGCTAGGTAGGTCATTTAAAAACTTTTTCAAATCTACTTTTCCCTACGTCTCACTATTACCCTCAACAAAAGGACCCAAATACAACTTATATTCTCCCATCTCCTTGCCTTTGCTTATGCTATATCACTCCATCTAAACCGTATCTGTTGTTCAAGTTCCAACTCAAGTCCTCCCTTAGTGAACAAAGCCTTCTTTGACTGCTCAGTCCTAAATATTGTCTTCCTTTCTTAGCAACTAGAGGATATCTTTATCTGTGCTATCAATTTGTAGTTTAAAGGGCCTAGTATTGCTAAGTACAGTTTCATAAATTTCTCTGACCTGGGCTAAATTAAAAATTCCATGAAGGCAAGTCCCATGCTTTATGCCTTTATTTTTTCCACAACATCTAGTAGCATGCTTGACAAATTTTGAGACTCTGGATCTTCTGCCATTAAGCTTTTAAAACTCTCTCTGCTATGCAAATTTTCATATAGATAGCAAAGACACCAGTGATCAATCTGTTGGTCACTTGACTTCTTCAAAAAAGAAAAACCTCTGCATTCAGGAGACTTTAAGCAAAATGTTCTATAACAAAACCATGTTTTTTTCTTTATCATTGTTAAAGCAAGCAATGTTACTCGAGGACCTGTTGTACACTGTCTTGATTCAAGTCAGTTTCCAAAAACCTATTCATGATGACCTTAAGCTGTATATCCTTCACCCAGTTCCCCAAATGTTAATGTTTTGCCACATGACCAATAGTTTACTTTCCATACCAGATATAGATTCTACTTAAAACAGTATTTACAGACTTAAAATAAATTCTACTAATTACCTATTTTTATATCGATTAACACAAGTTGCTAGAAATCATATATTAATACTTCACTTTATTTCAATTACCTATGCTATTCTATATACAAGTCTCATGTGCTAAGAAATGTTAAGATTTTACACTCATCCTAGCTTTCTAGTTGTTATTTCTGTTGACTCAATCACAAAGGGGAAAAAATTTCAATTCAACAAATATCTTTTCAATATTAATAATCTGTGTTAAATGTAAAGGGTCAAAAGTACCCCCAACTTGAGCTCTAAACAGTGTATTCCCCCCATTAAATTTGGGATTTCTTTCACATGCAGGTTTCCAAAAATATATGGGGAAAACTAGCTTGATTTTGCTTCGAAAAAGCAGTAAACTTCATAATGAATGTGAACACTAAGCAATTTCCTATTGGGAATTTGTTCTCCTACATTTTTTCCACTTAATAATTAGGTAAATTGAATAGTTTGTGTTGTACTTCTGAAAGTGGTGGCATAGAATAATCAGTATTGAAACCCAGATCTATATTGATAATCTTAAATAGTATAGCTCTAAATAAATCTGTTCATGTGCATTCTTCCCTTTAGTGAAGTATATGACAGATAAATAAAATCCATATTCAGTATTGTGACCTGTTTTGACAAATGCATAAACCTATATAATCACTATTAAATCAAATTATAGAAATTGCTCATCATTCTAAAATATTCCCTTGCAACATTTTGTAATCAATCTGTGATCTACTTTCTGTCATTACAACGTAGTTTTGCTATTCTAGAATTTTCATTAAATGGAATCATACAGCCTGGCTTCTTTAACTCATAATAATGTGTCTGAGATTCATCCATGCTGTTGCATTTATCAGTATTTCATAACTTTTTATTATTGGGTATTATTTCATCAGAGGGATACACGGCAGTTTATCATTCATTTGTTTTGATGGACATTTGAGTTGTTTCCAGTTTTAAGCTATTATGGATAAAACAGCCACGAGTATTTGTGTACAACTCTTTGTGAGGACATATACTTTCATTTCTCATGGCTAAATACCTGGAGAAGCAATTGATGACTAGTTTTATAAGAAAATGCCAAACTGTGTTCCAAAGCAGTTGTGACATTTTACATTACCACCAGCATTGTATGAGAGTTCTAACCACCCCACATAGCGTTACATAAGTCTTTTCAGTAATGTATAGTGGTATCTTGTTGTGGTTTTAACTTGCATTTCTCTGATGACTAATGACACATCTTTCAAGCTCCTTTTGGCCATGCATGTATCTTTGTTCAAGTGTCTGTTCAAATATTTTATCCATATTTAATTGGTTGGTTTCTACTATTGAGTTGAAAGGGGTCTTTATCCTAAGTAAAAGTCTTTTGTGAGATACATGCAGTGTAAACATTTTCTCCTAGTCTATGGCTGGTGTTTTCATTTTCTTAATGCTGTCTTCAAAAAGCAGAAGGTTTTAATGTTAATAAAGTCCAATTTATCACTCTTTTTCTTTTATGGTTCATGCACTTTCTGTCCTAGCTCAAATTTCTTCACTACCCAATGTTATAACAATTTTACTTGAAGAAAACATAGAAGGAAAATTTTGTAACATTGAGATCAATGATTTAACTTCATGACTGACCTTCACATATAAATTTCTTCTCTGTTATCTTCTGTGGTCCATGGATAAAATATGCAGTTTAATTGTTTGGTTTACAAACATCTGGGGTTTTTCTAGATATGCAATAGTTATTTATGTCATTTAATTCAATTATGGAAAAAACTATGTACTATATGTAATCAATTTCTTAATTTATTCATTCATTCTTTCATTTCTGGAGATTTGTTTTATGTCGCAGTATATGGTCTTGCTGCACTTACCACATGCATTTGAAAAGACCACGTATTCCAAGTGTATTCCATAAACATCAATTCAGTCAAAATGGCTGATAGTGTTGCCATTTATCTATGTATTTACTTGCTGTTTGCCAAGTTGTTCTAACAATTGCTGACAGAGGGGTGTTAAAATATTCAACTATGATTGTGACATTGCCTGTTTTTCAATTTAGTTCTATCCATTTTTGTTTCATGTACTGTATAGTCATTATTAGATACATACACATTTATAATTACTATGTCTTCCTGATAAATAATCCCTTTATTATTATAAAGTCATCCTCTCTGTCTCTGGAAATATTCTTTGTAATGAAGCCCATTTTACTTTATAATAATTTAGCAAATTTAGCCTTGTTATACTTAACTGTTTTCATGGGATAATATTTTCCATCCATTATTATGAACCCACCTGAGTCTTTACATTTAAAGTACATCTCTTCTAGGAAGCATATAGTTGTGTCTTGCTTTTTAATTCCATTATCAATCTTTGACTTTTATTTGGAGTATTTATCCATTACCATTTAACATAATTATTCATATAGCTGGGTTTAGTTTAAATATACCATTTTACCCTTTTTTGTTGTTGTTTCATTATGCTGCTTTTCCTGCCTTCTTTTTAAATAATCTGAATATATTTTAGGTTGCCACCTTGACTTCTTACTGGATTTTTAGCCAGATGCCTTTGCATTTTTAAGTGGTTGCTCTAGAATAATAAAATCTTTAATTTTTCACAACCTATAATAGTGGAAAATCAATAGTGTAATCCTTCACATAAAATGTAGAAACTTTGCAACCATATAGGATCACTTGTTCACCCTTGCATGCCTTCTAAATATGTTAGAAAATACCAAGAAATGACAGGTGAAGTGGCTCATGCCTGTAATCTCAGACTTTGGGAGGCCAAGGTAGGCGGATCACCTGAGGTCAGGAGTTTGAAACCAGCCTGGCCAACACAGTGAAACCCCATCTCTACTAAAAGTACAAAAACTAGCTGGGTGTAGTGGTGCATGCTTGTAATCCCAGCTACTCGGGGGGCTGAGGCACAGGAATTGCTTGAACCCAGGAGGCAGAGGTTGTAGTGAGTCAAGATTGCGCCATTGAACTCCAGCCTGGGCGACAGAGTGAGACTCCATCTCACACACACACACAGAAGAAACCTAAAAATAAAATCACCCAATGTCATTCCCTTCCTCCAAGCAAAAAAGTCATCTCCAGAATCTTTCTGCCTTTGACCATTCCCCAGTATCACCAGGTAGTTGGATTTTTTGTTTTTGCATCTTGCCCACAGTTGGTAATTTCTTTCTGCAGAAGGATAGTTCCAATCAGAACTACTACAGAAGCAGCCGGGCATGGTGGCTCACACCTGTAACTCCAGCACTTTGGGAGGCTGAGGTGGGCAGATCACTTGAGCCTGGGAGTTCAAGACCACCCTGAGCAATATGGTAAAACTCCGTCTCTACCAAAACACAAAAAAATTAGCCAGACATGGTGGTTCACGCCTGTAGTCTCAGCTACTCGGAAGGCTGAGGCAGCACAAACGCTTGAGCCCAGGAGACAGAGGTAAGCTGAGATTGTGCCTTTGCACTCCAGCCTGGGTGACAGAGTGAGACTACATCTCAGAAAAAAAGAACCACTACAGAAGCAGAAGTCCTCCAAATGAATTTTACTCAGAAAAAAGGAACCACTACAGAAGCAGAAGTCCTCCAAATGAATTTTAGAATCAGCATGTCAATTTCTGCAAACAAAAAAAAAAAAACGCCTATGGGGATTCTGATTGCTACAGATTTAATTTGAAGCTCAATTTTACAAGAATTGTGAATTCAACATATTGAGCCTTCCAACCCACAGATATGGTAAATCCATTTATTTAGATAATCTTTAATTTCTCTCAGTATTCTTTGTCATTTTCAGCATAGAGGTCTTGCATTTTAGTTGTAATTATTTGTAAATAATTTGATTTATTTAAGGCTATTGCAAATGATTTTAAAATTCTTTTCCCAAGTATTGCTAGCAAATATAAGTATAATTGACTTTTTTATGTTGACCTTGTATTCTAAGAACTTGCTTGTTAGTTCTAGTAGCTTTCATGCTCATTCTTAAGAGTTTTTCTATGATATAAACATGTCATCTATGCATAAAGGTAGTTTATATCCTAATTTCCAATCTGTATACCTTTTATTTCTTCATATCTTCTTCTTATCTATTGCACTACTGGGATTCTAGTTCAACAAGAAGAGAAGTGAAGAAAGCAGACAATCTTCCCTTTTTTCTGAGCTTACGGGGGAAAGACTACTTTTCACCAATAATGATTTTAGCTAGATGCACTTAATCAGGTTGATATTCTCTTCTATTCCTAGTTTACTAAGAGTTTTTATAATGAAAGGTGTTGAATTTTGTCAAAGGCTTTTCTGTTTCTATTAAGATAATCATCTGGTTTTTCTCCTTTGCTCTATTAATGAGGTGAGTTGCATTGTTTCATATTAAACCAATTTTGTATTCCCGGGGTAAACACTATTTGGTCATGATATATTATCCAATTTTATAGTTGTTGACAATGGGAATTAAAGTCCAGTAACAGTGGACCAGAAGGGAAATTCTAATAAGCATTAACCTCAAGACATGGTTAACTGTAGAAGACAAAAGAAAAGCAATCAGTCCCCAGGTCATTTCTAATTTGTAAGAGAACTTAAGGAACAGGCAGGCTGGGTGTAGTGGCTCATGCCTGCAATCCCAGCACTTTGGGAGGCCAAGAAGTGCAGATCACCTGAGGCCAGGAGTTCCAGAACTGCCTGGCCAACATGGTTAAACCCCATCTGTACTAAAAATACAAAAATTGGCTGGGTGTGGTGGTGCATGCCTGTAATCCCAGCTACTCGGGAGGCTAAGGCAAGAGAATCACTTGAACTGGGAGGCAGAGGTTGCAGCAAGCCAAGATTGTGCCACTGCACTCCACCCTGGGGGACAGAGCAAGACTCCATCTAATAAAAAAAAAAAAAAAAAAAAAAAAAGGAAAAGCAAAGCAGAGCAATTAGTTTCAATGAGAAGGTGAAGGTATCTGCAGTTGTTTCCTCTTATGCAATGTCTTTTTTTTTTTTTTGGTTGCTATCGAGACATTCTCTTTATGTTTTCTTTTCACCAGGCTGACTATGACATATGTAAGTACAGTTTTGTTCGTTTTATTTTGCTTAAGTCTCACTGTGCTTGTTCCTATATACTGTGAGGTAATTCTGAAGTAATTAACTCTAGTAACAAACTATCAAAAGTACAAGCACTAACAGTTATATTTCCTATCTTAATAAATTACAATTAATAAATGAGTAATTCCCTAGAAGAAAAATGGGTAATCATTTTCATCTGTAAAATGGATTAGCAAACTATATTATGATCGTAGATCAGTATTTATTAAATAGCTTTAAAGTCAATAGCAGAAAAAGAAAATACATAAAATACAATGTGTTAACTTCCAAAGATCTTTTTCCTTCTTTCATTTACAGAGACCTAGGGGCTTCAGGTAGAGTCAAAAGGCAAGCTGCCAGTATCAATTCACATTCACTTAAACAAACTTTTTGTCTTCCCCCTCAAGTCAGAGTCTCACTCTGATGTCCAGGCTGGGGTGCAGTGGCGTGATCTCAACTCACTGAAACTTCCGCCTCCCGGGTTCAAGCGATTATCCTGCATCAGCCTCCTGAGTAGCTGGGATTATAGGCGTGCACCACCACGCCCAGCTAATTTTTGTATTTTTAGTAGAGACAGGGTTTCATCATGTTGGCCAGGCTGGTCATAAACTACTGACCTTGTGATCTGCCCACCTCGGCCTCCCAAAGTGCTGGGATTACAGGCGTGAGCTACCCCGCCCAGCCTAAACAAACCTTTGCCAAGGAAAACTGAAAAACCTGTATGAACTAACTAAATTGTTCCCATTTTCAACAATAAAAGGAAATTTAAAACATTACTGAATGTCACTGACGTGGCTCATCTGAAGGGAAATAATGTAGATAACACAGCTAATTTTAAATTATCAAGCTGATACAACATAAATGGCTCTCTAAAACAATATGGGTTATTTTTACTCTGACTCAGCTTTCCTGAAACATGGAGATATAATCTCAGAAATAGCACCACGTAACAGCAACCTTAAACAAGTAAAGCTATTCCTCTTAGGAAAAGTTTCTGACTTTGCTAAATTAAAACATTTTCCCAGCATATTTCATATATATTTCAACCTGCTGCACCAAAATGAAAACACTGGAAAAATTTCTCCAAAAAAGAGATTTCACCATCATTCTAGTAAACTTTGGGACAGTTAATCAAAACTGAACAAAATTCAGGACCAAGAGCCATTCATTTGTTTATTCAATAAATATTTACCAAACACCAAATAACCACTGTCCCTATCTCTCCAAGTGCTTACAGACTTCTGGTAGGAGTATTAAGACTTCTATTGGCCGGGCGCAGGGGCTCACCCCTGTAAATCCAGCATTTTGGGAGGCTGGGTGGGTGCATCACCTGAGGTCAGGAGTTCGAGACCAGTCTCGCCAACATGGTGAAACCCCATCTCTACTAAAAATACAAAAATTGGCCTGGCACAGTGGCTCACGCCTGTAATCTCAGCACTTTGGGAGACTGAGGCGGGTGGATCACAAGGTCAGGAGATCGAGACCATCCTAGCTAACACGGTGAAACCCCATCTCTACTGAAAAACACAAAAAAGTTAGCCGGGTGTGGTGGCGGGCGCTTGTAGTCCCAGCTACTCAGGAGGCTGAGGCAGGAGAATGGCGTGAACCCGGGAGGCGGAGCTTGCAGTGAGCCGAGATTGCACCACTGCATTTCAGTCTGGGGTTACAGAGCAAGACTCCGTCTCAAAAAAAAAAAAAAAAAAAAAAAATTACCCAGGTGTGGTGGCCCGTGCCTGTAGTCCCAGCTACTCGGGAAGCTGAGGCAGGAGAATTGCTTGAACCCAGGAGGCAGAGGTTGCAGTGAGTTGAGATCACGCTATTGCATTCCAGCCTGGGTGACAAGAGCAAAACTCCATTTTGAAAAAAAAAAAAAAGAAAAAAGAATTCTATTATACTTGCTCTTCTATCAACAGAGGAAGACATCTTGTAGCCTCAATAGTTCACAGCCCTAGTCCCAGGCCACCAAGCTGCTGCTAGAGCAGGGAAATGGATGCCCAGCAAGAAAAACCCATGCTGTTCTTTCCTCTCTGTTCCCTTCTCTTCCATATCTATGGCCACTTCCAAGCAGATCTTATCCATTTAGCCTGCTTGAAAATAGGAATGCTCTACTACAAACTAGCATCACTGAATGCTATGAGTGTACCAGCCTCTACCTACTCTGCAGTACTTTCATAGATGTTCTGCAATATGATCCTCAAGTAAAGTCTTCTGTGTTGGGATAGGGGCATTTTACTCTTTCCCCCATTTTATAGAAGAGAAAGATGAAACAGATGGTTATTCCTAGTATCATGTAGTACTACCTAAATTATGGAACTAAGTAAGTGATGCAGCTCTTGAATAGAAATCAACCCTATTCCAGGGTGTAGGATATATATTTCATTCATTTTCTTATTCTGCATGCATTTATTCACAACAACTATGAGTAAAGCATTGAAGCACTGTCACAACCCTTGTAGAGAGCCTAGAAAAGAACAGAGCCTAGTCTTGCAAGGAAAATACATATATATATATATACACACACATACACATATACAAATATATATACATAATTATAATATAAGCCAAAATATGAACCTTGCAAAAAGAGAGGCACAAATAATTGTTCAAGAGTCAGAAGTGGGGTAGCACCTAAAAGCGGTCCCTCTTGTCTCAAATACAAATGCTCCTCAACATATGATGGAGTTACATCCTGATAAATCCATCATGAGTTGTAAATGTCCTAAGTCAAAATGCATTTAATAACACCTGTCCTACCAAACATCATAGCTTAACTTAGCCTGCCTTAAATACGTTAGCCTACAGTTGGGAAACATCATCTAACACCGAGCCCATTTTATTAAAAAAACACTGAATATCTCATGTAATTTATTGAATACTGTACTGAAAGTGAAAAACAGAATGGTTGTATAGGTATTCAAAGTATGGTTTCTACTTGAATGAATATCATTTGCACACCATTGCAAATTCAAAAAATTTTCAAACTATCGTAAGTTGGGGGATGTTTGTACTCTTTTGGAGTTACATAGGATTTAAATAAAGTTTATTTCTTCATTAATTTTAATTAATTCACTTTTAATTCATCATCTTATCCACTTCAGTATCATGCACAAAGAAGGGCAGAAGGAAGGACTGATAGATGAAGAGCTGATGAGGTCTGACAGGTTTTTCTGGTTTATTTTGTATGTTTCATTTGGGATTAAAAAAAAGGTCGGGGGGACAGTGCAAAGCCCAAAGTATGTGTGGGGCTCTTAAAAGTCCTCCTCACATAGAAGTTTCTTGCCCTACTTCTCACCAATTAAAGATTTACTCGGGATTAACTCATCTCTTTAGAAGAGTTAGGCCTAGCACTGTGAGTCATTGTAATTAAACAGCATTCCTCCAAAAAGAAGTCGGTCTTCAGGACGGTTCTGATTTGAAAGAGCGTGGGAGGAGAGCAGAAAAATTACACAGCATAAAGGCCGGAGGGGAGAAGTATAAAACCTGAATTTATGACCTTCCCTGCAAGCTAGGAGTGAAGAGTTACCCACCATCAGAAGTTACTAGAGTTAATTACTTCACAGGTACCCCACAGTGCAAGGGAATGAGAATAGGTTAAAGAAAGGAAAAGTTTTAAAGAAAGGGAACCCCCCCCCCTCCACACACACACACAAGAAATGTTAAAAAATTAACTGTCTGAACGTAAAAAGAGTGTGTTCCTGTCTTTTCAGGATAACTGTGGTAATATATATGCTGCAATAAACTGCTTATGAGACCAATCCCAAGAAACTGGTACTTCTGGCCAGCAGGAACATTTCCTGTCATATGCCACATCCCTGTTTACTTCCATCATCAGAGAAAGCCAAGCATCCAGGTCACCATTTATCACCTAGACACTTGTCGCCATCCAGTCCCTACCCTGACTCAAGCTCACAGCCATTCCAGACCTTCCCTATCCTTCCCCCACCCCTCATTTCACCAGATCTATGTTCAATGTCACCTTCCCACTGAGACCTTCCCTGACCACCTTGTCTAAAACAGCTGTGCCCATCCCATTCTTATTCTCTTAACCTGCTTTATATTTCTCCTCAGCACTTCTGTGAAATAGCTGGTTCTCTCTTTGTCTACTCTGTATTTGACATAAACTCCAGAACAAAAAAGGCTTTGTTTACTGCTATATCCCCAATGACTAGTACCATACCCGTATATATTATTTAGTAGATACATATTAGCTGAATGAATAAATGAAAAGTACATAATATGTTTTTTATATGCCCTTTAAAATTTGTTAACACTTTGTCAATTCCTTTATAGCACATGTAATAAATAATGAGGAACATTTCCACAGTTACCTAAAACACACATAATATGATGATACACACCAAAGATTTCTGAGAATACTGATGTGGGAAAATAAAGCACGCAACCAGAGGACTCAAACGACTAACACCTAACCAGTTCAAACAGGGTGTGTAGGAAATAGTAATGTGAAAAATTTATATTACAGTACAAAATAAGCTAGCTTTTTTTGTTTTGTTGTGTTTTGTTTTGTTTTGTGTTTGAGGCGGAGTCTTGCTCTCTGTCACCCAGGCTGAAGTGCAGTGTGACTCACCGCAACCTCCGCCTTCCGGGTTGAGGTGGTTCTCCTTCTCAGCCTCCAGAGTAGCTGGGGTTACAGACATGTACCACCAAGCCCAGGTAATTTTTGTATTTTTGGTAGAGACAGGGTTCCACCATGTCGGCCAGGCTGGTCCGAACTCCTGATCTCAAGTGATCCACCTGCCTCGGCCTCTCAAAGTGCTGGGATTACAGGCATGAGCCACCTCGCCCAGCCACAATCTAGCTTTTCTTTCTAGCCAGTAAAAGTACTTTATTTTGCCTTATCCGAAAAACAACAAAGGAAGAAAACAACAGAATTCTAACTGGATTCCCAACTAAGATAATGAAAATGCCTTTGAAAAAATGATATATCTTAAGCAACTTGTATTCATTAAAGAACATACGTATCTTCCTTTATCCATAAAGCCAAAATATACTGACTGACCCCTTCGTCTGTGACTTTTCTCTTCTTAAAAGCCCTTCTTGATCTAAAATCCTCAAATATCTATTACTCCATCTTTCCCTTTCACTGCTATTCCTCTCCAACTGTGATCTTTATCTATTAACTTTATTTCCTTATACCATAGTCCCTCTGAATTCTCTGTAATGAGGGAACTGTCCAGAGAGTCCACTGAAACTGTCCTAGAAGTAACCAATGCACTCCTAATTGTCCAATCCAGTGGTCTCTTCTCTGTCCACATTTATCTCCGGACTGCTCTAGACTGTTGAACACTGATGAGCACACCACGCTCTTGACATCTTTCTAACCCATGGTCTCCTGGTCCTGCTCCTAGCTCTCTTTTTCACCGCGACCATGTAGGCATAGCACTCAATTTAAGAGTTGCAGACTCTTAAATCAGCAGCAAGATACATGTGACTTAGAAACTAAAGTGATAAGATTTTTCTCCACTTTATTTCCTTAGGTGGCAGTGTTTCACCATAAACAATCCAAGGCAAGGCCATACCAGAGGAAGTAATTTACCAGGAAAAAAATGAAATGGAAGAGAAAAAGACATTACTCACTGATGTAAATGCCAGAAGCTCCTCTTCAGTTAATGTGTGCACTGGGTTATTCTTTTGAAAATTAGTGCTTTAAATTAAGAAAAAAGGTAAATTAATTATAAGATGCAAGTTGTAGCTAATGAAATATAATTTTTAAAAAGCAAAGTAAATTGCTATATTTTATATATTTGAAAACAGATATTTAAATATTATGGGCGCCGGGCACAGTGGCTCACACCTGTGATCCCAACACTTTGGGCGGCTGAGGCAGGCAGATCACAAGGTCAGGAGATCGAGACCATCCTGGCTAACAAGCTGAAACCTCGTCTCTACTAAAAATACAAAAAATTAGCCGGGCATGGTGGCAAGCACCTGTAGTCCCAGATACTCGGGAGGCTGAAGCAGGAGAATGGCGTGAACCCAGGAAGCGGAGCTCGCAGTGAGCCGAGATCGTGCCACTGCACTCCAGCCTGGGCAACAGAGCGAGACTCTGTCTCAAAAAAACAAAACAAAACAAAACAAACAAATAAATAAATAAATACTATGGTATTATATACAAATGTAGAGTTTGTCAAAGATAGGTATAAAAATAAAATGCTGACAAATAAAATGCGATTGGTGTACTAAATGTCCACATAATTTATCTTTTTTTTTTCTTTTTTTTTGAGACAGGGCTCACTGTGTCACCCAGGCTGCAGTGCAGTGGCACACACTTGGCTCATTGCAACCTCCACCTCCTGAGTTCAAGGGATCCTCCCAGCTCAGCCTCCTGAGTAACTGGGACTACAGGCGTACACCACCATTCCCAGCTGATTTTTCTATTTTTGTAGAAACAGAGTTTCACTGTGTTGTCCAGGCTGGTCTTGAACTCCTGGGCTCAAGTGATTGCCCACCTCAGCTTCCCAAAGTGTTCGGATTACAGGCATGGGCCACTATGCAGCCAACATAATTTACCCTCCTAGGAAAAAAGAAATTCAACATGTGCTACTCAGCAAAGAAAATGAAAAGAGCTATTATGACACCAAGTCTTATTTATTAAACTTATGCCAAAAAAACAAAAATGTTTTTATAACAGCTGTCAAGGAGGCAGAACAACAGGCATTCTCAGATCTTGCTGATCCAGGATCAATTACATTATTGGTAGGATCATTTTAGAAAACAATTTGGGCCGGGCACAGTGGCTCATGCGTGTAATCCCAGCACTTTGGGAGGCTGAGGCAGGCGAATGAATCATGAGGTCAAGAGATCGAGACCATCCTGGCCAACATGGTGAAACCACATCTCTACTAAAAATACAAAAAATTAACTGGAGGTGGTGGCGCACGCCTGTAGTCCCAGCTACTTGGGAGGCTGAGGCAGGAGGATTGCTTGAACTTGCGAGGCGGAGGTTGCAGTGAGCCAAGATTGCGCCATTGCACTCCAGCCTGAGTGACAGAGCAAGACTCCATCTCAAAAAAAAAAAAGAAAACAATCTGGCACTATTTTTTGTGAACATTCACATATCCTCAACTCAGTACTTCCATCCTAGATATAGAGACCAGAGGAATTCTTGAACAGATATATCAAGAATGAGATACATAAATATCCACAGCAATATTGTGTATAATAGGAAAAAATCTGGAAACAATCCAAATGCCCAAAAGGAAAACGACAAATTGTTGTATATTCATCCAACAGAATGCTATACTGCAAAGTAAATTGCGGCTACATATAACAACATGAATCACAGGAATACAATAATGAGAGAAAACAAGCAAATCACAGAGGACTATATATTTATTATAAGATACTACTTTTATAAAGCTCAAAAACAAGCAAATTTAAGCAACTGACTTACAAGCATACAAAACATGAAATTAAAATTTTTTTAAAAAGGCAAGAAAATGGCAAACATGAGATTCAGGATAACAGTTAACTTTTCACCAGTGTTTTTTATTATTAGACTATTCCAAATGGAATATTAAATATTCTTAACATATGGAATATATGAAATATTCCACATATAATTATAATATATATGGAATATATATAAGTGGATATATATATGGAATGTAATTCCAAATATTTCATATATTAATTTAACAAATTTTAAAGGGCATATAATATATATAAACATTTCATATATTAAGAATGAAAAGAGGCTGGGCGCAGTGGCTAATGCATATAATCCCAGCACTTAGGGAGGCCGAGGCAGGTGGATCAAGAGGTTAGGAGTTCAAGACCAGCCTGGCCAAGATGGTGAAACCCCGTCACTACTAAAAATACAAAAATTAGCTGGGCATGGTGCTAGGTGCCTATAATCCCAGCTACTCGGGAGACTGAGGCAGAGAACTGCTTGAACCCAGGAGGCAGAGGCTGCAGTGAGCCAAGATCATGCCACTGCATTCCAGCCTGGGCAACAGAGCAAGAATCCATCTAAAAAAAAAAAAAAACAGAATGAAAAGAAAACACTGTCTTATAAAATATAACGTATCCTTATAATTTTCAATACTGTTTAAGGATTTTATAATGACCATAAATTGTTTATATAATAATTTTTAAATGAACCAATTTTTACTGTTGGAAAAGAAAAAAATCAATGAATGGAAGAGGAAAGAACTATGAAACGATTTTATTAAAAACACCTACAAGACAAACACACATGAATGCATACAAGCAGTCAGGTAGAATGAGGTATAACAGAGGTGGGGCAAGTTCCAGCATTGGTCGTCAGGTAAAAATCCAACTCAAGCAGGAGGCCAGTGAACAGCAAGAGTCCAGGGAAGGAGCCTGAAGCTAACCCCACTGTTGTGCCAATCTACAATGTATAAGAATTGACCTTCTCAGGCTAGGCACAGTGGCTCACGGCTGTAATCTCAGCACTTTGGGAGGCTGAGGCAGGTAGATCACCTGAGATCAGGAGTTCGAGACCAGCTTGGCCAACATGGTGAAACCCTATCTCTACTAAAAATACAAAAATTAGCTGAGCATGGTGGTGGGCGCCTGTAATCCCAGCTACTCAGGAGGCTGAGGCAAGAAAATCGCTTGAACCTGGGAGTCGGAGGTTGCAGTGAGTCAAGATTGCACCATTGCACTCTAGCCTGGCCGACAAGAGTGAAACTCCGTCTCAAAAAAACAAAACAAAAAAAAAGACTTCACCTTCTCTAAGTCTCCTTTCCAAACCAAACCAGCCTAACACAATGTCTAAGTCACCTCTTCACGGGGGTTAGCGACCACAGGGATCAGACAGAGATCAGGCAATATAAGAAAATCACTATTTAAAAACCCCACAGTAACTTAGTATATGCAAATCATAAATTCACTACTATTCTAACCCAGAGGTTTATAAACTGCATCAGATGCACTAAGATTCAGAAAATAAGCAAGTGGTTTCTACCAAACAATGAAGAGTTAAACTGCCGGTGAAGTCAGTTCTGTGCTTTTATCTGCTCTATATATTGAAATTCCACTGAGATCTTCCTTTGGGAAAAACAAGTATCCAGAAAAGATGAGCATTTTCTGGATTTTTAGTCCTCTCTTAAATGTAAAGTTTACCTCAATATAGCTATAGTTCAGCTGACATAATGCCTGGGAATACATTTATTTGGCATAGTTTAATTTCCTGATGAGATGACAATTATGAATTTGCCAAAATAACATTTTCTTAAGTAACATAAAAAAGAACTCAGAATTTGGGGTCAGTAAAACTTAGATTCAGATCCCAGTTGCCACTCTGTAATTCTGAACAAGTCATTTAGCCATTTGAACCTTGTTTTCCCACCTGAAGAATTGAGACAAATAACAACGCTTAGTGTTGTTAGACTATTAATGAGGGTTAATGTGAAAGTACATGGTATAATGCCTACCACATACTATTGTTGATAAATGGTTGCTATTCATATTATTGGATTGAACAAGTATTTTTTATGCAGTAAACATAAATTCTGTCACTGGAAGGCCAGGTGCGGTGGCTCACGCCTGTAATCCCAGCACTTTGGGAGGCCGAGGTGGGTGGATTACGAGGTCAGGAGATCGAGACCATCCTGGCTAACACAGTGAAACCCCATATCTACCAAATACACAAAACAAAATTAGCCAGCTGTGGTGGTGGGCGCTTGTAGTCCCAGCTACTCAGGAGGCTGAGGCAGAAGAATGGCATGAACCCAGGAGGTAGAGCTTGCAGTGAGCCAAGATCGCACCACTGCACTCCAGCCTGGGGTGACACAGGGAGACTCTGTCTCAAAAAAAAAAAAAAAATTGTGTCACTGGAATAAATAATGTTACAGGAAAATTGCTTAGGATTTAGAAACAGAACTCTGTATGTGTGATCCATTTTAAAATAAAAAGGAACTGTAGAACTGAATTCAACTTTTATATAAAAGAAAACTTACTGTTGCATATATGAAGTAAAATGCTATGAGGTGAACACCAAAGGGTGAGTTCTACTGAATCAAAAGAATAAGATTTTGGCTGGGCACGGTGGCTCACCGCCATAATCCTAGCACTTTGGGAGGCTGAGGCGGACGGATCACCTGAGGTCAGGAGTTCAAGACCAGACTGGTCAACATGGTGAAACCCCGTCTCTACTAAAAATACAAAAATTAGCCAGGTGTGGTGGCACATGCCTGTAATCCTAGCTACTTGGGAGGCTGAAGCAGGAGAATTGCTTGAACCTGGGAGGCGGAGGTTGCAGTGAGCCAAGATCGTGCCACTGTACTCCAGCCTGGGCGACAGTGCAAGACTCTGTCTCAAAAAAAAAAAAAAAAGATTTTTTCAAATGCTCCCTTTCTTAAGTTGCCTATTACTAATTTAACTGGTATCAATATTATAGCTTTGTGAGGGATTCTATTTTGAACATTAATAAATCTCTTGATGACAAATGGGATATTCATTTAGTCTAAAACTACCTTTCAAAGAATTTTTTTTTTTTTTTTTTTTTGAGACAGAGTTTCACTCTGTTACCCAGGTGGAGTGCAGTGGCATGATCTCAGCTCACTGCAATCTCCACCTCCTAGGTTCAAGCGATTCTCCTGCCTCAACCTCCCAAGTAGCTGGGATTACAGGTGCCTGCCACCATACCCGGCTAATTTTTGTATTTTTAGTAGAGACGGGATTTCACTATGTTGGCCAGGCTGGTCTCAAACTCCTGACCTTGGGTGATCCACCCGCTTCGGCTTCCCAAAGTGCTGGCGTTACAGGCATAAGACACCGCACCTGGTCAATAAAATGTTAATTACAAAATAAAAGAATAACTTTGGAGAAGCCTAGCAAACACCACTTTAATCATGTGATCGAAGTTAACATCAACAGTAGTGGGGCAAACCCAAATCATATTCTACCTGCTAGGATGCAATGAGAATAACAAAACTTCATTTCTCTGACATCCCAGCTAAAAACACATAAGGTGGCCAGGTGTGGTGGCTCATGCCTGTAATCCCAGCATTCTGGGAGGCAGAGGCGGGCGGATCAGCTGAGGTCAGGAGTTCGAGACCAGCCTGGAAAACACAGCAAAACCCCATCTCTACTAAAAATACAAAAAAATTAGCCGGGCGTGGTGGTGCGCGCCTGTAATCCCAGCTACTCAGGAGGCTGAGGCAAGAGAATCGCTTGAGCCCATGGGGCGGAGGTTGCAATGAGCCAAGATTGTGCCATTGCACTCCAGCCTAGGCAACAATAGCAAAACTCCGTCTCAGGAAAAAAAAAAAATGCATAAGGTGAATCCAACTATTAAAAAAAAAAATCAGACAAACTCAAATTGAAGGAAAGTCTAAAAGTAATGGACTTGTAAATTTCAAGTGTCAAGATCATGCAAGTCAAGCAAAAACGAGGAACTATTCCAGACTGACAAAGACTAAAGAGACACGACAACTAAATGTGACACATATATTCTAGACTGGATCTTTTCTAAAAGAGAGTATCTGGACAACTAGCAAAATTTGAATGGGGTCTGAGAATTAAATGATAGCAAAGTACGAATGTTAATTTTCTGATTTTGATAGCTGTATTGTGACTATGTACAAAAATAACATTATTTGTTGGAAATATACACTAAATTATTCAGGAATGATACAGTATCATGTTGGAAACTTATTCTTAAAAGTTATATGTATCATCCTGCCCTTAAACATTTTTCACAAATTTGAAATTATTTCTATCAGAAAAAAAAGTTAAAACTATTTCCACCACAGATAAGGTTCCACAGTATTAAAAAATAATCCTATCCTTTGAAATGTAAATATCCTCAAATCTCAAAATAGTCATTCTCATTTGTCTTTAATATTTTATTAATAATCTAGTCCTAGCTAAAGCTAACCAAAGAAATTGTGCTTATAAAGGAAACAGAAGAATAGATATACCAACTCATTGGTGATTCGTAATGTCTAACCCTTTAATTGGCTCTCCAAGTATTTCCTCTTGATCTCCATAAGCTCTACAAAATTCCCTATTCATCCAGAACTCTTGGAACCTCCTTGAATAAAGATTCTCCACACATAAGAGAATCAATATGCAAAGTGTTCAAAGCAGCCAAGTCAGTCATTAACTTACCAGATTCCAAGGATAATAGCGAGCTCTTCAGCACACAGATCCGGCATCTGGAACTGTTCACAATCTGCTAACTTTATGTCATTCAGAATGGTGTCATCATTGAGCTCAAGATTCTAGTAGAATACAAAAGAAAATACTTAGACCAAAAATTAAATTTTATTCACTTACCAGAATGGCATGTAATAGATTGCTAGAAAGGATAAAGTTAACTTACCTGTTCGACATATGGTCAATAGGCTGTTTCTTGTGAAACACATATTTGGAAACAATTTACCTTCCAGAAATGAAAGATGTGCCATCTACACCTCAAGAACGCACTAACAATGACAATAATAGGGAATAACAGCTATCACTGATTGAGCCAAGTATGCAAAAGCCCCTCTGCAGATAATTTTACAGACATTTTTCAAATTCATCCTCACAATAATCATAGACAATAGGCATTTCTATCCCTATTTATTGATGAAAAAACAAAGAATCAGATACTTGAAGCTCATCCAAGATCACACTCAAAGTCATGTGACAGCATCAGGATTCAAAACTTGATCTTTCTATTCTGCCTCTAAATTCTAATCAAAAACATCAACTTCCCAACTCTGTGTCTCAGCAATATAGTGTGATCAGTTGAGAAATTTCTCACAAATAGCTTATTATCAATGATGGAAATGCCAAACTGTGACAAGTTCATTCTAAAATTTATATGGAAATGCAAATGATCGACAATAACCAAAACAATTTTTAAAAGAATAAAATATGAGGAAGTACTTGATTTCAAGAATTACTATAAAGCCCAGACAGTATAGTACTGGCATAAAGACAGACATATAAAGTGAATGGAACAGAATACAGTCCAAAATTTTAGACCCGTGCATATATGATGGATTGATTTTCAATAAAGCTAACTAGGTGGTTCAACAGGTAAAGCCTTTCAATAAATGACATTAGAGAACTTTGGGAGGCCAAGGGGGGGAGGAAGCTTGAGGCCAGGAGTTCGAGATCAGCCTGAGCAACACAGCAAGACCCTGTCTCTCCAAAAAATAAGTAAGTAAATGCTGTCAGAACAACTGCATATCCATTTGGAAAAAAAAAAAATGACCCTTCACTTTTATCTCAATCATACACAAAAATTAAATCAAAATTAATCACAGACCTTAATACACAAGCTAAAGCTAAAAAAACTTCTAGAAGAAAACATTTTTTAAAAAATCTTTGTAACCTTGAGATGGAAAGGCAGTCAGTCCTTAATTAGGACACAAAAAGTATGAATTATAAGAGAAAAACTTCATAAATTGGACTTCATCAAATTAAAAACTTCTGTTCTCTGAAAACATTGTTAAGAAGACAAAAAGTCAAGCTCCAAATCCAAATATACTGACAAAACATATATCTGAAAAGGGACTTGCATCCAGAATATGGAGAACTCTTAGAACTCAATAGGAAGACAAACAACTCAAATTAAAAATGGGCAAGAGAGGCCAGGCATGGTGGCTCATGCCTGTAATCCCAGCACTTTAGGAGGCCAAGGTGGGTGGATCACTTGATGTCAGGAGTTCGAGACCAGCCTGGTAAACATGGCAAAAACCCCATCTCTACCAAAAATACAAAAATTAGCCAGGCATGGTGGCGCATACCTGTACTCCCAGCTACTCGAGAGGCTGAGGCAGGAGAAACACTTGAACGCGGGAGGTGGAGGTTGCAGTAAGCTGAGATCGTGCCACTGCACTCCAGCCTGGGCAATAGAGCGAGATTCCATTTCAAAAATAAAAAAAGAAGAGGAAAAAAAAAACTTATGTTCACACAAAGACTTACACACATATTTTCTAGGCAGGTTTATTAGTAATAGCTGCTAGAAATAACTTAAATGTCCACCAACAGTTCACACTGGTATTTCAACATGGATGAATCTTGAAACCATTAAGCCAGACCAAAAGATTATATACTGTATGATTCCATTTATTGGAAATTCTAGAAAAGACAGATCTAATCTATGACAGCAACTAAGTGCAAAGAACTATGACGGCACTCTTTGGAGAAACTTTTTTTCATTGTGGTGGTGGTTACATGCGTCTAATTGTTAAATCTCAACAAACTATGATTTAAAATAGGTATATTTTATATAAATTATTCCTCAATAATCTTGGGTTAAATTTTTTTCTAATTCAACAAAAAAAAAAAAAGGAAGACTTTAGGAGCCAACTGAAGCTAGACAGAAGCCAGGTGCCATGGCTCATGCCTGTAATCCCAGCACTTTGAGAGGCTGAGGCAGGCGGATCACTCGACGTCAGGAGTTCGAGACCAGCCTGGCCAGCATGGTGAAGCCCCGTCTCTACTAAAAATACAACTATCCGGGCGTAGTGGCATGTGGCTGTAGTCTCAGCTACTTGGAGTCTAAGGCAGGCTACAGAATGAGACACCATCTCAAAAAAAATAAAAAATAAAAAAAATTAAAATATATATTTTCACATTGTAACATTTCTTTTTTTTTTTTTTTTTTTTTTTTTGAGAAAGTCTCAGTCGCCCGGGCTGGAGTGCAGTGGCGTGATCTCAGCTCACTGCAACCTCCACCTCCTGGGTTCAAGCGATTCTCCTGCCTCAGCCTCCCAAGTAGCTGGAATTACAGGCACACACCACCATGCCCAGATAATCTTTTCTATTTTTAGTAGAGATGGGGTTTCGGGATGTTGGCCAGGTTGGTCTCGAACTCCTGACCTCAAGTGATCCTCCCACCTCGGCCTTCCAAAGTGCTGGGACTACAGGCGTGAGCCACCACACCAGGCCATGTTGTAACATTTCCAATCAGGATATATTTTGTAATCACTATAAATGGTATAGTAGTGTTCCTTTCCTTTTCCTGAAAAATGGTTATTAAACAGATGGTGTATATTACAATCTAATAATGTGTTTGACACAAGGTAATATGATATATAACCAACTTAACAATTCTCTTCCACCCATTAGAATAAAGCCAAGTTTCTATCTAATTCACACCTACAGCATACAACTTGTACTCTCCATCTTCAAGTAGTAATTAACAAAGACCACAAGATTATCTGAATGTATTCTATTTCACATACAAAAGATTAAATTCTGGCCGGTGCAGTGGCTCATGGCTATAATCCCAACAGTTTTGGGAGGCTGAGGAAAGTGGATGGCTTGAGCCCAGAAGTTCGAGACCAGCCTGGGCAACATGGTGAAACCCCATCTCTACCAAAAATACAAAAATTAGCCAGTCTCATAACCTGGTCTCTAAATAGACAAACAGGTAAAAATTTTTTTTTTTTTTTTTTTTTTTTTTTGAGATGGAATCTCACTCTGTCACCCAGCCTGGAATGCAGTGGCACAATCTCAGCTCACTGCAAGCTCCGCCTCCCGGGTTCACGCCATTCTCCTGCCTCAGCCTCCCGAGTAGCTGGGACTACAGGCGCCCGCCACCACTCCCAATTCTTTGTATTTTTAGTAGAGACGGGGTTTCACTGTGTTAGCCAGGATGGTCTCAATCTCCTGACCTCGTGATCCGCCCACCTCGGCCTCCCAAAGCGCTGGGATTACAGGCGTGAGCCACTGCGCCCAGCCAAAATTTTTAAAATAAAATAAAATAATTCTGAAACAATTTATGATAGTCACAGGTAATATGTTAAAAATGTTAACCACATTAACCCTGTAACATGTGTTACAGGGTTAATCCCAGCACTTTGGGAGGTTGAGGCAAGAAGATTGCTTGAGCCCAGGAGTTTGAAACAAACCTGGGCAATATAGTGAGACCTCATCCCATTTAAAAATGAAAGAAAGAACAGAAAAGAAAAGAAAAGAACAAGCAAAAAAAAGATTAAATTCTGTATTAAATTGTACACCATTTTCATACATTGCTCATAATACTCATCATATCCTATTTATCACCAGGAGATAATTTTCTTTTTTCCTTTTCTTTTTTTTCAAAGAGAGTTTTGCTCTTGTTGCCCAGACTGGAGTTCAATAATGCAATTGCACTCATTGCTTATTGCAACCTCCACCTCCTGGGTTCAAGCAATTCTCCTGCCTCAACCTCCCAAGTAGCTGGGATTACAGACACGTGCCACCACAACCGGCTAATTTTGTTTTTTTGTTTATTTTCTTTTTTTTTGAGACGGAGTCTTGCTCTGTCGCCCAGGCTGGAGTGCAGTGGCATGATCTCGGCTCACTGCAAGCTCCGCCTCCCAGATTCACGCCATTCTCCTGCCTCAGCCTCCTGAGTAGCTGGGACTACAGGCACCTGCCACCACGCCCGGTTAATTTTTTTTTTTGTATTTTTAATAGAGACAGGGTTTCACCATGTTAGCCAGGATGGTCTCAATCTCTTGACCTCGTGCACCCACCTTGGCCTCCCAAAGTGCTGGGATTACAGGCGTGAGCCACTGCACCCGGCCTAATTTTGTATTTTTAATAGAGACAGGGTTTCACCATTTTGGTCAGACTTGGCTCGAACTCCTGACCTCAAGTGATCCACCCACCTCAGCCTCCCAAAGTACTAAGATTACAGGCATGAGCCACCATGCCAGGCCAATCACTGGGAGACAATTTTCTATAGGACAACTCCACATTAAGAAACAACAAACACAGACAGGCGCGGTGGCTCACGCCTGTAATCCCAGCACTTTGGGAGGCCGAGACGGGCGGATCACCTGAGGTTGTGAGTTCGAGACCAGCCTGACCAACATGGAGAAACCCTGTCTCTACTAAAAATACAAAATTAGCCAGGCATGGTGGTGCATGCCTGTAATCCCAGCTACTCGGGAGGCTAAGGCAGGAGAATCGCTTGAACTCCAGAGGCAGAGGTTGCATTGAGCTGAGATCGCATCACTACACTCCAGTCTGGGCAACAGAGTGAGACTCCATCTCAAAAAAAAAAAAAAAAAAAAAAAAGTAGTTGGGGGTTTCTGGGATCAGAAAACACATGCATAAATACTAAAGGGCTTCATGGAAGCAGCTGATTTAGGTAAACTGACCAAGAGTCATAATTCAAACTAAAGAGAATTCATTAGACATGTCAAATAAACATATTAAGGCAACCACCCCCCAATAATGACAGAGAAACAAAAGTCTGATCATAAAACTAGCAAAAAGGAATTCTGATAATCTGTTTATATATTTAGAAAAAACCTAAGAGATTCCAAGAGAAGACAAACATAAGGAAACAAATATGATAGCAGATAGAAAAATTGGTCTACACCCAGTCTGCCTTTTGTTATTTCTTCAAGAGGGGTAATACATAACTAACTGCATTATTAATTCACAGTTATTGAATCCTAGAAGAAAAGCACTATTTATCTCTATATACGGGTTAGGAATAAAAAAGGTTTAAACACCAGTTCTCCCTGACTCAGCAACCTTTAAAAGGCAAAAGAAAGAATAAAATGAAGTCTGTGTCCAACCCATTCAGTGTTTCTATGGTACTCACCTATTGAAATTGTTAGACTTAGGTGTTAATTGAATTTAATAACTTGCCGTCCTACTTGCCTTGGTTAAATGTTCCTGAGGAGTGGGTGCTGGAGTGAATTCGCAATTTGAAAGGACATCCCCTTCCCTTCTTACATCTAGAATCAGTTGTGCCACATAATTTTCCTGGAACCGTGTTCTTTTTCCCAAAGCACCTGAAAAAACAATAAAATTATATCTACTGACTTACCCATGAGATCTACTGTACAATCATGAGGAGTAATATTTTCAGAGCGCTTTAGAGTTTACAAGGGGCCAGGCGCGGTGGCTCACGCCTGTAATCCCAGCACTTTGGGAGGCAGAGGCGGGCGGATCACGAGGTCAGGAAATCGAGACCATCCTGACTAACACAGTGAAACCCCGTCTCTACTAAAAATACAAAAAATTAGTCGGGCACGGTGGCGGGCGCCGGTAGTCCCAGCTACTCGGGAGGCTGAGGCAGGAGAATGGCGTGAACCCGGGAGGCGGAGCTCGCAGTGAGCCGAGATTGCGCCACTGCACTCCAGCCTGGGCGACAGAGCGAGACTCCGTCTCAAAAAAAAAAGAGTTTACAAGGTATTTTCTCCATTTCACATAAGAAAGTCCTGAGGCCCAGCCTCAGGTTTTAAATGACTTATAAAATTAGAAAGCCAATAAGCTCTGGTACCAGGACTCAAACCCAGGATTTCTGCCACTAAAGTCCACATACTAATTTTTGCATCAAACTACCACCCTTTAAAAAAAAAAAAAAAAAAGTAACACATTGAGTGTTGTAGGTAGAAGAACTATTATTATCTCTTTTTCACAGATGACAAAAACAAAAGTTCTGAAGAATACAGTCATTTGTTCACGATCACAGGGCTTCTCAGCATCAGAACCAGAGCTTAAAGCCAGGATCTTTTGGTTCTAAATCGACAGTTTATTACACTATCTGACTTCATGTAAGACCAAAATTTTTTCATTATGTCTCTGAAATAACTTGCGGCAGAATAGCTGTTTTCAAACCACTTTAAGAGAAGCAAAAGTTCCAACATTCACTCTCTGGACAAGGTCAGATTACAAAGATCCTTGATTACAAAGACCAGTCTAGGAAGTCTGGATTTTATCCTGTTATGAGTCTGGCTCTAAGTCATACATTAACCTTTTAAATATGTTATGCTGAAGATAGCCACTGAAATTGTTCGATACAGCTTACTTTTTTATTTTATTTTATTTTTTTATGAGATGGAGTCCTGCTCTGTCACCAGGCTGTAGTGCAGTGGCGTGATCTCGGCTCACTGCAGCCTCCGACTCCCTGGTTCAAGCGAATCTCCTGCCTCAGCCTCCAGAGTAGCTGGGATTACAGGCACGCACCACCACACCCAGCTAATTTTTGTATTTTTAGTGAGAAGGGGTTTTGCCATGTTGGCCAGGATGGTCTCGATCTCCTGACCTCATGATCTGCCCGCCTCAGCCTCCCAAAGTGCTGGGATTACAGGCGTGAGTCACAGCACCCGGCCACAGCTTATTTTGTATAGGAAGGCTATAGATGAGTGGAAAAAAAGAATAACCTGATTCTCATATTTGTGAACACCACATTTGTATTTCTAAGTTCTTCAACTCTAACTTAGAAAACAAAATATGAAGAATTAGCTAGTAAATAAATATACCAAGAATTAAGTATTATGCCATCAATAGTCCCAATAAAGCCTCCTAGAATCAAAATACTTAAAAACATAACTTCTGAAACTAACCTCACAAGATACATTACATATATTTTCATATACAGACAACTTACACATGGCCATTGTTCCAGCTTATACATGGCCATTGTTCCAAGTTATAAGCTGGGTATTAAACAATTTTGCTTTTTTTTAATTTTTATTTTTATTTTTATTTTATTATTATTATACTTTAAGTTTTAGGGTACATGTGCACAATGTGCAGGTTAGTTACATATGTATACATGTGCCATGTTGGTGTGCTGCACTCATTAACTCGTCATTTAGCATTAGGTATATCTCCTAATGCTATCCCTCCCTCCTCCCCCTACTCCACAACAGTCCCCAGAGTGTGATGTTCCCCTTCCTGTGTCCATGTGTTCTCATTGTTCAATTCCCACCTATGAGTGAGAATATGTGGTGTTTGGTTTTTTGTCCTTGTGATAGTTTACTGAGAATGATGATTTCCAATTTCATCCATGTTCCTACAAAGGACATGAACTCATCATTTTTTATGGCTGCATAGTATTCCATGGTGTATATGTGCCACATTTTCTTAATCCAGTCTATCATTATTGGACATTTGGGTTGGTTCCAAGTCTTTGCTATTGTGAATAGTGCTGCAATAAACATACGTGTGCATGTGTCTTTATAGCAGCATGATTTATAATCCTTTGGGTATATACCCAGTAATGGGATGGCTGGGTCAAATGGTATTTCTAGTTCTAGGTCCCTGAGGAATTGCCACACTGACTTCCACAATGGTTGAACTACTTTACAGTCCCACCAACAGTGTAAAAGTGTTCCTATTTCTCCACATCCTCTCCAGCACCTGTTGTTTCCTGACTTTTTAATGATTGCCATTCTAAATGGTGTGAGATGGTATCTCACTGTGGTTTTGATTTGCATTTCTCTGATGGCCAGTGATGGTGAGCATTTTTTCATGTGTTTTTTGGCTGCATAAATGTCTTCTTTTGAGAAGTGTCTGTTCATGTCCTTCGCCCACTTTTTGATGGGGTTGTTTGTTTTTTTCTTGTAAATTTGTTTGAGTTCATTGTAGACTCTGGATATTAGCCCTCTGTCAGATGAGTAGGTTGCGAAAATTTTCTCTCATTTTGTAGGTTGCCTGTTCACTCTCATGGTAGTTTCTTTTGCTGTGCAGAAGCTCTTTAGTTTAATTAGATCCCATTTGTCAATTTTGGCTTTTGTTGCCATTGCTTTTGGTGTTTTAGACATGAAGTCCTTGCCCATGCCTATGTCCTGAATAGTAATGCCTAGGTTTTCTTCTAGGGTTTTTATGGTTTTAGGTCTAACATTTAAGTTTTAATCCATCTTGAATTAATTTTTGTATAAGGTGTAAGGAAGGATCCAGTTTCAGCTTTCTACATATGGCTAGCCAGTTTTCCCAGCACCATTTATTAAATAGGGAATCCTTTCCCCATTGCTTGTTTTCCTCAGGTTTGTCAAAGATCAGATAGTTGTAGATATGTGGTGTTATTTCTGAGGGCTCTGTTCTGTTCCATTGATCTATATCTCTGTTTTGGTACCAGTACCATGCTGCTTTGGTTATTGTAGACTTGTAGTATAGGTTGAAGTCAGGTAGCGTGATGCCTCCAGCTTTGTTCTTTTGGCTTAGGATTGACTTGGCGATGCGGGCTCTTTTTTGGTTCCATATGAACTTTAGTTTTCTCCAATTCTGTGAAGAAAGTCATTGGTAGCTTGATAGGGATGGCATTGAATCTATAAATTACCTTGGGCAGCATGGCCATTTTCACGATATTGATTCTTCCTACCCATGAGCATGGAATGTTCTTCCATTTGTTTGTATCCTCTTTTATTTCCTTGAGCAGTGGTTTGTAGTTCTCCTTGAAGAGGTCCTTCACGTCCCTTGTAAGTTGGATTCCTAGGTATTTTATTCTCTTTGAAGCAATTGTGAACGGGAGTTCACTCACGATTTGGCTCTCTGTTTGTCTGTTATTGGTGTATAAGAATGCTTGTGATTTTTGTACATTGATTTTGTATCCTGAGACTTTGCTGAAGTTGCTTATCAGCTTAAGGAGATTTTGGGCTGAGACAATGGGGTTTTCTAGATATACAATCATGTCATCTGCAAACAGAGACAATTTGACTTCCTCTTTTCCTAATTGAATACCCTTTATTTCCTTCTCCTGCCTAATTGCCCTGGCCAGAACTTCCAACACTATGTTGAATAGGAGTGGTGAGAGAGGGCATCCCTGTCTTGTGCCAGTTTTCAAAGGGAATGCTTCCAGTTTTTGCCCATTCAGTATGATATTGGCTGTGGGTTTCTCATAGATAGCTCTTATTATTTTGAGATACATCCCATCAATACCTAATTTATTGAGAGTTTTTAGCATGAAGGGGTGTTTAAGTTTGTCAAAGGCCTTTTCTGCATCTCTTGAGATAATCATGTGGTTTTTGTCTTTGGTTCTGTTTATATGCTGGATTACATTTATTGATTTGCATATATTGAACCAGCCTTGCATCCCAGGGATGAAGCCCACTTGATCATGGTGGATAAGCTTTTTGATGTGCTGCTGGATTCGGTTTGCCAGTATTTTATTGAGGATTTTTGCATCAATGTTCATCAAGGATATTGGTCTAAAATTCTCTTTTTTTGTTGTGTCTCTGCCAGGCTTTGGTATCAGGATGATGCTGGCCTCATAAAATGAGTTAGGGAGGATTCCCTCTTTTTCTATTGATTGGAATAGTTTCAGAAGGAATGGTACCAGGTCCTCCTTGTACCTCTGGTAGAATTTGGCTGTGAATCCATCTGGTCCTGGACTCTTTTTGGTTGGTAAGCTATTGATTATTGCCACAATTTCAGATCCTGTTATTGGTCTATTCAGAGAGTCAACTTCTTCCTGGTTTAGTCTTGGGAGGGTGTATGTGTCGAGGAATTTATCCATTTCTTCTAGATTTCCTAGTTTATTTGCGTAGAGGTGTTTGTAGTATTCTCTGATGGTAGTTTGTACAGTTTTGCCCACACATGCAATGTAACAAAAGGTAGCTAAGATCCAAGACAAGCCCACAAAATCATATTTATTCATAATATATTGGAAGGATTTTACTGATAGAACTAGCTCTATAAGAAGCACAGAATGTGGGCCGGGCATGGTGGCTCACATCTGTAATCCCAGCACTTTGGGAGGCCAAGGCAGGCGGATCACTTGAGGTCAGGAGTTCAAAACCAGCCTGGCCAACATGGTGAAACCACATCTCTACCAAAAATACAAAAAAAAAAAAAAAAAAAAAAAAATTAGCCAGGCGTGGTCGTGAGCACCCATAATCCTAGCTACTAGGGAGGCTCAGGCAGGAGAATTGCTTGAACCCAGGAGGCCAAGGTTGCAGTGAGCCAAGATCGCGCCATGGCACTCCAGCCTGGGTGACAGAGCAAGACTCGGTCTCAAAAAAAAAAAAGCAAGATGGAAGGAATAGGTGGGTATTTACAAGAAAGGGCAATGCAGAAAGGCCAAACTTGGTCAGGAAATGCCCCTATGGGCCCATTCCCCAAAGGCTCAAAAGTGTTTGTGTACTGCCTGCCTGCTATCTATTACTAACACGTCTAAACAGATCAGCGCAATAAATGGAAAACTCTAGAAATAAGGAAAATATATCATTTCAAATTTGTTATAAACTATAAATTTGTAAATAAAACCTTTAAAATCTACTTTTGTAAAGCAAATAGGATATAGAAAATCTAATACCAACATACAATACAAACTGCCAATGTATATAGTTTTATCATAAAAATAAAATCAATTATCCACAAAAAATAAAAGCCTCACCTGTCAAATCAGTTTGTAATTGGCTGATGTCCTTAGCAATATCCAACTGATCTTTTGCTTTTCTGTACTCATAATAATATAAAAACACATATGCACATTCCAGATGGAATTGAATAGCCAAATATCGACCTGAATCATCTACAAACAGATTCTGTAGTTTCATCACTGCAAGACAAAAGAAAACATTAAAAATTATGATGAGAAGAAAAATATATTAATGTGTAAAATAGAGTCTATAATACATAAAGTATATAGTACATAGTCTCTGTTGTTAAATAATTTTAAACATAAAACCTGAAGAATACAGTAACACTAATAGTTACCAGCCAGCATTATCTGAGCACTTACATGCTCCAGACATGAGCTAAGGACATTATGTACATTATCTCCTTTATTCCACACAGTCCTGGGAGATATGATTCATAACCTTGCTCTTTCTCAGTGGGTTTGTCTTAACCATGCCAAAAAAAAATAGTAGGGGGACGGGCACAGTGGCTCACGCCTGTAATCCCAGTACTTTGCGAGGCCGGGGCGGGCGGATCACGAGGTCAGGAGTTCGAGACCAGCCTGACCAACATGGTGAAACCCCATCTCTCCTAAAGATACAAAAATCAGCAGGGCATGGTGGCATGCGCCTGTAGTCCCAGCTACTCAGGAGGCTGAGGCAAGAGAATCGCTCAAACCCGGGAGGCAGAGATTGCAGTGAGCTGAGATTGCACCACTGCACTCCAGCCTCAGTGACAGAGCAAGAACCCATCTCCAAATAAATAAATAAATAAATAAATGGGGGATGGCTGTCAAGATGGCCAATAGGAACAGTTCCGGTCTCCAGCTCCCAGCAAAATCGAGGCAGAAGGTGGGTGATTTCTGCATTTCCAACTGGGGTACCAGGCTCATCTCACTGGGACTGGTTAGACACTGGGTGCAGCCCATGGAGGGCAGGCCAAAGCAGGGTGAGGCATCACCTCACCCAGGAAGCACAAGGGGTTGTGGAACTCCCTCCCCTAGCCAAAGGAAGTCCTGAGGGACTGTGCCATGAGAAATGGTGCATTCTGACCCAGATACTAAGCTTTTCCCGTCTTCGCAACCTGCAGGCCAGGAGATTCCCTTGGGTGCCTACACCACCAGGGCCCTGGGTTTCAAGCACAAAACTGGGCAGCCATTTGGGCAGACATGAAGCTAGCTGCAGAAGTTCTTTTTCATATCCCAATGGCTCCTGGAATGCCAGCAAGACAGAACCATTCACTCCCCTGGAAAGGGGCCTGAAGCCAGGGAACCAAGTGGTCTAGCTCAGCTGATCCCACCCCCCACGAAGCCCAGCAAGCTATGATCCACTGGCTTGAAATTCTCACTGCCAGCACAGCAGTCTGGTCAACCTGGGATGCTCGAGCTTGGTGGGGACAGGGGCGTCCACCATTAGTGAGGCTTCAGTAGGTGGTTTTTCCCACACAGTGTAAACAAAGAATCTCTGGGACACAGCTAAAGCAGTGTTTAGAGAGAAATTTATAACACTAAATGCTCGTAAGAGAAAGCAGGAAATATCTAAAATCGACACCCTAACATCACAATTGAAAGAACTAGAGAAGCAAGAGCAAACAAATTCAAAGGCTAGCAGAAGGCAAGAAATATCTAAAATCACAGCAGAACTGAAGGAGACAGAGACACAAAAAACCCATCAAAAAAAAAATAAATGAATCCAAGAGCTGGTTTTTTGAAAAGGTTAACAAAGTAGATAGACCACTAGCCAGACTAATAAAGAAGAAAAGAGAGAAGAATCAAATAGATGCACTAAAAAATGATAAAGGGGATAATCACCACTGATCCCACAGAAATACAAACTACCATCAGAGAATACTACAAACACCTCTACGCAAATAAACTAGAAAATCTAGAAGAAATGGATAAATTCCTGGACACATACACCCTCCCAAGACTAAACCAGTAAGAAGTCAAATCCCTGAATAGACCAATAACAATTTCTGAAATTGAGGCAGTAATTTATAGCCTACCAACCAAAAAAAGCCCAGGACCAGACAGATTCACAGCTGAATTCTACCAGAGGTACAAAGAGGAGCTGGTACCATTCCTTCTGAAACTATTCCAATCAATAGAAAAAGAGGGAATCCTCCCTAACTCATTTTATGAGGCCAGCATCATCCTGATACCAAAACCTGGCAGAGACACACACACAAAAAAGAAAATTTCAGGCCAATATGCCTGATGAACATTGATGCAAAAATCCTCAATAAAATACTGGCAAACTGAATCCAGCAGCACATCAAAAAGCTTATCCACCACACTGAAGTTGGCTTCATCCCCAGGATGCAAGGCTGGTTCAACATATGCAAATTAATAAACATAATCCATCACATAAACAGAAGCATGACAAAAACCACATGATTATCTCAATAGATGCAGAAAAGGCCTTCAACAAACTTAAACACCCCTTCATGCTAAAAACTCTCAATAAACTAGGTATTGATGGAACAAATCTCAAAATAATAAGAGATATTTATGACAAACCCACAGCCAATATCACACTGAATGGGCAAAGCTGGAAGCTTTTCCTTTGAACACTGGCACAAGACAAGGATGCCCTCTCTCACCACTCCTATTCAACATAGTATTAGAAGTTTTGGCCAGGGCAATCAGTCAAGAGAAAGAAATAAAGGGTATTCAAATAGGAAGACAGGAAGTCAAATTGTCTCTGTTTGCACATGACATTATCATATATTTAGAAAATCCCATCGTCTCAGCCCAAAATCTCCTTAAGCTGATAAGCAACTTCAGCAAAGTCTCAGGATACAAAATCAATCTACAAAAATCACATATTCCTATACACCAATAACAGACAAACGGAGAGCCAAATCATGAGTGAACTCCCATTCAAAATTGCTACAAAGAGAATAAAATACCTAGGAATACAACTTTCAAGGGATGTAAAGGACCTCTTCAAGGAGAATTACAAACCACTGCTCAAGGAAATGAGATGGCACAAACAAATGGAAAAACATTCCATGCTCATAGATGGGAAGAATCAATATCGTGAAAATGGCCATACTGCCCAAGGTAATTTATAGATTCAATGCTATCCGCATCAAGCTACCATTGACTTTCTTCATAGAATTAGAAAAAAAACTACTTTAAACTTCATATGGAACCAAAAAGAGCCCGTATAGCCAAGACAATCCTAAGCAAAAACAACAAAGCTGGAGGCATCACACTACCCGACTTCAAACTATACTACAACGCTACAGTAACCAAAACAGCATTGTACTGGTATCAAAACAGATATATAGACCAATGAAACAGAGTAGAGGCCTCAGAAATAACACCAAACATCTACAATCATTTGATCTTTGACAAACATGACAAAAACAAGCAACAGGGAAAGGATTCCCTATTTAATAAATGGTGTTGGGAAAATTGGCTAGCCATATGCAGAAAACTGAAACTGGACCCCTTCCTTACATCTTATACAAAAATTAACTCAAGATGGATTAAAGACTTAAATGTAAGACTTAAAACCATAAAAATCCTAGAAGAAAACCTAGGCAATACCATTCAGGACATAGGCATGGGCAAAGACTTAATGTCTAAAACACCAAAAGCAATGGCAACAAAAGCCAAAATTGACAAATGAGATCTAATTAAACTAAAGAGCTTCTGTACAGCAAAAGAAACTATCATCAGAGCGAACAGGCAACCTACAGAATGGAAGAAAAGTTTTGCAATCTACCCATCTGACAAAGGGCTAATATCCAGAATCTACAAAGAACTTAAACAAATTTACAAGAAAAACACAACTCCATCAAAAAGTGTCCCCTAGTCCCCCACCCCCCCATGATGTTCCCCTCCCTGTGTCCATGTGTTCTCATTGTTCAACTCCTACTTATGAGTGAGAACATGCAGTGTTTGGTTTTCTGTTCCTGTGTTAGTTTGCTGAGAATGATGGTTAAGCTTCATCCACGTCCCTGCAAAGGACATGAACTCATCCTTTTTTATAGCCGCATGGTATTCCATGGTGTATATGTGCCAAATTTTCTTTATCCAGTCTATCATTGATGGGCATTTGGGTTGAAGGATATGAGCAGACATTTCTCAACAAAAGACATTTATGAGGCCAATAAACATACGAAAAAAAGCTCATCATCACTGGTCATTAGAGAAATGCAAATCCAAACCACAACGAGATACCATCTCATGCCAGTTAGAATGGCGATCATTAAAAAGTCAGGAAACAACAGATGCTGGAGAAGATGTGAAGTAGGAACACTTTTACACTGTTGGTGGGAATGTAAATTAGTTCAACCATTGTGGAAGACAGTGTGGCGATTCTTCAATGATCTAGAACCAGAATTACCATTTGACCTAGCAATCCCATTACTGGGTATATACCCAAAGGATTATAAATCATTCTGCTATAAAAACACATGCACACCTATGTTTACTGCAGCACTGTTCACAATAGCAAAGACTTGGAGTCAACCCAAATGCCCATCAATGATAGACTGGATAAAGAAAATGTGGCACATATACACCATGGAATACCATGCAGCTATAAAAAAGGAGGAGTTCATGTCCTTTGCAGGGACGTGGTTGAAGCTGAAAACCATCATTCTCAGCAAACTAACACAGGAACAGAAAACCAAACACTGCATGTTCTCACTCATAAGTAGGAGTTGAACAATGAGAACACATGGACACAGGGAGGAGAACATCATGCAGGGTGGGGGACTAGGGGAGGGATAGCATTAGGAGAAATACCTAATGTAGATGATAGGTTGATGGATGCAGCAAACCACCATGGCACGTGCATACCTACTTAACAAACCTGCACGTTCTGCACATGTATCCCAGAACTTAAAGTATAATAAAATAAAAATTAAAAACATGGCAACATAAGGTGTTGACAAAGTACCATGAATCTACAACAGTTAAACAAATTTTTATGGTGTGAAAATTTTATGGTGTGAAACATATTTTTATGATGTGAAAACACATTGAAGAAACTGGTTAGAACCAAATATTAAATTGGTAAGATAAAGAAAAAATAGAGTTGTACTTCAATGAGATCCTTAAAAAAAAGAAAAAAAAAAAAGAGGCAACACCGAAAATCTGAGGAAGAGGATATCAGTTTACAAGTTTTCTTCATAGAGAATGTAGAATTTCTCCCTTAAAAGAAAAGGAGGGGCTGGGCATTGTGGCTCATGCTATAATCCAAGTGCTTAGGAAGACCTAGGTGGAAAGACTGCTTGAAGCCAGGAGTTCAAGACAAGCCTGAGCAACATAAAGCGGACTCATCGCAACAAAAAAATAAAAATATCAGTCAGGCATGGTGGAGCATGCCTGTAATTCCAGGTACTCAGGAGGCTGAGACGGGAGGATCATTTGAACCCAAAAGTTCAAGGCTGCAGTGAGTTATGATCATGCCACTGCCCTCCAGTCTAGGTGACAGACTGAGACCCTGTCTCCAAAAATAAAAGAAAAGGAGAAAAAGATATATATCCATATATCTAATACAATATGAACATCAAATAAAGAATAAGTGAATATTGGCTTGGCAGTCAGATTCTAATTTATTTCACTAAATATCTAAGATGAAAAGAATGGAGGATAATAACCTAGTAAAACAGCATCTGAAATAAAATGACTGTCAAAATTAACTACATATAAAGACAGGCTAGTTCACATACACTAAGTAACAAGGGTGTCTAACAGGCACCCTTATCCAATTGATCCCCCACAACAGAATTCCCTTCTATAATATCGCTGACAAACTATCTCTCACAAATGTTTCCAATATGTGTTAGCCAGCATTTCACAAAACAGCCTACCAGAACGAATATATAATGAATGAATGGAACACAAAGGCTGATGACAGTTTTCCCATCATTCAAGCTGAAAAAGAAGTTATTTTTACTGAATATCTAACTCTGCCTAGCAATGGGTATTTTACATGTTGCGTTATTTAATTCTCACAATGATGTATTGGAGGCTGACATTATCTCCACTTAATTCATTATAAAATTGAGCTCAGGCTGGGCACAGAGCCTCACACCTATATTTCCAGCATTTGGGGAGGCTGAGGTCAGAGGATCACTTGAAGCCAGGAATTCAAGACCAGACTGTGCAACATAGCAAGACCACATCTCCACAATAAATTAGCCAAGCATGGTAATATGCTCCTGTAGTCCCAGATACTGCAGAGGCTGAAGTGGGAGGATCGCTTGAGCACAGGAGGTTGAGGTTGCAGTGAGATATTATTACACCACTGCACTCCAGCCTAAGCAACAGAGCAGTCTCTAAAAAAAAATTTTAAATAGGGCCGGGTGCAGTGGCTCATGTCTGTAATCCCAGCCCTTTGGGAGGCCGAGGTGGTAGATCACCTGATCTCTACCACTGGTAGATCGAGACC
This sequence comes from Pongo pygmaeus, assembly GCF_028885625.2. Lineage (NCBI taxonomy): Eukaryota > Metazoa > Chordata > Mammalia > Primates > Hominidae > Pongo > Pongo pygmaeus. The sequence goes on from NC_072385.2 coordinate 101,252,055, forward strand.
AGTCTGGCCAACATGGTGAAACCCTGTCTCTACCAAAAATACAAAATTAGCTGGGCGTGCTGGCACGTGCCTGTAATGCCAGCTTCTTGAGAGGCTGAGGCTGAAGAATCACTTGAACCCCGAAGGTGGAGGCTGCAGTGAGCTGAGATAGTGCCATTGCACTCCAGCCTTAGCAAAAAAAGAGTGAAACTCCGTCTCAAAAAAAAATTTTTTTTAATTTAAATTTAAAAAAGAAAAGAAAATTGAGCTCAGCTTACTGACTGGTCACCTCATTAAGTGGCAATGCCAGGATGTGAATTCAAGCTTGTAAGGGAAAGGGGTATGAAAAAGTTTTCAGGGGAAGGATAAAGGTGCAGAGCTGATGCTATAAAAGTCCAATCTACTTTATTACCTAAAATCTGGCAGAAACACCTACAGCTAACAAACAGGTACCCCTTTATCTTTACGTGAGCTGAAATTTAAATGGGTCTGAAAAAGAAAGTGTTTCGGTGAAACCCTGTCTCTACTAAAAATACAAAAATTAGCCGGGCATGGTGGCAGGCGCCTGTAGTCCCAGCTGCTCGGGAGGCTGAGGCAGGAGAATGGCGTGAGCCTAGGAGGCGGAGCTTGCAGTGAGCCAAGATCGCGCCACTGCACTCCAGCGTGGGCGACAGAGAGAGACTCCGTCCCAAAAAAAAAAAAAAACAAAAAAAAAAAACGGAAAGACAGTGTTTTTCTACCATCCATTTAAGAGATTCTCTGGACTCAAAGAGAGTAAGTCAAGATGTACATATCTCACCTCAGAAGGCACATAGGCATCCTAACGTTAACTTCACTGTGAAAACCCCTGAGTAGATTTCATCCATGCAAACCAAACCCAGGAAAAGCTGGATCTAATAATACTTAATGCTCTTGATGACCGATTCTTCTTTTTTTGTTGTTGTTTAAATGTTCTCCTTTTGTCTGCCCATTATTCCTGAGTGTCTAGTCATTACTCTCAGAAATATAATAACCTTCTATGACCTTAGTACAATTCACAAGTGACACAATTTTGCTTGGCTGCCAATGACAGTAATCTTCCCAAAATGTTCTGGATGCAAAAATCAAGGGACATAAGGGTTGGCCAAGGTTCTTAAAAATCTTCTCTCAAGTATCAAAGAAAGGACATTTACTGCATTTAATAAGGCTTACTAAGTTGTGATAGTTCAGGTAGGTCTATTATCAAATTTAAACTGTACTAAGAATACATAAGTAAGTCACACAAATGCCCAAAGTTGGTTGTATGTATCTATCTTCCCTCCTATCTACCTACCAGCTTTTCTGCCCACCTATCTATACATATGTACAGATGTATGTACTATCAGTATAATTGGCTTTATTCTTGTACTTCTGTGCTTTCTCTGCATTATCTTATATGTTCAGAGACCAAATGTTGGATAAATAAAGTAGGGGAGCTAGGGCATGGTGGCTCATGCTTGTAATCTTAGCACTCTGGGAGGCCGAGGCGGGTGGGTCACCTGAGCTCAGGAATTCGAGACCAGCCCGGCCAACAGGGTGAAACCTCGTTTCTACCAAACATACAAAAATTAGCCGGGCAAGGTGGTGTGCACCTTGTAGTCTCAGCCACTCAGGAGGCTGAGGTGGGAGAATTACTTGAGCCTGGGAGGTGGAGGTTGCAGTGAGCCAAGATCACACCACTGCACTCCAGCATAAAGAAAAACAAGCATAAAGAAAAACAAATAATGTCTCCAGGTAATTCCTGCATAGAGATACAGATTTAGAAATAATAGTAGCATGAAAGATGATGGCTTGAAATATATCTGAACCTAGGCCAGGCACAGAGGCTCACACCTGTAATCCCAGAACTTTGGGAGGCTGAGGCAGGCAGATCACTTGATGTCAGGATTTCGAAACCAGCCTGGCAAACATGGTGAAACTCCATCTCTACTAAAAATACAAAAAAATTAGCTGTGCTTGGTGGCGGGTGCCTATAGTCCCAGCTACTCGGGAGGCTGAGGCAGGAGAATCACTTGAACCCGGGAGGCAGAGGTTGCAGTGAGCAAAGATCACGCCATTGCACTCCAGCCTGGGTGACAGAGCAAGACTCCATCTCAAAAAAAAAAAAAAAAAAGGAAAGAAAGAAAAACAAAAGAAATATATCTGAACCTGCAAAGTAAGGAAAAGTTACAGCTGATAACTCTGGATTAGAATATAAGTAGGGGCTGGGCAAAGTGGCTCATGCCTGTAATCCCAGCACTTTGTGAGGCCAAGGCAAGCAGATCACTTGAGGTCAGGAGTTTGAGACCAGTCTGGCCAACATGGTGAAACCCCATCTCTACTAAAAATACAAAAATTAGCTGGGCTTGGTGGCAGATGCCTGTAATCCCAGCTACTTGGGAGGCGGAGTCAGGAGAATCGCTTGAACCTGGGAGGTGGAGGTTGCAGTGAGCCAAGATTGCGCCACTACACTCCAGCCTGGGCAACAGAGCAAGACTCTCTCTCTCAAAAAAAAAAAGTTTGTGAGTGTTTCAAATTTTAATTGTTCCAAGAGTTTTCTTGATAAGCCATGAAAACCAGGGAGGAACATGGCCTATCTTGTCTAAATAGGAAAGTGCTTGCTAACTCCAATTCATTTCCTCTAAAAAATCCTCTTCCTGCTGACCTCTATACTTTGCAAGCTTCATTTCCTATTGCGGACCCCTCTAATTTTTCCATTGTTCTCCTGCCTCTCTCGCTTCCCAACTATCTCCCTCTCTTCCGTCGTATAACCTTTCATCACTATCGATTGAGTTATTAGCAATTCTTAGAATTATGCTAGATCAGGCCGGGCGAGGTGGCTCACACCTGTAATCCCAGCACTTTGGGAGGCCGAGGTGGGCGGACCACGAGGTCAGGAGATCGAGACCATCCTGGCTAACACGGTGAAACCCCGACTCTACTGAAAATACAAAAAATTAGCTGGGCATGGTGGTGGGCGCCTGTAGTCCCAGCTACTCAGGAGGCTGAGGCAGGAGAATGGTGTGAACCCGGGAGGCAGAGCTGGCAGTGAGCCGAGATCGCGCCACTGCACTCCAGCCTGGGCAACAGAGCAAGATTCCGTCTCAAAAAAGAAAAAAAGAATTGTGCTAGATCTTACTGCAAGGTTTAAGTTCCATTCTTCCCTAAAAATGGGGTGGGGTAGGAAGAGCTAGGTAGCTAAGAAGAGAAGACACACAATCATTACTGAATGATTCAATATGCAGCTAGTTTGATCCTAAATTGTGTGCCATTGACCAAACGTAGCAGAGGGGAAACCCATAAAGACTGGATAATTGAACGAACCTTATCAGAAGGGTGGGGCCTTAAAAGATGGGTAGAATTTGGCTACAACCTCACACATCAAGTTTGTAAGGTTTACCAAGGAGGGGTCCATGTGTGTCTCATCCACTGGTATAGGCCCAGCACCTATCACAGCTCAAATAATATCCTCGGAGTGAGCAAATATTCTAAAAACCCTTTCATGGTGATCACCAAGGAGATGAAAATCCAGCGTCTTCGTGATCTAGCTCCTCCCCACCTGTAAACCTCATCAGCTGAGACACACACCCTTCACACTCTGCTCCAGGCATTCCAAACTACTGGAATTCCCAAATTCACAAAGATGTTCCAAGTCTCTGTGCCTCTCTTGCACATAGTACATGTCCTTTCCAAGTTCTCTACCCAAAAAATTCCCACCATTCTTTAAGATTCAGTGCAAGTATCCGCCACTTGGTGAAGGTTTCTCTGACCTCCCGGTTCAGAACAATCACATTCTCTCCCTCATTCCTTACTCTGCATTACCTGTTTGTCCTACCTGTATTTTAGTCCTTATCTCACTAAGTTCACTGATATCCAGAGCACCCAGCGCAGTGTTTGGAACACAGCAAGCACTCAAGAGTTTATTAAATTAAATATCAAATTCAGCAGGAGATAGAAGGCCAAAGATAAAACTGGGACTAATTAAAAATTTCCTCATTAAAAAAAAAGACATTATGAAATTGGCATTTAGAAAACTCAAGCCAGTACTCAATAGCAGTGTTGTTCAATGCAACTTTCCCTGATGTTGTTGAGCAGTCTACAGCTGCTTGTCCAGATGGTAGCCGTTAGCTACATGTGGCTTCTAAGCACCTGAAATGTGGCTAGTGAAACTGAGGAACTGAATTTGCAATTTCATCTATTTTACTTTATTTGAATTTAAGTAGCCATACATGGCTAGTGGCTACCATATTGAATAGTACAGCTCTAGTTAGCAGAAATACTGCATGAAAGTGACATAATATAAGATTTTGTAATTAATTTTAAAAGTACTGGGTGACAGAGCGAGACTCTGTCTCTCAAAAAAAAAAAAAAAAATACTTTGTAGCAATTATTAATCCTAACAATGAAATGAGCTCCTTCTCAAAGTATCTCTGAAACTGTCCAACAAAAAAGGGGATAATTTTTTAGACGCAAACTTCCAAGAGTCCACCATTAGTATGAGTGAGAAGCTGGACTACAAAACGTCACATTATTTTATACCTGGAAAGAATTCAAAGATTATTTTATAAGGAAGTGAATCTTGGTTTGGAAGTCAAGTGAACTGCTTGAGTTCACACAGGGAATCAGGAACTAAAAGCTAGATTTTAAAATGCTATGTCAGGCTGGGCATGGTGGCTCATGCCTTTAATTCCAGCACTCTGGGAGGCCGAGGTGAGAAGATCCCTTGATGCCAGGAGTTCAAGACCAGCCTAAGCAATATAATGAGACTTCTGAATTTTAAATTTCTCTACAGAAAAATTTAAAAATTAGCCAGGCGGGCCAGGCACAGTGGCTCACTCCTGTAATACCAGCACTTTGGAAGGCCAAGGCAAGCAGATCACCTGAGATCAGGACTTCAAGACCAGCCTGGCCAACATGGTGAAACCTCATCTCTACTAAAAATACAAAAAAGAAATTGGCCAGACATGGTGGCAGGCACCATTGGTCCCAGCTGCTTGTGAGGCTGAGGTAGGAGAATCACTTGAACCCAGGAGGCGGAGGTTGCGTTGAGCCGAGGTCACGCCGTTGCACTCCAGCCTGGGTGACAGAGTGAAGCTCTGTCTCAAAAAAAAAAAAAAAACAAAAGCCAGACGCAGTGGCCCATGCCTGTAATCCCAGCACTTTGGAGGGCTGAGGAGGATGGATCATTTGAGGTCAGGAGTTGGAGACCAGCCTAGCCAACATGGTGAAACCCCATCTCTACTAAAAATACAAAAATTAGCCAGGCATGGTGGTGGGCACCTGTGATCTCAGCTACTTGGGAGGCTGAGGAAGGAGAATCTCATGAACCCGGGAGGCAGAGGTTGCAGTGAGCCGAGATCACGCCATTGCACTCCAGCCTGGGCAACAGAGCGAGACTCCATCTCAAAAAAAAAAAAAAAAAAAAAAAATTAGCCATGTATGGTGGCACGTGCCTATAGTTCCACCTATTCAGAAGGCTAAGGTAGGAGGATCACTTGAGCCCAGGATTTCAAAGTTGCAGTGAGCCTAGATCGCATCACTGCACTCCAGCACGGATGACAGAGCAAGACCCTGCCTCAAAAAAATAACAACATGAAATGCTATACCCTGTTAATCATCTTAATTGTGATTATTTCACAGGTGTATGCATATACAAAATGTCACAAATTGTACACCTTAAATATGAGATCTTATTATAGTTTAATTAAACTTTAAAAAAAAAAAAGCTGTTTTTTAAAAGGCACACTATATCCACTACCATACCATCTTCAGCTCTACCTCATAGTTGTTAGGAATAAGCTTGTTAATATAATTAAAGACTTCAGAGAGTGCTTGATATGGTGTATACACTATAGAAATGTTAGCTGCATTATCATTAGTTACTAGAATTCTGCCTTACTGACCAGCTTGGAAAAAGCAAGAGAAAGTGTCAGCAGGACTTGGAGTCAGAAACTCCACATCATTGTGCTGGTTCTTGGGCAACTTCTGTAAGTCTCAATTCTTCGTAAAATGATTTAGCTAGACAAGATTATCTCTAAAGGGCTTTCCAAACTAAAGATTTCAGATTAAGATAAAAGCCGTAGATATGGAAAGGACAGATCAATATGGGATCCTTGGGGAAGAACTGGTAAGATTTAAGAACTGGCTAGAAACGCAGAATGGTGGAAAACAATGAGTCAACAATGGAAGCAAAGTTTTGAGCTTTGAAGATAGATAACTCAAGGTTTACATTCAAAAAGGAGCGTGTTGACCCAATAGGCATATATTATTATTTTAATAAATCAGGAGGTTCTCCCTGGAAATGAATATTTGTGACCTTCTGGATCAAAATGTTACCCACACTTAAAATGTATGCTAAAACCAAAATCTCTTCTCACGAGATTATTTAAATGCTATGCTAAAATGAAATCCTTAATGGACAATTATAATTACAGACAATGACATTTAGTACATTCAATAACATTTATTCCAAAGTATCAAATTTATGAAAAGAAATCAACGAATGCACGTATGCATCAGTCACCAAAAGACTGTTTTGTGTTTTTTTTTTTTTTTTTTGAGATGGAGTCTCACTCTGTCATCCAGGCTGGAGTGCAGTGGTGTGATCTCGGCTCACTGCAACCTCTACCTCCCAGGTTCAAGAGATTCTCCTACCTCGGCCTCCTGAGTAGCTGGGATTACAGGCACACACCACAATGTCCGGCTAATTTTTATGTTTTTAGTAGAGACGGGGTTTCACCATGTTGGCCAGGCTGGTCTTGAACTCTTGACCTCAGGTGATCCACTGCGTCAGCCCAAAGTGCTGGGATCACAGGCGTGAGCCACCGTGGAGACTGTTTTTTTGAAAACTCTTTCAATGTGGGAACAACCTAATCCCAGAGTCACAGAGCTGCCTGAAATGTCACAGCAGGACTTGATGACAAAGTATTTTAACCTAGTTTCTCTTAGCGACTTCATGAGGTCATCTTCAAACAGCTAAAGTGCAATATTACATCTCATGCACTATACATAACATGTTTTCAGCACTGGATGCCATGATCAATTGTTGTATGCCCTGAATAGTCTTTAGAGAATCATGCCTTCATTTAGTGTGACATCCAAAAGAATGCTTTAGACTGTACTGAGGAATAGATTCTGACCTACTCCTATTATAGATGTAATCAGCCCAGCAAAGTTATGCTGACATTATGATAGACTCCATTCCACTGTATTATACTGGTGTAACATGTCTGGATAAAAACCTAAATATCATAGTTGTTCATAAAATCCTTTGCCTATATTTCATAGAATGAAAAAAAAAAATTCCTGCCAACTTTCTGATGATCCTTCAAGGGCAACATTTCAAATATAATACCCTTCTCTGGACACTGAATCGTATTTCAGTTATAAGTGACTGTTTGGTCAACATTTGGATCAAATCCCAGAACAAAACATTCTAAAAATGAAATCGTTCATGAAAGGTTATAATTCAGCACTATCTACGAATCTATTTAGACCTAGCCAAAATGGACCATTTTATGACTAGATAAACTGAAAAGTGCCATTGATTAGCCTAGAACAGCAACATAAAAAATTCTTAGTTGCAAGGCAAAGCAAATGACATGCTGAAATATAATATAGAAAAGAACTGAGACCTCTTGGGGAATGAGTCACTTAGAGTCACATTTTCCAGCTATCTTAATTTCTGGTTTGGAACTTAATTTTAACTCATAAAATAGAATCCTCTCCAAAATATACCATATGGTTCCTACCTTTTATTTTATTTTTATTTATTTATTTATATATTTTTTTGAGATGGAGTCTCGCCCTGTCGCCCAGGCCGGAGTGCAATGATGCGATCTCAGCTCACTGCAACCTCCGCCTCCTGGGTTCACACCATTCTCCTGCCTCAGCCTCCTGAGTAGCTGAGATTACAGGTGCCCGCCACCATGCCCAGCTAATTTTTGTATTTTAGTACAGACAGGGTTTCACCATGTTGGCCAGACTGATCTCGAACTCCTGACCTCATGATCTACCTGCCTCGGCCTCCCAAAGTGCTGGGATTACAGGCGTGAGCCACCGCGCCTGGCCCGGCTCCTACCTTTTAAAAAGATACGTAAGCATACAAGGATATTGGTATGAGAGGGTCAGGTTCCAGAACCAATCCCCCTTGGATACCAAGGGATGACTTACAATGTTTATGCTCACATCTAACAGGCCCCCTGCTAGACCCCCAGCCTTATGTTACCTAAAAATGTTGAAAGAATATAAACTAAGTCCTGGAACAAACAACATAAATGAATCAATTATTATACTGATTGAATAATACTTTCATTATTATCTCTATTTGAATTATGTATAGATGGTCATTTTATCTAAGATTAGCATATGTTCATGTATTTCTGTCCTAGAATAAAATAAAAACTGAGAAATTAGTTTCAACCACTCACCTGGCTTAGGAATATTTATGACTAAACAAGCTATAGTCCTCTCCACTGTATTCTGGCCTAGCTTGTTACTGTAAAAACTCTTGAAGGACTCCGGGCACAGTGGCTCGAGCCTGTAATCCCAACACTCTGGGAGGCCAAGGCGGGCTGATCACCTAAGGTCGGGAGTTCGAGACCAGCCTGACCAACATGGAGAAACCCCATCTCTACTAAAAATACAAAATTAGCCAGGCATGGTGGCACATGCCTGTAATCCCAGCTACTCAGGAGGCTGAGGCAGGAGAATTGTTCGAACCCGGGAGGCGGAGGTTGCAGTGAGCTGAGATAGTGCCATTGCACTCCAGCCTGGGTGACAGAGTGAAACTCTGTCTCAGAAATAACTATTGAAGGAAACAGACCCCCAAAAGGTACAAGAGCCTCTTATATTATACATGCACACACATGAGAGTTATGTTATACCTTCATGAATGTGCTACCTCCATCAAGTACAGATCACTTTTCTCCACACAGAATGATGCTAACTGCCACTCTTCATGTCCCTTGGACACACACATACATATTCATTCCATACTCTTGGATCTGAAAGGAGTCAGGGCTTTGGAACCAGACACAGCTAAAATCAAATCCCATCTCCGTAACTCAAAAACTCACGGTCAAGTCCAAGTTCATTTACATTCACATATTCCTTCACCACAAGAGAATCTGTTTTTGTTTTTGTTTTGTGTGGCAACTTTTGCCAAAAAAAATCATCCCCAAAACCAGGAAGATTGGAAACCCAGTGTTAAGGCACCTAAGATTCTCCTCTTTTTCAAAGTCTTTCCCTAGGATACAGGAGGAATATCTGCAACAAAGGCAGCAGGAGGCATTTACATGGATGTTTGGCTTATAATTATTTGGCAAATTTTTCATTTAGGTTTTAGGTATTTTTCTGCATGTATATTATATATTACGAAAAATACTAATAAAATGAAATGCAAAATAGCCTCCCTACCCATTGTTAACTTCAGTGAAACTTATTTTCTATCAACTGTTTTCTTACGCTTTTCTTGATGTACTCAATAGGATATAGGATTCTTTCTTATTCTTTGTGTAATTTAACATAATTTACTCCAGCTCAAGTTAGTTAAGGACTTTTTTTAAAAAAAGAACTAAGGAGAGTACATTTGTTTCCAGTGAGGCTTCTTAAAGAACAGAGAAAATATTAAAATATCTTTAAACAATTTGAGATAAAATCATGGTGACCTACATACAGCAAATCACCCTTTCTAAGCAGGTAAAGTAAGTGAAAGTAGTTATCTTTTTTAAACTAAAAAGACTAAAAGGAACTCTACAATCTGACAACATAACAACTTGTGATATTCTACATCAAAAAAGGAAACAACTCCAAACAAAAAGGCACTACTACCGGACAAAAAACAAACTAAAAAGGAGTATCTCAGCCAAGTAATTAGAAGGGAGCTACATGCCCATATCAAACAAAAATCTGCTACATACCTTGATCGATACAGTTTTCGGCAAGAGTGAAAAGCAGAGGTGAGCGTTCCTCAAGCAAATGCTGATGAATATTCACACATCTCAAAGTCCACCATGGCAAGCTCTAGGAAAAAAACACCACATAAGCTGAAATAAAACGATACTTTAGAAAACTCTTTTTACATTAACTGAGATTAATTTTTAGAATTTTTTTACATTCATAAAATTAAATTTATTCCTCAATAAGATTACCCATCCACTACTCTCTTCAGTAATAATACCAAAACCCACATCTGTGTCTTCCATAAGAATAACACCTCACCTCCATCCTCTCAAACCCTGTATTTTTTTTTTAGCCACTTGGACTTCCTTATGCCATTTTGAACTTACCATCTCCTCCTTTAAAATATATGTTGTGGCCGGGTGCAATGGCTCATACCTGTAATCCCAACACTTTGGGAGGCCGAGACGGGCAGATCACAAGGTCAGGAGTTCAAGACCAGCCTGGCCAACATGGTGAAACCCTGTCTCTACTAAAAATACAAAAATTAGCTGGGTGTGGTGGCAGGCGCCTGTAGTCCCAGCTACTCGGGAGGCTTGAGGCAGGAGAATTGCTTAAACCTGGGAGGCAGAGGTTGCAGTGAGCCGAGGATGCACCATTGCACTCTAGCCTGGGCAACACAGCGAGACCCTGTCTCAAAAAAAAAAAAAAAATGTTGTATTCATCCTGCTCTGTGGCACTCTATCACCACTTTAATCCGGGTACCAACTCCTTCAGAGGCCCCACAAGAACCCCCTGTGGGGGTGATTTTTCCATCACCTGAACTTCCAGCACATTATCTGTAATTCCCTTGCAAACACATTCCATTGTATTTTATGTATGTCATCTCAGGTTCCAATGTTGTTCACCGTCTACTACCCAACAAGGTAAGAAATCATGTCTGATTCATCTCTATTCCTCCTCAAAGCAATGTATTTTACATAATCTACACAGTAAGAAATACCTTGGATTCAGATGTTCCCCCAATCTGAGAAGATTGCTTCCACACCTGTATGAAACGTCTTCCTTACAGTCTTCTCCTGCTAGTGTGGCACATACTGATCTTTTACTTCTTTGAACTTCTACACTGTTCCTAGAAGTTGGCATCATATTGGACAGCACTTGTTTTTCAAGTTTATAACTGTACCTGAGCCATATATTTCTGAGGGCAGAAACTGCTTTTCTTTTTTTTTTTTTTTTGAGGCAAGATCTCACTCTGTCGCCCAGGCTGGAGTGCAGTGGCATGATCACAGCTCACTGCAGCCTGGACCTCCTCAGGCTCAGGTGATCCTCCCACTTCAGCTTCCTGAGTTGCTAGGACTACTGCCATGTCACCATGCCCAGCTAATTATTGTATTTTTTGGTAGAGATGGGGTTTTGCCATGTTGCCCAGGTTGGTCTCCAACTCCTGGGCTCAAGTGATCCACCCGCCTTGGCCTCCCAAAGTGCTGGGATTACAGATGTGAGGCACTGCACCCAGTAGGAAACTGGATTTTATACATTGTCTTGACTAATGTACAAGCTGAGCATATAGTAGCTTTTTCTTTTATTCAGTGATGCTTTTTCTTACTTGATCAACATATATTTACTTTAAAAAAAAAAGAATAAAAACAAGAAACAACAAGCCAATATAAAAGTATGGCCAGGTATGGTAACTCACACCTATAATCCCAGCTACTCAGGAGGTTGAAATGAGAAGATCACTCGAGGCTAGGAGTTTGAGACCAGGTGGGCAACACTGTAAGACTAAGTCTCTTTAAAAAAAAAAAAAAAAAAAAAAAAAAAAAAAGGAGGCCAGGTGCAGTGGTTCACGCCTGTAGTCCCAGCACTTTGGGAGGCCGAGGTGGGCAGATCACCTGAGGTCAGGAGTTCAAGAGCAGCCTGGCTAACATGATGAAACCCCGTTCCTACTAAAAATACAAAAAATTAGCCAGGCGTGGTGGCACGTGCCTGTAATCCCAGCTACTCGGGAGGCTGAGGCAGGAGAATCACTTGAACCCGGGAGGCGGAGGTTGCAGTGAGCCAAGATTGCACCATTGCACTCCAGCTTGGGCAACAAGAGTGAAACTCCGTCTCAAAAAAAAAAAAGTATATATGGTGAAGAGTGAAAATCTCTCTTCCACAGCCCCAATATCATCCTCCTCCAGCAGAAAAAAATCAGTGACAAAGGTTTATATTCCTCCAGAGCTTCCTCTGTGTATGTGCATGTGTGTATATGTACATATGTACAAGTTATGATAAGTAATTTTGATAAGCTCATTATAAATTATTTGTAACTATATTACTTTATATTATATTACATGAAAGTCTAAGAATTAGTTTTCCTTTTAGTTACCTGCAAATATGAGATGACAATTACCAAAAAGCTTTTTTTTGAGATGGGGTCTCACTACACTGTCCAGGTTGGAGTGCAGTGGCTATTTACAGGAGTCATCATAGCACACTGCAGCTTTGAACTCCTGGACTCAAGCCATCCTCCTGCCTCAGACTTCCAAGTACCTGGGATGACAGGTATATGCCACAGCACCTGGCTCCAAAGAACTTTTTTGCTTGAACTTAATTTCTTCATTTGACTAAGAGGTCCCCTTCTAAACTGCTACACACCATAGCCTGGTTCGCTTCTAAAGTGTTATACACCACAACTACTACAACCGTGATGCAACCACAAATGAATTTTGACTCCATGACAAAATCCTTTCGAATTAATACTGTTTCCTCAGTCCATGTAAGAAAATATAAAATTATCTAATAGCAAAGAAATTTCAGACAGTTTTTAACTGAATTCCCTGAGGTGTTGCCTCATTTTCATTCTTTTCCTATCACTATAGCATGAAGTCAGTTTGCATTTCAATTATCTGTCCCTTATCTGCTGTCAGCAATAAGTGAGTCAGGTCTGGCAGCTTATTCTTTTACTTTTCTAGACATGGGAATTTAGATACATCCAGTCAAAAAGATTTCACTTTTAAGAAAACACATAATAAAAGGCCAGGCACAGTGGCTCAAACTTGCAATCCCAGCACTTCGGGTAGCAGGAAGCTCACTTGAGGCCATAAATTCAAGACCAGCCTGGGCAACACAGTGAGACCCCATTTCTACAAAAATTTTTTTTTAGGTAGTTGAGCGTGATGGTGCATATCTGTAATCCTAGCTACTCAGGAGTTTAAGGTTATAGTCAGCTGTGATCACACCACTATACTCCAGGTTGGGCAACAGAGAAGAGACTCTGACTCTAAAAAAAAAAAAAAAAAAAACATATAATATGCTGAACTCTCAAAAATCAGATCTATAAATTAACTCTCAAACCAAAAATCTTTATATCGGGGAGGGAAGAATAAAACAAATATAGAGGCTGGGCACGGTGGCTCATGCCTGTAATCTCAGCACTTTGGGAGGCCGAGGCGGGCGGATCACAAGGTCAGGAGATAGAGACCTTCCTAGCCAACACAATGAAACCCCGTCTCTACCAATAATACAAAAAATTAGCCGGGTGTGGTGGCGAGAGCCTGTAGTCCCAGCTACTTGGGAGGCTGAGGCAGGAGAACGGCATGAACCCCGGAGGTGGAGCTTGCAGTGAGCAGAGATCACACCACTGCACTCCAGCCTGGGAGACAGAGCGCGATTCAGTCTCAAAAAAACAACAACAACAAAAAACCAATATAGAAAGCATAGCCTATTTTTCTACTAGTCAGCGTAACAGACCTTTTCAGTTTGTCAAGAATTGCTTACTATAAAAATAGAGGGCTGGCACAGTAGCTCATGCCTGTAATTCCAGCACTTTGGGAAGCCAAGGTAGGAAGATCACTTGAAGCCACGAGTTTCAGACAAGCCTGGGCAATGCAGTGAGATCCCATCTCTACAAAAATGAAACTTGAAAAATTGAGCCAGGCATAGTGGCTCACACCTGTAATCCCAGCACTTTGGGAGGCCAAGGCGGGTGGATCACGAGGTCAGGAGATCGAGACCATCCGGGCTAACATGGTGAAACCCCGTCTCTACTAAAAATACAAAAAATTAGCTGGACGTGGTGGTGGGCGCCAGTAGTCCCAGCTACTCGGGAGGCTGAGGCAGGAGAATCGCGTGAACCCAGGAGGCAGAGGTTGCAGTGAGCCAAGATCACGCCACTGCACTCCAGCCTGGGTGACAGAGCGAGACTCCATCTCAAAAAATAAAAATAAAAATTGAAAATTGAGGCCGGGCACTGTGGCTCACACCTGTAATCCCAGCACTTTGGGAGGCTGAGGCAAGCAGATCATTGAGGTCAGGAGTTCAAGACCAGCCTGACCAACATGGTGAAAATCCATCCCTCCTAAAATTACAAAAAAAATTAGCCAGGCATGGTGGTGCATGCCTGTAGTCCCAGCTACTTGGGAGGCTGAGGCAGGAGAATCGCTTGAACCTGGGAGGCAGAGGTTGCACTGAGCTGAGATCACGCCACTGCACTCCAGCCTGGGCGACAGAGTAAAACTCTGTCTCAAAAAAATAAAAAAAGAAAGAAAAAATTGGGGGGTGGGGGGGAAGCATTAGGAGATATACCTAATGCTAAATGACGAGTTAATGGGTGCAGCACACCAACATGGCACATGTATACATATGTAACAAACCTGCACATTGTGCACATGTACCCTAAAACTTAAAGCATAATAATAATAAAATTTTTTAAAAAAAGAAAAAATTGAGGCATTAATAAAAAAGCGAACTTGAAGTCTTGCTTTAGATAATTTCTAGATTTTATCTGTAAAATAACACTTATTACAGAATGGTCTGATTGAGAAGTCACAATAGTTTAGAACCTCCCAGACAGCAGGGAGCAGTAGTATACTCACAAGGCACCAAATAAATATTTGCCAGTTTATCCCATTTTATAAATGGAAACTGATATTCAGAGAAATTAACTAGCATAAGGTCACATAGCTGTTGATTTCAAAACCAAGACTCATTTTACTCAACCACTTACATAGTACTAATTCTAGTCTATATACTTCACAGATTAGGGGTTGTGGGAAAATCTGCTTCTTCTATAGTTTCACAAAAATAATATCATCATAAATAACTTGATACACTTCTTAGGAGTCAGGTTACTCAAAAATTAATTTAAAAGGTTAAAATTAACTTGGATAAGTATGTAATGTTTCTTTACTATTTTATCTTAATTCATCAAATCAGCCATTTTTAATAACACCATTAAGAGAAAGATATAACCCAGGTGCCTATAGTCCTAGCTGCTCAGGAGGCTGGAGCAGGAGGATCACTTGAGTCCACAAGTTGAAGGCCATCCTGGACAACATAGCAAGACAACATCTCCAAAAAAAAAAAAAAAAAAGCAGGAAGGAAGGAAAGAAGAAAGGAAGGAAGGAAAGGAGGGAGGGACGAAGGGAGGGAGGGAAAAAAGAATGATATAGTAAAGACCCACAGGAAAAATCCATATAGAAAGAATAATGCTTCAATTGCATGGCAAGAAAAGCCAGGCAGGATGGTGTGCTCCTGAAGTTCCAGCTACTCAGGAGGCTGAGGTGGGAGGATCACTTGGGGCCAGGAGTTCAAGATCAGCCTGGGCAACACAGTGAGACCCTGTCTCCCATCTCAAAAAAAAGAAAAAGAAAAAGAAAGGCAAAATTTCAGCACAAAATGATGTATACATAGTGATATACTACAGAAAAACAGGTTTTTAAGCAGAAGTCAAAAGTTGTTTACATCTGCCAAGAAATTAAGGTAACTTGCCTCTGCAACCCTACAAGAATGACATCTACAACTAGTATTCCACATATTTATTAATTCTCCTAAGTTGTTGACAGTATATATATTATTTTTCAAATGATGCTTAACATACTTTTTTTTTTTTTTGGAGACAGAGTCTCACTCTGTCACCTGGGCTAGAGTGCAGTGCGCGATCTTGGCTCGCTGCAACCTCCACCTTCCATGTTCAAGCAATATTCCTGCCTCAGCCTCTTGAGTAGCTGGGATTACAGGCATGCACCACCATGCCTGGCTAATTTTTTTTTTTTTTTTTTTTGAGACAGAGTCTCGCTGTGTTGTTCAGGCTGGAGTGCAGTGGAACGATCTCGGTTCACTGCAAACTCCGCCTCCTGGGTTCAAGCGATTCTCCTGCCTCAGCCTTCCAAGTAGCTGAGATTACAGGCACCCACCATTACACCTAGCTAATTTTTGTATTTTTAACAGAAACGGGGTTTCACTGTGTTGGCCAGCTTGGACTCAAACTCCTGACCTCAGGTGATCCACCTGCCTCGGCCTCCCAAAGTGCTAGGATTACAGGCATGAACCACCATGCCCAGAGATGCCTGGCTAATTTTTGTATTTTTAGTAGAGACAGGGTGTCGCCATGTTGGCCAGACTGGTATCGAACTCCTGACCTCAGGTGATCCACCAGCCTCGGCCTCCCAAAGTGCTGGTATTACAGGCGAGAGCCACTGCGCCTGGACAACGCTTAACATTCTTGATGAAGAAAACTTTTGAGCAACTTAAAAACCATCTCACTCATTCATTAGTGACCATAAGTTCTCACTAGAAAGAAAATAATGCCATTTGGCAGCCTCATGGCTTGGTGATACTTTACCTAGAGTAAAGTGGCCGGGCACAGTGGCTCACGCCTGTAATCCCAGCACTTTGGAAGGCCGAGGTGGGTGGATCACTTGAGGTCAGGAGTTCGAGACCAGTTGGCCAACATAGTAAAACCCCATTTCTACTAAAAGTACAAAAAAATTAGCAAGGCATGGTGGCACGTGCCTGTAATCCAAGCTACTAGGGAGGCTGAGGCAGGAGAATCGCTTGAAACCAGAAGGCAGAGGTTGCAGTGAGCCAAGATCACGCCACTGCACTTCAGCCTGGGCAACAGAGTGAGACTCTGTCTCAAAAAATAAATAAGTAAATAAATAAAACAATAGAGCAAAGTAATAGTCAGTCTACAAGACCATTTAACTCAGATCAACTTACTTAGGGGAAAAATTTTTTACTCAAGCTACTGTCACTAAGAGCTCAAAAGATGAAGCCTCATATACGCTAAGACATGTTGAAATCCGTGTATTAAAAACCCTTCAATTAGCCAGGCATGGTGGTGCACACCTGTAATTCCAGCTACTTGGAAGGCTGAGGTGCGAAAATCACTTGAACCTGGGAGGCGCAGATTGCAGAGAGCCAAGATCGCACCACTGTACTCCAGCCTGGGCGACAGAGCAAGACGCTGTCTCAAAAACAAAAACCTTTCTAGTCTGGGAATGGTGGCTTATGCTTATAATCTCAGAACTTAGGGGAGACGGAGGCAGGTGAATCACTTGAGCCCACAAGTTCAAGACCAGCCTGGGCAACAAGGTGAAACCCTGTCTCTATAAAAAATACAAAAATTAACCGGGTGTGGTGGCACATGCTTGTAGTCCAAGTTACTTTGGAGGCTGAGGTGGGAGGATGGCTTCAGCCCAGGAGGCGGAGGTTGCAGTGAGCTGAGATCATGCCACTGCACTCCAGCCTGGGCAGTGGGGCCAGACCCTGTCTTAAAAACAAAACAAAACAAACAAACAAACAAAAAACACCCTCTAGTACAATGGATTCCAAATCCTCTGGCTCTCATGAGAGTTGCAAATAGAGGCATCACTTCCCTTCTTACCTCTTCTTTCAAAACAAATTTAGGCCAGGTGCGGTGGCTCATGCCTGTGATCCCAGCACTTTGGGAGGCCAAGGCAGGCAGGTTACTTGAGGCTAGGAGTTTGAAACCAACACGGCCAACATGGCGAAACCATGTCTCTACTAAAAATACAAAAAATTAGCCAAACGTGATGGTGGGCGCCTGTAATCCCAGCGACTCAGGAGGCTGAGGCATGAGAATTGCTTGAACCTGTGAGGCGGAGGTTGCAGTGAGCCGAGATCACACTACTATACTCCAGTCTGTGTGACAGAGTGAGACTCCATCTCAAAAAAAAAAAAAAAAAAAAAAAATTTAGTGTGTAAACTTAAATGCTTAGGAAAGTAAGCCCTTACACAGCACAGACCAAGTCTACATTGACTTGGTCACATAGACCAAGAAATATTGTGATGCTTGGGCCGGGCACAGTGGCTCACACCTGTAATCCCAGCACTTTGGGAGGCCGAGGTAGGCAGATCACCTGAGGTCGGGAGTTCGAGACCAGCCTGACCAACGTGGAGAAATCCCATCTCTACTAAAAATACAAAAGATGAGCTGGCATCGTGGCGGCCGCCTGTAGTCCCAGCTACTTGGGAGGCTGAGGCAGGAGAATCGCCTGAACTCGGGAGGCGGAGATTGCAGTGAGTCAAGATCACGCCACTGCACTCCAGCCTGGGCGACAGAGCGAGACTCTGTCTCAAAAAAATAAATAAATAAAAATACAAAATTAGCCAGACATGGTGATGCATGCCTGTAATCCCAGCTACTTGGGAGGCTGAGGCAGCAGAATCGCTTGAACCCAGGAGGTGGGGGTTGTGGTGAGCCGAGATCGCACCATTGCACTCCAGCCTGGGCAACAAGAGTGAAACTCCATCTCGAAGAAAAAAAGAAAGAACTATTGCATTTCTTAAAAATTTTCAGCCAAAACTGGGAGATTTCACACAAAATTTAGATGTACTATTTCTGACACTATGGGGTCTGCAGCACACCAGGATGCAACAATCAGATGGAGCAGGGGTCAGCCAGGCACAGCCTGTGTGCAAATCCAGCCCACTACTGGTTTCCGTATAGTCCAAGAACTGAAAATCGTTTTTACATTTTTATATCACTGGGAAAAATCAAGAATAATATTTTGTGAATGTGAGAAGTATAGAAAATGTAAGTTTCAGTGTCCACAAATAAAACTTTATTGGAAGACACTCATGTCCATTTAATGAAACATTGTCTACAGCTGCTCTAACACTACAATGCAGCAGAGCTGAATAGCAGCAACACAGACGGCACACTGCGTGACTGACAACCTCCACTAAACCTCCAAAGACTGTCTTTTCTTTCTGCATATTAGTATTCTGTGTGTATATTTGTCCTCACTAGTTTATGTGAAGAAACCATATAATAGATATTTAACAAATGCTTTACTAAATCCAACCCAAATAATGACATAACATAGAATGTGAGCCAGAAAACAGAAATTAAGACCCATTAAATTTTGGTCACTGCTCATTATCCTACATGAAATTCATAAAAGACTGTGAGGTATGTCTTTTTGTGTTTTGTTTTTGTTTTTGTTGTTGTTGTTGTTTTGTTTTTTTTGAGACAGAGTCTCGCTCTGTTGCCCAGGCTGGAGTGCAATGACGCAATCATGGCTCACTGCAACCTCCACCTCCCAGGTTCAAGCAATTCTCCTGCCTCAGCCTCCCAAGTAGCTGGGATTACAGGTGCATGCCACCGCGCCCAGCTAATTTTGTATTTTTAGTAGAGATGGGGTTTCACCATGTTAGCCAGGCTGGTCTCGAACTCCTGACCTCAGGTGACCCGCCCACCTCAGCCACTCAAAGTGCTGGCATTACAGGCGTGAGCCACCATGCCCAGCCCAAGGTATATTTTTAAATCAATATTTAAGATTTCTGCAAATGAACATTTATATCTATACGGTACATACATAAATCCTATTAAGGAGGTGCAACATAATCTCATTCTAAACTAGATCAATCTCATGAGGGAAGAAAAGTTTTTGCTTATTTTCATCAGATTTTTAAATTACACACCTAAAAGACTCAGAAAACAAAATAGACCAAGACATTGTCAGCAACACATCTACAGTCTGGTGTTAATAAGCACAAAAGTCATACCAGCGTATGAATCTCATGGATCCTTTCCTTACCTGAATAGCTGTCAGTTTATGTCTTACATTCACTAGGATAATGCGTGCTAATAACAGTAGTATAGGCTTTGAGGTCAGGCTGTAGATTGATTCACCATCTAGAGTGAGCAGGCTCAGAACAAATGCATCCAGTCCTTTAACCTAAAAAAAGGATTATAAACTAAGATGATATAATTTAACAAAATATTAATCTTTATATGTCTTGTAATAATACAAAGATTTTCCAGTCAACTCAGCTTTGAAACAAAAGCATTAATATATTACACAGCAATTGGCACTGGACAGAATTATAACACTGCAAATGCCCTTAGACATCTATAAATCCAGCCTGCCCTGATGGATGGCCACCCATCTGATCAAACTTGATTTTTTAGGTTTTTGGTTTTTTGTTTTTGTTTTTTTTTTAGATGGGAGTCTCACTCTGTTGCCCAGGCTGGAGTGCAGTGGCGTGATCTTGGCTCACTGCAACCTCCGTCTCCCAGGCTCAAGTGATCCTCCCGCCTAGGCGAATAGCTGGGACTCCAGGCATGCACCACCACATCCAGCTAAGTTTTTGTATTTTAAGTAGAGATGGGGTTTCACCATGTTGGCCAGGCTGGTCTTGAATTCCTGACGTTAAGTGATCCCCTGCCTCGGTCTCCCAAAGTGCTGGGATTACAGGTGAAAGCTTCTGTACCTGGCATGTTCAAACTTTAGAGAATCAAGGAACTCAAAAAAAATGCTAGCATTGAAGAGATATCATCACTTCATAAATTTACTTACAACAAAATATTATCTCAATGAAAAGCATCCCTATATTAAAGTATTTATACTAAATAGTATATTTGATATTTATATTAAACACCTACATTTCACTTAAGCTTCAATACCTGGAAAATGTCATTATGAAGTAAGTCTCTACTCCATAATTTCTATCAAGCCAAACAATCAACAAGGTCTCATCCATCAAATGCAGAATGGGCACATGACCACACACCAGAGTGAGCAGAAGGCTCCAAAAAAAAAGGATGCCTTTGAAAAATGCACTCCCCTGTTGTACAGAGATTTTTTTACAATGGACAAGGTTGTTAAAATTTGGATGGCAGAATTTTAACAGCTCCATAAAATAGCGAGCAAGAATCCTCACCCATCAAGAACATGGGTTCCAATGTCAAACGCAGAGGACAGTGTCCTTTCTCTGCTTCTCATTAGTTTGTGAGCACATGTAAATTTTTCCCACAGTTGTTTTCCTGATGAAGCCTCAGTTTCATCAATTATGAAATGAAATAACTGGGCCGGGCACGGTGGCTCACATATGTAATCCCAGCACTTTGGGAGGCTGAGGCAGGCGGATCACGAGGTCAGGAGATCAAGACCATCCTGGCTAACATGGTGAAACCCTGTCTCTACTAAAAGTACAAAAAATTAGCCGGGCGTGGTGGCGGGCGCCTGTAGTCCCAGCTGCTTGGGAGGCTGAGGCAGAAGAATGTTGTGAACCCGGGAGGCGGAGCTTGCAGTGAGCCCAGATTGTGCCACTGCACTCCAGGCTGGGTGACAGAGCAAGACTCCGTGTCAAAAAAAAAAAAAAATGAAATAACTGAACCTATACCTCAGAGGGTTCTTGTAAGGATTAAACTAAACAATCCAAGTAATGCCACTCCCTGGCTCAATACTGAGTATTTTGAATACTAAATATTTGAATACTGAATATTTTGAATATTGTTTAAAGTATTCAATAGAAGAAAGAAGGAGGGCCGGGCACAGCGGCTCATGCCTGTAATCCCAGCACTTTGGAAGGCCACGCAGGTGGATCACCTGAGGTCAGGAGTTCGAGAAGAGCCTGGCTAACATGGTGAAACCCCGTCTCTACTAAAAATACAAAAAGTAGCCGGGCATGGTGGCACATGCCTGTAATCCCAACTACTCAGGAGACTGAAGCAGGAGAATCGCTTGAACCTGGGAGGCGGAGGTTGCAGTGAGCCGTGATCGCACTACTGCACTCCAGCCTGGGCAACAGAGCGAGACTGTCTTAGAAAAAAATAAAAAACAATAAATAAAAGAGAAAGAAGGAAATAACTGTGAGCTCATCTTCTGTCCTATTTTCATCATCATTCAAGAGTGTAATAGAGGAATAAAGATTTAATATGAATTACCTCCACAACAACAAAGCCTACTGTTATCTCTGCTAAGCATACAAGGAATTATTAAAAAAAAAACTTCAATAATTAATGAAATATTATCAAGTTATTACCACTGCCTCAATTTTAGAGGTGAGGAAACAGATCCACAAAAATTAAGTGAAGCCCATGTTTCCAATTCCCAAATCAATTCCCAAACCAGCCCATGCTGGCAGAAAGAATATTGGTTTGGGAACTGGAAACAGATCTCTCTACCTCTTCCTGCCCCTCAGGAAGGCCTAGGGCTATGCTAAGCATTTGGAGAGCCTCAAGGACACGGCCAGGATAACTTTTAGCCTTCTGACTGGCACTACACCATGGTGGCGTGGGTAACTGAAATACAGACACAAAAAGAGAAGACCTTCATCATGAGTTCATTCTTGGACATGATGAAGAAATGAGGTATTCTGTGAGAACCCCGACTGGAGGTACTGAATGTACAGTGAATATACTGACTTGAGAACTCAGAAGAACCTGCCTAAAGTGCCCAAACTAGACCTGCAGCCTCATCGAATCATATTGTAAATTCAAGTAGATATAACAAGCTTACTTCCTAAAGCCCAAGCCAAACTGGTAAAGCACAAGAAGATAATAAGGAATGTCTTTAAGAAAGAGAATCCTGGCCAGGCCCGGTGGCTCACACCTGGAATCTCAGCACTTTGGGAGGCAGATCACAAGGTCAAGAGCTTGAGAGCAGCCTGGCCAATATGGTGAAACCCCATCTCTATTAAAAAATACAAAAATTAGCCAGGCACGGTGGCAGGCGCCTGTAGTCCCAGCTACTCAGCAGGCTGAGGCAGGAGAATCACTTGAACCCGGGAGGCGGAGGTTGCAGTGAGCCGAGATTGCGCCACTGCACTCCAGCCTGGGCAACAGAGTGAGACTCCGTCTGAAAAAAAAAAAAAGAAAAAGAATCCTTCTCCTAATCACTCTGAGACAAGAAATATGTCTGCCTGTTCTACCACAAATTTCGGGTCATTATCTTCTAAATGAATCCCTAAATATAAAGAACAAGCAAGTAATTTAACAGAGCAACAAATAAAAATTATACAGGGAGACAGCACATGGTATACTACCTGGAGAGCATTACCTGTGACACTCAAGCTAGGTTGTGAGTACAAAGGAGATTTATTATTTAAATTGTATACATTTCATATGCTCTTTTAAGTGTTGGCGGTAGTTCCAATAAAAAAGTTAAAATCAAAGACTTAGTCAAAGTTTCCTACAACTCCAAATGACCTCCATCAAGTCTGATTATTCACTGCTAAAAGCGGCAAGCTCAAAGCATCCTTTTCTCACAAACACTATGCTCTCCTCTCCTCTAAATTCCTGCTCATATGACTGCACCTAGAATGGATATTTTCCTCTTCTCTGTCCATTTTCTAACCATCCTTCAGGTTCTAGCTCAAAGTCCACTTCCAACTAAAAGGTCTTCTTTGATAAAATCCAGCTTCCACAAATCTCTTTGTTAATGGCAATATTTCTTATGGTCTGAACTTCTCATGAAACTCATTTTCATATTGTTTTGATTTGCTACCTGAATTTACCGGTGCTTCTACACTAGTATAGAAGAGTACTGGATTTGGAACCAGAAAATGTGGATTCCAGTGCCCCAGCTAAAGATCTCTGACAAGATTCTTTTACCACTCTGAGCTTCAGTCTTTTCACCTATAGATTACCTCAAATCTGTAAGGACCAAATTGACACAAGAAATGTGAATTAAGGCCAGGCGCAGTGGCTCACACAGTAATCCTAACACTTTGGGAGGCCGAGGCGGGTGGATCACCTGAGGTCAGGAGTTTGAGACCACCCTGGCCAACATGGTGAAACCCTGTCTCTACTAAAAATACAAAAATTAGCCGGGCGTGGTGGTGAGCACCTGTAGTCCCAGCTGTTTGGGAGACTAAGGTGGGAGAATCATTTGAACCCGGGAGGCAGAGACTGCAGTGAGCCGAGATCGCACCACTGCACTCCAGCCTGGGCGACAGAGTGAGACTCCATCTCAAAAAAAAAAAAAAAAAAAAAGAAATGTGAATTAAGCACCATTCAAACCACACGTCAGTGCTCAGGAGATATTTATGGCTTTGGCTGTTTGGTGGATTTCTAATCTATACTATAGGGCCATAGAAGCCAGAAACTGATTCATATATAATAAGAGAGGGAATGAGATGTTTCATAAGTACACTTCTAGATAACTGAAGCTTATCTCTTTAAGTGCTACAATCATTTAGGGTTTGGGGTTTTTTTATCTCCATTTTGGGTGAAAACCTCTGTAGAATATAAATTATAAATTCCCTTCATAGACATAAGACACAAAACATCTTTTAACCTTTCAGTTATAATTAGGATCAGCATTATGAATTAAAATTACTCTAATGAAGTATATATAGTGACTCACTAAGCTGATATGCAAAGAGTTAATTATTGTGGTTTTCACATTATGCTTGTTTTTGCACTTCTCTTTCCACCCCCCCATCAAATTATTAACACGTATCTCTAATAACTCTATTCCACGTTTACTTGCTACACCTAATTCTTTTTTTCTTTTTTCTTTTTTTGAAACGGAGTCTTACTCTGTCACCCAGGCTGGAGTGCAGTGGCGCGATCTTGGCTCACTGCAACCTCCGCCTCCCGGGTTCAAGCAATTCTCCTGCCTCAGCCTCCTGAGAAGCTGGGATTACAGGCGTGCACCACCACACTCAGCTAATTTTTGTATTTTTAGTAGAGACGGGGTTTCACCATGTCGGTCAGGCTGGTCTTGAACTCCTGACCTCGTGATCCGCCCGCCTTGGCCTTCCAAAGTGCTGGGATTACAGGCGTGAGCCACTGTGCCCGGCCTATTTGCTACACCTAATTCTGAGAAACCAGGTAACACTAGGTCCGTTTTGCTGCATAAGTTCTGGATACAATTTGGTGATTTTGAACATAGCTATCAATCACTCAGCTTTTTCCAGGCTGAGTGGTGGATAGCCACATTCAAAATCACCAAAGTGGCTGGATAAATCAAAGTTCTTACTTTGATTTAAACCATACTTCTTTTGTAGATCATCTCATACTAGGCAGACCCTCTATACAGGAGCTCAAGATTCCTGAGGAACTCAAACTGCAAGCTCTATTGATGACACACTGGCACAGATCAATAATATTATCTTCACAATGGATAATAATCACCATGAAGCAATGCTGTGCCAGAAACTTGAATAAAGTATTTGTAATTTAAAGCCACCCCTGGGAGCAAACCACTCCTGGGAGCCATTCTTAAGTACAGTATCAAAACTTACCTGCAAGCCGGGAATGGTGGCTCACACCTGTAAACCCAGCACTTTGGGAGGCTGAGGTGGGTGGATCACTTGAGGTCAGGAGTTTGAGACCAGCCTGGCCATCATGGTGAAACCGCAACTCTACTAAAAATACAAAAATTAGCCAAGTGTGGTAGCATACGCCCGTAATCCCAGCTACTAGGGAGGCTGAAGCAGAAGAATTGCTTGAACCCATGGGGCAGAGGTTGCAGTGAGCTGAGATCGCGCCACTGTACTCCAGCCTGGGTGACAGAGCAAGACTCTGTCTCAAAAAAAATAAATTAATTAATTAGTTAAAAACTTACCTGAAATAAAATTAAACAGATTTCCAGATTTGCTGCTTTGCCATTAAAGATCTTTATGTACAGCACTCACACCTATAATCCTAGCACTTTGGGAGGCTGAAGCAGGCAGACCACTTGAGCCCAGGAGTTTCAGACCAGCCTGGGCAACATGGCAAAACTCCACCTCTACAAAAAAATTAGCTGGACATGGTGGCATGCAACTGTAGTCCCAACTACTTGGGAGGCTGAGGTGGGAAGATCACCTGAGCCTGAGTAGGTTGAGGGTGCAGTGAGCTGTAATCTAGCCACTGTACAACAGCCTGGATGACTGAGTGAGATACCACCTCAAAAAAAAAAAAACTTTATGTAACTGAGGTGATACAACCAACTAAACAACTGGTGCAGCTGTCTGTACTTTCATTAAAAAACACAGCTAACACAGCTCCATAAAATGGAGTGTGTATGAAGAGGAGTTTGACAATGGAACTTCCAGAAATCTGTGAAAATCTGATCAATGAACAAGCATTCTTAGTAATTTTGTGCAAACCATAAAGTCATGTTTCTTTCCTACCTACTATTAGTTCCAGTTTACAAAGACCTGCTTATAAAAAACAAATAACACAATAATAATTACATACAACATTTTCAAGAAGCATACCTCACTGAATTGCTGGAACAAAACAGATGACAAAAAGTCCTGAGGGTGTAAGTCAACAGGGGGCCCCGTCCAGTTGCTCTGAACAAAAAGTTGCAAACTGCTCACACCAAGTAGAAATATCAACCGTTGTCTGCATATAAGAATGGTTAAAGAAATAAATATGAACTACTATCATTTGTATAATCTCAAACACACTATTCCATTTCAGTTTTATTAAGAAAATAATATCTATCAACATTTATTGAGAATATCCTAGAGTATAACTAAAAAAAAAAATTTCTAAAACTTAAAACAATTTAGGTTAGCTAGGCACAGTGGCTCATGCCTGTAATTCCAGCACTTTGGAAGGCCACGGTAGGAGGATCGTTTGAACCCAGGAGTTCAAAACCAGCCTGAGAAACATAGTGAGACCCTGTCGCTACAAAAAATTTAAAAGTTAGCCAGCATGGTGGTACATCCCAGCTACTCAAGAGGCTGATGAATGAGGATTGCTTGCAGCCCAGGAGTTTGAGGCTGTAGTAAGCTTTGATCATAGCACTGTACTCCAGCCTGGATGACAAAGCAAGACCCTGTCTCTCTTAAAACAAAAAGAAATTAGGTCTACAATATCCAGTATTATAGCCATGAGCCACACATGGTCTAAATTTACATTAGTTAAAATTAATAAAATTTATAACTCAGTTCCTTAGTCATACTTTCCGTACTTCAAGTGCTCAATAGTTTAGTATGGCTAGTGGCTACCATCTGGGCAATGAAGATAGAGAGTACTTCTATCTCCACAGAAAATTATCTTGAACAGTGTTGATTTAGGTTCTGATCAGACATCTGTAAGTTTTTCTTGCATTCCCTTTAACAGCTCTGACATTGCAAGATGTATAGAAAACTGACTTTATACAAAAGAAAAGTGATGATATAAAGTTGTTGCTAATTGTTTACCAATCCCATATCACCAAATGCTAGAACAACAACAACAACAAAACGTAGACATTTTAGTGAAACCTCTATTTTTCAGTCTTGCTGTGATGTGAGACAGGGATAGGCAAACTTTTTCTAAAGGGACAGATATGAAATATTTTAGGCTTTGCATATCATGTTTGTTTTTTTCCAACCCTTTAAAAATGTAAAAACCATTAATTCTTAGCCACTTAGTTAGCCTGCCAGCCATAATGTGCCAAACCCTAAATTAGGATCTAAATAGGTACAGATTCAACTCTAGCAAATAACAGCCAGGGAATCCTGGAGTTTCATTCTGAAGAGAAAGTATTAGTAGTCACTTTTTTCCCCACAGCCCCTAGGCCCTTCCTTAAAAGGAAGAGTCTTTGAGAAAAAGAAAAAAAAAAATCAAACATACAAGCCTATGGTAGCAAAAATATAAAACTCTGGATGCAATGCAAATAAGCAGCATTAGAGAAAAAAGATAACAAAAGAGCTGGTTTGCAATCAGAAGTTTGGAAATTTGGAGAAAACAGCCTTAATAAATTGTCCTAATCAAAAAACAAAATCCATAAGGTGAACTGAGAATACACTTTAACTTTCAAATGTCTGAAAATGAGTCAACTGCAATGTCTCTTTTTAGCTTTATGTGACAAGACAGAAATCTGGTATATCAGTGAATAATGCATTTGTGTGAATGTGTTGTTTTAATGGGTGCCACAAGGCTAGTTGCTATGAGATTGCACACATATAAGAAAGCAATGAGAATCTGGCCGGGCGGAGTGACTCATGCCTATAATCCCCACACTTAGTGAGGCAGAGGTGAGGATTGCTTGAGCCCAGGAGTTTGAGACCAGCCTGAGCAACATATCAAGACACCATCTGTACAAAAAGGAACTAAAAAAAAAAAAAAAAAAGAATGACACCAAAGGAACATAACTACCAGTAAACTAAAAACATTAAATGGAGGCTGGGCGAAGTGGCTCATGTCTGTAATCCCGGCACTTTGGGAGGCCGAGGTGGGCAGATCACCTGAGGTCAGGAGTTCAAGACCAGCCTGGCCAACATGGTGAAACTCCATCTCTACTAAACATACAAAAAAAATTAGCCAGGTGTGGCGCAGGCCTGTAATCCCAGCTACATGGGAACCTGAGGGAAGAGAATCACTTGAACTTGGGAGGCGGAGGTTGCAGTGAGCCGAGATCACGCCTCTGCACTCCAGCCTGGGCAACAGAGTGATACTTCATCCAAAAAAAAAAAAAAAGAAAATGAATAATATTAATTTTCAAAATAAAATTAAAAGCCTGTAGTAGCATTCTCTTGCAAACTCCTTACGAATATGGGTTATGCTTTATTCATCTTCAGAACCTCCACATCTACTACAATAGTTTATTTGTTGAAGGACTAAATGAAGCTATTTCCTAGAAATAATGGTAAAATAAAATTGCATGCATTTATAAGATAATTAAAGCTTGACATGCTTGCCACAGATAGTAGACGAAAGATAGAGGTATCAAATTTGTAACAGTGAAATATAAGCCACTGAAAAGCTTAGGTTTCCCTGCTGTGTAACTATCTGCTATACTTAACTCTATAAAATTACACAAACTTTAATGGAAGAAGGTAAACCAAGGGCTTCGTTACAAAAACATTAAGTTCTCTGAGCTCTATAAAGATAATAATCTAAAACATAATAAATAGTTACAAATTAGCACTCAGCTATGCAGAAATAACAAGACTGAAAGTATGTTTTTTGTTTTTTGGTATTTTTTTTGAGACAGAGTCTCATTCTGTCGCCCGGCTAGAGTGCAATGGCAGGATATTGGCTCACTACAACCTCTACCTCCCAGGTTCAAGTGATTCTTCGGCCTCAGCCTCCCTAGCAGCTGGGATTACAGGCGCATGCCACCACGCCTGGTTAATTTTTGTATTTTTGTATAGACAGGGTTTCACCATGTTTGCCAGGCTGGTCTTAAACTCCTGACCTCATGTGATCCGCCCGCCTCGGCCTCCGAAAGTACTGGGACTACAGGCGTGAGGCACTGCACCCAGCCTGAAAGTATGTTTTTAAGTTAAAGGAAATAAGGTCTGAAGTTTTGCCGGTGGGTAAAGCCGACCAGACCTAAGCATTTGCAGTTAACACCAAAATATGTGCCAGTCTCATATATGAAACCATTTTATCCTGCACCACTTTACTTTTTCATTCTGGACGGACTTCTGGATAAGAGTTTTTACATAGATTACTTGGTACATCATGAGTCTTGAGTAAAATGTAAGGCAAGTTTTCTCAACTGCTAAAATCAGGGCCTTACCCTGTCAAGGTGCTATTAAATGTATTCGCTCTGTTCCTCTATGAAAATTTCAAATAAAATTATACCTTTCCGTTGTGTCCAAATCTGTTGAGTAATCCAGGAATGTTACTACCTGCTTCTCCAGGTAGCTATCAATCTTTTCTTCAGCGGTTGTTGTTGAACTAAAAATATTTTGAGTCATTGAATTTAAGAATATGGCTTCATAGTTCCCTTCCAGCAGCAATTGTAGGAAAGATCCACTCTCTGTAATATAAAAAATTAGTGCAGTAATCCAAAAAAATTATTTTTCATACCATAAAGGATAACACTATTAGGTAAAGCTACCATTTTCGTGTGCAAAAACAATCTATAGACTTAGAATGCTTACTGTATGTCAGTCACAAGGCACTCAGTAAATCTCCATCATTCTACAAACATTCTCTCTCCTAGAATTAGCAGCTCACTCATACTGACTATGAGCCCCAAAGTGGAAGTCAGCCCCAGAAATAATATTCCTCATTAATAGGTATTTAGTCTTTTGCTGGGAAATTCACAAAGATTCCTACTGACAACACAAAAGTTTCCTTAGTCAAGGTTCTAAAACTTTTCACAATCTGGCTCCTTCTACCTCCATTATTTTCTCTTCTTGAAAAGTCACTCCAAGAATGCTGGTTTACTCATTGTTTCCCTAATGTCCCATGCGTATTCCTGCCTCCACACTTTGCACTTGTGATTTCGCCGTTGAACTCTTCTCCACTTGTTAGTCTTACCCTTTAATCCAAAATCAGCTCAAGTCTAACTTCTAGGAAAGTTTTCCAGGCCACCAAACTTCAAACTTCCTGTCACTGGAAACACCTACTGTGTCACACAAGTGCCCACACACACACATACACACAGAGTACTTACACACTACACTGTTCATTATTACTCTTCTGGGTCCAGCCTAAATCCCACAACCAGATGTGCCAGTGCATGTGCCTTTTAACTCTTTATCTCTCTGGTAAATATTCATTGCTCACAAGAATTAATCTTTGCCGCCTAGGCCGGGCGCAGTGGCTCATGCCTCTAATCCCAGCACTTTGGGAGGCCGAGGTGGGTGGATCATGATGTCAGGAGATCGAGACCATCCTGGCTAACACAGTGAAACCCCATCTCTACTAAAAATACAAAAAAAAAATTAGCTGGGCGTGGTGGTGGGCACCTTTAGTCCCAGCGACTCGGGAGGCCGAGGCAGGAGAATGGCGTGAACCTGGGAGGTAAGCTTGCAGTGAGCCGAGATCGCACCACTGCACTCCAGCCTAGGTGACAGAGCGAGACTCTGTCTCAAAAAAATAAAAAAATAAATCTTTGCCGCCTAGGCCAAAAAAATAAATCTTTGCCGCCTAGGCCGTGCATGGTGGCTCATGGCTGTAATCCCAGCACTTTGGGAGGCCAAGGCGGGTGGATCACCTGAGGTCAGGAGTTCCAGACCAGCCTGACCAACATGATGAAAGCCATCTCTACTAAAAACACAAAATTAGCCAGGCATGGTGGTGCATGCCTGTAGTCCCAGCTACTTGGGAGGCTGAGGCAGGAGAATCGCTTGAACCGGGGAAGCGGAGGTTGCAGTGAGCTGAGATGGCACCACTGCACTCCAGCCAGAGCAACAAGAGGGAGACTCCATCTCAAAAAAAAAAACAACTTTGCTGCCTCATTTTAGCTCCTGTGCTTACCAACTGTGTGACCTTAAATAAATTACTTAACCAGACCCGGGCGCGGTGGCTCAGGCTTGTAATCCCAGCACTTTGGGAGGCTGAGGCAGGCGAATCATCTGAGGTCAAGAGTTCGAGACCAGCTAGGCCAACATGGTGAAACCTCAACTCTACTAAAAATACAAAATTAGCCGGGCGTGGTGACGCGCGCCTGTAATCCCAGCTACCCTGGAGGCTGAGGCAGGAGAATCACTTGAACCCTTGCACTCCAGCCTGGGCAAAAAGCAAAACTCTGTCTCAAAAAATTAATTAATTAATTAATTAATTAAAATAAAATAAAATTACTTAACCAAACTGTATTTACAGGTCTTCACCGCAAAGTGGGATTAAAAATGGAATCTACCTTAAGCATCTACTATAAGCATTAAATGACTGAGTACATGTTAAGGGCTTAGAAAAATAACTGACATTGCCATTGTTATTATTATTGAACCCGGGCGATAAGAAGTTCTGGGCAAAGAAAGCGAGGACCACGCCCACCATGCCAAAGACTCAACGACCCAAAGCCTCAAGGAATCAGCTAGATTGTGTTAGGGAAAAATGAAGGGAGGGATGAGAATCAGTCGCTGCCATCCCTTTTCCTCACAGTTCCCACGATAGCCTAAGGCCCTGGTAGGTGCGCCTCTCACCTGAACCGACGACCCCCTCCTGTTTCCATTGCTGCCGCTCAGCCTCAGTGGGGAATCCCCTCAGAATTGCCAGCTCCGGGGTCCACATCACCCCAGACACCGCTGCAGCCAAAACAGGCTCCCACGAGGGCCACACGGGAGTCAACAAGAGAAAGTGAAAAGAGGAGAGTCCAAAGGCGCTGAAATCTAGTGGCGACAGTTACCGTAAATACACCTGCGGCCCCAGAACTCCATGTGCGGATACTACCGCAAGGAGGCGGCCATAACAGCAGCGCGGGGCACCCTGGGAAAAACACGCACGCTCTCTGCTCTGTCTTCCGCCTAGGAGAAGAACCGGAGCTTGAGTAAGGAGCCTGTTGGGTGGTTATGCCCCACCCCGGGGCGGGCAATAGGCGGAGTTGAGGGCGCGGTCGCGCTCAGCCCCGCCCCTAATGGGACCGCTTCCAAGAACTGCGAACATGGAAGTGAGTGTGCCTCCCACCGAGGGCTAGGGTTCAAAAGCAACTCAAAACGGACGTCTTGGCCAAAGCGGTTTGATTAGAAGGGCTGGAGTTGTGACTCTTAAACCATTTTGGGTCAGAACGCTCTTGACAACCCGATGAAAACCACAGTCCTTCGCGCAGAGTGCAGGTGGGCCCTTGCTCTCAGCCTAAGGGTGCTCTCTCAGGGAATCACAGACCCTCTGACGTGGAGTCGGTGAAGCCCAGGTTGGAACCCCGTCAGCATAGCACGGGTCTTTCGGCGAATGAGCGTGTAAGGAAAGGATCTGGTTTTGACACTGCTCTACATGAATCATGGCCGGGTGGGAAATCTGCCCCTGCCGCTGGTGCAGGGAAGTTTTTGGAACACTGTCGGAACACTGTAGAAGAGTGATCCCAGGGGTGATCACAAAGAAATTGCAAGGGGACAAACCAGCCTCCGCTGGTACCTTATTTGCACTTCTTTGAATCTTCCTAGCAGCACTCCAAAGAAACAGCTAGAGGGCGGGCGCGGTAGCTCACGCCTATAATCTCAGCACTTTGGGAGAATGAAACGGGTGGATCACCTGAGGTCAGGAGTTCGAGACCAGCCTGGCCAACATGGTGAAACCCCGTCTCTACTAAAAATACAAAAATTAGCCGGACGTAGTGGCGCACCCTTGTAAACCCAGCTACTCGGGAGGGTGAGGTGGGAGAATTGCTTGAACCCGGGAGGCGGAGGTTTCAGTGAGCTGAGATGGTGCCACTGCACTCCAGCCTGGGCAATAGGAAAGAGGGAGGGAGGAAGGGAAGAAGGACGGAAGGGAGGGAGGGAGGGAAGGAAAACAGGACCATGGCTTTGACCCATTGGCTTGACACCTGTACTGAGATATGTCATGTAAGAGCCAGGAGAAAACTGCAGGGTAATTCTGACCACAAGAGCAAAAGCTCTCTGAAAAGAGGCTGACCCGGTACCCAGCTCCAAGGAAGAAGCTAAATAAATGTTAATTCACTTTCTTACTCAGTAAAGAGCCACTTCAGAATGTGAAGGGGGAGGAACTCAGCTCAGCTCATTTCAGCCACTGCCGGCAGATACCAAAGGAAGCCGGACCTGACTGTGATTGGAGAAGAGCGGATGCCCTAAAATGTCCTCCCACTGAGAAGTAATTAAAAACTATTTTTCAGGCTGGGCGCGGTGGCTCACGCCTGTAATCCCAGCACTTTGGAAGGCCGAGGCGGGCGGATCATGAGGTCAGGAGATCGAGACCATCCTGCCTAACACGGTGAAACCCTGTCTCTACTAAAAATATATTTTTTTTAAATTAGCCGGGCGTGGTGGCGGGCGCCTATAGTCCCAGGTGCTCAGGAGGCTGCCACAGGAGAATGGCCTGAACCCGGGAGGCGGAGGTTGCAGTGAGCCAAGATCGCGCCACTGCACTCCAGCCTGGGCAGCAGAGCGAGACTCCGTCTCAAAAAAACAAACAAACAAACAAAAAACCCACTATTTTTCTAGAAAATGATACTTGACCAGGTTGTCTGTTCATTTCCTTAAGTACAAAAGCCAGCACTGTCTAAACCAATTTGATAATTGTTAAAGATGAATGTCTGTAGAAACACACTGGCCACTCCGCCAAAGTTCCTCACCTGTATGTAGCACCCCATTAATCCACATAGTAAACTTGCAACTTTCAGTTAAATTCAAGGTTGGTTTGT
This sequence comes from Pongo pygmaeus, assembly GCF_028885625.2. Classification (NCBI taxonomy): domain Eukaryota; kingdom Metazoa; phylum Chordata; class Mammalia; order Primates; family Hominidae; genus Pongo; species Pongo pygmaeus. The sequence goes on from NC_072385.2 coordinate 101,285,936, forward strand.
TTTAAATGTGGTATGCTAGATGATGATGGTGACTGAAGTCTGCCTAATCTCCCTTCAAGCAAAGTGAATTCCAGTAATAAAGTAGGTGGGGAATATGGTCTCGATTAAAAATATGTACATAGTGAGTGGAAATTGAGCAGGCAATGAGATAACCTACTGTAGGATTCAGTATAGAATGCCTTGGCTGAGGAGTCTGTTGGGAACCTGTATGTCACTATCTAAAAGTCTTTTTTTCTTGGGCTGGCCAGATTTCTCCAAAAGACTCTTTAAATCTCCTACCTGCAAGGTGAGGCTCTGGCTGCCACAGTTCCAGGGCCCAGTGGAGATAGAAAGCCAGAAGTCTCCATATTCAAGACCAAGAATGAGGTAAGTGAGAGATACTTTTAACAGAATTTAGCACTATCCTTGGCTTATTTTATGCCTCTAATCCATGTTAATTTGTTTCCTTTCTCGTCTCTTATGTCAAATAGTTCCCAACCTATTACAAAATCTCATCTTCTCTAAACTAGTGATTCTAGCTAAATGTTTATAGTAACATTTGGTCTACAGTAAAAAATAAAAACAATTATAACACCTCTATTTTGGAATACTGTGTGACAAGGAAACAAGGTTTTGCATCTTTTCTTCCAAAAGGAGAAAAAATAGGAAGGAGGATGGCTGGAAATGTAAATTCAACAAGTATTGCAAGAGGCTAGGAGATTGGAGAAAATAATGGCGCCATGGGAGCATCAGAGGGGTCAAGGAGGACCAGATCAGTCTGACTGACTAGAAGGAAGCACAGGGCAAGGATTGGCTCACTCTCTGAGGGAAAGCGGTGGTCGCAGGGCCATTGTTCCGAGGGACACAGGGTTTGGAAAGAGCAGGGGACCAGCGGTGTCAGAAGAAGGAAGAATTGTTATGTCAGGAGAAGGCTTCTGGAGAATATTGGTCTTGGGAGACCAGATTTTAAGCTTCATACAACAATTTTATAAAAAGCATTATTCAGGTATAATTGGCATAAAGTGCACATATTTTAACTGTACAATTTGTTAGGTTTTAATATAGGTATGTACCCATGAACCACCGCCACAATCAAGACGGTGAACATATCCATCACTCCTCAAAGTTTCCTTGTTCCTCTTTATAATCCGGCCCTCTTGCCGTCCCCATCCCCTACACCCCAAGCAACCACTGATCTGCTGTCACTATTGATGAGTTTGCAATTTCTAGATTTATATAATGGAATCATACAGTATATACTTTTTTTCTGGCTTCTTTCACTTAGCATAATTATTTTGATATTCTTATATAGTATATATCAATGTTCATTTAAAAAATATAACTGAAGAGTATGTATTGTATGAATACATCACAACATGTTTATTCATCTGTGGAGGGATGTTGAAGCTGTTTCCGGTTTTTGGCTACTTCAAATAAAGCTGCCACAAACATTTGCAAACACTGTTAAAATTATTATTAAATGTGAGGTCTGTTAATGAATATGAAAGGAGATGGAAGGGTCATGAAATGCTATTCTCAATCCTGACTTCCTTATGCTTGAGCTAATGACAAATCCAGCCTCCCTTTCACCACTTAAAAAGACATGAGACAGAATTAGTTCAAACACATGGCTGGGTGTGGTGGCTCACTTCTGTAATCCCAGCACTTTGTGAGGTCAAGGTGGGTGGATCACCTGAGGTCAGAAGTTCGAGACCAGCCTGGCCAAGATGGTGAAACCCCGTCTCTAATAAAAAAAATTAGCTACACGTGATGGCACACGCCTGTAATCCCAGCTACTAGGGAGGCTGAGGTGGGAGGATTGCTTGAACCCGGGAGGTGGAGGTTGCATTGAGCCGAGATTGCACCACTGCACTCCAGCCTGGGCGACAAAGCAAGACCCAGCTGGGTGTGGTGGTGCACACCTATAATCCCAGCTACTCGGGAGGCTTAGGCATGAGAATCGCTTGAAGCAGGGAGGCAGGGGTTGCAGTGAGTTGAAATCATGCCACCGCACTCCAGCCTGGGCGACAGAGCCGAGACTCTGTCTCAGAAAAAAAGTTTTACGTCTTAAGTCCCATAGGTGCTAATAGATACTAACAGAAGAGGGGAACTATTGTTTGAGTATACTGAGGGCTGGGCATGGTGGCTCACACCTGTAATCCCAGCACTTCAGGAGGCCGAGATGGGCAGATCACGAGGTCAGGAGATGGAGACCATCCTGGCTAACATGGTGAAACCCCACCTCTATTAAAAATACAAAAAAGTAGCCGGGCGTGGTGGCGGGCACCTGTAGTCCCAGCTACTTGGAAGGCTGAGGCAGAAGAATGGCGTGAACCCGGGAGGTGGAGCTTGTAGTGAGCCGAGATCCCACCACTGCACTCCAGCCTAGGCGACAGAGCAAGACTGTCAAAAAAAAAAAGAAAAGAAAAGAAAAATAGAAGATGGGGTGAGGTGGGGGTCACCTGCTAGAAGCAAGGGCAGGCTGATTGAAGGGAGGGGTAGTCGGTATGCTTCCGTATCTCCACAGTGTGATGCTTTTTCCCTAGCAGTTGGCAAATTGAGACCAACTGATAATGAGATTATCAAGTACTAAACATAGGGTCTAGGACATAGATACCAAAAAATGTTAGCACTTATTAGCTAAGTATTAGGGGTTCCTCCTTTGAGGCAGACAAGGGTATAGTTTTCTCATTGTGAAATCAGAAGCCAGATGATTGAAGAGTATAAGCTTTTCCTAGAGCTGCATGAAGTCTTCTCAGGGATCTGTCCTTCCTTGGCTCACAATCCAAGGTGATCGCTTCGGCTCAGAGAATGAAATTGGTGATAACTGGAAGACTCCCAAAATACAATTGAAATGATGAATATTATTTACTTATTTCATTAGACTGACAGCTTCCTGGGGGTAGGGTTAGACTCTTATATGACATTTTATCCCAAGAATCCAGCACGTTGCAGAGCAGGTTACAAGTGCTCAGAACAAATTAAGGCACTATCTTTCCTTGGTAAAGAGGCATTTACAAATCACACCTAAGGGTAGGTGAGCTTCAGGCCTTTCTGAGCCCTCCCTTGCTAAACTCCTTTGGGAGATTAACTTTGCCCTTTGGGTCAAAGGAAGTATTTGCCTTGCTTCAGGAAGTAACTGCTACCTTTGGGGTATAGAGAAAACCAGGGGGAAGATTTTTTTTTTTTTTTAACCAAGACTACCATATGAGTGATTTGGGCTTGAAAAAATATTTTTTCTCATTTGTGAATTTATATCAAAAAATTCTGACAAAGTCTTATAAAAAGAGGAAAAAAAAAAAAAAACCCAACAGGACAAATATTTGAAAATTGGCCAGGCTTGGGAAATCTCATACTTATCTGGCAAGAAGGGCAATAACAAAAATAGCAGCTCCCAGAAACGGGGCACAGACAGGTTAAAGGAGCTCTAGCTGGTTCCTCTAAAGATGAGAAAAGCTCCAGAGCTGGAAGGCACTCTATGGCTGCATTTGCTGACTTTGCAGACAGCAAGGTGAAAAAGGGAAGGAATAAACCAAAGAACAAAACCTACAGAAAGGCTGGGGGAAAGCAACAGCAAGGAACAGAAGTGGTAGGAGTAAGAACGAGGGAAATGCATGTCTACCTTGTGACCCAGAGGAGTACAGGGAGGTGGGGAGGAGCAGTATCCTGGGGACCCCAGCAGGCAGAAGTGTCTAACCTGAGGCCGTAAGTCTCCCAGCGGCCCAGGGCAGCCTGCAGCTGACATGATTGGACTGGGTAATCCCTCCCTGGAAAAGTGAGACGTGAATAAAACTGAAAACAATTAAAATGGTGGTGGGCTGCAGTCTCTTCCTGCATAGGAAAACAGCTGGTGCAACCTGAAGAGGGACACACATGAAGGAAGCAATGGAAAGCAGACTTTTGGTGGAGCTCATGGGAGCACTACGAGATCACATCCAGGAACTAAGGGAGAAAGAAGGCCAGAGAATGCCTCTTCTATACAGGAAATGTATAGGCTCACAGGGTTCACGTCAGCCCCTTTAGAGCTTGAAGCATCAGGAGGCTAGAAGCTGAGACAAAGGAGGCTTGGATGGCTGCTAGAAACTGGGCAGAGTTTGAAGAGGAAAGAGAAAGCAGGATGGAGCTTCCTTTCAACATGGCTTGTGTCTTCCATCCACATGTGGACTCTGGCTTGTCACCACCATACCTGCCTCTGCAGGGTGTGAGATGGGAAGCAGCTCAAGCCTGTTGCAATTCAGTTGCAGCCAAGCCTATAACAATACCAAAAATCAATCTCAGTTAGAAAATATATAGCCTTTTTTTGTCTTTGCATAGGGAATAACTTCAAAAGAATAAAATACAATTAAAATCAGAAAGGAACAGATCAATAGATGACTTCACGATTTAAATTTTTTTTTTTTTTGAGACGGAGTCTCGCTCTGTCACAAGGCTGGAGTGCAGTGGCGCGATCTGGGCTCACTGCAACCTCTGCCTCCTGGGTTCAAGCAAATCTCCTGCCTCAGCCTCCCAAGTACCTGGGACTACAGGCGCCCGCCACCATGCCCAGCTAATTTTTGTGTTTTTAGTAGAGATGGGGTTTCACCATGTTGGCCAGGATGGTATCAATCTCTTGACCTCGTGATCCACCCGCCTCAGTCTCCCAAAGTGCTGGGATTACAGGAGTGAGCCATCGCACCCGGTCCCACAGTTTAAAACTTCTATGAGAAAAATTAAACAAAAATTAAAAGGCCATCTGGACAAATACATAGAAGTTTGACAAAAGCTAATATTCTACTATAAGTAGCTGATACATATTAAAAGACTCTAAGAAAATACACAAAATAGGGAAAAGGTATAAACTGATAACTGACAAAAGTAGAAATTCAAATGGGTAATATAAACAATGTTCAATGCAGATTAAAACATGTTTGATGATAATACAAATATCAGATCAAAAAATTATAATCTCCAATGCTGGCCAACGCATGGCAACACTAAATGATTTTCCAAGTGTGAATCAGTACCTCTCGGGAAAGCGGTCATTATATATCAAAACCTTTGACCTAGGAATTCTACTTCTAGGATTTATCATAAGAAAATAAAGATAAGACCATGCTCATCACAGCATTAGTTATAATCAGAAAAGCAGAGACAAAAGCAATTCCAAACTGTCCAATAGTAAGAGATGGGTTAAAAACATCCATTAATTTTCTTTTTAAGACAGGGTCTTGCTGTTGCCCACAGTGGAGTGCAGTCACGTGATCTAGGCTCACTACAGCCTCCATGTCCTGGGCTCAAGCAATCCTCCCACCTCAGCCTCCCGAGTAGCTGGGACCACAGGCATGTGCCACCATGCCCAGCTAATTTTGCTATTTTTTGTAGAGACGGGGTTTTGCCATGTTGCCCAGGCTGGTCTCAAACTCCTGAGTTCAAGCAATCATTCCGCCTCGGCCTCCCAAAGTGCTGGGATTACAGGTGTGGGCCATCATGCCCAGCCTACAGTACATTTTACATTTGTCTGACTTTGGAGATTTTTGTCTTAATGCTAGGAAAGTATTTAAGCAGTTTTACTTTTTGTTTTTTTACTTTTCATTAAGATAAAAACTTTATATAGTTAAAAGTTGCACAAATAGACCAATTCACTTTACTGATTTTCACATCTCTTCAAGTTCTCTGCATGTGCTCTTGGACCCAGGTCATTTATGTTAGGCTTTGCTCCATCCTTCCCCAAGGACTTCTCCCCTGGCTCCCCAGCCTGAAAACATGCTGAAGTTATTCTCGTAACAAAATGTATGTATTCCCAAAGTCCTGTCAATTGTCTCAATCTCCACAGTTTATGTGCCCTAGTTTATGACCTATTGCTTGGATGTGAGCAGGCTTTTAACTGATCTCCTCGCTTCCCAACAGCTTGCAGAATGATCTTCCTGAAACAGACTAATCAGGTTGCTTCCTTAGAGCTACTTGTGAGCTCTCCTTCACCTACAGGAAGTCAAAGCTCCTTAACAGGGCAAGCAAAGGCCTGGGATGAACTGACCCCTCCTCTCTTTCCAAAACCACTGCCTCCCATCCCATTTGACTACCCTCACTTTGCCTGTTAAAAATCCAGTAACATCTAATATGGTGCCATCAACCTGAGCTCTCCTTTTGCTCTCCTGTGTCTGGATTATCTTGTTTCTGCCTAACTTCTTTATCCTCATCCTTCAAGAATCAGTCTGCACTTAGGAAGCTTTTCCAGACCATTATCACCTCAGTGCCCACCCAACGTTTTGCCTGAGATAAGGATTCTCCTCTGTGCTCCCAATATTACCCTGTAAATAACTCTACCAGAGAACTTACCAGATGGCACTGACATGTTTTCATGTCTGTCATTCACTCCTCAAGTGCAGGAACTTGCAACTAGTAAAAAATGAGTGCTCAAATGTTTGTTGACATAAAGTCTGGATCTCAAATGGAATGTTTTAATGTAATTGGTTCCAATTTAGGTATCTGGACTTTGGTTTTTAAAAAATATGAACTGGACCTTACAGTACTGGTATTGTTACTTTCATTTTACATGGAAGACAAACAATACATTTGATATAGCTTTTATCATCCAGCACTCACAGTCCAAAAACAAACAAAAACAACAAAAAATAGCCTAAAGGATTAATGACTGTCCTTTATTATTGCTGATAATTTTATACTTAGATTTTAGCTGGCATGTCTGTGGGTGACATAATTTTTTTCTTCTTGTAAACTGCCACTATTTTGTCATTCTCGGTGTAGCTCACTACCCACCAGACCTAACACTATGTGTTTTAGAATCTTTGATTTCGTGTCCAAATACTATTCGTTTCTCCTTCTTCCATGCTGAAGGATCTTTATACTTTGTACAGAAGAGAGTATTATTTCCCCAAGATCCCCTTTTTCATCAGAGAGCAATTCGCCTTTCAGAATACAGCTTCCCCTGGTCAGCTCCAGATTCAGGCGTCAGCTCCAGTTCCTGCCTCAGCCTCCTGAGTAGCTGGGATTACAGGCACCTACCACTATGCCTGGCTAATTTTTGTATTTTTATAGAGACATGATTTCATCACATTGGCCAGGCTTGTCTCGAACTCCTGACCTCAGGAGATCCGCCTGCCTCGGCCTCCCAAAGTGCTGGGATTACAGGCGTGAGCCACTGCGCACAGCCGCCACTTTTATAAAAATACTGTCAAAGAATCACCTTAGCTTTTCCCCTGCGGCAACTGGTCTTGGAAAAACATGCTTTGTTTTCCCATGCTTAAGTCTTGAAAGTGTTCAATTCTTTATAGAAATAGCATTTCACACCATGGCAAAGGGGTTTAGAAACAAGACATACTAATTCACCTAAGTCTTTATTTATTTGGCTCTAGGAAGAATTTGCATGAAAATGAGCCTGTATGGCAGGTACAGAATGTACTGTAACAGCACCAGAGAGGTACATCCTCTCTCCTCTACAGAGCCTCAATGTTTAATACATACATGTGACTTTAGTCATAAAACCACATAGTCCAGGAAAAAAGGAGCCCTTTAGGAAAAAAAAATCAGTTTAGAATGACTTTCAAATTGACCATTCCTTTTCAAATACTTAAATTCAAATAACAGATACATTCAGAGGCCCAAATGTTGGCATAGAATAAAATCATGTTCATTTATTTTTTTCTGCATCTTAGAATTAGAAGGCATAAAATTAAATATGTTGAATGTAATAAATTCATCCATACAAGTGCAAGTCTCCAGATATAATGCATTTTATGGCAGATTTATTATTTAAAAAATGTACCAGTAAATCAAAAAAGAGGGAGTATGTCCATTTAACTTTTATTGAAGTGTATGTAGGAGGTCTTCAGAAATCAAATGTGAGCATGAAGATATGGCCAAACATAAAATCTATCAAATTCAGTGAAAAGTTGCTGACTTTAAATAGTAGTTGTAAGAATGACCAATATATATTCTTTGTTAACAACCCCTCACTCTACAGTAAAAAAAAAAATAAAATAAACATTCAGTAAACATTCTTTCCTAAGGTAGTTTCCCTTATATAGCAGTGATTTATCCATTTCTTTGTATACACAAATTTGTTGAACATACCAATCAGTGGTTCTCACAATTGAAAAATAAAAGCACAAAAAAGTTTACACTCCTGTACAGGTAAATAAAAGATCACCTTGAATTAAACTGGATCTCCTTAAGGGCATAGTATAGTTTCAGTTTCATTACCTATTACATAATTAGTTTCTTACATACAAATATTGACATATTTGGCTTGTGCTTCGAAGCCTTTGTGTCTATGAAGTCCACATCAATGAAGCTCATAACTGGAAGTCACTGGGGAGTTCTTTGCTGCTGCTGGGTTTAACCTGATCATGCATTAGAGTCTCCTCAGCAACTGCTGTGGCTCTGCACACCTCTGGGGCATCATCAGTGTCAGGATCCAAGCCTTCAGGGCAGGGAAGTTTTAGCAACTCTTCACGGAGCTGAGCAGTGTGACGCTATGCAGGAGAAAAGGACTAATGTTAGAACTGTAAACCCTCTAGCACAACATCATTTGAGGCAGGAACTGAATTTTAACAAAGCCCAAAGCATTAAGCCTACAAATATTTACTGAGCCCCTCCTTGTGCAAGCTACTGTTACAGGCACTTGATATAGTAGGTAGTAAGCAAAACTGACAAGAATCCTTAACCTCAAAGTAACCGATGTTGCTGAAAAGACCTCAGTAACCTACCAGTAGATCCTACCCATGCTCCCAAGCTGTCACAGAAACAGCATTACTGACAACTTAAAGGACATTATTAGATACATATACTCTTTTTTTATTTGAGACGGAGTCTCGCTCTGTTGCCCAGGCTGGAGTGCACTGGTGTGATCTCAGCTCATTGCAACCTCTGCCTTCTGGGTTCAAGTGATTCTTCTGCATCAGCCTTCCGAGTAGCTGGGACTACAGGCGTGCGCCACCACAACCAGCTAATTTTTTGTATTTTTAGAAGAGATGGGATTTCACTATGTTGGCCAGGTTGGTCTCAATCTCTTGACCTTGTCATCCAGCTGCCCCGGCCTCCCAAAGTGCTGGGATTACAGGCGTGAGCCAATGCACCCAGCCTACATACATATATTCTTTTATTTTGTTTTAAGATAGCTTTGCTTTGTCATCCAGGCTGGAGAGCAGCAGCACAATCACAGCTCATGCAGCCTCAACCTCCTGGGCTTAAGCAATCCTCCCACCTCAGCCTCTCAAGTAGTTGGGACTACAGGAATGAAGCACCATGCCTAGCTAATTTTTTACACAGATGGGGTTTCGCCATTTTGCCCAAGCTGGTCTCAAACTCCTGGTCTCAAGTGATCCACCTGCCTTGGCCTCCCAAAGAGCTGGGATTGCAGGTGTTATCCACTGTGCCCAGCCTATACACTCTTTCAAATTAAACACCGTAATCCCTTGATTTGTCACATATGCTGACTCTGGCTTAATGTTTTTGAGAGAAAGACAAGTCCATAAATTAAAATAAATCCACTGATACTTTAGCAAATGAAAAAATATTTATCAGGTAGTAGGCCGTATGTAAAATGTCTGCAAATGTTCACACTAATTTTCCCACTTAATGCTCAGAATAAACCTTAGAAATAATTGTATCATTAGAATTTTTTTTTTTTTTTTGAGACAAGGTCTCACTGTGTCACCCAGGCTAGAGTGCAGAGGCACAATCTCAGCTCACTGCAAACTCCACCTCCCAGACGCAAGCAATTCTCATGCCTCAGCCTCCCGAGCAACTGCTATTACAGGCATGCACCGCCATGCCCAGCTAATTTTTTTTGTTTTTGGTAGAGACAGGGTTTTGCCTTCTTGGCCAGGCTGGTCTCGAACTCCTAATCTCAAGCAATCCACCTGCCTCGGACTCCCAAAGTGCTGGGATTACAGGTATGAACCACTGCACCCAGCCTATCATTAGAACTTTTTAAAAAATTAAGTTAAAAAGAAGATCTATAGAGATTAAATAAACTTTGTTCTACATTGCAATTTACGTAAGGATATAGGCATGTTAATTGGGAGTAGCTGGTTGTCTACACATGCAAAGATTTGGTTCATAATTTTCTGGTGAGAGACAAATGACCTTAAATAATCACACCAAAGGCTTTTAAAATTGTGTCGGCCGGGCCTGATGGCTCACACCTGTAATCCCAGCGCTTTCAGAGGCCATGGCGGGCAGATCACGAGGTCAAAAGATCGAGACCATCCTGGCCAACATGGTGAAACCCCGTCTCTACAAAAAATACAAAAATTAGCTGGGTGTGGTGGTGTGCGCCTGTAGTCCCAGGTACTTGGGAGGCTGAGGCGGGAGCATCGCTTGAACCAGGGAGGCAGAGGTTGCAGTGAGCCGAGATCACACCACTGCACTCTACCCTGGCAACAGAGCGACACTCCATCTCAAAAATAAAATAAGATAAAATAAGATAAAATAAAATAAAATAAAAATTAAATTAAATTAAATAAAAAATAAAAATAGTGTCAACAGCTGACTGAAAATTAGCTAAACAACATTTATTTATAGAACAATTTTTATGTATGAGGCACTGTGTTAAATACCAACAACATAAAGGCAATAAGCAGAATGAGGATAAAATCTTTAAGCTTATGGAGTCTAAAATTCTGGCTGAAATCATAAGACACATAAATAGGAAAAAACAACTCTACCTTGCAGCTATTTGCAAAGTTTCAAAGCACATTTACATGCCGGTAAGTGAAAATTTCCCTAGCCTTGATTTTCCTTCCACTGTGGACAACAGGTGAAAAACACTAACCAGGGAAAGAGAAAGAAAAATCTGGCAATCATGAGGATCCAGTTAAGGTTGGGGATTGATCTAGTTTGGATATTTGTCCCTGCCCAAATCTCACGTTGAAATGTAATCCCCGTGTTGGAGGTAAGAGAAATGGGGATCATGGGGACAGTTTCCTCATGGATTGGTGCTGTCCTGAGATAGTGAGTGAATTATCACGAGATCTGGTTGTTGTAAAGTGTGGCACCTCCCATGCCCCTACTCCTTCTTGATTCCGCTTCATCTTCCACCATGAGTATAAGGTCCTTGAGGCCTCTACAGAAGCAGAGTAAATGCCAGCTCCATGCTTCCTGTACAGCCTACAGAACCATGGGCCCATTGAATGTCTTTTTGTTATAAATTACCCAGTCTCAAGGATTTCTTTATAGCAAAGAAAGAACAGTCTAATACAGGGATACTATGATTTTATTGTGGAGTCAAGCTAAACAACTACATACTTTTCATTTATTTTTTAAGACAGAATTTTGCACTCTTGTTGCCCAGGCTGGAGAGCAATGGCGCAATCTCAGCTCACTGCAACCGCCACCTCCCTGGTTCAGGTGATTTTCCTGCCTCAGCCTCCCCAGCAGCTGGGACTACAGGCATGAGCCACTATACTTGACTAATTTTTGTATTTTTTTTTTTTTAATGGAGTTGGGGTTTCACCATGTTGGCCAGGCTGGTCTTGAACTCCTGACCACAAGTGATCTGCCCGCCTTGGCCTCCCAAAGTGTTGGGATTATAGGCGTGAGTCACTGCTCCTGGCCAATTGTGTATTTTTCTTGTGTAGCACTCAACAGCAAATGTACAATTAAAATGATATAAATTTGGATTAATTCAGAGATGGAAAATTCCAGGTGACAGTGACACAGGAGAAATAAAGGAATATGGATATAAGCAAGACACTGAATGAAAAGAAGCTGGACTTGAGCCAGTTTTGTGTCAGTGAAAAACATATCTAAAGACATATTTGGGGAAGATCAGCCTGGTAATGCACTAAAGAAGGAACTGAAAGGGAGAGAACCTGGTACAAGGAAGCTGGACAAACAGACAAAGCTGTGGGAACTCAACAGAAATCATGGGTTGGGGAGAGGACAGTCCCCTCATGAAGCAACACTGACAGGACCTAGTACTGACCAGGGATGCTGGATGAAGGATGAGATACATAACACTTGAAGATTCTAAGACAGAGAAAAATGGTTTAAAATCAAGTAAAATTAAGTAAATAGAAAACTAGAAAACTTGATTTGAGGAAAATCTCCTTTAAGGAGATGATGACAGGGCATCTATGTAAAAAATGTCAGTAATACAACTCAAGAGAAAGCTAACAGCTGACAACAGTTTGAAGTGTCACTTTTAGAGAGTAAATGGCCAAAGTCAGGGTTACAGATACAATGAAGGAAAAACAGAAAGACAGAAAAAAATAGTTCTGAAGGCCAAAAAGTAAGCCTTCAGGTAAACAATCGCTCAGGAAAAGAGAAAAAGGAAAACACACTGAAAGAATTAAGTGTAAGCAGAAAAGCCAAGATAGTCTACAGATGAAAAGTATAGTACAAAAGACAAACATTAGACAAATGTTATGAGTGTTTTAACAGGTAGGCGCAGAGAGTTAGAAATGCTTATACTGAAATGATCTAATAGTCTATCAGTCGGGCGGGGTGCGGTGGCTCACTTGAGGTCAGGAGTTCAAGACCAGCCTGGAGTTCGAGACCAGCCTGGCCAACATGGTGAAACCCCGTCTCTACTAAAAATGCAAAAATTAGCTGGGCATGATGGCAGGCGACTGTAATCCTAGCTACTCAGGAGGCTGAGACAAGAGAATAGCTTGAACCCAGGAGGTGAAGGTTGCAGTGAGCCGAGATCAAGCCACTGCACTCCAGGCTGAGCAACAGAGCAAGATTACATCTAAAAAAAATAAATAAATAAAATAAATAAATAAATAATGAAAATAAAAATACAAAAATTAGCCGGGTCTGGTGGTGCATGCCTGTAATCCCAGCTACTCAGGAGGCTGAGGCAGATGACTCGCTTGAACAAGGGAGGCGGAAGATGCAGTGAGCCAAGATCACGCCTGAGTGGCAAAGAGAGACAGTGTCTCAAAAACAAACAAACAAACAAACAAACCAGTCAAGGCAGGGTTCCATGAAGTGAAATTTAAGCTGAAATATAAATGGAGGTGAGCAAGCAGAAGAGCTGAAAAGTAGAGGAAAATGGAAACCATGTGTAAAGGCCTGGAGGAGGGAGAGCAGATGAAGTGAATGGAGTAGTGAGCCAGGGTCACTGGCTTTGAGAACTGGAGAGATGGTAACTTTGGTAAAATAGAAGTCAAACTGCATAAGGTTGATCAGTGAGACAAAGGTTAAAAAATGGAGGCAAGAAGTGTCAACTGCTATAGTCTGACGGTGAAAGAAGACAATCTGTTTCATAATAATAGGGGCAAAATAGAACTAGCTTAGGAAAATTTTCTGCAAGTGTTTTTCTCTCTTTTTCAAAACATTTTTATAATGAAAAAATTCAAACATATGCAGAAGTGGGCAGAAGAGTACAATGAAGTCCCATGAATCTATCACACAGCTTCAACCATTATCAACTCATGGCCCATCTTCTTTCATCTATATTCCCACACTTTCCCCTTGTCATTTTATTTTGAAGTAAATCCCAGACATCATACGCTTTGTCATTCACAAATATTTCTGTACATGTCCTGAAAAGACAGGGATCTTTTTAAAAATCACACCTAAAAAACTAACAAATCCTTATCATCAACTAGTTGTTTGAAGGGAAGACAGCTTTAAAGTTAGAAGATAACAAGCCAGTAGAAATGGAAAAACCTGAAGATAGAGAAAGGGAGGATACTGGTGGAGGATGAAATGAGTAAAGACATTCAGATGCAGGAAAAAAGGAAGGCTGTTACAAAGAAAGATCTCTGTGAGTAGACACAAAATCTTCCAAATCAGTCACATTTCACACTTCCATTCTATGAACGTCCAAACTGAAAACAACTGCTTGTCTCCCCTAACACAGCCACTGCCACCATCAGCTGAGGGAGAATCTGTAACTCACATCTCCCTCATCACTCCAAGTAATAAAATTCTGGAAGGCAGGAGGCCTACGGAAAGACTAAGGGAATAAAAGAAGTCCTTCAAGTCTGGCATGGTTGCTCATGCCTATAATCCCAGTGATTTGGGTGGCTGAGGTGGAAGGATCACTTGAGCCTAGCCTAGGAAACAGGGTGAGACCCCATCTCTACAAAACTGAAAATAAAAAAATTTAGCTGGGCACTGTGGCAGCTACCTGTAGTCTTAGCTACATGGGAAGCTTGAGGTGGGACGACTGCTTGAGCCCAGGAGTTCAAGGTTACAGAGAGTCATGATGCCACCACTGCACTCTAGGCTGGGACAACAGAGTGAAATCCAGTCTCAAAAGAAAAAAAGAAAAAGGAAAAGGCATTCATGGAGCACATCTTGTCATCATTATCTTCAAGGAACTTTACAAAACTCTGTTGACTCAGTCCTTGGACCCACTTTTTATTTTAGGAACTGTCAATCTACTACCAAAAAACAAAATATACTTTTCTATAGACTTCTGAGTAACAATTTATTCCTCTGAACTGAAAATACATGTTATGTTTCTTTAATTCGGTCCCTCCTGTTATCTTCTGGTAGGCATGGTTCTGTCAATAATTACACAACTCTTAAAGCAACAAGGCTCCTGTTAGAAAGGCTTACTCACCTTGAGAGCTGCTGCATGGTGAGACATAGTCCTGCCTACCCGCTTATCACTGCTGTACTGCTGGATATCCGCAATCCACTCCTCACATTGGGCCATTATCTCAACTCTTTTCAAGTAAAAATGTTTGTGTATTACCTTGAGAAAAAGTAAACAGGAGAACAAGCAGTGTTTACAGTCAAATTTAAAAGACACAGTAAATGACATTACAAAGAAGTAAAATGTATTATAAATACATTTAAATAATTTATACTATAAATACATTTAAATTATTATATAGAATATTATTACAAATACATTTAAAGAAATAAATATACAGACATTGCCATGTTTTTCTATCCGTAAAACTCAATTTGGGAGGCTGAGGCAGGAGAATGGCGTGAACCCGGGAGGCGGAGCTTGCAGTGCCAAGGTCGTGCCACTGCACTCCAGCCTGGGCGACAGAGCGAGACTCCATCTCAAAAAAAAAAAAAAAAAAAAAAAAAAAAAGGCAATTTAATCAACTCTACAATATTAGCAGGGAAAAATCAAGCTCATGATTTGATATGACGTGTTGAAATACATATATATGAAATTTATGGCCCGGTGTGGTGGCTCATGCCTGTAATCCCAGCATTTTGGGAGGTTGAGGCAGGCGAATCACAAGGTCAGGAGTTCAAGACCAGCCTGGCCAATATGGTGAAACTAAAAATACAAAAATTAGCCGGGCATGGTGGCAGGCACCTATAGTGCCAGCTACTTGGTAGGCTGAGGCAGGAGAATTGCTTGAACCCAGGAGGCAGAGGTTGCAGTGAACTGAGATCCCGCCAATGCACTCCAGCCTGGGCGACAGAGCAAGACTCCATCAAAAAGAAAAGAAAAGAAGAGAGAAGGGGAGGGGAGGGGAAAAAAGAGAAAAGAAATTTATAGCAGAAAAGAGTGTACAATTGTGGTCAGACACTTGGAAAATTAATCCTGTCCAGAGACCACAAGACACATATGATACAATATATTCAGAAGGCAAATGCTAATAAATAAGTAACCAGGAGAAAAGATTTAAAAAGTATTGACAACAGAGAAATTTCTGCCTTTAAAAGATAACTCAAAGAACACCTAGATAAGTATATTCTAAATGCCAAAGGCATTCACACAGAAATCCCCAGAAATGGATCCTCCAGAAATGGCACTATTCTTACTTGCTTAATTTTATTCTTACTTGCTTAATTTTATCTTCTGTTTCATTTATAGATAGGATTTTATTTTAGGAAGTTAAATTTCCTTATTATTACTGTGGTTTACATTTGCGATTTTTAAATTCTATCTTTGAAAAACTGAGTAAAATTTCTACCAACATATAGTAGTAAGAGTCTATTTCTGACAAATTTAAATTAGAAAACAATTATCAATTTGGAAACATTGCTCTGTATTCTGGTTGAGCATTGCCCAGGGAGCATGTCTGCCCTAAAGAACAGACAATCAAACCTACAAAGGGAAAATCACTAGAAAGCTCTGGGAATGAATGTCAAACAGCAATACGATCCCACCACATTTAATAGTTATTGGGTTTGAAGCCTCTGGGATACAGAAGTAATATGACACAGCTTTAAATGAAGAACAATGATAACAACAGAATCAGATGGGAGGTGAGTGTACCAGAAAAATATATTTTAAAGAACAACAATAAACAAAAGCAAAAAGCCCAGGGCATTCAGAGTAGCGAGTGGCATTTGATTAGGAAAACTGGGAAAGCACACATGGCCAAGGAGTGGCCCCTTTAATGCAAGATAGGTTCTAAAGAATGAGAAAGGTGATTGTCTCAAATTATACATATTTGCTTTTTGTAAAAGTCATCCCCTTCTCTGAGTTCCCTGTGTTTATCCTTCCTGAAAAAAATGATATGCATAAAACAAATTACTTTTTTTTTTTTTGAGACAGAGTCTCACCGTGCTGCCCAGGCTGGAGTGCCATGGCGCGATCTTTGCAAAAGTAAAGTATCCAACTTTGTCATTCAAAGGACACTGGAATATAAATTTACTCAGTAACAGCAAAAGCCAAAGAAAAAGAAATATTCATCAGTGCTATCTGATGGAGGTGGCTTCACAGTATTCATGCAGAACATCTGCATAGTTATATTAAAGATCAATTTTATATCAGGTAAATATACCATTTTTTCCTCTAAAATGTTAACTTTCCAGCACAATTTAAGAAATTAATGATCAAGTGAAACAATTTTAAGAAAGAAAAATGTTTCTGGACACAATCACAGCAAGTTGTGATGCTAACGTCATTTGGTATAGCAGGTGAAAAGTATAATTATTTAGGCATACTATGGAGAGACAACTAATCACAGGCAAAGAGCTACACACACACACACACACACACACAGCCACAGCCACATTTCAGGATGACGTGAAAAAAACCACTTCAGTGTATTAACACAAGTTTTGGAAACTCATATCATCCAATTTTTTTCCTAAAGAAAAGGAAACATGGCCAGGCGCAGTGGCTCACACCTGTAATTCCAACACTCTGGAAGGCCGAGGCGGGCGGATCACCTGAGGTCAGGCATTCAAGACCAGCCTGGCCAACATGGTGAAAACTGGTCTCTACTAAAAAATACAAAAAAATTAGCCAGTTGTGGTGGTATGCGCATACAGTCCCAGCTACTCGGGAGGCTGAGGCACCAGAATCACTTGAACCGGGGAGGCGGAGGGTGCAGTAAGCTGAGATTCCACCACTGTATTCCAGCATGGGCAACAGAGCCAAGTCCTGTCTCAAAAAAATAAAAAAAAGAAATGGCATTCTCCTTATATATACACATTAGAATAAGGGCAAAATTTCCATTTGCAAGACAAATTTAGAAACCATCTTCAATAAAAAACAATTCTATGAGAAATATTTCAGAAACATATTTAGAGAGTTTGCTAGCAGAATGGTAACTAATAAAAATAAAGAACAGGCCAGGGGCGGTGGCTCACGCTTGTAGTCCCAGCACTTTGGGAGGCCAAGGCAGGTGGATCACCTGAGGTCAGGAGTTCGAGACCAGCCTGGCCAACATGGTGAAACCCCGTCTCTACTAAAAATACAAAAAAATTAGCCAGGCGTGGTGCCACATGCCTGTAATCCCAGCTACTTGGGAGGCTGAGGCAGGAGAATCGCTTGAACTTGGGAGGTGGAGGTTGCAGCGAGCCAAGATCATGCCATTGCACTACAGCCTGGGCAATGAGAACAAAACGGGATGGGACAGGAGGAAAGGAAAGGAGAGCGGAGGGAGAGGAGAGGAAAAGGAAAGGAAAAAAACTTCTCAAAAATTTAGTCAGATGTCTTTTAGAATATAGATGGTTTTATACTTCATCTGTACTATCTACTACCATTTTTTTTTTTTTTTTCTGAGACTCTGTCACCTAGGCTGGAGTGCAGTGATGTGAACACAGCTTACTGCAGCCTCAAACTCGTGGGCTCAGGCAAACCTCCTGCCTTAGCCCACTGAGTATCTAAGACTACAGGTGTCACCATGCCCAGCTAAATTTTTAAACTTTTTGCAGAGATGGGGTCTTGCTATATTGTCCAGACTTATTAATGATCTTTGGGATTAACTGTAAAACCTACAGTTTCATATACTAGATACATATAAAGGCAAATATAATACTAATAAAGTATATTGTAAAATGTCTTTTTTTTTTTTTTTTGAGATGGAGTCTTGCTCTGCTGTCACCCAGGCTGGAGTGCAGTGGTGCAATCTCAGCGCTCTGCAACTTCCGCCTCCCAGGTTCAACCTCACGTTCCAAGTAGCTGAGATTACAGGCACCTGCCACCACGCCTGGCTAATTTATCTTTTTCTGTTTTTAAGTAGAAATGGGATTTCGCCATATTGGCCAGGCTGGTCTCAAACTCCTGATCTCAAGTGATCCACCTGCCTTGACCTCCCAAAGTGCTCAGATTACAGGCATGAGCCACCGTGCCCAGCCTATATTGTAAAATGTCTTTAACAAAGTATTTCACTAATTTTATTGAACATACCTCTTTAAAACATGGTGAAGGGTTTCTGATTTGTTCTAGCATTGCCCACTTAACTGTTGCTTGTCGAATGTTTCCATCATATTCTCGAGAACTCTGTGTGCCACTGGGAGTGCCTCTAGACCGTTCGTATCCTGGTTCATTAAAATAAGGCTCAGCTACTAATATAAGGGACTGGACAGACACCAACACCTAAAGAATAAAGGAAAAGAACAGCTATGATGGGACATTTTTACTGTGGGTTAACTGATATCCTGCTTTATCCACAAAGACTCTTCTTTAATATGTGTTTCCACAAATTTCTATCACAATAAAATCAACGTTTATGATTATAACATTGAAATATTTCATTATAAAAGCAAAATAAAATTAGGCACGATAGAGCCATAAGTAATACTTACACATCTGTTTTTACTCTTGAATTCTTGAATAATAATAGATATGAAGAATCTATTTCCAAAAAATGCTAAAAAAATTTTGTTTGTAAACAACTCATAACAACATTCTGCTCAAACTGTTCTTAAGGAGCATAAAGCTAGCCATGTACTCTTTTTTTTTTTTTTTTTAATAAGACTGAGTTTCACTCTTGTCACCCAGGCTGGAGTACAATGGCATGATCTTGGCTTCCTGCAACCTCCGCCTCCCAGATTCAAGCGATTCTCCTGTCTCAGCCTCCTGAGTAGCTGGGATTACAGATGCCTGCCACCACACCCGACTAGTTTTTGTATTTTTAGTAGAGACGGGGTTTCATTATGTTGGCCAGGCTGGTTTTGAACTCCTGACTTCAGGTGATCTGCCTGCCTCGGCCTCCCAAGGTGCTGGGATTACAGGTGTCAGCCACCGTGCCCGGCCTAGCCATGCACTCTTAACAATACTCACTTATAAAAAAACTATGCTTGAGACCATTTTAAATTTTTATTCCAAGGACAATTAACTGCTACAGTATCACAAAAACCTTATTAGAAATTCTTATTTATTTCTTTGAGACGGAGTCTTGCTCTGTTGCCCAGGCTGCAGTGCAATGGTACGATCTTGGTTCACTGCAACCTCCGTCTCCTGGGTCCAAGTGATTCTCCTTCCTCAGCCTCTCAAGTAGCTGGGACTATAGGCTTGCGTCACCAAGCCCGACTAACTTTTTTTTGAATTTTTAGTAGAGATGGGATTTTGCCATGTTGGCCAGGCTGGTCTCGAACTTCTGACCTCAGGTGATCCGCCCACCTTGGCCTCCCAAAGTGCTGAGATTACAGGTCTGAGCCATCATACCCGGCCAGAAATTCTGATCGACAAGATTGTCTTATGGTTCTAAGACCACTTCCAAACCACCACTTATTTACCAGAAGGCTTGTCCCAGATGTAACATATATTAAGAGAGGTGATTTCTAGCGAATACAGTATTTCCAGTTAATATATCTATAGAAGTCAATAAAGTAACATCTTTGAAAGCAGGAAAACATCAGATATTATCTACCCAATTCATAAATGAAAAAGAACAGCAATTACACTTTTGTTAGGCGCAACGATTAAACAGTCCCATGGATATGCATCTTATAAGTCAAAGTTAAAGAGAACTTTAAAAATGAGTACTTGAAAGTAACATATTTGACCCAAAATAGAAAGTGACCATACTGATGCCAAGGTCAACTATGGGAAAAACTTTAATTCATATTATTTCTGAGACAAAGATCTCATATTTTTAATTTTTATTTATTTTTGCTCTGTTGCCCAGGCTGGAGTGCAGTGGTGCGATCTCAGCTCACTGCAACCTCTGCCTCCCAGGTTCAAGCGATTCTTCTGCCTTAGCCTCCCAAGTAGCTGGGGTTATAGGTGCCCGTGACCCCATCCCGCTAATTTTTGTATTTTTAGTAGAGATGGGGTATCTCCATATTGGCCAGTCTGTTGTTGAACTCCAGGCCTCAAGTGATCTGCCTGCCTCCCAAAGTGCTGAAATTACAGGCAAGAGTCACCTCGCCCGGCCAGACATCTCACGTTTACTGACACTTCTGAGATAACTTTCAAAGGCATAGTTATTAGTTACTGTCCTCTTCCCTTTTAAATAATTGTCCTCTTCTGTTAATATAAGTAGGGTATAATTGCATTTTTGTACCAAAGCACAGAAAGAAATTAAATATTCATTACAAATTTATTAAAAAAGACTCTATTTATTTAACCTCATCTCCTCTGAGACACAATATGGTTTTATAGATCTCAGGCAGTTATAGTAATTTAAAAATTACTTTAGATTCACAGCCTATTTTGTTTAAAACAGCAAAGCAAAACCACTAAAGGAAGCATAAAATGTTTTGCAGACGCTGGGGCCTATTTGATGGTGAAAGGTGGGAAGAGGGAAAAGATCAGAAAAAATAACTACTGGCTGGGCACGTTGGCTAACGCCTGTAATCCTAACACTTTGGGAGGCTGAGGCAGACAGATCACTTGAGATCAGGGGCTCGAGGCCATCCTGGTCAACATGGTGAAACCCTGTCTCTACTAAAAATACAAAAATTAGCCGGGTGTGGTGGTGCGTGTCTGTGATCTCAGCTACTCAGAAGGCTAAGGTGGAAGGACAGCTTGAACCCGAGACGCAGAGGTTGTAGTAGGCCAAGGTTGTGCCCAGCCTGGGCCACAGAGTGAGACCCTGTCTCAAAAAAAAAAAAAAAAAAAAAAGAAAAGAAAAGAAAAGAAAAAGAAAAAGAAAAAGAAAAAAGAAAAAAATAACTATTGCATACTACGCTTAGTACCAGGGTGACAAAATAATCTGTATAGCAAACCCTTGTGACGTGAGTTTACCTATATAACAAACGGGCAGTGGAACCCCTGAACCTAAAATAAAAGTTAAACAAAAAAGAATGAGTGTTTTGTGTACCAGAAAAAAGAAACAAAAAATTACATCTGAGAAATAAATGTGGCTATAATTTATTGTCTGCTAAGAGAGAAAAATATAAAGTTTGTATTTGATAAGAATAACAACAAAAGATTCATTATCGGAGATCAATACTTTCTGCAATTAAATTCAAAAAATACTTTATGACATGGGTTCTCTTACCACTGGGTGGCCCAGCAGACATCACCTTTTTGGAAGAGTATAAATGCCACTTTATTTTTCAATAGTGAACTTAGCTATTTAATAGCTATAATACATATTTTAGGGAATTTCTGGACCACTGGATTGTCTGAACTGGACACAGTCATTTTAATGCACATTACATTTTACTGTAGGCAGGAAATAAGCAGAGAAACAGTAAACCCTTGGCATGAAGGATTTCCTCTTTTAAAAAAATCTGATTTTCAGTATTATAAAATAAAACTTTAGGCCTGAGAAACAGTGTACAGTATGTGAAGTCATAGGGATCACAGTAAAGTTATCTGTACATTTAGAACCTATATTTTCATCATCTGTAAACGGGGCGTAAGATCTACTTGTGTTACAGGATGAATGAGAGAATTAAATAAACTTTAAAATACGGAACAAAATCAATTCTACACTAAAAATAATTTCTATAAATATATTAGAGGCATGCAAAAAAGCAGCCAGCATGAACTGTCTGATCAACAGAACTTCACTTAAAAAGCTATTTGGATCAAACCAAAAAGTAGTATTTATTTTACTTATACCAAGCTAAAGTGTTTCCTTAGAATCTGAGTTGAAAATCAATTGGTAATTAACATAAAAACATACAGTATATATGATATATATACATATATTTATATTGATGTAATAATTTTTTTAATCCATAATGTAGGCTCACTGATTTGAGTCAATTTGTTGATATTTTCAGAGTAAAGACTTTTATTCACAAGCCAAATTTACTGTCCCTTTCATTTTTATGTATTGATTTTTATTTTTTAGATAGAGTCTCCCTTTGTCACCCAGGCTAGAGTACAGTGCCGTGATCTCGGCTCACTGCAATCTCCTCCTCCCGGGTTCCAGCGATTCTCCTACCTCAGCCTCCTAGTAGCTGGGATTATAGGCACACACCACCTCGTCTGGCTAATTGTATTTTGTATTTTTAGTAGAGATGGGGGTCTTACCACGTTGGCCATGCTGGTCTCGAACTCCTGACCTCAAATGATCCACCCATCTCAGCCTCCCAAAGTGCTGTGCCAAGACACCTGTGCCCCCTCTCCTTTTTAGCTTCATGTTAGCATCTGCACAACAGTAAGAGGCTCTCATAATCTGTTCAGGAACAGAAATCAAGAAACACTGGTAACGGTGGGCACTGCGCCTGGCCTGGAATTTTTTTTGATGGGAGTTTTGGCTAAACTCAATTTTTGTTTTATGCCCCAACTGGAGATTTTAGATTACGTATAAGATGAGACTCCACTATGCTAACTTCTCACCTATAAGCTATTTAATATGCATTTCCTAGTAATCTATCTTTTTTTAGGTTTATTATATTTATTATTGGTCACTAAAAATTTTTAAAAATACTACACAGTTCTTTATTTCTCAAGTGAAAATGTCAGAGAAATTTTGTTTACTTGCAAAAAGCTTGAGGTCTGAGGATTCCACTTCTCTTCCGGTCTTCCATGCCACGTGTTTAAGATGCTTAAACAAACCTGACGAAGGAAAAAAGCATAAACAGAATTGAAAAAAGAGTGCTTAAAAACAAACCGTCATAACGAGAAGTAAAAACAAAATGCTATCATGTCAAAATATCTCAGTTTTATATGTCCCCCAGACAAAACCCTAAGGGTTGTCTGTTAAAACAAATTGGCATCTTCAGATGTGATTCAAATTTGTGTGGCATTATAACTTTTTCATAATGCAAAACAGACCAGCACCTATTATATGTCAACACAAATAACATTTTAATGAAAACTAAATTATTTTAAAAGCAAAATATTTTTAATTAGCATATAGTTGTACATATTTATGGGGTACAGTGTGATATTTCAATATGTGTATACAATGTGTAATGATCAAAATAGGGTAATTATTGTATCCATCACCTCAAACCTTTGAGTGTTGGTAACATTCAACAACCTCTCTTCTAGCTGTTTGACAAAATACAATTTTTATTTACTATAGTCACCCTACTGTGCTATACAACAACAGAACCTATTCCTCCTATCTAGTTGTAATTGTGTATCCATTAACCAACCTCTCCCTATTCCTTCCTCTCTACCTTTCCTTCCCAGCCTTTAGTACCACTATTCTACTCTCCACGTTGATTGAGATCAATTTTTTAAGCTTCTACATGAGTGAGAACATGCAGTATTTATCTTTCAATGTTTGATGTATTTCACTTAACATAATGTCCCACCAGGCTCATCTATGTTGCTATGAAAGAAACGATCTCATCCTTTTCATGGCTGAATAGTATTCCACTGTGTATAACCACGTTTTCTTTATCCATTCACCTGTTGATGACCGCAAAGTTGATTCTGTATCTTGGCTATTCTGTACGGTGCTGCAATAAACAGCAGTGCAAATATCTCTTCAAGATTCTGATTTATTTCCCTTGGATATATATTCAATAGTGGGACTGATAGATCATATGCTAGTTCTATTTTTACTAAAATAACTATTTTTAATAAAAGTGGTACTATTTTATATTTTTGTGTATTTCTTTCTAAATTCTGAAAATGCAAAATAGCTTAACAGAAGAGACCCTGATTTAATTATCTGCCTCTACATTCAACTAGTTGCAATATACTCCTTTGATTCAAGTATATGGATCAAATCTAGCCTCACACAAACAGACCCCCTAAAAGAGTATTCAGGCTTCCCAGGGTTCCTCAAAATATACTTAAAGATAACATTAGATACTTACTCACTTAGCAGGAAGAGAACTGGGGACACTTAATCTGCACCTGTAACTACTCTTGTAATAAAAATAAAACCGGGCCATATCACATGTGTTCTTCTGGCATATATTCTATCAACATAAAATATACTCATCAGATTTTGTACACTTTTAATAATTTTATAATTTTATATAATGGCCAACAGATTTGGATAATAGGTGGTTCTTTTTTTTTTTTTTTTTTAGACAGAATTTCACTCCCGTAGCCCAGGCTGGAGTGCAATGGCGCAATCTGGGCTCACCGCAACCTCCACCTCCCGGGTTCAAGCACTTCTCCTGCCTCAGCCTCCCAAGTAGCTGGGATTACAGGCATGTGCCACCACGCCCAGCTAATTTTGTATTTTTAGTAGAGATGGGGTTTCTCCATGTTGGTCAGGCTGGTCTAAAACTCCCGACCTCAGGTGATCCACCTGCCTCAGCCTCCCAAAGCGCTGGGATTATAGGCGTGAGCCACCACGCCTGGCGTAGGTGGTTCTTGTAAATGCAGAAAGGTCTGTCTCCTTACTACTCTTTCAATGCTCTGTGAAAGCAAGAACGCAAAATACGTTAATTCATTCAACAGGTAGTTGATTAATAATTTAAAAAGAGTTGTATCTGTAAAGTCTTGTGTATTATTCAAAGTGCTGTCATACATATACCATTTGACCTTTAGTGCAAGCTTGTGCAACCGGCAGGCCACATGCAGCCCAGGATGGCTTTGAATGCAGCCGAAAACAAAATCATAAAGTTTTAAAAAATATTATGAGATTTTTTTGCTATTTTTTTTTAAAGCTCATTAGCTATATTGTTTGTGTTAGCGAATTTTCGTGTGGCCCAAGACAATTATTCTTCTTCCAAAGTGGCCCAGGGAAGCCAAAACATTGGACAGCCCTGCTTTAGAGCATTCTTGGGACTAACAATGGCAGATATGTAGCCTCATACCTATCTCTAGATATAGGACCTAAGGTTAAATGCTAACAGTGTGTAAACTTTAAAAATAAGTCCACAATTGTATGTATCATGGAACACATAGGTAAGTATGATGGTAAAAGACCATTAATTTAAGATTCCCAAGCCCTTACCCTCTTCTCTATGCAATGAAGCCTTGAGAATTATTTTCTTAAATACATCTTAATATTTTACACTTACACTCTATTCAAGTTCCAGTGTCTCAAGTAAAGTCAACGTTACTATTTCCTCATCCCTACTCAGTTATAGAAAACCTGTTCTTTGTTCTTCCAAAGAAAGTTCTGCCTCTGGTCAAATCTTTTGCAACAAATCCAAAACACTAATTCTAGTTTTATGATTTGAGCTAATGATAATTTGCAACCACATATCTGAGGCAGGCTGTACCTTTTGAAATTCTTCTCTTCTAGATTTTAAAACATTGAATACTCAGCACAGAATTTACCATTGAAATTCTATCAAAGTATCCAAAATACCTCTGAAAAATAGATTACTCTCTTAAATCTAATTTTAAAAGGTTTATGGTCATATGAGATGATTTTTATTATGTCTTTTGGTCAGCTTTTTTGTAAATGGGAATGCATCTTCCTACTTTTAATACAAGAAAATGTAAAAACACTTAAATATAAGGTACACCTTAAAATAAGTTCATATTAGCATGTATCATAGAACTTTACGTTAAGTCCCTGAGTAACTTCTTAAGACTGTAAGTGCTTCTTAATTAACACTTAACTGTTTCTGCTCTTTTCAGTTCCTTCTCTTCTGTTCCTTAAGCTAATCTGGATGTAGGGAAGAGAAGTACAAAGAAACCCATGCCCTCTTAGCAGACAACTAAAACAAAATTTTTCTTCAAATTACAAAGAAACTTTGTATACAATCATTGGCATCTGAAACAAAAAATTGCAATTAAATTACCTTGCCATCATTATAAAGGTTTGGATTGAATCGCACGCTATGACCACCAGTTGTCTCTAGATTCACAAGAGGGGGTGAACTGGGATAATCTTGAGGAAAATACACATCAAACTCAAAGCAGCCATTTGCATAAGGGGTGTCCGCTGGACCAGTTATTAGAACCTGGATATATATAAACATACAAAAGTCTATGTTAATATTCCTAAACACTGATATTTAGAAAAATACAATCCAACATGAAATAAGAACAACCTTCGTTTTTGGAGATGGAGTCCCACCCTGTCGCCCAGGCTGGAGTGCAGTGGCGCGATCTCGGCTCACTGCAACCTCCGCCTCCTGAGTTCAAGCAATACTCCTGTCTCAGCCTCCTGAATAGCTGGGATCACAGGCGCCTGTGAACATGCCTGGTTAATTTTTGTATTTTTAGTAGAGACCAGGTTTCCCCATGTTGTCCAGGCAGGTCTCAAACTCCTAGCCTCAAGTGATCCGCTTGCGTAGGCCTCCCTAAGCGCTGGGATTACAGGTTTGAGCCACTGTGCCTGGCCAAAATAAGACCAGCTTTTTTTTTTTAGACAGTCTCACTCTGTGGCCCAGGCTGGAGTCCAGTGGTGTGATCTCGGCTCACTGCAACCTCCACCTCCTGGGTTCAAGCATTTCTCCTGCCTCAGCCTCCCGAGTAGCTGGGATTACAGGCATGCACCACCACGCCCAGCTAATTTTTGTATTTTTAGTAGAGATGAGGTTTCACCATATCAGCCAGGCTGTTCTTGAACTCCTGACCTCAACTGATCTGCCCACCTTGGCCTCCCAAAATGCCTGTATGAGATGGAGTTTCACTCCGCTGCCCAGGCTGGAGTGCAGTGGTGAGATCTCAGCTCACTGTAACCTCCACCTCCCAGGTTCAAGCAATTCCCCAGACACAGCCTGCCAAGTACTGGGATTATAGGTGCCTGCCACCACAGCCAGCTAATTTTTTTATTTTTAGTAGAGATGGGGTTTCACCATGTTGGCCAGGCTGGTCTGGAACTCTTGACCTCAAGTGATCTGCCTACCTCGGCCTCCCAAAGTGCTGGGATTACAGGCATGAGCCTATCCAAAAAATCAAAAGGATCAAGCAAACAAATAAAACTTTCCACAAGTCAATGGGCCAATAGTTTTATCTGTGTATCTATGGAAGACAGAATGTTTAAGCCATGAATTAAATCATAAATATAAAGAAAGTTTTCTTTTTCAGGTTAAATGTTTAACATTTTCTTGATGCAGCAGACTCTTAGAATTTAAGGCTGGATTATCACGTGTTAAACATAAAAGTAGAGATTATATATTATTGTATTACCTATAATTCACAGATCTTAGGAATTTTAAAAAACATAAATTTCCTAGAAAAAACAAAAAATGAGTAAGTTTTGAAGAGTGACACTAAAAAACATGAGAGAAGTATCTTAGACGACAAAATGGAAATCCTGTAACATTTTTTAACTGATCAGCATTAAATCCTTTGATATTGTGACCAGCTTCACACAATCTTTGCTCAAGGACGATGGCTCTTTTGATATTTTCTAAAATTTTTTTTGCAACAGCAGTGTGATCCACACACTCTGAACTAACATTAGAAAAGGCTCTTTCTGGAGGCTGCAGTGAGCTGTGATCACATCACTGTACTCCAGCTTGGGCAAGAGTGAGACCCTGTCACCAAAAAAAAAAAAAAAAAAGGAAGTGGGGGTGGGGGAGGCTCCTTTCACTGCCGTCTAAAAATGGTCACCAAAATTTCTAGTGTTTTGTATAATTTATTTGTATAATATTTCTAGTTTTGTATAAATATTTGAGTAATTAGATGAGCCAAGGAGATAAGGGAGAGTGCTTTATTATCATTATTTTTTACCTTCATGATGTCAAGTCGTTCCTCATCACAGCGTACAAACACACTAGAGGATGAAGACAGAGGCAGTGAGGTTGAAAGTGTCACAGCTTCCTGGGCAAGGCGGCGAGCTCTGGCAGCACTGTTCGCATCATTAGCATTTTTCACCTGAGACATGTAGTGGTAATTGACTTTAAATCCCAATTTCCCATCTTCATCTTCAGAAACCATTTCAAATGTATCTAAAAGGAGAAGAAAAAATAAAACCCAGAACTGGAAAAAATTGTTATAATGACAAAAATCACAAACAATCATAGTCCTTCTCCCACTCAACTGGAGAGAACTTCCAACCATGGAAGAATAGCAAAAGTGTAAATGTTTACATAACACCTATATATTAGCACTGCTAGAGGGATGGACTCTTGTCTTTCACATGCTATAGGGATACATTTTCTTTAACGTTTATAAAAAACAATCTAACAGATGCAAGAAATGGGCCCATTACTATGCCCAGTGGGAAAATTTTATATCATATAGAGGACAGGGTCTATTAACTCAAAAGATTTTATTAAATGATTCAATCAAAGACAATGGCTACCTGATAAAACACGCACAGCCTGTTTTAATCAACAATTTCTCTTCTGTTAATTTGTCCTATAGAATTAATCCTGGATATGCACAAATATTTACAGGCAATGAAAGCCATTGAGATGCTGCATATGATATTTAAATACTGGAAACAATCTAAAGTTCCACTTACTGGTTAAACAAATGGCAGCCAATCATATTACGGAATTTCAGGCAGTTAGTAAGTATCAAGTTGTAAAAGAATGATATTAGAAAATGTTTGATACATATGGTTAAAAATGCAGTTTCTTATAAAAGCATCAACTGAAAACTTGTATGTTTTCAGACTTATTTTGAAAGCCAATGGGGAGCAAACTTGATTATGTTTAAAGTCACATACTTGGAGAGTTTATGATTTTATGTAGTATGAGAGAACTCTTCTAGCTAGCTAACATTAATGAAGGGGTCTGGACATATGATTCTAAATTTCTGACAGGTAGTAACTTTAAACCAGAATCTCTCACACATAAGGATCCATAAACACATTCATATACATGAAATGAAACTTTCTGGATTGAAAGAACTAGTTAAAGAATTTGTAGATATGAAATGTGACTAAATGCCTTCAAGTACAAGAACACTGCCATATATTTTTAAAAGCCATTAGCTGACATATTTTTGATGATCCAGGAAGTGGAATGAAATCTAAAGCCCAATAAAATATTTATGTCCAACAGAAACACACAAACATATGTCTGGAAACTTTTCTGACAGTCTTCCCCTCCCCTTGAGTGTTGGCTGGACTTAGTGAGTGATGGTGTACACTTTCTAAGACAAGGTCATAACAGGCACTAACAGGCACTATGGCTTTTTCTGAATTCCTGACCCATGTAAAGAGTGAGATAATAAAGGTCAGGTTTTTTGTGTGTTTTTTTTTTTTTTTTTTGAGATGGAGACTTGCTCTGTCGCCCAGATTGGAGTGTCTCGGCTCACTGCAACCTCCACCTTCCAGGTTCAAATGATTATCCTGCCTCAGCTTCCTGAGTAGCTGGGATTACAGGCGCCTGCCACCACGCCCAGCTAATTTTTGTATTTTTAATAGAGATGGAGTTACACCATGTTGGCCATGCTGGTCTCAAACTCCAGACCTCGTGACCGCCCACCTCGGCCTCCTAAAGTGCTGGATTATAGGTGTGAGCCACCATGTCCGGCCAGGTCAGTTTTTTAAAGCAAATAAGTTATAGGGGTAATTTATGTGACAATATATAATATAGAACTATTTGATAAAATAACAAGCCATAAAAAACCTTGGTAATTGTTAATTAAATTCATATAAATGAAATCAAGTATTTGGTTTCAGTACTTTAATACACAAAGGAATTTTCAATAAAATAATAAATTCAATAAAATATTTATTATTTAACAACCAAGTTAATATTATTACTTAGAGTGAAGTTAACAGACTAGATTGCCAAGCTGAGTCAGGCAAAAGGCTGTAATATCATTAGACATTGACCAAAACTCTTAACAAAAGTATAAATCGCTTTCATATATATTATCTCGTGCTCTTTATGACAAACCTGAAAGTAAGTAGAGCAAAAGCTAAACGATTTATAATGAGGTTTCAAAGACAATATGACACAAATCTGTTTTCTGAATCCTACTTTAGCATTTAAAAAAATAGTCCAAGATTTTTAGGTTGTTTCTCAAGGATGAAAAAGCAGCATAGACAATAATAATTAATAATAGTCATCAAAATTTGGTATGTGTTTTCTCATAAATCAGTACCATATAAAGGATACTGATATAATCTTTTTGCCAGTTCTTACTTGTCAAGAGTTTTGGAATGGGAAAAGCTAGAACTGAACTATGTGTAACTACATTTTCTAAAGGTGAATTGCAAGGAAATCTAAAATGGCAAGACTAACAGACTTAGTTCAAAGTTCTGGGTCTTGGCTTCCTTCAGGCCAGGATGTACAGAAATGAAGAGGTAAATAAGGAAAAACATTTTCTGCCTGTTTTGTAGACACTTGGCTTGGATTTTATTTTTTCTAGGCTCTTACAGGCCTTCTATTGAAGTCACAGTTTATAACTAAAAATACAGACATAAATTCAAGAGGCAAAGATGATAAAAAATGTTGATATGTATGAAGTAAAATTCATGTTACAAGCAATTTTAAAAATCTTTAATTTGCTAAAACACATTTCAATAGCACTGTTAAAAAATGGAAAGTGAGATCTTAAGCAAATCAAAAATTTCATCTTACCAAACTGTAATTTCTTCATAACAGCCACATATTTTTCTTCAAGTGACTTTAATACTGACAAAGGTTTGGGTTTCATAGCCGCCTTCTTGGAGTATTCACCCAGTTTTTTTTCTGTTATTTAATATTTCAAGATAAATAACATAAGTATACATTTTAAAAAATAAAACTAAAAACAATTCACCTCTAGAGTTTAAATTGTGAATTCCAAAAAATTGTCAACTTCTTCACAATTATCTTATTACAACCGCTCTGAGAATAAAAAATTTCTATTTCATAAACATAACAATAACAACATAAACATAACAATAACATAAACATAACAATAAAGCAAAAACATAATCATCTTTATGAAAAGCAGAAGTGAAACAATAGATAATTCAGATCACTTTCTTCAGCTAACATAGAAAAATATCCATCCATCCATCCATCTATCTATCTATCTATCTATCTGGAAACAGAGTATTACTCTGTCTCCCAGGCTTGGAGTACAGTGGTGCAATCACAGCTAACTGCAACCTCAACTTCCCAGGCTCAGGTAATTCTCCCACTTCAGCCTTCCAGGTAGCCGGGACCACAGGCACACGCCATTATGCCCACCTAATGTTTCCTGTATTTCGTAGAGATGGGGTTTCACCATGTTGCCCAAGCTAACCTTGAACTCCTGAGCTCAAGTGATCTACCCACTTAGTCCTCCCAAAGTGCTGGGGTTAAAGGCGTGAGTCACTGTGCCAGCCAAAAATATCAATTTAAAATAAATTCTCACCCATAGTCTTAATGTACTATTTTCTATCTAATACAAAGGCATTTTTCAATTTCATGAATTTCAGTGGGAAGAAATATTTATGATGTATGTTCTCAGCCTACTAAATTTAGCAATCATATATAGTAGAAATATTTTAAAATTAGACTATACATGATTGAAATCAGACAAAGAACAAAATCTAACAGAGAACAAAATTTTTAGGTAAATGAACTTGCTTTAAAATCATTAACATAAAGCAAAAAGACAAAGGCAGGTTTCAGTAAGTAAATGAAACATCTTTAAATCAAACGAAAAGTGGTGTAATAGGAAAAGTTTTGTACCTTGATTTGCTTGCCGCAAACTGGTGGTGGCTGCATAAACTATCTCAGCAGTCTTTTGGATGTCTGGTACCAAAAGAGTAAGTCCTTCTGGTTCTTGATCAGACGCATCTGGTTTTACTCCTGTTTTAACATTTTCCCTTTTAGATCTGAATTTTTTTAATATGGAAAGAAAAGCAAGGAAAATTAAGATTTTAGGACTAAAACACCTCCATAAATCAATATACAAATGAGTGTGTGCATTTCATTTGTCACACACATGATCTATATTAACTTGCTTTTGAAGCCACTGGCTAGTAAAGTTATGGGTAGGTTTTCCCTTCTAATATAAAATCAGAGAAGAGACAGACATTATACAAATGTCATACTGTAAAAGACCCAGATACCTAATGTCCTCAGAGACACACTTTTAAAAACACACATAATTATAAATATTCAGAGAGAGCAATCACTTCTACACCTAAAATATTTGAGAATTAAAGGACCACAAGCAGTTTTTAAATTTTAATACTATTTGTATTTCACTCCGAATTAAATTTCCAAGAAAAAAAAACCATATTTTAGAGTAAAATGTAGATTCATTACCGGTGTCTTAATACAGTGTGTTTCTATACACTGGATCTTTTAATGAAACACTAGGTTTTAGGGCATATTCATTTTAAAGATATTATTCTGTTATTTCCTATCACGATCTAAAATGTACCCAATTTCATTTCACATTGTTATCACAATATATTACAGCAAGGTTTAAGTATATAGGACATTAAATTTTTATTTAAATTTTCTAGATAAATGTACTAGTAGTTTAATACAAGAGTCACTGAAAACATAACTAAACATTATTTCCTTTTCTCTATTCCAACTCTCAGCACATTATTGACATCATAAAACATCTTTACACTACTGCTTAGAATTTCAAAAATCTACATCTTTATAATTCTTTAAATAGATCATTTGAAACAAACTAAAATTGTATATAAATAAAAGTGTTTAAAATATTTATGCTAAGGTATGATCTAAACTATACATCACTTATTTTTTTAGTTGTATACCTACCTAAAAAGGGACTTGGTCATTACATTAAAATACTATCTCACAAAGTGGTCATGGAGCCTTAGAGAACTATAAAAAGAGTAACAGATAGTAGAAGAATCCTTAACAAATAGGCTAGGCATGGTGGCTCATGCCTGTAATCCCAGCACTTTGGGAGGCCGAGGCGGGCGGAACACCTGAGGTTGGGAGTTCGAGACCACCCTGAACAACATGGAGAAACCCCATCTCTACTAAAAATGCAAAATTAGCTGGGCATGGTGGCACATGCCTATAATCCCAGCTACTGGGGAGGCTGAGGCAGGAGAATCACTTGAACCCGGGAGGCGGAGGTTGCAGTGAGCCGAGATCACGCCATTGCACTCCAGCCTGGGCAACAAGAGTGAAACTCCATCTCAAAAAAAAAAAAAAAAAAAAAAAGAAGAAGAAGAATCCTTAATAAATAATACTATGTCATCCACATACAAATGAACCTTTCCTTGTCACAAAAACAAAAATCTGCTCAGAAGCTATTCAATCCTTAACTCAAGGTAGATGAACAGTAAACTAAGAAGCCACTCAAGTGGGTAGGAAGAATAAATGAAAACAGTATCATGCATGTGTTTTGAATTTAGTTCCTACAATGTGTAAACAAAAACTAGTTTCTACAGTTATCTTTAACTAGAAGGTAAAAACTTATGTCACCTGACTTAACTGAAGAGGTATAATATGTCACTGAATGGCTGCCTTTTTTCCTGTGCTCTCTTCTTATCTTCCCTGAGTTATAAGAAGTCAGACAACACATGACCACTTTCCTTTACCACTCAGGAAATGACTTGGCAGATGTTATACTGTACACCATTTCAGTCATCAACTGTCGTCTGTGTACGTGTATCTGAATATATGTTTTTGCATATATAAGGAGAGTATAGTGTATGTCTGAAGACTGAAATATCAGAGAATTTTACTGCTAGAGTCAACTACTATACTGTGTCTTTTACAGCTATGAAATTAAGGTGAGACTGTAGTTTAACAGTGAGTCACTTCTTAATAAAGATATGATTCTGGTAGAGTAACTCAAACAGATTACCAACTTCTGCATTTGTCAATAGCTATTAACAATCAGTGTCAAACACTGAGAATGAAGAGACGTGCATAAGCTGCTTGACAGTACCCACTTTGAATTTACAAGGACTCTTCCTCCCCGGTTGTAAATGATTCTCTATTACCAGGTCTTGACAAATTATTAAGTAACAGGGCCACTGAATAAGAAAACAACAGTAAGTTGTTTCAGAAAGCAGTTATGATTACAGCCATAATAAAATATAGTTTCCTAAGCCTATAATCAATGAGTTAACCCACTGTACTCTCAATACAGATTTCACTTAAAGAAACATATCTTGCAGAGAAGGAAGATATGAAAGTGAAGCTTTTTCCAGAAAGGTTATTTTCTCTTTGATGAAACAAGAATCTCTAGCATGGAGCGTGAACTGCATTAATCCAGTTTAGGTCTTTATTGTATTTACCACCCCAGTGTGTAGATTACCCTTGGAACTACTGATTCTAAATCTCAAGCTCTATTCATGCCAATTTCCTAAATCCACTTTTAAAAAGAAGATTAGTAGGAGATTATTAAAATAGTGCACAAGGTTAGGATGATAAATTTTATTTTTTTACCGTAATTAAGAAAAAGTAAAAGAAAAATAATTGTGCAAGAATCCTCAGAAGTTTAAAAAAATTCTTTACACCAAATGTGTGAAAGAAATGATATATATTTAATATTGAAGACAATGGTTGAATCATAAAGCAGATATATATTAGACCTTTGCACCAGGTTCTAATGAGAAATTTTTACTTGAATAGTCTGACAAAAACACACCGAAAAAAAGAAAATCTCTAAATGGTGAGAATACTTTGAATATATGAAGAACACACACTACCTGCCTATCAATGATTCTAACTAGTCATTATCTGACATTAAACTATAGCCAGTAGTCTCTTTTCTATAAAAGTTGCAGGTTACTGTCAACCCATATGTAGGCCCAGCTCATGAAAAAAGGCCATACCTTAGCTCACATCCTGAAGTCTGTGTGAAAAGCTATTTGAGTTCAAGGCACCTAGCTGGAAGTAGGTCTTTGAGACTGACAATGGATCCAACATGGTAAAAGCAATCAGCGACGGCCGCTACCATGGTATCCGCTGCTTTGTGCATACGTTGAATCTGGTTGTGATCACTGCCCTGAAGAAATACGAGGAAGCAACTGAAGTTTCTACTATTGCACAGAATTATCTGCAAACATTTTCCACTATGCTGTGAATTCCAACTACATAGCTAATTAGTTAAGCAAATTTTGGCTCTGTGACACGTATCTGAAGTAGGATGTGAGCAAAATGGGCAAATCTTTCTCCTTAAAACAAAACAAAAAAGCAAACCCATACCTCAACATTCAATTATATTGAACTGCCTCTACCAGTATCTACTGCCCAAATAAAGTTGAATATTAGTAAGACTAAATACACCATGTCAGAATTATGGTATTTTATAATGCATAAACTGAAAACAGCTTAATACAGCTATTTCCTTGATAAAACAAGACCCCTTTAACCCTTTGCACTCCTAAATCTAAGCTAAATGTACTGCAAAGTTGCAATAAACATTTTAAAAAGGAGAGCCATTTGAAGAAGTTATCTGGAGACTACATGCTGAAATGTAGATTCAGAACTATTAAGAATTAGCACTGCAGAAGCAGATTCTAAAACTATAAGAGAATGAAACTTCTACATTTACCAAAAAGCACTGATCACATTGTGCTCCTCAGTTCTAAAGCTCTTTGACAGTAATTATAGTTTAGATTAGAGGTAAACTGAAAGAGTAAATAAAAATATTACTGTGGGAAACTGCTTCTAGTGTCTCCAGGATGCACAAAAATAATTCTTGAAATGCACCAGTAAACGGGCAAAGATCTCTGTACAATAAATGTTTTCAGTGATTAATTTAAAGCTTAGTTTTTAACTCTATGATCCCCTTTTGTTTTTACTTAATCTCTAAGTGGAAGTACCAGTTTAATTTTGAATGATTTAAATGAATGTTGAAAGAAAAATATTTTGGTAGCATAAGTGAGCATTAAAGAAGGGAATACTTAAAATAGTTATAAGAAGCCTTTAAAAATAAAACTTTGATTTCTATACTAGACACAAATATACTAATTTTTAGGCCAAATT
This sequence comes from Pongo pygmaeus, assembly GCF_028885625.2. NCBI lineage: Eukaryota > Metazoa > Chordata > Mammalia > Primates > Hominidae > Pongo > Pongo pygmaeus. The sequence continues at coordinate 101,322,119 of NC_072385.2, forward strand.
AAACATCACCAGACATACAGAAGGTACTGCATGCTACCATTAAATAGAGTTGCCACAAATAATATGCTTCAGCCGTTTACCAAGGGACAACCCAACTGAGCCAGTCAAAGAAGAGATATTAAAATAAATATTTGCCTATCTGTGTGAAAAAAGACTGATGAACAACCGAACTTGTTTACCACCATCAAAAACAGAAACGTTTAAAGAAATATATGGGTATAACAAATGCTGCCTGGCTAAGAAATCAGGACTTTTTCATTTTTAGGTATGAGAAGCAGAGGTAAAAGAGTGTTTTTCAACAGAAATCAAAGTAGGAGGGCTGGAACTTCTAGCAACTAAAGGGCTAGAAGATCCAGCTTATGGGGGTTAAAATAAGAGAGTCTGGTAGAAAATATGCCTTGAAAGACATAAATCAAGTGATCTCCCATTGCTTAGGTATATAAAAAGGAAGTGGGGTACTTCTACAAGTGAGTTCAGTTATTTAAAAGTATGATGAACAACTTTCCATTAGGAAGAAACTTTGAGATAGCTAGGAAAAACAGCAATAAAAGATGCTTGCTTCAATGCTGTTCAAAGAGAAGTTAAATATCCAGAACACTTTACACTGAACACAGAGTCATTTGTGTCATGCCCTGACAGCAAATAAGATTTTTTTATTCACAATAAGTTTATCTCTCAAATTTTTGGTGAAACCATCAAGTACCAACTATACTAAATATGATTTTTGCTTATTGGAGAACAGCAGAAAAAGTCTGCACAGAAGATCAGATATTAAAAAAAGTCTTTGTTCCTGCTTGAAGGAAGCTATGAAGTATCATATGTATTCAAAAGTAAAACTACTATGGTTATATTTTAATTTCATCTTAAGATAATACCAGCTGGAATGACCAGCAGGAGACGAATTTCACCAGAACTAACTTGTAAATGCTAAAGGGTACCATCTTCACAGAGTGACTATTTTGTGGGTAACAGAATGAATTTTTCACAATAGATAATAATATTTAAATTCAAGTAAAAACAATATGTATATACAGATTTAAAGTATTATGTTATCCACGCCAGAAATCCCTTTATTAGTGGAGGTAACTGAGAGGTACTTTCAAGTTCTGTCTTTTCTAACAGTCTAAAATAAAATGTTGAACAATACTCATAAATGGGGAGTGTTTTTGCTTACTCTTTAAATATCAAGTACTGCTGCATACATCCTTTAATCATCTCTTCTTGACAAAGGAGCTAAAGATATTAGAAATATAGGGTACATTAAACCACAATAAAATGCAGGAAATGGAAAATAATACTGTGTTTGTGTGTGGGAGCAGGGGGCTTCTTTTGGCAATGCCATTTTATCACCAACACATTGCCCTAATCTACGAAAGTGGATACCAAATCATCTTGAAAAGACAGTAGAAAAGTACATCCATCAATATTTAAGAAAATTTCAGAAAAATCTTATTTATTTATTTATTTATTGAGACGGAGTTTCACTCTTGTTGTCCAGGCTGGAGTGCAATGGCAGATCCTGGCCCACTGCAACCTCCACCTCCCAGGTTCCAGCAATTCTCCTGCCTCAAGCCTCCTGAGTAGCTGGGATTACAGGCACCTACACCACTACGCCTGGCTAGATTTTTGTATCTTTAGTAGAGATGGGGTTTCACCATGTTGGCCAGGCTGGTCTTGAACTCCTGACCTCATGTGATCCACCTGCCTCCCAAAGTGCTGGGATTACAGGTGTGAGCCACCGCACCCAGCCTTATTAATTCTTATTCAGTTAATACTGCAAGAAAAACATCAGACGGATAAAGCTGACTTACTCTTCATATAAGTGATTATAAAGTTGCTACCTGCTCATACTAGAGAGATAACCAAACACAATGAGACTCAGTTTACTTTGGTAATCTAGTAATTAGACATGACTAGAATACTATGGATACTTAGTGAAATATGCTGCCCTTTAATCTCCTATCATAGGATATTACAAATTCTTCAGGGGAGTGAAAACACATGAGTAAAAGGAAAACAGTAGGAAAATTCTGTAAAATCCACATTATTCTATATATTTTTTAAATTATCAAAAACAGGTTATTTTCTTCTCTTTTTATTTTTCTGAGATAGAGTCTCGCCCTGTCGCCCAGGATGGAGTGCAGTGGCACGATCTCGGCTCACTGCAACCTTCACCTCCCAGGTTCAAGCGATTCTCATGCCTCAGCCTCCTGAGTAGCTGGGATTACAGGTGCACACCACCACGCCCGGCTAATTTTTGTATTATTAGTAGAGACAGGGTTTTGCCTTGTTGCCCAGGCTGGTCTCAAGTGATCCACCTGCCTTGGCCTGCCAAAGCACTGGAATTACAGGCATGAACCGCCACACTTAGCCCAAAAGCAGATTTTTTTCAACTAAAAATATTTTATTTCATTGCCATCATTTAAAAATAATTTTTTTTTTGAGACAGAGTCTCGTTCTGTCACCCAGATTGGAATGCAGTGGCGAAATCTCGGCTCACTGTAACCTCCACCTCCCGGGTTCAAACGATTCTCCTGCCTCAGCCTCCCGAGTAGCTGGGACAACAGGCGCGCACCATCATTCCCAGCTAATTTTTGTATTTTTAGTAGAGACAATGTTTCACCATGTTGGCTAGGCTGGTCTTGATCTCTTGACCTCATGATCCGCATGCCATGGCCTCCCAAAGTGCTGGGATTACAGGCGTAAGCCACAATGCCCAGCCCCTTAAAAATAATTTTTAAATATCCTAAATATTAGAACCAGCTCAGAAGCTCCATGTTCTGATTTTTAATTAATCATTTACGCACAAACCTAATTATATCTGGGAGTTAAGTTTAATTTAGCAGATAAATGTTTTTGAGACATTAGGAGGTATGAGTTCTTATCATAGCTATGTCACTAACCATCAGAGAACTGAGAACAAATAACAGTCTGTATGAACTTTGTTTTTCTCATTTATAAAAAGGTGGAATTTGAACTACCCGAACTCTAAAATCTATAGATAATACGAACAAGTTACTAATTGTAATGTGCCCAGAAAGACTTGATACGAAGTAAATTTTACTTAGCAACAGACTTCAAATTCAGTAATTAAGACTGGTTGAAATTTTGGCCGGGTGTAGTGGCTCACACTTGTAATCCCAGGACTTCAGGAGGCTGAGGCGGGTGGATTGCTTGAGCTCAGGAGTTCGAGACCAGCCTGGGCAGCAAGGGGAAACCCCATCTCTACTATAAACACAAAAATTCGCCGGGAGTGGTGGCGTACATCTGTAGTCCCAGCTACTTGGGTCAAGGTGGGAGGATCGCTCTGGGAGGTGGAGGTTGCAGTGAGCCGAGATAGTGCCACATAGCCTGGGTGACAGAGTTTAACCCTGTCTCAAAAAAAAAAAAAAGGACTGCTTGAGATTTTGTCTGAGATAATACAGTGAAAACTGTCGTGAAACATAAAGCTCATACAATGCAATTTGATAAAGAATAAAGTGATCATTTTATACTACTATGTTATGCTTCTGAGGCAGAAACACTAAGTCAACTTATAATTTTTTTAAAGTCTTTTTTTTTTTTAAATCACTTAAGTAACACAGTAAGTTGTATTTGGGCATTTAATCAGTGTTTTCCAACAACCAATTAAGGCTTAAGTTTAACCATTATACAAGCGTGAATCCTAATGATCAATGAACTATTTGGGTAGTGGGTAGTAGTGGTATATAAAAATAGAAGTAGCTAGACTATGGGTCAATCAAACTATCTTTCTTCATCAATACTGTTTTCCATGATGAACATCAACAGTAACAGGAGACTTAGAAGCTAAATCTTAGCTTTCTTACCTATTACTAAGTTTGTAATGTAACATTCTAAGCAACAGATTCATTTTCTGTCAAATAAGAATAGTACATACTTTCTTGCCTACTACATAGAGCAGAAAAATCAATATATACCTAAGCAATTCAGAAACTATAAATCCTACATAAAAGTTCGGGCTGTATTATTAACTCCTTATATTCTTATATAACTATACGCAACTATGTATTTATCACAACGTATGCTTGATTTAGGGCAGATTGGCTTATTTTCAAGAAACAAGAAGAGAAAAAAATGAAAGCACAGAGGCTGGAAAAGAAATACTGTACTAATCAGCCAGGCACGGTGGCTCACACCTGTAATCCCAGCACTCTGGGAGGCCGAGGTGGGTGGATCACCTGAGGTCAGGAGTTCGAGAATAGCCTGGCCAACATGGCAAAATCCTGTCTCTACTAAATATACAAAAATTAGCCAGGTGTGGTGGCACGAGCCTATAGTCCCAGCTACTCAGGAGTCTGAGGCAGAAGAATCACTTGAACCTGGGAGGCGGAGGTTGTAGTGAGCCAAGATCACGCCACGGCACTCTAGACTGGGTGACAGAGTGAGACTTTGTCTCACAAAAAAAAAAAAAGAACCAAATATTGTACTAATCAAAATTTAATTGGTAGAACAAAAGGAATGCATGAAATAATTTTGTTTTGTATCTGCCTAAGTCAGCAATCAGAACATTTCTAAAATTGATTTTCACCATATTTTGAGTCCTCACAATTGGTATGGAATGAGGCTTGGAGTCTGTGCATCAATAAACATCTTTTCACCGGTTGTCTTTGGCCCGTGTGCAACACTGCTTGCACCTGATATATATCCTTTGCTACTTTTCAAGTCTCTTTTTCTGTCTTGGTCCTTAGGAAACTATTTCCTCCCACTCTTTATAGGCCTAAACCCCAAAAATATTACATACAAAAATGACTAAATTATAAAGCTAAAGAAGTAAGCCAGAATCTAAGGCTTTGGGGATAGAATTAATGATAATCTGGTACAATTTTTTCTGCCAGAAAGAAAGGGGTTTCAATCACAAAGCGTTCAATATTGCCAGCCTAAGGGCATCTAAAAAAATAAAACGTTTATGGTAACAAGAATTTTCAAACACTAGCCCAAGGAATGGATATCACCTAGAGTGCAAGTCCTTGATGGGTGAATACTAAGTTTTTTTCTTCTGCCTAATATGATAGTAGGCAAGTAGAGGAAATAAGGCTCTTAAACAATTCCTCTGAAATAAAATAAAGAACTACTTAACATTATCCAGGCAAATAAATTAAAAAGAACCAATATTTAGGGTTTAATCAACCATTTTCATTCAAACTATTATTAAAAATAATTTTAATTGAACAAGAAAAACATACAATGCCAGCATCCTGATATGCTCCACTTTTTATTGTTTAGGTTTTAAAACACTTTTTACTTTATTTATTTATTTATTTTTGAGACGGAGTATCGTTCTGTAGCCCAGGCTGGAGTGCAATGGCACTATCTTGGCTCACTACAACCTCCGCCTCCCCGGTTGAAGCGATTCTCTTGCCTCAGCCTCCCAAGCAGCTGGGATTACAACCACTATGCGCCACCACATGCAGCTAATTTTTGTATTTTTAGTAGAGATGGGGTTTCACCATGTTGGCCCGGCTGGTCTCGAACTAATGACCTCAGTTAATTTGTCCGCCTCGGCCTCCCAAAGGGCTGGGATTAAAGGCGAGAGCCACTGCACCCAGCCAAAAATTTTTTTTTAATTTAAATATTATTTTAAAGAAGAGAGATGGGGTCTCGTTATATTACCCAGGCTTGTCTTAAACTCCTGGGCTCAAGTAATCCTCTCACCTCAACCTCCCAACATGCTGGGATTACAGGTGTAAGCCACCGCACCCAGCCTATTCTTTAGGTTTTAAGTGATAGATGATATTAGAAGAATGGTCTAAGTAAAATTTACAGGCCAGGCAAGGTGGCTCGCGCCTGTAATGCCAGCACTTTGGGAGGCCGAGGTGGGCAGATCGCCCGAGGTCAGGAGTTCGTGAACAGCCTGGCCAACATGGCGAACCTCCGTCTCTACAAAAAATACAAAAAAATTAGCCGGGCGTGGTGGCGGGCGCCTGTAGTTCCAGTAACTTGGGAGGCTGAGGTAGAAGAATCACTTGAACCCGGGAGGTGGAGGCTGCAGTGAGCCGAGATTATGCCACTGCACTCCAGCCTGGGCGGCAGAGTGAGACTCTGTCTCGGGGGAAAAAAATTACATTACGTTTTAGCATTATAGGTAAGGGTAAAGTAGGTAAAGTATACATTCAAAATGCTATTAAACTAATGTACCAAATGTCACATATATTCCTTAAAAAAACACCTTTAATTTCTGAAGAAAATCCTGAGAATACTTAACTCTAACCTTGTCTTTTAGTTCAAAAAATGCAAAGAGTTGAATGTAAAATCTCTATTTTGACATAACATACTGGCCTAATCTTTTGTTCCTCCAGAAGGAATGTTATCTCAGAAATTGCCTTAATTCAAATTCTGGTTATTAGTAAACCAGCCAACATCAGTATTCATCAGTTTATCTGTGTTAACTTTTACACTTAACGCCATGCAGTTATTACAAATCACGATTCTTGAAAGGGGTATTAGGAAAGATAGTAAATTACAGAAACACAGAACCCTGAACCAAAAAATATTAAAACACCATCTTTATGAAGCTCTTAAAACAATCTGTACAGTGAATACCCAACAACTGCCTAAGGAATTGTCAACTTTCAAAACACAGACTAAATCACAATGAAACACCCCTAGCTGCCACCTTACAGTGTCAATAGGTTACTCTAACAGGTAAGTCAGAAAAGATGAAATTAACTAAAAGTACACTCATTCCTTGAGCAGTGCGCTAGTTTACACTAAATATCAATCCCATCAGAGTACTGTAATTATCACGCACCAAACTACATGAGATTAATCACTTAGTATTAAGGTGTAATTGAGGACAATTTAAAACATGGCTTAAAGTCTACTATTTCAAAAATAAAAATTCAGAGGCTACCTTTCAGAATGTATGTATATATATTAGAGATATTATACATAATTATGTACCCTGACACATTACTATATATAATAGTGAAAACTCTATAATAAGAGAACTACAAGACATAAAAGAAAATCCCACAGGGTTAATCCCGAGTTCCTTCTTTAAGCAGTCATTCTGGTTGGTTGTTTGTTTTTGAGACAGAGTCTTGCTCTATCCCACAGGCTAGAGTGCACTGGTGGGATCTTGGCTCACTGCAACCTCTGCCTCCTGGGTTCAAGTGATTCTCCTGCCTCAGCTGCCCCGAGTAGCTGGGATTACGGGTGCATGCCACCACACCCAGCTAATTGTTTTGTATTTTTAACAGAGATGGGTTTCGCCATGTTGACCAGGCTGGTCTTGAACTCTTGACCTCAGGTGACCCACCCGCCTCGGCCTCTCAAAGTGCTGAGATTAGAGGCGTGAGCCACCATGCCCAGCTAAAAAGTCATTCTTACCAAAACCTTTGGATGAACAGAAAGTTCAGTGATATGGCTGCAATATTGATTCTACCTACTCTACTCCACAGCACACCACCTAAAAGGAGGACAGTGTACATAGCAACTCAACTAATACATCAGGGCTTTACTTACCATGTTGCCCAGGCTGGTCTTGAACTCCTGGGCTCTAGCAATCATCCTCCCACCTTGGCCTCCCAAAGTGCTGGGATTATACACAAGAGCCACCATATCCGGCCCAGCTTCCTTTTCGAAATTCAATGATACATCCAAGAACTGGCTGTTTTTACATCTAAATTATAGATCAGGCCGGGCGCAGTGGCTCACACCTGTAATCCCAACACTTTGGGAGGCGGAGGGGGGCAGATCACTTGAGGTCAGGAGTTCAAGACCAGCTTGGCCAACATGGTGAAACCCCCTCTCTACTAAAAATACAAAAATTAGCCAGGTGTGGTGGTAAGCGCCTCTGATCCCAGCTACTGGCGAGGCTGAGGAGAATTGCTTGAACCCAGGAGGCGGAGCTTGCAGTGAGCCAAGATCGCACCACTGCTCTCCATCCTGGGTGACAGAGTGAGACCCATCTCAAAATAAATAAATAAATAAAATAAAATATAGATCACTTTTCTTTTCCATTGTTGCACAATGTTACATGTATGAATATCCTGTAGTATAAACAATCCTCCTTTTGACGGACATGCATTTATTTTTCCAATGTTTCATTTAACAAACAAAATCTGAATGATTATTCCTGATTGTACTGCTTTGCACACATGGTCTAATATATTTCAAGGATTAATAAGTAAACACTATTTTATTAACAGTAAATGGTTCACTCATGTTTACACTATCTCCTATTTATGGAAAATGATAATGGTCCATCCGCTATGGGGGTAATTTGAAGTTTCCTCTTTAAAAGCCTGAAAAAAACTTGTTGTTTTTTTAAGTTGATCTGAAGAAAAATTCTAAGTAGAAAAAAAAAAAGGCTAAGGAAAATTTAAGTAAACAGTAGCATAGGTGGTATAACATCTAAAAGTTCTTCCTCACAAATGCCAAGGTTCTGCAGTCTAACAAAGAATTTCTACCAAGAAAATTTCCTTCAGTTTTCAATCATGAAAACTGACTTATTTAATATAATTAATAATATCTCATCATCATATGAGTTCTCTTTTAGATTTGGGTAGATAGGACACAAAATTTAATGTTGTATAAGTGTTCCATGTCTACAACTTTAGCTGGGTGACAGCTTTAAGCAAACAGTAGAGGAACAGGAAGACATGAACATGTATGGAGTCTCACCCTGTCATTCCAGGACCTTAATACAAAAGAGTTAAGATGCTTTTTGACCTAATGACTTAGCTTCTATCAACTGACGGATCATAGCTTTCTGCCTGAGTCCATCAAATAACCAAGTAGTAGGATTAGTGTTGGAAAATTTCTGCCTAGCATTGTAGACGTCAGATTCGTATATGAGAACAAAGGAAGTCATGTTCCCAGATACATTTATGCTATGGCACTTGTACTCTATTGAAGGAGATCCCTAGAGATAAATCTGCAGTTGCCAATATGAACACAGATTGCTTTTTAAGACAAATATCTGGAGCATGGAATATATTTCTACCTAGAAACTACCTATCTATTAAGTCCATAATATGAGAGCAAGAGTGCTGATGAGTACCAAAATCTCAGTCCCCCAAAACAGTAGGACAGGGAGAAGACATATACAGCTCTATCTGCTGAGATGAAACAGATGAAAATCTCTTCCATGGTAGTTTGGTCTTGTTCCAACTTCCCCTCCAACCATTCAACTAGACCTGGAAGACCATCTTTCTATAACGCAAACCTGATGAGAGCTGCTGAAAACCTTTCAGTGGCTCAACATTACTTTTAAGGTAAGTAACTCTGTGATATATTCCTGTTTATCTTCTAGCCCGATTTCCACGCCAGGCTCATCTCCCACCACTACCTTCCAGCTACACTATACTCAGGCATGCCAAACTTTTCAGGGTCCCCTGAATATGTGATGCTTTCCTTCACTGCTAACATTGTTTTCATACCCCTGGGACACCAATCCCTTGCCCCTCTTCATTTGTACTCTATTCTTGGTTAATTCCTATGTATCCTTTAGGCCTCCAAACCTGGATTGATTTTCCTGTAGTGTCTTGACTTCTACTAATATGTCAGATACTATATTGTTACAACTGCCAGGTTGGCCCGGCGCAGTGGCTCACACCTGTATGTACTCCCAGCACTTTGGGAGGTGAGGCAGGCGGATTACCTGAGGTCAGGAGTCTGTGACCAGCCTGGCCAACATGGTGAAACCCCGTCTCTACTAAAAATACAAAAATTAGCTGGGCGTGGTGACACACGCCTGTAATCCCGGCTACTCGGGAGGCTGAGGCAGGAGAATTGCTTGAGCCCAGGAGACAGAGGTTGCAGTGAGCCGAGATCAAGCCACTGCACTCCAGCCTGGCCGAGAGAGCGAGACTCTGTCCAAAAAAAAAAAAAAAAAACCTGCCTGGTTATTATTTCCCCCATTTATATGTCAGCCCCTTAAAAAGAAGACCAATTTTCTAGTTATGTGCCCATAGACATTAAAAAAAAAAATCTGTTAAGTGAATGCATCAGTAATGATTTTGTGACCAGGCCAGATCTCACCTATCAGTGTTAATCATGAATTTCTTATAATCATGAATATGTTACAAATTAGATAAATGTAAGGTAAACGATCAGCCTTTCCAGCTTTCTATCTTTTTTCTTTTCTTTATTTTTGTTTTTACACATGCAGAGTGGGTCTCACTCTGTCGCCCAGGATAGAATGCAGTGGTATAATCATAGCTCACTGTAACCTCAAAATCCTAGTCTCAAGCGATCCTCCCACCTCAACCTCCTGACCAGCTAGGACTACAGGTGGAGCCCACAATACTGACTAATTTATTTTTATTTTTTGTAGAGACAGCGTCTCCCTATGTTGCCAAGGCTGGTCTTCAACTCCCAGCTTCAAGTGATTGTCCCACCTAAGCCTCCCAAAGTGCTGGCACTGGGATCCAGCTTCTTAATGATGTCTTTTTATCTCCTCTTGTAAGGGTTTTGGGCTTGGGGGCGCACAAACCTATGGAATCTCCTCCATTCTTTGAATTATCAGATCAAAATTAATTGGGTTTAGGCAGTGGCCTCAGGATAGATTTCAAGATAGATAGGATATTCTCAGCAGTAATAGTTAACATCCTCTTTATACTTGACCTTTTCCTTTAATTTCTCTCATCCCCAAAAGGAAGGTAAAAATTCTATTACAAATACAAAATATACATCATTTCAATGAAAATCATTATATGCAACCACAGTCATTGCCTAGAGATCTGCAGAATACACAATGAATCTATTTTCTTTATCTAAGATGATCAAAGAGTTAAATACAATTTTATTTGAAGAAAAGAAATTTGCATGTCTTGTGTATGCTTGTTAAAAACAAAGATAAAAGAGAAATAAGAAAAAAAAACAAGGCAATATACTAGGTTTACAAAAATAAGTAGTAAACTACTATTTCTCTTACTTAAAAAAAGAACTATACCAAATACATGTACTGTATTCACCCTTGGATTTCACAGTAATAGAGACAAAAATATTGTAAAATGTTTCTGAGTGTGTGATACATAGTATGTACGTATGTATGTATTTATTTATTTTTTGAGACAGAGTTTCCCTCTGTTGCCCAGACTGGAGTGTAATGGAGTGTAATGGTGTGATCACTGCAACCCCCACCTCCCAGGCTCAAGTGATTCTCGTGCCTTAGCCTCCCAAGTTCCTGGGATTACAGGTATGCGCCACCATACCCAGCTAAATTTTTGTATTTTTAGTAGAGATGGGTTTTGCCATGTTGGACAGGCTGGTCTAGAACTCCTGGCCTCAAGTGATCAGCCCATGTCAGCCTACCAAAGTGTTGGGATTACAGCCGTGAGCCACCGCACCCGGCCGTGATACATAGCATTTTTAAAGTTACAGATCCAAACCCTCAAAAAACACTAAAATAGACCCTGAAAGTGATATATTAACAGAATATATTTTCCTGAATCATTCTCTTCTCAGAGTATTCTAGGGTTTTTGTGAAACACAGTTGGGAATGAGGCAGACAGGTGGGGTGGGGAGCTTTGAGTCAGTGTTAAAATTAAACTAAGGCCACTTTCTGTGGGTATACACTCTAAGGGAAAAATGGATTATTTTGTGAACTCTGTTAGAAAAAAAATTACATCTTAAGTTGTGAAAACTGGAAAAGAATAGATTTTACTCTCTCTGTGAAGCTGAAAATGAATTCTCTATATGGTAAACCTTGAAAGGAAAGTAGAGATGTAGTAACATTATTAGTCTTTACCAGTTTCTTCCTATAACAGAGGCTGCACAGATTAGCAGAGACCATGAGGGTTTCAACTAAAAAGTATATTCAAGTCTTAATACAAAATATAATAATGTTTATCAGTAAAAAGAATTACTAAAAATATGTACTGCACAGGGTCACTGTAAAGATAAAATAATCTAATGAAATGAGCTTTACGAACAGTCATTATATCTTCACATGCATATTTTGTTGGTACATAATTTATAAGTCTGAAGAATGTTCTCTGGCTGAAGTAAGAATAAAAGAATTTAAATGGAATAATTTCATCCAGTTAATCAAATAGAAAAATAAAGAGCTCCAGTTAATTGAAACTCAGTTATCCTCTATCTGAAATTAAATTTTCATGGTGAATTAACTGGTATATTTTCATACAGAAGATTCCTTTCTCAAAAAATTATACAGTGTGTTATGTGAACAGGAAATAGATTAAGCTAAGAAAAGCAAATACACCAAAGAGGCACTATAGCTGTCCAAATTTCCTGCAATAAGAATATTCTATAATTACCTTAGAATTCGATACTCTATAACTCAATTTTTGCAGGATCTAATAGAAATTAAAGCATAAGGAAATATACAGTTTAAAGAAGGATATTATTTACTGGTTTTATTTTCACTTTGTAACACTATAAATGTGTGATACTGTTTTTAATCAAGGCTAAACCTAAAACAACATTCCAAATCATTACGTAATTTTTCATGTAAAAGACAAAATATACCTGGGTAAAAAACACTCAAGGTTTTATAAATTTTCAATTTTAGTTAAAAGCTAACAGAGTCATCTCAAAACACAGAAATATAAGGTACAGACATACAGGGCAAGATTCTCCTAAAAAGACATGATAGCAGTTTCAAAGCTCAGTATATATTATACATATTGATTTACTGAAAACTATGTTTATTCTACAAGAATAAGCAACACAGATGGCCAGGGAAGGGAATAAGATGATTTAGTAGACATTTCTCAAGGAGGCATTAACTCAATGAGACAATCAGATGTTCAGTTCAATTATGATACCACACTATTGTTATATTATTACACTAGCTTCCTTGGTTACCAGTGAGAAAGATTCTGGGGGAGGCCACAAGATAGGAGGGGAGCAAATACAACACTATCCTCTTCTCTACAACAGAAAAAATATCACACTATCAAAGAAAATATACCTTTACATTTTCCATTACTAGTAACAGAGTTGTATGACTCCACAGCTTTTTATCTCTACCAACTGGCTCTTCATTTCATCTTTTCTATAATTTATGATTCTCACTGCCTGGCAATGAGCCATCACCACCATATAATTCACCCATGTAATAAAAAACCATTTGTATGCCAAAAGCTATTAAAATAAATGAATAAAGTGATAATGACAACACATTAAGCCAACGAAGTCAGAATTCCTTCACAAGGTGATTTTTCCCTCATAGGCAAAGACTAACAAGAATTATTCTTCCAGTGACCAATTCTCTACGATCTTTTGACCTACACTATTTCTTAAGTCATAGGTTCTTAAAAAATAAGTGAGAAAAAGCAAAGTAAATACAGTAAATATGGTAAACGACATTAATTTACTCAAAAGGTAACTGACAAATGACTAAACTTCCATTAACAGTATAAATGCTTCAAAATTCAGAATTAGGCCATCTTGGAGAAATAAACTGACAATCACTGAACAGATTCTGCCATGAGAAAGGAAAAGGTCACTGAATAGATTCTGCCAAGGGAAAGGAAAAGGTTTCCTAGGTTATTTTAAAAAGTTATTGACAGAACTCATCCTCTGAATCTACTAAGGTGTAAACAAACTAAAAATAACAATTCAATTTTCCTTAAAGATAAGCATTAAGACTTATTTTAATTCCATCAAATACTGAATCCTTCGACTTCTAAAATAAAACAGAAGTAATCCATAAACCTAACAATTATACTTCTAAGAGTCTATCTGCAGAGATTTCTGCAAGCACCAAAAGATGTATGTATGAGGTTATTATGAACTGAAAATAACCTAAAATCTACTAATAAATAGTTAAATGAAATATAGCACCTAAATACAATGGTGAATTCGAAGTATTTAGAACAATGTCAATGATATTTATTGACACTGAAAGATGTCTCTGACATCAACATTATGTGAGAAACTAGCATCTATTTGTCTAACAGGTACAATGGGACACCATTTAAGAAAAACTTCACACCTATAGCTGTAAGATCACACAGGGAGATACTGAATAAGCAATTGTGAATAAATGTTTCTAAGTGTATAATTTGGGTGGATACTTTCTCTTTGTATGTTTATATATTGCTTGTATGTGAGGGTGTGTATGTTTCTTTTTTTTTTTGAGATGGAGTCTCGCTCTGTCACCCAGGCTGGAGCACAGTGGCGTGATCTCGGCTCACTGCAACCTCTGCCTCCCAGGCTCACGCCATTCTCCTGCCTCAGCCTCCCGAGCAGCTGGGACTACAGGTGCCCGCCACCATGCCCAGCTAATTTTTTGGTATTTTTAGTAGAGATGGGGTTTCACCATGTTAGCCAGGATAGTCTTGATCTCCTGACCTCGTGATCCACCCACCTCGGCCTCCCAAAGTGCTGGGATTACAGGTGTGAGCCACCGCACCCAGCCGAGGGTGTATATGCTTTTAAAAAGCATATATCACTGAAAAACAAAAATACCCATGGAGTTATTTAAAAAACATTGTTAGAGGCAAACTCAAGAGAAATGAACATAGTATAGTACCTTAAACGGTTGGTATAGGTATCAACACAGGTCTTCATTTTGGCTAACAATGTACCAACAGAAGTTTGACACTCTGACTGTTCTTCTTCCTCTTCACCGTTCTCTGTAGAAAGGGGCAACAATAGGGGCACCATGGCAGTACAAGAAGCAATGGCCCGAAGCAATTCCAGCAGTGCCCGATAGAGTGGCACATGTCTTGCCATGTCCAGAACTATAAGGAGAAGAGGAAAAAGCACAAAATGAGAAAATGTACAATATAAAAGTAGGTCCACAGGAATGTAGCTTTTACCTGGATCTTACCAAGGTCCACAGCTGACCCGGCTGGGCGCACTGGCTCAGGCCTATAATCTCAGTACTTTCTGAGGCCGAGGCAGGCAGATCACCCGAGGTTGGGAGTTCGAGACCAGCCTGACCAACATGTAGAAACCCTGTCTCTACTAAGAATACAAAAATTAGCCAGGTGAGATGGCACATGCCTGTAATCTCAGCTACTTGGGAGGCTGAGGCAGGAGAATTGTTTGAACCCGGGAGGCGGAGACTACAGTGAGCCAAGATCATGCCATCGCACTCCAGCCTGGGCCATAAGAGTAAAACTCCGTCTCAAAAAAATTACAGCCGACCCTTGAACAACACAGGTTTGAACTGCACTAGTCCACTTATATACAGATTTTCTGCCAGCCTGAGACAGCAACACCAACCGCATCACTTCTTCCTCATTAGGCTACTCAACATGAAGACTCTGAGTATGAAGACTTTTATGATGATCCACTTCCATTTAATGAACACTAAATATATTTTCTATGATTTTTTTCTTAATATTTTCTTTTCCTTAGCTTACAGTATATAATATATACAACATCCAAAATGTGTTAATTGATTATGTTATCAGTAAGGCTTCCAGTCAACAGTAGGCTATTAGGAGCTAAGTTCTGGAAGAGTCAGGAGTTATACTTGGGGCTGGACACTGTGACTCACGCCCATAATCCCAGACCTTTGGGAGGCCGAGATGGGAGGATCACTTGAGCCTGGGAGTTTGAGACTGGCCTGGACAACATGGTAAAACTCCCATCTCTACAAAAAGATAACAAAAAATTAGCTGGGTGTGGTGGCGCACACCTGTAGTCCCTGCAACTAGGGAGGACAAGAACATGCCACTGCACTCCAGACTGGGTGATAGGGCAAAATCCTGCCTCAAAAAAAAAAAAGAAAAAGTTATACTTGGATTCTCAAATATGTGGGGGTTGGTACCCTTAATACTTGCATTATTCAAGGGTCAACTTAATAGGTTAGTTGCTAAATGGAAGAATGCAGCAGATATTTATGAAGCACCAATATACAAACGATAATAACAGGCACTTTTGGAAAACAAAAAAAAAGTAAAGTATCTAGTTTAGGGGAGAACAAGAAATGTAACTAAATATCTAGTTATATTACATATAGAAATGATTAAATACCCCAGATAATATATTGTGGCTGGAAATATATTTATCAGTATGAAGTGGAAACTTTTTTAAACTAAATTGAATAATGAAGTTATTTTATCTTTTGTAAAAACGAATGACAGAATTGCGATTTATCCATAGTCTATTTCAATAAATCAATTTTCTTTTTAGTAAAAAAGAAAATATTGCCTATGTTAACTTCCAATTACTAGCTATAAATCAAATGAATTTTGTATTAAAATCATTTGCATCTAAGAGTGAATTCCTTACTCGAGGAACACACGTTGCTTCTAAGGCTTTTATAAGTTGTTTTGTTGGTTTTTGTGTTGTATACCAACTGGTATTCACTTTTGTGAATAATGTGAGATAAGGATCTAACATCTCTCTTCCAATGACAGTTACTGAACAGCCAGCCATTCCATAAACATTTACTGGCAGGGCGCGGTGGCTCACACCTGTAACTTCACCACTTTGAGAGACTGAGGCTGATGGATCACCTGAGGTCAGGAGTTCGAGACCAGCCTGGCCAACATGGTGAAACCCCATCTCTACTAAATACAAAAATTAGCTAGGCATAGCGGCGCAGGTCTGTAATCCCAGCTACTCAGGAGACTGAGGCAGGAGAATCGCTTGAACTCAAGAGGCGGAGGCTGCAGTGAGCTGAGATCACATACCGCACTCCGGCCTGGGTGACAGAGCAAGACAGTCTCAAAAACAAACAAACAAAAAACATTTACTGAAAACCTGTTGCTGGACAGGCTGGGAATAAGCAGTAAAGAAAACAAACAAAAATCTCTACCATCAAGTATCTAACATTCTAGGCGAAGGACATGAGTTACATTCTTTTCAGAAGTTAGTAAGTATTCTGAATGCTATATAGAAAACTAAAGCAGGGGAGGAGAATTGTGGGAGTCCAACTAGAGGTAGGAATTGCCTCAGTGCCCACAGAGCTATATGGGGATTAAGTTGTAACAGGATGAGGCATCACCTAGCATCCTGTACTTTCTATGGTAACTGATGTGAAAGAGATCTCTACAACTGATGTAAAATAGAGACTATCAGAGCTTAATGACAGTGAGGCTATTTGGAGTGATGTTCAAAGTGATGGAAGAGAAGGTCATTTTACACCTTCCAGTGATGATGCAGAGGACAGAGTAGTATGACTGCCATTCTTTCCTTGTTTCCCCTTGTTTCCACATATACTTGAGTATGAAAGCCCATTTTCCAACCCATGAACAATGTCACAATATCCTACTTACTATAATTTTATAGTATTATAAGATACTATGTTATTCAGGAAAATCAAAATTATATTCAAAAGTTACTAACTGATAGGCATAAAACACAATGTCAGTACTTGTGAGGATGTGGAAAAGCTAGACTCATATATAGGTAAAAGCGCAAATAGGTATAGCCAATTGGCATTATCTATTAAAATTTTAAATGCCTATATTCTACGACTCAATAATAGCACTTGTTACTGTCTACCCTACAAAGAAATGTTCAATACAATACTGTTTTCAATAGTGAAAGCTGGAAATGATCTACCAATAATACCATAATCAAACAATAACATTCACAGTAATACAATAATAGTGGGAGACTTCAACACTCAACTCACAGCACTAGAAAGATAACTGAGACAGAAAATTAACAAAGAAAACATTGGACTTAAATTGGACTTTGGACTAAATGGACTTAACAGACGTAGGACAGTCTACTCAAAAATGACAGTATATACATTCTTTTCACCAACACATGAAACATTCTCCTAGACAGACCACATGTTAGTCCATAAAAGGAGTCTTAACAAAATTTTTAAAAACTGAAATCATATCAAGTATCTTCTCAGACCACAGTGGAATAAAGCCAGGAAACAATACCAACAGGAACACTGGAAGCAGTGCAAATACATGGAAATTAAACAGCATGATCCTGAATGATCACTGGGTCAACAAAGAAATTAAGGCAAATTTAAAATTTTTTTGAAATGAATGAAAATGAAACGCAACATCAGAAAAACTGTGGGATATAGCAAATGCAGTGCAGAGAGAGAGAAGTTTAGAGCCTTAAAAGCCTGCATCAGAAAAGTAGAAAGGTAACAAATCAAGAACCTTACATGTACCACAAGGAACTAGAAAAGTAAGAACAAACCACGCCCAAAAGTTAGAAGAAATAACACAGAACTAAACGAAATACAGCCCCCCCCAACAAAAATATACAAAGCATCAGCAAACTGAAAAGTTTGTTTTTGAAAAGATAAACAAAACTGATAAACTATTAGCTAGACTAACCAAGAAGAGAGAAGATCCAAATAAACAGAATCAGAAATGAAAAAGGAATACAACTGATACTACAGAAATAAAAAAGATCAGGGACTATTATGATCAACTATACACTCACAACCTAGAAAACCTAAAGGAAACAAGTAAATTCCTGGAAACACACAACCTCTTGAGACTGAACATGAAACAAACTGAATTTCTAAACAAACTAATAACAAGTAGTGAGATTCAATCATAATAAAACATCTCCCAACCAAAAAAAAAAAAAAGCCCAGGACCACATGAATTCACAGCCAAATTCTACCAAATATAAAAAGAACATACTGATACAGGTCCTCCCAAAACTATTAAAAAAAATTAAGGAGGAGTTTATTCCCCCTAACTCATTTTATGAGGCCGGTATTATGCTGATACCAAAACCAGGCAAAGATATAATAAAAGAAGAAAACTACAGACCAATATCCCTAATAAAGTCAGACACAAAAATCCAAAACAAAAAACAAGGAAATCAAATCCAACAGCACATCAAAAAGATAATACAATAACGGCATGGTGGTTCACGCCTGTAATCCCAACATTTTGGGAGGCTGAGGCAGGAGGATCACTTGAGACCAAAAGATCGAGACAAGCAAGGTCAACAAAGCAAGAAAACCTGTCTCTACAAAAAAATAAAAATTTAAAATTAGCCAGATGTGATGGCAAAAACCTGTATTCCCAGCTACTTGGGAGGCTAAGGTGGGAGGACTGCTTGAGACCAGGAGTTTGAGGCCAAAATGGGCTAGGATGACACCACTGCACTCCAGCCTGGGCAACAGAGCAAGACCCCATCCCTTAAAAATAAACAAACAGGCCAAGCATGATTGCTCACACCTGTAACTCCAGCACTTCGGGAGGCCGAGGTGGGTGGAAAACCTGAGGTCAGGAGTTCGAGACCAGCCTGGCCAACATGGTGAAACCCGTCTCTACTAAAAATACAAAAATTAACCGGGTGTTGTGGCGCAAGTCTGTGGTCCCACCTACTTGGGGGTGCTGAGGCAGGAGAATCGCTTGAACCCAGGAAGTGGAGGTTGCAGTGAGCCAGGATCACACCACTGCACTCCAGCCTGGGTGACAGAGCGAGACTCCATCTCAAAACAAACAAACAAACTGTAGCTCACACCTGTAATCCCAGCACTTTGGGAGGCCAAGGTGAGTGAATTGCTTGAGGCAAGGAGTTCGAGACCAGCCTGACCAACATGGTGAAACCCTGTGTCTACCCAAAATAAAAAAATTAGCCAGTCTCACAAGCTGATCTCAAAATAAATAAATAAATAAATTTTAAAAAATAAACAACAAAAAAAAGATAATACATCATGATCAAGTATGATTTATCCCAAGGATACAAGGATGGTTCAACATACACAAATCCATAAATGTGACACATCATAATAACATAATAAAGGACAAAAACTCTATAGTCATTTCAATAAATGTAGAAAAAGCATGTGATAAAATTGATATAAATCCCCAATAAACTGGGCATAGAAGGAACACACAACATAATAAAGGCCATATATGAAAAACCCACAGCTAACACTATACTTAACGGGAAAAAGCTGAAAGCATTCCCGCTAAGAACTGGAACAAGTCAAGAGTTCTCATTTTCACCACTCTTATTCAACATCGTACTGGACATCCTTGCCAGAGTAATCAAGCAAGGGAAAAAAAAAGGCATTCAAACTCAAAAAGCAGGAAGTCAGCATTTTCCCTGTTTGCTGAGGATATGATCTAGAAAACCCTAAAGACTCCATCAGAAACTCTTGGATTTAATACATGAATTCAGTAAAGATTCAGGATATAAGATTAATATATGAAAACCAGTAATGTTTCTATACACCAATAATCATCTAGCCAAGGATTAAATCAAGAAAACAATCTCATTTACAATAGCTACAGAAAAAAAAAAAAATGAACAGGTGTGGTGGCTCATGCCTGAAATCACAGCACTTTGGGAGGTCCAGGCTGGAAGACTGCTCGGGTCCAAGGGCTTAAGACCAGCCTGAACAACATAGTAAGACCTTATCTCTACAAAAACCAAAAAGGAAATTAGTCAGGTGTGGTGGCTCATTGTGTAGTCCCAGCTACTTGGGAAGCTGAGGCAGGAGAGTCACTTGAGCCTACCAGGTCGAGGCTACAGTGAGCTCTGATAGTACTACTGTACTCTAGCCTGGGCGACAGAGCAAGACCCTGTCAAATAAAATTAAAAACAAGATAAAATAATAAAATCTAAAACAAAATACCTAGGAATATATTTAACCAAGGAAGTAAAAGGTCTCTATTAAGAATAACTACAGGCCAAGTGTGGTGGCTCACACCTATAATCTCGGCACTTTGGGAGGCTGAGGTGGGGAGATCACTAGAGGCCAGAAGTTCAAGACTAGCCTGGCCAACACGGCGAAACCCCATCTCTACTAAATACAAAAATTACCTGGGCCTGGTGGTAGGTGTCTGTAATCCCAGCTACTTGGTAGGCTGAGACACAAGAATCACTTGAACCTGGGAGGCAGAGGTTGCAGTGAGCCCAGATCGCACCACTGCACTCGCACTCCAGCCTGAGCAACGGAGGGAGACTCCATCTCAAAAAAAAAAAAAAAAAAAAAAGACATGGGAGACTCCTCCAAAAAGTGGGGTTTGAAAAATATCTACTGGGTACAATGTTTACTCTTCCAGTGATGGGTACACTAAAACCCCAGACTTCACACTATGTGCAAGAAATGTGTACTTTCTTTTTTTTTTTTGAGACTGAGTTTTGCTCCTGTTGCCGACTGGAGTGCTATGGCATAATCTCGGCTCACTGCAACCTCTGTCTCCAGGGTTCAAGCAATTCTCCTGCTTCAGCCTCCCAAGTGGCTGGGATTACAGGTGCATGCTACCATGCCGGACTAACTTTTGTATTTTTGGTCAAGATGGTGTTTCACCATGTTGGCTTGGCTGGTCTCAAACTACAGATCTCAAGTGACTGCCCGCCTCAAACTCTCAAAGTGCTGAAATTACAGGCATGAGCCACTGCGCCCAGCCAAAAAAGGTGAACTTCTAAAAAATAACTTTACATTAATATTTATATTCTTTTCCTTTTTTTTTTTTTTTTTTTTGCGCCAAGGTCTCACTCTGTTGCCCAGGCTGGAGTGCAATGGTATAACCATTGCACTTTGTAGCCTCAACCTCCTGGGCTCAAGGATCCTCCTGCCTCACATTCCAGAGCAGCTGGGATTACAGGCACATGCCACCATGTCCAGTTAATTTTTTCTATTTTTTCGTAGAGTTGGGGTTTCACCATGTTGCCCAGGCTGGTCTCGAACTCCTAAGCTCAGGCAATCTACCTGCCGTGGCCTCCTAACGTGTTACAATTACAGTGATTAATATTTCAAATAGATTATCCTGAAAAAAAAAAAAAAAAGATAAAACTTTCCTTATAAGGCTATAGTTTCTTTTGACCATTTCTCTCCTTCCCCATTCTTGTTTATTTTTTGAGACAAAGTCTCGCTCTGTCGCCCAGTCTGGAGTGCAGTGGCGTGATCTTGACTCACTGCAAGCTCCGCCTCCCAGGTTCATGCCATTCTCCTGCCTCAGCCTCCCAAGTAGCTGGGAATACAGGTGCCCACCACCATGCCTGGCTAATTTTTAAATTATTATTTTTATTTTTAGAAGAGATGGGTTTTCACTGTGTTAGCCAGGATGGTCTCGATTTCCTGACCTCGTGATCCACCCACCTCAGCCTCCCAAAGTGTTGGGATTACAGGCGTGAGCCACCACGCCCGGCCTCCTTCCCCACTCTTTTACCAGGTACATCATTTTGGTATACATCCATCTAATCCATTTTCTATATGATGATGTTTCTCTGTATGTACTATTATGTGGATTAGGTATTATTATCCCCACTGTGTGTATGAGAAACTAATATTTACTAAATTGCACAAGCAGCTAAATAGGAAGTAAGAAGACCAACAGTGAAAACCTGGTAAATTTAGCTTTAGTGCTTTTCCCATTATCCCATGATACTTCCCGAACTGTCCAGTATGGCAGCTACTGGCCACACGCTATCTAAATTTTAACTAAAATGTAAGAAAACTAAGAATTCAGTTCTTCAGTTGCACTAACCACATTTCAAGTGTCCAATAGCCACACAAGTCCTTAATGAATGGCATAGATACAGAGTGTTTTCATCACAACAAAAAATTCTTTTGGATAGTATCATCTTCAAGAGACAAATTCCTGACATTCTGTTTTATAAATACAAGCCAGGAAAGGTATGTGGATATGGGGATTCCCCAAAACAAAAACATTTTTTAAAAAAAGCATAAGAAGTGGGTAGGCCAGGTGCGGTGGCTCACGCCTGTAATCCCAGCAGTTTGGGAGGCCAAGGCAGGTGGATCACCTCAGGTCAGGAGTTCAAGACCAGCCTAGCCAACATGGCAAAACACCGTCTCTACTAAAAATACAAAAACAGCCAGGTGTGGTGGTGTGCGCCTGTAACCCAGCTAATCGGGAGGCTGACGCAGGAGAATCGCTTGAACCCTGGAGGCAGAGGTTGCAGTGAGCCAAGATCATGCCACCGTACTCTAGCCTGGGTAACAGAGACTCTGTCTCAAAACAAACAAACAAAAAAAGAAGTGGGAAAAGAGTAATGTCTTCATTCTCAGAAAACTGATTCTCTATTTGGAAAATATGGTAAATCCACAGAAATACTATTAGAATACTGAAGTACGTGGATGCAAAATTCACATAAATGAATACTGTTAATTTCATGTAACAATCAACTGCAAAATAGAGAAACTGCACAATAGGAAATACAACAAAAATACATAAAAAAACTTATGATGAAAATATCTATGCTGCAGGACAGAGATGATAGTCTCAATAAACAGGTATATCATATTTACGATGGGCATATACAACAGAATAAAAATGTCAACTAAAAAATATGTGAGCTGGATGCAGTGGCTCATGCCTATAATCCCAGGATTTGGAAGGCTGGGGCAGAAGGATCGCTAGAGCCCAGGAGCTCAAGACCAGCCTAGGCAATATAGAAAGACCCAATCTCTACACAAAATTTTAAAAATTAGCCAGGTGTGGTAGTGCCCGCCAGTAGTCTCAGCTACTCATGAGGCTGAAGTGGCAGGATCGCTTGAGTCCAGGAGGTCGAGGCTGCAGTGAGCCATGATCACACCACTGTACTCCAAGCCTGGGCAAGATCCTGTCTGTATAAAATTTAAAAAATTAGCCGGGCATGGTAAGCTGCAGTTAGTCATGATTACGCCACTGCACTCTAGCCTGGGAGACAGAGTGAAACCTTATCTCAAAAAAGAACCTATTTATGTTTATTAATATGCAACTGTTTTAATTACTAAATGCCCATTATGTAGTCATAAAAAATTAGAATATGCTTTATGCTGTACTGGAGCAAATTCACAAGTACTATAATGTCATTTTGGGGTGGGGATAGGACAGTAAGGTACAAAAATGGGTTATATGGTAAACATAACCCATAAATGTTAATAAAAATAAATGATTATTTGGGTAAACACAAAACAAAACACAAATAACAAAAACATAAAAAGAGGGAGACTATGTGATATGGTTTGGCTGTGTCTCCACCCAAAACTCATCATGCATTGTAGTTCTCATAACCCCCATGTGTCATGGGAGGAACCTGGTGGGAGGTAACTGAATCATGGGGGTGGTTATCTCCATGCTGTCCTCATAATAGTGAGTTCTCACGAGATATGATGGTTTTATAAGGGGCTCCCACTGCTTTGCTCTGCACTTTTCCTTGCTGCTGCCATGTGAAGAAGGACATGTTTGCTTCCCCTTCTGCCATGATTGTAAGTCTCCTGAGGCCTCCCCAGCCCTGCAGAACTATAAGTCAATTAAACCTCTTTCCTTTATAATTCACCCAGTCTCAGGCAGTTCTTTATAGCAGTGTGACAATGAACTAATATGTATTTATATTTACTTGTTATATATAGATTTCCTATAAAGAAATATAAGAAATTAGTAGCACCGGTTAGTACTATCTGTAACTATTAGTACTATTAGTTAGATTAGTATAGGGATAACTATAGTTTATCCCTAATGAGCTGTTATTGGTAGGACAGAGGCAGGAAAACAGCTATTTATTAGATACCACCTTAAAGCTTTTGAATTTTAAAATGTGGAGAACAGAATACTTAAGAAAAACCTGATGTAATTTAATTAATAAAACATGTCTTACAGGGGAGAAGTACATGATATTGTATATCTAGGAATGTGTTGAATTTTATAAAAACTAGGTACTCCATAGTGTCTAACTTCCTCTTTCTACCCAATATCAAGATAGATGGTTTCTACTTTCAAGAACTTGATGGATACAAAATATTCCACTGTAAGGTTCTAAAACATTTAATTAGTAGGAAAGCTTGAATATTTTACTTGGTTTATGAGAACTCAATTTTTCTTGCCAGCATGAGAGGAAAGATCCCTGCAGATCAGATCCCTAGTGAAACTGATACATACTCTTTAAAAGAACACAACTATCTAAAATCTCTGGAAGTGGTCCTAAGAGTATGCAGCAAATGAAGAAACATTTATTCAAGAAAATGCACTAAAACTCAGTAAGAAAAGCAAGAGTCTGTGGTATGTGAATCAAGATGCTGCTCCTTTCATCCCCACCCTCAGCTCAATGAGAAAGAAAAACCACTCCAGCTGGCTACAGCCAAGAACACAGGCCTCCCTCTCCCAGAGGTCCAAGTTGGAAAGCTATGCCTTAGTACAGAGCTGAAAGCCTGTCTTCCTAGCGGGGTGAGGGGCAGGATGTCAGCATTTCTCATCCTACCACAGCAACCTCCTGCTGCTAAGTTAGAAGGTACGCATGGCTGAGAAGTTGACATTCAATCCCCTCTTCTAGCCAGCCTCGACTCATGGGGCAGAGAATTTGAAAAGATATTTTTCTGGAAAGGACAGGTGAATAGTCAATGAACACATGAAAATATGCTTAACATAATTAGTCATCAAAGAAATGCAAATTAAAACCACAATGAGATACCATCTCACACCCAGTAAGATTATTGTAATTTTAAAAGTCAGGTAATCCATGTAACTCAACAATTCCACTCCTAGGTATATTACCAAAGGAATTCAATGCAGAAACACCAATAGATATTTGTATGCTAATACTGCAACATTTTTGCAACTGCCAAAATGCAAAAACAAATAGACATCAACTGATGGATAAGCAAAATGTAGTACACAGCCATAAAATGAAATATTGTTCAGCCCTAAGAAGTTATCAACTACTGATACATTCAACATCAATAAACCCTGAAAATATTTCGCTGCATGGAAAAAGCCAATTTAAAAAGACCACATATTATATGATCCGATTTACATAAAATATTCAGAAAAGGCAACTCTATATAAGGATAGAAAGTAGATTATCAGCCGCTTAGTGCTAGAGAAGATGAGGGGATGGAAGATGATAACTAAAGGGTACAGGGTTTTTTTGTTTGTTTTTTGTTTTTTGAGACAGAGTTTCATTCTTGTTGCCCAGGCTGGAGTGCAATGGCACAGTCTCAGCTCACTGCAACCTCCGCCTCCCGGGTTCAAGCGATTCTCCTGTCTTAGCCTTCCAAGTAGCTGGGATTACAGGCGCTCACCGCCACTCTTGGCTCATTTTTTTATTTTTAGTAGAGACGAGGTTCACCATGTTGGCCAGGCTGGTCTCGAACTCCTGACCTCAGGTGATCCACTCGCCTGGGCCTCCCAAAGTGCTGGGATTACAGGCATGAGCAACCATGCCCGGCCAAGGGTACAGGGTTCTTTATGAGGTGATAAAAAAAGTTATCAAATTCACTTTGGTAATAGTTGTACACATTTGTGAATATAATAAAAATCAATGAATTGTATACTTTAAATGGGTGAACTGGAGGGTACTGAATTATCAACCATTAAAGTTGTCACTAAAATTTTTTTCTCTTAAGTACTTATTCATATACATTTGCTCCTTTTTATACTGAAATATTTATTTTCTTCAATTGCTTTAAAACACTAATACGAGGAAAAGCACCCAATAAACATTGCATATATTTTATAAATATGTTGTTTTATTTTTCAAATATATGAAAATATAAGACTTGAATGTACAATCATGTAGCCTCTTTTCAACTTGAGACTGGCACAATAATGAAGCCTTAGAAAAAACCTTCCCTATTCCACAGTTTTCTCCTGCCCCCCCATTTTAGCTACATCTGCTGGAATGGAATCCACAGAAGTTCTGAATGATTTTCCAGTCTACATCGAAATACCTGAAAAATCAGAATTTATACTGATATAAATATAGCCAAGTACCCGAAGATTACCACTTGCACTGCTTTATAAACTCATTTAGCAAAGTAGTGCACACAGTATTTCACCGTTCTCAACCCTCTTCATGTAACGTACAAAGAGAACCAGAACAGAGGACACATTGTTCCAACCAAAACCCCAGCAAGTTATTTTGTGGCTATCAATCAAATGATTAAGTTTATATGGAAAGGCAAAATATGTAGAATAGCCAGCACGACACTGACGAACAAAGTCAGAGGACTGACACTATATGACTTGACTACCTGACTATAATGCTGCGACAATTAAGACAATGTGGTACTCACGAAAGAATAAACAAATAGATCAGTGAAACAAAAATGGGAATAAAAATCTGTATGTGAATGTTTATAGCAGCTTTATTCATAAATGCCAAAAAAAGGAAGCAATCAAGATGTTCTTCAAAAGGTGAATGAATAAACATACTTACATATTGATACAATGGAATATTTTTCAGCGATAAAAATGAAGTAGCCACCAAGCCATGAAAACACATGGACGAAACTTAAATGTATATTATTAAATGAAAGAAGCCAATCTAAAAGGCTAAATCTTATGATTACGACTATATGACATTCTGAAAAAGGCACAACTATGGAGACAGTACAAAGAACAGTGGTTACCAGAGGTCTGGGGATTAGGAAGGGATGCAGGATTAATAGAATTTCTTAGGGCAGTAAACTCTTCTGTGTGATCCTGTCACGGTGGAATACATAAAATTGCGCATTTGTCAAAACCCACACAACTGTAGAACATAAAGAGCGAACTCGAATTTCAACTATAAATTTAGCTAAAAATAACATACCACTATTAGTTCATCAATTATATGTACTACACTAATGCAATATATGAATAATAAGTAAACTGTGAGTAGCAACTGCATATATGGGAACTCTGTAGTATCTGCTCAATTTTCTGTGAACCTAAAAATACTTAATAGCAATTCAGATAAAATTATAAAAGAATACAAGTAATACAAGATATGTTTATGTTTTAAAAATTAAATTGTTATGAAGGTATCAAGAACAACCAAAATCACAAAATGAGAATCTTCTTCTCCATACATGAATAATGAAGACAGTCTAGCATGCTAAAGTTCAATAAGGAAGAGAAGGGGAAAAAGAGAGCCCACAAATTTGCAAGCACACATATAATTGATAATTCCAATTGTTAAAATCTAGAAATAATAATAATTATATTTTTTTTAAGTCGGAGTCTCGTTCTGTCACTCAGGTTGGAGTGCAATGGCATGATCTTGGCTCACTGCAACCTTCGCCTCCCGGGTTCAACCAATTCTCCTGCCTCAGCCTCCCGAGTAGCTGGGATTACAGGTGCCCACCACCACGCCTGGCTAATTTTTGTATTTTTAGTAAAGACGGGGTTTCACCATGTTGGCCAGGCTGGTCTCGAACTCCTGACCTCGTAATCCGCCCACCTCAGCCTCCCAAAGCCCTGGGATTACAGGCATGAGCCACTGCCCCCAGGAAAATCTAGAAATAATTTTATATATATATATATGATTAAAGCATTATTTCTTCATATAAACACAAAAGATAATCCCAGAAACTTTAAAAAAACTTTAGGTTCAAAAAAAACCTTGAATATAATTTACAACTAAAAAAAATCAAAATAAAATGAAATCAAACTATTTCAAATTTCATAATTAATGAATATTATTTAGAAAGTATATCACTCATGAGCGGGCACAGTGGCTCATGCCTGTAATCCCAGATATTTGGGAGGCCGAGGTGGGCAGATCATTTGAGGTCAGAAATTTCAGACCTGCCTGGTTAACATGGTGAAACCCCGCCTCTACTAAAAATAGAAAAATTAACCAGGCGTGGTGACACGCCTGTAGACCCAGCTACTCAGGAGGCTGAGGCAGGAGAATCACTTGAGTTTGGGAAGTGGAGGTTGCAGTGAGCCGAGATCGCGCCACTGTCCTCCAGCCTGGGCAACAGAGCTAGACTCCATCTCAAAAAAAGAAAAAAGAAAAAAAAAAGTATGTCACTTGGAGGTCAATTTTTTTTTTTTTTTTTTGAGATGTAGTCTCACTCTGTCACCCAGGCTGCAGTGCAATGGCACGGTCTCGGCTCACTGCAACCTCTGCCTCCCGGGTTCAAGTTACTCTCCAGCCTCAGCCTCCCAAGTAGCTGGGAATACAGGCACGTGCCACTACACCCAGCTAATTTTTGTATTTTTAGTAGAGATGGGGTTTCACTATGTTGGCCAGGCTGGTCTCGAACTCCTGACCTCGTGATCCACCCGCCTCGGCCTCCCAAAGTGCTGGGATTACAGGTGTGAGCCACCGTGCCCGGCCTACTTGCAGGTCAATTTATAAAGCACAAGATGTTCTATTAAAAAAAAAAAAAAAAAGTCGGGCACAGTGGCTTATGTATGTAATCCCAGTGACTCAGGAGGCTGAGACAAGAGGATTGCTTGAGGCCAGGAGTTTTGAAACTAGCCTGGGCAACATAATGAGAACCTATTTCTACCAAAAATTTAAAAACTTAGCTGGGCATGGTGGCAGGTGCCTGTAGTCCCAGCTAATGAGGAGGACGTTTGAGCCTAAGAGTTGAAGGCTGCAGTGACCTATGAGCACACCACTGCACTCCAGCCTGGGTGACAGAGAAGACTATGACTGAAGAAGAAAAAAGAAAAAATACATAGTTAATTATATTCACATGTAAGCAAAAGAGCATAGAGAAAACAAGACAGCTCCTCTGAAATAAATGAAACATGCTATTCCCTCTTATTTAACTGATATCTATTTTACTCTATTGAGTTAGCATTAGGAGAGGCCAACTGGGAATCTCACATTATGGAAATAGAAGAAGATAGTCTCTTCATATCAAGGAGTATGAAGGCAAAAGCTAGCAAAACAAGGTAATAATAAGCATTGGCCCAAAAGACTGGGAATAGTCCAAAAAATGTGAGAGATAAAATTGTGTGTTTATTTTACAAAAATCTTCAAAATTTTAAAAAGAACTTCAAATTTCATTACTGTACTTTAAAAAATACCTCAAGATATCAAATTTCTTCATTTTAAACTAAAAATATCAAGATTTTTGTATTTCTGTATTTTTCTTGACAACCATTAGTTACATAAGTATGCTTTTAAGTCAAATTCTATATTAATGCATATGACAATCTATGACTATGTCTGGAACCTGAGGTGTTATTTATATTGGATTTATTATTATTATTATTATTTTGAGATGAAGTCTCACTCTGTTGCCCAGGCTGAAGTGCAGTGGCGTGATCTCGGCTCACTGCAACCTCCGCCTGCCGGGTTCAGGCAATTCTCCTGCCTCAGCCTTCCAAGTAGCTGGGATTACAGGCGCCCGCCACTACACTATTTTTAGTAGAGACAGGGTTTCACCATGTTGGCCAGGCAAACGCTTGACCTCAGGTGATCCACCCGCCTCGGCCTCCCGAAGTGCTGGGATTACAGGCGTGAGCCACTGTGCCCGGCCTTATTATTATTTTTAAAAAGATTTTGAAGACCCCCCACCCAAGAGGAGAACTTGGAAAACTAATGTAGAGCTGATTTATGCTCTCCTTTTAAGACATGTGCTTTTATTGTAAATTAATGTGTACCAGTGGTCAGCAAGCAACAAGAATGGATAAAGATAATAAACCCTTAATAAAAACCTGTCTGTTAAAGCACAAAACAACATAAAAACTACTTCAATCTTGAATTCTTTAATTCTATTTTTGCCATGAAGAGCTTCATCAGAAAACCCTTAGGTGTCTTCAAATTTAGCTCCTTTACACATACTTCATTGTTATTACAGGATTCAATGTGCTGCCTTGCCTGACAAAGAAAGAACAGAGGCACAACATGCTGTTATGCAACACCATGTCTCCAAGTGCAGCTTGCAGCTCCTTTACTCAGCAAGCACCAAATGCATGTTTAATCAGTGTTACAGCTTACAACCAGGCAAGTCAAGTCACTATCCTTCCAATCCTCAAAAGGGCCTGTTTGCTGATTTATGCATAGCTTGAAGACTATCTTGGAATTATCATCAACAGCTACAGATGCGGGTGTGTGACATTACAAAACTTATGCCAATAAACAATTTTTTTCATTTTTATAGTGTAACTGGTAGTAGGGAGAGGAATAAAATCACTTTCTGCATTTGGAACTAAAACATTTCAATGGGGAAAAGTATCTTCAAACAGCTGAAAAGAAAAAGAACAGTTTAAAGATTCATCAGACAGAAAATTCAAGAAAAATAACCATAAACATTAGCATTTTGGAGGAAATATGTGATTCAGCGTATACAAAAACCTAAAAATACTAAAAAATAGAGCCTATTTACGGTGTGATTTATTACTTGCAGAGGCTAGCAATTTACATCAAATAGTTACAGTGAAATTTACCACGGATTACTAACAGCGAAGATACATCCCTTCAAGATATACTGAAAACATTTGCCATCTTTGATATGAAGCTTGTTCAGGTTTTGTTCGGAAGCCCTCCATGAAAAGAAAAGGTTCATTCATCACTATTGTGGACTAAAGCAACATATCTGGTAACACTTTACTCCTGATGCAATGTAGGGTAAGCAGCACTTCTCTTAATTATTTTAAAACTCTGACATTTAGTAACTCCATTATTTTAAGCTTAAATATGTGATGTGTTTAATCTGTGGAAATAAAACTTTTATTAAGAAGAGATAAACTCTGCTATTAATTGCTTTTTCAAAATATTAGTAAAATGGAATTAATTTCAATACTAGATTATAAAATTAATGACACAACGATCCTCTAATCTTCAAAGGAAAAAATGATTTAAATCCCTATTCTGCTCAGCTGCTCCCCAAAAGAGTTGCTTTAAAAAGGAGTTGATGTTCTAAACTTACCGAATTGTATACACTATGTGCAGTTTTTTGTATATAAATTGCAGTTCACATTAAATACATCAGCCTAGTTAGATATGTAAAAATTTTTAAGTATCTTTGTAGCTACTAAATATAGAATACATAAATGGCAGAATCTAACTTCTACATTTTCATTATATTTTCGGCTCTTCAGCCCAAATGTTAAAAATAACAACATATTTTAAATTCTATTAAAATACACTCATTTACTATCATTTCCCAACACGTTAACAGACTAAAGTAGGACTGCACACTGAAAAACTATGCAAGAAATGCAACATGTATAATAAATACATTTACTAACTCTCTGCTAGTAAATACATTTTCTAGCAATTTTCTAGTATTTACTAGCTAGTATTTCTTTTCTAGCAATTTTCTGGTATTTTCTAGCAATTTTCTAGTATGTACTAGTATTTCTAATAAATACATTTTCTAGTAATTTGCTTCACAATCATTCTCTTTTTCTCTAGATGAAGACATTTTCTGGGAAAACTGGTACTTCTGTCATCACTACAGCAGAAGATGTTAAGAAGCAAGAAGACAAGAAAAAGAAGAATCTATCTTGACCATGTTAGGTATAGCTGGAACAGTACTTAACCTCTTAGTGATTGTTTTTGTCTACATCCATGCCACACTCTGAAGGTCTTGTTCAAGGGACTGCATTCAGGGCAAAACTTGGCTCTAACAAGAAAGATTTAGAAGACTATCCTTTAAAAGCACACCTCCAGAATATTAAGACATACATCCCAGGGTAACTCCCTTGCTCTAAGAGCAATTACTATATGATGCTTCCAGCTTGAGGAATAAAATTATAACAAAGCAAATAGGCAAATTTTAACTTTACACAGAGGAAAAAAACAGAGAGGACAAAGCAATGAATATGGACATTGAAGATGAAGTACTCCAAAACATACAAGATTTAGTAATGTATACGAGACACAACAGCAAAAATGCCACAACCATTTTTCTAAGAGTACATATAAAATATATATTAATTAAAATAAAACTGCATTTAGGTTTGCGTTTTCCTTAAGCCTCTAGTAATCTACTTAATACAGGAAAGGGAAATTTAGTCAGTATGGGAAAGAAGACCATGAAAATGTTTAGAAAAATGAAGTTTTAGTTAGCATTAATGAACACTGAATATTTTAAAAACTGTCTTTGGAAATTATATTTTAGTAACTCAAAAGAAATGAGCCTTAGCATGACTTTTGGTAGTTAAGCAGTCGTAAAGATAAGGCCACATAGAAAAATAGACTACATAGAAAAGAAACTTTCTTGTTTCAATAAAGTATTGACATTATTTCCCTGATAAATGTGGGTAATACAAAATAAAACTACCATTGTTAACATTTTAATATATTCTCTAAGTAAACTGGAGTAACTCTTTCTTTCTTTTTGTTTTTTGAGATAGACTCCTGCTCTGTCACTTAGGTTGGAGTGCAGTGGCTTGTTCTCGACTCACTGCAACCTCTGCCTCCCGGGTTCAAGCAATTCTCGTGCCTCAACCTCCCAAGTAGCTGGGACTACAGGTGCCCGTCCACCACAACCGGCTAATTTTTGTATTTTTAGTTTTGCCATGTTGGCCAGGCTGGGCTCGAACTCCTGACCTCAGGTGATCCACCCACCTCGGCCTCCCAAAGAGCTGGGATTACAGGCTTGAGCCACCGCGCCTGGCCTGTAGGACTTTTTAAAAGCATTTCATGATTTACCATAAAAACATCTAGTTTGCATAACAATTATATTGCGGAAATACAACTGGCATAAACAAATCTGGAAACAAACACAACTCACTCTTAACTGGGATGTTTCATAGGAGAAATGGAGAGTTATGGCTAATCTGGTAGGTAGTTACGTGGAAATCTGATTAAGCTTTTCTTAATAGCTGGACTACAGTGTGAAAGGTGACAATATAAGGATTAGGTACGTGAGCAGCTCATAGGAAAGAAAGGACTACTCTGGGTAGTCAAGAATGGTATCCCTGAAGTGTTTGAGAAGTGAACTAATACTTTATCTTTACAAATCTGTACAAATCAAAGCAATTCAAAACCCATCTAAATTTTAATTTAAGCAACCTGTCCTCCCCTTATAAAACTTACTAGTCATAATTATTTAACACATAGAGTGATATATTCTGTACCAAAGTTATTTCCACATTGGATGCCCTTGACAAAAATGAAAACTCTAAATAAAACGAATTAACATTTGTTGATAAGCACTTATGTCATAGATACTCTGAGTCGCTATCAACATGCCTTGCTAGTGACCATATATAGAAATAAATACATTAAACATGGGCAAGTGTTTTAAATTTTATTGGTACTGCTCAGCTAATTGTCACAAAAACTAGAGCCATATTAAAATACTATTAAAATATACTTTAGGCTAAAAATAAAGTGGCAGGTTACTCTACTTTTTTTTTTTTTTTTTTTTTTTGCGATAGGGTCTACTCTGACACCCAGGCTGGAGTGTAGTGGTGTGATCACGGCTCACCGCAGCCTCGCCCTCCTGGGATCCCACCTCCTGAGTAGTTGGGACTACAGGCGAGTGTTGATTTTTTGTTTTTTTGTAGAGACAGGGTCTAAGTTGCCCAGGCTGGTGATCCTCACGCTTCAGCCTCCCAAAGTGCTGGGATTGCAGGTGTGAGCCACCACACCTGGCCTGCTACTCTAATTAGTAGAATAATCTGATAGATTATTTTATTATTATTATTTTTTTTTTTGAGATGGAGTCTTGCTCTGTTGCCCAGGCTGGAGTGTAGTGGCTCACTGCAACCTCAGCCTCCAGGGTTTCAAGCGATTCTCCTGCCTCGGCCTCCTGAGTAGCTGGGATTATAAGCACGCACCACCACACCCGGCTATTTTTGTATTTTTAGTAGAGACGGGGTTTCACCATGTTGGTCAGGCTGGTCTCGATGTCCCGACCTCATGATCTGCCCGCATCAGCCTCCCAAAGTGCTGGGATTATAGGCATGAGCCACTTCACCCGTCCTATTTTATTTTTTAATAGAGATGAAGTCTCACTGTGTTGCCCAGGCTGATCTCAAACTCCTGAGCATAAGCAATCCTCTCATCTTGGCCTCCCAAAGGGATGGCCTTTGGGATGAACCACCAACACAGCTCCCAGACTCTTTATTAAAACAGTACAAAGAAATGGCATAATTTGACGTTTCAAATGAACTATTACCATGAAAACTATAAATAAGGATATACAGTTAAGTATCGTTACGACAGCTCGATAATTTTTCATTATTTGTTTCTCAGGCAGTGTATATCAACAAAATAAAGTATTTTTATAAATAATAAAAATTATGTATTTTCTATTGGTATCAAACCTTATCTTTTCCTGTAAGAGCACTAATACAATTTCTATGTCCTTTTTAATTTGGAGAGCCCTGAGACCTAGCAAGATGGCTAGGTTTCCAACTGCACATTTACTTTGATGTAACTACTAAGTAATTTGAATTTAATAAATATGGTCATATTTAAATTAAGACATTTGTCATAATAACAAAATTAACCTTATTCTCAAACAGTATACTCATGAAATTAAATACCTACTCTTAAAGAAACATATCCAAAGGTAACATAAAATAATAAAAAGAGCTTTAAACACACAAAACACACTGTGAGAAAAATCAGATGGTATATCAAAATGCAGTAATGGGTTTTGACACATTATAGTTTGTTATAAAACTGTCAAACCAATATTAGGGAAATTAAAAATTTTAATCCTAGTATATACCATCATTTAACTAAGATAACCAGCCAAATCAGTAGATACTTTATAATTTTCCCAATGAAGTCCTGTGCCTGCTCTCTCATGTCTACCTTACTCTAACACATCACTTACTCATTTTTCTTTTTTATATTGACAAAATCCATTTATATCTTGCTTTTAAACTTGAAAATAAGTGAGTTTAATAATCACCATGTTACTAACCAGTTAAACGAGCAACTGAATACATTTCTCTAGATTTCATTTGTTCTTTTCTAATCTGTGAATTGTCAGATTAACCAGGATAACAGCAATTTCCCTTGATAATCTGAAAGAATATTCATCCCCATATAATAAGACCACTATTAAAAAGGTAAAGATTTATTTCAATAAGAATTTGTAGCATACCCCACTAAGTTAATGGCAAATAATTTAATGTGTGCTAAGACTTAATATGCTCTTTTCTCAAAAAAGGAACATACTATTTTCTAAAATAGGTGAGGGTCTCTAAAGTAACATTCTGCCTGTTAACATTAACATCTGAATATTACCAAATACTTCTTAAGATGAAACAGGATCTCCATCTAGTGGCCAGTGGGGTAACTCCATACTATACAGGGGCTAGAGAAAAAATGATTCTGGCCTACAAAATGCAACTTCCAGAATACCATTTGTTATGAAAAGTGGAAGTGAAAATTGAGAAAGAAATTAAAATGAACAAATAATTAATATATTTTCCTATCTAGAACACTAACAGATGTCTTTATTTTAGTAAGCAATAAGAAACAAATTATTAAAGCATCAAACTTACTATTTTGAGTAACTGGAACCATGATGTTAACCTTTGATAAATCTGATTAATTTAACCTAAATATGAAGATTTATGTTTCTGCTGTAATGGCACCAAATGCTTTTTTTTAAAAGTCTCCATTCATTTACAGGCGTGGTGGCTCACGCCTGTCTGTAATCTCAGCACTTTGGGAGGCCGAGGTGGGTGGATCACTTGAGGTCAGGAGTTCAAGACTGGCCTGGCCAACGTGGTGAAACCCTGTCTTTACTAAAAACACACAAAAAATTAGCAGGGTGGGTGGCGGGTGCCTGTAGTCCCAGCTACTCAGGTGGCTGAGGCATGAGAATTGCTTGAACCCGGGAGGTGGAGGTTGCTGTGAGCCAAGATCATATCACTGCACTCCAGCCTGGGCGACAGACTGAGACTCCGTCTCAAAAATAAAAAAATAAGTCTCCATTCATTTACGTATCTAAATTTTCCTCTCCACCCATTTTAAGATCTACAAAAAGAGGTCAAAATAGTAGGAAAACTACTGTTAAGTCACAAAAATCTTATGCTACAAACAGTGAATTCAAAAAGATGAAATATCAGGAATTTATCTTTTTTTTTTTTTTTGAGACAGAGTTTCACTCTTGTCGCCCAGGCTGGATGGAGTGCAGTGGTGCCATCTCGGCTCACCGCAACCTCCGCCTCCTGGGTTCAAGCGATTCTCCTGCCTCAGCCTCCCAAGTAGCTGGGATTACAGGCATGTGCCACCACACCTGGCTAATTTTTTTTTTTTTTTTTTTTTTTAGTAAAGATGGAGTTTCTCCACGTTGGTCAGGCTGGTCTTGAATTCCCAACCTCAGGTGATCCACCTGCCTCGGCCTCCCAAAGTGCTGGGATTACAGGTGTGAGCCACCATGCCTGGCCAGGAATTTATCTTAAGAATATTAAATGTATAAAGCTCTGGATACATGTTCCCAATAGCATCTAATAATTTTAAATTTTACAAATTAAAGTAACAATCTGAAAGTAAACTGTTTAAATAATGGCATAGCCATTATTATGCAAGTAAAAAGTTCTTAGGCAATTATTTAATGACTAAATACAATATACTTAATGATTAAATCACTAAATATAATCAGTGCCTACCTCTGGAGAATAGGATCTGTGTCTCAGTTACAGAATTGTGACAAGTTAGTAATGGAAAAAAGGTTGTCCTTTCCCCTAAGGAGTTTGTATGCTCCCTCTATTCTGGTAATAATTTTACAACTAACAATACTATCTTTTTACCTTTGATGCAAAGATGTTGAGAACTAAAACTGAAGATCAATTTTATGTGCAATTATTGTTGATCCTTATGGTCAGCTTAGTATTATCATTTAATACACTCAGGCCAGTTTTTAAACTTCTATTGAAATAAAACAGACTTAGCTAACCAGCTACATAGTAAACTCATTAATATGAAAACTTGAAGGTTTTATTAAAATGAGGAGTAGACTCTGGTATTCATCTCAATCTTTAACAGTCATTAAACATTAAAGTTTAAAGATTACAAAGTATCTAACGTATACCTGTAGCCAGAAAATAAGGGCAAAAAGGGTGTGGGACAGTAATAAGAAACCACAATTGATATTTTAAATTAATGGCAGACCAATCTCTGCACTGAAAGTAAGGCATAAATTAGTGTGTTCCTATATTTTCTTGTCTTGCTCACCAATCATTTAAAAACATGTTATAGAAAGAAAATGTGCATTATTTTACTAAAGTTCTCAGAAAAGGCTATTACGTTAGGCCTGCATTTTTTTTTATATCATCTGCTAGCAATATAAGCAAATCATCCCTTGAATACAATGTCTCAGGCAAAATTATGAGGACTACTCTCACACTTACAAACCAATCTGTAGACTATTCTATAAAATAAATGGTTATATTCTGTAAAAATATCAGTATTATGAAAGATAAAGATAGGCTAGGAACTCTTCCAGATTACAGAAGAAAAGGACATGACAACTAAATGAAGTAAAAAATGGTGGAGTGGATCCTGTCACATACCTCAACTCCCACATTGCCGAAAATAATACTATATACACAAATGAAAAAATTGGAAAATAAACTTTAGACTAATTTTCCAACATAGAAATTTTACTAAGTCTAAGGAAGACTCTGGCTACATAATTCGTTCAGGTTTTTAAATGCCACTTAAGGCAGGGTGTGTTGGCTCAGGTCTGTAATTCCAGCACTTTTGGGTGGGCAGATCACATAGGGCCAGGATTTGAGACCAGCCTGGCTAACATGGTGAAACCCCATCTCTACCCAAAATACAAAAATTAGCCAGGCATGCTGCTGCATGTCTGTAATCCCACCTACTCAGGAGGCTGAGGCAGGAGAATTTCTTGAACCTGAAAGGTGGAGGCTGCAGTAAGCCAAGATTGTGCCACTGCATTCCAGCATGGGTGACAGAGGGAAACCCTGTCTCAAATAAATAAATAGTAGCCACTTAAAAAATTATTACTATTCTAACCAAAACTGATAACTAATTACATATTTATATTTTTATTTACATTTACTTACATAATTATATATGTACTTATACACTTATATTTACTTATACAATATTAAGCTGTGTTTTCCTGAAAACAATCCATATTTAATATCATTTAGGAGGCATGCTACCGTTTAACCTACTGACTACAAGTTACATCATTTTATCTTAATATAAGGTATTATCTCAAAATAAGTATTTGTTACCACATCCAAATATATCATTTAGAATTAACCACTGGACAAGTTAGCAAATTCAAGAACATCTAAAGCCTGATGAAAGAAATTTCTTTTTTCCAGGAAAATAATAAACCATAAAAGAAAGGTCAAACTTTGATCTGTCACATTAAATTTCTAAAATAGTTCCAAGATATAGTATCTAAGTCTCTGCAATTCTATACATTTACCAAAAATCAGTTGAACATACACACCTTCCCAGGAAGTGCACTTACATGAACAGCAATTACTGTAAATATTATGTAAATAATCCTGGATTTCCTTTTTGACAATGAACCATAAAGATAAAAGCTCAGTGTTATAAGAGAGTCAATTTCAGACCAAAACAGAAATTTAAAATTTTTAGTAGGTCATATCTTCACAGTATAAGGATTAAGAAAATAATACTTTAATAATAGAGAAGTGAGATAAAAAGAAACCTATCTCATCCTATTGAATTGTTCTATATAATCTAAAATTAAAATTTATACTCTCAAACATTTTAATAAAAAAAAAATTATGCATTTGACATCTACTTTTTAAAAAAGACCAGTCTGATGTATCAAACAGGTCAATCTAAACAAACAAAAAAATCAATCTAATACTTTCATGAAGGAGTTTGAGACAGACTGGGAAACAGTGTATTTTTAAAGGACAACAATCTTCCTGATACTGGGGAATATGGGCAATAATCCCTTCAAATACTAATATTTTTACCAGACATCCAACTGTGTCACTTAGCCGCTACCAACCACAAAATAGACTTCCAAGATTCATTTCCATTGTTTCCCTTATCTATTCTTCCTTAATAAATTAATGAAATACATACATGTTAATTTTCATAAGAAGATAAATAAAGACAGAGAAGAATATGAGTAAAACAGAGTTGAAACAATAAATAATAAAGGTTTTGGCTGAAAGAAATAGATGTTAACTGCTTGTTTCTCTTGGAAATATCTATACATTTCTGAACATGTAGCTTTCTATTCTTAGGAAAAGAACACATTTCTTAGATAATTCCATAACCAAGGAAATAATAAACTATATTATTCAATCAATAATCAGTTGTATACTGGCAAAACAAGTAGCTATAGTACTTTTATTATTGAATTTTAAGAAATTAATCATCTTCTTATCAAGTACCTATGGACTTGATTTATGTATCTGCCTTTCTTCAAAAATAACTGTTGTCTGCAATAGTGTTTGACAAAAATATTCAAAATCCATAGAAGTTTGATCATATTCTGATCAGAATGATGTCATGAAGTTGTTAGCCTTTGTCCTATCATTTTCAGTTACAGATGATTAAAAGGAAAAAAAGTGTACTTTCACCTTTCACAGATAAAGACAAAGGAATAATGAAACTTTTATTATTCTGTGTCCTATGGTAAGTGATGACACAGTATCAAATTAAGGGCACCAAAAACCAACTAAATATTTCCAGAATACTTTTTAGGAAATAAATCCATCAACTATTTCAATTGAAGCTTACTATTAGACAATGATAAAATAAGCAAACAAAATTATTCATCCACAGAGACATTTACAGGGATTATTTACCTGAATCATTTCGTAGATAAGATGACATGGCTGGGATGAGGCAGGACTGACTGAGAAGCTCGAGAAGTACAGAAGGAAGGGCATTACTGTTCTGCCCTCTAGTCTCATGAGATGACTGAGCTTCTCCATTTA
The DNA here is from genome assembly GCF_028885625.2 of Pongo pygmaeus. Lineage (NCBI taxonomy): Eukaryota > Metazoa > Chordata > Mammalia > Primates > Hominidae > Pongo > Pongo pygmaeus. The sequence continues at coordinate 101,362,516 of NC_072385.2, forward strand.
CCGCACTACTGACAGGATTTATGTAACTGGCAAGAACCTAAAAATTGTTGAAATTAATTTGGATTTCAGTTTCACATACTTCAAAAGTTTTTATTGTAGGTTAGAAATTCAATCTGAATACTAAGAGTACATATTTTCTACTTAATCAGTATCTTATACTATGTTTTAAAATAATTATTTGTTTAAATTTTCAAAAGAGAAGGATCTGTTTTGTCTGAGAGTGTTGCTTACAAAGGATGGTACACTACATATGACTAGACATATAAAAGCAATACAACTACGAACATAAAAAATGTAGTAGCAATTCTGTACTATTTACATATTTTATTGAATAGACTCAATTCACAGTTTGAGGGTAACAAAATCTTAGAACTTTATACTAGAAGGAGCATTCTAGAGTTGCAGAAGACACATTCAAAGCATTGACCAACTTCGATTAGCTGATGCAGGAAGCAAAGCTAATCTTTTCATTAAGTATTTCCCCTATACATTTCTGTGGTATAAAGACTTTCTATTCTTGTCCAACTTGCCTGAATCTAGAAAAGTTATTTATTTATCTATTTATTTTTTTGAGACGGAGTTTCGCTCTTATCGCCCAGGCTGGAGTGCAATGGCGCAATCTTGGCTCGCTGCGACCTCTGCCTCCCGGGTTTAAGTAATTCTCCTGCCTCAGCCTCCTGAGTAGCTGGGATTACAGGCATATGCCACCAAGCCCAGCTAATCTTTCTATTTATTAGTAGAGGCACGGTTTCACCATGTTGGCCAGGCTGGTCTCAAACTCCTGACCTCAGGTGATCCACCCACCTCAGCTTCTCAAAGTGCTGGGATTACAGGCATGAGCCACCGCGCCCGGCTGAAAAGTTATTTTTAAAAATGTAAGCAACCATGAACCTGGGAGGCGAAGGCTGCAGTGAGCCGAGATCACGCCACTGCACTCCAGCCTGGGCCACAGAGTGAACTCCGTCACAAAAAAAAAAAAAGCAACCAAAATGCGTATAAATAAATAACACTTAAAAAAAAAAAGTCCAGATACAACACATTAAACAAGAAAATGCCTGTAGGAAGATGCATCTTCCGGCTACTGGAGAATTTCATCCCTGCCACTTTCCTCTCAGTGAAGAAGCTAGTTGAGAGGGAAGAAATACAGAGTTACAAGTAAGCAAGAACAATCTTTATCCAGTGGTATCTTAGAATGCACTGGGAAGAAGGACCACAAGTGGGCATAAACATAGCTGAGGAAAGGTGGATTAGTTATCAATATTTTAAAATAAATAAATACAAAAAAAAAAACCATTATCACGAACAATATCAAGTTTACAAATATACCTGCAGAAGGCAGGTAACATGTTCCTCTTCCAGCCTTTGCTTAGTTAAGGCTTGTTCCACATCCCACCCAGAAGCTGTAGAGCCTGTTCCAAAGCCAGTCCCTTTGGCCCAATATAACTGTTGTTCTTCTGTTGATGTAGGGTTATGAGAGCTTGACACCTGTGGCTTAAAATAACAAAAAATGAACATCCATTACAATTTGTTTTTGCTTATCTTCAAAAATATTTATCACTGGGAAAGTAAAATGATGAAGCTACTATGGAAAACAGTTTGGTGGCTGCTTAAAAAAATTGAACACAGATTTTCTGTATGACCCAGCAATTCTACTTCTAGTATTAAAACAGATAAAAACTGGTACTGAAATAGACACGTTTACAGCAGCACCATTTAAACAAAAGATGAAAATAGCCTAGATGCCAACCAACAGATGAATGGATCAACAAATAGGATATTTATTGAGCCATAAGAAGAAATGAAGTACTGATATATGCTACATGAATAAACCTAGAAAACATTATACTAAATGAAAGAAGACAGACGCAAGGAACAACACATTACATGATTCAATTTATATGCAATATCCAAAATAGGTAAATGCATGGAGACAGAATGCAGATTGGTAATTGCCAGGGGCTGGGGGAAGGGGTAAATGGAAAGAAACTGCTTATATTTAAGAATGAATGAATGAATACATACATAAATAAATACAAATTTTCAAATATTTATCAAGAAAAGAAGGGATAAACCACCCTAGAGCCTAAAAAGTCAATGACTCAAAACTGAATTGAGAAAACAGTGAAAAGAATACAGATATGAGCAGATCTTTTTAGGATAAATATAGCAAAAGGGTATCTCAACTATTCCTGACCCTTTGCATGTTTATATACATTTTATAATTGGCTTGTAAACTTCCTCCAAAATGAACCTGGAATTGTATCAAACTTAAGGATTGATCTGGGAAGAAATAATGTTATTGCACTATCATATCTAACCCACTGAAGATACACATGAACACAGACAGATTCACCTGCCTTAGCCTCCCAAGTAGCTAGGAATATAGGTGTAAGCCACCAGGCCCGGCTAATTTTTGTAATTTTAACAGAGATGGAGTTTCACTATGCTGGTCAGGGTGGTGTCGAAATCCTGACCTTAAGTGATCTGCCTGCCTCCACGTCCCAAAGTGCTGGGATTACAGACATGAGCTACCATGACCAGCCAAAAATTTCATAAAGTGGTATTATACATATTTTTCAGATTTACTCATAGATATTTTCTATTTTTGGTGCTATTCTAAAATATATCTTTATAAAGCTCATTTTATGTCTGTTGCTAGTATGTAGAAATTAACTAATTTTTATATACTGACCCCATGTTGTATTATTAATAAACTCACTTATGCCATTAATTATTTTGGTATTTTTTTTTTCTTTTTGAGACACGGTTTCACTCTTGTCGCCCAGTCTGGAGTGCAATGGCGCAATCTCGGCTCACTGCAACCTCCGCCTCCTGGGTTCAAGTGATTCTCCCACCTCAGCCTCCCGAGTAGCTAGGATTACAGGCGCACGCCACCATGTCCAGCAAATTTTTGCATTTTTAGTAGAGATGGGGTTTCAGCATGTTAGCCAGGCTAGTCTCGAACTCCTGACCTCAGGCTATCCACCCACCTCGGCCTCCCAAAGTGCTGGGATTACAGGCGTGAGCCACCTCACCCAGCCTATTCTGGTATGTTCTACAATACAATTAAATCATATTGAAATAATGAGGAATTTTTTTCTTTCTTTCTTGAATTTCCTGTCTTACCGCACTGGCTAGATCCCCACCCACAACCCCCATTCTATGGTATTATTCTTAAAAGTTCAAAAAGAAGAAGGATCACAATATAAATTCAGTGTATCTTGGTAAATGGGAAAGCTTATTAAGCACTTAAATCTTTTCTGCTTTTCAAGTAGATAGGTTTCTTTTTGGTTTACTGAAGAAGACTAATAGAGAAAACAATTAATTTATAATTTCTGTTTTAAATATCCTTTTAGATGTGAAAATGGAACACCCAAGTCTCTGAAAGATTAATTCAGAAAAAAACTTTATTCTGTACTCCCTAATTAAATCTAGTTTTTTTTAATAACTGAAATAATTAAAAGTGAACCTACCTCAGTTTGATTCACACTAGAGTTTGGAACTCGTGGGGCATGGTGGCTCAAAGCAGAGAGACAGACAAGAATGAGGTGTAAGGCTCCAATTTCCAATGCCATCCGCCTTAGAAGTACACCATCATCAGTTGTCAAAGGTGTAGTGCTAAACAAGCTACGAAGGACGTGGAAAGGAAGGGTTGGAAGCACATTGGCTGATGGAGATTGAAGAATATGACCTAGATTGAAGAAAGAAGAGGACTCAAGATTAAAAACAGTTAAAAACATATAAGAAGCTACATACAGGGTCATAAATTAATAATGACACTGTAATACAAAAGTATATCACTAAATTATTTAAAAAACCAAATACCACAAATACGACAGTAATATCTTAAAATTTAATTTAAAAAAAAAAGGATCAGGAAAAACTCTGTCAGACACAGTATACATAAACCTCAAAAAAATGGAAACGTATGTATGATCATAGCTATAGATTATGTCAAAATTATTACAAACTAGAATTTAAACTAAAACCTGAACAATAGAAAAGAAGTATTAGTAGTATCTTACAACAGTAAGAAAGTAACTGCTTTTCTTGGGAGTAGCTTTAACCATGAACAGATAATGAACAAGCAAAACTATTTTTTTCCCAACAGTGTTCTACTGTGTTCTAACCAGGAAGGGGTATTAAATGCAAAGAAAGCAATGCTACATGGATGGTACACGAGATAATTAGTACAGAAAGATATCATAACTATCCTTTTTAATAAAAATTCATTGTATATGCACTAAAAATAGTGTGAAATTACAGAAAGGCATTTTTTTCTCCTTTTCTGTTTAGGGTTACACCTACTTTAACATTCTGTAGTAACAGAGTGTTGAAATACTATGGTTCTTATTACACATTCTATGTCTATCAAAACATCAAATGTATAACATAAATATGTACAACTATTACGTATCAATAAAAAATATGGTTCTTACCCCTCTATCTACTTAAAAAAAAAATCAGATCAAGTAATTAGAAATTCCTGACCTACTAAAATAAATACAGTTGACACCTGAATAACACAGGTTTAAACTACATGGGCCCACTTATATGCCGACATTCATGAGGGATTTTTGTTGTTAGGAAAATATAAAGGAAAAAATATTTACTTTGAATATTTGTTAGCTTCAGAGTTTTGAGATCTACAAATAAATTCATATAGTTTTATTAGATTAAATATACTTTGTAGTACAGAACTTAACAGTTTATTCTTTCTAAATGGCATGTGAATGAAATCAACCCTAATCAAAACCATGTGATTTTAAAATAACATAAGGAATATTAATTTTCTAATAAATATTAATAGAATAAATGGTAAGTGAAAATGCAAAAAAAAAAAAAAAGAAGAAGAAGAAGAAGAAAGAAAAAAGAAAATGCAGACATCACCCAAATGAAAATCTACTTGTGAGGCTATCCTGTAATTCTTCAGTTTTTCTTTCTATTAAATAACAATGCCAACCCAATGGAAACAATCATCACAGCTTTCTCTTATTATTCTATGTTATCATTAATACATATTATGGCATTATTTTCCTAATTCTGTTCTCTTTAATCTAAGTATTGCTACCAGATTCATTTTCTGAAAAAAACTATATTCAACACATCACTAATCTTAACACATTTTAATAAACTTTTATTGCTATTCAAAATAAAATCTAAAGTTTTTAGTACGTTTTTCCATGATCTGTTACCAATACTAGCTTTTAAAATGGTCACAATGCTCCCGTTTGTGCAAATTTTCATCTGCTAACTTATCCCCTCTCATACATTTTAACCTCAAAACACTGCTCATTCCATTTATTTTCTGAGATAACTCATCCCAACCTAAATCTAATCTGTCCTTCAAGGCCTCACTAAAAAGTACCATGCCACTTCATTCACATTGCTGAGTAGTAAAGAAATAATCTCACATGTGTGTTTCTCCATAATACTGCATTCAAGAGTACTCAAGGGATTTTATAACTTGCTAAGTCTACATGTTTATGTACATCCCTTGTTTCTATTACTGGAGAACATTAGCTACTTGGAGGTAGCTCTAAATAACTGCTTCATGTTTAAATCCCTCCAGTGATGCCCAACAGTTTTGTCAGCACAAGGGAAATAATTTTTGAATGAATACAGAGATGAAAATGAAGATTCTTTAGGATTTGTTATGTATAACTAATACTGGAAGTGAGCTACCACTTAAAAATCATCTAACAGCTTAACTATGAAGGAAATAAATGATGAATAATAGGCAATGATCTGGATACCTTTACACAACCTATTCACATATGTGTTGATAAATTTAATACTAAACACTTACTTCCTTCTCCATCATCTGTCACTCCCAATACCAATCGAAGAAGGCACTGGGCATGTTTTCTCTCTTTCAGTAGCACTTCCGCATAGCCCGGAAGACGAAGAAATAATCCAAAAGCAGCCAAAGAATGGGCAGGTATGGGAGACATGGTCTGTACTGCTGACTTGATAGGTGGAGGTTCAGCCGCAATAGTTTCTGGTGCTTCATAAACTAACTCCCCTGACTGTTCAATGGTCACCCATTCAAACTGATCGCTATCCTTTGGCTTTTCCTGAGTGGTAGATGTTACAACTGGAGCACTCACCTAAAGAAAAAGAAAAGTGTTTGCTTGGCCATTCACATTTTCAACATCAGATTCAAAGTAAAGACTGAACTTTAAATGATCTCTTTAAAATATAGGACTATAAGGATTAATAAAGCTGCTTGCTTTAAAAAACAAGCTTCCAGCTGGGCGCAGTGGCTCATGCCTGTAATCCCAGCACTTTGGGAGGCTGAGGCACATGGATTACTTGAGGTCAGGAACTCAAGACCAGCCTGACCAACATGGTGAAACCCCATCTCTACTAAAAAACACAAAAATTAGCCAGGCATGGTGGCACGCGCCTGTAGTCCCAGCTACTCAGGAGGCTGAGGCAGGAGAAACACTTGAACCCAGGAGGTGGAAGGCACAGTGGGCCAAGATCACACCACCGCACTCCAGCCTGGGCAACAAAACTATCTCAAAAAAAATAAATAAAAATAAAAACAAGCTTCCAAACATCAAGACGCACATGACAGCAGAAGTATGGCAGTGTCTGCCAAGTGTCTCTACATTAGTTATTATTTCCACCTTCATAATTAGTTAAGTATCTGTATGCAGATTCTTGAGACTATTTAAATATCTTACTTCTCACCAAACTTTTGATCAGTCAGTCTTAGCATTTTTATAATTGTGCCTGAAACAATTATTACTACAGTGGTTATGAAAAGGAGAACTTTCTAATTCTGTCATTCTTTCTATATTTATTAGTTGGCACCAAGCTATAAGGAAAAATATTCCCTTCTTATCCAATAATTTTTCAGTATAGATTCTAACTTTATTACATATGTATACTGTTACTATCATTATTAATTCTGATGCCTAAGGGGAATAAGATTTGGTCTCTGAGACCCCATTAAAGCAGGATCCTGCTTCCTTTTAACTTGTCCCCCATCGTTCTTTGAGCATTTCCTTGCTTTCTAGCATAGCAAAACATTCTAGGCTCATGTTCTACATACTCTTCCTCAATACTAGAATTTCTCCAAGGAGCCCTGATTTCTTTTAGTAGGAAATTTTTAAAATGACAATATGGGAGATATATATGCATTTATCACTAGGGGGAGTCTGCTTCTGGGTCCTATCAGCAAACATACCTAGAAAATACATGTATGTATATATGTGTAAATATATATATATAGAGAGAGAGAGAGAGATAGATACATAGACATAATTTCTAGCATGTATTCTTCAAAACTGTCAAGGCCATCAAGGCCATGAAAGATAAATAAAGATAGCAGAATTGTTACATATGGAAGACTACAAGACAACAAAATGCAATATATGACCCTGAACTACCAGTGTCCTCAAACCATGCAAAAGAAAATTGATTTCTTTTTCTTTGGCCCTAAAGAACATTAGAAGGACAGGCAAAAGCTGAATAAGATTTGCAGTTTATAGTACAGAGTCAATGTGAACTTCTGATTTGTATAATTGTACTGTGGTTATCCAAGAGAAGTTTTCTGAACTTAGGAATAAAGGAGCATCATGTCTATAATTTAATCTTAATAATTCAAAGAAAAACTCCAGTTCTGAGCATGGTTGCCCTACAAACTTCTCATTGCATTTAGAAACACTCTACTTATCTTGCTTGGCCATGAATAATGCACTTCACTAAATATTAATTTGAAGTTCCACACTCAAACATATAATTAAATGAATAGTGACCTAATCACAGAGTTAGCTCACTATTCACTTCAAACATCAGGATCATTCCTAAGCTTCCTGTATGACTTTAGCAGACTGACAGGTAACTCTGTGGGGTGATTTTTAAATGAACAGTGAGGTAACTCTCTGATTAGTTCACTAATTCTTCCTTCTTTTACATATATATGTAGAAGTCTTAAGCTGATCTACAGCTTAGATCAGTCTTAAGTTGATCTACGGCTACACTACATACATCTGCACACTGAATAAAACAGGGGCAATTTTGATGCCAGCTTATTTTGACTACTAAAGCTTAGGCCAGAATGACAATATGAAACAGCCTAACTGTAAGAACATAGGAATTTGAGGCACTTTTCACTTCTAAACCATTTTGAAACCCTTTATAGGCAAATTTTTAAAGTACCTCTATATTTATTATTTTATGCTGCACAAAAGATAGTTTCATATAAAAGTACCTACATAATAGAACGTTGTTACAGAAGTAGAACTTTACCTCGTCATAATTGTTTTCTTAAAGGACTATTTCTCATATGATGCCACAAAACAAAACAAATGCAATGAAAGCAAAAAGACAGCAATACCAAAGAGCTCTTCATTTATAGCATTCAAATTCTTTAACAAGTGAAAGACCCTCAACTTCATGAAAATCAGAAGAGCAAATTAAAACCACTATCATATATTTCCCATCACTCATTATACAGATACAAATTTTTAAGTCTTATGTTAGATATGTATACAATCCTTCACAACTTTTTTCATTATAGCTAATAACTGGAAATAAAAATGCTAGTCAACATTAAGACTAATACACACAATAAGGTATAGTTAAATATACAGCAAGTATACTAGAGCTATACAAATGAGACCACCACAGGTTTAGGCATCAGCAAAGATTAATTTCAGAATACAGGTTCCGCAAAAGCACCAAACAGTAGAATATAAACTGATATTTACATAAATGTCACAAGTATAATGATTCAAACAGAACTGTTTTAGGGTATTAATATTAAGATGGATTTAATTTTTTAACTATTATATTCACTTGTATTATTTCACATTTTAAAAGTCAAAACTGAAAAGTATATAAAAACATGCTTTTTGCTCATTTAACAACAAAGAAATTTTATTTCTGATACACTAGGATAAAATAGCTCAATTTCCCAAAGAAAAGACTCTAAAAAGGACGTGCTCACTTTGAATAATGTCTAAAACACAAATAAATTATTTTAAATTAGATGAACAGGATATGATTTATATCACAGGCTTTTAGGAATTACGATATTCCAACCATGTGATGTCTTTGATTCTGATACTCATTATGTCACAGCAAACTGAGAAGACATGATACTTTCTAAAGTAGTCAAATGCTCCAATTTAAGAACAAAAAATGAGTTTCAGTTTAAATTGGAGAAATGGGATTAATATGATTTCAAAATCATAGCCATGGTACTTAAAAATGAAAACAGACTAAAAATTCTGTATGTTTGATTACAATTCTGCATAAGTGTATACATACAAACGTATACATGAACTTCCTGTATTGATTCTGGTTGTGTTTTTCAAGGAATTTATCCATTACATCTAAGTATCAAATATGTTGGCATAAAGTTGGTTATAACAGTACCTTATTTTATTCTATAGAAATTATAATAATGTGCTTGCTATCATTTGTGGATATCCAACTTGTGTGGTTTTCCCTTTTTCTTGAAAATTTTTCATAGTTTAACAATTTTACTAAAAGTCTCAAAAGTCAAAATGTATGGCTTTCTTGTTTCTCTTTGATTTTTTTGTTTTATACTTAATTGATTCTGGCTCTTACTGTAGTAATTCCTTGCTTCTGATTTTTGGTTAATTGTACTCCTGTTTTTCTAGTTTCTTGAGGTGGGAGTGTACATCATTGATAAATCTCCTCTTTTAATTATACACATTTAAAGCTATAAAATCTACAGACTGCTGTAGCTATATACCATGTCATGTTGGCATTATTGTTTTGAAATATATTGTAGTATCTATTGTGATTTCTTCTTTCATCCATGTGTTATTAAAAACTACACTGCTTAGGTTATACATATTTGAGGTTTTCTAGATCTTACTGCTATTGATTTCCAAATTAATTCTGATGTGGTCACAGAACATACTGGGTTTTATTTTAATGTTTTTAAATTTACTGAGATGTTTTGTATAGGCCAGCATACTGTCTATCTTTCTTTGGAAAGAAGTACATCCTGTAGTTGGTAAATGCTTTGTTCCATAAATATTGGTTAGGTCCATCTAGAAGTTTTGGGTGTTTCGCCCAACATCTCCTACTTCCTCACTTTGTTTCATTTACAGCTCTCTGTAAATGTTATAATCTATTACTGAAATGTAGATTTATCTAATTCTTCCTTCAGTTCTATAAATTTCTGATTCATGTACTTTGAAGCTATTAAATACACACAAATTTAGGATTGTTATGACTTATTCTGAATACTTTCATAGTGATTTAATGATCCTCTTTATTTCTTATAAGGTGGTCTATAATTCAACTTTGTCATACATTAAAAAATAGGGATAGCAGCTTTTTTCTTGCAAGCACATCTCTTTTAGGCAGCATATACTTGGGCTTTGCTTTTTCCTCTATTCTGACAAATGTTTGCTTTTCAAATGGGGTATTTAATACACTTAACATTCATTCATTCATTCATTCATTCATTTATTTGTTTAATCATAGAGATGGAGTCTCACTCTGTCACCCAGGCTGGAGTACAGGGGCACGATCTCAGCTCACTGCAACCTCTGCCTCCCAGGTTCAAGCGATTCTCCTGCCTCAGCCTCTCAAGTAGCTGGGATTACAGAGGTGTGCCACCACTGCTGGCTAATTATCATATTTTTTAGTAGAGGCGGGGTTTCACCATGTTGGCCAGGCTGGTCTTAAACTCCTGAGCTCAGGTGATCTGCCTGCCTCGGCCTCCCAAAGTGCTGAGATTACTGGCATGAGCCACCATGCCCAGCCATACACTGTACATTGTTGATGAGATGTTGTATCAACTCTTGATTTTAAAATCTTCCTTGAACTGTGTTTAGTTTAGTTTTGTTTAGCAGATACGTAAACTATTGGTAGATCAACCTGAACTTAGAGGCTTTTGTAATTTATTAGAAGAGTTTATTTTGATTTTTCCCTTATTTCTCAAGTGAATCTTTATTAGGATGTAGCCTTTACTCCTAACATATGGGCCATTTGGAATTCCAATGGAAAAGCCAAGATTTTTATCTCTGAGCAGGACTAAAACTGTAAATTGTATCCTCTTGGTGACAGACAGCAGCTGAAATCTCTGCACAGCTTTTTCAGCATTCTAGTTCATGTCTGCTCTCAAAATGCCTACGTTTAATAATTCTGCAGCAAGCTATGGACGTGCAGATTTTGGAGCTCCTCAGCTTCAGCTTCCTCCTTTCTGAATTCCTATTTTCCAGCCAGTATGGAAGAATCAAACTCCAGCCAATATGACTGTGGCTTAAATCTGAGTTCTACCTGTCCCACCCCACAAAGACTGAGGAATACCCCCAGAGAAAAGCAGTATAGACACTAATATTACTGAATGTGATTCTATTAATATTGTGTTTAAATCCTCTCTAATTTCTGCCTGCTTCTACTTGCTCTTCAAAGCCTTTAAATAATTGTTTTTGTGGTTGGTTGTTTTTTTTTTTTTTTTGAGACGGACTCTCACTGTCACCCAGGCTAGAGTGCAGTGGCGCAATCTCAGCTCACTGCAGGCTCCACCCCCTGGGGTTCAGGCCATTCTTCTGCCTCAGCCTCCAGACTAGCTGGAACTACAAGCGCCCGCCACCCCACCCAGCTAATTTTTTGTATTTTTAGTAGAGACAGGGTTTCACCATGTTAGCCAGGATGGTCTCGATCTCCTGACCTCGTGATCCGCCCGCCTCGGCCTCCCAAAGTGCTGGGATTACAGGCGTGAGCCACCACGCCCGGCCTAAATAATTGTTTTAAAATATATTTTGCCTAGAGCTTTTAACTAGATAGAGACAACAGAGTTAATCCCATACTTTTTATTCTGCCATCACCGATTTTTGAGAGGCGATGGGCGACATGGGTGAAGAATTATAGAAAATTTTCTCCAAAGGGTATAAAATTCTAGGATGACAGATTTTTTTGCTTTATTTTGTTGCTTGTTGTTTTCTACCATTTTAAGTTGTAGTGAGTTTCTTAATCCTGAGTTCTAGTTTGATTGCACTGTGGTCTGAGAGACAGTTTGTTATTACTTCTGTTCTTTTACATTTGCTGAGGAGTGCTTTACTTTCAACTATGTGGTCAATTTTGGAATAGGTGTGGTGTGGTGCTGAAAAGAATGTATATTCTGTTGATTTCTATTAGGTCTGCTTGATGCAGAGCTGAGTTCAATTCCTGGATATCCTTGTTAACTTTCTGTCTCGCTGATCTGTCTAATGTTGACAATGGGGTGTTACAGATTGTATATCTAGAAAACCCCATTGTCTCAGCCAAAAATCTCCTTAAGCTGACAGGCAACTTCAGCAAAGTCTCAGGATACAAAATCAGTGTGTAAAAATCACAAGCATTCTTATACACCAGTAACAGACAAACAGAGAGCCAAATCATGAGTGAACTCCCATTCACAATTGCTTCAAAGAAAATACAATACCTAGGAATCCAACTTACAAGGGATGTGAAAGACCTCTTCAAGGAGAACTACAAACCACTGCTCAAGGAAATAAAAGAGCATACAAACAAATGGAAGAACATTCCATGCTCATGCGTAGGAAGAATCAATATCGTGAAAATGGCTATACTGCCCAAGGTAATTTATAGATTCAATGCCATCCCCATCAAGCTACCAATGACTTTCTTCACAGAATTGGAAAAAACTACTTTAAAGTTCACAAGGAACCAAAAAAGAGCCCGCATTGCCAAGTCAATCCTAAGCCAAAAGAACAAAGCTGGAGGCATCATGCTACCTGACTTCAAACTATACTACAAGCCTACAATCACCAAAACAGCATGGTACTGGTACCAAAACAGACATATAGACCAATGGAACAGAACAGAGCCCTCAGAAATAATGCCACACATCTACAACCATCTGATCTTTGACAAACCTGAGAAAAACAAGAAATGGGGAAAGGATTCCCTATTTAATAAATGGTGCTGGGAAAATTGGCTAGCCATATGTAGAAAGCTGAAACTGGATGCCTTCTTTATAACTTATACAAAAATTAATTCAAGATGCATTAAAGACTTAAACGTTAGACCTAAAACCATAAAAACCCTAGAAGAAAACCTAGGCAATACCATTCAGGACATAGGCATGGGCAAGGACTTCATGTCTAAAACACCAAAAGCAATGGCAACAAAAGCCAAAATTGACAAATGGGATCTAATTAAACTAAAGAGCTTCTGCACAACAAAAGAAACTACCATCAGAGTGAACAGGCAACCTACAAAATAGGAGAAAATTTTTGCAATCTACTCATCTGACAAAGGGCTAATATCCAGAATCTACAATGAACTCAAACAAATTTACAAGGAAAAAACAACTCCATCAAAAAGCAGGCGAAGGATATGAACGGATGCTTCTCAAAAGAAGACATTTGTGCAGCCAAAAGACACATGAAAAAATGCTCACCATCACTGGCCATCAGAGAAATGCAAATCAAAACCACAATGAGATACCATCTCACACCAGTTAGAATGGCAATCATTAAAAAGTCAGGAAACAACAGGTGCTGGAGAGGATGTGGAGAAATAGGAACATTTTTACATTGTTGGTGGGACTGTAAACTAGTTCAACCATTGTGGAAGTCAGTGTGGCAACTCCTCAGGGATCTAGAACTAGAAATACCATTTGACCCAGCCATCCCATTACTGGGTATATACCCAAAGGATTATAAATCATGCTGCTATAAAGACACATGCACAGGTATGTTTATTGCGGCACTATTCACAATAGCAAAGACTTGGAACCAACCCAAATGTCCAACAATGATAGACTGGATTAAGAAAATGTGGCACATATACACCATGGAATACTATGCAGCCATAAAAAATGATGAGTTCATGTACTTTGTAGGGACATGGATGAAGCTGGAAACCATCATTCTCAGCAAACTATCGCAAGGACAGAAAACCAAACACCACATGTTCTCACTCATAGGTGGGAATTGAACAATGAGAACACATGGACACAGGAAGGGGAACATCACACACCAGGGCCTGTTGTGGGGTGGGGGGAGGGGAGAGGGATAGCATTAGGAGATACACCTAATGCTAAATGACGAGTTAATGGGTGCAGCACACCAACATAGCACATGTATACATATGTAACAAACCTGCACATTTTGCACATGTACCCTAAAACTTAAATAAAAAAATTTAAAAAATATAATAAAATAAAGTTGTAATTCCCTGGCTCATATGGTTTCTGTTGAAAGGCCAGTTGTTAGTGTTATTGCTGCTGTTTTGAAAATATAGGTCACTTCGTCACTTCCTTTATAGCTTGTTTTAATATTCTCTCATTATCTTTTTTTTTTTTTTTTTTTTTGCTTTTTTGGGGGTATGCGGTCTTGTTATGTTGCCCAGGTGGTCTGGAACCCGTGGGCTCAAGTAATCCTCCCGCTTCAGTCTCCTGAGTAGCTGGAATTTCAGGGATGCACCGCAGTGGCCAGCTGTCTTTGTTTTTAACCACTTTTACCATGACAGTTCCAGGCATGCGTATCCTGCATGAAGCTAACAGTTTCTTACATGTTGAATTGAGATTTAAGTTTTACATCTATTTGGGAAATTTTTCTTCTTCTCAATACTGTTCTGTCCATGTTTCAACTAACTCTTTTTCTGGGACTATAAATTCATGTATGTTAGAATTTTTCACTTCAGTCCATACAGCTCTTATGTTCTTCTCATTCCTTACACTTTCTATGCTTCTGTTTGAACGATTTCTTTTTTTTTTGAGACAGAGTCTTGCTCTGTCACCCAGGCTGGAGTGCAGTTGTGCGATCTCGGCTCACTGCAGCCTCCGCCTCCCGGGTTCAAGCAATTCTCCTGCCTCAGCCTCCCGAGTAGCTGGGATTACAAGCGTCCACCACCACGCCCAGCTAATTTTTGTACTTTTAGTAGAGATGGGGTTTCACCATGTTGGCCAGGCTGATCTCGAACTCCTGACCTGAGGTGATCCACCTGCCTCAGCCTCCCAAAGTGCTGGGATTACAGGCATTAGCTGCCGTGCCAAGCCGAAGGATTTCTTTTGATACATCTTCCAGTTCACTACTGTTGCAATCTGCAGTGTCTCTTTTTTTTTTTTTTTTTGAGATGGAGTTTCATTCTTGTCACCCAGGCTGGAGTGCAATGAAGCCATCTCGGCTCACTGCAACCTCCACCTCCCGGGTTCAAGCAATTCTCTTGCCTCAGCCTCCTGAACGGCTGGGATTACAGGCGCCCACTACCACACGGGGCTAATTTTTCTATTTTTAGTAGAGACGGGGTTTCAACATGTTGGCCAGGCTAATCTCGAACTCCTGACCTCAGGTGACCCTCCTGCCTTGGCCTCCCAAAGCGCTGGGATTACAAGTGTGATTACAGGATTCCAGGCTGGGATTACACCATGCCTGGCCAGTGTCTCTTATTAAACACACCTAACAGTGTCCTTAATTTGATATATTAGAAATTCTCAACCCATCCCATATAGCTAGTATTATCCTGACACCAAAACCAGACAAAGGCATTACAATTATAGACCAAACTCTGTATTAGTTTTCTACTGCTGCTATAACACACTGCCACAAACTCAGTGGCTCGGAAGAGCACAAATTTATTATTTTAAAATTCCAGAAGTCAGAAATCCAAAATAGGTCTTATGGGACTAAAATCAAAGGATGCATTCCTTCTGCAGGCTCTTAGGAAATAACAGTTCCTCACCTTTTCCAGCTTCCAGAGGCTACTTACGTTCCATGGCTCTTGGGTGCTTCCATCACCACATCATATCCTCTATTCCTGGCTTATGCTTAAACGGCTGAGGAGATCCATGAGTTACATGCCTAATCTCTTCAAAGAGCACTCTATGTGACTGAATACTCTGACTTTTGATGTTTCTAAGGCACTAGCAAAAGGTTGTCCAGCCTCACCCTTGGCTTATACTTTGGAGCATGCTTTTCTGATAGCGAATCTCTAAATTTTAGCACCTTCTGTGATCTCGATAGGTAATTTCACAACTTGACAAGCATTGATTGCTTGTTTTTCAACAGTTCTTCTCTCAATTTATATCTTTCCTCGCACATTTCACTATAAGCAGCAAGAAAAAAACAGGTTGTACCTTCACCACTTTGTGTGGAAATCTCAGCTAAATATCCAAGTTCATTACATGCAAGTGCTGCTTTCTATATTTAGGACACAAATGAGTTAATAGTTCCGCTTCTATATGACAAAGATCCCTTTTCCTTCAGGTTCTGGTAACATGTTCCTCATTTCCTTCTAAACCTCCTTGTCAGCACTTTAAACACCCGTATGTCTACCAAGTCTGCTTATGACAATTCAGATATTCTCTAAGACACTGTACGTTTTCTCCCCTATGATCCTTACTTCCTTCTGGGCCCTCACTGGCAGAAGCTTTATCATCCACATTTTATCTAACAATCTGTTCAAGGTAATCTAGATTTTTTTTTTAAATCATGCTACTCAAAATTATTCCATACTCTGCCAAGTACCCAATTCTAAAGTCACTTTCACATTCTTAGGTATGTATTACCAGGACCCCATTTCCAGTTACTAATCAATATAGTGAACCACACTGAATACTAAATTAGAAAAAAATCATTTATGTTGAGCAATAATAATGCTGAAAATGTTGGGGTCTTTTCTGCTTCAGACTTTTGCGTAATTATGTCATTGTCTAGTAAGAAAATTTTACTCATTCTGTGTCAATCACCTTATAAAATAGTTATATCATCTTATCATATATTTTTGAATAGTAGGTAAGCAATAACATGAATAAGTATTATTGTGGGTTGCATTTTGTCCTCCCAAGATATGTTCAAGTCCTAACCCCTAGCACCTATGAAGGTGACCTTATTTGGAAATGGGGCCTTTGCAGATGTAATCAAGTTAAGATGAGGAAATAATGGTTTGCAGGACCCTACATTAAATGACTGGTGTCCTTATAAGGAGAGAGAGATACAAGGACACACAGGAAAGATGGCCATATGACGACGTAGGCAGAAATTAAAGTGATTCAGCTACAAACCAATGAACGGCAAGAACTACTGGCAACCAGTAGAAGCCAGGAAGAAACAAGGAAGGAGTCTTCCCTACAGCTTGAATTCAGAGGGAGCATGGCCCTGCTGATATCTTGATTTCAGACTTACAGCCTCCTCAACTGTTGAGAATAAATTTCAGTTGTTTTAAGCCAGCCTGTTTGTGGTATTTTGGTACAGCAGCTCAGGAAACTATAATAGAGTCTAGAGCTACTATACCAAAATAACCACACACACACACACACACACACACGTGCGAGCGTGTGCGTGACATGAAATCAAAGAGAATAATTACCCTACTTCATTCAACAAACATAAAGTTTTGTTTTTACAATTCTCCATGCACCAAACTTCCTACTGATTGATACAAGAGCATGGAAAGCACAGACACTGACAGTTTGGTAAATGAACATGGGAATAGGTCATGTTTTTAAACCACCAAAAATGGAAATGGCACCTGAAACAGGAATAAAAGGTAAACAAAAAGACATATATTGGTGGCAGTATACACTGCTATTTTACTTCTCCTATTTCCAATAATATCTCTAATAAATATCACACTTAAAGCAGCATAGAAAAGAGAATGCTAGTGTTACAACCATGAAATCAAGATAAATGCTACAGTGTAGTAAGTTTGGCAAATGTGCTTGATCTTCAACATTTCTTCCATACCTACTAAAGGTCATGAAGCTCTGTACAGACTGACCATTGAAAGAGTTATATAATGTTCAAAAAATATAAAGCAAAGGGTATTTCTACAAAATTAATCCAAGTACATTAAAAAACAAACATTAAAAAGAATGAAGGACTTAGCTATGGAATGATATACTCGATTAGGAAATCTTATCTTACCTGTTGAATTACTTCTGGATATAGCATGGGTAGTCTTTCAGCAATAAGAGCCAGTCCACCCATTCCTGCAAAAACTTGTAATGGTGACTGAATTGGACAGGTTTCAAGCAAAGATTCATCCAATATCCCATCCATGCATTCATCACCTGGAGTGAGAGCCTCATCTTCTGGACAGCTAGCAAGTAAGTCTCCATGATCTAGACAATAAATTACAAATAACTGAATAGGTAAGAAAGGGTATATTTTTATAATATTCTTTCATTTACAAAAGCAGGTATTAATGCTTTCTTGCTACTCAAAAAAGAGCACAAAACATCATTTATTTAGATATAGCTGTATTAGGGCTAGACGCTACAATGACCTTTAAATGACTTCTGATACTACCTTCTTTAGTCTTGTTATTGGAAGAATGGTTCATGGACTAGTAGCATGAGCATCACCTGCAAGCTAGTTTGAAATGAAGAATCTCCATTTTAACAGTATGACGCCAGTCATTTGTAAGCATACTGAAGTTTGAGAAGCAATGTCCTTTAGGGTATACTTGTAACTTATATCCTATGTTAAAATAAATGATTTCTCAAAGTTCTCATAGCAAATAATATGCTCTAAAGTATCCTATTAAGAAAAATTAATGACAAAGACTTCTCTTACTGAAAACAAAAAATTATACCGTATTAGTTTAACTCTGAATTACTCACCAAAGAAAACCAAAAGGTCACGTAACCAGACCCTTTAAACATTAAAACAAAAGAGAGAAATAATCGTGCTGAAAAACTGGGCAAAGAAAATGTACCAAAATTTGCTGAAGAATACAAAAGACCAATAACTAAAGACTGAATTTTAGTTATGAGAAAGATGGAAAGTTTAAATAAGTTCATACCATACTCACACTATGAAAACTACTTATATAGCATTTATAGGAGTAAAAAATTGGAAACAACCACAATGTTTCAATGATTGGGGAACAAATAAATCTTCTTACATTTGTATGAGAAAATAGCCAATTCAAAAATGGATATTCAAAAATATTTAATGGAATATAAGGGCCGGGGGCGGTGGCTCATGCCTATATCCCAGCACTTTGTGAGGCTGAAGCAGGCAGATCAGTTGAGGTCAGGAGTTACAGACTAGCCTGGCCAACATGGTGAAACCTTGTCTCCACAAAAAATACAAAAATTAGCCAGGCATGGTGGTGGGTGCCTGTAATCCCAGCTTCTCAGGAGGCTGAGGCAGGAAAATCACTTGAACTCGGGAGGCGGAGGTTGCAGTGAACTGAGATCGCGCCTCTGCACTCCGACCTGGGAGACAGAGTAAGACTCTGTTTCAAAAAAAAAAAAAAAATTAATGGAATATATAAGTAAAAACCAAAAATATGTGATCCCAATTATATGAGAAAACATGTTTATATGCAAGAAATGCCACTCAATATAAATTATAACTAAGTTGTAAGTTGAGTTTCTCATTTTTATTATAAAACGACAATTCACATAGCTCTCACAGAAATATCAGAAATTAAAGTACATGCGCTCATAAAACAAATGATGTTATTAGAAATAATGCAACTTAGTTTCCAAATGAAATAATGGCCATTTTTTATATTTACAAAAATTCAGTCATAAAAAAATTATATCTTATGTTGATATAATAAAAACGCAAGTCAATTAAGTCATTAGCTATAGAAATCTCTGCCTCTTTGTATGACAGTCTGTAATTTAAAGTAGTATTACATACATACCTTTTTCAGGGTGTAGTCTTTTATAAGAATCTGTTTTTGATAGACTGGGGTCTGTTATAACTCTTGATCCCAATTTAAC
The DNA here is from genome assembly GCF_028885625.2 of Pongo pygmaeus. NCBI lineage: Eukaryota > Metazoa > Chordata > Mammalia > Primates > Hominidae > Pongo > Pongo pygmaeus. The sequence goes on from NC_072385.2 coordinate 101,382,203, forward strand.
AGTCAGATCTATTGAGCGGTAACCCTGAGGAAGTTTTCGGTCATATAGGAGAGTTAAAAGCTGGGCAAGTGTCATTTCAGCTGGCAATGGCTGGCCTAAAATGATATAACTAAGTTAAATCTGGAAACCAAGAAAGAAACATTTACTTGGTTTAATTATTATCTGCTTTTACTAAATTACAGGCAAGAGTTTGATTCTGAAACCAATTTCAAAACAATTAAAAAATTCAACAGCCATTGGAAAGTTTACAAAAAGTGAGTTTATTTCTGACATATAATAATGAACAATAATGTCTGTAAAAGTGTTAAAAAGTCATGGGCAAAACGTAAACAAAGGAACAGACATTTCCATAAATCTGATGTGGGCCATTTTTTTCTATAAAAGGACAGCTAATAAATACTTTAAGCTAGGGGGGCCATATGGTCTCTGTTACAACTGCTAATCTACGTTGTAGCAGAGAAGCAGCTATGGACAATACACTAGTAAATGGGCATAGCTGCATTCCAACAAAACTTTATTCCAGGCAGAAGGCATGACTCACATCACCTAGGTAATGGGCCATGAGATATGTCACAAGGACCTCCCTGGACAAAGGTATCCAACCCACCAGTCAATAGTTTGTTGACCTCCACCATGAATCAACAATGTAAAGCTAAGAAGAAAAATTCCTTTGAACTGAGTTGGCAATTTCATTTTAATACAGCATGAAAATGGTGATAAAATAGAGGATGGGTATCCCTCATCCAAAATGCTTGAGACTAGAACTGTTTCAGATTTTTTTTTTTTTTTGCATTTTCTAATATTTGCATGTATACAATGAGTTATCTTAGGGAGGGGATCCAAGTGGAAACACAAAATTTATTTTTGTGTGTATACACACATACACACATCCCTTATATACATAGCCTTAAGGTAATTTTATACAGTATTTTTGATAATTTTATGCCTGTAATAAAGTTTGTGTACCCTGAACCATCAGAAAGCAAAGGTGTCACTATCTCAGCCACCCATGTCAACAACAGTTATCATTCTTGACTCTTAATCTACACGCTACCAATAGGCAATTGTTTTCTTACATTTATTCACACATTAAGTACTTAACAGTAAAAATATGACATACCATTAACACTGAAAAAATAATGTGTCAGGGCAACTAAGCAGCATAGTAGCATCATCAGGATACCTGTTTCAGCTATTAAACAAAACCAACCACAGAGCCGGGGGAAGTGGCTCATGCCTGCAATCCCAGCACTTTGGGAGGCCAAGGCAGGTGGATCACCTAAGGCCAGAAGTTCAAGACCAGCCTGGTCAACGTGGTGAAACCCCGTCTCTATCAAATATACAAAAATTAGCCAGATGTGGTGGCGGTCGCCTGTAATCCCAGCTACTCGGGAGGCTGAGGCAGGAGAACTGCTTGAACCCAGGAGGTGGAGGTTGCAGTGAGCCGAGATCACGCCACTGCACTCCAGCCTGGGCAACGAGAGTGAAACTACGTCTCAAAAAAAAAAAAAAAAAGGGAAAAGCAGCCACAAACAACAGCAGACTTTCAGTCTTCACCTATGATGCTGTGTTTTTATTAAAAGGTTACTATAAACTGTGTTTTTTAGGTAAGAAGAAACATCGGAAGCAGGTGAGGGACCAGGAAGTGGATCCTATGGAGGATGAAGAGACATTCTGCTGGAAGGCTTTTAAAAATGCTTCTTGCGGAGTCATCTGCCTCATTAACATGGTTTTTAGCTCAGAAGTCTCTCTTCAGTTTTAAAAACGGACACGGTTTTTCATTCTGTTGTTAATGCACGCTGCTCTAATCCTTCAATATGCCCACCATACATTTTCACCATGTCTTCTTCTATAAGCACCTTTTCTGTGGTGTTAACTTGACCTTCTTCATCACTATCATAACCCTGATTCAAAACCATTTCCACTATTTTACCACCAGTCAATGAATGAATAACTGAAGCATTATTATCAAAGTTCAAAACTTCTTTGACATCTACTTCTTCCAGCTTACTGCTGAACTCTGAAGGTATTATTTTTTACGTATGTAAGGAGGTCAGACATCATTTTTTTTCACTTGACACACAGAATCCTTCAAAGTCACACACAGTTCATCATTATCACCAAACACAGTTGCAGGCCAGAGGTTGTGCCAGGCAGCATGCACAACTGTGTCTTTGTCACTGTGTTCCAAGTATTGGCAACAACATATATGGCATTCTTTATACTAAACTCCATTTGAAAATTTTCTGCACCCATGCCTCTGTTCACTACTGCCAGCATGCTGTTCAAGAAAGTGGATTTATATTTTCTGTTCATTGATCTAAAGATACCCTGGTCACATGGCTGAATTAATGAAGTCACACTTGAGGGAAAGTACACAGCATAAACATTAGTTTTGAGAATTTTAGCTGGAGGATGAATTGGGTGATATCAAGGAATAAAAAACTCCTACATCATCCAGTCTAGCTTATGGGCAGTACATACAAGCCACTGGTACAAAGTGTTTGTGAAACCAATCAGAAAAGATGTCTGTGGTGATCCATACTTTTGTGTCAGCGTAACCATGGACTGGTAAGAAATTCACTCCTTGAAAACAACAAGTGTGAAAGGTTTTGCCTATCTGAGCGTGTTTGTACTTATGTATGACAGTTGCATTAGCACATCCCAGGACAGTTATTCTGTCCTTGGTATCCTTAATTCCTGGAGGGGCTGTCCCATCAACTGTAGCCCAGTGTCTTTTTGAGACAATAACACCAGAACAGTGATATATTTCATCAGCATTATAAACTGTTCTGGCAGATTTTCATCAGCAATGACTTTGGCAAATTTATCAACGAACTTCTCCATTGCTTCATGATCATCAGATGCTTTATCACCACAAATCTTTAAAAATGTAATGTCATATCTTCTCTTAAACTTCTGCAACCAGTGTGTTGAATATTCACAGTTCCTTTCAACATTCAGTTCATCACGATAGATCGTTACTTGTTTCATGATCAGCATACCATTAAGAGGCACGTGTTCACTGCCAACACTGATGGATTCACTATTTCAATACACAATCAATATCTTCATTTTTAGCTTTATGGAGTGCTTCTTCTATTTTTCATTAACCTCTATTCACCATTTGCAGCACAGAAAATCAACGGTTTATCTTTCTGTTTGTTCAGGTCATGTATGGTGGTCATTCCAACACCATACTCTCTTGAAAGACGTTTCACACTTACATTGCTGTCCAGTTTCTCCAATAGCTTGTTTTTCTGTGCTACAGATAAACATAAATACTTCCTTTTTTTTATCACTGTGACCCATAAGGGTATCTGGGGCCTTTTTGAAATTTCCAACACCACAGAGCAAAAAAACACAGTAATGCACACACATCTTGGCATCATGTGGGGCATTGTGGGAAACCTGCTGTTGGCACGTCTGGCATGCACATTTGCAGTTTTGTTACCCACTGTGGATATGTAGGGAGGAATCGGGCATGCTCAAAAAATATCTGAAGGGGGCTGGAAGGTCTTTTTCCTCTTGTGGACACTGAAAAATCTGTGTGTTGTGTGCCTGTGTTTAGACTGCAACCGTCATATGAGGTCGGATGTGGAATTTTCCACTTGTCATGTCAGCACTCAAAAAGTATCAGATACTGAATTTTTGGATTAGGGATGCTCAACCTGTTATCACCTTGAACAACAGACAGGATAGTGCTCAATAAATGTGTTTTATCTGGGAAGAACATATGGCTTAACTACGAGTGGTCTAAGAGTTCTACTGCTTGAACTAGTCCTACAAATTTGCCCCACGGTGTTTCCTAAATAACTTGTCATGAACTCTCTAAATGTTTATTTCATCAATCATTTCATGGCACACTGACAGAAAAACTTAGAAAACCAGTAAAGTAGAAATAACTTGATAGTGTTAAAAAGGATATGTAATAGATTACTCCTTCTTTGCTCTCATTTCTCTTCGGAGGAACTGTATGGAAGAAGTCTCACTAACTCACTGATCTCATCAATGGCACCTGATTAGAATGATTTTGGTGATTGCACCTCTGATTTACATAGTTTTAAGGCTACTAAAATTTCTTTGATGTTTATTCATTGTGCAATATTACCTGCCAAGAGTTTGTGAAACAGGTGAAACACTGGGACAGTAATTATTTTGTTGGCAGCCTCTGCTCCTGAAGTACTTCCTATTTTATCAGGTATTGTCCTCCCCCTCCTGGATGGTGGTCGAGGTGGTGTAGCTGACACAGCACGTTTAGATTGAGACTTCAGCCCTAAAAGAAAAGGATCAGTAAGATTCTACATAGTCAACACACTAATATGAAGGAAAACAGTGTTTCTAAAATATTTTAATAAGGCATGCATTCTAGCTAATATCAAAAGACAGAAATGTTCCTTCTAATCCAATATCTAATCTCCCTATTCTATTCGTCCTTCATGACAATAAATAAATAATTTTGGCATTGCATCTGTAACTATTTTCCTAAAAAGTAAAAACTGTAGCTAGCTGCTATAATCTCTGAAATACAGATGACAATCCATTTAGTGGAAAGTGAAAAAAAATAAAAATAAAAAGATAAAAATCTAGTATTAAAACATCATTACGAGTCAGCTGTTTATATTAGTACACTGTATTACATAAATTTCCTGTAACTAAAATTCTAATATTTTATAGAAACCCAAACAAAATCAAGATTATAAAACACAGAAAGCATACCAGAGGCAACAACAACACTGTAATTGTCTTGAAATCCATTTTCCGCTTTAACTTTTTCTTTCTCTTCATGGTTTTTCTTTTCTTTGTCATCTTTTTGTTCACTAATTAATTTAGCTGTGATACTTGGAGTATCTGTAAGAAGATATTATCTAAAATACACTGCTTTTCCAAATCATTAAGAAGGGAAGTAATAAATATTTCAGAGGAAGATTATGCAAGATAATATTATGCTTAATACTAAGGCAATATAAAGAAATTAGGAGAAATGTATGAGGTAAAAGGCCTGATACCCAATCTTTACTGACATTGATGAAGAAGACTCACCACTGTACTTAAGCCAGAATATTTAAGTTCTAATCTCTATAAAGTATTATATACAATATTTTAATGGTACCACCTCCAGAAACAATGAAAAACCAGTAGCATGAAAACTTGCTTTATTTTAGCCAAAGTTCAATGTGCTTGGCAACTGCATCTAATTCAGTCCTCACAATACAACTGAATGTTATTTTCAAAATGAAGAAACAGCCTTAGAAAGGCTACTGATATAATCTGTATATGGCAAATATGGGACTCAAGCTCAAGATTCAGTCTATAGCATTAAACTAGCCTTCTGCTTATACTACAAATGAAAGTATAAAAGAACAAATTTCTGTAACAGATTTCCTGTTCTGTTGATTTTTATTCAGGACAAAAACAGGAATCTTAGACAACAAAGTATTATGTTTTAAAATTTAATGTGTTTCACTTTAAAAAATGAGTATTAAGGGCTTTCATAGATAGTTATTACTCTGAATATTTCTTTCATTACTGTGGCATACAGCACACCACTAAAAACTACAAAATAAATGGGTGATCATATAATGTGATTTATTTATTAAGAAATTTATAGGCTGAATGAATTGATTTGAAATTTTAATTTTTTTCACTATATAACTGTTATCAAGTCTCCAATTCTCTTTTTTTTTTTAGACAAGGTCTCGCTTTGTTGCCCAAGCTGGAGTGCAGTGGTGTAATCGCAGTTCACTGCAACCTCAACATCCCAGGCTCAAGTGATCATCTCACCTCAGCCTCACAAGTAACAGAGACCACAGGCACATGCCATGAATTTCTGTATTTTTAGGAGAGACGAGGTTTCGCCGTGTTGCGCAGACTGTTGTCGAAATCCTGGGCTCAAGCCATCTGCCTGCCTCAGCCTACTAAAGTGCTGGGATTACAGGCATGAGCCATTGCATCTAGCTCGATTCTCTTTTTACTTCCCTAATTTAGCACAATTATGACCCAGTCTTTTATGTTAAAAAGGTTGAGACAATAAAACAATAAACAACATCTTTTGTAATAACTCTCATTTTATAGTTTTTAGTATATGAAAGTGATTTCAATTTATACAACTTCTTAATACTAATTGCTAATTGCCTATACACAGTTTTGTGAAGTAAAAAATTTTATACACATTACAAATGCATGGTGCAACAATACATTTTACTTTCTAACAAAAACAAGCAAGCAACTAAAAATGGCAAACATACTGACACAGGTCAGAGTGAAACATTTAAATAATAAGAAATTCACAAAATTAATTCATAGCATAATCAGGTAAGAAAAGCACATAAAGAATATTAGGTAATAATTTACTTAGTGCAATTAGAAGTTTAGCCAATTTTCATTTACTACCCTTATTTCAAAAGCAAACACTTAAAAAAAATTTGTCAACTTCCTTTTAAAAATGTTCTGGTTTCTAATATTAATTTACTTTTTTATTTTTTAATACAAATTTCTATTTTATTTTTTTCTCTGTACTTGAATGTATGCAAAAAGCTGCTCTGTTTTAGAATTCCACTTCTGGAATTATAAGGATCAGGTTCATCTCCCACCTGAAATAACCTTAACTAGAAATATATATTAACAATACTTTTCAGACACTGAGCATCAGACAGGGCAGGGCAGTGATGCCTGGGTGAGTGGAAACCAATGAGGTGACCCCTAGGATTGTGTGAGCTGTCTGGAAAAGAATTCCTAGGCCACAGCTCAGCACAACCTAGTTGTCACCCTAGAATGAGGATGTAAGAGCCAGAAATCCAGGAAGAAAAGATTTGCATCTATGCAGATTTGCATCTAGAGATCTGGAGATCCCTAGAACTCCAGAGATCTATATAGGGTCTTCAAGACTTCAACATGTACTGACGAACATATGTGAACAAACCACTGAAGGCCAGGAAAGGTACTACCGAAAAGTAGCAGGGCAAGCAACCCCAGGGTTTCAGGGAATAAAATGCTTTGTGCTCTTAGACATCTAGTGAATTCCTAACAGAGTACTCATAAGGACAGAGCCTTAATAGTGGGGTCAAATGGGATTTACAACCGCATTTTCAAACCTGGTACCTTAATTCTATTCTAATGAGGTACATATTTAAAGGTAAAATTCATTAAAATTAAAAATTCAATCTAAAAATTTAGTTTCTTAGTCTCATTTCATGTGCTTAACAGTTACCAAACTAGACAACATTGGTTTATAAAAATTACCAGTAATTACAGTGTCTTGCCTTAGATTAAAAGCTGCTCTGATCCTACTTACAAAGATTAAAAGCAAGCCTAAAAGCAACAAATTGTTTTCAAATAATGTCATTACATTTCATGAAAAAATAAAATATATATATTAGAATACAAAATATTCAGCACCCCAAAAAGTAAAATTTACATTGTCTGGCATCCAAGAAAATTCTCCAGGCAAATAAAGAAGTGAGAACATACAATCCATAAGGAAGAGAAGAATAATGCAAACAGACTACTATGTTCAAGAAAGTTGAAGAAAACCTATACACTTTAAGTAAGGACAAGGAGATACAAAACGTCTAACAGATCAGACACAGGAAATTATCCAAAATTTAAAAATAGAGAAAAAAAAAATGATGGGGGTAAAAGAGGAAACACAGATTTGGGGAGGTGTCAAACAACTTCACATAGCCTAATAAGTAACTGTAATTACAAAAAAAGGGGAGGCAATTATTGAAGAAATAATTGCCAAAATATTTCCAAATTTAGTGAAATCTAAAACACACAGATTCAAGAAACTCAACAAACTCTAATCATAAGAAATGTGAAGAAAAAATTGTAAGGCACACAATCATCATATTGCTTAAAATCAGTGACAGAAATTTGTAAAAGCAAACAGACTGATACATAAAGGTTATTATTTGAAAGTAATATTGTCGGCCTGATGTGGTGGCTCATGCCTGTAATCTCAGCACTTTGGGAGGCTGAGGAAGGCAGATCACTTGAGGTCAGGAGTTCGACATCAGCATGGCCAATATGACAAAACCCCATCTCTACTACAAAAAAAAAATACAAAAATTAGCCGAGTGTGGTGGCGCGTGCCTATAATCCCAGCTACTCTGAAGACTGAGGCAGGAGAATTGCTTGAACCTGGGAGGCCACTGCACAGCCTGGCAGACAGAGTGAGACTCCGTCTCAAAAAAAAAACAAAAAACAAAAAAAAAAAACAGAGAGAGAGAAAAAATAATAGGTCACTTCCTTTTTGGCTAGTTTTAATATTCTCTTGTTGTCTTTGCTTTTTTTTTTTTTTTTTTTGAGATGAGGTCTTGCTATGTTGCCCAGGTGGTCTGGAACTCATGGGCTCAAGTAATGCATAGAAAGACTCCATCTCAAACAAAAAAAAGAAAGTATACTGTCAAAAGCTATAGATAGCAGGTAAATTTACTGAGGCAATACTTCTGAATTACTTATTCTTATACATGTTGATCTAATATAAACATACAAGTAAATATATCAGAAAATATGGCTAAAGAGTATAAATCCACTTTAAAGAACCAAAAAAAATCACCAAATAGGTTACATTCAGCATATATAACTTTTGAGGTCATGTACTTCCAAAGCGATTAGCTTTTATTTTTGTGCAATACAGAAAACTATTTTGTAAAATATTTTGAATGCTAGAATGTTTTAGAATAGCATTCTTCCACAGTAAAGACTAATTAAAACGTTCAATTTTCAGTTATTTTGTATTAGAATGTCTACTTTTGCACTTCAAGTTAAACATATGAAATATCAACATCAATAACTGAGCTGCAGTGCTCTTCCCCACTTTCTTCATTTATTTAATTTTGTTTGTATGTGTTTTGAGAGAGTCTCGCTCTGTCGTCCAGGCTGGAGTGCAGTGGTGTAATCTCGGCTCACCGTAACCTCCACCTCTAGGGTTCAAGTGATTCTCCTACCTCAGTCCCCCAAATAGCCGGGACTACAGGTGCGCGCCATCATGCCCAACTAATTTTTGTATTTTTAGTAGAGACGTGTTTTCCCATCTTGGCAGGGCTGGTCTCAAACTCCTGACCTAAGGTGATCCACCTGCCTTGGCCTCGCAAAGTGCTAGGATTACAGGTGTGAGCCAACAAGCCCGGCCCATTTATTTAACTTTTAATTTTCATTTTTCTTCATCATGTAGAATGGACAATTTCAGGAAACTGATAGAAAATAACCTCTAACATCAAATTTTCAAAGAAGTTTCTCTGTAACAGATAACGCAGTCATTTTCAAATAAGTTTTTTTAATATTTATAATAGTATGCTAACAACCTATTGTATAGTTGTAAAATGGTAGGAAAGAATTATGATTTTATGCATATGCATATTAGACAGCGATTGTGAAGCAGAAAACAATCTTTCCTACCTATAATGATTATATCCATTCACATGGTTTCACTTACCATCTATGTGTGGTAACAACTCCCAAATCTCTTCAACTCTCTCTTTTACTCTGGGCTTTAGATTTGTATTTTTAACTGATAGACATTTCCAACTTTTTTCTTAGATACTCCTATTCTTGCTTCAGTTCACAGCTTCCATTAAAAACTTAGGTCCCTTCTTATGTATACAGACAGAAATATACCTTCTTATATTCATGTTATAATGCAAACAGACATTTCTAGTTTATCTTAGAAGTTGACAACAGACATAAGATCACAACTATCTTGTGGGGTGGAATGTGTGTCTTGTTCATGTTTATAATCTTAGGACAAATTATAGTGCTTGCACTTTGCAGATGCTCAACAAATTCACTCACTGATTAACCAGAATTTCAGAGCGGCAATACACTCCAACTATCTAAAGTTGATATGGGCCAGATGTGGTAGCTCACACCTGTAATCCCAGCAATTTGGGAGGCCGAGGCGGGCAGATCACTTGAGGTTAGGAGTTCGAGACCAGCCTGGCCAACATGGTGAAACTCAGTCTCTACTAAACATACGAAAAAATTAGCTGGGCGTGGTGGCACATGCCTGTAATGCCAGCTACTCAGGAGGCTGAGGCAGGAGAATTGCTTGAACGTGGGAGGCAGAGGTTGTGGTGAGCCAAGATCGTTCCACTGCACTCCAGCCTGGGTGACAGAGACCCCCCTCTCAAAACTAAATAAATAAATAAAATAAAAAGTTGCTATGCCTTTGCCATCAAAAACTGCTTTTTAAAGAAGTATCCCATATGTTGTTTAAAGGTATCATCCTGTAAAATACAGGCAAGAACCTAGGGGAAAATGTTCTCTCTGCTTTCTTCATTGACTACAATAAACAATAAGGTGACCAGTCAATTCTACCTACTCCATTTATGTCTTGATCACTGATCACCATCTTCAATTTGGTAAATGTTTATTAATTAGAATCTTGCTATTCAACCTAATATCCTGCAATTAATCTAGTATAAAATGACCAGATGGTTTATTGTGAGAACATGTCATCAATTATTTGTCTGTATTTCTAGCTGCCCATTTGTCACTGTGACACATTAAACCAAAAAATTTGGGGTGCCTAAATGTATTTTATATTTTGTCCACTTGACTGGCTTCTTATGCTTCAAACTATAAAGATGTCTTGAACTTTCCTAGTCATTAATGGTTGCCAAGTGGATGCAGAAAATAAAGTTATAAAAACAATAAACCTCCATATACATCAAACATAAAGTTAAAGAAAAACTAATACTTAAATCTGACTTGCCTGACACTCTGTCAAGAACATCTGATAATGTTGTTGAGACTGGCAAATGAAGAGTACGGAATTTGTGGCCTGCTCCATACATTGGATGCTGGATGACGTGGCTAGTAGCATTAATTCTACCTTTGTACAGCTGAAAATCAAGAAATCAAAGAAATCAGGAAGTAACTTTTTGGAATACATATTGTTATAATCTCAAAAGCATCTAAGAATAAAATACTCAATAAATCCTATAAGATATAATTAATTTAGATATGGCATATTTGCCATGATTTGTTGGTCAACTTTTGCATTATCACTCTGTACCTACTATTTTTTCATTTTTTTCCACAAATCAAACTATACTTCTCAGGGTAAGGTAAAATTATGTTATTCCTAGGCATGAGGGAGAGTGCTATCCTGAAACTGTCAAGTTCTGTCATTAGGTATAAAGGCTGTGCTAGTTTCACTTTGCTACACTCGAAGTTAGAACATAGGAGATAACTGCAGGCTCTGATACGAAATTGTAAAATACATCTATACACAGCCAATGATTAAGTGTTAAATACTCACTGGACATGGAGACTGAAGAAACATTGTCACTTTCTCATCTTCCAGCATCAACTGTAAAAATAATCTTCGAATAAACCCTGAAATGTTCCCAGATGTTGGAAGGTTCCCTCTTTGAGGAGATGTCTGAAATAGTTCACAAAGAACCTGGCAAGACAAAATATTTAAAAAGTTAAATGCAAGATTTATATGCAGCTTTTTATTTTGAAAGATAAAAAGGAAATAGAAAATATGAATTAATAAGTTTATTTTAACATATCAAATCAGCAACTAAAGAACAAATGTCTCTGGGGGTCTAGTAGTTAAGTTTTTTTTTTTTAAGGAGGAAAGAAATGATTTTATCTTAAAATATATGAATACCAAAGGAGATAAAAGCGTAAGAAACGTATCCAGGGTTAGAAAAAATTAGTACTAAATGGTTTGCACATAATGAATACCTAGCATAACGAACTCCCATTAACTTTAGTCAATATTGGTGTGGTTATCTTAAAATAAAAATTATGAGAAAAAGCATATTAAAAATATATAACAAGGCCAAGGTCATGCTGATAATCTCAGAACTTTGGGAAACTAAGAGATCATTTGAGCCCAGGAATTCCAGACCAGCCTAGGCAACGTGGTGAAACTCCGTCTCTACCCACCCTCCCACCAAAAAAAAAAAAGCTGGGCTTGGTGGCATGTGCCAGCAGTCCCAGCTACTTGGGAGGCTGAGGCAGGACTTCTTGAGCCCGAAAGTTTCAGTGAGCCGTGATTGTGCAACCGCACTAGAGGCCTGGGCAACATAGAGAGATCCTGCCCCACCTCACCCCCAAAATGTATATAAAGCCTTAATAAGAAACCAAGAGAGAAATCAATGGGACACGAAGAGTTCATGCTACCCAGAAGCACAAACTGAATTTTCAAATACCTAGAATCATGCCCTCGGGTGAAGTTGGTAATTTAAGCATTTTCTTTTAATGCATATTTAGCAGAGATATTTTCCCAGTAATTAACTACTACAGGCAGTAAAATATCTTTCTCTTCTTCCTCTGTTTTGTTTTGGTTTTTGTTGAGACAGGGTCTCGCTCTGTCGCCCAGGTTGGAGGGCAGTGGTGTGATCTCAGCTCACTACAGCCTCAACCTCCTAGGCTCAAGTGATCCTCCTACCTCAAGCCTCCCCAGTAGCTGAGACCAAAGGCACATATCCCCATGCCCGGCTAATTTTGGTTATGATTTCTTTTTTTGGTAGACAAGCGGTTTTGCCATGTTGTCAAAACTGGCCTCAAACTTCTAAGCTCAAGTGTTCCACCCGCCTTGCCTTCCGCAACAGCTGGGATTATAGCTATAAGCCACAGCACCCGACCTGCCCTTCTTCTTAATAAAACTAACTCCTTCAATATTTTATAAAAATTATATTATCTATTTTTCTAGGTACTACTAAAGTTTGACTGGAATGAGCACTATTAAATAACAAGGAGAAAAGTTATTTACTAGTGTCTACCGTATCTCATATAGGCTCTATGCTAGGTACATTATACAAATTAAAATATTTAACTGTCTCAAAAAATCCTTGAGGCAGGTATTGCTAGCCCCATTTTATAAGATTAACCAATATGCCCAAGGTCACATGAGGTAACCAAAAGCAAAATTTGGCAAAAAGCCAACTAGAATTACTCTTGAAATAATTCTACCTTTCAGGATTTATTATAATAAATTAAATTATAATTTATCATAATATATGATAAATTGTCTTCCACTTTTTTTTTTTTTTGAGATGGAGTCTCGCTCTGTCGCCCCGACTGGAGTGCAGTATGATAAATTATCTTCCACATTTTTTTTTTTTTTTGAGAGAGTCTTGCTTTGTCGCCCAGGCTGGAGTGCAGTAGTAAGATTTCAGCTCACTGCAACCTCCACCTCTCTGGTTCAAGCAATTCCCCTCAGCCTCCCAAGTAGCTGGGATTCCAGGCGCATGCCACCACACTCAGCTAATTTTTCTGTATTTTTAGGAGAGATGGGGTTTCACCATGTTGGCCAGACTGGTCTTGGACTCCTGACCTCAGGCAATCTGCCCGCCTCAGCCTCCCAAAGTGCTGGGATTACAGGCATGAGCCACCACACCCGGCCTATCTTCCACATTCTATATGTGATTTATGTGGAGTCTCCTATCTGAAACCTAATCTAACGCCCATGTAAAGAGAAGCAAATTATCAGTACGGCAATCTCGTTACAAAAAAACACAATACCTCAAGGCACATACAGTACTCAGTGATCAGTGTCAATACTGTTCCAGCAGCTGAAATTTTTTTGGGGCTTTTTCTTTTTGTTTGCAGAAATTTTTTAAAATGAGGGTTGTATGATCTAGCTAGGTTCCCAATGCATCTGCCAGTCATCTCATTATAAAGAATAAGTGATTCAAGTGACAGCATATTTTGAGGTGGAGAAAGGAGATATCAGTACCTTATAAATTCAGATCCTTAAAAGCACTCAACCCTCACTAAATTTATTATTACCTGGCCTTTATACATGGCCCTTTCTTATGTAATAAAACAACTAAAATGTAAGTTATTTTTTGTCTTACCTGTGCCATCAGCTTTTGATTATTAGGATGGCATGAAATGCACTGTAGAAAGAATGCAACAGTTGCATTCTCAATTGCTGTGCGCTGTTGAGTAGTCAATCCTGTTGTAGCAGCTGAAGAAAGAGAAGCTGATCTTGCACTGGTCTGTTGTGCACCTAAATTATGGCTTCCAGAAGTGGACCCAGAGTGACACAATAAAAACAGAAGTGCTGTCCATAGTGGATTGACTTCAGAACCACCAAGCCAATCTTTCATAATATGGCTACTGCCAACTTCTGTCAAAAACCTAAGAATAGGAGCAACTAGGTCTGCCGTGATAGGCATCTTATTACATTGTTGTGGGACATGATGGCGCCTGAGTTTGTCCTGGGAAATATCTATTGACTGAGCAATGCTTTCTGAGTTAGAAATGTGGCTAAAGCAGAAACTAGCCAGACTCCTCACAAGAAGAGAAGGCAAACCTGAGTCTAGTAATTGTTTAATAGCTTCAGGAGATTGAGAAGAGGAAGCAAGGGTAGCCAAATGTGATTCAGTTAATGCGAGAGGTGCTTGTGCATTTTTAGAGTCATCTGTTAAAGATGAACTAAGATCCTGCTTTTTGCTATCATCTGTCATGGACAGTCTATGGTGACACTGCACTGGAGGAGGGGTAATTCCCATCCAGCCCATGAGCAAAGAAAAATAGTTTGGGTGTACGTGACACATTGAGCAAAGTAGACTGTCAACAGCTTTCTTCAAAACCATATTGCAGGGAAGAGACATGGACCAATTAAAAAGTAACCTAGAAAAATAAAAGATATCATATTAATGATACAAGTTTATTTTTAGAAGAAACTATTTCAAATATTCCTGTTATACTTCAATCTATACTCTGACATTATATACTTCATTTGACATTGAATAATAAAACATTGTAAGATTTAAGACTGCATATATATATATATACACATATCTATATTTAAAATTGAAGAATGTAGGTACAATGGAAGTTGAGTTAGACTTGTAAATGAGTACATAAAATCAAGTAAGCTATTTTAAAATGGTTCTACCATTCTCTGTGTGACCTAAAAAGGTCATGTAGAGAAACAAACAAACAAAAAAGATCATGCCAAACAAATGTTTACGTTGAATTCCACATGACAAATGGCTTAAATTCATGTTTGCAAATAAAAAACTATCAGTGAGGCTCAGTAATTAAGTCATGGATTATGCCAACCGCTAAGGCCAAATATGATGACCTACTAGAGAACAATAGGCCTACTTTTTATGTGTCACAGGAACTCTTCAAAAATATATTCTGCTGCAGACTTAATAGTTACCTATCAGTAAGTTCAGCAAAGACTTAGCTAAATATGGTGAAGAAACGTGGGTAAATAAAAACTACTTGTCAAAAGGACAATCTAGAAAAGTCTCAAATTTTCTAGCTTTACATTTTTGTTCTTTTTTGAGATGACGTCTTGCTCTGTTGCCCTGGCTGCAGTGCCAGTGCTGCCATCATCATAGGTCAATGTGGCCTCTAACTCCTGGGTTCAAGTGATCCTCCCACCTCAGCCTCCCAAGTAGTTAGGGCTAGAGGAACGTGCCACCATGCCTGGCTAATTTTTAATTTTTTTGTAGAAATTTGGTCTCTCTATTTTGGCCAGGCTGGCATCAAACTCCTCGTTTCAAGTGATCCTCCCATCTCAGCTCCCCAAAGTTATTTTTTTTGAGACAGAGTCTCGCTGTGTTGCCCAGGCTGGGGTACAGTGGCGTGAGCACAGCTCACTGCAACTTCTGCAGACTCAAACAATTCTTGTGCCTCAGCCTCCCAAGTAGCTGGAATGACAGGTGCATACCACCGTGTCCGGCTGACTTTTTTTTTTTTTTTGAGACAGAGTCTTGCTCTTGTCGCCCAGGCTGGAGTGCAATGGTGCAATCTTGGCACACTGCAGCCTCCACCTCCCAGGTTCAAGTGATCCTCCTGCCTCAGCCTCCCAAGTAACTGGGATTACAGACACGTGCCACCACGCCGGGTTAGTTTTTCTATTTTTAGTAGAGACAGGGTTTCACCATGTTGGCCAGACTGGTCTCGAACTCCTGACCTCGTGATCTGCCCACCTCGGCCTCCCAAAGTGCTGGGATTACAGGCGTGAGCCACTGTGCCCAGCTTTCTGACTTCTGCATTTTTGTACAGACGACGTTTTGCATGTTGCCCAAGCTGGTCTTGAACTCCTGACTCAAGCGATCTTCCCACCTCGGCCTCCAAAGTGCTGGGATTACAGGTGTGAGCCACCACGCCCAGCCCCAAACTTGTCTAGCTGTA
Source organism: Pongo pygmaeus (assembly GCF_028885625.2). NCBI lineage: Eukaryota > Metazoa > Chordata > Mammalia > Primates > Hominidae > Pongo > Pongo pygmaeus. The sequence goes on from NC_072385.2 coordinate 101,398,325, forward strand.
CTTTCCTGCCAGAGTTGTACATTAAAGATAATCTGGTGGGAAAATTTGCAACTGAGAATAAACACTATGAACCACAGCAACACCTACATTAAGCATAATTTTAGGTTAAAAAAAAGAAGGCAGTACTGCTAACATATCTTCTTAAAACACAAAGATAAATTAATATTTGACAATTCATTTCAAAAGTATACTTGATTATATTTGCTACTTTCAAAATATTATGTTTCTCCTAATAAACACGTAAAATATTTTGTTTTATCAAGTGAACACTAACTGATCTAGTACTGGGGGGGGAAAAAAGACTTCACAAATCATACTTACTCAAAGAGCTCTTGGTCCAGGAGTGCTGGTAAGTCATATTCTACAAGCAGCTCATAACTATGCCACAGAATGGCTGCTACACAGTGCAAATGAGAAGGAGATGGCATCAGAAGACCATACTCTATTGTTGAGGAGTTAGGACACATGTAGTTCATCCTGCCACTTCTCTTCATAGCAGCCACTCTTGCAGAATCACTAACCCATTTTAACAAGGCCTGAATTCTTAAACGAAGAAAACGAATTCATATAACCAACTATAGCGCAATTGGCATTTCATATAGATAAATACCATCTCTGCATGGTGAGTAGGGTATTTATGAGAATAATATACTAACTGTTTTTGATTATTTTAATCTAAAATAGGAAAAAAAGGAAATCTATTGGCAACAAAGACATACTAGTTCCAGTTCCAATTTTCCAATAACCTTACTGATTTCAACCATCAAAAGGTTTGAGATAACATACTAGAACAGTGATCTGGGGCTAATTCTTCATTGTGCAAAGTCTCATGAAATACAGCATGTTTCATATCCCTGGACCCTAGCATTAAATACTAGTAATAGCCACCCACACTCATTCATTCTGACAACAGAATACACCCTCAATACTTACATATATTTTTTTAAGTATAATTTTTATAAGATGGAAATTAAGCTTAATTTATTTTCTCTGCATAGTACTTTTAAAAATACAGGTATCTGTCATTTAGAACTAACATTAATAACAAGATTATAGGTCAACTAACCCCACTAATCCCAACCCCCTGGAGCTGGGAACCAGTAAAATATACCCAACTTTGAACCACAACCTGGGAGCAAAAGACTTTTAGATTTCTCAAGTTCTTAAAACACTGTGTTTACATTTAGTTTATTTTCCTTCAATTTCTATTTCAGAATATAAGATTCTTGGCTTCAGACTAAAAGAAACAGGGATAGGAAGGTATACAATACTAATTCTGAAAGATAAGACTTTCAATTTCACATGATGGGGAATAAAGAGAATTCAGAAGACAAGGAAGACATTTTTCTCAGTCTAACAACCTTGTCATTAATGTCAGTTTTATATAACAAACATTCATGTTTTAAAAAGTACTATGCAGAGAAAATGAATTAAGCTTAATTTTCTTCTTATTAAAAAGCCACAACAATATTTAAAAATTAAATAATCCTAACAGATTTCAAGTAACCTGTTCTGGAAAAATATTTAACACTGATATTTTAAATATATTTTAACCACTACTAACCATTATGATTCAAATTTGGCACAAATTATTATTCACTTTATCAAAAACAATTGCAATCTATGTTTAAATGTAATCCATAATTTTAATAATTTATAAAGATATTAATAAAACATCAAATGACTTCATTTTAAACATAATCAAAATATTAAAAAGTAACATAAATCAGGAAGAAATCTATGTTTTTCTAATATGGATACTACACATAAAAACAAAGAATGCCAAATATTTGCTCAAAAATTTATCAACAAAAATATGTTTCAAAACTACTTCAAGTTGGCCAGGCACGGTGGCTCATGCCTGTAATCCCAGCACTTTGGGAGGCCTGAGGTGGGCGGATCATGAGGTCAGGAGATTGAGACCATCCTGGCTAACACGGTAAAACCCCGTCTCTACTAAAAATACAAAGAAAAAAAAAAATCAGCCAGGCATAGTGGTGGACGCCTGTAGACCCAGCTACTCGGGAGGCTGAGGCAGGAGAATGGCATGAACCCAGAAGGCGGAGCTTGCAGTGAGCCAAGATTGCGCCACTGCACTCCAGCCTGGGCAATAAGCAAGACTCCATCTCAAAACAAAACAAAACAAAACAAACAAAAATTCAAGTTGGTATCAATTTGAAAGTAAAAGACATCAAGGTAGAATGACATTAGGACAACTCCTTAAAATTACCTAAATGTAAAAAAAAAAAAAAAAAGAAAAGAAAAGAAAAAAATCACTAAATATTTAGCCAACGTGTTCAAATGTCATTTACATGTTATGATATTGTTTCATTCTGTAAACAGCAAGAAAGAGTGCAGAAAGTAATGAAAAGATTTCAATGAATATGATAATCAATAATAAATAAACAGAACCATTATCAAAACAGTCGAAGTACCAACTACAGACACAACATTCCTACATTCATATACACGTATTAAGTACTACCTAAGATAGTATGACTCTGATACCATCACTTTACAAGGTTCCTTTCACACATAGCCAACTTAAAAATATATGTTTTATTCCATTCCTCAAAAGCAGTATTAACTAAGAATTCTATTTAAGTTCAAATTTGCTTAAAGTATGTCCAAATACATATAAATGTATGTCTAATGTTCATGAAAACTTGCGGAAGTTACAACCTGTGAGGCATATGGTAAACATACAATATATCACAGTATTGTCTTTTATGAGAACATCTAAGGAAAAACTGTCAGAAACATTTACTATAGCATGATTCTGTGCATGTGTGTGCTTAATTAAATGAAAAATAAAATCATACCTGTCTTTTGTACCAGGATCCTGAGTTGTTCCAAGCTGGTAAAGAATATCTATCGTAGAGTCAGAAGAGAGTCCATTTAGTCTTCCAAAAAGTAAAGGACTATTCAAATCTTGCAACAAAGAATCCAAAGAAAAAGTCTGCTAAATAAGCAAGTTAACCATGGGAAGATTTACTTAATTTAATTAAGTTATTCATTAAAAATGAGGCTTCCATAAATTCCAACAACAAAGAACAAACTCTAAAAATAATGAAACTAGACTGGGTGCAGTGGTTCACACCTGTAATCCCAGCACTTTGGGAGGCCAAGGCGGGTGAATCACCTGAGCTCAGGAGTTCAAAACCAGCCTGATCAATATGGAGAAACCCCATCTCTACTAAAAATACAAAAATTAGCCGGGTGTGGTGGCAGATGCCAGTAATCCCAGCTACTAGGGAGGTGGAGGTTGTAGTGAGCCGAGATTGCACCACTGCACTCCAGCCTGAGCAACAGAGTGAGACTCCATCAGAGAAGAGAGAAGAGATAAACATAAACTAAAAGAAAAAATAATTCCCAAAACAGAGTTAAGCACGAAGATCGCACAGTTCAACTGCTGTTACTTTACAGACATGTAAACATTTAAATATCAAAGTTAATTATCACCTGTAGGATCACTGCCTGATGCTGCACAATTTCTCAGGAGAATGTCTATGAGCTTCAGGCCAATTCTAGTAGACTGCAGTCCTATCTTTACAAGCACAACCTCGATGTTGGGTGAATGCATTCCACAGTAAGGTGACATCAATAAGGCCGCACAAGTCTGCAGCAGATTAGCAGTAGGTGCAGCTGCACTTGCCATCATTCCTTCTAGATCACTTATGTGAGTAAGGCAATGATGTAATAACCGTAACCATCCAATACTGAAAATACAAAATGACTTGTATGATCAATATAAGTTGCTCAAATCACTTTGGGGTAGAACATAACTTTTTAAAGATCAGCATATTGTGTTTCATAAATAGCATTAACCAATCTAAGACATGTTTTTTTAGAATGCTGCAAATTTAGTAAACAGACAGTAAGTTTCCCCTATAAGATAAATCACGGCCGGGCACGGTGGCTCACACCTGTAATCCCAGCACTTTGGGAGACCGAGGCAGGCAGATCACAAGGTCAGGAGTTTGAGACCATCCTGGCCAACTTGGTGAAACCCCTTATCTACTAAAAATACAAAGATTAGTTGGGCATGGTGGTGGGCGCCTGTAATCCCAGCTACTCAGGAGGGTGGGGCAGGAGAATCGTTTGAACTCGGGAGGCGAAGTTGCAGTGAGTCTAGACTGCATCACTGCATCACTGCATCACTGCACTCCATCCTGGGCGACAGGGTGAGACAGACTCTGTCTCAAAACAAACAGAAAGATAAATCACATACAAAAGTACTTGTATTCATAGCACTTAGAAACCACGTGTTTGCTTTTTTAGGAAATCATCCAGAAACCTTCTTTTACATGCAATTATATATACTGATAAACTGATTACTATCATAGACTTCTAAAACTGTGTAGTCTTAGCACCTTGAAAACAGAAATCCTAAATTCTTTTTTTTTTTTTAAAGACAGAGTTTCACTCTCTCGCCCAGGCTGGAGTGCAGTGGCGGAATCTTGGCTCACTGCAACCTCTACCTCCTGGGTTCAAGCAAATCTCCTGCCTCAGCCTCCCGAGCAGCACACCGCCATGCCCAGCTAGTTTTTGGTATTTTTAGTAGAGACGGGGTTTCACCCTGTTAGCTAGGATGGTTTCGATCTCCTGACCTCGTCATCCACCCGCCTTGGCCTCCCCAAGTGCTGGAATTACAGGTGTGAGCCACTGAGCCAGGCCTTAAATTCATTTTTATCAGGCAAAGTTTTCAATAAAATCCATCTATAAAACATTCAGCTGTCAAAATTTATCAGAAAAATGTTGATTAAAAAATATATTCGGGTCCTTGTTAGTTTGGTTCAGACATAATCCTTCTGTTAACTAACATTTAGGAATTACCATATAAGACTAGGTCCCTGTTTCTAAGGTCAGTTGGTATGGTTCAGATGTCATAGGCTGGTCATAGGCATTCGCAAATTCCCGAAACAGAGTATGATACAAAAAATTACAAGCCAGAAAATTAGAATGTACACCTACATGTAGCATACAGATCATCATTTCAAAGACTAAACATATATACACCTTAATTTTAATCAGTGTCAGCATTCTGTTTCCACAAAACTGTCTCTATTACACCTAATAAAATTGTATTATACAGATACCTACGGAACAAAGACCTTCCTAAGACCTAAAAAAGAAAAAACCCACAAAATAATTAAGTCCCCTATCTCCCAACCCTGCCAAAAAACAAAAACAAAAACAAAAAAGGACAGAAAGCTTTCTTAAACAACAGGAAACAAAACATACCTTGTTTTGGATACCTGATCTTCAGATGGAAGGAATGGATTATTAACTGTCGCAGAAGAGGTGGTACCAAAAGCAGTGAGCCCCAGTAATTTAATTTGTGAAAGGCCTAATGTGCTGGCATCCCGTGGACGATGTAGTCTAAGGCAAACAGCAGAAGCTACTTCGGCTTTTACAAGCTGAATTTTTATGTAGGTGAGGCCACTTGTGACAACAGGAGTGGACAAAGGTAGCATATTTACCCCATCTGCACTTACTTCAACAGACACTGAGGAAGGGCAGGCTATAAAAAGAGAAAATTGAATCATCACAAAAGACAAAGTAAACTAGATTGAACAGTTTATTAAAATATCCCAGTAAAATAGCAGCTTTCACAGTTGTATTCATCATGAACTTGTAAAAAGAAAACTTATACAACAAAATACAGTTTGACAATGACTTTCACCATAATTAATGTTGGAGCTACTTTTCAACACAAAATATTTGATCTACAATAAAAATTATACTTAAACAGTCTAATATTCACCTAAATAAAGGGGAACCAAAGATGTGTGATCCACATGTACCTGATGCTCCCTATGAATAAAACCAGCCAAATAGGTAATTATGTCATCATTTCTACTTTACTCAAAATTATCACAAATAATACGAAACCACCTTTGATTAATATGCTATGGTTTACTATTTTAAATAATTTGGGGAAAAATGTAATAAAACTTGTTTATCTACCAATTATTCTATTACTACTAGATTGTGATATTTTTTAAACATTGAGTTTAACCTCACAGCTGAGTTTAGAAATTTGTTTTGTTTTCCTGAGATAGAGTCTTGCTCTGTTGTCCAGGCTGGAGTGAGTGCAACGGCACGATCTTAGCTCACTGCAACCTCCGCCTCCCAGGTTCAAGTGATTCTCCTGCCATAGCCTCCAGAGTAGCTGGAACTATGGGCAGGTGCCACTACATCTAGGTAATTTTTGTACTTTTGGTAGAGACAGGGTTTTGCCATGTTAGCCAGGCTGGTCTTGAACTCCTGTCCTCAAGTGATTCACCTGCCTCAGCCTCCCAAAGTGTTGGGATTATAGGTGTGACCCACTGCGCCCAGCCTCCTTTTCAAATTAAACCAAATATCCACAGGATTTTTTTTTAAAAAATCAATTCTTGCTGAAATTTAAGGAGTCCCCAATGAACTATCGGAAAATTATTTATTTCTAGCTTAACATGGAACCCCATATAATAAATATATGTCAACTAAAACTTTTGAAACTTGGTTTTATTTTTAATTTCAGTGGTAAAATAAGAAGGAATTACATGCCAGCTTTAAACTGATTACTAGACAGTCAAATTAATTTTTAAATTTATACTTCAAAACCTTTTGAGGAAAGTATTACCTACATTTTACACAAGCAGACATAGCAAAAAGAGATTAAGTAATCCACGCTCCCACAAGAAATGTCACATCTTAGATTCAAGTCCATGTTTGATTCTAAAGACTGTTATTTCCACTGTATCACAACATATTTTCAACTTCTGCTCTAATCCAATAATAAAACCAAATTTCTTAATCAAGTATACTTAAGTAGGGAACACCTAAATCAATTAATTTTCACAGGAGTTCCCCCTTCATAATATGCTTCCTGTTTCAATTCCCATATGCAAAATCCAGCTGAACCTCAAAAGCCACCACTTATGACCAACTCCTTTGCTTTCCAAATAAAAGCAATCTCTTTCCAATTTTAGAGGTAGCCTAAGTCTTACACTGACTTATATTTGCCTTTTAATATAGTTATTTTTGACATCCTAAAACACCGTGTATTAGCATATTTTCCTTCTACCTTTATATTATCTGTTTTTTATCTAAGGAGTGTGGATGCCACAAGTAATTAAGATATATCAGTCTAATCTTGCAAATATGTAGAAAAAAATTGTTTTCTCCAAAGATGCCAGGAATCTACAAAATTTCCCACAGCTCCTCATGCAATTATTGAGTGATATTTGATAGCAATGAGAATCAATCAATAAATGTAAGCATGTGTATTAATTTAAACAATTCTGGCAAAATTATAACTATATTGAAAGCATTTGTGAACCATATAAAACACAAAATGGGCTGGGTGCAGCAGCTCACACCTGTAATCTCAGCACTTTAGGAGGCCAAGGCGGGTAGATCGCTTGAGCCCAGGCGTTTGAAAGTAGCCTACGCATCATAACAAAACCCCGTCTCTACAAAAAAATACAAAAATTTAGCCAGGCATGGTGGTACACGCCCGTGGTCCCAGCTATACATGAGGCTGAGATGGAAGGATCATTTGAGCCTCAGAGGTCAAGGCTACAGTGATCTGAGATATCAAAACTGCACTCCAGCCTGGGCAACAGAGTGAGACCCTGCCTCAAAAAAAAAAAGCAAATGAGTATTTCATATTCTTTATAAATACTTGAAAGAGTTCATGCTCTTAAGTGATAATATTTTGTAAAAGTTGTTTTGAATTATTTGCCTTACAAAGTTCAATAAAATGTATTCAATGAACATGCATCAAATGAATGATACAATATTACAAGCATACTGACATATTACAATAAACCCAGTATGAATCTTAAAATCACACTGAAGTAATCAAAATATATTATTCAAAAAGGTAGTTATCTTCTAAAGAAGTTGGAGGGCAGGCACACAAATCTATGCTAATTTCACATTACAAGGCTAGGACTGAGGTCTGGACTGAAAAAACTAACATGGTAAAAAAAAAATGGGTGTGTAATGAACTCATTTCAGTTTAATACTGAAGCTTAGTAAATATGAGACAAAAGAGAAAGCAAAATAATATATAACTGGAACATATTTGTTTAGACTTCATCACATAATCTTTTTGTCTGAGGTTAACAGTCATTTCCCCTAAAATGACTTGGTAGTATTAATAATTTCAATAAAAACTGTTCAGAAGTTACACTCTCTGGTAATCACACCTAAGTGTATTTCTGCTTACTAAATATTTTTATTTTCAAATATTTCTCAATTAAAGTTTGTTCTCATGATGCTTCTTTATAAAATATTACTCACTTGCAAGAGATGCAAGATGAGGCTGAATATGTATCTCCTTAAGCAGCACTGCTGCAGGAAGGTGAATGGTAAGGTCACACCAAGCCTCCTCTGGAAGAAAGATGTAGGACCAAGCAGCAGAGCGAGCTCTTCTATGAGGAGGTGTGGACTGCAATAGCACTTCAGCTGGTTGGGCAGTAGGACTGCTAGATGTGATTGTACCTAGAGAAGATATTTTACATAAAATAAGAACTTGCAAAAGAAACCTAATAAAGCTTTAAAATCTATACAAATAAAATTAAACTAGAAAAATTAATTGAAAACATGAACAATTGATGCTGGTAATGTACTTAGTATCCTAAGCATGACTGTAAAGGTATTCACAAAACATTAGGAAATCCTGTCAACTGGAAAGGTGACAAGTTCATTATTAACTGCTGTCTATTTTGTACTCATATGATACACGAAAACTAAAGACACAGTAATAAACGTAGCTCAATAATTTTCAAACTCTTTTTTTTATTTTTTATTTATTTATTTATTTTATTTATTTTTTTTTGAGATGGAGTCTTGCTCTGTCGCCCAGGCTAGAGTGCAGTGGCGAGATCTCAGCTCACTGCAAGCTCCACCTCCCGGGTTCAGGCCATTCTCCTGCCTCAGCCTCCCGAGTAGCTGGGACTACAGGCGCCTGCAACCACACCCGGCTAATTTTTTGTATTTTTAGTAGAGACGGGGTTTCACCGTGTTAGCCGGGACGGTCTCGATCTCCTGACCTCGTGATCCACCCGCCTCGGCCACACAAAGTGCTGGGATTACAGGCGTGAGCCACCGCGCCCGGCCTCAAACTCTTTAAGTAAAAAACAATGTCCAATATATCCTTCACCTTCAAAATAATCATCTTTATTCTAAGATGTCAATGTCTATGATTTAGAAATACAAAAAGAAAAATTTAAAAGAAACTATGTAAACTAGATAAAAAAGTAAATACCTAAATTCAAAACTTTTAAAAAAGATAGTACCACTTTAAGGCCAGGCACAGTGGCTCATGCCTGTGATCCTAACACTTTGGGAGGCCAAGGTCAGGGATCACTTGGGGCCAGGAGTTCAAGACCAGCCTGGACAACACGGTGAAACCCTGTCTCTACTAAACACACACACACACACACACATACACAAAGCCAGTGTGGTGGCACACGCCTGTAATCTCAGCTACTCAGGAGGCTGAGGCGTAAGAATTGCCTGAACCCGGGAGACACTATGCCACTGCACTCCAGCCTGGGTGAGAGTGAGACTCTCTCAAAACAAAACAAAACACAGTACCACTTTAAGAAGGAAAATGAGATTTAAAATTGATTAACATTTAAAGAGAAAACTTACGGAAGAATCTCTATTTAGTTTCTTAAATTGTGCTTCTATTTAGACTCACAAATAAAAACAAACTTTACTGCTAAAGAACTGTTAAAACATTCCCTCTCGGCCAGGTGTGGTGGCTCATGCCTGTAATCCCAGCTCTTTGGGAGGCCAAGGCAGGTGGATCACCTGAGGTCAGGCATTCGAGACCAGCCTGGCCAACATGGTGAAACCCTGTCTCCACTAAAAATACAAAAATTAGCCGGGCGTGGTGGCAGGTGCCTGTAATCCCAGCTACTCGGGAGGCTGAGGCAGGAGAATCGCTTGAACCCAGGAGGCGGAGGTTGCAGTGAGCCGAGATCACGCCATTGCACTCCTGCTTGGGCAACAAGAGCAAAACTCCATCTCAAAACAAACAAACAAACAAACAAACAAAAAAGCATTCCCTCTCATAAGTAGAATGTCGAGATATCCACTACCTCTAAAATAAACTGTAATTAAAATAGCGATATATAACATCATCAACTGACTTCAACTAATTTTGTTTCATACCAGCTAATAAACTAGATAAATTCACATTAAGTAAGATTTAGTAACACTTTTCTTACCGAGGGGTGCAAAGTTATGAATCCCTTCAGCATTGTCAGGCTCAGAAGCTAGTATTCTTGTTTTCAATGTGCTGTCAACAGCTTTATTTGGACCAGAGTCAAGAAATTTCATAATAGTTGATACCATACTTCTTGCAGTGTTCACAATAGCCCTTGTACTAGTAACCATATTATTGCATATGAGCTGAACACCACCTAAATTTATACAGAATATGAAATGAAACCGATCTCAGGACAGATGGTTCAACATCAAAAGTAAACTTCCACAAAAGACTATAAAAATGAAAATGTAACATACTATCACATAACTACACTTAAATGATAGTTATTGAAACATTATCTTACCCATATCATGAAATGCTTTCAAGGCATCACTAGTATCCAATACTCTCAAAATGAACCACAATAATGGCTCAGATAACTGGCAAGTAGCAAGAGAGCCCTAAAAAATGAAATATGCATATTATGACTTTATATATTCCTGTGAATAAGAACTAAACTCAATGCATGTAATATTCCTTCCTAGTTAATTTTTGTAAACTGACAGCCTTAAATATGCTAAACACAAAATGTCTGCCAAAATACATAAGAAATCTTACCTGAATAAGAAAAAACCATCTCCCTGAACTCAGAGAATTTTTTAAGGCATGTGTCTTCATCCATTATTATCTTTTCCCTTAATATGCGTTTAGACACCAATTTCATTTAAAATTTGAACCATTTAAAGTACCTTTGTATTTTCTAATAGAGAAATATACACATTCAACAAATGTTTACAAAAATGATAATTATACACTGCTATATAAAAGACATATGAAATTGTTATCTAATATCTGCATTTCAAAATGGGAAATGGACAAGAAAGTAAAATAATCTGGTTCCTATAATTTCATTTGTAAAAATGAAATACAAAAAGGAAAAATTTTGTGACCTATTTTCTTTAATTAGCCTAATCCCTTTTAATGGAAAAAAAAAAAAAGGCTGAATACACAACATAAATTTCAAAAGATTTCACATTACTTCTTCTTACATAACATCTATGGAGAACACCTCTGTATTACACTATGCTATTTTTAGGAAAAAGAGAAGAACTTCTTGAGACTATATTAAAAGATCTAAAACTCAAGAACACATTAAATGTTTTACTCTTATATCACTGTGGTCATCTCTGAAAATACCACTTCAAAGAAACTTTATTCTCCAACTTTTATTAATAATCCATAGCCCTCTTGTACTGATGCTTTTCATTGTCCAATATATAATAAATATACTTATTTATCTCTGTCCTGTAATTTTCCACTTACATTGCAAGAAATTTATTTGAATCACTGCAACTGTTGTTGGCTTGAACTTACTTGTCTGCCCATATATCCACAGGCCATGTATGTTAAAATTGGCTGCAGCATCATGTGGACTGTAGAAGCTTTTTTACTAAGGGTTGTCAGTATGGTAAATAATCCATCCCCAACTGATATGGCATCCAACCCACCATGAAAGTTTTCATGTTTAGTGAGATGTAATCCACTTGCTCCTAAGAAAAATAAAAGATTCCACATTAAAAGTATATATATCCAGCCAGGCACAGTGGCTCACGCCTGTAATCTCAACACTTTGGGAGGCCAAGGCAGGTGGATCACCTGACTTCAGGAGTTCAAAACCAGCCTGGCCAACATGGTGAAACAAATAATAATTAAAATATAGAAGCTGAAAAGTCATTTTTTCCGAAACTGCTGAAGAATGAATACATAATAGCTGTCTATACCCTCTACACATAATCCGAATGGATTCCTAGAGATTAAAATATCAATGACAATATTCAGTAGAGCACGGTTTATGGCTATCTTCTTACATGAGATACCTCTATATCACCAACAATAAAAATAAGTTGTTCTGTTATATGACTGAGAACATCACTCTACATACTAGCTATATACATCAAGAAGAGAGGACATGAATAGAAAAATAAGTGATACCAGCATGTAACCATTCTTTTTAATCTAATCAAAAGGAAGATGTGGCTGTTTCCCATATACTGACAAAGAAAAAAATACCAACAGGCAAAAATATATTAGAAATGGATTTTGCCACAGTATACAGATGTTCAATTATTTTAAAAATTTAATGTAATGTATTAACATTCAAAGAGGTAAAAGAGTTAAGCAACAGAATATAAATTTAACATTGATGTGTCACAGAAAATGTTACAGTATGAGTAAAATTTTACATTTTATTTTTAAAGCAAATGTGAACAAATAATACTTGTCTTTAACACAAAATGATATGAAATAAGAGTTCAAGACCAGCCTGGCTAACATGGTGAAATCCCGTCTCTACCAAAAAAAAAAAAAAAAAAAAACACAAAAATTGGCAGGGCGCAGTGGCTCACACCTGTAATCCTAGCACTTTCGGAGGCTGAGGTGGTCAGATCACCTGAGGTCAGGAGTTCGAGACCAGCTTGCCCAACATGGCAAAACCCCATCTCTACTAAATACAAAAAATCAGCCAGGCCTGGTGGCACATGCCTGTAATCCCAGCTACTCGGGAGGCTGAGGCATGAGAATTGCTTGAACCTAAGGGGGCGGAGGTTGCAATGAACCGAGATCACACCATTGCACTTCAGCCTGGGCAACAGAGCAAGACTTCATCTCAAAAAACAAAAACAAAAACAAAAACAAACAAACAAAAAACTAGCAGGGGCATGGTGGCACACACGCCTGTAATCCCAGCTACTCAGTAGGCTGAGGCAAGAGTATCACTCGAATCTGGGAGGCGGAGTTTACAGTGAGTCGAGATCGCACCATTGTACTCCAGCGTGGAAGCAAGACTCTGGCTCCGAGTAAAAAAAAAAAAAAAAATTAGCCGGGTGTGGTGGCAGGCACCTATGGTCCCAGCTACTTGGGTGGCTGAGGCACGAGAACTGCTTGAACCTGGGAGGCATCCCAATAAAAAGAAAACAAACCAAACTGACATGACATTTTTCAATATTTCACTTTCATTCATTAACTGAAGCCCCATACAAAAGTCCTCACCAATAAAAATCAGTCATGAAAAGCTTAAAGCAGTTTTACACTATAAAGTAAAAAGAAGATGAATCCATATATTGCTTTAAAAAAAAAACAGTTATAGTACCAGAGACAATGGTAAGATTAATATTCTCAATACATACCAATTATCATTGCCATGGCACTGCTATTACACAGGCCCAGAGCAGACAAAATCTGGCTCATAATTTGTTGGTTGGCTAAGACTAAGTCAGCAACATATGCAGGCGATCCTTGAACACTGGTACTGCTTCCATTGCCATCTTTGCCTCCTGAGACTTTTTCTTCATCTGAAACACTATCTGTTGTATTTGTGGTCACAGACACTCTTGCACTGTATTCCCTATTGCCTGAAAGAGGCAGCTGCACTAAAATGTTAACAAGTTTTAACAAATCAAACATGAGTTGATCTCTTGTCATTTCGCCACAAACTGCTTTTGCATCACCTGGACGAATCAGATTGGCAAAGAGTCCCCCAAAGCATGCTCGAGCACCCACGGAGCTATCTGATCCACTTCTTGACATTACTTTGTCTGAGCAAGTGATATAGTGGTGCACTAAAAATGTAACCGATTCTATCACGGCAGAAATAGTACTAACTGAAACGACTTCAAAATTCTGCTCCAGAGTGAATTCTAAGAGCTTCACTTGGGCATCGAGAGGTCCTTGGCCGGTCTGGAAAGCACCCCTGCAGAGAGAGAGAGAGACAGAAAAAGAGAGAGAGAGAGAGAGAGAGAGATACAACAAGAGAAAGGATTAAAAATTAAACGCTTTTAAGTAGTTCTGAAAGTAGTAACTTATCACAGTACAAGAAAGTTAAACAAATTCTTGGTATTCACTATTTCATTAGGTAGCTAATAGTTTTCATCTCTTTTGGAATTCTTGTTCTTGCCTCCATTTTAGACAAACTCAAAAACAACCTCCCTTCCAAATACAAAACTAAGGGACAAGTATATCCGGAAGTGATTTTGAAGCTACAGACAAAAATACTTCAAAATCACAAGGCACTTCTTATAATGAAATGAGTTCTAATTTTTTCCATTCTCAAATAATGCTACTGTAAACATTTCCTACTGATAATGATACATAAAAATTAAGATTCAATCAAATCATTCTCAAGTATCAAAATTGAATGCTCTTCAAATTCTGTTTATGCCTAAGATATAGAATGCTGAAAAGTCTAACAGCAAGAAAAAGGTAAATTAGGCCAGGTGCAGTGGCTCATGCCTGTAATCCCATCACTTTGGGAGCCCCAGGTGGGCAGATCACTTTTGGCCAGAAGTTCAAGACCGGCCTGGCCAACATGGTGAAACCTCATTGTTACTAAAAATACAAAAATTAGCCGGGCATGATGGCATGTGACTGTTAATTCCAGCTACTCAGGAGACTAAGGCAAAAGAATACTTTTGAGTTTGAGACCAGCCTGGCCAACATGGCGAAAACCCATCTCTACTGAAAATACAAAAATTAGCCAGGCATGGTGATAGGCCTGTAATCCCAGCTACTCAGGAGGCTGAAGCATGAGAATTGCATGAACCCAGGAGGAGGAGGTTGCAGTGAGTTGAGATCACGCCACTGCACTCTCGCCTGGGTGACAGAGCGAAAGTCTATTTCAAAAAACAAACAAACAAACAAAGACTGCCTAAAGCAAAAAAACACAAAATAAAAACAAGGTTGCACAGTATTGTGTGTTTATAGCATAAACAGTAAAAACATGACAACTATGTCACAAAAGATGGAAGAAAGGAACTGAAACTACACTGTTAAGTTCTGGCATTATACATGAGTGGAATAATATTTTAAAGTGGAATGTGATTAAATAAAGGTATATCTTGTAAAACTAGGACAACTAATATTAAAAATTTTCAGTTATAGGCCGGGCACAGTGGCTCATGCCTATAATGCCAGTGACATGGGTGGACTGCTTGAGCTCAGGAGTTCGAGACTAGCCTGGTCAACCTGGTGAAACTCCGTCTACAAAATATACAAAAATTAGCCGTGTGTGGTAGCATAGCAGAAGCCTGTAATCCCAGCTATTCGGGAAGTTAAGGCATGAAAATCACGTGAACCCAGAAGGCGGAGGTTGCAAAGAGCCAAGATCGCACCACTATGCTCCAACTTGTGCGACAAAACAAACACACACTGTCTCAAAAATAAATAAATAAGAAATTCAGTTACAAATAAGAATGGAAATGGAATTATTTTAAAAGTTGCTTAATTCAAAAGTCAACAGAAAAAGATTTCTTAAAAGGAATCAAAAATAGATGAAATAAATAGAAAAATAGCAAAATGATCAATTTTAATCCAGCATGTCAATAATTACATTAAATGTAAGTAGTCTATATAATCTATATAGACCAATTCTGACTTTGTCAAATGCTTGTATTAGAAAAGAAAGGTCTAAAATCAATTATCTAAGCCAGAAAGATCAAATTAAATTCAAAGAAAGTAGAAAGGAAGAAATAATCTATAAACTGCTTTTTTTTGAAATAATATTGATGAACTTCTAGCCAGAATGACCCCAAAAAAAGATAAAAACTACCAACATCAGAAATAAAGGAAGGAAACTTATAGATCCTATAAACATTAATACATATATATTTCCACTAACAAATACAACAATGTAAAGGAACAACTTCCTTCACATAATTACCAAAGCTTACTCAAGAAGAGAAAACCTGAATAGTCCAAGACCTAGAAAATAAGCTGAAATTTTTGAGGGCAAAGAAAACTCTAGCCACAGGATGCTTCAATGGCAAATGCTACCAAATATTTAAGTGACAATACACATATTACACAACGTCTTTCAAAATAAATCCAGAGAATAAATTCAGCAAGTTATAAAATGGATTGATATGTTATGACCAAGGGTCTCTATCCTGAGAATGCACATTAACTGGCACTTAACAAAAAAAATCAAACTTGGTGTAGTGGCATATGCCAATTGGGCCAGCTAAGAACAGAATGAGACTGAAAGCTTGCTTGAACTCAGGAGTTCAAAGCCAGCCTGGGCAACATAGTGAGATCTCATCTCTTTAGAAAACACCAATATAATTCAACATATAAACAGATAAAAGAAGAAACAACCTATGTTCATTTCAACAGATGCAGAGAAACATCCAACAAAATCCAGAGACATTCATAATTTTTTTAATGTCTTAGCAAGTTAGAAACAAACTTCCTCAACTTACTATCACGTATCTAAAAAAGAGCTCCAGCTAGTAACATATCTAATTATGAAAGACAATGTTTCATAAGATCTTACGATTGAGAAAAAGAAGGAAGAGTAACTTTTACCATATGTACTCAACAGCATACTTGAAGTCCGAACAAGTACAACTGGATGGGGAGAGGGGAACCCATGAGACACATGCATAAGAAAGGAGGAAATAAAACTAACTGCATTCTCTGACAATACGGCTAAACAAGCAATACATCTGCCCAAACTGATCTACAGAATGATGCAACCTCACTCAAAACGATTTTTTTCTAGAAAATCAATACACTGATGGTAAAATTTATAAGGAAAAGGAATGGAATTAAAACAGCCAAAATAACTCTAAAAATAAAGAACAAAGGTGGAGAGAATACACTACTAGATTTCAAAAAATACTATAAGGGAACTAAGACAGTGAGGTAATGCATAAAAAATAGACAAAAACATAAATTCTATATAATACACTGTATGAACAAATGAGGCTGGGTGTGGTGGCTCACGATTGTAAACCCAGCAATTTGGGAAATGGAGGCAGGTGGATCTCTTGAGGCCAGGAGTTTGAGACCAGCCTGGCCAACATGGCAAAACCCCGTCTCTACTGAAAATACAAAAATTAGCCAGGCATGGTGATGGGTCTGTAATCCCAGCTACTCAGGAGGCTGAAGTATGAGAATTGCACGAACCCAGGAGATGGAGGTTGCAGTGAGTCAAGATCACGCCACAGCACTCCATCCTGGGTGACAGAGCAAAGCTATCGCAAAAAAAAAAAGTGCATGAATTAGATCAAAACAAGTATCATTCATTGATATTTGAAAAACTACAAAGGGAATCCAATGAAAAAAGGAAAGTATTTTCAAAAAATGGTCTACGAAGGCGGGGTGCGGTGGCTCATGCCTGTAATCCCAGCACTTTGGCAGGCTGAGGCTGGCGGATCACGAGGTCAGGAGATCAAGACCATCCTGGCTAACACGGTGAAACCCCGTCTCTACTAAAACTACAAAAACAAAATTAGCAGGGCGTGATGGCAGGCACCTGTAGTCCCAGCTACTCAGGAGGCTGAGGCGGGAGAATGGCGTGAACCCAGGAGGCGGAGCTTGCAGTGAGCCGAGATCGTACCACTGCACTCCAGCCTGGGTGACAGAGACTCCATCTCAAAAAAAGAAACAAAGATACAGGAACAATTGGACATCCACAGGCAAAAAAAAAAAAAAGAAAAAAAAAAAAAAGAAAACTTCATCCTGAAAGCAAAAAATAACAAGCCTAAATATAAAACATAAAATTGTAAACTTTCTAGAAGAAAACAGAATATTCTGTGTGACTTTGCGTGAGGAGGGTATTTAAGAAACAACAAAAGGTACGTAGAAGTTGACAATTTAGGTTACATCTAGAATTTTAAAACTTCTGCTTTTTGAAGGATACTTAATAAAGTGAAAACAGAGTCCAAAGACCAATAGATAGTATTTGCAAAACACTCATCTGATAAAACTGAATGCCTTCTTTATACCTAGAGTATTTCTTTCAGTGTATATTATTATATCATTAATCTAACTAAAGAGCTGCTGGATCTTTCACAGAATACCAGAGCCTTTATTAAAAACAAACATAAACTAACCTTCTTGGGCCACAGCTTTGTGGATCCTATTAAATAAACTAGGCCACAAAAATGTACAGGGTATATGTGCGGTGAAGTGAGGTGGAGAAAATTCCTAAACAGTTTTTGTGGCATATAAACCTCAAAATATCTCTGCTTAAATATTAGATGTGACTAAACTACAAACAAGATTAATAATCCTTTAGAAAATGTTACAGCAAATATATTAAAAGTTTAGTATGAAAATCTTCACTGTTCTGAACTCTGTGGATCGGACTATGCTAAAGCCTGCAGCGTTAAAATTAAAAAGCCTAGTTAAAAGAAAAATTAAACAAATGGCGACTAATCTTTACTCCTCGGGGGATTTTAACTATGTCATTCAAAATTTCACAAAATCCTCACAAAGTGTGTATAAATATTGTTTATTTGAATAAAATTAGATTAAAAAGTGGCAATAGTCACTACTGACTTATTCCTGATCATTAATTTATTTGAGAAAGAGTGTTGTTCTGTCGCCCAGGTTGTAGTGCAGTGGCACAATCAGGGCTCACTGCAGCCTCCACCTCCTGGGCTCACTGGTTCAATCAATCTCCTGCATCAGGCTCCACAGTAGCTGGGATTACAGGTGTATACCCACACCCTAGCTAATTTCTTTTTCTTTTTCTTTTTTTTTAGAGAAGGGATCCCACCATCTGACCCAGGCTGCTCTCAAACTCCTGGGCTTAAGCGATCTCCCTGCCTCAGCCTCCCAAGGTGCTGGGATTACAGGCATGAGCCACTGAGCCCAGACCTATTCCTTATATTAATGGGGATTTTCTTTTAAATACTCAGTTTTATTGTAACTTCAAAAACAAAATAACACTTTATAATTCATTAAAACTTTTTGCCCAGGCACAGTGGCTCACACCTGTAATCCCAGCACTTTGGGAGGCTGAGGTGGGTGGATCACGAGGTCAGGAGATCGAGACCATCCTGGCCAACATAGTGAAACCCCGTCTCTACTAAAAATACAAAAATTAGCTGGGTGTGGTGGTGCGTGCCTGTAATCCCAGCTACTGGGGAGGCTGAGGCACGAGAATCGCTTCAACCCAGGAGGCGGAGGTTGCAGTGAGCCAAGACTGCGCCAGTGCACTCCAGCCTGGCGACAGAGCGAGACTCCGAGTCAAAACAAACAAAAAAAAAACACAAAAGTTTTCATCAGAAAGTAATGTTGGATTTTAAGAAATATAAATATAAAAAATGACATTAATAAGAGATATATGATCTTGAAGCATTCATGCATTACAATAATCAACCCATTATGGTGAAAATTTATTCTTATAACATGGAGTCTGATTTTGTTAATAAATTTATTTAGAATTTCTACACAAGATTAGTACACAATTTTCTTTTATAAGCTCTATTTTTCAGGTTTTCTTATATATAAAATCACTGGTAGCTTTAGAGTTTAAACAGCTTCAAAATAAATTTCACCTTTTAAAAAGCTTATAATAACTAATCTATAAAACCATTAAAAGCAAGTCAACTGTATTCCTTTTATATTAAAGAGAGTAGAGGTAGAAGGACTTGGGAAAACCATAATGAAATGAAATGGAAACAATCAGGAAACACACCAATAAATCCTTCCCCCTTAATTACTACTGTTCTCCTGCTTATTTGTTCACAGATAAATTCCCAACAAATGATAAAGAAAAGTATATTTGGAGAATTACATGTTACTTCTATATCAGGAACAAATTAGTACACAAAAATTTACCTTTCAGTTGAAAGTATATGAATTAGCTTGAGCAAAAATTCACTGAATATCTGAGGACATGTTGAAGAAAGATGCACTTGTAATCGAGTAAGAAATTCTTGCATAGCTTGTGTAGCTGTGGGACCAACCTGAAGAGAAATGTATATTCACTGAAAACTGCTTACTGGTAACATGCAAAAAATCATTCATTTAAAAATTATGAAGTATAAAGTCAAAAGCTATACTCTGCAACTTTTCATATGAGGAAAATAAAAGTATTAACAATGATAGCAGGAAATGAATTTTTTAGGTCTTGATGTATTTATTTTGAATTGCAAATAAAAATACTGTTAATACTTTTTCATTATAGTTTATACACCACAACTATATTAGGTTTATTGAACTGAATACTAAAAAAAGTTCACCTGAATTACACAATAAATACTTTTATAATGCTTTTAGAGTATAAATAACTTCAACATAGATTTTCACAAATAACCTTCTTAATTACCCCATTTCAAAATCAAATAACTCAGGAGCAGAGAGGTAAAATGATCCATAAAAGGTCATGTTTCTAACAACCAGCAAAGCAAGCATTAAGCTAAGTGAAGAACAAAACAAAAACTAAATAAAAATAAATTTATACCAAGTCAAAAAAAAAAAAAAAAAAGCTGCTTTCCCAAACTTCTAATTCATCAATGAAAGAAATGATACTGAACACTGCATTAAGTAAACTAAGGTAGAAGTGTGCTCTAACACTTCTACATATTATTTTATTTGATCCTAATTTGGCTTGAACAACTCATAAAACCTTGGTGGAGTTCTGGAAAAATAAAATACAATATAATCCTCCAAACTATTTTAGAGTTAAATAAAGTTAATTTCTGATACTGAGCATACAAATCGTAGCTTTCTTATCAGAACTTCCTATATAAAACCAAGATATCAGTAGGAAAGCTCAATCTTCGATAACTTAAGAAGTTTTAAAAAGTTATTTCTTCCTTTCTTTTATTCAAAAACAGAAAGAAAATATTATTTTTTGCAATGCCTTGTTCACTGATACCTAGCTATACAGATAACTAGTTATGTAATTTGGGGCAATGTAGCTGATGCATGTTTTCTTACATGTAAAATAATTAAGTCAGAATTGGTGATCCCGAGGAGTCTTCCTGTTTGAAATTCAATCAATCTTTAAGTACAATAATCACTTGGTAACATGTCTCTGCCCCTACCAAAACCCTGTCCCAATCTAACTGTAAGTTAGTTTCTTCTCTCTTACTTGTTCCTTGTCTCATTTATTTTATTAAGATCTGTAAAATTAAAATATATTAAGTATTAGATATTAACTAAAGCTCTATGAAGGCAGATATTTGATCTTGGTAAATACTGTATGTCTAGTACCTAGAACAAGCACACAGAAGCCTCCTAAACACTGAATAAATGAATTAATAGGGGAAACTGGGCTGTTGAGGACAACTAAATTAGAATTTATCTGATGGCAAATCCAAGAATTTTAAAACGATAAACTTGCAAGATAATCTTGAATAACCTTGATTTTAAAAGATGTTATAAATGCTAAATATATTTTTACTTTAAAAGAAATATAATGAAGTACAAATATTTACACAGAAGCAGTACAACATAACAAGAAATTAAATTGATATAAAGGAAAATTTACAGTGAAACAGAAAATGTTTATAAGCCCTGAGCAATATTGTTATTTTTTGCTAACCAAAATCATTAACATCATAAAATGATTAAGGTGAACTGATAATCTTGATAGTAGAAGTAATCAAATATGACATATTAAAATTTATTTTGATTCCAAAATTTTTGAAATGCTTCTCTACCTTTGCAGTACTCAGAATGTTTCCAATTATCCAAAATTAATGCTAAAAATATGTATCTACATGAAAACCTAGTATCACTGTTCTAAGAGGTTAACTTACCACCTGCTATTATTTAGTGTCAGTATAGCTATTATTACAAATAACAAACCTTTTTATTATATTGATACATAAAAGGCTATTAATACTTTAGCAATAAAAAAGTTACATAGCTTTACATTACGAATACTGTTTATTGAATAGTCTGGGCATATGCCAGGCTAAACATCATATTACCTGTGGACTGTGTTGATTTGTTCCATGTGGACTGGTGCCAGAAAGAAATTTCACTAATACATGAATTAGGTTTGGATCTGAAACCAACAAATGAGCAGTACTCTCCTGAGTTCCAATGGCACTGCTGGAACCAGCTATAAAACATTTTTTAAAAACCTCTTAAGAAATGGACCATGAAATAATGGAAATGCAGTATTTAAAAGCATCTTTTAGTTCCAAGGAAAATTCATATATTCCTAGTAATTACAGTTTATTAAAGGGGTTTCAGTTTCTACTATATTGACTAAGGAGGACTTCCCTCTCTATCTACCATCTATCTCCTCCGCCCCCTTCTGATTCTGAAAACACCTCGAGCTTAATGTACATCTTATTTAGTACAGTCAAATAGAAAAGATATAACTAGGTCCTGACTCTTATTTGGAAAGCCTATTCTAACTAACTCCCCCTTCCAGAAACAGTCAGAGATCTACTTTTCAGGTAAACTTTAATCAAGTTTTCTAAAATAAGTTGTAGCAAAATTATTCCTTTTTGCATGTTAGTTGTACACAGGTTAACTGTGAACTAACGTACAGGTAACAACAGTTTTCTGAGATGAATAAAATATCCTTTGCATGAAATCCACCTTCAGTATCATAGTGATGCTTTTGATCTCATTTTTGGAAAATATATTCTAAATGAAAAAAGATAATAGCATTTTAAAGCTAAGCAATGATTTAAATTATTAAACAAAACCCAGGAATCTAGTTATGCATGTTTATGAATATAATAATGAATAAATCATTTTTAAGTACAAAGGTATCTTAAAAGAATAACATAAAAACTTAGATGAAATGTAAAAACCTGCCTTGGTACTCTAAAAGCAATCAATTTTCTTTTAATAAGTTTTTAAAAGGTAAAAATATGATTTGAACATTTAACGAGACATATGAGACTATATTATCAAAGTAAACAAGCACAAAGGATATATAAGAACTAACTCAGAAGAGACATGTTAAAAGAAAAACTCAGTCACTTTTATTGGAGACAGAGTCTCACTCTGTCACCTAGGCTGGTGTGCAGTGGCGTGATCTAAGCTCACTGCAAACTTCATCTTCCAGGTTCAAGTGATTTTCGTGCGTCAGTCTCCCAAGTAGCTGGGACTACAGGCGCCCGCTAACTTTCGTATTTTTAGTAGAGATAAGGTTTCATCATGTTGGCCAGGCTGCTCTCGAGCTCCTGACCTCAAGTGATCCACCCGTGTTGGCCTCCCAAAGTGCTGGGTTTACAGGCGTGAGCCACCACATCCGGCCAACTCAACTACTTTGACAATTATACCACTCCTTGGAAAATTTTGTTTTAAGAATCCAATAGTAGAACACTAAAGTACATGTCAGAGATTTAAATGAATAAATTTATGAACTTACAATTAAGCTGCATGTTTGTCATGAGTGTTAGGCTATGAAGCACAAGGCACCATGTCCGAAGCAAAGTATTGGGATACCAAGCTAACACTGTGAGAAAGCTAGTTATTGATGCTATGCAAAAAAGAGAAAGGAAAAATATTTTTCAGAAAAACAATGTTTATGAAGAATTAAGTCAAAAGAATAAATTAAAAAACAAGACACTATTTCTTTAAATCAGCTCTTTAGTGTCTTCAAAACATGCAAATAAAAGGAATTCTTCATTAAATACAACTAATGCATTAAGAATCAGTAACATTTTAGGATAAGGTTTAAAGCTCAGCCCACTACACCTGAAATGACATGTTATCACTCTCAGTATGTTGTACTTTCCAAACTACAGGCATTTCTACTTCAATACAATTTACTAAAAATCCTCACACTCTACAAAACTGGCAACTGAAAACAGTAACGGATACTGGAAAAACTGGTATTATAGGTGCGCGTCAACACAGCCGGCTAATTTTTGTATTTTTTTCACCATGTTGGCCAGGCTGGTCTAAAACTCCTGCCCTCAAGGGATCTGCCCACCTCGGTCTCTCAAAGTGCTGGTTTTACAGATGTGAGCCACTGTGCCCAGCCAGGAATAACTATTTTTTACTCTTTTATTTTTTATATATATTTAATATTTTTCATAATAAAATTAAAAACAGATGAAAACAAATTTTATAATAATAATAATATAGTCGAAGAGATGGAAACCTATCAATTAACGAAGGGATGGCTGGTGCTGAGACAGTGCAGATATAAGTAGAATCCGTGCGTGACCCAGCGGAGCTGGCACTAACATTGGAAAATACACCGTGTAAGAGCCAAGCAAGCTACAGGATGCCTCACTCTAGGGAGAAAGCATCAGGAACAGATTCTCATTTTTATTTTTCTTTAAATATAACTAAAATAGATTCCTGTAGCTAGAGCTGAAGGCTAATTCTTTTCCTGTTGTATTATTTTACTACCACCATTCCCACACTCATATTTTGCCAAGAAACACACACAACTTCTACAGGAAACTGACAACCTTCTCCAGCTGACTAACTCCTCCAGGGGCTAACTCATAGTTTTAAAAAATGAAAAAAAATAAAAAAATAAAAAACCGACCTGCTTTTACAGATCAGACAAAACTTCAAGAAAATATAAAGGAGTAACAGAACATTGTAAATTTTAATTGCATACAGGCATACCACAGACCAGAGAGTAAGAGTCTTCTATTCTCCACAAGGTCTCCCTGTATCTTTCCTGCTAATCAGTAAGTTAGTGCATCTTTTTAAAAAAGTATTGTTTTTTTCCCCACTAGAATGTTATAACCCCTAATGACAAAGATTAGGTATATTTTAACCTAATAATTACATTTTAAGCTTGCTATTTAGACTATAATGATTTTTCTCCTAATAAATCTTACCTTGATTTAATGAAATAACAGGTATCCTATTAGCATTATATAAAAATATGTCTGCTCCATTTTCTTTGTTTCCAGATGAACTAGAATTCAGGCTCAGTGTGAGCCACAATTGGAGAAGTGACTCCAACTGAAAAAGAATGAAAATCAACAGGAGAAAAATGTACCTATTATGAAATACAATTTAAACAAAAATCTTATGTTTAAATTCTTGTCACGAGTAAATAACCTTTTCTATTAAACACTTCTTCACACTTAAAAGCATCTTCTAGTTAATTAAATTAGTTGATCAGCAAACACATCTTAAAATTCTTGAAGAAACAAAATTTACCTGAATTAAAAGTTATAAATTACCTCATAAAAAGATTCTTCTAAATTAAAACAGGTGATTCAAGTCATTTTTTTTTTTCTTTGAGACAAGGTCTACTATATCTTGAACTCCTGGGCTCAAGCCATCCTCCCGCCTCAGCCTCCCGAGTAGCTGGGACTGTAGGCATGTGCTACTGCACCTGGTTAATTTTTTTTACTTTATTAGAGACAGGATCTAGTGTTATGTTGCCCAAGCTGGTCTCGAACTCCTGGCCTTAAGCAATCTTCCTGCCTCAGCCTCCTCAGTAGCTAGGACTACAAACTCAAGCCACCATGCCCTGTGATTCAAGTCTCTAAATCACAGGTGTGTGTATGTGTAGTAGGAATTAAAGTACTGAAGCTTAAAATCATTAAAATTATCAATGGTCCATCATTGAGAAACTATGATTACTTTGGTAATCAAAGTATTTCTAATATTCTTCCAACTGAATATAATAAAGAAATCATCCCTGACAGGATTAGAATGAACTTCCCAATTAGTTTCATCTTTTACCAGGCTAATAATAATATGTAAAAATACACCATTTCTCCTGAAGTCATACCTGAACATGATGGACTTGAAGCATGGAAAAAAGTTTGTTGAAACAAACATTTAACATTGGGACAGATGATAACTGTATAATAAGCTGGCTGGTTTGGTTTGCTGCTTGTAAACCCCCTAGAAGTGAATCATCTGTTCCAGTGGGAGACTGTGATACTGAAAATCAAACACAAGTATAATTTTATACATAAAGTATCAGGATATGTGTTAATTGGTTATTCATATGTATAAATAGGTTAAATTGTTTTTAAAAATTAAAACTGCATTCTTTAGAATGGTTCAAAACAATATTTAGTACTTGAAAAACGTGTTTTTATAACATTACTTGAAAGTAAAAAAGACAATGACCAAAGAGAGAAGTTCCCAAATTCATAGGACTCAACCAATAAAAAAAGGCAAAGAACTTTTCTAGCAATTTTTATTTGCATTTTTTTTTCCAATTAATAAAGGAGGGAAAGTAAAGGGAAAGAAATAAGACTCCTGACTAATCATTGATAAGGTAGTTTTAGAATAATCTAGATTCTAGTTCATTCATCTTTAACCTTGACTATAGATCAGAATCATCTGAGGAGCTTTCAGAAGTTCTGATGCCCAGGTTACACACAAAACTAATTAAATGAGAATATATTCATGGGAACCAGAGAAATACAAGGACACTAACAGCTTTATCATATGTTTAGAGCCTTATTTTATTATTATACTAAAAAGAGAGACAGCTCTGTGTGCAGGATAATCAAAAGATAAAGAGGAGACACCAATTTCAAACAGATTTTCTTTTTTATTCTTTTTTTTTCAAATATCCTTTCAGAATTACGAAAAGATATTCTAATAAGTGGTTTTAAATAAGAAATGTCTAACAAAGAAAAGGGTTACTTTGGGCAGTACCGAGTTATCTCTAATCATGCAGACACTGGACCCTACAAAAGGGATCCCCATATTGCCTGGGAGATAAGATACAAGAATATTTTGTGTACCAATACTAAGATTATAGAACACTAGACCATTCCTTCTGTTTTTCTTTTTTCCCTTCTTTTGATACCTTCTAAAGCAAGAAACAAATGAAGATTGCAGACTGAAAGAATTCAATTTAACATAAGGAAGACATAAAAACTCAAATTTCTCTATTGAAATGGGTTGTGAACTCTCCATAAGAGAAGCATCTGTAATTTTATTGGGTTCTACTATCTCTACCCCTTCTTCACTCTGACCTAGAGAAGGTGAAGCAATATGCAGGCCTAAGAAAACAAAAACCAGCACCCTCTTCTAAGCACAGCTCCCCAGTCTGTCCTTGAAAAACACCGTGCTATTTCAACTGTACTCCTCCGAGGTCTACCCAGTTCCAGACTTGTGTAGACCTCATCAAGGAAAACAAACCATAACGTAATGGCCAGCTCTGGCAGGCTACCTGTTTCTTGTAACACAGCCATACCCATTCATTTACATATTGTCTATGGCTGTTTTCCTGCAACCAAGTCAGTTGAGTAGTTTCAATACACACCATATGGCAAGCAAAGCCTAAAATATTTACTATTAGTCCTTTATGAAAAAGTTGGCCTTTCTTTTCTGTAGGTTATTAGTTAGTAAATCCTCTCAATTCTGGCTTTCAGTTAACAGGCCTATTTGGCTGTCATCCTACACTATATCCTCTATCCTAGTCTTTAAGGATGATGAAGATGTTACTACAAAAAATCTACTTCATCATAAATTTGGAATAGTGCAATGAACTCACAGGCAGGTATAAAGGCTTCTGTAGGAATTTTATTAACCTTAGAACAATACAGTAAACAAAACACAATGGAGGTTTCTGCACTGAACTGAGAGCATTACATGGAGGTATTTTGCATGACACTCCCTGCATTTGTTAATCCTTTGTCTTAGTTTTCAACTTGCTACTAACTGGGAGCCGGGAAAGTGCTACATACTAAGTCCCCTCAGACTCACATCACGGAATTTAAAAATCTGTCCTTGATGAATCCACCTGAAAATGATGAAGAGCTGAATCATTCACTGCAATACTCTAAAAATGATAATTTTACTTACACGTAGGAGATGTATTTGTTAATGCCTGTAAAATGGAATCTGCTTCCAGAGTAGACATCATTTTCAACATGAGTTCTGCTTGCTGTTCAAGTCCAACTTCTAGGCGAGCATCCAGGGCTACAAAAAGCAATTGAAAGAAAAAAGAAAACATTGACAATTATTACTCATGTCCTACCTCCTACAATAAAATGATGACATCTGAACCCAAGAGAGGATGAGGAGGAGTGTGTTCTTACAGAACAGCCACCTAACATGCAGTATCGGAGCCACAGCAGGGGAAGAATATCTGTGGAAAGGAGGGCAGACAGGCGATTGGTTATACAGAGACAGAAATATTAAATAAGTGAAGTAACAATAATGGAAACAAAGACATTAAGGATAATGAGAACCAGGTTTCTCACTGTCAGAATAAAGTGCTATAAATACAGAAAAGAAGAAAGCTAAAATGAACCCTATGGAGTTAGATTAAATCCAGATACACTGATGTGAATTCATCATATTCAAGATAGATAGACAGATACAGAAATATAGATGCCAAGTGTGTGTGTTCACACGCACACATAAACACATACTCCCTAGCTCTGTCCACCACGAGGAAATGGAAACAGTCCCAAAATAGAAACACATATATCTATGACGAATTCATGGTTTGTTAACCACATTTCTCCTTTAAAAGGTTTTGAAATACCATGCTCCTTTAAGAAGTGACTAATTCCCGGGATGGGGCAGATTAAAGTAAAAGATGAGCCTGGGCTATCACGTTTTGCCAGAGAACAAGGAAGTGCTAAAACAATGATGAGAAAATCTCAAGGGGGATCCTATCGGTCAAATTTGAGACAATCTGAACATCAAAAAACAGATGACAATATTGTGAATATACTCATTAACAGTGAACTATACACACACAAAAAATGGTCAAAATAATAAATTTGCCAGGTGTGGTAGAGCATGCTGTAATCTCAGCTACTTGAAAGGCTGAGGTTGAAGGACTGGGCTCACCCAGGAGTTCAAGATCAGCCTGGGCAACATAGTGAGACCCTATCTCAACAAATAAAAAAGAAGAATTTTATGTTATTTACATTTTTCCACAATTTAAAAAAATGATAATAAGGTATAATTCACTGAATAAAAAAAGGCAACCATGAGTCCATTCAAAACTGAACAAACAAATTATTATAGTAATTTTTTCTTTCTTTCTTTTTCTTTTTTTTTTTGAGTTGGAGTCTTGCTCTATCGTCCAGGCTGGACTGCAGTGGCACGATCTTGGCTCACTGCAACCTCTGCCCCCAGGGTTATAGCAATTCTCCTACCTCAGCCTCAGCTCCCGAGGATTACAGGTGCCCGCCACCACGTCCGGCTAATTTTTTTATATTTGTAGTAGAGATGGGGTTTCACCATGTTGGCCAGGCTGGTCCCAAACTCTTGACCTCAGGTGATCCACCCGCCTCAGCCTCCCAAGTGCTGGGATTACAGGCGTGAGCTACCGCACCTGGCCAGTAATTTTTTCAAAAAGAAACTTTGTGAGGAACAGGATAGTTATAGTTTCCAAGTACCATTCTGCTCCCCAGCCCCCAAAAAACTTTTTATAGCAGCCGGGCACAGTGGCTCACACCTTTAAGCCCAGCAATTTGGGAGGCTGAGGAGGGCGGACTGCTTGAACTCAGGAGTTTGAGAACAGCCTGGTCAAAATGGCGAAACCCCATGTCTACAAAAATACAAAAATTAGCCAGGCGTGGTGGCGCACGTCTGTAGTCCCAGCTACTTGAGAGACTCGGGTAGGAGAACTGCTTCTTGATTCCAGGAGGCAGAGACTGCAGGGAACTGAAAATCATGCCATTACACTCCAGCCTGAGTGACAGAGCAAGACCATGTGTGTACCCCCAAAAAACCCAACGACAACAAAACATTTTTACAGAGGGGAAAAGAGTAACTTTACAAGGGAGAAGCCCAGCAGACAACTCATTCATCAAGTGGTTAAACTTAACATCACCAATAGTGAGAGAGATCAAAATCATGGGCCACCCTAATTGAA
Organism: Pongo pygmaeus; assembly: GCF_028885625.2. Lineage (NCBI taxonomy): Eukaryota > Metazoa > Chordata > Mammalia > Primates > Hominidae > Pongo > Pongo pygmaeus. Next base: position 101,428,081 of record NC_072385.2, read on the forward strand.
TGAAATGTGGGGGGGGGGGGGGGGGAGCATTATTTGTGGGATATTCCTTCGAAGATGCATTAACTCAATCTAATCACAAGGAAATAGCATACAAACACAAACTGAGGACCATTCTACAAAATAACTGGCCTGCTATCTTCAAAAGTATCAATGTCATGAAGGTCAACTATGAGGAACTACTGCAGACTGAATGAGACTAAAGAGACATGACGATTAAATGCAATGCATTACTTTCCCTGGGCTCTTGTGCATAAGGAACATTATTTTGATAACCACTATAATTTGAACGGGCTCTCAGTATTTGATAGCAGTAACGTTAATTTCCTGATTTTGAGGGAATATACTTCTTGATGTGTATATATGGAAGAATGTCCTGATTTCTAAAACAAAACAAAACAAAAATGACATCAAATTACCAATGTACTCTCAAATGGTTCTAGAGAATAAACATTCTCTGCATTGAACTTGAAACATTCTGGTAAATGTGTGTTTCAAATTTTTAAAAAATATTTTATAACAGAAGGAGCAGTGTTGAAATGGGAAAAAATGTATTTTATTAAAAAATTAAACACATCTCATATATTCTACATGACTAAAAAAGTGTAAAAATAAAGCCAGGCATGGTGGCTCACTCCTGTAATCCAAGCACTTTTGGAGGCCGAGGCAGGCAGATCATTTGAGGTCAGGAGTTCAAGACCAGCCTGGCCAACATGGTGAAACCCTGTCTCTACTAAAAATACAAAAAATAGCTGGGCTTGGTGGCATGCACCTATACTCCCAGCTACTCAAGAGGCTGAGGCAAGAGAAGCCCCTGGACCTGGGATGCAGCGGTTGCAGTGAGATGGGATCACATCACCACACCCCAGCCTGGGCAACAGAGCAAGACTCCGTCTCAAAACAAAAACAAAAAAAACCTGCAAAAATAATACTTAACTATTTAATGTAGTTTCATTCTCTTTATAAATAAAATACAAGTTTACTATTAAAGTCAACAATTAAAATACAGCACAATTAATTAAAATCATTGCCAATCCCATACAACACTTGCTAGGTGTTATTCTGACAGAAAACCAAAAAGATAGAAGTTCCTCCAAAGTGACTACAAAGAAACAGCTCTGAATGGTACTCACGGCACAGCTGTGATAACCCACTGGCATATACCCAGGCTCAATTTCTCAAGGGACAAAGTATACATAAATGACAGACTTGCTTTAAGAATAGCATATGCCTTAAAATATAAACATACACTTACCCTGAGAGACTGAAACGCTAACTGTCTGTGATCCGTTCTTCTCCGTGTTTGCTGGTGGCTTTGCTACAGGAATTCCCAGACCTCCAATGTAAGGGTTGTAATTGTAGGTCCCATAATCAGCACCCCAATAATCATACCATGTACTGCTTATTGGCTTAAAAGAATTGAAAAAAAAAACTGTGGTTTATTTTTGCCTCTTGGCTGAATGACACGTTATTTACATTATCTAAACCCAAACAGAACTACAAAATAAATATTCTATCCACCCTTTAAATTTCCCAAATCCCCTTATAATTTTAATGATTTATAAGAATGGTCCAGTAATTTTCTCCTCACTTTCTGCCGAAATCTAAAAATACCTTATATGTTTAGAAACTGAAAGTAGCATCCCTAATAAAATCTCTTATGGACCAAAGAACTGTACCGTCATAAAGCATTACAGGTGATTCTCCTTTAAAAAAAAGAAGTAGGCTAACATACAAGTAGAATCTGCAATGAACGCAGCTCAGATGAAGTTTGAATGGCTGTCTGAAATGTTGGTGATCTATAACTATACTTTTGTATACTTAAATGTAGTTCTCATTACTGTATGACAATTATGAGTAGCTATACTAATAAAAATGTAAGTTTTCTTTATACTATTCCATTGATTTTTTTAAACTACAATAGTAGTACCTATAGCAATTTGATTTTGAATATGGTGAATAATGAGTTGCATTAGTGGTAAGTATGTATATTTTCCTCTTTTAAGTAATTACTAAGCCAAAAGTATGAGACAGAAGACTTCCCTTTCAAAGAATTTTTTTTTTTTTTTTTGAGACAGAGTCTCGCTCTGTCACCTAGGCTGGAGTGCAGTGGCACGATCTCGGCTCACTCCAAGCTCCGCCTCAAGGGTTCATGCCATTCTCCTGCCTCAGCCTCCCAAGTAGCTGGGACTACAGGTGCCCGCCACCACGCCCGGCTGATTTTTTGTATTTTTAGTAGAGACGGGGTTTCACTATGTTGGCCAGGATGGTCTCGATTTTTTGACCTCGTGATCTGCCCGCCTTGGCCTCCCAAAGTGCTGGGATTACAGGCATGAGCCACTGTGCCCGGCCTCCTTTCAAAGAATATTCTAATGTATCATACCTTAAAAACCTTGGCTGCAAGAGGGTCCTTTTCCAAATCAATATCTAAAGGATCAATGTCAACTTCCATTAGATCCTGAAGTAACTCAAGGTCAATTTCTTTATCTTTTTCCAAAGAGGACAGAGGAGGTGCACCTTCAAATAATTAAAAGTGATCTTACTGGTGGAGTGTATCACATAAAATTTAGATGACATAATGCTTTTAGTTACAAAAAGTTATTTTACTTGCATGTTACATATACCTAATAAAAAAAAACTATGTATGCAAACATTTCGCTCCATAATACACAATAAAAACAAAGATGCATTGATATTTGCTTTCCTAGAGAAAAGACCACAGTATTAGCTCTTGTTGAAGTAAGTTGCATAAACTTTGCTATTTAAAATAATTACCAACATTACTAAATAGTATACATTCCATTACATCTAACATGTAATGCATTATTACAGGTAATGTTACCCAGTATTAAAGAGAAAAGCAAAGAGGACTGAAGTTATAAGAATGCCATTTACCAGCCAGGCATGGTGGCTCCCACCTGTAATCCCAGCACTTTGGGAGGCCGAGGCGGGTAGATCACAAGGTCAGGAGTTTGAGACCAGCCTGGCCAACATGGCAGAACCCCGTCTCTACAAAAAAATACAAAAATTAGCTGGGTGTGTTGCTGGCTGCCTGTACTCCCAGCTATTCCAGGGGCTGAAGCAGGAGAATCGCTTGAACCCAGGCGGCAGAGGTTGCAGTGAGCTGAGATCACGCCATTGTGCTCCAGCCTGGGTGACAAGAGCAAGACTCCGTCTCAAAAAAAAAAAAAAAAAAAAAAAGCCATTTACCTTATTTTTCTGTTATGAATTAGAAATTATTCTCTCTCAGATGTCTCCAATTTTTAAGTAGCTTTCTTATAACCCTTATAAGTACCCCCTTATAACTCTTACTTTTCCATCATTCCCATCCTCTTATTCAATGTAACTTTATAGAATGCCTAGTAAATGCCAGCCTGTATGAGGGTTTGAGTATAAGTACATGAAGATTAATAAAACTCTCCAACCCAATAAATTAAGAGAAATTCAGAGGTGGGGGTGCACTATAATTAAAACTGACTACAACATGATATGTGCTAGCAGAGATATTTGAGAGCGCAAGGGAAGTACAGATGGCAAAGTCCCCAACTCTGCTGGGAATGACAGAAAAAGCCTCTTAGAGAAAGGCACGCTTTATGTGAACCTTGGATAATGAAGTGTTCATCGTGCACACAGGAAATCTACTCCAGATAAAGAGAATATCAAGTAAAAAATAGAAAATCATGAGCAAACATAAGATTAAGGAATGACAAATGGTTGAAAATGACTGCAGCATCTGACATATACAGGTTAGTACCCAAAACAGATTTTTGAAAAGTAAGGGGTATGGAGATGATAAAGGATTACGCATGCTAATTTATAAAGATACTTTTTAAACAGGAAAAAAAAGAAAAAGTAAGAAAAAAATACACCAAAAAAAATCACATGCTGGATCTTAAAGAATTAGAGCTTTTAAAACTGCTGTCTTCATCACTTTGTATCTTTACATGTTTTCTACATTGCATTTTCTTCATCATTGCCAAATCACACTGTATCAACATAATTAGGATATTATGAAATGATAGCATTTTGTTGTAATGAGAACCAAGATAAAATGTATTTACCAGGAAAATAATGGATCTAGTTTATAAGGCCAAAGAACTAATAGAAAAATATAAAAATCAACTTTATTTTTCTCTTTCTTTATTTTGAAACGTTTCCATTTAATAGAATAAAGAAGAAACATAATGTAAAAATTTACCTGTTACGTCATGTGTCAAAGGTTCATCTATAGTTTCCAGCAACTGAACTGAGGACTGTTGAAGGGAGTCATCAGAGTCACCAGCTGTCGCACCTACATCATCACCCACTGTTCCTTCCTCCATGGCTTCTGCGGCTACTGGAGCCAGTAGTTCTCCTGTATGTAAGGGGATAGTCCTGTTTTAATAATTTATACAGATTTCGGAAACATATTAAAGCATATTTTTTTCCTCCAGTTTAGTCACTGACAGAATAAATGCTCTACTAACTATAAAAGAATCTTGAGGCAAATGAGTTCCCACCCACCTAAGGAATGCTAGGACTCACTCCATTACTTTCAAATGCTAGAGACAAGTATCCAGTAAACATATAACATGTACAGAGTTATTTTAATTACTTTACATACATTAACACACTTATTCATAAAAACAACCTTATACAAAGATTATCCTTATCCTTATGTTATATATGAAGAAACTGAGGCAAAGCGATTTCCTCACCCAGTAAGCAGCATACCACTGATGTTAATAATAAAGCAGGCTAGCTCCAATATTCATTCACTTTAACAACCCAACGCCTTTCTAAAGACTTGCATTTATCACGACTATCAACATACTTAAATACAAAAGTAATTCTCAATGGTTGCTACCGCTATAACATTAAACCGATTAAACAGACCTTTATGCTTTTAGGGGGTTAAAGATCCCTTTGGGGGTTAAAGATCCCTTTGAAGATTCTTAGTTGAGGAATGACAAGGTAATTTTGACATACTCTATGAAGAAAAATCCTAACACACCTGCTAAAATATCTTGTAGCATACAAGTTAAGGAATACTGAGCCCAAGCACCACCCCAAGATATATCTCCTCTATTGAAGTCAGTTCCAACCAAAAGTAACAGCAGTCTTTCCAGCTGGGGTTCGTTCACAATCTCACACAGATGAATAGTTGGCCTCGTGGCGTTTGCAATGCGTGCAAGAACCTGTAATACATTTTATAAAATCATACACTTAAATAGCAATTACATGTTTTTTCAAACAATAACAGAAGTCTACCAATACTTTAGCACTGAACAATAGGTTTCAATAATGATGTATGAGTCTGGTATCAAAAAAAGTTGCTTGAGATGGAATGCAAAAAAGAATGTAATTTCATGAATCAAATATTAAAATCTGGTTTAAAATCTAATGGTATAGTTAAGAATTAAATCTCTATGAACAGTGCATATGCCACAGAAAAGCAATCATGACATTAAAAGTCCTTCTTTTTTTATTTTTTTGAGACAGTCTCGATCTGTCACCAGGCTGGTGTGAAGTGGCGCAATTTCGGGTCACTGCAACCTCATCGCCCCCAGGTTCAAGCAATTCTCCTGCCTCAGCCTCCCAAGTAACTGGGACTACAGGCGCATGCCACCATACCCAGCTAATTTTTGTATTTTTAGTAAGGATGGGGTTTCACCATGTTGGCCATGATGGTCTCGATCTCTTGAACTTGTGATCCGCCCCTCCACCTCCCAAAGTGTTGGGATTACAGGTGTGAAGCACCACACCCAGCCAAAAGTCCTTCTTTAATATAATTTGACACTTATTTGTGTATTTCCTATTTTAATTAATAAAGAAAGGCAGGTTGGAGATAAACACATCCACATTACTTACATTTCAAACCATCAAGTTTTAAATAAATTATATATAAATCAGGTTTCCTTAAGAAAAAATTTGAAAAGAATTTTTTTCATCTTTTAAGACCCAATAAAAAAACTAACTGCAAAAAAGCAAAACCAAAAGAGGCATCATTTCTCTTAATCAAAATTGACTAAAAACATTATCCTTTGCTAGTTTTTAATTATCCTATAAGTCTATATATTTTTTTTTTTTTGTAGAGATGGGGTTTTGCCACATTGCCCACACTGGTATGGAACTCCTAGACTCAGACAATCCACCCACCTCAGCCTCCCAAAGTGCTGGGATTACAGGCATGAGCCACTGCACCCGGCCAACCCTGTAAGTCTATACTTATAGTTTACATACCTTACAAACAAACAATAAGAGATCTGCATGACATGTAAAGTCCATGGAGAGAAGAAACAGAACAAGTTTCTGGACTACCGAGATACAACGTTCATGGGCCAGAGTAAATGGAAGTGGTTCTATCTCAGGACTTTCTTTTGTTGTTGTAACTTCTGTGTCTAAATTAGAACGGGACCATTCTGCTGTCCGACGTAAACGAATTAAATCCTTAAAGTGCTGCACACAAAAATTTATAGTATTTAAATCAATGTTTACTTAATGAAAATTTTTTCAGTATAGATTTATGTAATGAAAATGTTCACTCCATATTACAACTTCTAAAGAGCAAAATTTTTAGATACACTGTAAGTTTTAAAGTAAGAATATTAAAAGCTAAACTGACCAATATACCTTACTTCCTATTTGGAGTAAAGTATCAGATATATAACAGAGTTTCAGAAGAGTGAAATTCTACAGACGTTCACTGTAGATAATATATTATTAAGTCAAATCTAATGACATAAATATTACCATAACATCCTAAACATCATTTGTAAAAGCTTGAAGGTAAAGAAAACTAATATAACATCAAGTACAAAATATTAATTCGAGTTACTTCAAAATCTGGTGGAATAATCATAATTTCACGTTATAGAAAGACTACAAACTTGTTTGATACATACACGGTATCCCTCAAAATTTTAAAAAGTAAACATCAAGGTTTTAAAACTTACAAATCAGTTGAACTTCACTTTCACTTACAAAAGACATACTACATTTGAGCCTTGTGAGCACCACTGGACCCAAAGAAGTTTCAATTCTAAACTCAGCCACCAAAATATTCCAATAACAATACTAAGGGGAAAGAGAATGCCACATTTTTCACTTTACATATACATTTTACTTGTGAGGCTGATACAATAATATTTGCAATCATCTTGTATAATTTTGTATTGTAAAATGGAAATAAACTGCTCTATCAATGCCACATTAGCAAAACTATACTTTCCACTGTCCTTTATCTTCAATTTACTGGAACTCAATCCACATTGAAGGTAATACATTAGAATAATACTTAAATACCACATTTATCATACATTTCCTTCAGTTAAACTACCCCACCAAAAAAAAGTCCAGAGTAGGTTGGCTTCTCTGTTAAGCAGAATAATATATATTTAAGTTTCTTGATCGTAATTAAAGATCATAACTCCTTGACTTTTCTGACATAACTATATTGAGAAGTATAGATCATACCTTTGAAGTGGCCTGCTTTAGTTTTGCTTGTTCTACCAGGAGTTTATATGACGATCCTTTGTTACTTTGTATTTTTTCTTTTTCCATCTGTTCTACCAATGCCTTCTGCTTTGCTTTTAGTAGGTTAAGTTGCTTTATAAAACAAATAAACAACTTAATCTTTAACAACGTTAAAAACAAAAAAATTATTATACTCCTCACAGAATTCATACATCAAACTAATGGAATGCACATTATGTTGAAAGATGTAGTATAATTTTAACTGTTCTGCTAATTTTTTAAAAAATCATTTCAAATCCTGACTTTAAGATCTCTCCCTGTTTTCATTAAAATTTCCCTTACCCATGGGAGTAAGAAATAACTGAAGACTTTCTTATATAAGCCACTAACATAATTGAGCGACACATATTTTTTACTAGAGAGAAAAAACTTTATTTTTAATTAAATAAATGGGAAAAATATTTTATTGCTTACTATTTCTTAGCTTTGTTTTTATGGAAATCTCATGAGTAATACACATTTTGGTATGTCTATATTTTTTATTAAAATTTGGATTGAGATCATTGTAGTTACTTGCTACAATGTAGCTTAAGAAATAATTAAGCTATATATAAATAAATTAAGAAATAATACAGAAATCTCTTGTACACTTTACCCAATTTTCTCTAATGATGACATTTTGCAAAAACTATAGGATAATATCACAAGGTATTGACACTGACAGAATTCGCCAACCTTATTTCTCCACTTTTAGTTGCACTCATTTGTGTTTGTCTGTGTACGGACTTAGTTGGATACACTTCTACATTGTGTTCATGTATCCACCACAACAGTCAATACCAAACAATTCCACCACAAGGTTCCCTCATATCCTTTTATAACTATATCCACACTTCCCTCCTACCCTATCTCCCCCATCCCTAAACAACGGCAATCAGCAGTCGACAACAATGAACAAACAGACCAAAGAAGAGAAAAAACTCTCTGTTCATAAAGACCCTACAATCTGTTGACTGTGTTCTCCATACAGCAATGTACACAGTGTACACAGAAAGTTACTTTAAATATAAAGTACTAGAAAGGTATAGCCATAATTATAAATGAATAATAATTGAGTTAGCAACTTATTAAGTCTTCCTTCTCAGAGAACACTTCCTAAATTACTACTATTGACACTTTTTTTTTTTTTTTTTTTTTTTGAGACATTCTCGCTGTCACCCAGGCTGGACTAGTGGTGTGATCTCAGCTCACTGCAACCTCTGCCTCCCAGGTTTAAGTGATTCTCCTGCCTCATCCTCCTGAGTAACTGGGACTACAGGCACACGCCACCACATTGGCCAGGCCGGTCTTGAACTCCTGGTGCCAACTGATCCACCCACCTCAGCCTCCCAAAGTGAGCCCTGCCTGACACCTGTTTTTGGTATCAGGAAAAAAAAATTACTAATGTTATTTTTAAAAATCCACTTGGCTGTTATCTCCATAGATGAAAAAAACTCTATCCTAAATTAAAACTAGCATGTACACAATTTTTAAAACATTAACTGAGAATTTCTACAAATCAGTATTTTCAGAAAATAGTTTCCAAAGTTCTACCATTAACGCATGCAAGAAACATAATCAAGAAAAAAATCATTTTTAATTTATTCTGAAACAGCCAGTTTTAATTATTCTACAAATACAACTGGTTTTCTAAGCCATTTGGCAGTAAGTTAGTAACCTGATGACCAATCGCCCTGATTACTTTCGTTTATAATTCCTAGAAATAAAAACCTTCTACAAATCACAGTTACAACCATCAAAATCAGAGAAGTAATACTGACACCTGACCACCAATTATCCCTCAGGGCACCTTTTAAGTTTTGCCGACTGTCTCAATACTGTCATTCATAATGAAGAATCAAATAATGATATTTTACAGACAAATATTCACTTAGTGACACACTAGGTTTTGTTTTGTATCCTAATTAAATGCACTGAGTATAAACATTAAAAGATACAAATTACTACTACCTAAAATTGGTTAAAGGTCTCAAAAAGAAAAGCTAATTGAGGAAAATGCTTCTCATCATTTTTCCTGCAAAGGATTGAACTAGCTCATAGTTGAAAAACTTAGAAGTGAAAAACAAAAAACTTATTGCCAAGTCTACCTTTAAAAAAAGGCCCATAAATCAAAAATGTTTTAAAATATAAAAAATAAAACAATAAATTTGAAAAGCCCAAAGCTTTCATAACATGCCAGAGCTAAGTATTTTCATATAGAATCTTCTTACATCTTAAAGCAATAATAAAAATATTTTGTGGCCAGACACAGTGGCTCAGACCTATAATCCCAACACTTTGGGAGGCCAAAGTAGAAGAATCGCCAGAGCCAGGAGTTTGAGAGCAGCCTGGGCAACAAAGCAAGACTCCATCTCTACAAGAAACAATTTACAAATTAGCCTGGCACTGTGGCACACAGCTGTAATCCCAGCTACTCGGAAAGCTAAGGAGGGAGGACTGCTTGAGCCCAGGAATTTGGAGACTGCAGTGAACTATGATTGTTCCACTACACTCCAACCTAGGTAATAGAATGAGACCCTGTCTCAAAAAAAAAAAAAAAAAAAAAAAAAAAAAAAAAATACACACACACACACACACACACACACACACACAAAAAAGGAGAAAAAAGAAATGGAAAAAGAAACCAAAACTAAAACCTGGAAGCTATATAGAGGGGCAGAAGATGAATATCCTGAAGCCATGTTAAAGAGTTTGACCTTCATCCAAAGGTCAAATAAAAGCCACTGAGAATTACATGAAGGAAAATGGATTGAATTAAAGCAGAACAAAGGAAGAGAGGTTTTTGGACTAGGCAAAAGATAATGACAACCTCATTTAGAATAGTAGTAATAGAGATATATAACAGTAAATGTTAAAGGAACATCAACAAAATCTGTAAACTATATATTGTCGTCATTTTAACAATTAAGGAAATTGAAGTCTCCAAAAGTGTTAGATAATTTTCCTAAGCTAAGAGCCCATTAAATGTTATACCTCGCATCTGATGGCACATCTATCTCATGTAACCTCCAAAACAATATTCTCAAACGTTAAAAATTTTTTAATATATTGACAATTACCTGTTTATGATGAACAAGCTGCTTTCTGATTTTTCTGGAATATAATCTATCAAGGCTACTGCTGCCTTTAGAAGATCTATTTAAGCTCTGAGTGTGTAGATTATTGTTAATAAAACTCCACTGATTACCTACAGGCGAAGGAAAACTTGTATTAATAATTCTGTTAAATGTGATTTTAAAGTACCTTTCCTACCCAGAAAACAAACAACACAGTTATACATGTGCCAATCATGAAAAGCAGTTTTAATAAGAAAAACATTGTAAAGAAATTGCTAGAAGATCCGACTCTATAAAGATTGGATAACTGTTAATTATCTAATGTAGACCCTAAATCATTTTAAAACCAGAGTTCCCTCTGTCTCCAATCTTTCATTTAGATAATAGCTATTTTCCTCCACAATTAAGATTAATCTCTATACAACTTTGATGATGTCATTCAATTTCAACAACAAATACTACTATTGCCTATTTCAAACACAGATGCTTTTAATCAGGAAACAAAAAAGGATACTCAATAATTTAACTAATAACTACCAAAATAAGGTTAAATTGTTCAGAACGCATAACTGTCTACCTATACTTACTCTCCTTTTTTGGAATATGTCCAGACTATTCTGTTTCATTCAATTTGGGCCCAATACCACACTTTACCCATCTCCAATCCCAAAACATCTTTTCCTAATCCTAAAAACATTTTTCTCTCTTTACTACCTATTTATCAAGTCTTAGTTCAAGTTCTTCAAACTCTAAAACTCTTCCACCAATGTTTCCATAGTATCCACATGTATAAATAAACATAATCCCAATACTGTTATATTCCAAGATTACATTACAGTTTATTTTATATTTTTCTTTTTTTCAAGACTGTTTCTCAGCCAGGCACAGTAGCTCACATCTGTAATCCCAGCACTTTGGGAGGCCAAGGCAGGTGGGTCACTTGAGGTCAGGAGTTCAAGACCAGCCTGGCCAACGTGGTGAAACCTCGTCTCTACTAAAAATACAAAACAATTAGCCGGGCGTGGTGGTACACGCCTATAATCCCAGCTACTTGGGAGGCTGAGACAGGAGAATCCTGTGAACCCAGGAGGTGGGGGTTGCAGTGAGCTGAGATCGTGCCACTGAACTTCAACCTGGGCCACAGAACGAGACAAGACTTTCTCAATATGAATGTAGTTTTATTTATGTTAATTGTATTTCTTACCTCTATATCCTACAACTGAGTAAACTAATCATAGATATACATTATTTTTTAAAAATCAATATAAAGCAAATTCCTTATATATATGAATTCCCCATCACCTTCCTAAACATAATATGCACTATAAACAACTGATTCCACCATAACATCTCAAGGGAACTTTTAAAAATACTGAGTTCCTGACAATGTACAGAATTCCAAATTTTATGGATTTCAATGGCTTACATACTACATGTAAGCCATATGTAAGCATATGTAGGCTTACATATCTCCATGGTTTACATACTGGATTCAGGTATCTCAAATCCTTTATTTAAAAACCCTTATTTTCAGAACAAGAATCTCTGAGGAAAAATAAAAATAAAGAAAAATAAAAAGCCTTGTTAACTGGGAAGAGGGTAATAAAATAATTTTGCAGGTTGATTTCCTTTAATTTTTAAATTTTTCTGTGCTTTGAACCTATAAAGCAAGCTTACAACTCAAAATCTGAGAATTTCTGTATTTAAAAATACAGGCCATTTGTAGTTAATTAGTAGATACCAATAATGCTAAATGAAATGACACATCATACTAAGAAAAAATAAAAACTCTCTGATTTCCCTTTCATAACTCATTTATATCCATGCTATTATAAAGTCTTTAAATGAGCCTGAGGGAAGACACCTTGCAAAAGTCATAGCTGTATTTAGAAACTAAAAGTCATGTCCAGACAAAGGAGCCTGTCTATAAAGTCCACCAAGTATAAATGTTATCTTTAAACAGAACTGCAGTAAAGTTCATTTGTATTTTCCATAAATTACATACAGCTGGTAGCTCCAGGCCAATAGCCAGTTCTGGAACAACTGCGAAGTCACTCAAAATCCCCACCAACATATTATTATAAACTTCTGATACCTGTCAGAAACCTCTCCCTGTCTTTACCATTCAAAGGTTTCTTTGCAGCTGCTGCTTCATCTTCAACAGTTGCCACATAATCCAGCAACCTGGACACCAGCATAACAACCCAACTGATCATGGGAATATCTAGTACTCCTGGAGAGAGATGACAGTAAAGGAAAAACATCCAGATGACTTTAGGATTCCTAATTAGATCTGATAATATAAGTGAAACAAAACATTCTATAAATCCAAAACATATCATATCATCACTAATATTTATATGTAATAAGTCTAAAAAATAGACACCAACAGCCAGAAACTGAGTAGAATATCAAATTTAATGAAAGACAAAGACTTCAAGGTATAAGAACAGATTAAGTGTAGGCTGAATCCAAAATGGAATATATAAACTAGAAAGCAAGGTATAAGATACTATTCTTAGATTCACAGGAACTGAAATAAAACATCTAACTCTCAACTTATAATTCATATAGCACTAAACTGTGTTCTAATGTTTTTATTCCTATAAAAAAATTTGCTCAAACAAAACTCATTATTGTTGATTGGAACAACAACTGTGCCTTAAAGCTTACACTTATGTAAGGGAGTTTGACTTTAGTTATAATAGTACAGGAAAAACATACTATACTAAGTTCAAATAATGAAAAGCTAATAAATTTTAAAAGTATTAACTATACGGCAGTCAATCACATGAGAGTTGCTCATTCTTAAAAGCTTACATCATAAAAATATTAAATGTGCTGCAAGTAATATTAAAGTATTTCAGAGAAGATATTTTATAAAAGCAATATTTACAGGAATATTGTTTTTACTAAAGAACACTGCTTTCTCTTAATACCTTCTGTCCTCCTATGCATGGGTAACTGTGGCTGAAGAGGTGACAATAAATTATCCAGGAGATTAAGTAAGCTTTCTAATACTCCACTATTACTAAGTGATCTTTGACCAATGCAGGAAAGTAACATGAAGACCCTAAAAACAAAACAAACAAAAAAGAAAAGAATAAGAATCAATTCGATTATTCAATTTTTAAAATAATTTACATAGAAATTTAACAGAGTAATGAGAGAATATTTGCTTTCTTAAAACATACCATATTTCAGACTGGGAAAGCAAGATTTGTATCTGGAGGTATGAAGTTAAAATTAGTTTTTTTTCTAACTACTGTTAGAAAACAGTAGTTAGAATAACTATTGTTATTAACAAGAAATCAAGCACTTAGTGAATGAGAGAACTTTATTAGCCACAAACAAACACATTTAGCATACAAAGTAACATAATCTAATAGAAATACTTATAAACACAGATCTATGAAGTCCACAAGTTCAATTAGAAAACTAAAGAGTAGAGCCTAATTATCACTTATTATCTTCTTCGATACATAGTGCTGGTGCTCTTCACTGGTCATTTCACAAACTCTGAGATCTGCTTCATATTCACAACTTAGTATCCACATTTCAAAGATTTCAAAAGCTAACCAGTAACTGTGAAAAGTACAAATCATTAATAACAAATACCTCCAACATTTTCTGACCTACCTATCCTGTGGAAAGATGAGAAGCTGTTCTGAATTGTACAATTCCTGAAGGACATTAGAAAGAAATTGACCCCACCATCTTTCACCACCACACAGTTGAACAAGCAGAAGACCAGTATGTAACCGTATCTTTGGGGTTCCACTGATGCACAAGTGTTTAAAGAGCTCTTCACAGGCCTGGGCATGAAATGTGCTCTGCAAAACTGCAGGAACAGAGTGTCCTATTACAAGAAAGAAAACAGTAAACTTTCCTATTTAAATGTATTGTATAATATTAAAATAAGCATGCCTAAATATACTTTCCTCTTTTCTAGTAATCAGTAGATAATTATATTCTATTTATTTTGCAATGTATTTACTCCTTGTATGTAGAAATCTGTTAGATACTTGGAGACAAAAATATTTAGCACTTAAGTAAATTACATTTCTTGCCTATGGAGCTGGATGTATTAGATGGCTGTGTCAGTGAATGTGTGAGCTTGTGTAATGATCAAAAATACCTCCTGGCTAGAAAATGATAGCTCTATATTAGGTTAGCAATTTATGAAAAGTTTCACTGTTGAACTTCTATGCAATACTTAATACTTTCCCAGTAGCACAATGATGTGCATGTCAATAGCAGAAACCCAAAAAAAACACACACAACTTCATTTAAAAAATGTTTAAAATAACAGGGAGAAATGGATTAACCTAAAGAGACATTTCATAAATATTGACATTTTTTAAAATACCAAAATTTACAATGGAAAATATTGACACAGATCCTAAAACATGCAGCGAAATCACATCAAGTATATTCCCAGCCTTTAAAATATGTAAGCCAAATACAAACCATTAGAAGCATGAAGCAGGCTGAGCAAAGTGTCCAGTAAATATCTGATGATAGTACGTAACTGCTCTGTGGAAGATGTCTGAATTAAATCTTCTGGATTTGATGTTTCACTCAACATCTTCCGGCTTGCACCTAGCGCCACTTTGAGCCTCTGCACTGCATTATGAGCCAAATTTAGTTGAAGCTGTAGCTGAATACAATCTTGATAAGCAGAAAAAACCCTACTGTCTTCCTCAACTGCCTTATCTGGTTTTCGTAAAAAGTACTGTGCATTGTTAGCACTGTTTAGAGGAGGAAGATCAATACTTTGCAAAAGAGTTTCCAGACGATGACAAGCCAAGTTATACCTGAAGTAAAAAAAATGATTGAACAAAGTAATTCTTGTAATGTCCTCTTTATGTACATGTACAAATACTAAGAATTAAATCTCTTAAACCTGTTAACATACAACCATTAAAAAGAATTACCCACTTGATAGGTACTAATAAATGGAGCCCATTAATTAATCACAATATTTTCATGCATTAAGTTATTGTAACGTGCTAATCTCCTACTTCCTCTTGCTCTTATCTGTACAGCTATGAAAAGATATTTCTTGACAGAAGTATAAGCAAGACATTATATAAAATACAAAGTTTCAATAAGATTAAAATTTGCACTCTGTACTAACCTGCACTGTATATCCTCCTGTAGAGCAACCATCATTGCTAAATGCTGGTCAATTTCTGGCTGGTTTGCAGATTCTCCCTCTCCCTTTAGAGGATCATGCATTAACTTCAGTTCACTTTCCCAAGGCAAGATATAGGTATGACCATAGTAAAATCCTAATGGGATTTTGGCTCTGGCATTTGTACTTCCATAACGTCCAATGACAGTGATCTGAAATGAAAAATTATAAATATACATATATGCACATCTGCCACAATAAAAATCTGAGCAATGTATTTAAAAAGATAGTTATATTTTTTAATTACGTATTCATTTTTCATAACTTGTCAGAAACATAGAAGGCGTATCAATTTGCTTTCTTAAAGTTCTTTACCTTCATGAATCTGCACACGGGAGGTGGTATTAAGTCATGAAGAATTAGTGAATGGGTGCTTATATCAGTTGCCACTACCAACCGCCTTCCATCCACCTCTTCTCCTAATGTCCAAATGTCAATTGACAAAGAGGCCAAGTCTCCACAAGTGGGAATCAATACATCAGTCAACAATATAGGCCTCCCAAAATCCAAGGTCACAAATCTCCTTGCTCCTATGAGAGAAAGAAGAAACAGTTGACCAAAAATATATCAATTAACCAAATGATACACTCAAAAATAGTTTGGAGCACTCATCTTAAAATATGAAATCAACTCACTAAACTACAAATAAGAGGAAAAGTAAATATGTAAAAATGGCCTTGTCAATTGATTCAAAAATTTTCTGAAATCCCAGTTGTGTTAGTTTTGAACCCCAAGACATAAGTAGAAAATTAAGAGTAGCTGGACACAGTGGCAGGTGCCTCTAGTCCCAGCTACTGGGGGATCTGAGACAGAAGAATTGCTTGAGCAGAGGAGTTCCAGGCTGCAATATACTAGACTGCTACTGCACCTGTGAATAGCCACTGTACTCCACACTGGGCAATACAGAGAAACCCCTCTTTTTTTTTTTTTTTTTTTTTTGAGACGGAGTCTCGCTCTGTCGCCCAGGCTGGAGTGCAGTGGCGCAATCTCTGGTCACTGCAAGCTCCGCTTCCTGGGTTCACGCCATTCTCCTGCCTCAGCATCCCAAGTAGCTGGGACTACAGGCGCCCACCCGCCATGCCCGGCTAATTTTTTGTAGTTTTAGTAGAGACAGGGTTTCACCAAGTTAGCCAGGATGGTCTCAATCTCCTGACCTCGTGATCCACCCGCCTCGGCCTCCTAAAGTGCTGGGATTACAGGCGTGAGCCACCGCACCTGGCCACCCCTGTCTCTTTAAAAAACAACAAAAAAAAAACAAAACAAAAAAACAACAGTAAGACTGTTACTGTTGCAGTTAAGGCAATCAACCCCTATACAAACAAGCTTCTTTAAAACATCAGAGTTTTAAAAAATTAAATCAGCAAATGCAGTATATTAGTTAATTTTGTAATGGATGAATCTGCTCTTCTATCAGCCATTGGCAACTTTTTTTCTTAATTTCACAACTAGATGCATTTAAATACCAAATAGTATTATTTGATTTAGTTTCCTTAAGCCCTGCTTAACTTCCTGTGAAGTTGCATATTGCATTCATTGGGGTTTAGATGCAAAGTGAAAGCAGGACTACAATCATATATAATCAAACTATCACTGAAAAAGGCCTTGGGAAGGTCCTCTAATGGATCTCAAACAATGCTTTTTCCCAGTATAGACGTATCCCAGTCTCTTCAGCTCAATGCCAGATGAAATAGGTAAAGAAAAAGCAGATTTACATCCCTCATTTCACCCATATTACAAGAATAAGTTCAATTAATAAAACAGAAGGCAGATCATTAATAATGTCATAATTCTTTTTCTTCTTTATTGTTTTGGGGTGGGTCAGCTAGTAACTTTACCAGCTACATTTTATAGTGAAGGAAAACAACTAAATTAAACTTCTAGGAATAGTGCTATTCTCGACAGAGCTAGTTTAAAAGAAAGCAAGGCAGTTACTAATACTTCCCTAAAAAGAAAAATTATTAAAAACAAAGAAAGAATATAGTTATCCTCCTCAGGAGGCTTATGTACTACAGTCATTGCTATGTATAAAAAAACAAACTACAGTGTAAACAACTGCTCATCTCCCATAAGACTGCAGAATAACAAATTTCCACTCTAAATGTCATCAACACTTATGTTGTTACCAATGAATAATTAGTTGGGCAGAAAATACGGTAAGACTTTTATTTTAGCTTTCAAACTCCCTCTTACAAAGAGCAAACAACCACATTGCAAGAACGCAAATATTATTTAATTCTTCATATAATGATACATGCTACAGTGTATACTATAACCATGTTACTTCCCTGAGGATTCTGTTGAATTCTACTGCCGCTAAAGCACACAAATGTTGGTGGTAGTTAAAACCAACTGTTTTAAGAGAAAAGTTGCCTACAGTTTATTCACAAATATGTTGTGATTGAAAGCATCTATCCCAATCTCAGTTCTGTAGCATATAAGCAGAAGACAAACTCAGGTAACATTCAAACTATTCAGAGCCTAGGATATGTTATTATTCTTATCCAGTTATTACAGTAAGCAGTAGTTCTGTTTGCTCTTCTCAAGAAAGAGTTCCACTATAAGAAGGCTAGTTTTAGGAATATTTTGAGTGTAATTTCTGGTGTAATGGTGATTTGGCCAACTACAATAAATTATTTATGTCAATAATATATCAGCAGGCAAGATTCATATACAGATCAAATCCACTACTCAACAGCACTCTTTATGCAATCTGGTGAGCACAAAGCTTGAACATGTAAGTGCTTATTCTTGATAAAATGTACTTACCCAAGAGGAAATGCGATTTGCAAAAAAAAAAAAATCAAACTGAAGAATAATGAGTCTTTAAAACGCCAGCAGACTAAGCAAAAAAAAAAAAAAAAAAAAATTTAAGAAAGTAAAAGATTACCTGAATGCATTCGCTCTATAATAATGGACTGGTGAGGCGGAGGTTGAAGAAAATGTGAAGCATGAGAAATTGCAAGGGCTAGACCAGAACCAAGTGGATTCTAGAGCAGGAAAAAAAAAAAAATCTAACTTTATACTGATATTACTATAGTTCTATAAAAACTACTAACCATAATATCAAATTAATAAGTTTCTTCTCTTAATGTATGTACTGTAATATTTTATAAAAGAAAATAACTTGATACATCAAGTTGGTATTAAAAACTTTGCCTTCTAAAGTTAGAGTATATTTCAACATATTTTTAAATATCTAAGCCAACACCTATTTAAAACATAATTTACCATTCTGGACTTGTTGGAATTTTTGTTATGTGCAGCAAGACTGACTGCTGGGGGATCAATGACTGAGCCTGGGAAAAGCTGTGCAAGTTCGGCATTAATCACAACGGAAACTGCTTCATTGGGTGGAGTGAGTGGTGGAGTCATAAAAAGAGGTGTTGTTTTTGGAGTGGGTGGAATAACATCAGATGGATGAATGAAGAATCCAGGGGCAGCCACTGGGTTGGAAGGCACAGAGTTGTGAACAGGACCTACTGCTGATGCTGCTGCAGCTGCTGCAGCTGTTGTCTGATGTAACTTGGCTTCCAGCTTTGCTTTCTGCAAAAGAAGTAAAAGCAACATATATAGACTAATCCTGCCTGCCTAAATTGTGGCAGAATACCACATGGGCATATATTATGAAGATAAACATGATTAAATTGATCATACTTAAAGATGAAATTAAATCAAAACTGGACTCAATATAAATGGATCATTGCTTTGCTATATACACTTTAAATGTTTAACACAAAATTTCCTGTGCATTTGGGAACTAGGACTCTTTCAAGGTAGTGGTGAAAAGGAAGCAGAACAATTAATGTAAATAAGGAATATCTGCTCAAAACAAAATATTATAAGGAGGTGAATTCTCATGTTGACTAATGTAATACGATTTGTCACCTGGAATTGCCAAAGATTTCATTTAAACCAGCGGTCCTCAACCTTTTTGAGACCAGGGACCAGTTTCATGGAAGACACTTTTTCCACAGATGCGGGGAGATGTGGCAGAGGTGCAGGGGACTGGTTTTGGGATGAAACTGTTCCACCTCAGATCATCAGGCATTAGACTCTCATAAGGAACATGCAACCTAGATCCCTCACACACACAGTTCACAATAATGTTCATGCTCCTATGAGAATCAAATGCCCCTGCTGATCTAAAAGGAGATGGAGCTCAGGTGGTGCTTGCTTGCCCACCGCTCACATCTTGCTGTGCGGCCCAGTTCCTAAAAGGCTATTTATTGGTACTGGTCCATGGCCCAGGGATTGGAGACCCCTAATTTAGGCCACAATAAAATTTATGAAGCATCTGTCATTATTAGTGAATTTTAAGTCACATTAATTTAACTGTTCTATAAATTTTTGTTTTAGGAACTATACTCCATATAAATAGTAACTAGTAACTGTACTAGTTACTAGTTACTATTTACTGGATATTCTTTGATCGAGTGTTTAGAGAATGGATTTACTTCAAGATTGCACAAAAAATATCAATCATATTCCCTCAAATTTGTATCAAATAAGATGTATTCATACAATTTTAACCAATTCAAATATCACAAAGACTTTACCTCAATTTTTGTTGAAAATGATTAGCTCAGATCAGTCAACCTACGTTTCTTTATGAAAACAATGGTCATTTTTAAAGTACTTTTTCAGCTTTTGAAGTTTAGAGACAGCATGAACAAAGAGCCAAATAGTCTCCAACCTGTTGCTGAAGCTTCAAAAGCTGCTGCTGTTTCTCTTGCAGCACCTGTAGCTGTTGCTCGGCTGAAGCCATTGCATGAGAGAGAGACTGCAAAGCTACCTGGGCTGCTGAACTCAGGGCTGTCGAGGCTTCCCCAACTGTCCCAGATGATAGTCCACCTACTGCAGGAGTAACCCCGAAGGAACTCACTGGCATAAGACAAGGGGTAAAAACAAAAACAAAAAACACCAGGATGAAGAAAAGGTTAAAGAGAAAACATGTTCAAATAGTTTGGCACTATTTTGATGCTAGAACTATAGTTAATTTTCATTCTAAAAAAGAAATCTGGAAAGTATAAATAAGGAAACGTTAATGGTAAAATAAAGTATATTGATAATACTATCACTCAAGATCTAAGAAATACAGGAATGACTTTTTTTTTTTTTTTGAGACAGGGTCTCACTACGTCACTCAGGCTGGAGTGCAGTGGCGTGATCTTGGTTCACTGCAACCTCCACCTCTGAGTTCAAGAGATTCTTGTGCCTCAGCCTCCTGAGTAGCTGGGATTAGAGGCGTGCACCACCATGCTTGGTTAATTTTTGTATGTTTAGTAGAGATGGGGTCTCGCCATATTGGCCAGGCTGGTCTGGAACTCCTGGCCTCAAGTGATCCACTAGCCTTGGCCTCCCAAAGGCTAGGATTACAGGTGTGAGCCACCACGCCCAGCCCAGCAATGAGGAATGACTTCTTAAAGCAAAGAAAAATCAGAGACAGTATACTTTTGAGTTTGCAAATATTTTTGTTATAGTAAAGTGATCATTAAAAATGAAAGTAATCTTATTACACAATTTGAGAATAAGAAATAAATCTGCTTTACTAAGTTTTCTTACTGCAATAACACACCCCACTTCACCTACCAAAAGGACCCCAGAACACCAAAATGGAGAGAGGCATATCCCACACACAGTAAAACTAGCACACACTTCTTACCCACGAACATTATCAGTAATAAAGGTTCCATGAAATCCTACAAGAGATTTCTTTGATTTTCCATTTCATTGTTATTCAAACAACATTATAAATAATTCTTTCTGCATTGTTTTCCAATATTTATGAGAAATATATTGGAAAAGCTGGGATTAAAAACTTCATTTCACAACTTAATCCAATATGTCAGCACAAAACAAAAAGGAAGTTGCCAAGTTTAATAACAGCATAAATATTTCTAACAGGCCTTTACTACAAAGTTACATTGGGGGAAAAGATAACTGCTATAAGAATAGCAAATATTTAGTATGTATTACCATGTGGCATTGTTTTAAAGAATAACTACAATTCACTTTATGGGCAACTTTATGGCCCAGGCATCATGATTCCCCCCTCCCCCCTTTTTTTTTTTTTTTTTGCTGATTAAGTAAAGAAGGCTCAGAGAAATTACCCTGTAAACTCACAGTAGTAGAACTAGGATCAGAACCAAAGCGTATGTGAAGCCAAAGCCAATGAAGGGCATAGTGTTACGCATGGAAGCTACATCAGCTTATTTAATCTCGGCAAGAAGTATTAAGTATTAACTAGGCAAAGTTTTTGTTGCTATTATTATACATATGAGGTACTAAAATAATCCCATTTTCTACATAATGAAACTAAAGCTGAGGGAAGTAATTTGCTCATAGGTAATGGATAAAGGAGAAAATCCAGGCAATCTAACAGCCCATCTTTTTAAAAGCAAACAACGGCTATACTGTGCCAGTATTCTAATAAAATTAAAAAATAAGCTAAAATACATAATATACCAATAACAAAAACTGTACATATCCTCTCATAATTAAATTTCCTTATGTAAAAAAACAAAACCACCACTGATTACAGTGCAGTCATACTGTGCCCTTCATTTAGTGGACACCAATTCAACATTATAAGCTTGGTCAAAGAGCAATTGGCTAGGCATGGTGGCTCACGCCTGTAATCCTAACACTTTGGGAGGCTGAGGTAGGTGGATCACTTGAGGTAAGTAGTTCAAGACCAGCTTGGTCAACATGGTGAGACCTTGTCTCTACTAAACACACACACACACACACATATTAGCCAGGCATGGTGGCACAAGCCTGTAATCCCAGCTACTCAGGAGGCTGAGGCATGAGAAACACTTGAACTCAGGAGGCGTAGGCTGCAGTGAGCTCAGATACTGCCACTGCACTCGTCTGGGTGATGAAGTGAGAGAGGGTGATGGAGTGGGGGAGGGGAGGGCAGGGGAGGGGAGGGGAGGGGAGGGGAGGGCAGGGGAGGGGAGGGGAGGGGAGGGACTGCATCTCATAAAACATGCGTAGTCCCAAAATAAAATTCATCTACTCCTTCAAGTGTTCCACACCAAATCGACAGTTATTAATTCTAACAGTCAAGGGGAAACTGTTAGACTTGCTAAATCATTCATACCATGCTTGTATTTTGGGGTAATATATATGGTTTTTAATACTGTGAACATTTACATTTAACTGATTTTAAAATCTAATGCCCAAATAACACAGGGAAAACTAAGTGAATCACTACAAGCAAACAGAAGACGTAAACAATCCAAGGAAAAATAAGCCATCCTGATACTATAGAACTAATCAGAAATTTTTTGCACAATCCGAGTTTTCAATATCCTTTTCTATTTTTATACTACAAAGGGCCTCAAAAACTCTAGTTATAAAAAAATATAGGGCTGGGCCGGGAACGGTGGCTGATGCCTGCAATCCCAGCACTTTGGGAGGCCAAGACAGGTGGATCACCTGAGGTCAGGAATTAGAGACCAGCCTGACCAACATGGCAAAATCCCATCTCTACTAAAACTACAAAAATTAGCTGGGTGTGGTGGTGGGCACCTGTAATCCCAGCTACTCGGGAGGCTGAGGCAGGAGAATCACTTGAACCTGGGAGGCAGAGGTTGCAGTGAGCCGAGATCACACCATTGCACTCCAGCCTGGCAACAGAGTGAGACTCCATTTCAAAAATATATATATATATATAATATATATTTGAACAAGACCAGGATGAGTACTACTATTACCATTTCTATTCAACAACATATAGGAAGACCTAGGAAGCACAAAATAACACAAGGAAAAAACAACAATAAAATGATAAGAAAGAAAAAAGTAAAACTATTAACAGACAACATGATTGCAACATATTAAAAATTCTCCAAGAAACTGCAAACTATCTATAAACTACTTTTAAAATTAATAATATAGCACTGTCACCAGATGTGACAGTAATATATACAAATCAATTATAGTTTTATACACAAATACCAAATGAATGGAATGTAAGATTAAGAGGAAGATCACTTAGAACAACATAACAATTAAATATATAACTAAGAATCTAAAAAAAAAAAATGTAAAACTATGTTGAAAACCACAAAGCATAACCAAGAGAAATCAAAGACCTAAATATATTATAGAATATATACCGCCAGTGTGTATTCTGGATTTAAGGGGACAGAAACACACACACACACACACGTGTTAATGCATTTAAAAGGTCAATATTAAGATGCCAATTCTCCTAAACTGATTTACATATAGGCCCTAAATTTTTAAAACAAGTATTTTGTGTAGAAATTGACAAACGAAGTCTAAAATTCAAACAGAAATACAAAAGACCTAGAATAGCAACAACAATCTTTAAGAAAAAGAATATTTGTAGGCTGTAATCGTAGGTACATACCCAAGAGAACTGAAAACACACATTGACCCAAAAAAAAAAAAAACCAAAAACCTATAGAAACATGTTCACAGCAGCATTAGACATAACAGCCAAAAAGAAGAAAAATCACCGAAATCTTCACCCATAGATGAATGCCTAAACAAAATGGAATATTCAGCCAGAAAAAGGAGTAATGTACTGATACAGGCTAAATGGATGTAACTCCAATCTACTGGTTGCCAGGTGACTGGAAGGGTTTGGGGAGAATGGGAGAAAACGCTAATGGATGAAGGGTTTCTTTCTGTAGTGATGGAAATGTTCTAGAATTAGATAGTGGTGATAACTGCATAACATTGTTGAGTTTAATTTAAAAAAAAAAATTAGAAAATCAATTTTTAAAACCTACCTAAAAAGAACGTTGGTAGATTTTTACTATCAGATATAAACACTTAACATAAAGTTACACTAAGACAACAGAGGCTGGGCACGGTGGCTCATGCTTGTAATCCCAGCATTTTGGGAGGCCAAGGCGGGCAAATCACTTGAAATCAGGAGTTCAAGACCAGCTGAGCCAACATGGCAAAACCTCATTTATGCTAAACATAAAAAAATTCACTGATGGTGGCGCATGTCTATAATCCCAACTATCAGGAGGTTGAGGTGGGAGAATCACTTGAGCCCAGGAGGTGAGGCTACAGTGAGCCAAGATTGAGCCACTGCACTTCAGCCTGGGCTACAGAGCGTCTCACTCTATATCAAGAAAAAAAAAAAAAAAAAAAAAAAAAAAGAGGCAATAGAGTATTAACAAAAGGCCAAATAAATGACCAATGAAACAGAAACAGACCCATATATATATGAGATACTTACTACAGAGGCAACATTGCAGTAAAGTGGGAGCAGAGTAGTTTTCCCATAAATGATTAGATAGCAGAAGATAGAACAAGTATAAAAAAAAAGATGGATTAGAAGAAAATATCCATAATTAACTAAGGAGAGATAGAACAATTGAAAATTCTATCAGTTATGATGATGACATACAACATATATAAAAATGGAGACTCAAAAAGACAGGAGACAAAATAGAGCAGAAGCAATATTTGAAGAGTTAACTGGCTATTTCCCTAAAGCTGTGAAAGATATCAGCTAAAACTTCAGGAAGCTATCAACTAAAGATTCAGGAAGTCCTATCAATCTGAAGCGGAATAAACACAAATGAAACCACATGTAGGAACATCACAGAAAAATTCTGAAAGCAAAAAAAGGGCAAAAGGGCAATCTCAGAAAGTTTGAGAAATGACCTTTAAAAAGCAATAATAAGACTGACAGATGACTTCTAACAAACACAAACTAAGCTAAAAGACAAGGAAAGATTACCTTTAAATCGCTAGTAAAAATAGTAACTTAGAATCCCTATAGAATTCTATATTATATTAAGTTTAATCATGTACTGAAAATCAGATGACACCACAAAACTGATTGTTAATTTAATTGATTACAACAACACTGGTTTCACAATAAATTATAATTAATTTAGGTAATTATCAGATATTAGATCTGTTTTGAAGTATTTTGGCAAAGAAAAAAAGAATAGACAAATGTGAAAAAATTACAATGATATTGGAATTTGGATAATGGCTATGTTGTTTGTTCATTTGATTATTCATAAAACTTTGAACTTTTTCCCAAAAAACCTAATCGAATGTGTCATCAGTAGATAAGTACAAAAAGAGATCTTAAGAGTATTTTTCAGACCTAAGAAAAATCATACCAGATAAAAGCTCAAAGACAAAGGAATAAAAATCAATGAAAATGGAATTATGAGGTAAATCCAAGTGAATACTGAATATAAAAAATTATAATAATGTATCATGGGAATTCATATATACTTCTGGAATCCAGACTATATACTCTGGATTATGAGAATTAATAACGTATTATGGGAAAAAATATATACTTCTGGAATCAGAGTACATACTGTGATCTCAATGATATAATTACTAAAAGAACGGTTCAAGAAAAAAATGGAAAAATTGACCAATAAAAAATATAATCAGCCCTAAAAACAGAAAAGGAGGAAGAAGAAGCATGTAACCAACCATCAGGACAATGAGAAATAGAATAGTACATATAAAAAATCACGGCAGACTTAAACAGGAATATATCACTAATCACATTAAATGTAACTGAATTAAATTCTTCCATTGAAAGACAAAAATGTCAGGCTGGATTTTTAATAAATGCAACTACATGCCACTTATAAAACGCATATCTAAAACATAAGGAAACACTGAAAAGTTGAAAGTAAAAAGATGGAAAAATATATACCATACAAATAGCAGCCAAAGAAGGCTGGTGTTAGCTAAGTAAACATCAGACGAGGTAAATCCTCGGAGAAATAGCAAACTTAAAGATAAAAAGATAACTAATGCCAGGTGCAGTGGTGTGTACCTGCAATCCCAGGTACTTGCGAGACAGGGGCAGGAGGGACATTCGAGCCCAAGACCAGCCTGGGCAACATAGCAAGACCCCAACTCAAAAAAATAATAATAAAAGATAATTCATAATGATCGAAGAATTCCCAAGAAAGACACAACCATTCTAAATGTATATGTTGGTCTCAAAGTGTATAAAAACTGATGACAAAAAATAAAGAAATCTACCATTTTTTAACATACTGGCCTCATTAACTAAAAAACAAACAGGTAAAATAACCAATAAAAATAGAGAATTTGAAGAACACAACTAGCAAACTTGACCAAAAGGATATATAGAGTACACTTCACCAACAAGTGCAGAGTTAACATTATTAAGTATGGATGGAATATTTATAGAATTTGACCCTCTACAATTCTCAACAAATTTGCAAGATCAATACTCTTGAGTATTTGACTCCACAGTATTTAAATAGGAACCAGTAGCAAAAAGATTACTTACTTACTGAAGTTGAATATATGAATACCCTATGAAGCAGTGAATCAACTTCCACATTCATATTCAAGACAAAAGTATATCCATCAGTACTATTAGCTCCACAATGAAACAACTCAAATGTCTATCAGCAGTATACAAACCAATAGTGGATACATAAATTTTGTTGTATTCGGACAACAGAATCCTAAACAGCAATGAAAAAGAACCGACTGTCTATATGCAATGATATAGATTAATGTCATAATCATAGGATTAAAAAGACGGCAAACCAAATATACATACATGTGCAATTCTATGTTATACAGACCTTACTCAACCACTGTTCAAGAATGTATCATTAAGTGGTTATTCAAAGAAATAAACAAAAACCAAGAAGTAACTACTCTAAAAGGATGATGTTTAGCTTCTGGAGAAAATGAGGAAGAAACAAATGGAAGTGGTCACGAAGACACCTTTTGGGGTGCTGGAAATGTTCTTTCTTTACTTATTGGTCATCACACAGACAATGTATATCATGATAAACTGCCGAGCTATGCGATTATTTTCTGCACTTTTCTGCATAGGTATTATATTAATATTAACATGTTTCAAAAAAGTAAACAGGATTCAGAGACTACAATCATCTTTCAGCTCCTTATAATCACTAGTCAGCACTCTGCCTCAACATTTAATAAAAATCTCTCTTTAGGCAGTTTCATTTTGGGTGAAATAAAGAGGTGATGGCATATATATACATAGACTACCCCTGTAAAGACAAGAAACTGGTTCCATTGCTTGCTTTGCAGGGGGAAAAATGGGTGGCGAGTGTGGATAAAAACTTTTTCAAACCTAACCTTTTATCTTTTAAAAATTATGTGCCTTTTGCAAACACATGAATTTTTGTAAAATAAAATAAAAATCCAGGATACTTACTTTCTTTTTCCTTTTGAGACAGAGTCTCACTCTGTCACCCAGGCTAGAGTGCAGTGGCACAATCTCAGCTGACTGCAACCTCCGCCTCCCAGGTTCAAGCAATTCTCGTACCTCAGCCTCCCAAGTAGCTGGGACTACAGGCGCCTGCCACCACACCCAGCCATACTTTTTGTGTTTTTAGTAAAGACAGGGTTTCGCCATGTTGACCAGGCTTGTCTCAAACCAGGATACTTAATTTTTTTTTTTTTTTTTTTTTTTTTTTTTGTGAGACAGAGTCTTGCTGTTTGCCCAGGCTGGAATGCAGTGGCACGATCTCAGCTCACTGCAAGCTCCGCCTCCCAGGTTCACGCCATTCTCCTGCCTCAGCCTCTTGAGTAGCTGGGACTACAGGCACCACCACCATGCCCAGCTAATTTTTTTTGTATTTTTTAGTAGAGACGGAGTTTCACTGTGTTAGCCAGAATGGTCTCGATCCCGCCCGCCTCGGCCTCCCAAAGTGCTGGGATTATAGGCATGAGCCACGCGCCAGGCCCAGGATAATTAATTTCAATACAGTTCCACGAAAGGTCCTGATTTATAATAAAATAATTTTCTGCAAGTTCAAACTTTTTGTCATGGCATGTTTCTATTCTAGTGTAAATGTAAAAGTTTCTACAAAATGACTATATAGTCCAAGAAAACAAATACAAACTAATTTTGACCTTTCTAGAATCACCATATAAAGGAAATATTAGGTTTTTATCTAAAAAGCTCATATTCACTACATAAACTGTGAATTTCACTTAGTAGCTACCTCCACAATTGGATATATAAGGCAATTCCTAACAAAAAGACACTCAAATAAAGAACTGATAAATTCCTTTCAAAACCTCTTGCTATTCTGGAACCAGCTAAGATTAAATTTCTCACGACTTCTCTAGCAAACCGTTTTTGCTTTTTGTTAAACTGTTGAGGAGACTAAGATGGTACCCAATTACACAAAACCATCAACAGAAGAATCACATTAAGACAATATTCAAACCCTTCAGTGACTAATACAGATATAAAATCATAAACCAATCTTAATTGAAAGACTTCTATTATTTATGCTGCAATAGAAGTAACTGTAAATAAATACCAATCTTCCTATGTGAGAAGGAAAAAAAATCACAGAAAACAAGAAAGAAAATAAACAAGTTTCCACTGATTGATGGTCAAAAACTTAATTTTTAAGTGAAGGTATTTAACACACCAAGAACATCACATATTCAACAAACCCAAATAGTTCCTCACATATTCAAGGTTGTTTTAAACTAGTTCGAAAAACAGTATGCCCTCTTTACTCATCTCAACCTTCTCAAAAACATCACTCAGTAGTAGAAACATGTAGTCTATTTTTACTCTTCCATATCCACCATAATTGATATTTTTCAAATTAAAAAATTTCTGAAAGTGCATACACATAAAAACAGAATGATTTAAGACAGTGTTCTAAGTGGGTACAGGGGGAAAAAACCCTGTGAATTGACTTAGGAAAGAATATAAAACGATTTATATTTCCCCCAAATGTCCCTCCCACAAATAAATTTCCACTTAACGTAACAGCAATGAAAATTACATAATTAGAACTAATGTTTAAATATATAAATATCACTTTATTACTGCATAAAGTATATAATAAAAGAAGGTATATACCAGTAAACGTACTTGCATCATCCCTTTCTATTCTGGTTCCATCACTAGTTGACACACAAGTAAAGTGCAGAGGTTCAACTTCCAAAAGTCCAGTGAGAGATGTGAAACTACCCTCAGCAGCTGTGCAACTACTGACCTTTCCATTTCCTAATGGCAAAAGATAAGTTTTATAATACGTGAAGATAATTTTTAAAAAGCAATAGTCATAACAATAATTATAGCTGCAACTTCAATTTTAATTAGAACATATAAATACACAACTCTTATACAGTGCTTGAATCATGGGCATGGTATTAAGAAAACTGACAAAACAGCAGGCACCAGTTTCCCTGCTACAAAAGCAGATTTGGATAAAAGCAACTTAGTAGCTCTTCAAATTAACAGAAACATGAGTGGTAGTTTCCTGTAACATGAAACTTACATTTAGTAACAACTGATTTCAATCTCAAATGGGGTGAAAAAAGTAGTAAATCAGCTACTCACATTAGCTATCACCTAATCTGTTGGCTATATGTAAAATCAGAATACATTCTAAGATGTCAACTGCATAAATATAAGACACAAAACAAAGAATGAACATTTCAAAATATTAACAAGATTTATCTACACATTGTCTCTTGTATTTTGTTCATATTATCATTTTTATAGAATGAGGCACACTACTTCATAGTCATAAAAATAGTTTAAGCTAGCATAAGTAGTTTTTAAAAGAAAAAACCATGTAGCCACAACTATATGACCAATAAAACCACAGCAAGAAGACTAGAGGGAAGAACACAAATGAATTCACAGGGACTGTGTATGCAGTTTGGGAAGGCAAGGATTATATTCACTACTTTCCAATTTTTTTTTTTGAATTAGCACTCATTTAAACAGAATTATTTAAATCACAAAGCAAAACAGAATTCACAGATGAAAAGAATGGGGAGATATAAAAACTGTCATTAACAGCTGAAGGACTATCAAATACAAGAATAAACTGTCATAACCTTGTTTTCCAATGTCCTATTGGGGGTCAGCATAGGGCCTGACACATCTTCCAAAAAATGCTTATTGCACACTTACTCAATACAAGAATTGGGAGACAGAAGAATAAAAGGTAAGTCCCAGTCCTCATGAAGACTATATTCTATGTTAGTGGTTATTAGGAATTAACCTAACTTTTTTTTAAGCTGCAAAGTTTTACTTAAGAGAAATTTAAAGGACTAGTAAGTCAAGGGGCAATCAGTCCTAAGTCATGGGATAATAAAATGCTTCTCTGACGAAATGAGGGGATTTATGGGAAGAATAAGAGAGTTTCATACATTTGCTCCCTTGAAGTGGGAGAAAAGCCATGCAGTAAGAACATGAGTGAAAACCCCACAGCAAAGTAACATGGCACATTTAAGGAATTGAAAGAACAGTATGGCTAGAGGAACAGTTCTCAATTCTAAGATCCCTCTACGTATCTTTAAAATATTAAGCACCCTGAAGAGCTTTTGTTTCCATTGTTTTACTGGTATTTACCATAGTAGAAATTTTAAGGTGTGAAATTTAAATATTAATTCATTTAATAATAAACACATTAAATGTTAAAATAGCATAATTTGATGAAAACTGTTTTCTGAAGCAAAAATAATTTAATGGAAAAAGTGACAATGTTTTACCTATTTAAAAATCTCTTTAAAATGTGAAGTATCAGAGGATACTTGGATTCTCCTACCTGCCTCTGTATTCGACGTGTTATAATATGTTGTTTCAGTAGAAGTAAGTGAAAAAATCTGGCCCAACACAAATACGTAGTTGGAAAAAGAATATTTTAAAATACTTGCATATTCAAAAACTTGACAAGTGGTAATTTCTTAAAGGTTACAATGTGGTATCTGAAATCTTACCAATGAACATCTCAAACTCTGTTACATTAAGATCAACTGATATATCTTATACTTTTAAAGAACTTTACCCATGCATAATGGTGAAACATCATGCATTGATCATTTGGAAAATATTGGTTCACCACTGTATACAAATATTCCAAATGCTGACACATTTCATTATCCAGTATTGGAAAATTACACTCTCTAATATCAGATTCCATGAGAAAAGTCTACATACTGGGAAGCTATCAAGCTCACTATGGGAGATGTTTCTCATTCACTTTTCAAAAAACAACTGTCAAATAACGCAGTGTAAATGAGCGTAGTTTGTCTGTCAGTCATTACTGCAAATAAAAATGGTATTCCAAGAAACAAGCAAGTAGTTCAGCTTGTAACTCAACTGCACATTTCCCTGAAACAAGTATGGTACTTTGGCACGCCACAGAAGTACACTATGCATATGTATCATTCATCTCAGAATAAAAGATGTGTATTCATGGGTTAAAATTTTAATAAAATTAATAATTTTTACTGCAACATCAAGGGCATTTTAAAATGAAACTGACATTTTTATTACAAGTGCACAGTGAATAACACCATGCTTTTTCAAAATCGATAAAAATGTCAATGAAATCAAAAAGACAAATAACATCATTCTACTATCATCAAAATAGTTATGACCATATAGATCCCCTTAATAATCTCAGGAACTCTTTGGGGGTCTATAAAACACACTTTGAGAATCACAGGGCCAAAGAAGACTAAACGGGGCAATGACACAAGATAAAGTGGCAAGGAAAAGAAAGCCAAATCATTTAGGATTTTATATGCTGTATTAGAAACTTTGAACTTCAGAAGATGGGAAGACATGAAAAGTATTCTAAGGAGAAAGGTAAAGTAACTGAAAGATCATACTACTCAATGCAATGTGGAGAATGTACTGAAGTGAGGCAAGAACAGATGTAGGAAGACCAGTGTGAAAGCTATTATTGTAGTCTGGGTTCAAGATGACTGTAACTTGTGATCATGGGAGGTAAGAGAGTGAGCAAACTTGACACACACTCAGCTCTCTGTATCTGTGGGTTTGGCATCCATGGATTCAACCAACTACAGACAGAAAATATACAGGGGAAAAAAATGAATGGCTGAGTCTGTTACAGCCCTTTGTTCTTGTCATTATTCCCTAAACAATACAGTAAAACAAGTACTCACGTAGCATTAACATCGTATTAGGTATTATAAGTGATGTAGAAATGATTTAAGGCACACAGCAGGATGTGTGTAAGTTACACACAAACTGCACTACATCATTTTTCATAAGGGACTTGAGTATCTACAGATTTTGTTGTCTGTGAGGAGTCCTGGAACCAATTCCCCACGGATAGAGAGGAACAACTGCATACACTAGTGGAAAAATAGGTGCCATATGGTGATATCCTCAATATGGGTGATAAGAAAGATATAAGTATCATGAATGACACTGACATTTCTGTCTTGTGCCACTGATGCCATTAACAACAAAAACAAAAAATGCTGTACAGAGACTAATAATGAGGAACAACACGATGAAACATTAAAGTGGAGACACATCATGACTTTTTTTTTTTTGAGGCGGAGTCTCGCTCTTTCGCCCAGGCTGGAGTGCAGTGGCGCTATCTCGGCTCACTGTAAGCTCCGCCTCCCGGGTTCATGCCATTCTCCTGCCTCAGCCTCCTGAGTAGCTGGGACTACAGGTGCCCGCCACCACGTTTGGCTAATTTTTTTGCATTTTTAGTAGAGACGGGGTTTCACCGTGTTAGCCAGGATGGTCTCGATCTCCTGACCTCGTGATCCGCCCACCTCGGCCTCCCAAAGTGCTGGGATTACAGGCGTGAGCCACCGCGCCCGGCCGACATATCATGATTTCTAAATCCCTTATTCTGAGTCTTCTTTACTCATTTGCAAACCTGATGACCTCAGAGCTTGGAATGAACCTTACAGTCCTTCCCTTACACTTTCACCCTAACGGATTTCACTGCTTCTTTTGGTATACTGAAGGCATCGGTATCTCCAGTTCTAGTCTCTCCTACTAGTTTCAATCATAAATTGCAATGTTCTAATTGATGCGTCACTTGGATAGAGAAGACAGAAAATGGTGAGATGCGTGTAAGGCAATCAAGAGCCTAAGTCATCAAATAGCAATAACACATATATTCAAGGCAGCATAAGCAATTAAAAAGCAAGTGACAGACCAGTATGTGTAGTATGATCTTTCATTAGAAACTATATTAACGAATACGGGTAGCAAACAAGTTTAAATAGCTAAACATCCAGTTAACAATAGTAACCTAAGAGGGTGGAAAGGTTGGGGTTGAGGCGTTTTACATTTCATTTATATTTTTGTATTTGATTTTTTTTTATTTTGCTTTTATTACACCTCATAAGTTACTTTTCAATAAAATTGAACTTCTCTCTCAAAATTTATTTGTATCTGGTTATTACCTTTATCTGTTTGCAAATTTTCTAACATTTTTGTATCCTAACAACATTTGCAATAAGTGCAATTAGATGGAAGGAAAAAATGAAATAGTCACTCTTTTATCTAACAAAAGTAAACCGCAAATTTTAGCACTTAAAAAGATTATACAAATAATGTCATGCATACATCCAAAAAACATTCTTCAGAAAGTATAAAAGGATATATGTAATGTATACAAAGCTTACCTCAAGAAAGTGACAGATGCAGAAAATTATCTTTTGTTTGTGCATCCTTACTTATTACAGTAAGTATATATTACTAATTTTGTATTTTTTAAATAGGAAATGTTCTTTAACTTTATAGAGGCAGCAAAGATACATCAAATAAAACTGAAAAGGCTACAACAAATAAATTTTAAATAGTCTCTTATAAGCATTAAAATCACACTGAAATAAAATGCATTAACAAAAACAAAAAATTAAAGTCACAACCCTTTCAAATATGACTTTAATATACTGGGATTTTCTTCAGAGGGAAAGAGGAAGTTAAGAACTTCTAGGAAACATTTTAATAATTCATATGATAAGTTCTAAGGAATTTTAGCTTTCTAAAGACAAAACATCATGACTATAATCTATTAAGTCAAATGGCAACTTAAATCCAAGATACAACATTCAGAATTTCCTTTAATAAAAGAAATCACTACCTGAAAGGACATCTGATAAATCAATTTCATCTGACTGGACACCAATGCTGCTGTTATAAACATTTTTACAAGAAGAGCCACTCATCTCCAAATCAAAGAGGACTGGATCAAATGGTGAGCTATATAATCCATATCTGAAAAATAAAATAATGCACTAACAATTTTCCTTTCAGCCATCTAATTAACAAATTACCTTTACTTAGTTTTAAAAGCAGTCTGACTAACAGTGCTGACTAGATTTGACCCATCAAATTCAGTGAATCTCAACTATGTTCCCTGCAATCTATACTCTAAAAGACACTGTCCAGAGACTCAACAAATGTGATTCCAATAAGCTGGCAACTAAGGTACTAAGACTGCCACCTGCAGATTGAAGCGAGGGATATCAGGCACCATTCTCTCCCCTGAATCACTACGACATAGCCTCAAGTACAAAGGCTTTGAGTAAAATGTCATCAAAATCAGAACATCTAACCTAGGAAATTATAAAATCACTGCTCTAAATAAAGGAATGCCTTACTTCAAACGTAGACAATCAGGCAAGAACTTAAATCTAACCTTTTGCTATTGCTTAATTCATCATGTTAAAAGTTTTGAAATATAAGTAGCAGGTAGAAGAATACTAGTTATGGGACAATAAGTGACTCACATAATTCCACCTATAAAGTGCACAGAGAAACAGACACATTACATTCTTCTTCCATTAGCAGGGAATACCACTTTTCATTATTAAATAAAATTAGCCCTCTGAATAACCATCATAAGGATTTATCAAACTGTTAAAGAGTAATTTCTGGCCAGGCAGGGTGGCTCATGCCTGTAATCCCAGCACTTTGGGAGGCTGAGGCGGGCGGATCAACTGAGGTTGGTAGTTCACGAACAGCCTGACCAACATGGAGAAACCCCGTCTCTACTAAACATACAAAATTAGCCAGGCCTGGTGGTGCATGCCTGTAATCCCTGCTGCTCGGGAGGCTGAGGCAGGAGAATCGCTTGAACCCGGGAGACGGAGGTTGTGGTGAGCCGAGATCATGCCACTGCACTCCAGCCTGGGCAACAAGAACAAAATACCATCTCCAAAAAAAAAAAAAAAAAAAAAACAAAACAGTAATTTCTGAGAAAACAAGAAAGTAAAACCTCAGGCTATTATCATATGGAAAAAGTAAGGTATAAACTAAACATTTTTGTAAGAAAAAGACTGTTTTCAGCATATATATATATATTAAATAACAGTTCTCTGCAAAAGCGGGATCATACTCAGAGATGCCTATTATTAGTCATTAGATATACTAAAATACCTTGTCTGAAGTAAAGCCTCCATTGGTGTTAGCCTGTCCTGTAACTGTCTGGACACTGCAGTAAGCAAAGATGCACAAGCTGTACTGCACCCAGCCAGATCTTCATCTTTCACATAATTCAGTAAGACAAAATACCAATAGACAGAACCTGGAAACAACAACAACAAAATAAATGTTTCTTTTTCCTCCTTTTCCTCTAACAATGAGAATTTAAGATTACCTATTTATCAGAATACTTCCTTTTGCTAGAAAGATATTCCCTTTTCTGGAAAGACAATCTTATGGGCAATTTACAAAGATAACTCCTTGGAGGGATCAAAGAGGACACTTAAAATATAAACAACACACTGAGGCACAGTCTTACACTAAGAATTTCAAATATTTCTGGAGAGTTTTATAAAGTCATTTAGGTGTATAATAATGTGTATTTATTTAGGTGTATAATAATGTGAGATGCCTCTGAGGGACACTTCAAAATAGCTGAAAAAGTGAGGAGACTGCAGGTCCTTCAAATCATCCTTACCAACATACTGTTTCTCTGTACTAAACTTTTAAAAATAGTGGATGGCAGTAAGCTTCAAACAGCCCATTTTAGTAAATGAATGGGGAATAAAATTATTCTATAATGCGTTAGGTACAGATCAACATTGCTTAAAAGATATCATGACAGTGTATTTTTACTTTTTTTTATTAACTGCTACATACATGCCAAAACTTAAGCGTCCTAACTTTAAAATTATCCTTAAGAAGGTTTTAAACATTAGAGACTATCGTAATGAGCAACTGAGTCAAAATGTTCTACTCCATAGTTAATGGTTGTAGCCAAAATATGTTCAATGTAAATATAAACATGCTTTATCTAGATTAAGAAAATGATATAACTTTTTAACAACTCTAAACAAGCATTTTTTTTGTTTAACACAAAGATGAAATCTTTATGAAATATATAACTCACTGAGGTAACTTGTTGAATGGGTTGTTTTTTTAAACTCCTGGCCTCAAGCAATCCTCCCTCCATGGCCTCCCAAAGTGCTGGGATTACAAGTGTCAGCCACTGTGCCCAGCCTGAATGGTTTGTTTTTTAATAAAATAGATGGTGAAAAATGTCTATCAATACATAAAATTTGGCTTAAAAGACCAAATTAGTAGCCCTTCACAGTAACACCATGTACTAGCAAAAACAGTAAGAATCTTTAAAAATCTTCATTACCTTATATATGTGCTATTTTAGAGAACTGCTTTATGAATTCCTACTTGATAACTACATTCATTCTTTTTTGATACATAATAATTGCACATATATAGGGGGTATATGTGATGTTTTGAAATATGTATGCAATGCACAATGATCAAATCAGGGTATTTAGGATATCCGTCACCTCTCTGCATTTTGAAGATAAAAGATCTTTAAATCTTTTAACTATTCTGAAATATACCACAAATTACAGTCACCCTACTATGCTATCAAACACTAGAACTTATTTCTTCTAACCATATATTCATACTAATTTATCAACCTCTCTTCAAATCCCACTCACCCTCCCAGACTCTGGTATCCATCATTCTACTCTCTACCTCCAATTACATTCATTCTTCAAAGGCATTTCCACAGAGTCCTCAGGTGCTTTAAAAAAAAAAAACAAAAAAAAACACTGGCCCCTTTTAGGAAATTCCAGTTTGCCACAGTCCCTACCAATCACACAAAACATATGCATGTGCAATGACACCTGGACCGTTTTACTTATTTAGGTCACCTCCCTGGCACATGCTGGAATTCTAGTTTCTGACATCTGATCTGTTACAGTCAGTAAACAACCAAACAACTCAATGATTGTAATGAAGTACAGAAAAACAGTTATGAATTGAGATGACTTGATATTAACGTAACTGCTCCATGAACCTTTTCCTTGGAGTACTATTGACGGAGTATATGCCCACCCAGCCACAATCTATTGATCCCTTCAAAAAATACAGATAAGCTACAGAAAAGTGAACTTTAATAGAGAAAAAATAGTTATGAAATAATCCTAAGTATACATATGAGATGCTCCATATGACTATAACTATTTGTGATTAAATTAATTTTACATACCACCAGTTGCTGCTGCAGGTAAAAACGACATATTATCAAGTAAAGCCTTCAAAAGAACAGATCCAAATGCTGGTTGACATGGGTCACATTTGCCATTACTGAAAAATTTTTAAAAAGAAAAATTGTAAAGACATTACTCAAGGTCTAAATTCAACCCCAAACCTGCTGTGGTACCTAAAAATCTTTAAAATGTATTCTATACCGATTAAAAGAAAAACCTGCCTTAAAGCTATATAAAATACCAAAAGATAGCGGGGACTGATTATAACTAAGAATCATTGTAAATATTTTCTTATGCATTAAACCATTATCTTTACAACAGTCAATACTGACCATTAGCTCTTAGACACTTCCTAGATACAGTAGCAAGTAGGAATCTTTAAACATTAAGAACCCGTATATGCAGTTTCAATTTCTAAAGTTTCAGTTACACACGGTCAAGTGCGGTCCAAACACAGGTGAGTACAGTACAATAAGATATGTTGAGAGACCACATTCATATAACTTTTATCATAGTATATTATTATAACTGTTCTATTTTATTAGTAGTTATTGTTAATCTCTTAGTATGCCTAGTTTATAAATTAAACTTTACTGCAGGTATGTATATATAGGAAAAAACAATACTATATATATGGCTCAGTACTAGCTACAGTTTCAGGTATCCACTGGGGAGGGGAGGGGTCTTGGGACACACGCCCTGGGGATCAGGGCAGACTGTTCTAATTTGTTTCAGGGTTTAGAAAAAAAGGGTCTGCACAATGCTACAAAAAAAAAGTCGGTAAGATTGTTACATAACAGAGAAAACACTTTAGGGCAAGAAAAGACAACCAAGGAAAGTAGGAGTGAAAGGGGTGTAAAAGTTCCGTTGCCAAATTCTCCAAACTGCTACTAACAGGCAGAGAAGCTCAGCAGACTTCTTTTCTTAAAAGTTAAATAGACTTATTTAACATGACAATTTCCCCTAAAAACCCAAAATTCTTGTTAAGATTATCAACAATGTTCATCAACTTTTGAAATTCTCTTAAATTATACATACATTAAACAAGGATCAAATCACACTATAAACAAGGTATCACCCACTAAATTGCAGGTGTACCTAGAAAGTACGCTTTCAACTTAAAAACATACCAACCTAATGCACAAGGCTAGAAATCGGGCACACTTATGGGCTATACTTCGTCCTGCCTCAAAGAAGCAAACACGTACGATGTCTGACAGACATTTTCGTGTTTTTGAAAGTAGGCTCTCATTTCCTTCCTTTGAGCTGCAAAACAACAGCAGACATTTAGACTCATCCTGAACTTGCAATCATAACATCTAAATGGCAATCAACAGTGGTAAGCAAAATTTTAATTATTAACCTTCCAGGTCCATTTGAATGAACTCCAGCTAACCAACAGAGAGTATCCAACACAAGGCTCTGGGCATGTTCTGTGATCTGGCCATCATCTGTTTTTCTGCAAAGAGTATTAAGAAGCTTCTCATGAAATTCTGAAAACTGTAACATGGCACATCGTTGCACTCTACAAAAAAAGAAAATATAAACACATTACCAACCAAAACAGAACAACTAAAGCTATCACAACCTGGCTGGTAATGCAATATTTCATTTTAAATCATGAACATCTCAAGTACATTTTAAAACAATCAATAGCTATATGTCAAGTATTTCGTTTGTAGAAATTTTTTTTTAAAATTACATTTACAATAATGTGTTGTAATGTAACATGGAATGTGTATAATTTCTTTTTGTTTTGTTTTTTTTCTCCAGAGATTTGGTGTCCCTCTGTTGTCCAGGCTGGACTCAAACTCCTGGGTTCAAGTGATCATCCTACCCCGACGTCTTGAGTAGCTGGGACTATAGATACACGCTCCCTTGCCTGACGAGTACGTGTCAAATTAATAACTATCATCCATTCCTGTTATACAACAAGCACTGTGCACACAATAGAGATAAACCAATGAAGTATAAAAACAACTCATACTCTCATCAAGATTATAATTATTTAAGAAAAACGGACAAAAAAAAATTTTCAGGTAAAAGATTTTTATATTTGTGTATGTGTGTGTTGGTATGTTTTGCACTTTCATTACTGTAAGAATAGCAAGATAATGCAATGAAATTACCTTTCCTTAGAAATTGAAGTTTTCTTAAATCTTCGAATGGTGACTGAGACCTCTTGAAGTAAATCACAGCCCCGGAGGTTTTCAGATTTACGGGTGCCACTTGTATTTTCATTCTTAACATTAGACGATTTTTCCTAAACATTACAAATAATAATGAATTTTAAAAAATAAACTAAACTAAAAATCATTTACTATTAAAGTTATAAAATAAAGGAAGATAACTGAATTGTGGCCATCAAAACATCAATCTCAAATTAAAATGATAGCTTGTACCATCATATTCAGTAAATGACTAATTTTCTCCAGAATTATAATAGGGGAAAAAAAGAAAGACACAGCCACTACTTTAAAGGCAATAACCCAATGATTACAGATGATAAAACCAAAGTCCTGAGTCCAATTCCCGCTGGGTGCGGTGGCTCAGGCCTGTAATCCCAGAGCTTTGGGAGGCCGAGGCAGACAGATCACTTGAACTCAGGAGTTCGAGAACAGCCTGATCAACACAGTGAAACCCCATCTCTACCAAAAAATACAAAAGTTAGCCAAGCATGGTGGCAAGTGCCTTTAATCCCGCTACTTGGGAGGCTAAGTCAAGAGATTCACTTGAACTCAGGGGGTGGAGGCTGCAGTGAGCTGAGATCACATCACTGCACTCCAGCCTGGGCAACACAGCAAGACTCTGTCTCAAAAATAATAATAATAATAATAATAATAATAAATAAATAAATACAATAAAATAAAATAACTACGTGAGATATGTCAGGCTCCCCAATCGCTAAGGTTCACTTTCAATATTTAAAAAAGGGAGGTAACAGAACCTGCTATGCCTACTTCAGAGTTATAACAAAGATTACATCAGATAAAGTACACAGACATCCTTGAAAAACTGGAAGACCTATATATATGTAAGATGACTGGTATTACTGATCAGTATCAGTATGATTCCTTATAAATAATGATGATAAACAAAACCTCCTTCCTGAGTTCCAGGAAATCCAAGATAAGTCAATTGTAAACAGCTGCACGGTTCACAGCTACTTTCAGAAAATCAACCATGAGGATTAGAACCTGTCTTAAAATTATTCCCCAACTTCTCTTTCTGTATACTCCCAAACAGTCACCAAAAACAAGATTGCGAGTTGCCAATAGAGGGCATACAAAGAATACCAAACAAAATAAATATTATGGTCTAAAATAATTATAAAGGGAAATATCTGCTAACAATTACTCCCTATTCAGTATACATTATAAAAGCTAGGTAATTTGCCTAAAGTTAATTCAGGCTGGGTGCGGTGGCTCATGCCTGTAAGCCCAGCACTTTGAGAGGCCAAGGTGGGCAGATCACCTGAGGTTAGGAGTTGAGACCAGCCTGGTCAGTATGGTGAAACCCCGTCGCTACTACAAAGACAAAAATTAGCTGGGCGTGGTGGCACACGCCTGTGATCCCAGCTACTAGGGAAGTTGAGGTGGGAGGATGGCTTGAATCTGGGAGGCAGAGGTTGCAGTGAGCCGAGTTTGCGCCACTGCATTCCAGCCTAGGGGAAAGAGTGAGACCCCGTCTCAAAACTCTAAAATAAATAAAATGAAATAATAAAGTTAACTCAAAACATTCTTCTTCCCAAATATATTTAAGTCACTCCAAAGAAAAAATACAAACAAAACAAGTGTATAGTAAAACATCACTGAAGGGTCACACTACTTCTAATAGTGTGTTAAATCTGATCCACAATGTTTAAAACTGTATTGTTATTATTCAAAATGACAGTTTCATACCTTGCCTGCTGCAACTTTAGCCAAAAGTGAAGCAAGTGAATAACCCTTGTTACTGTGGTGTTTTAGGGATGGAAGCCTTACTACAGGACGCATACCACCATTACAAATCTCTTCTGTTCCTCTTTCATTCACTGCCTTGACATGGATTAAAAATGAACGATATTTTCCTCCTGCCATACCTAGAGAAGTGGAGTAGAATGGGGAAAATAACTGAATCACCAATAAATTCCACTGTTTTTCATCTTCATAGAACAAGATCAACAACTAACTCCACAAAAAGTAAAGTAGGCCAGAACTTTCAAATTATACTGTTTGAGCAGAAGAAAGTTGAACCACCTTCACATGCTGTCAGCAAAAAACAACGAACAAAGGAATGATATGAATAGTATAAAACCATTATCTTTGACTAACTGAGATAAACATTTGGCATGTTTTTTCCCCAATATTATTCATTTTAATGGTAAAAATGTTGTAAACTACACACACACACACACACACAACTGTCATTAAGCTATCATCCAGATAATTACAGAACGTATATCCATCCAGTCTTCTTATGCATACATGTACACACATCCATATATATGTGCACATATACACATAGCATTATAGTGATGACAGTTAAAAATGTGCATGCAGGCTTTGGTGTCACTATCTGGGTTTGAATAATGGCTCTGCCATTTATTAGGCACATGACAAATTATCCTCTCTGTGGCTCAGTTTCTTCTAATGTAAAATAAGACTAATAGTTCCTACCTCAGAGTTAACTAAACCACTGTTAACTGTGCTTGACACAAAGAAAGCACTCAAATAGGCCGGGCCTGGTGGCTCACGCCTGTAATCCCAGCACTTTGGGAGGGTGAGGCAGGCAGATCACAAGGTCAGGAGATCGAGACCATCCTGGCTAACACAGTGAAACCCCGTCTCTACTAAAAATACAAAAAAAATTAGTGGGGCGTGGTGGCAGGCGCCTGTAGTCCCAGCTACTCAGGAGGCTGAGGCAGGAGAATGGCGTGAACCCAGGAGGCGGAGCTTGCCGTGAGCCAAGATGGCGCCATTGCACTCCAGCCGGGGCGACAAGCAAGACTCCGTCTCAAAAAGAAAAAAAAAAACAACACTCAAATAACTATTATCACTAGTATGTGATATTAACTAAACTGGGATCATACTACACAATCTATATATAAAATACATTTCTTAATTATCATCAAATTACTACGTCTGCCAGCAAACTATCAGTCTATTGTTGCATTACCAGGTATTAAATCTTTCATGATTATAAATGCTATCACTCTACTTAGCTACCTGCCTGCTGTGCTAGCACTACACTGTTACATTTTTCTTAACACTACTGTACTATTCTCTATGTTGTGGTATCTGACATTCTGTTTCAAAATTTCTTTGGCCAACGTTACCCCTTTACTCGTCCAAAAAAACTTAGCACTTATCTTGTTCAGTTTCAAAGATGTTGGGGAGAATTTTAT
Source organism: Pongo pygmaeus (assembly GCF_028885625.2). Lineage (NCBI taxonomy): Eukaryota > Metazoa > Chordata > Mammalia > Primates > Hominidae > Pongo > Pongo pygmaeus. The sequence goes on from NC_072385.2 coordinate 101,471,522, forward strand.
GGAAAAAAATATCTTAGTATATTCTAAGAAAATTAATACTTTCCAAACACATGCCATGTAATTCTACACTCCATTTTGTCAAAATCAGTATTTTTGACCAGACGTGGTGGCTCACACCTGTAATCCTAACACTCTGGGAGGCCAAGGTAGGGGGATCCCTTGAGCCCAGGAGTTGGAGACCAGCCTGGGCAACACAGGGAGACTGTGTCTCTAAAAATAAAAAATTTTTAAAAACACCAATATTCCTATTTCCACATAAAAATTTAAGATTCACACTCTCATTGAACAAAACTTATAATCTAAACAATTTGAGATGAGTTTTTGTTCACTACTATATCCCAGCATGAAACCTAACACATAACATCTCGAAAACCTAATAAGAAAGCACAAAACTTGCATATATACAGGCTGAGTATCCCTAATCTGAAAATCCAAAATGCTCCAAAATGCAAAACTCTTTGAGAGCTGATATGATGCTAAAAGGAAATGCTCATTGGAACATTTCATATTTTGGATTTTTGGATTAGGAATACCGAACTAGTTAAGTATAACACAAATATTCCAAAACCAGAAAAAAAATCTGAAATCTGAAACACTTCTGGTCCCAAGCATTTCAGATAAGGGATACTTGACCTGTACTATGTCTGCAATTAAATGGTTATGTGTGAATGTGGACAAACATTAGGAAGCAAATGTACACAAATGTAAATAGTTGATATATAGTTGGTCAGCTATTTTCTTGGGTTGGAGAAGGATCTCTACATCCCACCCCACCCCAAATTTCTTTAACAATTGGACTAGTCATTTTGTGTTGGCTTTTTTAAATTCACGCCCAGAATACAAAAGCTGAAAACGTCCTACTACTGATTTTTCTAAATTATCAACATGATAGCCTATTATCTTAAAACATTCATTATAATCTGCATTTGTTTATGACACTCAAATCATTTTATATGATACTGTCGAAGCTCTTCTAATAAAAATCCTCTTTTGGCCTGGAGTGGTGGCTCACGTCTGCAATCCTAACACTTTGGGTGACCGAGGCAGGCAGATTGGCTGGGCTCAAGAGTTCGAGACCACCCTGGGCAACATGATGAAACCCCGCCTCCATTAACACAACAAAAAATTAGCCAGGCGTTGTGGCACATGCCTGTAGTCCCAGCTACTCAGAAGGCTGAGGCACGAGAACTGCTTGAGCCTGGGAGGTGGGTGTTGCAGCAAGCTGAGATCATAGCACTGCACTCCAACCTGGGTGACAGAGCAAGACTCTGTCTCCAAAAAAAAAACAAAAACCTCTCTTGGCCAGGTGCGGTGGCTGACGCCTGTAATCCCAACACTTTGGGAGGCCAAGGTGGGCCGATGATTTGAGGTCAGGAGTTCCAGACCAGCTTGGCCAACATGGTGAAACCCCATCTCTACTAAAACTACAAAAATTAGCTGGGCGTAATCCCTGCTACTTGGAAAGCTGAAGCAAGAGAATCACTTGAACCTGGGAGGTGGAGGTTGCAGTGAGCAAAGATCGCGCCACTACACTCCAGCCTGGGTGACAGAATGAGACTGTCTCAAAAAAACAAAAACAAACAAAAAACCTCTTTTAAGGGAAGATACTGTAATAATATATAATAAAACTCTGAAGAGACGGGACTCTGATGTGATGGGAAGGGTAAAAATGGCAGAACATAATGTCTGCTTACTCAAAAGAGCTCTGTTATGTCACACTAAGTCATCCTGTAGTCATTTCTTCAACGTTTTTTCAAAAAGCACTGAGACCTCTAAAACACAAAAAGTAGGATCAGATAACCATAGTTACTTTACGACAGGAAATGACCTCAGCTACCAGAAAACTGATGAGATTTCGAACGAAAGTCCCAAAGACAACAATCTTATTTTTTTTGAGATCAGTTTTTTTTTTCATCTTTTTTACAACTGTGGTATTATTAATTCTGCTTTTGTAAAATATATTACTTCACCTTTAACAAGTTTGGGGCTTGTTAACGTCAACATTCCAGCATGCCCTGATAGATCAAGGCCACTAGCAAGCCATACTGGCCCACACAGAATGTCTTCTTTATGATCCTCCAAAAATGGACATAATCTAAGACCTAAAAAGAAAAATACATATTTTTCTTTTAGATTCATTCATTTAAAATGTAATATTTAATAAGCAAATATCCCATTTACATATAATACCACCACACAAAATATCATACTTAGAATGTGTTAAAATAAGAATTAATTGTCATGCTAAGGAACTATAATCAATTATTTGTTATGTTGCTTTCCATTCCCATATTATTTTACAGTTCACCTTTATTTTCAAAAAAATTATAAACCACGACTTGATTTCAAATCCCAAGATATTAAAAACCAAGAATGCATTAGCGCAGCTGTGGTCACAAAAGATGAGCTGAAAGTTAAAGCATATTGCCAAAGCAGAATTATAGGTTATTTTTTAATTGTGTTCTTGAAACCAAGTTTTTGCAAGCCATAAGGAAATCTTGCCCAACATGTTGCATTCAGATCACTACTCCTTTTACTGTCATGGACAACAGCTCTATAATTTAACTCACACTGTGATTCCTCTACATCCATGTGCTGCATTTCTTCATTCAAATCAACCAGGGACGGTTTCCCATTTTGTTCCACTTCAATGTTAAGAGCTGGAGACAAAGGAAAGGTGATCTGCCTATCTACTGCTGTTTCTAGAGGATAAAAATATTAGTAAGCTTAATTTTCTTTAATATCAATGATTTATGTGCCTGAAAAATCTAAAATTTCCTGTTAACTTGGGAACTTGTGTGATTTTCATCACAGATGCTATAAAATGGTTGGAGGAAAATTTTGATTCAATTGTTTTATACATTCTTCTCTCTTTTAATGGTAATAAAATATTTGCCTAAAGAAACAATCTGCTGGCAACTAAACTAAAAGTTCTTACCCTAGGCTGCATGGTACAAGCACTTGCAGAGCTTTGACACTAACAAATCCTGAGTCCTCCACCCAATTAATTCAAAATCTGTCAAAAGGCTGAACACATATGAACATATCCATATACACACAGACTCACATAAATACACAGACACACATATAATCATCCATCCCTCAGTATCTGTGGGGGATTAGTTCCAGGACCCCCACAGATGTCAAAATCCACAGATGTTCCAGTCTCTTATATAAAATGGCATAATATTTGTATATAACCTTATTCATATCCTCCCGTATACTTTTAATCATCTTTAGTTTACTAATAAAACCTAATACAATGTGAATGCCATGCAAATACTATTTATTTATGAGTCTCACTCTGTCACCTAGGCTGGAGTGCAGTGGTGCAGTCATAGCTCACTGTAACCTCCAAATCCTGGGCTCAAGTGATCCTCCTGCCTCAGCCTCATGAGTACTGCCACCTGAGTAGCATCACAGGTGTGCACCACCACACCCAACTAATTTTTTAAAAAAATTTTTGTAGACATGTGCTTGCTATACTTCCCAGGCTGGTCTCAAATTCCTGAGCTAAAGTGATCCTCCTGCCTTGGCCTCTCAAAATGCTGGGATTATAGGCATGAGCCACCACATGTGGTCTAATACTACTTTTTATTTGTATATTTTCTTATTGTTGTAATTTTTTTTATTTTTTCCCCCCATAGTATTTTCAATCCATGATTGGTTGTTTCTGAGGTTGGTTGACTCCTGGGATGTGAAACCCACAGACAGAGAGTGCCAGACGTATATGTAATTTTTCAAAAAGGAAAATTTTCAAGTTTTAATGTTTGAAACTGGAGTTAAGTTGCCATTTTGCCGTGAAATTATCCCCAGCCTCTTTAACTTATTAAAGAGAAAACACTGAGTAGTAACACCTAGTTTCTAACCATGCTAAATGTGTATAATCTACCTTAATAACTCAGTGCAACAAATTCTGAACTTGTAAGAAAGATAAAAATGAGTGTATTTTTTAGCATTACGTGAAAGGCTGGCTTCACTAATAACCTTAAAAGTAACTTCCATAACAGTTCTATTCACAATTAAGTTTTCTCCTAGGAAAAGAAATACATAAAGCTAGTAATGCTAAAAGTCAAACTAATTTACAAGAGAACTAATCTCACTTCCAAAAAAGCATAATTATATGATTCAAGTTTATGCAATTCTGAACATTACTGGGTCACTGAAAAGTTTTGAAATGTTCTCTGAATTACTTTTCTAAATAAAATCACAAAAAGTAGAGCAGGCAAATGGCAATGAGGGGCAGAAAGGGACACAAAACTTAGCCAAGTTGAAAATTAGTTTTCAGAAATCAACCACAAAATAAAATCTTCAACGATAAATTTTGATACATTCTTACCATTGACTTTCCCTAATCCTGGAGCTTTATTTTTCAGCAGTGTCACTTGTATCTGTGGAATATTGGTGATGTTTGAGTTCAAAACGAATTTGAAGTCCACATGTCCAACCATACAAGCTTTAGGTAGTACTAATTCAAATACATGTTCATCCCAGCTGTTGCTGTCAAATAAGGGGAAAAATGCTAAATAAAGCAAAAATCTTTCTTCAGCCACAACCATATTATCATTAAGGTCACCTTTCCTACTTTTTGCTTTGCAGCTTCCAACAAAATCTGGTGTTTCTCAATTGGATCAAGAGATAAAATAGCTCCAATGGAGAAGGTTAAACAAAGGGCAATGAATGATCTTACTTTAGAAATCTACACCTGCCTTGAGACTTGCACATACCAATAAATTCTTATTCCTCAAAGTGTGAACGATTTAATGTGAATTACCTGCAAATTCCTGGTACCCACCCTAGATCTATGAGTAGGGTCCCAGAATCTTCATTTCAAAATAACAATTTATTGCATTTCTTATATATACTCATTCTTGGGTTTTAAATGCTATATATATGCTGGAAAATGAAAATCTCAAAACTCCTCCACTAAATTTAAGGCTCATATCCAAATGTCTACTAGACATCTCAAACTCATTATGAAAAAACCCACTTCCAAATCTCAGTAAACAGAAACTTCATTTTTCAGTGAACTCAGGCCAAAACCTGAAAGCTATCCTTTATTCTCCCCTCTCACACAGTATGTTCAATACATCAGCAAATTCTATTCCTTGTACCTCCAAATTATATCCAGAATCTAACCACTCTTTTCACTACCTCCATCACTATCACAATGGTCCAAGCTGCCATCAGCATTCCTGAATTAGCACAACAGCAACCAAACTAGAACCATTCTATCACTGCCCTCCCCACCACAACCATCATTCTAAATACAAAGTCAAAGTAATCTTTGTAAAATATAAATTATACCACATCACTCCTGTATTCAAACCTGCTAACACTTTCCCATCTCATGTAGCATGAAAGTCTTTTTTTCTTCCCCCCCCGAAATGGGGTCTCACTCTGCCACCCAGGCCAGAGTGCAGTGGCACAATCACAGCTCACTACAGCCTCGACTCCCTGGGCTCAAGTGATTCTCCCACCTCAGTTTCCCAAGTATCTGGGACCACAGGCACATACCACCATGTCAAGCTAATTTTTTTATTATTATTTATAGAGACGAGGTCTCCCTATATTGGCCAGGTGGGTCTTGAACACCTGGGCTCAAGTGATCCTCCTGCGTCAGTCTCCCAAAATGCTAGGATTGCAGATGTCAGCCACCGTGCCTGACCTTTTATAAAGGCATTCATGATCCAGCTCCCAGGTACCTCTACCTCTTTTTTTCTTTTTGAGATGGAGTCTTGCTCTATAGCCCAGGCTGGAGTGCAGTGGAGCGTAATCTTGGCTTACTGCAGCCTCTGCCTCTCAGGATCAAGCAATTCTCTGCCTCAGCCTCCTGAGTAGCTGGGATTACAGGTGCGCACCACCACACCAGCTACTTTTTGTATTTTTAGTAGAGACGGCGTTTCACCATGTTGGCCAGGCTGGTCTTAAACTCCTGGCCTCAACTGATTTACCCGCCTTGGCTTCCCAAAGTGCTAGGATTACAGGTTTGAGCGACCATGACTGGCACCCAGCTACCTCTTTGGATCTCCCTCCCTACCACTCTCCCTTATATTCACAGCACTCCAACAACAATGGTCATATTTCTCTTCCTAGAACTCACAAAATATACTCCTCAGGGTTCTGTATTTCTATTGTCATGGAAGCCTTTCTTAGGCCCCTTATATTGAAAATACCATACACATTGTCTCTCTTTTTCTCTCACTCTCTCACACTTACATGCAATTACCTATCCAACAACTAATATTGCCATACTCTGTTTTAACATTCTTCATAGCTTTTATGCCCATATGGCATGGTATATGTATCTGTTTACTTTCTATTGCCATTAGGAGGTAAATTCCATGAGACCCATATTACTAGTGACTATAAGAGTGCCTGCTTTTATTAAATACAAAACAAGCATTTGAGTATTTGTTAAATAAATCTGTGGACTAAGTGACCAAACTAATTACAGTAGTAAATTACTCTCATTATTTTATCCTAAAATTAAGAATAAGAATATAACAATTTCCAAAAGCAATATGACAAACAGAAGGAACAAAGTCATCAACGTGTAAAAATTAGCTTAAATATTTATTAGAGACAACACAGAATTCCTAGGTATATTACTGTTTATCTTTTAGACAGTTTAAAAGACAAATAGGCTAGGCATGGTGGCTCATGCCCATAATCCCAGCACTTTGGGAGGCCGAGGTGGGTGGATCACCTGAGATCAGGAGTTCAAGACCAGCCTGACCAACATAGTGAAACCCATCTCTACCTAAAATACAAAAATTAGCCGGACGTGGTGACGCGCGCCTGTAGTCCCAGCTACTTGAGAGGCTGAGGCAGGAGAATCACTTGAACCCAGGAGGCAGTGATTGCAGTGAGCCGAGATTGTGCCACTGCACTCCAGCCTGGGTGACAGAGTGAGACTCTGTCTCAAAAAAAAAAAAAAAAAAGATAAACAGTAATATACCTAGGAATTCTAAGTTGTCTCTAACAAATATACAAGATGAACTTAAAACTAAATATCTTGGGAAAATCTTTAACCTGTCGGTCTGTAGTTTCCAAGTTCGAGTATGCTGAGCAGCATCACCATGGTGTTGCTGATGCAAATGCTGAGGATGCCTCCTTTGCTGCTGTTCTTGTTGAACTTCTACCCAGCATGGAGGAACAGTCGCTGAAAACCTTGGAGTCAAAGTCTCAAAGCGGGTTAGCTCCACTAGAGATGTCAAGATTTCAAGGGTGAATGGCTGGTCCACCAATAAATCAACTCCTTAACATTAGTGAGAGTAGTATTTGAAATAGGTGTAAAAGAAAAAAAAAAGAAGACAATGAAGTTTTAATTCATGGTTATGTTTTCTATTGCAACACTTGCCAAATATTCTGAAAGTTAATGAAGTGGGCTCAGGTATCTATATATAACTAAGATAACTAACTCTGGCTAAATAATAGCAAAGAAGAAAATTCTAACTTAAATATTTAAAATTAGAGACAATACTCGCTATTGAAGAAACCCAAACCCAACCTGTTAGAAAAGGGCTTACTGAACTTTAGCCCTAATAAGGACGGCAAGAAAAGCAGTGCTACTAAAGTGCAAGCCAATGTACATCAGACCAATAATTAACTTTTAGACCCTGTTTTTTACAAAATAAAATGCTAGATATCAGCAAGTACATAACATATGAATAAAAAACTAAAACAGTCAAAAGCTATATGGTAAAGAAATACTTACAAACTGAAAAATTAAATTGTTTTTTCTATTTCTGTGGCAGTTAAGAAAATCTTGCATACATGCTAGTATTATAAGAGTAATAACGTGCTTCATACTAATTAGGTTTCTTTACAAATGCTATACATACACTCACATCAGTGAAATGTATAACATTAAAAAACGCTGAGAAGCCGTTGTTCTCATTTTAAAAAATTAATGAAATACTAAAATATAAAATCTGGTAGGTTTAGAGTATTTTCACAATGAAAAAAATGACAGTTCTATAAAATTATTACAAGTTTAATTCAAATCACATCTTTTTCTCAAAGTCTACACCCTTTTAAATCTGATTAGTTTGTAAATATTAACAGCATGTCAATCTCCTTTCTTTACATTATTTATTTCTTCATTACAAAATTCATCCTTCCTCTACTAAAAAGTATTTTTCTGTACTTTATATAAAAAATCTTCTCCATTCAACCAATAACCTATAAAATATGAGAATATTCAGTATTTTAGCTTTTTATACCAAGTTGTATACTTAACCAAGACATCTTGGTTAACTCAAGTAACTGGAGATTGAGAAGCAGACTACAATGATTTCATAAAAGTCTACAAGGCAAATAATGATTTTTCGGCAGGGAGTAGCATGCTAGCAAAACTTCTTTTGAAAAATTAGCTCTGGAGGGCAATGTGGGTCAAGGATGGGGAAAAAAAGGCAAAAACAACAAACAAATATAAACAAACCTATCAAGAGATTCAGGATGGGGCAACGTATGTGTGAATATACCACCTAAATATATACTCAGTGACAGTATCTTTTTTCAGCTTTTCAATTCCAGTAGTAATATTAATAATATGAGCCAGTCTACTAATTTTATTCTTACTTAATGAATTCTCTTTTATATGATTTTTCCCTCCTCTAATTAGACTAAAAGCTCATTAATGGTTGAAATGTTTGTTTTAACCTCTTAGATAACCTCACAAATATTGAGTAACATACCACACAGGTTGAGAATCACTTCTTACTTTAATGTTTACATCTTCCAACAACTAGAAAAATGATAAATAATACCTAATCATTTTTTAAAAATCATTAAAAAATTTAATATCATACCTGAAATGCCGGGACTTGAAGGATTTGATAAAGGCTTGGAACCTTCTGAAGATGGTTCTATTCCTTTAGAAAGAGATCCATCCACTAGTATATCAGCTTCATCAATATCATCACAGGTTCCTCCAATTTGGAGAAAATGAAGCTCACCACCTACAGTGTAGTAAATTTCATAGATACATAAAAAATGGATAAACATTCAAATATTCAAATGTAATACTACTTAGGAAACAATTGAATGTCACTTCATAGGCAGATAAGGAAAGCTACCAATGTGATTTCCAAGAGTTTAGAAATTTAATTGCCAAGGAATTACAAATTGAAACCAAATTTTTATGAAGAAAATGATAAATACATAAACATACATGAAAACAGGTATTTATCTAGTACTTACTTTTATGAGACAGTATTTTAAGTGCTTTAATTAATTCATTTACTCTTTACCAAAAACCCTTGTGGTAGAACTACTACTGTGGCCATTTTACAGATGAGGCACTAGCTATACTGGAATCCACAGCCAGATCTCTTAATCTCAACAGTAACAAAACTTAACAAATACTCTTATTTTTTAAAGCATTCACAATGAAATGAAGGCAACTCAAATTTCTAGTTTAAAATCTCTGTCACAGGAAAAAAACTGACAGCAAATTTAGCTTTAATTAAGACAAAAAAATTAATGGGTAATAGTATATTCTAACATTCTAATTTGGAGATTCACTTCCAGCATGGCAGAAGAAGGAAGATGATAAATCCCCTTCCTGAAAGGCAACTATAAAGCTAGATAAAACTGTAATTTAACGAGGGTGAGGTAAGCAGTGAAAACCAGCACATTCACTGCTATCTCCAGATGGGACTCAATTGATGGAGAGCTTCCAGTTTAAAGAGGTGATTTCAGTGGGAAACAAACAAGGAGGTCTGCTACTTGAGGTCACAATTCTGTCTGGGGCAAGCAAAGCACTAGAAACACCAGGGGTTTAACACAGAATTACACGTAGTGAGAGAAGCACAGGGTGCCTGGTAAACTCTCCACAAATCCCACCTTGATCAGAGGCTGTGCACATGTCCAGCAAAGACCAGAGGGAGCCGAAGCCATTATTACATCCTCAGTCAACTAAGCCTCTATGCCTATGCAAAAGAGACCTGAGAAAGCACAACAGAAAATAAAGGCCAGGGCACACTTGAGCACAGCCTTACTGGCTAAAGGTATTTGGACACTGCACTTATCAATCTTTGGCTGAATACTAAGCTCTGCTGCCACAGAAGAAACAAAATAAGAAACAAGTCTTAAAAACTAAAACTAGGCAGAATAAATGACAGAAATCAGCAGCTGCACAATACAAAAGAGATTTCACAGATTCAGATTTCACAGATTCAACAAACAAAGCAACAACCACCTGGCAAAAGATAGGGAGATCTGAATCCAGATTGCTATAGTGTTGTTTTAAATGTCCAGTAAATAAATAAAACATTACAAGACATGCAAAGAGAGAGAGACCCACATTCAAGATGTAAAACACACACACACACACACACACACCTGAAAATGTCTTCTCAGACTTCAGATTTAGCAAAGACTTCAAGGATCTATTGTAAATATTTTTATAGAATAAGAGGAAACCAGGGGTATAGAGATTAGAGGAAATAATGGTATAAACGACTCAACAAATAAAAATATTTTTTAAAAAATTAAAGGCCGGGAGCAGTGGCTCACGCCCGTAATCCCAGCACTTTGGGAGACAGAGGCGGGCAGATCACCTGAGATCAGGAGTTCGATACCAGCCTGGCCAACATGGTGAAACCCCATCTCTACTAAAAATACAAAAATTAGCCGGGTGTGGTGGCAGGCGCCTATAATCCCCTGAGCTACTCAGGAGGCTGAGGCAGGAGAATCGCTTGAACCTGGGAGGCGGAGGTTGCAGTGAGCTGAGATCGTGCCACTGCACTCCAGCCTGGGCTACAAGAGCAAGACTTTGTCTCAAAAAAAATAAAATAAAAATTAAAAGAAGCTTGGAGACCTATGGGACAGATAAAATATTAAGAACATACATGTAATGGGAATTCCATGAAGAAGAGAATTCCACCTGAAAAAATAATGGGCAAAAACTTACCAAATCCGATAGAAAACCACAAATTCACTCAAGTTCAATGACCCTGAAATAGGATAAACATAAAGAAATAGCACACATATATATAAGCTCTTGAGAGTCAAAGGCAAAGGGAACATCATGAAGACAGCGAGATAAAAATTACTCATCAGACATGAAAACAACAGCACAAATTAACAGATCACTATGAGAAACAGTGGAGACCAGAGGCAATGGAATGACATTTAAAGTACAGAAAGAAAAGAAACTGTCAACAGATTCTCTACGTAGCGTTAATCCTCAAAAATGAATGTGAAATGAAGACATTTCCAGAAAAACAAAGACTGAGAGAACTTTATGCTAGCAACCTGCCTTATGATATGTAACAAAGAAAGCCCCAAAGAAAGCTCCTTTAAGAGGAAGGAAAGCAACTTCAAGTTCACTGAAAAAATAAAGAACAGAAATGGTAAGTAGGTGAATATAATAAATAAATGTTTTTCTCATTTCTTTGCCAACTTTTAAAAAAGATAATGGTTGTATAAAATAATTGTAACATGTTTTGTTGGGTTTTGTTTGTTTTTTGTTTTAAGACGGAGTCTCGCTCTGTTGCCCAGGCTGGAGTACAATGGCGTGATCTCAGCTCACTGCAACCTCTGCCTCCCTGGTTCAAGTGATTCTCCCTGCCTCAGCCTCCTGAGTAGTTGCGATTACAGGTGCCCACCACCACACCCGGCTAATTTTTGTATTTTTAGTAGAGACAGGGTTTTGCCATGTTGGCCAGGCTGGTCTTGAACTCCTGACCTTAGGTGATCTGCCTGCCTTGGCCTCCCAAAGTGCTGGGATTACAGGCGTGAGCCACCACACCCGGCCATTCTGTTGGGTTTATAACATACTTAAATGTAATGTACGGGGTAGGGAGAGATAAGAGCAAAGTTCCTACATATTTTACTAGAATAAAGTATTATTCTGAAGTAGATTGTATTATTAATTAAACCACCAAAATATAACTCAACAAAAAGTAGTATCAGAAAAAGAAACCAGAATCAACACGGGGACCAGTGATTTCATGCCAAATGGCAGAGTAGGAAGCTCTAGGGATCAGTCCCTCCACCAAAGCAACCACTGAACTAGAAAGTGTGATTGGAATCAACTATTTCAGAACTATGGGACCTAACAGGATATCTACAACAAACAGAGGAGACTGATCCCTGGTAAGAGGGTGGCCTACCAGCTACCATCCCCTCCATCCTCAGCCCTGACACAGCTGTGGGGGAAAGTGGCACATGTGCTGGAAGCAGCTGGCTAGTGCCAGGGCGGACAGGAAGGACCTTCTCTTCCCAAAATATAGGGTTGGGCATTTTGGTTGGTCTAGCAGTTCCCTAAGGGACCAGAATAGACTCTTGCCTGGGTTTCACCCTTCTGAGACTGCAGCTGCTTCTCCAAGCAGCAGCCACCAGAAGATTTAAGGGGACAAAGCCGAAACAGGATCTACAGGAAGATTTAAAGAGATAGAACTCTTTTTTGGAAGGATAAGAGTGGGGAGAGGGTTCTATAGCCTTTGTACAAATAGTTTGAAAATGTCACAAATGGATGGCTGCAGCTGGAAACAAGCAAAATCTCCCCGAGTGAGAGAATAAGATTTCTAGAGGTACCACATTACAATACTCAGAAAGTTCTGACTACAACAAAAAATTACAAAGCACTCAAAGAAATAGCAAAGTATGGCCCATTTACAGGAGGAAAAAGAAGAATTATCAGAAAGCATACCTGAGAAAGCCCAGATATTGGAATTATTAGTCAAAAACGTTAAATGAATTCTCTTTATACAGCCAATTAGCTAAAGGGAACAATGGACAAAAACTAAAGAAAAACAGGAAAATGATGTCTGAACGTAAGATTATCAACAAAAAGATAAACTGGACTTTTTCAAAATGCCAATGTTTTGTGCATCAAAGGACACTATCAAGAAAGTAAAAAGAAAACACACAGAATGTGACAAAGTAAGTATTTGCAAATCATATCTATTAGGATATGAATCCTGAATTTCTAAAAACGTTCCTACAACTCAACCAAAAAAAAAAAAAATTCAAAAGTGGACAAGGACATGAATAGACATTTCTACGTCTATTATAGAAATACAAATCACCAATAAACACATGAAGAAATGCTCAACATCACTAATCATTAGGAAAGTGCAAACCGAAACCACAACAGATACCACTTCACAACCACTAGGTTGACTATTATCAAAAAGACCAAAAATAACAAATGTTGGCCAGGATGTAGAAAAATTGGGACCCTTCCAAACTGCTTGTGGAAATGTAAAATGGTGCAGACTCTGTGGAAAATAACTTGGTGATTCTCAAAAGGTTAAACATAGGCCAGACGTGGTGACTCACACCTGTAATCCCAGCACTTTGGGAGGGCGAGGTGGGAGGATCACCTGAGGTCAGGAGTTGGAGACCAGCATGGTCAACATGGCAAAATAGTGTCTCTACTAAAAATACAAAAAATAGCCGGGCGTGGTGGTGCGTGCCTAATCCCAGCTACTTGGGAGGCTGAGGCAGGAGACTCACTTGAGCTGGGGAGGCAAAGGTTGCAGTGAGCCGAGGTCGCGTCACTGCACTCCAGCCTGGGCAACAAGCGTGAAACTCCATCTCAAAAAAAAAAAAAAAAAAAAGTTGAACACAGAATTACCATGTGACCCAACAATTCCACTCCTAGGTATATACCCAAAACAACTGAAAACGGGGACTCAAATATTTGTACACCAATGTTTATAGGGGCATTATTCACAATAGCCAAAATGTGGAAACAACCCAAATGCTGAGTTACAATAGTCACCCCTTACAGTAGTCACAGTTCCAAGACCTCGCAGTGATGACTGAAACTGTGGATAGTATCAAACCCAATATGTATATATATTGTTTTTTCATATATATATATATATTCATATATACACACACACATATGATTAATTTATAAATTAGGCACAGGAAGAGATGAACAATAACTAACAAAATAGAACAATGATAGCAATATACTGTTCACAATTTCACAAATAGAAGATTTGTTCTTACCATAAATCTTAGAAACCTGCACATAAAATTGTTTTCTTTCCAAGTCAAAAATTTTCACCTTTTCAACATAAAGAAAAAACTTCAAAACAGCTTCACTTTGGCATATCCGATAGCTAGCATCACTATTCTTGAACTTTAGGGCCATTATTAAGTAAAATGGTTACTTGAACACAAGCACTGCGATACCAGTGACAGACAATCTGATAACCAAGACAGCTACTAAGTGACTAACAGACAGGTAGTGTATACAGCATGGAGATGCTGGACAAAATGATGATTTGTGTCCTGGGTGGGACAAGAAGAGATTTTTATTACACTACTCAGAATGGTGAGTAATTTAATAATTATCAGTTGTTGGTTTCTGAAATTTTCCATTTAATATTTCCAGACCAAAGCTGACCACAGATAACGGGCAGGGGCTGGGGGGGGTGGAGGGGCCCTACTGTAATGGAATATTATTTGGCATAAAAAGGAACAAAGATGTGATACATGGGTGAACATTAAAAACATTAAAAATATGCTGAGTGAAAGAAACTAGACACAAAAGGACAAATATATGATTCCAATTATATGAGGTATCTACAATAGGCAAAGTCATACAGAAGTAGAACTGAGGTTACCAGCGGCGGAGGGTAGAATGAATGGGAAGTTACTGCTTAATGGTTACAGAGTTTTTGTTTAGGATGATGGGAAAGTTCTGGAAATCAGTACTGGTCGTTATACAACATTGTGAATATATTATAGCCACTATATTATATGCTGTAAAATAGTTAAAATAGTAAACTTCATTACGTATATTTAACATATATTAAAAAGAAAAAAAAGATTATAACCCATGACCCAACAATTCTACTCTTAAGAATTGAGAGTCTCAGGCCGGCAACAGTGGGTCACGCCTGTAATCTCATCACTTTGGGAGGCCAAGGCAGGTGGAGCACTTAAGGTCAGGAGTTAGAGACCAGCCTGGCCAATATGGGGAAACCCCATCTGTTTTGTAAAAATACAAAAATTAGCCAGACGCCTGTAATCCTAGCTAACCTTGGGAGGCTGAGGCATGAGAATCACTTGAACCCGGGAGGTGAAGGCTGCAGTGAGCTGAGATCGGCGCCACTGCACTCCAGCCTTGGCAACAGAGCGAGACTCTGTCTCAAAAAAAAAAGAATAGAGAGCCCCTCACATATGTGCACCAAGGAACTTACACAAGATGTTTATAGCAGAAAAAACAGAAATAAACAAGATGTCCACTGACAGGAAAATGGATAAATTATTTGTGGGTTTTTTGCACACTGGAGTACTAAGTGTAAGTGAAAATTAAATGATCTACAAGGCATGCAGCAAAATGGGTAATCTTAAAACATAATAAGAGAGGAAAATCAAGTCCCCCAAAACTAGTTAGAGTTTGGTATCATTCTTATAAAGGGCAAAAACAAGCAACATCAATAAAATATGTTGAAATATTCACATCCGAAGCATAAAACCAGTTTTCTTTATAAAAGGAAAGACATAAAAATTATTGAGTAACAGTTATCTGCAGGAAAAGGGCAGAGTTTGGGAGAGGGGTGGAGGGACACATTCATAGATGCAAGATACCCATACTGCTTTAGTTCTTGGTTTGACAGTAGGTCTCTGGGTGTCCCTAACAAATTATTCTTCACTAATGTTATATAAATTTTTTTTCTTAAAAAAAAAATCAACAGAGGGATTAAAATGGTGCACTAAAAATATTTATTCAACACAAAAGAATGCAGTGAAGGAGTAACAAAGGAATGTAAAAAACATTTTAAAAAATCAAAATGGCAGACATAAATGCAACCATAGCAATAATTACCTTAAGCGTAAAGTCATTCAAATTTAAAAGGCACAGGTTATCCAACTGTATAAAAAAGCAAGACCTAATTATATGCATCTAAGAGACCCACTTCAGATTCAAAATCACAAGTTAGTTGAAAGTAAAATTGTGGAAAAGATACATAATGCAAACTGTAACCATAAGAAAACCAGAGTGATTTTATTAGCATGACACAAAATAGAGACAGAGGAATATTTCATAATGACAAAAGGACCAATACATCAGAAAGATGTAACAATTATGAAACAGTCTAACAAAAGAGCCAAAAGACAAATGAAGCAAAAACAGACTTAAAAGTGAACAATTCAACAAAAACATAGTTAGGGATTTCAATACTTGCTCTCAAAATTGATAGAAGAAGGCTCAATATAAAATCAGGAAGACTTTAACAACTCAAAAACATACACGTATACAAGTGAAATTTGTACGACACTCTACCCCATGGGTGCCCAACACAAATTCTTTTCAAGTGCACATAGAACATTCTCCAGGACAGACCAGATGCTGGGTCATGAAAAAGTCTCAATAAATTTCAAAATACTGACTTCATATAAATTATATTCTCTGACAGCAATGGAAATAAGTTAGAGATCCAGAACAGAAAGAAATCTAGAGAAACCTCAAGTATTTGGAGGCTAAACAAAACACTTTTAAATAACCTCTGGGCCAAACAAGAAATCACAAGGGAAATTAGAACATATTTTGATCCAAATGAAAAAAACGAAAAACACAATGTATCAAAATTTTGGAGGTATCACTAAGACAGTGCTTCCAAAAATATTTATGGCTTTAAATTTCCTATATTAGAAAAGATCTCAAACCAATAAGCTTCTACTTTAAGAAACTAAAGAAGGCCAGCGCGGTGGCTCATGCCCTGTTATCCCAGCACTTTGGGAGGTCGAGGCGGGCAGATCACGAGGTCAAGAGATCAGTATCATCCTGGCCAACATGGTGAAACCCTGTGGCTTCCAAAAATACACAAATTAGCTGGGCTTGGTGGCGCGGGCCTGTAGTCCCAGCTGCTCGGGAGGCTGAGGCAGGAGAATCACTTGAATCTGGGAGGCAGAGGTTGCAGTGAGCCAAGATCGCGCCACTGCACTCCAGCCTGGTGACAGAGTGAAACTCTGTGTCAAAAAAAAAAAAAAGAAAAGAAAAAAACTAGAGAAGAGCAAAATAAACCCAAATCAAGCGGAAGGAAGGAAATAATAACATTAAAATGGAAATCCAGTAAAAGGGAAAACAGAAAAATAACAAAGAAAAAAATGTCATTTAAATCAGAAGCAGGTTGTTCTGAAAAAAAAAAAATCAATAAAACAGATAAACCTCTAGACAGATGAAGCAGGAAAAAAAAAACCAAATCATCGATCAGTATCACAAATGAGAGCAGTGACATCACTAAAGAGTCTACAAATATTAAAAGGAATGTAAGGAGCCAGGCATGGTAGCTCACACCTGTAATTCCAGCACTTTAGGAGGCCAATGCAGGTGAATCACTTGAGGTCAGGAGTTCAAGACCAGCCTGGCCAACAGAGCAAAACCTCGTCTCTACTAAAAATACAAAAATTAACCAGGCATGGTGGTGTACCTGTAGTCCCAGCTACTTGGGAGGCTGAGGTGAGAGAATCACTTGAACCCAGGAGGCAGAGGTTGCAGTGAGCCAAAACTGCACCACTGCACTCCGGCCTGGGTGACAAAGCGAGACTCTGTCTCAAAAAAAATAAAAAGTAAATAAAAGGATTGTGGGTAATACTATGAAATTCTTTACGCTAAAATTTCATAAGTTAAAAACTGACAAAAAGACTATCAGAACTCACAAAAAATAAAAAATAAAAAACCTTAGGAAGTCTCTATAAACATAATTGAATTTGTATATTCAAAATCTTCCCACTAAAAAAAATCTCTGGGCCCAAAGAGCTTCACTAGTGAATTCTACCAAATATTTAAGGAAAAACAAGACGAATTCTACACAAACTTTACCACAAAATTGGAGAGAGAATACTTCCCAACTCATTCTATCAGGCAAGCATTACACTGATATCAAAACCAGATAAAGATTACAAAAAGCAAAAACTAAAAAAGAAAGATTACAAGGAACATATAATATCCCTGATAAACAATATGCAAAAATTATGAACAAAATTTTAGCAAATTGTATCCAACAATATATAAGGTAATGCATTATGACCAAGTGGGTTTTATCCCAGGAACGCAAAGTTGATTTAATATCCAAAAGTCAATCAATATATTTCACCATACTGAACTAAAAAGAACAACCAAATGATCTCCATGGATGCAAACAAGTATTTGACAAAATGTGACATTCATTCCTATTGGAAACTCTTAGCAAAGCAGGAACAGAAGACTAAAGGAATGTTTTACACAAGAAACAAGTACCAAAACAAGGATGTGACCATACAGTCTGATAATCCCAGATAGTGAGATTATTAAAGACTTTCAAAGCAATTATGGCTCAACTTATTATTCTCCTTCTGAATATCAGTACAGGTATATAGGCTTTATGTTGTTGGGGTCATATTTATATTCAGTATTGTTATATTTCATGGTATGTTCCCTATTAATTGTGGCCTTTTAAAAAACTTTAATTTTTAAGCATTAATATTTTGTCAGGTATCATAACTGCACCCTATCCTTATACTCCACTGATACATCTTAGTCTTACTTTCTCATTTGTCTTTCCTATTGATTTTAAATGTATTTGCACCAAGCAGAATACCAATTTATCTTTCACTTTAAACTCTAAATTTTTGAAATTCACACTTTTTTATTTTATGCCTTTTACAAAATTTTATATGTAGTGTGTATATATTCTATTCCTGAATTATCAAACATAGCTTAACAAATCTACATTTAGTATATTATTAATCCTATATAAAATTAACTTAAAACATATATTAACTATAGATTTATTTTTATGAAAAGACTTGATTCTCCATAAGAAAAAGAGTTTTATGTTATTTGAATATACTCAGAAGACAGGGTCACATCCATTTGATTCAGTCTGAGATGCTTTTTAAAAATCATACATGTACATACATTTTAAGACATCAACGTTTCTTTCCCCTTTGTTATTATCTTTTCAAATGCACCTTCATCAGTCAATCCCTGAAGAATTAGGAGATCATTTTGAAAGCAACTAACTTCTCAGGTTTTTCTTATCTTTCATCATCTGGATAAATTCCCTATCACATGAGATCATGTTCTAGGAATTCCGGACTGTACAAACTCCAAGAAAACCACCATCTATTTTAAATACTTTTTTGTTTGTTTGTTTTGTTTCAGATGGAGTCTTGCTCAGTCGCCTAGGCTGGAGTGAAGTGACGTGATCTCAGCCCACTGCAACCTTCTCCTCCTGGGTTCAAGTGATTCTCCTGTCTCAGCCTCCCAAGTAGCTGGGATTACAGGTACGCACCACCACACCTGGCCAATACTTTTATTTAAATGCTAAAAAACTTAATAACTTAAATATTTAAGGTGTAAATACTATTTCTCTTCTGAGTTACCTAAAGCATAGCACATCCAATAATTGAAAGCATTAAAAACCCTTATTGCATTTCTGGAAAATAGTAGTTTCTTATAAAGATGTGCACCGGGGTGCCATGTCACCTAAGTTCCAAGTCCAGCTCCATTTTGGATGACCTACAGCAAGTTAAATAATTGTCAATTTTTAAATCTTTCAGATTAAAAGAATGCAAAGAATTCAGTGTAAGATTCTTCATCTTTTGTTGTATTATGGCAGTATAATGCCATTTAAAGTGCTCTGATGAAAGACTCCCAGGTTTGAATGCTGGCTCTGACATTTATTAGCTCTATTACTTAATAAGTTACTTAACCTTTCTTTCCTTCAGTATCTTTATCTACAAAATGGAGACAATAATAGTATATTAAAGTTGGTGTGATGACTAAATGAACACAGGTAAAGTTCTTACAACAATGAACTGGCACATATACGATCAATAAATTCAAATTATCTCTGATACCACACAGAATTTTAAGGGTTATTCTGAAATTCTCAACTGTAATTCCAAGTTTTATTAGTCTAAAGTTATCAGACTACACTGCTCATTTTCTAAATTAATCTAGTTGGATTTTTATGATATTCAAAGATTTTTTTCCATTATACTTTCACTAGAAATTACAGAAATTTCACTGGGTGCAGTGGATCATGCCTATAACCCCATCACTTTGGGAGGCCAAGGCAGACGGATCGCTCGAGGTCAGCAGTTCGAGACCAGACTAGCCAACACAGTGAAACCTCATCACTACTAAAAATACAAAAATTAGCCAAGTGTGGTGACGCGCACCTGTGGTCCCAGCTACTCTGGAGGCTAAGGCCGGAGAATCACTTGAACCTGGGAGGCAGAAGCTGCAGTGAGCCAAAGATTGCATAACTGCACCCCAGCCTGTTGACAGGGTGAGACTCTGTCTCAAAAACAAAAAATAAAAATAAAAAAATAATTTCACTACATATAGTTCAAAGAAGGCAATCTAACCACTACATTCACCATTATGTTCCTTGGCTAAACTCTTGAAATCTATTTAAAGAGAGGAAAAACAGTCTAATTACTATCAGAACCACAGATGAGATGCATGCATAACTGCTCAGATCCTAATTCCTCTGCCATACCTTAGTTATAGTCACTTAGGCTTCAACTATCTCCTAGTCCTAAATTTCTGCTAGACAATCAATAGAACTATTCATTTTGCCTGATATTGTCAGTAATCCTTTTCAAAAACTGCTTTATCTCCCTAACTTAAAATGTATATAAAGAAAAAAATAGGCCAGGCACAATGCCACACGCCTGTAATCCCAGCACTTTGGGAGGCCGAGGCAGGCAGATCACTCGAACTCAGGAGTTTGAGACCAGCCTGAGCAACATGGCGAAATCCCATTTCTACAAAAAAATACAAAAATTAGCTGAAC
This sequence comes from Pongo pygmaeus, assembly GCF_028885625.2. NCBI lineage: Eukaryota > Metazoa > Chordata > Mammalia > Primates > Hominidae > Pongo > Pongo pygmaeus. Next base: position 101,492,290 of record NC_072385.2, read on the forward strand.
ATGGTAGTGCATAGTCCCAGCTATGCACTGTAGTCCCAGCTATTCAGGAGGCCAAGGCGAGAGGACCGCTTGTGCCCAGGAGGTTGAGGCTGCAGTGAGCTGAGATCATGCCACTGCACTCCAGCCTGGGCAACACAGTGAGACCCTGAGAAAGAAAAGAAAAGGCCTGGCATGGTGGCTCATGCCTGTAATCCAGCACTTTGGGAGGCTGAGGTGGGTGGATCACCTGAGGTCAGGAGTTCAAGACCAGCCTGGCTAACATGGTGAAACCCTGTCTCTACTAAACATACAAAAAATTAGCCGGGCATGGTGCCACGCGCCTGTAATCCCAGCTACTCGGGAGGCTGAGGCAGGAGAATTGCTTGAACCTGGGAGGCGGATGTTGCAGTGAGCTGAGATTGGGCCATTGCACTTCAGCTTGGGCAACAAGAATGAAACTTCCTCTCAAAAAAAAAAGGAAAAGAAAGGAGGGGAGGGGGAAAGAAAGGGGGAAAGGGGAAAGGAAAAGGAAAAGAAAGGAGAAAAAAAGAAAAAATAATTGCACTCTATCTTAATCTACATAGTGCTTCAAAATTGCAAAACGAATTCACTACTAGCCAAAGATCAGGAGTAAATCAGACAAAAAAGTGTATTTAGCAAAACTAAAAATTGTTTGCTAAGTATTTTTATTTCAGAAGGAAATAAAGACCAATAACTGTGCCAGAAACTTTACATACATTATTTCATTCTAATAAGCCTAGGAAATAGACTTTCTTATCCTAGTTTATAAATAAATAAAAACTGGTTTAATGAATTTAACGTAACTTGCCCAAGGTCATAAATTTGAGCAGATGCAGAGTCAGGGACTCACTGAAATAAAAACACATGATTTTCTTGAGGTTAAAGCAGAAGATACTTGCTAAGTGACTTACTAACTTATTTACAGTTAGAATCCTTACCTAGGGCAGTAGAAAAAAGTTTTAAGAACAGCTTAAAAAGAAGGATTTACCACTTCATTACAAAAAAATTAATTCCTCTCCATCTATTTGAACCTAAAATTCATACTAGGTATGCACATAAACAAATGCCATATATACATGGATTTTATAAGATTTATAGCATAATCAAACAACTTACCTTTGGTGCACGCACACAGCCTGTCTGTGCCAGAACAGTAAATCACAGAAACAAATGTGTCCTGTTCCTCAGTGCCCTCCTTTTTGGGAGGCTCCACTTTGGCCAAAATTTCAAAGTTTGAAAGATCTAGTATTTTTACATATCCTCCCTGAGTGGTTATTACCAGGTGTCCAAGAGTAGAAATGTCAGACGTTTTTTCTCTCTCAAAACCATTCTTTGAGGTTAACTGCATGTCCTCAATAGGTTCCTCACAGTCATCCTCTCGATTATCCAATATATCTGGTGGAAGCAAAATGAGCGAGGTAATTGTGTCCTGGGGATCTTTGATATGTTGTATTTTTACTGGCTCCTCTTCTAAAGTCACTATCCGAGTGGCATAATTCATTTTATAAAGCACTAAATATCCACCACTAACATTCCTCTGCTCAGGCTGAATTATCAAAGGAGTCTGTACATCTGCTGGTGATTCATGTTGGATTACACTAATATTTGCACCATTCACTACAGCAAGATTTGATTCCAGCTCACCTTTCCGTCTATTACATAGTGCAGAGTTTAATTTATTTAAATTATTCAAGGCCTCTACTTGATTTATTGCACTCAAGGATTCAACAGGGCATGTCCGCAGTCCTACCAACAAATGAATTCCGTCAGCACAAGGAGTTATTGAGTCTATACAAAGATTCTCCTCCTCTGCAAACTTTGGCAGCCTCAAGCACTGAACCAAAGTCCCAGGCTTGGGAAACACAGAGTTCCACTTCTCAGAATCCGGAGAGGTAAGGTTGGCTGCTGCATCTGCAAATTGCTGAATGTAAGTCACAGGAGGATCCTGCAATAACAACTGCTCCTGACTATCCAGCTCCATTTCAATAATCTGTGGAACAGTAAAACCATCATCATGCAAACTTTTACTCATAATATTGTTCATCTGTGAAAAGATCTTTCCTGCTTTCTCATCAGATTCCTTGATGCTATAAAGAAGCAAAACCGGTAAAGTCCTCCTTACCAGAGGAGAATTTAGTTCTGAATTAGTGCAGGATTCATTGTCAGTTGACCCTTGTTCTGATATACTTTCACCCTGAGTTCTGCTTAAACCATCCAGTGACCTGTGAGAATTACTACTAATGGGTGAGGTAGCAGGAGATTTGTATGTTAATAAACCTCCAGCTAATAAACACGGAAAAGGAATGTTGTGTTGTTCCTGGTGCTTTTCCTTTGTCTTTTCACTCTTAGAGTTTGTTAAACAAGGATTTGCCCCAAGTTCTTCAAGATCCTTAACAGTATCTTCAAGCACATTTGCAACAATCTCCCACTGAAGTTTTTCTGGCTGTTGGAGAATGCTGAGTGCTGTTATATCAAGGCTTACTTCCATGGCTTCCTTCTGTGATGTATGCCCTTTAAAAAGGAACAATATTCATTAGATACATTTCTAGTCATCCAGTCAGTACATTATGAATATACAAGTAAAAGTATTTATTTATTTATTTATTTTTGAGACAAATTCTTGCTCTGTCACCCAGGCTAGAGTGCAGTGGTGCAATTTCGGCTCACCACAACCTCTGCATCCCAAGTTCAAGCGATTCTAGTGCCTCAGCCTCCCAAGTAGCTGGGAATACAGGTGCACGCCACCACGCCCAGCTAATTTTTCTATTTTTAGTAGAGCCTGGGTTTCACCATGTTGTCCAGGATGGTCTCAAACTCCTGACCTCAGGTGATCCGCCCACCTCAGCCTCCCAAAGTGCTGGGATTACAGGCGTTAGCCACCACACCTGGCCTAAAAAAATTTACAGTGCAGTCAGCCCTCCATATTCACAGGTTCTACATCCACGGATTCAACTAACTACAGATGGAAAACATTTTTTATTTACTTATTTATTTTTTGGAGATGGAGTTTTGCTCTTGTTGCCTAGGCTGGAGTGCAATGGTGTGATCTCGGCTCACCAAAACCTCCGCCTCCCAGGTTCAAGCAATTCTCCTGCCTCAGCCACAAGAATAGCTGTGCCATACCCAGCTAATTTTCTATTTTTAGTAGAGACGCGGTTTCTCCATGTTGGTCAGGCTGGTCTCAAACTCCCGACCTCAGGTGATCCGCCCGCCTCGGCCTCCCAAAGTGCTGGGATTACAGGCATGAGCCACCGCGCCTGGCCGGAAAACTTTTTTTTTTTTTAAATGGATAGTTGCATCTCTACTAAACATGTACAACATGTACAAACTTTTTTGTCAATAAACAATAGAGCATAAAAACTTTTTACTCAATATTTACATTGCATTAGATATTATAAGTAATCTAGAGATCATTTAAAGTAACAGGAAAATGTAGATGTGCATAGGTTATAAGCAAAACTATACGATTTTATACAAGGGACTTGAGCACATCTGGATTTTGATTATCTAGAGAGGGTCCTGGAACCAATCCCCCATAGATACCAGGTTGTTTTGTTTCTTTTTTTTTTTTTTTTTAAACATAATCAAATCTAAGATGAGCTTACTCAGAAAAACCGTAAAGGTATTATTTTCAACTTAGGCCAGGCACGGTGGCTCACATCTGTCATTCTAGCACTTTGGGAGGTTGAGGTAGGCAGATTACCTGAGCTCAGGAGTTCGAGACCAGCCTGGGTAACACGGCAAAACCCCGTCTCTACCAAAAATACAAAAAATTAGAGGCTGGGCGCGATGGCTCGTGCCTGTAATCCCAGCACTTTGGGAGGCTGAGGTGGGCAGATCACTTGAGGTCAGGAGTTTGAGACCAGCCTGACCAACACGGAGAAACCCCATTTCTACTAAAAATGCAAAATTAGCTGGGTGTGGTGGTGCATGCCTGTAATCCTAGCTACTCAGGAGGCTGGAGCTGGAAAATCGCTTGAAGCCAGAAGGCGGAGGTTGTGGTGAGCCAAGACCGCACCATTGCACCACAGCCTGGGCAACAAGAGTGAGACTATGTCTCCAGAAAAAAAAAAAAAAAAAAAAAATTAGCCGGGCATGATAGCACATGCCTATAGTCCCAGCTACTCAGGAGGCTGAGGCACGAGAATCACTTGAACCTGGGAGACAGAACTTGCAGTGAGCTTAGATCACGCAACTGTACTCTCTAGTCTGGGCAACAAGAGTGAGACTGTCTCCAAAAAAAAAAAAAAAAGTCTTTTCAATTCAAAATATATTCTCTTGGCAATTTGTGAGCAAAACCTTTTTTCAAAAAAGTAACGTGATTAAAGAGTTAAAAAATATTATTTATACATAACTTTAAATTAATATCAAAGTAATAGAATTTCTGCACTTCAATTCTAAACCAAAGACAGAATACTACTTATGCATCTGTCATTTATGCACTATGCAAAATATCCATTAAAAAATTATTGTAATCTCAGTTTCCTTTCTTTCACCACTCTGAAGGAGTTATAAGCACCATTTCCCCTCTCTCACCCCATCCTCTGCTGATTATCAGTGGAATGTCAGAGAATACAATTCTAACCTCAGTTTAGAAAAAAAATAAATAACTAGGAAGAAAAAGTTCCAAAACTGTATCATCTTTATGTGAAACATTCAGTGTCTTCTGTATTATCTGCTAATTTTTAGTTCATTTAAAGTCACACAACTACATTATATCATCTTATTCGCCTTTTTTTTTTTTTTTTTTTTTTTTTTTGAGACGAAGTCTCACTATTGTCACCCAGGCTGGAGTGCAATGGCATAATCTCAGCTCATTGCAACCTCCGCCACCCAGGTTCTCCTGCCTCAGCCTCCTGAGTAGCTGGGATTACAGGCACCTGCCACCACACCTGGCTAATTTTTGTATTTTTAGTAGAGATGGGTTTTCACCATGTTGGTACGGCTAGTGTCGAACTCCTGACCTCGTGATCTGCCCACCTCGGCCTCCCAAAGTGCTTGGATTACAGACGTGAGTCACCATGCCCTGCCGACCTTTTTTCTATTGTGCCTTCTTTAAACTATTCCCTTAAAAGTAGTACAGTCTCAGAACTCAGTTTCTATAATGAAACACAGGACTGAGTTTCTCAGTCTCAACCTTTAAACCTGTGATATTAATCACAAAGCCAGGCGTTGTGGTGCATGCCTGTAATCCCAGCTATTTGGGAGGCTGAGGTGGAAGGATCCTTTTAGATCAGGAGTTCCGTTCAAGACCAGCCTCGGCAACATAGTAAAACCCCGTTTCCAGAAAACAGAAAAAAAGGAAAGAAAATCTTACAATAGATGTCAGTCAACTCCCAAATCAAGTATAATCTCTTGACGCTAAACTGAAAATTCTTTCCACTGATCTGTCTCTATCTCAATGGCACAAACTTCTTTCAGTCAGGCAGCAACATCATTAGCAATAATAACATAAAGACCACTATAGGTTAGGCCAGACGCGGTGGCCCACGCCTGTAATCCCAGTACTTTAGGAGGCCGAGGCAGGCCAGATCACTTGAGCCCTGGAGTTTGAGAACAGCCTCTCCAACATGGTGAAACCCCGTCTCTACCAAAAACACAAAAAGTAGCCAGGCATGGTGGTACATGCCTGTAGTCCCACTGCTCAGGAGGTTGAGGCAAGAGAAATTGCTTGAACCCAGGAGGCAGAGGTTGCAGTGAGCTGAGATCACGCCACTGCACTCCAGCCTGGACGACAGAGTGAGATCCCGTCTCAAAAGAAAAAACCACTCTAGGTGACTTTTGAAAATACAAAAAATTAAAAAATATATATATATACACATATATATATATATATATATAAAATTGCCTTTATGATTTAGATTGGAAAAACAGAGAAAAGGAAATAAATATAAAAGTGCTCAAGGCTGGGCGTGGAGGCTCACACCTGTAATCCCAGCACTTTGGCAGGCTGAGGAGGGTGGATCACCTGAGGTCAGGAGTTCGAGACCAGACTGGTCAACATGGCAGAACTCCCGTCTCTACTAAAAATACAAAATTAGCCAAGCATGGTGGCATTGCCTGTAATACCAGCTACTGGGGAGGGTGAAGCAGGAGAATCATTTGAACCCGGGAGGCGGAGGTTGCAGTGAGCCAAGATCACGCCATTGCACTCCAGCCTGGGCAAAAAAGCAAAATTCTGTCTTTAAAAAAAAAAAAAAAAAAATGAACTCAAGGTGACTCCATGAAGGTTTGAAAGTTACCCAAATAGGCTGGGCGCGGTGGCTCACGCCTGTAATCCCAGCACTTTGGGAGGCCGAGGAGGGTGGATCACAAGGTCAGGAGATCGAGACCATCCTGGCTAACACAGCGAAACCCCGTCTCTATTAAAAATACAAAAATTTAGCCGGGCGTGCTGGCGGGCGCCTGTAGTCCCAGCTACTCAGGAGGCTGAGGCAGGAGAATGGCGTGAACCCGGGAGGCGGAGCTTGCAGTGAGCCGAGATCGCGCCACTGCACTCCAGCCTGGGCGACAGAGCGAGACTCTATCTCAAAAAAAAAAAAAAGAATAAGTTGCCCAAGTAGAGCAATAAGCAACTGAGATTCATGAAGAACCACTTAGGGTAACTCAAAGCTCTGTTTACACCATTTTACACTATTTTATTCATGATCTCTTCTACATGCTCACTGGCATATCTAGAATTTCCCATAATCTGGGGATGATGTCACTTCACATAACATGACTACTACCCTCTAAAACGGAAATATTTTCTAGCTACAGCAGAAAAAAATTTTCATTATAAACATGATTTAATTGTATTAATGAAGCTGTTCACTTATTTAAATACTCATTTGGCTATAGTCACATGCAGCCTTTTTTCTGTCATTCAATATTCATTTATATTTTCTCTACAATTCAGATTGGAAATTGAAGGCTGACTGAGGTTTTTGTTTTTTTTTTGAGACGGAGTCTCGCTCTGTCGCCCAGGCTGGAGTGCAGTGGCGCAATCAACTGAGATATTTTTATAACATGTACTATACCACAATAAATCCTGATGATGCTCAACTGGACTAAACTGACAAATTTACTTAAATGTTTTCTTTCTAAACTATGGTAGGAAACTGCCAAGAAAAAACAATTTTGGTCTATGTATATATTATGACAAAATAAACCATAAATTACATATATTAACACAAATTTAAGTCAATATTCAAAGTAAATGGTATGTGAGGTGAGACTTTATTAAAAAGGAAAATATTACAAGTGGCATTATTACTTTGCTGCTTCTCAAATATTTATTCAACATGTGGGAAGCAGCATAAACTACACATTCTACTCAGAAGGGTGACAAAGCACACTGATGACTGACAAACGCCCTGCAGCAAAGAAACTTGTCAACTCTACCTATTTCAGAATTTCTAAAACCTACTAGGCCACAAAATAGATTTTTACACAATACCTACAAACGAGCACCAGCATAATATTCTTCAGACAATCATTTTAAAAACCCTTCTCTATTCTGCTTATTTGGGTAGTGTTAACCAAACTTCCTCAGGTAAGCAATTAGGTTTTATCTAGGCACTCTTCTAAAACTCAAATTTCAATTTGAACCCTTCTTTAGTTTCCTACCAAACATTCTTCTCAGTCTTCACAAGAAGCCATGTATACTTAATTCTGATCTGTGGTTCAAATACCAAACTTTTCTCTATGCAATCCTCTTAGATATCTTCAAACCTCATAACCTCCAACTAAAAAACAAATGTCTCTTCATCTGCACTCACATTTTTGAAATTAAGAAATATATTTCAATAGGCCAGGCACAGTGGCTCACACCTGTAATCCCAACACTTTGGGAGGCTGAGGGAAGTGGATCACTTGAGGTCAGGAGTTCAAGACCAGCCTGGCCAACATGGTGAAGCCCTATCTCTACAAAAAAATACAAAAATTAGGTGTGGTGGTAGGCGCCTCTAATCCCAGCTACTCGGGAGGCTGAGGCAGTAGAATTGCTTGAACCCAGGAGGCAGAGGTTGCAGTGAGCCAAGATCCGTGCCACTGCACTCCAGCCTGGGCAACAGAATGAGACTCCATCTCAAAAACAAAAACAAAACAGAAAAGAAATATATTTCATAATTCTTCAGACCGTATCATCCAGTTTGACGAAAATCACTTAAAACTGTGATTTCCATCAAATTGGATATGCTCTGATAAGTTTGAAATGGTACCTTATCACTTTTTAGATACTTCAGGAAGAGAAGACACCAATCATTAATATCAAATATATATACATGACTACTCTATAAGCCTCCATAAAGTCACCAATGGTCTTTCAACACAACAAAATTCGTTTAGAAGATACATACTTTTACTGTGAATGAAAAAGCTACTTACAAATCCTCAAATGAGGCAATTAAATATTTTGAACTGGAAAGATATTTTCTCTTACCATAGCTACTTTTTAATACATAAAGACAATTTTTAAACCCCTAAATGAAGTGTTATATGTAGTCAACAAAAATACATGATAATTTTCAAGACACTATGAGCTAAAGTAAACATGATTATAGTATGTTTAAAATGTGTGAAAAATCAAACAGGCATAGATTAAAAGAATAAAGGTAGAAAAAGGATAAGAAAATTGACCAAATACGAGTATTATAACTGCAAAAACATGTACTGAGATCCTTAGACCCAGGGAAAATAACAAAACTATGGCACACAAAGGAAAGGTTCCAGTGACAATCAAAAATAACTTAAAACAGCAAACACTTTACAAAGGAAAAACCGAAGTCCACAGTTTAAGTAATTTAACAAGACCAAGGAGTTATTTTTTGAAAGAGTTCAAAAACTTGGCCGGGCGCAGTGGCTCACATCTGTAATCCCAGCACTTTGGGAGGCTGAGGCAAGTGGATCAACTGAGGTCAGCAGTTCGAGACCAGCCTGGCCACAGAGGGAGACTCCGTCTCAAAAAAACAAAAGAAAGAGCCAGGTCTGGCCGGGCGCGGTGGCTCACGCCTGTAATCCTAGCACTTTATGAGGCCGAGGCGGGCAGATCACCTGAGGTCAGGAGTTCAAGACGATCCTGGCCAACATGTTGAAACCCCATCTCTACTAAAGACACAAAAATTAGCCAGGTGTGGTGGCAGGCACCTATAATCCCAACTACTCACGAGGCTGAGGCAAGAGAATCCCTTGAACTCGGGAGGCGGAGGCTGCAGTGAGCTGAGATCACACCACTGCACTCCAGCCTGGGCAACAGAGCAAGACTCTGTCTCAAAAAAAAAAAAAAAAGAAACAAACAAACAAACAAAATGTAGTGGTAACCTCTTATGTTTTTGCAAAAGAACAAAATAGGAAAAGAGCATTAGCTTCCTCGGTCTACGTTTTTTTTTAAAAAAAAAAAAAAAAACAATTTTTAACTTTTCTAGAACGAATTACACATTTGTACATTTTTAAGGGCATTTATCTGCCTTATTTGGTGATTTTTTTTGTTCATTGCTAGAACCGCTTCAAAAGACTGCTAAGGATTAACCCAAAATTATCCAGTGTTCCATTTAGTGCCTTTCAAAAAAATTTGATGACAAATTATAAAGAATATTTACTACCAAATGCTAACTATAATTTTTTTGAACCGTAATATACAAATCCATTCCTCTTCTAAAAAAGATTTAAGTTATATATGTCCGTAGTACACAGCATCTGACATTAAACAATGGCCACAATTTAATAACAGTCACTTTTTAAAAATACTGGGTACTTCCCAGGCACCACACTTTATATGAACTTATCTTATCTAATTCTTTTTTTTTGAAACAGAGTTTCTCTCTTGTTGCCCAGGCTGGAGTGCAATGGCACAATCTCAGCTCACCTTAATCTCCACCTCCCGGGTTCAAACGATTCTCCTGCCTCAGCCTCCTGAGTAGCTGGGATAGGCATGCGCCACCACGCCTGGCTAATTGTTTTTTATTTTTAGTAGAGACGGGGTTTCACCACGTTGGCCAGGCTGGTCTCAGGTGATCTCAGGTGATCCACCTGCCGTGGCCTCCCAAAGTGCTGGGATTAGCGACATAAGCCACCAAGCCCAGCCTAATTCTTAAAACTCTAAATAACAGACTTTAATACCACTATGCTATATATCAGGAAATGCAGTCTGACTATATTAACTAGAAGAGTTAGGATTTAAATTCTGACATAGTAAAACTATTTTGAAACATACTATTAGCTTTTCCTACAAAATAACATTAAAATACGAAGTATATTATTTTGCCCTAATATTTTATAAGCTAGTAAGGCAGCATTTACTTGTTGTTTTAATGTCTATAATTTCACACATTAAAATGTAGTTCTTTATTCACCTACATGAATAAAGAGCTTTAAACACTACTTTTAGTTAACAGAATACATTATACAAATAAAAACATTTAATTACCTGACATATGCAACAAAACTTTAATGTAACTATCCACTGTAATTCCTTTGGCTCAAATAGGTACCATTTAAATTTTAAATATGGAACACTATGTACATACTACTAATTTGAGATCTCTGACACACAATATTTCAGTCTTCTGTGTATACTAGCAAAAATTTAGAGTTAGCATTAGCTAAGAAATTCAGAATTAAGTGGTAGTTAGCTGTATACACAACTGTGTAAAGAATTTTTTAAATACATTATCTAATACTTTTTACATACCTGTCACAGAATCTGATCTGGAATGCTCTTCACTGTCTGAATCCTCCAGTAAATCATCACTTAAATCAAAAAACAAAGTAAACAATTTGAATTTCAAAAAAAAGTATACATCATATGAGAAAGCAAAGAAAAAAGAACAGTTGGTTTTGTGGTTTTTATTGAGACAGGGTCTCAGTCTGTCATCCAGGCTGGAGTACAGTGGCAGGAACACAGCTCACTGCAGCCCTGACCTCCTCCTGGCCTCAACCAATGCTCCTGCCTCAGCCTCCCGTGTAGGTGGGACCACAGGCACACGCCACCATGCCCAGCTACTTTTTTTTTGAATTTTTGCAGAGACGGGGTCTCACCATGTCGCCCAGGCTGGTCTTGAACCTTTGGACTCAAGCAATCTTCCCACCTCTACCTCTCAAAGTGCTGGAATTATAGGCATGAGCCACTATGCCTAGCCTGAAAGTACAGTGTTAAAATCACTACTACGTATCTCAAACATAAAAAACAATTAAAATCGGCTTAAATGATATATAAAGAGTAGTTTGATATCATCACTGATTATAAACACTGACAAAAATCTTCTTAAATCACTAAATAAATGTCTAACTGAAATAGGGTGTGGAAACCTCTAAGAATCCATAATAACATTTGTAGGAATTTGAAGACTACTGTGTGACTAAGGACAGTTTGGGCAAACAAAAATATAAAAGACAGCAGCAGCTAATAAAATCAAGCACCAGCTTGCAGTAGTAAAACATTAAGAACTATTCTATTACTGAATTCAGGACAGCCTAAGCACGTGTGTATGTTTGTGTACTCACATGTACATGCAATTTTATTTTTGTTTTATATTTTGTTTTGGAGAGGCTAAGAACTCCTTTACATATAGGAAAACTATGACAACTCAGAAGATAGGGGGTCATCAGGACAAGACAAAGTCTTGCCTCTATCTGCTGACCTTGTGATCCACCCGCCTCGGCCTCCCAAAGTGCTGGGATTACAGACATAAGCCACCGCGCCTGGCCTACAATGTTATTTTCTACGGAATATGAAGTGGTATTCCGCATTGAAAATGCTTAAGGATATTACTGCACTCCAAGGCAATGTTTGAAATATTTTGGGGCGGCTAGGGGGAAATTCACTTTTATATTTTTGAAAAAGTTTGTCTGTTTTCGTTTTTTCAGGTGATAACAGTTGCCCACAAACCAATTTAATGCTGTAATTTACAAAAGCAAAAAATGCAAAAAAGTTTAAAATCAGCCGCTAATTCATTAGCCTAATTGGCTGGTTTCAGAGAAACAGGGTAAGTGTAAAAATGAATCCCAAGAAGACATATTAATAATTGGGAATTATCAAGAATGAAGAAGTCCAAACCAAGAAAACAGGTTTTAAGTATAGAATGGCTGCACATTAAGAAAAATAAATAACCAAGTATTAACCTGCTGTACTAAGATGAACAATAAAATTAAGTAGTAGTATGTTTTAAAGGAATTCAGGTGTCTTAGTATTTCAAAGAGGGTTGCCAGGTAAAAGCTTTAAATTAGTAAAGAATATTTTATTCTGAAAGTTCTCCAAAATATAATCAGGGAACAGGCGCAGTGACTCACACCTGTAATCCCAGCACTTTGGGAGGGCAAGGAGGGAGGACTGCTTGAGCCCAGGAATTCGAGACCAGCCTGGGCAACATAGTGAGACCCCATTTCCACAAAAAATAAAAAATTAGCTGGGCATGGTGGTACATGCATTTAGTCCCAGCTACTTAGAAGGCTGAGGTAGAAGGATGTCTTGAGCCCAGGATGTAAAGGCTGCAGTGAGCCATGAGCCCGGGTGACAGAGCAAGACCTTGTTTCAAGAGAAGAAAAAAATTATATATATATATATTTGTAAAATCACCTTCTTTTAAAATATTTTGTGACAAAAATATTTTATGGCTAAGGCCAGGTGCAGTGGCTCACACCTATAATCCCAGCACTTTGGGAGGCTGAAGCAAGCAGATCACGTGAGGCCAGGAGTTTGAGACCAGCCTGGCCAACATGGTGAAACTTGTCTCTACTAAAAATACAAAATTTACCCGGGCATGGTGGCGCGGGTCAGTCCCAGCTACTCAGGAGACTGAGGCACAAGAATCACTTGAACTTGGGAGGCAGAGATTGCAGTGAACCAGGATCGCACCACTGCACTCCAGCATGGGCAACAGCAAGACTCTCTCAAAAAAAAAGAAAAAAAATTATATGAATAAAATAACTAAATCGTACACTTACATGAATTTTATGGTTTGAAAATTACACTTCAATAAAACTTTTTAAAAAATCACATGTAGCTGGGCGTGGTGGCTCACGCCTGTAATCCCAGCACTCTGGGAGGCCAAGGCAGGTGGATCACCTGAGGTCCGGAGTTCGAGAACAGCCTGGCCAACATGGAGAAACCCTTTCTCTACTAAAAATACAAAAAATTAGCCAGGAGTGGTGGTGGGCACCTGTAGTCCCAGCTACTCCAGGAGGCTAAGGCAGAAAAATCGTTTGAACCCAGGAGGCAGAGGTTGCAGTGAGCCAAGATTGCACCACTGCACTCTAACCTGGGCGACAGGGTGAGACTCTGTCTCCAAAAAAAAAAAAAAAAACATACATTTTAAAAAGAAACTAGAATACATATAAATGTTACCATAATTCCATAGTGTGATTATGACTATTCTATATTTCATCAATTTCCATTCCTGCATTTTCCCATTTTCCTGCAATAGGCATGCACTATTTATATAATAGGCACTGTATTTACTAAAGCCTTCTACATTTTGCAAAACCTTTTACAAAGCAATAAACATGCAAAATAAATATTATGGTTAAAGTAAAAATGTTTAGTTAAGATTATATGTGTTTCTGAAAACCAGACATACTAATATTATAAGAGTTACCTTGGTTTACAGCAATCCCATAAATAATTTCATTTACATTCAAGGAATTTTTACCAACTTGACCTGATATACAAATGACAAGTGAATCATCTAGAAGAAATCTTAATTCATTAAAATTAAATGTATTAGCATATCTTCTTCCTTAATTCAGAAGACAAATATTGTCTTCTAAGAAAAAACTGTCAAAAACAATTCCTTAGTCCTTCAATGTAAATAAGAAATAAAAACAAATTTTACAAAAACTATTCTAAGCAAACTATATTGCTAATTAAACTTCTTGGATAAGCTTAGATTTTTCCAATTAATTAATTATTCTTCAAGCTAATGAAACCCACATAGTATATTTTATAACCAAATATATTGGATCTTGTGTCACATAAAGTCAGAGATAGCATGGCTCATTATATTCACTATCAATTCCAACAGGACTGCTCCTACTTCTTGGGGAGGGGAAGTGAAGAGAGGGGGCTTAAGGTTAGGGATGAAGTTTCACCTCTTCAGCTTCCTCCTACCACATCAACTTAATGTTTTTGTATGATTTGTTTGTTTGAGACTTTCTTCAGAGAAAACTGAACTTCGACCCTAGATTGTAAATTTCTTAAAAGCAAGTAGAGATTACCTCAACTCAAGCACATTACCCTATATAATGTTGAGGAGTATTTCCACTAATAATACAGAATACATGTTTATCTAAAATGCACATTTTACCTAGGAGGGTGTGACTATATGTATATGGGTGTATCTAATCCTAGAAGTATATTTTGATTCCATTTTTAATCCCCAACTTCAAGACAAAGTTCAAATTAAAGTAAGTGCCTAGAAGGACATATAAATTTCATTATCTTCTATTACTTTTCCACTAACTTCTAAGAAATCACAGAAATCAAGCATGCTTAATATCTAGTCCTATTGGCAAAATATGGTCAGAAACTCAGACAACAGTTAAGCTGCTTTCCCATTAAGCTTTCAGAGAGATTTATATTAATAGAACAACCACAAGGCTTTAATCAACATGCTATTACCAAAAGGAACTAGACAGAAATAACACATATATTGTAAATTTTCCACTAATTCCATTAATGAAATAATTTCCATTAATAAAATTTTACATTACTCCTTAATGAAAGTACATCCCACCAAAGGGGTTGTGAAGTAAAATGATAAATCACTGACTACAGAGTAACACCTATCACATGTCAGTAACATAAGGAGCCCCTAGAAGTGAAATGGCAGATATTCTCAGTCTATCAAGACATCTGATCTCAGTTAAATAGCTCCATTTCACATGGCTGCCTACAGAATCTTCTTCCCCTCCACCTACAGAATCTTACTAGCCCAGTTCAGTCAAAACCACAGTGGTTCTTAGGAAACAAGTGGGTGAAGGAGGGTGATACTTTGACTCTCCCACCCCACCACAAAAATCAGGAATCTCTCAGAGAAGTTGAGTGAAGGAGAATCCAGAACAGCAATTTTACCAAAATACTTCTATAGCAATAATTATGGTATCTCAACTCACTGCTGACTACTGGTACACTGTTTTAAACAATTAGATCCTCTTGCCTCACCTCAGGTCATCCCATTATTATTGTTCATTAGCACTGCCATAATTTGAGGTGCTAATGAAAAAACAGAAACTGAAATCATCTAGTTCAACTGCTCCATGAAAAGATTTAGTAGAAGGTAAAACTACAATAGAATTTCATTTCATTATTTAGACTTTTCAATGTTGACTTTTCATCATCTGTTGTTCAATGTGGCAATTATTTCCAATTGACATAGATTGTGATAGAAAGTTAAGCATATTTTATAAATTATGGTGTTTCTGAATGAAGATTTTTCTTCAAGAATCACAGATTTCAGATTTGTAACCAAACATTTACTCTCTGATCTCTTAACTGCATAACTTTTTTTTCCTCCTCTTTAATTATTAGAACTATGAGAATATAAAATTTAGGAAAACATGTTAACATCTATTAAATACTACTAAAACAAACTCACATACCTATCTCCTTCCAATTTTGGTATATCTGAGCAACTAGAGGAGTCCTCCAGCCACGCCAAAGTTGGTCTCCTTGAATCAACTCCTGAGCTTGGGTCTCCTGATAGAATAAGCTGTTGTACAATTGCTGGATCATAGGCATTAATTTCAAACTTTAAGTGCACCTAAACAAATGAAAAGCCTAAGTTTACAACTGATCTTTTTTCAATTACTAATTTGTTACTTCAAAATTCAAACATACCTTCATAAGTTTGGAAACATCCCATATGCAGATCTTTCCTCGTTTAGTTGCAGCAGCTAGAAAATGAGGGCAGCTCCCCGACCCAAAGCAAGATATTCTGTCAGTTCCATCCGTACAAGGAAACTGTGCAGGACTTGTCGCAAGAGTGACTGACAATGGCACATTCTGTGTGTGCTCACCTTTCACAAATGGGCAGTTTGGGGAATGTCTTTCGTGTTCAGACCTTTACATAGATTAAGAAAAGAAAAGTTTACTAAAAATAAAGCAGTTCAGTTTGTACATTAAAACAGAACTCCAGGATCATCATCTTTTTTTAACTGAACTTAAAAGTATTCATCATTAAAGACTTAATATAACCAAATCATTCAGTTTTATGAAGATCACTCTAACATGTTCAACCGTTTACAATATTCATACATTCAATAGTCCGAACATTCAACAATAGCAGTTGTTACTCACTTTAACTGATTATAAAGTCAATCTCAGACAAAACTGAAAAACCAATACAATGCTGTATTACACACTACAAAATTGTTTAAACTCCTGTTATTTCCTCACACTGGTTCCCTACAGCTTTGAATGATTAACTACTATGTTTCAATTTAAAACTCTCCATATCTATCAGGGGCCACAACTATAAATGATACAGCTGAAACTCGATAAATGCCACTCATAACACAAAAAGTTATTTTACTAAATATTTTACTAAATTATTTTACTAAAAAGTTTTTTAGTAAAGATCTGAAAGCAGCCGGGTGTGGTGGCTCACGCCTGTAATCCCAGCACTTTGGGAGGCCGAGGCAGGTGGATCATGAGGTCAGGAGTTCGACGCCAGCCTGACCAACATGGTGAAACCCCATCTCTACTAAAAATACGAAAATTAGCTGGGCATGGCGGTGGGTGCCTGTAATCCCAGCTACTCAGGAGGCTGAGGCAGGAGAACTGCTTGAACCCAGGAGGCGGAGGTTGCAGTGAGCCGAGATCACGCCACTGCACTCCAGCCTGGGCAACAGAGCGAGACTCCATCTCAAAAAAAAAAAAAAAGATCTGAAAGCAGAAAGATCTCTAGTATGAATAAAATAATATATATTAAGAACACACAAATATACCTTATGTATTCACTATAGGATCAAATCAGACAAATAACTTTTAAATAAAATTTATTTCCTAAAAGCCTTAGGAATGTAAAGTTCATAAATTATACACTACTTCTTTCAAATAAATGCTTACTGAACAAGAAGAAATGTTAAATTAAAAACATAACAAGTTTAAGAAATATAAAATACAGGTTGGGCACCGTGGCTCACACCTGTAATCCCAGCACTTCGGGGGGCCAAGGTGGTTGGATCCTTGAGGCCAGGAGATTGAGACCAGCCTAGGCAACATACTGAGACCTCATTGCTACAAAAAATAAAAATAAAAATAATTAGCTGGGTGTGGTAGCATGTGCCTGTATTCCCAGCTACTCGGGAGACTCAGGTAGGAAGATCCCTTGAGCCTGGGAGTTCAAGGCTGCAGTGAGCTAAGATGGTGCCACTGCACTCCAGCCTGAGCAACAGAGCAAGACCCTGTCTCTAAAAAATAAAAAATTTAAAAATTTAAATTAAAATATAAAATACTAGAACCTCATATCAAGACTGGTATAATGACTTTAAGAATTATCTCAAATATTGTAAGCAGGATCAACTTAGCACCTATCTGCTCAACTTTATGATTCCTTTATATTTCTTTCTGGTTATTCCTTATTTTTATTTCTATTAGCTATAATTATAAGGCATTAGAAATGTCAGGATCCTGCTACCAAAATAAGAAACCATGAGTCAGGCGTGATGGTAAAGCATATAGTCCCAGTTAGTCAGCAGGCTGAGACAGGAGGACTGCTTAAGCCCAAGAATATGAGGCTGCAGTAAGCTATGATCACACCTGTGTACAGCCATTGCACTTCAGCCTGGACAATATAGCAAGACCCCGTATCTAAAAAATAAAATAGGGTGGGCGTGGTGGCTCACGCCTGTAATCCCACCACTTTGGGAGGCTGAGGTGGGTGCATCACTTGAGGTCAGGAGTTCCAGACCAGCCTGGCCAACATGGGGAAACCCCATCTCTACTAAAAATACATATATTAGCTAGGCATTGTGGCACACACCTGTAGTCCCAGCTACCTGGGAAACTGAGGCACGAGACTCTCTTGAACCTGGGAGGCAGGCATTGCAGTGAACCAAGATCGCGCCACTGCACTCCAGCCTGGGTGACAAAGTAAGACTGTGTCTCCAAAAAAATAAATAAATAAATAAATAAAATTTTAAAAATAAATGTTTCTTAAAGAACCATTGTTTTTAAACTCATTGTTTTATTTCCATGGCAAAGAAAGAACTTTACACATAAAACATGCTACTCCCTAAAATGTATGTATTTCTTTTTACAATGCACCTACAACTTACATATACAAATCCATCTATAAATCCTGGGCAATTTTTAATATGCAGATGTCTTTCCTAAATCCTTTTACAGTGCACTTCCAAGCAAATGACATTTGGGCCAGGTTCCCTCCCAGCTAAATCTAGTGTACTTTACCCCTTTCCATCTCTCTCTCTTTCCTGAGTTTTAACTTTTTCAATAAAATTTTATTTATACAAGTTACACGCGGCTATATAAAATAAAGCTAAAGACCCACATCAATTTTAAAACCTAATCCCAATAATTTCCAATCCCACCTCCAGGAAACCACCATTATAAATTTAAGTGATACATTTCTAAAATATTTTTTATAAGTTTACATACATAAATGTACATATAGAAAATATATGATGTGGAAGTATGTATGAAAAAAATTTTTAAAAATAAAATACAGGGTCTTAAATTGTTAAACAATTGGTGTCACTGTACATGACACATATACATTTTATCATGTATTCAATCATCTATCATTCTATTAATACAAAAGATTTCTTGATACAGGAACATATCTGAAAGTTACTGAGGGTGATTAACAGAGATCTTACTGTTCATTCCCCTTAACTGTTGGACCACAGTCTATTATATGAACATATCACATTCTATTTGGCTATTCCCCTCCTGATTGGCATTTAAAAGGATTCCGATTTTTAACTGAAGTGACCATCCACGTTATGCCTCTGTGCATACAAAAGCAATTAACTCCCTAGGATACGTAAATAGAAGTGGAATTGCTAGTTACTAGGGTATGGTCCATTTTTTTATGTTTTTAACTTCAACCTCCCTCCAAAGTAACTCTATCAACTCACACAGTCAAAATATGAGTCCCATTCGCCCTTTCAAATTTTGCCTTTCCCCTTTACAATTCAGAAGGTGCCTAGGTTCCCCAGCGTCCATCAATCCTCTTCCCTTCTACCCATTTGGAAGACTTGCCCCAGGCCTTCAGAGACCAAATCAACTTCTTGAGTGTTTGAGGAATCCCAAATGCTGGTGCAAAGAAGAGGTAGACTCCCTGAATCCCTGGCCATGTCAAGAAAACATGGGTTTTGAGTAGCCCAAGTTGGAAATTTTAATCAACTTTCCATAGAAAATATTTACAAAGATAATATTTGATAATACTGTATAATTTTTCAGGTATAGGTTAAATAACTTTTTTAGGATTTGCTTAGGGACCTAAAAAATACACATTAAAATGGTATATATATATATATATATATATATATATATATATATATATATAATATAGCCTTTATGGGGAAAGACAATTCCAAACAGAAACTCAACTTAAATTGAAAATTGCTCATACAATAGGTCCCCCTCTTATCCACAGCTAGTCACTCTTTTTTTTGAGATGGAGTTTCACTCTTGTTGCCCAAGCTGGAGTGCAATGGTACAATCTCGGCTCACTGCAACCTCCGCCTCCCCAGTTCAAGCGATTCTCCTGCCTCACCCTCCCGAGTAGCTGGAATTACAGGTGCACACCACCACGCCCACATAATTTATCGTATCTTTAGTAGAGATGGGGTTTCACCATGTTAGCCAGGCTGGTCTTGAACTCTTGACCTCAGGTGATCCACCCGCCTCGGCCTCCCAAAGTGCTGGGATTACAGGCGTGAGCCACCATGCCTGGCCCACAGCTTCACTCTCTATGGTTTCAGTTACTCACGGTCAACCATGGTCCCAAAATAGATGAGTACAGTACAGTAAGATATTTTGAGAGAGAGAAACACAGACAGACTGACCACAGTCACAGAACTTCTATTACAGTATATTGTTAAAATTGTTCAATTTTAGGCCAGGCGCAGTGGCTCACACCTGTAATCCCAGCACTTCGGAAGGCCGAGGCGGGTGGATCACCTGAGCTCAGGAGTTCGAGACCAACCTGGCAAACGTGGTGAAACCCCGTCTCTACTAAAAATACAAAAATCAGCTGGGCGTGGTGGTGCACACCTGTAATCCCAGCTACTCGGGAGGCTGAGGCAGGAGAATTGCCTGAACCCGGGAGGTAGAGGTTGCAGTGAGCCGAGATCGCGCCACTGCACTCCAGTCTGGGCAACAGAGCAAGACTCCATCTGAAGGAAAAAAAAATGTTCAATTTTATTAGTTATTGTTATTAATCTCTTCCTGTGCTTAATTTATGAATTATACTTTATCATAGGTTATGGATGTATAGGGAAAAAAATATAGTATGTATATGGTCCAGTACCATCAGCTGTTTCAGGTATCCAATGGGTCCTGGAATGCATGCCCTGCAAATAAGGGGGACTACTGTATTCAACTCTCTGCCTGCAGATAGATACAACTTGAATTTTTCATACAGTATTTTCCAGTCTGAACTCCATAGGTACACTGCAATACATTTTAGCAAGTTTGCCCCATGCACATCAGCTGATTTAACATTCAGAGACTTCAAACTGATTTTCATACAAAATAAGCAACATATCCTAAAACCAAACCCTGGCTCTATCACTAAGAATATGCTCTTCAGCAAATTTTATTCTTTTCATTTTAAAATGGGATAGTAACTCCCATCTCATAGAGTGACTGTAAAGGTTAAACTGGAAAATATTCATAGTTAGTTCTCTCCTATAAAATGGAGATTACAATAGTACCTACTTCACAGGGAAACATGAAAATTAAATGATTTAAAAATACATAAAGTATTCAGAATGGTACCTAGTAAATACCATCTTATATAAATATTTGCTATAATAATATACTATTATTTCTATTAATAAGACCTCAGAATAGTTATTTGTAAAAATGAAGTTTCAATACATGATCTCTAATGTTTAACCAGGTTCTAAAATTTCATGCACTAAAATTCGGAGACATCAAAGACTCCCTAAAATTACTTCAAAATTAGAAATGTATACTATAAGGCTCTCTCCATGGATTCTCTACTGACAACCTGCTCTCAACAGACCAAGATTCAACTGCTAAAGCTCACACTGGAGTTCACTTTACCACAGCTTTCCGATTTTCAGTTAGAGCATGGTTCTATTGTTTGGTACTTCCCTCGTGTACAATTTTTAGAAAGTCAAACTTACAGACACTGTATGCCAGGTGGTGTGCCAGAGTACAGACAGGGCTATCTCATTCTCAGGACAATGACAAAAATATAGGCAGCAAAAAGGCAAAAAATTATATCATAAACAGAAAAGTAAAATTTAGAAGCATTATTTACATGACTGACTTAGCCTATTATGCCCAGAAACATCAAGACTCACCAAGGTTCATCAGTAGGTTCCCAACAAACGAGGCATACACTACAAGTAAAACACATGGCTCTATCATCTCCAGATGAGGCAGGCTGCAAAATTATAAAGAAAAGAGACAGAAAAGGTAAATCATTATTAAAATAGCTTTATAATAAAAGTTATTTTTAAAAGTTCATAATTTTAAGTAAAATTCTACACTGAAAATAAGAAAATTAGCCTATAATATTAGGTCCAACAATACACTGAAACCTCCAAATATTTATTAATTGCCTGCATTATTTGAAAATTCAGAAAATGACCACTAAATCAAAGAGAGGTACACATATACAAAATCCCTGATCTAGTACTTTTCTAATTGCTATACTGAAGTATCTGAAACGTTAAGTATAAGAGAAAGAGTCTGGCTGGTTTACACTGTTTCTGTTGTTGTTGTCGTTGTTGTTGTTTTTGAGACGGAGTCTCACTCTGTCACCCAGGCTGGAGTGCAGTGGCACAATCTCGGCTCACTGCAAGCTCCGCCTCCCTGGGTTCAAGCGGTTCTCCTGCCTCAGCCTCCCGAGTGGCTGGGACTACAGGCGCCTGCCACCACGTCCAGCTAATTTTTTTGTATTTTTAGTAGAGATGGGGTTTCACCGTGTTAGCCAGGATGGTCTCAATCTCCTAACCCTGTGATCCACCCCCTCAGCCTCCCAGAGGGCTGGAATTACAGGCGTGAGCCCCGCACCCGACCTCTTATTGTTTTTTAAAGAGACAGAGTCTCTTTAAAACTGTCTCTTTTAAAGAGACAGAGTCTCTTTAAAACTGTCTCTTTTAAAGAGACAGAGTCTCAGGCTGGAGTGCAATGGCACAATCATAGCTGACTATAGCCCTGAACTCGTTGGCACAAGTGATCCTCCAACCTCAGCCTCCCAAGCAGCTGGAACTACAGAAGTGTTTCACAATACCCAGCTAATTCTGTTATTTTTTTTTGTAGAGACACGGTCTCCTTACAGCATCCAGGCTGGTCTCAAATTCCTGGGCTTAAGCGATCCTCCTGCCTTGGCCTCCCTAAGTGCTGGGATTACAAGTGTGAGCCACTGTACCAGCCAATGGGTTTATTATTAAATATTAAATCACATACAACTATATAAGAAGGGCAAGTAAAAAGGGAAAGCAAAGTAGTCAATCTAATTCACATAATATGGAATCTAATTCATACAACATAGGACAAAATGCTATATATATTTCAATTCAAGGGCCAGGCACAATTTATATATATATGTATATATTTTCAAAACCTGAACTGAAATATACCTGAAAACTAATATTAATATTTGTGAACATTTACTTTATAGATGCAAACTTACTATACATTTTAGAAGATTACAAATAATCAGCCCTTAACATTTCCTAGAATCAGAGGATTCTAGGAAACCTATTATTTCACCTTTCTGCAAAGACAGAATATAATGAACAATAACTCAAGAGAAAGAAAAAAAAAAAAATCAAGGCATCACTTAACAGAGACTCTTAGAAAATTACACCAAATTAAAAGAAAGATAAGTTGCTAGAAAAATGGTCCATGTTTAATCCTTAGTTTAGAGAAATTATTTCACTGATTCTAATATTAGCCAGTCCAAACTTACCTATCTGTAACAGGAAATCTGACAAACTTTGAATAAAATATTCACACATATATATATATAGTTTTCTGGTTTAATTTTAGTAAAGATGTTCAGAATACTTGAAGATAACGAAGGAATAATCAATCTTCAGATTCTAAATGACAGTTACTTTAACGTACTTCAAAATGTACTTGAATTCTTAAATTAGGCCAGGCACAGTGGCTTACACCTGTAATCACAATACTTTAGAAGGTTAAGGCAGGCAAACTGCCTGAGCCCAGAAGTTTGAAACCAGCCTGGGCAACATAGTGAAATCTCATCTCTACAAAAAATAAACAGAATTAGCTGGGCATGGTGGCACATGCCTGTAATCCCAGCTACTTGAGGGGCTAAGGTGGGAGAACTGTTTGGAAGCTGACGCTGCAGTGAGCTGTGATCATGCCACTGCACTCCAACTTGGGTGACAGAGCAAGACCCTGTCCCAAATAAATAAATAAATAAAGTTCATGCTTTATTTAAACTGACATATAAGTATTAGATTTCTTAGATTCTTTTAGCAGTGGTAAAACAGTGGTAAGCCAGTCTGTACCACTCAGTTTAAGTTTCCTATTAAATAACATATTACATCTAGCTAAAATCATTTTTCTTAACTTCCCTCTAATTCAGCAAAGCTTTTTATAATGTCCCATTCTTATGCCTCTGTATCATGTTAATTCTTACACTTTATACCCTCCTCTTTTCCTACACAAAACTATGTTTTTCTTGACTAATTCTTCCTCTACCTATGCAACTTAATCAGTTCTTTAATGCACAGATATTCAAGTTGCAATGCACTACCTGTAATGCTGCTTCTGTAGTTATCTAGTATATGGGTAATTTGTATCCCAACTAAAATGAGAATTTTGAAACTGTAAAACTGCTTTTATTGCATTACCCTAAGCATCTACTACTGTGTTATGAATGCAGATGTCAAACACTGGAAATAAACATGTATCAAAATAGAATACTTGTCAGAAACCAAATCTGAAGAATACTATTTGTTGATTTTATTCAAAAATTATGGCCTAGCACAGTGTCTCACACCTATAATCCCAACACTTTGGGGAGGATGAGGTGCGTAGATCACTTGAGCAGGAGTTCGAGACCAGTCTGGGCAACACCAGAAACCCTGTGTCTACAAAAAAAAAAAAAAAAAATTAGGTTGGTGCAAAAGTTAGCCAGGCCCCGTGGCACACACCTGTAGTCTCAGCTACTCAGGGAGGCTGAGGTGGGCGGATTACCTGTGCCTGGGAAGGTTGAGACTGCAGTGAGTGGTGATAAGGCCACTGTACTCCAGCCTGGGCAACAGAGTGAGACCCTGTCTCAAAAACAAAAAATAAAAATAATTGTTTTTAAAAAAAGTTTTATCTAATCTGAAGGAAAATACTCAGTTAATTGCTTAAACAATTTTTTTCCTGGCCTGGCATGCCTGTAATCCCAGCACTTTGGGAGACCGAGGCAGGCAGATCACCTGAGGTCAGGAGTTTGAGACCAGCCTTGGCAACATGATGAAACCCCATTTCTACTAAAAATACAAAAATTAGCCAGTAAGTGATGGTGCACACCTGTAATCCCAGCTACTCAAGGAGGCTGAGGCACAGGAATCACTTGAACCCGAGAGGCGGAGGTTGCAGTGAGCCAACATTGTGGCACTGCACTCCAGCCTGGGCAAACAAAACAAGCATACATGCGTACAAGCAAGCATACAAGTTGCACAAAATAAGTTTCTGAAAAAGTAAAAAAAAATGTGATAATTTTGCTGAGGGCTACAAAGGCATACTGAGAAAAGTATTTTTTTATATTCTTTTTTTACCTGATGATAAAATCCAGCTTGAGCCATGGGATCTGGTTGTGCCCACCTATAGCCTACATGAGGCCATGAGGTAAATGTCTCCCGTCTGTTTGCTTCACTATACATCAGTGATCTAAAAGTAAACACACTTTATGTAATTGAAGTTAAGCATCAAATCACAGTGAAACTTCTATTTAACAATGCAAAAAATAATTTTACTGGGTTATCAGCAAAAACTGCAAATGGTCTGATGATCAAGTTCAATTTTTTACTTTAAACTAAAAACGGTAATTTTTGGGAATTTCCCTTAAACAGAAAGGGAAGGAGAAAACCTGATTGGTGGCTGCAGTTGATAAACAATTCCAGGGGTAGATTACATATGTTTTCATATTAAAATATATCAGCTCACTAAGAGTCAAACTATAACAGAAAGTACCAGAGTAATTTTTTAAAGGATGATAGTAAACTTTTAGAAAAGTCCAAAAGATTTTAAGTAAGAAAGGACTGATAAGCAAAGCTTATTCATCCTAACATAAAATTACAACTGATAACAGAAAGAAAAAGTGGCAAAGGTCATGACAAAGAGAACAGGAAAATACTCTTCTAAAATCTTCACTTAAATTAGCACATGATTTTCTATAAAATTGCTAGTAACTTTAGGTTTACTCATAGTTGTATTCAAGTTTTTAAACAAATAGCTGTTGGGTTAGAAAAGCATTTTCAGTTTCACATTATATGTGTCTTTAGGATCAGTCTTAGAACAGAACACCTATCTCATTTTGTTATATTACCCAACAAAACAGCAGTAGCATCCAATAGACCCCAACTCAAACCTTCCATAGACCTAAGTTCATCAAAGCCTTCATAGGCTCCTAGATTGATTTTTAATGAAACAAACACCACAGTCTGTATCAAAATTAATATTTTGGGACATTTTTAACACCTCTAAAAATATCGAATATCCCATCTAATGGCTGCATTTCCTAAAATACAACATTTACCACAGCTTGCACTGATTTCTTTAGAAACACTGCAACTGTTTGCATAGAAAATAGCTCTGCAGAGCTGACTCTTTTATAATCTCAAAATAGGCACAGATCTCAGACAAGAAGCACTTGTTCTAATTACGTATTTTTCTTTTTTTCCCATCTCAGACATATCCCAAAGAATATTTTAATGACAGCCATGGCACATATCACCAGATAATCTGATTAAAAATGATAGTCTGCATGTTGCCCAAGAGATTACTACTATAGAATATAAAAATTCGGCCCAATTGTTAACTAATAAAAGTTATATACGTAACAACAAAATCACTTAACTAACAAAAAGAGGGTAAGTGATTAAGCAGAAATCAGTTTACCAAAAGATAAATTAATAAATATTGCTACTGAACTAGAAGAGCCATACTAAAAATAATAGAAAGTTTAAAATGAATTTATTCAATAGTGCCTTTGATAACATCAGCACATACTATTTATAAATGTACTTCAGAAAGATGCTTAGGAAATTACAAGTCACATCCAATGAAAATGTAAAAATATAAATACTACAGCTGGGCACAGTGGCTCACACCTGTAATCCCAGCACTCTGGGAGGCCAAGATGGGTAGATCACCTTGAGGTCAGGAGTTCGAGACCAGCGTGGCCAACATGGTGAAACCCTGTCTCTACTAAAAATACAAAAAATGAGCCAGGCATGCCGGGTGCAGTGGCTCACGCCTGTAATCCCAGCACTTTGGGCGGCCGAGGTGGGCGGATCATAAGGTCAGGAGCTCGAGACCATCCTGGCTAACACGGTGAAACCCCACCTCTACTAAAAATACAAAAAATTAGCTGGGCATGGTGGCGGGCACCTGTAGTCACAGCTACTCGGGAGGCTGAGGCAGGAGAACGGCATGAACATGGGAGGCAGAGCTCACAGTAAGCCAAGATCATGCCACTGAACTCCAGCCTGGGCAAGAGAGCAAGACTCCATCTCAAAACAAAAATATAAAAAAAGAAAATTTGGCTGGGTGCAGTGGCTCATGCCTGTAATCCCAGCACTTTGGGAGGCCAAGGCGGGCAGATCACCTGAGGTAGGGAGTTCAAGACCAGCCTGACCAACACAGAGAAACGCTGTCTGTACTAAAAATACAAAATTAGCCGGGTATGGTGGCACATGTCTGTAATCCCAGCTACTAAGGAGGCTGAGGAAGGAGAATCCCTTGAATCTGGGAGGCAGAGGTTGCGGTGAGCCGAGATCGTGCCATTGCACTCCAGCCTGGGCAACAAGAACGAAACTCCATCTCAAAAAAAAAAAAAAAAAAAATCAGCCATGCATGGTGGTGGACGCTTATAATTTCAGCTACTCAGGAGGCTGAGGCAGGAGAATCTCTTGAACCTGGGAGGCAGAGGTTGCAGTGAGCCGAGATCGCGCCACTACACTCCAGCCTAGGCGACAAGAGTGAAACTCCATCTCAAAAATAAATAAATAAATACTACATGAAAAGGCAAACAAAATTCTAATCAAAATTGCTGGGTATTATATTTCAGTATAGCATTTCTAAACCTCGGTACTTTTAGTAAGAACCTCAATGTCATTTCATATAGCAAATCATTTAAGTTTTTAAATGAATGTGTTACTGGCTTTTTAATTAGTTAAACAAAATAGGCATTCAAAAAACCTCTACCAAAGAAAATGATGGTTTAGGTATGATTTTTGTAATACTGTTTAAATCCAGTGCGAGCAGCATAAAAAATGTTAACTCAAAATTATTCCTATTATTTAAAAAAAAATTTTTTTTCATTATAAAATGATAGCACTTTCCTTATACTCACATTAGGGCACGGTAAATTAGGCAAAATTTATCTCAAAGGTCACAAAATGTCATCAATGGAAAATAGTTATTATTCATTGAATAATTATAGTAATTTTAATTTGACTAAAATATTTACTAAGCAAGTACTAAACTGGAATTTTCAAAATGTGGCTTTATAATTCCTTCAAATACCTTTAGTGTACTAAAATATAGTGTTTAAAAATAGCAATTCAAGTAGTAGTTTACTTTAAATCTGGTTTTCAGATTCTAATTCATATTGAATTTTTTTTAATTTCAAAATTAGGCTAGAAATTTGAAATTTTTAAAAATCATAACCAGATTTTCTAGTTATTCTTGTTTAATGCAAAAACTAATCAATTCTACCTCACTGTCACCTTTCTCTGTTAGCAAGGTTCATACCTGTCTACAGAGCGGCCTGGCCCCACTCCGAGTTCCGGACGTGCACTAGGTAAGAGGTAAGACAATCTGTCCATCACTGAGGATGCCACAGGTAAGGCAGCAACATTTTGATTTATTTTCTTGAGTTCATTTACAATGGCACTGGCAATGGACTTCAACACATGATGAGGAAGATGAAATGTAACTGTGGCCCACTGAAAGAAAATGGGAGTATAAGCAAAGGAAAATGTACTCAACAGTTTTAACCAAAATCATAACTTAACCATTATCAAATAAAGAACACTCGTCAGTTTTCTTCATTAGTTTATCATTTAAAGCAGAAACTTGCAGTTATAAAAAAAACAATAAAATATTTTACAAAAGCCAAGATATGGAACCAATCTAAGTATCTATCAATGGGTGACTGGGTAAAGAAAATGTGCAGTAAAGGCCAGGTGCAGTGGCTTACGCCTGTAATCCCAACACTTTGGGAAGCTTAGGAGGAATTAGTTTTAGTGATCTGGTGGTGACTGCAGTTACTAATCATGTATTGTATATTTCTTTTTTTTTTTTTTGAGACGTTGTCTTACTCTGTCGCCAGGCTGGAATACAGTGGCGCAATCTCAGCTCACTGCAACCTCTGCCTCCTGGGTTCAAGTGATTCTCCTGCCTCAGCCTCCTTGAGTAGCTGGGATTACAGGCATGCACCACCATCCCCAGCTAATTTTTTTGTATTTTTAGTAGAGACAGGGTTTCACCAGGTTGGTCAGGCTGGTCTCGAACTCCTGATCTAATGATCTGCCCGCCTCGGCCTCCCAAAGTGCTGGGATTACAGGCATGAGCCATTGCGCCCGGCCCATGTATTGTATATTTCAAAATTGCTAAAAGAATAGATTTTAAACATTCTCATCACAAAGAAATGGTAAGTAGGTGAGTTGATAGATATGTTAATTAGCTTAATTTAATCTTTCTATAATGTATACATATATTACAACATCACATTATACCCCATAAATATATACTATTATTTGTCTATGAAAATTTTTTAATTTTTTAAATGAAACCTCAACTAACTATTCTGGAAAAGACAGTTCAGAACCAGATAGTAACATACGTTCTTATATATATCACCAAAAATTAAGGACAACTAAAATCATCTGTCATTTTTCCTATTCATCCAGCACAATGTTAAGCACAGAGTAGGCACTCAAATACCTCCATCCATAAGAATATATTTAGACAATTACCATTACTGGGGTATATGAGGATTTAGTTCAGCTTAGCAGATGCATGTTTTTGTTGCTGTTGTCACCATAATCCAGCAATAGCAACTAAAAACATAGGCCTTATAGTCACACATCTGGATTCTGAGCCCAGCTTCGCCCATCAGCAATATTTGATAAATGTTAGCCATGATTATTTAATATTACAACAATTACTGAAGTTAGACCACAAAAATGCTAAGTACTATTCTCCCAGAGAAATAAGTCTATAATGTAATTTCATCTTTATATCCTGTCTCCAGTTCACCCATGAAGGGTTTCTACTCTTGTCTAGTTCACTCAAGGCAGCCTAGTAAATTATTATTTATCTATACAATACTGGAAAAACTTGTGGACAAAAATATGACTTGAATTGCTAAAAAAAAAAAAAAGAGGGAGAATAAAAACTTCTAGATCTAATTAATCTGTTCACAGATCAGAGCTTTTTATTGAAAGGGAGGATGACTCCCCTTGAGAAAGGATCCTACTATACCCCAACTATACATAGTACTGTGAATCATACTCCAAATCTTCCCTCAAAAAGACCTATGGGCATTCACTACAGTGACTGTGCATGGGGGAAAAGATCTTTCAGGCATTACAAAAACATGGCACTGAACTGACCTAAAACATCACTGTGGTCCACGAAAGAGGGCACGTAGGATGGTCAAGCGATTAATAAAGTTTTGGCCCAAAGCTGTCTCAGAGAGTTCTATGGGTCTGTAAATCCTTATTGCATAATAGTTACTTCCCCGGTTCCTGAATGCATAATATAAAACAGGCAACTGAAAACAATGCCCAAATTAGCTCTCTGCTCTTCTCTGTGGGCCAGTAATATAGAAAACACCAAGTACAAGCCCTTAGAACTTTCCTTCTCTACAAAGATATTAAACTAAAGCAATGCTACATTCCTGAAGAAATTTTTTAGATTAATGCCACTGTAAAAGATTTGAGGCTGGGCACAGTGCCTTCATACCTATAATACTAGCACTTTGTTGAGACTGAGGATGGAGGTTCGTTTGAGCCTAGAAGTCTGAGACCATCCTGGTCAACATAGCAAGATCTCATCTCTACTAAAAAATAATAGCCAGGCGTGATGGCATGCACTTGTCATCCCAGCTACTCAGAAGCCTTGAGATGGGAAAATCACTTGAGCCCAGGAGGGCAAGGCTACAGTAAGCCAAAATCACACCACTGTACTCCAGCCTGAGTGACAGAGCAAGACCCTGTATTGGAAAAAAAAAAAGAGAGAGAGAGAGACTTAAAAGATACAGAGGTAATCAAATGACCTCGTCCCCTTTACTGGACTGTTGTAAATGAATCTTGAAGAATGACTGTGGATGGTAAACTATCAGGTGGTGACTTTCATTGCAGCTGCTTTTCCAGATGAGGTATCTTTATTAAAGCAAATCAACAAATCCCCTGATATCTGGTAGATAGTTACAGTTCTATCCAGTATTTTTCTATCTTTAGTTTTAAGGACTATACAAAAAGTCCACTTTAACCTGGCAGGAACAATAATAAATCTTTGCAGTCTTTCCCTAAGACCACATCTCACGTTCTAGAAATCCTGATCATCCTAACATCCTGCAGATCAACATACTGGTCCACTACATCATGACAGCACGCTGATTGGTCCAGATGAAAAGGAAACAGCAAGGAAATTAAATGCCTTACTAAGGTGCAAACCAGAGAACAAGAGTAAGAAAAACTCAAGATTCTGCAACCGTGGTTAAGTTGCAGAGGTCCAGAGGTCTGGTCATGTCAGGATATTCCCTCCAGACTGAAAGACAAGTTGCTCCAACTTGTAACACCAACCACACAAACAAAAGCCACAGTACTTAGTGGGCCTACTTGGATTTGGGAGCCAATATTTAGCATACTTGAATGTGTGCTCTAATCCAAGTATCAAGAAATATATAAGGCTGCCAATTTTGAGTAAGGTGCAGAACAAGAAACTCTGCAACAAGACCAGACTGTACTGCAAGATGCTCTGCCACTTTTACCTTAAGAGCACTTTCAATGACATTGACACTAGAAGTCCACAGCAAATAATGATGCTGTAAGGAGCCTGTGGCAACCTCATTGGGACAATCACACAGCAGAATGCTAGGGTCTTGGAGCAAAGCCACACCCTCTCATGCAAATGACCATTCTCCTTTTGAAAAACAGCTCCTAGTTCCTTACTAGTCCCAGATAGAGATTAATATCTATCTACGAAACTAATGCCAACGAATTCAGAGCTGTCCAAATGTTATCTGACACACCAACCATAATATTGAGCACAAGCAACAAGTATCCTTCAAGTGTTTTATAAAAGATCTGTCTTGACAAAGTCCAAAAGGCAAAAACTGAATAAACAAGTGGCTCAGAATTCAATACCTACTCCCACTATAATGTCTCCTCCTTGTTCTACATCAATAGCTTCATGGGGAACTCCTTATGATGAAATAATATGAGGGGAAAATACTCTTGGCCCTGATTTACAGATGGTTCTGCAATGATATGCTGGTATTACCCCGAAGTGGATGGCTACAGAATTACAGCCCCAATCACAAGGAGAGGGGTGAAGGTAAATCTTCTCAATAGACAGAACTTCAGTCAGTATATATGACTGTTCTTGTATGGATTTAGAGTTGGCTAGAAGTAAAGATCCTCACTAGTTAACAGAGAGTTGCTAATTTGTTAGCTAGATGGTCAGGCACTTGGAAGAAACAGAACTAGAAGACTAGCAGCAAGGAGGTCAAAAACAAGGTCTGTGAATAGAACTCTCAGAGGGTAAAAATATGTATGAAATATGTCAATGCAGACCAAAAGGCATGCATTTCAGAGGAAATGGGAGAAGTTATACACATTACATACATGAAGTAAGCCTCTCTCCATGGGCACTCCAGTGCTTGCTCAATGGACCTGTGTGCAAAATACCATGGCAACCGATATGGAGGCTATGCACAGGCCCAAAAATGTAAACTTCCCTGTACCAATACTAACCAGGCTACAGCTGTTGCTGATTGCCTAATCTGCCAAACAGCAGTTACCAAAGTTGGGTGGCCAATATCACGCCATTTCCCAGGTGGAACAGCCAGCTATCTGATGGTAGGTTGATTATATGGGATTCCTAGTCATGGACTAGGCAGCAATTTGTCTTCAACATAACAAATATATATTCTGGGTATGCATTTACCTGTTCTGTCCATAGTTTTCTGCTGTAATATTATATAGTCCATTGCCTGTGGACTGACAGAATGTCACGCTATTGTAGAAAACTTTGCTTCTGATCAAGAAAAGTATTTCAAAGCAAAAAAAAAAAAAAAAAAATCTTTTTCCACTGGTCTTACTGTGTATCATCCTGATGAAGCCGGCCTGGCAGAAAAGCTCAATGGCCTACTAAAGACTCATTTTCAATGCTAACTGAAAGAGACATGCTGAAAGGTTATGGAGTTCTACCTTACAAGATGAAGCATATGCTTTCAATCAACCAAAAATGTATGATATAGTTTCTCTGAGCATGCCCACTATTATATTTAATAAACCCATTCACAGATTTTTTTTAAAGCTTTCAGCTCTACAGGTCTTACTCCCAAGGGAGGAATGTTCCAGCAGGAGTACAACAACACTTCCATTGAAGTGGGTGTTGAGATTGCTACCCAGCAACTTTGAGGTCCTCTTGCCACTGAATAAATAGTCAAAGAAGTTCTACTAGTTTGTATGACTGGAACTGACAAGGGGAAACCTGGATTGATGCTAAGTAACAGGGACAAGGAGAACTTATGCAGAACCCAGGAGATTCTCTAGGATGCCCCCCTTAGTACTTCCAAGTCCAACAGTAAAGATGAAGTAACAATTACAACTGAAAATACAGCACCAGCCGGGCTTGGTGGCTCACACCTGTAATCCCAGCACTTTGGGAGGCTAAGGCAGGTGGATCACCTGAGGTCAGGAGTTCGAGACCAGCCTGGCCAACACGGTGAAATCCCGTCTCTACTAAAATACAAAAAATTAGCCAGGTGTGGTAGCCCGTGCCTATAGTCCCAGCTACTGGGGAGACTGAGGCAGGAGAATGACTTGAACCCAGGAGGCGGAGGTTGCAGTGAGCTGAGATCACTGCACTCCGGCCTGGGTGACAAAGTGAGACTCCATCTCAAAAAATAAAATAATATAAAAACACAGAACCAGTGAGGATTCAGATTCTTCAGGAATGAAGATGGGTTGTTCCAGTACGTAAAGAATCCTGACCAGTTGAGGTGCTGAATGATGACAGAGCTAATAAGGAATATGTAATAGAAAAAAAAGAAATTAGATATCTTCTTGACTATTATACATCCTCTTGACCAATATATCCTCTTTACCATTAAAAACTGAGGACTAGGCCAGGCGCAGTGGCTCACGCCTGGAATCCCACCACTTTGGGAGGCCAAGGTGGGCAGATCACGTGGTCAGGAGTTCAAGACCAGCCTGACCAACATGGTGAAACCCTGTCTCTACTAAAAACACAAAAATTAGCCAGGCATGGTGGCACGCGCCTGTAATCGCAGCTACTCAGGAGGCTGAGGCAGGAGAACCACCTGAACCCAGGAGGCGGAGGTTGCAGTGAGCCGAGATCACACCACTGCACTCCAGCCTAGGTGACAGAGACAGACTACGTCTAAGAAAAAAAAATTAAATTAAAAAATTAAATAAACTGAGGACTAGGCCACGAGCGGTGGCTCACACCTGTAACCCCAGCATTTTGGCAGGCCAAGGTGGATGGATCATGAGGTCAGGAGTTCGAGACCAGCCTGACCAACATGGTGAAACCCCATGTCTATTAAAAATGCAAAAAGTAGCCAGGCATGGTGGCGCGCGTCTGTAATCCCAGCTGCTCAGGAGGCTGAGGCAGGAGAATTGCTTGAACCCAGGAGGCGGACGCTGCAGTGAGCCAAGATCGCACCACTGCACTCCAGCCTGGGCAACAGCGCAAGACTCCGTCTCCAAAAATAAAAATAAATTTTTTAAAAAGCATAATAGTTTTGTTACATGAAAATTCAAATATATAAAGTGTGAATGGAGATGCTGAGTAGCCAAAGGGGTAGACTGTGCAGTTAATTAAACTGTTGTCTCTGAGCTCCAAATCTACCCTTTAATTCTCTGCTCTATCAGGTTGGGGCTAGGACTCTGCATACTGTATTTCCTCTTTTCAACCAGTTTCCTGGTTTTTAGGTTCTCCCAGCAACAGCACAAGAAGGAAACTGGAAAGAAAGATGAAAAAAGACTTGCTCCTTCTTATTAACTGGCCATTGCCGTCAGTACTGTTTCAGCAAAGGACCTGATGCAGTAGTTGATTCTTCCAGTTTTCAGCATTTTGTTTTGGTTTGGCTGTTTTAGCATTCCGAGATTCAGTTTCAAAGAGCTCCCTCAGAGTTACTACCATCAGTCAAGTAGCATCTCTCTTCAGAGATCTGAGTCCCAGTTTTGCAAGGCCCTCGTCCAAGCTCCTGAGCTACCAATTGGGTAGCAGTTCCTAGTCCCAGATCCACGGGGCCTATTCTCTAAGTTTTAGGTTCTGATAACCCCTAATCTCTACTCTTTGTTCCTCGAGACCTAAGTGAAAACTGCTTCCTATAGTTATCTCTGTTATCTCAGGATTTCCTTTTCACTTTTTCAGTTTTCAAACACCAGTTAATTTCTTACAATAAACTATCTCTGTTGAAACTCAAAGAACAGTTTCTGTTTTCCTAAATAAAATGTCCCATCAATAGAGTAAGGTATAATAAAATCATGATAAATCTACAAAAAAAAAAATTCAATGCAACTATTAAGAAGAACATAGATGATCTCTGAGGATATGAGAAGATATCCAAGACAAATTCTTGAGTGAAAAAAAGCAAGGTGGCCAGGCACGGTGGCTCACACCTGTAATCCCAACACTTTGGGAGGCCGAGATGGGCGAATCACGAGGTTAGGAGCTCGAAGACAAGCCTGGCCAACACAGTGAAACCCCATTTCTACTAAAAATACAAAAATTAGCCGGGCATGGTGGCATGTGCCTATAATCCCAGCTACTTGGGAGACTGAGGCAGGAGAATAGCTTGAACCCACCAGGCGGAGGTTGCAGTGAGCTAAGATCACACCACTGCACTCCAGCCTAGGTTACAGAGCGAGACTCTGTCTCAAATCAAAAAAAAAAATGAGCCAGGTGCAGTGGCTCACGCCTGTAATCCCAGCACTCTAGGAGGCTAAGGCAGGCAGATCACCTGAGGTCGGGAGTTTGCGACCTGCCTGACCAACATGGCAAAACCCTGTCTCTACTAAAAAATACAAAATTAGCCAGGCGTGGGGGCGCACGCCTGTAACCCCAGCTACTCGGGAGACTGAGGCAGGAGAATCACTTGAACCCGGGAGGCAGAGGTTGCAGTGAGCCGAGATTGTGCCATTGCACTGCAGCCTGGGAAACGAGAGCAAAACTCTAAAGTCTCAAAAGAAAAAATAAAAGAAAAAAAGCAAGGTATATCACAACACAATATTAGTATATTTTAGTATAGTTACAACTGTACTTGAGAAAAATCTTTGCAAATGCCCAAGTTACTTATAGGAAAATGGCTTTTACCTTCTACCTTATATCCTTCAATAAT
This sequence comes from Pongo pygmaeus, assembly GCF_028885625.2. Taxonomy (NCBI): domain Eukaryota; kingdom Metazoa; phylum Chordata; class Mammalia; order Primates; family Hominidae; genus Pongo; species Pongo pygmaeus. Next base: position 101,528,283 of record NC_072385.2, read on the forward strand.
ATGGAAGTTTTATAAGCAGTATAACTTAGAAAAGGTCTTAAAAGAAAAATCTGCAGGAAATTAATAAAAATATATCCAAGGATTTAAATGAAAGCACTCTCTCTCATATACATCCCCGATTTAATTGAAAGCATTCTCTCTCATATACATCCCCGTATGCCAAAAAATTTCAGAGAAAGCACAAAATGGCTCAATTTCCAAAGACACAGTCCATTCTTATCCAAGCATCCAAGCTCACAACCTAACAAGGAAGCTTCTTTCATCAGCCTCTTGACCACTCCAGGTCTGTCAGGCACTAAGAAAGATCTAAGGAAGCATTAGAAAACACAATAAGCAAAATAGTTCCCACAAACTGAAGTTAAGCTTCGATTAAGAAGTTTCAAAGTTTCAACTTTTTTTTTTTTTTTGGCAACAGAGTCTCATTCTTTCCCCCAGGCTGTAGTGCATTGGCGCAATCTCTGCAATCTCAGCTAACTGCAACCTCTGCCTCCTGGGTTCAAGTGATTCTCATGCCTCAGCCTCCAAGTAGCTGGGGATTACAGGTGCCTGCCACCACGCCTGGCTAATTTTAGTATTTTTAGTAGAGATGGGGTTTCACCATGTTGGCCAGGCTGGTCTCAACCTCCTGACCTCAGGCGATCTGCCCGCCTCAGCCTCCCTCAGCTGGGATTATAGGTGTGAGCCACCGTGCCCAGCCAGTTTCAACTTTAAGATGACTTATAAGCACATTCTGCTTTTTAAAAGAAAAATCTAGAATTAGAACATTTCCAAAAGGAGAGGAAAGGAAAGAGCAAAAGAATGGAGGTGTCCATTGTAATATAACCCCAAAAGAGGCAATCTATTAACTTCTTACCTTAGCAACTTTGTGGTTTGCTGCAGTCTCATGAGATGTATTTTTTAAACCATCTTTGAGCTGTGTGATGAACAAATCATAACCCTCCGTACTAGAAATATCTACCTTTTCTGAACACGCTGATAAGAGCTGCTGTGCCTAAATAAAAAATAAAAAATAAAAAAATCACAGAAAATTCAATGCAAGAACAACAAAAAATTAAATTCAGATCCTCTTTCAGATATTTTAATATGCAATGATTATGACAGGTACTATACTAAACTTACCTTTCAACAAATCTACTTAATTAAACAGTAATTTAAAAGGCTGTTATAAAATTAAATGAGATAAAGCAATGTATTCAGTGTAGAAGTACTACATGGTAAAGTTTAAACACAAAGTAGTTATTATAAACCAAATCAAGATAGAAAAATGGACAAGCTGAAACCATAAGCAAAAATAATACAGGAAAAAATCTGAAGAGACAAACTTAAAGTCCTCCAATGAGCTTTAAATACTCAAGCTACACAAAGTCATAATAGAGGACACTAAGTCAGCAAGTAACATGAAAAAGCACTTTGCATTGTTATCCATATATTCAAAATGAACTACTGTAATAAAGATATATGTTAATATAAGGAAAAGAATATATCTACACTGAGCAAATCAAACCTAAGACTTTAGGGAAGACAGTGACAAACTAATCTGATGCAGTAAAGGAAGCCTGGAATGCTGGAAGATCTACAAACAATATTATGTGAACAACAGTTACAGCTGTGATTAAAGTAAAAAGAGGAAAAAAAACATTTAACAGCAAACAAGGTGGAGGAAGGGATAGAAGCTAAACAGCATTTCACTGTAGTAGGAAAAACACTGACTTGAGAGTTAATTTATTTTATTGTAATTCTTTAATTGTTTGTTAAACCTAAACATAGTTTGATAGTGTCTTTTCACTGCTGATTATATATCCTGATATCAGCTGGTTTATATTCCTTCAATTAGGAGGAAAATATGTTCAATTTTTTCAAACGGTTTTTCAAAGTTTCTATTTGTTCGAATCAAGTAGAACTAATTAATTCTCTATCCAAAGATTTTAGACATGCTTCCAGACCCAAATACTCTGATGAGAAAAAGACAGCTTCTCTGTTTTTGGAACTCAAACTTCCAGCAACATGCTTTCAATATTAACATATAATAGACTACTGTTATATGACACTAAATGTAAAATCTAAGTGGATATACTTTATTGGACATACTTTTTTGATAACTTTCATAACAAGTCAGCATGAACACAGAAATAATATCTCACTTTATTAGAGAACACAACATAATCTTTTACATTCTATTTAAGGTGATGCAAAATCCAGTAATTATGAAAAATGTACTTTCAAACTGCAGGATATGAACCCACACAAAAGGAATTTAAGTTGGGCTAGACTTAAAAATTAAGTAAAGAAAATTTAACACTACAGAAAAGTATGTATGGCTAAAACTTAAAACTCAAGTTATTGAAAGACATGATGCATAGTAAAAATTACTGGTTGTGTGGCTGGGTGCAGCGGTTCGCGCCTGTAATCCCAGCACTTTGGGAGGCTGAGGCAGGCGGATCAATTGAAGTCAGGAGCTCAAGACCAGTCTGGCCAACATGGTGAAACCCATCTCTACTAAAAACACAAAAATTAGCTGGGTGTGGTGGCACATGCCTGTAATCCCAGCTACTAGGGAGGCTGAGGCAAGAGAATCACTTGAACCCGGGAGATGAAGGTTGCAGTGAGCCAAGGTCGAGCCACTGCACTCCAGCCTGGGTGACAGAGCAAGACTCTGACTCAAAAAAAAAAAATTACTGGTGTTTACCAGAGTCTATTCCTCTCTCATTTTAAAATATTAAAAAAAAAAAAAAGAAAGAACCACCTCTTTCCCAGTCTCCCTCTCAGCTTGGCCATGTGACTAAATTCTGTCTCATGGGGTAAATATGAGGCTATATGAGAGAGTATTTGAGTTGTGAAAGGCAGAAAGAGAACAAGAACAAATAAGCAGGAGAGGGGGCTGGGGGTTAAGGGACAGGGAAAGGGAAGGAGAGAAGAGAGGGATGCCAGAGTGCTCTCCTCTAGCCTCTTGCCCTCTCTTTCCCTGTGACTGGGAAATAATGACACCTAGAGCAGCTGTCTTAAACTCCCAAGCTAACCCAAGTGTTGAGGTTGGCAATGCTGGCCATACACTTAGCCCTGGACTATTATTGGAAACAAGCTATCCTGTTTAAGCCATTGTTTTTTTGGGTCTCTGTTACAGCTGTTTAACCTGTGCTGATGCACCATTCACACCTAAAAATACCACTTCGACAAGAATTAATTATGCAGAGAAAAGGTGAGTATTAATATTTAAATGAAGTTGTGTTCAATAAGTAAATTCTGTTTTTATAGCAATACATATAATAACGTCCTTAAAGGATGACTTAATTTCATTTAACATCTAATATGTCTAAGATTACATTAAGTAGAGGACCACATTGATACTTATTTCAACTTACCTCTGTAACGGGTAATTCAAGCTGAACCACATCATCCTGCTTTGAAACTGGAGTTTGCAGAGCAGTGTCTAACAACAAGATTCCATTAAGGTCCTTCCTACACCCTACTGCATAATCATCCACAAATATAACTTTATCCACAGCAGAAATATACTGACATTTCACCTGTCCACCTGGTTTAGCTGTTAAAAGAACAAAAATTCAACACTTAAGATTTTCAGGCCAATGGTCTATTAAAAATAAATCTTTACACATAGTGACTAAACACAATACATTATCCTGAATTGGATCTTAAGCTGGAAAAAACTTCTCTAAAGAACATTATTGGGCCAACTGGATTAAATTCAAATATGTACCATAAATTAGATAAAAGCATCAATGTGAAATTATCAAAATTTGACAACCAAATTGCTATTATAAAAGAACATCATTGTTCTGAGAAATAAACACAGCAACAGTATAGGGAAAATGAGCATGATATATGCAACCAACTCTCAAGTGGAATAAAAATATGATGTATATATATACACACACACACACACACATATATATAAGGGAATAATAAGCAAATGTAGTAAAATGTTTAAAACTAGTAGAGCTGGGTAAAGGGTATATAGGGAAGTTCTTTGTAACATTCTATTCTTGCAATTTTTCTGTAAGTGCAAAATGAAAGTGTTCAAAAACAAAACTTTTAAAAATGAATTACTGGATGTCATTTTTTGCAAAACTCAATAAGCACAGAGACAGCATGGACAGTTATTAGATACAGTAGTGCCCTTCACTTTGTGCAGTTTCAGTTACCCAGTCAATAGAAGTCCAAAAACAGGTAAGTATAGTACAATAAGATATTTTCAATCAAAGGTCCAAAAGTTAAGTATAGTACAATAAGATATTCTGAGAGAGACCACATTCACATAACTTCTAATATATTATAATTGTTCTATTTTATTATTAGTTGTTAATCTCTCACTATGCTTACATTTTAAATTAAACTTTATTACAGGTATGCATAAGAAGAAAACCCAGCTAACCCTTGAACCACACAAGTTTGAACAGCATGAGACCACTCATACATAAATTTTTTCCAATTCATATATTGAAAAAAATTTCAGAGATTTGTGACAATTTAAAAAACATGCAGACAAAACACATAGCCTAGAAATATCTAAAAAATTAAGAAAACAGTATGTCACTGATGCATAAAATATACGTAGATATTAGTCTATTTGATCATTTACTGACATAAAATATACACAAATCTACTATAAAGTTAAAATTATCAAAACTTACGCACACAAATAGTATATGGTACCAGTCAAGAAAAATGTAAACAAATGTAAAAAATACAGTATTAAATCATAACTACATAAAATTAACTGTAGTATATATTATAAAACTGTGATAATTTTGTTCCTATTGCAGTGAGTTCAAGTGTCATGAGTACCACCATGTGACCCTAATCATATCGAGGTGAGCAGTTCATCTCTCAATTGTTAATTGGTAATCGCAGTAAAAAGTGATCTCTCCTGATTCTCACGTATTTTTCCTTTTTTTTTTTTTTTTTGAGACGGAGTCTCTTGCTCTGTCCCCCAGGCTGGAGTGCAATGGCACGATCTCGGCTCACTGCAAGCTCTGCCTCCCGGGTTCATGCCATTCTCCTGCCTCAGCCTCCCGAGTAGCTGGGACTACAGGTGCCTGCCACCTCACCCGGCTAATTTTTTGTATTTTTAGTAAAGATGGGGTTTCACCGTATTAGCCAGGATGGTCTCGATCTCCTGACCTCGCGATCTGCCCGCCTGGGCCTCCCAAAGAGCTGGGATTACAGGCGTAAGCCACCGCACCCAGCCATCTCATGTATTTTCATCGGGTTCAGTGCAATACCATAAACCCTGAATAACAACACCATGAAACTCATAAAAGGTAACACTAGTGATGCTGGAAGTGTTCCCAAAAGGCAGGGACAAGTCATATGATTACAAGAAAAAGCTGAATTGCAAAAAAAAAAAAAAAGAGAGAGAGAGAGAGAAAATACATTTATGGCACTATATTGCACTTATCAATATGGTAAATATATGTCATCTGTTTACAAAATGAATCCTGTGCCTGAAATGGCATGCAACCACAGCTGGAGACCTCAGTCTATGGTACATATCAAGCAATTCAGCTTTTTCGGCCCGGCATGGTGGCTCACGCCTGTAATCTCAGCACTTTGGGAGGCCGAGGTGGGCAGACCACAAGGTCTGGAGTTTTTTGGGGTTTTTTTTTTTTTTTAGAGACAGGGTCTCGCTACGTTGTCCAGGGCAACTCAAACGCCTGGGGCTCAAGCAATCCTCCCGCGTGGCTAGGACTACAGGAGCACACCACTGTGCCTGGCATGTCAACATACTTATTGGTAAAAGACTGAATACTTTCCCATACAGATCAGGAACAAGACAAGGATGTATGCTCTTACCATTCCTATTCAATACTATACTAAAAGATCTAGTCACTGCAATAAAAAAACAGGATATAAAAGGCAAACAAATCAAAAAGAAATAAAACTGTCCCTTTTTACAGAAATACGATTACCCATGTAGATAAAAATCAATCATACTTTTCTATACTAGCACTGATTAATCTAAAACCGAAATTTATTTTTTAAAATACCAGTTTACAATAGCTCTAAAACATACTTAGACATACATATACACAAAAGGTGTATATGTATGCTTAAAAGTATAAAAGGCTGATTACACAAATCAAAAGCCTAAATAAATACCATGTTCATGGACTGAACAAGTCAATCTGGTAAAAACGTCAACACTCCCCAAATGGATCTACAGATTTAACGGAATTTCAATCAAAATCCCAGGTGGGGTCAGCATGGTGGCTCACACCCGTAATACAACACTTCGGGAGGCCTACACGGAAGGATCGCTTGAGCCAGGAGTTTGAAACCAGCCTGAGACAGACCCCGTATCTATCTTAAAAATTTAAAAAATTTAGCCAGGCATAGTGGCACACACCTGTAGTTCTAGCTACTCGGACACTGAGGTGGGAGGATCACTTGAGCCCAGGAGTTCAAGGCTACAGTGAGCTATGATTGCGCCATATAAATAAACTGACTGAAATGTATTTGAAAAGGCAGTACCGCAAGAAAGTGTGGTACTGGCAAAGGACAGACATATAGCTCAATGGAACAAAATAGAGTCAAGAGATATGACTATATAAACATGGTCACTGGATTTTTTCAATTATGTAGTTTTTTAAATTGTGGTAAAATAAACATAAAATTTACCATTTTACCATTTAAGTGTACAGTTGAGTGGTATTAAGTATATTCATGCTGTTGTTTATCCATCAGGATAAAGGGAAACTCTGTACCCTTTAAACAGTAACTGACTTTTATCCCCTCTCCCCAAAGCCTGGCAACCACTTTGCTACTTTCTGTCTTCATGAATTTGACTACTCTAAGTATCTCACACGAATGGAAGGAATCATATAGTATTTTTCCTTTTGCGACTGGCTTATTTCCCTTAGCATAATGTCCTGAAGGTTCCTCCACATTAGAGCCTATGTCAGAATTTCCTTCCTTTTATCCATTCAACTATCAATGGACAGACACTTAGGATGCTTCTGCCTTTTGGCTATTTCAAATAGTGCTGCTATGAACACTGGTGTACAAATATCTCCTTGATTCTCTGCTTTCAATTCTTTGAGGTACACACCCAGAAACAGAACAGCGATCATATGGTAATTCTATTTTTTCCTTAATTTTCTGAGGAAACTCCACCATTTCCCATAATGGCTGCACCATTTTATATTCCCACCAGCAGTGCACAAGAGTGCCAATTTCTCCACATCCTCACCAACACTTATTCTCTGTTGTTGTATTTTGTATATGGTGTTAAAGTCCAACTTTATACTTTTTGCATGTAAGTATCCAGTCTTCCCAGCATCATTTGTTGAAAAGATTGTCATTTCCCCCAATGAATGGTCTTGGCCTCCTTGCTGAAAATCATTTGACCATATATGCAATAGTTTATTTCTGGGCTCTATATTCCATCAGTCTATATGTCCATCTTTATGCTGGTACTTTACTATTTTGATTACTGTAGCTTCGTACTAAATTTTGAAATCAAGTGTTAATCTTCCAACTATGTTCTTTGTCAAGATTACACTGAAATATTTAGGGTCCCTTGAGATTCTATATGAATTTTAGAACAGATTTTTTTTTTTTTTTTTTTTGCAGAAATAGAAAAAAGTTATTGGGATTTTGATAGGAATTGCAATGAGTCTGCAAATTGGGGCAGTATAGATATCTTAACAACATAAAGATAGTATGAAGTTCTGGCAAAGATGCAGAACAACTGGAGTTCTCATACATTTCTAAAGGAAATACAAATGGTACAGCCACACCGGTTTGACAGTTTCTTACAAAGTTAAACACATACTTACCAAATGGCCCTGTAATCCCACTTCTGTGTATTTACCCTGGAGACATAAAAGCTTATGTTCACACAAAAATCTGTACTCAGAAGTTTATAGTCGCTTTATTTATAATCATCAAACACTGAAAACACCCAAATGTTTTTTTTCTTTTTCTTTGTCTTTTTTTTTTGAGACAAGGTCTCACTATGTCACTCAGGCTGGAATATAGTGGCGAAATCACTGCTCACCACAGCTTTGACCTCCAGGGCTCAGGTAATCCTCCCACCTTCGCCTCCCAAGTAGCTGGGACTACAGGTGCACACCATGATGTCTGGCTAATTTTTAGTATTTTTTGTAGATACAAGGTTTTGCCATGTTGCCCAACCTGGTCTCAAGTGATGTGCCCACCTAGGCCTCCCTAAGTGCTGGGATTACAGAAGTAATAAGCCATCACACCCAGCCCCAAACATATTTCAAAGAGTGACTGGCAAAACAAATAATGACACATCAATACAATGGAATACTATCCAGTAATAAAAAAGGAATGAACTATTAATACATGCAAAAACTTGAGAGAATCTCAAGGGCATCATGCTAAGTGCAAGCAGCTAGTATCAACAGGTTACATACTGAATGATTACATTTCAATAACAATGTAGAAAACACAAAACTCCATAGTATAGAGAACAGATCAGTGGTCCCAAAAGACTAGTGGTATAGGGAAGATGTGACTACAAAGTGATACCACAGGGAATTTTTTCAGATGTTGAAACTGGTCTGTATCCTGACTGTGATGGTGGGTTACATCAATCTATGCATGTGTGTACCTGTATTACAAGTACACAAAAAATAGGCAATTATACTTTATAGTCTATAAAAAATAAAAATTTTTCAATGATATTGTAAAAGAATAAACACGCCCAAGCGCAATGCCTTCACACCTGTAATCCCAGCACTTCAAGAGGCCGAGGCGGGTGGATCACTTGAGGTCAGGAGTTCGAGACCAGCCTGGCCAACCTGGTGAAACCCCGTCTCTACTAAAAATACAAAAATAACCGGGCATGGTGGCAGGCACCTGTAATCCCAGCTACTCGGGAGGCTGAGGCAGGAGAATCACTGGAACCCGGGAGGTGGAGGTTGCAGTGAGCCGAGATCGCGCCATTGCACTCTAGCCTGGGTGACAGAGTGAGACTCTGTCTCAAAAAAAAAAAAAAAAGAATAAACACATACACATGGGGCAACAGCCTATTAACTATGCTATTAACTAAGGAGGGGGTAGTTCATAACACATCACTATGATCCAAATTCTATAAAAATATATTAAGCAATAGAAGAGGCCAGGCACGGTGGCTCATGCCTGTAATCCCAGCACTTTGGGAGGCCAAGGCGGGCGGATTGCCTGAGCTCAGGAGTTTGAGAGCAGCCTGACTAACACGGTGAAACCCCTGTATTTTGTCTCTACTAAAATACAAAAAATTAGCCGGGCATGGCGGCATGAACCTGTAGTCCCAGCTGCTCGGAAGGCTGAGGCAGGAGAATCGCTTGAACCCAGAAGGCAGAGGTTGCAGTGAGCTGAGACTGCACCGCTGCACTCCAGCCTGGGCAACGGAGCGAGACTCTGTCTCCAAAAAAAAAATAATAATAGAAGAAAGTAAAAAGAAATGCCAAAGTGTTAACAATGCCCATCTCCAGGTAACGAAATTATACGTACTTACTTTTTCCTTAGTCTATCTAACATCCTATAAGGCATGTCACTTTTAAAATTGAAAATTTCCCTTTTTTTTTTTTTTGAGACAGGGTCTCACTCTGTAACCCAGGCTGGAGTGCAATGGCGCGATCTTGACTCACTGCAACCTCTGCCTCCCAGGCTCAAGCAATCCTCCCCCCTCAGCCTCCCAAGTAGCTGAGACTACAGGTGTGTGACACCATGCCCGGCTAATTTCTGTATTTTTTTGTAGAGACAGGGTTTTGCCATGTTGCCCAGGATGGCAAAATTGAAAATTTCAAAGGAAAGAAATTTTTTTAATTAGTTACCAATTCTAATACTTTAAGAAATAGTATACAACCCTAAAAAACTTGCAAAAATGTTACAAGAAATACATTATCTTTTCAAACTGACAATACACTGTAAAACTCCATTTCCACTGAGATCTCATCAGACTTCAACGCTTAAAACAGCCTATTAAAATGTACTATATGCAAAGATCATTCAAAGTCAATAAAGAAGATACAAGCCTGTATCAGAACATCTCCTGTAACCCAAAAATATATACACCTACTATGTACCCACAAGAATTTTTAAAATTTTTTAAAAAGGTACAAAATTAATGTAAGGTTCTCACAAAGCTTTTGATATAATTAACCAAAAATGAAATCATTTAATAAGAGAAAAAATGTTAGTAACACTATAGTATTAAAAGCCAAAATGAGTATTCCTATAAAGCAGAACTCACTGCAAAACAAGTTTGGGAAAGTTCAGTGACTGCACCACGAAGAAAGGGTAACACATGATAAAACACAACATAAAACACAATGCAGGGACAGCGTTGTTTCAGGCAAGAGAACCAACATCTACTTAAGCAGAGAAGAGGTTCTCCAAAAGATACAAAATTACTGGAATTAAGAGTTCCAAGTTATGACTCTCTTCATTCACATTAACCAAAAGTGTCATCAGACCACTCTTATTTTGCTATAATCTTCAGTATCTAACATCATTTGTTTTGAAAATATAATCACCACAAAAAATTTATCATGGAGACGGCTCAATCTCTAAAGACCTACTACTCCCTGTAAGATACTTGCTGTGGGGTTTCTTCATACACATTGTTCGATTTATCATAGTTAAATCTCTCAACATCTTGGGACACATAAGTTATATTATTCCTTTAGGATGCTGACCTGGCACACCTGTGCGTGCCCTCTCTCTCTCTCTCTCTCTCTCTCTGTGTGTGTGTATATGTATATGTATATACACACACACACACACACACACACATATATATATAATTTTTTTTTTTAAGAGACAGGGTCTCACTGTGTTGCCCAGGCTAATCTGGAACTCCTGGTCTCAAGCAATCTTCTCACCTCAGTCTCCCAAGTAGCTAGGACTACAGGTGTGCAACCTGGCTAAACTGCTATAGTTAAGTAAAATTTGAAGACTAACTTCCCCAGCTGATGTTGGGCAAGAGAACCCTTAACCATCTGTAAATCAATGGCGCCGGGTGAGATGGCTCATGCCCATAATCCCAGCACTTTGGGAAGCTGAGGTGGGCGGATCACTTGAGGTCATGAGTTCGAGACCAGCCTGGCCAAGGTGAAACCCTGTCTCTACTAAAAACACAAAAATTAGCCAGGCATGGTGGTGTGCGCCTGTAGTCCCAGCTACTCGGGAGGCTGAAGCAGAAGAATCGCTTGAACCCGGGAGGCGGAGGCTGTAGTGAGCCGAGATCACACTACTGCACTCCAGCCTGAGCAACAGAGCCAGACTCCATCTCAAAAAAAAAAAAAAATCAATTGCTACTGCTGCACAAAGGTGCCAATGTGAGAAGCAACTCAGCTACTAATCAATATAATAATCCTACAGTTTGGAACGTGTGCCCCTGTGAATTTCTATTTAGAGCTCATATTTGAAATTACTGTTTTCTGTTTAATATAGATGCCAGATATCTCCTGAATGGTCGTCACACAGACATCTTCATCACTCCTTATAGAGCCTACATTTTAAGTCAGCCCAACTCGAATTCCATCCAAATATGAAAATCTATCTAGCTGTTTTTGTCTATTATATAACAGACAAACGAAATGTCCCCTGGTTATCTGCACTGATGCTATCTTGCATCATGCAGATCTTTACTCAAACACCACCTCAAAGAGGCCTTCCCAAGACTACCTAAAAGCACAAATTTAATATACCATCACCCTCATATCAGTGTAAATTTCCTTATGGCATTAATTACTATAGTATGTCAAGAGGTAACTAATGCCGTAATGACACGGTGGCTCACACCTGTAATCCCAGCACTTTGGGGGGCCAAGGAGGGCAGGTCACTTGAGGTCAGGTGTTCCAGACCAGCCTGGCCAACACGGTGAAACCTTGTCTCTATTAAAAGTACTAAAATTAGTTGGGCATGGTGGTATACACCTGTAATCCCAGCTGCTAAAGAAGCTGATGAAGGAGAATCATTTGAACCCAGGAGGAAGACGTTGAAGTGAGCTGAGATCACACCACTGCACTCCAGCCTGGGAGATAGAGTGAGACTCCGTTTCAAAAGGAGGGGGGGCGGCGGGAAGCTCTCATTTATCCCAGACACACTAAACAAAGTTCTCTAAAGTCGAGAGAGTTAGAGAGTTTGAACTCCTGTTTTATTTATTTATTTATTTGGTGTGGGGGACAGTGTCTCACTATGTCACCTAGGCTGGAGTGCGATGCTGTGATTTCAGCTCACTGCAACCTCTGCCGCCTGGGTTCAAGCGATTCTTCTGCCTCAGCCTCCTGAGTAGCTGGGATTACAGGGGCGCACCACCACACCCGGCTAATTTTTTTTATTTTTAGTAGAGACAGGGTTTCACCATGTTGGCTAGGCTGGTCTCCAACTCCTGACCTTGAGATCCATCCACCTCGGCCTCCCAAAGTGCTGGGATTACAGGCATGAGCCACCATGCCAGGCCAGGGAGTTTGAACTCCTAAACCTAACTGCACATTAGAACCGGCTGGCACACTTCTAAGTAGAAGAAGAAAAAAAAAACAGTATGCCTGGGCTGCACTCCAGGCCACTTAAGTCAGAATACTGCGGCCCAAGCAAGGTATTTTCTTAAAAGCTCCCCTGACAATTCTAAATGAACAACAAAGGTTGAGAACCACTGCCCTGTGCCATCTCCCAGTCTTCTGTCTCTCCTACTTCATAAATCAAAGTAAAAGTACATAAACAAATTATGAAGATTTAAATTCCTGGTGCCCACAATAAATCTTGAAGACATTCCCATCTTCCCCACTCAAAAATTCACTTCCTCTAAAAAGTAAACATAATATTTACCTCCTCTAAGATGCATCCCTGATTTAACATACTCAAACCTGATGATAATTACTTTTTGGGGGAAGGTGGGGGCAGCAGGGAGACAGAGTCTCACTCTTCTCGCCCAGACTGGAGTGCAGTGCTGTGATCTAGACTGACTGCAACCTCTTCCTCCCGGGTTCCAGCGATTCTCCTGCCTCAGCCTCCCGAGTAGCTGGAATTACAAGTGTACACCACCACACCCAGCTAATTTTTGTATTTTTAGTAGAGACGGGGTTTCACCAAGTTGACCAGGCTGGTCTCAAACTCCTGAACTGATCTGCCTGTCCTGGCCCCCCAAGTGCTGGGATTACACGCGAGAGCCATCATGCCCAGCCTAATAATTACTTTTTTTAACAGCACTGTTCCAGCCACAGACTGTTTTGTTGTTTTTGGTTTGTGTTTTTTTGAGATGGTGTTTCACTGTTGTTGCCCTGGCCGGATTGCAATGGTGCAATCTCGGCTCAGTGCAACCTCTGCCTCCCAGGTTCAAGTGATTCTCCTGCCTCAGCCTCCCGAATAGCTGGGATTACAGGCATGCACCATCACACCAAGCCAATTTTGTATTTTTAGTAGAGACAGAGTTTCACCATGTTGGTCAGGCTGGTCTCGAACTCCTTACCTCAGGTGACCCACCCGCCTTGGCCTCCCAAAGTGCTGGGATTACAGGCATGAGCCACCATGCCAGGCCACAGACTGTTTTATAAAGCAATTACTGTATTCTTTTTATTTGTATCTCTATCATCTCCTGTCTGTATTTCCTTCTTTTTGCAATTTGTATCTCTATATGATCTTCTCTTCTACACCCAAGTTTATCTTAACTTTTTTGTATCCCTTACATTTGAAGTGCTACAGTTCTACAGTTTGCAAAAAATTTCTATGTTCATTATCTTATCAGATGATGAAACAGCCTGGGTATTAAAAGCCCCTTTCTCCCCTAGGCTGGAGTGCAGTGGCACAATCACAGCTCACTGCTGCCTGAAGTGCTGGACACAAGTGATACTCCTGCTTCAGCCTCCCAAGTGGCTGGGCCTACAGGCATGCACCACCACACCCAACTAATTTTTTATTTTTTTGTAGAGACAGGATCTCACTATGTTGCCCAGGCTGGTCTCAAACTCCTGTCCTCAGACAATCCTCCCACCTAAGCCTCCCAAAGTGCTGGGATTACAGGCCATTAGCCCATTTTAAAGTTGGTATCTCAGAGAAGAATCTTGCCAAAGGCACCCTTTTCATGAAGCCATCAGCAATACAACACACATATCAGAGAGGTAACTCCTGCTTGCGTACCCACTGTTCTTACATACTATATTACAGAAATCTATTATTTTTTTAAGTTCTATATATAGTTATAGCCAACATTCCTAAGGACAGACTACTAAATGTTTAACAATTTAAGTATAGTTACAACTAGAGATTTTCAGTTTAAAAATATATAATACATTCACATTTACCTCTGCTCCCTCCCAAGATCCCACTGAAAAAACAGTAAAGGAATAAAGAAGGTATAGAACAAACCCAAAAAGACAAAAAGAACAAGTGAAGAGAAAATAGCAACAAAATTCTTGAAGTTGGAGGGCAAATGGAAAAGCATTAACTAACCTGTTTCCTCTCCTCCCCAAAAATCTTAAAGCTAAGCCAGCAGGGAAAGAAAGCCCAAAACATTCACGTTGTATTCTTTCTCAAATACATAGGTAAAAGAGGTCTAATAATTAAAATTGCTGACTGGGCATGGTGGCTCATGCCTGTAATCCCAGCACTTTGGGAGACCGAGGCAGGTGGATCACCTGTGGTCAGGAGTCCAAGACCAGCCTGACCCCATCTCTAGTAAAAATACGAAAATTACCTGGGCATGGTGGCACACGCCTGTAATCCCAGCTACTTGGGAGGCTGAGGCAGGAGAATCACTTGAACCCAGGAGGCAGAGGTTACAGTGAGCCAAGATCACATCACTGCACTCCAGCCTGGGCAACAGAGCAAGACTTCATCTCAAAAAAAAAAAAAAATTAAATTAAATTAAAATAAAAAATAAAATAAATAAATAAATAAAACTGCTTAAAAGCAGTTGCTTTTTACAATATTTTCTCAATTAACTAATACTGCAACCAAGCTCCAATCATAATAGGGCCCTAAGTTTTTACCTTAAACTGGGAGTTCTTGTACTTTAAAATATGGGAATCATGGCCAAGGTGGTTCAAATTAACCTTGTTATCTACATAAGGCAGACAAACACTTGTTGAACTGAACTATATAATTTAAGACACCAAAACAAGAAGTAGGGCCAGGCACGGTGGCTCACACCTGTAATCCCAGCACTTTGGGAGGCCAAGGCGGGTGGATCACGAGGTCAGGAGTTCGAGACCAGCCTGGTCAACATGGTGAAACCCTGTCTCTACTAAAAATACAAAAAATTAGCTGGGCGTGGAAGCGCACGCCTGTAATCTCAACTATTCAGGAGGCTGAGGCAGGAGAATCGCTTGAACCCGAGAGGCGGAGGTTACAGTGAGCTGAGATCACGCCATCGCACTCCAGCCTGGGCGACAGGGCGAGACTACGTCTCAAAAAAAAAAAAAACATTTATTGACTGCTTATGGTGAGTCAAGCAGTATTCTGTATGTATCAGTTTATTTAATCTTTACAATAACCCAGTAAGTTAAGTACTGATTATGACGCACAGAGAGAGGTTAAGCAGTTTGCATAAGGTCACACCTGGAACTTAAATGGTCTGGCTCCAGAGCCAATATTCTATTCTTTCTTAATATCACTAAAGTCAGTCAACAGAAACAGAGCCAAAGTACATATTCATAGCCCAAAAAAGATTCTGCTAAATTAAGTTTTTATAAAAACTCAGATGCATTCATAAGACAACTATCTTTTAGGACTATTGAGATCCCAATTCTATATCATGTTTATCTCTCAAAGAATAGTTGAGAGTAGGAATGCCGCATGTACCAAAGTTAGCCAGGAATTAGAACAGTTTTGAATCATTTACGGTTTCTATCACTGGGAGACTGCACATTTTAGCCAAAAAAAATTATTTCTTGAGGACTATGCAGGCACCATGACTTCTCAGAGCAGGCAGCTCTGGGCCTGAAGTTTGATCAAGAAGCTCTTACATCAGGAAAGAAAAAAAAAAACAAACACCCGATCTAAGCCTCACTGAAGCTACAGTAAAGTACAAAGATCTTCCTCTTATTTATGACCACTATACAAATTTCTCAAATCAAAGTCATTATCTGTATTACTGAGGGACTGACTCTAAAAACCTAGTGAAAAAAAAAGTCACTATCTATATAGGAAAAGAAAAAAGATACAAAGAAATGTAAAACTGGAGTGTTTGTCTAAGAACACTGAGCAGGGCTGGGCGCAGTGGCTCACGCCAGCAATCCCAGCACTTTGGGAGGCCAGAGCAGACGGATCACGAGGTCAGGAGTTCGAGACCAGCCTGACCAACATGGTGAAACCTCATCTCTACTAAAAATAGAAAAAAAATTAGCCGGGCATGGTGGCGGACACCTGTAATCCCAGCTACTCAGGAGGCTGAGGCAGGAGAATCGCTTGAACCCAGGAGGCAGAGACTGCGCCACTGCACTCCAGCCTAGGCAACAGAGCAAGACTCCATCTCAATAAGTAAATAAATTAAATAAAATAAAAACATTGAGCAGGTTTTTTCTTCTTCACTGCAACACAGATCTGGAATTCACTTCGGAAACTAAAGAGACATGACTTTCTCCTACCCATATACTGCCATATCCATTGATTAATACCCGCAAACATATACCTTCACTTACTTATGTATATATACTACATAAACAAATCTGTATACACACAGAACTAGTAATACAACTATCTTAACTTCATTCTGACATTTAGCCACACCAATACACTAAAAGATATTTATCCAAAAGATTACTGTATATTTGTTACAAACATTTATATTTCCATCTACATTTCAATGTTATCTGCCTATCCTCTATGTATAAACATTTAGTGAACATTTTTTAAAGTAATCGCGAGGAGTGTGGCAATATTGACCAAGCAGCCAAGAGACTCAAAGGAATTAGCATTCACTGAGCACCCCCTATTTCACATTTGTCATGTACTGTTAGGCACTTTTAACGTGTTTGACCACTTAATCTTCCCCACCATCCTATTAAACATTAATCTTAATTTACAGATGAGGAAGCTGAGGTTCAGGAGGTTTAAGTAGTGAGTTCATAAAAGAACTAAAATTCAAAATTCAGGACTACCTAACATAAAGCATATGCTCTCTCCACATAATCTCAAAAAAGCTTATAAAAAAGACAAACAGTATAAAATGTACTACACTTGGGAGGGGCATTATTTCAGGAAGTAAGAGAAATCATCACCCTCAGTAATTAAGTAAGAGAACACCTTAACAATATCTTACTCTTACAAAAAAGCAAAATCTAGATGGGTTCTGCAGGATGGTGGAAAGGGGTAAATCACAAAAAAACCTTAGGAAGTTCAAAGTTCAGTTTAAGTTCAAAAACTGAATATAAAAAAGCTTTAAGTAAAAAAGAAAAAAAAAGCAAGGTTTTGCTGTTTTTGTTTGTTTGTTTGAGACAGAGTCTTGCTCTGTTGCCCAGGCTGGCACAATCACAGCTCGCTGAAGCCTCAACCTCCCGGGTTCAAGCAATCCTCCCACCTCAGCCTCCCAGGTATCTGGGACTACAGGTGTGCACCACCATGCCCAGCTAATTTTTTTATTTTTTTCTAGAGACAAGGTCTCACTATGTTGCCTAGGCTGGTCTCCAACTACCGGGCTCAAGCGATCCTCCTGCCTCAGCCTCCCAAGGTGCTGGGACCCCAGGCATGAGCCACAGCACCAGGCCAAAAGCAAGATATTTACAGAGAATTAAAGTAGATAAGACATTTTTGGGGCACTTGTCTGGTAAGTACACCGCTGCAAACACTTTACATGCATAACCACTTAATCCTCACAATTAGTACAACTATCTTCATTTTGCAAATAAGGAAACTAGAACAGAAATATTAAATAATTTAGTCAAGGTTATACAGGTGTTTAAAAATTATTCTGTGTAATGGGATGAATTTTTCAAAAAAAATTTTTTTAAGACACTGGGATCTTAACCCAAGCTATCTGTGTCCAGAACCAAGCTCCTTTCTAACTATTATGCTAAATTTCATGAACAAACAATAGCTAGGGTGAAGGACATATCTAGTAATATGAACAGTATGGTCAAGTGGTGTGTAGCTTTTTTATTTTTAAAACCCAAAGTCAGGCCGGGTGCGGTAGCTCATGCCTGTAATCCCAGCACTTTGGGAGGCCAAGGCAGGCGGATCACGAGGTCAAGAGATCGAGACCATCCTGGCTAACATGGTAAAACCCCATCTCTACTAAAAATACAAAAAAAAAATTAGCCGGGTCTGGTGGCGGGCGCCTGTAGTCCCAGCTAGTTGGGAGGCTGAGGCAGGAGAATGGTATGAACCCAGGAGGCAGAGCTTGCAGTGAGCCAAGATCGCACCACTGCACTCCAGCCTGGGCGACAGAGCAAGACTCTGTCTCAAAAAAAAAAAACCAAAGTCAGCAAGTAAACATATAAAAAGAGACAAATGAGCACATGAAAAGATGCTCAACATCACGTCATTAGGAAATTACAATTTTAAAAAAGGAGATACCACTACACAACTACTAAAATGGCCAAAATATAAAACCCCCAAATGCTGGTGAGGAAGTAGAACATTCATTGCTGATGGGAATACAAAATGGTACACAACCACTAAGAGTCTGTCAGTTTCTTACAAAAGTAAACATACTCTCACATGCAACCCAGCAATTGAGCTCCTTAGTATTTACCCAAATGATTTGAAAACTTATGTCTACACAAAAACCTGCACATGTTTACAGCAGGTTTATTCATAATTGCCAAAACATGGAAGCCAGCAAGATGTCCTCCAGTATGTGAATGGATAAACTGTGCTACATCCAGACAATGGAATATTATTTAGCGCTAAAAAGGAATGAGCTATCAAGCCATGAAAAGACAAGGAAGAACTGTAAATGCATATAGATAAAGAAGGCAATTTAAAAAGTCTACAAACGGTACAAATACAACTATGACATTCTGAATAAGGCAACACTATGAAGACAGTAAAAAGATCAGTGGTTGCCAGCAGGGAGAGGGGAGGGAACAGTTGGGGGGAAAAGGAAGGGAAGGATGAATAGGCAGAGCAGGGGATTTTTAGGGTAGTGAAACTATTCTTTATGATAGTACAATGGTGGATACATGTCACTATACACTGTCCAAACCCACAGATTGTACAACACCAAGAGTAAATCCTAATGTAAACTATGGACTTTGGGAGATGATGACTGTTAGTGCTAAGTTCACGGATGGTAACATACCACTCTGGTGCAGAATACTGATGGGTGGGAGGCTGTATGTGCATGGAGATAGAGGGTATATGGGAACTGTCTGTACTTTCTGCTCAATTTTTGTTGTTAACCTAAAACTGCTCTAAAAAAGAAACGTATATTTAAACAAAAAAAAAAGTCAAGGAATGTGTTTATTTAGCAATTAGTATATAAGGAAGTACTAATATACTCATTGTTATATATGCATCAAATCAAAAATACTCGAGTTTATACTGTATATATTAGGGCTGGGCACAGTGGCCCACACCTGTAATCCCAACACTTTGGGAGTCCAAGGTGGGCAGATCACTTGAGGTCGAGTTCGAGACCAGCCTGGCCAACATGGTAAAACCCTGTCTCTACTAAAAAAAAAATTTTTTTTTTTTAAAAATTAGCCACGTATGGTGGTGTGTACCTGTAATTCCAGCTATTCGGGAGGGTGAGGCAGGAGGATCGCCTGAGCCCAGGAGGCAGAGGTTACAGTGAGCCGAGATCGCATCACTGCACTCCAGCCTGGGCCACAGAGTGACACTCTGCCAAAGAAACAATAATAATAAATAAATATATACATACACACACACATACACACACACTGTATACTAGACATCCTGGGGAAGGGATATATAAACAAATAAAGTACCTCCCCAAAAGGAGCTTGAAATATGAGACAGACCTCATATATTTACAAAAAGCTAAATGAAATGGAATTTAAATAGTTCAAGATGGTTGAAAAAATACCACAAAATAGTAAGCTGTCAGATTACTAAAATGGACACTAATAGGACAATGTGTGCTTAGGGCTTCAGTCATTTCTGGCTAAAGGGATCAGGAAGTTAAGATACGCTCTAGGTCTTGAAAATGACTAAGACTTAGCTAAATGACTGGAGCGAACTGGTGCATTCCAAGAAAGAACAAAACTACTGTAGTTAGGAAAGAGAATTAAATGGACCATTTCACAAAACTTATAAATAAGGATACAAGACTAGAGAGACTAGTAAAGGCCAGATCGTGCAGCTCAGCGCCTCAAAAACCTTCACTCTTAAATAATGACAGGGAGCAAATACTTACCCAGCCTGTGTATATACTGATAGCTCTTAATCCAGTTAAACTGTATAAACATTTTATATCAGATACAGGTAATATAAAGACATATACTAGTAGTCACAGTTAAAAATTCACTGTCTTTGCCACTCAATACATATACATACAAGTCCTGTTCCCATCCTTCAACTTCAAACCTACAGGCAACCCATAACCCTATAAACTGAACCCCAGGCATCCATAAGACCTATTACTGTATCACCTAGTCTTTATCCCCTCAGACACAGATGTCTTTCCTCTGCGGTAGAAAAGAAAGTGGCCCATTGCCCATAAACGGGAAAGAGGGATTATGTTAGGACCATGATCGCTACTGGCATCTTCTCTCTACTCTATTTATAGGGCTGTCACCCTCTATTAATCATTAAAAGCAAACTTACTAAATACCTGCAGATTCCAAGTAAAACATAAAATGCAGCATTCCCTCCTCAATCATCTGAACTGGGGCAAATAGGACCCTATACAACCTCTGATAACTATTATTAATAACAAACTTCTGGCCAGGTGGGACAGCTCATGCCTGTAATACCAGCACTTTGAGAGGCTGAGGTGGGAGGATCATTTGAGGCCAGAAGTTCAAGACCAGCCTGGGCAACACAGCAAAACCCCATCTCTACAAATACAAATAAATTTTACAAATAATAAGAAATTTCACTTCTCATGTATGAAAATGTTTCAGAATGCATCCATTGTTAACTTTCAAAGTTTTTCTGTAATCCTTCATTCCGTTCACTATAAACCCTTCTACATATTTTAATTCACATACTCAATCTTCATGCATGGGGACCTGCAATTGTATCCAATCCCAAACTCTTCTAATCAACAAATGCCCCAACAAAACCTGTTATCCCAAATCAACGCTATGTTTTACTTATCTACCTACACCTTCATGTTATACACCTAAAACCCTCCTCTTTAGTAATCCACCACTAAAGTGAATATTGTCTTCCCTTTCATGTACAGGCACATAAATATATGTCCAATTTCCCCAACCAACAAATCCTGACACACATTATTATTCTCAAACATGGCCTCCAGACATAAAAAGCACCCCATAAAATTCCTCTTTCTATCCAAAACACTTGAATACTTTTGTTAATGACTTTCTTTAGAAATCCTAGTACATATGATACCACTTATTCCAAGTTAAAAATCACAAAAATACTACATCTTCAAGATAGAAACATGTACTAAAAAGTGTAGACATGTATGAAAAGGATAAAATCAAATTAAAGATAACGTTTATGAAGAGGGAGGATTGGACGAATGCAGTCCAGGAGAGATTCAGCTGAGATTTTAATTCTATTTGTAAAGTTTTATTTCTTAACCTGAGTTGGGGATGCATGGTGTTCACTGTAATTACTCTTCATACCTTTTCATACTTGAAATATTTTTAAATGACTTTTAAAAAGAAAGACATCCAATTACTAATGAGCATCTCCCTCTTACACACAGTGACAAGCCATTATGTCCAAGTTGCAGTAACTGTTCACTGCTACATCTGGGCCACCCCATCATTTACCTAAGCCAAGAAAAGAAAAAATTACAAACCCACCTCCCAAAACTTTCTCTTAGATATGTTCCAGGTTTATAACCTGAAACTATACATAATCCAATTCTTTCACAACTCTCACATCAACAATAATTAACATGTCTAATTTCACGTTTGCATCCCTAAATTGCCATTTACTCTTACAAATGCCTTATTACTCACATAGTAAACTTTTCCTTGTTTGTCTACGTTAAAATACAAGTGAATTGGTTGACCACATAACCACTTCCACTTGGCTAAACGCAGACAGTTGTATACATTATATCTCTATGCAGGAGTCCAATTCACTCATATACTAACTTTTCAATCTTAACCTACAACATCCAAATTAAGCCACCCATCATTTAACCACAAATGAAATGTCATCTCCGCCAAATGTAACTCAGCCAAGACCATTCCAAAACCACTCCAGTCCGTCCACTGAGCATACACCTCACGCATCTAAAAGTCCCGTCCCTGGACCAAGGTTTACGCCACCCACAAGTGCTCTCCTCCAATGGTGAGACTCAGACACACCTTCAAATCCCAATTTTCGGCTCGCTGTGGGAAAAAGAGTAGAGACGGCCTGAAGTTACAAACCCAAAGGAATCTATTTTATACATCACAGGTGCTGACTTTCTCGTCACTGGGGCGTAGAAGTTGGAAGCCCCGAGCAAGGGGACCAGGTCTAGTCGTCTTCGGCGTCCGCAGAGTCCTACAGTCGTCGACCAAGCAGTTCAGGCAGCTGGCCCGCCTACTTCCCTCCCCACCCCCACCCCGGCCCACCCCACCCCCACCCCCACCCCCACCCCCACCCCCACCCCCACCCTGGGCTCACAGCCCGCGGTCTGTCCCCGCACCTGCGGGACCTGAGAACAGCAGACCGCCGGCTCCTCTCCCACAAGGGAGGGCTTGGGTGCCGGCTCAGACGCTCCCCGCCCCTCGCCTCCGGCCACCAGCCTCTCCGCCCGGGGTCAACCCTTCCAGCCTTCCGTTCTCATCTAACCGGACGCAGGACCGACAGCCTCTCCAGGGCCTACCCGGGCCTCGCTTCCTCCGGTGTCAAGCTCCGAGGCCTCCTCACCTCTCGCGGAGGACCAAGCCAGACCGGACGCTCCAGGCCCGAAAGGCAACTCCCCTCCCACCACTCCCTGACTCGCCGGTCTTTCCTCCCAGCTGCAGCCGCTGAAAAAGCCAAGTCCTAAAGTCCCCCTCCATCAGCTTCCGGGCCTCCCTTCACGGCCGGGCCCGAACCCCTAGCCCTGCCCTCTCGCCACCTCGCTTCCCCGAGTCGCGAGGCCGAGCCCCGGGGCTGGACGGCTTCTTTCCCCGGCTTCGCGCCCGCCCGGCGTGCGGCAGACTCACCACTGAGCGCCGAGGCCTGCAGTGTGGCCCCCGAGGTGCCGTCGATGACTTTGATGGTCCCGCGGCTAGTGACGGCCAGGATGGCGTTGAGCGCAGGGTGATAGGACAGGCTGTGCAGCCCGTCGGCGTCGCAGTGCATGCAGCCGTCCCGCAGCACCAGCCACTCTGAGACCCCGGCCGCCCCCGCCCCCGCCGCCGAGGAGCAGCCGGGGCCCGAGGCCGCCGCAGCCGCAGCCGCCATCTTCCGGCCTGCGCTCAGCACAATCACACTGGGAAGCGGCTCAGTGACAGTCCCGGGAGGTGCAGCACCACCGCCAGTCACCATCCGGGGCCAGGGGGCAAGCGGAGCGCGTTAGCCGGAAGTGAAGTCAGGCGCCCGTACGCACGCGGAACGTCGATCGCCCGGCCGGAGGGGCCAAACTCGGAGGGAGGCTGACGGGGGAGGGGGAGAAGCAGGGAGGGAGGCGGGGCCCGGGGCAAGGGCTTGAGGCCGGCGGGTGGAGCATGCGCGGGAGGGCTCGCGCGTGCCACGCGCCACGGGTCTGGCCAGCTCCGCGTCCGCAACGTCCCGGTTTCTTCCTGTGAGCCTAGGGAGTGGCGGCTGCCGAGTCCACCCCGCTCATCGCGGGTGCAGGGGGAGGGGTTGGCCTCCGTGCATTTCCGCTAGGTGGGGACCCCCGCCCTTGCGACCTGTTCGGTACGCCCGGAGGCCTTTTGCAGCGGTTCCAGTTGCGCCCTGACCGTTCCCGGTACGCGCGGTGCAGCTGTTCGGCCGCGGCCGGAAGCGGACCTCTGGGTCTCGGCCACGTCTCTGATGTGAGAATAAAGTCTGAGAAGCCTCTCCTTTGGATTGGAAGGAACCGAACGACCTTCCCAAACCTGTACCTTTTACCATGCCTGCCCTCCCCATTCCCAAGGCTTTCTGTTGAACAAAAGTACCAGATACGAGGTGCTGGAAGCGCATAGTTAAGCTTAGTTTCTCTATCCACATTCCAAACAACCCGAGTTACGGGAATTAATAGGAGTGTGGGTCTGTGTGAGTGTGTGGTGGGGTGTGTTGGAGGTCTAGAAAGGACTAGTCAATCTACTAATCATCCCCCCTTGGAGAATTTTTTAACTTTTCATTTTGAAATAGATTACAGTTGAAAATATACTACAGATCTCTGTGGTCTTTCTCTCCAAAAGCCATAACCCCTATCTAACTATGAGAAAACGATTGGACAAACCCAAACTGTAGGACATTATTTTTATAAAATACCTAAACACTACTCAAAGATAGTACAGAGAGATCCAATTTACTCTTTACCCAGTTTCCCCCAATGGTTGCATATTACATAATTTTAGTACAATCTCAAAAGGAGGGATTTGATAGTTGTATGAAGTGTCTATAGTTCAATGTCATTTTATCACATGTAGACCTACGTACCATAGTCAAGATGCAGAGTTGTATGTTCTATATGTTTTGTGATCATTAGGTTATTTTGGAAAGAACTAGTTTTCCTTAAAAACCTAATCAAAGATCTGTTGTGAGGATTAAGAATCATTTGTAAAATGTGTAGAAGAGCATCTGACAAGTATATACCAGGTGCTCAATAACAATTATAAAAGTTAATTGCCCTCTCACATTCATGCGAACTTCCTTCAGGAAATCTTCATGGATTACCTCAACTACATCTTAAACTATTAGCCATCAGGCTGCATCTGAAACACTTCGAGATTTGGCTGTATTCCTCTCTTCTTGGGGGTCCCTAAAATACACTGAAGTTCCTGGGCCTGCCAGAGAGTGACATTCCTTACTCATCTGTGGTTCTTTTTTTTTTTTTTTTTTTTGGCTTTTTTTTGTTTGTTTGTTTGTTTGTTTATTGAGACGGAGTCTCACTCCGTCACCCAGGCTGGAGTGCAATGGCGTGATCTCGGCTCACTGCAACCTCTGCCTCTTAGGTTCAAGCAATTCTCTGCCTCAGCCTCCTGAATAGCTGGGATTACAGGCGCCTACCACCACGCCTGGCTAATTTTTTTTTTTTTCGTATTTTTAGTAGAGACGGGGTTTCATCGTCTTGGCCAGGTTGGTATTGAACTCCTGATCTCATGATCCACCCGCCTTGGCCTCCCAAAGTGCTGGGATTACAGGTGTGAGCCCCCGTGCCCGGCCACTCACCTGTAAATTTGGGAACAATCAGGCCAGTTTTTCAAACGAAGACTTTATTGGCTCCATAAAGTCAACCATAGCTCCTTAAAACCATCTGGTCATATCTGAAAATATGACATTCCAGTCAAAACCTGGTTAATATAACCAGTGCCTCCAATTATGTCTTGTTACAGGAGAACACATTTTTATAGAATTATGCAAATAACTATATTGCCATAAAAATAGGAATACTTGGCCGGGTGCTGTGACTCACACCTGTAATCCTAGCACTTTGCCTAGCCTGGCCAACATAGTGAAACTCCATCTCTACTAAAAATAGAAAAAAATGAGCCAGGCCTGGTGGCAGGCGCCTGTAGTCCCAGCTACTAGGGTGGCGGAGGCAGGAGAATCACTTGAACCCTGGAGGCGGAGGTTGCAGTGAGCAGAGTTGGTGCCACTGCACTCCAGCCTGGGCGACAGAGCGACAATCCGCCTCAGAAAAAAAAAAAGAAAATGGGACAAGTTGAGTTTACCTACTTAGTAAGGGCTAAAGCTTTTTACTAATATTTGTGGAAAATTCTTTTTACTTTTTTTTTTATTTGCCCTGTTTCAAAACAGTCTCATTTTTTTCTCTCTTTTCAGCCTCAAGTGATTGATTTGGAGGGTCCTCTCAGTCCCTTCAGAGCCCCCAGTGGAGGGTAGGGAGCCTAAAGTGCAAGTGACTGTGGGGCTGGAGTGAGAAGGGAAAGGATCTGGCAGTGGTGGACAAAGTTGTCAAAGGATATAGTCAGTAGGGATTTCTGGTTTCAGAGAAGAAGGGTTTCAGGTGACAGAATTTCCCATGGGAGAAGCAAGATCCAATAGAGAGAATACAGAGGCTTCACAGAGAGCCAGAAAGAACATCCAGTCCAGAAGGTGCCTTTCAAAAGAAGCCTGGGACTGTAACATAGTTTCAGAGAGTATACTTTTTTTCCTTTTTTTTTTTTTTTTGAGACAAAGTCTCCCTCAGTAGCCCAGGCTGGAGTGCAGTGGCGGATCTCTGCTCACTGCAGGCTCCGCCTCCCGGGTTGATGCCATTCTCCTGCCTCAGCCTCCCGAGTAGCTGGGATTATAGGCGCCCGCCACTACGCCTGGCTAATTTTTTGTATTTTTAGTAGAGATGGGGTTTCACCGTGTTAGCCAGCATGGTCTCGGTCTCCTGATCTCGTGATCCACCCGCCTCGGCCTCCCAAAGTACTGGGATTACAGGCGTGAGCCACCACGCCCGGCCTTTTTTTTTCCTCATTTTAAGAGACAACGTCGTGCCGTGTCACCTAGGCCAGAGTCAGTGGCATGATCATAGCTCACTGCAGCCTCAAACTCCTGGGCTCAAGTGATCCTCCTGCCTCAGCCTCCTAAGTAGCTGGAATTACAGGTGCAAGCCACCAAGCCCAGCCAGAGTATACTGATACCTTAAGAATCCACATCTGTTCTTACCAGCTTTGGCAGAGATTTGTCTTGAGCAATGGTTCAGGAATCTGATTCACCAAGGAACAATGTAGGGGGTCAGTAGATAGAAAATTACCAAGAGGAAACCTCAGGGGTAAGTGAAACTCTGGCCAAATCAGTTTAACAGGATTCTTGCTGAAGACAGGCCACAGTGATCAGACATCACCTGGGAGATGGTGGAGGATGAGGAGCCTGATCAGATATGGAGGAAGAGGGGTTCTTGCTAAACTGACTTAGCTCAGTTTTCTGCTAAAACTGGACTTTACAAGGAAGTGCACAGATGGACCTAGCAGAAGATTCAGAAGTCTGACTAAAGTTTGGCCAAAGAATCTTTGTCATAGTAAAGTCTGGATGAATATCTGATTTTCAATACTGTAGCATCATTGATCACCTCTATGAACTTCGGCTAGTCATACATTTTGAGACTGTTTCACCAGGTGTCAAATGGAGATGATAAAATTTCTCGCCCTAGTCATTTAGGTTTGTTCTGAGTACTTCTGAAAGTATGGTAAAAATTGAAAAACAGGGCCAGGCACGGTGGCTCACGCCTGTAATCACAGCACTTTGGGAGGTTGAGGCAGGCAGATTACTTAAGGTCAGATGTTCGAGACCAGCCTGGTCAAAACGGTGAAACTCTGTCTCTAGTGAAAATACAAAATAGGCCGGGCGCAGTGCCTCATGCCTGTAATCCCAGCACTTTGGGAGGCCAAGGCAGGCAGATCACAAGGTCAAGAGATCAAGACCATCCCGGCCAACATGGTGAAACCCTGTCTCTACTAAAACTACAAAAAGTTAGCTGGGCATGGTGGCACGCGCCTGTAGTCCCAGCTACTCTGGAGGCTGAGGCAGGAGAATCGCTTGAACTTGAGGCAGAGGTTGCAGTGAGCCAAGATTGTACCACTGCACTCCAGCCTGGCCACAGAGCAAGACCCCATCTGAAAAAAAAAAAAAAAAAAAAGAAGAAAATACAAAATAATTAGCCAGAAATGGTGGCAGGCGCCTGTAATCCCAACTACTGGGGAGGCTGAGGCAGAAGAAACGCTTGAACCCGGGAGGTGGAGGTTGCAAAGAGGCGAGATCGCGCCACTGCACTCCAGCCTGGGGGACAGAGCGGGACTCCAGCTCAAAAAAATAAATAAATATTGAAACACAAGAGAGGTGAAAAGGCTTCTCCATGGTCTCACAGTTTCTGGGGCTGGGGTAGAAATAATCTGGATTTTGAACTCCAGCAGTTTGATTTGAGAACTTGTACTCCTAACTTAACACTCTTGTTCAAAACTTCAGGGCCTTGAGGTGAAAGACTGTAAATAACCAAATCTAAATATAAGTGGGGTGTCATTCTAAAACAGTTTTTTAAATCTTTAGGATAGGCCGGGCGTGGTGGCTCACGTCTGTAATCCCAGAACTTTTGGAGACTAAGGCAGGCGGATCACCTGAGGTCAGGAGTTCAAGACCAGCGTGACCAATATGGTGAAACCCCATCTCTACTAACAATACAAAAATTAGCTGGGTGTGGTGGCACATGCCTGTAATCCCAGCTCCTCGGGAGGCTGAGGCGGGAGAATTGCTTGAACCCGGGAGGCAGAGGTTGCAGTGAGCCATGATGGCCCCACTGCATGCAAGCCTGGGTGACAGAGGAGACTCTGTCTCCAAAATAAAAATAAATAAAATCTTTAGGATATAGCCGGGCGCAGAGGCTCACGCCTGTAATCCTAGCACTTTGGGAGGCCGAGACAGGCAGATCACGAGGTCAGCAGCTCGAGACCATCCTGGCTAACACGGTGAAACCCCATCTCAACTAAAAATACAAAAAAATTAGCCGGGCGTGGTGGCGGGTACCTGTAGTCCCAGCTACTCAGGAGGCTGAGGCAGGAGAATGGTGTGAACCTGGGAGGTGGAGCTTGCAGTGAGCCAAGATTGTGCCACTGCACTTCAGCCTGGGTGACAGAGCAAAACTCTGTCTCAAGAAAAAAAAATCTTTAGGATATAAGTAGCGGCCAGACACGGTGGCTCACACCCATAATTCAAGCACTCTGGGAGTCTGAGGCAGGTGAATTACCTGAGGTCAGGAGTTCAAGACCAGCCTGGGCAACACAGCAAAACCGCATCTCTACTAAAAATACAAAATTTAGCTGGGCTCAGTGGTTTGTATTTTTAGTAGACACCCCGTCTCTACTAAAAACACAGAAATTAGCTGGGCACCTGTAATTCCAGCTACTTGGGAGACTACGGCATGAGAATCGTTTGAACCCGGGAGGCAGAGGTTGCAATGAGCCGAGATCGCCCCACTGCACTTCAGCCTAGGAAACAGAGCGAGACTCCATCTCAAAAAATAAAAATAAAATAATAATAATAATAATAGGATATAAGTAGAAACCATAAAAACTGCCATTTCAAAGTTTTAATCTCTCAATATCCCATCTAGCCAATCTTTTTCTTTAATCTGAAAGATTCCCCTGAATAGCCGGGCTCGGTGGCTCAGGCCTGTAATCCCAGCACTTTAAGAGGCCAAGACGAGTGGATCCGCAAGGTGAGGAGTTCGAGACCATCCTGGCCAACAACATCATGAAAACCTGTCTCTATTAAAATACAAAAATTAGCCAGGCATGGTGGTGCATGCCTGTAATCCCAGCTACTCAGGAGGCTGAGGCAGGAGAATCACTTGAACCTGGGAGGCGAATGCTGCAGTGAACCGAGATAGTGCCATTGCACTCCAGCCTAGGCAACAGAGTGAGACTCCATCAAAAAAAAAAAAAAAGATCCCCCTGAATAAGTCTCCAATGCAAGTCAAGCCCCTCATTTTAATTTGTTTCTATTTTTTTAATTAATTTTTCTATTTATTTATTTATTTTGAGATGGAGTGTTGCTTTTTTGCCCAGGCTGGAGTGCACTGGCATAATCTCAGCTCCCCTTCTGGGTTCAGGTGATTTCTCCTGCCTCAGCCTCCAGAGTAGCAGGGATTATAAACTCATGCCACCATGCCTGCTGATTGTTTTGTTTTGTTTTGTTTTGTTTCGAGACAGAGTCTCGCTCTGTTGCCAGGCTGGAGTGCAGCGGCACGATCTCAGCTCACTGCAACCTCCACCTTCCAGGTTCAAGCGATTCTCCTGTCTCAGCCTCCCTAGTAGCTGGGACTACAGGCGTGCCACCACACCCAGCTAAGTTTTGTATTTTTTTTAGTAGAGACGGAGTTTCACCATGTTGGCCAGGATGGTCTCCATCTCTTGACCTCATGATCTGCCCGCCTCAGCCTCCCAAAGTGCTGGGATTACAGGCGTGAGCCACCACGCCTGGCCTGATTTTTGTAATTTTAGTACAGACGGGGTTTCACCACGTTGGCCAGGCTGGTCTCGAACTCCAGACCTCAGGTGATCCACCCGCTTTGGCCTCCCAAAGTGCTGTGATTACAGGCATGAGCCACCGCACCTGGCCTATTTTTATTTTTATTTTTTGAAACAGGGTCTTAGCCAGGTGCCGTGGCTCACACCTGTAATCCCAGCACTTTGGGAAGCCAAGGCAGGTGGATCACCTGAGCTCAGGAGTTTGAGACCAGCCTGGGCCTACAAACACTTTAATTCAAGGAATCTGAGCCTGGGTGCTGAATCTCTTAACTGTAGTCTTTAAGGTCTCAGCAAGTTTTCAAACAAAAATACATATTCGTGGCCAGTCGTGGTGGCTCATGCCTGTAATCCCAGCACTTCCTGGGAGGCCAGGGCGGGTGGATCACGAGGTCAGGAGATGGAGACCATCCTGGCTAACATGGTGAAACCTCGTCTCTACTAAAAAATACAAAAAATTAGCCAGGCGTGGTGGCGGGCACCTATAGTCCCAGCTACTTGGGAGGCTGAGGCAGGAGAATGGCATGAACCCAGGAGGCGGAGCTTGCAGTGAGCCGAGATCATGCCACTGCACTCCAGCCTGGGCGACAGAGCTAGACTCCATCTCAAATATAAATAAATAAATAAAATTTTAAAAAATTAAAAAAAATAAAGTGTTTGTAAAGGCCAGGCGTGGTGACTCACACCTGTAACCCCAGCACTTTGGGAGGCCAAGGCAGGAGGATCACTTGAGGTCAGGAGTTTAATACCAGCTTGGGCAACATAGCGAGACCCTGTCTTTACAATAAAAAATTATTTGGACATGGTGGTGCATGCCTGTAGTCCCAGCTACTCAGGAGGCTGAGGTTGGAGGATCGTTTGAGCCTGGGAGGTCGAGGCTTCAGGGAAACGTGGTCATGCTACTGCACTTCAGCCTGGTGGCAGAGTGAGACCCTGCCTCAAAAAATAAAAAATAAATGATTGTAAACATAGAATTGGGGAAGACTGGGTGAAATTCACCATCAGCTGTGTTGTTGATGTCTTGCTGCACATGGTTTTGAGAGCAAATACCCTCAACATTGAGAAATGTACTGATTTTCATGGCTAGTCTATTTTGAAGTGATGGCCTTTTAAGGGACCACAGCCAAACCATTTTGGGCAGAGGTGGTGAGCACCTTAAGGGAAGTAGAAATTCCTTCATATTGACACTCATTCCGGAAAGGGGAATTTGCTGAAATCAGAAACATGGACTCAGAAAGCAGGTCTGATTGAAGCAGAAAAGCATTTGAAAAAAAAAATCCAACACTCATTTCTCCAGCCTGGGCGACAGAGCAAGACGCCATCTCAAAAAAAAAAAAAAGAAAAGAAAAGAAAGATGGCCAGGCACAGTGGCTCACGCCTGTAATCCCAGCACTCTGGGAGGCCGAGGCGGGCAGATCACAAGGTCAGGAGATCAAGACCATCCTGGTTCACACAGTGAAACCCCGTCTCTACTAAAAATATAAAAAATTAGCCAGGTGTGGTGGCAGGCACCTGTAGTCCCAGCTACTCGGGAGGCTGAGGCAGGAGAATGGCATGATCCTGGGAGGCGGAGTTTGCAGTGAGCTGAGATTGCACCACTGCACTCCAGCCTGGGTGACAGAGCAAGACTCCGTCTCAAAAAAAAAAAAAAAAAGAAAAGAAAAGAAAAGAAAGAAAGAAAAAAAAGGAAGAGAGGGAGGGCAGTCGGGCACGGTGGCTCACACCTGTAATCTCGGCACTTTGGGAGGCCCAGGCAGGCGGATCACGAGGTCAGGAGTTCCAGACCAGCCTGGCCAACATGGTGAAACCCTGTCTCTCCTAAAAATACAAAAATTAGCTGGACATGGTGGCACATGCCTGTAATCCCAGCTACTCAGGAGGTTGAGGCAGGAGAATTGCTTGAACCCGGGAAGCAGAGGTTGCAGTGAGCTAAGATCACACACCACTGCACTCCAGCTTGGGCGACAGAGCAAGACTCTGTCTCAAAAAAAAAAATTAAAAAACATAAAAGCCAGGTGCGGTGGCTCATGACTGTAATCACAGCACTTTGGGAGGCTGAGGTAGGCGGATCACGAGGTCAGGAGATGGAGACCATTCTGGCAAATACAGTGAAACCCCGTCTCTACTAAAAATACAAAAAAAAAAAAAAAAAAAAAAACCATAAAAAGAGAACAAGCAGAGATTCTCACCTCCCATTCTCCACCCCTAGTGGAGTACTGGTGAGGGTCACGCAGTTAGAAGGAAGAGTAGGTGCTGAGGCCTAAAAAGAAAAACTGCTGATGGTGATTGGCAGAGTGGTAGGAAAGGGCTCTGAAGGCCTGTGTCTGGAGCAGAGAGAAAAAAGCACAACTGATTTTGGAGCTTAAAGAACAAGCACCACCCCCTGAAGATTCCCTTGTAAATACCAGGGAAGACTCTGAAAGGGTGGCTGAGGTCATATCATGGGAGCCAGAATTTGGGCACATTGATACCACGCTGTAAAACCCACAATATGCACACGCACACTATTGAGCCATATGGAAACATTGCACTAGGCTGGTAATGGTTGCTCATACCTGTGATCCCAACACTTTGAGAGGCCAAGGCAGGTGGATCACTTGAGCCTAGGAGTTAGAGCCTGGGCAACATGGTGAAACCCTATCTCTACTAAAAAATACAAAGGCCAGGCATGGTGGCTCACGCCTATAATCCCAGAACTTTAGGAGGTGGAGGCAGGCGATCACCTGAGGTCAGGAGTTTGAGACCAGCCTAACCAACATGGAGAAACCCCGTCTCTACTAAAAACACAAAATTAGCTGGGTATGGTGGTG
Source organism: Pongo pygmaeus (assembly GCF_028885625.2). Lineage (NCBI taxonomy): Eukaryota > Metazoa > Chordata > Mammalia > Primates > Hominidae > Pongo > Pongo pygmaeus. The sequence goes on from NC_072385.2 coordinate 101,561,261, forward strand.
CATGCCTGTAATCCCAGCTACTCGGGAGGCTGAGGTAGGAGAATCCCTTGAACCTGGGAGGCAGAGGTTGCGGTGAGCCGAGATAGTGCCATTGCATTCCAGCCTGGGCAACAAGAGTGAAAGTCCGTCTCAAAAAAAAAAAAAAAAAAAAAAAAAAAAATATATATATATATATATATATATATACACACACACACAAAAACTTAGCTGGATGTGGTGGCATGTGCCTGTGGCTACTCTAGAGCTACTCTAGAGGCTGAGGTGGGAGGATCACTTCAGCCCAGGAAGTTGAGGCTGCAGTGAGCCATGATCGCACCACTGCACTCCAGCCTGGAGACAGAGCAAGACCCTGTATCAAAAAAATTTTAAAAAGAAAAAAGAAACATTGCACTATACAAATGTTTGAAGTTAATAAGGGGATCTCTAAATCTAAAAAAAAATTAATGATAATTTTAAAATTTCTAAACTAAAAAGAAATTAAAACACATCACCCTAATACCCAAATTAATTAACCTCTTTGCTGAAGTTTACAGATGGACTTGCTTTGTCTCAAAGCAAAATATGATAAAATTCTAATGATTTATAACAGAAAGGTTGATCTCTTTGGGAATTCCTTCTCTCTGGCTTGGTATTGACAGCCAGTACATGTATCATTAAAATTCACCCTAAGGACAAAGCCACAATGAGAATGAGATACCGCCTCACACACTCATTAGAATGGGTACTATTGAAGAAAAAAAAAACAAAACAGAAAATGGTAATGTGGGCCAAGTGTGGCGGCTCCCACCTGTAATCCCAGCACTTTGGGAGGCCAAGGCAGTGGATCACTTGAAGTCAGGAGTTTGAGACTAGCCTGGGCAACGTGGAGAAACCCTGTCTACTAAAAATACAAAAATTAGCAGGGCATGGTGGCGGGCACCTGTAATCCCAGCTACTTGGGAAACTGAGACACGAGAATCGCTTGAACCTAGGAGGCAGAGGTTGTGGTGAGCCGAGATCGCACCACTGCACTCCAGCTTGGGTGACAGAGTAAGACTCTGTCTCAAAAAAAAAAAGAAAAAAACAAAAAGAAAATAGTAATGTGGAAAATTGGAACCCTTGTGCACAATTGGAGGGAATGTAAAATGGTATAGCTACTATGGAAAACAGCATAACAGTTCTTCCAAAACTTAAAAATAGAATTACTATATGATCTAATAATTCCATTTCTGAGTGTATATTGAAAAAAATGGAAAGTAGGAACTTGAGGAGATATCTGTACACCAATGTTCATGGGAGCATTATTCGTAACAGCTAACATGTGAAAGCAACCCAAGTATCCATTGATGGCTGATGGAACCAAATGTGGAATATTCATGGGATAGAATATTATTAACCTTAGAAAGGAAGGAAATTCTCACACATGCTACAACATGGATACACCTTGAGGATATTAGGCTAAATGAAGTAAGGCAGACACAAAAGAACAAATTCTGTATGATTCAACTTATATGAGGTCCCTAGAGTAGTCAAATTAACCAAGACACAATGTAGAATGTGGTTAGGGTGGGGGAAAATGGGGAATTATTGTTTAATAGGTGTAAGAGTTTTGGTTTTGCAAAATGAAAAGAGTTCTGTGGATAGATGATGGTGACAATAGGAAAACAATGTGAATGTACTTAATGCCATTGAACTGTGCACTTAAAAATGGTTAAGATGGTACCTCTACACACCACTTAGAATGGCTACAGTCCAAAAACCTGACAATTCCAAACACTCAAAAGGATGTGGAGCAACAAGAACTCTCATTCATTGCTGGTAAGAATGCAAAATGGTAAGATTACTTCGGAAGACAGTTTGGCAGTATTTTACAAGGCTAAACATAGTCTTACAAAATGATTCAGCAATCACACTCCTAGGTATTTTCTCAACTGAGTTGAAAACTTATGTCCACACAGAACCTGCACATGAATATTTATAGCAGCTTATTCATAATTGCCCAAAACTGGAAGCAACTAAGATGCCCTTTAATAGATGAATTGATAAACAAACTGTGGTACATCCAATGGAAGTGTTCAGTGATAAAAATAAATGGGGGCCAGGCATGGTGGCTCATGTCTGTAATCCTAGCACTTTGGGAGGTCAAGGCAGGCAGATGGCCTGAGCCTAGGAGTTCGAGACCAGCCTGAGCAACATGGTGAAACCCCATCTCTGCAAAAAAATGCAAAAATTAGCCAGGTGTGGGGACACATGCCTGTAGTCCCAGCTACTTGGGAGGCTGAGGAGGGAGGATCACTGAGCCTGGGAGGTCAAGGCTAGAGTGAGCCATGATTATGCCACTGCACTCCAGACTGGGTGACAGAGTGAGGCCCTGCCTCAAAAATAAAATCCCTAGCACTTTGGGAAGCCAAGGCAGACAGGTCACCTGAGGTCAGGAGTTCGAGACCAGCCTGGCCAACATGGTGAAACCCCATCTCTACTAAAAATACAAAAAATTAGTCAGGCATGGTGGCAGGCACCTGTAATCCCAGCTACTTGGGAGGCTGAGGCAGGAGAATTGCTTGAACCCAGGAGGCAGAGGTTGCGGTGAGCCAAGGTCCCGCCACTGTACTCCAGCCTGGGTGACAGAGTGAAATTCTTTCTCAAAAAATAAAAAGAAAAGGAAAAGAAAAGAAATGGGCTATCAAACTACAAAAGACATGGAAGAACACTAAACGTATATTGCCTAATGAAAGAAACCAATCTGTAGAGGCTATATACTGTATGATTCTAACTATATGGCATTTTAGAAAAGACAAAACTATGGAGACTGTAAAAAGATCAGTGGTTGCCAACTGTTTGGGGTTAGTGGAGAGGGGTGGAACACAGTATTTTTCAGGCTGAAACTATTCTGTGTGAAACTGTAATGGTGAATACATAACATTTATACATTTGTGGAAACCAGTAGAATTGTACAACACAAAGAGGGAATCTTCATGTAAACTATCAGACTTTAGTTAGTTATTTGTATCAGTCTTGGTTCATTTATTATAAAAAATATACCACACTTATGCAAAATGTTAATAATACGAGAAGCAGTGCAGGGGAAGGGGGATATGGAAATTCTACTATCTGATTTTCTGTAAATCTAAAACTGTTTTTAAAATGAAAGTCTATTATTTGTTTTATTTTATTTTTTTGAGACAGGGTCTCACTCTGTCACCCAGGGTATAGTGCAGTGGCGCAATCTTGGCTCACTGCAACCTCCTCCTCCTGGGCTCAAATGATCCTCCCACCTCAGCCTCCTGAGTAGCTGAGACCACAGGTGCATGCCACCACACCCAGCTAATTTTTTGGGGTTTTGTAGAGATGGTGTCTCAAAATGTTGCCCAGGCTGGTCTTGAATTCTTGGGCTCAAGCGATCCCCCAGCCTCAGCCTCCTAAAGTGCTGGAATTACAGGTGTGAACCATTGCGCCTGGCCAGTCTGTTAAGTTTTTTAAAGGTTAAAATAATAAATTTTATGTTCTGTGTTTTTTACACCAGTTTTGTGGGGTTTTTTTGTTTGTTTTTTTTTTTTTTTTGAGACGGAGTCTCACTCTGTCGCCCAGGCTGGAGTGCAGTAGCGCCGATCTCAGCTCACTGCAAGCTCCGCCTCCCAGGTTCACACCATTCTCCTGCCTCAGCCTCCCCAGTAGCTGGGACTACAGGCGCCTGCCACGACACCTGGCTAATTTTTTGTATTTTTAGTAGAGACGGGGTTTCACCATGTTAGCCAGAATGGTCTCGATCTCCTGACCTCGTGATCTGCCCACCTCGGCCTCCCAAAGTGCTGGGATTATAGGCGTGAGCCACTGCGCCCAGCCCTTTTTTTTTTTTTTTTTTTGAGATGGAGTCTAGCTCTGTCACCCAGGCTGGAGTGCAGTGGCACAATCTCGGCTCACTGCAACCTCCACCTCCCGGGTTCAAGCAATTCTCCTGCCTCAGCCTCCCGAGTAGCTGGGATTACAGGCGCCCACCACCACGCCCAGCTAATTTTTGTATTTTTAGTAGAGACGGGGTTTCACTGTGTTGGCCAGGCTGGTCTCGAACCCCTGACCTCATGATCTGCCCACCTCAGCCTCCCAAAGTGCTGGGATTACAAGCATGAGCCACTGCACCCAGCCTCTTTTTCTTTCTTTTTTTTCTTTTTTTTAAGATGGAGTCTTGCTCTGTTACCAGGCTGGAGTGCAGTGGCATGATCTCGGCTCACTGCAACCTCTGCCTCCCAGGTTCAAGAGATTCCCCTGCCTCAGCCTCCTGAGTAGCTGGGACTACAGGTGCATGCCACCGCACCCTGCTAATTTTTTGTATTTTTTAGTAGGGATGGAGTTTAACCACGTTGGCCAGGATGGTCTCAATCTCCTGAACCCGTGATCCTCCTGCCTCGGCTTCCCAAAGTGTTGGGATTACAGACAGGAGCCACCACGCCCAGCCCTTACCTCAATATTTTAAAAAAGGATTTTAAAATATTCACCCACAGGAGAAAACAGGTGCACAGTCCATATTTGTTTCTCATCACTGGGGAATAGAGTTCTCCAAATTTTTCCAGATACGGTTGTGTTTCACATTAGTGGTATCCTGGTGTCCTGGAAAGAGGCCAGAGCTAGGGCTGTCACAGGATATGTACATGTGGGATGTGAATATGATGATTTATAGACGGGAAATGCTGCCAGGGGAACAATAACATGTTAGTTCCAAAATTACATCTAGTGCCAAGAATCAGACTTCATGAAGTTAAGATAGATCTAAAAGGTACTGTTTTTAAAAATTACCCTCTGTAGTAATTTCCATAAATTTACTAGATTTGTGTAAGGTTTTTTGTACTTCAGAAATTGAAGTTAATCGTCTTTAAATATGCCAGTGTTTCTTGCTCTTCCTTCTTTTACATGTTTTTACCGTATTTTCTCATTTCTTTTTTTTTTTGAGATGGAGTCTCGCTCTGTCACCCAGGCTGGAGTGCAGTGTTGCGATCTTGGCTCGCTGCAAGCTCTGCCTCCCGGCCTCACGCCATTCTCCTGCCTCAGCCTCCGGAGTAGCTGGGACTACAGGCGCCCGCCACCACTCCTGGAGAATTTTTTGTATTTTTAGTAGAGACAGGGTTTCACTATGTTAGCCAGGATAGTCTTGATCTCCTGACCTCGTGATCCACCCTCCTCGGCCTTCCAAAGTGCTGGGATTACAGGCATCAGCCACTGCGCCTAGCCTCATTTCTTTAATTAATTAATTAATTTATTTATTTTTAATTTTTTTTTGAGAGAGAGTTTCACTCTGTCACCCAGGCTGGAGGGCAGTGGCACGATCTCAGCTCACTGCAGCCTCCATCTCCTGGGTTCAAGCAATTTTCCTGCCTTAGCCTCCTGAGTATACCTGGGATTACAGGCGCCTGCCACCACGCCCAGCTAATTTTTATTATTTATTTATTTATTTATTTATTTATTTGTGAGACAGAGTCTCGGTCTGTTACCAGGCTGGAGTGCAGTGGCACAATCTCGGCTCACTGTAACCTCCACCTCTGGGTTCAAGCGATTCTCCTGCCTCAGCCTCCCGGGTAGCTGAGACTACAGTCATGCGCCACGACACCCAGCTAATTTTTGTATTTTTAGCAGAGATGCATTTCACCATGTTGGCCTGGATGGTCACTATCTCTTGACCTCGTGATCCACCCGCCTCAGCCTCCCAAAGTGCTGGGATTACAGGTGTGAGCCACCGCACCCGGCCTACCTTTTGTATTTTTAGTAGAGGGGGGCGGGTTCACCATGTTGGCCAGGCTGGTCTTGAACCTCTTATCTCAAGTGATCCACCGGCCTCAGCCTCCCAAAGTTCTGGGATTACAGGCGTGAACCACCACAACCAGCCATATATATATATATTTTTAAGCCGTAGTCTCTCTCTGTTGCTCAGGCTGGAGTCCAGTGGCATGATCTCAGCTCACCGCAACCTCAACCTCCTAGGGTCAAGCAATTCTCCCACCTCAGCCTCCTGAGTAGCTGGGATTACAGGCGTGTGCCACCATGCCTGTTTAATTTTTGTATTTTTAGTAGAGATGAGGTTTCACCATGTTGGCCAGGCTGGTCTCAAGCTCCTGACCTCAGGTGATCCACCCGCCTCTGCATGGCCTCCCAAAGTGCTGGGATTACAGGCGTGAGTCATGGCACCCGACCATATTTTCTTATTTCTGGTTCTCTTCATGGTTTTCTTGCCCCTTTTATGGAAGGTGTATGAAATAGTGTAAAGATTAGTAGTCAAGTGAATTATCTCATAGGCATGATGCAGCATTTTGAAGGATGTACTGGGCTGGGCACGGTGGCTCACGCCTGTAAACCTAGCACTTTGGGAGGCTGTGGCAGGCGGATCATGAGGTCAGGAGTTTGAGACCAGCCTGGCCAATATGGTGAAACCCCGTCTCTACAAAAAATACAAAAATTAGCCGGGTGGCCGGGCGCGGTGGCTCATGCCTGTAATCCTAGCACTTTGGGAGGCCAAGGCGGGTGGATCACAAGGTCAGGAGATCAAGACCATCCTGGTTAACAGGGTGAAACCCAGTCTGTACTAAAAATACAAAAAAAAAAAAAAAAAATTAGCCTGGCGTGGTGACAGGTGCCTGGAGTCCCAGCTACTCGGGAAGCTGAGGCAGGAGAATGGCCTGAACCCAGGAGGCAGAGCTTGCAGTGAACCGAGATAGCGCCACTGCACTCCAGCCTGGGCAACAGAGCGAGACTTCGTCTCAAAAAAAAAAAAAAAAAAAAAAAATTAGCCGGGCATGGTGGTGCACGCCTGTAATCCCACCTACTCAGGAGGCTGAGGCAGAAGAATTGCTTGAACCCAGGAGGCGGAGGTTGCAGTGAGCCAAGACAGCGCCACTGCACTCCAGCCTGGGCAACAAAGTGAGACTCTGTCTCAAAAAAAAAAAAAAAAAAAGAATGAACTGATGTGTGCTAGAATTTACTTTGAAATGCATTAAAAAAGAGAGACTGATGATGGATAGAGGGATGGATAGAAATGGGTAGATAATGATAAAGCAAATATAGTAAAATGTTAATGATGGGATCTAAGAGGTGTGTATACAGATGTTTACTACAAAAAGTTTCTCAACTTTTCTGTGTGTTTGAAATAATAAAATCATGAAATATTTAAAATATACCATAATGAAAACATAAAATCAAACACTTATAATCTCTCTCCTACTCCCTCAAAAGAATTACTTTTCAGTACAGTTTTGTCACTTTCTAGTGACAATGAGGAAGCTGCTGAAGCTTCCTAACTGTGTTGCCTCCTAGGCTAAATTGTAAAACTGGACAAAATCAACGGTTTCCAGAACTAGGGATTAATCAGAAGTCAACATGGCGGATTAGCATCCAAGATGGAGTTACTTTAGCCTCGACACCATCATTATAATCTGAACCATTCTGTGCCTCAGTTTCCTCACCTGTAAAAGAGACCAATGATATAAAACTCTTAAAGCTACTGTAAGATTAAAGGAATTATGTGGTTTAACCTGGCACATAGACGCTATGTAAGTGTGAATCATTATCCTTCAGTGAACAAACAACTTTTGAATACCAAGTGCCTGGCACAGTGCCGGGATACAAAGTTAACTAAGACATGGTCTCTACATTCAAGTAGATTAGAGTCACTTCTTTATTACTTAACTCATTTCTTTCTGCTTTGAATAACACCTCTTTCCTCCTACAATGACACACATTTTCTGTTCTTGTCAGGTTTTTATAATTTTTGATGATAAAAAATAAGTAATGTTTAAATTTTTTTTTTTTTGAGATGGAGTCTTGCTCCAGCCCAGGCTGGAGTGCAGTGGTGCAATCTCAGCTCACTAACCTCCGTCTCCCGGGTTCATGCCATTCTCCTGCCTCAGCCTCCCGAGTAGCCGGGACTACAGGCACCCGCCACCACGCCCGGCTAATTTTTTATATTTTTAGTAGAGACGGGGTTTCACCATGTTAGCCAGGATGATCTTGATGTCCTGACCTTGTGATCCGCCCGCCTTGGCCTCCCAGCGTGCTGGGATTACAGGCGTGAGCCACCGCACCGGCCAGTAATGTTTAAATTATACTATAAATTTATTGTGTGTCCTCCTGTTCAGGGTCAGAGTGGCCCTTAATTTTGTGTATTTAGTTTTTTTTTATTCAATAAAAAAAATAGTGATGGGGGTTCACACGCGCGCACACACACACACACACACACAACAGTTTTCAAATGTCATTTTAGGTGTTGGAAGCTTCAGAGTCATTTTCGAGCCCCACCCTAGACCTATAAAATTACAGTTTCCTGGGAGGGGTAACACAGGAATTTTTATTTTTACACAAGCACCTTATGAAGTTTTCATACTAGTCATGTTTGGAAACGCCTGGACTATAGTCTTTTTCCATTCTGCAGTGAGTACTTGTTTTTACAAGAACACATGCTCTTAAATTTTTCAAGCCCTAGGATCTTGTAAAAATATAGATTCTGGGAGTGGAATCCTCATATTCTGCCTTTGACAGGTTCCCAGCTCTGAGGCTGATGTTGCTGATGCCCAGACCATACTTTGAGAAGCAAAGAGCTGGAAGATAGGAAGCAAAAGCAAGGGACCCCACCATTCTTTCATGGGCTTAGTTCTTCCTGCCTGGCCAAACCACATTCATAGAAAGTAAAGTATGTTGAACATCTTCCACTTTCTTCATTTCACATGGAAGAATTATAAGAAAAAGTCTAGTGCCTTTTTGGTGTGAGCAGCCATTATTTATGGAGAAAAGCTTCAACATGGCGTTTAGTCGAAAGGCTTGAATACGTGATTCGCTTACTTTTTTTTTTTTTTTTGAGATGTAGTCTCGATCTGTCACCCAGACTGGAGTGCAGTGGCACGATCTCTGCTCACTGCAACCTCCACCTCCCAGGTTCAAGCGATTCTCCTGCCTCAGCCTCTCAAGTAGCTGGAACTACAGGCACCCGCCACCATGCCCAGCTAATGTTTATATTTTTAGTAGAGGTGGGGTTTCACCATGTTGGCCAGGCTTATCTCGAACTCCCTACCTCAAGTGATCCATCTGCCTTGGTCTCCCAAAGTGCTGGGATTACAAGTATGAGCCACTGTGCCCAGCTGATTCACTTACCTTTGATGCTTTCAGGCAATCAGAAGAAAAATCACCAGGCCACTTTGGATTAAAAATAGACACCTTAATCAGAATCAGAAGCTATAGCTATGATAAGGGTAAACACAAGACTGCAGCCTGAGATTAAAGACAGAGTAATGGACTAAACAAACAAAAAACAGTGGTAACTAACTGGAAGTTCAATAAAATGCTTGGAAAGTTCATTTGCTTTCCTCCTTGCTTTCATATGCTACCTCATTTACATTTCTAATCACATTTTTGCAAACATTTATGGAGAATTTTTTTATGACCCAGTCCCTGTGTTATGTACTTACTTTATTTTATTATTATTATTATTATTATTATTATTTTGTAGAGACAGGGTCTTGCTTTGCTGCCCAGACTGGTCTCGAACTCCTGGCTTCAAGTGATCCTCCTGCCTTGGCCTCCCAAAGTGCTAGGATGTCAGGCATGAGCCACTACCCCTAGCCAGTTATGTATTTATTAAGCACCTACTATATAGTAGACACTGGGAATAGAGCAAAGGTGACAAGAAAAATAAAACAAAGAAATAAACCCTCCTGGGGTTTACAATCAAGTGAGCAGACAGTTGTTAATCAAATCATCAGAAAAATAAACATGTGATTGCAAATGTGACAACTGTATGAGGAAAAACGTATAGTGCTGTGAAAAAGTTACAGGGACACTGCCTTAGAACGGAGAGTCACGCCAGGCTTTTCAACATAAGTGGAAGTCAAGCCAACATTTAAAACTTGAAAAGGAAATACCAGTTGAGGCCGGGTGCAGTGGCTCACGCCTGTAATCCCAGCGCTTTGGGAGGCCAAGGCCGGCAGATCATTTGAGGTCAGGAGTTTGAGACCAGCCCGGCTAACATGGTGAAACTCCATCTCTACCAAAAATATTAAAAATTAGGTGGGTGTGGTGGCAGGTGCCTGTAATCCCAGCTACTTGGGAGGCTGAGGCAGGAGAATGGCTTGAACCTGGGAGGTGGAGGTTGCAGCAAGCCAAGATTATGCCACTCCAGCCTGAGCAACAGAGCAAGACTCTGTTTAAAAAAAAAGGAAATACCAGTTGAAGAGGAAAGCATTTGGGGATATCTTGGAAAAGAGAATATCCTAGGCAGTGAATATTCTCTATGAAAGTCCTGGGCATTTGTTTGGCTTATTCCAGCTGGTGTAGCTGGAGTTCAGTAGGCAATGGGAAGAATGGCACAAGATGAGGTTCAGAAGGAGGGCAGGAGCCAGCTCATGTGGGAACTGAGAGGTGTGGGCCACTAGGAATTTTCAACTTTATATTAAGTGCAAAAGAAAGCCATTTAATAATAGAGTGACATCATCCAATTTGCCTTCAAAGAGCTTGCTCTGGCTGCTGTGCAAATAATAAATTTAAAGGCAGCAAGTAGGGCCAGGACTAGGGAGGGAGGAGTAAGGTACTCACCTCAGATGCAAACTTTAAAGGGCTGTAAAAATATTCCGTAATCCAGGTAAATTATATTTTAATGTGATATTTTATTTTTATTTTTTTTTTATTGTTTATTTATTTATTGTTTTGGAGATGGAGTCTTGCTCTGTCGCCCAGGCTGGAGTGCAGTGGCATGATCTCGGCTCACTGCAACCTACACTTTCCGGGTTCAAGAAATTCTCCTGCCTCAGCCTCCCGAGCAGCTGGGACTACAGGCACACGTTGCCACGCCCAGCTAATTTTTTTGTATTTTAGTAGAGACAGGGTTTCACTGTGTTGCCCAGGCTGGTCTCGAACTCCTGAACTCAGGCAATCTGCCCGCCTCGGCCTCCTAAAGTACTAACATTACAGGCGTGAGCCACCAGGCCCAGCCTACTTTTTATTTTTATTTTTATTTTTTATGTTTATTTATTTATTTATTTGAGACGGAGTCGTAATCTGTCGCCCAGGCTGGAGTGCAGTGGCGCGATCTCGGCTCACTGCAAGCTCTGCTTCCCGGGTTCATGCCATTCTCCTGCCTCAGCCTCCCAAGTAGCTGGGACTACAGGTGCCTGCAACCATACCCATCTAATTTTTTGTATTTTTAGTAAAGACAGGGTTTCACTGTGTTAGCCAGGATGGTCTCGATCTCCTGACCTCGTGATCCGCCCGCCTCGGCCTCCCAAAGTGCTGGGATTACATGTGTGAGCCACCACGCCTGGCCTACTTTTTATTTTTATTTTATTTTTGAGACAGGGTCTCACTCTGTTGCCCAGGCTGGAGTACAATGGCGCAATCTCGGCTTATTGCAACCTCTGCCTCCCGGGTTCAAGCGATTCTCCTGCCTCAGCCTCCCACATAGCTGAGATTACAGGCGCCCACAACCGCGCCTGGCTAATTTTTGTATTTTTAGTAGAGATGGGGTTTTGCCATGTTGGACAGGCTGGTCTTGAACTCCTGACCTCAGGTGATCCGCCCACCTCAGTCTCCCAAAGTGCTGGGATTACAGGTGTGAGCCACCACACCCAGTCTATTTATTTATTTTTTAAATAATAGAGACGGTGTTTCATCATTGGCCAGGCTGGTCTTGAACTCCTGACCTCAGGTGATCTGCCCACTTCGGCCTCCCAAAGTGCAGGCGTGAGTCGCTGCACCCTGCCATAGCACAGAGTTTGAGAAGACTAAAGGAGGAACATTGTCTCAGACATCCTTTACAATAACCTTAAGGTACTTCCTGTTTTATGGTTGATGCCCCTGAAATCCTAAGGGATTAAGGAATTTAAACAAGGGGTTAAAAGGACAAGGAAAATCAGACATTAGTAAGTGGAGAAGTCAGGGTTTGAACTTTGAACTCCTATCTGACTTCATAGTGTGACTTGTAGCCACTACACTGAACTCCCCCTCAGAGGTGTAATTTTATTAATTTGGTATTAATGTTCAGAGGGAACATGGTGTAGTAAGAGGAAGGCTTAGGTCTGAGGACCCCGGTTCTAGTTCTGTCTTTTCCCGGTACCCCTCTAACAGCAGAGCAGTAGCTCTCAGTTGCAGAATCCCTGAAGGCCTCTAAGGGAACTTCCTTGTCACGCAACAGATCTACTGAATTGGAGTTGTTACCATATGCGAAGGCAGGTCCAGCATAAATCGATCTGATTCTTTTAAGCAAAGCTGTCGGTTGGATTTATTAAATGTAAAATCTCCAAATTTTTAAAATGTTGGGAAAGAATTCTCAACTGTTTCAAAAATAAACTTTATGTCAGGCATGGTGGCTCACGCCTATAATCCCAGCACTTTGGGAGACCGAGGCGGGCAGATCACGAGGTCAGGAGCTCAAGACCATCCTGGGCAACATGGTGAAACCCTGTCTCTACTAAAAACACAAAAATTAACTGGGCGTGGTGGCGTGCGCCTGTAGTCCCAGCTACTCGGGAGGCTGAGGCAGGAGAATCGCTTGAACCCCGGAGGTGGAGGTTATAGTGAGCCGAGATGGCGCCACCGCACTCCAGCCTGGCGACAGAGCGAGACCTTGTCTCAAAAATAAAAAAATAAAAATAAATAAAAATAAAAAGTTTGTGTGGACGAATGAATTACATCCTTGGGCCTAACTCAGGCAAAAGAACTCAGGTTCTTTTAACTCTGCTGTAAAAGAAGTGCCTATAGAATCTTTATTCTTTTTTATTATTATTATTATTTTTTTGAGATAGAGTCTCTCTGTCGCCCAGGTTGGAGTACAGTGGCGCGATCTCGGCCCACTGCAAGCTCCGCCTCCCGGGTTCTCGCCATTCTCTTGCCTCAGCCCCCCCGCCCCCCCGCCCCCCCCGCCCCCCCGCCCCCCCCGCCCCTCCCCGCCCCCGCCCCGCCCCTCCCCGCCCCCGCCCCGCCCCTCCCCGCCCCCGCCCCGCCCCTCCCCGCCCCCGCCCCGCCCCCGAATAGCTGGGGCTATAGGCGCCCGCCACCGCGCCCGGGTGATTTTTCTGTGTTTTTTTAGTAGAGACGGGGTTTCACTGTGTTAGCCAGGATGGTCTCGATCTCCTGATCTCATGATCCGCCCGCCTCGGCCTCCCAAAGTTCGGGGATTACAAGCGTGAGCCATCGCGCCCAGCCTAGAATCTTTATTCTAAAGAGAATATACTTTGTCTAAAAACACAACTTGGCGGGGCATGGTGGCTCGGGCCTGTAATCCCAGCACTTTGGGAAGCTGAAGAGAGAGTATCACTGCAGGCCAGGAGTTTGAAGTCAGCCTAGGCAACATAGCAAGACCCCATCTCTCATTAAAATAAAATAAATAAAATAAAATAAAATAATAAAACAAAATAGAACTTTAATAAACAAATTTAAAAATTTCAATGAGGGTATGAAATAAACCTAAAATGGAATATAAATTATAACAAGTGAACCTAACTGTAACATAGGCCAGGTGCAGTGGCTCATGCCTGTAAACCCAGCACTTTGGGAAGTTGAGGCAGGTGGATTGCTTGAGCCCAAGAGTCTAAGATCGGTGGGGGCAGCACAGTCAGACTCCACCTCTACAGGTTTTTTTCTTTTCCCGAGTGGGAGTCTCGCTCTGTCGCCAGGCTGGAGTGTAATGGTGCGATCTCAGCTCACTGCAACCTCCGCCTCCCGGGTTCAAGCGATTCTCCTGCTTCAGCCTCCTGAGTAGCTGGGATTACAGGCGCCCACCACTGCACCTGGCTAATTTTTGTATTTTTAGTAGAGACGGGGTTTCACCATGTTGGCCAGGCTGGTCTCAAACTCCTGACCTCGTAATCCGCCCGCCTTGGCTTCCCAAAATGCTGGGATTACAGGTGTGAGCCACTGCGCCTGGCCCCCAAATTTTTTTTCAATTAGCTTGGCATGGTAGCATGTACTTGTGATCCTAACTATTCAGGAGACTGAGGCTGTAGTGAGTCATGATCATGCCACTGTACTCTAGCTTGGGCAACAGAGTGAGGCCTTGTCTCAAATAAATAAATAAATAAATAAAAATAATGTAACCACACCTAAGTAACTTTGGAAAACAGTATTGTGACTGTGTGCTGTAAGGCTAAAGAAGAAAAGGACTGTACCAAGTTCTGTACTCTAGTTAGTAAACTTTACATATTGACATCATATACTCCCTGCTATGACATACTGAAAAGAACATCACTTAGTTAATAGTATTGTACAGATGTTAATTTCCTGATTTTGATATATGTACTGTAGTTATGTAATATGATAATACCAGGGAAACTGGGTGATATGTATTCAAGAACTCTTTGTATTATTTTTGCAACTTTAGAGTAAGTCTAAAATTATTTCAAAATAAAAAGTTCACACACACACACACTTTAAACCCTCCCTTTGGTTGGTTGAGGTCTTCTAGAATGAACTGAGAGGCAAAGAGAGAGCCCAATTACTCTGTGTGTGTGTGTGTGTGTGTGTGTGTGTGTGTGTGTGTGTGTGTGTGAACAGCTCTGTTGCCCAGGCTGGAGTGCAATGGCACCATCTCGGCTTACCGCAACCTCCGTGTCCCGGGTTCAAGTGATTCTCCTGCCTCAGCCTGCTGAGTAGCTGGGATTACAGGCGTGAACCACCACGCACAGCTAATTTTGTATTTTTAGTAGAGATGGGGTTTCTCCATGTTGGTCAGGCTGGTCTCGAACTCCTGACCTCAAGTGATCCACCCACCTCGGCCTCCCAAAGTGTTGTGATTACAGGCGTGAGCCACCACGTCCAGCCTCTTCTATTTATTTTTACACAATTGGAAGTATACCATACATAGTTATCTGCACGTTGCTTCTTTTGCTCAATGTTTCTACATCTTTCCTTATCAGTGTACGAAGTTCTTCATTCTTTTTTTTTTTTTTTTGAGATGGAGTCTCACTCTGTCACCCAGGCTGGAGTGCAGTGGTACAATCTCGGCTCACTGCAACCTCTGCCTCCCAGGTTCAAGCAATTCTCCTGCCTCAGTCTCCCGAGTAGTTGGGACTACAGGTGTGCGCCACTACGCCCGGCTAATTTTTGTATTTTTAGTAGAGATGGGGTTTCGCCATCTTGGCCAGGCTGGTCTCAAATTTATGACCTCAAGTGATCCGCCTGCCTTGGCCTCCCAAAGTGCTGGAATTACAGGCATGAGCCACCAGGGCGCAGTCTGGTACTGACTGTTAAAAGCAACTCAAGACCACAGTGATTATAAATGTCATAGAAAAATGTTTGATTTTGAATTTAACAGCCCTGCACGGCATCCGACCTCTAGCCTATACCTTCAGTGGTCTTTCCTGTTCCTACTCAGTGTATCTTTTTGCACTTTAAATTTGTATGTTATTTTAGTGGATAATATTAATTGGCTCCCTCAACCTGCATTCTACCCTCCTCCACGATAGCTTCCTGTACTGCAGAAGTAGAAGACTAAAATCCACAGTTCTGGCTCCTTTGCAGGTACAGTTTGGGATGTGAATTGCTTCCACCAATTAGACATATTTGGTTGAGATTTGGAAGACATAAGTGAGGTGGAAGCTATTTTCCTGTTCCTTTGCTTATCTTTCCACTGCAGGTGAGGTCGTGGAAATGTGAGGTTTTGTTTTTTATAGCACCTCCTTCAATGTTCCTTTTCCAGCTTCCTGAGGGTTTGGGTGCAGTTGCTGTGGCAACAGGATTGAACCCTGGAATGCATCCATGATATTGTGGTCTTGAGCTCACTCAAAGTAGTGGCCTCAGAGGCAGCTCCCGTGGTGAGTCAGTTCAGTATTGTTCTTTTTTTACTTTTATTTTTATTTTTGAGATGGAGTCTCGCTGTGTCGCCCAGGCTGGAGTGCAGCGTCGCTGTCTCGGCTCACTGCAACCTCCACCTCCTGGGTTCAAGCAATTCTCTGCTTCAGCCTCCTGAGTAGCTGGAATTACAGGTTCCTGCCACCATGCCCAGCTAATTTTTGGTATTTTTAGTAGAGACAGGGTTTCACCATGTTGGCCAGGCTGGTCTCAAACTCCTGACCTAAGGTAATCCACCCGCCTCAGCCTCCCAAAGTGCTGGGATTACAGGCGTGAGCCACCGCGCCCGGCCAGGTTCAGTAATGTTCTAGGTTTCACTCCTAAAGGCCCTGCCTAGAATCTATTCCTTTGGCCCTTTCAAAGATTTTCTAAGTGCATACATCTCTACAATAAATTCCTTCATGCTTAAAATACTTCCAGTGGTTTCTGTTTCTTGCACCAAACTCTGACTGGTACACTCAGTAGGATTTCAGAGAAAAATTATATCTATATAGTGAAACATTCTACCTAGGCCTCATGTTCTAATTGAGGTTATTCTAATCGCCCTGCAGTGATCCTGGCCTGCCCTTCGCTCTGATCCCAACCTTGGTCCCAGGCTGATAAAGTATGCAGAGCTCTAATTCAGGAGCCTTCTGGCTTTACTGTTTGTCCTGACTTGACCTTTGTTCTAAGTTTCTCAGCATCTGGCTTAACCTTCCTTCAGGAACTGAGTTTCTACTCCAGTGACTCAATTTCTTTCTTTCCTTGAATCTGAATCTTTTTTTCCCTCTATTTTATCTTCTTTTTTTTTTTTTTTGAGACAGGGTCTCGCTCTGTCGCCCAGGCTGGAGTGCAGTGGCAGCGATCTTGGCTCACTGCAAGCTCTGCCTCCCGGGTTCACGCCATTCTTCTGCCTCAGCCTCCCCAGTAGCTGGGACCACAGGCGCCCGCCACAATGTCTGGCTAATTTTTTGTATTTTTTTAGTAGCGACGGGGTTTCACCATGTTAGCCAGGATGGTCTCGATCTCCTGACCCCGTGATCCGCCCGCCTTGGCCTCCCAAAGTACTGGGATTATAGGTGTGAGCCACTATGCCTGGCTGTGCCTCAGTTTCTAAAGATTGGATTTTTGCCTAATACCTTGGAGGCTAACTTCCTATGTAGATGGTTAAAACATTACCAGGAGCCGGGCATGGTGGGTCACTCTGTTGCCCAGGCTGGATGGAGTGCAGTGGTGCAATCTCAGCTCACTGAAACTTCTGTCTCCCAGTTCAAGCGATTCTCCTGCCCCTAGCCTCCTGAGTAGCTGGGACTACAGGCATGCGCTGCCACCCCTGGCTAGTTCTTGTATTTTTAGTAGAGATGGGGTTTCACCATGTTGGCCAGGCTGGTCTCGAACTCCTGACCTCAAGTAATCCGTCTGCCTTGGCCTCCAAAAGTGCTAGGATCGCAGGAGTGAGCCACTGTGC
The DNA here is from genome assembly GCF_028885625.2 of Pongo pygmaeus. Taxonomy (NCBI): domain Eukaryota; kingdom Metazoa; phylum Chordata; class Mammalia; order Primates; family Hominidae; genus Pongo; species Pongo pygmaeus. Next base: position 101,578,497 of record NC_072385.2, read on the forward strand.
CCAGCTTTGCCTACCCTTTAAAGAAGAATACTGGTGCTTTTCTTCTAAGAAATCTAGGAAGAAAGTTGGAAGATAAGTTCACAAGGGGAGAACATTAAAAGTAGAAGAAATTCACATGGGTGGATATCACATAATTTTTTTTCAGAAAAGAGAATCAAGGACATGTTCTAAAATAGAAAACAAGAAATCCTTGTAAAAACATATTGATGTGTTCAGGCAAAAATCAGGAAAGATGAAGACATGGGATTCAAGAAACATGGCAACCAACCAAGAATGCAGTGAAGAGGAATGTCAAGATGTGGCAGAGCTGGAAAGCAATCTGTGTGCATAGATTGTCAGTGGACTCCAAGGAGCATGTAATCAAGAATGAGAATGGAATGGATTTCATGTTGCAGATGGATAAAGGAGGCACATATTTCTTCTTATCAGCAGGGAAAAGAAAGGTGATTAACATTTATAGGAAAAGCCAAAAAATTCACAATGCCACAGTCCAGATATGACACAAACTAAGATCTGGCTTCACGTTTTTTGTTTTGTTTTGTTTTGTTTTGAGACAAAGTCTCACTCTCGCCCAGGCTGGAGTGCAATGGCACAATCTCGGCTCACTGCACCCTCTGCCTTCTGGGTTCAAGTGATTCTCGTGCCTCAGCCTCCCGAGTAGCTGGGACTGCAGGTGTGCACTACCACGCCCAGCTAATTTTTGTATTTTTGGTAGAGACAGGGTTTCACCATATTGGCCAGGCTGGTCTCAAACTCCTGACTTCAGGTGATCCGCCTGCCCTGGCCTCCCAAAGTGCTGGGATTACAGGCGTGAGCCACCACACCCAACCCTGGATTCTCTTTTTTTTTTTTTTTTGAGACGGAGTTTCACTCTTGTTGCCCAGGCTAGAGTGCAGTGGCATGATCTCGGCTCACCTCTATCTCCGCATCCCGGGTTCAAGCAATTCTCCTGCCTCAGCCTCCTGAGTAGCTGGGATTACAGGCATGCACCACCACGCCCAGCTAATTTTGTATTTTTAGTAGATATGAGGTTTCTCCATGTTGGTCAGGCTGGTCTCGAACTCCTGACCTCAGGTGATCCGCCCAACTCGGCCTCTCAAAGTGCTGGGATTACAGGTGTGAGCCACCGCGCCCAGCCTCCTGGATTCATTTTTTATTAACATTGATAGTATTTAAGGAAAGATATATTCTCTTTTAGGTGACAGAAGTGTCAAAAAGTGGACCCTGAAGGAGGAAATGTCCTGGTGTGCCTCCTGTGTCTGCCTTGAGTAATATTTACATAGTGATAATAAAGCAAATGCTGCTTACTGCTGTTCAAAGTTTAGAATCAGTTATAGACAAAACACTGACTATTTATTTACAGTTACAGAACAGGGTGTAGCTGTCATTAACCTTGAAGTTATAAAACGAAAAGACAGAAAGCAAAAGTGAAGTTGACAGAAGTTGGGTGGAAGAAGAGGAGAAGATAATGAAAGGAGGGAGTGATAATGGCTTTATCTTACATACTGGGTAGACAAGAGCTGCTGTAAAGTTGATGAGCAAGAAGCAGGAGTTTAAGTATCTTAAGTCATAAAAATTTTCAGTATTATACCTAAGGATAATATAACTATTAAAAATGGGGAGGCCGGGCATGGTGGCTCATGCCTGTAATCCCAGCACTTTGGGAGACAGAGGTGGGTGGATCACAAGGTCAGGAGTTTGAGACCAGCCTGGCAAACATAGTGAAACCCCATCTCTACTAAACGTACAAAAAATTAGCCGGGCATGGTGGTGGGCACCTGTAGTCCCAGCTACTTGGGAGGCTGAGGCAGGAGAATCACTTGAACCCGGGAGGTGGAGGTTGCAGTAAGCTGAGATTCCACCATTGCACTCCAGCCCAGGCGACAGTGCCAGACTCCATCTCAAAATAAATAAATAAATAAATAAATATAAAAATAAAATAAAATAAATTGGGGAGGACAGAGAGTGGCCTAGGTAGTTAAATCCTTACCTTCCAATGGTAGGAGTAAATACAGGTCTAAAATTGATGCATGGAGAAATATTAACATAGGAGGCTAGGTGTGGTGGCTCACATTTATAATCCCAGTGCTTTGGGAGGCTGAGCCGGGAGGATGACTCGAGGCCAGGAGTTTGAAACCAGCCTGGGTAACATAGTAAGATTCCGTTTTTATTAAAAAAAAAAAAAAAATTGTAATTAGCCAGGTGTGGTGGCACGCATCTGTAGTTCTGGCTACGGGGAAGGCTGAGGTGGGAGGATCTCTTGAGCCCAGGAGTTCGAGGCTTCAGTGAACCATGATCACACTACTGCAACAGAGTGAAGAGTTAGAGACCTTGTCTCCAAAACAAAACAAAACAAATTAACATAGAAATATTATTCAGAGTTATAAAGTGACTACCTGCAAACAAAAATAAAATGACTTGCCCCCAAGCAGCACTAGGGTGAGGAGTATGGAAGGAATGAAGAGAGGTCTGTGGCATTTCATTATGTCTTTCTAGACTGGCTAATTTTTTACTATGTGTGATTAAAACAGCTAATAAAAATTAGGACCAAGTTAACTGAAAATAGATATAATAGGTCGGGTGTAGTGGCTCACGCTTGTAATCCCAGCTACTTGGGAGGATAAGGCAGGAGGATCACTTGAGCCAGGGAGGTGGTGGTTGCAGTGAACCAAGACCGCACCCCTGCACTCCAGCCTGGCCAACAGAGTGAGACTCAGTCTCAAAAAAAAAAAAAGAAAATAGATATAATAGGCCAGGTGTAGTGGTGCATACCTGTAATCCCAGCTACTCTAGGAAGCTGAGGCATGGAATTGCTTGAACCCAGGAGGCAAGGTTGCAGTGAGCCAAGATCTCACCACTGCACTCCAGCCTGGGCGACAGAGCAGACTCCGTCTCAAAAAAAAAATAATAATAATAACAAAAAGAAAGAAAAGAAAGGAAAATAGAGGCTGGATGCGGTGGCTCATGCCTGTAATCCAGCATTTTGGAAGGCTGAGGGGAGGCGGATTACCTGAGGTCAGGAGTTCGAGACCAGCCTGACCAATATGATGAAACCCTGTTTCTACCAAAAATACAAAAATTAGCTGGGCGTGGTGGCACACACCTGTAATCCCAGCTACTTGGGAGGCTGAGGCAAGAGAATCACTTGAACCCGGGGGATGGAGGTTGCAGTGAGCTGAGATCACGCCATTGCACTCCAGCCTGGGCAACAAGAGCAAAACTGTCTCAAAAAAGAAAATAGATATAATAGGCCAGGTGTGGTGGTGCATGCCTGTAATCCCAGCTGCTCTGGCCTGTGTTTTCTTATATAAAAATCTATCTCTAGGTTCTTCCCTTGCCATATTTTGAGACAAAGGTAGCAAGTAGCAGATTCTGGTACAGTTTTAGGGTACATATAAATGAAGGGAAAAACATAAAATAAAAATACTCATAAAATAAGAGTAGCATTAATTCCTTTTCTTTTTTTTTTTTTTTTTTTTTTTTGAGACAGAATCTTGCTTTGTTGCCCAGGCTGAAGTGCAGTGGCGCAATCTCGGCTCACTGCAATCTCTACCTCCCGGGTTCAAGCGATTATCCTGCCTCAGCCTCCTGAGTAGCTGGGATACAGTCTTGTGCCACCATGCCCAGCTAATTTTTGTATTTTTTAGTAGAGACAGGGTTTCGCCATGTTGGCAAGGCTGGTCTCAAACTCCTGGCCTCAAGTGATCCTCCTGCCTTGGCCTCCCAAAGTGCTGGGATTACAGGTGTGAGCCACTGTGCCCAGCCTAAGAGTAGCATTAATTCTTCATTAATTAATTAAATTAGTAAAAATTAAATAGATATTATGTACCAGGCACTAGGCTAGATGGTGATACTCTGTATAAAGACAGGCCTAAAAGCATTATTCAATCCCTAGTAGTACTTTCACTGCTTGAAATTTTAGAAGATATGTTCATTTAGTGTTCTTTGATGTAGGGAGCTGTCCTGAGCATTGTAGGGTATTTATAGCTTTCCTGATTTCTACCACTAGATGCCAGTAACCTCCCCTCCCCCCGTACCCTCCCTCCCCAGTTGTGACAATGTCTCCAGATATTTTGAAATGTCCCAAGGGTAGGCTGGGCACGGTGGCTCACACTTGTAATCCCAGCACTTTGGGAGGCTGAGGTGGGCAGATCTCGAGGTCAAGAGATCAAGACCATCCTGGCTAACATGGTGAATCCCCGTCTCTACTAAAAATACAAAAAAATTAGCTGGGCATGGTGGCGGGCACCTGTAGTCCCAGCTACTCAGGAAGCTGGGACAGGAGAATGGCGTGAACCCAGGAGGCGGAGCTTGCAGTGAGCTGCGATCGTGTCACTGCACTCTAGCCTGGGCAAGACAGCGAGACTCCGTCTCAAAAAAAAAAAAAAAAAAAAAAAAATTGCCAAGGGTAAAAACTGTCCCTGGTTGAGAATCATTGTGATCACATTTTTAAAGAACTAAAGTGTATTTAATTTTAGAGATACTACTACTATGCCAACCTTGCCTATTTCTTATGTGATGAATTTGTCTTGTATGTCTTTGAACATTTGAACTTGAGAAATATAAACTACAATGGAGTCTGATTCTCAGAAAAGATAATTGGGATTTTAAGTTGAGTGGCATTTCCAAATAACTTATGAATTGCAGAATAAATACAGTTGTGTATTTTTAGGTTATGGTGGTTTATCTTAAATCATACGTGGCTGATAAAAATATGACATCTAAGCTCTTGGCCGGGAGTGGTGGCTCACGCTTGTAATCCTAGCACTTCGGCAGGTGGATCACTTGAGGTCAGGAGTTCAAGACCAGCCTAGCCAACATGGTGAAACCCTGTCTTTACTAAAAATACAAAAATTAGCCGGGCATGGTGGTGCACAGCTATAATCCCAGGTACTTGGGAGGCTAAGGCACGAGAATCGCTTGAACTTGGGAGGTGGAGTTTGCAGTGAGCCGAGATCACGCCATTGCACTCCAGTTTGGGAGACAAGAGTGAGACTCCGTCTCAAAAAAAAAAAAAAAAAAAGAAACGAAAGAAAAAAGAAATCTAAGCTCTTAGGATTTCTGTTGAGTTAACCAGATGGTATGCTTGTATCTACCCACAAAATCTTTCCATTCTTTTCAAATAAAAAGCTATTTTTCACTTTCCACTTTAAGGTCATATGCTTTTAGATTCTTTCAAAATAAAAAGATCCAGCCTACATTAGACACTAAACTATTACAAGTCCCGAGACTTGTGATAAATCTAAGGAAAATGTCATGTACCTTAATTTCTTTACCCTCACCTAACCTAGGCTTCCAACCTACCATTTGTTGGAAGTTACCCATATAGTAACAGCAAACACACATATACTCCTTATTATGTGCCAGGCAGCATTGTAAGCTCTTTTACATATATTTTAAAAATTTAACTGTTTTATTTTGGCTTAATTTCAGACAGAAAAGTTGCAAGAATAGTACAAAGAGCTCTTGGATACTTTTCACCCAGATTCACCAATTGTTACCATTTTACTACATTTGCTACCCCCTCCCACATCTCCTGTCACTCACTCTCATGTGCTCTATCTATATATCCATCCATCCATCTCACTGTGGTCTTGCTCTTTACTCAATAGGATATATTTATTTGACTTCATTTTTTATTTTGATGTTCAAATGGTCCCAGATTTGGCCAATGAGGGGCTCTTCAAATAGGCTTCTGTGACCTATGCCATGGCACAAAGCGATGTTCCAGGCTCATCTTGTATTTTTCCTGCTCCAGTCTTAGAACTAAGCATTTCTTCAAGGAGTCTCGGTTTTTTGTCAAAGGAATACTGAGCTAGAGCCAGTCCAAATCGTGGTTATTTTTAAGGGAGAAGGGATTTAGAAGCCAAGATCTGGATGTTACCTGTTCTCATTGCTACTGGGCCCTATGAGGGGACAGAACTGAGAAATAAATGTATTTGTACATTTTTACACCTATATACATAGGTGCAGACACACATGCATGAGTACACATACATTAACATTTAGTCTTCATTACAACCCTACGAAGTAATTATTTTTTCTTTTTTATGAGACGGAATCTCGCTCTGTTGCCCGAGCCTGAGTGCAGTGGCATGATCTCAGCTCACCACACCCTCTGCCCCCCGGGTTCAAGCGATTCTCCTGCCTCAGCCTCCTGAGTAGCTGGGACTACAGGCATGCACCACCATGCCCGGCTAATTTTTGTATTTTGTATTTATTTATTTATTTATTTGAGATGGAGTTTTGCTCTTGTTGCCCAGGCTGGAGTGCAATGGTGTGATCTCGGCTCACTGCAACCTCAGCCTCCCGGGTTCAAGTGAGTCTCCTGCCTCAGCCTCCCGAGTTGCTGGGATTACAGGTGTGTGCCACCACGCCCAGCTACTTTTTTGTATTTTTAGTAGAGATGAGGTTTCACCATGTTAGCCAGGCTGGTCTCGAACTCCTGACCTCAGATGATCCACCCGCCTCAGCCTCCCAAAGTGTAATTTTTGTATTTTTAGTAGAGACAAGGTTTCACTATGTTGGCCAGGCTGATCTTGAACTCCTGACTTCGTGATCCACCTGCCTCGGCCTCCCAAAGTGCTGGGATTACAGGTGTGAGCCACCGCATCCGGCCTCAGGTAAATACTTTTATTGTTCTCATGTTCTCAGTTTTGAGGCTCAGAAGAAGTTAATTTCTGACTGAAATTAAGCTAAAATAAACATTTAAAAATTTTAAATATACGTAAAAGAGCTTAGAATGCTGCCTGGCAAATAACTTGGCAAAGGTCTCCTGGTTAAGTGGTAAGGCTGAGATTGGAAGATGGGCAGTCTAGCTCCAGGCTCCCCTCTTAGCATTAATATTTGAAGATAAAAGGGTTGAGAAGGAAGTTTATCCTACATGACCTAAGAATCCTATTGAGTTCTTTAGCTTAATGTCTTAGTCCGTGGTCCACCTGGAGAGAAGAAGGGGCTGAGGGTGTACTGCTGGCCTGGATATAAAATCCAAGTAACAGACTTCACACAGAATTGCTTTTCCCTTTGGAAGACTAAAGGTTTGCAACTGCACCAGACTTGCTGTGCCTGGCTCTATTCCCTAAGAATGAGTTTAGTCCTATAAGGATTTTCAGTCTATTTTCAGGAAATAGGCTTCTGGTGGGTCTGCCCTGCAATCCACTGTATGTGCTCATTGTTCACCTCAGGCTAAGCTGAGGCTCCACCTCCTGCTGCTTATTCAAATTTCAACCTACTTATGCAAAGCAAGGGAATTGGTATATTATTTTAAGTGGAAGATAAACAGGATCATGGATTTTTAGATAAGGCTAAAGAAAATTTATTACTTTAAAATTAATTAAGAAATACTTCATGGTAAAATATTGGGAAGTTTTTAATACCATCTGTACGGAAAACAGCTGTCTTGCTGAAGACTACATTGCTCTGATACCAGTATGAATTTATCTTTGGAAGGTTTTGTAATAGCAGAAAGAAGTAGCTGAACACAAATGAGACATAATTTTTTGTATTTTTAGTACAGATGGTGTTTCACCATGTTGGACAGGCTGGTCTCAAACTCCTGACCTCAAGTGATCTGCCTGCCTCAGCCTCCCAAAGTGCTGAGATTACAGGTATGATCCACTGCACCTGGCCTGAGACATATATTCATATATTCTTTTTCCTTTCTTTTTTTTTTTTTTTTTTGAGATGGAGTTTCACTTTTGTTGCCCAGGCTGGAGTGCAATGGCACGATCTTGGCTCACCGCAACCTCTGCCTCCTGGGTTCAAGCCATTCTCCTGCCTCAGCCTCCCAAGTAGCTGGAATTACAAGCATGTGCCATGACACCTGGCTAATTTTTTTGTATTTTTAGTAGAAACAGGGTTTCACCATGTTGGCCAGGCTGGTCTCGAACTCCTGACCTCAGGTGATCCACCTGCCTCGGCCTCTCAAAGTGCTGGGATTACAGGTGTGAGCCACTGCACATGGCCTAAGACATATATTCTTAACTTTGGGAATGGTATCACGAAAATGAAAAAATTCATGTGGCTGGGCATGGTGGCTCTTGCCCAGCACTTTGTTTTTTTTTTTTTTTTTTTTTGAGACGGAGTCTCGCTGTCGCCCAGGCTGGAGTGCAGTGATGAGATCTGGGCTCACTGCAGGCTCCGCCCCCTGGGGTTCACGCCATTCTCTTGCCTCAGCCTCCCGAGTAGCTGGGACTACAGGAGCCTGCCACCACGCCCTGCTAATTTTTTTGTATTTTTAGTAGAGATGCGGTTTCACTGTGTTAGCCAGGATGGTCTCAATCTCCTGACCTCGTGATCCGCCTGCCTCAGCCTCCCAAAGTGCTGGGATTACAGGCGTGAGCCACCGCACCCAGCCAATCCCAGTACTTCGGAAGGCTGACGCAGGAGGATCATTTGAGCCCAGGAGTTAGAGACCAGCCTGAGCAACATAGTGAGACCATGTCTCTGCAAAAAAATAAAAAATAAAAAAAATTAGCTGGGCATGGTGGTATGAGTCTGTAGTCCCAGCTACGTAGGAGGCTGAGGCGGGATGACTGCTTGAGCCCATAGTGTGGTGAGTTATGGTCATGCTGTCCTGCTGGACCCCTATTGACTCCAGTAGGGATAGCACAAGGTTCAAGAGGCTGAAAAAGAGACCTAGAGCCAGCAAAGGAGACAGAGGGTTTAACTAGGGGGAACTTTCATACAGGGACAGTGCAGCGGCAGTGGGCTGGACAGGAGAATTGCCACTGCTTGTAAAAAGCATGCAGTTTATATAGCACCTTTGCTTAGCACCCTCCACCCCAGCAACCTCCACATAGCAACCCTAATTTCTTAGGTTGTTATTGCTGCCAGGCGCATCTGCCATACAGGGTCGGGTATGCTTCAGTTAAGCTGTTGCTGTCAGATGTGTAAACACACCACTGTGCTCCAGCTTGGGCAACAGAATGAGACCCAGTCTCGAAAAAACATTTTTTTAAATAATAATTTAAAAAAAGATGCTCGAATTAATTGGTAATTGGGGACATCAAAACCACAATGAGATACCATTATGTTGGCAAAAGTTAAGAATTCTGAGAATGCCAAGCATTGTCATTGGATTGGTCAAGCAAAAGGAAATTTCTAGTAAGAGGGATGTTGGTGTATTCACTTTGGAGCAATTTGGCAACTTATATTGACGTGCATGCCTAGGACCCAGCAATTCTACTCCTTGGTAAATTTTCTTTCTTTTTTTTTTTTGGGAGACAGAGTCTCACTCTGTCGCCCAGGCTGGAGTGCAGTGGTGTGATCTCGGCTCACTGCACCCTCCACCTCCCCCATTAAAGTGATTCTCCTGCCTCAGCCTTCCAAGTAGCTGGGACTACAGGTGTGTGCCACCACACCCGGCTAATGTTTGTATTTTTAGTAGAGATGAGGTTTCACCAGGTTGCCCAGGCTGGTCTCAAACTCCTGGCCTCAAGGGATCCATCCACCTCAGCCTCCCAAAGTGCTGGGATTACAGGTGTGAGCCACCACGCCTGGCTAATTTTATAGATTTTTATGTTATTTTTAATGCTTAGGGCAATATAATTTTGACTATCCATGTTATCTCACTTTAAAATTAGCTATTTTTCTCTTAAACAGGTTTCTGAAAATCAACATGCACTAAAGTATACTTACAATGAGATTGTACCAAAGTCACTCATCTAAAAATGTCCATATTTTAAGACTATGCCCAGGGAAAAAAGGATAGAAAGTGTATTAGTGACAAAGTGAATCCAGGGAAACAGAATCTATGGAATATATAAACAAAGAAAGAGATTTATTATACCGAATTGGCTTACTTGAATATAGAGGCTGACAAGTCCCAAGAACTTCAGTGTGAATCTGAAGACCAACAGGTCCAAAATCCAGGAAGAGCTAATGTTTCAGTTTACTCTGAAGGTAGGAAAAAAATCAGCTCAAAGGCAGTCAGGCAGGAGGCATTCTGTCTTACTCGTGGAGGTAAATTAGCTTTTTATTTGTTTTATTTATGCCTTCAACTGATTAGATTAGGGCCACCCACATTAGGGAGGCCAATCTACTCTGTCTACCAATTTGAATTTTGTTTGTTTGTTTGTTTTGAGACGGAGTCTCGCTCTGTTGCCCAGGCTGGAGTGCAGCGGTGCGATCTCTGCTCACTGCAAGCTCCGCCTCCTGGGTTCACGCCATTCTCCTGCCCCAGCCTCCCGAGTAGCTGGGACTACAGGTGCCCGCCACCATGCCCGGCTAATGTTTTTTGTATTTTTTAGTACAGACGGGGTTTCTCTGTGTTAGTCAGGATGGTCTTGATCTCCTGACCTCGTGATCCACCCGCCTCGGCCTCCCAAAGTGCTGGGATTACAAGCGTGAGCCACCGCGCCCGGCCACCAATTTGAATGTTAATTTCATCCAACAATGCTCTCACAGACATATCTAGAATAATGTTTGACCATATATATGGGCAATCCGTGGCCCAGTTAAGTTTACACATAAAATTATCTATCACAAGGCCGGGCGCGGTGGCTCACGCCTATAATCCCAGTACTTTGGGAGGCCGAGGTGGGCGGATCACAAGGTCAGGAGATTGAGACCATCCTGGCTAACACGGTGAAACCCCATCTCTACTAAAAATACAAAAAATTAGCCGGGCGTGGTGGCAGGCACTTGTAGTCCCAGCTACTGGGGAGGCTGAGGCAGGAGAATGGCATGAACCGGGAAGGTGGAGCTTGCAGTGAGCTGCGATCAGGCCACTGCACTGGGTGAAAAAGGGAGACTCCGTCTCAAAAAAACAAACAAACAAATTAACTATCACAGAAAGGAAATATATCAAAACGCTATCATACACTTTATTAGATAATAATAACTTCCTTTGGATTTGGCTCTATATTTTATTTCAAATACCATATTGTACTTCCTTAAATCATTATTGCTTTTTTCATGCTTTTAGTTTTATATGTTCAATCACTTTTAGCTTTTGTCAAATTCATTTATGAATAAAACATATTCTCCTGAAAACCTAAACAAAGTATTGACATTTTGCTAAAATAATTTTCATAAGGCCAAATTTCTAAAAATATTTTTGGCCATATGAGGTGGCTCATGCCTGTAATCCTAGCACTTTGGGAGGCTATTTAGTCACTATTTCAAATTCTTTATTGTTGAAACATTTATATATCCTCTTAATTTTCTCACTGATGATTGCAAATCTTTGTTTAAAGCATGAGTTTTAAATGAACATGATTGCTTTTTGGATGAAAAACGCATTTAACACTTTCAACACCACAATTTTTGATAACTGCTAGCATTTAACATTCACTTCATCACTTGCAATATCATGTTTTTCTTTTCTTTTTTCTTTTCTTTCTTTTTTTTTGAGACGGAGTTTCGCTCTTGTTGCCCAGGCTGGAGTGCAATAGTGCGATCTCAGCTCACTGCAACCTCCGCTTTCTGGGTTCAAGCGATTCTCCTGCTTCAGCTTCCCAAGTAGCTGGGATTACAGGCATGCATCACCACGCCTGGCTAATTTTGTATTTTTAGTAGAGATGGGGTTTCTCCATGTTGGTCAGGCTGGTCTCAGACTCCCGACCTCAGGTGATCTGCCCACCTCTGCCTCCCAAAGTGCTGGGATTACAGGCGTGAGCCACTGCACCCAGCCGCAATGTCATGTTTTTCATTTCAGAGATGAAAATCATGTTTTATTTGTATTAATTCTTGCACAGTATCAAAAGAGATTTCAGGATGTTTCAAGACATGATCCAAGCTATGGTTCATTATCATGTTCTTCCATAGTATAAAAATATGAACATTTACAACATTAAAAATAACGCTAAACTTATCAGCACTTTGCTGACACTTCATTCTGTGTGTTTCCAACTTATACCCTGTTTTTTTTTTTTTTTTTTTTCTTTTATTGTAATTATTATTATTATTATTATTATTATACTTTAGGTTTTATGGTACATGTGCCCAATGTGCAGTAAGTTACATATGTATACATGTGCCATGCTGGTGCACTGCACCCACCAACTCGTCATCTAGCATTAGGTATATCTCCCAATGTTATCCCTCCCCCCTCCCCCCAACCCACAACAGTCCCCGAAGTGTGATGTTCCCCTTCCTGTGTCCATGTGTTCTCATTGTTCAATTCCCACCTATGAGTGAGAATATGCGGTGTTTGGTTTTTTGTTCTTGCGATAGTTTACTGAGAATGATGATTTCCAATTTCATCCATGTCCCTACAAAGGACATGAACTCATCATTTCTTATGGCTGCATAGTATTCCATGGTGTAGATGTGCCACATTTTCTTAATCCAGTCTATCATTGTTGGACATTTGGGTTGGTTCCAAGTCTTTGCTTTTGTGAATAATGCGGCAATAAACATACGTGTGCATGTGTCTTTATAGCAGCATGATTTATAGTCCTTTGGGTATATACCCAGTAATGGGATGGCTGGGTCGAATGGAATTTCTAGTTCTAGATCCCTGAGGAATCGCCACACTGACTTCCACAAGCGTTGAACTAGTTTACAGTCCCACCAACAGTGTAAAAGTGTTCCTATTTCTCCACATCCTCTCCAGCACCTGTTGTTTCCTGACTTTTTAATGATCGCCATTCTAACTGGTGTGAGATGGTATCTCATTGTGGTTTTGATTTGCATTTCTCTGATGGCCAGTGATGGTGAGCATTTTTTCATGTGTCTTTTGGCTGCATAAATGTCTTCTTTTGAGAAGTGTCTGTTCATGTCCTTCGCCCACTTTTTGATGGGGTTGTTTGTTTTTTTCTTGTAAATTTGTTGGAGTTCATTGTAGATTCTGGATATTAGCCCTTTGTCAGATGAGTAGGTTGCGAAAATTTTCTCCCATTTTGTAGGTTGCCTGTTCACTCTGATGGTAGTTTCCTTTGCTGTGCAGAAGCTCTTTAGTTTAATTAGATCCCATTTGTCAATTTTGGCTTTTGTTGCCATTGCTTTTGGTGTTTTAGACATGAAGTCCTTGCCCATGCCTATGTCCTGAATGGTATTGCCTAGGTTTTCTTCTAGGGTTTTTATGGTTTTAGGTCTAACATTTAAGTCTTTAATCCATCTTGAATTGATTTTTGTATAAGGTGTAAGGAAGGGATCCAGTTTCAGCTTTCTACATATGGCTAGCCAGTTTTCCCAGCACCATTTATTAAATAGGGAATCCTTTCCCCATTTCTTGTTTTTCTCAGGTTTGTCAAAGATCAGATGGTTGTAGATATGTGGCATTATTTCTGACGGCTCTGTTCTGTTCCATTGATCTATATCTCTGTTTTGGTACCAGTACCATGCTGTTTTGGTTACTGTAGCCTTGTAGTATAGTTTGAAGTCAGGTAGCGTGATGCCTCCAGCTTTGTTCTTTTGGCTTAGGATTGACTTGGCGATGCAGGCTCTTTTTTGGTTCCATATGAACTTTAAAGTAGTTTTTTCCAATTCTGTGAAGAAAGTCATTGGTAGCTTGATGGGGATGGCATTGAATCTGTAAATTACCTTGGGAAGGATGGCCATTTTCATGATATTGATTCTTCCTACCCATGAGCATGGAATGTTCTTCCATTTGTTTGTATCCTCTTTTATTTCCTTGAGCAGTGGTTTGTAGTTCTCCTTGAAGAGGTCTTTCACATCCCTTGTAAGTTGGATTCCTAGGTATTTTATTCTCTTTGAAGCAATTGTGAATGGGAGTTCACTCATGATTTGGCTCTCTGTTTGTCTGTTATTGATGTATAAGAATGCTTGTGATTTTTGCACATTGATTTTGTATCCTGAGACTTTGCTGAAGTTGCTTATCAGCTTAAGGAGATTTTGGGCTGAGACAATGGGGTTTTCTAGATATACTATCATGTCATCTGCAAACAGGGACAATTTGACTTCCTCTTTTCCTAATTGAATACCCTTGATTTCCTTCTCCTGCCTAATTGCCCTGGCCAGAACTTCCAACACTATGTTGAATAGAAGTGGCGAGAGAGGGCATCCCTGTCTTGTGCCAGTTTTCAAAGGGAATGCTTTCAGTTTTTGCCCATTCAGTATGATATCGGCTGTGGGTTTGTCATAAATAGCTCTTATTATTTTGAGATACGTCCCATCAATTCCTAATTTATTGAGAGTTTTTAGCATGAAGGGTTGTTGAATTTTGTCAAAGGCCTTTTCTGCATCTATTGAGATAATCATGTGGTTTTTGTCTTTGGTTCTGTTTATATGCTGGATTACATTTATTGATTTGCGTATATTGAACCAGCCTTGCATCCCAGGGATGAAGCCCACTTGATCATGGTGGATAAGCTTTTTGATGTGCTGCTGGATTCTGTTTGCCAGTATTTTATTGAGGATTTTTGCATCAATGTTCATCAAGGATATTGGTCTAAAATTCTCTTTTTTTGTTGTGTCTCTGCCAGGCTTTGGTATCAGGATGATGCTGGCCTCATATACCCTGTTTTTGAGACGCGGTCTTACTATGTCACCCAAGCTGGAATGCAGTGGTGCAATCTTGGCTCACTGCAACCACCTCCATCTCCCAGGTTCAAGCGATTCTCCTGCCTCAGCCTCCCGAGTAGCTGGCGTTACAGGCATGTGCCACCATGCCCGGCTAATTTCTGTATTTTTTGTAGGGATGAGGTTTCACTATGTTGGCCAGGCTGGTCTTGACCTCAAGTGATCTGCCAGCCTCAGCCTCCCAAAGTGCTAGGATTACAGGTGTGAGCCACTGCATCCGACCTCCAACTTATAACTTTCAATTCAAGCACAATATCCATTCAGAAAGGTGTACATAAGTCTACAGCTTGATAAATTTTTCAGACTAACTGCATCCATGTAACTAGCAATCAGATTAATAAATAGAACATGCTAACATCCTAGAAGCCCAAATCTCTGTACCCTCCTTCAGTTACTTCCTTCCCACTCAAGGGTAACTAACATCCTGTTTTTGTACTTTACATTAATAGAATCATAAAGTATATTCTTTTGTATCTGTCTTCTGTTCAATATTATGTTTTTGAGATTCATCCATATGCTTTTTTTTTTTTTTTTGAGATAGGGTCTCACTATGTGGCCCAGGCTGTAGTGCAGTGGTGTGATCACAGCTCACTGCAGCCTCGACCTCCCGGGCTCAGGTGATCCTCCCACCTCAGCCTCCCGAGTAGTTGGGACCACAGGTGCATGCACCACCATGCCTGGCTAACCTTTTTGTATGTGTAGAGATGGGGTTTCACCATGTTGCCCAAGCTGGTCTCAAACTCCTGGGGTAAGCAATCTGCCCACCTTGGCTTTCCCAAGTGCTGGGATTACAGAAATGAGCCACCATGCCAGGGCAAGTGAGATTCATTCATATTCTTATGTGCAGCTATACATCTTTCACATATTGTATTATGTGAATACACCATAATTTGTCTATGTTGGTTTCCAGTTTGGGGTATGAATGGTTGTAATTATGAATGGTGCTGCTATGAACACTCACTGCTGTCGGTACAGTAGCCATTAGCCACATGTGACTCTTTAAGTAAAATTAAATTGAAAATCAGTTCCTCAGTTGGATTAGCCACATTTCAAGTGCTCATGAGACTAGTGGCTTTACGAACAGCATAGAATATAGAATATTTCCATTAATGCAGAAAGTTCCATTACACAGCACTGTATACATGATTTGATAAACATATGAGTTGCCAGGTTATAGGGTGTATATATACTCAGCATTGACAGAAAATAGTGTCAAATAGTTTTGGGGTGTTCGTTTTCAAAATATTTGTTATAAATTCCTCAATTTTAAAATATGAAAACGCTTTACTTTTTTATTTTTTTATTTTTTTGGAGATGGAGTCTTGCTCTGTTGCCAAGCTGGAGTGCAGTGGCGCAATCTTGGCTCACTGCAATCTCCGCCTCCCAGGTTCAAGCAATTCTCTGCCTCAGCCTCTTGAGTAGCTGGGACTACAGGTGCACACCACCACGCCCGGCTAATTTTTTGTATTTTAGTAGAGACGGGATTTCGCCATGTTGGCCAGGATGGTCTCAATCTCCGACCTCATGATCGGTGTACCTTGGCCTCCCAAAGTGCTGGGATTACAGGCATGAACCACTGTGCCCAGCCACTTTACTTACTTTTTACCTAAGAATTACAATGCACTAACAGTAAAACCAAATAAAAAACTAGACTAGGCCGGGCATGGTGGCTCATGCCTGTAATCCCAGCACTTTGGGAGGTCCAGGCGGGCAGATTACGAGGTCAAGAGACAGGACCACCTGGCCAACATGGTGAAACCCCGTCTCTACTAAAAATACAAAAATTAGCCGGGCATGGTGGCACAAGCCTGTAGTCTCAGCTACTCGGGAGGCTGAGGTAGGAGAATCGCTTGAACCCGGGAGGCGGAGGTTGCAGTGAGCCGAGATCACATCACTGCACTCCAGCCCAGGCGACAGAGTGAGACTCTGTCTCGAAAAAAAAAAAAAACTAGACTAAAAGTATTTAAAAGCAGTAGTAACTGTTAGAGCAAGGAATGCTTCATAGGTAATATATAATGCAGCTACACTATTTACCAAGATGCAGGCCAAGCTAGCAGATGTTACAAATGTTTCTTAGGTGTCATTACAACAAAGAGGTTATCAATAGTTGTCACAAAAGACAAATTAATCCATATTAGAATTTACACAATTTATTAATTTTAGTGTTGTACTTACAATAATACTATTTACCATTGACACAGATGCATTTCAATATTTTAACAATTGAGACAGTCATGCTGGTCTCTATCAGTGAAATATCATATCTGCTTATAATCCCAACCAATACTGGGTATTATTAATCTTTTAAAGTTTTGGGAATCTGAGAGGCCAACGTTGTTAATTCACATTTAATCATGAATGAATTTGTGCATCTTTACATATATTAGTTGGTCTTTTTACCCTCCCCTTGAATTGCTGATTTATATCCCTAGCCCATTTTATTGATTTATAAATATTAATATTACATACATGATATGATTGTCCATGTATTTCCTTTGCCCATTTAAATTTACTGATGAATGTTATTAAGAAAATTAGTCCTTTGTCTACGTAAGTCCTACAAATATTTTTCCCCAATTTGTAGTTCATCTTCTTCCTGTAGAATCATTTTAAATGACAGGTCTTCAAGTGTCTTGATCACTTTTCCTTTGGCTTCTGTGCTTTACACTTATTTTTTTTTTTGGTCTTTTTTTTTTTTTTTTTCCTTTTTGTGGAGAACAGGGTCTCGCTATATTGCCCAGGCAGGTCTCGAACGCCTGGGCTCAAGCTATCCTCCTGCCTCTTGCCTCCCTGAGAGCTGGGATTACAGGCGTGAGCCACCGCGCCCAGCCAGGGCTTCTGTGTTTTATGTAATGCTTTGAAAGCCCCATCTTCTCAAAGATCATATGAAAAGCTTATTCCAGTTTTTAAAATATTTGATACAAGGGTAATGTACTTTGGTATAAGGAGTGAGGTATAGATCCAGCTTTATATTTTTCTTTTTTTTTTTTTTTTTTGAGATGGAGTCTTGCCTTGTCACCCAGGCTGGAGTGCAGTGGCGCGATCTCGGCTCACTGCAATCTCCACCTCCCGGGTTCACGCCAGTCTCCTGCCTCAGTAGCTGGGACTACAGGCGCCCGCCACCACGCCCGACTAATTTTTTGTATTTTTAGTAGAGACGGGGTTTTACCATGTTAACCAGGATGGTCTCGATCTCCTGACCTCATGATCCGCCCACCTTGGCCTCCCAAAGTGCTGGGATTACAGGCATGAGCTACCGCGCGCAGCCCAGCTTTACATTTTTCAGACTGACCTACCATGTCTTTGTCAGGCATTGCCATTTACCTACCTGGCATCCGTTCTTCCTAAAAGATCTCTGACTTCACTCAGGGCTGGAATGTCCCAGCTTAAAATACTTTCCCCAACTCTCTTACAGCAAAGGGTGGCTATGTGATTCAGTTCTGTCCCATGAGACATGGATGGAAGCCACTGAGTGGGGCTTCCAGAGATTTTAAATAAGGACACCTTTGACTGACATGCTCCATTTGGTCTCTTAAGCTTCATCTTCTTCCTGCTTGAAATGTAGATGTAATACTTAGAGGTGAAATAACTTTTCTGAGACAATGAAGATGAAAGCTACTCACCAAAGATGGCAGAATAGAGCGATAAATGGACCTTGAGTTCTTAATAACACTGTTAAACTGCCGTATCAGTTATGGATTATGTAACCTTGGATTTATTACGTGAAAAAATAAACTCACAGTGAAGCTAGTAATCATAGGAATTTTTGTTTCTTGCAACCAAATATGTTCCTATCTGATACAGCATCCCCACTTATTTAATATTCCATCTTTTTATACCAATTTGACATGCTACCTTCATCACCTTCCCATGTATAATTAATTGGGTATAATTCTGGAAACCCTCCTGTTTCACTGACCTAAATGACTTAAATTTTTAATAGGTAATACAATAACAGCCAATGTTTGTTGAATGCCAAAACTATTCTATGTTTTTTACATTAATTATCTAGTTCATTTAACCCTCACAACAGCCCTTGGAGCCTTATTTATTTATTTATTTATTTTTTTTTTTGAGATGAAGTTTTGCTCTTGTTGCCCAGGCTGGAGTGCAATGGTGACATCTCGGCTCACCACAATCTCCACCTCCCAGGTTCAAGAGATTCTCCTGTCTCAGCCTCCAGAGTAGCTGGGATTACAGGCATGCGCCACCACGCCCAGCTAATTTTGTATTTTTAGTAGAGACGGGGTTTCTCCATGTTGGTCAGGCTGGTCTCGAACTCCCAACCTCAGGTGATCTGCCCGCCTCTGCCTCCCAAAGAGCTGGGATTACAGGCGTGAGCCACTGCACCTGGCCAAGGAATTCTAAAGCTGTTTTAAAAGACTGTATTTCAGTATGCATCCCTAAACACTATAGCTTAATTTTGCTTGTGTTTGAACTTCATATAAATGAAGTAATACAGTACAAATTCTTTGTCTCTTTCACTCAACATAATACTTGTGAAATTCTTCATGTTTTTGTATGTGGCTTTAGTTCATTTATTTTCATTGCTACGTAAGATTCCATTGTATAATTATACCAATTTATTTGTCTATTCTGTGTTGATGGACATGTTTCTGTTTTTGTCTATTTGAATAATGTTAACTGTGCACATTCTTGTACATATGTCTCTTATGGCACATGTACATGCATTTCTGTTGAATATATGTCAAGAGTATAATTGCATATCTTGGCCTTTAGTATTAAAAGCACATTTCTGGCTGGGCGCAGTGGCTCATGCCTGTAATCCCAGCACTTTGGGAGGCCAAGGTGGGCAGATCACCTGAGGTTAGCAGTTCGAGACCAACATGGTGAAATCCCGTCTCTACTAAAAATACAAAAATTAGCCGAGTGTGGCAGTGGGTGCCTGTAATCCCAGCTACTTGGGAGGCTGAGGCAGGAGAATTGCTTGAACCCAGAAGGCAGAGGTTGCAGTGAGCCAAGATCGCACCACTGCACTCCAGCCTGGCAACAGAGCAAGACTTTGTCTAAAAAAATAAAATAAAATAAACCACATTTCTTACACCGTATTTCTACTCAAAAGCTCTGACAAGCTGGGCACAGTGTCTCATGCCTGTAATCCCAGCACTTTGGGAGGCCAAGGATGGGCAGATCACTTGAGGTTGGGAGTTCAAGACCAGCTTGGCCAACATGGAGAAACCCTGTCTTTACTAAAAACAAAAAAATTAGCCAGGTGTGGTGATGGGCACCTGTAATCCCAGCTACTTGGGAGGCTGAGGCAGGATAATCACTTGAACCTGGGAGGCAGAGGTTGCAGTGAGCCAAGATTGCACCACTGCACTCCAGCCTGGGCGACACAGCGAGACTCCATCTCAACAAAAAAGCTCTGACAAAGAAAGAATGGCCTAGAATGTCAGGTATGGTGCTGACTTACCTGTTCAATTTCATTAACTACTGAACTTGAAACTGGTTTTCTTTTTATATTTTTTAATTTTTTTCCCCAAGCGCACTCACAAACTGCGATTCTATCTGAAAGAGTCTTCCCTACCTTCTTTGCCTAGTTAACTTTTATTTTTCCCTAAGATTTCAGCTTAAGCATCGTTGCTTCAAGGAAGGCTTCTTTTATATACTTGCTTACCACCACAGGCCTCTTTTTCTCATTTGTTGCAATAGTTTTACAGTTTGTGAAATTAATTGGCTGAGTCCCCAGCAAAATAAGCTCATTAAAGTCAGGGTGTGTGTATATTGGGGGTGGGGGGTCTTCTTTTTTTTTTTGAGACAGGCTCGATCTCGGCTCACTGCAAGCTCCCCCTCCCGGGTTCACACCATTCTCCTGCCTCAGCCTCCCGAGCAGCTGGGACTATAGGCACCTGCTACCACGCCCGGCTAATTTTTTGTATTTTTAGTAGAGACGGGGTTTCACCGTGTTAGCCAGGATGGTCTCATCTCCTGACCTCGTGATCCGCCCGCCTCGGCCTCCCAAAGTGCTGGGATTGCAGGCGTGAGCCACTGCGCCCGGCCTATCAGGGGTCTTTTTTGCGTATTATTGTATCCCTACACTCAGCACAGTACTAGGTTCATGCAGGAAGGGGTTAATAAATATGTGATTAATATCTATCGTCCCTTCACATTCAGGGTGCCAAATTCAAATGCTGTTTCTTCTCAATGTTTTATTATTCAGGCCACCACTAGCACAATCCTTTGAAATTTTTTTTTTTTTTTTTTTTGAGACGGAGTCTCGCTCTGTCGCCCAGGCTGGAGTGCAGTGGCGCAATTTCGGCTCACTGCATTTCATGTTTTCCATGAAGAGTCCATAATTATCACAGGAAGTAATTATCCATAAGGATTACAAAACATATGAGTTGTTTCATTATTAAATGGTGTTTACTATTTAAAAGATACTTTATATAGAGAACTAATTCCACCAAAGTGAGTAGGTATAAAATAGAGCAAAAATATTGAACTTAATCATTTATTCTTCAACAAGTGCTTATTATGCAAATAGCAGCAATCTGCTTTTACATTATCTTTTCCCTTTATCACCAGATGAGAAATTTCTCCCCATTATCATTTTGTGTAATTTCACTTGCTCTTGTGTAAATACTTGTTTGGTTTTTAATAAAAATTGCTCAGTGGCAAATATTACAGAAAAACCAAGGTTTTTATTCTTGATAAACTTAATTTACTGATAGTCTAGTGTTAACAAAATTATTACAGGTGGGAATGCTTCCTTTTTTCATAAGTATTAACTTGTATATACACTAATTACAACTTCAAAATATTTTACACAAATATTCTTTTTCATATTAGTATCTAACTTCATTATCTCAGCAACAGCATTAGTATAGCATGGACTACTATAAACCAAATATCTTCAAAGTAAAAAGTTGCATATATCTTGCTGAAAATAGGAAAGTTGAAACCAGGATACTGCCCATATAAAATGTAAAATAGGGAAACGTTTTACTACTGCCATCTTCCCTATATTCTTTCTCTAATGTAACCTCCAAACTGCAACCTCAGCATATCAAAAGAATTTTCAAGGAGAAAACTAATCCTAAGTTTCATGTTTAATAACATATGCCTTGTATAGGGAACATTCTCTTAACCATTTTTTAGTCACTGCAACCCAGAAAGACATGGTTTGGTCTAAAATTTTCACCAATTTGTTATAAATAAAATATATTCATAAGTAGAACTTTCTTCAGAATGCATTTTTTTTTAAGAGACAAGGTCTTACTATGTTGCCCAGGCTGGAGTGCAGTGGTTATTCACAGGCACGATCCCACAACCGATCAGCATGGGAGTTTTGATGTATTGTAGTGCAAAAAATGTAAGAATGTCTAGCTTTTTTGATGTCAAAGTTGTAATTTAGGGATTTACTTGAAGAGTGTCAAGAGATTCTCAAACACACAAAATGCTGCTAGGAAATTACAGTTGAACCTTGAACACCACAAATTTGAATAGTGCGGGTCAACTTACACGCAATTTTTACATTTTTTTTTCTTTTTTGAGACAGGGTCTCACTCTGTCGCCCAGGCTGGCATGCAGTGGTGTGATCACGGCTCACTGCAGCCTCAACCTCCCAGGCTCAAGCAATCCTCCTGCCTCCCAGCCTCCTGAGTAGCTGGGACCACAGGCAGGTGCCACATTCCCAGCTAATTTTTCTTTTGTAGAGATGGGGTCTTACTATGTTGACCAGGCTGGTTTTGAACTCCTGGCCACAAAACAGTCCTCCCGCCTCAGCCTTCCAATGTGCTGGGATTACAGGTATGAGATACTGTACCCAGGCATACAAACAATTTTTTTTTTCCCAAACTAGGATTGAAAATACAGTACTGTCAGGATGCAAAACCCATATAAATGATAGGCCTACTTTTTGTATACTTGGATTCTGCAGGGAAGACTGTGGGACTTGAGTATGGGTGGAATTTGGTATGCAGTGGTTCTGGTACCAAATCCCTTCGTATACAGAGGAACAGCTGTATACAAATAAGGAATGGAGCACTTCTAATTCAGGGTATTTTCTAAATTAAAGTATTATTATGATTTTTTTAGAGGCAGGATCTCGCTATCTTGCCCAGGCTGGTCTCCAGCTCCTGGGTTCAAGCAATCCTCCTACCTTGGCTTCCCAAAGTTCTGGGATTACAGGCATGAGCCACCGTGCCTGGCTATAATTCAATTTTTAAAGGGAAATTTAAAAATAGTATAAGGCTCAAAGGTTCAATTAAAGAAACCATTTATGAAGGAGAATAATAAAACAATATTACTTTGTGTACATATGTCAGCGCAGAGAACTAGTAAGCGTGATTTTTAGCTCTGTTAAGACTTGTTTCAGAATGCCATACCACAGCCTGAAATAATCATATGAAAGTTAAGATATTATTTTAAAAACAAAAGTGCCGGGCATGGTGGCTTAAGCCTGTAATCCCAGCACTTTGGGAGGTCAAGGCGGGTGGATCACCCGAGGTCAGGAGTTTAAGACCAGCCTGGCCAACATGGCGAAACCCTGTCTCCATTAAAAATAAAAAGAATTAGCTGGGCGTGGTGGCAGGCACCGGTAATCCTAGCTACTAGGGAGGCTGAGACACGAGAATTGCTTGAACCCAGGAATCAGAGGTTGCAATGAGCTGAGATTGCGCCACACACTCCAGCCTGGGCGAGAGAGCAAGACTCCGTCTCCAAAAAAACAAAAAAAGGGTCACAATTCCCTAAAGCCTAAAACTGGCTAAAATGTGCACTAACAAAAACGAATATTTAAAAGTATTCAACTAGTTTTGTTGACTATGAAAAATATTTTTATTAAGTTGTAGAAGCATTATTTTATTCAATATTTTGTTACATCAAAAAATTTTTAAATGACTAAATTTTAAACAATATTTAAACAAAAATATTTACTTCATATTTTAATTCAATGCAAATTTTCACTAATTTAGAAGTCTATGTTAATACAGATTGAGTATACCCTTTCCAAAATGCTTGGGACCAGTTTCTCAGGTTTCAGACTTTTTCAGATTGTGGAATATGTGCAGAAATACATAGTGGTTGAGCTTTCCTAATCCAAAAATCTGAAATGCAAAATGCTCCAATGAACATTTCCTTTAAAGTGTCACATCGGCACTCAAAAATGTTCTTATCTGGAGCATTCTGAATTTTGGATTGGGGTGCTCAATGGCTATATGAGTATTTGGGGAATTCCTGGAAATGGACACATTATTACATATAAAACTGTCTTACAGACCTTAGAAATAAGGTTTTACAATGGTTCATAAACTTTACAAATCTTCCTAAACTACTTTTTAAAAAACAATGCTTAATTATATAGACTTTGATTTTTTTTTTTTTTTTTTTTTTTTTTTTTTGAGACAGAATCTCACTCTGTCACCTAGGCTGGAGTGCAGTGGCACGATCTTGGCTCACTGCAACCTCTGCCTCCCGGGTTCAAGCGATTCTCCTGCCTCAGCCTCCCAAGTAGCTGGGACTACAGGCGCCTGCCACCATGCCCGGCTAATTTTTTGTATTTTTAGTAGAGCCGGGGTTTCACCGTGTTAGCCAGGATGGTCTCGATCTCCTGACCTTGTGATCCATCTGCCTCAGCCTCCCAAAGTGCTGGGATTACAGGCGTGAGCCACCACGCCCAGCCAGACTTTGATTTTTAATCAAAATTTCAATTATTTTACAGTCAACTTGAAACAGAAGCAAGCATGTCTCCTACTTATTTTTTGGAGGATCACCATTCATCAGGAGTACTACAACCCGTTAACACTTAAAACACACATATTTACTCACATACAACTAGAAGAGACATAGGATTATCTGGCCAGTTCTGTTGTTTTGTTTTGTTTTGTATTTTGTGTTTTTCTTGAGATGGAGTTTCACTCCTGTTGCCCAGGCTGGAGTGCAACAGCGCGATCTCAGCTCACCGCAACCTCTGCCTCCTGGGTTCAAGCAATTCTCCTGTCTCAGCTTCCCGAGTAGCTGAGATTACAGGTATGTACCACCACGCCTGGCTAATTTTGTATTCTTAGTAGAGATGGGGTTTCTCCATGTTGGTCAGGCTGGTCTCAAACTCCCGACCTCAGGTGATCCACCTGCCTCGGCCTCCCAAACTGCTGGGATTACAGGCGTGAGCCACCACGCCCAGCCTGTTTTAAAAATTCCAATGAACTGGCCTGGTGCGGTGGCTGACGCCTGTAATCCCAGCACTTTGGGAAGCCAAGGCGGGTGGATCACAAGGTCAGGAGATCGAGACCACCCTGGCTAACACGGTGAAACCCCATCTCTACTAAAAATACAAAAAATTAGCCAGGCGTGGTGGCGGGTGCCTGTAGTCCCAGCTACTTGGGAGGCTGAGGCAGGAGAATGGTGCAAACCCGTGAGGCGGAGCTTGCAGTGAGCCGAGATCATGCCATTGCACTCCAGCTTGGGCAACAGAGGGAGACTCCATCTCAAACAACAACAACAAAATTCTAATTAATAATTAGGTTGGAAATCATTATTTAAAAAATTAGTTATGACTCAGAAAATATTATTATATAAAAATTCAAGGAGAGGACATTGTTAGGGTCATCTTACCATTATTAGCCATAGCAGTACTGTGTCTTGCACACACCTACAAATCATGGTTTTTTTGTTTCTTTTTTGAGAGTCTTGCTCTGTTGTCCAGGCTGGAGTGCAATGACACAATCTTGGCTCACTGCAACCTCCACCTCCAAGGGTTCAAGCGATTCTCCCTGCCTCAGCCTCCTGAGTAGCTGGGATTATACAGTCGCCTGCCACCAAGCCCAGCTAATTTTTGTATTTTTAGTAGAGACGGGGTTTCGCCATGTTGGCCAGGCTGGTCTCAAACTCCTGACTCAAGCTGCTCATCCATTTTGGCCTCCCAAAGTGCTGGGATTACAGGCATGAGCCACTGTGCCTGGCCTACAAATCCTGTTTTTAAACTGACCATCTGTTCTAACTACTTTGCTCATTAGCACACGAAAATGATACTGGTTGAGTTTGAAACATTGTAATTTGTATTTATAGAAACCCTAAGTAAGATAGTTCCCAAGATTAAATGCTATTTTAAAATACTTTTTAGAACAAAAATACCTTTTATCTTATATCATTAGGAGTAAACATGATCCATATAAGTGATTTTTTAAATTCATACCTTAAAGCAATGATAGTTTTAAAAAATTAAACCATTTTTTAATAGAGGTGATCTTAAAATACCTTCATTTATTGCCTTGTAAAATTCTACCTCCTGGTCCTGACCCCCAAACTTTTTGTGAAAGATTCCAGGGTCAACACTATGAATGTCAAATATTATAATCCATTATAACAAAGTATTAACCTCAGCAATTTCTTAAGTGTAACAAATGTTTATCTTACAGTTGCTGCTTCTGTAGGCATAGATATTTCCTGATTACTTCATATTATACTAACTTCTAGAAGTCCTATCCCTCTGTTGCTTCTCATCTGTTTTTTAAAAAATCAGTACATGTAATTTTCTACATTATTCTAGCTCAAAGGTGCTCCACACTTTTTCCTGCAGCTTAAAATAAGTTTTTCTTTCTTTCCTTTTGGGATTAGGGGAAAGGAAGACGGGTGGGCTTGATAACACGCTCATTTGTAGGTTTTCTTCAGAGGTGCTGGATATTTCCTGATGGATAAGTTTGCTAAAGAAATACATACCAAGAGGTCGCCATGTTATACTGAGGACAGCAGGAAACTCTTCCAGGTGAGACCAGAAAGGATAATACAATAATTTGCTAATAGTTAACAGACATTTGCTATTTTATGGACATAAATAAAATGATTTACCTACTTTACAAAGTAATATTAACTACAGGTATATCTAAAAACCTATGAAATTATTTGCAACAAATATTTCACTGATAAAAATTTCTTAATATTTCCCTTAGCAAAAACTGTACATTTGTTAGAGAGTACCTGATACTTGTGAAAATATCAAGTAATACAGGACATGGTGCTATAAAACAAAACACACAACTGGGAAGTATTTTATTTTTTTCTACTTCATATAACATTGTTCAAGACCACAAGATTTTAAAGGTCTCTTTCCGCAACTTTTATGATTTAGAAGTACCACTTAAAAATATTTACTGATGCTGTAAATATTACTGTTTTTGTACATAGTAATGATTTTAATGAATGCCATATCCATTATACCTCTTGCTCCTTTGGTCAGAAAGATAAACAGAAACTTTAAATCAGATGTTCGGACATTCAAAAATGGTTTTGAAAAGTATACCCAAACAAACCAAATATATATCAGCAACTATTAAAAATCAGTTTTAGTAGTTATTAAGAATTCTTAACAAGGAAGTATTGAAGCATGTGTGAGATTTTAAAAATTATATACAATTTTAACAACAAATTTAAATTTTTAAATAAAAAAGATTAATGGCCAAATTAAAAAAAGTTTGTGCATCAGATTTAATATCTTAATGTTTATCAGAAATATATTTTGTGAGTAAGAATTATTTCATAAATATATATGTATAAATATAAATATATATCTGCAGGATCTGTGATGCTGGAGAAAACATTTTGAAGAAAAAAATTGCACTTTTGATTATCAGGATATTGTCAAATTTACCCTTCAAGTGAAATATAATTACCAATCCAGGTGCTTTTGGCACAAGTTTTTAGGTGAATATCGACACAATCTTAAAAACACAATGCTTTTGTATTTTATTCACTGGAATATGGAGAATCAAACAATTTAAAATTCTGACCCAAAAATCCCAGATAACTGCAATTGCTTAATTAAATACAAAAAAAAAATTGTTTTAAAAAGCACTTAAACTTCCCTTTCCATCTGGAACATGTAAAATTTTGCCAGCAACAGGTTTTCTCCAATTCCTTCAGCAAGAATTCCCAGCCTACACACAAATCTTTTTCTATTCATGTACAACTTGGATCACACACCAGTATATAACGACAAAAAATAAATGTATAATAAAAAGATTGGATAAATCAGAAGAGGCTTTTTGGTCTTGAATTCTTCACCCACTAACAATGAAGCAGCACTGTAGGCAGCCCAAAACACACCAAACAGCTTTAAAAAAAGGAAAAAAGACAAAAGGCAGCATATTAGCAAGTCAATTAACTTTTTGGATATCATAGAGTAAAAATGGTGTTTACAATATTTTTAAAAAATCAACAAACAATTTTGGTAAATAGTAAAACTTGTTACAAATGTTAAAAACTTATTAAGAATGTCCATCTTTGCTCTACTCCTTGACTTCCGTAAATGTGGTCTTATCAAACCTGTCTAATCATAAGAATCACTTGGGGTGCCTATTAAAAAGAGACTTGGGGGACTCTCTAGTTCTGTTGAATTATAACTTATTATTTATTTCTTTTTCTTTGAGTTATAATTTCTAAGGGAAGGATCTAGTTATCAGTATTTTAAATAAGTTCCCTGGTGATTATGATTAGGCAACTTTTGAAAAAACTATTATTATACCTAATTACTGTGAGAAAACTAATTCCTGCAAAGTAGGAAATTTTCCTTTTTTTCCTTCTAAATAAGAAAATCGATTAAGCAAAAGTTTTATGCAATATTTATTAAGTCTTAATATTTATTAAGTTTTTTCCCAGGAATAGGTGGAAATACAGGGTTGAATAAAAAGGAGATAAAAAGATCACATTTTGTCAGGAGTTTAAATAAAGTATACTATAGTTTTTGGATCACACACATACATACTTTTAAATTATTTCTACTGGAAACTTATGCAATACTTATTGATGTAGTCACCTAACACATTTTATAGCATAAAATTAAGGAAAAACTTCAAGGGAAATCAGGGAAACTCTAATAGGAACAGACCTGGCACAAGGCAGAGTTTCTAAATCTTGCAATATTGACATTTTAGGCTGCATACTTCTTGGCTGTGGGGTGCTATCCTGTGCATTGTAGGATGGTTAGCAGCATCCCTGCCCTCTACGCACTATATACTAGTAACACTCCTCAAAAATGCCTCCAGATGTTGACAAATGTCCCCTGGGGGACAAAATCAACCTCAGTTGAGAATCACTGGTATACAGGTAAAAAATAAATATTGGCAAACTTATTAAAAATGTATTTGGTCTGGTCCAGCTTTCCATTGGGTTTGTTGAACTTAAAAAAAAAAGTAACCCTACGAAATAATTCAAACATACACAAAAGTACAGGGAAATATATAAAATAAAATTTGATCAAATTGCATTTGTATTTCATGGTTAGATTTTTTTCATTATAAATGGTTAAAGAGTGATAAGTATTACAGAGATTTAATGTTAAATAAAATCAGTGCACTTAAACTATATACTCTAATGCTAGAGTTTACTGATTAGTTTCGCATCATATTTCTCAACAAACCTCAGACTGAAATAAGAAATGTGAAATAGCTCACTACTCACAGAAGATTAAGTGATCAGGAAAAAAATTTTGGCAAAGAATAATCTGAAGTTTAAAAACAATTTTACTCTAAATTTTTAATGATATAAAAGAGTTTTCCATTTTATAATACATTTATATGTTGTATAAAGAATATTAAGGTCCAACTTTAAGATAACTATATGATTAAAAATGACCACAGAACAATAGTTTTAACCATTTTGGGAGTAGTCTCAGAAACAAGCTTAACCCAAGTGAAAAAACACACACCAGGAAATGATCGTAAATGAGTGGTATGTTTACTAAGGCTGGAATAGGAATAATTAAATGTCTGCTGCAACGTTAAGACTTTAAACTAAGTTCTAATAATGCCAATTACAAAAAAAGATTTTAGGGTTATACTGAAGAGGAAAACAAGGTATCTTTGGTCTCTAAAGTATTTAAACACAAAGATGATCTCAAAATATTATAATTTGGGTTTTTATTGAGACAAGGTCTCACTGTCGCCTACACTGGAGTACAATGGCACGATCACCGCTCACTGCAGCCTCGACCTCTTGGGCTCAGGCAATCCTCCCATCTCAGCCTCCTGAATAGCTAGGACTAACAGGTGCATGCCACCATGCCCAGCTAATTTTTGTATTTTTGGAGAAATGGTTGAGTCTCGAACTGGGCTCAACTGATCCACCTGCCTCGGCCTGCCAAACTGCTGGAATTTACAACAGTAAGCCACCATACCTGGCCTATTTTATAATATTTGTAATAACAACAGCTTGAGTGCCTACTCTGTGCCAAGCACTGTACTAGGCAGAGACAGGGTCTCACTTTGTCATCAGGCTGGAGTGCAGTGGTGCAATCATGGCTCACCACAGCCACGACCTCAAGGGCCCAAGCAATCCTCCCACGTCAGCCTCCTAAGGAACTGGGACCACAGGTACCCGCCACCACACCTGGCTAAATTTTGTAGAGATGGAGTTTCGCCACGTTGCCCAGGCTGCTTGATCTCAAACTCCTGAGCTCAAGTAATCCACCCGCCTCAGCCTCCCAAAGTGCTGAGATTATAGGCAGTACACACCATGCCTGATCAGCATTATATATAAACTCTTTGTAATGAACCCTAAAATATAGTTAAGTTTACCATTGTTAAGAACAAATTGAGGGTAAGAAAAGTTGATACCTTGGAAGACCAGACAGCAAGTAAGTGGCAGAACCAGGGTTTGAATTTAGAACTGATTAGTTCCAAAAACCACACACTTTTGATACCCAATGCTTAGTATCAGCTTATAGTTTCCAAATTCTAAAAGGAATCATTATTTCTTTTATATTGAAATTAGTAATAATTTCAAGTGGCTCAGCTACTTAAAAACAAATACTTTCATGTGGAAGCTACATAACAGCAGTTCTGAAAGTCACAGTCTTTAGAAGTTCTGTTCTCCATAAAGAACAAAATTATATTCACTGTGTAATATACATATATGTGTCAAAGCAGTCATTTATTTCCCAAAGTTGTTCAACATTAATAAATTCCAATGTTTAAGTTACATTACTATTAATACTTTTATCAGTAAATATTTTAAATGTATGTACATATGTTGATTTAACATAAATAACACAAAGAAGTCCAGATCTCCGCATTACGGAAAATCCAATTTAGTAGAACCACATCTATCATATTTGACAGGAAAGTTACTATTCAAACAGGAGTAGCAGTTACTAAATAAATGTCCAGTGGCATTTTAAATAAATATCCCCCTCAAAATCCGTCAGATGAACTCACATTATAAATATAGAAAATAAATTTTAAATCCAACATTTAAAAAATGCTGACCAGCCAGGAGCAGTGGCTCACGCTTGTAATCCCAGCACTTTGGGAGGCTGAGGCGGGTGGATCACAAGGTCAGGAGTTCGAGACCAGCCTGGCCAATATGGTGAAACCCTATCTCTACTAAAAACACAAAAATTAGCTAGGTGTGGTGGTGCGCACCTGTAGTCCCAGCTACACGACAGGCTGAGGCAGAAGAATGGCTTGAACCCAGGAGGCGGAGGTTACAGTGAGCTGAGATCACGCCACTGCACTCCAGCCTGGGCGACAGAGCAAGACTCTGTCTCCAAAAAAAAAAAAAAAATGCTGACCAGGCCAGGTGTGGTGGCTCATGCCTGTAATCCCAGCACTTTGGGAGGCCGAGGCAGGCAGATCACCTGAGGTCAGGAGTTCAAGACCAGTCTGGCCAACATGGTGAAACCCCATCTCTACTAAAAACAAAAAATTAGCCAGGCATGGTGGCACACACATGTAGTCCCAGCTACTAGGGAGGCTGAGGCAGGAGAATCACATGAACCTGGGAGGCACTCCAGCCTTGGTGACAGAGCGAGACTCCAAAAAAGAAAAAAAAATCTGACTATAAAATCCTGAAACCTGATTTGCTCTTTGTTTTTTCCCCCAGACAAACAGTAATATCTGGTGATTAAAAAGGAAAAAAATAAAAGAAATATAACTGGTAAAATCAGTAACGAAGGTCACTTCCAAAATACTACCAACTGTTTGATAAAGACTTTTATATCACAATATTCCTAGCTAGAGGCCTAGTATACTTTTGACATTGGAAAACAGTAAACTATGTAATACATAATCCTTAACTTACTTTTATAAGTGTAGACACCACTTCAAACGATCCAACCACCAAAAGTATAGGGGCTATTACAATGAGAGGAAGTAATGAATATCCTATAACTCCAAGGACTTGGCCATATGCAACCTGTGAATTTTAAAAATTTCAAATAAATATCATTGAAATCAAGACACTCATTTTAATCAAAATTGAACACCATATATTCCTTGCTGTATTCAAATAAATGTGAGCATTAAGAAGAAATCATAAACTATTATACTCATTATTTCAAAATATCATATAGTCTCCCATGTTCCTGGGCAGTCTCACCAACCAACATGGTTTCAAGTAAAATAAATTTGCTGATAATATCCAAATCTACATTTCCAGCATTTACCTCTTTCTTGAGTTTCATACTATCTTCAGTATATCTCTACATTATGTTTTGTCACTACTTCCCTTAAATTGTAGAATTATTTATAGGGACTACAACCATCCCATTCAGATGAAAAATCCAAGGTCTAGAGAACCTAGATGTTACCAATGCAGACCAGAAGGAAAGGGAAGGTAGCCAGGAGAGACTGAAGAGAAAAATATTTTTTAGTGGCTACTTTATGCCAAGTTCTGTGATAGGGCTTCACATGCTGTGGAGAGCAAGTGAAATAACAACCCTATGAAACATAGGCATTATTGTCCCTATTGTGAAGAAATTGATTCTTAGAAACAGTGCTTTGCTCAGGAAAGCAAAGCTAGTAAGGTGTCAGTGTTCAAATTAAAATCTAGGCCCCTAAACTCCTACATCAACATTCTTGAATTACCAAAAAAAGTAATGATATATATTTTCATATAAATATTATACTAGGTTTTGTCTAGGACACAAGAAATAATATATAAACAAATATACTTTAAGTGTCTATTAGAATTATTTTAAATTTCCATATGCAGAGTAAAAAGGTTTCACAGATGTTACTCTAAATTTATTCAAGAGTTTTATTAAGATGCTCGATTGAATATATATTCTAATATCATTCACTTCTGAAACTGAAAATAGAAGGGAAAAAAGAAACTTTTTTTTTTTTAAGATGGAGTCTCCCTCTGTCGCCCAGACTGGAGTGCAGTGGCGCGATCTCGGCTCACCGCAACCTCTGCCTCCCAGGTTCAAAAGATTCTTCTGCTTCGGCCTCCTGAGTAGCTGGGACTACAGGTGCGTGCCACCACACCCAGCTAATTTTTTTTTGAGACGGAGTTTCGCTCTTGTTGCCCAGGCTAAAGTGCAATGTTGCGATCATGGCTCACCGCAACCTCCGCCTCCCGGGTTCAAGCGATTCTCCTGCCTCAGCCTCCTGAGTAGCTGGGATTGCAGGCATGTACCACCACATCCGGCTAATTTTGTATTTTTAGTAGAGATGGGGTTTCTCCATGTTGGACAGGCTGGTCTCAAACTCCCAACCTCAGGTGATCCACCCACCTCGGCCTCCCAAAGTGCTGGGAATGACAGGCGTGAGCTACCGTGCCCAGCAATTTTTGTATTTTTAGTAGAGACGGGGTTTCACCACACTGGCCAGGCTAAAACAAAAAACAAAAAAACTACTCCTGGGCTCAAGTGATCCTCCTGCCTCAGCCTCCCAAGTAGCTGGGACTACAGGCATGCGCCAGCACACCCAGATCAAAACTCCTTATTTATTTAATTTATTTATTTTTAAGACAAGATTTCACTGTCAGCCAGGCTAGAGTGTAGTGGCACTAACACAGCTCACCACAGCCATAACCCCTCAGCCTCAGGCAAGTCTCCTGCCTCCGTGCCTAGTAGCTGGGACCACAGGCACACACCACTATGCCTGGATAATTTTTAAAGAGATAGGATCTCCCTATGTTGCCCAGGCTGGTCTTGGAACTCCTGGGCACAAGTGATCCTCCTGCGTCAGCCTCCCAAAGTGCTGGGACTTCAGGTATGAGCCACGGCGCCCAGCCCCCTTGAGTTCTGGTGTGATATCAGAGAATATTCACCATCATCTGAAAAGGTTATTAAAATACTCTCCCTTTTCAATTATATACCTGTATAAAGCCTTATTTTCTTCAGATACTTTAGCCAAAACAATATATCTTAACAGATTGAATGGAAAAAGCATATATTAGAATCCAATTTCCATTCAGCCAGACATTAAAGCTACTTACAAAAATGTAAAATAATGCTACTGTTCTAACTCTTTTGTTTTGGAAAATATGGTTATTTTTCTTTAAATGTATTGTTTATGTTAAAATGTAGTTGGTTTATTGTTACAAATCTCTTTGGCAACCTAAGATCAAAAAGTTTGAGAATCTCTGTAAGAATAAATTCTGGCTGGACACAATGGTTCACAACTGTAATCCTAGCACTTTGCGAGGCTGAGGCAGATCACTTGAGATCGGGAGTTCGAGACCACCTTGACTAACATGGTGAAACCCCATCTCTACTAAAAATACAAAAATTAGTTGGGCAGGGTGGCAGGTGCTTGTAATCCCAGCTACTCGGGAGGCTAAGGCAGGAGAATCACTTGAACCCGGGAGGCAGAGGTTGCAATAAGCCGAGATTGCCCCACTGCACTGCAGCAGGATGACAAAGCAAGATTCCATTTCAAATAAATAAATAAAAAATAAATAAATTATATGCTTCCCTAAAAGGCTGCAATTACTTCATAAATGGGATGGGATATTTTCTTTTTCCTTATTTCTTGTACCATTTATTGAGTAAGCACAATACTAATATGCTGATCATCTTAAAGGAACTAGCATAAAGCAATTCTGGGACAAGAAACAGTTTCTTGTATAGCTAATGATGATATCTGCAGTATCAAAAACTAAGCTCACCATAAATAAGAAAGGTTATTTTCAAAATAAACTACTTACTTCTCCACCAAGAACTCTGGCCAGTAAGAAAATTGTTAGTGAACCAAATATCCAAATGGTTATAATCCATGAGACCACCTTAGGGGGAAAAATCATGCAATTAATATTTTTATACCAAATAAGCTGATAATTTTCCAGGAACTCAATTCTCTGCCATAAATGACAGTTTAGCATGCCCAATTTCAGGTCATAGAGAGGTTATGTGGGCTCTCAGGTATTATTCCAAAACTTAATAAGAATACAATGTGTAATACAATTTTACATCCAAATTAAAATCTTAGCAATTATCAATTGCCTAAAGAAATCTCAGTATTTCCAAATCTATGATAAAAGATTATCGTAAAAAAAAAAGTGTTTACTATCAACCCCCTGTCTTACAGCATCCCACAAGAAAAATTTATTTCTGAAGCAAGTTACCAATCTTCTCTGGAAGTCTTTAAAATTTATATTACATATTTATTCAAGTAATGGAATATGGAAGCCATTTCAGACAATTTTAACTCCTCAAACTTAGCGTAATGATACATACATATATTTATATTTTGAAACTGTCTGCTGGAATGGTCTAGAAATAATACCCCAGTAGCAACATAAGCACATTTATTGCCCAGATACTGGTTTCTTTTATTATTTATTATTTATGTATTTATTTAATAGAGACGAGGTCTTGCTATGTTATTTGTTCATTGACATATTTATTTAATAGAGACCAGGTCTCACTATGTTGCCCAGGCTGGTCTCCAACTCCTGAGCTCAAGTGATCCTCCTACTTCAGCCTCCCAAAGTGCTGGGATTACAGGAGTGAGCCACCATGACCATCCCCAGAAACTGGTTTCTAAGTATCATTTCCTAATTAAAGGAAGTAGGACTTCTTAAAGAAATGGTTGGCCAGGTACAGTGGCTCACGCCTGTCATTCCAGCACTTTGGGAGGCTGAGGCAGGCAGATAACCTGAGGTTGGGAGTTCAAGACTAGCCTGACCAACATGGAGAAACCCTGCCTCTACTAAAAAAAAAATACAAAATTAGCCAGGCATGGTGGCGCATGCCTGTAATCCCAGTTATTCAGGAGGCTGAGGCTGGATAATTGCTTGAACCTGGGAGGCAGAGGTTGCGGTGAGCCAAGATTGCACCATTGCACTCCAGCCTGAGTGACAAGAGTGAAACTCCATCTCAAGGAAAAAAAAAAGAATGGTTGATTCCAAGGCTGGGGCAGGCAAAATACAAGATTAGCCCAGAACACTGTGTGAAGTAAGAAGGAAAGGAAGTACTCAAAAAAAGAATGGGATATGTTGAAACGAGACAGAATGCAAGCTGAAGGAGCTCCCAATGGTTAAAGCTTGAAAAATCTGAGCGATAAAATAAATTATGACAGTACTGGATTATGACTCAAATAAAATGAATGAGGGAAACAGAAAAATCATCATTCTGTAAACATTATAGTAATAATTACTGCATGCAAGATCCACCAATGGATGCTAAAATTAGTAGGCTACAGTTAGATGAGAAACAGGATATTTGCATAGTTGTAAAGTACCTCCATAAGCTATTTATTAATTACAAAGAGAAAAATAGTAACTTTATACTGGAGAAATTGAACAGATACTACCCTATCACCTAACCAAGTGATCAAGGTTAACATCACCAGTTGTAAGACATATCAGTATCAGATACTCCCTGTTAGTATACAGAGAGCGGGACAATGTCACTTCTGTGATATTCTTGCCAAAAATGCATAATCCAAATCAAATCATGAGAAAACATCAAGCAAATCCAAAATGAGTGACATTCTATGATGGTATAGTAATCTTCTGTTTTTTTTTTTTTCCTTTTTTTTTTTTGAGACTGAGTCTCGCTCTGTCGCCCAGGCTGGAGTGCAGTGGCGTGATCTCGGCTCAATGCAACCTCCACCTCCCGGGTTCAAGCAATTCTCTGCCTCAGCCTCCCGAGTAGCTGGGATTACAGGCGCCCACCACCACGCCCAGCTAATTTTTGTATTTTTAGGAGAGATGGGGTTTCACCATGTTGGCCAGGCTGGTCTTGAACTCCTGACCTCGTGATCCATCCGCCTCGGTCTGTAGGCATGAGCCACCACGCCCAGCCGTAATCTTCTGTTTTTAACCTTAGAACCCTTTGTTCAAATGAAAGATTATACAAAACAGATACAATTAGAGATGTTCTAGATGAAGAACCAGTGGTAGGTAGGAGACAAGAGTCCCCATTCACCTTCTTCAATGGTCTTTGCAACACTTTAACATAATATCTGATATAAACTACTAATCTAGTGTAAATATTAATAGGACTAGTATAGTAATGCATCAAGTATCTTGTGATGGAGAGATTATTCTGGATTACCTTAATGGGCCCTAAATGTAGTAATAATTGTCCTTAAAAGATGAAAACTGAGGCTGGGCACAGTGGTTCACACCTGTAATCCCAGCATTTTGGGGGGCCAAGGTAGGTGGATCACCTGAGGTCAGGAGTTTGAGACCAGCCTGACCAACATGGTGAAACCCCCTCTCTACTAAAAATACAAAATTAGCTGGGGGTGGTGGTACATGTCTGTAATCCCAGCTATTTGGGAGGCTGAGGCAGAAGAATCACTTGAACCCGGGAGGCGGAGAGTGCAGTGAGCTGAGACTGTGCCATTGCACTCCAGCCTGGGCAACAAGAGTGAAACTCTGTCTTAAAAAAAAAAAAAAAAAAAAAAAGATGGAAACTGAGGGAGACTTAAGTACAATAGAGGGGAAGGGGGAAGGTAATGTGATCATGGAAACAGAGATCATAGTGATGCAGCCAGAAGCCAAGGAATGCTGGCAGCCTCTGGAAGTGAAAGAAACAAGCAACAGATTCTGCCCTGGAGCTTCCACAGGAACCAGCCCTGTAGACATTTTGATCTTAGTCCTTTAAGACTCATTTTGGACTTCTAACATCCAGAACTGTAAAATAATAAATCTGTATTATTTAAAACCACTAAGCTTGTAGCAGTTTATTAGAGCAGCCATCAGAAACTCATTCATTTCCAAATCCCTGTGGTAGACAGTAACTTTTTACCCCCTCAAAGCCTTAAACTTGGGATGAGAGAGTGATGTATGTATGTTGTGTTTTGGTGATAAAGTATCTGAAAGTAGGACAAAGGGATTAAAATACCAGTAGTAGTATAAAAACAAATACTGATGGAATCCTTCTCATCATTCATTTAAAGTAATGGTCATTTTAAGAACAGAATTATGAGTGAATAAAAGGAAAATATGAATATGAGTATTACATTTCAAACTGTTCATCTCTTGGGAAAATCAGAAGGTGCATGAGCAGCCCTTCTGGTGACTTCTGGTCAGCTGGAAGTGGTTCTATCCATTTACCCCAGTGTGCCATACAAATACTAATATTTTCTTTTCTTTTTTTTTTTTTTGAGATGGAGTCTCACTCTGTCACCAGCCTGGAGTGCAGTGGCGCGATCTTGGCTCACTGCAACCTCCACCTCCCGGATTCAAGCGATTCTTCTGCCTCAGCTTCCCGAGTAGCTGGGATTACAGGCATGCACCACCACACCGAGATACTTTTTTTGTAGTTTTAGTAGAGACAGGGTTTCACCATGTTGGCCAGGATGGTCTCAATCTCCTGACCTCGTGATCCGCCCAACTCGGCCTCCCAAAGTGCTGGGATTACAGGCATGAGCCACCACACCCGGCCACAAATACTAATACTTTCTATGTGAATCATGATGTGGAAAAGTTTGAAAGCATTAATCTAAGGTACTCGTCATTTATTTAATTATGGAACGGTTTTAGGGATGAACCAATGAGAAATAATGGGTAAAGCATTTCTCACACATAATATGGTATATTACAGTTAATATCTTATTATATTTAATTTTTGAAACTCTCAAAATATTTAGAATTTGTATAAAATAAGATGTACTTACCCTAAACTGTCCATATAATGATATCATGGAAAAGAAAAGAACAACAGCCAGAGGACCCCAAAAGTCAGGATTGTCTCTCACCACTTGTCTGTTAAAACCAAGTGATGGCATTGGCATCAAAACACATCGGATTTTGTAGTAAATATCCTTTAGATCGATGTCCAATTCTTCCCTATAATTTTAAAATAAAAATTCTCAAAAGGCACATATTTCTGAATACTAAAACAATTGCAAAAAAAAATTAAGAAAACTTTAAATAAGACAGTATAATCTCCATAGGTCAACAAAACATTTGCATTTGAAGTGCCACATTTCACTAATTCCAAGGTGTACATTTTTAACATTCCAACATCTCTAAATGTGGGATATATCTCCATCACTGGTGTCTTAGAATCGTCAGCCTGGAGTGATGCCAAGTGTTTCTAATATTTACCTTTCCTTTTGCCAGTCTCCTGGAAGCACTATCAATTTAAGAAAACTTTTAAGTAAAATTTTCTGCTTCCGACTTTTTGGGCCTAATTCAGATTGCAAACCCATATGAGAACCAGTGTGGGTTTTACATTCTCTGGGGAAATTCTTTCTTTCAACATCTTATCCATTGCCAAACTGAAGCAAACTTCCTTGCTGTCTTTGTGTTGTGGGTTATTTCTCATTCTTCCTTACACTAATAAAGAGATAGCCCTTTGATGTCCCAGCTTTATGCTGTCTTATGCACTTTTCTGTTTAATTAATATGTAAAATAATTTCATCTTATAATCAATAGTGTCTTAGATTTGATGGTATATGGTTTGTTTGTTTTTGAGACAAAAGTCTTGCTTTTTCACCCAGGCTGGAGTGCGGTGGCGCAATTTTGGCTCACTGCAACCTCCGTCTCCTGGGTTCAAGTGATTCTCATGCCTCAGCCTCCCGAGCAGCTGGGACTACAGACCTGTGCCACCACGCCCGGCTAATTTTTTTTTTTTTTTTTTTGTATTTTTAGTAGAGATGGGGTTTCGCCATTTTGGCCAGGCTCATCTTGAACTCCTAATCTCAAGTGATCCGCCCACCTCAGCCTCCCAAAGTGCTGGGATTACTGGCGTGGGCCACTATGCCTGGTCGATATATGGTGTATTAACATTAAGAAACATAGGATGTTTCAGTACTTACTCTACTGATAATTAATACAAAGAAGAATCTGGAAATGCCTCAATTTTACAAAACTATAGGTTCTTCTTTTCAAAATTATTCATTTCTTTACTTTTTTCTCCAGATAACCACAAAATTTCAGGTACTATAAAGAAAGTGGGGCTGGGCGCGGTGGCTCACGCCTGTAATCCCAGCACTTTGGGAGGCCAAGGCGGGCGGATCACGAGGCCAGGAAATCAAGACCATCCTTGCTAACACGGTGAAACCCCGTCTCTGCTAAAAATACAAAAAAATTAGCCGGGCGTGGTGGCGGGCTCCTGTAGTCCCAGCTACTCCAGAGGCTGAGGCAGGAGAATGGCGTGAACCTGGGAGGCGGAGCTTGCAGTGAGCTGAGATCGCGCCACAGCACTCCAGCCTGGGCGACAGAGCGAGACTCCGTCTCAAAAAAAAAAAAAAAAAAAAAGAAAGTGAAAGCCTCTTTATATGTAGCTCTCCTCCCAGTGGCAGCTCTAGAATTTCTATATTGAAGAGATTTTGGAATGGTAATCTTTTTGGAAATCTTAATTTGTCCGAACCTTAATTTCAACAGCAAGTACCTAAGAGCCTTGCTTTTTTAAATTGCATGATTACTTCAGATAGCTGACAGACTCAGGTAAGCTGGAGTGGACATACATGTGTGTGAGATACACGACTACCATTCTTTTAATTTTTGTCTTTTAATTGGTTAAAAAATATTCTCTCATTATTATTTCAGTTTTTTAAATTACTAGTAAAATTGACAATCGCTATAGCTTTTGACCAAAAAAGGTTAACGCTTTCTCTCTAAATAACAAGAAAGAATATGATCATCCCACAGACTAGCTCTAAAAACCAAAAAATATATATTATTATTTTTACATACAAGAGTGGCTTGTTATCTTCAGGATCATCATCTTCAACTTCCAGAAGCCAGCCATACCCTCTTTGTCTCAGAAATGTAGTAGCTGTAGATTCTTTGATAAAATCTCCACCAAGATTTAATTTGACATCTGGGGATGCTATTGAACCACTGAGATCTTAGGAGAAAAGAGGACAAAACTATATAAACTAAGGCACAACATGTGAATCTTAACCAAAGTGAGCAGATATTCAACTAAAATAATTATCATTTGAAGATCTCTAAGAACATCTGCTATTGCATATAATCTTCAAATTTTATAGTTGATAGATATCTAAAAACCATCATTTATTCTATAAGAATAAAATGAAAGATGAAAGAAGTGAAAAAACATACAAAAGGTTTCACAGCTAATTAGCCAGACTGGTCCCAGAATCTAGACTTAACAACAGTAATTCCTTAAAATTTCCATGGAAAATATATGCAAAATATATTACATGACATCATTTTGGATTCCTTCATTCTTACACATATCATGTGCCTCAGAACAAAGTAATTGAATAAATTCTTTTCAGAGGCATTACATATGTATATATACAAACTATTAGACAATTTATTTGCTAAAGGAAAATTTGTAGATAATTTTTCTCTACCTTTTCATGTATTTATTTATTCATATAGTCTTTCATTTAAATCATAACATATCTATGCTAAGTGTTTCATATATTAATGCTTAGTTCTTGATAAGTCTGATGAGTAAGAGTCCCCTGTTATTTCAGCCAAAATTTCCCTTTCCTTCATATAATTACATCATTCATCTTTAGTTTTGGCAAAAATAAATAAAGGCTATGTTTTCTTTTTGTTTTTATTTTTTAGGTCGGCTCTAACAAGAGGTGAAGAGATTCAGTTATCAACATTAAAAAATAAATTCCATGTAGAGTCTGCACAGTATCTCAGGGGTTACAGATAATCATGGTAGTACTAATGCCATCTTTTCTAGTTAAAAAAGTGGAAATAGATAAGGATTTGCCTGAGATCACATAGGGATTAAAAAGAAAAAGCACATTTGTAGGACCAGACAATATACATTAATAAACAACCATCAATACTGTCGGTGCAAGTCACATGTTTATAGCATTATTTCAGAAAAATACTTTTGGAAACAGCAAACCAGAATACTCTAACACAGATAGATACTTCTCTTGAGATCATG
The DNA here is from genome assembly GCF_028885625.2 of Pongo pygmaeus. Lineage (NCBI taxonomy): Eukaryota > Metazoa > Chordata > Mammalia > Primates > Hominidae > Pongo > Pongo pygmaeus. Next base: position 101,620,009 of record NC_072385.2, read on the forward strand.
TCCAACCAATACCAAAGTTAGCTTCCTTAAAAAACAAAAAACCGTTTTTCATATATAGTACAAAGAGCTTAATTTGCACAATACTCTATGAGTCACATCCTGGTCAGCTTATGACAACTCCTGCAATTAAGTTTGACAAACGTTTACATTCTGAAGCTAAGTCCCAGCTTAGCTACTAACTAATACAGCAAATCATTCATGTTTTCTGGGCCCTAGTTTCCTATTCAAAGTTCTTTCCAGGTTAAACATTATATAATTCTAAAAAGTTTTTATAAAGGAGCTCACTCAGAGATAAAATATAAGTAGATTTGAATTCACCACTTAAAGTTTAAAAATAATCCCTGTACATGTTATCATATAATTGCATAGTGAAAATATTCTCTTATAAGTGCTTGCTACTTCTTTATCTAAGTTGAAATGAGAGAGGTGGAATTTAAAAGTCTATTTCTAATAGATACAAAGAGTGTTATTTCTTCTTTTTTTTTTGCATCAGAGCCTCACTCTGTTGCCAGGCTGGAGTGCAGTGGCATCATCTCGGCTCACTGCAACCTCCGTCTCCTGGGTTCAAGCCATTCTCCTGCCCCAGCCTCCTGAGTTGGGATTACAGGTGCACACCACCATGCCGAGCTAATTTTTATCTATTTATTTATTGCTATCGCTCACTGCAACCTCCACCTCCTGGGTTCAAGTAATTCTCCTGCCTCGGCCTCCTGAGTATCTGAGATTACTGGCGTGTGCCAGCATGCCTGGCTAATTTTTGTATTTTTAGTAGAGATGGGGTTTTGCCATGTTGGCCAGGCTGGTCTTGAACTCCTGACCTCAGATAATCCGCCCACCCTGGCCTTCCCCAAGTGCTGGGAATACAGGTGTGAGCCACCGCGCCAGGCCAAGAGTGTTTTTTCTTGATTTAACAAGAAGATTTAGATCCAGAAATCATTAGTACAGCAGTGACATTAGAGGTTTTGCAATTATAAGGCTGGAAAGGACCTTAACAACTGTTTCCTGGTTTCTAGAAAGGACTGCACTTAAGTCCTTAATCTAAACCAAAAAAGGATATATAAATTATAGTGCTAAGGAATGTTGTGCTCAAGAACTGTACATGTTTAGCAGTTTGTCATAGCATGGATGCAAGAACCTCAAAAAGGCATCTTCAGCTTACAAATTTTGTATTACTTTTTCTGTTCCATGTAAAGTAGAAAAAATATCAAGGACATATGTAGGAATGCCAACAATAGCAGTTTGACACCTCCTCTAGGACCCCCAAGACATAATTGTGAGTGAGAAAGAACAGGAAAGTCCAAAAAATTGGTAGTAGTTTAACATGTTATCAAATTAACAAGTGGAGAATGATGTCAAAGAGCAAGAAAAACAATTAAAAATCACTCCAGGAGCATAGCTGATTTAATTTAAACCAGAGTAAGAACGAGCTAGCTTGGTTGTCAGCTCTTGGATAGTCGTCCAGATAGTAAAACATGAATTTTAGGTTAATTCCTCCTTACTATACCATATATAAAATATTTTTGTCATTTTCTAAGTAAAGACAATGTAAAGGATAATAAATATAAAAGTGGATTTAAAAGGAAACAATCTTTTAAAAAATCTATTGTAAAAGGAAATTTTAAAAATGTTTCTACAGCTGTTTTGGCTCAGAGTGAAGAATATCAGTAAATTTCAAGTCTTATTGAAAGCCACCTTTGGAAAACCCACACAACAAAATTTAACAGGAATTTTTCTTCCCTTTCAACTCAAATGTATGACTGGGCATGGGATCCTTTCTCTGAATCTTCTGCTCAGCCTGAGAATCTGAAAAATTCTCACAGTGCGTGTGATAGTACACTAAAGATGAAATTTACTACTGATCCGCACCTAGACAAGTTCCCGATTTCTGTGAAAGAAGAGTATCCTGCAATAAACAATGAACATTTTGTGGCACTTGACACATTTTTATACATGTAAAGAAGCTTTTCCTTATTTAATAAGCAACAAGAGCAAGGACAAAAATCATCTTGTTTCATCTCATCTCAGACTTGAAAATGAAGTCTATGTGTGCTTCAGTATGACCCAGAGTTGTGTATTTGTGCAGCAGAAACAAAAACAAGCATATGTTTTTGCACTAAAAGATATTAACAAATTTCATTATTTCATTTGAGTTATAAGGATACCATTTTATTTATTTTAGAGACGGACTCTCTCTCTTGTCCAGGCTGGAGTGCAGTGGCATGATCATAACTCACTGCAATCTCCACCTCCCAGGTTCAAGCGATTCAACTACCTCAGCCTCTCGAGTAGCTGGGATTACAGGCGTGCACCACCACGCCCAGCTAAGTTTTGTATTTTTCGTAGAGATGGGGTTTCAATATGTTGGCCAGTCTGGTCCTGAACTCCTGGCCTCATGTAATCCACCTGCCTTGGCCTCCCAAAGTGCTGGGATTAAAGACACGAGCCACTGTGCCTGGCCTAAGGATACCATTTTAATGTATACATAGGCCTATGAAAGAAATCAAGAAACTAATGCATGTGCATAATTTTGTAACTGCTAGACCTATACTGGAGCTTGATCACGTTACTCTGTAAGAAAATGTTTTTTTCGGCAGGGCGTGGTGGCTCAGGCCTGTAATCCCAGTCGAGGTGGGCGGATCACGAGGTCAAGAGATCAAGACCATCCTGGCCAACGTGGTGAAACCCTGTCTCTACTAAAAATGCAAAAATTAGCTGGGTGTGGTGGCGTGCGCCTGTAGTCCCAGCTACTCGGGAGGCTGAGGCACAGGAGAATCACTTGAACCCGGGAGGTGGAGGTTGCACTGAGCCGAGATCGCGCCACTGCACTCCAGCCTGCCAACAGAGCACGACTCCATCTCAAAAAAAAATGTTTTTTTCAAAGTCTTGTATAAATTTTTGTCTTAGGTTATATTTTTAATCATGTTGTTCTGGTTTATGGTTTTAGTAGTTTTTCTATCAAATATTATAGGTAAATTTTCATATTGTAAATAATTAAATTCTGTAATTTATCTGATTAACAAAAAGATGAAATTTCTTTTGTCTTATGTCTTTAAATTATTTTGAAAAATTATAGATTCATAAAAAGTTACAAAAATAGAAAAGAGAGGTCATATGTACCCTTTACGCAGTTTCTCCCAATAGTATAAACTCACATAACCATCAAATTCAGGACACTGACACTGGTACAATCCATAGACCTTATTCAGATTTCAGCAGTTTGACATGTACTCATTTGTGTGTGTGTATATGTGTTTATAGTTCTATGCAATTTAATCACATTTGTAGATTTGTGTAATGCCTGAAGAGTTTTAAAACTCATGAAAGTAAGTAGATTAATTAATGAGAAAAGTAAACCTTGTTTAACTCCCCTAAGAAAGGTTGGCTAAAATGTCATTTTCAGTTTTCAAAAAGGAAATAAAAGTTATTCTTGCACCCATTACATACTATATATCATACTTCACCAGCATATTTTATAGAAAATATTTGTGATAAGACTAGACCTATATGGATATTATTTTTCATAAAGTAGGAATCATAGAGTTCGAGACCAACCTGGCCAAGACGGTGAAACCCCATCTCCACCAAAAATACAAAAATTAGCCGTGTGCGGTGGCGGGCGCCTGTAATCCCAGCTACTCGGGAGGCTGAGGCAGGAGAATTGCTTGAGCCTGGGAGGCGGAGGTTGCAATGAGCCGAGATCACACCACTGCACTCTAGCCTGGGTGACAGAGCAAGACTCCGTCTCCAAAAAAAAAAAAAAAGGAAAAACTAAAGATTCCTCTGTCTACATTACTAACTTGTATTAGAGGTGACATCCTTTCTGGGAAGGGGGAATTTCAAACAAAGAATAGGCTAAATGGTCACAATAACAGAGTGACAGAAAAGTATCACTTACTCAAAAGAACACTGACAGTAATTATCTACAATTTACTTATCACTGTATTGTGAGCTGTAGGTATTATCATTTTTATATAGGGATAAAAAGACTGAAGAAGGCCAAGGTTGAAATGCAATATATTGAGTCCAGTTTTCTTCACTAGATTTATATAACCTATTGTCAACATTTCCTTGCATCTATCTCAAAGGCATCTAAAATTCAATATTCCAAAACTGAGATATCTCAGGTCTTCCTCCGTTTTTTTCATTAAATGATACTACTAATCTATCCAGCATTGTAAGCTAGAAGCTTATCCTTGATGGTTTGCTTTATTTGCATGCTCCCTCTCCATCCAAACCACCACTAAATTGTCACTTTTACCTCTAAATATTTTTAAACCACATCTGTCCACTTACCATTTCTACCACCAGTAGCAAGCTCATGCAAACCATCAACTCCTGCCTGCATGATTATAATGGTGTACGAACTGCCCTCCCCTCAGTCATTTTTGTCTCCTTCCAATCCATACTCTTCACTGTACCCAGGAGACTCTTTCTAAGATGCAAATATTTCACTCTTCTGTTTAGAATCCTTCATCTCCCTCCCCCATTTGCTTTTCTGGCTCAAGTCCAATAATCTCTACATGCCCTATCTTCTTATCCAGGCCCACTTACCTGCTCTCCTCCCAATCTGGACTCTATACCCTAGCCACACTAAGCCTCTCATTTCTTTGAATGAACCTGGATTCTGTTTGTCTCAAGGACCTTGTGCCAGGCTGTTTCCTCTAACTTCAGATAATTAAATGTCATCCATTCTTCAGTTCTCAGATATACTTGCTGTATTAGTCCATTCTTGCATTGCTCTAAAGAACTACCTGAGACTGAGTAATTTATAAAGAAAAGAGGTTTGACTCACAGTTCCACAGGCTCTACAGGAAGCATGGCTGGGTATGCCTTAGGAAACTTACAATCACAGCAGATTGCAAAGGGGAAGCAGGCAGTTTTACACGGCCAGAGGAGGGAGAGACAGACAGTGGAGGTGCTACACCGTTTTAAAAAAACCAGACCTTGTGAGAACTCACTATGACAAGAATAGCAAGGGGGAAGTCCACCCCCATGATCCAGGCACCTCCTACCAGGCCTCTCCTCCAACACTGAAGATTACAATTCAACATGAGATTTGGGCAGGGACACAAATCCAAACCATTACACTTGCTTAAGCAAATTTTCCTTGATCCTGCAGACTAGACTATGTAGGTTCCTTTCATAGTTCCCTCCACTTTTCCTTCATGATATTTATCACTATATATAATTATATATTTGTGTAATTACTTGATTAATGTTTATAAAATCTATGAAAGGAGAGACTATTTGGGATTTTTGGTGGCATTTGTCTTGGTACATATATCCCCAGTACTTATAATAGTGCCTGATCCATAGTAGGCAATCAACAAATGTGCATGCTTATTGAATGAATTAATTGATGGAAGGGCAAACAATACAATAAAGCTTAAATTAAGAAGTGATAATTAGGCCTGGCATGGTGACTCACGCCTGTAATCAATCCCAGCACTTTGGAAGGCAGAGGCAGGCACATCACTTGAGGTCAGGAGTCTGAGACCAGCCTAACCAACGTGGTAAAACCCCGTCTCTACTAAAAAAATACAAAATTTAGCCGAGCATGGTGGCAGGCACCTGTAATCCCAGCTACTTGGGAGGCTGCGGCAGGAGAATTGCTTGAACCTGGGAGGCAGAGGTTGCAATGAACCAAGATTGCGCCATTGCACTCCAGCCTGGGCAACACAGCGAGGCTCTTGTCTCAAAAAAAAAAAAAAGACATGAGATAAATGAAAGCAAAAATAATTTATTCAACAAATATTTCTTTTGTGATATTTATACCATGGGTTCTATCATAGGTACTGGGGTATAGAAAATATTAGAAAGTTTCCATTTGTGAGGGACAGTTAAAGCAAGTTTTACCAAAGAAAGAGCATTTGAGTTCAGTCTTAGGTTTTAACTTGAGGCGAGGAGGAGAAAGACATTCTAAGCATGAAGATCAGAATCTGCATACACATGGAGACAAAACACCAAAGCACATTTTAGAATAAAGGGTAGTGTGGACAAATAGTAAGGATAGATATCATTAAGAATGAGGGATTTGGACAGAATCTAGAAGGAAGGGTATACACTGAAAACATCTATAAGTTGAAAATACTCATGGTTAGAAAAACAGTGTAAGAAGGGGAGAAGCAAGAATTTATATGACGTGTAGAAACCAGGGAAAAGACTTGCAGTTGTACAGTAAAATGTTCATATTGGAAAACAATAAAAAAAAAAGTGTGGGGTCAGTTAACACTGAAACCCAAGCAGCAACATCATTACTCACATGTTGAACACTTAACTCTGCCAGATACAGTAGTAAATGCTTTACATTTACAAAATATTTGAGCACTTGGGTATTCTTTTTTTTGAGATGGAGTCTCGCTCTGTCACCCAGGCGAGAGTGCGGTGGCGCGATCTCGGCTCACTGCAAGCTCCGCCTCCCGGATTCACACCATTCTCCTGCCTCAGCCTCCAGAGTAGCTGGGACTACAGGCGCCTGCCACCACGCCCGGCTAATTTTTTTGTATTTTTAGTAGAGATGGGGTTTCACCGTGTTAGCCAGGATGGTCTTGATCTCCTGACCTCGTGATCCGCCCACCTCGGCCTCCCAAAGTTCTGGGATTACAGGCGTGAGCGACCGCGCCTGGCCTGCACTTGGGTATTCTTATTCCCAATTTGTATATTAGGAAAATGAGGTTAAGAAAGGGTAAACTGGCTGGGCGCGGTGGCTCACACCTGTAATCCCAGCACTTTGGGAAGCTGAGGTGGGCGGATTATGAGGTCAGGAGTTCGAGAACAGCTTGGCCAATGTGGTGAAACCCCGTCTCTACTAACGATACAAAACATTAGCTGGGTGTGGTGGCGCGAGTCTGTAATCCCAGCTACTTAGGAGGCTGAGGCAGGAGAATCGCTTGAACCCGGGATGCAGAGGTTGCAGTGAGCCAAGATCGCACCATTGCACTCCAGCCTGAGCGACAGGGCGAGACTCCCTCTCAAAAAAAAAAAAAAAAAAAAAGGTACGTAGCTTGCCCAAGATCACATGGACAGTAATAGATAAAGCCAGGATGCAAATCCAGGACTCTTCCATACTTCAGATACACAATTTAGAAAAATGTAAGAGACAGTAGAAAGAAACTTAAGGAGATAGCAGACTAGCTCTTTGGTTTTGTTTTTTTGAGATGGAGTCTCACTATGTTCCCCTGGGTGGCCTCAAACTTCTGGGCTCAAGCAATCACCTTGCTTCAGCCTCCTGAGTAGCTGGGATTACAGGCACATGCTATCACACCTGGCTGTAGACTAGCTCTTAATTCCAGATCTATCATGTGGAAGTTGCTAAACCTCTCTAAGCCTCAGTTTTTTTTCTTTTTCTTTTTTTTTTTCAGTCAGGGTCTTGCTTTGTTGCCTAGGCTGGAGCCCACTGGCACAATCACAGCTCACTGCAGCCTAGACCTCCCGGTCTCAAGTGCGACTCAGAGTAGCTGACCCCATGGTAGCTGGGACCACAGGTGTGCACTACCATGGTTGGCTAATTTTTTTTTTTTTTTTTTTTTTTGAGACAGAGTCTCGCCCTGTCACCCAGGCTGGAGTGCGATGGTGCGATCTTGGCTCACTGCAACCTCTGTCTTCCAGGTTCAAGTGATTCTCCTGCCTCAGCCTCCTAGGTAGCTGGGATTGGGATTGCAGGTGCGTGCCACCACGCCCGGGTAATTTTTTGTATGTTCTGTAGAGATGGGGTTTTGCCATGTTGCCCAGGCTGGTATCAAACTCTCAAACTTAAGCCATCTGCCCACCTCAGCCTAAAGTGCTGGGATTACAGGTGTGAGCCACCACACCCAGCTCACCTCAGTTTCTTTATAGAATACAGGAATAATAAAGCTCACTGGGAGTCTTATAAAGAACAAATGAGGCTGGGTGTGGTGGCTCACGCCTGTAATCCCAGTACTTTGGGAGGCCAAGGTGGGTGGATCACTTGAGCCCAGGAGTTCAAGACCAGCCTGTGAAACATGGCGAAACCCTGTCTCTACAAAAAATACAAAAATTAACCGGGCATGGTGGCATACACCTGTAATCCCAGCTACTCAGGAGGCTGAGGCAGGAGAATCACTTGATTGCAGTGAGCTGAGATCAAGCCACTGCACTCCACCCTAGGCGAGGGGAGTGAAACTCTGTCTCAAAAAAGGAAAAAAAAAAAAAGATCAAATGAGTAGTATACTTACAATACTCTAAATTTAAACTATACAATATAACGTTGTGTGAGGATATTATGCATATACATATAGCTCCTTGGATATACAGACCTATATGTCTCCTGAGGAAATACGGAGAAGTTTGAATAAACTTCATGGATTTTTACTTATTTCAGGTTTCTTACTATATGGAATCAATGGGTTATCTACTTACATTATTCTGTCAGATTTCTTAGGCATATTTAAGAAAAGTAATTCCTGAGGGAAGGGGGAATGAAAAAAATAAATACATGGAAACATGAGTTTGAACAAACATCATGTTCTGATACTTAAACAATTTTTTTTAACCTGGGAAATTAAAGTTGATATTCCTCCCTAAGCACCATGCTACCAAATGTAGATGAAACAAATTGAAATATTTTGGGATGCTGTATCTCAGTTTAAAAGAAATTTACGGCTCGGCTGGTAGCTCACATCTGTAATCCCAGCAATTTGGGAGGCCAAGAATCTGAGACAAGCCTAGGCAACCTAGTGAGATCTACAAAAAGTTTAAAAATTAGGCCGGGCGCGGTGACTCACGCCTGTAATCCCAGCACTTTGGGAGGCCGAGGCGGGCGGATCACGAGGTCAAGACATCGAGACCATCCTGGCTAACACAGTGAAACCCCGTCTCTACTAAAAACACAAAAAAAATTTGCCGCGCGTGGTGGCGGGCGCCTGTAGTCCCAGCTATTCGGGAGGCTGAGGCAGGAGAATGGCGTGAACCCGGGAGGCGGAGCTTGCAGTGAGCTGAGATTGCGCCACCGCACTCCAGCCCGGGTGACAGACCGAGCCTCTGTCTCAAAAAAAAAAAAAAAAAAAAAAAAAAATTTGGCTGGGCGGATCACGAGGTCAGGAGATCGAGACCATCCTGGCTAACACAGTGAAACCCTGTCTCTACTAAAAAAATACAAAAAAATTAGCTGGGCGTGGTGGTGGGCGCCTGCAGTTCCAGCTACTCGGGAGGCTGAGGCAGGAGAATGGCGTGAACCCGGGAAGCGGAGCTTGCAGTGAGCGGAGATTGCACCACTGCACTCCAGCCTGGGTGACAGAGTGGGACTCCGCCTCAGAAAAAAAAAAACAAAAAAAAATTAGGTGGGCATGGTGGTGCAGACCTTAGGGTTTCGTAGGTCCACTTGAAGAGAATAAGCCACCCAGAAAAACCAGCCACCAGACGGTCTCCAGCTATTCAGGAGACTGAAGCGGGAGGATCACTGGAGCCCAGGAGTTTGAGGTTATAGTAAGCTATGATCAAACCACTGCATTCCAGCCTGGCAACAGAGTGAGACTACACCTCAAAAAAAAAAAAAAAAAAAAAAAGAACAAAAGAGAAAAAAATAAATAAATGTCTCAGCTATGTTCCCTTTGATAGACAAAAATTTTATTGTACATTTTAAATTATGACCAGTACTATTTTTAAAAAACAATGCCAAACAGCACAAGAAAAACAAAAGGGAAAACAAGCTATACTGACACACCATAAAATTTCTTAGGAAAATCTAGGTTCTTTTGGCCGGGCGCGGTAGCTCACGCCTGTAATCCCAGCACTTTGGGAGGCCGAGGCGGATGGATCACGAGATCAGGAGATCGAGACCACCCTGGCTAACACTATGAAACCCCGTCGCTACTAAAAAAATAAAAATAAATAAAAAAAAATTAGCCGGGCGTGGTGGCGGCCGCCTGTAGTCCCAGCTACACAGGAGGCTGAGGCTGGAGAATGGCGTGAACCCGGGAGGCAGAGCTCGCAGTGAGCCGAGATGGTGCCACTGCACTCCAGCCTGGGCGACAGAGCGAGACTCCGTCTCAAGAAAAAAAAAAAAAAAATTGAAAATGACTAGCAGAATAATATCCAGGTTATGAGTTGGATAGTGAACTGAGAAAAGGAGGAAAACATTCTCCTGTGCTGTGGGAAAGTATCTCCAGCACAATCTCTTCCTCAGAATAGTACAAGGAAATCTGTAGAGGCTACTGGAAACACATTGTTGGTTTACACTAAATTTCCAATATACCTGGGTCAATTTCTCTGAATACTGAGGTGAAACATTACAAAATGGGAGGAAAACGGGGGCTCGGGCAAGTCATCAAATTCAATAAAAACCATTTAGTTTGTATTTGCAGTGCCGAATCTGATCCCAGACCCCCCAAAAAAGTTATCTGTTGATACGTAACAGAAGAAAACAGCCCTCCTTCCTTTTTCTCATTCTTTGAGATCTCCCTTGGCCAATCTGTCCTTTTTCTGAGTAACGGCGAGTAATTCCAGAAATAAAACCTTAGGATATCGTGGGTCCACTTGAAGAGAATAAGCCACCCAGAAAAACCAGCCACCAGACGGTATGGGGAATGCTAGAGGCTGACCGAGTAACTTGATGCTTTAAAAAGCAGCTCCCTACACTCCTCCCTCCGTCCTTCGGGGCCTCTCGGAAGGCCCGGCAGGCGCGGTGGGCTGCAGTCACCAGTCAGCTTCCTGCCTGTCCCCACCCGGCCACGACCACCTCGGCACCAGCAAGACCCTACGGCGTCGGGCCCTGGCTTCCTCCGGGTGATAGCCCTTCCAGGGGCTCAGCCTCACCTTCCGCGTCTGCTGAGGAGACAAAGGTGAAGTCCCCGTTAGTGGGGGCATAGGCCGGGGGCGGGCCCGGAGGCTGCATCTCGCGGCGCCTCCCAGCCGGCCGCGGTAGAAGAGGCTGCGGCTGGGCCCAGACCCCGAGGCGACCGCGGCGCCGACCCGCACGCTCGCCCTACGGTGCGGTCTACGAGTCTCGACGTGCAAGCTGGGAGCGAGGCCGGAGACGGGCACAGCGGGCCGCTGAACTGCCCCAAGACTGCCCCACCAAAGTCCTCTTGGTGGCGACCACCCAAGCACCACGACGCCGGCGCCCTGACAGGACCATAACAGTGACAGCGGCGCTGGGATTGGCTCTTTGTAATGTGCTCTCCCATTGGCTCCCGGAGGAAGATTCTGATTGGGTCTTCCTGTTGTTGATTCCGGAAGTTTACCCAGAATCAAGGAAGTTCACTTGTAATTCGTGAAAATCTCGGGACTCTTTTTCCTCCTTGGGTGTTTTTATTCCTTTAAGTGCCATCTTTCCTGGCGTTTTGTTTACCTATTTCCTCCGTTTTTGTTAAGTGGGTGGGTTAAAGAATTTTAGAACTAGGTAGGTTTTATGGGTCAGTCTCCATACGGGATCTCAAGATTCCATTGCCATTAGCCGTTAATTAATAGTGTAGGATCTTGACTAAGTTATATATAATGTCTGGGTGGCAGTTTCCTCACCTGTAAGATGAAGAGGGATGGATCGGAGAATGAAAATAAAAGGCAGAGAAGCCGTAAATCGCCACCCAGAGAGACTAGGGTTGTAGATACATTCCTTTATGAGGGAGGAAACTGAGGCCAGAGAAAGTAAGGCAGAAACAGATTTAGGACAGTACCTAAATCTCCTAATTTCTAGTCAAGTGCTCTTTTCACTGGAAGGCCCTGTCTGGTGATAAGCTTGCCGAAGTTTACAAACCCACCTGCTTTTAAATGTTTACATACGTAACTTTAATATTCAAGCTACATAAATGTGGCTTCCAACTTGAAGAAAGAGGGGTTGGGGTATATTAGGAGGCCGACTTGGAGAAATACACAATTGATCAGCAATAGAGCAATCGAGAGACATGTCTATTACTGTGTTAAATGGTATTTCTGGAAAATTGTCTCACAGGAGGTAACATGTTGGTACTTAAAGGATGAGTAAATGTAGTGGTTTTGTTTGTTTTAGAGACAAAGTCGCTCTGTTACCCAGGCTGGAGTGCAGTGGTGCAGTAATAGCTCCTTGTAACCTCACACTCCTGGGCTCAGCCAGCCCTCCCAACTCAGCTATCTAAGTAGCTGGGACTACAAGCCCCCTGCCACCATGCTTGGCTAATTTTTTTTTTTTTTTTTTTTTGAGACGGAGTCTCATTCTGTCGCCAGGATGGAGTGCAGTGGCGCGATCTCGGCTCACTGCAACCTCCACCTCCTGAGTTCAAGCGATTCCCCTGCCTCAGCCACCCAAGTAGCTGGGACTGCAGGCAAGCGCCACCACGCCTAGCTAATTTTTGTAATTTTAGTAGAGTCAGGGTTTCACCATGTTGGCCAGGATGGTCTCGGTCTCCTGACCTTGTGATCCACCCGCCTCGGCCTCCCAAAGTGCTCAGGTTACAGGCATGAGCCACCGTGCCTGGTCGCTTGGCTAATTTTCTAAAACATTTTTTGTAGAGAAGAGGTCTTGCTGTATTGCTCAGACTTGTCTTGAACTCCTGGCCTTAAGCAATCCTCCTGCCTCAGCCTACCCAAGGCTGGGATTACAGGCCTTGGGCCATGAGTAAAAATAAAGCAAAGGGATATGAGTGCTGGCAGCCCAGGTCATAACATTCCAGAGATCATTTAGTGGACTTGAGCAACTGGAAGTCATTAAGTTTACTTGGAGCTTAGTTTTCATGGGAAAGAATGGCTACAGATGAGCCTGCCACAGATAGGTAAAGAAGAGATTGTGAAATATCTCATGGCCGGGTGCGGTGGCTCACGCCTGTAATCCCAACACTTTGGGAGGCTGAGGCAGGTGGATCATGAGGTCAGGAGTTCAAGACCAGCCTGGCCAAGATGGTGAAACCCCGTCTCTACTAAAAATACAAAAATTAGCCGGGCGTGGTGGCAGGTGCCTGTAATCCCAGCTACTCCGGAGGCTGAGGCAGGACAATCACTTGAACCGGGGCGGGCGGAGGTTGCAGTGAGCCAAGATCGTGCCACTGCACTCCAGCCTGGGCGACAGAGTGAGACTCCATCTCAAAAAAAAAAAAAAAAAAAATATATATATATACATATATGTATATATGTATATATATATTTCATATGCTATTCTATGGAATTTAGACTTTTTCTGGAAATGATGGGAGGACCGTTAAAGGAATTACTATGACATAGTATTAAAGACCTCTTAGGATGATTACTGAAAATATACTATGGATATTTTTGACTTGCAGAGCAGAGACTTGTATGAAGACTTTATCAGATATACAAGTAAGCGTTGGGCCAGGCACAGTGGCTTATGCCCGTAATCCCAGCACTTTGGGAGGCTGAGGCGGGCAGATCACCTGAGATTAGGAGTTCAAGACCAGCCTGGCCAACAGAATGAAACCCCGTCTCTACTAAAAATACAAAAATTAGCCAGGCATAGTGGTGTGCGCCTGTAGTCCCAGCTACTCAGGAGGCTGAGGCAGGAGAATCCCTTGAACCCAGGAGGTGGAGCTTGCAGTGAGCCAAGATCGTTGGCCAGGCGCGGTGGCTCACGCCTGTAATCTCAGCACTTTGGGAGGCAGAGGTGGGCGGATCACCTGAGATTGGGAGTTTGAGACCAGCCTGACCAACATGGAGAAATCTGGTCTCTACTAAAAATACAAAATTAACCGGGCGTGGTGGCGCATGCCTGTAATCCCAGCTACTCAGGAGGCTGAGGCAGAAGAATTGCTTGAACCTGGGAGGCGGAGGTTGTGGTGAGCCAGATTGCGCCATTGCACTCCAACCTGGGCAACAAGAGCGAAACTTCGTACCTCCTCAAAAAAAAAAAAAAAATTTGGCCACTGCACTCCAGCCTGGGCAAGAGAGCGAGACTCCATCCAAAAAGTAAGCCTTGGACTAGAGTTGTAACACTGGGGATGGGAAAGAGGAAAGTGATATTAGAGGTATTAAGGTTAAAAATCCCAGGACTTAGTGATTAGTTGGAAGGGATTCAGAGTGAAGAATCTGAAAAGGAGGCTAAGGTGACTTCATGTTTCTTACTTTGATGATTGAAACTGCTATTAATCGAGTGAAGAAATAGAAGAAGAGGCATTAGTCTGGTGGGAGGGAAAAGTTTTGAGCATCATAAGTTTAAGAACATGTAGCTTGAGCTATCTAGTTATTCTTTGCCTTATAAAGATCCAGTGCTCAAGGCAGGGTTCTGAACTATCATAGCATGATAGTCATGAGTGCATGGTTGGTAATTACTTCTGTTAATATGGGTGAGATTGCCCAAGAAGAGTGTGCTGAGTGAGAGAAAAGTGTCAAGAATGAAACTCTCAGGAAAACCAACATTTAAGGGACAATCCGGGAAGAACTGGCCAGCAAGGAGATGGCATGAATTGCAATTTTAAATAGGATTATCAGGAAAGGAGACCCTCTTTCCCATCCGCCCATCTTTTTATGTTAACCTTTCTATATCCTTACAGTCTAGATGTCTTGTTGTAAACAGCATTTTATTGTTTTTTTCTTTTCATTCTTTTTTTTTTTTGAGACAATCTCGCTCTGTTGTTCAGGCTGGAGTGCAATAGTGTGATCTCGGCTCATTGCCACCTCTGCTTCCCCGGTTTGAGGTATTCTCCTGCCTCAGCCTCCTGAGTAGTTGGGACTACAAGTGCCCACCACCATGCTTGGCTAATTTGTTTGTTTGTTTGTTTGTGTTTTTGAGACAGAGTCTCTATTGCCCAGGCTGGAGTGCAATGGCGCAATCTTGGCTCACTGCAACCTCTGCCTCCCAGGTTCAAGCAATTCTCCTGCCCCAGCCTCTCGAGTAGCTGGGATTACAGGCGTGCACCACCATGCCCGGCTAATCTTTGTATTTTTAGTAGAGACGGGGTTTCACCATGTTGGCCAGGCTGGTCTTGAACTCCTGACCTTGCGATCCGCCTGCCTTGGTCTCCCAAAGTGCTGGGATTACAGGCGTGAGCCACCACGCCTCGCTTTTTTTTAAATTATTTTTTAGTAGAGACGGGGTTTCACCATGTTGGTCAGGCTGGTCTCAAACTCCTGACCTCAGGTGACCCACCCACCTTTGCCTCCCAAAGTGCTGGGATTACATGCATGAGTCACTGCGCCCAGTCCTACTGTTTTTTTTCGAAAAGTTTTCCATGTTTTTTTCTAAATGATTTGTAGGGTTTTTTTCTAAAATCTTAGCCTTTTAACTTGAACCTTGAGTCCATTTACATTCATTGTAGTCATGGAAACATTGGATTTATTTTTTTCATTTTATGCTTTTCATTTGTTCTGCCTTTTAAATTAAATTTTGTGATTTTTTTTCTTATTTCTTTACATCAATTATTTTCTCTCGTTTTATTTTTTCCATTTACTAGTTTGGAAATTATACCCTCTATTTTTATTTTTGTTTTCTTATTAGTTATAAGTAACTTTTTTTTTTTTTTTGGAGACAGTCTTGATCTGTGGCACAGTGGCTTGATCTCAGCTTACTGCCACCTCCGCCTCCTGGGTTCAAGCTATTCTCGTGCCTCAGCCTCCTGAATAGCTGAGATTACAGGCGCCTGCCACCACGCCCAGCTAATGTTTGTGTTTTTAGTAGAGACAGGGTTTTGGCATGTTGGTCAGGCTGGTCTTGAACTCCTGACCTTAAGTGATCTGCCCGCCTTTGCCTCCCAAAGTGTTGGGATTACAGGCGTAAGCCACTGTGCCCAGCCTTCTTTTGTTACTTTTAATATCTCTTTGCCTCTCTATATGCCGGGTATGGATACTGAAGTAAGTTTGGTGTGAATTAATTTTTGTTCGTACTGCTTCAAATTAATTGGGTAACCTGAACCTCAAGGTCGTTGTCTTTCTTCAGTTCTTTAAATTTTTAGTTATTATCTCGTCTAGCCTTTCTGTTACTCTATTTTCTCTCTCCTCTTTCTGAAACTCCAATTAGATATGTAACAATAATAAGTAACACACAATACTTACAGCTAATACTTGCATGGCACTTACTTTGTGCCAGGCACTGTGGTAAATGGTTAACATTAATTGATTTAATCCTCATGACAACCTCATGAAGTAGGTACTGTTATTTTTCCCACCTTACAAATAAGGAACATGAACCAGAAAAAAAGTTAACCACTTGCTCAAGATCACAGAGATACTAAGTGGTAGAACCAGCACATGAACCCCGGTAATTTGATTCCAGAGTCTCAACCACAAGGCTATAAAACCTCATTGTTTTTTTGCTACTCTTCAGAGTTCATTATTCCCCTCTTTAATGCCTAATTTTGTTTTGTGGGTTGGTTTTTCTTGTTTTTTGCCTCTGTACAAGTTAATGGGTCACTTTACACAGCTTTTGTTGTCAACTGAATTTGACACCTTAGCAATTAACTTGCAGTAGTCACAACAAAATGTAAAAGAGCTGTTTTGTTTTGTTTTGAGAGGGAGACTCGCTCTGTCGCCCAGGCTGAGTGCAATGGCGTGATCTCCACTCAGTGCAACCTCTGCCTCCCAGGTTCAAGAGATTCTCCTGCCTCAGCCTCCCAAGTAGCTGGGATTACAGGCATGTGCCATCACGCCCTGCTAATTTTTGTATTTTTAGTAGAGAGGGGTTTCACCATGTTGGCTAGGCTGGTCTCCAACTTCTGACCTCAGGTGATCCGCCCACCTCGGCCTTCCAAAGTGCTGGGATTACAGGCTTGAGCCACTGCGCCTGGCCAAAAGAGCAGTTTTTGATTTATTTATGTTGGTGCTGCTTCACTCTCGTTAATCATTCTGTTACTGAGAATATAATCCTCATTTTAGGTATCCATTTTTTCAGTCCAGACTTTGGGAAGCTCAGGATATTTTCAGACCATGATTCTTGTTTCTGGAATCTTGTTTCAGGAATTCATGTCCTGTTTGGTTCTTTAAATAATGGGTTTGTTGACTTTCAAGGAGTGGTACAAATGCTATATTTATTTTGCCAATCTCACTTTCATGTTGTAAATATTGTTTAAGTGGGCTAGTTTACTCATACTAAGCGACTTTAACTATGACCATTGAAATGCCTCAAACCTAAGTGGGAAACCCATGGCTCCTTTTGTTTTGTTTTTATGTTTATAACTTCTCTCTCCTTCCTTCCTTCCTTCCTTCCTTCTCTCTCTCTCTCCCTCCCTGCCTCGCTCCCTCCCTTCCTTCTTTCTTTCTTTCTTTTCTTTTTTTGACAGAGTTTCGCTCTTGTTGCCCAGGCTGGAGTGCAATGGCACAGTCTCGATTCTCCTGCCTTAGCCTTCCGAGTAGCTGGGATTACAGGCATGTGCCACCATGCCCGGCTAATTTTGTATTTTTAGTAGAGACGGGGTTTCTGCATGTTGGTCAGGCTGGTCTCAAACTCCCGACCTCAGGTGATCCACCTGCCTTAGCCTCCCAAAGTGCTGGGATTACAGGCGTGAGCCACCGCGCCTGGCCTATAACTTTTTCTCGTCTTAGAATTGATACATACTTATTGTACAAAAACACCCTCTTATATTACCTATAGAGTTAACCACTGTTAACATCTTGGTATAAATCCTTACAATCCATTTTCTAAGCATTTTATACATAAAATATATATATTCTTTCATACACATTTTTTTTTTTTTTTTTGAGACAGTCTCACTCTGTCGCCCAGGCTGGAGTGCAGTGGCGCGATCTCGGCTCACTGCAAGCTCCACCTCCTGGGTTCACGCCATTCTCCTGCCTCAGCCTCTCGAGTAGCTGGGATTACAGGCACCTGCCACCATGCTTGGCTAATTTTTTTGTATTTTTTGGTAGAGACGGGGTTTCACCGTGTTAGCCAGGATGGTCTCAGTCTCCTGACCTCGTGATCTGCCTGCCTCAGCCTCCCAAAGTGCTGGGATTACGGGCGTGAGCCACCGCACATTGTTTTATACATTTTATACATACATTTTATACATACACATTGTTTTATAACATTAGCAATTTCCTGTTCCCCGCCCCCCATCCACCGAGGTGGAGTCTTGTTCTGTCGTCCAGGTGGGAGTGCAGTGGCGTGATCTCGGCTCACTGCAACTTCTGCCTCCCAGGTTCAAACAATTCTCCTGCCTCAGCCTCCCGAGTAGCTGGAATTACAGGCGCCCGCCACCATGTGCAGCTAATTTTTGTATTTTTAGTAGAGACATGGTTTCATCATATTGGCCAGGCTGGTCTCGAACTCCTGACCTCAAATGATCCACCTGCCTTGGCCTCCCAAAGCGCTGGGATTACAAGCGTGAGCCACCGCGCCCAGCAACATTAGCATTTCTTTTTTTCTGAGATGGAGTCTTGCTCTGTCGCTCAGGCTGTAGTACACTGGCTTGATCTTAGCTCACTGCAACCTCTGCCTCCAGAGTTCAAGTGATTCTTCTGCCTCAGCCTCCCAAGTAGCTGGGACTACAACTGGTGACTAGCGCCACCATGCCAGGCTAATTTTTGTATTTTTAGTAGAGATGGGGTTTCACCATATTGGCCAGGCTGGTCTCGAACTCCTGACCTAGTGATCCGCCTGCCTTGGCCTCCCAAAGTGCTGGGATTATAGGCGTGAGCCACTCCGCCCGGCCCAACATACGCATCTTCTAATGTCACTATATATTTTTCTTCTTTTTAAGAGACTCTTGAAATCAGCATCATATTTTTCTACAACATTTTAAATGTTGCCTTTTGTTTCATATAACGGATATATTACAGTTTTTGTAAAAGCAAACTCTTTATCTTTAGACATTAAGTTTCTTTCCAATTTTTTATAATTATAGAGAGTACCATGATGAACAGCCTTGTTGCTGTACCTTTTTAAATATTCACATATATTTTCTTAGGATACAAATTTTAAAGAGGAATAACTGAGGAATAAATGTCTCAGGTTTTTAAATACACATTGCTAACTTGTCCTGCAAGAGGTACCAACAAGTTATGCCTCCACTGGCCAAGTGTAGGAGTATCTCTTTCCCTACTCTCATTCCCCTTATTAACACTGAATATAACCTTTTTCTTTGAGATGGAGTCTCGCTCTGTCGCCCAGGCGAGAGTGCGGTGGCGCGATCTCGGCTCACTGCAAGCTCCGCCTCCCGCGTTCACGCCATTCTCCTGCCTCAGCCTCCCGAGTAGCTGGGACTACAGGCGCCCGCCGCCACGCCCAGCTCATTTTTTGTATTTTTAGCAGAGACGGGGTTTCACCATGTTAGTCAGGATAGTCTTGATCTCCTGACCTTGTGGTCTGCCTGCCTCGACCTCCCAAAGTGCTGGGATTACTGGCGTGAGCCACCGCACCCAGCCCGAATATAACCGTTTTTTAAAACATGCCAATTTGATGGGTGATACATATTTTATTGTTTTAAATTTCATGTTATTTGTTTTAACTAAATGATGATATTTCTAAGTACTAGAAAAATGGACAGAATCCTGAGTGGGTGGAAGAGACACTGGACGTGAATGAAAGGAAATGTCTTCAGTTTTGAATTGATACTAGTGAAAGAAAAATATAATGTAACAAACTGTAGTTTGAAGGTAAATAAACCCCATTTGATTAACATTATATTTACAGCCAGGAACTTGATGTTGTGCACACTTAGATGAAAGGGAAATAACTCAGAAAAACCGAATTGAAAGCTTCCAGGATTTATTTAAGCATATTGTTGAGTCAATACATAAGGAATTGTATGCCATACCATTGGCCAATTCATTCTTTTATTTTTTTTTGAGACACAGTCTCACTCTGTCGCCCAGGCTGGAGTGCAGTGCCACGATCTCGGCTCACTGCAACTGAGTTCAAGCGATTCTCATGCCTCAGCCTCCCGAGTAGCTGGAATTACAAGCACCTGCCACTGAGCTCTGCTAATTTTTTGTATTTTTAGGACAGACGGAGTTTCACTATTTTGGCCAGGCTGGTCTTGAACTCCTGACCTCGTGATCCACCCGCCTAGGCCTCCCACAGTGCTGGGATTACAGGCGTGAGCCACCGTGCCCGGCAGCCAATTCATTCTTAATTTGTTGGTTCTGTATCTTGGTAAATAGTATCCTCATTCACCTAGTCGTTAAAGCCAGAAATTTGAATTACATTGCAGGCTCCTCCCTTTCACTCACCTCAAATCCCCTTCGATCTTGCTTGTTCTGTCTCTGAAATAGAACTTGAGAGCACTTCTCTTCATCTTTATGGCTACTATTCTTATTGAAATTACTATTATCTCACCTAAACAGCTATCACTTCTTAACTGGTTTTACAGTGCAGCAGCTAAAGTGATTCTTTAAAACACAAGCATCATTATTCCTCTCTCAGTGTAGAAACTTTCAGTGGTTTCCACTGCTTTTAGAGTGAAATCTAAACTCTTCTCCTGCCAGCTTCCCTAGCCTCATCTCATGCCGCTCTTCTGCTTGTAATCAATCATCCTGGCCTTTTTTCAGTTCTTAGAATTAGCTAAGCTCTTTCTCACCTCAAGGCTTCTGTGTTTGCTCTTCTCTGACTAGAACGTTGTTCCTTTGCGCTTTCAGGGCTGGTTCCATTCGTCCATGAGACCTCAGCTTAAATAAGGTGAGGTCACCGTCCTAGCTTCCTTGACCACCATATTAATCGCTATTATAGTACCCTAGTTATGTATTTCCTAGCACTTATCACAAATATGCCATTATGCTATTTATCTGCTAACTTATTATTTATTTATTTATCTTTGAGACAGAGTCTTGCTCTGTCACCCAGGCTGGCGTGCAGTGCCACAGTCTTGGCTCACTGCAACCTCCACCTCCTGGGTTCAAGCGATTCTCCTGCCTCAGCCTGCCGAGTAGCTGGGACTACAGGCACGCGCCACCACACCCGGCTAATTTTTGTATTTTTAGTAGAGATGGGGTTTCACATATTGATCAGGCTGGTCTTGAACTCCTGACCTCGTGATCCACCTGCCTCAGCCTCCTAAAGTGCTGGGGTTACAGGCATGAGCCACTGCGCCCGACCTCACTTATTTTTTAGAGGAGTGAAGAAACACAAGAATAAATGAATGCAAAACCACAACGAGATGCATGTCACCCATTAAGATGGCTGTAATTTTAAAAAGATAGAAATAACAAGTGTTGGCAAGGATGTGAAGAAATTGGAACCCTTATACACTGCTCTTTGTGACACAAAATGTAGCTGCTGTTTTAGAACACTGTCTGGCAGTTCCTCAAATGGTTAAACATATATGTACCATAAGATCTAGCAATTGCACTCCTAGAGAAATGAAAACATATGGCCACACAAAAATTCGTGTGGATACAAGCACACTAATGTTCATAGCAGCAATATTCATAATAGACAAAAAGTGGAAACCACTCAAAGGTTTATCAGTTGATAAGTGAATAAACTGGTATATCCATACAATGGAATATTATTTGGCAATAAAAATGAATGAAGTACTGATACATACTAAAATTTGGATGAACCCTGAAAACATTATGCTAAGTGATAGAAGCCAATCAAAAAGGACCACATATTATTATTCCATTTATATGATATGTCCAGAATAGGCAGGTCCATAAAGACAGACAGTAGATCAAGGCGACAGCTAAGGAGGACAGGTTTTCTTTGGGGGCTAACAAAAAATGTTCTAAAAAAAATTTTTTTTTGAGACAGGGTCTCACTCTGTCATCCAGACTGGAGTGCAGTGGCACAATCACGGCTCACTTCAGCCTCAGACTCCACGGGCCGAAATGATCCTCCCACCTCAGGCTCCCAAGTGGCTGGGACTTACAGGCGCGTGCCATTATGACCGGCTAATATTTTTGTATTTTTTGTAGAGATGGGGTTTTGCCACATTGCCCAGGCTGGTCTCGAACTCCTGGGCTAAAGCAATCCCCCAACCTCAGCCTCCCAGAATGTTGGGATTATAGGAGTGGGCCATTTTGCTCAGTCAGTGTTCTAAAATTGATCATGGTGATGGATGCACAACACTGTGAATATACTATAAGCCACTGAATTGTACACTTTAAATGGATGAGTTGTAAGGTATATGAATTATATCTCAACAAAGCTGTTAAAAAAACAAGTGAATGACCTTATGCAGAAAGTGAATAATATCCAATCTGCAGTATATTTTAACAACAGTTACTAAAAGTTTGAGCTTTGGTTTTAACATATTTCTGTTCAAATCTTATTTTTCCACTTTGCTATATTACTCTAGGCAAGTTAATTTCTTTAAGCCTAAGTTACTCCTCTGTAAAGCAGGGGTGATAATTATCTCATAGATGCGAGTTAAATGACATGTTTAAAACACTTAGAGTGGTTGGCACGTAGTAAACAATATGTGTCATGACAAAAACACTTAGCAAATTAGGAACACAAGTTCCTCATTCTAATAAAGGGTATATGTGATAAGCAGCATAATGGCCCCCCAGAGATGTCTACATTCTAAAATCCAGAATCCACATGTCTTAGTCTGTTTGGGCTGCTATAACAAAATACCATAGAGTGGATGGCTTGTAAGCAACAAATTTATTTCTCACAGTTAAGGAGGCTGGGACGTCTAAGACCAAGGTGGTGGCAAATTTGGTGGCTCATTTCCTGGTTCATAGTTGGCTATCTTGTCACTATATCCTCACGTGGTGGAAGGGATGAGGGGCTCTCTCGGGCCTTTTTTTTTCTTTTTTTTTTCCAGTCAGGGTGCCTCGCTCTGTTGGTCAGACTGGAGTGCAGTGGCACAATCATAGCTCGCTATAACCCCAAACTCCTTGGCTCAAGCAATCCTCCTGCCTCAGCCTCTTGAGTAGCCTAATTTTTAATTTTTATGGGTACACAGTTGGTGTATATATTTATGGCTTACATGTTGGGCCTCTTTTTTTTTTTTTTTTTTTTTTTTGAGACAGAGTCTTGCTCTGTCGCCCAGGCTGGAGTGCAGTGGCACAATCTCGGCTCACTGCAAGCTCCGCCTCCCGGGTGCACACCATTTTCCTGCCTCAGCCTCCCGAGTAGCTGGGACTACAGGCGCCTGCCACCACGCCCACCTAATTTTTTGTATTTTTAGTAGAGACGGGGTTTCGCTGTGTTAGCCAGGATGGTCTCGATCTCCTGACCTCGTGATCCACCCGCCTCGGCCTCCCAAAGTGGTGGGATTACAGGCTTGAGCCACCGTGCCCGGCCTGGGCCTCTTTTATAAGAGCACTAATCCCATTTATAAAGACTTCTCACCCATGACCTAATCACCCCCAAAAGGCCTTACGTCCTAATATTTTGGGGGTGAGGATTTCAACATATGAATTTTGTGGGGACATAAACATGCAGACCATAGCACTATGAATATGTATGTTTGTTACATGGCAAAGGGGAATTAAGATTGCAGATGGAGTCTTTGCCACATTGGGATAACAAAGGTCTTAAATAGGACACAAAAGGCACAAATCACTTAAAAAAATGGTGAGGCCATGTGTGGTGGCTCACGCCTGTAATCCCAGCACTTTGGGAGGCTGAGGCGGGTAGATTGCTTTACACCAGGAGTTTAAGACCAGCCTGGCCAACAAGGCAAAAACCCGTCTCTACTAAAAATTACAAAAATTAGCCAGGCATGGTGGCGCATGCCTGTAATCCCAGCTACTCGGGAGGCTGAGGCAGGAGAATTGCTTGAACCTGGGAGATGGAGATTGCAGTGAACTGAGATCATGCCACTGCACTCCAGCCTGGGTGACAGAGTTAGACTCTGTCTCAAAAAAAAAAGCATGACTAATTCCCCTAAAGAAGTAATTTTATCATTAATTGACTCCTTGTACATGATTTTCATTTGTCATAGGCATCTGAAACATGTTCCCTCTTCCCTATGCCATGCCTCCACAAATAACACAGTTATCAAACCTCCTTGAAATTCTTTCTTCTTCTTGCCAAATATCTCTAGTTGTTTCAAATGTTAATTTTAGAACAGGATTTCAGACTCCTTGAGAGTCAATCTGTCCTCCAGCATTTAGTTTATTCTACCAAAGCCTCTTTTACATAGAGTATCTGAATTATTAGTCCAATTTTAAGGGGTGAGGATGGCGAATTATATATATTTATATACTTATAAATATTTGTATTTATATACTTACATATAAATATATGTATTTATATAATATTGTATATAAATATGTATTTATATAATATTGTATATAAATATTATTTATATAATATATGTAAATATATTATATAACTTATATTTATAAATGATATATTTATATATGTATATGTAATATGTATAATATATACTTATATATAAATGATAATAATATATTATACATAATATAAATATAGATATGGCAGAGGATAATAGGCACAATGTACTTCTATTTCCTAAAGGAGGTAGTCAAGAAGATTTAACCCTCCTGGCCAGGCACTGTGGCTCACACCTGTAATCCCAGCACTTTGGGAGGCCGAGGTGGGCAGATCACCTGAGGTCAGGAGTTCGAGACCAGCCTGGCCAACATGGTGAAACCCCATCTCTACAAAAATACAAAAATTAGCCAGGCGTGGTGTCAAACGTCTGTAAGCACAGCTGCTCGGGAGGCTGAAGCAGGAGAATGGCGTGAACCCAGGAGGCGGCGGCTGCAGTGAGCCAAGATCACACCATTGCACTCCAGCCTGGGTGATAAGAATGAAACTGTGTCAAAAAAAAAAAAAAAAAATAGCTGTGCATAGTGGTGTGTGCCTGTAATCCCAGCTACTTGGGAGACTGAGGCAGGAGAATCGCTTGAACCCAGGAGGTGGAGGTTGCAGTGAGCCGAGATTGCGGCCACTGCTCTCCAGCCTGGGTGACAAAGTGAGAATCCATCTCAAAAAAAATTGACCCCTCTTTATTAAGGCATATTAGGAAGCTGCCCACCTGATTTGGCCCAGTGACTTCTCTGCCACTAAATATGTAAGCAGAAGACTAACAGAATTCCGGAATAATTATTTTTGGAGTTATGAGTTACAGGCCTCTAGGAAGAAAAGTATCGTGACTTTTCCCTTCCCTCCGCATTAAACTGGGAGTGAAAAGCATGAGTAGCTACATATGCTTAAAGTCACAGAATAGTTAGTGCCATGTGGTACTTCACAGATGGCATCTCAGCTGATATTCACAACAACCCTGGGGCAACTTGGGGAACCATCCTCGCACCGCTAAGAAGCTAAAGTGACTTGTATTAGTCACAGGGAGGAACCCAGACTTGAACTCAGGTCTATTTGGCTCCAGAGCTCTGGGCATTTCCACTTTACCACACTCCCAGGATAATAAGCATTGGGAGAGACTGGGAGGAAGAGCATAAGGGCAGGGGACATAACTGTTGGAACATAGGATGCCGAAGTTACTAGTTAATTACCTATTTGAAATGCCCTGAAAACACCTGACTGCAAATCCACTCGCAAAGGAAACTGGTGAGGCAGCCTGGAAGACGTACTTGAATAAATATGGATATAATTTTGCTTATTTTACTATGAAATACTACTGTATTAGTCTACTGTGGTTGCTGTAACAAAATATCACAAACTGGGTGGTTTAAAACAACAGAAATGTATTCTTTCACAGTTCTGAGGAGCAGTCCAACATCAGTATCATGGGGCTAAAATCAAGGTGTCAGCAGGGCCACACTCCTTCTGGGAGCTTTAGAGGAGAATCCATTTATGCCTCTTCCAGCTGCAGGTGGCCACTGGCATCTTTTGGCTCATAGCCGTATTACTCAAATCTCGCATTCATGGTCTTACTGACTTCTCCTGTCAGTTTCAAATTTCCCTCTGGCTCTCTCTAATAAGGACCATTATTAAGGGCCCACCTGGATCATCCAAAATTCTCTCCCCATCTTCAGAGCCTTAAATGGAACACATCTGAAAAGACACAATATTTACAGTTCCCAGGGATTAGGATCTGGGATATTTGGGTAGCCATTATTCAGCCTACTACAACCATATTTCTACATTTTCCCTTTTTATTCTATATTACATAATTTATTAGTACAAAAGTAATAGGTGTTTGCTATGAAGAATTAGAATATACAGGTTGGGCATGGTGGCTCCCGCCTGTAATCCCATTGCTTTAGGAAGACAACACGGGTGGATCACTGGAGACCAAGAGCTCAAGACCAGCTTGGCCAACATAGCAAAACCCTGTCTCTACTAAAAATACAAAAAATTAGCCGTGGTGGTGGCCCACACCTGAAATCCCAGCTACTCAAGAGGCTGAGGCACAAGAATTGCTTGAGCCTGGAAGGCAGATGTTGCAGTGAGCCAAGATGGAGCCACTGCACTCCACTCCAGCCTGGGCAACAGAACGAAACTCTGTCTCAAATAAATAAATAAATAAATAAATAAATAAATAAAATAAAAAACAAATAAATTAGTTAATAAATAAAATTAGAATATACAGATAAGCCAAAGAAAGAAATTTAAAATTGCCTATAATTGTATTCCCCAGCAATAAGTACCATTACTGTTTTGGTGGCTGTCTTTGCAGTTTTTTCTCTTGAACATATGTTTATATATAGGCTTCATTAAAATGTAAAAATCTAGCTGATAGTGTAGCCCTCAATCTCACTTCAGAGAAACCCACCTCACAAGTTGGGAAACACTGACACTGATGCCCCCTTAGAAAACCCAGGATGTAGACATTTATTTGCCGGGAAACTTTGATATCCCTCTATGGCAGATAGGCTACTGTCAGAATGCTCTTTTTGAAATAAGAAGTTATGTAACATAAAGACATGTTCCTGGTAGCTTGTGCAAAGACAGAGGAAAGAGTAAGCAAGAATGTCATCCTCAAGAGAAGCGCAGAGAGATTTCTTCAGTCCTCAGCTGAGTATAAGCTGGCCTCCTGGGGTCTGTGAACACAAATGTCCAATGTGAGTGTGCGCGTGCAAGCCCCTGGCTGTTTATACTCTGGAGGATGTCCCCGTGCGTCATCGGTGGAGTGGACCAAAACTGGTGATCTGTTTGCCCTGTGTGACCTTGCTCAGAACCCTGCTGACTGAGAGAGCACATCTGCTGGAAGTCCTCTGGGATTCAAGGTACAGGGGTAAGCATGACCTTGAATGCAGTAGCAGTGTGCTTTAGCCAACTAAGCTGGCTCATTTCATTTACTGCTCTGTCTCCCATGGTTAAGCATTAAAAATACATGTTGGGGCTGGGCTTGGTGGTTCACGCCTGTAATCCCAGCACTTTGGGAGGCTGAGGTGGGCAGATTACCTGAGGTCAAGAGTTCGAGACCAGCCTGGCCAACATGGTGAAATCCTGTCTCTACTAAAAATACAAAAATTAGCCGGGCATGGTGGTGCATGCCTGTAGTCTTAGCTACTGGGAGGACTGAGGCAGGAGGAACGCTTGAACCTGGGAGGCAGAGGTTGCAGTGAGCTGAGAATGTGCCACTGCACTCCAGCCTGGGTGACAGAACAAGACTCCTCTGTTTCAAAAAAAAAAAAAAAAAAAGGAATAAAGAAAAAGAAAAGAAAATACATGTTGTGTTGGATGTTCAAAAGACTTTGTTTCATTTTAAGGTATAGAATAAGTAACTCAACAGCAATAGAATTCATATGTTGTGAACAAACAGGAAACAAATGAGTCATTCCTTTCTTGACAGAATTTCTAGCTCTTGCATCTTTTACTCTGAAGTCCTACTTCTTCCCTGGCTGCTCCTGCCTACACCCATCTTCCCTTTCTGAACTGGTAGTACTTGTGTCCAAACCACTTTTATTGTGCTTTGAAAAAAAAAAAAGGAACTGCTCAGCAGTTCCCCTCTCTGTACACTGTCCTCTCACAGAACAAGAAGGTATCTCGTCTACAAGAACTCGAGGCCTCACTGAAACGGAAAGCAAATACAAAGAAACTTTATTTTAAAAACATGTCTTGGTCCCCCAAGAAGAGGGCAATTGGATTGCTCAGCCAGGTACTGTGGGTAGAGAGAATGGGATTTTTAAGGTCTGGGGCCCAAATATTAAAATCTGGGTTTACATTCAGTTAAAGCTTGTGTCTGGGATGTACAAAAGCCTTAACACTGACGAGTGTGGTTTGCATGCCTGGCTGGTTTTGCCTGCCAAGAAACCTTTAGGGGTGGTTAATCGGGTCTGCTGGGGCTTCATCAGATTCAAGGGTTACATGTACCCCTTGGACTACTGTGAGATGGAAAGGACTTTGGAAACACTTTTTGGCATTACAGAAAGGAAACTCACTCTTTTTTTTTTGAGACGGGGTCTTGCTCTGTCACCCAGGCTGGAGTGCAGTGGCGTAATCTTGGCTCACTGCAACCTCTGACTCCTGGGTTCAAGCAATTCTCCTGCCTCAGCCTCCTGAGTAGCTGGGATTACAGGCACCCGGCACCGCGCCCCAGCTAATTTTTGTATTTTTAGTAGAGACAGGGTTTCACCATGTGGGTCAGACTGGTCTCGACTCCTGATCTCGTGATCTGCCCGCCTCGGCCTCCCAAAGTGCTGGGATTACAGGTGTGAGCCACCGCGCCTGGCCAGGAAACTCACTCTTGTTGCTAAGACTGTTGTTAGAATCACAGACGATCAAAGCTGAAAGGAACCAGGTGGACTACTTAGTCCATCCATCTCATCAGTCCCAAGTTACTGATGAGAAACCTGATATTTGGAGACAGAAGTGAAAGAAATCACCCTTTATGGGACACCTATTTCGTGATAGGGTCTTTACATACATTATCTCAGTTGATCCTTGCAGCCTGGCTTTGAGAAGTGGAAAATGTGGTAGAGAGGAGTTAAATGTCCTGCCCTACATCACACTGCTAATTGTCTACAAAACTAGGATAGAACCTGGTCAGCACACTTCTTAACTGTTCACACACTTTTATAATATTAGTCGTATTAATGTGTTTAAAATACCACAGACTGGGTGGCTTACACAACAGAAATTTATATTCTCACAGTTCTGGAGGCTGCAAGTCCGAGATCAAGGTGTCAGCAGGATTGGCTTCTCCCCACGCCTCTCTCCTTGGCCTTTTCTCTCTGTATGCACATTCCTGGTATCTCCCTTTGTGTGTCCCAATTTCCTCTTCTCATAACAGCCTCATTTGAGCTTAATGACCTCTTTAAAGGCCCTGTCTACAAATACAGTCACATTCTGAGGTTCAGGGCTTCAACATATGGATTTGGGGGAAGCCCAGTTCAGCACATAACACTAATATTAACATGTGAGATTGCTGAAGCCTATTAAAGACCTAAGAACATTCTAGTCTAGAGCCTTTTTACTAGAAAGGAAGACAGATAACACCACTGACCATCTTTGTCACAACTACTTTCATGTTTAATCTTCACAACAGTTCAGGGAGGTGGATATTATGCATGATTCGGAAAGCAAGATTTGGAAAGGCTAAGTAACATGTCTAGGGATACTTACCTCATAAGGTGCAGAGTGAGGATTTGAATTCAGATCTGCAATGCCAAAGCCCACACACATTTTCCATTTGCGTGTGCTTCCTGTCTGCTCCTAATTATATGTACTCTTTCCCTTATTTTATCTGTGAGGTGTGGGAATGACCCCATAGACGTGGGTTATATGGGTCCAGAGAAACTTCAGTTCTCTGAGGAGCTCATGTAACCATTTGTAAGAAAATGCCAATTTTAGAATTAGTACTAAATATTATTTTCCAGCCGGGCACGGTGGCTCATGCCTGTAATCCCAGCACTTTGGGAGGCCGAGGCAGGCAGATTGCCTGAGCTCAGGAGTTCATGACCAGACTGGGCAACATGGTGAAACCCCGTCTCTACTAAAATACAAAAAATTAGCCAGGCATAGTGGCGTGCGCCTGTAGTCCCAGCTACTCGGGAGGCTGAGGCTGGAGAATCGCTTGAACCTGGAAGGCGAAGGTTGCAGCGAGCCAAGATCGTGCCACTGCACTCCAGCTTGGGAGACAGAGTGAGACTCCATCTCTCTCTCTCTGTCTCTCTCTCTCTGCATATATATATATATAATATATGTGTCACATATATTATATATATAATATATGTGTTATATATATTATATATAATATATGTGTTATATATATTATATATAATATATGTGTTATATATAATATATATAATATATGTGTTATATATATTATATATATAATATATGTGTTATATATATTATATATATAATATATGTGTTATATATATATAATATATGTGTTATATATTTATATATAATATATGTGTCATATATATTATATATATAATATGTGTCATATATATAATATATAATATGTGTCTTATATATAATATATAATATATGTGTTATATATAATATATAATATATGTGTTATATATATTATATATAATATATGTGTTATATATATTATATATAATATATGTGTTATATATATTATATATAATATATGTGTTATATATATTATATATAATATGTGTTATATATTATATATATGTGTTATATATAATATATATAATATATGTGTTATATATAATATATATAATGTATGTGTTAGATATTATATATATAATATATGTGTTAGATATATTATATATAATATATGTGTTAGATATATTATATATAATATATGTGTTAGATATATTATATATATGTGTTAGATATATTATATATAATATATGTGTTATATATAATATATAATATATGTGTTATATATATTATATATAATATATGTGTTATATATATTATATATAATATATGTGTTATATATATAATATATAATATATGTGTTATATAGATTATATATAATATATGTGTTATATATTATATATAATATATGTGTTATATATAATATATAGATATATGTGTTATATATATTATATATATGATATATGTGTTATATATATTATATATATGATATATGTGTTATATATATTATATATATGATATATGTGTTATATATATTATATATATGATATATGTGTTATATATATTATATATGTGTTATATATTATATATATGTGTTATATATATGATATATAATATATGTGTTATATATATGATATATATAATATATGTGTTATATATATTATATATATGTGTTATATATATTATATATATAATATATGTGTTATATATATTATATATAATATGTGTTATATGTATTATATATATAATATGTGTTATATGTATTATATATATAATATATATTATTTTCCAATGTACAAATGTGGGGAAAGGACTTCTTCCACCTAATTCAGTTATTCACTGGACAGCTTGCGGGGAGGGGTTGCAGGGCCATAGCTACATTCCAGGGGAGTACACAGGTCTCAGTCCTATTCTTTTTTTTTTTTTTCTGAGACGGAGTCTCTCTCTGTCACCCAGACTGGAGTGCAATGGTGCTATCTTGGATGACTGAAACCTCCACCTCCTGGGTTCAAGCAACTCTCCTGTCCCAGCTTCCCAAGTAGCTGGGATTACAGGTGTGCACCTCCACGCCTGGCTAATTTCTTGTATTTTTAGCAAAGACAGGGTTTCACCATGTTGGCCAGGCTGGTCTCAAACTCCTGACTTCAGGTGATCCACCCTCCTAGGTCTCCCAAAGCACTGGGATTACAAGCGTGAACCACCACGCCTGGTCCACAGCCCTATTCTTTATGCCAGTGGGTAACTGAGAAAAATTACATGAGCTTCAGTGTATGGGTTGATTTTGTTCTTGAGAGCAATTAAAAACTTTATACGTCTTAGCTCCTTCCTCTATCTTCTTCCTCTTTTTCTATTCTCACTTAAACTTTGACCCAGTCAGGGATGGTCTGATTCTTCCCAAACCCACCCCTTTTTGGGGAAGTAGAAAGGGAGAGAAGAATCTACAGCTGCTGCCATTCACTGAGTCCTTCCTGTGTGCCAGTCACTACCCCTTGATTGAGGACTCTTAGTGTGTCAGTGGTAGAGCTGTAGTTTGAACGTAATCCTGACACCAAAATGTGCCCTTACTTAAGCTCCTGAGCTGCCCCAATTTCTTTTCTTTTCTTTCTTTTTCTTTCTTTCTTCTTTTTCTTTCTTTCTTTTTCTTTTTTTTTTAACACAGAGTCTCGCTCTGTCACCAGGCTGGAGTGCAGTGGCACAATCTCGGCTCACTGCAACCTCCGCCTCCCTGGTTCAAGTGATTCTCCTGCCTCAGCCTCCCGAGTAGCTGGGAGTACAGGCGCCTGCCACCATGCCTGGCTAATTCTTGTATTTTTAGTAGAGACGGGGTTTCACCGTGTTGGCCAGGATGGTCTTGATCTCTTGACCTCGTGATCCACCTGCCTCGGCCTCCCAAAGTGCTGGGATTACAAGCGTGAGCCACCGTGCCTGGCTGCTCCAATTTCAATGACTTTTTTTTTATATTGTTAATGAATCAGTTTTAACATAAAAGGGAAATTTTATTTTCTGAAAATAGGTATGCTTTTGAAGCAGCATCATTGTCTGGGGTAAATACCTGATGTTTGTTGTCTCACGCCAAAGGAATCGAGGACACAGACATACAAGAAGTGAGTTTGAGAGTGGAGGTTTAGGCCAAGCACGGTGGCTCACACCTGTAATCCCAGCACTTTGGGAGGCCGAGGCGGGCAGATCACAAGATCAGGAGATTGAGACCATCCTGGCCAACATGGTGAAACCTCATCTCTACTAAAAATACAAAAATTGGCTGGGTGAAGAGGCATGCACCTGTAATCCCAGCTACTCAGGAGGCTTAGGCAGGAGAATCGCTTGAACCCAGATGGCAGAGGTTGCCGTGAGCTGAGGTGGCACCACTGCACTCCAGCCTGGCTACAGAGCAAGGCTCCATCTCAAAAAAAAAAAAAAGGTGGAGGCTTAATAGGCGAAAGAAAGAGAAAAGAGAATAGCTCTCTCTCCTGTAGAGAGAGAGGGGAACCTGAGTGAGTGGTTTTGTGGTGAAATGCATGGTTTTGTTGTTGTTGTTGTTTGTTTTGTTTTGTTTTTTCAGATGGAGCCTCGCTCTGTCACCCAGGCTGGAGTGCAGTGGTGCGATCTCTGCTCACTGCAAGCTCTGCCTCCCAGGTTCATGCTATTCTCCTGCCTCAGCCTCCCGAGTAGCTGGGACTACAGGCGCCCATCACCACGCCTGGCTAATTTTTTGAATTTTTTAGTAGAGACGGGGTTTCACTGTGTTAGCCAGGATGGTCTCGATCTCCTGACCTCGTGATCCACCTGCCTCGGCCTCCCAAAGTGCTGGGAGTACAGGCGGTGAGCCACTGCGCCCAGCCAATGCATGGGGTTTTATAGGTGAACTTGAGAAGGTGGTGTCTGATATACATAGGGACTGAGAGATTGGTCAGAACAGGTATAATGTTTGCATAGCACACAAAGAAGCCGGCCATTCCACCCTTATGTTTTATTATGGAGATGGGGTCTCTATCTGGCCGGCACTACGTTGTCTGTTCCTACTGTACACATGGTTGAAAAAGAAAAGGGAAGATGGATCCGCCATGTTGAATAGGCCTGGCCCCCAGGTGGCTTTTTTCTATGGGCACAGCTACTGGCATTTACCAATGCAAGCTTTTAGCTTATCTATACTTGCAGCTTAATTTTTCAGGCTGCTTTTTATTAGAAAAGAAATGATTTGGGGGCTGCTTTTTATAAAAAGGAAACTTTACCTAGGACTTTCTTACCCTCACTTATCACTCTCACAACAGGAACATTCACAGCAAACTTGCCATGGCTGTGAGCATCTAGTTTAAACTGAGGAGATCCTTATTCAAAGAGCTTGTGAAATTAGAAAGATCAGAGTCAAAGTAAGCTATTCTTAGAGAAGTTTTTGTGGGGAAGGACCCCCTTGTACAAAATTATTCATTGTTCTGTATTTATGATAGCCCCAAACTGAAAACAACCCAAACATCCATCAACAGGAGAATAGATAAATAAACTCTAGTTTTTTTTTTTTTTTTTTGTCGTTGCCCAGGCTGGAGTGTGGTGGCACGATCTTGGCTCAGGGCAACCTTCACTTCCTGGGTTCAAGCAATTCTCCTGCCTCAGCCTCCCAAGTAGCTGGAATCACAGGCATGAGCCACCATGCCCGGGTAGTTTTTGTATTTTTAGTAGAGACAGGGTTTCGCCATGTTGGCCAGGCTGGTCTTGAACTCCTGACCTCAGGTGATCCGCCCACCTCGGCCTCCCAATGTGCTGGGATTACAGGCGTGAGCCACCGTGCCCAGCCAATACACTCTAGTATTTTATACAGTAGAATACTACTAAGCAATGAAATGTTACAAACTACTTATACTACAAGCAACAGCATGATTGACTTACACAGACATTGTGTGGAATGAAAGGAGTAGCACATACTGTATGATTCCGTTTATGTGAAGTTCTTCAACAGGCTAATTTACGGTTTAAAAAAATCAGAATAGTGATTTTCTTTGAGGGTGTGGCAGAGATGGAATTTGACTGGGAAGGGGCGTAGGATACTAAGGAGAGGGCAATGTTTTCTGTCTTGATAGGTGTTTGAGGTAGCATTTTTCAGCTCATCAAAGGGTACGGTTAAGATCTCTGCTTTCACTGTAGGTGAATTTTTCCTAAGAAAGAATAATAAACCAATATTGAATTCTAGTTAATTATATGGACATAGAAATGTACTAACGTCTGCAACTTATATTGAATGTGCAAGAAAATAAGTAAAATAGATTGATAAATGAATAGAGGGATGGATTTTCTCTATGTTTGAAAATGTTCATAATAAAATGTTAGGGTAATGGCCAGACACGGTGGCTCATGCTTGTGATCTCAGCATTTTGGGAGACCGAGGCAGGCAGATCACTTTAGCCCAGGAGTTTGAGACCAGCCTCGGCAACATGGCAAAACTCTATCTCTAAAAAAAAAAAAAATTAGCCAGGCATGGTGGCACACACCTGTGGTCCCAGTTACTCAGGAGGCTGAGGTGGGAGGATCACCTGAGCCCAGGAGGTTAAGGATGCCGTGAGCCATGATCGGGCCACTGCACTCCAGCCTGGGTGACAGAGTGAGACCCTGTCTCAAAGAAAGAGTTTTAATGTTAGGATAACATGAGTTCCCAAACCAACTCCATTCACATATCGCAATCACACTCACATAGCTCCCATTTTGTTTCTCTCCACCCAGTGATTCTAGTTCTCTTCCTGTCTGCCCTCTCATGCTGTCTTTAATTCAGACTTTGCATCTTCATCCTGATGCAGGGGGTCGTGTATGTGTGTATGAGGAGCCGGGGTAAATCATCTGACTTGGTTTGGGAATGCACACAGAGCAGTCTCAGAGGCTTCCGGGCACCTGCTTTTCGGAGTGTGTGGAGGGGAAAGGGAGAAAGGAAGTTGCTTTTAAAGCATCTAGGAGGATGAAATGACAGGACCATACCAGGAAATTGAAATCGTTTCTTATCTTAAAACATCACTTTAAACATACTCCTCATACCATAATCTCTCCCAGTTGCTGATAGGATAAAGAACAAATGCCTCATCTTGGCATACAAGGCTTTCCATAGTTTTTCGCCTTTGTACCTTGGAAGCATAACTCCTTTTGTCTGTCTCCTCAATTACTCATATTTATAGGGAAGGGGGGCAGGGAAGTGCTGGGAAGAGAAGGGCGCGTCCCTGGCAAGGGCTCCATCCCCAGGCCTGTGCCCACGGACTTAGGTGAGGACAGGCACTCCTGCCTTGGCGCCCAAATGTTGCATTTCCCAAGACCCCCCTGGCCTGCCACACCGTCATCCTATGCTTATAAAAATCCCGGAGACCCTTGCAGGCAGACACACAAGCGCCTGGACGTCGAGAGGAACACATCGGCGGAAGAAGATACAAGCAGCTGGACATCGAGAGGACGTTGAAGGGAGAATGCTGGCAGAAGAGCCAGCGGGCCATCCACCAGAGGAATGACGCGGAGTTTGGCCTGGAGGGTTGGAGAAGAGTTGGTGGCGGTCTGACTCCGGGGAAAAACCATCTCCCTTCTGGCAACCCCATCTGCTGAGAGCTTCTTCCACTCAATAAAACCTTGCGCTCATTCTCCAAGACCACGTGTGATCCAATTCCTCCGGTACACCAAGGCAAGAACCCCGGAATACAGAAAGCCCTCTGTCCTTGCAATAAGGCAGGGGTCGCATTGAGCTAACACAAGCCGCCTACGGACAGCTAAACTAAAAGAGCACCCTGTAACACACACCCACTGGGGCTTCAGGAGCTGTAAACATTCACCACTAGACACTGCCGTGGGATTGGAACCCCACAGCCCGCCCATCTGTATGCTCCCCTAGAGGTTTGAGCAGCGGGCACTGAAGAAGCGAGCCACACCCCCATCACACGCCCTGCGAAGAGGACAAGAGAACTTTTCCCCTTTGCATACTCCCTGATCTCATCCTCTCACCTGCAAGGCGTTGTACATCCTCACCTCCACCTCCACCCCAGCCCAACTACCTGGCCTCATCTTACTTATCCATTTTTTTTTTCTTTTTGAGGCAGAGTCTCGCTCTGTCTGCCAGGCTGGGGTGCAGTGGCGCGATCTCGGCCCACTGCAACCTCCGTCTCCCGGGCTCAAGTGATTCTCCTGCCTCAGCCTCCCGAACAGCTGGGACTACAGGCGTGTGCCACCACGCCCAGCTAATTTTTATATTTTTAATAGAGACGGGGATTCACCATGTTGGTCAGGCTGGTCTCGAACTCCCTACCTCAGGTGATCTGCCTGCCTCGGCCTCCCAAAGTGTAGGGATTACAGGCGTGAGCCACCACGCCCAGCCCTAGTTATCCTTTAAGACCTGGTTCATGTGCTGTCTCCTCCATGAAAACTTCCTCCCTGGATGATTCCAGTTCATATACTCTTTCCTAGAAATACTGGAGAGAACGTACCCTCTGCACCATTCATGTTGACACTTATACTGTCTTCTGACATTTAATTCCAAGTTGCCTTCTTGGCTCTGAACAGCAGAAATGAGAAGAAACTTTGAAGAGAAGGGCAAAGTTCCAGTTGAACATAGTTTAGAGCTCTAGGCCAGGAGTGCAGACGCCTGGGTTCTCTTTAGGGCATGGCCATGAATAGCCAGGGGCTTTGAGCAAGTTTTTATCTGGTTTGGGTCACCATTTTCTCATCTATGAAAAGCGGGGCATTACCTAGATAATTGCACCAGCCCCTCCACCTGATAGTCTCTGGTTCTGTTTTGTTTGTTTTACAGAATGAAGAGTAGTTTTACAGAAAAAAGAGGACAATATTGGGATCACCTTTGACCTTTCCATTTGGAAATAATATTTTCTATTGAGTTATAGAAAGGTGGGAAGCTTTCATTCAGAACAAGTAAGTATATGAGAAATAACATCTTCCTGGTTACACAGTCTGCTACCAAATACTGGTGATGTTAAACGGAAAATCAGTTCATGGCTTCCTCTGACCAGTCATATGTGGAATTACCAATAAATATTCTTCTGTTGTTGTAGGAATTCAGTTACAAATATGGTAACCTGTGATAAAAGGCAGAACCACAGATAGGATAGGACTTACACAAAGAGTGACCAGGTGTATGTTTTAAACTGTTAATTCTCATCACCTGTTCAGCCAGACAGCAGAGAGCTACACATGTCAAGCTCATTGTGAAGAAACATGGTGTAGATCTAAGTGGCAACCAAAAGGTAGCTCCTTCCACTTTAAATGACTGGGTGTAGACCTGCACTATCTAGTATATTAATAGCAGCCACTAGCCCTCTGTAGCTATTTAAAGGTGAATTTAAATAAAATAAAATGTAAACTTCAGTTGCACAGTCACTGTAGCCAGATTTCAAGTACTCAGTAGTCACATGTGGCTAATGACTACCATATTGTATAATGCAGATAGAGAACATGTTCATTATCACAGAAAGTTCTATTGAAAAGCATTGGTCTAGACAAAGAGATATTCTGAAAAGAATGAATAATTAATGAATAAATGAGCAGCATTTTTTCCACCTAATTACTTGATAAGGAAGGAGTATGATTGTCTACATACAAGGAGATATAACATAGTAAAATAATATCTTACTGTTTATATATATATATATATATTTTAATTTTTTTTTGTGAGACGGAGTCTCACTCTGTAGCCCAGGATGGAGTGCAGTGGTGTGATCTTGGCTCACTGCAACCTCCACCTCCTGGGTTCAAGCGATGCTTCTGCCTCAGCCTCCTGAGTAGCTGGGACCACAGGCGCGTGCCACCGTGCCCAGCTAATTTTTTGTATTTTTAGTAGAGACGAGGTTTCACCATATTAGCCAGGATGATCTCGATCTTCCGACCTCATGATCCACCCACCTCGGCCTCCCAAAATGCTGGGATTACAGGTGTGAGCCATCACGCCTAGCCACTTTTCCAATTTTAAGACATTTTTGTGTATGAGAGTTATGTGACTTATTCAATATAATGAGTCTTTTAAATAATTACAGCCTTTTAAATAATGTGTCTTCATTTTATAGGTGAAGAAAGGTAGTCTTAGGAAGGCTAGGCTGTGAACTTGTGTGTGTGTGGGTCTCTAAGCGTTTCTGGGCTGTATTTCTTTTTTTTTTAGTTTTACTCTTGTTGCCCAGGCTGGAGTACAATGGCGCGATCTGAGCTCACTGCAACATCTGCCTCCCATGTTCAAGTGATTCGCCTGCCTCAGCCTCCTGAGTAGCTGGGATTACAGGCGTGTGCCACCATGCCTGGCTAATTTTGTATTTTTAGTAGAGACAGGGTTTCTCCATGTTGGTCAGACTAGTCTCGAACTCCCGACCTCAGATAATCCGCCCACCTCAGCCTTCCAAAGTGCTGGGATTACAGGCGTGAGCCACTGCGCCCGGCTGAGGCTGTATTTCTTTAGCTCTAAACTGAAGATCACAATGGGACACAGACTTAGAGGTTACTTCCGTAGGGATGATGTGGAAGCTAGAGAACAGATGAGAACCCAGAAGGAGAGAGATGGGACTCTCTTGCAGGACATGTAGACAGGGAATATTCCGGCTGAGGTCAGCAGTAGAGCTCTGCAGTGGTGAGAAAGGACAGCTGGGGTGGGGTCCTGGTGCTTGGAGTGATTGATGGTGCATTTCAGGCCAGAGAGGTTCTAGGGTCTTTGAGAGGAGTGCATTCCCTCTCTGATCAGTCGACACAGGTTTGAAAGCCAGGAGCGGCCAGGTGTGGTGGCTCACGCCTGTAATCCTAGCACTTTGGGAGGCTGAGACGGGCAGATCACCTGAGGTCGGGAGTTCGAGACCAGCCTGACCAACATAGAGAACTCTCATCTCTACTAAACATACAAAATTAGCTGGGTGTGGTGGCGCATGCCTGTAATCCCAGCTACTTGGGAGGCTGAGGCAGGGGAATTGCTTGAACCCGGGAGGCAGAGTTTTCGGTGAGCTGAGATCATGCCATTGCACTCCAGCCTGGGCAGCAAGAGTGAAACTTCGTCTGAAAAAAAAAAAAAAAAAAAAAACCCGGACTAGCCTAGCCCGGGAAGAAATCTAGTGCAGACGGTGTCCGAGAGTTAAAAACCAGGAAGACATTTCTCCAAGCTGTCACAAACATAGCGTGGGTACAGTGCCTGGGTACGGTGTGGTCTACATTTCAGAATTAGACCTTGCAGAGTCAGACACAAAAAGGACACAGCTACCCTCAAGACCAGGCGAAAGAGCTTACATTGGATAAAAACCAATGTTTTGATGTGATACTCTTCAGAAAAGACCAAAGTCTGTGGGAGATACAATGTGCTCTTCCTTTGTCTGGTGACACCTGAATAAAGGCTAACATATATTGAGTTATTACTTTGTATGAGATACTATACATGAATTATTGTAACAACTTCCTAAGTTAAATACTGTTCTTGACACCATTGTACAGATGAGGAATCCCCAGTGTGCTGGAGCTGGTTCTTACTGTGATGTGAAACCTGATTATTGAATTTTCAGGATTTTTGTTGGCCAGTTAACATACGCTGTTAGCTTGAAATAGGCCACGGTAGGAATACTTATACCACGGGGATTGGTGAATGCTACAAATTAGGGCCTTTACTTCCAGAGGGCCAGTTTGTGAAACATTTAGCAGCACATACTTTTTTTTTTTTTTTTTTTTTTTGAGATGGAGTTTTGCTCTTGTTGCCCAGGCTGGAGTGCAATGGCACCATCTCGGCTCACTGCAACCTCCACCTCCCAGGTTCAAGAGATTCTCCTGCCTCAGCCTCCTGAGTAGCTGACACTACAGGCATGTACCACCACGCCTGGCTAATTTTGCATTTTCAGTAGAGACAGGGTTTCTTCATGTTGGTCAGGCTGGTCTCAAACTCCCAACCTCTGGCGATCCGCCCGCCTCGGCCTCCCAAAGTGCTGGGATTACAGGCGCGAGCCACTGCGCCCAGCCAGCAGCACGTAATTGAAATAGACTCAAAGAGGCTTAGTGACTTGCCAAGGTCACACAGATGGTAGCAAGTGGCAGATCCTAGGCCAGTGCCATTATTCTAAAGCCAACGGTCTTACCACTACGACCTCACTGGGGACTGCTTTATATCGGAGGGACAAGATAACTCACCTTACTTCTTCACCAAAGCAAAACCATCTTGCTCATCAGTAACTCTGGGGTTAGAAATGCTTTGCAGAGGCCGGGCACGGTGGCTCACGCCTGTAATCCCAGCACTTTGGGAGGCCAAGGCAGGTGGATCACAAGGTCAGGAGTTCGAGACCAGTCTGACCAAAATGGTGAAATCCCGTCTCTACAAATAATACAGAAATTAGCCGGACGTGGTGGTGCGTGCCTGTAATCCCAGCTACTCAGGAGGCTGAGGCAGGAGAATTGCTTGAACCCAGGAGGCAGAGCTTGCAGTGAGCCGAGATCGCGTCACTGCACTCCAGCCTGGGCAACACAGCAAGACTCTGTCTCAAAAAAAAAAAAATGCTTTGCAGAGCATTTCTTGAAGGCCTGGAATTCAGGTATTTGGCATCTCCATAACTCAGGAGATGCCCACAGGAAAAAAATGCATGGCCCTAATGCTCTGGAGACAGATGCTGATGCTGATATGCACAATTTTTTTTTTTTTTTTTTTTTTTTTTAGACTGAGTCTCGCTCTTTCGCCCAGGCCGGAGTGCAGTGGCGCTATCTCAGCTCACTGCAAGCTCTGCCTCCTGGGTTCGCGCTATTCTCCTGCCTCAGCCTCCCGAGTAGCTGGGACTACAGGCACCAGCCACCGTGCCCAGCTAATTTTTTGTATTTTTAGTAGAGACGGGGTTTCACCGTGTTAGCCAGGATGGTCTCGATCTCCTGACCTTGTGATCCACCCGCCTCGGCCTCCCAAAGTGCTGGGATTACAGGCGTGAGCCACTACGCCCGGCCGGATATGCACATTTTATATAAATAAATAAATATGTATATTTCTCCCCATCTCCTCAGTGAATTTCATAAAGGACAATAGCCAAGCCCTTATTCAAAGAATGGGAATGACTGTTATAAAGCAAATTACAGATGACCTATTTGTATGGAATGTTCTGAATTGCGAAGAAGTAAACATCATTTGCTGCGAGAAGGTGGAGCAGGATGCTGCTAGAGGGATCATTCACATGATTTTGAAAAAGGGTTCAGAGTCCTGTAACCTCTTTCTTAAATCCCTTGAGGAGTGGAACTATCCTCTATTTCAGGACTTGAATGGACAAAGTAAGTATCAGTTAGTTTTGCATCTGTTTCTGCAATAGACCATAACAAAGATCCATCATCCCCATACGAGAGCCTCTGCTTCTCCTTCTCTTCATATCACCTGGCAGTGGCCTTTGATTCCTGCTAAGGAAAAGCTTAGATGATTTTAAGAAAAACTCATAGTAGATCAATTGATGGTGAAGCCAAACAAATAACCCCAGGGCCAGGGAATAAATGATTGAGTATAGTCTCACTGCAAGATAAAACTGGACAATAAGTACACTAGTTAAGCTGCCAATGCAGCGGTGGTTCTCAGCATTCCCTGGTTGGATGAGATCTACCTATGGGAGAGAGGCCCAGCCAACTACCTACTCCATGTCCAGGCCTCCTGGTAAAGACAGCCTGACTGACACAGGACGATGATTCTATGTTTCATAAAATATTGTTTTTATTTTTTTAATTAGTAAATAAGGTCACGACAGATTTTACTTGAGTGAAGGCCTAATATGCTGACAGTTATCCCTAACCATCTTTCTCTGCCCAATTCTTTACTTTCCTTAACCCAAACACAAGCTCCTCCCTTTTCCAACCAGCTGCTATAAGATTTGGTTGTGGAAAGGAGGAAACAGAAAGCAAAAAGGGGAGTGGGGTAAAGGATGCTGGGGAAAGGGGGGAGCAGACAGAACCCTTTGTGCCAGCTCAGAACTGGGAAAGGACATTACATTCACCAATGGCAGATTCTCAGCCTCATCCCCCCATTCATCCTCCTGAACTCTAGGTTTTGAGGAGACACAGAATTGGGTCCTCTTTAACATCACCTCTTCTCTAATAGGTCTTTTTCATCAGACATCAGAAGGAGACTTGGACGATTTGGCTCAGGATTTAAAGGACTTGTACCATACCCCATCTTTTCTGAACTTCTATCCCCTTGGTGAAGATATTGACATTATTTTTAACTTGAAAAGCACCTTCACAGAACCTGTCCTGTGGAGGAAGGACCAACACCATCATCGCGTGGAGCAGCTGACCCTGAATGGCCTCCTGCAGGCTCTTCAGAGCCCCTGCATCATTGAAGGGGAATCTGGCAAAGGGAAGTCCACTCTGCTGCAGCGAATTGCCATGCTCTGGGGCTCCGGAAAGTGCAAGGCTCTGACCAAGTTCAAATTCGTCTTCTTCCTCCGTCTCAGCAGGGCCCAGGGTGGACTTTTTGAAACCCTCTGTGAGCAACTC
Organism: Pongo pygmaeus; assembly: GCF_028885625.2. Classification (NCBI taxonomy): domain Eukaryota; kingdom Metazoa; phylum Chordata; class Mammalia; order Primates; family Hominidae; genus Pongo; species Pongo pygmaeus. Next base: position 101,662,670 of record NC_072385.2, read on the forward strand.
CTGGATATACCTGGCACAATCAGGAAGCAGACATTCATGGCCATGCTGCTGAAGCTACGGCAGAGGGTTCTTTTCCTTCTTGATGGCTACAATGAATTCAAGCCCCAGAACTGCCCAGAAATCGAAGCCCTGATAAAGGAAAACCACCGCTTCAAGAACATGGTCATCGTCACCACCACCACTGAGTGCCTGAGGCACATACGGCAGTTTGGTGCCCTGACTGCTGAGGTGGGGGATATGACAGAAGACAGTGCCCAGGCTCTCATCCGAGAAGTGCTGATCAAGGAGCTTGCTGAAGGCTTGTTGCTCCAAATTCAGAAATCCAGGTGCTTGAGGAATCTCATGAAGACCCCTCTCTTTGTGGTCATCACTTGTGCAATCCAGATGGGTGAAAGTGAGTTCCATTCTCACACACAAACAACGCTGTTCCATACCTTCTATGATCTGTTGATACAGAAAAACAAACACAAACATAAAGGTGTGGCTGCAAGTGACTTCGTTCGGAGCCTGGACCACTGTGGAGACCTAGCTCTGGAGGGTGTGTTCTCCCACAAGTTTGATTTCGAACTGGAGGATGTGTCCAGCGTGAATGAGGATGTCCTGCTGACAACTGGGCTCCTCTGTAAATACACAGCTCAAAGGTTCAAGCCAAAGTATAAATTCTTTCACAAGTCATTCCAGGAGTACACAGCAGGACGAAGACTCAGCAGTTTATTGACGTCTTGTGAGCCAGAGGAGGTGATCAAGGGGAACGGTTACTTGCAGAAAATGGTTTCCATTTCGGACATTACATCCACTTATAGCAGCCTGCTCCGGTACACCTGTGGGTCATCTGTGGAAGCCACCAGGGCTGTTATGAAGCACCTCGCAGCAGTGTATCAACATGGCTGCCTTCTCGGGCTTTCAATCGCCAAGAGGCCTCTCTGGAGACAGGAATCTTTGCAAAGTGTGAAAAACACCACTGAGCAAGAAATTCTGAAAGCCATAAACATCAATTCCTTTGTAGAGTGTGGCATCCATTTATATCAAGAGAGTACATCCAAATCAGCCCTGAGCCAAGAATTTGAAGCTTTCTTTCAAGGTAAAAGCTTATATATCAACTCAGGGAACATCCCCGATTACTTATTTGACTTCTTTGAACACTTGCCCAATTGTGCAAGTGCTCTAGACTTCATTAAACTGGACTTTTATGGGGGAGCTATGGCTTCACAGGAAAAGGCTGCAGAAGACACAGGCGGAATCCACATGGAAGAGGCCCCAGAAACCTACATTCCCAGCAGGGCTGTATCTTTGTTCTTCAACTGGAAGCAGGAATTCAGGACTCTGGAGGTCACACTCCGGGATTTCAGCAAGTTGAATAAGCAAGATATCAAATATCTGGGGAAAATATTCAGCTCTGCCACAAGCCTCAGGCTGCAAATAAAGAGATGTGCCGGTGTGGCTGGAAGCCTCAGTTTGGTCCTCAGCACCTGTAAGAACATTTGTTCTCTCATGGTGGAAGCCAGTCCCCTCACCATAGAAGATGAGCGGCACATCACATCTGTAACAAACTTGAAAACCTTGAGTATTCATGACCTACAGAATCAACAGCTGCCGGGTATTGTAAATATCAGTGGTTTGTGCTTTGTTCACTTAAAAAAAAATAACAGTGTATAAATTTGGAAAAGGAGAGAGGAGACTTTATTTCTTCTAAAGGGTTACAGCCTGCAAGGTGGCCATCCCACAGGCTGAGAAACATGCCTCCAACCAAGACCAGAGACAGGCACCTTGAAGGAGGGGTTGGGGTAGACGCTTTCTGTTGAATGGGTTGGCTAAACATACATATTCAACAGATTACAGGAGGAGCTATGAATATTCATGAAGGTGGTCTTGACACACGCATATTGAATAAACATGCATGTAACATACAACCCATATAAACTTTGGGGTGGAGATTTAGCATTTAAATCAAGCTTATCCAACCTGCAGCCCGCGGGCTGCATGTGGCCCAAGACGGCTTTGAATGTGGCCCAGCACAAATTCATAAACTTTTAAAAAACATTATGAGGTGTTTTTTTTTTGCAAATTTTTTTTTTTTTTTTAGCTCATCAGCTATCATTAGCATTAGTGTATTTTATGTGTAGCCCAAGACAATTCTTCTTCCAATGTGGCCCAGGGAAACCAAAAGATTGTACACCCCTTTAAATGATTTAAATGTATTACAATTAGGCCTATACTTCAGAAGTTCTTTTCAGAACACAAAGGTAAGCAGGTACGCAATCTCTGTAAACCAGCCAGAACCAGTCTGTGGTTGGTGGTCCTCTGATCAGGAGAAAGTTACTGAAATCACTCTCTTCTCCAATCAAAGCTGTAGTTATGGCAGATGGAACAGGGATTGTTAACATTTGTGAGCTGGATGAATTGCGAATTGTTTAATATTCACAACTATCAATATTGCTTATCTTGAGACCAATGCTTGTTTAGCTACCAAAGAAGAAAAATCTGTGGCAGTTACGACACAGTTTATTCTTTTTAAATTTTTTTTTTATTTTTCGAGGTAGGGTCTTGCTCTGTCACCCAGGTGGGAGTGCAGTGGTGCGATCACAGCTCATTGCAGCCTCAACCTCCTGGGCTCAATTGATCCTCATTGTTTGATTTCTTTTGGAGAGATGAGGTCTCACTATGTTGCCCAGGCTGGTCTTGAACTCCTGGGATCAAGCAATTCTACTGCCTCCACCTTCCAAACTGTTGGGATTACAGGTGTGAGCCACCACGCCCAGCCTAGGACAGTTTATTCTTTAAGTGTAGAGCTGCATGACTTAGCCTTTGCCTGGCATGGTCTTATGTCCTCTTTATAACTTGGTATTTTATTGCCACAAAAAGTCTGTTCTGTTAGTCTTATGATCTCTGTGTTAACAGTAATGCTGATGAGTTGTGTTCAAACCATACAAGAGAGGGAGTATAATGATGTGTGTTTGACCTCCCATCCTGTTATGGCCAGGAGCTTAGTTTAAGGTTTTTTTCTGGGGTCCCCTTAGCCCAGAGGGGATGCATTCAGTTGGTGGGGGGGCTTAGGATTTTTAGTTTACAGCTATAATCAAGCCTGGCTGGAAATATTAGCCAGGAATACTGTGAAAATGTTAGATGTCATATAGTTTTGCTTTATTTATTTATTATTTATTTTTATAGATATAGGGGGTACAAGTGCAGTTTTGTTATATCAATATATTTCCTGGTGGTGAAATCTGAGCTTTTAGTGTAACCACCGTTATCAGATTATTTCTCATCCATTGCTTCCCTGTCACCCTCCCACCTTTCCAAGTCTCCATGTCTATTCTGCTTTCTATCTCCATGTGTACACATTATTTAGCTCCCACTTGTAAGTGAGTATATATGGTATTTGATTTTCCGTTTCTGAGTTATTTCACTTAAGACAATGGCCTCCGGTTCCATCAGTGTTGCTGCAAAAGACATGATTTCATTTTTATTAGTTTTGTTTTAAATTTTCTAGTAGTTTCTACCAGGTGTCAGGACTTGAAAGGAAGGTAGAAGGGCTGTGGAGAGAGGTCTATGTTGGGGGAAAGCTGTTAAATTGGCAGCCATAGGGAAGATTCCCAGAGCTGTAGTCTGATTGGAAAGATAGATATATACACATACATACATATATACATATATGTATGTGTTTAAATATATTAAAATTATTTTTCTTAAAAATATAAATATATTAAAATATTTTTATTAAAAAATATATTGGGAGGCTGAGGCAGGTGGATCACCTGAGGTCGGGAGTTCGAGACCAGCCTGACCAACATGGAGAAACCCCATCTCTACTAAAAACACAAAATTAGCCAGGCGTGGTGGCACATGCCTGTAGTCCCAGCTACTTGGGAGGCTCAGGCAGGAGAATCACTTGAACCTGGGAGGTGGAGGTTGCGGTGGGCTGAGATCCCATCATTGTACTCCAGCCTGGGCAACAAGAGTGAAACTCTGTCTCAAAAAAAAAAAAATTAAAAAAATATATATATGCAGGTTAAGCTTGTCTTCAGCAAATCCTTCTCCTGCGAGCACCCCCATCTCTACCCAATACCCAGTCCTTCCCTGCCAAGTGGCACCCTGCCCTACTTCAAGTCTTGGAGGAAATCCAGCCTGTAAATTAATCACCTGCAGGAGCTAGGAGCTAATTGTGTTACAAGATTCTCATCTGGGAAATTGTAGAAGATACCCAGCTCCGTTCCCACCCTAACTGTTGTTTACTTGGTTGGGGCCAGGCCAGGTGACTCACACCTGTAATTCCAACACTTTGGGAGGCCAAGGCAGGAGGATTACTTGAGATCAGCCTGGGCACAATAGGAAGACCCTGTCTCTACCAAAAATTAATCATCTGGGCGTGATGGTGCATGCCTGTAATCCCAGATACTCTAGAGGCTGAGGTGGGAGGATCACTTGAGCCCAGGAATTTTCAGGCTGCAGCAAGATATGATCATACCAGTGCCTGGGCAACAGAGCAAGACCCTATCTCCAAAAAGAAAAGAAAAAAAGAATGATAGAAGATTTGGGGAATATCGTCTAACATGATGAAATTTCAGATTTTAGATTTCAGACACAGATATGCAAGGGCAATCTTTCTGGGTAAAGGGGACACTTCCCCAAATTCCAAATAACACTAAAGGAGAATGTCTGCCCTATCTGTGTAGACCAGCCTGGTTGCCCAGAGCAGGAACTGCTATGTGGTGTGAAGCCATGGGAAGCAGGAATCTTGCTGTACTTAACTGTAGCAGTCTGGGGTTAGTTTTCAAACACAAGCAATTTCCCACCCAGCTCTGCCTTGCTTGTCACCCTACAGAGAAATTTTCTATCATTTTAAGATTCTAGAATTTTTTGTACAGATAATCTTTGAAACCTCCTCCCTAATGCGGGAATCCCTTCTGTAAGATTCTGGATGTCACGAAGACTGTATTAGACTACCTTCTGTGTCAGGAAGCTCACCATTTACTCATGACAACTATTCTTTTATACTGATTTTGTAAAGTGATCACCTATGTGCTGAATTTGGCCTACATGGTTGTTTAGAATTCTTTGTTAATGTTTGCCATTTAAAAAAATTATTTACTTTATTTAATTATTTTTTTTTTGAGACAGGGTCTCACTCTGTCGCCCAGGCTGGAGTGCAGTGGCACAATCTTGGCTCACTGCAACCTCCACCTCCTGGATTCAAGAAAGTCTCCTGCCTCAGAATCCCAAGTAGCTGGGATTACAGGCGTGCACCACCACACCTGGCTAATTTTTGTATTTTTAGTACAGACAGGGTTTCACCATGTTGGCCAGGCTGGTTTCAAACTCCCAACCTCAGGTGATCCACCCGCCTCGGCCTCCCAAAGTGCTGGGATTACAGGTGTGAGCCACCACACCTGGCCCCAACCTGTTGATTTTTTAAAGGTATACATAACGATAGCCAACATTATTGAACACATACAGATATTATTGAAGCAAATTTCGTGTATCAACTCATTTAGATGCCTTAACCCTATAAGGTTAATTTTTTCTATTTTTCATTTTTGTGGATACATAGTAGGTATATATATTTATGGGGTACATGAGATGCTTTGATCCAGGCATGCAATGTGTAATAATCACATCATGGAAAATGGGGTATCCATCCCTTCAACCATTTATGTTTTGTGTTAAGAACAATCCAATTGTACTGTTAGTTATTTTAAATATACAATTAACTTATTTTGACTTAGACACTATGTTGTGCTATCAAATACTAGATCTTATTTATCCCTTCTAAGTACTTTTTTGTATCCATTAACCATTTCCACCTCCTCCCTACTACCCTTCCCAGCCTCTGGTAACCATCCTTCTACTCTCTCTCTGTGAGTTCAATTGTTTTGATTTTTAGATCCTACAAATAAGTGAGAATATGTGATGTCTGTCTTTCTGTGCCTGGCTTATTTCACTTACCATAATGACCTCTATTCATCTGTTTGTTTTTTTTTTTTTTTTTTAGAAGGAGTCTCACTCTGTCGCCCAGGCTGGAGTGCAGTGGTGTGATCTCGGCTCACTGCAAACTCTGCCTCTCAGGTTCAAGTGATTCTCTTACCTCAGCCTCCTGAGTAGCTGGGATTACAGGCGCCCAATAACACGCCTGGCTAATTTTTGTATTTTTTAATAGAGACAGGGTTTCACCATGTTGACCAGGCTGGCCTCGAATGCCAGACCTCAAGTGATCCACCCACCTCAGCCATCCAAATTGCTGGGATTACAGGCATGAGCCACGGTGCCCGGCCTATAATCCCATTTTCTACATAATGCTCAGCCTCCTAAGTAGCTGGGACCACTGACATGTGCCACCACACCTCGCTACCTCACTAATTTTTTCTCTTCTCCTTCTCCTTCTCCTTCTCCTCTTCCTCCTCCTCCTCCTCCTCCTCCTCCTCCTTCTTCTTCCTCTCCCTTCCCCTCTGCTTCCCCCTCCCCCTCTCTCCCTCTCCTCCTCCTCCTCCTTCTCCTTCTTTTTTGTAGAGAGGAGGTCTCTCTATGTTGCCGAGGCCAGTCTTGAACTCCTGGGCTCAAGTGATCCTCCCCCGCAGTCTCGCAAACTGCTAGGATTATATGTATGAGCCACTGCACCCAGCCAGTTTTAGAAGGGTTTTTTTTGTGGGGTTTGCAGAAGGGGGTGTTGTAGATTCCTTGACATTTTTATCATAGACAATCATGTTATCTTCGAAAATAATGATTTTAAATTCTTCCCTTCCAATCTGTATTCCTTTTATTTTATTTTTTTGCCTTATTTCACTGACTAGGACTTGTAGTACAATGTTGAATAGTGACATGAATGAACATCTTGCCTTGTTCCTGACCTTAGGGAGAAAGCATTCAGACTTTCACCTTTAAGTATAATGTTAAATGTAGTCTTCTTGTAGGTGTCTTTTCTCAAGCTGCTGAGAATTTTTTTTTTTTGTCATGAATAGATGTTGGATTGTGCTAAATGTGTTTTCTGTATCCATTTATATGATCATGTAATTTTACATGGATGGATGTTGGATTGTTTTTATTAAATTATTTTTAGATTATTTTTGAGGCAGGGTCTTGTTCTGTCACCCAGGCTGGAGTGCAGTGGCATGATCATAGCTCACTGTAGCCTTGTCTTCCTGGGCTCAACAGATCCACCCACCTCAGCCTCCTGACTAGCTGGGACCATAAGTGTGCACTATCACATACGGTTAATTTTTAAATTTTTTGTAGAGATGAGTTCTCACTATGTTGCTCAGGCTGGTCTCGGACTCCTGTGCTCAAGAGATTTTCCTGCCTAGGCCTCCCAAAGTGCTGGGATTACAGGCGTGAGCCACCTCGCCCAGCCTCAATTTTCTTTCTTTTCTTTTCCCTCCTTCCCTCCCTCCTTTCTTTCTCTATTCTCTCTCTCTCTTTCTTTCTTTCTTTCATTAAAGACAGTGTCTCATTCTGTCACCAAGGCTGGAGTGCAGTGATGTGATCACAGTTCATTGCAATCTTGAACTCCTGGGCTCAAGCGTTTCTCTTGCCTCAGCCTCCTGAGTAGCCAGGACTACTCACACCTGCCACCACACCTGGGTAATTTAAAAAATATTTTGTAGGGATAGGGTCTGGATATATTTCCCGGGCTGGTCTCGAACTCCTGGCCTCAAGTGATCCTCCTACCTCTGCTCCCCAAAGCACGAGGATTATAGGAGTGAGCCACTGTGCCTGGACTAAAATTTTTTCTTCTACGTCTTTTTCTGGTTTTCATATCAAGTTAATGATGGCTTCATAAAATGAGTTGGGAATTATTCTTTGTACTTCTATTTTCTGGAAGTGATTGTGTAGAATCGGTGTTATTTCTTCTTTAAATGTGTGGTAGATATGAAGGCAGTTGAAGAAGGAAAAAAATGAAAATAAATGTGTGGCAGAATTTGCAAGTGAACATATCTGTGCCTGCAGATTTCTTTTTTGGAAAATTTTAGATAACAAATTCAATTTCTTTAATAGCTATAAGGTTATTCCGGTTACCTACTCCATATCACGAGTGTTGGTAGTTTGTGGTTTTCAAAAAATTAGGCAATTTCATATATGTTGTCAAATTTATGTGCGTAGATTTGTTTATATTATTCTCTAATTGTCTTTTTAATATCTGCAGTGTGTGTAGTGATATCCCCTTTTTTGTTTCTGATATTGGTAATTTGTGTCTTATTTTTCTTTGTCAGCCTTGGTAGAAATTTTTTAATTTTATTGATCTTTTCAAAGATCCAACTTTTAGGTTCATTGATATTTTTCTATTGTTTACCTGCTTATAATTTTGATTTCTGGGCTGGGCATGGTGGCTCACACCTGTAATCCTAGCACTTTGGGAGGCTGAGGCCAAAGGATCAGTTGTGCTCAGGAGTCCGAGACCAGCCTGGGCAACACAGTGAAACCTTGTCTCTGTTTTTAATTTTTATAATAAAGGCATAATAATTTTGATTTCCACCCTTATCTTTATTATTTTCTTTCTTCTTTCATTTATTTTGCTCTCTTTTCTGTAATTTCTTAAGTAGTATGCCTAGGTTATTGATTTGAGGCCTTTCCTCATTTCTAATATAAGTATGCAATGCTGTAAATGTCCCTGTAAGCACTGTGTTAACTGCAGATTTTTTTTCTTTTCACCCCTTTGTGAGGGGAGATCTGCAGATTTTGAAGTTTTGTTTTTATTTTTATATTTTTCAGAATATTAACAAATTTTCCTTGAGACTTCTTCTTTAACGCATGATTATTTTAAAATGTGTTGTTTAATTTCCAAGTGTTTAGAAATTTCCCTGTTATCGGCCGGGCGCGGTGGCTCACACTTGTAATCCCAGCACTTTGGGAGGCCGAGGCAGGCGGATCACGAGGTCAGGAGATCGAGACCATCCTGGCTAACATAGTGAAACCCCGTCTCTACTAAAAATACAAAAAAAATTAGCCGGGCATGGTGGCAGGTGCCTGTAGTCCCAGCTACTTGGGAGGCTGAGGCAGGAGAATGGTGTGAACCCAGGAGGTGCAGCTGGCAGTGAGCCGAGATCGCACCACTGCACTCTAGCCTGGGCGACAGAGCAAGACTCTGTCTCAAAAATAAAAAAGAAAAAAAAAAATTTCCCTGTTATCTGGGAAATTGGTATCTAGTCTATTATTTGGAGAACATGCTTACGGTGAAGTACAATGCCCATCTCTTATAAAAAGTATATTTTTATGTCTATTTTATGAGCATTTTTGGCTCAGGGTGATCATTAAAATCTTTTGATTGGTAACAAAAATGACAGTAATAGTAAATGACATAGTAAATAGCAAATATCTGCTGAAAGAGTCCAATCTTTTTTCTTTTGACAGGTGGTCTGACTGACAGCTTGGGTAATTTGAAGAACCTTACAAAGCTCATAATGGATAACATTAAGATGAATGAAGAAGATGCTATAAAACTAGGTCAGATTTCTGTTCTCATATTTGTATTAATGTAAGTTTGATAATAAAAGGAGTTAACTTCAGGCTCTGACACTGGCTTTGTCTGCACAAGGCAAGGATGTTTTTATGTACTTTTGGCTACATTGGTTTCCCTAGACATTTTCCCTACTGCCATTACAATCCTTCAGCATCAGTTTATTCAAATTGTACAACACTAGATGGTAACCCTTTTGGGAAGAGAGCCCATGACATGTTTTTAACTTTTGTCTCCCTGGCTTATTGGCTATGTTTTTATTTAATGCATAGAAACAATGTTTTAAAGCTTATAGTATAGTTTCATAATTGCATAGAAACAATATTTTAAAGTTTATACTATGGTTTCATAGTTAAAAATTTTCATAAATGAAATAGGACACAGGAAACAATGTGAATCAAGAAAACTTTGGGGGAAGCATGCTTTCATTCTACACTGCAGGTTGTGTTTCCCCAATCAAAAAAATGAAAAGGAAAAGGAAACTTCAGGAACACAAGCAGAACACATGGCTTACCACAGGGAACCAGGCCCTCCAGGCCAGGGAGGATTCCTGTTAAAGCTGCTTTCCTTGAATGTCCCTGTTTTCTCATGTGTTGGAATTTTTTTTTTTTTTTTTTGGCTCTTTTTTTCCCTACTTGAGTCCTCACTAAAATATTCCTCTCTTCCTTTCATCTTGTTCTTTCTTATTCTGCTTCCTGCCAAAAGACAACTCTAGCCTATGATCAAAACATGGCTGAAGCCTCGGCACGGTGGATCACTCCTGTAATTCCAGCACTCTGGGAGGCCAAGGCGGATGGATCACCTGAGTTCAGGAGTTCGAGATGAGCCTGGCCAACATGGTCAAACCCTGTCTCTACTAAAAATACAAAAATTAGCTGGGCATGGTGGTATGCACCTGTTATGCCAGCTACTTGGGAGGCCGAGGAAGGATAATCACTTGAACTCAGGAGGAGGAGGTTGTAGTGAGCTGAGGTTGCTCCATTGCACTCCAGCCTGGGTGACAGAGAGGGACTCCATCTTGAAACAAAAACAAAAACAAAGGCAAAACATGGCTGACTTCTTTTCCTTATATGGCCTACGTGAGAATAATCAAATTAATTCACTGTTCAATATACATTTATTGCATGTGTATAAATTACACAGAAAATCAGAGCTGGAAGAGGATTGAGGGCATCTAATTCAACTCATTCATTTCACAGAAAACTCCACTGGAACCTAAGATAGCTTATTGACTTGCTCAAGATCTTACCAACTGGTAGAAAGAGGTCAAAAAGTACCTCTCTAGGATAGCCTGCTTCTGCTATTAAGGAATCAAAATGTGAACTTGACTAAACCAGTCTAATTATATTAGTAATAATTTACTCTTTATTAAAGAGTTACTGTGCTATAGATTAGACACTAGCCTCGGCAGTTTTATATACCTCATTCCATTGAATCCCCACAACAGTCCTAGTACATAGATATAATGATCCCTAAAGCTTCAGCTAAAAGATTGAATAACTTGCCCAAGTTTATAATTATTAAGTAGGGGATCCAGGAACTGACTGTGAAGCTCATGCTCACAACCTCTAACCTGTATATACTCCCATGACAACAATGAACATTTATTGAGCACTTACTGTGTGCCAGGCACCACATTAAATATGTTACATACATTATCTGCAACCTTCCCGAAGGCTCTGCAAGATTGATATTATTAGAATCATATATTTTATTTCTTTTCTTTTTTTTGAGACGGAGTCTCGCTCTGTCGCCCAGGCTGGAGTGCAGTGACGAGATGTCGGCTCACTGCAACCTCTGCCTCCTGGGTTCAAGCGATTCTAATGCCTCAACCTCCGAAGTAGCTGAGATTACAGGTGTGCACCATCACGCCCAGCTAATTTTTGTATTTTTAGTAGAGATGGGGTTCCGCCATGTTGGACAGGCTGGTCTCGAACTCCTGACCTCAGGTGATCCGCCCATCACTGCCTCCAATAGTGCTGGGATTACAGGTGTGAGCCACCATGCCTGCTCATTAAAATCATATATTTCTTTCCTGTAGGCTACAGTACCATCAAGATAAGGCAATATTTTAATGACACAAAGTGAGGCCTAACCAATCCTAAACTGCACATTAGCTTTAGACCTAAGAATGGGGGATATTTTAGAATGTTTCCAATTGTACTGTTGATATAAGGTAAATCTTTCTTCTGGTTAAACATGCTGCAGTGGATGTGGTCTTCATTCTAAAGCTTCAGGCAGGCCCCATATCATGAGTCCCAGGCAAGGCTTTTGAGGCTGTAGACAGTTGCACTAGAAGCACTCCAAGGAGCCAAGTCCCCATCTAACCCCCTGAACTCAGCCCCCCAGTGTTTAAGATTTTTGAGAAGATTGAAAAGAGAGTGCTCTAGAAGACTTCATCCATGTAAAGAATTACGGTAAGAGTATACATTGATGCCCATTAAAAAGACTACAAATTTACTATAGTGTTTCTGTCATGCTACTAAGAGAATAACCTCCATATAAGTGATTTTTGTGTGGTCCAAGAGACTGGAAAGTGAGAGTTGAAAGAAAAAAAGCTCTCGTTGACTCTTTGTAACTTAAGGTCGCTGCAGGAAGAACATGGGAAGGTCTCTGCACAATTATTCTTTGCTTTCTTTTCAGTTCATTAATCTATGCTTAAATCGAATTAACTTGGTATCCTAATGCATTCCTTTCTTTTTTCAGCTGAAGGCCTGAAAAACCTGAAGAAGATGTGTTTATTTCGTTTGACCCACTTGTCTGACATTGGAGAGGGAATGGATTACATAGTCAAGTCTCTGTCAAGTGAACCCTGTGACCTTGAAGAAATTCAATTAGTCTCCTGCTGCTTGTCTGCAAATGCAGTGAAAATCCTAGGTAACTGTTGCTTCCATTAACTGAATGAGGACAGTATAACAGAACATGTGATACTATTATACTAATTCACACTAAATGTCTCAAATGGAAATTTAATTTTAAGGAAAACTGGAAAAGATAATAAAAACTTCTGGATAATAAGCAGATTGCTTTTAATGATTTTTCTCCATATTAGAATTAAAATCAACTATTGACGGATAATAGGAGAGAATTTCAGAATAATTGAAGATGTAATTTTTAGAGAAAGTGAAAAGGAAGAAAATAAGAAATAGGTGCTTGAAACTTGCCACACAACCAGTCATATAATTTACTGCCTAATAAACATTTAAATGAATGGATAAATGATTGAGAAGTGAGAGATAAAGATTTTCTTAAGTGATCTCAGGCCTCTAATTCCTACCCATTGCCCTGTTAAGGTGAGGTTAATATGCATTGATATGATAATTGAGTCTTCTGAGTTCCCAAAGGGATGCATATCAACTATGGGGAAACTTACTGCATATTTCTGGATAAACTATACATGTGTAATTCAGACATATTTTAAAATTTAGATTTTGGAAAAGAGTGGTATAATCTTTTTAAAGTTAAACTATATAACTGCTGGGAGTCTCTAAAGATAACTAAGGAAGCCATTTGTATACTAATATAAAGTTACAGCTAGAGAAACCCACAGTTGAAAAAGGCTAGATAAGTACTGGGAATATGAGAACAATGAGCACATGCCTTTATTTCTCTACTTACTGATGGGGAGAGACAGGCTTAGAACTGGAAATAGCAAATGTACTCTTTTAAAGAGAAGTTCAGCAGGTTTTTTATTGTAGAGCACAAAACCCAGAAGATACTTTAAGAAAAGGGCTCATATGATTGATTAAAAATAATAATAGCCAATATTATAACAAGATTACATATTCATGAAAAACTTGTCTGATTTTTTTAAAAAGGAGATTTTTCTAGCCCTGACAGAAAAAACTTCAGCTAGATTAAGCAAGAGTGATAATATGTGAAGAAAAGAACTAAGCAATTCTTAGCTGGACTGGTACCATTATATAATTAATGTTTGCATGCAAAATAGTTTTCCATTACCTCAACATATTTGTGTCTTTGTCATTCAAATACGTCTTTTGTACACAGCATAAAATTGGGTCTTGCTTTAAAAAAAGTTCTGAATATCTGATTATCTCTGCCTTTTAATTGGAGTGTTTAGTCCATTAAGATTTAATGTAATTGTTGATATGGATAAATTTGAATCTGCCATTTTGCTATTTGTTTTCTTTTTTTCTCACCCATTTTTTTACTATGTTTTTATTATTAACATCACAACTATTATGTCAATAAAATCATCTAAGTTGAGGTACACAAAACCAGCTCATTTCATTTTAGTTGTTGTTGTTCCTGTTTCTCCTGCATGATTAAGGGCATTTTGTAATTGAAGCAACTTTACATTTTATCTGGTCCAACTACCTCATTCTATAGAGGAAGACATTGAGGCTTAGAGAGACCAAGTGATTTTTCCATGATGACATAACAACTACATCCCATGCTGCTTTAGGCTCTACGTGACCTGGAATTTATTAATCAGAACTTAGGACCAATGACTATTTGCCCATTTGGTCATAACCATGGGATTTGGGGGTTACACCTATGCCAGTGCCTTTGGAAATAATTAAAATAACCAAGGCAAGTTATGGTTTGTATTACCATTAGCAGAAAAGATAAGAACTCAGAATTATTCTAAGGATACTTCAAAATACATTTATATTTACCTGAAAATCTTTTTATTTTGGATTACTTTTTTTCCCCAGCTCAGAATCTTCACAATTTGGTCAAACTGAGCATTCTTGATTTATCAGAAAATTACCTGGAAAAAGACGGAAATGAAGCTCTACATGAACTGAGTAAGAATGACAATTCAGCCAAAATCAGATACTCGAATATGTGTACTGGGTAGTCAAAATACATAGCCTGGGTCCTGAGGTCTTTTATACCCATGTGTGCCTTACTAGATGCACCCTCCTTAGGAAAATCATTTAGGCCTTTCTTAAACTGCCCTTAAGGAGCACAGGCCCATGTCTTTTAAGTCACCAGTTTACATATGCTCACTGCACTTTGAGGCGGGATCCCACCTGCTTTCCTCCTTTGAGGAGGCAACTGTCAAGAGTAGCTGATGTGCAAGACAAATTTGCTTAAGGAATTGGTGATATGATTTTTTAGGTGTGATAGTGATACGTGATTATGGTTAAAAGAAAAAAAAGGAAATAACTGATTCATATTGTCCATGATTTGCTTTAGAATAATACAGGAGGAATTAGGTCAGGATTAAGCAAGATTGCCCATGATTTAATGTTTTCGAAAGGTGGCTTATTAGTATATACAGTTTCATTACATTCTTCTGCATAATGTTTGTATATGCTTGAATACTTTCCAAAAAATAACCAAAAATTAAGTAGATTCTCATTACAGATTGAGTAGGCTGCAGAGCCACCAAACATAAAGATCATTCCTTCCCCAACATCCCTTCGTTCTTCCTCAGTTTTGAGATCATCCAGTCCCTGAACTGCTCTTTGTTTCTTCCAGTTGACAGGCTGAACATGCTAGAACAGCTCACTGCGCTGATGCTGCCCTGGGGCTGTGATGTGCAAGGCAGCCTGAGCAGCCTGTTGAAACATTTGGAGGAGGTCCCACAACTCGTCAAGCTTGGGTTGAAAAACTGGAGACTCACAGATACAGAGATTAGAATTTTAGGTAGGTACACACATACAGAGCCAAGATAAATGGATTTGGCCCTTAAAAAGTTCTTAAGTTGGCTTTGCTTATTTTGCCCCCTTATTTTATTTTGCTTCCTCTTTTTTAAAAATATAAATATGTCTAAGGAATTCATTCATGTTAGAGTAAGAAGGCTTAAAACACTGGCCTTCCTTCAGGTTGTAAGCCCTTTACCTACAGAATTAAATGAAGAGCATTCACAGTATCCAACAAGATGTATTATACTAGTCATAGCTCTTACTAGCCTTAACTTTCTGAAATTCAGCAATGCCCCTCCCTCCAATATCAGGAAATATTTTCAAGTTACTTATTGGGTATTCAAAACATATAAAGGTGAATGTAGCTGTATCTAAATAGAGCCACAAAATATCTTCAAATAGCTGTAATATTATCCAGAAACAAATAGATCTATATAAATGACTGAAGACACCACCAACCTCAGGCAGTTGATGAAAGAAGCCCTCATACTATCTGTATTAGTTTTCAATTTCTGTATAACATATGGCCTCAAAACATAATGGCTTAAAGCAATAACCATTATCTCACAGTTTCTGTGGTTCGGGAATTTGGGAGTTTAGTAGGTTAGCTCTGGCTTGACCTCTCTCATGAGAGGGGCTGCTGGAGGATCTCCTTCCAAGGTAACTTCTCACATGGTTGGCAAGTTAACACTGACTGTTGGATGGAGGCCTCACTTCCTCATCATTAGACCTCTTCACAGGCTGTGAGTGTCCTCACAACATGGCAGCCCACTCATTTCTGGTCACTTCTGACATATCCCACTGGTTGCACAAGTTATTCCAATCCGGCATATGGAAATATTAATACAAGGAGGTCAGGCTCATCAGGTTCAACTTGGAGGCTATCATACAAAAGCCAAGGACTTGTGAAAACAGCCTCGATTGCCTTCATTTCTCTTACAGATTGTCTAAAATGTGTTTAGTTTACGTAACATACAATTTATTAAACTGTTTTTGTTTTTTGTTTTTTTTTTAGACGGAGTCTTGCTCTGTCACCCAGGCTGGAGTGCAGTTGCGCGATCTTTGCTCGCTGCACGCTCCGCCTCCCGGGTTCATGCCATTCTCCTGCCTCAGCCTCCCGAGTAGCTGGGACCACAGGCGCCCGCCACCACGCCTGGCTAATTTTTTTTTTTTTTTTTTTTTGTATTTTTAGTAGAGATAAGGTTTCACCGTGTTAGCCAGAATGGTCTTGATCTCCTGACCTTGTGATCCGCCTGCCTTGGCCTCCCAAAGTGCTGGGATTAAAGGCATGAGCCACCGCACCCGGCCCTATTTAAACTGTTTTTAAGTGTAAAAGCTTTGTGGCATTAAGTACATTCATATTATTGTGCCACTATCACAACATCCATCTCCAAAGCTTCTTCATCTTCCCCAACTAAAATTCTGTACCCATTAAACATTAACTCCCATCGCTGCTCTTTTTAGAACCTTCTTTCCTGGAGATGTGTACCTAAGTCCTTAGGCTGCCCAAGGGTGTGCCTTCCTAATGGTGCTTTAAGTTCTGGATCTTTCCTTCCTTTAATTCCTAACTTTACTTCTATCCACTCCCTCAACCCATTAACTCACATCATCCTGGTGTCATTCTTTCAGGCCCTTCCTCTATTTTAGGTTATATTAGAGTCAGGTGGCTTCTGTGACAGACTAATTAGCTAGCTGATAAATAAGCTCTCTTAGGTAACCTCATACCTTAAGTGAGTTGGAAAATATGTGTCTTTTCAAAGAGGCCCTTGAAGAATATATAGATTTAGAATTCATGTTGGGGAGGCATTTTTAGGTTGAGGTCTTTTAGCATCCTTTAAATCTTTAAGTAGGTAGCTACCTACTTTGTCCACTCCCAAGGCTGGCCATTGAGACCAGAGAAGGAGATGGTGTGCTTAATGAAATAAAAACTGAGCTAGGCAATAATTGGTAATTTGACTTTATTTTTATTTATTTGTTGAGACCTCGGAGTCTCGCTCTGTCTCCCAGGCTGGAGTACAGTGGCATGATCTTGGCTCACTGCAACCTCTGCCTCCTGGGTTCAAGTGATTCTCCTGCCTCAGCCTCAGCCGAGTAGCTGGGATTACAGGCATGCTCCACCACCCGGCTGATTTTTGTATTTTTAGTAGAGATTGTCTTTTGCCATGTTGGCTAGGCTGGTCTCGAACTCCTGACCTCAAGTGATCCACCGGCCTCGGCCTCCCAAAGTGCTGGGATTACAGGCATGAGCTGCATCAGGCCTTCAGTTTTTTTAAAAAAAGAATTTGTGAACCGGGCATAGTAGCTTACACCTGTAATCTCTGTGCTTTGGGAGGCTGGGGTGGGAGGATTGCTTGAGGCCAGGGGCTAAAGAGCAGCCTGAGCAACATAGGCAGACCCCATCTGTACAAAATACTTTTTTTTTCTTTGTTTCAAGTTTTAATCAAAGCTTGTATATAAGATTACTTTATTCCTGCATCTTCTCAATTGTTTCTTCCTTGTATTTGACCTTTTCCTTTCCTACGTGGCGAGATTTGGCTTTCCGTTCAAGGATCTTTTTCCGGTCTTTGTCCAGTTTTAGCCTAGTGATAACCACCTTGCTGGGGTGAATGCCTACGTGGACAGTTGTGCCATTAGCCTTTTTCCCACTGCACCCGTTCAATGTAGATAACATGTTTCTTCCTGTAAACCTGGACTACTTTGCCAATTTGCTGACCTTTACAGTGTCCACGTACAACCTGAACTTCATCATCCTTTCGGATGGGCATGGATCGCACGTTGTACTTTTGTCTCAGCTCTTTGGAAAGAGGGGAAGACATAATCTTCCTTCGAATGTGGGAAGGTGCATTGAAATGCCTTTTGCGATTCTTGCTTCGGTCGGAAGTCACAAAGGGATTAAACTTCATTTTGGCCGCTCCCGCTTCGGTGATGGCCGCAAAAGGGAAGAGCCAAAATACTTTTTTAAAGAATTAGGCCGGGTGTGGTGGCTCATGCCTGTAATCCCAGCACTTTGGGAGGCCGAGGCGAGTGGATCACAGGGTCAGGAGATCGAGACCATCCTGGCTAACATGGTGAAACCCTGTCTCTACTAACTACACAAAAAATTAGCCAGGCGCCCAGCTACTCAGGAGGCTGAGGCAGGAGAATGGCATGAACCCGGGAGGCGGAGCTTGCAGTGAGCCGAGATCATGCCACTGCACTCCAGCATGGGCGACAGAGAGAAACTCCGTCTCAAAAAAAAAAAAAAAATTAGCTGGGCGTGTTGGCACATGCCTGTAGTCCCAGCAATTTAGGAGGCTGAGGAGGGAGACAATCCCTTAAGCCCAGGAGGTTAAGGTTGTTGTGAGCTATGCTCATGCCACTGCACTCCAGCCTGGGTGACAGAGTAAGACCCTGTTTCTTAAAAAAAAAAAGTCAATTCAGTAAGAAGATATAATCATTTTATATATATATATATACACACACACACACACACACCCCCCCCATATTCACACAGACATATATATATATATACACACTTATATATGTCCCCAACACTGGAGAACATAGATATATAAAGCAAATATCGTTAGAGCTAAAGAGAGAGATAGAACCCAATACAACAATAGCTGGAGACTCAACACCCCATATACAGCATTGGACAGATCTCCCAGACAGAGAATCAACAAAGAAACATCAGACTTAATCTGCACTATACACCAAATGGACCTATGATATATTTATAGAGCATTTCATCCAACAGCTGCAGAATACACATTCTTCTCCTCAGCACATGGATTATTCTCAAGGATAGACCACATGTTAGGCCACAAAATAAGTCTTAAAAAATCCCCCAAAATTGAAATCTGATTCAAGTATCTTCTCTGACCATAATAGAATAAAACTAGAAACCAATAACCAGAGGAACTTTGGAAACTATACAAACATATGGAAATTAAACAACATGCTCTGGAATGACAAGTGTACCAATGAAGAAATTCAGAAGGAAACTGAAAAATTTCTTGAAATAGGCTGGGTGTGGTGGCTCATGACTATAATCCCAGCACTTTGAGAGGCCAAGACGGGAGGACTGCTTGAGCCCAGAAGTTTGAAACCAGCCTGGGCAATATGGTAACATGTTGTCTCTACAATTTAAAAAAAAAAAAAAAAAAAAAATATATATATATATATATATATATATACACACATACATATATATTTATTTAAAATTTCTTAAGACAAATGAAAATGTAAACACAACATACTGAAACCTATGGGATACAGTGAAAGCAGTATGTCCCGTCCCCTCCTTCCCTCCCTCCCTCCCTTCCTTCCTTCCTCCCCCACCCCTCTTTCTTTCTTTTGAGACAGGGTCTCCCTGTTGCCCAGGCTGGAGTGCAGGGATGTGATCACAGCTCGCTAGCCTTGAACTTCTGGGCTCAAGGGATCCTCCTTCCTCAACCACCCAAGTAGCTGGGACTAGAGGCCACTATGCTCCGCTAATGGACCTTCCTCTTCAACGACCTTCCCTTCCACTCTCCTTCATCCATTCATTCTATGAGCATGCAATGACTAGATTATGATAAGCCACTTAAAATTGTTCTACCTGCAAAATAATAAATGCAGATATCCCATTCTCAAACCATAACCTCCTGTATTTCTATCTACTCCTAATCACCAGTTCTTTTACTTCACTGGGACTTCCAGTCTGTTGATCCTGCTACTTTCTACCTATTTTTCAGGCCCTTTCTATTTTGACTTGCCTTCCTACCTAGTTTCAACTCCATCTTCCATCCCTGCAAACGTTCTTGTCTTTAATAGCTGAAATTCTCATGGCCCACAGTAGCATGAGTCAATTCAGGCAATGACTTTGAGTGATGGATGTGTGTGATAGATGCAACGGTGAAATGAAGAGTGTAATGAGAGATGGAGTCTCTAATTTAAGAAAGACTACCTAATGAGATGCAGGCAGAACATGAGATGTGGAATGTGAGGTATGAAATGAAATACAGTAGATGGGGTATACTTTCCTGACAAAACCCCAGGCCTGGATTGTCCTTAAATTTCCCTTTTTAAAATTTTGTAACTACACTCAGGATACTGGGGAAAAACTGCAAAATTTGGGAGATAAATACGAGTTCATACTGACAAATTTCAACGAAAATATTTAGAAGTGAATGGTAAGAAAACGCTGTATATCAAAACTTGTGGCATGCAGCAAAAGGCAGCAAAAAAGAGTAACTTTACAGTGGAGAAAGCTGTTGACACTACCTCAGTCAGGTGAACAAGGTCAACATTAACAGTGGTGATTCATGTTGATAGTATGTACCTAGATATGACATGACGAAACTAGTACTTTACCTCTATGATATTCCTCCCCAAAGATCCATATCCCCCATCTAATGATGAGAAAAACATCAAACAATCCTGAGGGACTTCTACAGAAAACTGACCAGTATTCCTTGAAACTGTCAAGGAAATAAAAAACAAGGTGATTGTGAGAAATCGTCATAAGCATGAGGAACCTAAAGAGACATGACAATGAAACGTAATGTGCTATCCTGGATGAGTTCCTGCAACAGAAAAAAAGACATTTGGTCAAAACTAAGGCTGGGTGTGGTGGCTCACGCCTGTAATCCCAGCACTCTGGGAGGCCGAAGTGGGAAGATTGCTTGAGCCCAGGAGTCCGAGCCCAGTCTGAGCAACATGGCAAAACTCAATCTCCAAATAATTAGCTGGGTGTGGCAGCGTACGCCTGTAGTCCCAGCTACCTGGGAGGCTAAGGTGGGAGGATGGCTTGAGTTCAGGAAGTTGAGGCTGCAGCGAGCTGTGATCATGCCATTGCATTGCAGCTTGGGTGACAGAGTGACACCCAGTCCTCCCCCCCGCAAAAAAAAAAAAAAAAAATAGAAAGAAAAAGAAGGAAAGTGAAAATACAACCTACGGAAGGTGAAAAAAAAATTGCAGATCACATTATCTGATAAAGGACTTCTATCTTGAATATATAAAAAAACTCTTATGGCCGGGCGCAGTGGCTCACACCTGTAATCCCAGCACTTTGGGAGGTTGAGGCAGGTGGATCACAAGGTCAGGAGATCGAGACCAGCCTGGCCAATATGGTGAAATCCCGTCTCTACTAAAAATACAAAAAAATTAGCCGGGTGTGGTGGCACATACCTGTAATCCCAGCTACTCCGGAGGCTGAGGCAGAAGAATTGCTTGAATCCTGGAGGCGGAGGTTGCAGTGAGCCGAGATTGTGCCACTGCACTCCAGCCTGGGTGACAGAGCGAGACTCTGTCTCAAAAAAACAAAAAACAAAACAAAAAAAACTCTTACAACTCACTGATAAAAAATGCAAATAACCCAATTTGTAAAATGGGCAAGAATCTGAACAGACATTTCACCAAGAAAGATATTTAAATAGCAAAATAAATACCAGAAAACATAATCAATATCATTAGCCATCAGGGTAATAATGTAAACCAAAACTACAATGAGACACCACCTGCGACCCACTAGGGATGGTTATTATTTTTTATTAAAAGACATACAATAACAAGTGTTGTTGGCAAGGATATGGAGAAATTCATATGCTGGTAGTTAGAATGTAAAATGATGCAGCTGCTGAGGAAAACATTCTGGCAAGTTGTTCAAAATGTTAAACATAGAGTTGTCATATGACCTAAACATAGAGTTGTCATATGACCCAGCAACTCTTTTCCTAGGTACTCAAGATAAATGAAAACCAATATCCACACAAAAACGTGTATATTAATGTTTGTAATAGCATGTTTAATAGCTCAAAAGTGGAAACAACTCAAATGTCCATCAAATAATGAATGAATTAAAAAATGTAGTACGAAAAAAATTAGCTGTGTGTGGTGGCACATGCCTGTAATCCCAGCTACTTGGGAGGCTGAGGCAGGAGACTCTCTTGAACTGAGAAGGTGGAGGCTGCAGTGAGCCAAGATCGCGCCACTGCACTCCAGCCTGGGTGAGAGAGTGAGACTCTACCAAAAAAAAAAAAAAAAAAAAAAAAAAATAGCAGGGGCTGGGCCCGGTGGCTCACACTTGTAATCCCAGCACTTTGAGAGGCCAAGGCGGGTGGGTCACCTGAGGTCAGGATGGCACCACTGCACTCCGGCCTGGGAGACAAAACAAACTAACAAACAAAAAACAGTGAATACACACAATCTCTCTTAATATTTCCTGGCAATCTTACTGTGTTTCTGTATTCAACACTGTACGTAAACTATTTCACACTTTTTTCTTTTCAATCAGTACTCAGCGTCTCCTATTTCACAGAGGATGTGATTGTTATTTTTTCTCTCCTTCTCCTGTAGAGCTTATAGCAGGTTTCTCTTCTCCCACCTAAGCGTAGTCTCTTTAGCAGTGCTTGAGATGCCAGCCTCGCCCTCACTCCGGTTCAGGGACATCATTTTATTGATTGTGTCTCTTGTTACTGGCTCCCTCTTGTCAGTTTTTAAAGTTGCTCACATCTCTTCCATTTTAAATAAAACTCTCCCTGAGTCCTATCTTCCTCCTTTGGTTATCATTCTCTCTCTCCTCTCCTTCAAGGTAAAAGCTCTAAAACAAATTTTATGTACCCTTATGACATCTCCATTTCCTGACCATCTGCTACTTCCTACTCATTGCATCTGACTCTCCACACCCCTCCATGTGGCTGAATTTCAATAGACACTTTCAGAAGTGTTTAATTTATTTGATTCCTCTGCAGGAGTTGACACTGAGCACTCCCTTCTTTTCAAAACATTCTCTTGACCTCCATGCCACCTTGGCTACTTCTCAGTCTTCTTTTCAATGGTGATTCCTCTACCCAGATACTAAATGTTCCTAGTTTTCCTTAAAGCTTGGTCTAGACTGTCTGCTCTTCTTCCTCAGAGATTGCATTTGATCTCCAAGCTTTGCCATGTTTTGCTCTTGACTCCCAAAATTTTGTTTCTTACCCATCAGCAATCTGAGACTACAACATAAAAATCATTGCTAGCTCAGGTATCTATTTCACCTGTTTTTTTGTTTGTTTGTTTTGTTCCAGGCTGGAGGGCAGTGGCGCGATCTTGGCTCACTGCAACCTCCACTTCCCGGGATTCTCTGTTCTCTATTCGCTTCTCCGAATCTCAAGTGATTCTCATGCCTCAGCATCCCAACTAGCTGGGATTACAGGTCCATGCCGCCACACCAGTTAATTTTCGTATTTTTAGTAGAGACGAGGTTTCATCATGTTGGCCAGGCTGGTCTCAAACTCCTGACCTCAAGTGATCTGCCTGCTTCGGCCTCCCAAAGTGCTGGGCTTACAGGCATGAGCCACCACGCCTGACCAATTTCACCTGCTCTAACAAAACCCTTTGTTAAATGGCATCTTTCAACTTGGATGTTTGAAGCTGAACTCTGCTATCCAGCCTGTTCTCAAAGAGAGCTCATGCCTGTAATCCCAGCACTTTGTGAGGCCGAGGTGGGTGGATCACTTGAGGTCAAGAGTTCAAAACTAGCCTGGCCAACATGGTGAAACCCTGTCTCTACTGAAAATACAAAAATTAGCTGGGCATAGTGCACATACTTATAATCCCAGCTACACGGGCAGCTGAGTTGGCAGGATCACTTACTTGAGCCAGTGGGGCAGAGGTTGCAGTGAGCTGAGATCGTACCACTGCACTCCAGCCTGGGCAACAGAGCCAGAACCTGTCTCAAAAAAAGAAAAAAAAAAAAAAAAAAAAGCCATCACAGACCCTATTCATGTTCTAGAAGCTCTGTGTTAAATCCTGGGCCCAATCATTCTGCTGTATAGATCCCGCTATCATATTTTATTTTCCAAAAGCTCTTTCTTACATCTTATTGTTGCTGAGTAGATGCAGTCTACTGAAAAACTTAGGATCTCTGAAAAACTTAGGTCTCTGGAGTTTGATTTTTCTTGTTTTCTACAGTGCCTGATTTCTTTGGGAGTTGTTTGGCTTTTAGTCTCAGTCTTCCTTGTGCGAGGCTGTTGTCAAATGTCTGATAATCCTGTATTGTCCTCTTCACATTTTAGAGTGAGACACAAGTTGATAGGGAGTTCTGTGTGTCTAAGGGAGGAGGTGACTTTTTGATAGGCTAACTTCACTAGGGGGTGATTGGGCAAGCAAAATGGCCCCTTCTTTGTAGGGCCTTTTCCTGGGGGGCAGTTCCATTTCTCCTAAGAAGAATCCTCCAGTCTTCCTCCTGGAGCATATAAGCCCAATTGCAAGTGTTCTGGGAACAAAGTGGAGTGGGAAAGCCTATTGCTTTTGTGTGCTCCCAGGGTACCCTGACCTACCATAGCACCCACCACCCATCTAATTACTTTATAATGCATGTCTTCACACTATTTTGTAAGCCCATTTAGACAGGGACCATGTCTGTCGTTTGCACATATCCCCAGCACCCAGCATAATCAGCAGCACAGAGTAACACTAAAGATGTTGCTGAATGAATAAACAGTGAGAGCTCTGGTACTGGTTCAGGTGAACTATAGGACAACACAAATGAGAGTTGTGTTTGGGATACAGGAACCCCCAAGAATCAGAACCCTTCTTACCCAGGGCATTTGAGATTTTTCCTGGAATTCCAATCAAGCCATTTGCACTCTCCACAGCCCACATACAGCCTATGGCTCTAAATGTCATGGATTCTGTTTCTCTTGGATCTAGTCTGCTCCTCATAACATAAGCACTGCAGATTAAATGAACAAAAGGCATGCCCTTGGCTTATGACAAATGTTGTTTGTTCTTGGTTCCTGCACTAGCACACATTCCAATAATTATCTAAGAAACTCTCTTAAATTGATGATAAGATCCTTATACCTTAGTAGATAACCAGTATAAACTGCTCACCCTCTGAGGGTGGAATGGGCTTTAAATTCTTCTTAAATTCCTTTTAGGTGGTGAAAATATGTTCTGCTAGCTGAGAAGGAGAAAAAAAGTTGATCTTTGGGGAAGGAGCCTTAAATAGACATACAACTGGCAAACAGCATTTGGACTGAGTGCATGCCATGCTGGGAAGCATATGGAGAAGGGGCAAAGGCAGAAAGGACATGAACATGAGATGGAAGAGAGAGCAGGGAGAAAGCCATCCTCCAAGGAACAGAGGAGGTGGAAGGCAGGGGAAAGCGAGGACCTATGTACTATTTGGGCTGGGCACAGGCTAAGCTGCGATAACAGAGACCCAACTATACCATGGCTTACAGAAGGTAGAACTTGATTCTCTCTCATGTAACAGTCCAGAAATGAGCAGTCCAGGCAGGTGGGGTGGTTTTCCTCTGTGCAGTCTTTCAGGCCCAGACCCCTACTTTTTTTTTACTCCTCTATTCCTTAGAGTGTTATTTTTGACTTTATGGCCATAGCTAGGTCACTGCCCTGTGATCATTTCAACCTAGTAGAAGAGGGGAAAAGTGGAAAAGTGACATGGAAGTTGCACACATCACTTCTGCCTATACTTCCTTGGCAAAAATTTAGCCACACCTAACAGCAAGGGAGGCTGGGATATGAGTCGCCATATGCCAAAATAAAACTCTGTAACTATGGAATAAGGAGAGTCAGTTTTGGGAACAACTAGCAGTCTGTCTCACTTTTCTTCTTTTTTTTTTTTTGAGATGGAGTTTCACTCTTGTTACCCAGGCTGGAGTGCAATGGTGTGATCTCTGCTCACCGCAACCTCCGCCTCCTGGGTTCAAGTGATCCTCCTGCCTCAGCCTCCCGAATAGCTAGGATTACAGGCATGCACCACCACGCCTGGCTAATTTTGTATTTTTAGTAGAGACGGGGTTTCTCCATGTTGGTCAGGCTGGTCTCAAACTCCTGACCTCAGGTGATCCGCCCGCCTTGGCCTCCCAAAGTGCTGGGATTACAGGTGTGAGCCACCGCACCCGGCCTCTGTCTCACTTCTCAAATAAATAAAAGTGGCAAAGAAGGCCCAAAGATGGTGTCAGTGACACTGACCATGGGTAAGAGACATGAAGGCAGACCCCTGTGAATCATCTCCTTACCTGGATTTGCCCACTTTAGCCACTAGCATCTTGACCACGGTCAGGCAGGGTCAATCACTTTAGGTGTCTGTAAAGAAGAACCTGAAGAGCTTTCAAAACTCAAGACCTTATGATGGTGATGAAAGCATGGCTGACATTGACTAAGGACACACTCTAGAATGTACTTAGTTGCACTGAACAAACTACACAAGGCCATGCAGTGACATCAGACACCAAACTCACAGATCTCCTCCCACTATGGAGCTGGTAAACCCCTTTACTGAAAGTGGGTAAGGGTATAGTTTCAGTGCATAACTAGGTTGACCTCACCCACGTAAGCTGGTCAGACAAGACTGTCCAATTCTGTCATTAAGCCCTCATTACTGGTAGCAGATAGCTTTTAGTCTTTGCTTGCTTACCTTAAGATTGTACGGCACTGAACCTTTCCTTCTTTAACGTGAACTCTTTAGTGGTCTTCTCACTGAGACAATGGAAAGGAACTTTTAAAACCTCTTTTCCTACTTGGAATCCAAACTGAATCATGGACCTTCATTTCTAAAAGGGTCAGTTTCTGGAACATTATCTAATATTACACATCTCCCAAGAAATACAAGTTTAATATACAACAAATTAACTCTCCAAAGTTGGGTGAGGTACACTAAGATGAGCTCGGATGAGCCGAGTAATGTGGATTGATAAGCCAGGCATACATCTTCTGCAATTTGTGTGTGATACTCTGGAGTATAAACATGTAACAGAGTTCCCATGTCCAGTCTGCCTGTCTGTCCACTCTGTACTTCAAGGTGAACTTAGTCATCCAGAAAAGGCCAGGTAGGTGGGTAGGGATAACACTTTGCACAATTTAATATGCATAATTAACACAGAGCTAGTTTTGTGAAATCCTAATGTTGTATACTGGCCAATCTGTATAATGGTACATGACCTGAAAGAAAGGTATTTTTTCTTATTGCAAGACTCATTTGGATTCCAGTACCACCTAAACTGGTAACATGGGATAAAGAATGAACACTAAACTATTTGTGTGTGTATACACACACACACACACACACACACACATCCTTTGTATGTATGTGTGTGTGTATGTGTGCATTCTTTGTGTATCAGAAAGACAGGATATCCACCTATCCTCTGTAGGAAATACTTTAGGTGCCCTATTCTGTAAGGAATGGAGGAACTTCCTGAAGAGGCTCGGGAGGGTTATACATAAACAGGTAAAAAAAAACACCCAAATCTTTAGATACTGAAGGAGGCTCACGTACTCAAGTTTACAGTTAGGAACATACCCAAAGAAACAACAGGTAGTGTTTACTTTTTCAGAAGAGGAAACGACCTAATATTGCCAAAGATTGACTCCAGTTTCGAAAACAAGTACTGAATATTTAATAGCATCTCTCACACATCAATTTTAAAGCAACCTTCCATTTCCTAGGAGTAAGGAAAAGGGAAAAAAATGCAATTCATTTATATATTGTTGCTATCTCACTACGAATCACTATTTATCAGATTCCCTTATACTCTAGGAAAAATATAATAGACCGTATTCACAATCACTGCCCTAGCTATAGAGAATTACATAATTTTTTATAGAGAATTATAGTAATTTTTATAGAGAATTACATAATAATTTCTTTCTGAGGCAAAGCACTGGTTCAAACATGGCCATTTCAAAGTGAAAAAAAAGTATGTAAAATAAATGTAGAACCTATTTCTTTTTTAAAAAAAATATTTTTCTTCCAACTAATATACTTATTTCTTTACCCAGGTGCATTTTTTGGAAAGAACCCTCTGAAAAACTTCCAGCAGTTGAATTTGGCAGGAAATCGTGTGAGCAGTGATGGATGGCTTGCCTTCATGGGTGTATTTGAGAATCTTAAGCAATTAGTGTTTTTTGACTTTAGTACTAAAGAATTTCTACCTGATGCAGCACTAGTCAGAAAACTTGGCCATGTGTTATCCAAGTTAACTTTTCTGCAAGAAGCTAGGCTTGTTGGGTGGCAATTTGATGATGATGATCTCAGTGTTATTAAAGGTGCTTTTAAACTAGTAACTGCTTAAATAAAGTGTACTTGAAGCCAGCAAGTGCTCTGGGACCTCATTACTTTAAGCCTGGTAGTTAAAAAAAATCTTGCAAAAGGATGCCAAAGAAGATAAGGAAGTGGAAAGAAGTTTAATGTGATGATTAAAAACATGCAACAGTTTTGTGTCTTAGCTCTCCTGCTAGGATTATTGGCTCCTTGAAGGAACTCTGATTCATCTTTGTGTTACCTTTGGTCTGGGTCATACCAACTGGTATACTGAATGCATATTAACTTAGTATAGTGCCTGGCATGTAACAGATTCTCAACAATATTCTCAACAAATATTCGCTGAATATGAGATAAATTATTAATAGCTACTGAATAAAGATTATTTAAAATCAGAGAGGAAACTCCATATATGTTCTTTAATCCAAACAGTTTAATTCAAACAATCTGGAATGTAAAAAGCACTTTCTGATATTAGAAGGAGATCAGACTCCCAAAAAAGTTCAGCATTCTTTAGTCAAGCAAAACTTGGAAGTTTATAAACAGCTACAACAGAGGCTTGAAATTCAGGTCCTCTCGAGTACCTGCTACATTATATGTAATTCCAAACATGACTTCAGAGATTAAAGAAGAAAGGGAAGATGTTTCGCATTCTTTTGTACCCTATATAAACTAAGGGTACCCTGCCCTAATCTTTTTTCCAACACTTTCCCAAATAACCCTTTCTTACAAAGAAAGAAGTCTAAGAAAACTCTCCAATCTAAATATATTTAAGTAGAGGCAAGCCTGAAAAAAACACAAAAACCTAAATGGTGTTAGGCTGTGGTTCACCTATTCTCACGGCACCTCAAATTAATGGCTTGGGTGTTGGTGTAGGTAACACTTGGCCTGTATGTTGAGGTAGTCACTAGATAAAATTCTGGGCACAACATCCGTTTAGCAATTGGGCACATATTCTACAGATTTAGCCAGAACGTTTTGAAGCTGGTATTTTACAGATCAACTAATTAATTCCTCTCTCTAACTTTACAGATGAGAAAGCTCAGATGATTTGCCCATGGGTTATAAAACTACTTCCTTACACAGTGGCAGCATCAGAACTGGAATTCAGATCTCTTGCCTCCTAGGCAGTGTTTTTCCCATTATAATACGGTGACTTCGTAAAGCAGGGTTAATTACATTCCACGGAGCTTACATCTTAATCACAAACAATGGGACAAATATTTAAATTGAACTTCTTTCTCTGTCTAGCTTCAAGTGATTCTGTGGCAAGATTTACTAGTAAGGCTGCTGCCTATAGGCCTATGCTGGGCGAGTTCCTTATTTTCATATCCAGAAGTTAGTCAGAGCTTGGCAAATAAGACTTCTCTATATAATAATGCATGGGCCAATGTCCCCTGTAACATCTTACATGCAGGAAGTAGGGCCAATTCTTTCATAAACCGCAGGCAACTGTGAGTGTCTTTTCTCAAACAGTGAAGGTAGGTATTAAAGCACCTTTGGTGGGACAGATGCACAGGTGTTGCCTCTGAATTGGTTTTGAGGAAGTAGGCATAAAACCTCACACATAACTGTGTCTGATACCTGAACACTTTAAAATCCTATGGGGACGGGGAAGACATGCATGGGGTGGCAGCACATACCTCTTAACCATAACTCAGGACATGGCAGTTCAGATTTCATGCATGACCCTAATTCACATTTAGTTGAGATCAATGGAGGAAAAAGAATCATCCTGTAATAGTAGACCAATAACAGATACAGTAATAGTTGGAAAACATAAGATAAAGGCCAAGGAACAGGTTGCCTTATTACATTTTACAAAGTATCATTTTCCCCAGTAGTCAAGGTAGCATAGGCTGTATTTCTTTAGCAGGTAACATGCCTGAACAGGGGTTGCAGATGTCAAAGACAATGACCAACTCCTCACTAAGAAAAAGGTATTTAGGACATGGTCACTTATTACCACAGATGACAATTCTGCTTGACAGAGATGGCTTCTTGGATGTTTTTAATCCACAGTGAAGAAAAAGGATTTCAAAGTGCTGCTCCTATTTGAAAGTGAATGAGTTGACTGAAGAAACTGTTGCAAATTCCAGAAAAACAAAAATCTTCTCTAGATAGCTGGCTGATGGCTGGGAAAGTCATAAATCTCCAGGAGCACTGGATTCCAGGAAAGTTAAGTCCATTCTCAAAATCCCATTTTAAAACTGTTATGGAATGCATAATAAAATAAAACAATAAAAAACCCTCCTAGGTCATGTGTGACTGCTGCTTGTTATACTTTATGGAAGTAATACTAGCCATGTTAGAAAGTCCTTAAACTCTGCATTTGGAAAACAACTAAAAAATAACATAATCTATGTAATTCTCACACTTCATCACAGTTAACAATTTCCCATTTTTGACAAAGCAAAACAAAAAGAAACTGCCCACTGCAGACCTAACAATGCTGTATTCTATAATCTAAGGTCCATTATGCTTTGGTAAAATTATATTATATATTCTCAAATTCTTTGTGCAACTTGAAAAGACATCAAATTCCATGTTATGTATGGAACTCCATGTGTTTTGGTAATATATTTGATATATTTTGTTAATAAAATAAGAAATTAAAAAGCGAATGAATGAAAATGTGGCAGAAAAGATAAATTCATTATGTCAGTATTTGATTAAATGTAACATAGAAAATTAGGATTCTTTAACTGCATATCACCAAAAGTTGGGTAGTCACCTAATCAAAATAAAACACTGAGAACCATGGACTATTTACAAATGTACTAAAATTTTTAAAGGAGAGAAACTTTAACAAAAATCTTGATAATTAAAAATTCAAATTGTGCTAGATAGAATGTATTCCAAAATTTCTGCTAAAAATTTTTGCTTTTAGTTTGTAAGACATAATTCAGGAGAACCTCAAAGAAAAATTTAGCAATTAAGTTTGGAAAAGCTATAAAAGAGACTTTTACTTTTTGAACAGACATTTTTCCCTTTCCCAAAATGTGTATTATTCAAGAAGCATGTTTATAAATCTCACTAAAGAAAACATCGGCCAGGCCTGGTGGCTCACAACTAATCCCAGCACTTTGGGAGGCTAAGGTGGGTGGATCATGAGGTTAGGAGTTCAACACCAGCCTGGCCAACATGGTGAAATCCCCCATCTTTACTAAAAATACAAAAATTAGCTGGGCGTGGTGGCAGGTGCCTGTAATCCCAGCTACTCGGGAGGCTGAGGCAGGAGAATCATTTGAACCCAGGAAGCAGAGGTTGCAGTGAGCTGAGATCACGCCACTGCATTCCAGCCTGGGCGACAGAGTGAGACTCCATCTCAAAATACAAAACAAAACAAAAACTAAGGAAGCCTTAATAAAGTACAGCCCTAAGTTAATAATAATGTATTGGCTGGGCACAGTGGCAGAGCAAGACTCCGTCTCGGAAAAAAAAAGAAATATCGTATCTTAGTAATGTGACAGATCCATTCCATCAAGTGGCTCTTATAAAGGTAAGGTCACATCACACTGCAGTCAACTACAAAACCAAAGATACCAAAATCCAAATTTAAAGAAACACATGTTCTAAAGGAAGCCTATTTAAAGCCTTTAACATTTATGAGGATTTCACTGTCACAAATAAATTTTACAAAAATATAGTTTCATAGGTTTCATGAAATGTGAACAAGCTTACTATTATCTAACATTTAGAGTAAATGATTAAACAGTCAATGCAAAGTTGGATTACTAAATAAATTGGAAGCCAAGGAGTCAATATTCCTCATAAAAATAAGTTAGAGTCTATCATGGTCTTGGTTGTCCAATTCTATTATTAGTTCCATATCTACTTGGTATATTTGTAAAACCAGTCCTCAATCCTTGAGTTGCTCCAATTCCTGGAACTCCAAGTCCTTGATTAAGCATGCTGCTGTAAGGTGTGTGTCCATGATTGAGACCAAAACCATAAGGCCTTGTTTGTGTGTTTAGAAGAATAATTGGGTTCACATTTTTCCCAGGAGTGTTAAATGAAAATTCTGGAGGTGGACTACTAGGTTTAGCTGGAGTTGATGTAACTGGGTTCAAATCATCAGTACCCTTTAAAAGAGGCATTGGGATTACGTGATGATCTGAAAAGTTTAGGACATTGGCTGCAACAGGCCCAGACAATAAGGCAGGCCTAATCCAGTCATCCTTGAAAATTTGAACAGTCAGAGTAGACACTAGAGTGTACAGCCTGTTGGTCACATGAGCAAGAACCATTTGTTCATTGGCATCTCGTCGAATTCTTACATGCACTGATCCAGCCTAAAAGGGGCAAAATCATAACAAAGAGATTGCTTAGAATTATACTAACGAAAATTTCATTAGATAAAACATTTTATTTATGATTTGGTAAGTTCCTGGAGTTTTTTTTGAAAGAAAACGCTTAATGTTAATATTTCTTAAAGACTACTTGCTGGTGATTATCATTGTAATGAGTTAAATAATTTGTGAATCTTTAAAATACAAAAAAAGAAATATCCATGTAGGAACAAGATAGGCATGTTATAATACAAGGAAGAATATAAATGAAACATATGAAAAATAAATGTAAGAGCCGAAAAGGTAGGTATTAATTCCAATTGAAGAGGACTTCAAAAGAAGATGGTATTTAATCTAGGGTTGGTGACTAAACAGAATTTCAAAAAGTAGAGAGGCATTCCACACTGAGGGAAAAGCAATGAAAATGTATGGCATACTTGGTAAGAATAAGCAATAATACTAATGTATAAAGAAGTCCTGGCCGGGCGCAGTGGCTCACATCTGTAATCCCAGCACTTTGGGAGGCCTACGTGGGTGGATTACCTGAGGTCAGGAGTTCGAGACCAGCCTGGCCAATATGGTGAAACCCCGACTCCACTAAAAATACAAAAAATTAGCCAGGCATAGTGGCGTGTGCCTGTAATCCCAGCTACTTGGCAGACCAAGGAAGGAGAATAGCTTGAACCCAGGAGGCGGAGGTTGCAGTGAGCCAAGATCGCACCACTGCACTCCAGCCTGAGTGACAGAGTGATATCCTACCTTGAAAAAGAAAAAAAAGAAGTCCAAGTATTTCAGGGGGCAGAAGAAGGAGGAGGGAGAGAGAAGAGAGGGAGAGAAGGAAGAGAGGAAAGAAAGAAGGAGAAACAGAGGAAGGGGCTGGGTGCGGTGGCTCACGCCTGTAATCCCAGCACTTTGGGAGGCTGAGGTGGGCGGATCACCCCTGACGTCAGGAGATCGAGACCAGCCTGACCAACATGGTGAAACCCCGCCTCTACTAAAAATACAAAAATTAGCCGGGTGTGGTGGTACATGCCTATAATCCCAGCTGCTCAGGGGGCTGAGGCAGGAGAATTGCTTGAACC
Organism: Pongo pygmaeus; assembly: GCF_028885625.2. NCBI lineage: Eukaryota > Metazoa > Chordata > Mammalia > Primates > Hominidae > Pongo > Pongo pygmaeus. The sequence continues at coordinate 101,696,125 of NC_072385.2, forward strand.
TGGGAGGTGGAGGTTGCAGTGAGCTGAGATCACGCCATTGCACTCCCAGCATGGAAAGAGAAGGGAAGAAGGAAGGAAGAAAAATGATAGGTAGGTAATAAGGTTAAAAAGAGGCTACCAGAGGACTCTAAAATGATAAGGAATTTTGATTTAATATCAGCAACCCAACAGAAATAAATAATCAGAGTTCAGAAAAATTGTAGGTATAGATGACTGGAAATCAGGTAGGAAAAAAACTTCAACAATCTAGATTAGAAATGAGGAGAGCTGCCAAGTACAGTGGCTCATGCCTGTAATCCCAGCACTTTGGGAGGCCAAGGCAGGCAGATCACCTGAGGTCAGGAGTTCGAGATCAGCCTGGCCAACATGGCGAAACCCTGTCTCTACTAAAAATACAAAAATTAGCTGGGCATGGTGGCATGCACCTGTAATCCCAACTACTCAGGAGGCTGAGGCAGGAGAATCACTTGAACTCAGGAGGCAGATGTTGCAGGGAGCAGAGATCATGCCACTGCACTCCAGCCCGGGAAAGAAAACAAGACTCCGTCTCAAAACAAAACAAAACAAAACAAAACAGAAGAGGAGAGCTGAGCCAGGCCAAAAATAGTGGGGTCAGAGAGGGACAGACAGATATATCATATTCCAGGGGCAGAAATGGAAGGATTTGATACCCAGCTGGAAGTAAAGGATGAGGGAGATTGACTCATCAAAGATGATATCAAGGCTTCTAAGGGATAGGGAGCACCAGGCATTACAATGAGAGTTAGAAGTATATTTGTTAACGTGAAAAAGTGTTTACCATAAATTATGGGTTTTTTTTGGTTTTGTTTTTTTGTTTTCTTTGTAGAGATGAGGTCTCACCATGTTGCCCAAGCTGGTCTCGAACTCCTAGGTTCAAGCGATCCTCCTGCCTCAGCCTCCCAAAGTGCTGGGATTATAGGCGTGAGCCACCATGCCCGGTCCATAAATTATGTTTTTAAAGTAGATAATCAGCAAATGATCCTATTTTGATTAACACAAACACACACACACACACACTCCCCCAGCCTGAGCAACATGGTGAAACCCCATCTCTACAAAAAATAAAAAAAATTAGCTGGGTGTGGTGGCACACATCTGTAGTGCCAGCTACTCAGCTACTCAGGAGGCTGAAGTGGGAGAACTGATTGAACCTGAGAGGTCGAGGCTGCAGTGGCTGCACCACTGCACTCCAGCCTGGGTGACAGAGAGATCTTGTATCAAGAAAAAAAAAAAAAAAGATTTCAACCCCATTTACAATATCCACAAAAGAAATAAAATACCTAGATATACATCTAACCAAGGAGGTGAAAGATCTCTACAAGGAGAACTATGAAACGCTGCTCAAAGAAATCACAGATGATACAAACAAATGGAAAAACATTCCACGCTCATGGATTGGAAGATCAGTATCATTAAAATGGCCACATTGTCCAAAGCAATCTACAGATTCAATGCTATTACTATCAAACTACCAATGTCATTTTTCATAGAAGTAGAAAAAAATATTTTAAAATACATATGGAACCAAAAAAGAGCCCAAATAGCCAAAGCAATTCTAAGCAGAAAGAACAAAGCTGGAAGCATCACATTACCTGAATTCAAACTATAAGGCTATAGTAACCAAAACAGCATGGTACTGGTAAAAAGACAAACACATAGACCAATGGAACAGAATAGAGAACCCAGAAATAAAGCCACATACCTACAGCCATCTGATCTTTGACAAAGTCAACAAAAACAGGCAGTGGGGAAAGGACTACCTATTCTATAAATGGTACTAGGATAGCTAGCTAGCCATATGCAGAAGAATGAAGCTGGACCTTAACTTTCACCATATAAAAAGATTAACTCAAGAAGGATTAAAGATTTCAATTTAAGACCTCAGCAGGGTGCTATGGCTCATGCCCTGTAATCCCAGCACTTTGGGTGGCCGAGGTAGACAGATCACCCGAGGTCAGGAGTTCAAGACCAGCCTGACCAACATGGTGAAACCCTGTTTCTACAAAAATGAAAAAAAAAAAAAAATTAGCTGGGTGTGGCGGCAAACACCTGTAGTTGCAGCTACCTGGGAGGCTGACAAGGAAAAATCACTTGAACCCAGGAGGCAGAGGTTGCAGTGAGCTCAGATCATGCCACTGCACTCCAGCCTGGGTGACAGAGCTAGACTTCATCTCAAAAAAAAACAGACCTCAAAACTGTAAGAATCTTGCGAGACAACCAAGAAACACCTACAGAATGGGAGTATGCATCAGACAAAGGTCTGATATCAGAATCTATATAGAACTTAAAAACTGAACAAACAAAAAACAACCCCATTAAAAAATGGGAAAAAAACATGAACAGATACTTCTGAAAAGAAGTCATACAAGTGGCCAAGAAGCATGAAAAAAATGCTCATCATGACTAATCAGCAGAGAAATGCAAATCAAAACCACAATGAGATACCATCCAACACTAGTCAGAATGGCTATTATTATTATTATTATTTATTTATTTATTTATTTTGAGACAGAGTCTTGCTCTCTTGCCCAGGCTGGAGTGCAGTGGTGCAATGTCAGCTCACAGCAACCTCCACCTCCCGGGTTCAAGCAATTCTCCTGCCTCAGCCTCCCAAGTAGCTGGGATTATAGGCCCACGCCACCATGCCCGGCTAATTTTAGTATTTTTAGTAAAGACAGGATTTCGCTATGTTGGCCAGGCTGGTCTTGAACTCCTGACCTCAGGTGATCTGCCTGCCTCAGCCTCCCAAAGTGCTGGGATTACAGGCATGAGCCACCGCGCCCGGCCAAATGGTTATTATTAAAAAGTGAAAAAACAACAGATGCTGGTGAGGCTGCAGAGAAAAGGGAACGTTTATACATTGTTGGTGGGGATGTAAATCAGTTCAGCCACTCTAAAAAGCAGTTTGAAGATTTCTCAAAGAACTTAAAACAGAACTACCATTTGACCCAGCAATCCCATAACTGGGTATATATCCAAAAGAAAATAAATCTTTCTACCAAAAAGACACATGTACTTGGATGTTCATCGCAGCACTATTCACACAGCAAAGGCATGGCATCAACCTAGGTGCCCAATAACACCTAGGACTGATGGGCACCTAGGTTGGATTGCTTAAGGAAGAGTTCGAGACCAGCCTGGGCCACATAGCAACTCTATCGTTATAAAAAATAAACTAGCCAGGCACACATATGCAGTCCCAGCTACGAGGAAGGCTGAGGCAGGAAGACTGCTTGAGCCTAGAGGGTTGAGGCTGCAGTGAGCCATGACTATACCCCTGCACTCTAGCCTGGGTGACAGAGCAAGACCCTGTCTCAATAAATAAAAAATAAAATAAGACACAAACAAAGAAAAATAAAAGTTAAAGAAACAGAAGGATAGAGACAAGTATCAAGGATGACAATATTTATCTCTAGATGGCAGAATTATTAAGGATATTTACTCTCTTTTTTATGACTTAGTTACAAGTTTTTATTTTCTTAACAATTGGGTACTATTTGCCTAATAAAAACTTAAAAAAATATATATATATATATAAAAATATATCATAGATGGCCAGGCATGGTAGCTCATGCCTGTAATCCCAGCACTTTGTGAGGCTGAGGTAGATGGATTGCTTGAGCTCAGGAGTTTGAGACCAGACTGGACAACATGGCAAAACCCCATCTCTACAAAAAATACAAAAATTAGCTGGGCGTGGTGGTGCGTGCCTATAGTCACACCTACTTGGGAGGCTGAGGCATGAGGATGGCTTGAGCCCATGAGGCAGAGGTTGCAGTGAGCCAAGATCATGCCACTACACTCCAGGCTGGGCAACAGAGCCAGACCCAGTCTCAAAAAAATAGAGTAAATAAAATTAAATAAAATGTCCAGCAGACACTCCATGTCGGTCTCTAAATAAACACAGATTTTCAAAAAAGAAAAAAATTCTTACAAAACATAAACTGCACATAAATTAGCCAAATTGTTTAGTAACAATGTATCTGAATCTATGACTTGAAACGCTAAATACAGAAAAATAGTAAGAGAGTTATTGTCAATCATGAGACAGAGAAAATATCTATATTCCTTGAATTTGACTTCTAGTTTATTACTTTTAGCTAAGACAAGCCATGTCTCGAAATCAAGTCATCTCTGATTTTTCCCTTTTCCTTTGCCACTACCATTCACAATTGTCACTACCTAAGTATTAAAGATGCCATATCCTCTTTCAGTCTGATATGGAAATCAAAGTAATTAAAATAAGGAAACTCTATTTTCAGAGTATGAACTTGAAAAGTCGCCTATAATTACAGTGCATGCGTTCATCTGTGGCTTTTGTGATATTAACTTTTAGCAGCTCAAAAGCTTGTTTTATTAAATTCCTGGGTCTTAACCAGGGACTTCATAGGTGTGGTTTCTAGATGCCAAGTTCTGAGTTGATGACTATATTCTTTGTGTTTATAAGCCATCCAATGTCATTAACGCAATTAAAAGAATGGTTAAGTGGTCACTTCGGCAGCACATATACTCAAATTGGAACGATACAGAGAAGATTAGCATGGCCTCTGTGCAAAGATGACATGCAAATTCATGAAGCGTTCCATATTTTAAAAAATTAATTAAAAAAATAAAGGAAAGAATGGTTGAAAATGAACTATAAGACTCAAAGTGTGTAGTTCTAAAAGGCATTCTAGAAGGCAATTTGGGAATTTGCATCAAAAGCCATAAAAAATGTGAATATTTTCAGATTTACAAAAACTTCTAAAAATTAATCTTAAGAAATAATCATGGATATTTACAAAGATTATCCCATAAAAATGTTTATCCCAGGCTGGGCGCAGTGCCTCATGCCTGTAATCCCAGCACTTTGGGAGGCCGAGGTGGGCAGATCACAAGATCAGGAGTTCGAGACCAGCCTGGCCAACACAGTGAAACCCTGTCTCTACTAAAAATCCAAAAAATTAGCCAGACGTGGGGCATGGTGGCGGGCATCTGTAATCCCGGCTGTCTCTTCGCAGATTCTACAAAAAGAGAGATTCCAACCTCCTGAATCAATAAAAAGGTTTAACTCTTGTGAGATGAATCTACACATCACAAAGCAGTTTCACAGATAGCTTCTTTCTAGTTTTTATCTACTTGGGAGGCTGAGGCAGGAGAATTGCTTGAACTCGGGAGGTGGAGGTTGCAGTGAGCCAAGATCATGCCATTGCACTCCAGCCCAGGCGACAGTGTGAGACTCCGTCTCAAAAAAAAAAAAAAAAAAAAAAAAAAGTTTATCCCAGACCTGTTAATATAGGAAAAATAGAAGAGAATCTAAATATTCACTAAGGGACTTATGAAATAAATTATGGCATATTTAGATAATGTAAAACTAAGAAAATTAAAATTATATTGGGATTCTTGCAAGATGGCAGCAGTGGTGGCAGTTTTTGAAATGCCTCAAATGTTTCCATTAAAACAAAGAAAGTAACACAGTACCCCTATGAAAACTCAAATACAAGGTATAAGACCTTCAAGGTAACACAATCTGTGCAGCACGAAGCAACAGCACATCTGACTGACCTAAAATCCTCAAAGCGGCTAACAAGACTTAATGGAAATCTAGGACAGCCAATATGAGAAAAGCAGCTGCAACTGGGAGGAGTTTTGCACATTACAACAGTGGGCAAATACACTGGGTCTGCAATAAGGGCTGGAATAGTCTGAGCCCTATGAGTTCTCGAAAGTAACCAGGCAAAGCTCCCCTCCAAAAAAAAAAAAAGCCCCATATCAAAAAGAAACAATGGCAAGAGAATCCAAACTGAGTAGTACAGTTGAGACAAAGGACAGAAGAAGTTCAGATAAAAATGTAAGGCAGGGCCAGGCACAGTGGCTTGTGTCTGTAATCCCAACACTTTGGGAGGCCAAGGCAGTAGGAGTGCTTAAGGCCAAGAGTTCAAGACCAGCCTAGGCAATACAGCAAGACTCAGTTTCTACAAAAAAATTAAAAAGATCAGCTGGGCATGGTGGTGTGCACCTGTAATCCCAGCTACTGGGAAGGTTGAGGTAGGAGGATCATTTGAGCACAGACATTTGAGACTGCTGTGAGCTATATCTGTACCACTCACTCCAGCCTGGGTAACAGGGCAGGACGCTGTCTCCTTAAAAAAAAAAAAAAAAAATGCTGGACACAGTGGCTCACTCCTGTAATCTTAGCATTTTGGGAGGCCAAGAAGAGCAGATCACCTGAGGTCAGAAGTTTGAGACCAGCCTGGTCAACATGGTGAAACCCTGTTTCTACCAAAAAATTCAAAAATTAGCTGGGCATGGTGGCATGTACCTGTAGTCCCAGCTACTGGGGAGGCTGAGGTGAAAGGATCGCTTGAACCTGGGAGGCGGAGGTTGCAGTGAGCCGAGATCACGCCATTGCACTCACCCTAGCCTGGCGACAGAGTGAGACCCTGTCTCAAAAAAAAAAAAGGGTAAAAATGGCAGAGAGGAACAGAGCCAGAATAAAAAACTTTCTTCACAAAATCATCAGAAGATGGAGCTCTAGACCCATGAATTTGTACACACAACCCTAAACCACTCCTAATTTTAAAGTTCAGGAAAACTAATTTCACATAAAAATGAGCAACAGAAAAGGAGAGAGGGTCAAATCCCACACAAAGTTATGTAAGAAAAAGAGACTATAAAACAGATTATAAAAGATCACCAGACAGATAAAACTACATGTCAGATAAAAACTATAACCTACCTTTTAAAAACCAATCAAAAGATATAAAACAAGATCATAAATCAGAATTAGAAAACCTTAGAAATGAGATGACAATTGTATTACAAGAAAAAAGATCACTTTAGAAATGAAGACTTACTCAGAACAAATACAAACAAGGAAACATACAGGTATACTTTAAGAGACACAAAAGGTTAAAAAAACAAATCAAAAGGAAATTAAAAGATAAGAATTTGAGAGAAAATAACAGTAAGGCAAAGATCCAATATATTCAACATGCACATAACAGAAGTTTCCACAAAAGAAAACCAAAGAAATAGAACAAATATTACAAAATATAATTAGATGTTTTAAGAAATTATTTTTGAAACAGCATTATTGAAAGCGTGCACTGTGGGCCGAGCGCAGTAGCTCACGCCTGTAATCCCAACACTTTGGGAGGCCAAGGTGGGAGGATCACTTGAGGTCAGGAGTCTGAGACCAGCTTGGTCAACATGGTAAAACCCCGTCTCTACTAAAAAAAAAAACAAAAATTAGCTGGGCGTGGTGGTGCATGCCTGTAATCCCAGCTACTCGGGAGGCTGAGGCAGGAGAATCGCTTGAACCCTGGAGGCAGAGGCTGCAGTGAGCCGAGATTGCACTACTGCATGCCCACCTGGGTGACAGAGCGAGACTCTGTCTCAAAAAATAAAAATAAAAATAAAAAAGAAGAAAGGGTGCACTGCATATCTGAAATAACTGATGCGGAATGACCAATGCCAAGACATATTCTAGTAAAGGTACTGAACTTAAAAAAAATCATTTGGGCATCCAGGCAAAAAGATCAAGTGACATATAAAAGGAAAAAAATTAAGACTATCATTAGGCATTGTCTCAGAAATGCTACATGCCAGAAATAAAAGGGATAATGTATTTTTAAGAAACTTGAAACAAATGTGTACTGAAGAGTTTATATCCAATCAAATTAATTTTTAATCATACTGTCCACAAGCTGCTTTCAACATTCAAGAATTTAGAGAATATTGTTCCCAACAGCCCCTTCTAAAGAATTTAAAGAAGTGTAGTGTGGTGGGTCCCCCACTAGGTTATTCGAGGGTGTATGTCTGCTGCCCAAACTCTGAAGGCCAGGCAGTGAGCCAAAGCCATGGTACACAGTCGAGGAGCAAGCGACCCTGAGAACCAAAGATTTTATATATTTTATATATTTTCCTTGGTAGCATCTGAGACCCTACCAAGGAAAACAGTCTCATTACACACATACAGCAGGCAAAGAGCGAGAAAATTAGCTTAAAAGCAGCTTAGAAATGGGAGGTGGGTAGATCTCTAAAGCTGTCCTGCTGCTCCCCAGGAGTGCCCCATAGGTAAGTCCTAATAAACTCACCTACTGGCCGTGCTGGACCTGTCCAAGTCATTCTTTGGTCTCTTGACACTTTGGTCACTTGGCACCTTCCCAGTAAGGAGGGAGGGGATGTTACAGTCTCAAGTTTTTCTTGTAATAAGTTTTAGACATCCAAAATAATGAGAGAGGGAAAGAGCTGGGGAAGGTGGAGGTGAAGGAACCATTTTCCCACTACAAAAGCATAGCCTGAAACTAAAGACTGCAAAGTGGGTAACATCATTGAACTGCTGGACCAGCTTTGATCTGTTTATCTATAAAATTTGTGTTATATTAGAAAAATCAAACCCTATCTGTTTTTTTTAAAATGATACTGTAGAAGAGTATTTAATGACATAGAAAACTGTTCATGATAAATTAATTAAATGAAAAGAGCTAATTATAAAACAGCATGATCTCATTTTCTGTTGTTTTTTTTTTTTTTTTTTTTTTGGAGACAGAGTCTCACTCTGTCACCCAGGCTAGAGTGCAATGGCGTGATCTTGGCTCACTGCAACCTCTGCCTCCCGGGTTCAAGGGATTCTCCTGCCTCAGCCTCCCAAGTAACTGGAATTACAGGCGTGTGCCACACCACCATGCCCAGCTAATTTTGTATTTTTAGCAGAGGTGGGGTTTCACCATGTTAGCCAAGTTGGTCTCAAACTCCCAACCTCAGGTGATCTGCCCGCCTCGGCCTCCCAAAGTGCTGGTATTACAGGCATGAGCTACTGCGCCCAGCCCATGATCTCATTTTCTAAGGAAAATAAATGTATGAACACCAAAATATCAACAGCAGTTTTCTTTAGATGATAATATTATAGTGCTTTACATTTTCTGTATTTTCCTCATCATTCCTAACGTATGAGGAAAACTGTGTCATAATAAAGTCTCTCTGGTACTGAGGTTCAAACTGAATTAGAAAATACGAAATTTTATGCTGAAGCAAGTTGTGTTACTGTAGTTCTTCAAAATATTCAGCAAACTCTCCAAAATGAGAACTACAGTTAAAAAAGAAAGCAATTGCACTTTTAATTTTTTTTTAACATTTTCTTATGTGGTAATTACACTGACTACAAAGTGTCTTATCTGGACACTTGTATTATTATCATTAACATGTTTGAAGGAAAAAAAATAAAAACATTCCTCTATTGTTTGGGAGGTTAAGGCGGGAGGACTGCTTGAGGCCAGGAGTTGGACACCAGCCTGGGCAACAGAGTGAGACCCTGTCTCTAAACAACAAAAAATCCCTCAGTTAGGTAACTGAATTCATGTACATTTTAGACTCTGCTTAACATAACTAGGAATCAAACGCTCTATGAAAATTTTAAGGAAATACTTTTTTTCAGTTTTAAAAATGGAAGACTATATTTTAAATTAGAACTAAAGTCATATATAAAAGAACATACCAATGAGCCAAAACCTAGGGTCCAAAAATGTTCATTTCGGACTTCTAAAACTCCATCTAAGGTAGATACCTAACCAAAAACAGAAATAGGTGATCAGAGTTGTCTGTACTTAACATATCCAATGCAGTTTAGTCACATTATGGACTTAGTTTAAACTTAAGAATGACACAGCCAAATCCTGCACAAGGACACTCATTAGCTAAGAGAAGTCTCAGACCATTCAAGATACCATTCCTGTTTGTTCCATACTGACCCAAGACCTTGCTTTCCTAGTTTCTTGCTTGCCCCAATTCTTTTAGAATCAGGTCCCCACTGCTCAGTTTTAAACCCCTACCCCCACCAATTTCTTCAACAGTGTATGGTTCTTTTCATATCAATATGAATATATTTATATCTAGCACTTTGTGGTATCAGATTTTTTACTTAATTTTTTTGTTTTCTCAATCACTTCTTTCTCTGAAATCCCTTATAACAAATCTCTGCACAACACAGGATGTTGTTTGGATGTGAGTCTAGAAGAAATTCCAAGGCCAGATATATATAGTGTGTAGCCCACTGGTATAGTTGCACAGGACACATACTCAAGGCCAGGCTTCACTAGTTGAGAGTAGTAGCCAGTTATATTGGTAAAAGTGGCCTCTATCACACTGACAATCAAAGGTTTAAAATAGTTTCAACATCAAAATAGTTCATTATTTTATTTCTTCATTAGTTAGTAGGTGGAAATTTGTAACAACTTAAAAGAAAGTCTAGGCTGGCCACGGTGGCTCATGTCTGCAATTCCAGCACTTTGGGAGGCTGACGTGGGCAGATCACTTGAGGCCAGGAGTTCGAGTCCAGCCAGGCCAACATGGCGAAACCCTGCCTCTACTAAAAAAGTATAATTGGCGGGTGGGGAGCAGAGAACACGGCACTGCACTCCAGACCGGGTGACAGAGCAAGACCCTGTCCCACCTGGAAAAAAAAAAACCAAAAAACCACAGCATTTGACCGGGCACAGTGGCTCACGCCTGTAATCCCAGCACTTTGGAAGGCCAAGATGGGAGGATGGCTTGAGAGCAGGAGTTCAAGACCAGCCTGGTCAACACAGCAAGACCCCATCTCTTTTTATATATATATTTAAAAAAAACAACAAAAGGCTGGGCACAGTGGCTCATGCCTGTAATCCCAGCATTTTGGGGCGGATCATTTGAGGTCAGGAGTTCGAGAACAGCCTGGCCAACATGGTGAAACCTCAGCTCTACTAAAAATACAAAAATTTGCCAGGCATGGTGGTGGGAGCCTGTAATCCCAGCTACTCAGGAGGTTGAAGCAGGAGAATCGCTTGAACCCAGGAGGCGGAGGTTGCATTGAACCGAGATCATGCCACTGCACTATAGCCTAGGTGATAGAGCAAGACTCAGTCTCAAAAAAAACAAAAAACAGGCTGGGCACGGTGGCTCACACCTATAATCCCAGCATTCTGGGAGGCCGAGGCGGGTGGATCACGAGGTCAAGAGATCGAGACCATCTTGGCCAACATGGTGAAACCCTGTCTCTACTAAAAATACAAAAGTTAGGTCAGGTGTGGTGGCTCATGCCTGTAACCCCAACACTTTGGGAGGTCGAGGTGGGTGGATCACGAGTTCAGGAGTTCAAGACCAGCCTGGTCAAGATGGTGAAACCCTGTCTCTACTAAAAATACAAAAATTAGCCGGGCATGTGGTGGGCGCCTATAATCCCAACTGCTTGGGAGGCTGAGGCAGAAGAATCACTTGAACCCGGGAGGCGGAGGTTGCAGTGAGCCAAGATTGTGCCACTGCACTCCAGCCTGGGGCGACAGAGCGAGACTCCATCTCAAAAAAAAAAAAAAAAACAAAAGTTAGCTGGGCGGGCCAGGCACTGTGGTCATGCCTGTAATCCCAGCACTTTGGGAGGCCGAGGCGGGTGGATCACAACGTCAGGAGTTCAAGACCAGCCTGGCCAACATAGTGAAACCCTGTCTCTACTAAAAATACAAAAATTAGCTGGGTATGGTGGCATGCATCTGTAGTCCCAGCTACTCAGGAGGCTGAGGCAGGAGAATCGTTTGAACCTGGGGGACGGAGGTTTCAGTGAGCCAAGACGGTGCCATTGCACTCCAGCCTGGGTGACAGAGCAAGACTCTGTCTCGAAAAAAAAAAAAGTTAGCTGGGCATGGTGGCACGCGCCTGTAGTATCAGCTACTCAGGAGGCCGAGGAAGGAGAATCGCTTGAGCCCGGGAGGTGGAGGTTGCAGTGAGCTGAGATTGCGCCACTGCACACCAGCCTGGCAACAGAGCAACACTCTGTCTCAAAAAAAATAACTAAATAACTAAATAAAATAAATAAAAATCACAGCATTTATAATAGGGTGGTCATTAGGCCATTACCTTCCACATTTACTTCAAGTGAATTTGATTGCCAAATTGAACAATTCCTCATATTTTTCTACATCTGCCACTATATTATGGCTCCTAGTATGTTATTGTGAAGAACATGAACTTCCCTCAAATAAAATTCTAGGTAGAGTTGAATAAAGTATTAAAAGTTTCCACCTTTTCAATTCCCTGATATAAAATAAAATGATTTTACTTACTATTCCGTCTTACCTCTCTGATGAGTTTGTCCAACTGACCAATAACATGGGGTGGTGTTGTCTGGGGAAAAATATAATAAAATATGAATAACGGGGAAAGGAAAAATGTTTGCGAACAATGGTCCTGAACCCCCTCCCCAAAAGGATTTTAAGCCAGCCTTTGCTTTGACTGGTGTCCTATCATGATTTAGAGATGAGAGGTTTCAACTGGCCCCACTAGTGGAGCAATATCATCAACTGGCCCATACCTGTTTTTTTATCTTGAAGATAAAATAAAAAGATAAATAACACTTAAACAACCAACCAACCAACAAAAAATCTTTGGGAAATGGTTACAAAGGTTGTATTTTGTATAGGGCATAGCACTATGCAACTATTATCTTATTATTTTTATTGTTTCTGGAGATGGAGCTACTGCCCTAAGTTTTGGAAAAGGCATAAGGGTAAGACAGAAGGAACCACAGTGCTTACATGCACATCCAGCCCTCGGAAACTGCCTTTCTTTTTTTGGAATCTCGCTCTGTTGCCCAGGCTGGAGCGCAGTGGTGCGATCTTGGCTCACTGCAAGCTCCACCTCCCAGGTTCAAGCCATTCTCCTGCCTCAGCCTCCTGAGTAGCTGGGACTACAGGCACTCGCCACCATGCCCGGCTAATTTTTTGTGTTTTTAGTAGAGATGGGGTTTCACCGTGTTAGCCAGGATGGTCTTGATCTCCTGACCTCGTGATCCAACCGCCTCGGCCTCCTAAAGTGCTGGGATTATAGGCATGAGCCACCACGCCCGGCCGGAAACTGCCTTTCTATTCATATTCAGGGTGTTCCTATCATTTCAGTAAGTAGCAACGTGTCATTTAAAATTTTAAGTTTGAAATTTTAAAGTCTCACTGATTCAGTGGCAGGAAATAATAAAATAGTCATAACCGGATTACACAAAAGCCAAAGCGCATTTACTGAGGAAAAATAAATATCTAAAAAAAATTTCAGGCCAGGCGCAGTGGCTCACGCCTGTTATCCCAGCACTTTAGGAGGTCCAAGGCGGGTGGCTCACCTGAGGTCAGGAATTTGAGACCATCCTGGTCAATGTAGTGAAACCCCAGCTCTACTAAAAATACAAAAATTAGCCGGGCATGGTGGCACGTTGCTGTAGTCCCTGCTACTCGGGATGCTGAGGTAGGAGAATCGCTTGAACCCAGGAGGCGAAGGTTGCAGTGACCTGAGTGTAGCGCCACTGCACTCCAGCCTGGGCAAGAGAGAGAGACTCCGTCTCAAAAAAAAAAAAAAAATTATGTAACATTGTTTTCACTTGAAAAATAATAATAGTTTTAAATTTGTGATTTTGTCACATTATAAATATAGGAAGATTTGTGACTATTTTATGGGCTAATGGACTTTCATCAGGTTCTTACTATATGAATTTCAGAGATTATTGTTTGACTTCATTTCTAGCAGGGGCTTCCAGTAACTAAAAATTTCACAATCTGTACTGTTAAAGGGAGGGCATTAAAAAAATTTTTGTTTTGTTTTTTTGAGATGGAGTCTTGCTCTGTCGCCCAGGCTGGATGCAATGGTACAATGTCAGCTCAGTGCAACCTCCGCCTCCCGGGTTCAAGCAATTCTCCTGCCTCAGCCTCCCGAGTAGCTGGGATTACAGGCGCACACCACCATGCCCAGCTAATTTTTGTGTTTTTTTAGTAGAGACAGGGTTTCACCACGTTGGCCAGGCTGGTCTCGAACTACTGACCTTGTGATCTGCCCGCCTTGGCCTCCCAAAGTGCTGAGATTACAGGCGTGAGCCACCTCTCCTGGCCAAAAAACTTTTTGTAATTAAAAATTATGACTGGGCACAATGGCTCTCGCGTATAGTCCCAACACTTTGGGAGGCCACGGCAAGAGGATTATTTAAGCCCAGGAGTTTTAGATCAGCCTGGGCAACATAGTGAGAGCCCATCTCTACAAATATTTTTAAAAATTAGCTGGGTGTGGTGGTGTGTGCCTGTAGTCCTCGCTGCTCAGGAGACTGAGATGGGAGGGTCCTTTGAGCCTGGGAGGTCAAGGTGGCAGTGACCCGAGATCCCACCACTGCACTCCAGTCTAGGTGACAGAGCAAGGCCCTGTCTCTAAAAAAAAAAAAAAAAAAATTAAAATTAAAAAATAAAAATAAAAATTCCACAATCTGGTAGAACAACACATACAACTTTTTAATCTGGTAGAAGAACATGGCTAATATTAAGCACGCGCATTGGAAGAAGAACCTTACCTGGAGTAAGACTTTCCCACTGTACACACTCATGGGATACATAGTGCCAAATGTCATCAAGGCAATGGCTATAGCAGAGGCAGTGTCTACGGCAAAATAATTACTAAAAGGAAAAAACAATTCTAAATTTTAAATTTATATCTCACTGGGCATATTACAATTAAATCTCCTGAACATTAATTATCTAAAGCAACAGGACTGAGCAACAGGACACAATTTTATCACAATTGGCCACTACTTGCAAAGAAACATTTCAAAGAAAAAAACTCCAGTTTTTAGAATTCTTTCCTTTCAAAATTTAGTGGAAAAATAACTAATAATTATGTTAATTAGTAGGAAGAGGTATGATGAAAAAAATGTGGACATTTCCCCGTCAGGCATTTTTTTGTCAAACTATCTGTCAACTAGAAAGAGCTGAAATATATTTATTTGCTTGAGACAGACAAAAAACTTCAACTAGTAATTTTTTTTTGAAAAGAGACAATAAAAAGAGGTTTTTTAATTCAAAGGTATAACTTAAGTAGATTTGTTTACAACCATTCTTATGAAATACTTTTTTAAAAAATATGACCAATTTCTTTGCAAATAGCAGACACATACCTCAACTATGATGACCTAATTTTTGGTGGATAATGTACATGATTAGGCAGAAATAGGCAAGTTCATACTGGTAGATTAACTATCAAATAGTCAAAACTCCGTTTGTGGCTCCCACTTCTTGATCAATTTCTATTCCCTCTTCATCTTCTACCATCTCGTCGACTTCCTGAGCGACTCCCTTGTGGACTCTGTCTAACTGACCGGCTGCCAGATCGACCACTTGATCGGCCCGACTGGCCACTTGACTAACCACTCCTCTGTCTGGAATTAGATGTGTTTCCATCATAATATTCTTCAATTTCAGGTAATTTGGCTGGCACTGAGAATATCCAGTCGGAATCATGCCACTCTGCCTGTAACCTTTCTGACTTAGTTGTGGGAACATCAAAGCAAACACCCACATTTCCTTTCAGGAGGCACATTCTGGTAATCTGAGACACTGCATGACTACTCAGCTTTCTGTTAAGTTCTTTCCAAGAACAGCTGACATCCTGTATTTCCTCCAGACTTTCCAGAGTCATGGTCACAAATCCCTTATCAGAGATGATCAAAGATCGTGGTTCAAAGCTTGATGCACCAGAAATGTGGGCTAAAGCTGCAGCCAATGCATCCACTACCCCTTTCTCTTCTATCAGTATCTGAGCTGATGGTTGGAAAAAATCAACAGCAGTATAAGAAACAGAAGCCAGAGACCTTATGGCATCCATGCTTTCAGATTTAACTAAATCCATTGTAGAAGGAATACCTACACATTTAAAAGTAATTTCTGCTTTTTGTTCCACGTATCTTAGTTGACCTCTTTCTCTTGGTTGATAAAAACATATACAAATCCCTGTCCGTCCAGCTCTACCTGTGTGTCCAGAACGATGGATATAGACTCAACATCCTAAGGAGGAGAACTCTGAATCACCAGGTCAACTTCAGGAATGTCCAAACCACGGGCAGCCATGTTGGTTGCCACCAAAACTTTAAAACTACCTTCTCTGAAGCCTTTTAGTGTAAATTCTCTTTGTGACTGTGCAATGTCCCC
The DNA here is from genome assembly GCF_028885625.2 of Pongo pygmaeus. NCBI lineage: Eukaryota > Metazoa > Chordata > Mammalia > Primates > Hominidae > Pongo > Pongo pygmaeus. The sequence goes on from NC_072385.2 coordinate 101,712,105, forward strand.
ATGTAAACACTGGGCATTCTGTTTTAGGTGTGGATTCATGGTCATTTCAGTTACACTCCTCTGGGTCTCATAGAAAATAATAGCCCTCCCTTCAGACCCACTGTAGACTTGAAGGACATCTCCAATAACTGCGGGCCTCTGAGACCAGTGACACTGGATGGCCAAATGTTCCACAGTAGCTGCAGCCTTTTGAGTCATTTTTCCAACAACGTCAATCTGTTCATATCTGGATTTCACACATTTTTTTGCAACTTTGCATACCCACTGTGGGCAAGCTGCAGAAAAAAGTAGTCTGAGGATTGTCTTCAGAATCAGTTTTGTAGAATTCATGAATAATATCTTCAACTTGTTCAGCAAAACCTAAATCTAACATTTGATCCACTTCATCAAGCACAACATGGCACAGTTTAGAAAGATCTAATCGGAGCTGGGCACAGTGGTTCACGCCTGCAATCCCAGCACTTTGGGAGGCCGAGATGGGCAGATCACAAGGTCAGGAGATTGAGACCATCCTGGCTAACACGGTGAAATCCCGTCTCTACTAAAAATATAAAAAAAATTAGTCGGGGGTGGTGGCGGGCGCCTGAAGTCCCAGCTACTCAGGAGGCTGAGGCAGGAGAATGGTGTGAACCCGGGCGGTAGAGCTTGCAGTGAGCCGAGATCTAGCCTGGGCGACAGAGCGAGATTCCGTCTCAAAAAACAAACAAACAAACAAACAAAAAACTGTTTCTTGATTTCTTTGGAGTCTTTCAATCAAAGCGATGGCAAAATAGAATGTCTTTCTTTCCTGTTCCCGTCTGTAGTTGAGCTATTAAATCTTTTCCTTCATATACAGGACCAAAGGTCTTAACTTGAACAGGAAAGAGAGATGTTACCCCTCAACCTTTCAGAAGCTTTATAGTCTCTTCAGAAATACGAAAATTGGAGAAGGTTCCTTCTTTCTGTTCACGTATTAAGGTCTCCTCTAGTTTATTATCACTTGATTTATGAGTAGAACTATCTAAGGATGATACTTGCTTTTTTTTTTTTCATATTCATCAATATCTCATTCAGTAGATCTTTTCTTCTTGACTTATGAGATTTACAGAATTCATCTGAAAGTCTATTAAATCCTTCTTCAGTGTCTCCATTTAGCTCCTCTTTCATTTTAGTTTTTTTGGTCTTGGGAGCATCCAGGTAATCTGTAACACCATTTTCTCTTGTTTCTGATTTCTCATCTGAGTCATAATGGTGCCTTGACTTCCTTCTGTCCCTCCAGCACTGTGTAATGTATTTTCAGCTTATCTTGTTTAAATCTTCATAACAACCATATAAGGGAAGTACAGGTCCATAATCCATTAGCCGAAACTGTGATATCCATAAAGCTCTTCTGCCTCTCCTTCTTCTGGCTCTCGGACTCCTCCAAGGGTGCTTCCAGTTCCATAATGTACCCCCAGAGGAGTTTCCCAGGCATTACTGGCCACTGCTGCCTCCCTCCGGGCACAGTGACCACAACCACCTACATGTAGTGAAAACGCGAAAGGAAGCAGGGGCAGGGCGGCCACTCAGCTGTGGCTGTGCGTCGCTCAACTAGTAATTTTTGATACAGAAAGACCAATGGAATCTATCAGTAATTATATCAAGTTTCCAGTGAGCGATAATTATTTCCAATAAAACTTCAAATTCCCCAGGAATTTCACCAGGTAAGACTCTCCAGGAATTTTTTATGGTAACACTGTAGTCAACATCAGCAATTCAAACTGGCTGAAGTTCTACCAACAATACAGACCAAAATGCCAATAATTACAAGCTGATTGTGTACTCTTTTCTACTTTTCCCCACATGCTGGGAATAGAAATGTGAATGAGACACAATCCTTGCCCTAGAAATAACAGGAGATACACATGTGAAAAACATAATGAAGCACTTTGGGCACTAAGGCAGAAATGTCTACAGAGTACCATGGCCGCACAAAAGATTGAGTGACAAGGCTCCTGGGGTGGAGATAATCCAGAAGGTGACAGTGGGGCAGAGACTTCAAAGATGAGCAAGTGAAAGCAGCATGTGCAGGGGCATGAAAACCCGACCCAGCAATAAAACCACAAATGGTCAGGAATAGATAGATGGATGGTTAGTAAGGTTGGTAGGGGCCTGATTACACAGGACTCTGTGTTGACAACTTCAATTTTTGCAACTATGCAAAGGGGAGGGTTTTGAAACAGGAAGATATTATGTCCAAACTAGTAATTTTGAATGATCACATTAGTGACAAAATAAAAGATAACTAGCAATGGATGAGAATGAAAACTAGAAGACCAGAGGCTATTCTACTTAGGCCAAAGAAATGATGATAAAGGTCTTAATAGGGACAGCAGCAATGAGAATGGGAAAGAGGGGACAAATAAACATATATATATGTTTTTATATATATATCAACATATATTTTATATATGTGTGTGTGTGTGTGTGTGTGTGTGTGTATATATATGTCTCATATATATATAACCTCCTCCACTTCCTGGGTTCAAGCGATTCTCCTGCTTCAGCCTCCCAGGTGGTTGGGATTACAGGTGTGCATCACCATGCCCAGCTAATTTTTGTATTTTTAGCAGAGACGGGGTTTTGCCACGTTGGCCAGGCTGGTCTTGAACTCCTGACTTCAGGCGACCCGGCCGCCTCGGCTTCCCAAAGTGCTGGGACTACAGGTGTAAGTCACTGCACCCAGCCAAATAAATAAATATTAATAAACAATTACACAAGGCTTGGAGACGAATTAGAAATGGCTTAGGGAGTGGTGAGAGAGGAGGAGGGAGGAAAAGTGGATATTTAAGGATGCACTGGAGTTCTTCAAAAAACTAAAATATTGGGGGGATGTGGGGGATGGTTAATGGATATAAAAATATAGTTAGAATAAATAAAATCTATTATTTGATAGCAAAACAGGGTTACTACAGTCAACAATAATTTATTGTACATTTTAAAATAAACAAGAGCATAATTAGATTATAACACAAAGAAAAAATACATCTTTGAGGTGATGGATACCCCATTTACCCTGATGTGATTATTATGCACTGTATGCCTGTATCAAAATATCTCATGTACCCCATAAATATATATACCTACTATGTGCCCACAAAAATAAAAAATTAAATAAATTAGATAAATACAGAATTATCATATCACATGACCCAGTAACTTCATTTCTGGGTATATACCCACAAGAACTGAAAGGAAGGACTCAGATATTTGTACACTCGTGTTCACAGTGGCATTATTCACAATAGCCAAAGAAATGGAACCAATTCAAACATCCATTGATGGATAAATGAGTAAACAAAATGCGTTGTTTACCCATTATGCACTGGAAAATGTGATTCAGCATTCCAATTAAAAAGGAAGGAAATTCTGACATGTTACAACATAGATGAACCTTGAGGACATTATGCTAAGTGAAATAAGCAGACACAAAAGAACAAATATTATATGATTTCATTTCTATGAAGTACTTAGATAAGTCAAATTCCTAGAGACAGAAATTAGAATGGTGGTTTCCAGGGGCTGTGAGGAGGAGGAAAAGGAAAGCTGTTTAATGAGCATGGAGTTTAAGGAAGGAAGGAGGAAAAAGGTTCTGGAGATGGATGGTGGTAATGGTTGCATGCAATGTCACTAAATTGTACACTCAATGTAAATAAAAAACTCTATGTTGGGATTACAGTCATGAGCCACCGAGGCAGGTGGATCACCTGAGGTCAGGAGTTCAAGACCGGCCTGGCCAACATGGCAAAACCTCATCTCTATTAAAAATACAAAAATTAGCCGGGTGTGGTGGCAGGTGCCTGTAATCCCAGCTACTCAGGAGGCTGAGGCAGGAGAACTGCTTGAACTCGGGAGGTGGAAGCTGCAGTGAGCTGAGATCACGCCATTGCACTCCAGCCTGGGCACCAAGAGCGAAACTCCATCTCAGAAAAAAGCCAACTCTATATTATGTATATTTTAATGCAATTTAAAATAAGAATGCATTGGCATAAATGACAGTATTTTTCTTGTATCTCCCATTCACTGAGATGGGAGATAGAAGAAAAAACAGTTTCAGAGTTAAGGGAAAATAGGTTCAGTTAAAGTAGACACATATAGAAGTCAGGAAGATACGCCTTTTGGAATTCAATAGAGATGTGGGCTAGAAATAAAAATCTGGGAATCCCACAGAAGTAGCAAACAAAAACAAATACTTGCATGTGATTTTTAAGGAAAATACATAAAACAGCAACAACAATAAGGACAAATTCTAGTAAAGACTAATATTTAAAAGATGAGTAGCCAAAGAATCATATGCCATAACATGTTAAGCTTAAAGCAGCTGTAAAGCCTATTTCCTAAAAGGCTTTATTTTTAAAAAATTGTTTCACACCTACGTCCTCTTTTCCTCCCTCTCTCGGCAATAGCAGCGGTGGTTCAGATCTCTTTCTTACTGTTCTCTTTTCTGTTTCACTCATCAGGTCAGCAGTAGGGAATTTAAATTGTTTTCCAGTCTGCATTATACATTGTGGTAAGAAATACTTATTGAACCCAATCCCCTTAATTTTTCGGATGAAGACACCTAAGGAAAAGACGTGATCTAAGTTACACAGGTCATAAGCAAAACTGCTAGAAGCTTGACCACTATCCATCCTGTTGATGCCCTTAAAAGTAAGGCCCCAGAAATCAAAACATACTTGACAACAATAAAAAATACTCACTTAATTTCAATGAGCATATATGTAATACAAAGAGCAAATGCTCCAGCAAGATCAATCAAAACAAATGGATTCATTCGGGGAAGGAAGATACTGCTAAGTCCTGGAATAATTCCACACAAGCTAAGAAAAAACAAAAAGAGTATCCATTAGTAGAACTCACATAAAACTGGTGACAGCCTTGTAAAAGATAACTTGTATTTTGGTACCACATAGTGTACTTCTTAAAGAAAGCAAAGAGGATTTGTGAACAAAGCCCTTTCATTTATAAAGTTCTCTTTTGTATCGTCAATTAAAAAGTAAAGGGAGAATAACAATTTGATCTGTGTGATTCATGTAGTAACCTCAGCAATGAATAATTTAAGTTCCCATGATAGATGCATTTCTTGTGTATTCCTTTAAATTATGCATATCATGAAACTCCATAACATCTTACCTTCGACTAAGATCTGCAACATGCTCTTGAAGCCAGCTCGTACTAGCAGCTTTAAGAAGAAAATACTTAAATTATCTATATAGAAGAAAAAAAACCCACTACCCGAAATATTTGAGTTCTTTAATTTAAAAAAATAAATTTGGCAGTGACTGAATAACATTACAAAAGAACATGCTACTCCTCAAATCTATAAATGTTTCCTTTTATGCCCTTATGCCACTAAGTCAAAAGCAGTTTCAACTATTATACAATATACAGTTGACCTGAAGGAATTTATGTCATTGTTACTATTAATTTAAAGTTTTAAAGGTTCTTTATACTTTTTCTTTTGAGATGGAGTTTCACTCTTTTTGCCCAGGCTGGAGTGCAGTGGTACCATCTCGGCTCACTGCAACCTCTGTCTCCTGCGTTCAAGCAATTCTCCTGCCTCAGCCTCCCATGTGGCTGGGATTACAGGTGCGTGCCACCACACCTGGCTAATTTTGTATTTTTAGTAGAGACGGGGTTTCACCATGTTGGTCAGGCTGGTCTTGAACTCCTGACCTCAGGTGATCCACCTGCCTCGGCCTCCCAAAGTGCTGGGATTATAGGTGTAAGCCACCGCACCGGGCAGTTCTTTATACTTTTAAGCAGAGCTTCCTAACTAGTGTGCTGAGAATGGGCCATAGGTATAGGCTGAGTATCCCAAATCTGAAAACCAAAAATCCACAACTTTGAGCACCAACATGATACTCAAAGGAAATGCTCATAGGAGCGTTTCGAATTCAAAATTTTCAGGTTTGGGATGCTCAATCCATAAATATAATGCAAACACTCCAAAATCTACGACAACCTAAAATGTGAAACACTTCTGGCCCCAAGCATTTCAGATAAGGGATATTCAAACTACATACAAATTAATTCCCTCAACTCTCAAAAAAGCCAGGTGAGGACCTGGGTACCTACCTGGCTAGAATTAAATGGGTTATTCTATGTAAAGTATTTAGCAGTGCTTGGCATATAGAAAGTAGTTAATATTATTTTCCACTCAAATTTCAAGTAATTTCACAAAACTTTTTTCTTTTATTTTGTTTTGAGATGGAGTTTCACTTCTGTCACCCAGGCAGGAGTGCAATGACGTGATCTCGGCTCACTGCAACCTCCGCCTACCAGGTTCAAGGGATTCTCCTGTCTCAGCCTCCCGAGTAGCTGGGATCACAGGCGCCTGCCACCATGCCCGGCTAATTTTTATAATTTTTTAGTAGAGACAGAGTTTTGCCATGTTGGCCAGGCCGGTCTCGAACTGCTGACCTTGTGATCCGCCTGCCTTGGTCTCCCAAACTGCTGGGATTACAGGTGTGAGCCACCACACCCAGCCTTCATTTTTTTTTAAAGCCAGAGTCTTGCTATGTTTCCCAGGCTGGACTCAAACTCCTGAACTCAAGCAATACAACCACCTCAGCCTCCTGAGTAGCTGGGACTAGAGGCACATGCTACCAAGCCCAGCTAATGTCACAAATCTTGATGTTTCTGGGAACCTTCATTTCCAGCTAATGAAAATATAAAGTAGGCTGGGAGCAGTGGCTCATGCCTGTTGTCCCAGCACTTTGGGAGGTTGATGTGAGAGGACCGCTTGAGCCCAGGAGTTTGAGACCAGCCTGGGTAACACAGGGGGACTTTGTCTCTATAAAAAAATAAATAAATAAAAATAAATAAATAAATAAAATAAAATATAATACAAATACAAACTAGATAACTTTTCTGGAAATAAATTTGGCAATATACAACAAAGCCTTTGAAAAATACCGTATTTTTAATCCAGTAAATAATTCCTTCTCAGGGAATTTATCCTACAGAAAGAATAAAAAACTCAGACAAAATTGATCTAAAGAGGCTGATTATAGAGTTATTTATAAAAGGAAAAGTTAGAAATGTATAAAATATTTTAAAATATTCATAACAATATTATGCAAGCATTAAAAAATCATTTACATTCGAAGAGTATTTAATGAGAAGCAATACTGAAGACATAATGCTAACAAAAAAGCCAGACATGGCCGGACGCAGTGGCTCACACCTGTAATCCCAGCACTGTGGGAGGCCAAGATGGACAGATCACCTGAGGTCAGGAGTTCGAGACCAGCCTGGCCAACATGGGGAAATCCTGTCTCTGCTAAAAATATGAAAATCAGCCAGGCGTGGTGGCACATTCCTGTAACCCCTGGAACCAAGGAGGCAGAGGTTGCAGTGAGCCAAGATTGCGCCACTGCACTCCAGCCTGGGCAACAGAGTGAGACTCCATTTCAAAAAAAAAAAAAAAACCAGGCATAAAATTGTAATATATACAATTCTAAGTAAGCACATAAAATTATATGTACGTGTGCATAAAAAAAGTGGAATGAATAACATAGAAATGTTAACATATTATCTGTGGGTCATAAGATTATCAGTAGTCTTATTTCCTTCTTGTATCTTCCTGATCTTTACAGGGAAATAGTGTTTCTAAATCTTTGCACCATCTTAAAAATTTCTAGAGTAAGTGTTATAGTATTTTATAAATTATGAATTTTTTTCAAGAAATTCTGGTGATCTTAAGTATCATTATTTAATTTTCTAATTCATGCACTACTTCTTTAACTCATACAAACACAATTTATCTTCATAACATTCATGAAGTTGTTTAAACTTGAATGGGCATTTCAGAAAACTTTCTTCTCTTGACTGTCCTAGAGTGAGATCTAAAAAGATCCACACCTATCTGTGCTTCTCTATACTTCAAAGTGTGGGTCTGTGCACACATCCCATTTCTATTTTCACCTCACTTCTCCATCTCTTAGTGGCTAACTCTTTTGTGGGTTAGTGGGATTCCAAAACACTTAAATTATTGAAAAAAGAAAATAATTTTGACTGCAAAAGTGAAAAAACAGTCTGAAGTTGTAAACACTTCAAAATAAAAGAATATTTCCAAAGAAATAAAGTTTGGCTACTTGCAAATATATATGCCCATCCACCATTGCCAAAGAGAAGTTCCTGGGAACTTACTTTATTAACAGAATACAATTATTTTCAATTAGCATATCAACTATTCTAAGTATACTGATACTTCTAAAATGCTTACAATAGACTTTTCTTAGATAGATTACACATTTAAAATCTCACATTATTTGGTAAATGTAATTTTTCATCACTACATGATTTAATTTACAGGTCACTCCTGCCTGTTTTAAAATAATTTGTTATTTTAAAGCTTGAACTAATGAGATTTTGCTTTATAATTTTCCACTTAAAAAAGACTTGAGAACATTTGGGCTAGTTCTCTCTTCTCTTCAGAATATACTTCCTCATTGATTTGAGTGAATGAAACAAACAAAAGACTTGTTTTTATGAGAGATTAGTTGGACTTTTAAATTAATAGTAAATAAAAAACATACCTTCTGAGACATAAGCAAAAGGTTTATTCCGAATAGAAAGCATCGTGAACAGGTTGAAAGAAAGAGCCACAAAAGTACCAACTAATAATCTTCCCCTAAAAAGAACAATGATAACATTCACCTTTAATTTGTTCTTGGTATTATCAGTATGTAATTTCAATACGTAGAGGGACTAAGAGGTGGGAAGGTAAAGTGGTCTGCTTTAATGATTTGGTGTTTCCAGATACAGAATCTGAACTTCGTTTCTAGCCCCATCACCCATGTCCCATCTACTGTTGCTCCATCTTACAAAGGATAAGAGAGGACTTTTAGCATTAACAGTATCTTCCTACAGGTAAACGCTGTTATAAATCTGTATAAATATTGATGGTATTTGTTTTACGATATACTGGACAAGTCAGACTTTGCGGAATTAAACTGATCAGAATAGATAAGGTCCATATAGTTGGCAGCTATACAGTTGAGAAATACAATTGTTTTTTCATATATATGATACATACAATTCTCTTTTCATATGTATATGAAAATCACATAGTTGCAATACATATGAAACATATATACATTTCTTTTTTTTGGAGACAGGGTCTCACTCTGTTGTCCAGGTTGGTCTTGAACTCCTGGACTCAAGCAATCCTCCTGCCTTAGCCTCCCAAAGTGCTGGGATTACACTGAATCCCTGAGCCTGGTCCAATTCTCTTTTCTATAGTTGCTATGACAAGATTTTGAAGGTCAAATTTGAAATTACAGAAGACTAGGGGGAGCCGGCTTAGTGTTTCCTAGGTCTGGAAATAATGAGAAGCCTGAAGCCAAGATAGAAAGGCCTTCCTGTGTAGTATAAAAATATTTAGAACTTGGGAACTGTTAAGAGTAAAGAAATGGAGTCTTGGTATTAGGGAATTTTGTTTGTGAAATACCAGCAAAAACGTTATGTTGCTACAGTCTGAACTCTGACATTGGCCAACTGTTTAATAATACATCAATTAATAATTAAGAATCAATAGTAAATTATATATTGAAAATAAAATCTCACGTGTGTATCTCGGGCTGTTCCAAAAAGCGTTCTGCACTAAAAGAAATAAAAATGTATTAAATAAGTCCTATAAATTATAAAGTTAAAAAGCTTTATTAAATATATCATTAACCCACCTTAAAGTTCACAAAATCTTTTAATATTACAACTATTAACTATTAGCAGTCATGAGGCAAGGAGACTCACAAATTATCCTTTTTAGTTGTTTTCTTTTTTCACAAATTATCCTTAACATGTAATGTCAATCTTTCTCTGCCAAGCCTATTTCAATGGGTTTGTAATAAGCATCAAACATGCCTGACTGAATCTGTTTCATTCACAACCACTTCTGATTCAATTTAGTAGCATTAAGGAAGGAAGTAAAAAAAAAAGAAACAGAAGAAAAAGTCTGAAACATAAAGAAAGTGTACTATCAAAACTCCAGCCCTGCTCATCTAAATTTTCATACCCTTGAAAGCAAATGTGTCTGACGGATTTATTTCATGTTCCCAAAGGTGTCACAGGTGGGATTTAGAATAATATCATATACAAATGTACCTTTCTTTTAATATAAAGAGAGCTCCCAACTGTGCCAAGACTGTGGAGGCAAATACAGCCAGGACTTCTAATCTTTCAAACCTGAAACCAAAACATTAATTAGATCATCACAATTCTTTCAATTCACAAACCAGTCTCTCTAGAACACATTTACATTCATTTATTTGCTCACTTAATACACATATGTGCTGTCTACTATGAGCCAAACACTGTTAGAGCAGATTAGGGTTTCTAGAATAATAATAAACAATGAAAATCACAGATTCCAAAGAGTACCTATTTGTACAATTCGTAGGACTCAGAAGAGAGAGCACCTTCAGCCCATGTCAGAGGCTTTCTCTTCCCAGAAAAACTTTAAAATGATTAAAAAAAAAAAAAAAAAAAGACAATTACCAGGACCCACTTATAGTCCTTATTTTTCTAGAAATAATCACAATCATAATAATAGCACTTAATTGACCCACTGTGCGTTAGACACCAGAGTGCTTAACATATTACCTCATCTAAACCTCCCAACCCCTTATTAGAATTACTTTATCCACTTTTTTCTTTTTTACAAGAGATGGGGGTCTAGCTATGTTGCCCAGGCTGGACCCTGAACTCCCAGGCTCAAGTAATCCTCCCAGCTGCTCAGCCTCCCGAGTAGCTGGGACTACAGGCATGTGCCACCACACTTGGCTCATTTTTTTTTTTTTCCAAACAGATAAGAAATTTAGGACACGAAGAAGAAAAGTAACTGTTTAGAGTCATATAGCTAGCAAGTAGAAGGTTTTCAAACTCAAACACTCTGACTCTAGAATTCATATTTTAACCACTTATTATACTGCCTCTCATTTCTATACATAATTACAGTGAATTATGAGTATATTTTATAATCCCTAGACTATAAGCCAGAGGCCAGGAACTGTTGTTTTAGTTTTTCCTGCAACACATGGTCTAATGGTATTCAATATTTATGGTAAGTATAAATGCTTAAAATTTTTCAAGAAAATAATCATGGAGGTACAGAAAAGACAAAAAAATTAAGACCGTACATCACATTGTTATTTGTAAAGGAAAAATGCTGGAATCAACAATAGAACATTATATATTGTTAAACAAAAAAAGTATTTATTGACATGGAAAAAGGTGAGTGAAAAAAGTAGGTTATGATAGAATACAAATTAAGTGTTTTTTCCAGCTACTGAAAAAATAAAAAAGAACAGGAAAAAACAGTATGCAAATGCACCAATGTTATTTGTGGAAGTTGAGAAGCTGATATTAAAATGCATATGGAACTGCAAAATGTGAAAGAAAGCAAAGATAACCTTGAAGAAGAACGAAGCTGGAAAATTTATACTACCAATATCAATAGGTATTTCAAAGCTGTAATAATTGACATAGTGCAGTACTAATCCAAGTACAAATACACCAAATTGTACAGAAAAGAGAATCTAGAAACAGACCTACACATACATATAGTCATCTGATTTGTGAAAAAGGTGGCACATAAAAGCAGTAAAGAAGAGCCACGCGCAGTGGCTCACACATGCAATCCCAGCACTTTGTGAGGCCGAGGCAGGCACATCACTTGAGGCCAGGAGTTCAAGACCAGCCTGGCTAACATGGCGAAACCCTGTCTCTACTAAAAATACAAAAAATTAGCTGGGCGTGGTGGTGCGCCTGTAATCCCAGCTGCCTGGGAGGCTGAGGCACGAGAATTGCTTGAACCTGGGAGATGGAGGTTGGAGTGAGCCGAATTGCGCCACTGCAGTCCACTGCCTTTACTCCTGCTTCACACCATACCAAAAAAATCTATTCCAACTGGATTGTAGGATTAAATATGAAAAATCAAACAGTAAGGCTTCTAGGTGATAACAGAACAAAGTGTCTTTATGACCTGGGGGTATGCCAAGATTTCTTAACAAGTACACAAAAGGACCAACCCAAAAAAATAAATTTAATTTAAAACTTTTTTTTTTTTTTTTTTTGAGACGGAGTCTCACTCTGTCACCCAGGCTGAAGAGCAATGACGCGATATCGGCTCACTGCAACCTCCGCTTCCTGGGCTCAAGAGATTCTCCTGCCTCAGCCTCCTGAGTAGCTGGGATTACAGGCACCCACCACCATGCGTGGCTAATTTTAGTATTTTTAGTAGAGATGGGGTTTCACCATGTTGGTCAGGCTGGTTTCCAATTCCTGACCTCAAATGATCCGCCCACCTCACCCTCCCGAAGTGCTAGGATTACATGCGTGAGCCACCACACCCGGCCTAAAATTTAAAACTTTTATTCATCAGAAGATACCATTAAGAGAAAGAAGGGCAACTAAGAGAAGGAGAAGATACTTATATATAAAGAACTGTTACAGATTAATACAGAAAAACGGGAAATTGTTAAAAGATTTTAACAAGCATTTTAAAAAAGAGGTGATCTGAATGGTTAATCAACATATGTAAAGGTGCTCAATTAGTCATAAGGAAAATAACTTAAAACCACAATGAAATACCACTGCATACCACAGAATGGCCTTTATAAAAAAAGACAATAACAGCTGGGCACGATGGCTCCACACCTGTAATTTCACCTACTCGGGGTGTGGGAGGATCGCTTGAAGCCAGTTCAAGACCAGCCTGGGCAATATGGTGAGACCCCTGACTCCAAAAATATTTTAAAAATTAGCCAGGCATGGTGGGATGTGCCTGTAGTCCTAGCAACTCAGGAGGCTGAGGCAGGAGAGCCACTTGAGCCCAGGTATTGAAGGCTGCAATGAGCTATGATCATGCCACTGTACTCCAACATGGGTGACAGAGTAAGACCCTGCCTTAAAAAAAAAAAAAAAAAAAAAAGGCCGGGTGCGGTGGCTCATGCCTGTAATCCCAGCACTTTGGGAGGCCAAAGTGGGTGGATTACTTGAGGTCAGGAGTTCAAGACCAGCCTGGCCAACATGGTGGAACCCCATTTCTACTAAAAATAAAAAAATAAAAAAAATTAGTCAGGCATGGTGGTGCATGCCTGTAGTCCCAGCTACTCAGGACGCTGAAGCACAAGAATCGCTTAACTCCGGGAGATGGAGGTTGCAGTGAGCCAAGGTCGCACCACTGCACTCCAGCCTGGGCAACCAAGCGAGATGCTCCCTCCAAAAAAAAAAAAAGAAAAAAAAAAAAAAGACAATAGCAACTGTTGGCAAGGACACGAAGCAAATGCAACTCTCAAACACTACCAGTGGGAGTATAAATTAGTAAAACTGCTCTGGAAAACGGTTTGGTATTATCTTATTTTTTAATAATGAACATGCAAATTCAAACTAATTTCACTCAAAGATACATACCCAACATAAATGGGTACACATGTGCACTAAAAGATATATACAAGAATGTTCAGAAGTAGTTTTATTTATAATAGCTAAAAAGTGAAAGTCATCTAAATGTCCTTAACAATTAAGCAATTTATGATACATTCATATAATGGAATATGACAGCAATGAACAAGAATGAACAAGATAGTACATACTATATTCCATCTAAAGGATATTCAGAAACAGGCAAAACTAATATGCAATGTTAGAGGTCAGATTACCAGTTACTTCTGGTAGGGTCTGAATGGACACGAAGGGAGGTTTTGGGGGACTTGTAATGTTTTATATCATGATCCAGATAGTAACTATACAAATGTATTCATTTCTTAAAATTCATCAAATTGCACAAAGATATTACAGAAAACAAGACAGGGTCCTTACTTCTATGAAATTTACTTATTTTATTTTATTTTTTGAGACAGAGGATGGAGTACAGTGGCACGATCTTGGCTCACTGCAGTCTCCGCCTCCCGGTCTCAAGTGATTCTCCTGCCTCAATCTCATGAGTAGGTGGGACGACAGGCTCGCACCACCACACCTGGCTAATTTTTGTATTTTTAGTAGAGATGAGGTTTTACCATGTTGGTTAGGCTGGTCTCGAACTCCTGACCTGAGGTGATCCTCCCACCTCAGCCTCCCAAAGTGCTGGGATTATAGGCATAAGCCACCACACCCAGCTCTGAAATTTACATTTTAAAGGGTAGGGACAGAAAAACAAATACTTTGTTTGGTAAATTCTGTACAGATAATTATAGTAGTCTGATGTGACAAGAGATTAACCAGATGACTATTTTTGATTGGGCCATTCAGTCACTTAATGGAAATTAGCATTTAGTGATATTAAGATATGAATAACACGATGAAGCCAGCCTTGCAAAGATCAGGTGAAGAGCATATCAGGCAGATCTTATACAAAGGCTCTAAAATGGGAATGAGTTAGTAGCATTCAAACAACAAAAAGAAAGTCAGTATCCTATAGAGGCCATGAGAAGATTAAGTTGAAGAAAAGTAGGCAGGGTCCTGATCATATAAGGGCTTTGTAAATTAGAAAAAGGAGTTAGGATTTTATTCTAAGTATTATGGGAAACAACTGGATGGTTTTAAGGGGAGAGGGATAATATGATATAGGTTTAAAAGAAAAACACTGGCTGCAAATGAAAGTAGCTTGGTCTGGGATGGCAGTAGTGGAGATAGAAATGGGGTTGGGGGTAATTCTGGATGTGTTTGTAGGTTACCTTGACATAATTAATCTGCTAATAGATTAAATGTGGGTGATGAGAGACAGTAATCAACAGAAATTCCCAGAATTTTTTGTTTGAGCAACAGAGTGCTGATGGTATTTACTGAGATGGGGAAAACTACAAAGGAATAGGTTTTTGGGGAAGAAACCAAGAATTTTTTCCTAAGTTTAAGACACCAATTAGACATCCATGTGAAGCTGTCAAGAAGGTAGTCTGAAATTCTAGATAGTTCTCAGGCCTAGAGAACTGGATTTTGAAGTCTCCAGATATATGTGATACTTCAGCTATGTGACCGATTGCAAATATATTTGAGTGTTTAACTTTATTGCTTAACTGCTCCTTTCTTTCCCGTTCACTCTAAGCAAGTGAGCCAAAATGGGAGCCGTCACGTCCTTACATGACCTTGTCTTCTATCCACAGTAACTGATCTATAAAGACTGATGCCTGTTGCAAGCTGGCCCAAGCAACAGTTCTCATGATTTTCTGAACTAGGCAGCATTTATTTTCCAGAAATACTCTAGCTAGCTCTTTATTGCCTACCATAAATATTATTTTAACAGTAGTAATTTATTATTTCCTCTCTCGGATGAAGGTGAGAAGGTGTGAATTAAGGTCTTGCTAGGAGTATCATTCCAGATTGGTGGAGAAAAGTGGTCTGAGAGACTGAACAGGACATGCAGAGAAAAGCAGGCCTGGGAGGCAAAAAAATGACAATGTCCTCAGTGGTCTAGGGCCTGCGCCAGTTACTGTCTTCCCACAGCAGTTTGGTTACATAAATTGTAAAAGTCCTCCCATTTTTTCCCCCAAACTCATTTTTCTTTTTCTTTTCTTTTTTTTTTTGGAGACAGGGTCTGGTTCTGTCGCCCAGGCAGGAGTGCGGTGGCACCGTCTCAGCTCACTGCAACCTCTGCCTCCCAGCTTCAAGCCATCTTCCCAATTCAGTCTCCTGAATAGCTGGGAATGCAGGCACGCCCCACCACACCCAGCATATTTTTGTATTTTTTTGTAGAGACGGAGTCTCGCTCTTTGCTCAGGATGGTCTGAAACTCCTAAACTCAAGTGATCGACCACCTGGGCCTCCCAAAATGCTGGGATTACAGGCATGAGCCACTGCATCCAACTCCCCAAACTAATTTTTTTTTTTTTTTGAGACAGCGTCTCGCTCCGTTGCCCAGGCTGGCATGCAGTGGCACGATCTCGGCTCACTGCAACCTCTGCCTCCCAGGTTCAAGTGATTCTCCTGCCTCAGCCTCCCAAGCAGCTGGGATTACAGGTGCCCACCACCACGCCCAGCTAATTTTTGTGTGTGTGTTTTTAGTAGAGATGGGGTTTCGCCATGTTGGCTAGCCTGTTCTCAAACTCCTGACCTCAGGTGATCCACCCACCTTGGCCTCCCGAAGTCCTGGGATTATAGGCGTGAGCCACCGCACCAGGCCCCAAACTAAGTTAGATTTCTGTCACTTGCAGTGGCAAATTTCCTTATATGGATATATCTATACCTTACAACTCATTATCACAGTGATAATGCAACTCTCTCAAATTTCAGTGACACAGGCTGGGCCTGGCACTTTGAGACCAGGAGCTGGAGACCAGGTTGGCCAACATGGTGACACTCCATCTCTACTAAAAACATAAAAATTAGCTGGGTGTGGTGGTGCACACCTGTAATCCCAGATACCCTGGAGGTTGAGGCATGAGAATTGCTTGAATCTGGTAGGTGGAGGTTGCAATAAGCCAAGATCACACCACTGCACTTCAGCCTAGGCAACACAGCAAAACTGTCAAAAAAAAAAAAAAAAAGTCCAGGTGTGGTGGATCACACCTGTAATCCCAGCACTTTGGGAGGCAGCGGTAGCTGGATCATTTGAGGTCAGGAGTTCAAGACCAGCCTGGCCAACATGGTGAAACCCCATCTCTACTAAAAATACAAAAAAAAAAAACTTAGCCAGGCGTGGTGGCACACGCCTGTAATCCCAGGTACTCCGGAGGCTGAGGCAGAAGAATCGCTGGAACCCAGAAGGCAGAGCCTGCAGTGAGCCCAGATCACACCACTGCACTCCAGCCTGGGTGAAAGAGTGAGAAACCGTCTCAAAAAATAAATAAAATTAAAAACAATAAATATTTTTTTAAAATTCATTTTGATTTATGATTGATTTATGAAAATCCTTATTTTGCATTAAAATTCTATGTTTACTTCTTCCAATTGTTTAAGTAAATAAAACCTAATTTTGTTCAAAAGAATATAGTCCCAATGAATGGTATGGTGGAAAAGAAGACTAAGTTTGGTCCAAAAGTTTCTTTACTAAAGTAAAATTCCTTGGTCGATATGCCTCTTCAGGTAAAAAATAATAATAATAATGAAGTAAAATTCTTTCAAGTCGTTTCCTAGAATCTAAAAGGAACTCATGTTTAAATACATTTTTAAACCTTTAATATAAAAGATTATTTCCTTTCAACTTTCAGTAAATTTTTTTTTTTTTTTTGAGACAGGGTCTTACTCTTGCCACCTGTAATGCAGTGATGCAATTATAGCTCACTGCAGCCTCAAACTCCTGGGCTTAAGCAATCCTCCCACCTCAGCCTCCCAAGCAGCTGGGACCACAGGTGTACACCACCATGTCCAGCTAATTAAAAAAAAATTTTTGTAGCGACAGGTCTCACTATGTTGCCCAGGCTGGCTTCTAACTCAAGCAATCCTCCTGCCTCAACCTACCAAAGTGCTAGGATTACAGGCGTGAGCCACCACATCTGGCCTCAGTAATTTTTAAAATTATGGAAACAAATCTCAAATTATTTGTTGATCCATTGCTATCACAAATCCAGTTTCAGATGAAAATCCATCTTTACCACTGCCTATTATTAAACTATATCACATTTATTTAACATCTAGAAGATACACTAACATGAAAATCCTTTGTACTTGCTCTAGCTAAAATAAATTCCCAAAATATTAAAGAACTTAATGTGAACTTTTTTAAATATTTGCTTTATAAAATATAAAAAACCTAATGTGAACATTTTATTTTAATATGATTTATACCTTAAATATTTATGTTTCTTGGAAGATGCTTTTCTATCTATTTTCTTTTGTTTGAGACAGAGTCTTGCTCTGTTGCCCAGGCTGGAGTGCAATGGCACGATCTCGGCTCACTGCAACCTCCACCTCCTGGGTTCAAGCGATTCTCCTGTCTCAGCCTCTCAGGTAGCTGGAATTACAGGTGCATGCCACCACGCCTGGCTAATTTTTGTATTTTTAGTAGAGATAGGGGTCTGCCATGTTGGCCAGGCTGGTCTCGAACTCCTGACCTCAGGTGATCTGCCTGCCTCAGCCTCCCAAAGTGCTGGGATTACAGGCGTGAGCCACTGTGCCCAGCCTATCTATTTTCACTATCTGATCATCATTTCACTAAGTACGTAGCATTTATTTTCCAGAAATACTCTAGCTAGCTCTTTATTGTCTGCTATAAATAATATTTTAGTAGTCATAAGTTAGCAGGAAATAAAATAATTTGAACTTACCCAAATGAATAGACAGGGCTAGGTTTCCTCATTGTTACCCAGTAACTTATTAAACATGTCATTAAACTAAGTAAAAAGAAAAATAAATTTAGTATTAGAACTAGAAGAGAACATGTGAAGATAAATTAAGTTTTCAGAATTCCTAAGTGGTTGAAAGTTATCTGTGTTTGCACAGACTAAATTAATAATAAATTATTTTAATAATTTATTAAGATAATTAATTCTAGTAGTTTACCATCTAATCACAGTGAGCATCTGAACATGTGGTATACTTGGAAGATTTTAACATGTGAAGGAACAGAATAAAGTTATAATACATCAAGTCAGTTAAGTAGAACCTAAACTCATACTTCCACTACACAATGTTATCCACCCTAAATGGTTTCAGTAACTGAAAATGCTAAAAAATGACACATATGATCAATTTTAACTTTGATACGCTTCATTTCATCTTTGTTAAAAGTTAAAATAAATATTAATAATACCTTGACAACATTTTGAGTGAGATAAAATTATGTTCATTTTCCAAGTATAGTAGATTCACTCTAAAACAAGTTATATATGAAATTGAGGTAACAACTATCTGCGTTAGACCCAATTAAATATGTTAGTTACCTGATTAATAAAAGGCATCCCTTTTTTTTTTTTTTTTTGAGACAGTCTCGCTCTGTTGCCCAGGCTGGAGTGCAGTAGTGCCATCTTGGCTCACTGAAACCTCTTCCTTCCGGGTTCAAGTGATTGTCCTGCCTCAGCCTCCCAAGTAGCTGTGATTACAGGCGTGCACCACCATGCCCAGCTAATTTTTATATATATTTTTTTAGTAGAGATGAGGTTTCGCCATGTTGGCCAGGCTGGTCTTGAACTCCCGGCCTCAAGTGATCCACCTGCCTTGGCCACCCAAAGTGCTGGGATTACAGGCGTGAGCCACCGCGCCTGGCCAAAAAGCCATCCTTATAATATACTCCTATCTCATGGATCTTGAAGACATCAAAGTATTTTGTAATCCTTAAATGGAAATATGAAAGGCTCCATGAAGCAGGGAGCTAACAGTCTGTCTCCCTAGCTCACAATTCCTCAATTCTCAGTTATTAACTATCCTTCATTTTTTTCTCCATCTATATTACAGCAGGAACTGATGTATGTTCTTTTTTCAGATGGAGTCTCACTCTATCGCCCAGGCTGGAGTGCAATGGCACGATCTCGGCTCACTGCAACCTCTGCCTCCCGGGTTCAAGTGATTCTCCTGCCTCAGCCTCCTGAGTAGCTGGGATTACAGGCATGCACCACCATGCCCGGCTAATTTTTGTATTTTTAGTAGAGATGGGGTTTCCCCATGTTGGCCAGGCTGGTCAGGAACTCCTGACCTTGTGATCCACCCACCTCGGCCTCCCAAAGTGCTGGGATTACAGGTGTGAGGCATCGTGCCTGGCTGTGAACTGGTATGTTCTTAACATGACCCTACTCCCTGGCCACAGCTGACTCATCCACAGATAGGCACCTGACGCAGGTAACCTAAGCTGCGACAAAATGCTGCTCTGGATTTGGAAGTAGGATTTGGAACTGGAACCAAGGCATTCCAGGCTTAATTTGGCTGCTTTCTTGAATGATGGAAATGCACATTTGAAAATTTGGAGTAGTATTTGTATTTCTATCCCTCAATTTGGGAGTAGGGAACGCTGACCTACAGGAAGAAAATAGCTCAACCATGTCCATGTACAGGGAACAGAGATGAGAGATAAAGAGAAGTTTGATTCTTACAGTGGGGCCCAGCTAAACCTCTGCCCTCAGATTCCATTAACACCCCTGAATCTGTAGAATTAAGTATCCTACACCTTTGCTTCCCCAATATAGCTCCAGTGGAAGTCTGATGGCTGCAATCAAAAGAGCCCTGGCTAACTCCTTGAGAGTACTTCACAATCATGACAGGGTTCATATAGTGTGCTAACCTCACTTCCAATTCATGTACGCAGCAAGAATATGGTATTTACATTGAAGTTAAGCAAATAATCTAGGTTGGTTTTGAATGGATGAATGATTTTTGAAACTGCATCGCATAAAGGCAGCCAAATGAGTTTCTGCAGTCAGAAATATACAATTAGGCCGGGCGTGGTGGCTCATGCCTGTAATCCTAGCACTTTGGGAGGTCAGGGCAGGTGGATCATTTGAAAGCCCAAGAGTACAAGACCAGCCTAGGCAACATGTCGAGACCCCGTCACCACAAAAATATACAAAAATTAGCCAGGTGTGGTAGTGAACACCTGTAGTCCCAGCTACCCCAGAGGCTGAGGTAGGAGGATCGCCTAAGCCCAGGAGATTGCAGCTGCAGTGAGCCATGACTATGTCACTGTACTCAGCCTGGGTGACAGAGTAATATCCTGTCTCAAAAAAAAAAAAAAGAAAAGAAAAGAAAAATGAAATATACAATTGAAGCTTCAATCATTAATTTATTATTTATTTATTTTTTGAGACGGAGTCTCACTTTGTCGCCCAGGTTGGAATGCAGTGGCACAATCCTGGCTCACTGCAACCTCTACCTCTCGGGCTCAAGCGATTCTCCCACCTCAGCTTTCCAAGTAGCTGGGATTACAAGAGTGCGCCACCATGCCCAACTCATTTTTTGGTATTTTAGTAGAGATGGGT
The DNA here is from genome assembly GCF_028885625.2 of Pongo pygmaeus. NCBI lineage: Eukaryota > Metazoa > Chordata > Mammalia > Primates > Hominidae > Pongo > Pongo pygmaeus. Next base: position 101,732,969 of record NC_072385.2, read on the forward strand.
TTTTACCATGTTGCCCAGGGTGGTTTCGAACTCCTGAGCTCAGGGAATCTGCCAGCCTTGGCCTCCCAAAGTGCTGGGATTACAGGCGTGAGCCACCTCGCCTGGCCAAAGCTTCAATTATTAATTGTAAAATTTTTCTTTGTAAATAATACTGTATAGATAAGATTTGTTAATAATAAGAAATCTGAAAAATTCAGTGTCTAAATATTAACTTTTGAAAATTTTACCCTTAAAAATGGATAAAAATCTGAAACTTTTTCTATAGTTCATCAATTTTAAGCAGTACATTTTCTTCACATCTTAATAATCCTCAAATCAGGGTTAGTCTTACAGTACATCACAGTTGAATTAGCAGCTTTTCTCTTGGGGACACATAAAATAAGTATTTGTCTTAAAACTGTTGGCATCTAATATTTGATGAAATATGGTACCCTGATCGAATTTACTTCCCATTACTACAAAAATCTAAAAAATCAGTACCCATTTATTAACAAATCATTCAATATGTTTGATTTTATTTATATGCGTAAATCATTTTAATTTCCATAGTTTAATAACACCACTTTGGTATTAATGTTCTCCAATAAAATATATTTCTACACCTCTTTGTAAAACAGTAGCATTTATTAACACTTAAAATTCTAAAATCAGATAACCACTTTCTTCTGTGTTTGGATATTAGTGAAGCTCTAAATGAATCTAAATCACACCTTTCATCTGAAACGTTATGTAGCGATAGCTAACTCATATGGCAGATTATGGGCCTCTAAAGAAAGAAACTTCTTCAAATTAAATGAAAAGATTTTCCTTATGAACCTTAAGACATTAGGGAAACATTATTACTTTAGATTTAAAATTTTACTATTTTTATTACCATTAGTTTATTGTTATCAAATATGGTTGGTAACATTAGTAACTATTCCCCAAAGTAACTTTTTAAAGTATATGCATGGGCTGAGCACAGTGGTTCAAGCCTGTAATCCCAGCACTTTGGGAGGTTGAGGCGGGAGGACCACCTGAGGTCAGGCGTTCAAGACCAGCCTGGCCAACATGGTGAAACCCCATCTCTACTAAAAATACAAAAATTAGCCGGGCATGGTGGTGGGCGCCTGTAATCCCAGTTACTCGGGAGACTAAGACAGGAGAATCGCTTGAGACCGGGAGGCGGAGGAGGCTGCATGCAGTGAGCCAAGATCGTGCCACTGCACTCCAGCCTGGGTGACAGGATGAGACCCTGTCTCAAAAATAAATAAATAAAATCCTTTTTTTTTTTTTTGAGACAGGGTATCAGTCTGTCACCAAGACCCAAGACTGGAGTACAGTGGTACAATCATAGCTCACTGCAGCCTTGACCTTTTGGGCTCAAGTGATCCTACTGCCTACTATTCAGTGAGTAGCTGGGATTACAGGTGTGTACCACCACACTCGGCTAATTTTTAAATTTTTTTGTAGAGAAGAGATTTCACTGTATTGCCCAGGCTGGTCTTGAACTCCTGGGCTCAAGCGGTCCTTTCACCTTGGCTTCTCAAAGTGCTGGGATTACAGACATGAACCACTGTGCCTGGCCTATAGGGTACCTCTCTGTCACTGAGGCTGGAGTACAGTGCTAAGATCATAGCTCTCTGCAGCCTCAAACTCCTGGGCTCAAATGTCCTCCTGCCTCAGCCTCCCAAAGCACTGGGATTACAGGCATGAGACACCACTCTTTGGCGGTAACGTATTTAAACTGCTTTTATTTATTTTTAAATTGGCATTTTATTTATATAATTAAAATTCAAAATTTACAAAAGAGATACATAGTGGGAAGATTTCAAACTTGTCTCCCTGCCAGAGTCTTCCTCTTCAAAGACACCGATTATTATCAGTTTGTTTATCTTTCCTATGTATATTTACGCAAATACAAGCAAATGAATGAGTGTGGTGTGTGGATGTGTATACATGTGTGTATTCTTATTCTTCCCCCTTTTTAATACAAATTGCAGCATACTATATACATTGTTGTGTATCTTGCTTTTTCCCCTCATTAGGACCTCTAAACCATAAAATGCTTTGACTTTATTGTTTAAGGCTACATAATATTTAATTACACAGATAAGTGGGTTCCCTATACCCAGCAGGATCGGTTTCATCTGTTGCTAGACATGCAAATTCTTGGGTCCTACCCTAGGCCTCCTGAATCAGTAACTCTGGAAATGAAGCAACATGTATTTTAACAAGACCTTCCAAGTAATTCTGATGTATGGTCAAGTTTGAGAATTCTACGATATGTACGTACCAAAATATGGGGTATACATGCCCCATTATTTCATCATTCATATACTGATTGTTTCCAATCTTTTGGACTCAATAACCTCATATGCAACTCATGTTTAACCACAGGAATATATCTACAGCATAAATTACTAGAAAAGGAACTGCTACGTTTAAGGTTATGGGCATTTATAAATTTAATTGATATTGCCAAATTGCCCTTGAGATGCTGCACCAATTTATATTCCCCCCAGCAACGTATAAAAATGCCTGTTTCCAGCCGGGACAGGTAGTTCACGTTTGTAATCCCAACACTTTGGGAGGGAAAGGCAGGAGGATCACTTGAGCCCAGAAATTTGAGACTTGCCTGGGCAACATAGGAAGACCTCATTTCTACAAAATATCAAAAAATTAGGCAGGTGTGGTGGCACAAGCCTGTGGTACCATCCACTCAGGAGGCTGAGCTGGATCATTTGAGCTTAGGTGGTAAAGGCTGAGACCGCAGTGAGCCGAGGTCAACCCACTGCACTCCAGCCTGAGAAAAAAAAAATGCCTGTTTAGCCAAAACAATCTTGAAAAAGAACAAAGCTGGAATATTCACACTTTCCAATTTCAAAACTTACTACAGAGCTGCAGTAATCAAGACTGATGGTACTGGCATAAAGGACAGACATACAGATCAATGTGACAGACCTGAGAATCCAAAAATAAACATTCACATTTACAGTGAACTGGTGTTTGTTGTTGTTGTTTTGTTTTTTGAGATGGAGTCTGGTTCTGTTGTCCATGCTGGAGTGCAATGGCGCGATTCCGGCTCGCTCACTGCAATCTCTGCCCCCCAGGTTCAAGCGATTCTCCTGCCTCAGCCTCCTGAGTAGCTGGGACTACAGGTGTATGGCACCATGCCTGGCTAATTTTTGTATTTTAGTAGAGATGGGGTTTTGTCATATTAGTCAGGCTGGTCTCAAACTCTTGACCTCAGGTGGTCCACCTGCCTTGGCCTCCCAAAATGCTGGGATTACAGGCATGAGCCACCACACTTGGCCCGTGAACTGGTTTTTGACAAGGGTGCCAAGACAATTCAATGGGGAAAGTAGTCTTTTCAACAAATGATGATAGGACAACTGGTTATCCACATGCAAAAGAATGAATCTGAACCCCCAACCTCACATCATTTAAAAAATTAACTCGGCCGGGTGCGGTGGCTCACACCTGTAATCCCAGCACTTTGGGAGGCCGAGGTGGGCGGATCACAAGGTCAGGAGATCGAGACCATCCTGGCTAATACGGTGAAACCCTGTCTCTACTAAAAATACCAAAAATTAGCCGGGCGTGGTGGCGGGTGCCTGTAGTCCCAGCTACTCGGGAGGCTGAGGCAGGAGAATGGCGTGAACCTGGGAGGCGGAGATTGTAGTGAGCCGAGATCGCACCACTGCACTCCAGCCTGGGCAACAGAGGGAGATTCCATCTCAAAAAAAAATAAATAAATAAGTCAAAATGGATCAAAGGGCACAGTGGCTCACGCCCATAATCTTAGCACTTTGGGAGGCGGAGGCAGGCAGATGACTTGAGTTTGGGAGTTTGAGACCAGCCTGTTCAATATGGGAAAACCCTGTCTCTACTAAAAATACAAAAATTAATTGGGCGTGGTGGCTCATGCCTGTAATCCCAGCACTTTGGGAGGCTGAGGCTGCAGTGAGCCAAGATCATGCCAATGCATTCCAGCCTGGGTGACAGTGAGACTCCATCTAAAAAAAACAAAAACAACAACAAAAAAAATCAAAGACCTAATTGTAAGAGCAAAAACTATAAAACTCTTAGAAGAAAACATACCTATTGCTCAGGCACAGTAGCTCACGCCTGTTATCCCAGCACTTTGGTAGGCCGAGGCGGGTGGACCACTTGAGGTCAGGAGTTTGAGACCAGCCTGGCCAAAATGGTGAAACCCCGGCTCTAATAAAAATACAAAAAATTAGCCGTGCATGGTGGTACATGCCTGTAGTCCCAGCTACTTGGGAGGCTGAGGCAAAAGAATCGCTTGAGCCAAGATCACACCACTGCACTCCAGCCTAGGTGACAGAGTAAGACCCTAACTCAAAAAAAAAAGAAAGAGTAACTATTGATATATGCTACAACAAAACAGAAAAGCATTGTGCTAAGAAGACAGTCATAAAGGACTGTATATTGTATGATTCCACTTATATGACATGTCCAGAGTAGGCAAATCTATCGAGAGAAAAAACTGATTAGTGGTTGCCTAGGGCTGGAGAAGAGAATGGAATGAGTGGGAGAATGGAATGACTGGAGAGTAACAGCTAAGGGGAGTGGTCTCTTTTTGAGATAAGGAAAATATTGCAGGTCAGGCGTGGTGGCTCACGCCTGCAATCCCAACACTTTGGGAGGCCAAGGTGGGCAGATCACTTGAGGTCAGGAGTTCGAGACCAGCCTGGCCAACACGGCGACACGCCGTCTCCACTAAAAATACAAAAATTTGCCAGGCGTGGTGGTGCATGACTGTATTCCCAGCTACTTGGGAGGCTGAGGCAAGAGAATAGCTTGAAACTGGGAGGTGAAGGTTGCAGTGAGCTGAGATCATGCCACTGCACTCCAGCCTGGGTGACAGAGTAAGATTTCGTCTCAAAAAAAAAAAAAAAAAGAAAATATTGTAAAGTTGATTACGGTGATTAATGCACAACTCTATATATGAAGAGACTAAAAGTCATTTTAAGGCATATGAATTAAAATATCTCAATAAAGCCTTTTTTTTTTTTTTTTTTTGAGATGGAGTCTCACTCTGTCGCCCAGGCTGGAGTGCAGTGCCGCAATCTCGGCTCACTGCAACCTCTGCCTCCCGGGTTCAAGCAATTTGTCCTGCCTCAGCCTCCCGAGTAGCTGGGACTACAGATGCCCACCACCATGCCTGGCTAATTTTTGTTATTTTTAGTAGAGACAGGGTTTCACCATATTGGCCAGGCTCGTCTCGAACTCCTGACTTTGTGATCCACGCTCCTCAGCTTCCCAAAGTGCTGGGGTTACAGGCGTGAGCCACTGAGCCCAGCCAAATAAAGCCATTTTTAAAAAAACAAAAGAGCACATTTCCCTATTACACTGAACGACACAGGTATACTCAAATTTTTTAAGCTTTCCCAACGTGACAGGCAAAACAGCATCTCAGAGTAATTTTAATTTGCATTTCTCTTACTGTTAGTGAAGATAAGCAACTTTTCATAAGTGTCATTTATATTTCCTTTTCTGTAAACCCTCTGTATGAATTATAATTTTTTTCTTCCTTTTCTTTTTCTTGGTCTTTGTCTTAAATTGTAGGGCCCTTTAAATGTTAGCAAAATTAGCCCTTTGAGGTATGAATTACAAATATCTTCTCAGGTTATTCTCTGTTTATGGTGACATCTGCTACTTAGAGTTTTTAACTTTAATATAATCAAATTTATAAATATTTTGTTTTTTGAGACTGAGTTTCACTCTCGTTGCCCAGGCTGGAGTGTGGTGGCACAATCTCGGCTCACTGCAACCTCCGCCTCCTGGGTCCAAGCACTTCTTATGCCTCACCCTCCCAAGTAGCTGGGACTACAGGCACACGCCACCATGCCTGGCTAATTTTGTATTTTTAGTAGAGACGGGGTTTCACCATGTTGGCCAGGCTGGTCTCGAACTCCTGACCTCAAGTGATCTACCCGCCTCAGCCTCCCAAAGTGCTGGAATTGCAGGCATGAGCCACCCCACCTGCCCTCTAATTACTGTTATGTCTCTAATTATTGTTGTTTATGTGTTTGTTCTATGTTGATAATTTTACTTATTTAGTAGATTAGTTTCTTTTAAGCAAAGAAAACTTCTTCATAGTCTATTTTTCTCTCCATAGATTCTCTCCATGGACATTTCATATAAATAAAATCATAAAATATGTGGTCCTTTATGACTGTCTTCATAGCATAGTGTTTTTATTGTTTTCTTGTACGATACCAGTAGTTGCTGTTTTTATTGCTGAATTGTATGGCTATACCACATTTCTACCAAGTTCCTTATTGGCTCCAAAACATTAAGATTTCCTAAAAACTTACCTAAAAAGATCAAAAATGGTCAGGTAAGTATAGGCAGTTAAAGCTGCAAAACAACAAAAAAATGATTAAAATATTACTGACCCCTCTAAAAAAATACAGCAAGTTACCAAAATTATTTCTACCGGGGTATCCATTATCAAAAAAACTTTTGAGTCACTGGCCAACCTCATATATTGGCAGTTATCTAGTAAATTTGATAAATATATGTAGCTAAAGTTGGTTGGTAGAAAAGCTTACTTCCCAACCTGATTTCTCCATTAGGAAAAATGAAGCAATGAACGTTCAAAAGCCCTGTTACCATTTTTCTGCCTGCTTCTGTAATCTCAGCACTATTTCAAATGTATTGCTTGAATAACCGAACAAAAGAACAATGCAATAAAAAACATAAAAAGTTAAGATACAAGAAAAAAATTACAGAATTTCCTTTTTAAGGAAAAGCCAAGAAACCTCAAAATCTAACTTACAAACTGCATAAATTAAAGTTTTAATCTATTACATTAAAAACAAATCTCCAGCCAGGCACGGTGGCTTACAGCTGTAATCCCAGCACTTTGGGAGGCTGAGGCGGGTGGATCATAAGGTCAGGAGATCGAGATCATCCTGGCCAACATGGTGAAACCCTGTCTCTACCAAAACTACAAAAATTTGCTAGGTATGGTGGTACGTGCCTGTAATCCCAGCTACTTGGGAGGCTGAGGCAGGAGAATCGCTTGAACTAGGGAGTTGGAGGATGCAGTGGGCCAAGACCACACCACTGCACTCCAGCCTGGCGACAGAGTGAGACTCCGTCTCAAAAAAAAAAAAAAAAAAAATTATCCAAATAGATTTAATGATTTAAAAAAAATAACAGCTTATTTAAAATGAAAATGGCCAGGCATTGTGGCTTACGCCTGTAATCCCAGCACTTTGGGAGGCTGAGGTGGGTAGATCGTTTGAGCTCAGGAGTTTGAGACCAGCTTGGGCAACATGGCGAGAACCCATTTCTGTTTTAAAATATATTTTAAAAGGAAAAAAACTTAAAAAAAAATTACAGTCCTAACAAATGAACAAAAGTTTACAGTTTACAGGGAAGTTTTAAATATAGTCCCTTATTTAAATCATTTGAGTTATATACATTTCAGAATAATATATTCTATGTAAGATATACCTTTATTTCCAATGAGAAAAATAAAAGTGAAAATAACAACTCCATAAAAATACAAAGGTGACATACCTATGCTATTAGTAGAACTGCACCACATAAGCAGGAAGCCAGTACATATCAAGTTTATTACACCAAAGAGCAGTATCTTCCAGGACTGTGAAAATAAAAATCACTCTTATGTGTACAGAAGTGATAAATTTCACGGGGTCTGTTCAAGTTGCTACAATTTATACTCTGATATTCAAAGGAATAAACATAACTCCCTTCAAAAAGTCTGTGTCACACTTTCTACATCTACCAAAATTGTCATCAGCTAAGTTATTATAGTATACAAGTTTAAAAGAATAATTCCAGAAGGAGAGTTGTTTAAGAGAAAATAAATACTGACATAGAAATTCTCAAATAGTTGAGAAAAATATATACATATGCATATCATTTTGTCTCTATAAGTACATATTATAGAGACAATGATGAAGCAAATGGGGCCAAATATAAGCAACTGGTGAATCTGAATAAAGTGCACAATGATGTTCCTAAAAGTTACTAATCTTGTCCAGGTGCAATGGCTCACGCCTGTAATCCCAGCACTTTGGGAGGTCGAGGCGGGTGGAGGTCAGGAGTTCAAGATCAGCCTAGTCAATAATGTGAAACCCCGTCTCTACTAAAACAAAAAATCAGCCAGGCATGGTGGCAGGCACTTGTATTTCCACCTACTTGGGAGGCTGAGGCAGGAGAATCGCTTGAACCAGGGAAGTGGTTACAGTAAGACGAGATTGTGCCACTGCACTCCAGCCTGGGAGACAGAGTGACTCTGTCTCAGAAAAAAAAAAAAAAAAAAAAAGTACTGACCTTGGCTGTTCAACATTAACCAAGTAAGGTGAGAAATAAGGAAAAATCTTGATTTTGGCAACACAGAGGTTTTTGGTTACCTTGTAAAAGCTGTTTATGTGAATTAGTGGGCACAAGTACCTAACTGGTATGTGTTTAATAATGATGGGGAGAAGAGAAGGTGAACACAGTGTACTGATAATTCTTTCAAGTAGGTTTGCTATAAAAGGAAGCTGAGAAATGAAGCAGCCCTGAGAGTGGAACTTTATAACATGTAATTACGATGCAAGAAAGAGGAGAATGATGCATGATGCAAGAAAAACGATGCAAGAGACAGAACAATTATCGGGACATCATCTTTCAGTAGGCAACAAGTGACAGGATTGGCTTTATAGAGGAGAACTGAAAGCTTGTCCAGAGAAATAGGAGGGAAGGCAGAGTGATGGCTGATGTGCTAATGATAGGATGTAGAAGTTTTCTTCTGATTACTTCTTTTCCCTTGGTGAAACAGGAAGCAAGATCATCAGGTTAGGGTGAGGATGAAGAAGGTATTAGAAGCTTGAGGATAGAAATGAAAGAACATCGTATGAAACAGCCATCTAGGAAATTGGAAAATTGAATGAACAAAGGAAATATAAAATGAAAGAAATACAGGCAGCACTAATGGTCTGTCTGATCATGAATTCAAAGTGAGACCAGTCACATGGTTTTGTTTCTCTCAGGTTACATTCAGTTGCTTAGATGCAAGTACAGAGTAGAAAGAAAGTGAACTTAATGAAGGTTAAGGATTTTCCAAGAATTAAGACAGAGGGAAGGGGAGCACAAAAGAGTTGAGAACATATAAAAGAAAATGATACTAGCTGGGAGTGGTGGTGTACCCCTGTAATCCCAGCTACTCAAGAGGCTGAGGAAGGAGGATCCCTTGAGCCCAGGAGTTCAAGACCAGCCTGGATAATTTAGCAAGATTCCATCTCAAAAAAAAGAACAAAAAGGAGGGAAATGATAATGATGAAGCATAGAATCTAAGTTGGATAAGGAAGCAAATGAGGATAATGGAGTTGAAAAATAGTGAAAATATGGCAGAGTTTCAATTGGAGTGCCCATTGGTACTGCTTATTATTGTTTCATTGAAGCTGGCTTTACTTAAAAGTCACCAAATATTTACTGAATGCTTGTATTGTACTTCTACAAAAAGGTGAGCAAAATAGAGACAGTCACTTCCCTCAGAGAGTTTATCATTTAGACAACAATGAGAAGCATGAAACACAGTAACTAGAAGGTTTACATTGGTGGCCTAAAAGGATGGCAATTACATCTTTTTATTTACAGTCGCAAAACATATTTTTCTTGCCCTACATTAAAAATGAGAAAACATGGGCCAGGCATGGTGGTTCACGCCTGTAATCCCAGCACTTTGGGAGGCTGAGGCGGGCGGATCACCTGAGGTCGGGAGTTCGAGATCAGCCTGACCAACATGGTGAAACCCCATCTCTACTAAAAATACAAAAAATTAGCCGGGTGTGGTGGCCCATGCCTGTAATCCCAGCTACTTGGGAGACTGAGGCAGGAGAATCGCTTGAACCCGGGAGGCAGAGGTTGCGGTGAGCCAAGATCATGACATTGCACTCCAGCTTAGGCAACAAGAGTGAAACTCCATCTCAAAAAAAATAAATAAAAGAGAAAACATGGCTTTAGACTGGATCCATTTAATTTTTTGAAAACTTAATAACAAAAAGCAACCATAAAACCATTTTTCTTTAAAACACTTCAGAATTAGAATCAAAACTTTAACAGAAGCTCCCTACCAAAGTAAAACAATTTAACACCAAACAACTGCAATTTTACACTAAAAAAATAGTTTTCCAACATAGAAAAATGAAAACAGTGTGGCGGGATCAGGAGTGATTTCTATTGGCCTTAAAAATTATCTTTCTTCAATGTTATAATGTTGTTTGTGCAATAATTAAAATTGGGGTTAAGGAATAACTTACCCTTCGGTCAGCTGCTACAAGTCTAAATTCCCGTAACAACTTGCCAAAAAAGGATCTTTGTGGTTTTCGAAAGAGATGAATTGTCCCCTTTCAAACAAACATATACAAATCAGCATTTAAGTATTTAATCGTCTTCAGAGTTCCTATGATATGATATAGTGGTTCCTATGATATAGTATGAGATAGTGGTAATAATAACCAATATTTATTAAGTACTCAATATACACCAAGCACTTATTCTAGACACTTTATGTGTATTTATGGATTTAATATTCACAATAAACCTATGTGGTGGAGACAACTTTTAGTAAGTCATCCAAAGTCACAGAGCTAGTAAATGGCTGAGCAGAAATTCAAACCCAGGCTTTTTAGCTCCAGACCACACTCTTTATTTTTAAATGGATAAGGCAACTTGAACTGAAAAAGACATAGTTTGCCAAATAGCTCTACTGGAAATTTCTACTGAAAATTCACCTAATTAAAGCTATATATGTGGTTGTGCTTGGGGCTCATGCCTGTAATCCCAGCACTTTGGGAGGCCGAGGCAGAGGGATAACTTGAGGCCAGGAGTTTGAGACCAGCCTGGCCAACATGGAAAAACCGTCTCTACTAAAAATATAAAAATTAGCTGGGTGTGGTGGTGCACACCTGTAATACCAGCTACTCAGGAGGCTGAGGCATGAGAATCTCTTGAGCCTGGGAGGTGGAGTTTGCAGTGAGCCAAGATCATGCCACTGCACTCTAGCCTGGGTGACAGAGTGAGACTCTGTCTCAAAAAGAAAGTAAGTTCAGGAAACTATTATAGTAAAACCCCTGAGATTCTCTCTTAGGCATTCAGTCAAAGTATCTGACATCCTGGCTAGCCTCCCTGGCCCCTGCTAGTATACAGTTTGGGGATAGTAAAGATAGGGCTCACCAATGAGAGAGGAGACCAAGTGGCAACTAGAGGGGATTAACCACCCAAGTTTAGGAAATCATATGGGAAAGCCTTAGCAGAACGGAGAGTTCAAACACATATGAGAAATTAACTTATGAGAAAAGCAGTATCCAATATCAGTGGGAGAAAATATAAGCCAGTCAATAAATGGTATTTTGATCAAGGTAATGTTTCACCCTTACCATACTCCTTACTCTGTTGTTATTTTTAAAAATAAAATACAGAGGCCGGGTGCGGTGGCTCAAGCCTGTAATCCCAGCACTTTGGGAGGCCGAGGCGGGCGGATCACGAGGTCAGGAGATCGAGACCACGGTGAAACCCCGTCTCTATTAAAAATACAAAAAATTAGCCGGGTGCGGTGGCGGGCGCCTGTAGTCCTAGCTACTCAGGAGGCTGAGGCAGGAGAATGGCGTGAACCCGGGAGGCGGAGCTTGCAGTGAGCCGAGATTGAGCCACTGCACTCCAGCCTGGGCGACACAGCGAGACTCCGTCTCAAAAAAAAAAAAAAAAAAAAAAAAAACCAGAATTATAGAGTACTTGACTGAAGAAAGTCTAGATGTATTATTTTATAATCTGGGAGTTGGGGGAAGCCTTTCTTAATAGGGCATAAAACCCAAGAAGCTCTAAAGGAAAAAAATTGATTGATTTTACTATATAATTTCATGGGCGAATGTAATACCCTAAAGGGGGAAAAAAGCTTTAAGAAGGTCAAACTGAAAAAAAATTGTAATTCATAACAGACAATAGGCCAATTTTCTCTATACACAAAGAGCTTCCACAAACTATTTTTAAAAAGATGAATAACTCAGTTTTAAAAGTTACACATTTATAAAGCTGGCCAAATCAATACCTGCTCATTATTCACATTTGCTTTTGCAACTTTGTATTGTTAATGTGAAATCATGATTTCTGTTGATACTTTAAAAATAAAAATGGTATGCCTCTCCCTATACACAGTCACATCCATCTCTTGAACCTCAGTTCCAGCTGCTTTTGAGGAGGACAGTCTGATTTTAAATATAGGCTACACGGCAAACACGATATTCACTCTATTGCAGCCCCATCCTGTGGCGAAGGAGTAGCTGGGACTACAGGTGCCTGCCACCACGCCCTGCTAATTTTTTTTTGTATCTTTAGTAGAGACGGGGTTTCACCGTGTTAGCCAGGATGGTCTTGATCTCCTGACCTCGTGATCTGCCCGCCTTGGCCTCCCAAAGTGCTGGGATTATAGGCGTAAGCCACCGCGCCCAGCCAATAAATATATATATATTTTTCTTGGCTGGCCATGGTGGCTCACGCCTGTAATTCCACCACTTTGGGTGACTGAGTCAGGAGGATCATTTGAGCCCAGGAGTTCAAGACCAGCCTAGGAAATAAATACTGAGACCCTGTCTCTACAAAAAAATTGAAAAGAAAAAAATTAGCCAGGCACGGTGTTACATGCCTGTAGTCCCAGCTACTCAGGACACCAAGGCGGAAGGATCACGTGAGCCCAGGAAGTCAAGCAGTGAGCCATGATCACACTTCACTCCAGCCTGGGCAACAGAGCCAGACCCCATCTCTAAATAAATAAATAAATAAATAAATGAATGTACATATGTATAAATATTATATATCTGTGTATGTACATATGTATATATATTCTTTGCTTAAAGAATTACGTGTGAGTTATTTTGGTTCCAAAGATTTAAAAAATTCTCCTTAATACTGTTATTTTGGACATCTTCTGTTTAACCCTAGCCAACTTTAAGTTTCAGGTTAAGAGAATCAACAAGGTTTCTAAGAGGCAGAAAGCCACTTCTGATGCCATCCTGACAACGAAAATAAAACAAAAATCCTAATGTCATATCACTCTTCCCAAAATTATATTGGCTCTCCTTTGCCATCAGAATAAACTCCAAACTTTACAACCTGAATTTCCAGGTTTTCAATGACTTAGCCTGTTTCTTTCCAGTCTTATCTCTTACTCCAGATAGAAACCCTCAACTTCAGTTAAACTGGTCTACTCTTTTGTCTCATGACCACTCTTGCGTGAAAAGGCCAGATCTGTCTAACCCAAGCTCTTATTCATATAATGACAAACAAGTAATAGATTAAGAGTATTAGAGTGGGGCACAGAGTACTTAGTTTCATGTTTCACTTCTTAAATGAAGTCTTCCTAGATCATTCCAAACTATAGTGTTTTTTATGTCACTTATTTTGCATTAACCAAAGTAAAGCCTTCAACTTGTTACATTGCTTTGCAATTTTTTAGTAACTTCACTAATGACAAGGGCTATTTTTCTTTATATTTTGTTTTTATATACTTATATTTTTAATATTATATATATTATTTATATTTTCTAAGAAAGCACTGTTTTCACACAGCATGTTAATAAACACAAAACCTTTTTCTCACTATCTTATTTTAAAATATTTATTTTAGAAAATAAACCTTAAATACTGTTTCCCTGCATGACTAATACTAATGTTTCAAGCATAAAGATATAGTGCCATAGGTTTTCAGTGCTTTATAAAACAGACGTTTTATTTGTATTTTTCATTATATTTTCTAAGAAAGTACTGTTTTCACATAGCATGTTCTTAATAAACACAAAACCTTTTCTCAATATCCTTTAAAATAAACCTTAAATACTGTTTCCCTGAATGACTAATACTAATGTTTCAAGCATAAAGGTATATAGTGCCATAAGTTTTCAGTGTCTTATGAAACAGATGTTTATTGAAAACTTCCTCTGGGCCAGGCACTGTACAAAGAGCTCTGGGAATACTAGAGTGAAACACATAGGTCCTGCTCTCAATGAGCTTACAGTCTAAAAAGTGAGAAAGACAAATAATACACAACTTTAACATAGTCTGTAAGGATTACAGATGTTACTGGTAAAAAGCACAAGAGATTCAAGTTTTACTTTCTTAAATTAGGGCTGTGAGTTAATGAAGGTGTATAATCTGAAAGACCTCTGAATTTTAAGTCTCTTATTCCTTTATCTTCAACTCCCTTCAAATCATCAGTATTATAGGCAAGTTTCTATTGTATGTATTCGTTTTGTGCAGCTTTATGTAACATAACTGGTGTGTGTGTGTGTGTGTGTGTGTGTATAAAAGCACAAGGTACCACTAGAGCACAAAGGAGAAGCAACTAACAGGATACTGGAACATGGGGGAAAGGCTCATGAAAAATAATTGAGGATATATAAGGGTTATTCTGATAAGGACAGCCGGTAGAGGACAGAGAACAATTCTGGGGATGGAAGAGCATATGCAAATTAGGTACAAAGGCTCAATTCATACAGCATGATTTGCAAGCTATTCACTGTGGCTGAAATACGGATGTTGCAAACATGTATGCATTAAAAAAAAAAAAAGAGGCTGTGACCGGGCACCGTGGCTCACGCCTGTAATCCCAGCACTTTGGGAGGCAGAGGCGTGAGGATCACCTGAGGTCAGGAGTTCGCGATCAGCCTGACCAACATGGAGAAACCCCGTCTCTACTAAAAATACAAAATTAGCCAGGCGTGGTGGCGCATTCCTGTAATCCCAGCTGCTCGGGAAGGTGAGGCAGGAGAATCGCTTGAACCCAGGAGGCGGAAGTTGTGGTGAGCCGCGATCGCGCCATTGCACTCCAGCCTGGGCAACAAGAGCGGAACTCCGTCTCAAAAACAACAACAAAAAAAGAGGCTGTAAAAGTAAGAAGCTTGATAATGAGTGGCTTTGTATGCCATGCTAAACAAGACTTTATCTTGAGTGCTATAGTAAAAAAAAGGAGAAAATTTGAGTAAGGGAGTGATGTGGTCAAATTTTAGAAATATAACTCTGGCTACAGGCTGCACAATGGTGAATGTTTTGAAGAAGAGCGTAACTGAAGGCTATTTGAGCATCAGCCAAAAAGGGTAAACTTTTACCCATTTTCTGTGTGCAAAAGGATTACAGAAAATTTACAAAACATAAAGTGTGTGAATAAGGCATTTTCCTGACCATATCCACTTAAGTAAAAAACTTAGTACAGTGACAAAAGCTTAGGCACAGAAATGTGGTCTCTTTCTCATACGTAAGCTATCAATAAGCACTCCATAAATTTTTCTAATAAATGCATTTTCAAAAGGCACACACCACTTGGACACTCGAAATCCCAACCAACTGCTTATCTTTAAAGTTCAGAGCTATATATTCGAGCTCTAAAGGCAAAGAATGACTAATTCTAACAAATTTGAGAGAAAACACCATATCCCAACAACCATAACGTCTACTGGGTCTTCCATTAGTTTCTACAGACCCAGAAATAAAGCAGCAATAAGATGTCCTACCAACACCTTGACTTTCTGTAGTTATTGCGCTTATGAAACTTGCTGCCGCAATCAGGCTACTTAATATTTAGTAAAGCCAAGTTGCAGAGTGAGGCGTCTGCCTTAAAACCCTATTACTAACCTTTTTTTTCTGCTGGCGTTATCGCCACTGGTCTAAGAATCACGATTACAGTTGTTGCTGTGGACTTGTTTTCAGATCTTTTGTTGGTGGTCTAGTTGTTGACGCTGGCAAAGACTTTTATTACATTAAAGAAATCTCGGCAGAGGGAAGTCAGAAACTCGCCAGGAGCTGAAAGCCCTGCCTGCAGCGGGGCCTAGATCGTGAGCGCCTGCGGAACAGGTGAGGGACCGAAAGGGGCCAGAACTCTGAGGGGAACATTTTGGGAGACAGCCGCTCCTGCCAAAGGGGCCCGACTTCAACTCCAATGACCCCTCCTCTGGGTGGCTGAGGGATTTCAAGGCCGCTTCGGGACCAAATAAGATAAACCGAATCAGCTACAGCCGAAACCCTCACCCCAACAGCCAACTCACCATGATAAGGAGCTGCACAGCTCCGGCCGGAAGCCGTTCTGGGTGCTCGAGTTTTCCCAGAACGGAAGGGGTGGGGCACCAGTGGGCGATTGGCTGTGAGGAAAGCGTGGGAGGAAGTGCGTGCTCTGGCCTCCGGGTTCCGTCCCCTTCCCGGCTGTCCCTGCACTCCGTGGCGGTAGGCGGCTAGAAGGGCTCCTTCTGAGCTCTCCGAGGGATTGGTCGGGACCTGAAGCGTTGAGGTGAAGGGCAAGGCAAGGAGCAACGAGGACTTTTTCTTATGTTGGAAAAATTTCGTTGAGTGATGAAGCGCTTTTACCTGTATGATTTAACCTTATGAAAATAGACAGTATTCTAGTTTTACAAGTGAGGAAAGAAGATTAAGAAACTTGCCTTCGCCGGGCGTGGTGGTTCACTCCTGTAATCCCAGCACTTTCGGCGGCAAGGCAGGCGGATCACTTGAGGTCAGGAGTTTGAGACCAGCCTGGCCAACATGGCGAAACCCCGGCTCTACTAAAAATGCAAAAATTAGCTGGGCGTGGTGGCGCGCGCTTGTAATCCCAGCTACTGTGGAGGCTGAGGCAGGAGAATCGCTTGAACCCAGGAGGCGGGGGTTGCAGTGAGCCGAGATCGCGCCACTACCCTCCAGCCTGGGCGACAGCGCGAGACTCCGTCTCAAAAGAAAAAGAAACTTGCCTTGAGTCCTACATATAGTTTGCTGTAGTAGCAGAATTTGAACTCGGACCGACTGAATGGTCTGCTTAATAAAATGCTATTTGGATTCTCTATAAAATTAATAATATAGAAGTAATGTTAATTAGAGAAAACTTGGAAAATATTAAATTCATTCGATAAAGATTGAATATGTAGCACGTGTGTTTGTCAGGTACTGGTCTCGTGAAAATTATATTCTGGTAGGGAAGACAGAAAAGAAGTAGGGATAAAGAAATTTTTAAAAGATATTCATAAGTAGTGTCGTGTAGAAAACTGGGTACAGGTTGAGTATCCTTCATCCCAAATGCTTAGGACCAGAACTGTTTCAGATTTTGGCTCCTTATCTTGGGGAAGGGGCCAGAGTCTAAACTTGAAATTCATTTATGTTTCGTATACACCTTATACACATAGCCTCAGGGTAACTTTATGCAGTTTTAAAAATTGTGTGTGTATCAAACACAATTTTGACTACAACTTTTCACATGCGGTCAGGTGTGGAATTTTCCACTGTGGCATCATGTTGAAGATCAAAAAGTTTTGATTTTGGAGCATTTTAATTTCAGATGGTTGGATTAGGGATGCTGAACATGTAATGGTATACAGAACAACTGAGTAGGTGTGGTGCTCACATCTGTAATCCCAGCACTTTGGGAGCCCTAGGTGGGCGAATCACGAGGTCAGGAGTTTGAGACCAGCCTGGCCAACATGGTGAGACCCTGTCTGTACTAAAAATACAAAAAATTAGCTGGGCATAGCGGCGGGCGCCTGTAATCCCAGCTACTAAGAAGGCCGAGGCAGGAGAATTGCTTGAACCCGGGAGGCAAAGGTTGCAGTGAGCCGAGATCGTGCCCCTGCTCTCCAGCCTGGGCAACAGTGCAAGACTTCGTCTCAAAAAAATAAATAAGAAATAAAAAATAAATAAAATCGTAGGTATTATCATCTATCTACAATTTGTTCTCCACACTGCAGCCGCAGTAATCTTTTTTAGTAGAGGAGAGGTCTTGCTATGTTGCCCAGGCTGGTCTGGAACTCCTGGGCTCAAGTGATCCTCCTGCCTCAGCCTCCCAAAATGCTAGCATTACAGGCATGAGCCAACACCCCTGTCCTATACCTAGGATTTAATGAGCATTCAATATGTGGTAGGCAGTATTCTAAGAATTTGAGGCCAGGCACAGTGGCTTATGCCTGTAATCCCAGCACTTTGGGAGGTGGAGGCAGGCAGATCACTTGAGGTCAAGAGTTTGAGAAGCCTGGCCAACATGGCAAAACCCCGTTTCTACTAAAAATACAAAACTTAGCCGGGTGTGGTGGCAGGCACCTGTAATCTCAGCTACTCGGGAGGCTGAGGCAGGAGAATTGCTTGAACCCAAGAGGCGGAGGTTGCACTGAGCTGAGATGGAGCCTGGGTGAGAGTGAG
The DNA here is from genome assembly GCF_028885625.2 of Pongo pygmaeus. Classification (NCBI taxonomy): domain Eukaryota; kingdom Metazoa; phylum Chordata; class Mammalia; order Primates; family Hominidae; genus Pongo; species Pongo pygmaeus. The sequence continues at coordinate 101,751,158 of NC_072385.2, forward strand.
ACTCCATCTCAAAAAAAAAAAAAAAAAAAAAAAGGCTGGGTACAGTGGCTCATGCCTGTAATCCTAGCACTTTGGGAGGCCAAGGTGGGTGGATCACGAGGTCAGGTTTTTGAGACTAGCCTGGCCAACAAAGTGAAACCCCGTCTCTATTGAAAATAGCCAGGTGTGGTGGCAGGAGCCTGTAATCCCAGCTACTCAGGAGGCTGAGGCAGGAGAATCACTTGGACCTGGGAGGCAGAGGTTGCAATCGGCCGAGATCGTGCCATTGCACTCCAGCCCAGGCGACAGTGCAAGACTGTCTCAAAAAAAAAAAAAAAAAAAAAGCACGATTATGTGTTAGCTCATTTAATCCTGTGGTTAGTATATTCACTTTATTCAATCAAGTCTTTGGTGTGCAACCAATCTACCATCTCTGCTGACACCCTTACCCCATATGGACACTCCTTTCTGTGCTTGATCTTATTCCTCATTCCAGGTTGCCCCTATCCACCATGTGAATAACTGCCTCAATCTGTCCCTGACACCTCATACCTAGCTGTCCATCATTGTAGACACTGTCTTCACCCTATTAGGTCTCTGACACCCAAATTTGGGCTTCTATAGGTCCCCTCTACCCAATGTAAGCACATTGATCTGAACCACTGTGCAAACACGTGCCTGAGACTGCTATCCCCAGAAAGGCCTGCTGGCAAGGTTGGCCTTTGCCAGGCATCTGGGAACTTGAATTTGAGGGGAGATAGCCTCTATTCCCTAACAAGCTTAGTATGTCTAACAGTGAGGCGTAACACTTTCACATGCTGTCACTTGTTGCTGGAGTGACATCTGTGTGACTTCATAAAGAGAGAACCCTTAGAAGCTGGTGCTTGGTTTCCTCTGGACTTCACTTAATTCCTTTTTTCCCTTTGCTGAATTTGCTTTATATCCTTTTGCTCTAATAAATCATTGTTGGGAGTAAGACTATATGCTGAGTCCTGTGAGTGCTCCTAACGAATCATCAAACTTGCACATAGTCTTGAGGGCTTAACCACCTAATGACTTTAAAACAATAGTTCCAGCAGGGTGTGGTGGCTCTGCCTGCCTGTAATCCCGGCACTTTGGGAGGCCGAGGCAGGAGGATCACTTGAGCCCAGGAGTTTGAGACTACAGGGAGGTATGATTACGCCACTGCTGTCCAGCCTGGGGCAACAGAGACTCTGTCTCTAATAAAAACAACCCCCAACCCCCTGAAAAATCTACAACAGTTCAGGAAGGAGGAAGGTAAGCAATTTAGTGACATTACTTAATTTCAGCTCTACCATCTCATTGTTTTATCTTACAGTTCTTTGCTGTTTTTCTTTCCTTGATTTCATTTGACTAATCACATAATTCTTAGTGACCCATTTTATCTTCTCTAATGGCTTTTTAGATCTACTGCACCCCAGTGATGGGGTGAGAGATTACAAAATGCATTCTTATCACAATCTACCTTACACTAATGATATCTCATTTTGTGTACAATGTAGTAACATTATCTCAATATAATTACATTTATTGCCCTCTCTGACCCTTCATGCTATTTCTGTCCTATATTTTACTTATACATATATTATAAACACTGCAATACTATTTTTGTTTGCTTTAAATAGCAATGATATTTAGAAAAATAAAAAAGAAAAATGTCTTTCTTATTTACCAACATGTTTATCATTTCAAAATTCTTAATTCCATCCTGGAGATACAGGTTCTCATTGGGAAATCCATTTACTGATAAGTCCATCCAAGGAAAATTTTAATTTCAGATACTACGTTTTTCACTTCAGATTTATATTTTACTTCAGCCTGAAGAATTTCTTAAAGCATTCTGTATAAAGTCAGTCTGCCAGCAACAAATTCTGTTTTCCTCTGGAAAAGATTTTGTCTTAAGTTTTTCAAGAGATAGGGACTCACTCTGTCCCCCAGGCTGGAGTGCAGTAGCACGACCACAGCCCATGCCCAGCTAATTTTATTTTTTTGATGGGGTTCTCACTAGGTTGCCCAGGCTGGTCACTCATGGCCTCAAGGGATTCTCCTGTCTCAGCCCCCCAGAGTGTTGGGATTACAAGCATAAGCCACTGAGCCTGGCCATTGCCTTAACATCTTGAAGGATATTTTAACTGGATACAGAGTTTTAAGTTAACCTTTGTTTCATCTTTGCACCTTAAAGATGTCATTCCATCATTTTCTTAATTCCATCATTTCTGATGAGGTTAGCCATCACTCTTGTTTATCTGAATGTAATGCTATTCCTTCCCACTCCCCACCTTGGTTGCTTTTAAGATTTTTTTTTTTTTTTTTTTTTGGGCAATGTAATGTACCCAGATGTAGTCTTTGTTGTATTTATTCTGCTTGGGGGTTCAGGGAACTTCTGAGATCTGTACGTTGATGTCTTTCAACACTTTGGGGAAAATTTCAGGCATCATTGCTTCAAAGATTTCTCTTGCCCCATTCTCTTCCTTTCCTTCTCTACTTCAAATTACAGGAACTGATAATGTTCCAAAGGTCTCAAACCTCTGCTATTTTTTTTTCTTTCTCTCTGTGCTTTGGTTTGATACTTACTTGCTTGTCTTTTTCAGTCTTTCCTGTTGTGCCTATTTTACTGTTAAGTCCATCCATTTAAATTTTTAATTTCAGATACTGTAGTTTTCATTACAAAGACTTTCCAGTAGGTTTTTATTATTTTCTAATTATTATTATTATTTTTGAGACGGTTGCCCAGGCTGGAGTGCAGTGGCGCGATCTTGGCTCACTGCAAGCTCCGCCTCCTGGGGTCATGCCATTCTCCTGCTTCAGCCTCCCGAGCAGCTGGGACTACAGGCGCCCGCCACCATGCCAGGCTAATTTTTTGCATTTTTAGTAGAGACGAGGTTTCACCATGTTAGCTAGGATGGTCTCAATCTCCTGACCTTGTGATCCGCCTGTCTCGGCCTCCCAAAGTGCTGGGATTACAGGCGTGAGCCACCATGCCCAGCCAATTATTATTATTATTTTTTGAGATGGAGTTTTGCTCTTCTTGCCCAGGCTGGAGTGCAATGGCATGATCTTGGTTCACTGCAACCTCTACCTCCCGGGTTCAAGTGATTCTCCCGCTTCAGCCTCCCAAGTAGCTAGGATTATGGGCATGCACCACCCATGCCAGGCTAATTTTGTATTTTTAGTAGAGACTGAGTTTCACCATGTTGGCCAGGCTGGTCTCGAACTCCTGACCTTAGGTGATCCACCTGCCTTGGCCTCCCAAAGTGCTGGGATTACGGGCGTGAGGCATGGTGCCTGGCCTCTCTCGGGTTTTTAATTCTTATTTTTCTGCTGAAACTCCCAATCTATTCACCCATGATCTCTTCTTGTAAATTCTTTTAACATATTTTAACGCTATTTTAAAATCACTCTCATAGAGGTCACTTGTGCATCTGCTTCTATATATTTTCTGTTGAGTATGGTATGGACCACTTTTTTTTTTCCATCAGGGAAGTTGAGTCAAAAGGATCACATAATTTTTCTTCTTATGCTTAGTAACTGTTTATTATGTACTGAGCTTTGGATATATGCTGTGATGACTCTGAATTGTTTTCTTAAGAATGCTGTGTTTTGTTCTGGTTTTAAATTACTAATGGATAACCTTGATGCTGTGAGATTTGATTTTAAGCTTCATTACAGTGAGTTTCTTTCCATTTTATCCTTAGTGCTAAAGCACAGCCTTTAGTTCTAGGATGCTGTCATTCTTCCTTAAGGCATGGCATTTTGGGGGTTCAATGGGAAACACCAAGTACTTACTCAGTCCTTCTTAGTGGAACTTGAATTTCAAACTCTCTGTCCTTGGGCAGCTGCAATCTCTGCTGAGTTCTTTAGACTTTAACTTGCTTTCTCCTGGGTTCCTTTAAATAATCACACTGCACAAGCACAATTTTGGAATCCACCAAGGATTTGAAAGGAATATGTAGGCAGATTTTAGAGCTTACTTTCTGAGGCACTCTCCTTCCCAAAATTTCTAATTTTCAGGTGTTCTAGAAGTCCCAAATGATTCCTCAGCCTATCAAGACTGTCACATTCTACTTGAATTCTATATCCAAGTGAACTGCACAAACTGGAAATTGCCCTATGGGTAAAAGCTGGTTAAGGTGAATCTCTTGTTTAGTTTTTATTTTTTGAGATAGGGTCTCTGTAACCTGGGCTGGTGTGCAGTGGTGTGATCTTGGCTCACTGCAACCTCCTCCTCCCGGGCTTAAGCGATCCTCTAACCTTAGCCTCTTGAGTAACCGGGACTACAGGTGTAGGCCACCAAACCTGGCTAATTTTTAGTTTAGTGTTTTTTTTTTTGTTTTTTTTTTTGGCAGAAACAGGGTCTCCCTATATTCCCCAGGCTGGTCTTGAATTCCTGGGTGTAAGCGATTCTCCCATACTGGCCTCCCAAACAGGCATGAGCCACCGCACCCAGCCTGAATCTCTTCCAATATAGGACTTTGCAGTTTCTACCTTGTTTTGATTGCTCTGCAGAGCCGCCCAATCATTGCTTTCTGTATTTTGTTAAACGTTTATAACTGTTACTAACAGAGTCCAATACACACAACTCCTTCATTATCAGACTGCAACCCCTAAAATATCAAGTTTTAAAGTAAAAAAGACAAAATAAAGTTTATCATTTATTTCCAATACATTAGGATAAAAACCCACTTTATGCAACTGTACCCTTTAATTCATTTCTTCTGAAGAAAAGTACAAAAGACCAGACTAAAATTGAAACAAGCATTTAAAGGAAAATCCTTTGACTCAGAGTCCAAAACCGAACTGTAAATGGTTCATTTTACCAAAAGAATTAGTTTTTGTACAAAATATAAAGAATTCTACACTATAAACAAAGACTGCTGTATATGTACTTAAATTAGAATTCTAGTATCTGCTTTTCCTCTAATTCTTCTGGAGTACAAACATATTTGCAAGTCAGAAATCTAATATTCTCAATGGACAGACTGTCTTAGAATAAGCTTTTACCCTTAAGATATCTGGAAAGATAGTACTCATTCTTTCCCTTGGCTCAAAGTCCAACATATCAGTAAGTTTTAATTTAGTTTACAAAACTCTGCCATATTAACATGAAGAGCACACTAATGCTTAATGTTTAAGCATTATCTTTTAGGAAGTAATATACAGAGCTCAACACCGAATCTAAAAGGTCACAATCTAAGTCATTATTAATTCAGAAAACTTCAGCAACTTCTATCTTTATTGAAAAAGACCAAACCAATCCCTTATCTCCTACTATATCATTACTCTATTTTCATGGCCCTTCTATCAAAGAAACAGCTTAAAATAAAACTTGGTTAGAGTTAAGTCATAGAAAATAGTTCTCTAGCACTAGCTGAAGTTCAGACTTGATCAGGAAAGCAACTTCTATACAGTAATGATTTCCTGACTCAATGTTTAAGATAGTATTAACCTGACTTTTATCTCTTTTAACATTTGAAATCTTTGTTATCTAAAAATCTTTCCCAATAGAATTATAATCATGATAATTTTAAAGGAGACAATATATTAAAAGTTGAGCTGGAACCACATAGTCCTTTAATATGATTAGCCAGTTATCCAAGTATCAATAACGTTAATCTCCTTTTAAATGAAAACAGTAACTTTTATGAGCTTAACTGAAATGTCTTAATTTAGAACTTCTCAATTCTTTTCATCATATATATTTCATTACTACCTTTCATTATCAGTATTTCATAATTGATGCTGTAATGTTTGAGACCTTAAGGGGATACTACCCATCACCTAACATATGCATAGCTCTGGCTTAAAAAAATTTTTTTTTCCCATATTTATCTCAACTCTCATTTTTATTATTCAGGGAGTTCCAAAGTCATGATTTGAAGAGACATGATTTACCTTATGGCTACAAACAGCATATGATCCTAAGAAATCATGCATCTTCTGGCTGGGCGCAGTGGCTTATGCCTGTAATCCCAGCACTTTGGGAGGCTGAGGCAGGCGGATCACCTGAGGTCGGGAGTTCAAGACCAGCCTGACCAACATGGAGAAACCCCATCTCTACTAAAAATACAAAATTAGCTGGGGTGGTGGCGCATGCCTGTAATCCCAGCTACTCGGGAGGCTGAGGCAGAAGAATTACTTGAACCCGGGAGGCGGAGGTTGCAGTGAGTTGAGATTGCGCCATTGCACTCCAGCCTGGGCAACAAGAGCGAAACTCTGTCTCAAAAAAAAAAAAAAAAAAAAAAAAAACCCAGAAATCATGTATCTTCTATAGTCAAACAAATCTTTAACAAGAGCAAGAGTAAAATTAAAAAGAATGTATGTCTTCATTATAAAGTTCTTACCTAGTAGGGGCAAGTTTTTTATTTTAATGTATTCTTTCAAAACCTAAGAAATCTTTCCTAAATGAAAAATTTTTGTTACTACTACAAATATTCTTTCCACTCATGACATTTTACATAGCATCATTTAAGCACCAGAGAAAAGTTCTGTAAACAAACTTTTAACCAGTAAACTAAGGGCAAATATCTATTTGCCTTTATTACAATATTTAAAAGGCCATGATATGAGTCTCTACTCCCTACAATGACATTTTTATAATGAAAATCCAGGCATATTTATACAAACAAATGGAATTACTGTACATTTTGGGAGAACAAAAGGCAGATCAACAGACTAGAACTTTTGAGTTAATAAAGCAAGCAGAAGGAACCTAGAAAAATGTATGCCATGTATAAAAATTCAGTTTTTTTAAAGTTTCATTGAAGGGATTAATAATTATTAAGAATAAAAGATGGTAGTTCCACTTGCTTATAATTATCCTGTAAACATTAAGAAAGTAATAAGCAATAAATTAGAAATGTCTTAGTTCCTAGTTATTTCCCTTCTCTTGCACTGGAAACATTTTCACAGCAGTTAAAATTGGCTCTCTTAAATATCAGAATAATTCTTGCAGAAAATAAATTCCATCAGGAAGAAGTTAACAGTCTACAACAGATCTCTGACAAATACATTAGAAAAAAAAATACTGCAGGTCACATGAAGACTGATCTACATGTTATATGACAGAGTAACTCAAACCTTCTCTATTCTACCAGATTTGCTTTGTTGCTATTATATTGCTATCTAAACTGTTTGGTAGCAAGGTAATAGAAAAATAAAAGGTAAAAAGAACACAACAATTGTTTAATGTCTGTAGATTTATGAAGAAGAAACTCTCAAAATAAACTTTTTCCTATTACAGTTACTTAGGAAAAAAGTTTCATTTGGCACACTGAATTTATAAAACGAAAAAAGAAAATAAGAGTGTTTGGCATTCCAATCACCCGTAGTTAAGACAACAGTAGAAAAGAAAAGTAGGAGAAATTACTATTTTAAGAAAAAACATCAGAAGACAAACAACCAAATGTTCTTGTGTCTTCTACCATTCACTATCTCTGGAATACTTTCATCTGAAACACAATATACAAATTATTATTTACATTATGATTATATTGGTAAAGAAGACCAGAATCAGGTTTTGTTGTGCTCTAACTTAGTGTCCATTGGGGTAACTGTGACCATCAAGGCAAGGCCTTAAACAACAAAAAATTCCATTTGCATTGTATATTTTGTTTAAGTTTGTTTTGTTTTCTGGTTCATCTTCAAGTTTGGTGCACAAATATGTAAGACTCTAAAAAGTCCTGTAAACTTAGGCTGTTTCTGTAGCCGATGACTGTTCATTGAAGATCTTGTGTTTCCTCTTTTGTTAAGTAAAATGTTCTGCAGGTTTACAAAGGTATTTCCTTAAACAGTGGTATCTCCAAAGTCCTTGTTCCAACGTATGTATGCTTCTAAAGTTTGAGGGCTGACGCTGCGTTTTATTTTTTTCAAGGATTCAGTGAAGTCAGATAATCGAATATTTCTCATCTAGATTTTTAAAAAGCACATGACAATACAAATGATCAACAGGTATATAGTGGTTAATGAAATGATGGATTAAAGTAATGATGCTGCTGTTTATTAATGTTATAAAAAATATACGTGTATGTATTCTTAGAAAATTATGTCAGCCATTTAAATATATTTTCTATGTTGATCTGCTACACAAGAAACCTTAATAAATGCTATACTAATGTATTTATTACATGTGTTTAGTTTCATAGGTATTAACATTTGAAAGCATACTATTTTTCCAATATAAAAACAAAACACAATCATTTATAGAAAAGTTCAAAAATATAGACAAAGAGAAAAAAAGAATCACAATTTCACCACTCAGATATGCAACCTCCCCCTCCCAGGTTCAAGCAATTCTTCTGTCTCAGCCTCCTGAGTAGCTGGGATTACAGGCACATGCCACCATGCCCAGCTAATTTTTGTATTTTTCGTAGAGACAGGGTTTCGCCATGATAGCCAGGTTGGTCCTGAACTCCTAACCTCAGGTGATCTGCCCACCTTGGCCTCCCAAAGTGCTGGGATTACAGACGTGAGCCACTGTGCCCAACCTAAAGTATGCATTTTTATATTAATTTGGTCTTATTTTCTGATCTTTTAAATTGCCTTTGGAAATACAGATTAAAACAATGCTGAGTTAATGAATATATATTTACACCTGAGTATTTTTAAAAGGCAAAATGGATAGGTTCACAGAGTCCAGGCAATAGAAAAATTAATAAAAATTTTGGCCAAGCACGGTGGCTCACACCTGTAATCCCAGCACTTTGGGAGGCCAAGGCGGGTGGATCACCTGAGGTCAGGAGTTCGAGACCAGCCTGGCCAACATGGTGAAACCCCGTCTCCACTAAACATACAAAAATTAGCCAGGCGGGTGCCTGTAATCCCAGCTACTCAGGAGGCTGAGGCAGGAGAATCGCTTGAACCTGGGAGGTGGAGGTTGTAAGTGAGCCGAGATCATGCCATTGCACTCCAGCTTGGGCAACGAGCGAGACTCCCTCTCAAAAAAAAAAAAAAATTAAGGCAAAATGCAGTTTGGCATAAATGACCTGTGTTAAAAAGCATTACTAGCATACACCTGTATTTTGGCCCAAAAATAAGAAGTTAAAGAACTTTAAACAAAACTTCAACAACTGGTATTTATCTGTATTTTAAAAATTACTCTTAAAAACCCAATCTAACTTCATATCATCTTTGATATCTCCATGAGATATCACCTACACTTGTAACTTGTAAACTAATCTGAAAAATTTTAGCCAAAAAGAAAAAAACATATAGTTAAAATATAGGCTGGTTGCAGTGGCTCACACCTGTAATCCCAGAACTTTGGGAGGCTGAAGCGAGTGGATCACTTGAGCCCAGGAGTTAGAGACCAGCCTGGGTAACATGGCAAAGCCTCATCTCTACAAAATGTACAAAATTTAGCTAGGCATGGTGGCGCACGCCTGTAGTCTCAGCTACTAGGGAAGCTGAGGTGGGAGGATCACTTGAGTCTGGGAGGTTAGGCTGCAGTGAGCCATGAGCATGCCAATGTCACTTCAGCCTGGGTGACAGAGTGATACCCTGTCTCAAAAAAAAACCCCCCAAAAACCCAGCAACCCCCCACCAAAGAAAACCCCATAAGCACTATATGAACCCTGCTTGTTTCCTGTTTAACTGTAAAACACACACTGCCTCTTCCTAAAGGCCAAAGTGTAGAAGAATGATGAATGTAACATGGATATTAAACATGATATTACTAAATAAAATTTATTTGTTATAGAAATTAATATTTTTGTTTTGAGACAGGGTCTCACTGTTACCCAGGCTGGAGTGCAGTGGCATGATCTCGGCTCACTGCAACCTCTGCCTTCCAGGCTTAAGAGATCCTCCCAAGTAGCTAGGACTATAGGTGTGCGCCACCACGCCCAGCTAACTTTTTGTAACTTTTGTAGAGATGAGGGTTTCACCATGTTGTCCAGGCTGGTCTCGAATTCCTGAGCTCAAGGGATCCAACGGCCTCAGCCTCCCAAAGTGCTGGGATTAAAGGCATGAACAACCACGCCTGGCCAGAAATTAAGGTTTTAAAAGATGTTGATGTAATTCTAATTTAAGTCTATAGTTTGATATGTGTATATACATGAAACTTGTATGATATTTTAACATAAGAGACTAATGTATACAACAGGAAAAAAGCAGCTGGTAGTTGGTTCAGTTAAGGGGGGAAATAAGTAGCAAAGTTGTCTTATCAAAACAAAATAATAAAGGAGTTAAAGTTAAATTAGATACACAAGGTACTTAAAAAACAAAGTATATTGTACCCCAATTTATAACCAACAATTTTAGTACTAACCTTTAAAAACACAGAAATTCCAAACCAATTATTTGAACTTCTACTATTATAAACTGTAAAAGATAAGTTGGGTTTTTCTTTTTTTTTGTTGTTGGACATGGAGCCTCGCTCCTGTCGCACAGACTGGAGTGCAGTGGTGTGATCTCAGCTCACTGCAACCTCCACCTCCCAGGTTCAAGTGATTCTCCTTCCTCAGCCTCCCGAGCAGCTGGGATTACAGGCATGTGCCACCACGCCCAGCTAATTTTTGTATTTTTAGTGGAGACAGGGTTTCACCATGTTGGCCAGGCTGGTCTCGAACTCATGACCTCAGGTGATCCAACCGCCTCGGCCTCCCAAAGTGCTAGGATTACAGGCGTGAGCCACTGCGCGCGACCAAGTTGGGTTTTTCTTATCTAAATTTATATATATATTCACTGGTAACTGACAATACACTTTGGTATTAAAGTTGCACCAAATAATGGGTATATAAAATTCTAGTATACAGTTTTAGAGAGCAAACTACTTGTGTTTACGTCTCATCCCATAAATGGGAATGACAGAATGGATTACTTTAATCTCTATAATAAAATGCCACTATCAGTTTTATATTTTTTAAAGTTATTTAATGGATCTTTACATAGTGTTTACTACGTGCCAGCTACTTTAAGTGCTTTATAAATATTCACTCATAAGTAAGCAACAACAGCTAAAGGTCATTATCAAATTATTAATACCAAAACCACTAGATTAAAAAGGAACAACTGAATGAAAGTATACAGTAGAGCCAGGCGTGGTGGCTCACACCTGTAATCCCAGCACTTTGGGAGGCCGAAGTGGGCGGATCTCCTGAGGTTGGGAGTTTCAGATCAGCCTGACCAACATAGTGAAACCCCGTCTCTACAAAAACACAAAATTAGCCAGGCACAGTGGCGCATGCCTGTAATCCCAGCTACTCGGGAGGCTGAGGCAGGAGAATCACTTGAACCCAGGAGGCGGAGGTTACAGTGAGCCAAGATTGCACCATTGCACTCCAGCCTGGGCAACAAGAGCGAAACTCAGTCTCAAAAAAAAAAAAAAAAGTATACAGTAGAACCAAATATTGTAACAATATAACCTGAATATATATAATTAATGGGATGCTCACAAAAGGTACCAGTAATATTCTTCCTTGTAAATCATTCAGTAGTTTTATTAAGCTTTAATTTTTAGTTTTACCATCTAAATTTTTAATAAATAATGTTATGACTTTTAAAAAATGGTGGACAAAATTATATTTTTAGGTGTGGGATTAAAAATTTCAAGTCTGGCACGGTGGCTCACACCTGTAATCCCAGCATTTTGGGAGGTTGCAGTGGGAGGAATGCTTGAGGAATCTGAGACCAGCCTAGGCAACATAGTGAGACCCCATCTCTACAAAAAATTAAAAAATTAGCTGAGTGTGGTGGTACATGCCTGTAGTCCCAGTGACTCAAAAGGCTGAGGCAGGAGGATCGCCTGAGCCCAGGAGCTAGAGGGTGCAGTGAGCCATGATTGTACCATTGCACTCCAGCCTGGGCAACCAAGTGAGACACTGTCCCAAAAAATAAAATAAAAATAAATGAAATTAAATTAAATAAGTTAGAAAACTAAAAGCTTTCAGCCAGGCGCGGTGGCTCACGCCTGTAATCCCTAGCACTTTGGGAGGCCAAGGTGGGCGGATCCCAAGGTCAGGAGATCAAGACCATCCTGGCCAACGTGGTGAAACTCCGTCTCTACTAAAAATACAAAAAAAAAAAAAATTAGCTGGGCGTGGTGGCATGCACCTGTAGTCCCAGCTACTCGGGAGGCTGAGGCAGAAGAATCAATTGAACCCAGTAGGCAGAGGTTGCAGTGAGTTGAGATCACACCACTGCACTCCACTCCAGCCTAGAAACAGAGCAAGACTCCATCTCACCAAAAAAAAAAAAAAAAAAAAAAAAAAAAGAAAGAAAGAAAACTAAAAGCTTTCTTTAAAAAAAAAATTCACGTATGATGCCTCATCCGACAGGCAACTAAAAGCCTGAAAAAAAAAAAAAAAACCTCCAAAATGTACTTGAATACACTCATTATCTATGTTAACAGTTCACTGTCCCCTCAACAGCTGCTGAACTTAGGGAAATAAAAAATAAGTTACAAATATACAGCTGTCCCTCGGTATCTCTGGGAAATTGGTTCCCCCATAGATAGCAAAATCCACAAACGCTTAAAGTCCTGTATATAAAATGGTGCAGTATTTGCATACAACCTACACAATCCTCCTGTATACTTTAAATCATCTCTAGATTACTTATAACACCTAATACAATGTAAACGCAATGTAAATAGTTTTTATACTATATTGTTTAGGGAATAATAACAAGAATAAAAGTCTGTACATGTTCAACACAGATGCTTTTTTCTCCCCAAATATTTTTGATCTACAGTTGGCTGAATCCATGAATGCAGAATCCACGGATAGGAAAGGCTGACTGTAATTCAAGCCTGATTTCAAAATTTTGCTCACAGAGTTATGACCATTCTGCATACCCAATTTTGTATTTTACATGCAACTTTTTTCAAATGAAATGCTTCAGCATCTCATAAGGAGGTCCTCCATATTAAGAAACGGTAATAAATTGGCCAGGCACGGTGGCTCACGCCTGTAATCCTAGCACTTAGGGAGGCCGAGGCTGGCGATCGCCTGAGGTCAGGAGTTCGAGACCCACCTGGCCAACATAGTGAAACCCCATCTCTACTAAAAATACAAAAAAAAAAAAAAAAAAAATTAGCCGGGCGTGGTGGCCCATGCCTGTAATCCCAGCTACGCAGGATGCTGAGGCAGGAGAATCGCTTGAACCTGGGAGGTGGAGGCTGCAGTGAGCCAAGATCGTGCCACTGCACTCCAGCCTGGGCGACAGAGCGAGAGTCCTTCTCAAAAAAAGAAAATTAATTAATTAAAAAAATAAAGATTATTGAAAAACAAATAGAACATTCTTAAAGGATTAACCTATAGTTATAGGTTATTTTTATTGTATAAAACCCCACAAGTTTCATATAATTTTTTTTTTTTTTGAGACAGGGTCTCACTGTCGCCCAGGCTAGAGCGCAATGGTGCAATCTTGGCTCACTGCAACCTCTGCCTGCCAAGTTCAAGTGATTCTCCTGCGTCAGCTTCCCAAGTAGCCAGGACCACAGGCACATGCCACCATGCCCAGCTATTTTTTTTTTTTTTTTTTTTTTTTGAGACGGAGTCTTGCTCTGTCGCCCAGGCTGGAGTGCAGTGGCGTGATCTCGGCTCACTGCAAGCTCCACCTCCCAGGTTCACGCCATTCTCCTGCCTCAGCCTCCCAAGTAGCTGGGAATACAGGCACCTGCCACCACGACTGGGTAGTTTTTTTGTATTTTTTAGTGGAGACAGGGTTTCACCATGTTAGCCAGGATGGTCTCGATCTCCTGACCTCGTGATCCGCCCGCCTCGGCCTCCCAGAGTGCTGGGATTACAGGTGTGAGCCACCGCCCCCAGCCTAATTTTTTTGTATTTTTGATAGAGACAGGGTTTCGCCATGTTGGCCAGGATGGTCTTTAACCCCTGACCTCAAGTGATCTGCCCACCTCGGCTTCCCAAAGTGCTGGGATTACAGGCGTCAGCCACCGCACCCGGCCTATAATTTTCTTCTGTTGGTATTTACGTAATATGATTTGATAGAAAATGACTTAATGTCTATGTATATATGTTTTGTCTATTACCAAAAAAAAATTTGACTGAGACTATTTCATAGGTTTCCATATTTTGAAATGAAGCAAAGTTAATTTTTTCTAGCTTCTAATCAACTAGAAAAATCCATTAAAAAAAATTTGTCCCAAGCACTCTGAGAGGCTGAGGCAGGAGGATTACTTGAGGCCAAGAGTCTGAGGCCACCCTGGGCAACAGGGAGAGACACCATCTCTACAGAAAATTTAAAAATTAGTGGGGTGTTGTGGCACTTGCCTGTAGTCCCAGCTACTAAAAAGTTTGAGACAAGAGGACTGCTTGAGACCAAGAGGTCAAGGCTACAGTCAGCCACGATTGCACCACTGCACTCCAGCCTGGGAACAGAGCAAGACCCTGTATCTCAAAAAAAAAAAAAAAAAAAAAAAAAAAAAAAGGCAGGGCATGGTGGCTCATGCCTGTAATCCCAACACTTTGGGAGGCTGAGGCAGGCAGATCATGAGATCAGGAGATAGAGACCATCCTGGCTAACACAGTGAAACCCCGTCTCTACTAAAAGTACAAAAAATTAGCCAGGTGTGGTGGTGGGCGCCTGTAGTCCCAGCTACTAGGGAGGCTGAGGCAGGAGAATGGCGTGAACCCGGGAGGCGGAGCTTGCAGTGAGCCGAGATTGTGCCACTGCACTCCAGTCTGGGCGACAGAGTGAGACTCCGTCTCAAAAAACAACAAAAAAAAACCAACAAACAAACAAAAAAAACAGCCAGATGCAGCAGCTCAAGCCTGTAATTCCAGCACTTTGGGAGGCCAAGTTGGGTGGATCACTTGAGGTCGAGTCTGAGACCAGACTGGCCAATATGGTGAAACGCCCTCTCTACTAAAAATACAAAAATTAGCTGGGCTTGGTGGTACATGACTGTAGCTACTTAGGAGGCTGAGGCAGGAGAATAGCTTGAATCCAGGAAGTGGAGGTTGCAGTGAGCCGATATCGTGCCAGACTGTCTCAGAAAAAAAAAAACAAAAAACAAAAACACACACACACACACACACACACACATTCATGTATGTATGTCTTACAATATAGAGGACAAAGAAAATATCATTGTAAAATACTATACCTCACTGGCAGACATATTCTTCACCTGTTCTGGTTTTAGTTCTGTAAAACATAAAAGTCAGGCGCTTAAAAATATATACATTTTGCAGTTTAAATTGTTGAAGGACAAAACCAAGTACAATGATCTACATGTATCTATTCAGTACAAATCATTATATTAAAAGAAAGAGACACGTTAACTTTGAGAGCACATACAATTTATAAATGCTTAGAAGAGAATATTCCTTCGTAGGAATAACTGGAAAGTGTTCAATTTCTTGCATACTGCCCAAAAACAATAGTTCACAAATTTGAAAGAGAACTTAAAAGAATGCAACTTGATCTTTACAAAATGCATTAGTCTTTTTTTGTTTTTACTCTCACTTTATGTATTTACTTTTTTTTTTTTTTTTTTTGAGACAGAGTCTTGCTCTGTTGCCCAGGCTGCAGTGCTCGGCTTACTGCAACCTTGCCTCCCAGGTTCAAGCGATACTCCTGCCTCAGCCTCTTGAGTAACTGGGATTACAAGCGCGCACAACCACGCCTTGCTAATTTTTGTATTTTCAGTAGAGATGCGGTTTCACTATATTGGCCAAGCTGGTCCCGAACTCCTGACTTCATGATCCACCCATCTCAGCCTCCCAAAGTGCTGGGATTACAGGCGTGAGCCACCGTGCCTGGCCTATTTATTTACTTTTTAAGACAGCAGCTCACTCTGTCACCCACCCAGGCTGGAGTGCAGTGAGTGGCATGACCATGGTTCACTGCTGCCTGGACCTTCCAGGCTCAAGTGATCCTCCTACTTCAGCCTCCCGAGTACCTGGGATTACAAGCGCATGCCAACAGGCCCGGTTACTTTATTATGTTTTTTTGTAGAGACAGAATCTCCCTATGTTGCCCAGTCTAGTCTCAAACTATTAGGCCCACACGATCCTCCCACCTTGGCTTCCCAAAGTGCTGGGATTATAGGCGTGAGCCACTGCACCCGGCCATTTTCTGTACTTTAATGGATGCGAATCTTTTTTTAAACCCAAATTTTGTCTACCTTAGAACAGCCAAAACGTTCTAAGAAAATACAACTCATTTATGCATTAGCTACTGTTTCTAAATCCGCTATCTAAACAAGATTTAAGCTCCAGCAGAAAGATAATTTGTTCATCCAGAGTTTCAAAATATACTCTCAAGATTACATTTTTTATTTTGCAAAGTAGCAGTTCTTAATCAGTACCCTATTTCACTACGGGAGGTGTTACTGGTAATTTTTAACTAGTAAAACAAAAAGGTTTTGTATAATGTAGGCTTTTAATGCAAATTACAGTAGACACTATGATAACATCTTTCTCATACAACTACATTCAATTGTACTTTCTTGAATGAGAGAAAAGGGATGGAGCTATTATGATTATTTTATCATCATAGCTAATAATCTGAGTGCACACCTGAGAGCATCAACCATCCACTACCCATGCTGGCTGTGGAAATGTAGCTGAAAATATCTGTGTGAGTTTATCCTAACCTAACCTAAAAAGAATTGGTCATGGTATTTCAGAATCAACCAAGTAACCTGAATAAAAACATAGCAATAAATATTTTGCTGCAGTTCCTCAAAAGATATAATTTAAAAAGTGAAAACTTCCTTACATAATTTCCTTTAGACACATTAATTTCCAATGATGTCAGAATATTGAAGAGCCAGAAAACAGATAAGAACATTTTCCTTACATTATTCTTTTTTGTTTAAAGTTTTTTTTTTGAGTTTTCTGCTGCTTACTTACTATCAAGAAATGAAACCTCTTGCCTAGAACAGGGGTCACAGTCTACTGGCTCATAGACTGTTTTTTGTATGATCTGTGAGCTAAGAATGGTTTTAAGGCTGGGCATGGTGGCTCATGCCTGTAATCCCAGCACTTTGGGAGGCCAAGGCAGGCTGCTCACTTGAGCCCAGGAGTTCAAGACCAGCTTGCGCAACATGGTGAAACCCTGTCTCTACAAAAAATAAAATAAAATAATTATCTGGGCATGATGGTGCATGCCTATAGTCTCAGCTACTGGGAAGGCTGGGTGGGAGAATCACCTGAGCCTGGGGGGTTCGAGGCTGCAGTGAACTACGATTGTGCCACTGCACTACAGCCTGGGCAAGACAGTGAGACCCTGTCTCCAAAAGAAAAAAAATCTCTTGGTAGATTTTTTTGGACTTCTTAAACTTCTAAGGTGGTATATAATAAATAGTTCTAAATGTTTTAAGCTCTTGTATACCTACCTCGGATAGGACCCAGTGCTGCATCTTTAGCCAAAGCTGTTAGGTCACTTCCTGAGTATCCATCAGTCATTCTGAGGAAGGGAAGGAAGAAACAGCAAATTATTTCCCCCACTTTTTTTTTTTTTTTGAGACGGAGTTTTGCTCTTGTTGCCCAGGCTGGAGTGCAATGGCATGATCTCGACTCACTGTGACCTCCACCTCCTGGGTTCAAGCGATTCTCCCACCTCAGCCTCTCAGGTAGCTGGGATTATAGGCATGTGCCACCGCACCTGGCTAATTTTTTTTTTGTATTTAGTATAGATGGCGTTTCACCATGTTGGTCAGGCTGGTCTCGAATTCCTGACCTCAGGTGATCCACCCGCCACAGCCTCCCAAAGTACTGGGATTACAGGCGTGAGCCACCGCACCCAGCTGAAACAGCAAATTATTTTCATCTCTGCAGATTTAAAATCTCCATATAATAAAACAGTAAAAACTAGTTTCCCTTTGTCAGCAAACCCATAGTTATGAGGGTTTGATTTTAAGGGAATAGAAAGGCCCATTTGTTGAAAACAAATGTAGTAATGCCTCAAATTTTAATCATTAGAACCATTCCTTTAGATTAAGGCATACTATCTCCAGAGGCTTCATTAAATTGTAAACATGTCACCTGGAAAGGTAACATCTACAAACTACTGGTGGCCAACTGACACATAAACACAATTACTTCTCTAATTAGCGTTTATCTTGGCAAAGAACACTCTCTTGATGGGATAAGGGACAATCAATGTACACTTTTTTTAATATGGGGATAGACAGAAAGATCTGGAGTAGAAGATACTTCCAAGTAATTTGTTCTTTTGTCATAGGTATCTGGGAACTCAGAGTTCTTGTTAAAATTATTCAATACTCACATATTCATTGAATACTTTAAATTACTTTATGACACTTTTCAGGGAATAAAATTCATGAGCGCATCTCCTATACTCAGTTTCTACTTCACAGTGTTCATAAAGTTTAAGATTATTCAAATAGCTGAAATTAAAATTATTAAAATTATCAAATAAAATTATTAAAGGAGCTGAAAAGTATTCAGCATATGCCAAGAACAAGTTTATATAAAAATATCTGTGTTAGTGTGCAATATGAAATGTTTAAAATTTTTTTTGAGACAGGGTCTCACTGTCTCTCAACCTCCATTCCACCTCCTAGGCTGAAGCGATCCTCCCACCTCAACCTCCCAAGTAGCTGGGACTACAGGTATGTGCCACCATTCCTGACTCATTTTATTTTTTGTAGAGATGGGGTTTTACCATGTTGCCCAGGGTGTAAATGTTTAAATTACTTTAATACCACTTACAGGTTTTAATAAATTTATAAAAAGAATATACTATCATCATTAGATATTTAGGTCATGTCTTGCAGAGGACATAGTAAGTGAAATTTAGATTCCACATATATATAAGAATAAGAGGTAAGAAAAAGGCAATGGAGGTAAAGGATGAGAGAAAGTCTTCTGATAAATGAATTACTCATTTCATACTTAAGATTACTTTAAATAACTAAAAAAAGAATTATTTACAAAAAATAAATAAAAGCTGTAAGATAAACCAAATCCAAATTACTCACCTAGCAAGTTGTGCTAGTTCTTTTTGGGTCAATGGACTTCCTTGTTTACATAACAGATTTTTAAGCAAAAGTAGTCTTGTCTGAAAAATATTAAAAAATGATCATTCAGTCTAATTTCAGAATTAATGATTCTTTTCTTTTTTTATATTGAGACAGGGTCTGGTGCTGTTACCCAGGCTGGAGTGCAGGGCACAATCATAGCTCACTATAGCCTCAATATCCTGGGTTCAAGCACTCCTCCCATCTCAGCCTCCCGAGTAATTGGGACCAAAGGCACGTGCCACCATGCCTGGTTAATTTCTAAAAAACTGTTTGTAGAGACAGGGTCTCCCTATGTTGCCCAGGCTGGTCTTGAATTCCTGGCTCAAGCGATCCTCCCATCTCAGCCTCCCAAAGTGCTGGGATTATAGGCGTGAGACACCACACCTGGATAAAAACATAGCAATAATTCACCACACTTGAATAAAAACATAGCAATAAATATTTTGCTGCAAAAAAACAGTTTCATAGAGGTATGAATTCATCTACTATGAATTTCACCCATTGTAAGTATATAATTCAATGAGTTTTAATACATTTATAGAGATGTGCAATCATCACCACAATCCAGTTTTAGAACACTTTTTAGTTCACTCATACCTGTTTGCAGTTAATCCTCATTCCCAACTCTCACCCTGACAACCCACTGATCTGCTTTACGTTTCTAGAAATTTGCGATTTCTGGCCGGGCGCGGTGACTCATGCCTGTAATCAATCCCAGCACTTTGGGAGGCTGAGGCGGGCAGATCACGAGGTCAGGAGATCAAGACCATCCTGGCTAACACAGTGAAACCCGTCTCTACTAAAAATACAAAAAATTAGCCAGGCGTGGTGGCACATGCCTGCAGTCCCAGCCACTCGGGAGGCTGAGGCAGGAGAATCACTTGAACCCGGGAGGTAAAGGATGCAGTAAGCCGAGATCACGCCACTGCACTCCAGCCTGAGCGACAGAGCAAGACTCCATCTCAAAAAAATAAATAAATAAAAAATAAATTTGCGTTTTCTGCATATAAACAGAATCATATGATATGCGACATATATCATCTTGCTTCTTTCACTTATAATGTTTTGGAGTTTCATTCATAAAACTTAATATATGAAGTGAGTATGCAGCATGTATAATGGATAACAGTATCCATTAAATGAATATACCACATTTGTTTATTCACCAAAATGAACATTTTAGATCATTTGTAGTTCTGGCTATTATTAATATTGCTGTTATAAAAATTCTTGTACAAGTCTTTGTGTGGACATACATTTTTGTTTCTCTTGGGTAAATTCTTAGGAGTGAAATTGCTGGGTCTGACAGTAAGCTTATGTACATCTTTTTAAGAAGCCACTAAACTGTTTTCCAAAGTAGCTGTACCATGGATTGGAAGACTTAATATTGTCAAGATGGTAGTTCTTCTTTCTGCTCTAAAACAAAAAAAATTCAGACACAGATACATACCTCCTCATTTGGTAAAGACACATATACCCGTTTGATGAAACGCCTAAAAAAAAAAATCCAGCACTTTTAGAAATATAATTTTGAATTTAAAGCTGAAACAGCAAATGACAGGAAAAAGCTTATAAAATATAATATTCAAGGCACTGGAATGCATTTTGGTAGTTATCAATGTAAAAATATTTTTGTTACTCTTTTAAAACTAGTTCATGTTTAAAATCCTTAATTCGGTATTGTTAGAATTAATCATTTATGTATGTATATGTTTTTAATAGCAGTAATGCTTTAAAACAAACAAAATATCTGATATAAGTAGATCTCCTGTCTTCTTGAATCTGAAAAAAACTAAAATCAGCAAGGATAATAGAAACAGAAACATACACTTCATCAACAAACTAGGTAACATTTATGGAACTAAAATACATAAAGGTGAACTGCCTAGGGCAGTGAAAATTACACTGACAAAGGAAGACACACAAAGGATCTGCCGCTAAAGATCATGGACATGACTGTCAGAGTACAGTTTTCCTCCCAAAAAGAGATAGCACACCCTAAAGGGTAATAAGGCCAGTCCCTCCACATTTAAACAAGCATATGAGGCCTGGCTCTGCAGACCATGTAAACCCTAATTGATAGCATAGGAATGGCAAGGAAGGTGAGAATGAACAAAGAAACTCTAAGACGAATTATCTTTGTAAGAAGGCATCTAACAGTCTGGCGGGAAGACAATGTCTTGCAGTGACCAATATTTTTTAGTAGAAGAATAAATCAACCCTATCTCTTATTTACACACACATATACTTCATTATTAGGTAGGGCTTCACTGTAAGTGAGGGAGGCTGCACGCTAGTTTAGTGTATACATGGACTACTCAAGATACCTATCCCTTCCCCTACAATATCCTTCCAAAACTAGGTTTTCCAAGAAAACTCCTTTTATTCAAAGAAAAATAATAAGCAAAAAGGAAAAACCAGGATAGGGCTCATTTTAAAAAAAAACAAAAAACAAAACAACAAAACCTGCCCCCAAAAAAGAGCAAACAAAACACAATAAACATAAACTAGATAAAATGAACAACATGCATGAGAAGATTGTGCCATAGAGCAAACTAAAATTATGACCAAGTATCTTTCCACGAAATAAAATAATTTAATTTTTTTTATCCTTAAGTTTTTTTTATAGATATGTGGTTTTGCCACGTTGGTGAGGCTGGTCTGGAATTCCTGGCCTCAAGTGATCTGGCCTCCCAAAGTGCTGGGATTACAGGTGTGACCCACCATGACGCCTGACCAAAAAATTGTTTTCTTTTTTTTTTTTGAGACAGAGCCTTGCTCTGTCCCCCAGGCTAGAGTACAGTGCTGCCGTCTTGGCTCACTGCAACCTCTGCCTCCTGGGTTCAAGTGATTCTCAGCCTCCTGAGTAGCTGGGATTACAGGTGTGTGCGACCACAGCCAGCTAATTTTTTGTATTTTTAGCAGAGACAGGGTTGTACTATGTTGGCCAGGCTGGTCTCAAACTTTTGGCCTCAAGTGGTCTGTCCTCCCAAAAAAATTGTTTTCTATGAAACAAGAGCCCAATGAAATGTAAGAGCTTATGGAAATAACATACAGATGCTCAAAGAAATAAAACAGAAGATGAAAAGTAGAATAACATATGTCAGGAAAGTAATGAATAGAAAACCACCAAGGAAAGAAGAGTTACAAAAGATATAGCAGAAAGGAGATTAGATACTAACCTAGTAAGAAATAAAGGCAACAGACTTGGGAAAACAGAACAAAACAAAAAGACCTAAGAGTTTAAAAGGGTTAAGAAGAAAATTACAAAAGACCTAAGAGTTTAAAAGGATTAAGAAGAAAATTACAGAGAGGGAAAACAAAAGGATGCAACATAACACATAATTTATGTGCAAAAGAAAACAGAAAAATGAACTAGGGAAAAAATTTAAGATAAATTTCCCATTTTAACGATATTGATTCTTCCAATCCATGAGCATGGAGTGTTTTTCCATTTATTTGTGTCATCTCTGATTTATTTTAGCAGTGCTTTACAGTTCTCCTCGTACAGATTCTTTCACCTCCTTCATCAGCCGTATTCCTAGGTATTCCATTTTCTTTTTTTTTTTTAATTTTGGAAACGGATTCTTGCTCTTTCACACCCAGGCTGCAGTGCAGTGGCATGATCTCGGCTCACTGCAACCTGTGCCTCCTGGGTTCAAGCGATTCTCCTGCCTCAGCCTCCCGAGTAGATGGGATTACAGGCGCCCACCACCACGCCCGGCTAATTTTTTGTATTTTTAGTAGAGACGGGGTTTCATCATGTTGGTCAGGCTGGTCTTGAACTCCTGACCTCAGGTGATCCACCTGCCTCAGCCTCCCAAAGTGCTGGGATTACAGGCATGAGCCACCGTGCCCAGCCATTATTTCATTTTCTTTGTGGCTATTGTAAATGGGACTGTGTTCTTGATTTGACTCTTAGCCTGGACATTATTAGCGTATAGAAATGGTACTAATTTTTTGTACACTGATTTTGTGTCCTGAATCTTGGGGTAAAATCATTTATCAGTTCTAGTAGCCCTTTGACGGAATTTTTAGGGTTTTCAAAGTATGGAATCATATTGCCAGTGAAGAAGAGAGAGAGTATGATGACTTCTTTTCCTATTTGGATGCCTTTTGTTTCCTTCTCTTGCCTGATTTCTCTGGTCGTAAAATGACCATACTGCCCAAAGCAATTTACAGATTCAATGCTATTTCTATCAAACTATCAATGTTATTTTTCACAAAATTAGAAAAAAATATTCTAAAATTCATATGGAACCAAAAAGAGTCCAAATAGACAACGCATCCTAAGCAAAAAGAACAAAGCTGTAAGTATCACGTTACCTGACTTTAAACTGAACTATACAGCAGCCCAAACAGCATAATTCTGGTGTAAAAACAGACACACAGACCAAAGGAACAGGATAGAAAATTGAGAAATAAAGCCATACACCTATAACCATCTGATCTTTGATAAGACTGACAAAAACAAGCAATGAGGAAAAGGACTCCCTATTCAATAAATGGCATGGGGATTACTGGCTAGCCATATGTAGAAAAATGAAACTGGACCCTTACTTTTCACCATATACAAAAGTTAACTCAAGGTGGATTAAAGATTTAAATGTAAGATCTCAAAGTATAAAAATGCTAGAAGAAAACTAGGAAATACACTTCTTGACATCAGCCTCAGAAAAAAATTTTTGCTAAGTCCCCAAACACAACTGCAACAAAAATAAAAATTGACAAGTGGGACCTAATTAAAGAGCTTCTGCACAGCAAAAAGAACCATCAACAGAGTAAACAGACAACCTACAGAACTGCATCTAACAATGGTCTGATATCCAGAATCTATAAGGAATTCAAACAATTGAACAAGCTAAAAACAGACAACCCTATTAAAAAATGGGTAAAAAGGAAATGAATAGACACTTCTCAAAAGACATATGAGGGGACAACAAACATGAAAAAATGCTCATCATCACTAACCATCAGAAAAATGCAAATCAAAATCACAATGAGATATCTCACACCAGTCAGAATGGCTATTAATAAAATGGCAAAAAACATCCCATATTGTCTACAGATTGGCGGGAAAAAGTAAAAAAATAACAGATGTTGGTGAGGTTGTGGAGCATATGTACTGCTGGTGGGAATGTACAGTTCAGTCATTGTAGAAAGCAGTTTGAAGATTTCTCAAAAAACATAAAACAGATCTACCTTTGACCCTGCAATCCCATTACTGGGTATATACCCAAAGGAAAATAGATCATTTTACCAAAAAGACATGCATTTCATGTTTATTGCTGTACTATTCACGACAGCAGACACAGAACCAATCTAAGTGTCCATCAATGGTGGACTGGATAAAGAAAATGTGGAATGTACACACCATGGAATACTATGTACTACGCAGCCATAAAAAATAATGAAATAATGTCCTTTGCAGCAACATGGATGGAGGTGGAGGCCTTAATACTAAGCCAATTAACGTGGGAACAGTAAACCAAATAGCTCATGTTCTCGTAAGTGGGAGCTAAAAATCGAGTACACATGGACATAAACATGGGCACAATACACACTGCAGACTACTACCTGGGGGAAGAAAGGAGTGAGGTGTGGGTTGAAAAACTACCTACTGCACCCTATGCTCACTACCTGGGTGCAATATACCCACGTAACCCATCCAGTAAAGAGAGAAAAAATCAAGTTAATTTACAAATTTTAAAAAATCAATTTGGATTCAGACTTTTACACTACTACAGCCAATCCTAGAAACAATGGAGCAATATTGTAAATTCCTTGGGAAAGGATGCCCAAGAATTTTGTGCTGAGCCAAACCGTCCTTCCAGTATGAAGGGAATAAACTGGCTCAAACACACAAGAACAGAAAACACATTTTCCATGAACCCTGATTTGATCATCTTCTCATGAAGCCCAATAAAAGACGGTAAGAATCAATTTTGAAGTTTAAAGATAATTTAATGCAACCCAGAAGAACTGACCAATTTGCCTAAAACCGTAACTAAACCTTTACTAGACTAATTCTCCTGATATCAAGCTGTTGACCTCAAAATCCTTATGTAGTTGGTAACAAGAGGCTAGGGATAGTACTGGAAGAAAATAGTGAATTTAGTCTTAAAACTGAGAGCAAGGAAATAATATGTAAGATGGACACATGAGTAAATATTGTCTGTAATAAATGCATGTATTTCCATATAAATCTCCCTACCTGAGAACAGCCTCGTCAAGCTCTTGTGGCCTATTAGTTGCACCCATTACAAGTACTCTGTCATCTCCAGCAGACTGTACCTACAAGCAAAAAATCTTTTTTCAATTCATTTAGAAAAGTAATAACAAATATAAAGATATTTGTATTTTTAACCTTGGCCATTTAATAGGAAAATATATAACTAAAATGCTGCCACATTAAAAATATCATAATCAACACTTACACCATCAAATTCTATTAGAAATTCAGTTTTTAGGCGTCTACTAGCATCGTGCTCCCCTTCTCTTCTTTCACACAAAAGGCTATCAACTTCATCTAGAGGAAATACAAGTATAAGACTTTAATTAAAGACCAAGCTATATGAGTCATCTGAGATTAATCTAGTTTACTACTTATTAATATAGTGGGTCCTATTAAATTCATTAGATAGTCTTTAAGCTTGCCCTTCTTTAAAACTTCTTCCTTCTGAATAATGTTTCCAATCGTATCTTTCCTATTTGGAGAGGGAAATTTCACAAATAGTCAATAACTTAGTTGGAAAATACGTTCTTACCTATAAAAATTATAGAAGGTTGAAGTTCTCGAGCCACAGCAAAAAGAGCCCTCACCAATTTCTCTCCTTCTCCCACCTAAAACAAAGCATTATACTGTTATACACATAAAATGCAACATTATTCCCGTTTTTTAAATTTTATGTTGAAAATCTAGCACACAGGAATTTAATTTCCCTTCCTTAAAACAACCAAAGATTTGGTTTGAGAAAGGGGAGAGTACTACTGAACCGTCCCTTACAATTTTAGACAACAGACTGTGATTTCATACAGCCTGGTAAGTGCTTTAAAAATTCATCTGTTTTGCTTCACCCTGCATTCCTAAGACTTGAGAATGAAATAGCTATTCAGTCAAGGATATAACTAGTGAGAAAAGGGGAAGACTAGGGAAGAGAAAAAGACACTGTACATATTCTTTAAGCCCTAAATTACACGGTATATTTATAGAAGCAAGTAAGTTGGAATGTGCTCTCCTAAACAAAACTTGCGCTATTAAGAACACCGTGAAAAGTCATTCTCACATAAATATCAAAATTTCTTTTCTTTTTTTTTTGAGACAGAGTTTTGCTCTATAGCCCAGTCTGGAGTGCAGTGGTGCAATCTCGGCTCACTGTGACTTTTGCCTCCTGGGTTCAAGTGATTCTCATCCCTCAGCATCCCAGGTAGCTGGGATTACAGGCGCCCACCACCACACCTAGCTAATTTTTGTATTTTTAGTAAAGACGGGGTTTTACCATATTGGTAAATTCATTAGATAGTCTTTAAGCTTGCCCTTCTTTAAAACGTCTTCCTTCTGAATAATGTTTCCAATCATATCTTTCCTATTTGGAGAGGGAAATTTCACAAATAGTCAACTAACTTAGTTGGCCAGGCTGATCTCAAACTCCTGACCTCAAGTGATCCACCTAACTTGGCCTCCTGAAGTGCTGGAATTACAGGCGTGAGCCACCGCGCCCAGCCAATAAATATCAAAATATTTCCAGATAGTCCAGAAGGTCAATGAACACCCCTTGAGACATTCCTAGGTGCTGACACCATACAAAGGCCATTTTATACACCAAAGTAATGAGTCATGAGGTCTGTGATAATCTACTGTAAAAATTTTTCTGTCCTCTAGGTGGCATTTATTCTTTTTACTGAAGATTTAACTTAAAAACAAAAGAAATGTCACCAGATTTAGAATAATCAAAACAAATATTCTGGGCCGGGCGTGGCGGCTCAGACCTGTAATCCCAGCACTTTGGGAGGCTGAGGCGGGCAGATCATGAGGTCAGGAGATCGAGACCATCCTGGCTAACACGGTAAAACCTCGCCTCTACTAAAAATACAAAAAATTAGCCAGGCGTGGTGGCGGGTGCCTGTAGTCCCAGCTACTCGGGAGGCTGAGGCAGGAGAATGGCGTGAACCCAGGAGGTGGAGCTTGCAGTGAGCCAAGATGGCACCACTGCACTCCAGCCTGGGCAACAGAGCAAGACTCCGTCTCACACACACACACAAAAAATTATCAGAGCTGAAAGAAATCTCAAAAGATCATCTCCTATGACATTAACATTTTACAGATGAAACAGGCCTAAAGTTATACTTTCTTAAGGCCAGTTCAGGATGTAAAAGTTATGCTAGAGGCCGGGTGCGGTGGCTCATGCCTGTAATCCCAGCACTTTGGGAGGCCAAGGTGGGTGGATCACCTGAGTTCAGGAGTTCAAGAACAGCCTGGCCAACATGGTGAAACCCTGTGTCTACTAAAAATACAAAAATTAGCCAGACGTTGGGGCGCATACCGAAAATCCCAGCTACTCGGGAGGCTGAGGTGGGAGAATTGCTTAAACCTGAGAGTCGGAGGTTGCAGTGAGCCGAGATCGCACCACTGCACTTCGGCCTGGGGCGAAAAAGTGAGACCTTGTCCCAAAAAAATAAAAAGCTAGGCTAGAATCCCTATCTCCTAACTTCCACAACAATACTTTCCATTATACCATGTGCATAATGTGGGTAAACATGCTTTAATAACAACTTGAAGACCAGGCACAGTGACTCATGCCTGTGATCCTAGCACTTTGGGAGGCCGAAATGGGAGGAACATTTGAGCCCAGAAGTTTGAGACCAGCCCTGGCAACACAGTGACACCTTGTCGCTACAAAAAAAAAATTTTTTTTTGAGATGGAGTCTTGGCTCACTGCAATCTCTGCCTCCCAGGTTCAAGCAACTCTCCTGCCTCAGCCTCCTGAGTAATTGGGATTACAGGCGCCTGCCACCACACCCCACTAATTTTTTGTATTTTTAGTAGAGACAGGGTTTCACCATGTTAGCCAGGCTGGTCTCGAACTCCTGACCTTGTGATTCGCCTGCCTCAGCCTCCCAAAGTGCTGGGATTACAGGCGTGAGCCACCGCATCCAGCCCCCCAGAACTTTTTAAAATTAGCTGGGCATGGTGGCACGTGCCTATAGTCCCAGCTAGTTGGGATGCTAAGGTGGCAAGATCACTTGAGCCCAGGAGGCTGAGGCTGCAATGAGCCATGATCACGCCACTGTACTCCAGCCTGGGCGACAGAACAAGACCCTGTCTCAAAAAATAAATTAATAAATAAGTAGAATAACGACTTGTAAAATTTCACATAGGAAGTAAAATGTGATCAGGAAAACAGGTACCATTTTATAGTTACTTTTAACTACTTTAGAATATTGAGAACATTTTAAGTACTATGGTTTATTAAAATATTTAAAGAAACTTACAGAAGATTTTACTTATTAGCACAAATAATAGAAGAGAAATATTACTGCCCACATGGAGACCATCTTCTAGTGGAGGTGACAGTTAATATTAACTTCTCTGATTTTTTTTTCCTAGTATTTAAATCTAGCAGCATACTGATGTACTGAAGACCAAACTTTACATTTTGAAGACTGTGTGGAAAAACACTGTAAACTGGCAAGAACTATGTGAATGTTCGTTTTTTGTTTTGTTTTGTTTTTGAATAATAAGCAGGTTAACAGTCTGAACATATAAGAAAAATATAAAAATTAAATCTGTGTAAAAAAGCACAACTACAACTACTTGCAACAACCTGGATAAATCTCACAAATATAATGCTGATGAAAGAAGCCAAATACACATACACACAAAATCCTACATTATTAGATTTATATAAAGTTCAAAGGCATGCTAGCTTTGTCTATGATGTTAGGAGTCTAGTGGTTTTGAGGGAGAGGAGTGAGTGGATAAAGATGATGGAGTGCCTGGAGGGATTTTAGGGCCACAGGTAACAATTTATTTCTTGACCTGGGTGGTGATTATGAAAGTATATTCGCTTTGTGGTAATCCACTGAGCTGTATACAGCTGTATACTTCTGCTATAAATACTTTTCTACATGTAAGTTATTCCCTAAACAAGGTTAAACAATAATACAACATGTTAAGATACATATGTAACTGATTTTTTGTGGAAAATAATCTAGATATTCTAATAACACAAATGTTGTCCATGACTATGATGCAGTTCCTACCAAAAGCTTTCTCAGGATATATCATGAGACAGAACATCTACATAATATTATACAATGCTGCTTCTTTTTTTTTCTTTGAGATGGAGTTTCACTTTTGTTGCCCAGGCTGGAGTGGAATGGCGCAATCTCGGCTCACTGCAACCTCCGCCTCCTGGGCTCAAGTGATTCTCCTGCCTCAGCCTCCCGAGTAGCTGGGATTACAGGCATGTGCCACAATGCCCGGCTCATCTTTTGTATTTTTAGTAGAGACAGGGTTTCTCCATGTTGATCAGGCTGGTCTCAAACTCCTGACCTCAGGTGACCCGCCCACCTCGGCCTCCCAAAGTGCTGGGATTACAGGTGTGAGCCACTGCTCCTGGCACAATGCTTCCTTTTTAAGTCTTCAAAGTCAGGTCACATCTGAGGTAAAATATTCAGTTCTTATCTAGGCAGACTGACAAACTGGCATGAGACCATAGAAAGACAACTAAAATAGTAACTATTCTGGGGGCTGGGGGGGAAGCAGATATAACATTAAGTTCCTATATATTTGAAAGCCTGTCTCATAGAAAAAAAAAGATTGAGTTTTGCTAAATCAAGTATGTAAAAATTAGAAAAAGCAGATTTCAGTTAGACATAAGGAAAAAATTGTATTAGCTAGAACTGACAAAATGATAGACTAGACATTTCAATTTTCTTTTTCTTTTCTTTTTTTGAGATGAGATCTCACTCTGCCACCCAGGCTGGAGTGCAGTGGCATGATCTCTCGGCTCACAGCAAACTCCACCTCCCAGGCTCAAGAAATCCTCCCACTTCAGTCTCCCAAGCAGCTGGGACCACAGGCACACGCCACCAGGCCCGACTAATTTTTTGTATTTCTGGTAGAGACAGGGTTTCGCCATGTTGCCCAGCCTGGTCTTGAACTCCTGAGCTCAAGTGATCCACCTGCCTTGGCCTCCCAAAGTGCTGGGATTACAGGCATGAGCCACCACACTTAGCCTCAACTTTCTTAAAAGTAAACTTACTTCAAGATATTCAGGCAGTATCAGAATTGGGGGTTAAGATCATGAATGCTATGCTGTTTCTGGAAACATGAAGATGAAACAGAGTACTCTTGAAACAAGTATGGATAAAAGAGAATGGTTGCTGTAGGCCGGGTGTGGTGGCTTACGCCTATAATCCAGCACTTTGGGAGGTAGATGCGGGCGGATCACGAGGTCAGGAGATTGAGACCATCCTGGCCAACATGGTGAAACCCCGTCTCTACTAAAATACAAAAATTAGCTGGGTGTGGTGGTGGGTGCCTGTAGTCCCAGTTACTTGGCAGGCTAAGGCAGGAGAATCGCTTGAATCCGGGAGGCGGAGGCTGCAGTGAGCCGAGATCGTGACACTGCACTCCAGCCTGGTGACAGAGCAAGACTCCATCTCAAAAAAAAAAAAAAAGAGAGAATGGTTGCTGTAATATTTTTAATGAAAGGCCACACTCACTGGAGCTCAAATCCTAGTTTCCCACTTCCTGGTTATGAGATCCTGAGCAGATCACTGAACTCTGTAATTCCCTAATTAATAAAATAGAGGTATGAGAATAATATCTACACCTCATATGATTACTCCACAAATATTTATTCAGTACCTACTCACAGCCAACTACTGAAAATCGAAGTGAAGAACACATGGTGATAGTCTCTGCCCGCATGGAGACCATCTTCTAGTGGAGGTGACAGTGATATCAGATACAATTAAAATAATCCTATCAATGAATATGAATTGCAACTCCAATGAGTATGCAAATGAGGTGCAAGTGGTGCTAGGAGAATAATAAGGGGGAATAGTTTGGAGGGTCAGGGAAGGTTGTAACATTTCAACTGGTATCTGAATAAGTACAAATTAACCAGGAGAAGATAGTGTTCCTGAGAAAGGAAACTCCATGAAGAGGAATCCCATGACAGGAAAAAGCATAACAATATTTGAAGAACTGTCTAAAAAAGAGGGAGTCTCAGCAAACAGACTTCAAAAACTATGGGTCCAACACCAAGGCTATCTCTATCATAGTGACGGAGGCTA
Organism: Pongo pygmaeus; assembly: GCF_028885625.2. NCBI lineage: Eukaryota > Metazoa > Chordata > Mammalia > Primates > Hominidae > Pongo > Pongo pygmaeus. The sequence goes on from NC_072385.2 coordinate 101,782,419, forward strand.
CTTTAGTCCAATGCCATAACAACTATGGTCAACATGTCAAGTTTGCCTTTAACTCACTGCTCATTATACAACCTTACAAATAAGTTTCCCATACATGTCTATAAGCACAGGGAGAGAACATGTTGTTCATAGCAGCTAGACAATTCTGATCTCATGTCTGTTCCGAAGACATAGATCTGCTCTTGGTGTACTGAAAAAATCAAGTTTCTCTCTCTGCAAAACTGTAGACAGTAAAATTATCCTTTGAGCCTCTCATGGAAAGAGGCTATCTGGATATCATGTGATGATGACCTCTGGATTCACCTCTGGATTTTTTTTTTTTTTTTTTTGAGACAGAGTCTCACTCAGTTGCCCAGCCTGGAGTGCAGTGGTGCCATCTCGGCTCACTGCAACCTCTGCCTCCTGGGTTCGAGCAATTCTCGTGTCTCAGCCTCCCGAATAGCTGGGATTATAGGCGCACACCACCAAGTCTGGCTAATTTTTGTATTTTTAGTCGAGACGGGGTTTTGCAATGTTGGCCAGGCTGGTTTTGAACTCCTGACCTCAGGTGATCTGCCAGCCTCGGCCTCCCAAAGTGCTGGGATTACAGGCATGAGCCACCCGCCTGGCCTCACCTCTGGATTTCAGTGCAACAAATGCCAACACTTCAAACTTTTACAGGTAACATGTTCTTTCATCAGAGATTCACATTTCAGTTTAAGTATGTTGCCAAAACACTTTCAACCATAAAAGTTTGTTTTGTTTTTGAGACGTGGTCTTGCTCTGACGCCCAGGTTGGAATGCATTGGCATGATCGTGGCTCAATGCAACCTCAACCTCCTCAACTCAAGTGATTCTCCCACCTCAGCCTCCTGATTCGCTGGGACCAGGTATTTGCTGGCATGTCCAGCTAAATTTTTTATTTTTTGTAGAGATGGGGGTCTCACTATGTTGCCCAGGATGGTATCGAACTCCTGGCCTCAAGCAATCCTCCTGCCTCAGTCTCCCAAAGTACTGGGATTACAGGAGTTAGACACCATGCCCCCCCCTTGTTTTGTTTCTTTGAGGCAGGGTCTCACACTGTCACTCAGGCTGGAGTGCAGTGGCATGATCACAGTTCACTGCAGCCTCAACCTCTCAGGCTCAAGAGATCCTCTCGCCTCAGCTTCCCAAGTAGCTGGGACTACAGGTGCCTGCCACCACACCTGGCTAAATTTTTTATTTTTGGTAGAGATGGAGCTTCACCATGTTGCCTAGGCTGGTCTCCAACTTCTGGGCTCAGGTGATCTTCCTGCCTCGGCCTCCCAAAATGCTAGGATTACAGGCATGGGCCACTGTGCCTGGCCAATCGTAAAGGTTTTGATAAAGGCAAGCAGAGACTAAGGTATCATCGGGAGGGGGAGGGGGCAACCAAGAGAAAGGGAGAGATGGAGAAAGACAAAGCAGTGTGAGGTTTGACAGAAACTACTTCAGTTTTGCAATGTACCAGTTATATCTGCACACTAGTTCTGCACACCAGACAAATTACTCTCTTTAAGCACTGTAGTTATGCTTGCCCTACCCCAAAACTAGACTGAACACTTCTTTGAATAATACTATAGGGTCAGCGGAGGGTGAATGGAAAAAGAAAACTAAATTATAAACAATCAAAAGAAAGCAGGGAAAATCTACTGGCCAAGTGTGGTGGCTCACACTTGTAATTCCAGCACTTTGAGAGTCCGAGGTAGGAGGATTGCTTAAGCCCAGGAATTTGAAAGTAGCCTGGCAACATAGCAAGACCGTGTCTCTACTACAAAAAAAATAAATAAATAAAACAGGGAAAATCTTGTGTCATATTTTAGATCAGAATCAGAAGGCCAGAAATACTCAGTTTATGCCATCAGATCTGTGTTCCTATCTGGTGGCTCCTTGAGATAAAATCCACTTTACTTGAAGCTTAAGTGGAAAGTGATAGTATTTGTTAATGGGTTGAACTGTGTTCTCCAAAAACGTGTTGAAGTCCTATCCCTAGTACCTATGAATGTGACCTTATTTGGACATAGAATTGTTGCTGATGACAAACTTAAATTGAGATCATTAGGGTGGGTCCTAATCCACAGGGGAAATTTGGACATGGTGACAGATACAGGGAGAATGCCACATGAAGATAAAGACAGAGATAGGAGGGATGCATCTACAAGCCAAGGAATACAAAAGATTGCCAGCAAGCCACCAGAAGCTAGGAGAGAGGCACACAACATACATTTTCCCTCACAGCCCTCAGGAGGAAGCAACCCTGCCAACATTTTGACTGATCTTGGACTTCTACCTTCCACAACTGTGAGACAATAAATTGCTGATGTTTAAGCCAGCCAATTTACGGTATTTTATTACATGGCCCAGTAAACTAATACAGTATTTGACAACACAAATGTACATAACTTTCTACTCTGAAGACTGATATTCATCATATGTAAATAAGATACAATAATAAACTCCTAGAAAAATATTTTCATGAAGTATTATTACCATTTAGTTAACACAGTAACATTTAGACAATAACTTAAAATACAACAATATTGGAAACAGAGCACTCACGTATTTTGAAGTTAAACTTGCAGCACTTATATTAAAGAAGGTTGCATTTGATTCTGCAGCTACTGCTTTAGCCTTTAAAAATCACAAGAGCAAATATTAAATTAGTTCAATATATTACATTTAAAAGATAACCATATTTACCGATTTAAGTACTAGAAAAGATTCTCTAAAAATGTAAGCTATGAGGCCGGGTGTGGTGGCTCATGCCTGTAATCCCAGCACTTTGGGAGGCCGAGGCAGGCGCATCACTCGAGGCCAAGAGTTTGAGACCAGCCTGGCCAACACGGTGAAACCCCGTCTCTAATAAAAATACAAAAATTAGTCAGGCGTGGTGGCGCATGCCTGTAATCCCAGCTACTCGGGAAGCTGACGTGGCAGAATTGCTTGAACCCAGGAGGAAGAGATGGTAGTGAGCCGAGATCACATCACTGCACTCCAGCTTGGGTGATAGAGTAAGACTCTGTCTAAAAAAAAAAAATTAATAAAAAATAAAAATAAAAATGTAAGGTATAATACAATCCCCAATACATGGCAATCAATGTGTTCCTTTCTCAGTAATAAGGACAGGTTATAGGAAGAGCTGTGCTTCTTTCTACTCTCCTCCTGAGAGAGAATGAGTAGAGAGAGATTTGAAAAAAAAGAGAGACAGTGTTATTCTCCTCTCTTCTTAGATATACAAAGATAACTGCTTTGAGAAAGACAAACATCTAAGGAAAAGTTACTCTTTCCCTCTTTGTTTTTTCCATCCAGGAGGACTATGCAGAGGAAAGAGGTATCCAGAGCCTGATAAAAACTTCTGGCAAAAGAATACTTAAAAAAAAAAAAAAGCTATAACATACTGATTACTTAAATAAAGTTATTATGATAGTAGAAGCAAAAATCAGGGGTTAGAAAGATACTCAATATAGTAAGGTAAGCTCTTCCAAGGTAAAAATTTAATTTACAAAAAATAATGACAATCATACTGTCAAATTTAAACAACCAAAAACACACTACTGAAGATAACGTACATGGTTTTCCATCTACTTCTACATTGAAAAGTAGCTGAAAAACTTAAAAGTGTATCAGCCAGGTGCAGTGGCTCATGCCTGTAATCCCATCACTTTAGGAGGCCCAGGTAGGAGGAATGCTTGAGGTCAGGAGTTCGAGACCAGCCTGGCCAACATGGCGAAATCCTGTCTCTGCCAAAAATAAAAAACTTAGACAGGTGTGGTGGCGTGTGCCTGTAATGCCAGCTACTTGGGAGGCTGAGGCATGAAAATCACTTGAACCCAGGAGGCGGAGGTTGCGGTGAGCCAAGATCACTCAAAAAAAATAAAACAAACAAAAAAACCAAAAGTGTATAATAGCAAAAAGCAAGTCATAAATAATAGACTCAGGGACAAGATAAAGTTTCTTTTTTTCATATTATCCCAAATATCTCAACAGAAAACTCAAATTTGAAGAGAACCCTTACCAGCATTGTCTTCCCATTCCCAGGTGGACCAAAGAGTAACAGTCCTCTGGCAGGAGCTCTAAGCCCTGTGAACAACTAAAAAATATATACTTTAGTTTGCAACTATGATTCTAGAGACATTTTAAGTATTCTTTGTCATCTAAAAAGCATCCTTTTTTCAGTAGCATCTTCCCAAACAGAGCTGCCCATAGCTTTAAAGGAAACACATAATCATAAATTAGTGTAATAATTAAAAACAGCTGGATGTGGTGGCTCACACCTGTAATCCCAGACTTTAGGGGGCCAAGACAGGAGGATTACGTGAGCCCAACAGTTCAAGACCAGCTTTGGCAACATAGGGAAACTCTGCTTCTACAAAAAATTAAAAAAAAAAAAAAAATTAGCTGGGTGTGCTGGATCGCCTGAGCTCCCAGCTATTCAGGAGGCTGAGGCAGGAGGATCACTTGAGCTTGGGAGGCCAAAGGTGCAGTAAGTTTGATTGTGCCACTGTACTCCAGCCTGGCTGACAAAGTGAGACCCTGTCTCAAAAAAAAAAAAACAAAATGAAATAAAACCAACTCCTCAGTGGTAAAAATGAAAGCAGACTGCTTAAACAAAACATATTGAACACAGGTATGTTTCTCTACTTAGAAATCCCACCAAAATAATACTAAATGAATAAAAAATATATGAATCTTCCAAACAAAAATAGAAAAGGAGATTAACACAATGAATTCCACAAAATGGAGAACTGATAAAGTGTGGTAAATCATTTAGCAGAGCTTAAAACCTAAATGCCTACTTGTGAAGGGATACCTAGATACAAGAAGCACGCTGACGTGAACAAAAATCCCGGGAAGGTTCAGGAATTGGATGTATCAGGCACCACAGAAAGCAGTAGTAAGGTAGGCAGTCAAAAACAGAGGAACTGGCCGGGCACGGTGGCTCACGCCTGTAATCCCAGCACTTTGGGAGGCTGAGGCAGGCGGATCATGAGGTCAGGAGATCAAGACCATCCTGGCTAACACGATGAAACCCCGTCTCTACTAAAAATACAAAAAAATTAGCTGGGCATGGTCGCAAGTGCCTGTCGTCCCAGCTACTCAGGAGGCTGAGGCAGGAAAATGGCGTGAACCCGGGAGGGGGAGCTTGTATTGAGCCAAGATTGTGCTACTGCACTCCAGCCCGGGCGACAGAGCGAGACTCCATCTCAAAAAAAATAAATAAAAATAAATAAATAAATAAATAAACAAACACAGGAACCGATTGAAAGTTGGTATGAGGAACTCCCCACCAAAGGCAGTCAAGCAGGTACCAACTACCACCAAAGCAGGAGGCAGGAGTTTCATACTCTAAAGAAATAAGTCAGAGTCTCCAGACTCAAGGACACTAGGCTGGCAGGAGTCAAGGGTAGAGCTCCAGACTGAAAACATCTCACCTACATTTTAATAATAGTGAAGGTGTATGTACTTTTAAGTTGAATCATATGAAATGGCTAATATCCAACTTAAAAAAAAAACTTCTGCTGGGCGCAGTGGCTCACGCCTATAATCCCAGCACTTTGGGAGGCTGAGGTGGGCAGATCCCCTGAGATCAGGAGTTCAAGACCAGCCTGACCAACATGGAGAAACGCCGTCTCTACTAAAACTGCAAAATTAGCTGGGCATAGTGGCACATGCCTGTAATCCCAGCTACTCGGGAGGCTGAGGCATGAGAATCGCTTCAACCTGGGAGGCGGAGGTTTCAGTGAGCCGAGATTGTGCCATTGTACTCCAGCCTGGGCAACAAGAGTGAAACTCCATCTCAAAAAATTAAAAAATTTTTAAAAAATAAAAATAAAAATAAACTTTTTTTTTTTAGTGATTTTAGGTTTATAGAAAATTGAGCAGAAAGTACAGAGCTCCCATATAACCTCTTATTCCTTTCCAATTTCCTACTCTGAATATCTTATATTAGTGTAGTACACTTGTTAGAACTAATGAAAAAATATTCATATATTATTATTAACTGAAGTCCATATTTTACATTAGGGTTCAGTCTTATGTTTTACATTCTGTGGGTTTTGACAAAGCTATAATGACATGTATCCACCATTGGATTATCATAAAGAACAGTTTCACTGCCTTAAAAATCCACTATGTTCCACCTATTCATCTCTCCCTGCCTCCCCTGACAACCACTGATCTATTTACTGTTTCCATAGTTTTGCCTTTTCCAAAACATCATATAGTCAGAATCCTATAGTGTAGCCTCTTCAGACTGGCTTCTTTCATTTAGCAATATGCATTTATGGTTCCTCCACATATTTTTGTGGCTTGATAGATCATTTCTTTTTATTGCTGAATAATACTCCATTACATGATATACCAAAGTCTGTTTATCCATTCACCTACTTATGGATGCCTTGGCTGCTTCCAAGTTTTGGCAACTATGAATAATGCTGCTAGAAATATTCATGTGCAGTTTTTTGATTGGATGTACATTTTAAACTTATTTGGGTAAATACTAAGGAGTAAAACTGCTGGACCATATGGTAAGAGTTTTGTAAGAAACTGTCAAACTGTCTTTAGTTCTGTAAAAAACTGTCCAGCTATCTTCCAAAATGGTTCTACCATTTTAGATTTCCATCAGCAATGAATTAAAGTTTCTGCTGCTCCACATCCCTGCCAGAATTCGGTGTTGTCAGTGTTTTAGATTTCAGCCATTCTAATAGGGGTGGTAGGCTATCTTGTTGTTGTTTTAATGCGCAATTTCCCTAATGACATGATGTTGAGCATATATTCGTATGCTTGTTGTCATCTATCTATCTTCCTTGGTGAGGTGTCTGTTCAGATATTTCAGATATTTTGCCCATTTATTAACTGGGTTGTATATTTTCTTATTGTTGAGTTTTAAAAGTTCTTTGTATATTTTGGATACTGGTCCTTCATCAGTAATGGATTTTGTAAAGTCTCCCACTCTGCTGCATGTCTTTTCATTCTCCTAACAGAGCAGAAGTTTATAACTTAAACAAAGTTCAACATACTGATTTTTTTTTTCAAGGATCTTGTTTTGGTATTGTACCTCAGAAGTCACTGCCAAACCAAAAATTTTTCTCATGTTATCGTAGATTTTCTCCTATGTTATCCTCTAGAAGTTTCAGTTCGCATGTTACATTTAGGTCTATGATCCATTTAAGTTTATTTTTGTGAAAGTTGTCAGGTCTGTGTCTAAATTAACTTTTTTGCATGTGGATGTCCAGTTGTCCTATACCATTTGTTGAAAAGGCTATCTTTTCTCCACTGAATTGTATTTGTCCCTTTGCCAAAGATCAGTTGACTTTATCTGTGTGGGTTGATTTCTAGGCTGTCTGTCCAGTTCTACTGATTTGTCTATTCTTTTGCCAATGACATGCTGTCTTGATTAATGCAGCTTTACAGTAAGTCTTGAAATTGGGTAATTTCAGTCCTCTGACTTTTTTCTTCTTCAATACTGTGTTGGCTGTTCTAGGTCTTTTGCCTTTTCATATCAACTTTAGTTTGCCACTATCCACAAAATAACTGGCTGGGTTTTGATTGGGACTGCACTGAATCGATATATGAACTTGGGAAGAACTGACATCTCGATAATATTTAGTCTCCCTGTCCATTTACATGGAATATCTCTCAGTTTACTTAGATCTTTGATTTCTTTCATGAGTGCTATAATTCTTCTCATATAGATCTTCTACAACAAACTTTGTTAGAACTACACGTATTTCATTTTATTAGTGTTAATATGAAAGGTATTGTGGTTTTTTTTTTTTTTTTTGAGACGGAGTCTTGCTCTGTCCCCCAGGCTGGAGTGCAATGGTGCGATCTTGGCTCACTGCAACCTCTGCCTCCTGGGTTCAAGCGATTCTCCTGCCTCAGCCTCCTGAATAGCTGAGATTACAGGCACCCGCCACCATGCCCAGCTAATTTTTGTATTTTTAGTAAAGAGGGGGTTTCACCATATTGGTCAGGCTGGTCTTGAACTCCTGACATCAGGTGATCTGCCCGCCTCGGCCTCCCAAAGTGCTGGGATTACAGGTGTGAGCCACTGCGCCCGGCAGTATTGTGTTTTAATTTCAAATTCCAGTTGTTCACTGCTGGTATATAAAAAAGCAATTGACTTTGTATATTAACTTTGTATTCTACACCTTGTCATAATCACTTATTAGTTCTAGGAGCTCTTTTTGTTGGTTCTTTGGGATTTTCTACATATGCAATCATGTTATCTGCAAACAAAGATATTCATCTATTTTTTTTTTTAATACAGATGGGGTCTCACTACATTGCCCAGGCTGGTGTCGAACTCCTGGACTTAAGCAGTCTTCCTGCCTTGGCCTCTGAAACTGCTGGGATTATAGGTGTAAGCCACCATGCCTATCCCTCAACTGTTTTTGACCTATAAAACCAGTAACTTCAGCCCAGGTGCGGTGGCTCATACCTGTAATCCCAGCACTTTGGGAGGCCAAGGCAGGTGGATCACCTGAGGTCAGGAGTTCAAGACCAGACTGGTCAACATGGCAAAACCCCTTCTCTACTAAAAATACAAAAATTAGCCAGGCGTGGTGGTGCATGTCTATAATCCCAGCTACTTGGGAGGCTGAGGCATGAGAATTGCTTGAACCTGGGAGGCAGAGGTCGCAGTGAGCCAAGATCATGCCAAGGCACTCCAGCCTGGGCAACAGAGTGAGACTCTGTCTCAAAACAAAACAAAAAACAAAACAAAACCTAGTAATTTCACATGGCTCAACCTAACAGAAAACAAAGTCCTCTCTTCCCACCCATTTTCTGGAACACCAATAGTCAAGCTTGTATTCTCCAGACAAGAGACTAGAAAATTCTTTTCTAGAGAAGCCAAATAACCCCAGAAAAAAAAGATTCACAGCTATAGCCATTTGGAGAAACCCAAATAAACAGGAGGCTTGCTGCTTGATCATCCTGTGATTAATTGGCTCTCACTATCAACAATTTACTTACTTACAGCATAGAGTCCTAATCGACTTTTTTATTGTTCCACATAATATAAGTGGACAACCAGAATAACCAGACATTTGAGAGAAGCTTCCAATATGAAAAAGCTTAAGGCAAAAAGAAAAGAGGAGGAATCTGGAAGAAACAGATAATAAAGTAAACAAAAGAAAACTTGACAAAAGCTCTCAGAGACATAAAAGAAGACACTGCATCTATGAAATAAGAATAGGGCCGGGCACAGTGGCTCATGCCTGTAATCCCGGCACTCTGGGAGGCCAAAGCAGGTAGATCACCTGAGGTCAGGAGTTTGAAATCAGCCTGGCCAACATGGTGAAACTCCGTCTCTACTAAAAATACAAAAATCAGCCGGGCATGGTGGTGGTGGGCACCTGTAATCCCAGCTGCTTGGGAGGCTGAGGCAGGAGAATCACTCGAACCCAGGAGGCAAAGGGTGCAGTGAGCTGAGATCGCACCACTGCACTCCAGCCTGGGTGACAGAGCAAGACTCTGTCTTAAAAAAAAAAAAAAGTGAGAAAGATGAAACAACAAAAATTTTTTTTAATTAAAGAATTATAGAACCTTTCTCAGAATTGAAGGATGAATATCTAGAAAGGTACAAGAGGGGCTGGGCGCAGTGGCTCATGCCTCTAATCCCAGCACTTTGGGAGGCTGAGAAGGGCGGATCACCTGAGGTCAGGAGTTCAAGATCAGCCTGAAACCCTGTCTCTACTAAAAATACAAAAATTAGCTGGGTGTGGTGGCAGATGCCTGTAATCCCAGCTACTCGAGAGGCTGAGGCAGGAGAATCGCTTGAACCCGAGAGGTGGAGGTTGCAGTGAGCTGAGGTTGCACCACTGCACTCTAGCCTGGGCGAGAAGAGTGAGACTCCTTCCCCCACTGCCCCCTCCGCCAAAAAAAAAGAAAGAAAGAAATGTACAAGAGGGAAGAAGAAAAGAAAAAGAAAATGCATCAAGCACATCATTATAAAATATCAGAAGAGAAGAATAAAGAGAAGATCCAAAAAGCTTTGGGAAATAGAAATAAGAAGTCCAATGCTATCCTGATTCCTGATCTCCTGTCTCTAATTACAAAGTAGCACTGGAAGCTAGAAGACAATAGATAATGCCTTCAAAATACTCATGGAAAATAGTTCCCAATTGAAATCTTGACATCCAGTCAAACTATTAATAAGAGAAAACAGCAGAATAAAGATATTTTCAAAACTACAGCATCTCAAAATATTCCCTCACACAAACCTTTTCTCAGTTACTGAAAGATATAGCCATCAAAATGAGAAAATAAATCATGAAAGTGGAAAATATGGAATTTAAAAGACAGGAGATACATAATAAAAAAGAGGAAAAAAGGAAAAGGAAATTATGATGGTAGTAAAGACAGATTAGAGAACAACCACTTTGACACAGGCATGGAAAGCATTTGGTCTTGAATGAAAAGAAGAAGGTGGTTCCAGGAAAGGGTATTCTGGAAAAAAAAAAAAGACCTGAGTTAACAGGTTTTTAGATTGGTTTCGCCATGTGGAAATTAGACTGAAATGGAACAGAAGAATTATCAATCGATAAGATGAAAATGAAGCAAATGAAAAAATAACACAATTATTTAGGGGGAAAAAAGGCTGTACAAGGAAAAAATAGTACGCTACTTGGCTTGGTAATGAATAATATTTAAAAGCACTAAATATTCACTGTACTCCAGCCTGGGTGAGAAAAAGTGGGAGGACAGGAGTAGAAGGTGTGTGGTATTATGGAGCTAAGGGTTCATTTACTATGTTATGCAAGTTAACAGATTCGAAAAGGAAACAAAAATTAAGAAATGGCTCTATAAGACTATTTAAAGAGGTAAGTTCTAATATTTTTGAAAGAAGAAAGGCTTATGTTTAAGCTTATATGAAAGATAACATCATATTTAGAAATTCATGGAAATTTCTGTAATCTCAGCTACTTGGGAGGCTGAGACAGGAGGATCGCTTAAGCCTAAGGCCACGCTGGAGAACACAGCGAGACTCTCTCAATCAAAAAAAAAAAAAGAAAGGAAGAAATTCATGGAAATTTTAGTAGATAGAGAAGAGCTTTTTAAAACTGGAGAACAATCACATTCTTTTATAAATCTCAAAGAATCACATTTAAGCAGCAGGAGAACAAAATAAGAAATACAAAAGCTCAAAATGATAGACAAGCTGCACAGGATACGGAAGAGATCTATGAAATAAGGACAGAAGAATATACGCTTTCTTTGTAAAATATTTGAGAAAAATATTTAGACAGATCACTGTGATACACTTTTAAAATGTAGTCTTACTTTTGGGTGAGAGGGCATGTTCTATTTTCTGCTATATAGTTTGAGTTTTTTTTCAAAGATTAATATTTGCAACTTTCAAAAATAATGTTTAATGTTAAAATACAATTAAAAACATGGTCCTATGGGATTGAAGGAAGATGGAGAAGTTTTTCAATATCTCTTTCCAGGGCTATGGCTTCATGAATAAGCAAGATTTAAAGCACTTATTTTAAGTAATTCTGAGAACAATCTATCTCAAGTGAGTATCTTTAGTATTATCGCCTTAAAACCAGTTTTAGATGACTAATTATGATTCTGTGTTTCTACAATGAAATAAAAATTCCAGTATACTCAAGAATGCCTGCCACTCACCTTCTTGATATAATCTAACAATGTCTCTATTGTGGTCTATGCAAGCTTCCTACTATGGGGAATTAGGAATAAAGCTGATTTTTTTACACAATGGAGGCGTGTTATGGGATAAGTCTTACCCATTCATAGGCTTAACATGATTCATTTTGTGAGTCTATTGTGAAAAGCTGAGCTAGGACAATAATATTCCCTTTCTTGGAAATCTGAACTACAAGGAAAAAAAGTTCCATTTGGCAGGTGCGGTGATGTATAGACAAGTTTGTACCAGGATATAAACCTTGAGACCTGGCTCTACCACAGATCTTGCTCTTTCTTAGGTCTCAATTTGCTAAGTTTACTAAGGTTTCTGCCCCTCCTGAGGTCAGGTTATTCAACTTTATTTGAAATAACTTGCAACTGGCATTATTACATTATTATAGCTTCTTAATTGCACATTATGTCACTACCATGAAAATATGCCTAAATTCAAATTCACATGTTACTTATTATTTTAGATATGTTCTCTATAGGCCTGGGTAAAGCAAAAGCTGAATGACTTTTCTTGTCTAGCCTAAATATTTCCTTGGTATTACCTTCACAATTTTAGATATATTTTTCTACCGTAAAAAGCATGTCCCTTAATAAATAAATATAAGAATTAGGTGGCAGCTATAGCACTAACCAGGCAGCTCTAATCTTAGAAAGGTATTTCCTAGGTCTACCACTTAACTAAAATCTTGAGCAAGTCATTTTAGCTCTTAGGACTAGTTTCTTTATCAATGAATCGATCAAAAGACTGCTAAGATCCTTTTCAGGTCTATAATTATGTAAATCCTCTTTAAGCAAGCTTTTTTTTCAATATTTAGTCTACAGCATTTACTAACCTTATATAACTCCAGCAAAATGTTAGCTCAATACGTAAGCTACGTTTCCCAAAGTGTGACCTGAGGTGGTACACGACATAAATCCAGTTCACATAATGACAAATGCTTTCTATTTTAATAATTATCTAATTATTTTACTGGGTATTAGCGAAAACCTAACTAGCATATCAGACCAGTGATTTTATGTACTTAGAATGAGTAATAAGTAAAATAGACTTGAAAAATATTCAGTAAGTTCTAGTACAGTTGGTACTCACTTACAAGTGATAAACACCATAAAGGCAGTATGTGAATGACTCAGACTATGGAAAAATTGAGACAGCCATAAAACCTTTGCACATTTATTTAATAATGCACCCACCACAATGTGCCACACAACTTATTTCCACTAGATGTTGTAGGTAGGTCCATAAGATTTTAATGTTAATAGTGAAATAACTGTGACCCAGAAGTGAGTCTTCAGATTTATTTTTTGCAATATTATTGGAACAGCACTAAATATACCATCTGTGAATTGGAAAAATTCAAAACGGTGCTAAGTGTGGAAAGCCAAATATTTATTATCAACTGCAAGATTGCCTATCTTCCTTAATGAGTCATAAAATATGGGATGGAAGATTAGGTTTCTACCCATCATTTAATGGCTCTATCTACTTTGATGACTTAATATCCTTAAAAGTAATTCTTTAAAAAATTGTTCTTCAGGCCAGGCACAGTGGCCTCTGCCTGTAATCCCAGCACTTTGGGAAGCCAAGGTGGGCAGATCATCTGAGGCCAGGAGTCTGAGACCAGCCTGGCCAACATGGTAAAACCCTGTCTCTACTAAAAACACAAAAATTAGCCAGGTGTGGTGGTGCATGCCTATAGTCCCAGCTACTCGGGAGGATGAGGCATGAGAATCACTTGAACCCCAAAGGCAGAGGTTGCAGTGAGCCAAGATCAAGCCACTGCACTCCAGCCTGGGTAATAGGAGCAAAACTCCATCTCAAAAAAAAAAAAAAAAAAAAAAAAATTATTCTCCAGTACAATTTCTCTCTTTTTAAAAATAATTAAAAAAAAACTTTCCCATAAAGTACTTATTATTAGTGTGTCATGTTGGTATTTAGCCTTCGATGGAGTTTACCACACTCTTTTGAGCTCCATTTCCAAGCAATCCAATTCTGGGAAAACTCATTGTGTCAGGGGCCACTACCTGCCTGATTTCCTTCTCTTAATTTTATTTATTTATTTATTTTTATTTATCTTTTTACATTTTTATTTATTTTTTTGAGACAGAGTCTCGCTCTGTCCAGGCTGGAGTGCAGTGGCGTGATCTCGGCTCACTGCAACCTCCGCCTCCTGGGTTCAAGCGATTCTCCTGCCTCAGCCTCCTGAATAGCTGGGGTTACACACCACCAAGCCCAGCTAATTTTTGTAATTTTAGTAAAGACAGGGTTTCACCATATTGGCCAGGATGGTCTCAATCTCTTGACCTCGTGATCTACCCGCCTCAGCCTCCCAAAGTGCTGGGATTACAGGCGTGAACCACTGCACCCGGCCTATTTTGTTTTTGAGAGGACATCTCGCTCTGTCGCCCAGGCTGGAGTGCAGTGGTGCTGTCTTGGCTCACTGCAACCTCTGCCTCCTGGTTCAAGCAATTCTCCTGCCACAGCCTCCCCAGTAGTTGGGATTACAAGTGTGCGCCACCACACTAGGCTAATTTTTGTACTTTCTCTTAATTTTAAATCTCTCTCACCTTGGTATCAAAATTTGGCCAGATGTAGTGGCTCACACTTGTAATCCTAACACTTCGGGAGGCCGAAATGGGTGGATAACTTGACATCAGGCATGAAAGACCAGCCTGGCCAATACAGAAAAACCCCATCTCTACTAAAATTACAAAAATTAGCTGGGCGTAGTGGCACATGCCTGTAATCCCAGCTACTTGGGAGGCTGAGGCAGGAGAATCACTTGAATTCCGGGAGGCAGAGGTTGCAGTGAGCCAAGATCATGCCACTGCACTCCAGCCTGGGCGACACAATGAGTGAGACTCCGTCTCCAAAACAAAACAAAGTTATATCATACTACCCACTTTTCCTAAAAATATAAAAGGATTGGAAATTAGGAACTCATATCCATTTTCCTATTCTATAATAACTTCTCAACATCAATTGTTAATGTTTTATCTTTTTTAAAACATTAAATCTACTGTTACCTTATATGAATTAATTATTCTAGTACAGCTCAAATATTTCTTTACTACTACTACTATGGATTCAGTAACAGATGGTATTATAGAAAAATGATAATATAAAGTTCTTACCTCAGGCCTCAGAGAAGGAAGAATAACAATTTCTTGCAATGCTTGCTTTGCCAAGTCTTGACCAGCTATATCATCAAATTTAACAGCTGTTCCACTAAGAAACAAGACCTCAGTTAGTTCTACAATACAAACAGGGCCCAGTTATTACAAGATGAAGCCTAAGCCCTATGACATATAGTTATTTTTATGTTAACTGTTAAACTATAGTTAAATCAGTAAAGCAATGGTTTTCTACATTTATAATTGAAAACTATCATAAAAATTAAGTATGTAAACCAGACAAGGTATTTATTATCTGTTTCACTCCTGACACGTTTTATAAGTAAAATTAAAACATAAAAACTATAAAATAAAACATTTAGATGGCAAAACTTACTTGTCCACAATTTCATTCATTATAAGGTTAGCAAGGTTGCTGTCCACATTCCTAAAATTCTTCAAGTCTTTTTTCTTACGAGTAGCAGTTGTAGGGGTAGAAGGTTTATTTGTCCTGTTTGTTTTCGGAGTACCCTTAAAGGATACAAAATTTTAATATGAAAATACAAACTAACACTTACACTTTTCATAAATAAGTTAACCTTAAAGTTCACAGAATTCAAGCTTTAAAAATAGGAAAAAGGGTATAAAAATCCAGAAATTGTATATTTATTTACCTGAAGGTAAAACTGTATTCACTAGAGAACTATATTTGGCATTAAGTCAGTTATAGAGGATTTTATCCAGAGATTTAGTTTTTACAAAATAAAAACAAATTTTAACCTTTGTTAGAATCATGACAAAACTCTAGGTATGTTACTGCTATAAAACATTTACACAGATTGAAATAATTTTAAAAATAAATTTAAAATGAAATATACAGCATTATATAAAACAGACTGGGTAAGCAAAACTTGGTATTAAATGTCTAATGAGGTCCAAAAAAAGTTTTATAGCACGTTGCCCTGTGGATTTAAAAAAAAATTAACTTTGGGCACGATGGCTCATGCCTGTAATCCCAGTACTTTGGGAGGCTGAGGCAGGCGGATCACCTGAGGTTGGGAGTTCGAGACCAGCCTGACCAACATGGAGAAACCCTGTCTCTACTAAAAATACAAAATTAGCTGGACGTGGTGGTGCATGCCTGTAATCCCAGCTACTTGGGAAGCTGAGGCAGGAGAATCGCTTGAACCTGGGAGGCGGAGGTTGCAATGAGCCGAGATCGCACCATTGCACTCCAGCCTGGAAAACAAGAGTCTCAAAAAAAAAAAAATTAACTTTATGGAAACTTATCCATTCTCTAAAGTATTACAAAGTACTTATAATCAACTTAAGCAGGCATAATATCTTAAAAATTTTTCTATTTGCAAAAAGACAGCAATTAAAGTTACTGTCCCAGCATACCTTATGAGTGGTAGGAGCAGGACCAGATCCCTGTTTCACTCCAGAAACCATGGATAAACCACTGTAACTAGGTGCTCTATGGTGGCCTGAAAGGCCTGCAGATCCAGTTTTCATAACTGTTTTTGAACGAGGCAGTGAATTACTAGTGTGTGTTAAGGGGTCTTTTCTTTTTGGAACAGCTCCACTTTCTGACAAGGAAAAAGTAAAACCATTGTGATTAGAAAATTGTAGCTGAACATAAAGACAAGCAAACATTTGTAAAACCAAGATAATAATATATTTTTTTAATTCAAAAATATTTCAAAATAAGATTTCAATGAGAACATGTACCAGGGTCTTCACAGGGGTGGTCACTAGGTAGACAGGAATATGGTTATTAGGTTTCTTCCCCCTAACGTATATTCGAATTTTCTCTCTTTTTTTGAAACCTGTGGCCTGGGCTGGAGTGCAGTGGCATGATCACAGCTCACTGTGGCCTTAATCTTCCTGGGCTCAAGTGATCCATCCTCCCATCTCAAACTCCCAAGTAGCTGGGACAACAGTTGTGCACCACCAGACCGGACTAATTAAAAAAATTTTTTTTTAATAGAAACAGGGTCTCACTCACTATGTTGCCTAGGCTGGTCTCAAACTCCTGGGCTCAGGCACTCCTCCCACCTTGGCCTCCCAAAGTGCTGGGATTACAAGAATGAGCCATTGTGCCTGTCCCTATTCTAATTTTCTTACTAAAAACAGTATTTGTGCCTGTAATCCCAGCTACCTGGGAGGCTGAGGCAGGAGAATTGCTTGAACCAAGGAGTCAGAGGTTGCAGTGAGCCGAGATCGTGCCACTGCACTCCAGCCTGGCGACAGAGGGAGACTCCATCTCAAATAAAAACAAAACAAAACAAAACAAAAAAACAGTATTTGTAAGAAGAAACTACTTCATTTTGGGGAACAGAAAGACAATATAAAAAGGTTAAGCGCCAGGCGCGATGGCTCACGCCTTTAATCCCAGCACTTTGGGAGACCGAGGTGGGCGTATCACCTGACGTCAGTAGTTCAAGACCAAGCTGGCCAACATGGTGAAAGCTCGTCTCTGCTAAAAATACAAAAAATCAGCCAGACGTGGTGGTGGGTGCCTGTAATCCCAGCTACTTCGGAGGCTGAGGCAGGAGAATCACTTGAACTCGGGAGATGGAGGTTGCAGTAAGCTGAGATTGCACTACTGTACTCCAGCCTGGGTGACAGAGTGAAACTCCGTCTCAAAAAAAAAAAAAGTTATGAAGCAAATAAAGCTCTCAAATAAGAAACAAAATATAGTAAAGGCATTAGGGATAGGATGTACAGAGGAAAAAAAAGCACTCGACTACTTTGATTCCAAACTATTATAACTATAAATACTATGAAAGTCTGTTCCCAGCAAGAGGGTCTTAAAAACTAATCAATTTTACGCCGGCTGCGGTAGCTCACGCCTGTAATCCCAGCATTTTGGGAGGCTGAGGCGGGCAGATCACCTGAGGTCGGGAGTTCAAGACCAGCCTGGCCAACATGGTGAAACCCCATCCCAAAAGAAAATAATAATAATAATAATCAATTTTAATTGGAAGAGTATAAAGATGTGCTTTTACATATGCCAAGTATTACATGTGCTGTATATATGCAAATGAACATTTATAGAACACCTGTGATTAAGATGAAAAGGTTATTTGTCCAGTGTTGCTCTACTATATATATTACAGGTTTGTAAATGTTTAAATCTCACCACTCCTAAATAATATTTTTATATACTATGCAACAAACATCAGTGTTTATTTACAATGTTTACTGTGAAGACAAATGTTAAGTCAGTCAGCAAATTAGAGTGGCCAAAAAAAAAAAGACAAAAGCCTCAATTTTACTTTTGTAATCAAATCTCTTAATATGGTTTAAGAAAACTAAAGACTCTAAACTAGTACAGGAAATCAGCTTATTTATTTAGACAACCAGTTTACTTGTACTACAAGTTAACTATTATAAAATCAGGAAGTATAAATAAAATTCAAGTAAAAAAAAAAAAACAAAATCCACATTGGGCTGGGTGTGGTGGCTTATGCCTGTAATCCCAGAACTTTCGGAGGCCAAGGTGGGCGGATCACAAGGTCAGGAGTTTGAGACAAGCCTGACCAATGTGGTGAAACCCCGTCTCTACTAAAAATACAAAAATTAGCCAGGTGTGGTGGCGTGAGCCTATAATCCCAGCTACTCAGGAGGCTGAGGCAGGAGAATTGCTTGAACCCAGGAGGCAGAGGTTGCGGTGAGCCAAGATCACGCCATTGCACTCCAGCCTGGGCAACAGAGTGAGACTCCGTCTTAGGAAAAAAAAAAAAAAAAAAAAGCCACATTCAGGATACCTTAAAACGAGGTTCTAGAATAAATAAGACCTACTAGTTGATAGCGCAACAGGGTGTCAATAGTCAATAATAACTTAAGGCCAGACGCAGTGGTTCATGCCTGTAATCCTAGCGCTTTGGGAGGCCAAAGCAGGTGGACCATCTGAGGTCAGGAGTTCAAGACCAGCCTGGCCAACATGGTGAAACCCCGTCTCCACTAAAAATACAAAAATTAGCCAGGCATGGTGGTGTGTGCCTGTAATCCCAGCTACTCAGGAGGCTGAGGCAGGAGAATCATTGAACCCGGGAGATGGAGGCTCCATCTAAAAAAAAAAAACTACTACTACTACTACTACTACTACTACTACTACTACTACTACTACTACTACTACTAACTTAATTATACATTTTTAAATAAATAAATATATGTATATATATTAAAAATATATAGTTCTGAGACTTTATATATAGACAGGAACAAGTATGAGAATGACAGCAGACACTCTATCAGAAGTAACAAATGTTTGTTGGAAATGAGGTATGTCTAAAATGTTGAGGGGAGAAAAGTGACCTGTCACATTAAAATGAGGGTATTTCAGACACTGGAAAGACTAAGAGTTTAACCACAGATATTCATTAAAAGAACTACTAAAGGAGGTCTTCTACTTAAAAAGCAAATTAAACAGAGAAAGGAGTATATACCTATAATATAAAGTTAGAGAACAAAAAAAAAGATCAGAAAACCTGTGGGGAAGAAAAACTCAAAAAGGAAAAAATATCATTAATACGTAATACGTGGCTTTAGGGTAAACAATATTTTGCTAAATCATAAAAATGTTAGCTATGGTTTTTTGATATTACTAAAAATAACTATATGTATATAGTTACATATAATATAGTTATTTTGATATAACCAAAAATAACTATAGGTATATGTAACTATATATGTATAGGGGCCAGGCACGGTGGCTCACGCCTGTAATCCCAGCACTTTGGGAGGCCGAGGCGGGTGGATCACGAGGTCAGGAGTTTAAGAACAGCCTGGCCAATATGGTGAAACCCCATTTCTACTAAAGATACAAAAAATTAGCCTGGCATGGTGGCACATGCCTGTAATCCCAACTACTCGGGAGACTGAAGCAGGAGAATTGCTTGAACCTGGGAAGCAGAGGTTGCAGTAAGCCAAGATAGCACCGCTGCATTCCAGCCTGGGCAACAGGGCAAGACTCCATCTCAAAAAAAAAAAAGAAGGAAAAAAAAAAAACACAACTATATATATATACACACACATATACAGATACATATATAACTATATACATATAGTTTATATATACATATATAGCTATATATATAGTTATTCTGATATAACTAAAATTAACAATATGTATATATAACTATATATGTATATATATACATATATAACTATATACAGATAGCTTATACATATATAGTTATATATACATATAGTTATTTTTAGTTATATCAAAACTAAACCATATATATACTAGTTATATTAATATATGAAGAGTGACAGAAGGGAATTAAGTCTTTGACCATAAGGAGTCAATAAATATCAAAAACTGATAGAAAAAAAGGAATCGTTATATAAGCATTGTATTTGAAAATATAGTAGAAAGTAAGAGAAAAAACAGCAAAAAGAGTTAAAACATTGTATATGAAACCAAACTAAGGGTGAAGGTTGCTACGTGAGAGGAAAGAAACAGAAAGGGAATATTCTTTTCTTTATAAGCCTTACAGTATTTAAAAATTAAGGCCAGGCGTGGTGGCTCACACCTGTAATCCCAGCACTTTGAGAGGCTGAGGCAGGTGGATCACCTGAGGTCAGGAGTTTGAGACCAGCCTGGCCAACATGGTGAAACCCCATCTTTACTAAAAATACAAAAATAATCTGATCATGGTGGCACACACCTGTAATTCCAGCTACCAGGGAGGCTGAGACAGGAAAATCACTTAAACCCGGGAGGCAGAGGTTGCAGTGAGCTGAAATCATGCCACTGCACTCCAGCCTGGGCAACAGAGCAACTCAGTCTCAAAAAACTAAATAAAAATTTATTGAGGTATAATCTGCAATGAATTATATCCATTTAAAGTATACCAACAGCCAGGCATGGTGGCTCAGGCCTGTAATGCCAGCACTGTGGGAGGCCAAGGCGGGTGGATCGAGGTCAGGAGATCGAGACCATCCTGGCCAACATGGTGAAACTCTGTTTCTACTAAGAATACAAAAATTAGCTGGGTATGGTGGCGTGCACCTGCAATCCCAGCTACTCAGGAGGCTGAGGCAGGAGAATAGGTTGAACCCGGGAGGCAGAGGTTGCAGTGAGCCAAGATCGTGCTACTGCACTCCACCCTGGGCGACAGAGTGAGACTCTGTCACAAAAAAAAAAAAAAAAAAAAAAGGCTATACCAGCCAGGCTCAGCAGCTCACACCTATAATCCCAACACTCTGGGAGTCTGAGGCGGCAGAAATGATTGAGCCCAGGAGTTTGAGACCAGACTGGCCAACATGGGGAAACCCCATCTCTACACAAAAATACAAAAATTAGCTGGCACAGTGGTGCCCACCTGTAGTCCCAACTAATTTCAGCTGTACTCCAGCCTGGGAGACAGAGTCAGACCGTATCTCAAAAAAATATATATATATAAATAAAGTATACAATTTGATGAGTTTGTACAGATGTGTATAACTGTGATATACCCATTAAAATCAAAGCACAAAATGTTTCCATCATAGAAAGTAAGAGAAAAAAATAGCAAAAAGAGTTAAAACATTGTATATGAAACCAAACTACAGGTGAAGGTTGCTACGTGAGAGTCATCAATTTAGTAATTTCTACAGAGCTGCATTCAAAGTCACTGAATCTTTCTTTTGCTATCTCTAATCTGCTGTTGAGGCTGTTGTCTGTAAATTTTTAATTTCAGTAACTACACTTTTCAACTTTAGAATATTATTTTTATTGTCTAGTTTATATCATCTACTTAGATTTCCTGTTTGATAATTGATGCCATATTTTCTTTCAATTCTTTAAACATATTATAATAGCTGCTTTGAAGTCTTTGTCTGCTAAATCCTATATCTGGGCCCACTCACAGTTTCTACTGATTGCTTTTTTTTCTTGAGTAAGGGTTATACTTTACTTTTTCTTTGCCTGTCTAGTAATTTTGAGTAGAAAATTGGACAATGTATAATAGACAACACATTGTAGTAATAAGCAGACTTTGGTATGACTATTTCCCAAGAGAGGTGAAATAACTCATCCAAGTAAAACATCACAGAATGTTCCAGAAGTGAGCGACACTAATAAACTATTAATAGGTCTGAGTGATCTACTTGCACTCACTGTGTATTAAACATCAATGCTGTGTAAATTACATATATGCCCTTCCAACCAGAAAACAGAAAAGAACAGATTATGGGTTGAGTATCCCTTATGCAAAATGCCTGGGACCAGAACTGCTTAGGGTTTTTACATTTTTTTGGATTTTTCAATGTTTATATTATACTTACTGGTTCAGCATCCTTAACCCAAAAATCCAAAATGCAAAATACTCCAGTGAGTATTTCCTTTGAGCCTCATGTCAGTGCTCAAAAAGTTTTGGATATTTGGCTAGGCACAGTGGCTCATGACTGTAATCCCAACACTTCGGGAGGACAGGGCAGGTGGATCACTTGAGGTCAGGAGTTTCAGACCAGCTTGACCAACATGGTGAAACCTCATCTCTACTAAAAATACAAAAAATTAGTTGGGTGTGGTGGCAGGTGCCTGTAGTCCCAGCCACTTGGGAGGCTAAAGTGGAAGAATCGCTTGAACCCACGGGGACGGGGTTGGGGGAGGCTGCGGAGGTTGCAGTGAGCCAAGATTGCACCACTGCACTCCAGCCTAACTGACAGAGAAAGACTTTGTCTCAAAAAAAAAAAAAAAAAAAAAAAGAGTTAAATTTTAGAGCATTTTGGATTTCAGATTTCATATTAGGGATATTCAACTTGTACTAGGGATATGAAATAAGACAAAGTTCAATTTTTTCAAACAGGCTGCAGGAAGAAAACATTGCTTTGGAGGGTGAGGTGGGGAATGCAGCAGAAAAACATGATGGGGTCTAGCATGTGAAATGAAATGAAAGAGAATCAAGATAACAAGGAAAGGAAAAACAGACCAATTCTTCAGGGCTGGAGAATTTTTGCTATTTATCCTAGTAGAATTACTGGGATCTCAAATACATATTTTAGAAACTTAACTATTTATGTGTGATGGACTCTTACATTTCTTTGTTTTTTTTTTTTTTTTTTTTTTCCAGTAAGTGCCTTCTGAAAATGTCAGCACTTCACAGCCATGCTAAAAGAAACAGGCAAAATACTTATATCGATACTTGAAACAGCATTTTAAATCAGACATAGGAAGGAATGGGAAGAGGAAAACTGCCACTGACTATACTGTAAGACCAAACCAACATGAGAAGTCCTTAGGGGAGATGTGAAGCCACAAGGGAAAGAGTTGATGACCAACTGTTTCTTCTGTCCATAGAAATCCTTTTACTCTATCTCTTCTCCACTAAAACCTTAGAAGTTTTGTATTACATATGAATGAAGAAGGCAGGGTTCCGAGATGGCTGAATAGGAACAGCTCCAGTCTGCAGCTCCCAGTGTGAGTGACGCAGAAGACAGGTGATTTCTGCATTTCCAACTGAGGTAGCGGGTTCATCTCACTGGGGATTGTTGGACAGTGGGTACAGCCCACAGAGTGTGAGCTGAAGCAGTGTGGGGTATTGCCTCACCCGGGAAGCGCAAGGGGTTCGGGAATTCCCTCTCCTAGCCAAGGGAAGCCGTGACAGATGCTACCTGGAAAATCGGGAGACTCCCACCCTAATACTGGCTTTTCCAATGGTCTTACCAAACGGCACACCAGGAGATTATATCCCCTGCCTGGCTCAGAGGGTCCCACGCCAACGGAGCCTCACTCACTGCTAGCACAGCAGGCTGAGATCGAACTGCAAGGCGGCAGAGAGGCTGGAGGAGGGTCGTCTGCCATTGCTGAGGCTTGAGTGGGTAAACAAAGCGGCCAGGAAGCTCGAACTGGGTGGAGTCCACCACAGCTCAAGGAGGCCTGCCTGCCTCTGTAGACTCCACCTCTGGGGACAGGGGATAGCTGAACAAAAGGCAGCAGAAACTTCTGCAGACTTAAAGGTCCCTGTCTGACAGCTCTAAGGAGAGTAGTGGTTCTCCCAGCATGGAGTTTGAGATCGGAGAATGGACAGACTGCCTCCTCAAGTGGGTCTCTGACCCCCAAGTAGACTAACTGGGAGACACCTCCTCGTATGGGCTGACTGACACCTCATATAGCCGGGTGCCCCTGTGAGACGAAGGTTCCAGAGGAAGGATCAGGCAGCAACATTTGTTGTTCTGCAGCCTCCGCTGGCGATACCCAGGCAAACAGGGTCTGGAGTGGACCTCCAGCAAGCTCCAACACACCTGCAGCTGAGGGTCCTGAGTGTTAGAAGGAAAACTAACAAACAGAAAGGACATCCACACAAAAACCCCATCTGTACGTCACCATCATCAAAGACCAAAGGTAGATAAAACCACAAAGATGGGGAGAAACCAGAGCAGAAAAGCTGAAAATTCTAAAATTCAGAGCGCCTCTTCTCCTCCAAAGGAACGCAGCTTCTCGCCAGCAACGGAACAAAGCTAGACAGAGAAAAACTTTGACAAGCTGACAGAAGTAGGCCTCAGACGATCGGTAATAACAAACTTCTCCGAGCTAAAGGAGGACGTTCGAAACCATTGCAAAGAAGCTAAAAACCTTGAAAAAAGATTAGACAAATGGCTAACTAGAATAAACAGCATGGAGAAGACCTTAAATGGCCTGATGGAGCTGAAAACCATGGCACGAAAACTACGTGATGCATGCACAAGCTTCAGTAGCCGATTCGATCAAGTGGAAGAAAGGGTATCAGTGATTGAAGATCAAATGAATGAAATGAAGCAAGAAGAGAAGTTTAGAGAAAAAAGAGTAAAAGGAAACGAACAAAATCTCCAAGAAATATAGGACTATGTGAAAAGACCAAATCTATGTCTGACTGGTGTACCTGAAAGTGACGGGAGAATGGAACCAAGTTGGAAAACACTCTGCAAGATATTATCCAGGAGAACTTCCCCAACCTAGCAAGGCAGGCCAACATTCAAATTCAGGAAATACAGAGAATGCCACAAAGATACTACTCGAGAAGAGCAACTCCACGACACATAATTGTCAGATTCACCAAAGTTCAAATGTAGGAAAAAATGTTAAGGGCAGCCAGAGAGAAAGGTCGGGTTACCCACAAAGGGAAGCCCATCAGACTAACAGCTGATCTCTCGGCAGAAACTCTACAAGCCAGAAGAGAGTGGGGGCCAATATTCAACATTCTTAAAGAAAAGAATTTTCAACACAGAATTTCATATCCAGCCAAACTAAGCTTTATAAGTGAAGGAGAAATAAAATCCTTTACAGACAAGCAAATGCTGACAGATTTTGTCACCACCAGGCCTGCCTTACAGGAGCTCCTGAAGGAAGTACTAAACATGGAAAGGAACAACCGGTACAAGCCACTGCAAAAACATGCCAAATTGTAAAGACCATCAAGGCTAGGAAGAAACTGCATCAACTAACGAGCAAAATAACCAGCTAACATCATAATGACAGGATCAAATTCACACATAACAATATTAACCTTGAATGTAAATGGGCTAAATGCTCCAATTAAAAGACAAAGACTAGCAAACTGGATAAACAGTCAAGACCCACCAGTGTGCTGTATTCAGGAGACCCATCTCACATGCAGAGACACACATAGGCTCAAAATAAAGGGATGGAGGAAGATCTACCAAGCAAATGGAAAACAAAAAAAGCAGGGGTTGCAATCCTAGTCTCTGATAAAACAGACTATAAACCAACAAAGACCAAAAGAGACAAAGAAGGCCATCACATAATGCTAAAGGGATCAATTCAACAAGAAGAGCTAACTATCCTAAATATATATGCACCCAATACAGGAGCACCCAGATTCATAAAGCAAGTCCCTAGAGACCTACAAAGAGACTTAGACTCCCACACAATAATATTGGGAGACTTCAACACCCCACTGTCAATATTAGACAGATCAACAAGACAGATCCAGGAACTGAACTCAGCTCTGCACCAAGCGGACCTAATAGACATCTACAGAACTCTAAACCCCAAATCAACAGAATATACATTTTTCTCAGCACCACACCACACCTATTCCAAAATTGAACACATAGTTGGAAGTAAAGCACTCCTCAGCAAATGTAAAAGAACAGAAATTATAACAAACTGTCTCTCAGGCCACAGTGCAATCAAACTAGAACTCAGGATTAAGAAACTCACGCAAAACCACACAACTACATGGAAACTGAACAACCTGCTCCTGAATGACTACTGGGTACATAATGAAATGAAGGCAGAAATAAAGATGTTCGTTGAAACCAACGAGAACAAAGACACAACATATCAGAATCTTTTGGACACATCTAAAGTAGTGTGTAGAGGGAAATTTATAGCACTAAATGATCACAAGAGAAAACAGGAAAGATCTAAAATTGACACCCTAACATCACCATTAAAAGAACTAGAGAAGCAAGAGCAAACACATTCAAAAGCTAGCAGAAGGCAAGAAATAACTAAGATCAGAGCAGAACTGAAGGAGATAGAGACACAAAAAACCTTTCAAATAATCAATGAATCCAGGAGCTGGTTTTTCGAAAAGATCAACAAAATTGATTGACCGCTACCAAGACTAATAAAGAAGAAAAGAGAGAGGAATCAAATAGATGCAATAAGAAATGATAAAGGGCATATCCCCACTGATCCCACAGAAATGCAAACTACCATCAGAGAATACTATAAACACCTCTACTCAAATAAACTAGAAAATCTAGAAGAAATGGATAAATTCCTGGACACATACAGCCTCCCAAGACTAAACCAGGAAGAAGCTGAATCCCTGAATAGACCAATAACAGGCTCTGAAATTGAGGCAATAATTAATAGCCTACTAACCAAAAAAAGTCCAGGACCAGAAGGATTCACAGCCGAATTCTACCAGAGGTACAAAGAGGAGCTGGTACCATTCCTTCTGAAATGATTCCAATCAATAGAAAAAGAGGGAATCCTCCCTAACTCATTTTATGAGGCCAGCGTCATCCTGATACCAAAGCCTGGCAAGAGACACAACAAAGAGAATTTTAGACCAATATCCCTGATGAACATCAACGCAAAAATCCTCAATAAAATACTGGCAAACTGAATCCAGCAGCACATCAAAAAGTTTATCCAACACGATCAAGTTGGGTTCATCCCTGGGATGCAAGGCTGGTTCAACATACGCAAATCAATAAACGTAATCCATCATATAAACAGAACCAAAGACAAAAACCACATGATTATCTCAATAGATGCAGAAAAGGTCTTCAACAAAATTCAACAGCCCTTCATGCTAAAAACTCTCAATAAACAGGTATTGATGGGATGTATCTCAAAATAGTAAGAGCTATTTATGACAAACCCACAGCCAATATCATACTGAATGGGCAAAAACTGGAAGCATTCCCTTTGAAAGCTGGCACAAGACAGGGATGCCCTCTCTCACCACTCCTATTCAACAAAGTGTTGGAAGTTCTGGCCAAGGCAATCAGGCAGGAGAAAGAAATAAAGGGTATTCAATTAGGAAAAGAGGAAGTCAAATTGTCCCTGTTTGCAGATGACATGATTGTATATTTAGAAAACCCCATCATCTCAGCCCAAAATCTCCTTAAGCTGATAAGCAACTTCAGCAAAGTCTCAGGATACAAAATCAATGTGCAAAAATCACAAGCATTCCTATACACCAATAACAGACAAACAGAGAGCCAAATCATGAGTGAACTCCTATTCACAATTGCTTCAAAGAGAATAAAATACCTAGGAATCCAACTTAGAAGGGATGTGAAGAACCTCTTCAAGGAGAACTACAAACCACTGCTCAACAAAATAAAAGAGGACACAGATAAATGGAAGAACATTCCATGCTCATGGATAGGAAGAATCAATATCATGAAAATGGCCACACTGCCCAAGGTAATTTATAGATTCAATGCCATCCCCATCAAGCTACCAATGACTTTCTTCACAGAATTGGAAAAAACTACTTTAAAGTTCATATGGAACCAAAAAAAGAGCCTGCATTGCCAAGACAATCCTAAGCCAAAAGAACAAAGCTGGAGGCATCACGCTACCTGACTTCAAACTATACTACGAGGCTACAGTAATCAAAACAGCATGGTACTGA
Organism: Pongo pygmaeus; assembly: GCF_028885625.2. Lineage (NCBI taxonomy): Eukaryota > Metazoa > Chordata > Mammalia > Primates > Hominidae > Pongo > Pongo pygmaeus. The sequence continues at coordinate 101,810,297 of NC_072385.2, forward strand.
TACCAAAACAGAGATATAGACCAGTGGAACAGAACAGAGCCCTCAGAAATAATACCACACATCTACAACCATCTGATCTTTGAAAAACCTGACAAAAACAATAAATGGGGAAAGGATTTCCTATTTAATAAATGGTGCTGGGAAAACTGGCTAGCCAAATGTAAAAAGCTGAAACTGGATCCCGTCCTTACACCTTATACAAAAATTAATTCAAGATGGATTAAAGACTTAAATGTTAGTTCTAAAACTATAAAAACCCTAGAAGAAAATCTAGGCAATACTATTCAAGACACTGGCATGGGCAAGGACTTCATGGCTAAAACACCAAAAGCAATGGCAACAAAAGCCAAAATTGACAAATGGGATCTCATTAAACTAAAGAGCTTCTGCACAGCAAAAGAAACTACCGTCAGAGTGAACAGGCAACCTATAGAATGGGAGAAAATTTTTGCAATCTACCCATCTGACAAATGGCTGATATCCAGAATCTACAAAGAACTTAAACAAATTTACAAGAAAAAAATCAAACAACCCCATCAAAAAGTGGGCAAAGGATATGAACAGACACTTCTCAAAAGAAGACATTTATGCAGCCAAAAGACACACAAAAAAATGCTCATCATCACTGGCCATCAGAGAAATGCAAATCAAAACCACAATGAGATACCATCTCACACCAGTTAGAATGGCGATCATTAAAAAGTCAGGAAACAACAGGTGCTGGAGAGGATGTGGAGAAACAGGAACACTTTTACACTGTTGATGGGAATGTAAACTAGTTCAACCATTGTGGAAGACAGTGTGGCGATTCCTCAAGGATCTAGAACTAGAAATACCATTTGACCCAGCCATCCCATTACTGGGTATATACCCAAAGGATTATAAATCATGCTGCTATAAAGACACATGCACGTGTATGTTTATTGTGGCACTATTCACAATAGCAAAGACTTGGAATCAACGCAAATGTCCATCAATGCTAGACTGGATTAAGAAAATATGGCACATACACACCATGGAATACTATGCAGCCATCAAAAAGGATGAGTTCATGTCCTTTGTAGGGACATGGATGAAGTTGGAAACCATCATTCTGAGCAAACTATCACAAGGACAGAAAACCAAACACCATATGTTCTCACTCATAGATGGGAATTGAACAATGAGAATACTTGGACACAAGGTGGGGAACATCACACACTGGGGCTTGTCGTGGGATGAGGGGAGAGGGGAGGGATAGCATTAGGAGATATACCTAATGTAAATGACAAGTTAATGGGTGCAGCACACCAACATGGCCCTTGTATACATATGTAACAAACCTGCACGTTGTGCACATGTACCCTAGAACTTAAAGTATAATTAAAAAAATATATATATAATTATTACACCAAAAGAAAAAGAAGGCAGTTGTTTTATAGCCTAACCTAAGGTTGTTCCGCTATAATTTGAACAAAGTAATATTTAATATAATTTAAGCCCTGCACATGAAACTATTGCTAAAAAAAAGAAAAAAGTCACCAATAAAACTAGCTGGACTGTCAAAAACAAAGATATGAAAAAATGCTCAACATCATTAATTATGAGGGAAATGCAAATCAAAACCACAACAAGGTATCTTACCCCAGTTAGGATGGCTATTATCAAAAAGACAAAAAAAGTAGCAAATGCTGGTGAGGATGTGTAGAAAGTGAACTCTTATACAGTACTTTTGGGAATCTAAACTAGTACAGCTACTATGGAGAAGAGTATGGAGGTTCCTCAAAAACTACAAATACAACTACCATATGACCCACCAATCCCACTACTGGGAATTTATCCAAAGGAAAGAAAATCATTATATCAAACAGACATCTACACCCCATGTTTACTGCAGCACTATTCACAACAGCCAAGATACAGAATCAACCTAGGTGTCCAAGAACAGACGAATAAAGAAAATGTGTTATATATATATACAGAATATTATTTTTAAAAAGTTAATCTCATAGAAATAAAAAGTAGAACAGAGGATACTAGAGGCTGAGAAGGGTAAGGAAAGGATACAAAGGTATAGCTAGATAGAAAGAGTAAGTTCCATTGTTCTACACCACTGCAGGATGATTATAGGTAACAATATAATATATTATATCATTTCAAATAGCTAGAAGGAAGATACTGAATGTTTCCAACACAAAGAATGATAAATGTTTGGGATGATGGAAATGATAATTACCTTGATCTAATCACCATATACTATATGTATCAAAACATCACTGTGTACCCCATGAACATGTACATTATCTGTCAACTAAAAAAAAGTTTTAATTAAATAAAAAGCTAGCTCAGAGGTCAGAGAACCTAAGAAATGGAGAGTCCCCCACCAAAAGAAAACAAAACAGAAAGACATTTAATCTTCTGTAGAAGTTGATATCCAAAAGTTTATGAAGAACAGAGTTAATCCATAGCAAATAATACTGTAATGTTTCTCCTCACTATGTGAAGCTTCAAATTTCTTCTATCAAGTACTATAAAACATTCACATATACTATATATGAAAATTGATATGCAATAAAAATTGATACATAAAAAATTAAAATGTGTCTTAGAAAGCACTATTTCATGAAAAAAATCAGTATAGCTATCCGTATAAAAACACAAAAGCCACAACAGAAAAAAAGATTATTTTAATCACTTACGGGAATGTACACCTTCATATTTTATAATCTGAAAAATCAGAGGTTGCAAAATATGCAAATAAAGCAAGTTTAGAATGACTATACCTTATTTGTTGCATATTTATATACTATGATGATAAAGGTACTATATTTTCAACATAGCCCTGTGAAAACATGAACAATTAAACCTACCATTATAAAATCAAATCAACATTATCAGGTTAAGTAAGACTCTTATTTTGCATGCAAGCTTTATCATTTTATGTTAGTTAACCTAAACCCACCTGACTGGAGATGTCCATTGCGGCATGCCAAGTTAGTACTGTCATTATAGACGTCCGTTTGTGACTTGGAAAATGGCAAAACTGGTTGCATCTTCTCTATGCAACAGAGAAGGTAAAAAACAAAGAAAAAATAAACAAAAAGAAAAACGATAATGAACAAATAAAATGTGCATGTGAAATGACAAATTACTCAAGGTGTTACCAGATTGTTACATGATAAAAAGTTTTTGCATTTACATAAAATTATGTTTTAAAATATAATTAGTAAAAACGAAGTCAGGAAAATAACAGAAATTAACAAGTGAATGGCTATGTTAAAAATAGGCCTTATTCAGGTTAGGTAACCTGAGGTAGTTAGATATCACTATCATCACCAGAAAATATTTACTGAATATCTAGTACATCCAAAACAAATATCATGGAGATTATTATTGGTCTTGGTCTTGCTCTGTCACCCAGGCTGGAGTACAGTGGCACCATCATGGCTCACTGTGGCCTCAACTCCCTGAGCTCAAGTTATCCTTCTGCCTCAGTCTCCTGAGTAGTTGACACTACATACACACACCACTGTGCCCAGCTAATTTATTTTTTGTAGAGACAGGGTCTCAATATGTTCCACAGGCTGGGCTCAAGCTCCTGGCCTTAAGCGATCCTCCCGCCTTAGCCTCCCCAAATGCGGAGATTACAGGCATGAGCCACAGTTCCTGGCACTATGGAGATTAAAAAATGAATCACAGTTTCTACCATTTAGGTAGTTATTAAATATAATTGGCAACTTATAATAAAACTGTATATTTTTTAAAAGACTGCATAGTACAAAAGAAAGATCACTGAAAAAGCTTTACAGAGCAAGTGGGCTAAGAACTGGCTAGAATTTGAAAAGATTAAAAGAAAGGACAGCCAGGCGCAGTGGCTCACGCCTGTAATCTCAGCACTTTGGGAGGCTGAGGCAGGCAGATCATGAGGTCAGGAGATTGAGGCGATCCTGGCTAACACAGTGAAACCCCGTCTCTACGAAAACAAACAAACAAAAAATTAGCCAGGCGTGGTGGCACGCGCCTGTAGTCCCAACTACTCGGGAGGCTGAGGCAGGGGAATGGCTTAAACCGGGGAGTGGAGGTTGCAGTGAGCTGAGATTGTGCCACTGCACTCCAGCCTGGGTGACAGAGCGAGACTCTGTCTCAAAAAAAAAAAAAAAAAAGAAGAAGAAAAAAAAAGGACATTTCAGGAAAGGAGAACAGCATTTAAAGTAGCACAGAACGAAACTATAAGGAGTGTCTGGGAAATGCCATATTTGGCCACATTAACATATGTCAGGCAGAAAATAAAAGCAATAAAGCAAAGTCAAATAAGCATACTGCAGTAACTGTATGTATATACAATACCCTACCATTTGTTTAAACACACATGTGCACAGTTGCATACAAAAAGATTACCTCTAAAAAGGACCCAGAGAAACTGATAATAACAGCTGCCTCTAGGGAGGGGAAATGGGTAGCTGGGGCATAGAACGGGATGGATGCTTTTCATACTCAAACTTTTTAAAATTTTGTGACATATGTCTACATTACCTATTTTTCATATTAATCAATTAAAAGGGAGTATTTCAACCCTACCCCCACATCAAATAACAACAAAAAACCCTCCCAAGATCTGGGTCTCTTAAGTCTAGCAACTGAAGCCCGAGAAGGTAGCAGTTTGATCCCTGCCACTCTACACTACTGCTGCACTCTCTTCCCCAAGTGGAGTATTGTGCTGAATCATAATTGATTCTTTTCTTCTGTACCAGCAAGTCAATGAATACATGAAAAAATGCAGCACCTATATATTAACTCTCTTAAACTTTCACTTCTAAAGTCTGACAAACAGGTACCATGCTTGGTTTATGGTACAACCACACATGCCTTTGGGACAGGTCAAATAGCAGCTACCCTTTTTGCACAAAACACAAAGTAATGCATGGCTTTTGTATCCTAGAACTGGCTGATACAATATACCTCGGAGGGTTTTTTTTTTTTTTTTTGAGCTAAAAGGTTGGTCATCTGATTTTTCTCAATGATAAACTCTTTAAATGACCATGCTGAGACAGAAACCCTTCATCTCAGTAAAAGCATAAATCAGAAAATACACTGATTTATAAATGTAGACATTTGTACATAAATGTGAATTAATACTCTCCTCAATGAAATTTTAACAAAAAGTTAACAGAACTATTCATTATGTAATAAAAAGAAACAAATTATATTCTTAGTTTTTACAGCTAGGAATAAAAAGCTATAGGATTTCCTTTCGTGTACACAGAGTTCAGATTTATATGTGTAGAAACAGACACATACAGTGTAACAGTACATTGCTTCTGTTAACCTGCTCCAATTCATTTTTTCTTGGAGGCAGAGTCATAGACACATACAGTATAACAGTAAACAGCTTCTGTGAATCTGCTCCGATTTTTTTTTTTTTTTTTTTTTTTGGGAGATGGAGTCTCACTCTGTCGCCCAGGCTGGAGTGCAGTGGTGCGACCTCAGCTCACGGCAACCTCTGCCTTACGGGTTCAAGGGAGTCTCCTGCCTCAGCCTCCCGAGTAGCTGGGATTACAGGTGGGTGCCCCCACGCCCAGCTAATTTTTGTAATTTTAGTAGATATGAGGTTTTCCCATGTTGGCCAGACTGGTCTCAAACTCCTGACCTCAGGTGATCCGCCCGCCTCGGGCTCCCAAAGTACTGGGATTACAGGCGTGAGCCACCGCGCCCAGACCCAATTCACTTCTGTTAAAGGACTAACGTTTCTTTCTGGAATGACTAGGATTGTATAGATTAATCAATGATTTAAATTAAAGCAGTAACCTTGCTGCTTTACCTCCTCACATCCAACCCTCACAGTCATCTGAGTGATCTACTGGAGAGGAAAATCTTACCATATAACACTCTTCTACTTAAAACCCTTTAGTGGCTTCCCACTGCCCACAGATAAGAGCCCAAGCTCCTTCCTATGACAAACCAGGCCATCCATGATCTGCCTATACCTCTTATGCCTTGGCAATCCCAACTTCATGTCTCAACCTGCACCCTCCCCTACTCACCATGCTTTTCTCGCCTTTGAGTATTTGTTCATGCCATCACGTTTTCCTGAGATATCTTTTCTCAAATTCTTTTCCTTTTCTTTTTATTTTCTTTGAGATAGGGTCTCACTCTGTCACCCAGACTAGAGTGCAGTGGTGTACTCATGGCTCACTGCAGTCTCGACCTCCTGAGCTCAAGCGATCCTCCTACCTCAGCCTCCCAAGTAAGTAGCCCTAGCTACTAGCACTACAGGTGCACATCACCACTCCTGGCTATTTTTTTTTTTTTTTAATTTAGACATGGGGTCTCAGTACGTTGTCCAGGCTGGTTTCAAACTCCTGGGCTCAAGCAATACCCCCGACTCAACCTCCCAAAGTGCTAGGATTACAGGCATGAGCCACTGTGCCCAGCCCTCACATTCTTTCGTAACTTTTATTCATTTATCTAAGTGTATACTTCAGGTTTCACTTCTAGGAAGCTTTCTTTTCTTTTTTTAACCAGCTTTGTCACACAAGGAAGCTTTCTTAGCACCTTTTACACCCTTATAAAATATTTCTAATCCCCATCCTGCAGTGATGACTATTTATGTGTCTGTTTCTCCTACTGTATTATGAGATCCATAAAGAGAGGACCATTTTATCCAATCTATCAGCAAATCTAGTTGTTCGACCTTCAAGTATAATCATAATCCAACCACTTGTTACCTTTTCTCCTGATACTACCCTGGTGCAAGCCTCTATCACTTTTCTCCTAGATTACTGTAACAGTATCCTAATTGCTCTCCCTGGTTCTACCTGTAGAGTCTATAATGCAACATAGCAACCAGAGTGATCCTTCTAAAATTTAAGACAGAGTACTTCATTCCTTTCCTAAAAATATTTTTTTCTGGTTTTGTTTGAGACGGAGTCTCGCTTTGTTACCCAGGCTGGAGGGCAGTAGGCGCAATCTCGGCTCACTGCAACCTCTGCCTCCCAGTTTCAAGTGATTCTTCTGCCTCAGCCTCCCGAGTATTTGGGATTACAAGCATGCCCACCACACGCAACTAATTTTTCTATTTTTGGTAAAGACAACGTTTCGCCATGTTGGCCAGGCTGGTCTCGAACTCCTGACCTCAGGTGATCCACCCACCTCAGCCTCCCAAAGAGCTGGGATTACGGGCATGAGCCACTGCACCGGGCTGCTTTCTTAAAAATCTTTATAACTGCTCCCCATTTCACAGGCGGTAAAAGCTCAAGTCCTCATGGTGGCCTTTACAGCCCTGCGTGTTGTGACAATCCCTCTCCCCATGAGTTCTCTGACTTCATCTCTACTATAATCTCCTTGCGGGGACACACTGGCCTCTTTGCTGCTTCACAAACATACCAGGTACATTCTCTTAAGGCTTTGTATTGGCTCTTACTTCTCTGTGGACTATTATTGTCCCAGGTATCATCATGGCTAACTCATGGCAACTTCTCAAAGAGGAGACCATCCTGTTTAAAACCAAAAACCCAAACTAGGGCCACCTGTAATCCCAGCTACTCAGGAGGATGAGGCAGGATAATCGCTTGAACCCGGGAGGCAGAGGTTGCAGTGAGCCGAGATTGCGCCATTGCACTCTGACCTGGGTGATAGGGCAAGACTTTGTCTCAAAAAAAAAGAAAAAAGAGGTGACATCACATATTCCTGTCTTTCAATAACTCAAAAGGTCTGGGAGTGGATATACCTAAGACAATAAAAATGACTTGTGTACAAATGTGTATTAATAGTAACATATTTGTTTATTATGTGCTGGTTAAAAATTGGAGCTTTTCAGAGATGTGGTGTCAGATAGGTATCTAATTAGGATGGAGAATGGAGAGAATGATCCTTGGAATTCCTAATACAGACTGGTTTGAGAGGATGTAGCCTCTGTTAAAAATGGGAAAAGATCATATATATTATTTATTTTTGGTTTCGTGATAGTGAACCTTAGAGCAAAGCTTAACTGTAAAACCTGCAACAGATGAAAAGATTAATTTTGATGTCAGCAAATTGGTATACCTGGCTGTTATATATATATATTTTTTAAGACAGCTTCATTTAACATTCATTTATTAAGGCCCTACACTGTATCAGGTATAGTGCCAAGGGTTATAAACAACTTATTAACTCAGCAAATATTTATTTGGTAACTAGTATGTGCTAGACACTGTTGTAGGCACTTGGGATATAGATAAGGATCCCTCCTCCATAGAGTTTATATTCCAACAGGGAGAAGACAGATAGTAGACAATAAACATAAAAAATAAGTTACACAGTTTATTAGAAGGTGATAAATATATGGGAAAAAAATAAGTGAAACACAGTAAGGGAAATTAGGAGTGGACAAGAGGTGGTTTGGTTTTTTTGTTTGTTTTTGTTTTGAGACAAAGTTTCACTCTGTCATCCAGGCTGCAGTGCAGTGGTGTGGTCTCTGCTTACTGCAACCTCCGCCTCCCAGGCTCGAGCAATTCTCCTGCTTCAACCTCCCAAGGAGGCGAGATTACAGGTGCCCGCCACCACGCCCGGCTATTTTTTGTATTTTTAGCAGAGACGGGGTTTCACTATGTTGCCCAGGCACCCAGGCTGGTCTCGAACTCCTGACCTCAAGTGATCTGCTCACCTCAGTCTCCCAAAGTGCTGGGATTACAGGCGTGAGCCACAGTGCCCGGTGGTTTTTTTGTTTTTTTTGTTTTTTTTTGAGACGGAGTCTCTCTCTGTCACCCAGTCTGGAGTGCAGTGGTGCCATCTTGGCTCATTGCAACCTCCACTTTCTGGATTCAAGCCATTCTCCTGACTCAGCCTCCTGAGTAGCTGGGATTATAGGTGCGCACCACCAGCCTGGCTAATTTTTTGTATTTTTAGTAGAGACGAGGTTTCACCATGTTACCAGACTGGTCTTGAACTCCTGACCTCAGGTGATCCGCCCGCCTTGGCCTCCCAAAGTGCTGGGATTACAGGTGTGAGCCACCGCGCCCAGCCGATGTCACCTTTCCCATCTACCACTCCTCGCTTTTAAAGTAAGATATTTCATAAATAGGTAATAGCATATTTGAAGGTGAAAACAGACACCAACTTTAAAATATCCAAAACATTAAATCTTTAAATGCCTAGTTTCATATTATATTACATATCTTCTTTTTGTTCTCTCCTCTACTAACACAAATAAAGTATAAAGTCACATTCAAAGATGAGTCTCTAATTGATATTAATACTTCTAACGTCCTATATCATAACATCAAACAAAACATAAAAACCAACTCTTATTAACTTTGAAAGATGTTACAAAATGCTCCACAATCAAATTTATTCTGCATGATATATACAATACTTTATATATACACTGAACAGCTTTAAAGATAAAACATGTAGAAAGTACCAATTAGAATCATCATTTTATTGCCACAAACTTTACTACACTATTTAATTATATCTGACACAGTAATAACTTCCATTTAGCAAGGAAGAAGGCAAATCCTGTCAGCCACAGAAGCCAGGGAACACTACCTTGTTACTCATTTGAAAGCAGTAACGGCTGCATTTTTAACTATGTGGAGGCAAAAATCCCACAAACACAATGACCATATAGGAGTAAATGAATTAAAGAATGAATAAAATGTATATGTATGTGTATATGAATATATCTTTCTACCTAAGCAAAGGAAGTGATTACAGTCAGGTAAACAGATAAATAAAAACCAACATTTTTAAAGCACTTACTACTATGGTTTAGGTTCCTTTAATAATTCAGTGGTCAAAAATATGAGATATTATTATTAGCTAATAATATTAGCTTCAGCTGGGCATGGTGGCTCATGCCTGTAATCCCAGCACTTTATTATTATTATTTTTATTTATTTATTTTTTTTTGAGACACAGTCTTGCTCTTTCACCCAGCCTGGAGTGCAGTGGCATGATCTTGGCTCACTGCAAGCTCCGCCTCCTGGGTTCACGCCATTCTCCTGCCTCAGCCTCCCAAGTAGCTGAGACTACAGGCGCCCGCCACCACGCCTGGCTAATTTTTTGTATTTTTTTAGTAGAGACGGGGTTTCGCCGTGTTCCGGCTAATTTTTTGTATTTTTTTTAGTAGAGACAGGGTTTTGCCGTGTTAGCCAGGATGGTCTCAATCTCCTGACCTCGTGATCCGCCCGCCTCGGCCTCCCAAAGTGCTGGGATTACAGGTGTGAGCCACCGTGCCCGGCCTATCCCAGCACTTTAGGAGGCTGAGGTGGACAGATCACTTGAAGTCAGGAGTTTGAGACCAGCCTGGCCAACATGGTGAAACCCCGACCCTACTAAAAATACAAAAATTAGGTGTGGTGGTGGACCCCTGTAATCCCAGCTACTCAGGAGACTGAATCATGAGAATAGCTTGAACCCAGGAGGTGGAGGGTGCATTGAGCCGAGATTGCACCACTGCACTCCAGCCTGGGCAACAAAGCAAGACTCCATCTCAAATAATAATAATAATAATAATAATAATAGCTTCATATTACAAATTAGATAAAAAAAGACCCAGACATGCAAAATAACTTACCCCAAGTCACAGGGCTACAAATAAATAAGGTTTACTTGCTTACCAAATATCTACTATTTCCATCCACCAATGTATGGTAGAGTCACTCATATGTAGTGGGTTTTGTTCTACTTTTTTTGAGTGGTAGATTTAACTTATTAATATATTTTTAAAACCTACGCCATCAAACAGAAGACAAGTAAAAGTTTCTATTACAGTTGATGAATGCTGAAAGAACGACAGAATTAAAGTATCACTGGGCATCAGTCATAGTTAACTGCTGCTAACCTCACAAGATGGAACAACTAATGCTGAACACACACAAACACAACCACCTAGGAAGTAGTCTAATCATTAAAAAATAAAAATCAACTTTCAATGTGATCAAGGTTCTATATCCAACTATCATTTAACGGGGGAGGAAAGAAGAACATGTTAAAAGATACCACAAAAGACGCATGCAGCAAAAGTCAGACTGTAGGAAATACTACGTGACAAAGACCTGGTTTCATCAACAAATAAACTGGAAGAAAATGAAAAACATGCACCTGTACATTAAAAGAGACATATGGATCTTTTTAAGATCCTGATACAAACAAATTATTAAAAATAGTAAAAATTATTAATTTTTTAAATAATAGTAAAAATTATTAAATTAAAAATTATTAAATTATTAAATTAGAAATTTGGAAATAGCATTTTGGGGGGGTCAGTTTTTTTGGATAATGTTAAAAGAAATTTGGAGTTACTTTTTAGGTGCGATAATGGTATTTCTGTGATTTTATTTTGACATCCTCATCTTTTAGAGGTATAATATGAAATATTTATAAATGGAAAAAAAGTCAAGAATTTGTTTCAAAATAATAAGAAGTTGGGGGACAGTGAAGTGGGATGTCAAGCGAAGATGGCAGGCTTTCTCAGGGCCAGACAGTAAACATGTTAGGGTTTGAGGGCAGTGTTGTCTCTGTATTAACTATTCAATTCTGTCACCGTAGCATGAAAGCCACAGACAATACCTAAAGGAAAGGAATGGCTGTGTGCCAATAAAACATTATTTATAATAATAGGCAGTGAGCTGGGCTGGCCCATCAGCTGCAGTTTGCTAGCCCTTGGTATAAATAAATCAAGACTGACAGTGAGGTGATAATTACCAAAGCTGAGAGAAGAATAATTAGAAGTTCATTATGCTCGGCGGGGCGCGTTGGCTCACGCCTGTAACCCCAGCACTTTGGGAGGCCAAGGCGGGTGGATCACGAGGTCAGGAGATCGAGACCATTCTGGCTAACATGGTGAAACCCCGTCTCTACTAAAGGTACAAAAAAATTAGCGGGGCGTGGTGGGGAGTGCCTGTAGTCCCAGCTACTCAGGAGGCTGAGGCAGGAGAATGGCGTGAACCTGGAAGGCGGAGCTTGCAGTGAGCCAAGATCACGCCACTGCACTCCAGCCTGGGCGACAGAGCAAGAGTCCGTCTCAAAAAAAAAAAAAGAAAAAAAAAGAAGTCCATTATGCTCTTCTGTTTTTGTATATGTTATACATTTTCTTTATGTTAAAAAGCCTGGACCACATTTTCAATCACTGATCTATTTCTTTCTACAAATTAAAGTTTCATTGAACACACATTTCCAATACATCCCACATCAAATTATACATTAATTGGTACCTAGAAGTTGTAAGCGGTCCTTGGCCATAACCAAATTAGTCATCATTTTAGCTTGAAGGCGTCTAGCTCTTTCACACTGTTCACCTAAAAGAAAAAAATTAATTAAAATATCTACATTTCCCAACTAATATTGTTTCAAGATAAATTATCACCCAAACTACTTTCATGGGGAGTCACAGTCTTTATACAGAAATTAAAAAAAAAAAAAAAAAAAGAAGAAAATATATACCCAAAAGAAAGAAAACAGAAGAAATTTTAAAAATACTATCTTCAGGCCAGGTGTTGTGGCTCACTTCTGTAATCCCAGCACTTTGGGCAGACAAAGCAGGAGAATCACTTGAGCCCAGGAGTTCAAGACCAGCCTGGGCAACATAAAGAGATCTGGTCTCTACTTTAAAAAAAAAAAAAAAAAAAAAATTAGCCGAGCATGGGAGGGTGAGTTGCGAGGATCACTTCAGCCCCAGGAGGTGGATATTGCAGTGAGAGGTGACCACATCACAGCATTCCAGCCTGGGCAACAGGGTGAGACCCTGTCTCAAAGAATACATATAAAAGCTACAAAAAAAAAAAATAGTTACAGTTTCTCATGATGGTTTCCAACCTACTGTGGTATTTCACAGATTTCAGGTCTTATTTCATGGAGTCTAAAACATTTTTTCCCCACGTTTCAAAATCTTTGAAATTGGGATTCATTTTACAACCAATGCTAACTTACTAGTGCTATCCACCAGGCTGCAGTCACAATCTAGTTTTTCATTGCCCATGCATGTACCAATTTGGTCATAGATATTAATATTGTTGTTATATCTATGTCTAAATAAAACTAAAACAGCTTCTTCAATAAAATTAAAATTAAAATTCTAAGTGATGAAAAGAGCATATATCATACTTTAATTAAATTGTTTTTTACTCTTACTGGTATAATACAAGGCATTTTTAATCAATGAAATACTGTTTTTCTTTTCTTTCTTTCTGAGACAGAGTTTCACTCTTGTTGCCCAGGCTGGAGTGCAATGGCGCGATCTTGGCTCACCGTAACCTCCGCCTCCTGGGTCCAAGCGATTCTCCTGCCTCAGCCTCCCAAGTAGCTGGGATTACAGGTGTGCGACACCACGCCTGGCTAATTTTGAATTTTTAGTAGAGACAGGGTTTCTCCATGTTGATCAGGCTAGTCTCGAACTCCTGATACCAGGTGACTCGCCCACCTTGGCCTCCCAAAGTGCTGGGATTACAGGCATGAGCCACTGCACCTGGCCCAAATACATTTATTAAGATAAATACAATCTGGCTGGGTACAGTGGCTCATGCCTATAATCCCAGAACTTTGGAAAGCTGAGGCAGGAGGATCACTTGAGGCCAGAAGTTTAAGATCAGCCACAGAAACATAGTGAGACCCTGTCTCTACAAAAAATTTTTTTTTAATTAGCTAAGTGTGGCCCACAGTGGCTCATGCCTGTACTCCCACCACTTTGGGAGGCTGAAGTGGGCAGATCACTTGAGATCAGGAGTTCAAAACCAGCCTGGCCAACATGGCGAAACCCCATCTTCACTAAAAATACAAAAATTAGCTGGGCATGGTGGCACGCACTTGTAATCCCAGCTACTCAGGAGGCTCAGGCAGGAGAATCGCCTGAATCCGGGAGGCGGAAATTGCAGTGAGCCGAGATCGCACCATTGCACTACAGCCTGGGTAACAAAGTGAGACTCTGTCCCAAAAAATAGTAATAATAATTAGCTAAGTGTGGTAGTGTGCACCTGTGGTCCCAGCTACATGAGAAGCAGAGGCAGGAGGATCACTTGAGCCCAGAAGTTTGAGGTTGCAGTGAGCTATGATCACATCACTGCACTCCAGCCTGGGTAACAGAGGCAAGACCCTGTCTCAAAAAAAAAAAAAAAAAGAAAAAGAAAAGAAAAGAAAGAAAATTAAATACATAAATAAATAGATCTGAAATCTGGACGATCATGTGAATATATTATAATTTGGGATGGCTATAAACAAATATAATCTTACCTTGTCCTGTAACTATAACAGCTATTCCTTTTTCCAGTTCTTCAATACCTTTCTTATACCATTCCACAGCTTGCTCCTTCTGTCCTGCTTTAAAATAAAAAATTATTTGTATAGATCGTATGAAGAGTACACTAAATATTGCAAATCATGCTGTTGAGAGATAATACACAAAAATTGGGTTGTAAACAAGTAAGTCTGAGAAATATTACTATATAACTTCTTAGTATTTTTATCATTGTAATGTGTATATATAACTCCAATATGGAGAATATGGTCATGATGTTTATCAACATTTTAGGGCCGTGAGTCCTATTTTGCTTATCAGCTCATGGTATTGATCCTTATAACCACTAAAATGCTGTATTACAAAAAGACATTTTATTTAGGAATTTTTAAATATATATACTTTTGAAAAATACAAATATGATTTCAATAACAATGAAACAAAAAGTATTGTTTAATCTCATATTCAAATCTGATATAATGTGTTCATTGTTGGGTGCCTCCTCTCTAGAGGAAGTTTTTATTTAACAATTGATTGCATCATGAGAACTGGTATATGAGATTACAAGTGTGGCATTTAATAACACATTTCTATTTTCTTTGAACCCAACAACTAGTTTAAAACATTAATTCCTGATACAAGTTAAGCTTTAAAAGGACCTAAAAACTCAGCATAATCAAAAAGTATGTAGAATAACTTCTGTAAAGTGATCGTTATACTCAAATCACATTATATTTGAAAATTAATTTTAATTTTTGTTTTATTTCTATTATTTTTGAACATCTGTCTGAATGAAAATTAACTTCTTAGACTTTTTTTTCTTTTCTTTTCGAGACAGAGTCTCGCTCTGTCGCCTAGGCTAGAGTGCAGTGGTGTGATCTTGGCTCATTGCAACCTCCACCTCCCGGGTTCAAGCGATTCTGCTGTCTCAGCCTCTGGAGTAGCTGGGGTTACAGGTGTGCACCATCACACCCAGCTAATTTTTGTAATTTAAGTATAAAGACGGGGTTTTCACCATGTTGGCCAGGCTGATCTTGAACTCAGGTGATCCACCCGCCTTGGCCTCTCAAAGTGCTCAGATTACAGAGGTGAGCCACCGCGCCCGGCCTCATTTTTTTTTTTGAACAGTCTTGCTGTCACCCACACTGGAGTGCAGGGGCACAATCCTAGCTCACTGCACCCTCCAACTCCTGGGCTCAAGTGATCGATCCTCTTCCCTTGGCCTCCCGAGTAGCTAAAACTACAGGCATGTGCCACCACACTTAGCTAATTTTTGTGTATTTCTTTTGTAGAGATACGGTCTTCCCATGTTGCCCAGGCTGGTCTTGAACTCCTAGGCTCAAGTAATCCTCCTGCTTTGGTCTCCCAAAGTGCTGGGATTACAGGCTTGAGTGACCACACCTGGTCTCATGTCCCCATTTAATCAAACAAAAATTTCCATACTATTCCTTATTATTATTTGAAATTTCAAAATCAATATAATACAATGACTCCTGATGAAATAGATGAAGTCTATTTATTTATTTATTTATTTGAGATGGAGTCTCTCTCTGTAGCCCAGGCTGGAGTGCAGTGGCGCCATCTTGGTTCACTGCAACCTCCGACTCCCTGGTTCAAGCGATTCTCCTACCTCAGCCTCCTGAGTAGCTGGGGTTACAGGCACGTGCCACCATACCCAGCTAATTTTTGTATTTTTAGTAAAGACGGGGTTTCACCATGTTGGTCAGGATGGTCTCGATCTCTTGACTTTCTTGTGATCCTCCCACCTCGGCTTCTCAAAGTGCTGGGATTACAGGCACTCACGAGCCACCGCACCTGGCCAGATGAAGTCTTATTATAAACACCACACAAAGTGACTAAGAAATGCCGTCTCCTTATGAGTATGTACTACCTCCCCGATTCTTCTGTTTCTTCACCCTGAAAATAACTAACCAGATTCACCCCCTTAAACAGGTCAATTTCTTATTTGTTACAGAATTATCAGTATTTCATACTGTGCCTGGTTGACAGTAGGTGCTCAAAAAGTACTTGATAAGGACATGTAAAGAAAAGTTTATGAAGACTGGGCACAGTTTGCTCACGCCTATAATCCCAGCACTTTGGGAGGCCAAGGCAGGAGGATTGCTTGAGCCCAGGAGCTCAAGCCCAGCTTGGGCAACATGGTGAGATTTTATCTCTACCAAAAAATTTAAAAATTAATCAGGATTGGGGGTACACATCTGTGGTCCCATCTACTTGGGGGACTGAGGAGAGAGGTCACTTGAGCTGAAGAGGTAGAAGTTGCACTAAGATATGATTGTACCAGATTGTACCATTGCACTCTAACCTGAGCAACAGAGCAAGACCCTGTCTCAAAAAAAAAAAGAAGAAGAAAAAGAAATCATTAAGAGTTTGTTATAAATTAAGTAAAATTATTTGGATGCTCACCTTCCGGTTTTCCATAAAGAAAACACCTGTTTACATTTTTTTTTTTAATTTGAAAAAGGGAAAATTATAGAAAATAGTGTAATAGCATTTATATTCTGAGTGGCAACAAAAGTGCTAACAATGTCATATTTGGTTTAACATTTTAAAAACAAAATGAGTACAATGTAACAAATACAAAAGAAGTTCCTTTTTTAGTGCCTCTTCCCATTCCCATGCTCTTTCCTTTTTTTTTGAGAAGGAGTCTCACTCTATCTCCCAGGCTGGAGTGCAGTAGGCATGATCTCGGCTCACTACAACCTCCATTTCCCAGGCTCAAGTGATTCTTGTGCCTCAGTCTCCCAAGTAGCTGGGATTACAGGTGTGCACCACCACACCTGCCTAATTTTTTGTATTTTTAGTAGAGACAGGGTTTCACCACGTTGGCCAGGCTGGACTTGAACTCCCGACCTCAGGTGATCCGCCCGCCTCGGCCTCCAAAAGTGCTGGGATTACAGGCATGAACCACCCAGCCTCAACCATTTTTTCTATTATTAAGATATTGAGGTTGTTTCCAGTTTTTCAATATTTCAAACAATGCTGTTTCAAATATTTCAAACATTCTTCTACCTGTCCCCTAATGCATACCTGTAGTTTCTTTAAGATATATGCTTAAGAAATAAAAGCATATTTTATTTATGCATAAGATATATGCTTAAGATATATGCTTATCTTAAGATTATGCATAAGATATATGCTTAAGAAATAATGCATACCTGTAGTTTCTTTAAGATATATGCTTAAGAAATAAAAGAAATAAAAGTAGGCCAGGGGCGGTGGCTCATGCCTGTAATCCCAGCACTTTGGGAGGCCAAGACGGGTGGATCAGGAGGTCAGGAGATCGAGACCATCCTGGCTAACATAGTGAAACCCCGTCTCTACTAAAAATACAAAAAACAAATTAGCCAGGCATGGTGGCGGGCGCCTGTAGTCCCAGCTACTCCGGAGGCTGAGGCAGGAGAATGGCGTGAACCTGGGAAGCAGAGCTTGCAGTGAGCCACTGCACGCCAGCCTGGGCGACAGAGCAAGACTCTGTCTCAAAAAAACAAACAAACAAAAAAGAAATAAAACTATTGAGTCATAGTTTGTCACATTTTCTCTATTCACCAGAAATCAACAAACTGCTTTTTAAATTGCTTATTCCAGCTGGGCACGGTGGGTCATGCCTGTCATCCCATTACTTTTGGGAGGCTGAGGCAGGCGGATCACCTGAGGTCAGGAGTTGAAGACCAGCCTGGACAACATGGCGAAACTCCACCTCTACTAAAAATACAAAAATTAGCCGGGCATGGTGGCATGTGTCTATAGTCCCAGCTACCCAGGAAGCTGAGGCAGGAGAATCGCTTGAACCTGGGAGGCAGAGGTTGAGGTTGCGGTAAGCCAAGATCATGCCACTGCATCCAGCCTGGTCAACAGAGTATGACTTCATCTCAAAAAAAAAAAAAAAAAAAAAAAAAAAAAATATATATATATATATATATAACATATATATAAATATATAGTATAAAAATGTATATATATTCTATATATAGTATAAAAATATATATATACTCTATATATATATAGTAGGCAGAGTCAAATATAAGTATTGCCAAAGAATTGAGACATAATTGGCAAGTAAGCGTATAAAAAGATGCTCCACATCATTAGCTGTTAGGGAAGTACAAATTAAAATCCAAAGATACAACAATGCCCCCAATTTTGAATGGCAAAAAAACAAAAGAACATAAAAATACCAAAATATTACAAGACAAAGGGTAATGGACCTTTCATTTATGTTTGCTGGTAGGAAACAAAATGGTACCCAGTTGGAAAAACAGTTTGGTAGTTTCTTATGACATTAAATATATATTTACCACATGAGTTAACAATCTCTTCTTCTACATATTTACCCAAGAAAAATGCAAACTTCTAAGACCTGTACATGAATTTACAGTACCTTTATTCATAAAAGTTAAAAACAGGAGAATGGGCATGGTGGCTCACACCTATAATCCCAGCATTTTGGGAGGCCAAGGAGGGCGGAGTTCAAGACCAGCCTGGCCAACATGGTGAAATCCCATCTCTACTAAAAATACAAAAATTAGCTGGTTGTGGTGGCAGGCACCTGTAATCACAGCTACTCTGGAGGCTGAGGCAGGAGAATCACTTGAACCGGAGAGGGAGAGGTTGCAGTGAGCTGTGATTGTGCCACTGCACTCTAGCCTGGGCAACAGAGCAAGACTCCATCTCAAAAAAAATAAATAAAAAATAAATTAAACAACAACAACAACAACAACAAAAAAAACAGGAAACAACCCAAATCATTTAGTGAATGGAGTAACAAATTGTGGTATCTCCACACATGGAATACTACTCAGCACTAAAAAGAAACAAACTACTGACATATGTAGGAAAAGGGATAAATCTCAAAAATATGCAAAGGGAGAGAAGCAAGACACAAAAGGCTACATACTACATGCTTCCATTTATATTACATGCAGTGAAGATAAAACCATAGGGACAGATCTGATTTTTTTTTTTTTTTTTTTTTTGAGACAGAGTCTCACTCTGTCGCCAGGCTGGAGTGCGTTGGCGCAATCTCGGCTCACTGCAACCTCCACCTCCTGGGTTCAAGCGATTCTCTTGCCTCAGCCTCCTGAATAGCTGGGACTACAGGCGTGTGCCACCACGCCCAGCCAATTTTTTTTTGTATTTTTAGTAGAGACAGGGTTTCACCATGTTGGCCAGGATGGTCTCGATCTCCTGACCTCGTGATCCGCCAGCCTCGGCCTCCCAAAGTGCTGGGATAACAGGCTTGACCCACTGCACCCAGCCTTTTTTTTTTTTTTTTTTTTTTGAGACGGAATTTCGCTCTTGTTGTCCAGGCTGGAGTACAATGGTGCAATCACAGCTCACTGCAACCTCCGCCTCACAGGTTCAAGCAATTCTTCTGCCTCAGCCTCCCAAGTAGCACGTGCCACCACACCCGGCTAATTTTGTATTTTTAGTAGAGATGGGGTTTCTCCATGTTGGTTGGGCTGGTCTCGAACTCCTGATCTCAGGAGATCCACCTGCCTCGGCCTCCCAAAGTGCTAGGATAACAGGCGTGAGCCACCGTGCCCAGCAGAACTGATTTTTAACAAGCATGATATTCCAACATTTAATGTATAAGAATATCCATTTGGGCTTGGATTATAACATCAGCACTAAAATTTTGATTACCATAGTAAGATTAGAAGAGAACTACAGCCAGGTGCGGTGGCTCATGGCTGTAATCCCAGCACTTTGGAAGGCTGAGGCAGGCGGATCACCTGGGGTCAGGAGTTCGAGACAAGCCTGGCCAAGATGGTGAAACCCCATCTCTACTAAAAATAGAAAAATTAGCTAGGCCTGGTGGCGCATGCCTGTTGCCTCAGCTATTTGGGAGGCTGAGGCAGGAGAATCACTTGAACCCGGGAGGCAGAGGCTGCGGTGAGCCAAGATCGTGCCATTGCATTCCAGGCTGGGTGACAAGAGTGAAACTCTGTCTTAAAAAAAAAAAATTAGCCAGGTGTGGTGGCACGTGCCTGTAGTCCTAGCTACTCTGGAGGCTGAGGCAGGAGAATCACTTGAACCCAGGAGGTGGAGGTTGCAGTGAGCTGAGATCGTGCCATTGCATTACAGCTTGGACAACAGAGTGAGACTCCATCTCAAAAAAAAAAAAAAAAAGAACTGAGCCAGACCATACAAGAACTGAAACCCATATTCAAATTATTTCAATCCCTTAATGTAGGGGTTGGCAAACTACAGCCCATAACTTACACTGATTACCCTTTAGATACATTTATAGCAGAAAATCCTATCTTCCAATGGTCTCCAGTGCACAAAAGGCCTCCAAAATCCTTTAACATTAGCTCCCAACAGTTCCTAGTTTCTCATAGACATTTCTCTTTTAACTCTATCACCCCAAATAACACTCAAATTCAACCAACCAGACTACATCAAATCAAGAAAGAATTTGGGTGGAAGAAACTTACAACCACTTGTAGTCTAAATTATTAGCCAATAGTGTAACTACATTATCTAAGGCATGCCTTAGCAAATTATGGACTAAGATTAAATCTAGTAAGCTGCCTATTTTTGTACATAAAGTTTTACTGGGTCATACTTACCATGTGACAGGGTTGAGTAGTTATGATGCAGAGCTTAAAATGTTTACAAAATTGATAAACATAAAAACAACCCAATTAAAAAATGGGAAAAGAACATTAATAGACATTTTTCCAAAGAAGATACACAAATGGTACATAAGCACATGACAAAATGCTGAGCATCATAAGTCATTAGAAAAATAAATGCAAATCAAAATCACAACGAGATACCACTTCATACCCTTTAGGATGACTATTATTTTAAAAAATGAAAAATAACAAATGTGGAGAAACTGGAACCTTTGTACACTGCTGGTGGGAATGCAAAATGGTGCAGCCCCTATGGAAAACAGGTTGGCAGTTCAAAAATTTAAACACAAAGTTACCATATAATTCAGTAATTCTACTCCTAGGTATATCCAAAAGTACTGAAAGCCGGGACTTAAACAGATATTTACACCAATGTTCATAGCCACATTACTCACAATAGATGGAAACAATCCAAATATCCATTAATAAAAAACGTGGGCTGCACACAGTGGCTCATGCCGAGGCAAAGTGGACTGACTGAGCCCAGGAGTTAGAGATGGTGAACCACATGGTGAAACCCTATCTCTACACAAAATACAAAAATTAGCCAGGCATGATGGTGCACGCCTGTGGTCCCAGCTACTCGGGAGGCTGAGGTGGGAGGACTGCTTGAGTCCAGGAATAGGAGGCTGCAGTGAGTCAAGACTGTGCTACTGCACTCTAGCCTGGGTGACAGAGCAAGACCCAATGTCAGAAAAAAAAAAAAGCAGGGGTGAGGTGGTGGGTGTACATGAGTTGGAAAAAAACGAAAAAATACCTTTTTTTTTTTTTTTTTGACTGGGTCTCGCTCTGTCACCCATGCTAGAGATCAGTGGTATGATCTCACTACAACCTCCGCCTCCCAGGCTTAAGCAATTCTCCCACCTCAGCCTCTCGAATAGCTGGGACCACAGGTGTGCACCACCACACCTGATTAATTTTTTTCTAAAGACAGGCTCTCTCATTATATTGCTCAGGCTGGTCTCGAACTCCCGGGCTCAAGTGATACTCCCACTTAGCCTCCCAAAATGTTGCGATTACAGGCGTAAGCCACCGCACCCAGCCTAAAAACACAGTTCTAATCAGTGATATCCCCCTTTGCTTTACCATATTCCTCTATTAGCCACTTATGAGGTTTTGCAGATTGTAAAGACTAAGAGGTAGAGCATGGTGGTTCACACCTGTTATCTCAACACTTCGGGAGGCTGAGGTGGGCGGGTCACTTGAGCCCAGGAATTCAAGATCAGCCTGGGCAACATGGTGAAACCCCATCTCTACCAAAATAAAAATAAAAATTAGCCGGGCATGGTGACATGCACCTGTAGTCCCAGCTACTTGAGGGGCTGAATGGGAGCAGGAGATTGAGGCTGCAATAAGCCATGTTCTTACCACTTCACTCCAACCTGGGTGACAAAAACAAACAAACTGAAAAAACACGAAGAAGATCAAATATATTGAAATGAAAAAAACTCCAAAACATGGTAAGTGAAAAAGATTGCAAATTGTTTTGCATATTTTTTTCTCTGATGAATATTTATGTTTATATAAGTACAAAAAGCTAAGAAACTTATTAGTAATCATTTCCCTTATGGTAAGGTTAAGGAAGATTTTCAAGTTCTATACTTGTGCACTATTTTACTTCATTTTTTAGAGACAGGGTCTCACTCTGTCACCCAAGCTGGAGTGCAGTGCCATCATCATAGCTCATTGTAGCCTTGAAATTCTGGGCTCCAGCAATCCTTTCACTTCAGCCTTCTGAGTAGCTGGGACTAGAGACATGCACCACTACACTGGGCTAATATTTTTTAATTGTAGAAATGGGGCCAGGCACAGTGGCTCACCCCTGTAATCCCAGCACTTTGGGAGGCTGAGGAGGGTAGATCACTTGAGGCTAGGCGTTTGAGACCAGCCTGGCCAGCTTGGCCAGAAACTCCACCTCTACCAAAAAATACAAAAATTAGCCAGGCATGGTGGCACATGCCTGTGATCTCAAGCTACTTGGGAGGCTGAGGCACGAGAATCGCTTGAACCTGGGAGGCAGAGGTTGCAGTAAAAAAGAAATGGGGTCTTGCATACCCAGGCTAGTCTCGAACTCCTGGCCTCAAGTGATCCTCCTGCCTCAACTTCCAAAAGTGCTAGGATTACAGGTGTGAGCCACTGCACCTGGACTGCATTATTTTCTAGTATGTTACTGTAGAAACAACAAATGCTGATATTCATCTTTAAATAGAGGTAAGAGATATGCGTAACAGATTAACTTGCAAATTATCTACTGTATATTTTCTTTCAAATATTAGTGAGACCCAGATTGCCACAAGAAGGGTCAAAACATGGGTAGCTTGGGGTAGAGTGAGAGGATATGTGTTTGCAAGTATGTGAGTTAGAAGGCAAAGATTTAAGTCCTTGTTCCCTCATTTAATAGCAATATGATTTTGGAAAAGTCAGTTAATCTGTCTGGGCTTCAGACTCCTTACCTGAAAAGAAAGTATTTCTTTTACCTAACTCTGAGTTGTGGCAAAAATCATATAAAATAGGGTATATGATGATACTTTAAGTAATAAAGTGGTATGGAAACACTACTTATAGTATCTTTATTATACTTAGTAAATTTGTTGATTAACTTAAATCCTCCTTCTCCTGAACTGTGTGCACAGTTGTATGTTCCTGACATTTGCTCATCGATGTTATACAAAGGCCACCGGTTTTATTTATCTATTTAATCCTGAAGTATTCTCACACAAACCATTCCAAGGAACAAATATATCCATTTTCCTACAATTTTCTGATGGCAACTTGCAAGTGACAAAATTAGCAGAGTGATAGATACCTAAAAATCTCAATTAAAGCCGGGCACAGTGGCTCACACCTATCATCCCAGCACTTTGGGAGGCCAAGGCGGGTGGATCATGAGGTCAGGAGTTTGAGACCAGCCTGGCCAAGATGGTGAAACCCCATCTCTACTAAAAATACAAAAATTAGCCAGGCATGGTGGCAGGCGCCTGTAATCCCAGCTACTTGGGAGGCTGAGGCAGGAGAATCGCTTGAACCTGGGAAACACAGGTTGCAGTGAGCCAAGATTGTGCCACTGCACTCTAGCCTGGGCGACACAGTGAGACTCTGTCACCAAAAAAAAAAAAAAAAACAAACAAAACCTCAATTAAGCCAGGTATGGTGGCACACACCTATAGTCCCAATTGCTTGAGAGTCTGAAGTGGGAAGATCACTTAAGCCAAGGAGTTTGAGTCCAGCCTAGGCAACATATAATGAAATGGGAATAGTCCATTTCATTTAAGGACTACTGATTATGGCCCTTGTTCTCAAAGAAAAAAAAAATAATCTCCTGGTAGGCTTTCATGGTGTGTTAATCCCCAGCAAACTACATGGACCACAAAGCATTATAATCACTGATTAATTCAGGGATGAATTACTAACAACCCCTGATTAATTCTCTCATAGTTCACTATTACAGAAAGAGTGCTTTCTACTATAATTTGGTAAAAAAGACCCAGTGTGATGGCTCATGTCTGTAGTCCCAGCACTTTGGAAGACTGAGGTAGGAGGATTGCTTGAGGCCAGGCATTCAAGACCAGCCTGGGTAATACAGTAGGACCCTGTGTCTACAAGAAAAAAAAATTTAATAAAACATTTAGTAAAAAGATCATATTTGCTTTCACTAGCAAACATTTATTTTCAAGGTAAAGAATTATTTTCCCTGTTAATTTGGAAAGTTTTAAAGCCTACGTAAAGACATCATTCTAGTTTTTGACATTTTCTCTGACCCTTAAAAATGTCACCTTATTTATCTTCTTCAAAAAATTTCTGTGGCCAGGTGCAGCGACTCACGCCTATAATCCTAGCACTTTGGGAGGCCAAGGCAGGCGGATCACACGAGGCCAGGAGTTCAAAGCCAGCCTGGACAACATGACAAAACCCCATCTCTATTAAAAATACAAAAATTAGCCAGGCGTGGTGGCGCGTACCTGTAATCTCAGCTGTTCAAGAGGTTCAGGCAGGAGAATCACCTCAACCTGGGAGGCAGAGGTTGCAGTGAGCCGAGATCACACCACTGCACTTCAGCCTGGGCGACAGAGCGAGACTCTGTCTCAAAAAAAAAAAAAAAAAAGTTTTGAATTTTTCATTTAAAAAAAAAAAAAGCCAGGAGTCTGGGAGCAGGGCTCACACCTGTAATCCCAGCACTTTGGGAGGCCGAGGAGGAGGGATCACTTGAGCTCAGGAGTTCGAGACCAGCCTGGCCAACATAGTGAAACCCTGTCTCTACTAAAAACTACACAAAAAATTAGCTGGGCATGGTGCCATGTGCCTGTAGTCCCATCTACTCGTGAGGCTGAGGCAGGAGAATTGCTTGAATCTGGGAGGCAGAGCCTGCAGTGAGCTGAGATTGCACCACTGCAGTCCAGCCTGGGCGACAGAGTAAGACTTTGTCTCAAAAAAAAGCCATGACACTAAATGAGGAGTGAGATTAGGGAGAGACTTCCATCTCTTTTTTTAATTATTATTTTTTTGTCATCACAATTAACACAAATATTTTTGTATCACTTTTTTTTTTTTTGAGACAGAGTCTCCCTCTGTGACCCAGGCTGGAGTGCAGTGGCATGATCTCAGCTCACTGCAAGCTCTGCCTCCCAGGTTCTCGCCATTCTCCTTCCTCAGCCTCCCGAATAGCTGGGATTACAGGCGCCCACTACCATGCCCGGCTAATTTTGTTTTTGTATTTTTAGTAGAGACGGGGTTTCACCATGTTAGCCAGGATGGTCTCAATTTCCTGACTTCGTGATCTGCCCACCTCAGCCTCCCAAAGTGCTGGGATTACAGGCGTGAGCCACCGCGCCCGGCCTATATCACTTTAAATACCTCTCATTCTTCCCCAAATCTCGTTTATGCTGCTACTGCATCCTAAAAAGTGTAACAGAAACTAGTATGAAGAGTTAACAATGTTCTAACATAACCTCTAGCTCTAATCTTAAAAGTACTATTGATTTTATAATAATAGTTCTCATTTACTGAGTACCTATTATGTGCAAGCACTAAGCATTTAAAAAAACATCTCAGCATACATAGTTAAGTAACTTGCCCAAGATCCTATATGGTCAGGACTTAAATGTCAATTTCGATAAGAAGCCCCACAGTTCAAAAAGGGTAAAATTTGACCCTCAAATCTAAGAGGCCAGGTGCAGTGGCTCACGCCTGTAATCTCAGCACTTTGGGAGGCTGAGGCAGATGGATTGCTTGAGGTTCGGAGTTCGAGACCAGCCTGCTCAACCTGGCGAAACCCCATCTCTACTAAAAATACAAAAATTAGCCGGGTGTAGTGACGTGCACCTGTAATTCCAGCTAGTTGGGAGGCTGAGGCAGGAGAGTCGCTTGAATCCGGGAGGCAGAGGTTGCAGTGAGCTGAGATTGCCCCACTGCACTCCAGCCTGGGCCACAGAGCGAGACTCTATTTCAACAAAAAACAAAAAAAAAGCTGAGAAAGAGAAAAGCAGCTTATTACATCCAGGAGCTGGCCTACTACTATCAGCTACACCTTGGTATTTGACCTGGCACTTACAGAATATCAGCATGAAATAAAGCCACTCTGTGACCACGGTGGAACAAGACCACTCTACAATTATGTCTAAACACAGACAAAACATGAACACTGAACACTGTCTAAACCATGAAATACCAAATATTCCCCTTTTCCAGCTAATGAGTGACCTTTGCTTTTTAACCACTACAGCTTTAGACCTCATTCTAGTCTTTTCTTCTAGATAGGTTTTATGATATTTATTCATAGAATTATTCCTTAAAATCACCAAATAAACAAGCCCAAATCCTATAAGATCTTCCTAACACTCTTTTACTATGACATACCATGGTTATTACATATGTGTGTTCTCCCTGGCTACAGTGAGTAATAAACCCCACTTGCTCAACCATAGATAGGTTTGTTCCTGGAGATCGTTGACTGGAGGGCATTGACAAAGCCCACTTATGAAGTTAATTCTCTCCCTCTGCAGAAGAGCAGAAAAGTTATGTAAGTAAGTACAGCAAGTCTACAGAATATCTATACAGCTGTAAAACATTTAATAACCTCTAAGAAAATCACAGATTTTGACATTTTTCTTTCCTCATTAACCAGAATGAGCTGCTGAGATGTGACTGTGTTCAAAGATGTTTTATTGTATATGATGTGTAAGATCAGCGATTGTTAATAATTCACAAACGAGAGGAAAAAAAAGGCTACGTCAGCATATTAACAGCTTCACTGGCTTTGCAGAACTATTATAGGTCAAGACTGAAGAAAACTGGCCAGGCATGGTGGCTCATGCCTGTAATCTCCGCACTTTATGGGGTGAGACGGGAGGATCACTTGAGCTCAGGAGTTCAAGACCAGCCTGGGCAATACGGCAAGAGCCTGTCTCTATCTTGCTTTAAAAAAATTAAAAAAAAAAAAGCGTGAAGAAAACTAATACAGAAGAGTAGATAATCTATACTTTGCCAGACATCAAAAACCCAACTACTACTGGGTGGAACAGAGAGAGTAAGACAGCGGAAAAGAGGCAGGAAGTGTTAGGGAACACCCTTCTTCAACAATTCAATATCCAGCCAGGTGCAGTGGCTCACGCCTGTAATCCTAACACTTTGAGAGGCCAAGGCAGGCAGATCACTTGAGGCCAGGGGTTCGAGACCAACCTGGCCAACATAGCGAAACCCCATCACTACTAAAAAAATAAAATGATTCAATATCCATTTACTAACTATTCTTAATTGTCATCAGGACAACAGTAATATTGGGAATCCAGTTTAATAGGGTTTAACTGTATTCAACATGAGGAAAAATACAACAACAACAAACCAGCTAAAAACAGAACAAGGGATAAAGTCCTTCACAGTGGCTGCTTTTTTGTGTCTTTGGTGCAGATGCCAGTAAATAATCTCGAGAAAAAATGTGAAATGTTTATTGCATATGTAATCAAAAGCAATGTTATCTTTTGGAAAAGTATGGTATCATCTGAATGTCCATTTATCAGATTTATTCCTTAGTTTAATCAGGGAAACCTTAAAGTAGAATCATTAGGCCCAAAGAAAGTAAGTCTGAAATTAATCCTTTCAAAGTGGTAGGTATAGAGGTTTTCGGCAGTATAAGAAAATTACCAAATCTGACACTTCTGATTTCTACCCTCCATCCTCATCTTCTGAAAAGATATGGACAGCTATTTTATACGTGAGTTTTAAATAAAGTACAACATTGAATTATATAGAATTATGAAATATAATTTTCATTAACTTTTTATAAACTGGTAAGCAAAAAATAAAACTCTAAGACTCATGGACCCTCCCCTTGCCAAGGGCATTCCAAAGTTAACCTAAAAAACTAGTTCAGGCCATGATGAGAAGTGGGGGTTGGACATGACTCATACACCCTTTTCCCTTTGGAATTCAGGGACAACTGATCAGCATTAACATTAAAACAGAGATATTAAGATGTTTTGTAGCAGTAAGACGCCAAATTCCCAGCCTGACTCTAGTACATCATCACGTCAGATAGCAGGCCATGAAAGAAACTGAAGTGTTTTGAGGCCAGGCACAGTGGCTCACGCCTGTAATCCCAGCACTTTGGGAGGCCGAGGCAGGTGAATCACGAGGTCAACAGATCGAGACTATCCTGGCCAACATGGTGAAACCCCGTCTCTACTAAAAATACAAAAAAATAGCCAGGCATGGTGGCCAGCGCTTATAGTCCCAGCTACTCGGGAGGCTGAGGCAGGAGAACGGCGTGAACACAGGAGGCGGAGCTTGCAGTGAGCCGAGATCACGCCACTGCACTCCAGCCTGGGCAACAGAGTGAGACTCTGTCTCAAAAATAAATAAATAAATAAAAGAAATTGAAGTATTTTACCCTAAATTATATTTCTTTGACATATTCTGAAATGGCCCTGCAAAGCTTTCTCTTGTGGGGAAAATTTACATTCTGTAGAGAATCCTTTCCCTTTCCAAGTCTTTTACCTGAACCAGGAGAAAATTAACTAAGAGTCTGCCACCTTTTCAAGTCTCATAAGAAACATTTACAACGTATTCTCTCTGAAGCCTGCTACCTGGAGGCTTCATCTGTATAATAAAAACCTTGGTATCTACAACCTATTATTTTAAACCAGACACTCCCTTCTATGGATTCCAGGACTGTAGATAAGCTCTTCTGACCAATTGCCAAACAGAAAATCTTTGAATCTGCCTACGACCTGGAAGCCTCCCCAACTTCTAGTTTTCCTGCCTTTCCAGATGGAACCAATGTACATCTTACATGTTTAACTGACGTCTTATGTCTCCCTAAAGTGTATAAAATCAAGCTATAGCCTGACCACCTTGGACAGATGTTCTCAGTATCTACTGGGGCTGTGTCATGGGCCACTGGTCACTCATATTTGGCTCAGAATAAATCTCTTCAAATATTTTACAGAGTTTGACTCTTTTCATCGACGAAGTTATTTTAAATACACACATGCACATATACACAGCTTAAAACTATGAATAGAAAAATATTTTACTTAGACAATTTCTGTCTTCAATGCCTGACCTTTTGGCCCTTTAAAACTATGAATAAATAGAAAAAGATTTTATTTAGACAATTTCTGTCTTTGATGCCTGATCCTTTAGCCCTACAATATCCTGAGAAACTTGATCTCTCATTCATATAACATACTAGGCCTTTTCTGTTTAGTCCTACATACTTGAGAAATCAAACCTCACCTAAAGAACCTCCACCATTGTGTTACCCAGGAGATTCAGGCTTGTCTACCCACAGGAGCCATGCAGAACATGTTATGTTCTAGTTAATCCAAAGAACCATTATTACAACCTTCTCTTTTCCTCCAAGTATTCCAAGGAGCTCATTACCAGCATTACAACATAAAAACCTGTAGTATAAAGTAAAAAGTACAATATTTTGAGTCTATTCACTTAAATTCTATTTTTGTTTCTGCTATGAGTCTACTCTTTGAATTTCAGCTTCTCCTTATATAAAATGGCTATCACAGGTTTTCTGTCTTCCAAGGAAGTTCAACAACTAAAGAAAATTTTTACCAACTTAGTCAACATGGCAAGATCGCCATCTCTACAAAACATTTACAAATTAGCCAAGCATGGTGGTATGCGTCTGTAGACCCAGCTACTAGGGAGGCTGAGGTGGGTGGATCGATTGAGCCTGGGAGGCTGAAGCTGCAGTGAGCTAAGATCATGTCATTGCACTCCAGCCTGAACAACAGACTGAGGCCCTGTCTCAAAATGTGTATGCACATATATACATATGTACACATATTCGTTAATCACATAACAAATGTTTTAACACATCTCACTGGAGAGGAAGTAAATATTTCTCAAATATCTAAAATGCAGAGCTGTACAAATTAACTGGCCTCCAATTAATATTTGCTTTAATAAATAGACCTCACATATCCTTTTATTAAGTCAATAGAATTTGCTGTGCTATTTCTCTCTTTTGAAATAGTTTGGTTTCAGATAAATTAAGGCCCTTATGAAAATTCAGTGTCAAATTTGAGTATGGGTTGGGTGCAGTGGGTCATACCTGTAATCCCAGCACTTTGGGAGGCTGAGGCAGGCGGATCACTTCAGGTCAGGAGTTCGAGATCAGCCTGACCAACATGGTGAAACCCTGTCTCTCCTAAAAATACAAAAATATTAGCCAGGCATAGTGGTGCGCGCCTGTAGTACCAGCTACTCGGGAGACTGAGGCAGGAGAATTGCTTGAACCTGGGAGGTGGAGGTTACAGTGAGCCGAGATTGCACCACTGCACTCCAGTGTGGGCGACAGAGTGAGACTCCATTTCAAAAAAAAAAAAAAAAAAATTTTTTTTTTTTTGAGTATGCCATAAGAATAAAATTCAGAATAAACATAGTCACCATATAAACCACATTTATACAAGATTTCATTAAAATGAGATTTAATTTGGCATTTAACATTTCAAGGTACCAAATATTTCAATTAATTAACACTACTATAATTTGACGCCATTTCACTGAATCAAATAAATTGGTTTTCAGTTAAATCATAAGATAAGTCGGCCAGGCGCGGTGGCTCACACCTGTTATCCCAACACTTTGGGAGGCCGAGGCAGGTGGATCATGAGGTCAGGAGATCGAGACCGTATTGGCTAACACGGTGAAACCCCATCTCTACTATAAAATACAAAAATAATTAGCTGGGCGTGATGGTGGGCGCCCGTAGTCCCAGCTACTTGGGATGCTGAGGCAGGAGAATGGCGTGAACCTGGGAGGCGGAGCTTGCAGTGACCTGAGATCTCGCCACTGCCCAGCCTGGGTGACAGAGTGAGACTGTCTCAAAAAAGAAAAAAAAAGATAAGTCATGTTGCCAAGGGAATGGCAGTGCATGATATCACCAGCTCCTTAATAGTTAACCACCGAGTTAGGAAACCTTTGAAGAGACTGCCTATTCAACTCGTTTCTATTTGATCATACATATTTTGGAGCAGTGAGAAAGAGGAAGAATCAGATTCTCTTGGAACTAAGGTTTGTGTTGTCAAGGACGGCCAAGAGGCAGACTTCAAAAGTGCACTCTCTTTCAACCACTGGATTAAGACTAAAGTACAAAAATATTCAATCTCCTAAAGAAAAAATTTAAGAAAAGAAACATAACAATATAAACTCAGCTTTTTTTTTTGAGAGATGGAGTCTTGCTCTGTCGCCCAGGCTGGAGTGCAGTGGCGTGATCTTGGCCCATTGCAATCTCCACCTCTGGAGTGCAAGCAATTGTCCTGCCTCAGCGTCCCAAGTACCCGGGACTAAAGGTGTGCACCAGTATGCCCAGCTAATTTTTGTATTTTTAGTAGAGATGGGGTTTCACTAATATGTTGGCCAGGCTAGTCGCGAACTTCTGACCATAAGTGATCTGCCTGCCTCGGCCTCCCAAAGTGCTGGGATTACAGGCACGGGCCACTGCACCCGGCTTGAGCCACCACACCCAGCCTTTTTTTTTTTTTTGATGGAGTCTCACTCTTCTCACTCAGGCAGGAGTGCAATGGTGAGATCTCAGCTCACTGCAACCTCCACCTCCTGGGTTCAAGCGATTCTCCTGCCTCACCCTCCCGAGTAGCTTGGATTACACACACCCGCCACCACATCGGGCTAAAGTTTTACTTCATTTTTAAAGGAAAATGAATCTGTAAGTAATCTGTTTCAGTCTGAACTAATTTAATTTGGCATATTATGGCATCAGTTGTTGAACTAAAATCAAACTAAAGACCTGTCAGGCCGGGCACGGTGGCTCACATCTGTAATCCTAGCAGTTTGTGAGGCGAAGGCGAGCAGATCACTTGAAGCCAGGAGCTTGAGAACAGCCTGGCCAACATGGCGAAATGCTGTCTCTACTAAAAATACAAAAATTGGCCGGGTGTGGGGTGGCACATGCCTGTAATCCTAGTTACTGGGGAGGCTGAGGCAGGAGAATCGCTTGAACCTGGGAGGTGGAGGTTGCAGTGAGCTGAGATCGCACCATTGCACTCCAGCCTGGGTGAAGAAGCGAGACTCTGTCTCAAAAAAAAAAAAAAAAGAGCTGTCAACAGCCCATTCTGATGTCCACATTAGAAATCAAAATATGCACCGGGCACGGTGGCTCACGCCTGTAATCCCAGCACTTTGGGAGGCCGAGGCAGGCGGATCACGAGGTCAGGAGATCGAGAACATCCTGGCTAACACGGTGAAACCCCGTGTCTACTAAAAATACAAAAAATTAGCTGGGCATGGTGGCGGGCGCTTGTAGTCCCAGCTACTCGGGAAGCTGAGGCAGGAGAATGGCATGAATCCAGGAGGCAGAGCTAGCAGTGAGCTGAGATTGCACCACTGCACTCTAGCCTGGGCGACAAAGCGAGACTCTGTCTCAAAAAAAAAAAAAAAAAAAAAAAGAAAAGAAAAAAAAATCAAAATATAATGAAAAAGTTGTGAACAGAAACATTATCAGTAGAAAGAGTATGAAATATGCATTACGCAGATCACTGAAAATATTGTTGAAATTTCTCCAGCCTGGCCAACATAACAAGAGCCTATCTCTAGCAAAAAAAAAAAAAAAAAAAAAAAAAAAGAGGATCACTTGAGCCTAGGAACGAGCCTTGAGGCTACAGTGAGCTATGATCACATTCCACTCCAGCTTGGGTAAGAGAGTGAAACACTGTCTCTAAAATAAATTAAATAAAATAATTATTTTTATATATTTAATATATCCAACTGAAAAATACAAATGTTTAGGAGGATTTAAGTGTAATAGATATATTCATATATGTGATACTCAAATATTTAAGTCACCAGCCTGAGACCTGAGGTCTGAATTCTATTTCTTCCACTTATTCCTCACATGTAACTGCTATTTCTTCAAATCTAAGAGCTCAGGGTCTTTTATTTTTCATGCCTAGGTTTTCCTTAATTTCTCCTTTTATCCTACCTCCCAACTCCAATCAACCAACAGTGTTAACTAAAATTTCCTTTTAGTGGGGCACAGCGGCTCACACCTGTAATCCCAGCACTTTGGGAGGCCAAGGAGGGCGGTTCACTTGAGGTCAGGAGTTCGAAACCAGCCTGGCCAACATGGTGGAACACCATCTCTACTAAAAATACAAAAATTAGCTGGGTGTGGTGGCGTACACCTGTAATCCCAGCTGCTCAGGAGGCTGAGGCAGGAGAATCGCTTGAATCTGGGAGGCAAAGATTGCAGTGAGCCAAGATCATACCATTGCACTCCAGCCTGGACAACTGAGCGAGACTCCGTCTCAAAAATCAATCAATAAATAAAATGTCCTTCCATGTTCTGACTTTCTCCTCCTAAATAAAACAATTAAAACAGTTTTTTTTTTGTTGTTTTTTTTTTGAGACAGTCTCACTCCCGTCACCCAGTTCGGAGTGCAGTTGCACGATCTCGGCTCACTGCAGCCTGAACAATTTCAGCTCAAGTGATCCTCCTACCTCAGCCCCCCAAGTAGCTGGGACTACAGGCATGTGCCACTGCGCCTAGCTAATTTTTGTATTTTTCACAAAGACCCCTCGTTTCACTATGTTGCCCAGGCTGGTCTCAAACTCCTGGGCTCAAGCGATCCACCCACCTGAGCCTCCCAAAGTGCTGGAATTACAGGCATGAGCCACCGTGCCCAGCAAAAAATGATCTACTTTTTTTTTTCCAAGATGGAGTCTTGCTCTGCCACCCAGGCTGGAGTGTAGTGGCATGATCTCGGCTCACTGCAACCTCCACCTTCCAGGTTCAAGCAATTCTCCTGCCTCAGCCTCCCGAGTAGCTGGGACTACAGGCATGTGTCACCATGTCCCACTAATTTTTGTATTCTTACTAGAGACGGGATTTCACCATGTTGGCCAGGATGGTCTCAAACTCTTGACCTCATGATCCACCCTCCTCGGCCTCCCAAAGTGTTGGGATTACACGCGTAAGCCACCGTGACTGGCCCAAAAAATGATCTACTCTTAAACATGCTCCTCTATTCTAAAACTTTGCAACCGTTTTCATTCTCCCCAAGGGATCCTGGATGTTCTTAAGAGGTGATAAAGAATGGAGCTTGCTGGGCGGGCGCAGTGGCTGACACCTGTAATCAAAGCACTTGGAAGGTCGAGGCAGGCGGATCACCTGAGGTCAGGAGTTCGTGACCCATCTGGCCAACATGGTGAAATACCGTCTCTACTAAAAATACAAAAAATTAGCCAGCCGTGGTAGGGCGCACCTGTGGTTCCAGCTACTCGGGAGACTGAGGCTGGAGAATCGCTTGCATCTGGGAGGCAGAGGTTGCAGTAAGCTGAGATCACGCCACTGCACTCCAGTCTGGGTGACAGAGGGAGACTCCATCTCAAAAAAAAAAAATTAAAAAAAAAAAAAAGAATGGAGCAGTTAACAAAAAATTTCCTTCTACAAACACATAGTATTCTTAAATGTTAACACCCTCCTTGACCTCTCTTAACCGTCATTCTTTCCTTACTGTCCAAAACAATGAATACCTGCCTCTTTCCTTATATCCTACTTCCCACTCCCAGGCCCCACAAAGGAAATAGGTTTCAACACGATTGAAATTCTAGAACAGTTTTTGGAGTTGGTAGTAGAGAGAGACACTATGAATGAAGTGCAGATTGCTCCTGTTTTCACTAATGGACAATGCAAGTGAGTATCTAATTGAGGTGTGGTAGCAAAGTGGGTGTTTTTGGCAGAGAGAGAAGCAAGATCTCAGCATACTGGAAGTAAGGATAAAAGGGGAGAATTGTAAAAGTTAGACTTCTCCTAATTTCACTTATTTTCCATAAAACAAATTTCATTATTAGCACAGGTTTGGAATAAGCTGCTTTATCTTTTGAGCCTCATTTTCTTCATCTCTAAAATGCTGATACCAATAATACCTTCATCTCTCAAGGTTATTGTGAGGATTAAATAACACTTTTCATGGTCTGGGATGGTTGCTATTTTTTTAAAAAGGAAAAAAGATAACACATGCAAAGCTAATAGCACAATGCCTGGCACATATAACAAAAAATGTTAGCTTAAGGCCAGGCACGGTGGCTCATGCCTGTAATACCAGCACTTTGGGAGGCCGAGGCGAGCCGATCAGGAGGTCAGGAGATGGAGATCATCCTGGCCAACATGGTGAAATCCCCACTCTACTAAAAATACAAAAATTAGCCGGCGTGGTGGTGCGTGCCTGTAATCTCAGCTACTCGGGAGGCTGAAGCAAAGGAATCGCCTGAACCAGGGAGTCGGAGGTTGCAGTGAGCCGCGACTGCACCATTGCACTCCAGCCAGGGCGACAGGGCGAGACTCTGCCTCAAAAAAAAAAAAAAAAAAAAAGTTAGCTTAAAAGAAACCCGAAAGATGTAGTATCCTTGCTTTCATTCAGAAACATACATAGTTGTTTTAGGTTTTATTGTAAAGTGGTATGTTTAAGTTTATGCAATCCATTCATCAAACATTTCAACTTGGAAATTAAAGGCTACTTTGGAATACTGTTTTAATTAAAATCAAAGCAACCGGGGGAAAAGTTTTATGCTAAATATAACTTCATTGAAAAAGTATTCAGGAATCGTTGTACTGATAAAATGATTATCTTGATTAAAATGATGCAAATTCAACTGCAGTCATATGCAGCTATTTCTTCCAAAATTGTCATCATTTGTTCTTTTTTTCTGACACTACAGTACTCTGCTTTCATTAAAAGCCAGTAACAAGGCACTGCTTCTTCACTATCAAAACCTTTTGGAAACCTTGGTTCAGAGGAAGCTGCACACTCTTCATAGTGCTAGAAAGGATCAGTGTGCTCACTCTAGGACAAATGTCACTGTCATCAACACGTCTGGGTGTCTCACAGTGACTTGGGTCATGCAGAAGTGTGGGGGAAGGCTGGTGTCTGAAACAAAGTCGACAGCTACGGTGCCCTGAAAGGGGAGAGGTTTTGAGAATACTAGAAGATGAGGCTCTGACCTACGGGAAACCAGTCTCCCGGGGCATATCAATTCTGGGGGTGCACCGTCCCCTCCCGCAGGAAAGGGACGCAGGTGTTGCCCTCCCCCGGCGACCCCACCGCCTTCTTCCCGGCGCAGCCGCCCCCTCCCCCAGCGCCCTAGGTACCTTTCTCATCCTCATCGATGCGCAGGGCAATGGAGATGTACTCGAAGGCCTGTTTGTGGAAGACTCGGACGCGCTCGGCCTCGCCGCCCGGCACCGGCGCCGGGGCCGAGGCCGAGGCCGGTGCTGGCGCGGCCCCGGAGCTCCTCTTGGCTGCCATGAGGGCGCGGGAGAAGCGCTGGCAGAGCCACACGAAGAGGAGCCCCAGGTGGAAGGCGACCAAACGCAGCAGCGCGAAGCCTACAAACAGCGGGTAGGAGAAATAGTACAGGTTTCGCTTATGCGGCGACTCGGGCGGAGGGGCCGGCCCGGCGGCGGGAGGGGCGGGGGCCAGGCAAGGGGGCGGAGGCCTGGGAGGCACCGGGTTGCTGGCGCGGCCGGAGCCTTTCTTCTTCCCTCGTCCACCCGGAGAATTCATTCACAGCTCTCACTACCGCCGCCGCCATAACCCGCCTCCCGCAGACCGACGGGAACCAAGCGACGGCGGCAGCCACTGCTACGGCGGGGGCCACAGACCCCCGTGTGCCCGTAGGTCTCAAGAGCTCCGCACCGCCGCACGCTGCCCGCCGGCCCCGCCCCTTTCTCTTTCCTCGGCCAGGAGCACAACCCCTTCTCCTTCTGCAGTCGGTGGCTCGGGCCCCTCCCTTCCTGCCGCTGTCCTCTCCGCCGCCTGGTGGCTCCCAGCGGCGGCCGCGCACGCGCACGTCTTCCCCTGTTTTTCTCTAGCGCGCGCGCGCGCACGGCGCGTCTTTGTTGACCGGGGCCCATGTACCCGTGTGCGGCGCCCGCCTCTCGGCCTTCCCCCTCAACTACAGTTCCCAATGTGCAGTTCGGCTCACGCGGCAGCCCTCGAGAGCTCCTGCCAGGAAGCCTTGGTAATCGATCCACGCAAGGGGGAATTGCGGCTTGGGGTCGCTCTGCTGGTTCGCTAGGCTCCTCTCTCAGTGTCATCGTTTTCTTAGATTTCTTTCATCTTTTTCTGCCAGGCGACCTAAGTCTTCTCCGAAGGATAATTGGCCCATCTCAGAAGCAATGGATATCAATCTGGGAATTAAATTAGCCGGGCGTGGGGGCGCGCGCCTGTAGTCCCAGCTAGTTGGAAGGCTGAGGCCGGAAAATCGCTTGAACTCGGGAGGCAGAGGCTGCAAGTGAGCTGAGATCGCGCCACTGCACTCCAGCCTGGGCGACAGAGCGAGACTCCGTCTCCAGAAAAAATAAAATAAAAATTTAAAATCTGGGAATTATTTGAGAGGAAAGCAATTGTGAAGGTAGAAACTTCAGGTCACTGCAAACAACAGCAACAAAAATATTAGCTCAGTGTGATGAGATCAACGAACCCAGGGGTTTAACTAAATTAGTGCATATTTAGATGTCTAACATGAAAGATAATTTATTTGAATAAGGGAAATCTTAAGTTTTGCATAGTAAACATCCCATAGTTTACTGAAGAATCTACACTTTTTTTTTTTAAATCTACTCAGCATCCCTTCCTTTGGGAAACTACCTGCTTGTCTCTACTCCCTGTATTCTAATGAGCTGCAAGCACAGAACCCAGGCCGCAAAGGTGGAAACAAACACCAGGTCAGTTAGACTCTCCTGGGACCTGGAATCTTGGCTGGCGACCCACCGAATAGAAAGTAACTGGAATCGAGTGCTCTTAAGAGCGGGTTTATCAACGCATCACATTGAGCTCCCCCAGAGCTGCTGGGTTCCTGACTGGTCACTTGGTTATGTAACCTATCCAACACACTAATCAGTCTGTTTCTCTATTTCTCTCTTCCTCTCTCCTTTCCCCCTTCCTTTCGTCTTTTCCTCTCTCTCCCTCTCTATCTCCACGTCTTTTCCTCTCTCTCCCTATCTCCACGTCTTTTTTCTCTTCTCTTTCTCTTTTTACTTGAGTTAGCCATAATTATTTCTTGTTTTCTAAAACTAAGGAAGCCAAACTGATAGAAAGACTCCGTTATTTACAATGTGAGGTTTACAAATGCCCCATGAGAACTTCCAGCTCCCAAGAATCTCCACATTCTGCCACAGCTTTATTTTTTTATTTTTTGGACAGGGTTTCACTCTATTGCCCAGGCTGGGGTACAGTGGCGCAAACAACATGACTCACTGCAACCTCCACCTCCCTGGCTCAGGTGATCCTTCCACCTCAGCCTCCCGAGTAGCTGGGATCACAGGCACACGCCACTGGGCCCAACTAATTTTTGTATTCTTTATAGAGCCAGGGTTTCATCATGTTACCCAGGCTGGTCTCCAACTCCTGGGCTCAAGCAATCCGCCTGCCTGAGCCTTCCAAAGTGCTGGGATTACAGGCATGAGCCACCCCATTGCGCCCCCAGCTAATTTTTTTACTTTTTTGTTGAGACAGCGTCTTGCTATGTTTCCCACGTTGGTCTTGAATTCCTGGGCTCAAGCAATCTGCCCGCCTCGGCCTCCCAAAGTGCTGGGATTACAGGCATGAGCCACAGCACCAGCTAATTTTACTAAAGTATTCCCCGCCAATACTGCCCTACAAATGTCACAGGCTATTGCAAAAATGACCTACTACCTGTTTCCCTCTTATTGCTCCCCCTTCTCTGTGCTTATGCTAGATCCTCATTCTGAAATGCCCTCTTTTGGCCGGGTGCGGTGGCTCACGCCTATAATCCCAGAACTTTGGGAGCCGAGGCGAGCAGATCACCGGAGGTCAGGAGTTCAAGACCAGCCTGGCTAACATGGCAAAACTCCCTCTATACTAAAAATACAAAAGTTAGACAGGTGCATTCCTGTAATCCCAACTACTGGGAGGCTGAGGCAGGAGAATCACTTGAACCTGGGAGGCTGAGGCTGCAGGGAGCAGAGATCATGCCAATGCACTGCAGCCTGGGCAACAGAGCGAGACTCTGTCTCAAAAGCAAACAACAACAAAAATTCTTTTTAATGAAATGCCCTCTTTTAAATCTGATTCAGGGCCTGGCACGGTGGCTCACACCTGTAATCCCAACACTTTGGGAGGCCAAGGCAGGCGGATCACCTGAGGTCAGGAGTTCGAGACCAGCCTGACCAACATGGAGAAACCCTGTCTCTATTAAAAATACAAAATTAGCCGGGCGTGGTGGCGCATGCATGTAATCCCAGCTACTCGGGAGGCTGAGGCAGGAGAATCACTTGAACCCAGGAAGCGGAGGTTGCAGTGAGCCAAGATAGTGCCATTGCACTCCAGCCTGGGCAACAAGAGTGAAACTCCATCTCAAAAAAAAAAAATTACATTTATACATATATCATGTAAACAAGAAGTGTATTATTTAAATGTACAATTTAAAGAAAAATAATAAGCAGCATTCCATTTAAGAAAAATGAATGTAACCAACTCCTCAAAGCACTCTGTGAGCTCCTCCCTAATCTTAATGTCTTGTCTCTTCCTCTAGAGGAAGCCACTATCCTGAATTTTATATTAATCATGCTAGTGTCTCATTTTTAGTTTGCAGTGTATTTATGTATTTCTAAACAATGTGTTGTATGATTTTGCCTCACTTTGATTTTATGGAAATGTAATCATATTTCAAGTATCCCTTGTTTGCTTTCCCTCCTCAAAATTTTTAAAATTTCATTTATTTTATTTTAAGAAAATAGAGATGGAGTCTCACTGTTGCCCAGGTTGGTCTCGAACCCCTGGGCTCAAGTAATCCTCCTGTCTTGGTCTCCCAAAGTGCTGGGATTACAGGCATGAGCCGCTATGCCTGGCTACCTACTCAATAATTAAGTGTTGAAATTCCTCCCTGTTGATTTCTATAACTGTGGTACATTTTCACTGTTATATAGTATTCCATTATATGAATTTACCACAACCTATTTTACTGTTCAACTATTGATGGATATTTAGTTTGGTGCCAGTTTTTTTTCTTAAGTGACTATCTTCCCTGTTATCCCTCTGGTCTTTATCACTAAAGAAAGTAACTTACTTTCTAACTTAGCCAAGATAGGGCCCAATAGTAAAATGGTTAAATGGTCCTGGAGTCAGACTAGTTGCATTTAAATCTGTGTTCCATCACTTTCGGTGATCTTGGATGAGTTATTCAGCTTCCACATCTACAGCATAACACTAGAGTAGTAAGCAGTGCCTGGAATCAAGTTGATACTTGATTATTTTTTATTTTTTGTTTTTTTAAAAATATTTTTTAATTATTTATTTTTTGTTTTAAAAGTTCTTTTGTAGAGACAAGGTCTCTCTCACCATATTGCCCAAGCAAGTTTTGAACTCCAGCCCTGAAGCAATCCTCCCACTTCAGCCTTCCAAAGTGCTAGGATTATAGGCATGAGCCACCATGTTCAGTTTATTTCTATTTTTATTTTATTTTTTACTCACCATGATACTAACAAGGAGGTTTGTTGGTTTTTTGTTTTTGTTTTTGAGACAAGGTCTCACTCTGTCACCCAAGCTGGAGTACAGTGGCGCCATCATAGCTCACTGCAGCCTTGACCTCCCTGGCTCGAACCACACTCTTGCCTCAGCCTCCTGAGTAACTGGGACTACAGGCATGCACCACCGTGCTGGGTTAACTTTTTTTTAAATTAATTTATTTTTTAAGATGGAGTCTCGCTCTGTCACCAGACTGGAGTGCAGTGGCGCAATCTCGGCTCACTGCAACCTCCGACTCCCTGGTTCAAGCGATTCTCCTGCCTCAGCCTCCCGAGTAGCTGGGATTACAGGGATGTGCCACCATGCCCAGCTAATTTTGTATTTTTAATAGAGATGGGGTTTCTCCATGTTGTCCGGGAGGGTCTTGATCTCCTGACCTTGTGATCCGCCCGCCTCGTCCTACCAAAGTTCTGGGATTACAGGCGTGAGTCACTGCACCTGTCTGAATTTTTTGTTTTTTAGTTGAGATGAGGTCTCACTATGTTGCCCCAGATGGTCTTGAATTCCTGAGCTCAAGTGATCTGCTCACCTTGACCTCCCAAAATGCTGGGATTACAGGCATGAGCCACTATGCTTGGCCATGAGGAAGATAGTTTTTGAATAAAGAATGGTTCTCCAACATTTCCTCTGCACTTTCACTATACTCTAGCTAATATAGACTATTGGTCTGTACCTACTTTGCTCTTTTCCAGGACTACAATTACTCTCCTGTCATTTTTCATTCACTTAGAATGGCCTCTCCTCCTATTTCCACTGTCAAAGTCCTTCAAGACTTACCTCTAATGTTATATTCTTTTTTTTTTTTTTTTTTTTTTGAGACTGAGTCTCACTCTGTCACCCAGGCTGAAATGCCATGGCACGATCTCGGCTCACTGCAACCTCTG
Source organism: Pongo pygmaeus (assembly GCF_028885625.2). Lineage (NCBI taxonomy): Eukaryota > Metazoa > Chordata > Mammalia > Primates > Hominidae > Pongo > Pongo pygmaeus. The sequence continues at coordinate 101,852,055 of NC_072385.2, forward strand.
CCTCCCATGTTCAAGCGGTTCTCCTGCCTCAGCCTCCTGAGTAGCTGCGACTACAGACGCGTGCCACCATGCCCGGCTAATTTCTTGTATTTTTAGTAGAGACGGGTTCACTGTGTTAGCCAGGATGGTCTCGAACTCCTGACCTTGTGACCCACCTGCCTTGGCCTCCCAAAGTGCTGGGATTACAGGTCTGAGCCATCACATCCAGCTCTGTTATATTCTTGATAAATTATTCCATTATCACCTCCAGCAGAAATGATCTTGTTTTTCAGTTGTTATGACAATATGGTTGTGTTAGTCTATGGCTCTTATACTATATTGCCCTGCAGTATGCTTATTTAAACACTTCATCACCTCTTGATATAGATTGTAAACTTACTGAAGGCAGTGGTCACACTTTATACATTTTGCCTCACTTTTTGCATCTAGCCTGACACCTTGCTTATGGTACTCATTTAATAAATATGAGTAATTTGAAAAACGATTCAACCATAATGATTGTGTTAGATTTCTGATGCTATGTAATATACCACTCCAAAACTCACTGGCTTAAGATAGCAGACATTTATTTACACACAACTTTGTGACTCAGCAATTTGGGGTAAGTTCAGCTGGATGGTTCTTCTGATGGCCTTGCCTGTGGATCATTCCCGTGGATGTAGTCATCTGATGGCTTGACTGAATGGCTGTATGGCCTAGCTAGCCTCATTCATATGTTCAGAGGTTGATTGTGGCTATTAGCTGGTATATATGTCTCTAGCAGGATAGCCCTGACTTCTTTACATTGCATCTGGTTTCCAAGAGAGTGTGAGTGGAAGGTGTAAGTTCTCTCGAAACCTAAAATCCAAAGTTGCACAGTGTCATTTGTACTACATTCCATTGTCAAAGCAAGTCACAAGGCCAACTCTAGTGCAATATATGGGAAAATAAACTCCACATCTTGATAGAGAAGTAGCAAAGTCACATTGCAAAGGGGCATATATATGAGGATAGGAGGAATTGTTGTGGCCATCTTTGCAAGTAATTTAGCACAGTGATTATGTGTAGAATTTCCTTCTACCTCATGGTCAGATGGCAGCTTAAGCATCTCATTTAAGACAGCATTTCCCAACCATTTTGCTGAATTATAAAAACTTAGTTAACGCGCTTAAGGCTGGATGCTGTGGCTCACTCCTGTAATCCCAGCACTTTGGGAGGCCGAGACAGGTGGATCACTTGAGGTCAGGAGTTCAAGACCAGCCTGGCCAACATGGTGAAACCCCACCTCTACCAAAAATACAAAAAATTATCTGAGTGTGGTTGTGGCACGTGTCTGTGGTCCCAGCTACTTGGGAGGCTGAGGCAGGAGAATCACTTGAACCTGGGAGGCAGAGGTTGGAGTGAGCCAAGATCATGCCACTGCACTCCAGCTTGGGTGACAGAGTGAGACTCTGTCTCAAAAAAACAAAAAACATGCTTAAGTTTAAGGAGAGAACAGCAGTGACAGTGATGATGATGACTGCTAATACTTGCTAACATTTATCGAACCCATATTCTGAACTAAGCAGATGAACTTTTAGTGCCTTGTTAAAATATTGCTACTTCAATTAAGCATTATCGTCTCTTTTGTTTTCCCCCAAGACAGAGTCTCGCTCTGTCACCCAGACTAGAGTTAGAGTGCAATGGCAAGATCACGGCTCACTGCACCCTCAACCTCTTGGGCTCAAGTGATCCTTCCACCTCAGCCTCCTGAGTAGCTGGGAACACAGGTGCACACCACCATGTTTGGCTAATTTTTGTATTTTGTTTAGAGATGAGGTCTTACTGTGTTGCCGAGGCTGATCTCAAACTCCCAAGCTCAAGCTCAAGCGATCTGCCTGCTTTGGCCTCCCACAGTGCTGGGATTACATGTGTGAGCCACCTCGTCTGGCCTCAGTTTTTTAAAATAAAGAATTTGGGGCTCTAAGAGTCTGTTTTTTGCCCAACATCACATATTAGTTAATTACACATACTGCCTCAGTAATTTAAGGTAAAAATCTAGGATCTCAAGAATAATATTTTTACATAGTCTGTTTCTATTTTAATTATGAAATAAGTATATCGTTAGCCCCTGAAGCACAAGTGATGGGCTTTCATTCATGGGCATCATGTTGGGTTTCGGGCCTCCGGTCTCCCATTTACTGAGTCTCTGCTATCTGGTTGTACTTAATATTGACTGTGGTTTTCTGCACTTTTGCTCTTTTTTTGTATGGTGAAAAATATGGGATTTAGAGTTAGTAGGACTGGGGTTGCTATTCTAGTTAATTCCTCTATAAAAATTACAAAATGAAAAAGTACATCTAAAACCTCCATCATGATGCCTGCAACATGACAGAGCTCAATACATTTTGTTTTTGTCTCTTACATCTGTAATGCCATTTCAGATTTCTGACTCTACTGGAATCTCATTTTTTAGTGCTCTAAACTCACGTCTTCTGCTCCTTGGAATTATATCTCAGTCTCAAGACTGTTGTGAATTAACATCTTCCTAAATTTGTGTCAAAAAAAACCCTACAAAAAACAGTGCCTTCAGACACAGTGGTGCACACCTGAAGTCCCAGCTACTCAGGAGGATCACTTGAGCTCAGGAATTGGAATCCAGCCTGGGTTACATAATGAGACACTGTCTCTAAAAAAAAAGAAGAAAAGTAAAGAAAGAAAAAAAAATAGTGTCTTAGTATTACCCTGGTCTTACAATGTGCCTAGATGAGATCCCAACCCTGCTAGCCATTCCACCTACAGTGTGAGAGCCTCCCAGTTTTCAGATTGTAAGAACTTTCAGGACACTTAATCTTGAATGGAATCTGAGACAGTTTCACAAGGACAAAAAGAAGGAGCTAGGTACTGTGCTAACTAATCCAGGCATTCAGTCACTTTATCACTTTAACCCATATTTATTTACCACAGTGCTTACCATCAAATAGTTTTTTTTTGGATATTTCGGCCCTGCTTGCCTTCTAAGGAACTCTTCGAACCTTCAATTCGAGAGATTCTAGATGTGAAGTATGGACCAATGACAGATATTAAGGACCTCTTTTCAACTAAAAAAATTAGTAAAAAAAAAAAAAAATTGGCACATGTAGAGTCCAGTGAGGAAATGGCTGATTTTGAAAAAGGCAGAAAACCTAAAATAAGAAAAACAAATTAAAAGATATGGTTGGAGGGGAGGGATGAGAGAAGTAACAATTGGGGAATTATTATCCAATCTCTGTATTAAGAAGGAAAAACATAATTGTGAATGATTAGTCATCTCTCTGAATTGAGTCCACAATGTGGCACATATTATTCATTCATTTGTTCTATGAATAGACATTAAGAAGCAGACAATACATCAGGCAATAAGTGGGGTGTGAGGGTTAATAAGATGGAGTTTATAGTTTAATGCAGTGGCCAAAACTTCCAATAGCAACAACAGTGGTCAGGCATATAACATATATGGGTTCCATGTGTGGGTTGTGTGGCATGCAAAAATGCATGTATGATGTGAATGATGGAAACTATGAGAAGCTAAAGAGTTGCATCCTGTAATTGAACAGGACAGCTGTTACTCAGCTCCCACTGAGCTGATTTTTTTTTTCTTTTTGAGACAATGTCTCTCTGTCGTCCAGGCTGGAGTGCAGTGGCACAATCATGGCTCACTGCACCCTCAACCTCCAGGGCTCAAGTGGTCCTCCTGCCTCAGCCTCCTGAGTAGTTGGGACCACAAGTGCACACCACCATAGCCCAGCTAATTTTTGTATGTTTTGTAGAAATGGGGTTTTTCTGTGTTGGCCAGGCTGATCTCAAACTCCTGGGCTCAACCAATCCACTTACCCTAGCCTCCCAAAGCACTGGGATTATAGGTGTGAGCCACAGCACCCAGCTAGCTTCCACTGATTTTTCCCTTTCAGGAATGTGAAGCTTAACATTGCCAGATTTTTTAAATTTTTCAAGAGAAACCAAAATTCTAAATTTTTATGTGAAATCTATTGGCTAAGAGTTATTGGCTCAAAAATCATTGTTATTTTATTCTTTTTAGATACATGGTCTCCCTCTGTCAGCCAGGCTGAAGTGCACTATCAGAATTATAGCTCACTGGGGTCTCAAACTCCTGGGCTCAAGGGATCCTCCTGCCTCAGCTTTCAAGCCCAGCTCAAAATTTTATTTATTTTTGAGACGGAGTCTTGCTCTGTCACCCAGGCTGGGACGCAGTGGCACAATCTTGGCTCACTGCAACCTCCGCCTCCTGGGTTCAAGCAATTCTCCTGCCTCAGCCTCCTAAGTAGCTGGGACTACAGGTGCCTGCCACAAAGCCCGGCTACTTTTTGTATTTTTATTTATTTATTTATTTATTTTTGAGATGGCGTCTTGCTCTTATTGCCCAGGCTGGAGGACAGTGGCACGATCTCGGCTCACTGCAACCTCCATCTCCCAGGTTCAAGCGATTCTCCTGCCTCAGCCTCCCCAATAGCTGGGATTATAGGTGCCCACCACCACACCCGGCTAATTTTTGTATTTTTAATAGAGACGGGGTTTCACCATGTTGGCCAGGCTGGTCTCGACCTCCTGACCTCAGGTGATCCACTCGCCTTGGCCTCCCAAGTGCTGGGATTATAGATGTGAGCCACCGTGCCCGGCCTAATTTTTGTGTTTTTAGTAGCGACATGGTTTTACCATGTTGGCCTGGCTGGTCTTGAACTCCTGACCTCAAGTAATCGGCCTGCCTTGGTCTCCCAAAGTGCTGGGATCACAGATATGGGCCACTGCATCTGGCCTCAAAATTTAAAAAGAAACAAACCAGGCCAGGCGCGGCAGCTCATGCCTGTAGTCCCAGCTACTCAGAAGATTGAGGCAGGAGGATTGCTTGAACCCGAAAGGTGGAGGTTGCAGTGAGCTGAGATCACACCATTGCATTCCAGCCTGGGCAACAGAGCAAGACTCCATCTCGAAAATAAAATAAAATAAAACAACAAAAAAACAAAACCAAAACTCCGAGTCACCAGTTTGAGATTTTCTAGTTTATGGAAGATTTGTTACTTCAGTGAAAATGTGAATGAGCTCATGGTTTTGAAATAGTAGGTGTAAGTATAAACTGTTACCTGAACTGCTCAGTTGGATTAGCTATAATGCCAAGGAAACACAGCAGAGTCAGTTAGTATGAAACTTTAAATGAATGCCCTAGAATGGCAATCTAGATTACCAGAGGGTGTATTCAGTCGGCCTTCTAAATAAAATATTTAGGTATATAAATATAATCTTACATATCTATATTTATAGTGGACTCCAGCACGCATGAAAATCTATAGTGGGCTGGGTGAGGTGGCTCACACCTGTAATCCCAGCACTTTGGGAGGCCGAGGTGGGTGGATCACCTGAGGTCGAGAGTTGGAGACCAGCCTGACCAACATGGAGAAACCCTATCTCTACTAAAAATACAAAATTAGCTGGGCATGGTGGCACATGCCTGTAATCCCAGCTACTCAGGAGGCTGAGGCAGGAGAATCACTTGAACCCGGGAGGCAGAGGTTGCAGTGAGCCGGGACTGTGCCATTGCACTCCACCCTGGGCAACAAAAGTGAAACTCCGTCTCAAAAAAAAAAAAAAAAAAATCTATACTGGACTCCAGCATGCATGAAAAGCAAAGTAAATGTTAGCACCAGGTAAATGTTGGAACACATAAAAGGAGTTGTCTGTTTTCAAAGGTAGTTGCTAGCAACTGCAGTGTTTTAGAAAAGACTCTTTTATTCTGAGACCCTCTATCTTGTCAGATACACGTTTCTCCACTTACTCTCTTCGTTAATGTTTCCATTTGTATCATGTTCCCCAGCCCTCCCATACAGGATTTTTCCTTTGAGGCTTTGCTTAAAAATTTATTGTTGGTTCAATACTGTTCAAAAGATACCTATTACTTGGGAGGCTGAGGCAGAAGAATGGCTTGAACCCAGGAGGCAGAGGTTGCAGTGAGCCGAGATCGTGCCCCTGCACTCCAGCCTGGCGACAGAGCGAGACTCTCTCAAAAAAAAAAAAAAATTGAGACAGGATCTCTCTCGCTCTGTCACCCAGGCTGGAGCGCAGTAGCACAATCACAACTCACTGCAGCCTCTACCTCCCGGGTTCAAGCAATCCTGTCACCTCAGCCTCCCGAGTAGCTGGGGCTACAGGCACTCGCCACCACGCCTGGCTACTTTTTTTTTTTTTTTTTTTTTTTGGTTTTTGGTAGAGATGAGGTCTCATGACGTTACTGAGGCTGGTCTAGAGCTCCTAAGTTCAAGTGATCCTCCTGCCTCAGCCTCCCAAAATGCTGAGATTACGGGTGTGAGCCACCATGCTCAGCCTGAACTTCTTCAGACTTTAGGGTCATTCATCTTAACCTTTAATCACTTACTATCTTGTATTGTTATTTAAATGAATCACATGTATATGTCTGATGTAGCTGACCTAGAATACAAGTTTATGAGGGCAAGGACTGCAATTTATATTTACTCTAAACTTCCCAACAGTTTAAGATCCTCAACATCACCTCCACTTAGGTGATTCACTTCACTGGGAGTACTCACAGGACTCAATGTATTTATTTATTTTTTGAGATGGAGCTTCACTCCGTCACCCAGGCTGGAGTGCAACGGCGCGATCTCCGCTCACTGCAACGTCCGCCTCCCAGGTTCAAGCCATCCTCCTGCCTTGGCCTCCCAAGTAGCTGGAACTACAGGCACGCATCACCATGCCCGGCTAATTTTTGTATTTTTAGTAGAGACAGGGTTTCAGCATGTTGGTCAGGCTGGCCTCAAACTCCTGACCTCAAGTGATCTGCTAGACACAGCCTCCCAAAATGCTGGGATTACAGGCATCGGCCACCGTGCCCAGCTAATTTTATACTGACAGCATGATTTAGTACAGCAAAAGGACACAAAGCAAAATCAGCAAAAGGAAAGGTTTATGGGACAAAGTCTGGAGGAAACCAGGTGCAAACAAGTTTCCAAGAGTCCTCCCAGTGGCGTCAACAAAGAATATGCTTAATTCCTCCAGCAACAGGTTCAGAGGACGTGGGTAAAATGCGGTCTTCCAGAAACACTCATCAGAAACTCAGTGCTTGGGCTTTTTGTTGGGACTAGTCATATAGGCACCCTCTGCCTAACACCTATCAAAATTCCAGACTCCTAGAAGGAAGGCGGGTGCTTAACATACACCATATTGTTTGTACAGCTTAGGTACAGTGAGCTACTCTTATTCAGGAAAAGTTTTGGCTGGGCGCCTTGGCTTATACCTGTAATCCCAGAACTTTGAGAGGCTGAGGTGGGTGGATCGCTTGATTCCAGGAGTTTGAGACCAGCCTGGGCAACATGGTAAAACCACTTCTCTACAAAAGATAGAAAAATTAGCCAGGTGTTGTGGGGCATGCGTGTAGTCCCAGGTGCTGGAGAGGCTGAGGTGGGAGGATTGATTGAGCCCAGGAGGTGGAGGCTGCAGTGAGCCTAGATCATGCCAGTTCACTCCAACCTGGGCAACAGAGTTACACACTGTCTCAAAAAAAATAAATAAATAAATAAAAGGAGGAAAAGTTTTATATCACTGTAGGAAACTATTACTGTTATTATTTTTGAGATGAGTCTCACTCTGTCACCCCAGCTGGAGTGCAGTGGCACGATCTTGACTCACTGCAACTTCCACCTTCCGGGTTCAAGCTATTCTCCTGCCTCAGCCTCCTGAGTGGCTGGGATTACAGGCGCCTGCCACCACGCCCGGCTAATTTTTTTGTATTTTTAGTACAGATGGGGTTTCACCATCTTGGCCAGGCTGGTCTTGAACTCCTTACCTCATGATCCACCTGCCTCGGCCTCCCAAAGTGCTGGGAAACTTATTTAAGTTCTCAGGATGGGCGCGGTGGCTCACGCCTGTAATCCCAGCACTTTGGGAGGCTGGGGCAGGTGGGTCATGAGGTCAGGAGATTGAGACTGTCCTGGCTAACACGGTGAAACCCTGTCTCTACTAAAAATACAAAAAAAATAGCCGGGCGTGGTGGCGGGCGCCTGTAGTCCCAGCTGCTGGGGAGGCTGAGGCAGGAGAATGGCGTGAACCCAGGAAGGGGAGCTTGCAGTGAGCTGCAATTGGGCCATTGCACTCCAGCCTGGGGAACAGAGCAAGACCCCGTCTCAAAAAAAAAAAAAGTTCTCAGACACTAGCAGCCAAGGTCCAATTTTGCAAGCAGGCCTTTCCAAGGATAGCAGTCTTAGGCTTGCTGTGTTAACTCTTCTCTGCACACTCCCCATGAGATCTCAACAAATAATAGATGCTTACTAAATGCTTTAATGAAAGAAGAAAGACTGAACTCAGAGTTTTTTTTTGTTTTTTTTTGAGACGGAGTCTCGATCTGTTGCCCAGGCTGGAGTGCAGCGGCGCTATCTCGGCTCACTGCAAGCTCCGCCTCCCGGGTTCAAGCGATTCGCCTGCCTCAGCCTCCCGAGTAGCTGGGATTACAGGCGCCGGCCACCACACCCAGCTAATTTTTTGTATTTTCAGTAGAGCGGGGGCGCGGGAGGGTGGTGGGCGGGGCGGTTTCACCATGTTGGTTAGGCAGGTCTCGAACTCCTGACCTCGTGATCTGCCCACCTCGGCCTCCCAAAGTGCTGGGATTACAGGCGTGAGCCACTGCGCCCGGCCCAGATTTGATTTTTTTTTTTTTTTTTTTTTTTTTTTTTGAGACGGAGTCTCGCTCTGTTGCCCAGGCTGGAGTGCAGCGGCGCTATCTCGGCTCACTGCAAGCTCCGCCTCTCGGCTTCACGCCATTCTCCTGCCTCAGCCTCCCGAGTAGCTGGGACTACAGGCGCCCACCAACACGCCCACCTAATTTTTTGTATTTTTAGTAGAGACGGGGTTTCACTGTGTTAACCAGGACGGTCTCGATTTCCTGACCTCGTGATCCGCCCGCCTTGGCGTCCCAAAGTGCTGGGATTACAGGCATGAGCCACCGCGCCCGGCCCAGATATTTTTTAATACTATTATACAATGAATTAGATCCATTACTCACATAAATATTCTCATTGATTTATGTGTTACTTATAATTAAAAAATCTACATATTTGGCTGGGCTCGGTGGCTCACGCCTGTAATCCCAGCACTTTGGGAGGCAGAGGCGGGCGGATCACCTGAGGTCGGGAGTTTCTGACCAGCCTGACCAACATGGAGAAACTCCGTCTCCACTAAAAATACAAAATTAGTCTGGTGTAGTGGCACGGGCCTGTAATCCCAAATCAGGAGACTGAGGCAGGAGAATCGCTTGAACCCGGGAGGCGGAGGTTTCGGTGAGCTGAGATCGCGCCATTGCACTCTAGCCTGGGCAACAAGAAAGAAACTCCGTCTCAAAAAAAAAAAAACAAAACAAAAACAAAACAAAACAAAAAAACTACGTATTTTCCAATTAAAGAAAATTTATCTAAATATTGTTACTCTTTTAATTTGAAAACAAATTGTGCTTTTGCTTAAAACAGTTTCAACAATCTAAATTTTATAAAAAGCAGATTTCCGCTCCCCATTTTCCCTCTCCACAGCTAACCATTATTAGTATTTTGGTGTGACGAGGCACTGGTGGCACACACCTGTGATCCCAGTACTTTAGGAAGGTGAGGTGGGTGGATTGTATCAGCCCAGGAGTTTGAGACCAGCCTGGCAACATGGTGAAACTGTGTCTCAAAAAAGAAAAAAAAAAAAAGTTTGGTATATATCATTTTAGAGTTTTTTCTATGAACATACAAATAGATATGTACAAAAATATAATCTCGGCTTGGCGCGGTGGCTCACACTTGTAATTTCAGCACTTTGGGAGGCCAAGGCAGGTAGATCACCTGAGGTGAGGAGTTTGAGACCAGCCTGGCCAACATGGTCAAACCCTGTCTCTACTAAAAATACAAAAAAATTAGCCAGGTGTGGTGACTCATGCCTGTAATCCCAGCACTTTAGGAGGCCAAGTCAGGCGGATCACGTGAGGTCAGGAGTTGGAGACCAGCCTGGCCAACATTGTGAAACTCTGTCTCTACTAAAAATACAAAATTAGCCAGCGTGGTGTCATGCACCTGTAATTCCAGCTACTCAGGAGGCTGAGGCAGGAGAATGGCTTGAACCCAGGAGGCAGAGGTTGCAGTGAGCTGAGATTGAGCCATTGCACTTTAGCCTGGGCAAAAAGAGTGAGACTCCGTCTCAAAAAAAAAAAAAAAAAAAAAAAGATTTTCTTACAAGATCCATTTTTCACATAAAATTATGTTGTAAATGTCTTTTCATCTATTGATCTACTTGTTCTTTTCAATGCTTACACAGTATTCCATTGTATTGAGATATACAATTTAACCTATTCCTAATCTTTTTCTATTAAAATCTATGGTATATATTTATGGTACAACATGGTGACTATAGCTAATAACAATGTATTATATACCTAAAAATTGTTAAGAGAGATTTTAGGTATTTTTACCACAAAAAATTATATTTGAGGTAATACATATGTTAATTAGGTTAATTTAGCCATTATTCAACATATATGTATTTCAAAACATCATTCTGTACACCATAAATATGTACAATTTTTGTCAATTAAGAAAATAAAAATAGTCCGGGCTAGGTGGCTCACACCTGTAATCCCAGCATTTTGGGAGGCTGAGGCAGGTGAATCAGTTGAGGTCAGAAGTTTGAGACCAGCCTGGCCAACATGGCGAAACCCCATCTCTACTAAAAATACAAAATTAGCCAGGCATAGTGGAATGCACCTGTAATCCCAGCTACTTGGGAGGCTGAGGCGAGAGAATTGCTTGAACCTGGAAGATGGAAGTTGCAATGGGCATAGATCATGCCACTACACTCCAGCCTGAGTGACAAAGCGAGACTCCCTCTCAAATAAATAAATACATAAATATAAATAAAAACTATGGTATAACAAATATATTTATATCTTTGCATATTTGCAAAGGTATAATAAATATATTTATATCTTTGCATATTTGCATAGGATAAAATTCTAGAAGTAGAATTATTGTATCAAAGTAAAAATTTCTGGGAACAGATTGTGAAGAAAGAGTAAAAATAATAGGCCGGGTACGGTGGCTCACGCCTGTAATCCCAGCACTTTGGGAGGCTGAGGCAGGCAGATTGCCTGAGCTCAGGAGTTCAAGACCAGCCTGGGCAACATGGTGAAAACCCCGTCTCTACTAAAATACAAAATTAGCCGGGCGTGGTGGTGTGCGCCTGTAATCCCAGCTACTCGGGAGGCTGAGGCAGGAGAATTGCTTGAACCCGGGAAGTGGAAGTTGCAGTGAGCCAAGATGGCCGCCACTGCACTCCAGCCTGGGCAACAGAGCGAGACTCCTCCATCTCTAAAAATAATAATAATAAATTTCATTTTAGTTCATCCTATTTATTGATATATAATATTGTACATATCTGAGGGGTATATGTGATATTTTGATACTTTACTTGTGTACAGTGTGTAATGCTCAAATCTGGGCAATTGAGATCTTATAGATATCAAGATATATTATAGATATTATAGATATCAAGTATTTATTTATTTTTATTTTATTTTTATTTGTTTATTTATTTTTGGAGAGTCTTGCCTTGTCACCCAGGCTGGCGTGCAGTGGTGCAATCTCGGCTCACTGAAACCTCTGCCTCCCGGGCTCAAGCGATTCTCCTGCCTCAGCCTCCTGAGTAGCTAAGACTACAGGCTCATGCCACCATGGTCGGCTAATTTTTGTATTTTTAGTAGAGATGGGGTTTCACCATGTTGACCAGGCTGGTCTCAGACTCCTGACCTCATGTGATCCACCCGCCTCGGCCTCCCAAAGTGCTAGGATTATAGCATGAGCCACCAGGCCCGGCATTTTTTTTTTTTTGAGACAGGGTCTTACTCTGTCACCCAGGTTGGAGTGCAGTGGCGTGAGGACAGCTCACTGCAGGCTTGACCTCCCAGGGCTCAAGTGACCTTCCCACCTCAGCCTCCCGAGTAGCTAGGACTACAGGACCGTGCCAGCATGCCCAGATAACTTTTTGTATTTTTTGTATAGAAGGAGTCTCATTTTGTGGCCCGTGCTGGTCTCTGACTCCTGGGCCGTGTTGCCCAGGCTGGTCTTGAGCTCCTGGCCTCAAGCGACCTGCCCACCTCGGCCTCTCAAAGTGCTGAGATTACAGGCATGAGCCACTGGACTCAGCCTTATAGGGGAACACATTTTAAACAACAGTCTTGTGTTAACATTGGATGGCAGAACATTAAAAAAAAATTTTTTTGAGACGGAGTTTTTGCTCTGTTGCCCAGGCTAGAGTGCAGTGATGCAATCGTGGCTCACTGCAACCTCTACCTCCTGGGTTCTAGCGATTCTCCTGCCTCAGCCTCCCGAGTAGCTGGGATTACAGGTGTGTGCCACCACGCCCAACTAATTTTTGTAGCTTAAGTAGAGACGGGGTTTCACCATGTTGGCCAGGTTGCTCTCGAACTCCTGACCTCCAGTGATCCGCCCACCTCGGCCTCCCAAAGTGCTGGGATTACAGGCATGAGCCACCATGCCCGGCCAGGTGGCATAACTATTAATCTCCGTTTTACTGTCTGACTTTGTCTTTTTTTTTTTTTTTTTTTTTAAGACATGGGATCTCACTATAGTGCTCAGGCTGGTCTCTAACTATTGGGCTTAAGCAATTCTCCCACCTTGGCCTCCCAAAGTGCTAGGGTTACAGAGGCATGAGCCACTGTTCCTGGCCTCTGACTTTGTCTTTTAAAAGGGAAATGGTTTCAATTTAAATTAATATGGAATGGCTTTGGGCAACCTAAAATTAAGAGATATCAAAGTTATGTATTTTGCCTATCACTTAATAACCCATGACCTATTTATGAACATTAATTTAAGTGATAATAAATAATTTGGATTGAAAAGGAAAGTATAAAATCAACACATTTAAAAACTGAAAATCACCACCACTGTGGCATGCACCTATAGTCCCAGCTATTTGCGAAACTGAGGCAGGAGAATATCTTGAGGCCAGGAGTTCCAGGTTGTAGTGTTCTAAGATTGCTCCTGTGAATAGTCATTGCACTGCAGCCTGGACATTGTATGGAGAACCCATCTCTAAAAAGATAGAAAAAACATTTAAAAAATTAAGACTGAAAATTAGGACGTTTTAGGAAAATATCTAAATGTAACCTCATATGAGAAGTGGCAGAAACAATTGGCAATTTAAGGATTTGAAATGCCAGTAAGGTTGCCTTTTCATTAATTCTTATTATCCTCTCTCTTTTTTTTTTTTTTTTCCTTGAGATGTAGTCTTGCTCTGTTGCCCAGACTGGAATGCAGTGCTGCAATCTCGGCTCACTGCAACCTCCACCTCCCAGGTTCAAGTGATTCTCCTGCCTCAGCCTCCTTAGCAACTGGTATTACAGGTGCATGCAGCCACGCCCAGCCAATTTTTTTTTTTTGTATTTTTAGTAGAGACAGGGTTTCACCATGTTGGCCACGCTGGTCTGGAACTCCTGACCTCAGGTGATCCACCCGTCTCGGCCTCCCAGAGCGATGGGATTATAGGTGTGAGCCACCGCGTCCGGTTTTATTATTCTTATTGTTGAGATCACTTGTGTATCATAAAAATCAAAGGAACACACTATATTCATGCCTTTCAAAAACCCATTTGGTATGTTCCTTGATATACCAAAATTTATTTATTTATTTTTTTTGAGATGGAGTCTTGCTCTATCACCCAGGCTGGAGTGCAGTGGCACAATCTCACTCACTGCAAGCTCTGCGTCCCAGGTTCACACCATTCTCCTGCCTCAGCCTCCCAAGTAGCTGGGACTACAGGTGCCCGCCACCACTCCCGGCTACTTTTTTTTTGTATTTTTAATAGAAATGGGGTTTCACCGTGTTAGCCAAGATGGTCTTGATCTCCTGATCTCGTGATCCGCCCACCTCCGCCTCCCAAAGTGCTGGGATTACAGGCGTGAGCCACCACGCCTGGCCATATATACCAAAATTTCTGAGATGGGTGGTAGGATTGGTTGGGCATGTTGTTTGGTAGTAGAGACAAGGGAGCTACAGGTAGAGTAGTTGCCTTCCAATATTAGCCACAAAGAGATATTTCTCTTATTTCTCTGGAAAGTGACTTACCTAACCTGGAACATATATTTCTAGGTCTTCTTGAGAGGTGGTTGGGTGTCCCTCCCCACACATTGTGCTCAGAGGGCCCATTTACACTCAATAAATTCTATGGTATTTATTTGCAAATACATTTTTGTATGTGAGTGTTGGGGGGTGGGGTAGGGATGGGTGGGTGTGGGTGGGTGCTGGATCAAGTTCTTAATTTTTCTGAACAATTTCTTTCCTGCAAATTATTTTAAAACAACAAAGTAAAAAGCTAATGACGGGCCGGGCATGGTGGTTTACAAAGTGCTGTAATCCCAGCACTTTGGGAGGCCGAGGTGGGTAAATCGCTTGAGGCCAGGAGTTTGAGATCAGTCTGGCCAACATGGGAAAACCCCCTCTCTACTAAAAATACAAAAATCAGCTGGGTGTGGTGGCATGCGCCTGTAGTCCCAGCTACTTGAGAGGCTGAGGAAGGAGAATCGATTGAACCTGGAAGGTGAAGGTTGCAGTGAGCCAAGTTTGCACAACTATATTCCAGCTTGGGCAACAGAATGAGATCCTGTCTCAAAAATAAATAAATAAATGAATAAAATAAAAAAGCTAATGAAGTGGCTTGATAAGTAATGTAGATAAGACAAAATGAATTTCAATTACATTTGTGTAACTTCAGTTTACAAAGCAGTTTCATTTTTTTTTTTTTTCTCAAGACAGGGTCTCGCTGTGTTGCCCAGGCTAGAGTACAGTGGTGTGAACAGGGCAGCCTAGACTCCCAAGCGATCCTCTCACTTCCACCCCTGAGTAGCTGGGACTACAATCGTGCACTACTATGTCCATCCAATTTTTCATATTTTTAGTAGAGATGGGTTTTTCCCATGTTGCCCAGGCTGGTCTTGAACTCCTGAAGTCGAGCAATCCACCTGCCTCGGCCTCCCAAAGTGCTGGGATTACAGGCATGAGCCACTGCGCTTGGCTCAGTTTCCTCTATCTTATTTCATTTGATCTTCCTTATGAAATAAAAATTATACCAATTTTACATGCAAAAAAACCCTGAAGCTTGGCTGGGCACGGTGGCTCATGCCTTTAATGCCAGCACTTTGGGAGGCCGAGGCAGGTGGATCACCTGAGGTCAGGAGTTTGAGATTAGCCTGATTAATATGGTGGAACCCTGTCTCTATTAAAAATACAAAAATATGCCGGTTGCGGTGGTGTGTGCCTGTAGTCCCAGCTACTTGGGAAGCTGAGACAGGAGAATTGCTCGAACCCGGGAGGTGGAGATTGCAGTGAGCCGAGATCGCGCCACTGCACTCCAGCCTGGGTGATTGAGTGAGACTCCGTCTCAAAAACAAACAACAACAACAACAAAAACCCTGAAGCTCAGAGGAGTTAAAAGATTTGCCTAATCCCACATGGCAAACAAGGAACCAGGTTTTATTATTTATTTATTTAAGACGGCGCCTCTGTCCCCCAGGCTGGAGTGCGGTGGCATGATCTTGGCTCACTGCAACCTCTGCCTCCCAGGTTCAAGTGATTCTCCTGCATAAGTCTCCCGAGTAGCTGGGATTACAGGCGAACGCCACCATGGCCATCTAACTTTCGTATTTTTGGTAGAGACGGGGTTTTGCTGTGTTGGCCAGGCTGGTCTCGAACTCCTGACCTCTGGTGGGCCACCCGCCTCAGCCTCCCAAAATGCTAGGATTACAGCCTGAGCCACTGCACTGGGCCAGGAGATACAGATACTTTGTAAGTAATTTTCAGATATGTAAAGCAGAACAGCCTGGTTAATGAAACATTGCCATTTAAAGCACTAGTAATTCATCAGCACATGTTCATGACATAACATGGTACTGTATATCACAATAGATTGGGTGTAACATTTCAGTTCTTTGGATGAGTCTTTTTGATTTCATAGTGATTTTTTTTTTTTTTTTTTTTTTGACAGAGTCTCACTCTGTCGCCAGGCTGGAGTGCAGTGACACAATCTCGGCTCACTGCAACCTCCGCCTCCTGGGTTCACGCCATTCTCCTGCCTCAGCCTCCTGAGTAGCTGGGACTACAGGCACCCGCCACCATGCCCGGCTAATTTTTTGTTAGCCAGGATGGTCTCGATCTCTTGACCCCGTGATCTGCCCGCCTCGGCCTCCCAAAGTGCTGGGATTACAGGCGTGAGCCACCGCACCTGGCCGTTGCTTTTCTTATAGAGCCCTTTCTTACTGAGCAATATGCCTCCTTGTATTATAAAATCTTTCTGATAATGCGTTAGAATTTTTTTTGTAATTTAGTAAAAGTGCTTTCCGTGTTACTTTATTCAAAGCTAGTAAGTACTTTCCTGAGTTTTGTAGTAACTAGGTGTAAAAATCATGTGTTGCAGCTTTGCAGTTTTCAAAATATTTTAGATATTGTTATTAAACTATGAACTTTCTTAACATCACTCTGTTGCTGGATTACCGACACTGTCATTTGACTAATATTGACCGTCTCTTTACCTCACCCACGTGGATACACACCTCCTGTAGTTGTTTTGCCTGACAATGTCCCTTTGGGTCTGTAAGATTCTGTAAACTGTGCAGTCTTCATGATTTTCTGTAGGACAAATATATGTTTTTAATTGAGACAGGGTCTCACTCTGTTGCCCAGGCTGGAGTGCAATGGCGCGATCTTGGCTCACTGTAACCTCCGCCTCCTGGGCTCATGCAATCTTCCCACTTCAGTGTCCCAAGTAGCTGGGACTACAGGTCCACACCCGGCTAATTTTTGTATTTTTCTGTAGAGATGGGTTTTCACCATGTTTTCCAGATTGGTCTCAAACTCCTGGACTCAAACAATTTACCTGATTTGGTGTTGGGATTACCACATGGGAGCCACTGTGCCTGGCTTGTTCTGTACAATTTAACTCGCTGGCAAGAATACAACATTGGACCTTTCAACCACTAGAACAATTTTTTTTTTTTTTTGAGATGGAGTCTTGCTCTGTCGCCCAGACTGAAGTGCAGTGGCATGATCTCGGTTCACCGCAACCTCCGCCTCCCGGGCTCACGGGATTCTCCTGCCTCAGCCTCCGGAGTGGCTGAGATTATGGGCATGAGCCACCACACCCAGCTAATTTTTTGTATTTTTAGTAGAGACAAGGTTTCACCATATTGGCCAGGCTGGTCTCGAACTCCTGACCTCAGGTGATCCATTAGCCTCTGCCTCCCAAGTGCCTTATAAGCATGAGCCACCGCGCCCAGTCAGGAACAAAATGTTTTAAATGGACAGTTGCAGAATTGTGGAGTGTTTTTATATTAATCTTTTGGTAATGCAATTAGCACTATCTTTTGTATGTATGACTTAATAAATCCTTGAATCATTAAAAAAATAAAGAATAGCCGGACGCGGTGGCTCATGCCTGTAATCCCAGCACTTTGGGAGGCCGAGATGCGCAGATCACGAGGTCAGGAGATCAAGACCATCCTGGCTAACACAGTGAAACCCCATCTCTACTAAAAATACAAAAAATTACCCAGGCGTGGTGGCAGGCACCTGTAGTCCCAGCTACTTGGGAGGCTGAGGCAGGAGAATGGCGTGAACCTAGGAGGCAGAGCTTGCAGTGAGCTGAGATCACGCCACTGCACTCCAGCCTGGACGACAGAGTGAAACTCTATCTCAAAAAAAAAAAAAAAAAAAAAGAATAAAGTCTTTGCCTTTAAACAACTCAAAATCTAATTGTGTTTACACATAAGCAAAATATAAAGCAGAATGAGGTAAGTACTATAAATGGCTGTGTAGGAAGCTGATGAAAGAAGTCCTGAACAAAATTTGGTGGAAGTCCAAATAAGAGTTAAATGTTCTTCTCATTTTCTATTTTCTTCTGAGACAGGGTCTTGCTCTGTCGCCTAGGCTGGAGTGCAGTGGTGTGATTATAGTTTATGTCTCAACCTCCCTGGGTTCATGTGATCCTCCAATCTTTGCCTCTGAGTAGCTGGGACTACAGGTATGCATCACCACACTCAGACGATTTTTAATTTTTTTGTAGAGACGAGTTCTTACTATATTGCCCAGGCTGTCTTCTCATTCTTTTAATTTACCCCTCTCCAGACAGTACACATTACTGCAAATTTCTGTTACAATCATGTTTCCAAGTCATCTTTAGAATAATTTCACATTAAAACTCAGCATTCTGCAGTATCTTCAATTAATTTTATACTTCCTATTTCTTCGTTTAAAAAATAATTTCTTTAATCATTAAAAAAAATTGCAGACGGGGATCTTGCCATGTTGGTCAGATTCGTTGTGAACTCCTGGCCTTGGCCTCCCAAAGTACTAGGATTACAGGCGTAAGCCATCACACCCAGCTCTATTTCTTTTTCTGAGACAGGGTCTTGGTCTGTCATCACAGCTTACTGCAGCCTCCACCTCCCAGGCTCAAGCAATCCTCCTGCCTCAGCTTCCAAGTAGCTGGAACTACAGGCATGTGCATCACGACCCGCTATCAATTAGTAAGTTTTAAATGCAAAAACTTCAGTGAAGCTTTTTGGTAAATCACATCAGTATCTCTTACCTAGATAGATGGAAACCTGGATGATAGCTAATTATTCTGTGCTGCTCCCTTCAGTAAACATTTTTATGTCTTTTCTCTTTTTGCTTTCGAAGTATCAGTGCATATATTAATATCAAATTTTGACTATGAACCAGCCCAACTTAATATGTATTCTGCACCTACAATGTATTAAGCATGTTGTGAAGTATAAAGGTATCTAAGACATGGTCCCCTGCCCTGAAGGAGCTCTTCTAGTTTACTACTTTACCAAAACTGTCAGTACTTAGAAAATGTAAATTAGGGGCTGGGCGCAGTGGCTCATGCCTGTTATCTCAGCACTTTGGGAGGCTGAGGTGGGCGGATCATGAGGTCAGGAGTTTGAGACCAGCCTGACCAACATGGTGAAACCCTGTCTCTATTAAAAACACAAAAATATGCCGGGTGCGGTGTCTCACGCCCGTAATCCCAGCACTTTGGGAGTCCGAGGCAGGCGGATCACGAGGTCAAGAGATCGAGACCATCCTGGCCAACATGGTGAAACCCTGTCCCTACTAAAAATACAAAAATTAGCTGGGTGTGGTAGCGCGCGTCTATAGTCCCAGCTACTTGGGAGGCTGAGGCAGGAGAATTGCTTGAACCCGGGAGGTGGAAGTTGCAGTGAGCCAAAAAAAAAATAAAAAAAAAAGAGGGTCACTGCACTCTAGCCTGGCGACAGAGTGAGACTCCGTCTGGAAACAAAAACAAAAACAAAACACGCCCACACACACAAAATAGCTAGGCGTGGTGGCGCGTGCCTGTAATCCCAGCTACTCAGGAGGAAGCTGAGGCAGGGGAATCGCTTGAACCAGGGAATCGGAGGTTGTAGTGAGCCGGGATCACGCCACTGCACTCCAGCCTGGCCACAGAGTGAGACTCTGTCTCAAAAAAAAAAAAAAAAAGTCTCAATCATTCTCTAATCATTCTCTACTTGTATGTATGCCCTTTTTATTTCACACTCTTGAAAAGCATTTAATCTTAATTTGAGTTAATATATCTACTAGGCAATTTATACATCCTGCACATATGCATACACGTTTGCATCAGCATTACATGAAAAATCTTCAAAGTTCCACATGACAGCTGTCACCAATCACAATACTATTTAAGTATACACTGCAAAACTTTAAAAACTTACTTATATGTCTAGCTCTTAACCAAATTTTATTTACTTTAGATCTGTATCCGTGATTTTTTAGAGTAGCAATATTAAGTTGTAGTCTAACTCCAGCTGGAAGTAAAACTCAATGGTATATCATATTTCTGTATATGTAGTCACAATTTTTAATTTTAATGGCTTATATTCCACCATATTGTTATGCCATCATTTACTCCAAATGTTTTCAAGTTTTCATATTACAAAGTGCAATTACAAATAGAATTGTGTCAAAGGCAGGAAGTTTGCGTGTTATCACTTTTGTTTACATTAAAATAAATTGAATTTATTGGAATTTTAAAAAATCCAAGTAAAGAGATGTTCTTTGCTATTTACATACTGTGTAGGAGGCAAATTATCCTATGTACGTTTTACAACTACATTACTATCAGTAGGACCACGGTTTGGAAAGCCAGTTGCATACTGCTAATCTAATACAAATGTAAGGTGGCATTAACATCGCAAATTCACAGATTTAAGGGCTTGAATAAAAGCTGATCAGGAAACCCCCAAAACTGCTTCTTCCCCCATCTTTGGCTTTACAGTAAAACTCTGACATTCTTTCAGAGACTGTCAAACTGGGCTTATAATTTTCTAGTAAGAACCACTCAGTGAGGAAGTTCAGTTGGTCGAGGAAGAGCTTCGGCAGATGCTTTGAGGAAGCACCGAGGTTTGATCCGGCCGAGCCCCTTCCAACTGGGCTGGTCACTTCGTCTGCAGCTGGGGTGGCGCTCTTCGTGGGTGGGTAGAATGAAGAAAGATTGTAGCTCGTAGCTTCCGAGGCCAGACCTTGGCCAGGACTCACGCGGACGGCAGAGAGCCTCGGGGACTGACGACGGGTCTGAGCGCCTCCCAGCCTCTTGTCCGCCGGGAGGTTCTGCGCAGGCGCGGCAGTCGTGCGACAGCCGTCACTTACGGCCGGAGCTGTTTGTGCTGGGAGCTGGTGGCGCGGTGCAGGGCTCTTAAGAACGAACGGCTTGGGCGCGGGTAATCAGGTCCCTTTCCCCCGCTTTCTCACTTATTCTAGGTACTTGGGACTGTCGTAGAGTTTCCAGACCCCATGTAGGCGCCCAGTCGTGGACTGTCCCACTCTGCTGCTCTACTGCTTGTGGTGCTCCCGCGCCCAGGTGGGGGTGAGGGGCGGGGTCGGGGGCTGGGCTGCACTCCATCCTGGCGTCTTCGTGTTGAAATCTCCTAGGTAACTCGCGGCTCTTCTTGTTTTCCAAGACTGGTATCCGGGGACTGTGACTTGCAGGGTCCGCCATGGAGCCAGAGCAGATGCTGGAGGGACAAACGCAGGTATCAGGAGGCCGTGGATTCAGGGTGGCGGTGTGCAGGGAGGCAGCGAGAAAGGGGGGACTTATATCTGTGACCGGTGTTTTGTTTTCTAGGTTGCAGAAAATCCTCACTCTGAGTACGGTCTCACAGACAACGTTGAGGTAACTCGCCAAGTTCCTATGCTTCATCTGTGTTGTCTCTTGCGAACTGGAGAAAACTTGGGATCTGCTTTTACTAGGTTGCTATGCACAAGGGAAAACTTTGTTATCGTGAACTGAATAGTATCAAGTTATGGGTAGCTTGTTTTATTAGCAGTACTAATGCTTCTTGGTGTACAGACGTACAAATTAGGTTTGAGTCAAAGGATTTAACTTTTATTACGAAATATATTCTTGAGGGATACTGTCTGAATCATTTTGCTTGGTGGCTTTTAATCGATCTTTTGGGATGTTGCTACTTAAAAACCGCATATTAAAGTTAAGAAACCCTTCGCCGGGCGCGATGGCCCACGCCTGTAATCCCAGCACTTTGGGACGCCAAGGTTGGCGGATCACCTGAGGTCAGGAGTTCCAGACCAGCCTGACCAACATGGTGAAACCCCGTCTCTACTAAAAATACAAAAATTAGCCGGGCATGATGGTGTATGACTGTAATCCTATCTGTTCGGGTGGCTGAGGCCAGAGAATCGCTTGAATCTGGAAGACTGAGGTTGCAGTGAGCCGAGATCGCGCCACTGCACTACAGCCTGGGCGGCAGAGTGAGACTCCGTCTCAAAAAAAAAAAAAAAAATGTAAAAAATAAAATTAGGAAACCTGTTGGTCTTTGTAGCAGAATAGTGAGCTGGTGGAGTCAACATTTAATAAATATTTATTTCTTTTTAGAGTTCAGTAACTTCTGGGCTGAAGTGAGAGGATTGCTGGAGCTGGGGAGGTTGAGGCTGCAGTGAGCTATGATTGCACCACTGCGCTCCAGCCTGGGTGTCAGCATGTGACCCTGTCCGTATTCCCCTCCCCCCGCCCCCCCCCCCCCCCCAAATAAGGCCGGACGCGGTGGCTCACCCTTGTAATTCCAGCACTTTGAGGGCCAAGGCGAGCTGATCACCTGAGGTCGGGAGTTCCAGACCAGCCTCGCCAACATGGTGAAACCTCGTCTCTGCTAATCCCAGCTACTCGGGAGGCTGAGGCAGGAGAATCTCGAATCGCTTGAACCCGAGAGGTGGAGGTTGCAGTGAGCCGAGATCATGCCACTGCACACTCCATCCTGGGTGATAGAGCGAGGCTTTGTTAAAAAAAAAAAAAAAAAAAAAAAAGAAAATTAGCAATACAACTTAATTCTACTGCAAAAATTTCAACCTGCCTAGGTTGAAAATACAGCTCCCAACATACTTTCTGGTGATCTTGAACAAGTTACTGAACTTCTCTGAGCCTTATGGGGCTGAAGATACAGGCAAATTACTTAAGAGTGTGTGTGGCAGATAGTAAAATATTAGAATATTTTTTTTTTTTGAAACGGAGTCTCCATCTGTCGTCCAGGCTGGAGTGCAGTGGCGCGATCTCGGCTCACTCGTGCTTCAGCCTCCCGAGTAGCTGGGACTACAGGCACCTGCCACCATGCCCGGCTAATTTTTTGTATTTTTTTTTTTTTTTAGTAGAGACGGGGTTTCACTGTGTTAGCTAGATGGTCTCTATCTCTTGACCTCGTGATCTGCCCACCTTGGCCTCCCAAAGTGCTGGGATTATAAGCGTGAGCCACCACGCCTGGCCAAGGCTAAAAAAATATTAACAGCTATTACTATTATTACTGTGCTTAGAAATGCTGTTACTCCCATTTATTCAAACTGAATCACACATGTCTTGTTTTTTTTTTAATAAAGCATACAGGCTGGGCGTGGTGGCTCATGCTTGTAATCCCAGCACTTTGGGAGGCCGAGGTGGGTAGATCACTTGAGGTGAGGAATTCAAGCCTGGCCAACATGGTGAAACCGTGTCTCTACTAAAAATACAAAAATTAGCCAGGCGTGGTGGCGAGCGCCTGTAATCTCAGCTACTCAGGAGGCTGAGGCAGGAGAATTGCTTGAACCCCGGAGGCAGAGGTTGCAGTGAGCCGAGATTGTGCCACTGCACTCCAGCCTGGGTGACAGAGTGAGACTCTGTCTCAAAAAAAAAAAAAAAAAAAAAAGTTGGCTGGGCATGGTGGCTGGTAAATTGCTTGAGCTCAGGAGTTTGAAACCAGCCTACAAACCCTGTCTCTACAAAAAAATAGAAAAATTAGCCGGGTGTGACGGTATGTGCCTACAGTCCCCAGCTACTTGGGAGGCTGAAGCGGGAGGATCACTTGAGCCCGGGAGGCCGAAGCTGCAGTGAGCCCTAATTGCACCACTGCACACCATCCTGAGTGAGACAGCGAGAACTTGTCTCAAAAGCAAAAAAGATATGTACTTTGAAGATATGTAAACAATACAAAAAAAGGAGAATTTTACATTTATCCACATATTGACCATTTCTGGAGATCTTCATTCTTTTGTGTAGGTCTAGATTTTCATCTTTCCAAAAGGTATCATTTTCCTCCTGCCCAAAGGGCTTCCTTGAACATTTCTTGTAGTTCACATCAGCTGGTAAGAAATTCAGCTTCTGAATGTCTGAAAAACTCATTATTTTGCCCTTGTTTTTAGAAGATATTTTTGCTAGTTGTAGATTTGCTTCACAGTCTTCTGGCAGACATTGTTTCTGAAAAGAAGCTTGCTATCGTTCCTATCTTTGCTCCTCAATAAATAATGTCTTCTCTCTTGCTACTTGTGAGATTTTCTTTATATCAGTGTTTTAAAGTTATTTGGTTGTGGTGTGTCTTGGTGTAGTTTTTTTTCTTTTTTTTTGAGACAGAGTCTCGCTCTGTCTCCCAGGCTAGAGTGCAGTGGTGCAATCTCGGCTCACTGCAAGCTCTGTCTCCTGGGTTCACACCATTCTCCTGCCTCAGCCTCCCGAGTAGGTGGGACTACAGGCACCCACCACCACGCCCGGCTAATTTTTTTGTATTTTTAGTAGAGACTGGGTTTCACCATGTTAGCCAGGATGGTCTTGATCTCCTGACCTCGTGATCTGCCAACCTTGGCCTCCCAGAGTGCTGGGATTACAGGCATGAGCCACCGCGCCCGGCCAGTTTTTTTCTTTTAATGCTTCTGCTTAGGATTCATTGAGCTTCTTGGATCTGTGGTTTAGAATTTTCATCAAATTTGGAAGAATTTCAGCCATTATTTAAAAAAATATTTTGCCATGGGACGTGACTCATGCCTGTAATCCCAGCCCTTTGGGAGGCCAAGGTGGGAGGATTCCTTGAATCTAGGAGTTTAAGACCAGCCTAGGCAACATAGTGAGACCCCATCTAAAAAAAAAAAATTAGCTGGGTATGGTGGTGTGTGCCTATAGTACCAGCTACTCAGGAGACTGAGGTGGGAGGATTGCTTGAGCCTGGGAGGCCAAGGCTGGAGTGAACCAGGATCATGCCAGTGCACTGCAGGGTGGGTGACAGAGTGAGACCCTGTCTCAGAAAAGAAAAAAAGATCAGTTTACTTATCCTTTTTTCCTTTTCTTTTTTTTTTTTTTTTTTTTTTTCCAAGACTGAGTCTTTCTCTGTCGCCGGGTTGGAGTGCAATGGCGTGATCTCGGCTTACTGTAACCTCTGCCTTCCGGGTTGAAGTGATTCTCATGTCTCAGCCTCCTAAGTATCTGGGATTATAGGCACCCGCTACCGTGCCCTGCTAATTTTTGTATTTTTAGTAGAGGCGGGGTTTCACTGTGTTTGTCAAACTGCTGGCCTTAAGTAATCTGCCTGCCTCAGCCTCCCAAAGTGCTGGGATTACAGGTGTGAGCCACTGTACCTGGCCTACTTATGCTTTTTTCTATTGTGAACATATAGAATATATTATAAATGTTTTTTTTTTTTTTCAATGAGATGAAGTCTTGCTCTGTCGCCAGGCTGGTGTGCAGTGGCGCAATCTTGGCTCACTACAATCTCCGCCTCCTGGGTTCAAGCAATTCCCCTGCCTCAGCCTCCCAAGTAGCTGGGAGCCACCACACCTGGCTAATTTTTTGTATTTTAGTGGAGATGAGGTTTCACCATGTTGGCCAGGATGGTCTTGATCTCCTGACCTCGTGATCCACCCGCCTCGGCCTCCCAAAGTGCTGGGATTACAGGCGTGAGCCACCGTGCCCGGCCAAATGTTTTTGTTTATTTATTTATTTATTTATTTATTTAATTTTTGTTTTTAAGACCGAGTTTTGCTCTTTCACCCAGGCTGGGGTACAGTGGCATGATCATAGCTCACTGTAGCCTCAAACTCCTGGTCTTAAGTGATCCTCCCACTTCAGCCTCCTGAGTAGTTGGGACTAGAGGTGTGTGCCACCATGCCTGGCAGGAATACATTATAATTTTTTTTTTTTTTTTTTTTTTTTTGAGATGGAGTCTCGCTCTGTCGCCCAGGCTGGAGTGTAGTGGCGTGCTCTTGGCTCACTGCAACCTCTGCTTCCCGGGTTCAAGCGATTTACCTTTTTTTATTTTTCTTTTCTGAGATGGAGTTTTGCTCTTGTCGCCCAGGCTGGAAGTGGCGCGATCTTGGGTCAATGCAACCTCCACCTCCTGGGTTCAAGTGACTCTCCTGCCTCAGCCTCCCAAGTAGCTGGAATTACAGGCATGTGCCACCACGCCTGCCGAATTTTTGTATTTTTAGTAGAGACGGGGTTTTACCATGTTGGCCAGGATGGTCTCAAACTCCTGACCTAAGGTGATCCACCTGCCTTGGCCTCCCAAAGTGCTGGGATTACAGGTGTGAGTCACTGCGGCCAGCGTATTATGAGATTTTCTCCCCCTCTGTCACTGGAACACAAACTGTTTCCAGCCTGTGTGAGCTACAAGGTTTGTTCCTCCTGGTGTAATATAGTTTGGATATTTGTCCCTTCCAAATCTCATGTTGAAATGTGACCCCCAGTGTTGGAGGTGGGGCCTAGTGGTAGGTGTTTGGGTCATGGGGGCAAATACCTCATGAATGGCATGGTGCCATCTTTTGGTAATGAGTTAGTTCTTACTCTATTAGTTACCATGAGATCTGATTGTTAAAAAGAGCCTGGCACCTACTCCTTTCTCTCTTGCTCCCTCTCTTGTTATGTGACACACCAGTTCCCCTTCCCTCTCTGTCACGATTCATTGCTCCCTGAAGCCCTCACAAGAAGCAGATGCTGGCGCCATGCTTGTGTAGCTTGCAGAACTGTGGCCAAATAAACCTCTTTTCTTTATAAATTACCCACCCTCAGGTATTTCTTTATAGCAATGCAAATGGACTAACACAAGATGGCTGTTTCCCTGGCCTTGGGTAGTTGACTTATATCCATCTATTGATAAGTATTCACCTGAAGACTGGAAGGCAATATCTTTAGTCTCTTTCTGTGTAGTTCTTGTCTTCATGCGCCTTTCTTCTCTTCAGTGCTCTGCCTTGCAAATTTTAGTTGTTTTGGTCTCCCAGAATTTTCAACTGTCTTCTCAACTCAGGGAGACTACTAGGCTCTGTTCACGTTCTCTCTCCCTACACTGCATCCTGTAAGTTCTCCAAGCAGAAAGCAATAAGCTGGGACAGTCATAGTACTCACCTAATTTCTCCCCTTTTTGTGATCACTGTTCTACACTGTCTTACCAGCTCCTTGTTTGTTTGTGGTAGTTTGGATATATCTATTTTTAGGTTAGTTCAAGATTTTGACTTAAGTGAAATTGAGCACCACAATTGGCACATAGTAGATAATTTGTAAATGTTCAAATGAAATAAACGGGAGGATTTGGTTAAGAAATTTATTACAGGAGTTATAGGAGTTGCTTAGGCATTGCTCTTTATTTTTGTTTGTTTTGAGACGGAGTTTTGCTCTTGTTGCCGGGCTGGAGTGCAGTGGTGCGATCTCGGCTCACCGCAACCTCTGCCTCCCAAGTTCAAGTGATTCTCCTGCCTTAGCCTCCCGAGTAGCTGGGATTACAGGCATGTGCCACCATGCCTGGCTAGTTTTGTATTTTTAATAGAGTTGCGGTTTCTCCATGTTGGTCAGGCTGTTCTTGAACTCCTAACCCCAAATGATTCGCCTGCCTTGGCCTCCCAAAGTGCTGGGATTACAGGCGTGAGCCACCACGCCCGGCCGCATTGCTCTTTCTTATTGGCTTTCCTATTGTAGGCATTGTAATGTCATGTAACTCACAAGTTAAAATTGTTTTTCCTTTTTTGAGACAGAGCCTTTCTCTGTCGCCCAGGCTGGAGTGCAATGGTGCGATCTCGGCTCACTGCAACCTCTATCTCCCAGGTTCAAGCAATTCTCCTGCCTCAGCCTCCCGAGTACCTGGGATTACAGGTGCGTGCCACCACGCCTGGTTAATTTTTGTATTTTTAGTAGAGGCGGAGTTTCACCATGTTGGGCAGGCTGGTCTGGAACTCCTGACCTCAGGTGATCCACCTGCCTCGGCCTCCCAAAGTACTGGGATTACAGGCATGAGCCTCCGCGCCCTGCCAAAAATTAAAAAAAAGTTATTATTATTTTTTTGAGATGGAGTCTCACTCTGTTGCCCAGGCTACAGTGCAGTGGCGCAATCTTGGCTCACTGCAACCTCCGCCTCCAGGGTTCAAGCAATTCTCCTGCTTCGTCCTCCTGAATAGCTGGGATTACAGGCGCCTGCCACCACGCCCAGATAAGTTTTGTATTTTTAGTAGAGACGGGGTTTCACCATATTGGTCAGGCTGGTCTCGAACTCCTGACCTCGTGGTCCACCTGCCTCGGCCTCCTAAAGTGCTGGGATTATAGGCGTGAGCCACTGTGCCCGGCCTAAAATTATTTTTTAAAAAATGATAACAGGGTCTCACTATGTTGCTCAAGCTGGTTTCAAACTCCTGTGCTCAAGCAGTCCTCCTGTCTTGGCTTCCCAAAGTACTGGGATTACAGATGTGAGCCACTGTGCCTGGCCCCGAGTAGTTTTTATTGTATACGTATACTGTGACTGGAAGTTAGGACTGTTTTTAGGAAATACACTGTGAGATTTTGAAGTTTGCCGCATTGTCTTTGTTGTGATCAATGTGAAGTTTTGAACATAGGAGATTTTGATTTAGGGGATGAAAATTCATTCAAGATGATACTGTCAGTTTTCAGAAATAATGAAGTTGTATAGTGTTTTCTGCAATGGAAAGCTGAACTTTTACAAAGGCTCAGTTAGAATTTCTGAAATGATGGTGTGCTAATTATCTGTTGAAATTTACTAATGAAAAATAAAATTTTTAGTCCATGGACAAATGAATAGTATTTTATAGATTAAAAAACTTTGTATTTAATAGAAAATTATCTTTTAATTCCAAAATTAGATTGAAAAATCATAAGCAGAAGTTGTCTGACATAGTTATGGGAAGTGTCTTTGGAAACCATGCTATATGTTACAGATAATGTGATTAAAGGTTTTTTCTCACTTTTACCAAAATAAAATTAAAAGTAGAAAAATTTTTCTTTGTCGACTCTTTTATATCTAGTTTGAGTATGATTGAAGCAAAAGTTCATTTAAATGAAAGTGCTCTTAAGAATACTGTTTTGTCCTTTTAGAGCCATTTCTTATTTTTTTTTGTCTCTTTCATTTATTTTTTTATTTTTTATTTTTTTGAGACAGAGTCTCGCTCTGTCACCCAGGCTGGAGTGCAGTGGTGCAGTCTTGGCTCACTGCAACCTCTGCCTCCCGGGATCAAGCGATTCTCCTGCCTCAGCCTCCTGAGTAAGTGGGATTACAGGTGCGCACTACTACGCCCAGCTAATTTTTGTATTTTTAGTAGAGACGGGGTTCCACCATGTTGGTCAGGCTGGTATCGAACACCTGACCGCGTGATCCGCCCTCTTGGGCCTCCCAAAGTGCTGGGATTACAGGTGTGAGCCACCGTGCCCGGCCTTTGTTTTTTCTTTTTGAGACGGAATCTTGCTGTGTTACCCAGGCTGGAGTGCAGTGGCATGACCTCAGCTCACTGCAACCTCTGCCTCCTGGGTACAAGTGATTTTCGTGTTTCAGCTTCTTAAGTAGCTGGCATTACAGGTGTGCACCACCATGCCCGTCTAGTTTTTTTATTTTTTATTTTTATTTTTATTTATTTTTTTGAGACGGAGTCTTTGTCGCCCAGGCTGGAGTGTAGTGGTGTGATCTCGGCTCATTGCAACCTCCACCTCCCGGGTTCAAGCGAGTCTTCTGCCTCAGCTTCCCGAGTAGCTGGGAGTACAGGTGCGCACTACCACGCCCGCCTGATTTTTGTATTATTAGTAGAGACGGGGTTTCACCATATTGGCCAGGCTGTCTTGAACTCCTGACCTTGTGGTCAGCCTGCCTTGGCCTCCGAAAGTGCTGGGTTTACAGGCGTCAGCCACCGTGCCTGGCCGCAAAATTTTTTAATACATTAGTTTTAAAAATGTGAGTGTGGTGGAAGCAATAAGTTACTTTTTAATGCTCTGAATGTCAGTCAAATCTATTTGATAGCTCCAAAAGTTGTGAAGTTGAAAATATAACTTGTGAAGTTGTTGTTAAAAAATAACTTGTTATTTTTTAAACTTCATTTATTTTTAATTATAATTATTGTTTTTTAGTGTTACCTGCCAGAATGGGGAAAACTTCATTCATTTAAATGTGACATTAATGATTTTTTCTGTTAATAATTCTCTTCATTTTGGGGTTATTATTTACATAATGTATTTTCTTGAACCTGTTCATTTTTAAAAATCATGGATTTATTTATTTATTTAGAGATAGGGCCTTGCTTTGTTGGTCAGGCTAGAGTGCAGTGGCATGATCTCGTCACTCTGCAACCTCCGTCTCCTGGGCTCAAGTGATCCTCCCACCTCAGGCTCCTGAGTAGCTGGGGCTACAGGCACGCACTACCACGCCTGGATAATTTTTTTTTTTTTTTTTGAGACTGAGTCTCGTTCTGTTGCCCAGGCTGGAGTGCAGTGGCGCGATCTCGGCTCACTGCAAGCTCCGCCTCCCGGGTTCACGCCATTCTCCTGCTTCAGCCTCCTGAGTAACTGGGACTACAGGCGCCTGCCACCATGCCTGGTGAATTTTTTGTATTTTTAGTAGAGATGGGGTTTCACTGTGTTAGCCAGGATGGTCTTGATCTCCTGATCTCATGATCCACCCGCCTCGGCCTCCCAAAGTGCTGGGATTACAGGCGTGAGCCCCTGTGCCAGGCCTGATTTTTGTATTTTTGGTAAAGACTGGATTTTGCAGTTGTCCAGGCTGTATATATTTCTTTAAAAAAGAAACATAAAGGGAAAAACATTCTCATTGTGATAAATAGAGGGTAACCATAAAAATGACAACAGTGAATACAAGACAATGGTAATAAATTTTAGCTGTATTCTCTTGAGTGTATAAGCCTTGGACCCTGAAGCTTGCTCTCTCTGATGTGACCAGCTTTCTTACTATGATTTGGTGCTGTTTGGTGTCATGTCCATTTTTTTTTGGGAACACACTCTAAGAAGATACTCACATGAAAAAGAGAAAAAGGATTTGTATTTACTCCTACAAAGTCAGAAGGAAAGGGAGAAAGAGTAGGATCTTGAGACATGACATTAAAAGAATGAGATAATAGGTGCTTTTGGAGAGGAAGAGCTTGAATGAGATTGAAAGATGGGTCTGAATTTATTTTGGGCAGAGAAGTTTGTGGTCTAGTACCATCTTTCTAGTCATTGATTTGCCTTTTCCATTAGTGTCGTATTTCCATTAGTTTTGTTTAGCACTCAAAATAACCTGG
Organism: Pongo pygmaeus; assembly: GCF_028885625.2. Lineage (NCBI taxonomy): Eukaryota > Metazoa > Chordata > Mammalia > Primates > Hominidae > Pongo > Pongo pygmaeus. Next base: position 101,882,939 of record NC_072385.2, read on the forward strand.
TTATTTGAAATGTTCATGCACTGTTTTTTTGAATTCACTAGAGGATAGTAGAAAATGAGAAGATTAATGCAGAAAAGTCATCAAAGCAAAAGGTAGATCTCCAGTCTTTGCCAACTCGTGCCTACCTGGATCAGACAGTTGTGCCTATCTTATTACAGGGACTTGCTGTGCTTGCAAAGGAAAGGTAAGATAATTGTGTCCACAAATGGAGTTAGTAAAGAAAGCAAAATAGATTCCCCTATCTGAAATATCATTAGTTATGTATAGCGACTTTTTACTGTGTGATTTATGGATGTTAAAGTTTTTAAGAAAGTACTCAGCCATAATCTCATAATTCAGACATTTAAATTTTTTCCCACCAGTCTTAGATCATATGCATATTTGTAAAGATTTGTAATAATGATATACATGTACTTTTGAATCTTCTTTTTATTTATTATGACATAACATTTTTCTGTATCTCTCCATAGTCTTCATGATTATAATTTATTATTATTATTGTTATTTTGAGACAGAATCTCGCTCTGTTGCCCAGGCTGGAGGACGGTGGTATGATCTCTGTTCACTGCAACCTCTACCTCCTGGTTTCAAGTGATTCTTGTGTCTCAGCCTCCTGGGTAGCTGGGACTATAGGCGTGGGCCACTACGCTCGGCTAATTTTTGTATTTTTAGTAAAGAAGGGTTTTCACCGTGTTGGCCAGGCTGGTCTTGAAGTCCTAACCTCAAGTGATCTGCCCGCCTCAGCCTCCCAAAGTGCTGGGATTACAGGCATGAGCCACTGCGCCTGGCCTATTATTATTATTATTATTTTTTGAGACAGAGTCTTGCTCTGTCTCCCTGGCTGGAGTGCAGTGGTGCAACCCTGGCTCACTGCAACCTCCACCTCGCCGGGTTCAAGCGATTCTCCTACCTCAGTCTCCCGATTAGCTGGGATTACAGGCACCTGCCACCACGCCTGGCTGATTATTGTATTTTTAGTAGAGACAGGGTTTGGAGTCTCACTCTGTCGCCAGGCTGGAGTGCAGTGGCATGATCTTGGCTCACTGCAACCTCCACCTCATGAGTTCAAGCGATTCTGCCTTAGCTTCCTGAGCAGCTCAGGCACCCACCACCACGCCTGGCTAGTTTTTGTATTTTTAGTAGTGATGGGGTTTCACCATATTGGCCAGAATGATCTCAATCTCTTGACCTTGTAATCCACCCATCTCGGCCTCCCAAAGTGCTGGGATTATAGGCGTGAGCCACTGAGCCTGGCCTTAAATTTTCTTAATAGCAAGAGTACAATTATTTCTCTTTCTTTAACATGTTTTCCCCAGTATTTCTCACCTAAATTCTTTTTTGTGTAAGCAAATCTAATAAGAAAATTGGTTTTGCAAGTTAGTCAACATTTATTAGGTGCATATTATTTTTTATTCAAGGAATAATAATAAACATTATAATAGCAAACTGACATAACTTGATAAAGAACTTGATGGAACCATGTCTCATCTCAGCCAGGTGTGGTGGGGTATGCCTTAGCCCACACTGCTTGGGAGGCCGAGGTGGGAGGATTGCTTGGGCTTGGGCCCAGGAGTTTGAGGCTGCAGTGAGCTGTGATCGCACCACTGCACTCCAGCCTGGGTGACAGAGTGAGACCCTGCATCAAAAAAAAAAAAAAGGAAATATATCCTTTCTTATAGTAAAAGTGAGTTATTAACTTAGAATAGATAATTTGTTTATATAAAAACTATATGAATGAGCAGTAAATATTTGTTTTTGATGGCTATATTTGTAAATTACATTTATGACTGAGCTATATCTTGGCTCTACTATCAACAATTAAAATATGGGTATCTTGGGCCGGGTGCGGTGGCTCACGCCTGTAATCCCAGCACTTTGGGAGGCCGAGGTGGGCGGATCACGAGGTCAGGAGATCGAGACCATCCTGGCTAATGCAGTGAAACCCCGTCTCTACTAACAACACAAAAAATTAGCTGAGCGTGGTGGCAGGTGCCTGTAGTCCCAGCTACTCGGGAGGCTGAGGCAGGAGAATGGCGTGAACCCAGGAGGCGGAGCTTGCAGTGAGCCGAGATTGCGCCACTGCTGTCCAGCCTGGGCGACAGAGCGAGACTCCGTCTCAAAAAAAAAAAAAAACATGGGCATCTTGGCTGGTCTGAAGGTAGTGAGTTAACTCGATTGTTGATAGTCTTACAGATCAAGCTCCTTATTCTATTCTTTTTTTTTTTTTTTTGAGACAGAGTTTTGTTCTTGTTACCCGGGGCTGGAATGCAGTGGCATGATCTCAGGTCACTGCAACCTCCACCTCCTGGGTTCAAGCAGTTCTCTTGCCTCAGCCTCCTGAGTAGCTGGGATTACAAGTGCCTGTTAGCACACAAAGCTAATTTTTGTATTTTTAGTAGAGATGGGGTTTCACCATGTTGGCCAGGCTGGTCTTGAACTCCTGACCTCAGGTGATCCACTGTGCCCAGCCGGGTTTTTTTTTTTTTTTTTTTTTGAGACAGAGTCTCTGTTGCCCAGGCTCGAATGCAGTGGCACAGTCTCGGGTCACTGCAGTCTCTGACTCTTAGTTCAAATGATTTTCCTGCCTCAGCCTCCCGAATACCTGGGACTACAGGTGTGTGCCACCACACGTGGCTAATTTTTGTATTTTCAGTAGAGACGGGGTTTCACCATGTTGGCCAGGCTGGTCTCTAACTCCTGATCTCAGGTGGTCCACCCTCATTGGCCTCCCAAAATGCTGGGATTATAGGCGTGAGCCACTGCGCCCAGCCCTTATTCCCCTATTCTACTCTTTTCCCCCTTCTCACTATTGCACTTGAGTAGTCTTAAGAAAAAAAAAAGGGAAAAAAGGAAAAAAATAATGGATATCTTTTCTATTTTTTTGTTTTTCTTCTAGGGAATACAAATATATTAGAAATTTAAAATATTACTGTATTTATTTATTTATTTATTTTTTGAGACAGAGTCTTGCTATGTTGCCCAGGCTGGATGCTATGTTGCTCAGGGTGGAGTGCAGTGGCACGATGTCAGCTCACTGCAACCTCTGCCTCCCTGGTTCAAGAAATTCTCCTGCCTCAGCCTCCGGAGTAGCTGGAACTACAGGCGCCTGCCATCATTCCTGGCTAATTTTTGTATTTTTAGTAGAGATGTGGTTTTACCATGTTGATCAGGCTGGTCTGGAACTCCTGACTTCAGGTGATCTGCCTGCCTCGGCCTCCTGAAGTGTTGGGATTACAGGCATGAGCCATTACGCTCGGCCTCCAAATATTACTTTAAATGCTGGAAAAACATTTGAAGAAATTTTTAAGTTCAAGCTCGTAAATACATTAAAAATTTTTTTTATTGTTAATTTTTTTGAGACAAGGTCTCGCTCTGTCATCCAGGCTGGAGTGCAGTGGCAAGATCACCACTCACTGCAGCTTCAGCCTTCTGGGCTTAAGCAATCCTCTCACCTCAGCCTTCTGAGTAGGTGGGACTACAGGCGTGTGCCACTATGCCAGGCTAATTTTTAAACTTTTTTGAAGAGTTGGGGTCTTACTATGTTGCCCAGGCTTGGGAGTGATCCTCCTTGGACAGGCATGAGCCACTGCACCTGGCCAGTAAATATATTTTTTGTTAAAACACAAATTTTTTTTTTTGACATGGAGTCTTGCTCTGTTGCCCCAGCTGGAATACAGTGGGAGCAATCATGGCTTACTGAAGCCTCGAACTCCCAGGCTCAAGCGATTTTTCCACCTAACCCTCCTGAGTAGCTGTGACTACAGGTGTGCGCCACCACGCCTGGCTGATTTTTTGTATTTTCTGTAGAGACAGGGTTTTGTCATGTTGCCTAGGTTGATTTTGAACTCTTGGGCTCAAGCTATCTGCCCGCCTTGGCCTCCCAAAGTGTGAGGATTACGAGCGTGAGCCACTGTGCCCAGCCCAAGTACGGTGTTTGCCCACCCTCCCCCCAGCCCAAGTATGGTTTTTTTTTTTTTTTTTCCCAAGATGGAGTCTTGTTCTGTTGCGGCAGGCTAGAGGGCAGTGGCTCGATCTTGGTTCACTGCAACCTCTGCCTTTGGGGTTAAAGTGATTCTCATGCCTCATCCTCTCGAGTAGCTGGGACTACAGGCATGTACTACCACGCCCGGCTAATTTTTTGTATTTTTAGTGGAGACAGGATTTCACCGTGTTGGCCAGGCTGGTCTCGAACTCCTGACCTCGTGATCTGCCCGCCTTGGCCTCCTAAAGTGCCAGGATTACAGGCGTGAGCCACCGTACCCGGCCAAATACATTTTTTTTTTGAGACGGAATCTTGCTCTGTCGCCCAGGCTGGAGTACAGTGGCATGATCTCGGCTCACTGCAACCTCCACCTCCTGGGTTCAAGTGATTCTCCTGCCTCAGCTTTCTGAGTAGCTGGGATTACAGGCGCGCACCGCCATGGCCAGCTAATTTTTGTATTTTTAGTAGAGATGGGAGTTTCACCATGTTGGTCAGGATTGTCTTGAACTCCTGACCTCATGATCCACCCGCCTTGGCTTCCCAAATGCTGGGATTACAGGCATGAGCCACTGCGCCCGGCCCCAAATACATTTTTTAAGTAAAGAGTTCTGGTAAAGTGATTCATCATGTGAACCCTAAATACTAAGTGAAAAATCTTGTCTATTTGTAGACAGCTCTTAGGGCTGTTTAAAGTGCTCTGGGAATGTTTTGAGATCATTGTAAACACATTTTCAATATGCCTTTTCATAGTAGAGTTTAAAATAGATGTCTCCCCAATTTTTCAACTTTGGACTTGTATTCTCAGCAAGAATAATTTACATAGAAGTGTTAATATCAAATATCTCCTCTTAGTTTTATAAATGTGTTTATCTTCTTAGGTGTACTGTAGTTGTATTAAATAGAATTATTGACTTAAATTATTTGAAGAAAGAAAGAAGTAGCTTTCAGAAAAGAAACATAACCTACTTATCTGTATTAGTGTTACTTCTTTGACTAGTCACTTGAGTTCATCTACATGTCTTAGTGATGCTACATCCACTGTCCTATATTATTTTTGTTCTTTTATTGAAGGATATTACACAGAATATTACACATATCATAGGTATACAGCTTGATGAATTTTCACAAACTAAACATACCTGTGTAGCTTGCAGTCAGATCAAGAAACTGAATACTGCCAGCATCTCAGAAGCCATCCATGTGACCCCTTCAAGTCATTATTCTCTCTGGGGTAATGATCATCCCATTGTCAATACATTTTTTAAACATGTTTTAAAATTGAGTTCATAACCAGATTTAAGCCATACAAAAATTTCAGTCTCATTAAACTATTTTGTTGGCTAATTAATTTGCTTGCTTATCTCATTTATTTTATTTACTACAAATGTCCTTTGACTGTGAAATGAAAATTAAACTTAAAAAGATGAGTTTTCATTATGGAACAATATGTTTAAATTAACACATCTAGGAAATATATTTCTAAACTTTGGATTTCTTTTCCCTTACAGACCACCAAATCCCATTGAATTTCTAGCATCTTATCTTTTAAAAAACAAGGCACAGTTTGAAGATCGAAACTGACTTAATGGGAAGAACAGAAAAATTTAGTTGCTACTGTAGATTTACATGATTAAGAGGCAGCTTTAATTGCCATGATTATTCCCTCTTTTCGGATGTATAAGAACCTTCTGGACAACAGAACCTATTTCTGGAATTGCAGAAGATAACATATTTCCCTTATTTTGATTTAATCACCATAAACCATACCTATTTAATGAGTGTATTCTGTGCAATTTTTTCTCAGATTGTCTTTAACTTTGTTTTTAAAATGACCTTCAAAATAAACTGTCAAAACACCATTATTTTAAAGTAGTTTTTGTTCTGTATGACAAATATTTTACATGACTGAATTGTTTTATGAATTTCTCTTTTTCTTCTGTCTTCAAATGCTGCAGAGTTTTACAACAGAGAGAAAATACAGCAGTCAAGTATAATTTAAAAAATTCAGCCAATTTTTTTCAGCATTGTTTCTGGACCTTTCTGAGGGTGGGATCTGGGCATCTTCAATGGCTTAACAAGTATCACAGGTGATTCTAATGTACAATAAAGTTGGAGTACTAATAAAAGCATTGCAAAGGGGATACAATATCCTCTAATGTTATCAGCATTTATAGTAATAGCTATAATTTATTACATTCCTACTAAGTTTCAGGCATAGTACATTTTTACTTAAATGATCTCTGATATAAGCAGCTCTGCAAAGTAGATATTATTATTCCCATTTTGCAGATGAGGAAACAGACTTGGAGAGGTTAAGTGACATGCTCAAGACAACACTGCTGGTAAGTTTTTGAATGGGAATTCAAATCCTGTTCTACCAATGTGTTGCTGAATTTCATTGCTTCTCTTTGCAATAAAAAGCAGCAGCCAGTCCTTTTTGGGGTCTATTCTCATTGTCCCCTGTGAAGAAATTGAGATAGCTTACTAGCTCAGAAAATAGAGAAATTGCCTTAAGAGAGCCAGGAAAAACATTCACTAGAGCAGTGGTTCTCAAATAGGAATGATTATCTCTCCCCACCCCCACTTCCTCAGAGAACATTTGTTGATGTCTGGACACATTTTGGTTGTCACAACTGGAATAACGTGGGGTTCTTGAACTCCTGACCTTGTGATCCACCTGCCTTGGCCTCCCAAAGTGCTGGGATTACAGGCATGAGCCACCGTGCCCAGCTAGGTGGGGTTCTACTGGCATCTAGTGGGTATAGATGCTGCTGAAACATCTTAACAATGAATAGGACAGCCTGCATGCCCATCTTCTCCCTCCCCAAGAATTATCTAGCTTAAAATGTCAGTGCCAAAGTTGAAAAACCCTGCATTAGAAGCCTATTAAAGTCGTGTGCCTCCAAGCTAAACATGTTAAGGCCTTTGCAAAGTTAGAAATTTAATGTGATTGGCTGCGCGCGGTGGCTCACGCCTGTAATCCCAGCACTTTGGGAGGCCGAGGCAGGTGGATCACAAGGTCAGGAGTTCGAGACCATCCTGGCCAATATGGTGAAACCCTGTCTCTACTAAAAATACAAAAATTAGCCAGGCGTGGTGGCACGCGCCTGTCGTCCCAGCCACTCGGGAGGCTGAGGCAGAAGACTTGCTTAAACCTGGGAGGCAGAGGTTGCAATGAGCTGAGATCGTGCCACTGCACTCCAGCCTGGGCGACAGAGTGAGAGTCTGTCTCAAAAAAAAAAATAAATAAAAAATAAAAAAATAAATAATGCTGATTAGGTATGCCTTATAGTTTTCTTTAATACAGGAAATACTTATTTTAGTAGAACTGACACTTATGGGAGGTGCTGTGTTTTTGGTTTACATCTGCAAATCTACATATTTGAATAGGAAAAACCTGGACATACCGGGATCTTCTTATGTAGTAGTTTTCATAAGTATTCTATCAAATTTATTTTGGTTATTTGACTAACTCATAAGTTAATCCACCCAAGTCTTTTTAGTGATTTTTTTAACATTTGAGTAGTAATTGGATAATTATTATTTTTTTTCTTTTGAGACAAGGTCTCGCTCTGTCACCCAGGCTGGAGTGCAATGGCGTGATCTTGGCTCACTGCAACCTCTGGCTCCCAGGCTCAAGTGATTCTCCTGTGTTAGCCTCCTGAGTAGCTGAGACTACAGGTGCATGCCACTGTCCCCAGCGAATTTTTGTATTTTTAGTAGAGACGGAGTTTCACTATGGTGGCCAGGCTGGTCTCGAATTCCTGACCTCGGGTGATCTGCCCACCTCAGCCTCCCAAAGTGCTGGGATTATGGGCGTGAGCCACCACGCCCATAATTGGGTAATCTTATTAAGGGATCAATAATCTTCTAGCAGTGGTTCTTTACTGACGATTCTCATTAGAGCTACTTGGGGGAACTTTTCAAATATAAATATAAGTATAAACAATATAAACATAAAAATCAATATAAAAATACAAATTTTGTACATAATATAAGTATTATTTATGTGTTAAGGGGCCTCTAAAGCTGTCACCTGGTGAACATGACCCAATGGGACAGAGCCTTTTTTGTTGTTGCTTTTTTTTTTTGAGATGGAGTCTTGCTCGGTTGCCCAGGCTGGAGTGCAGTGGCGCAATCTCAGCTCACTGCAACCTCCGCCTCCTGGGTTCAAGCGATTCTCCTGTCTCAGCACCCCCCAGTAGCTGGGATTACAGGTGTGTGCCACCATGCCCGGCTAATTTTTGTAGTTTTAGTAGAGATAGGGTTTTACCATGTTGGCCAGGCTGGTCTTGAACTCCTGACCTCAGGTGATCCACCCGCCTCAGCCTCCCAAAGTGCTGGAATTATAGGTGTTAGCCACCGTGTCCGGCCTGACAAAAATGTTTAAGGCATTCTGATACCTCTGGTTAAGGACTGATCAGAAGATATTCTAGTTTTGGAAGTGTAAATATGCAATACTCGGCCTAGTGGTAAGGGCTGAGAGTAGAAACGTCTTTTTATTAAGCTTTTTAGATGGAGTCTTGCTCTGTCGCCCAGGCTGGAGTGCAGTGGCTCACTGCAACCTCTGCCTCCCAGGTTCAAGCAATTCTCCTGCCTCAGCCTCCCGAGTAGTTAGGACTACAGGCGCACGCCACCACACCCGGCTAATTTTTTGTATTTTCTTACAGGGGGGTTTCACCGTGTTGCCCAGGCTGGTTGCGAACTCCTGAGCTCAGGCAATCTGTCTGCCTCGGCCTCCCAACGTGCTAGGATTACAGGCGTGAGCCACCGCGCCCAGCCAATGTTTTTTTTTTTTTTTTTTTTTTTAAGAGGTGAGGTCTCACTATGTTGCCCAGATGGTCTCAAACCCCTGACCTCATGAGATCCGGCTGCCTTGACCTCCCAAAGTGCTGGGATTACAGGTGCGAGCCACTGTGCCTGGCAAGGAATGTCTTTTCCTGCCAGTCCACATAATACTTACTTGAGTATTTATGTGCCAGGCAGCATGCTAAATATTTACATGAGTTGTCATTTAATCCTTGAACCTGTGAGGTGGATTTAAGTTAAAAAAATTTATCCCTATTTAATTTTACTTAAAAAATCACTTTATCAGAGTATAATTGAACAAAAAGCTGTATATATTTAATATATACAACTTGATTACTTTGGAGATAACTATAGATCACTGAAACCGTAACTACCATCAAGGCCATAAACATATTCCTCACCCCTTAAAATTTGGGGTAAGTTTAATTTTAATTTTAATACTTTATTTATTTAGAGATGAGGTCTTGCTGTGTCACCCAGGTTGGAGTGCAATGGCGTGGTCATAGCTCACTGCAACCTTGAAGCCCTAAGCTCAAGTGAGCTTCTTGCCTTAGCCTTCCAAGTAGCTAGGACTATAGGTATACTGCTGAGTCTGGCTAATTTTTTTTTATTTTAAGCTTTTGCAGAGACGGGTTCTCACTGTGTTGACCAGGCTAGTCTTGAACTCGAACTCCTGGCCTCAAGCTATCTACCTGTCTGAACTTCCCACGGTGCTGGGATTATAGTTGTGAGAGCCACTGTGCCCAGCCTATTTGTTTTTGAGACGGAGTCTTGCTCTGTCACCCAGGCTGGAGCCCGGTGGTAAGAGCATAGCTTACTCCTGGGCTCAAATCATCTTCTCGCATCAGCCTCCTGAGCAGGTGGGACTACAGGCACATACCACCATGCCCGGCTAGTTTAACACTTCATTTATAGATGAAACATTTGAATAATTTCCTTAAGGTTACAGAGGAATTAAGTTTTTGGCAGGGATTCAAACCCATCTTAACATTATATATATATGTATATGTTTTTACATATACATATATGTACAAATATATGTATATGTTTATGTTTATATATATACACACACATATACATATATATGTGTACATATATATGTATATATATATATATTTTTTTGAGACGGAGTTTCGCTCTTTTTCCCCAGGCTGGAGTGTGATGGCATGATCTTGGCTCACTGCAACCTCTGCCTCCTGGGTTCAAGCAATTCTCCTGCCTCAGCCTCCCTAGTAGCTGGGATTACAGGCGCACACCACCACACCCAACTAATTTTGTATTTTTAGTAGAGACGGGTTTTGCCATGTTGGCCAGGCTGGTCTCGAACTCCTGACCTCCAGTAATCCACCTGCCTCGGCCTTCCAAAGTGTTGGGATGGTGGCTCACAGGCGTGAGCCACCACCCCCTGCCAATACTGTATATATATTTTTTTGAGACAGCGTCTGGCTGTGTTTCCCAGGCTGGAGTGCAGTGATATGATCTTGACTCACTGAAATCTGCCTCCTCGGCTCAAGCCAGTCTCTCATCTTAGCCTCCTAAGTAGCTAGGACTACAGGCATGTACCACCACACCTGGCTAATTTTAGCTTAATACCCTATTACCTCTCAGGTGTGCCTAAATTTTTCTTTGATGGAAAAACTAGTCCCACTGATCTAGCTAGTAGATGAAAAAGTGAGTCACCAATTAGCTGGGTGCGGTGGTGCATGCCTGTAGTCCCAGCTACTCAGGAGGCTGAGGCTGGAGAATCGCTTGAACCTGGAAGCAGAGGTTGTAATGAGCTGAGATCGTGCCACTGCACTCCAGCCTGGGCGATAGAGCGAGACTGTCTCAAAATAAATAAATAGATAAATAAAAGTGAGTCACTGTAGGTAATCATAAATGATACATACTGTAGAAAGTTTTTTTGTTTGTTTTTGAGATAGAGTCTTGCTCCATCACCCAGGTTGGAGTGTAGTGGGATGATCTCGGCTCATTGCAGCCTTGACCTCCTAGGCTCAAGTGATCCTCCCACCTCAGCCTCCTGAGTAGCTGGGACTACAGGTGCTTGCCACCATGTCTGGCTAATTTGCTTTTTTGGTATTTTTCGTAGAGACAGGATTTCACCATGTTGCCCAGGCTTGTCTTGAACTCCTGGGCTCAAGCAATCGCCCGCCTTTGCCTCCCAAAGTGCTGGGATTACAGGAATGAGCCACCATGCCTAGCTGTAAACATTTTTTTTTTTTTTTGAGACGGAGTCTCGCTCTCTCGCCCATGCTGGAGTGCAATGGCGTGCTCTCTGCAACCTCCACCTCCCGGGTTCAAGTGATTCTCCTGCCTCAGCCTCCTGAGTAGCTGGGACTACAGGCGAGTGTCACCATGCCCGGCTAATTTTTTATATTTTAAGTAGAGACGGTGTTTCACCATGTTAGCTAGGATGGTCTTTCTTTCCTGACCTCGTGATCCACCTGCCTAAGCCTCTCAAAGTTCTGGGATTACAGGCATGAGCCACTGTGCCTGGCCGACATTTTTTTTTTAAACTTAAAAATATTCTGTATGAATTTGGTAATTTTTTGATTTTAGTCTTGTCTTTGGGTATGAGTTCTTTCATGTAATTCTGTATCATCCTTCTTCCACAAAGCACACCTATGATGCATGGTCTAAAAATTTCAGTTTCAAATTTTTTGAAAGTATCTTAAGGTTTAGACATTTAAGAATTAATTTGTAGAATGCTAGATTGGTTTTATCAGTCTTTACTCATCTTGTCTGCCTCTGACAGTTTTTTTTAATTTAATCTTTCTAAAACATTCAACCTAATTTTTCTACAAACATCGTGTCTTAGTCCTTCTGGCCTGCTATAACAAAATACTATAGATTGGGTGGCCTGTAAACAACAATTTATTTCTCACACTTCTGGAATCTGGGAAGTTCAAGATTAAAGTTGTCTAGTGAGGGCCTACTTTCTGGTTCATAGATGGCACCTTCTAGCTTTGTCCTCACATTGTGGACATGGACTAGCTAGATCTCTGAGGTCTCTTATAAGGCCACTAATCCATTCATAAAATGACTGAATTACCTCTGAAAGATCCCCCACTCATAATGCCATCGCCTTAGTGGTTAGGATTTCAACATATGAATTTGGGGGGAACACAGCATTCAGACCATAGCACACCTTTTGTGTTAGGTATTTGTATTTCTTTGGCTTATGTAATGTTTAATTAAATTAGGTAATGGCAGTACCTAATAGAACTGGTATAAATAAGTTGGAGAACATAATTGATCCTTGTTGGGCATACACACAAATATAGAAAGAGTGCCATAATGTGAGAGTTTCTTTTTTCTTTTTTTTGAGATGGTGTTTTGGTCTTCTTGCCCAGGCTGGAGTGCAATGGCATTATCTCGGCTTACTGCAGCCTCCGCCTCCCGGGTACAAGCTGCTTCTGCCTCAGCCTCCCGAGTAGCTGGGATTATAGATGCCTGCCACCATGCCCGGCTAATTTTTGTATTTTTAGTAAAGACTGGGTTTCACCATGTTGGCTGGGCTGGTCTCAAACTCCTAACCTCAGATGATCTGCCCGCCTCGGCCTCCCAAAGTGCTGGGATTATAGGCGTAAGCCACCACCCCCAGCTGAGAGTTTCTTAAAGAGTGTAACCCAGTAGCTTTAGGAGTTTAGTTTATTCATGGGCATTATTCAGTGTATTTTACTGAGGTAATGGAGAGCATCACTTAAACTCTCATAAATTGGTTAAATGGAAGTCAGTTTAGAAAGTTACTACTATATGGCCGGGCGCCGTGGCTCACGCCTGTAATCCCAACACTTTGGGAAGCCGAGGTGGGTGGATCACCTGATGTCAGGAGTTTGAGACCAGCCTGGCCAACATGGTGAAACCCTGTCTCTACCAAAAATACAAAAATTAGCCGGGTGTGGTGGTTGACACCTGTAATCCCAGCTACTCGGGGGGCTGAGGCAGGAGAATTGCTTGAACCCGGGAGGCGGAGGCTTCAGTGAACCGAGATCGTGCCATTGCACTCCAGCCTGGGTGACAGAGTGACACTCTGTCTCAAAAAAACAACAACAACAAAAAAGAAACTATTATACTTTGGTGTCATATATTATATATAACTGGAAATCATATAAACAGTTCCTAACCTTTGACCATTTAATGCAGATGTTGTTTAGTAAATAAATATAAAAATTGAGTAAAACCTACTGTATCCCTTAAGAATGAGTTCATGAATTACGTTGGTGGGTAGGTTAGTCGGGAGGATCAGTAGATTGAATCAGGAATAGATTCCTGGAGGAAATAGAAACCTTGAATTGAAAAAAAAAGGGAGGAGAGTGGGTTGGATAGAAGATCAATTTACCTAGTTCTGATGCAGCTAAAGGAAGAATATTGAAGTTTTATTTAAATGTCATTTAGGAGAAGGTACAGTGGGATTTTAAGATAGATAACTTCCTGTTAGAAGCGACAGAATCGTTTTAGGAAGAGCATACAAAACTGTAGCCAGGTATTTTCCTGGACTGGATTCCAAAATGGCATTACCAATTGAAGGCCTGATGACATATCATCAGACTGGAAAAATGAGGCTCAAAAGATGAAACCGGTGAGTGGCCATAACAGAAAATCCACTTATTAAAAAATAAAATCTCTGGGTGTAAATTAGCAAAGAAGAAAAGTAATAAAATAGTGGAAAATAGGTCACTAGTGATAAAAGGGGTAGTTGGTAATGAATAATTGTTTTTTAAAAAACCTTGCCAGCCTTTGGCCGGGCACGGTGGCTCACACTTGTAATCCCAGCACTTTGCAAGGCCGAGGCAGGCAGATCACCAGAGGTCAGGAGTTCGAGACCAGCCTGGCCAATATGGTAAAATCCCATCTCTACTAAAAATACAAAAATTAGCCAGGCATGGTGGTGCATGCCTGTAATCCCAGCTGCCCAGGAGGCTGAGGCAGGAGAATTGCTGGATCTGGATCCCGAGAGGCGGTGGAGGCTGCAGTGAGCCGAGATTGCGCCAATGCACTCCCTGGGCAACAGAGCAAGACTCTGTCTCAAAACAAAATCAACCTTGCCAGCCTTTGACAAAGCTTTGTATTTTTTTTTTTTTTTTTTTTAAGACAGGGTCTTGCTCTGTCAGCCTGGATTGCAGTGGCACAATCATAGGTCACTGCAGCTTTGAACTCCTGGGCTCAAGCAATCCTCCTGCCTCAGCCTCCCGAGTAGCTGGTACTACAGGGCGCGGTACTACAGGGGCGTGCTACTATGTCAGTTTAATTTGTTTTTAGTAGAGATGAGATCTTGCTGTGTTGCCCCAGGCTGGTCTTCAACTCTTGAACTGAAGTGATTCTCCTGCCTTGGCCTCCCCAAATTTTGGGATTATAGGTGTGAGCCACTGTGCCTGGCTCCTTATATCTTTTGACTCTGTTATTCCATTTCTGAGAGTCCTAAATATTAATAAATATGGAAAAAAGCTCTATGTAAAAAATTGTATTACAAAACATTGGAAATGAATAAATTTTTATCTTACAGCAATTATTAAATATTTAATGTACTTAGTCTAGTGTTCAGATACACAGTATTTAATAAATACTGTTTATTATGTTTGGTTTCTAAGGTAGACGGGGCAAAGTTGACTGATACTAGGTTAGAACACCAGTTTTAGTTGAAATCAAAAGACCCTCTCTGTGTTAAACTCTTCTCTTGATTTGTTCAAAATGCTGTGTTACTATTGTAAAATATTTTTCTGATCTATAGGGCTTTCAGTGTTAGGGTGCTTCTAAAGCTGTTGTGGATAAGTAGAATCTAAAAATGGTCAGTTTAATATTGCCATGTAGATTCAAAATCAAGCCTAAAGATGTAAAAATAGAGGTTTTTTTTTTTTTGGTATGTAGTATATGTATATGACACAAAATACAAAAGATACACAAAGATATACATTGGAAAGGTTAAATCCTTTTTCTGTCCTTCCACCTCAGCCACCCAGTTACTTCTAGAAGTTATTACCTTCTAGAAGTATTCCATGCATATGCAAGTATATGAAAATACAAGTATTCATTTCTATACAAATGGAAGCATACTTTATACATTCTGTAATTTGCTTTTTTCACTTTTTTGAAACTCTTTCCATACTAGTATATAGTGCTATTTCATTCTTTTTTTTTTTTAAAGATGGGGTCTCGGCCAGGCACGGTGGCTCACACCTGTAACCTCAGCACTTTGGGAGGCCGAGGAGGGTGGATCATGAGGTCAGGAGATCGAAACCATCCTGGCTAACATGGTGAAACCCTGTCTCTACTAAAAATACAAAAAATTAGTGGGGCGTGGTGGCGGGCGCCTGTAGTCCCAGCTACGCGGGACGCTGAGGCAGGAGAATGGCGTGAACCCGGGAGGCGGAGCTTGCAGTGAGCCGAGATCGCGCCACTGAACTCCAGCCTGGGCAACAGAGCGAGACTCAGTCTCAAAAAAAAAAAAAAAAAAAGATGGGATCTCACTCTGTTGCCCAGCCTGGAGTGCAGTGGTGTGATCATAGCTCACTGCAGTCTCAAACTCCTGGGCTTAAGCAATCTTCCCACTTCAGCCTCCCAAGTAGCTGAGGCCATAGGCGAGCGCCACTGTGCCTGGCAAAGTTTTAAAATTTATTTTTAGCTTTTTTTTGTCTTGCTATGTTGTCCAGGCTGGTCTCGAACTCCTGGCCTCAAGTGATCCTCCTGCCTCAGCCTTCCAAAGTGCTGGGATTACAGGCATGAGCCACTGTGCCCAGCCACTTCATTCTTTTTAATGGGTGCATATGTATATCCCAGTTTAACAAGTTTCACATTGATGGATATTGTGGTTGTTTCTAGTCGTTTGCTACTACTGAGTGCTGCAGTAAATATTGGACATGCTGCCTTCCTTCCCTTCCCTTCCTCCCTCCGTCTCTCTCTCTCTCTCTCTTTCTCAGAGTCTTGCTCTTGTCACCTAGGCTGGAGTGCAATGGCATGATCTTGGCTCACAGCAACCTCCGCCTCCCAGGTTCAAGTGATTCTCCTGCCTCAGCCTCCCGAGTTGTTGGGATTACAGGCACCTGCCACCACGCCTGGCTAATTTTTGTATTTTTAGTGGAGACGGGGTTTTGCCCTGTTGGCCAGGCTGGTCTCAAACTCTTGACCACGTGATCCGCCCGCCTTGGCCTCCCAAAGTGCTGGGATTACAGGCAGGAGCCACCGCTCCCGGCCTGCCTTCTTATTTCTTGAAGTCTGAGCTTCATAAGGATTATCTGTTAATAAAAGTTTCCTCCTTGCTCCCTACTATGAATAATGCTTATGCAGTGTCAAACCAAAATCACTAGTGGATATAATGGAAATTATTGATAATAACATGAAAATTGTACAGTATTGCCAGATAAGCTTCTCCTAAAATACAAAGTATTTTGCATTATATGAATTTTCCTTAATTTAGGGGAGGTGAATAAATGAATAGTTTCAACCTCTTTCAAGGGTATACTTGAGTAAGGTAGCTAGAATAAGGTGGACAGGGGGAATAATTGTGGCATATATTGAGAGCATCCTAGAGATAACATAATTATCTGCTAACCTTTCAGTTCAATTGCATTGTGGTCTTTATTCAGTTTGACCAGCAAGAAAATTTCAGTAGAGCATTTTAATAGGGAGAAAGCTGAATTTTAAATTAGATTACTAGTTTGGAATGAGACCTATGATTGTTGCTAGGAGTAGAGGATAATAATAAGAACAAATATTTATAAAGAACAGCTTATGAAGCATTTTAACATACCTTAATAATTCTCACAGCAAGCGTATGAGTTAGATATTACTCCTGTTTGCATTTGACAGATAACACTGAGGCTAGAAAAGGTTAAATTACTAGATGTCCATGGTCACACAGCTGATGAGTGACAGGGCCAGGACTCAAATCTGACTTTCTAATTCGAAGGGCCTGAAATACTAAGCTTTCTTTGTTTAATTGTATGCAATCCCCTCCCCACCCCCCACCCCCAACACCCCACACCTCTTTTCTGTAGAAACAAAATCAGCAATAAATAACCATAAGAACCATCATCATATAAGCACTTAGGGCAGTTTCCTTTTCTTGAAACTTACAACAAAAGTTTACCATTTTATCAATGATCACTGACTTTTGGTACTGTCAGAACAGTAAATACCATGTAATCTGAGCTCGAGCCTTCTTTTTTCTGTTATCTCTAAAGTAGCTTTCGGCCGGGTGCGATGGCTCATGCCTGTAATCCCAGCACTTTGGAGGCCGAGGTGGGTGGATCACCTGAGGTTAGGAATTCAAGACCACCCTGGCCAACATGGTGAAACCCCGTCTCTACTAAAAATACAAAAATTAGCTGGGCATGGTGGTGGGCACCCGTAATCCCAGCTACTCTGGAGGCTGAGGCAAGAGAATTGCTTGAACTCGGGAGGTGGAGGTTGCAGTGATCCGAGATCGAGCCACTGCACTCCAGCCTGGGTGACAGAGCGAGAGTCTGTCTCAAAAAAAAAAAAAAAAAAAAGAGGTTTTGGCTACATGGTATGTCCATTTTTTTTGTTGCATATTATGTTTTGTGCAAGTTGGTGGAGAGGGTAAAATTTGAGTAAACAAATATACAGTGGAGATTTTAGCCTAATTAGAAAAAGGTATGAAAGTCAGAAGTGTTCCAGTAATTGACTAGGCTTTAGGACAGGGATACTGCACAAAATCCTTGGGCGCTAAAGTTGGAGAAGGTGGGAGGAGGAGAGGAAACAGAATAGCACTTTAAAAAGTAAACTTGAATACTGGACAGCCAGTCATCTACTCTGGAATCTGTCAGGGGCTTGTTTAGTATGAAACTCAGATATAATTTTTTTTTCTTTTTTTTGAGACAGGGTCTTGCTACGTACGTTGCCCAGGTTGGAATGCGGTGGCGTGATCATGGCTCACTGTAGCCTCGACCTCCTGGGCTCAAGTGATCCTCCCTCCTCCGCCTACCAAGTAGCTAGGGGCGAAGCCACCACACCCGGATAATTAAAAAATAAAAAATTTATAGAAACAGGGTCTCCTATGTTCCCCAGGCTGGTCTAGAACTCCTGGCCTCAAGCAGTCCTACTGCCTCAGGCCCCCAAAGTGCTGGGATTATAGGCAGGAGGTACTATGCCCATGCAGTTACAAATATTTTATAGTGTTTGCTCCAAAACTTTCATTGGATGTATGCAACTTTCTCTTCCTATATTCCTACTTTTGCAATGGTGTACTTTGTAACAATAACACTTCCTCAGAGGTCCAAGATAGCCTCCTTTGCTGTGATTCTTATACAATTGTAAAAAAATTATTTGTTCCTGACATTTATGTGGAATACTGGGATTTATAAGATGACAAAGGTGAAAATAATATTTGTTGCAGGCTTACCCTGTCAGGCTGTTCACATTCAACAGCTCTTATAATCCTAGGTACACTCCTTGAGTGTCCCCATTTTACAGCTGAGGATAACTGAGGCTAGTTATATCAAACACCTTAGGGAGATATGACATGCACCTACATAAATACAACATGAAACAAGATAAATGGTTACAGTGTCAAAGCCACCATTAGGTGGTAAGAGTGACCCTGTGAAGCAAAAACTAGCATTTGCATGACCACAGGCACACTTTACCACGCGCCTGCTTCTACAGATGAACTTCCCGGCGTGCCACCCTAGGAATGAGACCTTGGGGGTGCGAATCCATGAGAGATGCCTGTATATGATGGATACCCGCGGGACTGTCCTCGTGGAAAGCCGCATCCGCGAGCCCTAGGTGCTCTACATTTGAGGAAGTTGGCTGGGGGAGGGGGCTTGCCTTGCGGCTGCGTCCTGCTCCCCGCGCCCTGCCCCCAGCTCCCAGCCTCTGCTGCCGCTAAACCCCGGAGAGCGGAGCGTGCACGTTGAGATTCCTCGGCGGGCTAGGCAGCGGTGCTGGGCATGCTCAGTGGGCAGGACCCGTTAGAGTGGCGAGTAAGGAAGCGTTGGCTCTTCTCCGGGTCTGCCTTCCCCGGTTCAGGCCCCGGCCCTGGGCTTTTGTGTGCGCGTAACTGCAGCCGCCGCTGCCTCCTCGCGGGGCTGCCCGACCCCAGATGCCGTCAGGCCTGTCCGGTTTCCGCCGTTAACCTCGCCGCGCGGCCGGGAGGAGGAGCGGGGCGGGGCCGGCGACGGGCGGCCGGGCTGGAGGGCCCTGCCGGGGGTGGGGGTGGGTGCGGGGAGCCCCGCGGGGGGTGGGGGGCGGGGGCGGGCGCGGAGTCACGGGGGTGGGGTCACCCGCGGTGGCTCGGGAAGGCCAGCTGGGAGGGGAGGGGGCCGTGGGGGCGGCTCGGCGGAACCAGCCCCGGCTGGGCAGCAGCGGGGACGCCGGGGGCCGGGGCCAGGGCTTTCCGGGCTTCGGTGAGGCCGCCGTGGGCCCCATCTTCCGGCGGTCGCCGGAGTTTGTGGTGATTGTTGCTGCCGCCGCCACCGCCCCGGCTGCCATCTCCTCCTCCTGGGCCGCCGCCTCCTCTTCTTCCTCCTCCTCCTGGGCCGGGCTGATCCCCTCCCCGCTGCCGCCTCCTCCTGGGCTGGGCCCGCGGTGTCTCGTCCCCTCGCGGAGCCGCTCCTGCCGCCGCCGCCGCCTCCTCATTCATCCTCGTGCACCATAGGCGGCACAGGCACCAAGATGTCCAACCGAGTGGTCTGCCGGGAAGCCAGTCACGCCGGGAGCTGGTACACAGCCTCAGGTAGGGCCCCAGGCCGCCGGCCCGCCCGCCGCCGTCGCCGCCTGGCCCCACGCCCGGCCGCCCGAGGTCGGCGGCCCGGCCCCGCGGCGGCGGCGGGCGGGGACGAGGGCGCGGACGGGCCGCCGGGCGCGGACCGCGTGGGGAGGGAGCGAGCCGAGGCCGGCCTTGCCGCCTCCCCCACCCGGGCGGCGGGCATCCCGCGCCGGCAGCCCGGGGCCGGCCGGCCTCACGCTCGCCGGAGTTGGGCGAGAGGGAGAGTTGCCGCCTCGGCAGCCTGCGCCCTCCCTCAGGACCAGGCTCGAGGAAGGAACGTGCTCCCGGACCCGAGCCGACTTGTCGCCGCCTCTGGCTTGCAGGAGCGTGTGGCCGGCTGCTGCCACCCCCGGGAAGGACGGTGTGCCCGGCGCCGAGCCCCGCTTCTCCACGCCGCAGGGCAGCGACCCTCCGCCCTCTTGCCGAGCCAGGGACCCTTTCCTTTCCTCTCCCGTCTTCCCTGCCCTCCCCGCTGGCGGTCCGGGGAGTGCCCTCGCCCAGAGGGAGTTCTCTTGGTCTGCCCCCGAGCCCCCGGGCCCGCAGCCGGAGAGGAAGTCTTCTCGCCCCGTGCCTCTGGTCCTGGAGAAGGAGGCAGCGTTTTCCCGCACCTTTAAGGGGCTCCGCTGTCTTGCAGGGAGTGAAGGGTAGCACTTTTACACGTTACCAGACTACAGACGAGGTCTCTGCATGGGGAGATCTGTCAGAGGAGGGCCTTTCAGGGATTTGTCACTTTGTATGTTGGGGCTGGGGTGGAAGTACTGCTAAGTAGGGGCTTGGGGGTGGGGGGACTCCCAGCTTTTTTGTCAGCGTTTGCATTGTTACTGTCATTCACGAAAGGGGCAGCTGGAGATGGCATCAGCACTTTTCTCGAGCAGTCGCCCCAGTCACTGGTCGCCCTACACCAGGCAGGTGCTGGAACTACCTAACGAATTAAGTTTAAGCTTTGAGCGAGTTGAGTTTTCTGTCTCCACTGTCTAAAAACATTTTAGACTTCTTTATGTAAAAGTGTAGGGACTTTCCCTTTAATAAAGCGCTTGTTAGAATGCCTGTTTCTGGGATTATTTTCAGGAGTCACATTTCTGGTATGTTAACAAAGAAAGTTCTACTGTGATTCCTCATAGTCTTCAGTCATTTGGTATTGGCTTGTCAATAACTAGACCTAACTTCTCGAGGTGAATCGGCTCATGTTTCCCTTTGCAAAGAATTGGCTTGGAGAGTGACATGGCCTGTGAGAAAGCAAAGGTTTGGAAGAAAATTCATGTCTCTGAGGTTGCTAAACTAGCTCATTAAATACATGTACCTTACTGAAATACATGACTCACTGAAGATTTTCTGTGTTAGGGAGACACAAAAGAATGGTGAGGATTGGATTTGCAGCTATAGCTAACAGGTAGCTATAGTTTTGCATTAAGCAAATATGACATTTTATGGTTACAGTGGCTTCCATTCATGGTCCTAAAGTACTTCATAAACATCTAATCATCCTCAAAGCCTGAGAATGCTAGTTAAATTATTCTTGTTCAGCGTATGGGGAAACATGTAGAGAAGTGTTTTTTGTTTTTTCCTCTCTAGACGGAGTCTTGCTCTGTCGCCCAGGCTGGAGTACAATGGCTCGATCTGGACTCACTGCAATCTCCGCCTCCTGAGTTCAAGCGATTCTCCTGCCTCAGCCTCCTGAGTAGCTGAGATTACAGGCACGCGCCACCACTCCCAGCTAATTTTTTGTATTTTTAGTAGAGACAGGTTTCACCATGTTGGCCGTGCTGGTCTCTAACTCCCGACTTCGTGATCCGCCCGCCTGGGCCTCCCAAAGTCCTGGGATTACCGGCATGAGCCACTGTGCCAGGCCAGAAGTTCAATGTTTTAAACTTTTGTTGTAGTTTGCATTGGAATGTGGGCAAGTGATTCTGGAGGAATTTGTACAGATTCTTGAAAATTCTTTGGATAATCTTACATGGCATAGCTTACACTTGGATTTGGAAAGACTTCTTTGGTATTCTAAGATGAATTCGTTAATCCAGCTCAAAACATTCTGTGATTATTGCTATTTATCAACAGTGAACTAAAGAGGACTATTTTCTGAAAAATTCTAAGTATATTCTTATTTCCCTAAATTTTGAGTGAAATCAATGCCATTTTTGGTAATGTGCATTGTCACAGAGAACCTTAAAATTAAGGCCAGATATGTGACAATTTTTGGGGGAGTCAGTGTGGGACTTTTTAAACTTGAGTAATAATTGAGGGTAGATTTAAAGCAATTCAATTGTAAAAGCTTATTTTGTATTTTAAAAATAAATGAAGTACAACTACAGATAAGTAAACTTCGACTGGGTTTAGTAACGCCTGTCTTTAATATTTGTCAGTGTACCTACGTTGATAACATTGACCGTTGGAAAAATTGGACTTGTATTGTGTTATTTCTCTAGCATATTAGTCCTAAAAAAGTGTGAGTAATAGGAGATGGAGAGGTGTTTGTGGATTGTCATTCTGTGGTTCCTACGGCATTCAAGTTGTGTCCATAGAATTAATGTGTTTAATTACCGACGTAAATAAGGGTGAAAACACATTTGCTTTAGTTATATAGCTATTTCAGAAAAAAGTGTGTGTACATATATAAATATTACATATATACACACATATATATCTTCTTTTTGTTTATCCCTTGTTATATGCTAGATCCATTTATAGAGAGTAACATAAATTATTTCTTGCCCTCAAGGAATTTTCAGTTTATTTGAAGTAAGTAATAACTTTTAGGGCAGCAAATAAATATCAAGTAAGTTGAGATATGCTTTTAGGACTACTGAGGAGGGTAGAATCATTTTGGGGTAGGATTTGAATTATGCGTTGAAGGAAGGGTATTTGAACAGGTTTGGAGCAGGGAGGAAGGAACATTGGATTGGGAAACCCCACACAGATATAGAGGCAGGTAAATGTAAATAGTTCAATTTAATAAGAATGGAAGGTACACAGGGGCATAGTTCATGAGCTTGGAGTAGTAGGCTGGTCCTAGAGTACAGATGCCTATGAATGCTAGGCATCATTGGGACTGGACTTACTCAGTTGAGAGTGAGGACCAATGGAGGTTTCTGAGTAGGGGACTAATACGATGCAAATAGCATTTTAGGAAAATTAATCTCATAGGATGATTCATTCTCACTTTTTTTTTTGAGATGGAATCTTGCTCTATTGCCCAAGGTGGAGTGCAATGGCACGATCTTGGCTCACTGCAGCCTCCACCTCCCGGGTTCAAGAGATCCCTCTGCCTCAGCCTCCTGAGTTGCTGAGACTGCAGGCCCCTGCCCACCACGCCTGGCTAATTTTTGTATTTTTAGTAGAGATGGGGTTTCACCATATTGGCCAGGCTGGTCTTGAACTCCTGACCTTGTGATCTGCCTGCCTTGGCCTCCCAAAGTGCTGGGATTACAGGCGTGAGCCACCACACCCAGCCCATTCTCACTTCTTTATGTGTGTGTAGCGGGGATCAGCAAACTAACTGTGGCCCATACCGCAAATGTAGCTGCAGCCTTTTTTTTTGTTTTTGTTTTTTTGGTAAGGTCCAGTAGCTAAGAATGGTTGTTAATATTTAATGGGTTGTTTAAAAAACAAACAAAAACATGAAATGCTGTAGAGACTGTATTTGACACACAAAGTCTGAAGTATTTACTCTTTGGCTCTTCATAGAAAAAATTTGCCAAACTCTAGCCAGTGTAGGTTAGTGGTTGTCAAAGTTTGATCTCTGGACCAGCAACATAATCTAAATGTAGTCTGTTTTCTCCAGATTTGCTACCGCTTTCATTCCATTATTTTAGGCCCTTATTATCTTCTGTCAGGAGAATTACAACTGTCTCCGA
Organism: Pongo pygmaeus; assembly: GCF_028885625.2. Taxonomy (NCBI): domain Eukaryota; kingdom Metazoa; phylum Chordata; class Mammalia; order Primates; family Hominidae; genus Pongo; species Pongo pygmaeus. The sequence continues at coordinate 101,906,313 of NC_072385.2, forward strand.
ACTGGACTTCCCTCTGCCAGTCCTATCCGTTTAAATCCATCTTCTGTACTGCTGCCTGAATAGTATGTTGGCCAAATCATTCCTTTGATCATTTCCTCACTGATCTATCTTGCCTCTTGGTTAAGGTCTAAGTCCCCTCATAACTTGCCATCTTCCCATCTCTGTGACCGCTTTCCCCTACCCCAACCCAGTTTTGGTTTTACCCCCTTAAGTGACATCTAATAGTTGTTCATTGTTTCTTTAAATACATCATGCTGTTTCTTATCACTGTGCTCTTGCACAAACTGGTCCCTCTGTTGAAATATTCTTTGTTGGGATAATTCCTACTTCTCTTTTGAAGACTCAAGTGTTAACACCTCCAAGAAACCTACCTTGGTGCTTTGCCTCCCCAACGTGATTTTTGATGTTACCTGTATATGAGGTAAGGCAGGTACCATGCCTTACTCATTTTTTTGTACCCGAAGTACTCAGCATAGGTTTTGTACATAGTAGATGCTCAATAAGTATTTAACTGAATGTTGAAAGTGCTTGGCCTATAGTAGGCATATAATTAGCAAGTGGTAAGTATTGGTAGCATATATGGACAGGGATACAAATGTTTACATTCTGAAGAGTGGTGGGGCTGATGTGAGACTGCTGCCATTCAAGTCTCTGATCATGGTATAGATGAAGCATCTTGGTGGTAGGAAGGGATTACCAATCCTGTTCTGCCAGTTAGGGATCCAGTGAGTGTAAGATTTTTAAAGTATGACATACTTTAAACAAGTTCAGCTAGATGAATAAGTACATTCACATAATGAGTATTCAACTCAAGAAACACATCAGTACTGGAATTCCCACCGAATGCCCCTTTCCCCATTCCATGTTCCTTGTATTTTAAGAACATAGAAAAATTTTGTCTGTTTTCCAATTCTGTATCAGTGGAATTATATGGTATGTATTCTTTGAGCTTCTTTTTTTTTTTTTTTTGGTGACAGAGTCTCTCTGTCGCCCAGGCTAGAGTGCCGTGGCTCGATCATAGCACACTGCAGCCTCAACTTCCTGGGCTCAAGCAGTCTTCCTCCTTCAGCCTCCTTAAGTGTTGGGATTATAGGTGTGAGCCACTGCACCTGGCTCCTTTGAGCTTTTGCTCAGTGTTACATTTGTAAGATTAATGCATGTTGTATTGTACTTTGTTCATTCTGTTGTGTGACAATTCCAGTTTATTCTGTTGATGGACATTTGGGTTTCTTAGTTTTGCTGCTGTGAACACTTTTATACCTTTTTTTGGTCAATGTACATGTGATTTTTGATGGATATATGCCTTAGGGTGGAGTGATTAGATCATGGTCTATGCAAATGGTAATTTTTTTTTTTTTTTTTGAGACGGAGTCTAACTCTGTTGCCCAGGCTGGAGTGCAGTGGCACGATCTCAGCTCACTGCAACCTCTGCCTCCCGGGTTCAAGCAGTTCTCCTGCCTCAGCCTCCCGAGTAGCTGGGATTACAGGTATGCACTACCACACCCGGCTAATTTTTGTGTTTTTAGTAGAGATGGGGTTTCACCATGTTGGCCAGGTTGGTCTTGAACTCCTGACCTCAGGTGATTTGCGCCCCCGCCTCAGCCTCCCAAAGTACTGGGATTACAGGTGTGAGCCACTGTGCCTGGCCCCATGTGATAAGTTTTAGTAGATTCTGCTAAAGTTTTGCAAATTGGTTTTACAAATTTATACTCCCACCAGCAGTGCGTAAGAGCTCCAGTTGCTTCTCATCTTTGCTAACACTTGGTATTGTCAGTCTTTTTATTTTTAGTTATTCTGGAAGGGTATGTAGTGATATTGTAGTGTAGTTTTAATTCGTATTTTCCTGATGCTTAATGAAGTTGAGCATTTTTTTCTTGTTAGGGACCCCATGTTTATTGGCCATTGGATTTCTGCTTTTGTGAAGTGTCTGTTAAATCTTTTGCCCTTTTTTTCTATTGGGCTGTTTATTTTTTTCATATTGACTTCTAGTTCTTATTCTGGCTACATTTCTTTGTTAGATACATATTGCAACTATCTTCTGCCCTTTTAGAATCTTGGTGTGTCAATGAATTAAAGCTTTTACTTATTTATTTACTTATTTATTTATTTGAGACAGGGTCTTGCTCTGTTGCCCAAGTTGGATGGCAATGGTGTGATCACAACTCACTGCAGCCTCTAACTCTTGGGCTCAAGCGTCCCCCTGCCTCAGCTTCCCGAGTAGGATTATAGGCATGTACTATCATGCCTGGCTATGTTTTAAAATTTTTTGTAGAGATGGTGTCTCACTCTTGTTGAGGCTGGTCTCAAATTCCTGGTCTCAAGCTATTCTCCTGTCTCAGCTTCCTGGGTAGCTAACTACAGGTGTGCGCCATCATGCTTGGCTAATTGTTAAAATTTTTTGTTGAGATGGTGTCTCACTTTGTTGTCCAGGCTGGTCTCAAACTCCTGGTCTCAAGCAGTCCTCCTGCCTTGGCCTTCCAAAGTGCTGGGATTACAGGCATAAGCTATCATGCCTGGCCAAATTCTTAATTTTAAAGAAGTCCAGTTTATCAGTTGGTTAGTGCTTTTGTTTCCCGTTTATGAAATCTCTACCTACCTGAATGTCATGAAGTTACCCTCCTGTGCTTTTTTCTAAGAGCTTTCTCTTTTTATCTTTCATATTTAGATCTATACTTCATTTGGTTGATTTGAGCATATGTATGCTGTGTTTGTGAAGTAGCAGGACATTACATTAAATTTTTTTTGTTGAAGTAAACCTATATTGAAAAAGTATACAAATCAAGTATATACCTTGGTGGATATTCACAGATTTCATATACCCTATGTAACAAGTCCCTGTGTTAAGAAATAGAACATTTCTTTGCTTTTTTCCCCTTGGAAAATAGTGGTTATATTATTGATGGTACATCTTACAATCACGGCTGTCATGGAATTGAGGAAATATCAAAATCTGATAATTTCAAAGAACATTCTTGAAGTATTTCTATGATATATATCTTAAATGCAGTTTTAGTTTTTATTTTCATTAATTCTACTATGCTTTTAAACAATTAATAAAATTATATCAGGGTTCTATAGCTGGAAAACTACAGCTTAATTTTTTTGGCATGTACCTTAAGTTTAGGAGTGTAAAATATTTGCTGTAAGTTTGATTGGATTAAAAAAAGATAGAGTGTCAAAATAATACATCTTGGTGTGTGGGAAATTGAAAAACTGAATAATAAAAATATTTCTCTTTGGAAAGACTATATAATAAAATTTAGTTTCGAAGTGAATTATTTTATGTTACTAAATACTGTTTTCTGTATGCTGATTTTTCTTTGCATCCCATCCTATTATTTTACCTTGCAGAAAGGCACGAAGGAAAGAACAAATTTAACAGGCAAACTGTTGATGTGATTGCCTGATTACTTCTAGTTTTCAGTTTCCTTGTCCTTTCACATGCAGTTTCCAAGTCAAAATCATCTCCTTCTCTGTCTGCATGGTTCGTGTCAACTGCTTTTGAGTTTTTGTCCATTTGAAAGAAGATGAAAATGACAAAAACTTTCATTAAGTATATTTCATAGGTATATTACATATGTATGTATATAATCCCTAATCTTCAAAAGGACCCTCCAAGGTAGGTATTATCTCCATTTATGGATGTGGAAACAATGACCTAAGTTGAGTAACTTGTTTAAGGTATAACAATTAAGTTGAAGAACCAGTCTGACTCTAAAATTAGAGTTTAGTATTAGGGGCAGGAAGGTATGGAAAATATGCTGCCCGAAACACTGAACTTACTCTGTCCCACTTCATTTTCCCCAAACTACAGTATGAATATTTAACTCATATATGTATATTATGTATATGTGTATATTATTTAACTCATACGTGTATATTATATATATATGTATATTGTGGCTTATATAAAGGATTTCCTCATATATATGTGTGTGTATATATATGTGTGTGTATATATATATGTGTGTGTGTATATATATATATATATATTTTTTTTTTTTGAGACAGAGTCTCGCTGTGTCGCCCAGGCTGGAGGGCACTGGCGAGATCTCAGCTCACTGCAAGCTCTGCCTCCTGGTTCAAGCGATTCCCCTGCCTCAGCCTCCCAAGTAGCTGAGTCTACAGGCATGTGCCACCACGCCCGACTAATTTTTTGTATTTTAGTAGAGACGGGGTTTCACTGTGTTGGTCAGGATGGTCTTGATCTCCTGACCTCGTGATCCGCCCGCCTCGGCCTCCCGAGGTGCTGGGATTACAGGTGTGAGCCACCATGCCTGGCCGTATATTTTTAATTGTTACAATAATCCTATGATTAGGTATAGGGTCGGTAATGCAGGCAAGTCTTTAATTCTACCCTCACCTTGCCATTTTATAGATGAGAAACGAAGACTTGGAGGAGGCTACGTCTTCTGAGTCATATTACTTGTAAATAGTAGAGTTGGGTTTTGAACCCAGGACTTCTGGCTAAAGCTTACTGTTAAGAAGAAAAACTAAGACTTGGAGGAGGCTTGCATGAATCGTAACTGGTAAACTGCAGAGCTAAGATTTGAACCCAGGACTTCTGGCTGAAGCCTACTGTTCTTTCCATTTATAGCTATGCCAGAGTGAGAAGTTGAACTATTTGGAATCAGTAAACATCTTTTTAATTGTCAAGTAATATCGTACATTAAAAAATAATAAACATATAACTAAAAACGAATGCTTAGTATAATATAAATATAATACATATATAATTACAAAATAATTGGTATATTTTAATTAGGCTAGTCCTAACATTTGAATTGGACATAACAAAATTTATGGCACTTCTGCCGGGTGAGATGGCTCACGCCTGTAATCCCAGCACTTTGGGAGGTCGAGGCGGGCGGATCACGAGGTCAGCAGATCGAGACCATCCTGGCTAACACGGTGAAACCCCGTCTCTACTAAAAATACAAAAAAATTAGCCTGGCGTGGTGACGGGCGCCTGTAGTCCCAGCTACGGGAGGCTGAGGCAGGAGAATGGCATGAACCCGGGAGGCGGAGCTTGCAGTGAGCCGAGATTGCGCCACTGCACTCCCGCCTGGGCGACAGAGCGAGACTCCTGTCTCAAAAATAAATAAATAAATAAAAATTTGTGGCACTTCTGAAGAGGCTTTATTTAATATTCAGCAATTCAATATTGAACGAATCAATTTCTGCTATGTGAAAGGCACTGCTGATGGGACTAGGTGTATAGCAGGGGGTGAAACAGACAAAAATTCCTGGAGTTTACATTTTAATTGGGGGGACAGATGATGAATAAAGTAAGGAAAATTGGGTACATGTTCTCAGGACCTCTTGAGGGCTATGTCATGAAAAAAAAAAGAAAATACATGGTATGCTAGATAGAGGAAAGTGCTATGGAGAGTAACAAAGCACAGCTGGTGCATAGGGAATGTTTAAAGGCTTGTGGGTCGAGGCTGCAATATTAAGTAACATTGAAAGGGAAGACTTCGGCCGGGTGCGGTGGCTCACGCTTGTAATCCCTGCACTTTGGGAGGCCGAGGAGGGTGGATCACTTGAGGTCAGGAGTTTGAGACCAGCCTGGCCAACATGATGAAACCCTGTCTTTACTAAAAATACAAAAAATTGGCCGGGCACGGTGGCTCACGCCTGTAATCCCAGCACTTTGGAAGGCCGAGGCAGGCGGATCACGAGGTCAGGAGATCGAGACCATCCTGGCTAACACGGTGAAACCCCGTCTCTACTAAAAGTACAAAAAATTAGCCGGGCGTGGTGGCGGGCGCCTGTAGTCCCAGCTACTCGGGAGGCTGAGGTGAGAGAATGGAGTGAATCCAGGAGGCGGAGCTTGCAGTGAGCTGAGATCGTACCACTGCACTCCAGTCTGGGCAACAGAGCGAGACTCCGTCCCCTCAAAAAAAAAAAAATACAAAAAATTAGCCGGGTGTGGTGGTGGTGCGCCTGTAATCCCAGCTATTCCGGAGGCTAAGGTGGAAGAATCGCTTGAACCTAGGAGGCGGAGGTTGCAGTGTGCTGAGATCGTGTCACTGCACTCCAGCCTGGGCAACAAGAGTGAAACTCCGTCTCAAAAAAAAAAAAAAGAAGGAAGACTTCACTGAGATGACATTTGAGTAAAGACTTGAGCTGGGTGCTGTGGCTCAGGTCTGTGATCCCAGCACTTTGGGAGGCTGAGATGGGAGGATTGCTTGAACCCAGGAGTTGGAGACCAGCCTGGACAAAAAAGTGAGACTATCATCTCTACAAAAAATAAAAAAATTAGCTGGTTGTAGTGATGTGCTGATGTGTGCTTGTGGTCCCAGCTACACAGGAGGCTGAGGCAGGAGGATTGCCTGAGTCCAGGAGGTTAAGGCTGCAGTGAACCATGTTTGCACCACTACGCTCCAGCCTGGGTAACAGATTGAGGATTTGTCAAAAAAAAAAAAAAAAAGAAAAAGCCTGATGTAGGTGAAAGAACAAGCCTTGTATTGTACATTATCTGGGGATAGATGATTTTAGGCAGAGGGTACAGCAAATTCAAAGGTTCTGAGGCTAGAGCAGGCCTGGAATATTTGAGGAACACACAGTAAGCAAGGTCATTGCAGCTGAAATGAAGTGAACTGGAACAGAGAAGTAGTATATGAGTTAAGAGGTGGCTGGAGACTTTTTGAGACAGGGTCTTGCTCTGTTGCCCAGGCTAGAGTGCAGTGGTGCAATCATAGCTCATTGAAACCTTAACCTCCCGTGCTCAAGCGATCTTCTCACCTCAATCTCCTGAGTAGCTGGGACTCCAGGCAGGCACCAGCGTGCCTGGCAAATTTTTGTATTTTTGGTAGAGATGGGGGGGCGGGTCTCACTATATTGCTCAGGCTGGTCTTAAACTTGTGGACTGAAGCAATCTTCCTGTCTCAGCCTCCCAGAGTGCTGGGATTACAGGTATGAGCCACTGTGCCTAGTCTAGAAAGGACTTTTACTTGAGTCAGATGGTCATTGGAAGGTTTTGGGCAGTTGATGGCATGATCTAATTTAGATTTAATATAATTACTTGGCTGCTGTGATGAGCATAGTTGAAGGTTGGGGAGTGGTGAAAGCAGTGGCAAGGGCAGAACCAGGGAGACCAGTTAGGAGGAAAGGAGTAATCCAACTGTGAGATGATAGTGGCTTGAACTGAGTAGTAACAGTGGAGATGGTGAGAAGTGATTGGTTGTTGAATATATTTTGAAGATAGAGCTGAGAGGATTTGCTGACATACTTGAAGTATGGGGTGTGAAAGAAAGAAAGGAGTCATGGTTATCTCTTAAGGTTTATCCCTGAGCAATAGCAGTGATGGAGTTGCTATTATACTGAGATAGGGAAGACCTAAGAGGAACAAGTTTGGCGGGGGAAGGTTAGGAGCTCAATTTTGTTAAGTTTGAGATGTTCGCTGTACAGTCAAGTGTATGTATGAGTCTGTAGTTTAGGGGAGTGGTCTAGACTAGAGATTTAAAAGTGGAGATTAGCATCATATAAAGGATTTTTTTTTTTTTTTTTTTTGAGACGGAGTCTCACACTGTCTCCTGGGCTGGAGTGCAATGGCATGATCTCTACTCACTGCAATGTCCGCCTCCCAGGTTCAAGTGATTCTCCTGTCTCAGCCTCCCGAGTAGCTGGGATTACAGGCGCCCATCACCATGCCCAGCTGAATTTTTGTATTTTTAGTAGAGATGGGGTTTCACTGTGTCGGCCAGGTTGGTCTCGAACTCCTGACCTCATGATCTGCCCACCTTGTCCTCCCAAAGTGCTGGGATTACAGGCGTGAGCCACTGCGCCCAGCCATAAATGATTTTTAAAGCCAGGTATCTGGATGAAATTACCATGGGAATGAGAATAGTTAGACAAAAGAGGTTCAGTGACCAAGCCTTAGAACATTCCAACATGAAGAGGTTGGGGGGATGAGGGAGATCCTATAAGGAATACAGATTAAGCATCTCATGAGGAGGAGAATGAGATATCCTGGGAGCCAAGTAAAGAAAATACTTCAGGCCAGGCTTGGTGGCTCATGCCTGTAATCCCAGCACTTTGGGAGGCCGAGGTGGGAGGACTGCTTGAGCTCAGGAGTTCAAGACCAGCAACATAGTGAGACCCCCGTCTCTACAAAAAATAACAAAAATTAGCCAGGTGTGGTTGGCACATGCCTATCTATAGTCCCATATACTGTGGAGGCTGAGGTGGGATGATCGCTTGGGCCTGGGAGGTTGAGGCTGCAGTGAGCTGTGATTATGCCACTGCACTACTTCAGCTTGAGTGACAGAGTGAGATTCTGTCTCAAAAAAAAGCTTTAGGTTGAAGACATCTCAACATAATTTATGTAGATTTGCCTGGGCATTTTTCTGTGAAACACATACATGTAAGTCTGGTCTAAGCCATTCTGGTCTTAGCCATCTCTTATGTTACTGGGAGAGCTTCCTACTGGTTGTCCAGTTTCCATTCTGTTCTTTACACAGAGGCAAAGAAATCTTTTTGAAAATGTAGATTCGATAATATCCTTTTCTTAACCTCCCTTCCCCCAATTACATAACCACATTCCAACTTCTTACCACAACTTACAAGGTCTTACATACTATGACCTCTGCTTAACTTTCTCATTTTATCTACCATTTTTCCTTTCACCACATTATTCCAGCCATTCTGGGCTCCTTGCTGTTCCCCAAATATGTCAAGCTTATTCCTGCTTTAGGACTTTTTCAGATACTTCACAAGATTGACTAATTCTGACTGATGGTCAAGGAAAGGAAATTTGTATTGATTGCCTGATTTTGTTAGTCACAGGAGGAGAGAAAGGAAGAGATGTTGAAAATGGGTCAACATCTGTAAGGAATACAGATTAAGCATTAAGTTTGAGACCAGCCTGGCCAACATGGTGAAACCCCATCTGTACTAAAAATATAAAAATTAGCTGGGCGTGGTGGTTTGTTTCTCTGTATATAGTGTGTTTTTCTGAATATAGTGTGTATATTCTCTGAATATTTGTTTCTCTGAATATAGTGTGTCTTTTTTTCAGGTTGCTTGACGATTTCTTATTACATTTTACTGCTGTTATCATGTACCTTTGATTAGTTTTGAGTTTATCCTGTTTGGGGCTTACTGTGATTCTTGGATGTCTGAGTTATAATTTTCAGAAAATTTGGAAGTTTTTTGTCTTTGTTATTACCGCAAGTATTTTTTTCATTGAGGTCCCTGACCTCAATATGTTCTGGGAGACAGTAGTCTCTGGAGATGCCTTTTGCAGAAAGGGTTTATGGTCAAATAAGTTTAGGGACTATTACATCTGTTTTTCTCCCTTGAGTCCTGACAGCTCACAGTAGACTTGTGGTGCGTTACAAGATCTGTCTTGGTGAGTGTTCTGTGTTGAGTCTTGGTGAGTGTTCCATGTTCCTTTGAAAGTAATATGTGTTCTCTGCTGGGCATAGTAGTTCATACCTGTAATCCTAGCAATTTGGGAGTCTGAGGCAGGATGATTGCTTGAGCCCAGGAGTTCGAGGCTGCATTGAGCTATGATTACAAGACCGCACTCCAGCATGGGTGACAGAGCACGACCTTGACTCCTAAAGAGTATGTATGTTTTCTGTAGTTGTGGGGTGGAATGCTCTATAAATGTTAATTAGATTAAGTTGGATTATTGTATTTGAATCTTCTGTATTCCTATTGATTTTCTTTTCACTATTTCTATGAATTCTTAAGAGCAGTGTTGAAATTTCCATCTATAGATGGGGATTTGTCTTATTTTTTCTTTTAGTTTCCTTTTTTTTTGAGATAGGATGTCGCTCTGTTGCCCAGGCTGGAGTGCAGTGGCACGATCTCAGCTCACTGCAACCTCTGCCTGCCAGGTTCAAGTGATTCTCCTGCCTTAGCCTCCCTCAGCTGGGACTACAGGTGTGCACCACCACACCCAGCTAATTTTTGTTTTTAGTAGAGATGGGGTTTCACCATGTTGTCCAGGCTGGTCTCGAACTTCTGACCTCAAGTGATCCGCCCGCCTTGGCCTCTCGAAGTGCTGGGATTACAGGTGTGAGCCACCGTGCCATGCCTCTTTTAGTTTTCTTGATTCATTGTTTCTTTCTCTCTCTTTTTCTCCCTCTCTCCCCCTCTGTCTCTCTCTCTCACTCTCTTCCTCTCTCTTTCTCTGTCCCTCTCTCTCCCTTCCTCCCTCCGAAAGTGCTAGGATTATAGGCATGAGCCACCATGCCTGGCTGTTTCATGTATTTTTGATTTTATATTATTTGGTGTGCATATTGGAATATATGTTTTCTTGATGAATTCACTCTATCATTATGCCCTTCTTTATTGAAAGGTAGTTTGGTAGGTATTAAGTTTTTGGTGTGTTGTAGCACTTTATAAATTTTGTATTGTATTTTGGCTTAGCATAGCTTCTGGAAGTCTATGATGTTTTTTATATTTGTTTCTCTGAATATAGTGTGTCTTTTCTTCAGGTCACTTGACAGTTTCTTACTTATTACCATTTTCCTGCTGTTATCATGTATCTTTGAATAGTTATGAATTTGTCCCGTGGGGCTAACTATGATTCTTGGATGCCTGGATTATAGTTTTAAGAAAATTTGGAAATTTTTCATCTTTATTATTACCTTCTCGAGTATTTTTTTTTCTCTTTTTGTATTTCTGACACTCCAGTCACATATATCTTAGATAGCTTAATATTCTCCCACAGTTCACTGAGAATGTTTCCCCCCTTTTTTCTGTGTTTCCTTTTGTATAATTTATTTTGCTTTGTTCTCAAGTTCAGTGATCTTCTGCAGTATCTAATTTTGCTTTTAATTCCATGAATGAAACTTTTATATCAAATATTATAATTTTCATCTGTGTATTCCATTTGATTGTCTTATTTTCTTTTTTTGAGATGAAATCTCACTCTTGCCCAGGCTGGAGTGCAGTGGTGCAATCTTGGCTCATTGCAACTTCCACCTCCCAGGTTCAAGCGATCCGCCTGCCTCAGCCTCCCGAGTAGCTGGGATTACAGGCGCCCACCACCTCACCCGGCTAATTTTTGTATTTTTAGTAGAGATGAGGTTTCACCATATTGGCCAGGCTGGTCCTGAACTCCTGATCTCAAGTGATTCACCCATCTCGGCCTCCCAAAGTGCTGGGATTACAGGTGCGAGCCACCGTGCCTGGCCAATTCTCTTATTTTCATATGTGCATGTCATTTAGATTTTTGGGCATATTGAATATTTCTACAATAGCTGTTTTTTTAATCTATAATTTCTGGGTCTGGGTATAGTGAATTATTTTTCTTCCTGTTTATTGGTCATGTTTGCCTGCCTGCCTGCCTTCCTCCCTCCCTCCCTCTCTCCCTCCCTCCCTCCTCCCTCCCTTCCTCCCTTCCTCTCTCCCTCTTTTCCTCCCTCCCTCCCTTGCTCTACCTCTACCCCCACCGCAAGGCAGGAGTGCCTTGGCACAATCACAGCTCACTGCAGCCTCGACCTCCAGGGCTCAATTGATCCTCCTGCCTCAGCCTTCTGAGTAGCTGGGACTACAGGTGTGCACCACCATGCCCAGCTAATTTTTGTATTTTTGGTAGAGACAGGTTTTTGCCATGTTGCCCAGTCTGGTTTCCAACTCCTGGGCTCAAGTGATCCGCCTGCCTTGGACTCCCAAAGGCTGGGATTATAGGCATGAGCCACTGTGCCTGGCCGTATGTCTATTATTATTATTATTATTATTTTTTTTTTAGACAGAGTCTGGCTCTGTCACCCAGGTTGGAGTGCAGTGGTGCAATCTCGGCTCACTGCAACCTCCACCTCCCAGGTTCAAGTGATGTCTTGTGCCTCAGCCTCCTGAGTAGCTGGGACTGCAGACACGTACCACCATGCCTGGCTAATTTTTGTATTTTTAGTAGAGATGGGGTTTCACCATGTTGGCCAGGTTGGTCTTGAACTCCCAACCTCAGGTGATCAGCCCACCTCAGTCTTCCAAAGTACTGGGATTACAGGCATCAGCCTGTATTTTTCTTAGTGTGAGTGAGGTTGAGCATGTTTTCATATCTTTCTTTCTTTTTTTTGAGACAGGGTCTTACTGTGTTGCCCAGGCTGGAATGCAGTGGCACAGTCATAGCTCACTGCAGTCTCAAATTCCTTGGCTCCAGTGATCCTCATGCATCTGCCTCCTGAATAGCTGGGACTAGAAGCATGTGCCACTATTTGTAGAAAAATTGACCTTTATTTCCTGTGACATTAGTTGAAAACATTTTTTTCCCAGTATCTCATTTGACTTTTGATTTTCTGATGATATTTTTTTCCATAGTTTTCAAATATGTATTTTAGTTAATTGTTTCTTCTAATTGCTTATATTTATTATCTTTAGTGTTTTTTGGACATATCTGGGTGTTCCCCATTTAATTCTCTATAAATGCTCCTTATTATTTTATTAATTCACTTTTTTTTTTTTTTAAATTTGAGACGGAGTCTCACTCTGTCACCCAGGCTGGAGTGCAGTGGCACAATCTCGGCTCATTGCAACCTCCATCTCCTGGGTTCGAGTGATTCTCCTGCCTCAGCTTCCCGAGTAGCTGGGATTACAGGCTCCCGCCACCACACCCATCTAATTTTTGTATTTTTAGTAGAGATGGGGTTTTGCCGTGTTGGCCAGGCTGGTCTCGAACTGCTGACCTCAGGTGATCCACCCACCTCGGCCTCCCAAAGTGCTGGGATTAGAGGTGTGAGCCACTGTGCCCCGCCCATTAATTCACTTTTGACATTTCAGTCTTTTATCCATTTGGAATGTATTGTAATATGAGATTTGAGATATGAACCCACTTTTGTTTATTGCCATAACACCTCTTATCTCTGTAAAGGATCAGATAGTGAATATTTTAGGCTTTGTGGGCCATATGATCTGTGCCCTTGCAGCTGGTCAACTCTGCCCTTGTATTGTGAAAGCAGCTATAGTTAATATATAAGTGAATAACTGGCTGTGCTTCAATAAAACTTGATCTATAAAAAAATGGTGGTGAAGCAGATTTGGCCTCCCGATTGTTTCCTCAGCCCTGACCTAGGCTTAAGAATTCTGTTGGAAATTATGGAGAGCAACTAATCCATGTGGAAAGAAATGTGCCTTTTTGTGTTGACTATTAGGAAATGTGACAGAAATAATTTAAGAATTTTTGTTAAGCTGATATTCCTATAAAATTTGGAAACTTTTCACAATTTCAGAATATTCCTCTGAGATGCAAGCGAAGGTTGAGCTACTTGTGACTGAAGGCTCAAGCAAAGGACAACTTTTAAGTATAAGGGAGTTAATAAAATAACTGCTGATTTTACCTGGCTATTTTCTTATTAATTACTTAATAATATTTTGTTTTTTCTATAGATGATGGATTCATTTATAGGTTTAAAAAAAAATTTCCCTCCTGTGTCTTAGAAATCAGATTGACCAGTGCTTACTCTTCTAGTACAAGTGTTTAGTTGCTGACAGCACTGTTTTGCCTCAGAGCCAATAAAAAGAGTAAGATTTTTTGTTTTTCTGAGATGAGAGCAACTTAGAAATTGGAAATATGTTTGAATTATGGCTTAATATTGGTTTAGGATTATTTTACACTGAAATTAAATTTTAAATTAAAAACTTTTGTATACATTCCTGTGTGTTGTGTGTGTGTTTTTTTTTTTTTTTTGAGATGGAGTTTTGCTCTTGGTGCCCAGGCTGGGATGCAATGGGGCGATCTTGGCTCACTGCAACCTCCACCTCCCAGGTTCAAACGATTCTCCTGCCTTAGTCTCCCGAGTAGCTGGGATTACAGGCATGTGCCACCACACCCAGCTAATTTTGTATTTTTAGTAGAGGCAGGGTTTCTCCGTGTTGGTCATGCTGGTCTCGACCTCCTGACCTCAGATGATCCTCCCGCCTTGGCTCCCAAAGTGCTGGGATTACAGGGGTGAGCCACTGCGCCCGGCCCATTCCTGTGTTTTAAAAGTCAAAAATATTGAGAAGTCTCATTCCTGCATTGTCCCTGTGTATTCGATGTTCCCCTTCCCTTATAGGTGGTTGCTTTTATCAGTCTCTAATGTGTCTGTCTATCCAGTGTTTGTTTATGCATATATAAACACATGTGACTATAAGTCATCGTTTTCTCTTTTTCAGCAAGAGCTAGCTTGTATAGTTATTTTATATTTGGCCTTTTTGTAGTTAACAAATTTGATAATTGAAGATCTTTTCATGTTATAACATAGTCATTATTTTGCTTTTGATACCCACCTTTTTTGGGTGGCTCCTTATTCTGGTTTTTCAGAGGAAGATATGACACATTCATTAAGGTGATTCAATATAGTACATATCTAAATAATATGTCATTTGTTCTCTTGCTAGTCTCAGCAAAATGTCATTTGCTCTTGTATTAGTCCCTTGTCAGTCTCAGAATCTCTTTATATCCTTCAAAATTATTGATAACCCTAAGGAGCTTTTATTTATGTGGGTTATGTGTATCATTAGATATCAAATTAGAAACTAAAACTGAGCAGCTATAAAAGTTACTTACTTTTGGCTAGGCGTGGTTGCTCATACCTGTAATCTTAGCACTTTGGGAGCTGAGTGGGCAGATCACTTGAGCTCACCAGTTCGAGACCAGCCTGGGCAACATGGCGAAATTTGTCTCTACCAAAAAAAAAAGAAAAAAAAATTAGATGGCTTGAGCCTGGTAGGCAGAGTTTGTAGTGAGCCGAGATCATGCCACTGCGCTTGAGCCTGGGTGACAGAGCCAGACCTTGTCTCAAAAAAAAGAAGAAACCAAAAAACCCCAGACACCAAAAACCAACCAACCAAACAAAGTTATTTACTTTTATTTAAAAATACCAATAATAAACCCATTACATGCTAACATAAATGACATTTTTAATGAAAATAACTATCAGAACAAGAAGAGTATGAGAAGAGTGGCATTTGTTATATTTTTGCAAATAACTTTAATGTCTAGCTTAATAGAAAATAGCTGGATTCTCATATCTGCTACTGCATTCAGTGTTGTGATATGTTGTTTTGCTTGAAGCATATGGAGAAAATCTGGCCTCATCCAGATGTAAATTTGGAAGAGGGAGGAGTATTTTATTTAATTTTTTGAGACAAGGTCTTGCTCTGTTGTCCATGCTGGAGTGCAGTGGCATGCTCATGGCTCATTGCAGCCTTGACCTCCTGGGCTCAAGCGATCCTTCCTACTCACTTTCCTAGTAGCTGGCACTATAGGTGTATGCCACCACGCCCGGTTAATTTCTGTATTTTTTGTAGAGCCAGGGTTTCACCATGTTGCCCAAGCTGGTATTGATCTCCTGGGTGCAAGTGATCTTGTCTACCTCGGCTTCCCAAAGTGCTGGGATTACAGGTGTGAGCCACCACACTCAGCCAAGATTATTTAATAGACTTTCCAGATACTTATGGATAGCCATATTTAACGCTATACTGAAACTCAACATGCGGTAGTTCCTTTTTTAAAAAAATCATTTTATTGAGATATAGTTGATAAGTTACATATATTTAATATATCTGTGAAAGTCAACACAATCAAGATGTACCTTTTGAAGGTAATTTCTTAAAGATTAATTGCGGTATAGAATTTGAAACCATCTCAGTAAAGTTTTCATGTTGTGTTTTCATTAAGATCTATGAATCTAGTTGGTTTATCCACCACTTTGATTGTATCTTTTTTCCTTGCAGGAATTTTTAAACATCATGCATTAGTCATTTGGAAAATATTTGTTGATTGAGTTATGCAGATCTTCTAAATGTTTACACATTTCATTATTCGTTGTCAAAGAATCACACCTGTTAATATCGTCACCATTCTCTTTAGAAAAGTGTTTTTGACTTGGGAAGTTGTTAAGCCCATAGTGGTAGAAACATGTTTTGCAAAATTCGAATTTTTTCGAAGTTTAATATTGTTGGTTACTTTCCCTGATGTGACAAGCCCACTATTCATTTTCTTTCTTTCTTTTTTGAGACGGAGTTTCGCTCTTGTTGCCCAGGCTGGAGTGCAATGGCGCGATCTTGGCTCACCATAGCCTTTGGCTCGGCTCACCACAACCTCTGCCTCCTGGGTTCAAGCGATTCCCCTGCCTCAGCCTCCTGAGTAGCTGGGATTCCAGGCGCATGCCACCATGCCTGGCTAATTTTGTATTTTTGGAAGAGACGGGGTTTCTGCATGTTGGTCAGGCTGGTCTCAAACTCCCGACCTCAGGTGATCCGCCTGCCTTGGCCTCTCAAAGTGCTGGGATTACAGGCGTGAGCCACCGTGCCCGGCTGCCCACTATTCATTTTCAAGGAAATAACTTTCAGATACCCAAGAGTAAGTAACTAGTTGTTCTTTCAAGAGAAATGGTGGTCTGTAAAAAAGCATAGTTCAGCTTGCAACTCTCATAAGATGCTTTTTCTTGAGACAGCCATCTTTCTACCCATTTAAGTGCACAGAATATTAAGAAGTTGTATACTTAAGGGCAAAGATTTAATGTGTAATATTTGCAGCTATATCAAGGACATTCTTAAGTAAAACTGGTTTTAAAAAATTTGGTGAGTGTGTGGTAATGAAGAATGTAGCGACGACTACTATAGTTCGGTGCTACTGCTAATGAGACAACAGCAGTTTTATCCAGTGTTACTTTTTAAATTTTTTTTATTTTTTTCGAGACAGAGTCTTGCTTTGTCGCCCAGGCTGGAGTGCAGTGGCCCCATCTTGGCTCACTGCAACCTCTGCCTCCTGGGTTCAAGGGATTCTTCCACCTCAGCCTCCTGAGTAGCTGGGATTACAGGCGTGTGCCACCACGCCCAGCTAATTTCTGTATTTTCAGTAGAGACGGGGTTTTACCATGTTGGCGAGGGTGGTCTCAAACTCCTGACCTCAAGTGATCCTCCTGCTTCAGCCTCCCAAAGTGCTGGGATTACAGGCATGAGATACCATGCCTGGCCCAATGTTACTTTTGAAACTTCAGGGCAAATCCCAATACAGTGAAAGAAACAAATAATATTTTAGTATTATCCTCAAAGTGGTTTTGGTCTGGTGGACCTTCTGAAAGGTCCTGCAGACTTCTGGTATGTAGAAATCCTTACTTCTTTTTTGGCAATTGAAAAACAAAAAAAGAAACCAAGAACTCTTATCAACTTAATCTTAATCTTGGTTATCAATCTTAATCTCTCTGTACATACTGACTCCTCCAAGTCCTTCCTACTAACACACTCTGCGCATACTCCTTCCATTAATTACAGTGGCTCATTTTGGCATGATTCTCAAGAATCATGAAGTAATTTATAAATTACAGGTGATTTTATTTTTCGTTCTTCACCTCAAAGTATGGTGAAGGATGATTGGAAACCTACTGAATTAGAATTACTGCTAGCTGGGACCCTATCTGCTTTTTTTTTTTTTTTTTTTTTTTACCATACACTGAAGGTGGTTTTAATATATAGCAGAGTTAGAAAACTACAGCTTTGAGGCCTTAGGAAGAAAACTAGATTGCTCAGAATAGAGGATGATGTCATCATTATCATTTTTGTATTTATTGCTCAAAGTGGAAGGTGACATCACCACTATAATCTTTGTATTTTCAACACCCAGAGCTATCTGGCACAGGGCAGGAGCTGGCCAAATGCTTCATGAATGATTGAATGACTAATATGACTAGATTATAATGTTACTTGTCTGACACCAGGTTTCCAAATTGAATGATGACAAATTTAGCCTTACATTATGTATTATATTTACAAGTGTATGTTTTAGAATTTTGAAAAATGTATATTGGTTAATGTGACTGTACTAGTTAAAATCATTAACGATTTTTTAATTGTATGTAAGCTTCTTATTTCAGCCCATGTGATTTGGCCTGTGCCTACCTATCCTTCCTAGTCTTTTGTCATTCTCCTTGTTTGCTGTGTTTTAGGATTAACAAAACATTCGTTGGTCCAGGCAAGGTGGCTCACACCTGTAATCCCAGCAGTGTGGGGGGCTGAGATGGGAGGATTGTTTGAGGCCAGGCATTTGAGACCAGCCAGGACAACATAGACCCCATTTCTAGAAAAAGTAAAAAATTAGCCAGGCGTTATTGTACACACTTGTAGTCCCAGTTGCTGGGGAGGCTGAGGTGGGAGGATTGCATGAGCCCAGTAAGTCAAGGCTGCAGTGAGCTTTGATCCTGTCAGTGCACTCTAACCTGGGTGGCAGAGTGAGACCCTATCTCAAACAAAAACAGAAAACTTCAGCCATTGTTTTCTCTCTAATTGTTGCAACATGCTACACTCTTTAGGGCCATTGCATTTGCTATTCTCTCTTCCCAGACATTTCTTTCCCCAGCTCTTTTGTTGACTTTTCTTATCCTTCAAATAACAATTTAGTTGTCACATACTTAAAGGTGCCTTTCCTGTTTTTTTGGAAGTAGTCTGTTTACCTCTACTGCACATAGAATAGCAGTGAAGTAAATATTTCTGTTTGTTTCTTTTTTTTCTTTTTATTATTATTATTATTATTATTATTATACTTTAGGCTCTATGGTACATGTGCGCAACGTGCAGGTAAGTTACATATGTATACATGTGCCATGCTGGTGCGCTGCACCCACCAACTCGTCATCTAGCATTAGGTATATCTCCTAATGCTATCCCTCCCCCCTCCCCCCACCCCACAACAGTCCCCGAAGTGTGATGTTCCCCTTCCTGTGTCCATGTGTTCTCATTGTTCAATTCCCACCTATGAGTGAGAATATGCGGTGTTTGGTTTTTTGTTCTTGCGATAGTTTACTGAGAATGATGATTTCTAATTTCATCCATGTCCCTACAAAGGACGTGAACTTATCATTTTTTATGGCTGCATAGTATTCCATGGTGTATATGTGCCACATTTTCTTAATCCAGTCTATCATTGTTGGACATTTGGGTTGGTTCCAAGTCTTTGCTATTGTGAATAATGCCGCAATAAACATACGTGTGCATGTGTCTTTATAGCAGCATGATTTATAGTCCTTTGGGTATATACCCAGTAATGGGATGGCTGAGTCAAATGGAATTTCTAGTTCTAGATCCCTGAGGAATTGCCACACTGACTTCCACAAGGGTTGAACTAGTTTACAGTCCCACCAACAGTGTAAAAGTGTTCCTATTTCTCCACATCCTCTCCAGCACCTGTTGTTTCCTGACTGTTTGTTTCTTTTATAGTGTTTATCACAATTTGAAGTTACTTAAGTTGTTACTTACTGTCTGCCTGTCTCCTTTAGAATATATGCTCCATGAGAATGTAGACCTGCCTGTCTTGTTTACTGTTCTATCTTCATAATCAGAAATAGTCCTCGTACTGAATAGGTATTTTGCAAAACTTATTAAATATGTTTATAAATAGATGAATGAATGAGTGAAAACGATATATGAAAGAAAATTATTTTGGTTACACAATAAATAATGAGTGAAGGTAACAGTTATATATTATTATTATTATTATTTTTTGAGACAGTGTCTTGCACTTTCGCCCAGGCTGCAGTGCAGTGGCGCGACCTCGGCTCACTGCAAGCTCCGCCTTCCGGGTTGATGCCATTCTCTTGTCTCAGCCTCCCGACTGGCTGGGACTACAGGCCCCCGCCACCACGCCCGGCTAATTTTTTTGTTTGTATTCTCCTGTCTCGGCCTCCTGACTGGCTGGGACTACAGGCCCCTGCCACCACGCCCAGCTAATTTTTTTGTTCGTATTTTTAGTAGAGACCGGGTTTCACCGTGTTAGCCAGGATGGTCTCGATCTCCTGACCTCGTGATCTGCCTGCCTCATCCTCCCAAAGTGCTGGGATTACAGGCGTGAGCCACCGCAGCTGGCCAACAGTTATATTATTTTTAAATTTAAAAACAATAGGCAGTAGTGAGAAGGGAAGAAAGAATAGAACAGGGAGTTCAATCTGTAACTGACTGTGAATAATCTATTGAGATAACTCACAGACAAGCTATATAAGTATATATATTTATATAGTTAATAGAGTTGGGCTCTTGCCATGTTGATCAGGCTGGTCTTGAACTCCTGGCCTCAAGCAGTCCTCCCATCTTGGCCTCCTAAAGTGTTGGGATTACAGGTCTGAACCACTGTGCCTGGCTGGCCAAGCCAGTTATATTTATTAGTAAAGATTTTGCATAAATAACTTTGTTCTGCTAGATTATTAAGTTAAACATTACATACATATGAGGGCTTCTGGTGTATGAAATTGCTTGTGGAATATGACCATTTTCTATTAATAAATGAATAAATGTGATTCTAAACAATTGTTAAAAGCCATGTAAAGGAGAGCAACACTAATTCTTGGTGGGAAATAAGTACGTAGGCCGGGTGTGGTGGCTCACGCCTGTAATCCCAGCACTTTGGGAGGCCTAGGTGGCTGGATCACTTGAGGTCAGGAGTTCACAACCAACTTGGCCAACATGGTGAAACCCTGTCTCTACTAAAAATACAAAAATTAGCTGGGCATGGTGACGCTCGCCTGTAATCCCAGCTACTCTGGAGGCTGAGGCAAGAGAATCACTTGAACCCAGGAGGTGGAGGTTGCAATGAGCCAAGATTGCACCACTGCACTCCAGCCTGGTGACAGAGCGAGACTCCGTCTCGATAAATAAATAAGTAAGTAAATGTGTAAATGAATAAGGTTAAAATCCTTGCTGTTTATAATTATCTAAGAATCATTTTGTTAATTATTTTAGGTAAACACTTTCAGCGTTTATAGCTTTTATTTTAGGGACTTGGGAATACATATCTCTTATTTTCTTAAAAAACCAGTGGGGACCATGTTTTACTGTGTTGTAAAATAGTGACACTGTCAGGATTTAGTGAGGAATTTGGTGATATTTGCCTGCTCTTTAAATGACCTCAGATTTCTGTACTATTCATGTTTATTATTATTTTAATGACCTTTTAGTTTGGAAAGATTTTAGATTTACTGAAAAGTTACAAAGATAGTACAGAATTTCTGTATATTCCTCACCCATTTTCCCCTACTGTTAACATCTTACAGTAACATCTTAACTCTTAGTGGTACATTTATTAAAACTAAAAATAGTAGTTGGTCAGTACAATTAACTCCAGATTTTATTTTATTTGATTTCACCTGTTTTTACACTAATGTCCTTTCTTTCCTTTTTCTTTTTTGGTTTGAGATGGAGTCTTGCTCTGTCGCCCAGGCTGGAGTGCAGTGGCACAATCTTGGCTCACCGCAAGCTTTGCCTCCCGGGTTCACACCATTCTCCTACCTCAGCCTCCCGACTGGCTAGGACTACAGGCGCCTGCCACCACGCCTCGCTAATTTTTTTGTTTGTGTTTTTAGTAGAGACGGGGTTTCACTGTGTTAGCCAGGATGGCTCTTGACCTCGTAATCGCCCGCCTTGGCCTCCCAAAGTGCTGAGATTACAGGTGTGAGCCACTGTGCCCAGCCCACTAATGTCCTTTCTCTGTTCTGGGATCTTATCCAGGTTACCACATCGTGTTTAGTGAGCCTGTCTTTAGTCTTCTCTGATCTGTGACAAATTGTTAATTTTTCTTTGTTTTTCATGACCAAGACAGTTTTGAGAAACACTGTCAGGCATTTTGTGAAATGTTCCTTCATTTGAATTTGTCTGATTTTTCCTCCCCACCCCTCTTAATTAGATTGGAGTTATGGGTTTTGGGGATGAATACCACAGAGGTATAATGGCCTCATCGTATATTGGGGTTACATTAAATTAATGTTGGTGAGGTTAACTTTGATCATTTGGTTAAGGTAGTAAGTGTTTGCCAGGTTTCTCTGTTGTAAAGTTGCTATCTTCCTTTTTCCGTATTCTGTTCTTTGGATGTGAGTCGCTGAAGTCCAACCCACACTTTGGATGAGGAAATATCTACATACATTACTTGAGTTCTTCTCTAAGGAAGATTTGTCTCTGCCCCTCCTCCACTCAACTTATTTATATCCGTATGGACTCATGTATATTTATTTTGTACTTTGGAAGGTAATCCAATCCCACACTATTTTGTTGCTCAGAATTTTTCAGCCTTAGCTATTGGGATTATTTTTAGGTTGGTACCTGAATCCTTTTGGCATGTTCCATTCTTTGGACTTTTAAGCACTCTCTTGCTTTCTTCAAGATGCTTCAATCTCATCTTGTATTTTCCTGCCCTGTGGGTAGAATGTGCTATTTCTCCAAGGAGTCTTGCTTTCTTTTATTGGGAAATGGTATTTAGAAACAAAGATTTGGGGCCGGGCGCAGTGGCTCACGCCTGTAATCCCAGCATTTTGGGAGGCTGAGGCAGGCGGATCACCTGCGGTCAGGAGTTCGAGACCAGCCTGACCAACATGGAGAAACTGCGTCTCTACTAAAAATACAAAATTAGTCGGGTATGGTGGTGCATGCCTGTAATCCCAGCTACTCAGGAGGCTAAGGCAGGAGAACCGCTTGAACCCGGAAGGCGGATGTCGCAGTGAACCGAGATTGTGCCACCCTCACTCTGGCCTGGGTAACAAGAGTGAAACTCTGTCTCAGGAAAAAAAAAAAAAAGAAGAAACTAAGATTTGGGCATTGGATGTGTTAATGGCTACTGGGTGTCACTGCTTCTAAGTCCTGTCAGGGGACAGAGACAGGAAATTATTTATAGTAACTTATGTACACGCATATTTCTTTCTGTATCTATCCATTTTTATGTATATTAAGCTTTTAAAAAATTTTTTTTTAGGCAGAGTCTTGCTCTGTTGCCCAGGCTGGAGTGCAATGGCACGATCTTGGCTCACTGCAACCTCCGCCTCCTGGGTTCAAGCGATTCTCCTGCTTCAGCCTCTCGAGTACCTGGGACTACAGGCGACCATCACCACACCCAGCTAATTTTTGTGGGTTTGTGTTTTTTTTTTTTTTTTTTAGTAGAGATGGGGTTTCACCATGTTGGCGAGGCTGATCTTGAACTCCTGGCATCAAGTGATCCACCCACCTCCGCCTCCCAAAGTGCTGGGATTACAGGCGTGAGCCACTGCGCCTGGCCTATGTATATTAAACTTAACATGAGTTTGTACTCGTTTCTCCAACTCTAATCCAGTACCACAGGGCTCGTTTTACTGTTTTCCCTGTACTTATCTGTAACTTCCCTCCTCAACATTGAGAAACCTGGCTCCCACCCACCATCTACTATTCATTTTACCTATTTGTTCAATGCCAGTATACATGAAAAGCAGGTGTAGAATTGTTAACCTATACCTCTGTTTGAAACAAATTTACCAGCTAGAGTATAAGTTTTTATACAGCTTTTGTGCCTTTAGCGTTACAATTTCTAATCAAAGCATCATTTCCCAAAGTTAAGTAACTTTGGGAAGTTCCTGAACTTTATACGTATCTTTTTTTTTTTTTTTTTTTTTTTTTTTTGAGACGGAGTCTTGCCCTGTCGCCCAGGCTGGAGAGCAGTGGCGCGATCTCGCTCACTGCAACCTCCGCCTCCTGGGTTCAAGCGATTCTCTTGCCCCAGCCTCCCGAGTAGCTGGGATTACAGGCGTGCACCTCCATGCCCAGCTAATTTTTGCATTTTTAGTAGAGGCGGGGTTTCACCACATTGGTCAGGCTGGTCTCAAACTTCTGACCTCGTGATCCGCCCGCCTCGGCCTCCCAAAGTGCTGGAATTACAGGCATGAGCCACCGTGCCTGGCCTTTTTTTTTTTTGAAGACAGAGTCTTCCTCTGTCACCAGGCTGCAGTGCAGTGGCATGATCTTGGCTCACTGTAACCTCCGCCTCCTGGGTTCAAGCAATTCTCCTGACTCAGCCTCCCGAGTAGCTGGGATTACAGGCACCCACCACCACGCCCAGCTAATTTTTGTATTTTTAGTAGAGACGGGGTTTCACCATGTTGGCCAGGATGGTCTCGATCTCCTGACCTTGTGATCCACCCACCTCTGTCTCCCAAAGTGTTGGGATTACAGGCATGAGCCACTGCACCCGGCCAGTTGTATCTTGTATTTGTAATACCGTTAGATTCATTTGTCACTATCTACATTTCATCCTAGGATATCCTGACATACTGGTAAATTTTTTTGTTTGGTTAACTTGCATACATTAAAGTTCATTATTTATGATTTCAGTTATATGGGTCTGACAAATGCATAAAAGTCTCTTTCTTTGAAAACGTGTATATGTATAGGTAATTTCTTTTAGGTGTCATTATGCCTGTTTGTAGCAGTCTCTTGCTTTCCCCCTGGTTGTTGCTTTTCAAACAAGATCCTGTGGTTGGGTGTTTGGAAAATAAATTTATTGGAATTGAGTGAAGTTAAGTCTTGAATTTTTGGGAACTTTCTTGGGAGTAAAATACATGAGTTTCCCTTGTATTAACTAAAATGTTGATTTTGTTAAGGCAAATAAATGTTTTTCTCCCTTGGTTCTTGTTTGTGGTTTCATTTGAAGTTTGAATATATGATTAATAAATATCACAATGTTTTAGAAAAATTAGGCCAAATGTGGCAAGGAAGAACATTTGTTTGGTGATTATTTTTAACATCTGGATACGTGGCTTTCATGCCACAAGTCAGATAATATATTGTTTAGGTTTTAAGGCAGAGAGATAGGTTTAAGTTACCTTAAGTAGTGGAGATTTATTATGGGAAGGTAAGTGACATAAAAGTCCCAACTGCTCCATAACAAGGTGTCAGAAAGACAGAGAGTGGTTGAGGAAATGGGCAGTCACTGAGGAAACCAGGGAGCTCTAACTACTCTACTCTTAACTACTCCTGCTGTGGTTCTCAACTAGAGACTGTAGTAAGAATTGTCTGTGGGGCCCTCCTTCAGATCTGTTCAATCAGTCAGACTTCTTTAGTAATGGGGATTGTCTATTTTCTTCTAAAACTCTGTATATGATTCTGATAAACTCTTCTTCTCTACTATTTTGACATTAGGTTATTCAAGGACAGTTTCTTCCGAATTGGTGTACCATTGACTATTTAAACTGTGTGAGGGAGATGGGAAAGAGTTGGACACTGATTAGTTTATCTAGTCACCATGTTTACTTTGTATAGAACTCTTGCTACTGAGACTACCGTATTGGCTGCTGGCTCTTCCTGATTTAGTTGTCTGTTGCTAGATGGAAGGGTCCTGTGATATTATGCCTTATATTACTATGCTTGGTACTACTTGCCTCTGCATTTGGCTGTGGTCAACAAGTAATGCAGAAGTGACTAGAAGTTACTATAGATATGGGTTTAGAGGTGGCTTTTCTGTGCAGGTAGAAGTTAAATTGACATCCCAAATGCCGTGACGTTCTCAGTGGGAGAGATTTCCTTTTAGAGGGAATGTATGGCTGAAATACAGTGAAAAATGTTGGAGAAGGAGGCTAAAACTATATCCTATATAATCTTATATAGGATTGGTAAAATAGTTTGTGTTTTATTCTAATTATGATAGGAAGCCATGTGAAATGACAGTTCAAATAAAGAAATTTGACTCATGCATTTAAAAATGTTATAATGGAGCAATCATTGAATGAAGAACAATGACTTAAAAATAAAAAAATCTAAAAATTATTTATTTTTATAGACAGGGTCTCATTCTGTCACCTAGTTGCTGCAGTGCAGTGGTGTGATCATAGCTCATTGCAGCCTCCAACTCCTGGGTTCAAGCAATCCTCCTGTCTTGGCCTTCCAAGTAGCTGGGAATGCAGGTGTTTGTCACCACACCCAGCTAATTTTAAATTTTTTTGTAGAGTTGGGGGTCTTGCTTTATTGCCCAGGCTGGTCTCCAGCTCATGGCTTCAAGCAATCCTCCTGCCTCATCCCCTCAAAGTATTGAGATTACAGTTGTGAGTCACCATGCCTGGCAGAATATTTTAAAATTTCCTTGCTAATGTAACTTTGGCATCAGTATAATTTAATCATTAGTTTCTGTTCTTTTTAAATTTAAAAGTACTGTTTTTAGATAACTGAGTTAAGACAGTTTCTTTTTTTTTTTTTAAATTAAGACAGTTTCTGATTTGGACTTGGATATAGTCTATCTATAGTTTGTCCATTATCTGTTATATTAATAAATGGCTAGTTTCTACATATCAATCAATAATTATTTACTAATTACATAGTAACATTTCACAAGGAGTTGTGGGAAGTAGAAAATAAGTACAAACGAGCCCCTGCTACAGTTCAGAGGAGCCAACACTATAAGTTATCAATATCTATCTTTAAATTATGGTTTTTCTGACAATCATCAACTAAAGCAATGGCATGGCATTCCAGTACCATGGTGTTTTTAGCTTGCTTTTTGTTTTTTAAAATTCAGACTCACAGTTTTTTAATACTTTATTTTTTATTTTTAAAAAATTGGGATTAAAATTACATAACATTTGCCTTATTAACCATTTTTAAATGTATAGTTCAAGGCATTAAGTACATTGACATTGTGCTATCACCACTGCTGTTTATCCATAGCAGATTCACAAATTTTGATGATTTTCTGAAAAATAGGAATTAAATATATTTTACTTAATATATGTAATTATTAATAAGTGTGAAACCTCATGTAAAGATCAGTTTAGTATTAGTTAACTTTTAGAGACAGCAAAGAAAAATAAAATGAATGTTAGGGATAGCTCTTGCATTAAATGTTAGGATTCCTATATGTGATTATTGTTAATATCTTAATATCAAGTTATATAGTTAAGCGTTGTGTCCCCACCCAAATCTTATCTTGAATTGTAATCCCCAGGTGTTGAGGGAGAGACCTGGTGGGAGGTGATTGGATCATAGGTCTGGTTTCCTCCCTGCTGTTCTCATCGTAGTGAGGGATTTCTCACAAGATCTGATGGTTTTATAAATGGCAGTCTCTTCTGGGCTTTTCTCTCTCTTGATGCCATATGAAGAAGGTCCTTGCTTCGCCCTCACCTTCTGCCGCCTCCCCAGCCATGTGGACCTGTGAGTCAATTAAACCTCTTTTCTTTATAAATTACCCAGTCTTGAGTGGTATCTTTATAGCAGTGTGAAATACATCAAGACTCTTTTTTTTGGGGGGGATAGATAATCATTTCATAGAATGGTAAAATCTGGGAAAATGTGATTCCATAGGCAAACATTGCCTTATGAAAAAAATTTTGAGACATACCTAATGTGTAAAGATGGCCATAATAGAAGTAAATTATTAGATGTTGCTTGGGAAAATATATTTCAAAAGAAAAAAGATACTGAATAACAAGGAGACAAATTAATGGTATCCAGTGTTTGGGGCTTTGCTCAAAATGAGAATATGCATTTTAGGCCAGGCACGGTGGCTTAAGCCTGCAGCCCCAGCACTTTGGAAGGCCAAGGTGGGAGGATCACTTGAGGCCAGGTATGGGCAACATAGCAAGTCGCCATCTCTACCAAATATTAAAAAACTAGCCGGTCATGGTGGCAGGTGCCTGTAGTCCTAGCTACTCGGGAAGCCGAGGTGGGAGGATCGTGTAAGCCCAGTGAGCTATGATGATCATGTCACTACACTCCAGCATAAGTTTCTGGATTCTCTAATAATTATAGCCAACATTTTTTGAACCTTTGCTATATGCCAGGCATTTGCACTTGCATTTCTCTCTCTTTTTTTTTTTTTTGAAACAGAGTCTTGCTGTCTTGCTCAGGGTGGAGTGCAATGACTGGATGTCGGGCTCATTGCAACCTCCTCCTCCCGGGTTCAAGCGATTCTCCTGCCTCAGCCTCCTGAGTACCTGGGATTACAGGTGCCCACCACCACGCCCAGCTAGTTTTTGTATTTTTAGTAGAGATGGAGTTTCACCATGTTGGCCAGGCTGGTCTCGAACTCCTGACCTCAAATGATCCTCCCGCCTTGACTTACTACAGTGCTGGGATTACAGGTGTGAGCCACCGTGCCTGGCTGCATTTCTCTTTTAATACAGCAGTGATATGAAGAAACTGAATCTTGGGTTGTTCAAAGTCATGTAGTTGGTGCTGGTTTTTCAACCAGCTGACTCTGCAGTTGGAGCTCTTAATCACCATGTCATATTGTTTGTTTTAATAAAGCGTAAGTTTTAATAAAGCAACATCCTAGATTATTAACCATGTATGTTTATTTGAATATAAAATATTAGAAAATAATTTAACTCATACTACATATTTTATTTTGTGAAGTTTCATAGTGTAAAATAAAAGCAAGGATATGCTGGGCATGGTGGCTCATGCCTGTAATCCCAGCATTTTGGGAGGCTGAGGTGGGTGGGTCATTTGAGGTCAAGAGTTTGAGACCAGCCTGGCCAACATGGTGAAATCCCGCCTCTAACACAAAATGCAGAAATTAGCCAGGTGTGATGGTGGCGGTGGCAGTGGCGGCACACACCTGTAGTCCCAGCTACTTGGGAGGCTGAGGCAGGAGAATCGCTTGTACCTAGGAGGCAGAGGTTGTGGTGAGCTGAGATTGTGCCACTGTACTCCAGCCTGGGTGACAGAGTGAGAACCTCTCTCAAAATAAATAAATAAAATAAATAAATAAATAAATAAATTAAAAGCAAGATAATTTTAAGAAAATTCTCTAATGTGTAAAATTAAAGATGTTGTTTTCCTGCAGACATCATTGTGACTTAAGGTTAAAGATTTTAGCCATGCATGTTGCCTAAACTATACAGTGCACATGATTGAATGTTACTCTTGTAAATAACATTTTTCAAGCATGAGAAGTCCTAAACCTTCAGTGGCTCCCCATTGACTGTCTATACAGAAAATGAGCAAACTGCTTAACCTAGGTTTTAAAGGGGTCAGCTATTCCAGCTTTCCCTTTCTCAACTCTGCAGGTTTTTGTTTCATGAACTGAATTTGTCATATCCACTTCTGTGCTTCTGTTCATGGCTTCTTTCTGTTTGAAATACCCTGCCATCTTCTGCTTCTCTATTTCTGCTTTCTAGTTTATCCCTTTTTCTTCCCAGCATTTTCCTTCTTCTGAACTCTAAATCCTTCATTAGGTGCTGTGTATATCCTACCTTGTTTTGTTTAGTTGTTTACCCAACTAGATAGGTCTTTTGATGGAAATGGCTGTTGCTGGTGCTTTTTTGTAGTTAGTGTCATATACACAAAGATCTCAATAATTGCTTGCTGGTAAAGAGGATAAGCCATATATGCAGTCTCAGTAATGTTGCTTAATTAACATTTTCATTTTGTTCATCCTGTCTCATAAATCTCATTTATAATCTGAAAATATATATTCTTGCTTAAAATATTTTGGTGTTTAATTTCATCATGAAATGAAAGACTCTCTAAAAGAAAAAAAACTATATTTTGTATTGATTAGCAAAAATAGCAAAAAATGTACAATCATATTAATATGTGAATTTTTAGAAATGAATATTCTCTTGACAGTTGAGATATTTAATTATCCTTACTTTATATTGGTTCTGAAAATATATTCTTTCTTTTTTTTTTTTTTTGAGACAGTCTTGCTCTGTCACCCAGACTGGAGTCCAGTGGTGTTATTTCAGCTCATTGCAACCTCTGCCTCCCAGGTTCAAGTGATTTTCATGCCTCAGCCTCCTGAGTAGCTGGGATTACAGGCATGTGCCACCACGCCTGGCTAATTTTTGTATTTTTTGTAGAGGTGGAGTTTCACCATGTTGGCCTGGCTGGTTTCGAACTCCTGGCCTCAAGTCATCTGCCCTCCTCAGCTTTCCAAAGTGCTGGGATTACAGGTGTGAGCCACCATGCCTGGCTGAAAATATATTCTTTATAGTTGTGAATTATACTTTCTAAGTTTGGAATGTACATGGAGAAAGCATTTAAGTTTAGCTTTTTTGTGCTGTTACTGTTTTTCTACTTCCAACTCTATTTAAAAATTTTAAACTGTGAGAATTTGCTTCCCCATTTGATACTTTATCTTTTCCTCATCCATTGTTCAGCTGTGGAGTACTAATCTCAAGGGAAACGTTTATTAAAAGTAATTGTAATTAAATTAGCTGGGTATAGTGGTGCACATCTGGAATCCTAGCTACTCGGGAGGCTGAGGCAGAAGAATCACTTGAATCTGGGAGATGGAGGTTACAGTGAGCTGAGATTGTGCCACTGTATTCCAGCCTGGGTAACAGAGTCAGACTGTCTCAAAAAAGCAAAGAAAAGAAAAAGGAAATTTACTATATTAAGAGTCTTAGTTGGAATTAAAATTTCATATTCATAATTTATGGGCCACTTGAAGAGAAAGTGATTTGTATGTACAGTCCAACTCTGGACATTGTGGGTTCTTTTTTAATTGTCTCTATATTTTTAATATATGAGTGTATTTTTTTAGTAATTTTTAGGAATATGACTTGTTAGCACTAATGCTTATTTGGACATCATTTTCAGCATTTTTGATTTTTGCCACATTTAAATGTATCAGAGTTTAGACTCCTTTCTTAGCTCATCATTAAAGTGTTCTGCTTCTTAGGAAGAAATGAAACTAGGACACTACTGTCTTTTTTTCTAGGTACACACTAATGGATGTAGAAGCTAAGTGCTGTACTCTTGAGATCTGGGTGGCACCTTCCATGTGTCTAGGAGATAGAGTATGGGTTCAAGAGAGTATGGGCTTTTACTTAACTGGTCCCCAAAAGTCCCAAAATGTTTATATATTGCCGGCTGACTCCTGACTGTCACAAAGATCAGGAAATGAGAATTTTTTTCAAACTCTAGTTTTGTCTAAAGGAGCTTTGTCCCAGGAGAATACATAATTTAGGTGTCATCCTACTTACCAAACTGGTGTTCATGTGTATTTCTTTTTAAATAATTCTTTTACATTAGTTTTACTTTCCTTTTGCAGACTAAGTAGGAATAAACGTTGTTTATTTATTTGTTTTTTTTTTTTGAGATGGAGTTTTGTTCTTGTCACCCAGGCTGGAGTGCAGTGGCATGATCTTGGCTCACTGCAACCTCTGCCTCCCAGTTTCAAGTGATTCTCCTGCCTCAGCCTCCCGAGTAGCTGGGATTACAGGTGCCCGCCACCACGTCCTGCTGATTTTTTGTATTTTTAGTAGAGATGGGGTTTCATCATGTTGGCCAAGCTGGTCTCAAACTCCTGACCTCAGGTGATCCACTTGCCTTGGTCTCTCAAAGTGCAAGGATTACAGGCATGAGCCGCTGCGCCCCACCAATTTTTTAAAAATTTTCATGTTATTTCTCTTACGGTTTAAGAAAAGAATCAGCAGATTACCCCTTAGAACTTTTATGATTTTACTACCAGTTTTTTTTTTTGTTTGGTTTTTTGGTATTTTTAGAGATGTATTTTCGCTCTTGTTGCCCAGGCTGGAGTGCAATGGCGCGATCTTGGCTCACTGCAACCTCTGCGCCTCCCCCCAACCCTGGCGCCCCCGGGTTCAAGCGGTTCTCCTTCCTCAGCGTCCCAAGTAGCTGGGACTACAGGCGCATACCACCACTCCCGGCTAATTTTTGTATTTTTAGTAGAGACAGGTTTTCACCATGTTGGCCAGGATGGTCTCCATCTGTTGACCTCGTGATCCACCTGCCTCAACCCCCCAAGAATGCTGGGATTACAGGCGTGAGTCACCATGCCCGGCCGCAAATGTTTTAATTTTTACTTAGAAGCAAATTTGAGTCATTGGAAAAGTATATAACACCTTAAATATTCATTACATAAACCATCTTGTCAGGGGTAAGTACCTTGGTTTTCTTAAATAAGTATATTTTGAATGTAAAACTGAAAGTGTGATTTTCCAACCAGTATATTATAGTAATTGGCATTAAGTGTTGCACATTTAAATTATTAACTGCAAATGATGTCATAAATTGATCTAACTTTGTTGATTATCAGGCGAAAACATGGTGAATAAAGGAAGTGCCTCTGTTTTTGTATTACAGAGGAAGTTAGCATGTTTTGTGAATATCCATGATATTAAACTGTTACAAAAGATTGGAGGGGGGAGGGAGGGAGGGAGGGAGCGAGCAAGAGAGAAACAATTAGCAGTTTCTGCTTTAACTAATTTTTTATTTTTATCATACTTATGAACTCCCGTAAACTGAAGATTTGTCTAAATTGTCTTTTTTCTTTGTTGGTTTTATTGAGGTGAAATTCATATAATACAAATTAGCAATTATAATGTGTGTATTTCATTGACATTTAATACATTCACAATGTTGTGCAACTACCACGTGTATCAAGTTTCAGAACATTTTTCTAACTCCAAAAGAAAACCCCTATTAAGCAGTCACTCTCCTTTTCCTCCTCTTATCCCCCATAAACCACAAATCTGCTTTCTGTCTCTATGGATTTACCTATTTTGGATATTTTACATAAATGAAATGGTACTGTATGTGACTTCTTGTGTCTGGCTTCTTTCACTTAGCATGGCACTTTCAAGGTTCATTCATATCGTAGCATATATCAGTACTTCATTCTTTTTTATGACTGAATAATACTTTATTGTATGTATATAACAAATTTTGTTTATCCATTTATCTGCTGACAGACATTTCAAAAGACTGTTGCACCTTTTGGCTTTTGTGAATAGTGCTGCCATCACTATTTGTGTACAGGTATCTCTGTTTAAATACCTGCTTTTAACTCTTTTTTTTTTTTTTTTCTTCCCGAGACAGAGTCTTGCTCTGTCACTGAGGCTGGAGTGCAGTGGCATGATCTTGGCTCACTGCAACCTCTGCCTCCCGGGTTCAAGCAATTCTCTTGCCTCAGCCTCCCAAGTAGCTGGGATTACAGGCACCCACCACCACACACGGCTAATTTTTGTATTTTTGGTAGAGACGGGGTTTCACCATGTTGGCCAGGCTGGTCTCGAACTCCTGACCTCAGGTAATCTACCCACCTCGGCCTCCCAAAGTGCTGGGATTACAGGCATGAGCCACTGTGCCCAGCCTGTTTTTAATTCTTTTAGATATATACCTAAGAGTGGAATTGGTGGGTCAGTGGCAATTCTGTGTTCAACTTCTTTAGGAACCGACCAACTTTTCCACAGTGACTGCACCATTTTAGAGTCCTACCAGCGATATATGAGGATTCTAGTCTGTCTCTTAGCTGTCACTTGCCATTTTCCCTTTTTTAAAAATAGCCATCCTAGTAGGTATGAAGTGGTAGCTCATTGTGGTTTGATTTACATTTCCATGATGGCTAAAGAGGATGATCATCTTTTCATGTGCTTATTGGTCATTGTATTTCTTCCTTGGAGAAATGTCTATTTAAGTCCTATGCCCTTTTTAAAATTGGATTGTCTCTTTTGTTGTTGAGTTGTAAGAGTTCTGTATATATTCTGGGTATTAATCCTGTATGTGATTTGCAAGTATTTCCTCCCATTCTGTAGGTTGTCTTAGCTTTCTTTTTGAGATGGAGTCTCACTCTGTCGCCTAGGCTGGAGTGCAGTAGCACGATCTTGGCTCACTGCAACCTCCATCTTCTGGGCTCAAGCAGTTCTCCTGTCTCAGCCTCCTGAGTAGCTGGGACTACAGGTGCACACTACTATGCCTGGCTAATTTTGGTATGTTTAGTAGAGAAGGGGTTTCACCATGTTGGGCAGGCTGGTCTAGAACTTCTGACCTCAAGTGATCCACCCACCTCAGCCTCCCAAAGTGCTGGGATTACAGGGGTGAGCCACTGCATTCGGCCCATACTATTCTCTTATCCTTTTCTGTAAGGTAATGTCTTTATTAAATTGGCTTTTAAGTAGAGCTTTTAATTTTTTGTTGTTGTTATATCATTTCTTAATTTGGTATGTTTTTGACACAGCCAACTTTGTTTCACTTGCTTCAGAAGGTGGGGAATTGAAAACGAATGAGTAATACAACATCCAAAAGTTACTTTGTACTGGATTTTCTGTGTATCAGTTCAAAGAAAGGTTCATCAGACCACCAGACCATCTCTCTGCTACAACAGTTATAGAAACATTTGAGAGATTATTATAAAAAAAAGTATTTCACATATAATTTTTTGTAGTGCTGTTCCTAGTCTGCACCTTTCTGAATCTTGTAGTATAAGGCACTTGATATAATTTTATATTATTGAATCTTCCACATGCTTGGTTTTAGTTATATTTCTTTTCGTTTTTTTTTTTTTTTTTTTTTGAGACAGAGTCTCGCTCTGACGGCCAGGTTGGAGTGCAGTGGCACGATCTTGGCTCACTGCAACCTCTGCCTCCCGGGCTCAAGCAATTCTCCTGCCTCAGCCTCCCGAGTAGCTGGGATTATAGGTGTGTGCCACCACGCCTGGCTAAGTTTTATATTTTTAGTAGAGACGGAGTTTTACCATGTTGGCCAGGCTGGTCTTGAACTCCTGACCTCAGGTAATCCTCCCACCTCGGCCTCCCAAAGTGCTGGGATTACTGGTGTGAGCCACCTTGCCCGGCCTTAGTTGTATTTCTTTAAATTAGGTTTTTGTGCCTGTAGTTCCAGCTACTTGCAAGGCTGAGGTGGAAGGTTTTTTTGAGCCTAGGAGTTCTAGTTCAGCCTGGGCAACATAGCAAGACCCAGTCTCTAAAAATAATAATAAAAAATAAAAGGTTTAGGCTGGGCACGGGGACTCATGCCTATAATCCCAGCACTTTGGGAGGCCACAGTAGGAGGATCTCTTGAGTCCAGGAGTGCAAGACCAGCCTGGGCTACAAAAAAACCCAAATCATCTGGGCATGGTGATGCAAGCCTGTAGTCCTAGCTAGTTGGGAGGCTGAGTTGGGAGGATCACTTGAGCCCAGGAGGTCGAGACTGCAGTAAGCTATGATTGCACCACTGTACAACAGCTTGGGCAACAGAGCAAGACTCTTTTTCAAAAAAAAGGTTTATGCTTACATTTTTCTGGGTGACTGTGCCTATGTTAGGTTTATGCCTAAGAAAGAGGGCCTGCAATCTTTATAATTTAACAGCAAACATATCCTGCAAATGGTAAGAGATCCATATGAATGCATCAATGAGTAAGTTAAAACGTCTGAAAATGTAGCAACAGCAAAATATTAAGGTGGCTTTTGGAGAGAGTTAAACTCTTTTGGTCTAATTTGTAGGTAATTATGTGAAATATCTTTGTTTTATTTTGAGATGGAGTCTCGCTCTGTCACCCAGGCTGGAGTGCAGTGGTGTGATCTTGGCTCACTGCAACCTCCACCTTCTGGGTTCAAGCGATTTTCCTGTTTCAGCCTCCCACGTAGCTGGGATTTCAGGTGCCTGCCACCATGTCCAGCTAATTGGTCTATTTTTAGTAGAGCTTGCATGTTGGCCAGGCTGGTCTCAAACTCCTGAC
Organism: Pongo pygmaeus; assembly: GCF_028885625.2. Lineage (NCBI taxonomy): Eukaryota > Metazoa > Chordata > Mammalia > Primates > Hominidae > Pongo > Pongo pygmaeus. The sequence continues at coordinate 101,941,453 of NC_072385.2, forward strand.
CTCAAGTGATCCCCCCACCTCAGCCTCCCAAAGTGCTGGGATTGCAGGCGTGAGCCACCGTGCTGGCTGAATATCTTTGAACCTGCAATGTTGTTAAAGTGGTCAGTGGTATTAATAAAAAGTGTTTTGCATATGCATTTGTGATTTTTTTTTTTTTTTTGCTTCATCCTGGTGGGAATGGTAGTGCATTTTGCGTGTCAATGAGAACTATACAGTTTGGTTAAGAAAAAGGTGATAACAGATAGTAAACCTGAGACTCATCAGGAAGCCAGGTTGTATAACAGTGTCTAACATAGAATAGGTGTTTAATAAATGTTTGATTCAATAAAAAACCATGAAACTGCTTGAGTAGTTGGCTAAAATATAAACGAGGGTGAGATCAACTAAATTAGAATTATGTCCTTTAAACAAGCTACATTTTCAAATACCATAATAAGATTACTGTAGCAAATGTAAAAGTGTTGTGAGATCACAGGGGCAGAATTGTCCCTCTGGAGAGAGGGCTATTGAAAATTATGAAAGAGAGGCCGGGTGCGGTGGCTCATTCCTGTAATCTCAGCACTTTGGGAGGCCGAGGTGGCGGATTGCTTGAGGTCAGGAGTTCAGACCAGCCTGGCCAACATGGTGAAACCCCATCTCTACTAAAAATACAAAAATTAGCAAGGTGTGATGGTGCATGCCTGTAATCCCAGCTACTCAGGAGGCTGAGACAGGAGACTTGCTTGAACCTGGGATGGGGAGGTTACTGTGAGCCGAGATGGCACCACTGCACTCTGGCCTGGGCAACAGAGCAAGATTCTGTCCCCATCCCCTGCCAAGAAAAAAGAGAAAAGTGAACTTGTGTTATATTTATTACAAAAGTAATTCAGGTACGTTATAGAAAATTCAGAAAATACCGCAGCCAGGCACGGTGGCTCACGCCTATAATCCCAGCATTTTGGGGGGCCAAGGCGGGAGGATTGCTTGAGACCAGACTGGGCAATATAGCAAGACCCCTTGTCTTAAAAAAAAAAAAAAGTTAGTTGGGTGTAGTGATGCACGCCTGTAGTCCCAGGTACTTGGGAGGCTGAGGTGGGAGGATTGCTTGTTTCCAGGAGTTTGAGGTTACAGTAATTGTGCCATTGCACTCCAGCCTGGGCAACAGAGAGAGAGAGCCTGTCTTAAACACAAACACACACACACACACACACACACCTAGAAAAGATTTAGAAAGTATAGATAAATATAAAGCTGAAATAAGTCACTTGTTATCCTAATATAATCTTTTTTTAAACTTTTTTCTGTCTATAAAAATGAGATCATTATACATATATATGTGTGATATATATGTGTATATACACATGTGTGTATATATACACACATGTATCACACATGTATAATGTGTACATATATACACATATATCACACATGTATATACATGTATATAATATATAAAGCAGCCTGCTTAAATCACTTACCAGTAAGTCTAACATGAGACTTGGTGCTGAAATATTGGAGATTAGGAATCCTGCCCGAAAGTTTCCTGTGTATTTAATATAGTCTTATTTATCAAATGGCCAGCTGGATATAGTGACTAGATTTTCCTGTGTATGGAATAGACATTATTGGGAAAATTGGTTTGTCCATATCATTTATTTAAAATCACATTATTAGTATTAATAATATATATTATGCACATACGGTAGTCTACTTACCTATTTGTTTGGTATTTTAAACTTCTTAGTTTATCAACCATTTTTTAAACTTTTACTTTAAAATTAACAATTTTATAAATATGCTGTAAACTGCATCAGGACTTTTAAAGTATTTTCTAGTTTATGAGAAGAAAGAGTTAAAAATGGAATGGAAATGTCTCTTTAGAGAACATATTTACTATCTAAAATTCTGTGATGTCCATCTATGATGGACAACAATGACAAATTTGAATGAAAACAAAAAAAATAGACATTGAATTGTGAAACAAATAGAACACTTAGTTTATATGTTAGGAATTTTTGGGAAAGCATGGAGATTGGAATGCAAGGATATGGAGTGAAGAGTAGTTTTGTTGTCAGGGAAACAATTGAAAGAAAAGGAGACCTCCTTTGTAATTAATCTGACACTTCTTGGGGGACTTGTCATTGTGTAGTTTGGTCACTAACAGAACAGAGGCTGCACATTAATTAACTGGAGGGTTTGCTACCAGGAGGTGTCCATAATACTGGAAATCTGCTCATACTATTAGTAGTGGCAAATAGTCCAGGATTTAGGGAATTCCGGGTCAGGATATCAGCATGAGAGCTCCTGAACATAGTTCTAGCATTCCATGGTGGAAGTGTTTGCAGTCAGCCCCACTTGGGTGTAGACATCTTTGGGCCCCTTGGTGTTAGTTGAAGCCAGAAGGAGCTCAGATCTGCAGATGCATCCTATTCCCATATTTCCCCTACAAAGCATTTTCATCATTCCTTTTTTTATAGATGAGGAAACTGGCTCAGACAGATGTTCATTGGTTTGAGAATGCTCCCAGAAATTCTGCTTCAGTCTTTCTGGGTCAGCCTTTGGAGAGTCTTAATTTTTATTAAGCACAGCAGCTAATTCTGTTCTGTTTGGCTCTTGAACTACAGATTGAGACACACAGGTAGGACTCCTGACTTTTGGTTGGCCATTGTGAGTTTTTACTTCCATTTTTCTTTTTCTCCAGAAAAATGCTTACCCATCATTGTGAGTTTTGATTCGTATTATCTAAGTATGTTGGTCAGTCTCTCATTCTTCCAAGGCTTCAGATGACTCTCCAAGATAATATTTGAAGATAGAGGTCATAATAATTGCACAATAACTACTTTCTGTACTTTACATAAACAATTTTAAAAAAATGCGTATCTTTGTTTAGTGGGGAAAAAACCTCCCACTAAACACAAACACACATTTTCAAAAATCTATTAAGTTTTACTAAGAAATTATACGTTTATTAGGCCGGGCATGGTGGCTCATGCCCTGTAGTCCCAGCACTTTTGGAGGCCAAGCTAGATGGATCACTTGAGCCCAGGAGTTTGAGACCAGCTTGGGCAACATCGTGAAACCTTGTCTCTACAAAAAATAATTAGCCAGGTGTGATGGTGTGTGCCTGCATTCCCCAGCTACTTAGAAGGCTGACATGGGAGGATTGCTTGAGCCCGGAGGTCAAGGCTGCAGTGAGTCGTAATTATGCCACTGCACTCCAGGCCAGGTGACACAGCAAGACCCTGTCTCAAAGAAAAAATTATACTTTTATTAAAAATAGTTACTGACTATTGGCCGGGAGTGGTGGCTCAGGCCTGTAATCCCAGCACTTTGGGAGGCTGAGGCGGGCGGATCACTAGGTCAGGAGATCGAGACATCCTGGCTAATATGGTGAAACCCCGTCTCTACTAAAAAATACAAAAAAATTAGCCGGGCGTGGTGGCGGGCGCCTGTAATCCCAGCTGCTCGGGAGACTGAGGCAGGAGAATGGTGTGAACCAGGGAGGCGGAGCTTGCAGTGAGCCGAGATGGCACCACTGCACTCCAGCCTGGGCGACAAAGCGAGACTCCATCTCCAAAAAAAAAAAAAATACTGACTATTGACTGGTAAATGATTGGGACCTATTAATATTTCTCACACAGCAATTTTTATTTAATGAAATTATGTCAATAACTACAAAACAGTTTAGTATGGATTACTATTTCTGTCCTTTATAGAACAAAGTCCTGTATTATCCTATATTTATACAAAGCTTTTTTAAATTATAAAAATACTTGGTTATTATAGAAAAAGCTTGAACGTATAGAGATGATGAAAGAAAGTATTCGTAATTTGACACCCCAGAATAATCACTGAAAGCATGTTGGTGTACATCATTTACAAATGTGGCAGTGTTTACTCAGGTTGTTTTCAACATAAATACAATATTATTTCCAAAGATTTTATTTTATCTCTCTTTTTATTTTTTTCATTTTTTTCTTGAGACAGAGTCTTGCTCTGTTACCCAGGTTGGAGTGCAGTGGTGCGATCTTGGCTCACTGCCACCTCCGCTTCAGCGGAAGTTCAAGTGATTTTCCTGCCTCAGCCTTCCAAGTAGCTGGGACTACAGGTGCGTGCCACCATGCCTGGCCAATTTTTTATTTTTGGTAGAAAGGGGGTTTCCTCATGTTGGCCAGGATGGTCTTGAACTCCTGACCTCAAGTGATCCCCCTGCCTTGGCCTCCCAAAGGGCTAGGATTATAGGCGTGAGCCACCGCGCCTGGCCAGACCTAGTTTTAATGGCAAATAGTTATTAAGGACAGAGTTCATACTTACTATTCGTCTTTCAGAAGGTGGCAGATCACCGAATAACCAGTAGTGGTAACTAACACTGGCTGGTAAGTGAGAACTTAGTAAAATTCTGTTCATCCTAAAATAAGTCTCTATTTAAACAGTGGAGGTATACAGAGCCATTTTTGTAATGTATTATGTGGGAATGAAGGGATGGTATTTGGAAAGAGGCGCTAACTGCATGTAGACTTGTGAGAATTTTTGCTAGTTTTCTCACTTTTTGAATGAGGAGATTGGGCCAGTTGAGCTCTTGTTTGTTTAGTACTTTAGGAAAGGGTGGAAAGAGTTGGCTTTTAGCAAACATATGTTTAATATGTGTTATTCCATTTAATGCTTAACCACTCCATATAAAGTAAGTGTTTTATCCTCATTTAAAAAAATTTAATTTTATTTTATTATAAGTTCTAAGGTACATGTGTAGGATGTGCAGGTTTGTTGTAAACGTATGCCATGGTGGTTTGCTGCACCTGTCAACCCATCACCTCGGTATTAAGCCTGGCATGCATTAGCTATTTTTCCTAATGCTCTCCCTCCCACAACCCCCTGACAGGCCACAGTGTGTGGTGTTCCCCTCCCTGTGTCCATGTGTTCTCATTGTTCAGTTCCTACTTACAAGTGAGAACATGCAGTGTTTGGTTTTCTGTTCTTGCATTAGTTTGCTGAGGATAATGGCGTCCAGCTTCATCCATGTCCCTGCAAAGGACATAATCTCATTCCTTTTTATCCTCATTTTTATAGATGAGGAAACTGAAACTCAAAAGAGTTTTGTTTAGGTCACATACCCAGGTATTTCTGGCTTTATCTTCATTTCTTTCCCTTACATTTACTTTGTTCTCATTTATAATATTCTTTCCAACTCTAAAATTGTGGTTCTATAATAGTGGAAAGAACACTGTAATGAACCCTCATTTACCCCATTTACAAGATTGTTATCCTATGGCCGACTTGTTTCATCTGTACCCCTTTATAGTTGCCTCCCAGCGTTAGTTTCTCCCACCACATTACTTTGACACAGAACTCACCATTCCCTCCCTCCCTTCCTCCCTCCGTCTCTCCTTCCCTCCTTCCCTCCTTCCCTCCTTCCCTTCCCTTCTCTTCCCTTCCTTCCCTCCCTTTTTTCCCTCCCTTTCTTCCCTTCCTTCCCTTTCTTTCCTTTCTTTCTTTTTTTGATGGAGTTTTGCCCTTGTTGCCCAGGCTGGAGTGCAATGGTGCGATCCCGGCTCACTAAAACCTCTGCCTCTCCGGTTCAAGCGATTCTCCTGCCTCATCCTCCCAAGTAGCTGGGATTATAAGCATGTGCCACCACTCCCGACTAATTTTGTATTTTTAGTAGAGACAGGGTTTCATTATGTTGGCCAGACTCGTCTCAAATTCCTGACTTCAAGTGATCCACCCACCTCAACCTCCCAAAGTGTTGGGATTACAGGGGTGAGTCACCGCACCCAGCCTCACCATGTCATTTCATCTGCAGACATTTCAGTATATAGCTTTAAAAGAAACTTCAACACCTGTGAAAAGAAGGGAATACAAATAAAAAAAGAAACTATTTTGTAAAAAGTTAAAACATAACCACAATACTATTATCACTGTAAAAACAACAATTCCTTCCTGTCTACTCAGTGATTTTTATTTAATTTTAATTTTTATTTTTATTATTTATTTATTTATTTGTTTTTTGAGATAGAGTTTCGCTGCTGTTGCCCAGGCTAGAGTGCAATGGCGGAATCTCGGCTCACCACAACCTCCGCCTCCCAGGTTCAAGTGATTCTCTTGCCTCAGCCTCCCAAGTAGCTGGGATTACAGCCATGCGCCACCACACCCGGCTAATTTTTTTGTGTTTTTAGTAGAGACGGGGTTTCTCCATGTTGGTCAGGCTGGTCTCGAACTCCTGACCTCAGGTAATCCACCCGCCTCGGCCTCCCAAAGTTCTGGGATTACAGGTGTGAGCCACCGTGCCCGGCCTACTCGGTGATTTTTATAATTTCTTTTTAAACTGCTTGAGATTCATGTAAGGCCCCATACATTTTAATTAGTTGGTATGTCTGTTAAGTCTTTAATCTACACATTTCACCTCTATCTCACTGTCTCGTCTTCTTGCATTAAAAAAAAAACTAAGTTTGTGTGTGTGTTTGTGTACATGTATGTGTATGTATAAAGAAACTGGGTTTTGACTTTCAGACATCCTCATACCGTGGAGACTGTGATGGTGTTCAACATTTTTCTGTCTCATGTATTTTATACAATTTGGTAATTTGATTTAGAGTATTACTGTCTAATATAACGTAAGCCATAAACTTAAGCCATATATAATTTGAATTTTTCCATATATACTTTTTTAAAAAGTGAAAAGAAACGGTAAAATTAGTTTGAATAATATTTTTATTTGACCCAGTATATCCACAATGTTATTATTTCAACATATAATCAACGAAATTAATGAAGTATATTGCATTCTTTTTTTGGTATGAATCTTAGAAATTTGGTGTGTATTTTATACTTACAGCACATCTCAGTATTAGCCACATTTCAAGTACCCAGTAGCAGTATGTGGCTAGTGACTCCTGTATTGAACAGCACAGATTTAGAGAACTGATCAGTCAGGCCTTTTGTTTTTATGTCAGGAAACAGAGAATGCCTGACTCTCTTGGTGTGGTGTTATTGGCAGCCATTCATGAACATTGTTTTTATCTATTGATTTATTAGGGCTTGCAAAGTGGTGATATTTTATCCTTCTACCTTCATTTATTATCTATAATACTTATCTAAAGGAATACTTCCCAACCTTGACTATTTGGTCACACCCCCGTCACCCGCCAAAAAACCCTACGCAGTTCGTATAGAAAAAGGATAAATAATGCTTGACCTTTTTCTTTTATTTACCAGTTTTCCAAATAATGAATTTGTTTCCTACCATTGTCCAAAAGTAACTGGGGAATATTTTGTTTTCAGCTGTCATAGATATTTTAGCTTTCCTTGCTTCTTGGAATATTAGTCAGTGTCCTTCAGAGAAACAGAACCAGTAGGGTATGTGTGTCTACACCTTTATAACTATATTTGTATCTATATCTATTTATATCCCTATCTGTAGATCTGTTTATCTTCAAAATAGAAAGAGATTTATTTGGAATTGACTCATGCCATTATGGAGGCTGACAAGTGCCAAGATGTGCAGTCGGCAAGCTGGAGACCCAGGAGAGCTGACGGTGCGGTTTCACTTTGAGTCTGAAGCCCTAAGAAATGGGAGAGCTAATGGTGTAGTTAGAGACTGAGGATTGGTTGGTTGACCCAAGACCTAGGAAGAGCCAATATTTCAGTTTGAAGTTGAAGGCAGAAGAAATCTGATGTTGTTGCTTGAAGGCTTAGTCAGGAGGAATTAGTTCTCTCTTACTTGGGGGAGGGTCAACCTTTTTGTTTTAGGCAGGCCTTCAACTGATGAGGTGGGGCCTACCCACATTAGGGAGGATAATCTGCTTTACTTAGTCTACTGATTGAAATGTTAATCTTATCTAGAAATACTCTCACAGTTACATCCAGAAAAATGCTTGACCAAATGTCTGGGCACCCTCTGGTCCAGTTAAGTCAACACATAAAATTAACTGTCACATCCAGGCTCATTTTGTACATTTCCTGCCCTAAATATTGTTGTCAATTAATGAATGCCCTTTGATGATACTTTTGATGATGGAAACACTTTGAGGTTCATACTTTTCAAAGCTTTACTTTTAGTGTTTTTTCATTTGGAAAGGTGTAATTTCTTAAAAGTGATTACATTATCTTATACTTAATTTTTAGATGCCTTTTCTCACTTTTGGGAAAGAGGTTTTTGGTGTCCACTCTGTCACTGTCATATTGATGTTTGTTTCTGATAAAGTGCTTGAGAGAAGCATAGAATTAAAACTTATAGCACAGAGTCATACCTAGTAAAATGGATACACATGACTTATAGTTATCTCTCTCTCTCTTCGTTTCTTTTCTTTTTGTTTTTTTTGGCAGAGTCTCACTCTGGTTGCTCAGGCTAGAGTGCAGTGGCATGATCTTGGCTCACTGCAGCCTCGACTTCCCTAGGCTCAGGTGATTCTCCAACCTCAGCCTTCTGAATAGCTGGGATACAGGTGCATGCCACCACACTCAGCCAATTTTTTGTGTTTTTAGTAGAGATGGGGTTTCACCACTGTGTTGCCCAGGCTGGTCTCGACCTCCTGGACTCAGTCCTCTCGCCTCGGCCTCCCAGAATGGTGGGATTACAGGTGTAAACCACCATTCCTGGCCATTCTTTGTATCAACCTGAACAATTTTACCTCTTAGTATAACAACAGAATTACAGACACAATTGAGTTTATCCTCTTCATTCTTTTTTACAGAAAAGGAAATAGAGGGCCAGATCTAGTTATTGGGGATGACTTGGTCTTAGAGTCGTCAGCATGCTATAGTGGGAGTTCAGAGCCAGACTAAAATGGCTCAGATTCTTAGCATTGCCATTTACTAGTCATGTGACCTTGAGGAAACTTGATTTTTTTTGGTTTATTTATAAACTACAGATAATAACTATGTCATAGGATTACTGTGACAGTTAACCAGGATAACTTTTTTTTTTTTTTTTTTGAGTCAGGGTCTCACTTTGTCACCCAGGCTGCAGTACGGTAGCATGATCTTGGCTCACTGCACCCTCTGCCTCCCAGGCACAAGTGATCCTCCCACCTCAGCCTCCTGAGTAGCTGGGACTATAGGTGTGTGTAACCATGCCTAGGTAGTTTTTTTTTTTTTTTTTTTTTTTTTAAATTTTTTGTAGAGACAGAGTCTCACTATGTTGCCCAGGCTGGTCTTGAAATCTGGAGCTCAAGCAATTCGCCTGCCTAGGCCTCCCAAAGTGCTGGGATTATAGGCGTGAGCCACCATGGCTGGCCCAAGATAAAATATTTTAAAGAACCCAGTAGTGTGCCTGACACATTGTAGGTACACTGTAAATTTTGTTTTTTTAATGTCCTCCCAGATTGCAGTTTTTTTCTGGCGTATTGTTGCCTCTTTTTTTTTTTTTTTTTTTGATGGAGCCTTCCTTTTACCAGGCTAGAGTGCAGTGGTGTGATCTCGCTCACTGCAACCTCTGCCTCCCAGGTTCAAGCAGTTCTCCTGCCTCAGCCTCCTGAGTAGCTGGGATTATAGGCACTCGCCACCACACCCAGCTAATTTTTGTATTTTCAGTAGAGAGGGGGATTCCCCATGTTGGCCAGGCTGGTCTCGAACTCCTGACCTCAAGTGATCTGTCCGCCTTGGCCTCCCAAAGTGCTGGGATTACAGGCGTGAGTCACTTGGCCTCTTGCCTCCTTTTTGAATTTAACATCAAATATATCTAAATTAGCTGAAAATAATATGCTTTTCTTATATTTGTTACTTTGTTTATAGTATTTGCTTAGCAAACTTTTTTCCTTAATAGACTAAAAAAATTTGGTCGTTTTCTGAATTTTTCTGGATGACAGTTACTGAAATTTAAATTGAGAAGATTTGGCCGGCCTGGTGGCTCACACCTGTAATCCTAGCACTTTGGTAGGCTGAGGCGGGCAGATCACTTGAGGTCAGGAGCTCAAGAGCAGTCTGACCAACATGGGGAAACACTTTCTCTACTAAAAATACAAAAATTAGCCGGGTATGGTGGTGGGTGCCTGTAATCCCAGCTACTTGGGTGGCTGAGGCACAAGAATTGCTTGAACCCCGGAGGTGGAGGTTGCAGTGAGCCGAGATCACACCACTGCACTCCAGCCTGGGTAATAGAGTGAGACTCTAAATAAATAAATAAATAGAGAAGATTTTACTTTTCATATTGAAGTACTTTATCCAAAGTAACTTTTGTTATTATATCCTAATTTATTGTAATTATTGAATATTAATTACAAATAGTTCTTAATCATATTTTGTGTGTTAGCAGGGTACAGTGTAATTATTTTCATGCTTGTGTTTTGCTACAGTAAACAGGATAGTTTAGAAAGCTATAATTAATAGATGTTCAAAAGTTGCTTTGATGTCCTTAGATAAAAGCTATGCTTCCAACACCAAATGCTAGTATTTTTAATTATCATTCTCCTTTTTAATTTGAAATAATGGCTTGAGTACTGTAGTGCTAGCTCCAGGATTCTTAGCCTGTATTGTTTAATGTGAATGTGCAGAAAATATTTTAGAATTTTTTTTTTTTTTTTGAGAGAGGATCTTGCTCTATCACCCAGGCTGCAGTGCAGTGGCGTGATATCAACTCACTGCAACTTCTGCCTCCTGGGTCCAAGAAGTTCTCATGCCTCAGCCTCCCATGTAGCTGGGGCTACAGGCATGCGCCGCCACACCCGGCTGATTTTTGTATTTTTAGCGAGGTTGGTCTTGAACTCCTGGCCTCAAGTGATCCGCCCTCCTGGGACTCCCAAAGTGCTGGGATTATAGGCATGAGCCACCACACCAGGCCAGAAATGATTAACATTTATCTTTCAAAAAATGCACTTTTAGATTCAGGTTGTTTGTTATTTGAGTGCAGTTGCAGAAGCATGTTGTCAGATACTTGAATACTGACTTTCCCGTGACATTAATAGATAGCTTTCTTTGTTGTGAGGTATAAAAATACAATTGCTGATGCCCAAGGTTGTGTTTCATAAGGTAAATGAATTTTATTTGAGGTTCTGTAGACTTCAAATTGGGAGATCCTCGAGGTGATGAAATAGGAAATTTAACTACCTTCATTTTTTTTTGGAGTAGCTTTCATTTGCTTTCTCCATTTTCTTGTACCTCATCTTGTCTGTTAACTACTTGTAAATGCAACTTTTACCTGCAACCCCTGAAAAGTAACTGCTCAAAGGCTCCCAATTTCTCATAATCACCAAAATCAATTGATTGGCTTTTTTTTTTTTTCAGTTCTCATTGTGCTTATTCATTAGAGAGAGTTGGATTCTGTTAATCTTCATGAAGGATCTCATCTCTTTGCTTTCCTTGTACTGTATCTTCTCTTTATCTCTTGAGCTGCACCTCTTTTCCCTTCCTTATTGGCCCAACTTCTTACTTCTATGCCCAAGTACCTGTATCTCAGGACTCACTTTTTCTAACATTTCTATTGTCATCATCATCAGTCAGTTCACGTTCAGATGGCTCTTATGCATTCTTTTGTCTTTACCACCTTAATTAAATGATTCTGAAATCTCTTGATCCCTTTTCCTGCACTTAAGGCTCTTACTCTTACTAATGGGAATCTTCACCTGGTTGCCTTGTTGTCTCCTATAACTTTTGGTGTGTCCAAAATCAAAGTCTTCATCTTAGAACAAACTTCATGGCCTTCCTTGATCTTGTTATTGGTACTGGTATTATTATTCATCTAGGCCCATTTTAATAATCATTGATTCTCTTATCCCCCTTCAATGTATTTAGGCACACAGTTCTAGTCTAACTTTGATTAACACAGTTTGGGCTGGGCATGGTGGCTCATGCCTGTAATCCCAGCACTTTGTGAGGCTGAGGCAGATGGATTGGTTGAGCCCAGAAGTTTTAGACCAGCTTGGTCAACATGGTGAAACCCCATCTTTACCAAAAATAAAAAATTAACCAGGTGTAGTGTAGCATACCTGTGGTCCCAGCTACTCAGGAGGCTGAGGTAGAAGGATGGCTTGAGCCAGGGAGGCGGAGGTTGCACTGAGCTGAGATTGTGCCACTGCACTCCGGCCAGGGTGATAGAGCTAGAGCTTGTCTCAAAACAAAATGAAACAAAACAAAACAAAACACCACACACAGTTTGGAGGATGGTGGTTTTTACAAAATTGAGGTTAGTTGATTGGTTATTTACTTAATTCATTTGCTGATTTGGCCTAAGAGCAGGAGGAGGTTCTTATTTCTTAAATAGAAGTTTTTTGGGGACTATGGTTGAAAAGAAAGTGCCATGGCATTGTAGAATCCTTTTAAAGTTGCTGGTGCTTGGGCATGACAGGCTCTGACCTTTTCTGTTATGATTTCCTGTTAGTTGGAGAGGTACCACTTCAATCCAGGCACCTTTTTTACATTAACACATCTGCTTCAGCGTCAGGCAGTTCATTCCAAAGGGAATGAACTGGAAATCATATCAGAAAAGGTCAGAGCCTCAGTCATGCTCAAGCACCAACAACTTTAAAAGCAAAGTGTTTGGCAGAGTGGATACACACATACAACTCAACTTTTATGGACTGTGCCTTTCGTTTCCAAACTTAGTTTTCCCCCTAATTTATCAATATCAGAACCCTCTGGAAAGTCTTTTATTGTGATGGGTGTTATATCTGATTACCTTTTTTTATTCCCCTGCACATCTGAAACCTGGCATGCCCATTTCCCATCACTCAGTCAACAGTAGACATGTTTCTTGGCCAGTTATAAGGGCAGAGGTTGCTGGGATTCTTTTTTGTGCATCTTATGGTTGCTAAATCAGAAACTTTTTAGATGGATGAGCTGGCACTTGCAGTACTAGTGCTTGGTAAAAGAAGGAAACAGACCTCAACATGCCACAACAAATGCGCAAAACCAAAAATTGTATCACATTATAGTTAATTACTTCAGAAGGCAATTTAACTTATCTAGATTATCTGTAAATGCTGACAAAGTCAGAGTGGAGAATAGCTCAAGCCCTTGCTAGACAAATAAAACTGTTGTAACTGTTAATTTTGTTCATTAGAGAAGAATTATGAAGAAAGATATTAATAAGGTGTTTCATGTCTTGACTGTTCTCTAGATGGTTCTTTTCTAGAGTATTTCCATGTTCTCTGCTTCTTTCTACCAGATATTTGGTGATGGATATCGTACTTAGGAAAGTAAAGTAAAAGGAGGAAGTTCCTTTTTGCTAATAGGGAAACTTGGTCACAGTGGCCCACATTTGTCTAATTACTGTAAACTATATGTTATTTGTTAAATAACAATTCTTAAAAGTTTGGTTTTATGCATTTTAACCTAGATTGTTAATGTAGCTATTGTCTTAGGTTCAACAATGATTTGTTTTTAGCCAGGTTTAGCATTCAGAGGCCTTTTTCCACATCAGTAAACATATCCCACAGCATCATTGTTTATGACTTCATAGTATTCTGTTACATGATTGCACCATATTTTTTATTACTTAATTTTTTGATAGATAATACATGTACGTAGTGTAAAATACAAACGATCTGAAAGAGTATACAGTGAAAAGCAAAGTGTCTCTCTTTGTTCCCTTTTCAGGAGGCAGTAACTGTTACACATTTCTTTCTTTTCTTTTTTTTTTTTTTTTTTTTTTTTGAGACAGAGTTTTGCTTTTGTTGCCCAGGCTGGAGTGCAATGGCACGATTTCAGTTCACCGCAATCTCCACCTCCCTGGTTCAAGTGATTCTCCTGCTTCAGCCTCCCGAGTAGCTGGGACTACAGGCATGCGCTACCACACCCAGCTAATTTTTGTATTTTTAGTGGAGATGGGGCTTCACCATGTTGGCCAGGATGGTCTCAATCTCCTGACCTTGTGATCCGCCTGCCTCGGCCTCCCAAAGTGCTGGGATTAGAGGCGTGAGCCACTGTGCCTGGCCTACACATTTCTTTTGTGTTCCTCCAGAGATATTCTACATAAATACAAACCAATACATAATCATGTATGATATATATGCACACACAAAAATGGCAACGTATTGTACCTTCTGTTGTGTATAATGCTTGTTCTTCCCCCTCAATTAAAAGATGTTCCATAGAGGTTCATAAAATTTTGCTTCATTGTTTTCTGGTTGCTTAATATTCCGGTTTATGAGTCTGCCATAATTTATTTAACTAGTTTATTTTTGACTATTCAATTTTCAGATTGTTTGTTCTGTCAGTTCACCCATGTGCAATCATTACAGCCTCTCTTACTACATTTTACATGGTGTCATCCACTGGGCTTGATTTGCTTCTCCTGATCAAACTGTGAGTGAAAGCTCTTACAGAAGGAAATTTGTATCACACTGAATAGGGTGAGACAGTGCTTAATGTTTACAGATCTGTTTTGTGGTAGAAATATATGAAAAATAAAAATTCTAACTTTTCATTTTCTCCTAAGAAACTTCTTTTTTTTTTTTTTCCAAAGAAATTGCATAAGAAGTGCTACCTTGTGTGGGAAGTGTTATCCTAGTCCTGATTCTTTCCAGTCAGGCAGACTTACTTTATTTTTCCACAGATTATGTTTTTGTTTTAGGATTTGAGTACTGAATTATCCTGATTACTACTACTGACTAATATTAAACTCCAAAAAATGAAGAAAAAAGAAATATGCTAGCTGAATTTGGAAGGAAATAATGATTTCTGTTTAGCTCTGTTTTAGGGAAGTACTGTCGACTCAACTTCAAGCATTTGTGTCACTTGAGGTGGTTGCTTTTTATGGTCTAGATTTATATTTCCCTCATTAGAGTACTGGACCCTTTTGTCAGAGGGTAAACATGGTGTTTTTGAAGCCTTCATTTAAATTGGAAATAGGAGCATGGAGAAATATTGGGGAGTTTTGAAATAAACATGGATGGCCGAGCATGGTGGCTCACGCCTGTATTACCAGCACCTTGGGAGGCTGAGGCTAGTGGATCACCTGAGGTCAGGAGTTTGAGACAAGCCTGACCAACATGGTAAAATCCTGTCTTTACTGAAAATACAAAATTAGTTGGGCCTAGTGGTGCATGCCTATAATCTCAGCTACTGGGGAGGCTGAGGCAGGAGAATCACTTGAACCCTGAATGTGGAGGTTGCAGTGAGCCGAGATCGCCCCATTGCACTCCAGCCTGGGCAACAAGAGCAAAACTCTGTCACACACACACAAAAAAGAAATAAACATGGATATTTTTCAATTAGACTAGAACATTCTCATGAATTTTTGGACTAAAACAGAAGATTTTAAAAGATAATTTTGAGTTTAAGTATCACCTAGGGTCTAAGAGTCTGAGTTTTATTTTCTTCCCTTATCAGTGTTATTTGGAAAAGCTGGAGAGGAATTAATTGAAGTGAGTCTAAGAAACAAGGGGATTACTTAAGGCTTCAAAGTAGCTTGGAGGTAAAATTAATGTGTTTATTTATTGCTAATTTATAGATTATGTGATTTCTCAATTACACTGAAAAATCTCAGGTATAAACCTTCCAGGAGTCTTAGCTGCATTCACTGAGAATATAGCATGTGCAAATAAACTTCTTTAAGGCAGTGGGTCTCACGTTCATTTGTTTGTTTGTTTTTTGTTTTTTTTTTGAGACAGGGTCTCACTGCAGATTTGACCTCCTGGACTCAAGCGATCTTCCTGCCTCAGCCCTGGAGTAGTACTACAGGCATGCGCCACCACACCCGGCTAGTTTTTGTATTTTTTTGTGGAGATGGGGTTTCACCATGTTGCCCAGGCTGGTCTTGAACTCCTGAGCTCAAATGATCCTCCCTCTTTGGACTTTCAAAGTACTGGGATTACAGGCATGAGCCACTGCGCCCAGTCTCAC
Source organism: Pongo pygmaeus (assembly GCF_028885625.2). Taxonomy (NCBI): domain Eukaryota; kingdom Metazoa; phylum Chordata; class Mammalia; order Primates; family Hominidae; genus Pongo; species Pongo pygmaeus. The sequence continues at coordinate 101,957,206 of NC_072385.2, forward strand.
ATTTTAATGTGCAACGGAGTTTCCTGAAGAGGTTGTTAAAAATTCCTGGTTGCCATCCCAGAGATTGTAGTGGCACATCTCTGGGATAAAACCTAGGGATCTTTCTTTTTTTTTTTTTTTTTTCAAGACAGAGTTTAGCTGTTATTGCCCAGGCTGGAGTGCAATGGCACGATCTCAGCTTACTGCAACCTCCGCCTCCTGGGTTCAAGCAATTCTCCTGTCTCAGCCTCCTGAGTAGCTGAGATTACAAGCGTGCGCCACTACGCTCAGCTAATTTTTTATCTTTTTAGTAGAGAAGGAGTTTCACCATGTTGGTCAGGCTGATTTTGAACTCCTGACTTCAGATGATCCGCCTGCCTCAGCCTCCCAAAGTGCTGGGATTACAGGTGTGAGCCACTGTGCCTGGCTGGGATCTTTCTTAAATAAACACATTATGTGATTCTGGTCTGTAGACTACTTTTTGACTATTATAGGAGTAAGAATTATGATTTTTTAAAAAATTTAATTTTTACAAAAATAGAGACAAGGTCTTGGTATGTTAAACAGGGGTCTCACTATGTTGACCAGGCTGGTCACGAACTTCTGGCTTCAAGTGATCCTCCCACCTTGGCCTTCCAAAGTGCTGGGATTACAGGCATGAGCCACAAAGCCTGGCCAAGAATTATGGTTTCTAAAAGGATGAAAAATCATACCCAATTAGTTAAAAAGATTTAAAGGCAGGAGTGTGTAAACATTTTCAGGATTGTGGGTAATTTAAAATAACACCATAGTGCAGCACAGTAAGCTTGGTGTTGAAATTGGTTTGTCTTCTGAGAAGACTGATAGATAGATATTAGTTGTTCCCTCTGTGTTAGTGATGGATAACTTGTGGCTGGCAAGAAGACTCAACAGTCTTGTGGCTATATGTGTCCCAAGTAGCATATAAATATCTTAGAAGTCAAAATACTTTTGTCTTAGAATTTAAGATGGCTTTGATTTTAAAAAATCAGAATATTTAATTTATTTTGAAATACCAAATATCAATGAAGAGTGGGACATTAGATTTTAATTTTAGCAAATGGGAACATGGGTTAAATGAGTTAATTTTTCAAAATATTTGAAGAAGAGTAGTGAGATTATGGCGAAGTAGGCCTTGTCATGCATCATTTTTAATGGATGCAGTTTTGGATAACATTTTGAATATATGTATCAAAATCTTATAAAGGGGCCGGGCACAGTGGCTCACACCTGTAATCCCAGCACTTTGGGACGCCAAGGCAGGCGGATCATTTGAGGTCAGGAGTTCAAGACCAGCCAGAGCAACATGATGAAACCCCATCTCTACTAAAAAATACAAAAAATGAGCTGGACATGGTGGTGCACATCTGTAATCTCAGCTACTCGGGAGGCTGAGGCAGGAGAATCGCTTGAACCCGGGAGGCGGAGGTTGCAGTGAGCCAAGATCGTGCCTCTGCACTCCAGCTTGGGTGACAGAGCGAGTCTCCATCTCTAAAAAAGAAAAAAAAAATCTTATGAAAGTTCATACTGATTTACATAGTAAGTCCATTTCTGAGAATCTCAAAAGGAAATAATTGTGTTTTTTTTTTTTTGAGACCGAGTTTCACTCTATCGCCCAGGCTGGAGTGCAATGGCATGATCTCAGCCCACTGCAACCTCTGCCTCCCGGGTTCCAGCGATTCTCCCGCCTCAGCCTCCTGAGTAGCTGGGATTACAGGTGTGCGACCACCACGCCCAGTCAATTTCGTAGTTTCAGTAGAGATGGGGTTTCACCATGTTGGCCAGGTTGGTCTTGAACTCCTGACCTCATGATCCGCCCACTTTGGCCTCCTAAAGTGCTGGGATTACAGGTGTGAGACACCGTGCCGGCCAGAAATAATATTAAATATGGAAAAAGCTTTATAAGTATAGATACATATTACAGAATTGTTTGTAATAACACAAAAATTGGAAACAACCCAATGATTTTATATTAGTGTTTAAGGAAACAGTGATCCATTCACACAAGGAAATATTATTTAATCATACAGTGTCTTTGAAGAGTTTATAATACAGGGAAATGCTTATACTAGAATGTTATGTAAATAAAAGTAGGCTCCAGAATTATATATCATCTTAAAGACTAGAAGGAAATTTGGAAAATATTAATTTTGGCGATTTTTTAGTAATTATGGGATTGTGGTTCTCCTCATCCATATTCCTCAAATTTTCTGTACTGAGCATGCTTTTTTTCTAATGAAAAAATAGCAAGCAAAAATAAATATTTTGATCTTAAAAATAGTTTAGATAAGATGCTATAATCAGATATTATCAAAGTATTTAGTGGCATTTGACAGAGCTAGGAAATTGATTTATAAGCAGTGAATAGGGGTGGGAAGAGAGAATCCAAATTAATGGGCTGTTACAGGAATCAGTGCTAAACCCATTTTCAGATGAGGTGTTCGTAAATGATCTGGAAGAAGTATACTGTGATTCTCCAAATTTGTAGCTCTTTTGGGTATGAAATGCCAGTGGAATTGGTTTTAGCTCTGAAAATTTTGAGACTATATATGAACGGACAGAAAAGTAGTAAGTGATTTCCAGTTGGCCAAATCTAAGAGGTGGTTGGTACACACTAAAGATTATTTATTGGGTTGTTAATTGCCCTCTGCTATTGTATTCTGAAATACAGTGTAGCCAAAAATGTAAATAAATACTTAAAATGTTTACATAAATTAGTAGATAGTAAGGAATCCAAGATATTTGGATTTGGCCTAACCTTTGAGGTTTATATAAAGGCGAACAGTCGGTGTTTTTCACAGTATGATTTTTATTTTATTTTTAACTTTTAAAATTTGTTTTGATTTGGTACAGTACTGCTCTGGATAGGTTTTGGATCATACTTGGCGTGACAATTCCTGCACTCCCTAAGGTGCTGTACCAAGGGCATGCTATTTTCTGTGTGAGGAGCCCTATCAGATACATAAAAACAAACAACATCCCTTGAGATATATCTAAAAATAGGATATGAATTTTGTAAAAAGCATAGCAATAAATTCCAAGTATGTGATCATAGTAGGGCATTAGTAATGAGAGAAAGGATTTGGAGGAAGCTGCTGAAATGTTATTTGTTTTTAAAATCAAATGAGGCTGGGCGTGGTGGCTCACGCCTGGAATCCCAGCACTTTGGGATGCTGAGGTGGTTGGGTCATGAGGTCAAAAGTTCAAGACCAGCCTGGCCAAGATGGTGAAACCTCATCTCTACTAAAGTACAAAAATTAGCCAGGTGTGGTGGCAGGCGCCTATAATCCCAGCTACTCAGGAGGCTGAGGCAGGAGAATAGCTTGAACCTGGGAGGTGGAGGTTGCAGTGAGCCGAGATCGTGCCACTGCACTTCAGCCTGGGTGACAGAGTGAGACTCCGTCTCAATAAAAAATAAAAAGATTAAAAAAAAAACATTAAATGAGATTTTGTGGTTGGTAAGGCTTCTCAGAAACACTTTTCATTGTAGTGAGAAGCAGTGGTTCCGAAATGCTGATTTTTGATGAATTTTTCACTGTTCTGCATTGAAATTAAGAATATCAGAACATCATAGTGAGTGGAGTTTTCATAGTGGTAATATATTTCATGAATTTTAAGATGTACGTTTTCCCACATTTTTTCATTTCTGAAATTGAGATGTGTTTTCCAATCAGTGGCAACTTAAAATTATCATTTGGAAAATAGTTGTCACTGCCTGTTCATATGTGAGTTTGGTAGTTAATCCTACTGATATGACTGACTACACAACGTCACCCCATTGATGTTTCAGTCAACATACTAGTTAAATACCAATTACAGAAGGTGTACCATCCCTGGGTTGTTTTCTGAAACCGTCTGTTACATCATTCAGTGATACCTTTTGGTAAGATCAAGAAAGGGACTGCATTGAGACTTGGGCAATATATGTCAGCAGCTTGGAAGAGAGTCCCAAAGCAATAGAGAAACACTTTAAAAAAATGTTGAATCATGAATTCTCTTAATGGTATGAAGGGTGATACTATGGAAAAACAAGGATTACTGATGACTCTGAGTAAAATGCAATTTAATGATCAGATTGTGAATGTTGAGGAAAATTTTAAGAATACCTTATTTATTTTGCTTTTGTATTTTTTATAAGCACAAGAGTTATATGATAATATTTGTCTGAATAAGTATTTTTTTGTTTTTTAAATTTTTTATTTCCATTGTTTTATTTTTCTTCTTTTCTTTTTTTTTTTTTTTTTTTTTTTGAGATGGAGTCTCACTGTGTTACCCAGGCTGGAGTACAGTGATGTTATCTCAGCTCACTGCAACCTCCGCTTCCCAGGTTAAAGCGATTCTCATGCCTCAGCCTCCCAAATCTGGGATTACAGGTGTGCGCCACCACGCCTGGCTAGTTTTTTCTTGTATTTTTAGTAGAGATGGGGTTTCACCATGTTGGCCAGGCTGGTCTCAATTCCTGACCTCAAGTAATCTGCCTGCCTGGGCATCCTAAAGTGCTGGGATTACAGCTGTGAGCCACTGTGCCCAGCCAAAGAAATACCCTTTAATTGCTTGTTCATTAATAGGTTTTTTTTTTTTTTGACAGAGTCTTGCTCTGCCGCCCAGGCTGGAGTTCAGTGCTGTGATCTCTGCTCACTGCAACCTCTGCCTTCCAGGTTCAGGAGATTCTCCTGCCTCAGCCTCCTGAGTAGCTGGAATTACAGGCACCTGTCATCACGCTCAGCTACTTTTTGTATTTTTGGTAGAGATGGGGTTTTGCCATGTTGGCCAGGCTGGTCTCAAACTCCTGACCTCAGGTGATCCATCTGCCGTGGCCTCTCAAAGTGTTGGGATTACAGGCGTGAGCCACTGCGCCCGGCAATAATATATGTCTGAACAAGTTTAAAAGAACTCTGCCAATAAGTGTAAAATGACATAATTCTAAGCAATAGAAACCATATGTCATAGTTTGAGAGAGGTTTTTTTCCTTCTTAGTAGTACTTAAAATAATGGTGCACCCAAATATTGATGGTATCTTTTTAATTTTTAATTTTTATTTTTTGCGGGTACATAGTAGGTATATATATTTATGGGAGGTACATGAGATGTTTTGATACAGGCATGCAATATGAAATAAGCACATTATGGTTCTGCTAATAGTTGCAAGGGAATGGGGTATCCATCCCCTCAATCATTTATCCTTTGAGTTACAAACAATCCAATTATACTCTAAATTATTTTAAAATGAGCAATTAAGTTACTGACTGTAGGTAACCTATTGTGCTATCAAACAGTAACTCCTGTTCCTTCCTTCTGTTTTTTTTTGTACCCATTAACCATCTCCACCTCCTATCCAACCCTCCAATACTCTTCCCAGCCTCTGGTAACCATCCTTCTACTATGTCCATGAGTTCCGTTGTTTTTTTTAGATCCCACAAATAAATGAGAACATGCAATTGTTTGTCTTTCTGGTGCCTGGCTTATTTCATTTAACATAATGATCTCCAGTTCTATCCATGTTGTTGCAGATGACTGGATCTCATTCTTTTTTATGGCTTATGTGTATGTACCACAGTTTCTTTATCCATTCATCTGTTGATGGACACTTAGGATGCATCCAATCTTAGCTATTGTAAACTGTGCTGCAACAACCATAGGAGTGCAGGTATCTCTTCAATATAGTGATTTCCTTTCTTTTGGGTATATACCCAGCAGGAAAATTGCTGGATCCTATGGTAGCTCAATTTTCAATTTTTTGAGGAACCTCCAAACTGTTCTCCATAGTGGTTGTACTAATTTACATTCCCACCAACAGTGTACAAGGGCTCCCTTTTTTCCATCTCTTTGCCAGCATTTGTTACTGCCTGTCTTTTGGGTACAAGCCATTTTAACTGGGGTGAGATGATATCTCAGTGTAGTTTTGATTTGCATTCTGTGATCATCGGTGATGTTGAGCACCTTTTCATATGCCTGTTTGCCATTGTACATCTTCTTTTGAGAAATGTCTATTAAGATTTTTGCCCATTTTTGATCCCATTATTAGGCTTTTTCCTGTGGAGTTGTTTGAGCTCCTTGTGTATTCTGGTTATTGATGGCATTTTGAAGTTGATGAAATGTGGTTAATTTATTCAGTTTAAAGGATTTAGATTATCTCAAAATCCTGCCTCAGCCTTCCGAGTAGCTGGGACTACAGGTGTGCACCACTATGCCTGGCTAAATTTTGTATTTTTAGTAGAGATGGGGTTTCGGCACGTTGACCAGGCTAGTCTCAAACTGCTGACCTCAAATGATCTACCCGCTTCGGCCTCCCAAAATGCTGGGATTACAAGTGTGAGCCACTGTGCCCTCTTTTGTAATTTTATTGGCCTGTGAAAATCAGAGATCCAGGAACCACTGTTTAAAAAACTCTGGCTTATTCATCTTATTATTTATAGATTTCTCACCATAGATCAGTTTATTTCTTAGTTTGATTTCAACATATTTCACAGAATGATTAATCATGAAATACTGGGTGCCAACAGCCTACTTTTATTTGGCTTTTTATGTGTTGCTTCTTGTTACCTTATACCCAACCATGTGGGATTGAGTTTATTGTGCTAATAGGCAGGTATTATCTATTAAAAAAATGGAAAAAGGTTGTGGCAGTTGGGCATTCTTTAAATTACATATGTAGAATAGTTTGAGCAATACCAGAAGGCTCCCTTGTGGAGAAATGTTTCTCTTACCAGCTTGTTCTGGTATCTAAAATAGATCTTTTCTTTATCTAGACCTTCATTTTATCTCTAGAGGAAACTTAGTATACATATGGATTTGCGAATTCCACGACAACCATTGATCTAGACAGGTTGCTGGAGTATAGCCTATAGGCCAGCAATATTGCTATCACCTGAGAAGCATATTAGAAATGCAGAATCTCAGTCCTACTCTATAACTGTAGGATCAGAATCAGCATTTCAACAAGATTCTCAGGTGGTTCATATTCATATTAAATTTGAAAAGAGAACACATGACTTTTGTCTAGAGTAAGGAGGAGCAGGCTAAACAGCGATAGAGAAGTATAGAAAACCAATTTGTCTTAGTTCATTAGCTTATTTTAGAATGGTTCTGCTAATAGTTGCAAGGGAATTCTTGAAAAGCAGGTGTGTGTGTGTGTGTGTGCGCGCGCATTTAGTGTCTGGTTTTGTCACCATGCAAATAAACTTACTTGGAAAATATTCTTGGAGTCAAGTGGGATTTAAATAGAAGTGTTACTGAATTTCCTACAGCTCATTGTTTATTATCTATTTCTTGAGGAAATACTTCAGCTTAATTCTTTGGGAACCTACTTTTACTATTTTATCCAAAAAAGTAAATGCCCATTTATCCCTCTTAAGGGCAAGATCACGCAAACATTAAGTAGTTTTGCTAGGATTTAGCAATGCTTTTTCTTTTTCCATTTATCAGTGTTTCTTCAAACCCAGTGGTATTTGAAAACCAAAGCACATATTTCTACATCCTTCATGTATCAAGGATACCAGATTGCCAAGTATCGGCTAGCCTCTGTAAAAGAACTCAGATTCACCTTTTTACTTGACACTTTATAGATAATTAAGCAATCATACGTAATAAATAGGTATGCTTAATTATCTTATTCAAAGATAAGTGAGAAACTTGGAGTTTGGCTCTTACCTTAGCATCCTTGGGAAGAAATTGGTCTTTTTACAGAAGTAGCCATATGAAAGCTTGGTTTAGTGCTTAAAAACAATGAGGTTGTTGGCAGTGGGGTGGATGAATTCAGGTATATTTTCCTTGCTTTTATCTGTTTTTCACATTGGTTCTGTAAACTTCCTGCATTGTGAACGTTTTTAGGGTTATACAGTCGTGTTGTTTAATCACAGGGATGCACTCGAGAAATAGTGGTTAGGCCATTTCGTTGTTGTCTGAGCATCATAACAGTGTACTTGCCAACCTAGATGGTATAGCCTACTACACACCAAGGCTAGATGGTATAGCCTGTTGTTCCTAGGCTACAGACCTATACAGCATGTTACTGTATGGAATACTGTAGGCAGTTGTAACAAAATGATATTTGTGTATAGTAAGCATAGAAAAGGGAAAAGGTAGAGTAAAAATACCGTATTGCAATTTTTCTTTTTTTTTTTGCAATGGAGTCTCACTCTCTTCAGGGGCGTGATCTCTGCAACCTCCGCCTCCCAGGCTCAAGTGATTCCTGTGCCTCAGCCTCCCAAGTAGCTGGGACTGCAGGCGTGGCCCACCATGCCTGGTTAATTTTTTGTATTTTTAGTAGAGGTGGGGTGTCACCATGTTGGCCAGGGTGGTCTTGAACTACTGAGCTCAGGTGATCCACCTACGCTGGCCTCCCAAAGTGCTGGGATTACAGGCATGAGCCACGGCGCCTGGCCTGGTGTTGTCATCTTATTGGATCACTCTGGAATATGCGGTTCATTGTTGACTGAAACGTCATTATATGACATGTAACTTATTTTTCCTTAAGTTAATAATGAAATTACTTTGTATAAGTTTTTTGGTAACTGTTCTTAAATTCAAATTTTAAGATGAACGCCATTGTTTAATCACTGAGTCAGACTTTTTTTTGTACTTTGGGAATTTACAAATTTACTGTCCATTTTAAACGTGACCTGTTTATGTGTAGCATTCTAAATATATACAGAAGGACAGTAGATGCTTAATTTCAGTGCATGTTATTGAAATACAAATAAAAAATAAAAACAAGGAATACATACCATTTCATACCCAGATGGACAAAAATGAAAAATTCTGACAATATCAAATATTGGGAACGATGGGAATGGGAACCTTTAACTATTACTTGTGTTAGCAATGATGAAATACAATTAAAACCAAAATCTGCTTCCCCCAGAAAACATCTCTTCAAAGGTAGAAGAAAAAGGAAACAATTTCAGTTTTGAATAAGTATTAAACCAGAATGACATGTGTATCACAAGCAATCTGCTAAAAGATTGCAAAGACCAAAAGAATGCTAACCCTTACATCTAGCCAAGTGGATGCAACCCATTACATACATGTTCTCAAGATAAATAGTAAATAGTGTTCAAGTAAGAGGACTTGATACCATCATTTGTCACACATAGTTTATCCTAAATTCACTTGGTAATTGGAGCAACCTTTTGTGTGAACAAATTGGCTTTTTCTAAAGGAAAAATGAACTCATATCTTTATGACAGGATGTAATTTTACAACTTGGAACTAGATGGCCTGCCAAAGTTAGGCACCCTGTCCTCCCACAGAAACTGGGAGATAAGGGTGCCATCTCTCTTGATGATCTCATTTGAAAGAGATGGTTATAAGGTTCTTGAGAAAGTCAGTTTTGGGCTGCTGGCTAGGTTTTTACAAAGATTTACGTACATCTCTAAGCAGGCAGAGAAAGAATTTACCAGGTTTTGAAAGAAAATCCTCTAAGAAAAGGGGGTGGGGGAGTGCAGGTAGAATTAGGCCTCTTATTTTAAAGTTTCATTTGCCTGTATGTGATGGATAAGTTGATCCAGCTACCTTAGTGGGCAAGTTAGCAATACTGTAGTAGAGTTGAAGAAGAGTACACCCTCTGATTCAGCACTTTTACTTTTAGAGAAACTGTTAACACATGTTCATAGGATACTTGTAGCATTATGTATTAATAGTGAAACATTGGCAACAAAGTATTTGTAAGTAGGAAAGTGAATAGATAAATTTTGCTATATTCGTATAGTGCAGTACTATACAGCCTTGCAAATGATTGATTTAGGGCAACATATATCAACTTGAGTAATTTTCAAAACAATGTTGAATTACTAAAGCAAGTTGCAGAAGGATATGTACAATATATTGATACAACATTTGAAAACATGCAGAACAATACCACTTATTGCTTATTGATACATATACAGTGAAAGTAGAATAGAATGATAAACACAAAATCAGGAAGTGGTTACCTCTAAGGAGGGAGATGTATAAAGGGATCAGCAAGGGATCAATTTATTTCTTAACCAAGGAAAATCTTAAGTAAATAAGGTAGAATATTAAGATTTAATTTATTTAGGCAGTGGGTATGTGTGTGTTTGTTATATTGTTACCTAGATTCTTTTGTAATGTTTAAATATTTAATGATTAAAAGTTTTAAAAGAAAGAGTGGATGGCAAGCAGTGGAAGGAAATGAGGACAACTCTTCAAGAAAATTTGTTGTAAAGGGGACCAAAGAAATGGAGAGGTAGTTGAAGGGAAATTAATCAGTGTTAGTATGACACATTTGCATGCTAATAATAATGATAAAGTAAAAAAGGGAAGAATTGGTATAGGAGACCTATAATAGTTATGGGAGCAGAATCCTTGAGAAAGAAAAAAATAATGGGATCCAGTACAGAAATACTGTTTGGCTCTTGATAGGAACAAGGGCAATTTGTTGAAATAGGAGGGAAAGCAGAATAAGTGGTGGGAAGATGAAGTAGTTATCTTCTCAATTTAGGGTGACCAACATCCAGGTTTGCTTGTGATTTAGCAGTTTCTCAGAATGCAGCGATTCCAGTGCTAAAACTGGGAAAGTCTTGGGCCAACTTCTGATTGTTTTTCCTTGACAAAATGAAAAGCACTGATTATTATCTTCTGGAAGTGATAAGGGGATGAAGGAAGTATTGAGGCTTAAGGTGAAAAGAGAAGCCATGAGTTAATTCTCTATCTTAAAGATAGGAGAGCAGATTCACTACGTTAATGTGATAGGATTTCTGAGCATTTCAGGGGTCTGCTGAAATTTATGGTTATTATTTTAAAGTTTATATCGTTGTATTTCTCTTTAGTCTCATTCAGCTATTCAGGTAAAAGTACTGAGTTAAGTGGAAAGTTGGTTTTAAACTATGTTTTGACTGTGATGGAGGGAGAGAGGAGCAGAGGAGTGAGGCCACAGGCAAGGAAATGATTGTGATGATGGATTTTTGAGTCTCAGGCTAGGTAAGAAGTAAAGAGAGACGAAGGACAGTGGAAAAATTTGTAGGGTCTGTTGGAGTTAACAGGTTTCTGGTAGTGAATTGGAAAAATAAGTATAGTATATTGAGTAAAGGAGCTGAGATGCTTGAAACTGAGATTTTTAAGATACCGTAGTTACTGGTTATCGATATTTCATTATGAGAATAGGGGACTGGAGTGGGATGGAAGAAAAGATCATTGGGTGTGGAAGTGATTACCTTCTGTGGATGTCATTTCAGTGATTAATCTGTAGAGCAGATTTTGGTGCTCTATATAACATATTCAATTATTTCTTCTTCATACACTGAGAGTTTCTGCTTCCTGTTTTATTTTGTTTAAATATTGCCTCAACTTGTAAATCACATTGTGTTGCTCTGAAATGAAGACAGCTGTAAATAAGTAAATCGATAAAAGCAAATTTTGTTTAGTCAGAATTTGGCCTTATCATACGGCTTGTTAGAGACTGTGTAGTTGGTAAATTCAAACATTAACATCCCAACTGATGACCCTATTGCTCATTAAGCTAGTTTAGTCCCACATAAGTTCAGTGAGGGCTTTATGCCACATATGGTTATCTGTAGTACATTGCTTTGCTGACTCTAATTTTGTCTTTGTCTTTTTATAGGACCGCAGCTGAATGCACAGCTAGAAGGTTGGCTTTCACAAGTACAGTCTACAAAAAGACCTGCTAGAGCCATTATTGCCCCGTAAGTCTTTTTGGTTTTTGTTTTTGTTTTGTTTTTTGAGGAGTCTCCCTCTGTCGCCCAGGCTGAAGTACAGTGGCACGGTCTCGGCTCACTGCAACCTCCGCCTCCCAGGTTCAAGCGACTCTCCTGCCTCAGCCTCCCAAGCAGTTGGGACTACAGGCGTGTGCCACCACGCCTGGCCGATTTTTGTATTTTTAGTAGAGACGGGGTTTTACCATGTTGGCCAGGCTGGTCTTAAACTGCTGACCTCAAATGATCCACCCACCTCGGTCTCACTCACGCCTGGCCTGCACCGTAAGTTTTAAGAGTCTACTTAAAATCTTTTTTGTATGTTTATTATTAGTAAATGAGTATCTACAGATTGAACTAAAAATTAAAAACTAAAGTCTATATTGAGCTGAAGAAATTGTGTTCAGTAATTTTCACAATTCTTGTGGGTTTTCACTGTAACTTAAGGATAAAAGAATTGGCTACTTTGGCTGGGTGTGGTGGCTCACGCCTGTAATTCCAGCACTTTGAGAGGCCAACGTGGGAGGATTGCTTGAGCCCAGGAGTTTGAGACCAGCCTGGGCAACATGGTGAGACTCCATCTCTACTAAAAATACAAAAATTAGCTGGGTGTGATGGTACGCTTGTAGTCCCAGCTAAGCTACTGGGGGTGGCAGTGGCGGGGTTCTGAGGTGGGGGATCGCTTAAGCTTGGGAGGCGGAGGTTGTGGTGAGCCAAATCATGCCACTACACTCCAGCCTGGGTGACAGAGTGAGACCCTATCTCAAAAAAAGGAAAAAAAAAAGAATTGGCTACTTTATTTCCTCAGATGCAGTAATTTCAAAATGTATTTTTGATAATAAAACTGACTTTTAAAGAAAAGGTTTTTTTACATCAGGTAAACTTGCTAATTTCGGTAGCCATTGCTATAAATGAATAAGTTATATTTTAAATATTAAAGAGATCTAATTTAATCCCGGTGATTTTTAATTTACAATGAAAAAGATATATTAAGCATAGTATGGTGCAACATGGAACAGCAACTTAATTTTTGAGGAGGAGTAGATTGTGTCTTTTTTTAATTGAGAAAATCTGATTATTTTGTCTTTGCATTTTAGAGTTTGCTTTTTAGAACTGCAAGCTAGCACATACACAGTTAATGATGTGTGCGTGTATGATATGAATTCAGTTAATTTTGATTTGGTTTCCAGTGCTAACCTTCACAACATATTGTCTGAAACACATGGTAACATTTTTTCTGAGAAGAGTGAAGGTTTACTCTTTGCCGTTTGTCTCATAGCATGTTGTTTGTGACTTCTATTGGGTTAAGGTTTGTGCCCTGATAAATAGTAAATAGTGATGACAATATATAATAACCATTTTTAATTAATATCAGAATTAAATGAGTAAATAGTAAATACACATAAAGACCCTACTATTAATGGTAGGCATTTTATATACCAAATATTTTGTTAAATGCCTTATTTGTATATCTAACTTGATCTCATTTAATGGGTGCAGGAGCCTGACTCCTACTTACAAGCTATATGACATGCAACTTTTTTATCTGTTGGGATTTCAGCTCCTCATTGGTAAAGGTGGAATAATAATAGTATTTCCTTAACGCTTTTAACAAAAGATTAAATGAACTAATCTTTATAAAACTTATAGCAAATGACTTACTACTATTTATTTAGTCATTTACATACCAGGCTAAAGGCCAAGTGCTCTTCTTTGTGCTGCATTTTGAGTAAATCAAAATTGCTACTCTTGTGGTACTAGCATTTTGGTACTAGGGAAGACAGGCAGTAAACAAATAATTATATTCTATGTCAGGTGCTGATGGGTGCTAAGAAGAAAAATAAAGCAGATAGAGGATTGAGAGTGACAGTATGGGTAGGGAGTTACTGTTTTATATAGGATTAGTAAGAAAAGGACTCCCTAGTAAGGTAACATTTTAGTCTGATGTGAGAGAGCAAGCTGTGCAGATAGCTGGGGGAAGAGGGTTTCAGGTTGAGGAACAGTGAGCACAAAGGCTCTGGAACAAGAGTATGCTTAGTGTGTTTGAGGAGAAGCAAGGAGGCCAGTGCAGCTGGAGTGGCAGTATAAGGGGAAGAGTGGTAGATGAGATAGGCAGCAGAGGGCTAGATCATGAAGAGGCTTTGTAGTCATAAGGACTTTGGTTTTTATTCTGAGTGATATGGCAAGTCATGACAAGTTTTGAGCAGTAGAATGACATGATCTGACTTAGGTTTGAAAAGGATTACTCTTGCTGCTGTATGGATATTATATTGTGTGGGAACAGGGAGTCCAGTTTAGGAGGCTTATTTTACAATTACAATTGTAGAAAAGAGATGACATAGTGGCTTGGATTGGAGGCTTGAGGCGGAGATGATGAGAAGTAGTGTATTCTGGATATGTTTTAAAGGTTGGACCAACAAGATAGAGAGAAGAAGAGTCAAGAATGACACTTGGCTAGGGGCAGTGGCTCACGCCTGTAATCCCAGCCCTTTGGGAGGTCTAAGCAGGAGGATTGCTTGAGGCCAGGAGTTTGAGATCAGCCTGGGCAACAAAACAAGACTCCATCTCTACAAAAATTAGCTGGGTGTGGTGGGTTGCAACTGTAGTCCTAGCTACTTGGTAGATGGAGGCAGGAGGATCCCTTGAGCCCAGGGGTTTGAGGCTACAGTGAGCTATGGTCTGTTTGCACCACTGTACTCCCGCTTGGGCAACAGTGAGATACCCTGTCTTTAAATATATTTTTAAAGACATGGTTTTAAAATATCATGACTGAATGATTCTTAAGTTTTGTCCTGTGAAACTAGAAGGATGGAATTACCTTTATACTGATAAAGGGAAGACAAGTGGAAGTATGGAGTAGATTTTGAAGTGTTCGTATAGAATCTAGGTTTTTGGTTTTGATCTTGTTAATGTTGAGGTGCTTATTAGATATCCAAATGGAGATTTAGAATGGGCAGCTGGCTATATGAATCTGGAATACAAAGAAGAGGGACCAGACTTGAGATAGAAATAAAGGCTTTATTAGTATATATAATCACAGAGGGTATGGTTGCCTAGGGAATAAAATAAAGATAAACAGGAGAAGAGTTTCAAGGACTAGCCCCTTGGACAAGCCACCTTTTTAGAGGCTAGAATGAAGATGAACATTTGCAAAGGAGATAATGAAGGGAGAATAAGTGAGGAAGGAGGAAAATCAAGAGTGAGTGATGTCTCTGAGAGGCCAAAGGATGAAAAATGTGTCGGGGGAGAAAGTGATCAGCTGTATCAAATGCTGCCAGTGAGGACTGAGGATTGATAATTGGATTTGGCAATGTGGAAATCACTGGTGACCTTGAGAAGAAAAGTTTCTGTGGGGTGGTGGAAATGAAAGTGTTATTGGAGTAGGTTCAGGAAAGAATGAGAGGTGAGGGCGATGAAGACGTAAGTATAGATAGTTTTTTGAGGAATTTTGCTGTAAAACAGAGAAATAGGATAGTATCTATATGGTAAGGAGGATTTTTATTTCATTTGTGAGATTTTAAAGTGTTTGTATATGAAGTGAGTCAGTAGAGGAAGAAAAATTGATGCAGGGATAACGGGACATTCAACTAAGTGAGATCCTTGATTAGGTGAGAAACAATGGATTAATAATAATTTCTTTATAGTAACTCACGAGAGACATTCTCATTTCATCAATTTGCTGGTATTTGACTATTATGGTATGCTACCTTTCCAGTTAAAACTTGTTCTAAATTTGGGAGCTGAGTTGAATCAACATATAATTAAGTTGAGTAGTATTCATAAAAAAGTAGCCAGACTTGTTTCCTTTTTGTAATTAATTTTAAATTGAAATAATTGGGAGTAACCTGGGAAATGGAATGTTTTAGCCTAAATTACAAATATGTTGATTTCCAAGTTACCCCAGATTTTAAAATGGATATTTGAAAATAGTTTTGGCCTTGGTGTGTTTCTGTTACATACTGACTTTGTATATAACGTATAATAAATGTTATAATAAACATATAAACATAAAAACATAAATGTAAACATACAATAATCATATATAAATGTGCATTCATAGGCAATTTCTATTTTGTTAACATAGGAAGACTTTAAGTATAGCCAAGTTTTATCTTATATGGTTTCCAGAAGTAATTATTTTCCTTTCCAAGGTTATCTTTTTTTTTTTTGAGGTAGAAAACAAATATTTCATTGTTACTGGGTGCAGTGGCTCATGCTTGTAATCCCAGCACTTTGGGAGCCTGAGGTGAGAAGATAGCTTGAGCTCAGGCGTTTGAGACTAGCCTGGGCAACATGGCGAAACCCCCTCTACAAAAAATACAAAAATTAGCTGGGTGTGGTGGCATGAGCCTGCAGCCCCAGCTACTCCAGAAGCTGAGATGAGAGGATTGCTTGAGCCCGGGAGGTTGGGGCTGCACTGAGCTGAGATCGCACCACTGCACCCCAGCCTGGGTGATGGGAGTGAGACCCTGTCTCAAAAAAAAAAAAAAAAAAAATGTTCTATGGCATGAAAAGGTCTTATGTCTTATGCTATTTAATAATTAGAAAAATCACATTAATCAAAAACCTACTTTAAGTTTTATAAATGTCAGCTCTCTAGTACTTGCTTTTCTTATTTTTTATTTATTTATTTTTTTATTTTGGGATGGAGTCTTGCTCTGTCGCCCAGGCTGGAGTGCAGCGGTGCGATCTCGGCTCACTGCAAGTTCCACCTGCTGGGTTCACGCCATTCTCCTGCCTCAGCCTCCCGAGTAGCTGGGACTACAGGCACCTGCCACCATGCCTGGCTAATTTTTTTTGCATTTTTAGTAGAGACGTGGTTTCACCATGTTAACCAGGATGGTCTCGATCTCCTGACCTCGTGATCCGCCCGCCTTGGCCTCCCAAAGTGCTGGGATTACAGGTGTGAGCCACCGTGCCTGGCCTTCTTAGTTTTTTTTTTACCTTTATAGGCATAAATCATATCATGGAAACCTTAAATAAACTCAGAACCTGGATATAGTTGTTACTAATTAGGCTGTGTGAAAACGGCAAGTTTTTGAAAGTGCTTAAAAATATTGTTCATTTTTATATTGATATAGATTAAATGGAATAAATACCATTAAAGAATAAATATTGACCTGTCAACGGTTGTTCTATCTTAATGAATTCTAATCTGTGTGACATAAGGCAGGCACATTTGGAGGATTTAAAGGAAATTAATTTGATTAGAAATGTACTGTGGTTGATTTCAGAACTACCTTACCTTGATGTGTAGGAGACAGTATGTGTCCCAGAGATAAGTATTGAAATGATCTCATGAGCTAAAAGTCTGAAAAGCCTTTCTACATGACTTCCAGATATCTTCATACCAATCTTCTTGCTTGTCTTGCACTATGCAGAAATATGTCAGCAACCCCTAGAATGAAGCTGTACAGATATGCATCACTTAAGAAACTTATTAAATATAAAAACATAATCAAATAATTGGTTAACATTAATTTTTTTTACTATAAAACAGGTACTTTCAATATTGAAGCCCCCCTTATACATTTAAAATACTCGATATTAGTTAACCTAGTAGGACTTTGACTTGATATTAGTTAACCTAGTAGGAGTAGTATAGGAGAAAGGATACTTTCACTTTTCATTGTGTACCCTTTATTGTTTGACTTTTTTACTGTTTGCATGTATTACTTTTAATATAAAAATTAGTTTAAAAAATGTAGATGCTAAAAAGCGTGTATATAGAAGACAAGTTTGTATATAGTGAAGCATACCTGTACAGTGCTCTACCACTGGATATCATGAGACAATGAATCTTCATACATTATTTAGTTCTTCAAGTTACTGAGGATGCACAGCTTATTTGTCTCTAATTATTGTTTGTACTAAGCCATAGGATATTCATGTCAAAGTCTCAAATCCTATATGACAGTACAAAAAATATCTAGATATGCAACATTCTGGTTAGTTCATTCTTATTTGACTTCAATAACTTTAATAACTTTCCTTAGCTCAGACTATTTAATATTTATGAGATTCTATTATGTAAAAATAAAATATTCTGAATAATAACTATCTAACTTGGACTTTTTTTGGGCACAATTATCTACTGATTTTTTTAAATTAAAACAGGAATCTTGAGGGCCATTGAGTAATGCCTACAAAATAAAAGAATAAAAGACTAGGTACAGCAAAATAAAATTGAGAGAGGCAATGTGGAAGCTGCTGCATTTGCAAATTATATAGGGCCAGTTGTCAATCAAATTGATCCCATCTGTTCAGAGGAGTTTTCTAATTTAGTTTCTAGCTTTTTAGATCTTACCTTAGCTTAAGTAGATCTTGTGACTTTTCCTATTGTTGGAGGAGATCTTCCCATTTCGTCTGGTTCAGTCTTCTCATTTCATCTAGTTCAATCTTTTTATTTTGCATTTTGCTACTATTAAGTAGAACTAGGACTATTGGACCTGACTTTGTTGCATCGTAGTTAAGTATTCCTTTATTATTCCCTGTATCCTCTTTGATGAAAAGCCTTATGTAGAATGTGTGGTAGACTCTTGGCATTGACAATTTATACTATTCACCTGTGACCTTGAAGGTCTCAGAATGAACAAGTGAAAATCCATGTCCTGTAGTAATTGGTCATTTTTCTATGGTAAGAATTTGAATTATACCCACACTGGAAGGTTGCTGTGTGGGAAACTGTCACTTAACCAGTAAATGTTCATGAGCAATGAATGGACTTTGCGTCCTCACTTGATTGCAGTTCCACAGGGAAAAACAGAAATTCTGGTGTCAGGAACTGGACTTTCCGATGTAAAGGGTCTACTGTGTAGGAGCAAAGGGAGAAGCAAAAGCACTCCCTGTTAAAAGAAGGATCAATTTTTAGAGGCAAGGTTTTAGCTTGATAAAATGTTGTAGGTATTAAGTATAATTTTGTGTTTGCCTTCATGATATGTTAGGTTGGGAATCAGAGTGACTTGGAGAAGCTAGTGGGGATGGCTTTTTGCATTAAGGACTTTAAGAGCTTTTAAAAGACTTAAGTGGGACAGGCCAGGCGTGGTGGCTCATGCCTGTAATCCCAGCACTTTGGGAGGCCGAGGCAGGTGGATCACAAGGTCAGGAGTTCAAGACCAGCCTGGCCAATATGGTGAAACCCCGTCTCTACTAAAAATAGGAAAATTAGCCAGGTGTGGTGGTGGATGCCTGTAGTCCCAGCTACTCGGGAGGCTGAGGCAGGAGAATCGCTTGAACCTGGTAGGTGGAGGTTGCATTGAGCCGAGATCTGGCCACTGTACTCCAGCCTGGGTGACAGAGTGAGACTCTGTCTCAAAAAAAAATAATAAATAAATAAAAATAAAAAATAAAATACTAAGTGGGACACACTTTTACAGTGCATATTAGAATATCTGTAGAGCTTAAATTTTCATTGTTTTGGCTGTTATGCACAAAAGAAAAAATTTTAGCCGTTTCTTTAGTGAAGCCTCCTTTATTATGAATGATCTCTTGATAAAACGTTGTTTCCACATACACGTAGAATCGTAGATTCTGTTAGCAAGAGAAGGGTTAGGAAAAGAGCATCTGTAGTGTGATTTGATTGTCATTATTCTGATTTTCTTCATTACCATGTTTCTGGGCGAGGATAAAGGAAAGTACAAGAAATTATCTTCTTTGATTATTATCTTCTTCCTCCTTTGATGAAGTAGAGTTCTTTGTGGTGGGGTAAAGAGGCACAGTGCACTGACAGATTTTTTTTTTTTCAGTACTCTGCAGTGTAGCCTTGAAGTTAAGACCTTTTCAACTTAAGACTCTCCTTCTCTCCCTGTAACTGTCTTGTCTTTACTTCAAGCAGACTTGGAAGTCTTCAGCTTCTGAGTGGACTGAAACCACGAAATCTGAATTCCGTTATTAATCATGTATTTACCTTAGCTAATTGTGTTTTCAAAACTTTCATCCTTTCGTGTAGTTTTATAGGGTATATGCTCTGTAAGAATTCTCGTTTTCAGGCTTATTGCTTTTCCTATGCCACAGACTCCTTCCTTTCTTCCTTCAAACATGTAAAGATCTCTTATAGTGGGTAACAGTATGTATTCTAGAGCCAGGCAGTCCTGGCTTAAGTCCTGACTTGGTCACTGGCTATCTCTGTGAACTTGAGCAAGTTTCTTAACCTCTCTATTTTAGTTTCTTCATCTGTAAAATGAGAATAATAATAATTCCTACCTCATATAGTTGGAGTGGGGATTAAATGATTTAATACTTTGAAGTACATAGAAGATGCCTGATACATAGTAAGTAGTCAGTAAATGTTACTATTATTATCATTATCCTTTTCATCATCTCCCATGCTCGGTCACTGAGATTTGTTAATTTTTCTTTTTTAGACTCTATCACATTTGCTTCTCTTTGCCCACCAGCACTGATACAGTTCCAGACCATGACATTAGTACCTTGTGCTTGGGTATAGTACTGCCACAGTTTTCAAGAGGGCTTCTATTAACACCCGCCTGCCTCTAAGTGCTAGTTTGTGCCAGTGCTTTTCAGTACTAGACTAATAACAGTTTGATATTGTCACACCTCTGCCCAAGAGCTCACAGCATTTTTCAGTATCTTGTTTTGTCAAGCCCCTATTCCCTTACCTGACTCTGGCTTATCATTACTCTCTTCCTCTACTCAGGCCTGTCTTGTATTTTCTCATCAACTTATGTACTTGGACATTTGCTCATGTTCTTCCTTTAGTCTTTAGGCCCTTCCTTAATGTCCTTACCTTTGTACTCTTATTATTTCTGTCCTAGCCATACATAAAGAATCCAATGATTCTTTCTTTTCTTGTTTTTTTTTTTTTAATTTTGAAATAAAGTCTTGCTCAGTCACCCAGGTGGAGTGCAGTAATGGGAAGAATCCAGTGTTTCTAAGAAGGCTTTCTGGATGTTAAGAACTGAGCTTGGTCAGGAACAGGATTGGTAGAAATGGGAGAGACTCAGACTAGAAAGACAGGTTGATTTAGAGATCAGAGTATGGATTGGGGATTAGAGCCTTTAAATTTAAGAATGACAAAGAGGAACTAAAGTCTGAAAAGCAGATCTAAGGTGGAAGGAGCAGTTTAAGGTGTAAGGATTAGGAAGTGAAAGGATGGTATATGAGTGACAACTGAGAGCAAAATTTCTAGGGAGCGTTGAATATCTGAGATGCTGCTAAGGTTTGAGATAGAGCTGGGCAGATCCAGATAGACCAGCTGGTTTTAAGGTCCACATGGACAGGCAAGATGGCATACTTCTAAATTGGTAAGAGAACCAGTTAAGATCAAGAACCAGGTGTTAGGAATCTGAAGCAGTGAGTAGTGAGGTCTCAGGCACTCAGAGATTGGAGTTGTAACAGAATAAAATAGGTCTCCTGATAAGGCTCTAGTATCAAAATTAGCACAGGATGACATCAAAACTGAGTGTGCTGAGCTAAAGGACTACTAAATTTCCTTCTGGCTAAGATCAGAACTGGGTTGTGAGAATATTGCTGTTTTGAGGCAACTTGATAGGCTCCTTTACCAGAGGTATAGGGCTAGAGTGACTACCATTAATTAAGGCCTTCACTGATTTCAGTGAGCTTAGTGTATGTTCCATATTACTGAGCTCCCAATTAAACACCACTACTATCTTGTATTGCTGTAGTAGACAGCTGTGAGTCTCATTTTCTCCATTCATATCTTAAGCTACTTCAGATTAGGACCATTTTTAAAAAAGAGCCTTGTTGTGATATGATTGGTGTACATTTAAAGCACACAATTTGATGTTTGACCTATGTATGAGGGTAAAACTATCACAATCAAGAAAACGAACATATTCATCACCCTCAAAAGTTTCCTTGTGTTCACTTATAATTCTTCCTTTCTGTACCTCTTTTTCCCCCTCTCTTCCCCTTTCTATGTATGTGTATGTATATATATATATATATATATATATATATATTTATTTATTTATTTATTTATTTTTTTTAAAGAGGTGGTATCTCGCTCTGTCATCCAGGCTGGAGTGTGGGCATGATCATAGCTCACGGTAATATAGAACTTGGCTTAAGCAATCCTCCTGCCTCAGCCTCTTGAGTAGCTGGGACTATAGGCATGTGCCACCATGCCTCGCTGTTTTCTAGAATTTTATTTAAATGGAATCACACAGAATAAGCTATTTTTGTTTGACTTTCTTCCATTCAGTATATTTATTTTTACCCCCTTAAAAAAAAGTATAATTATTTTGAGTGTCAGTAGTTCACTTCTTTTTATTGCTGAAGAGTATTCCATTGTATGGATATATCTCTATTTTTTCATATACCTTTTGAGACCAGGAAACAGTCATTCTGTGCGTAATAAGAGAATTGACTGAATTCAGAGACCAGAGTGTGAAAGGGAAGAATAGTATGGAGAGAAAAGGAGAATAATTATCTTTGTCTTTATCTTTATCTCTAAAGACACAGAAGGAAGTGAGTTGTTATAATAGTTGTAGGGTATTTGTTTTGGTCTGACTTGACTTCTGTTGGTTTATCATTTTTCTGTAATAGTCTGCTAATGCTACTGAAGAGGAGTATAAAAAAACTCAATTATAGGCCAAGTGTGGTGGCTTATGCCTGTAATTGCAGTGCTTTTTAAGGCCAAGGCAGGAGGATCACTTGACCCCAGGAGTTCAAGACCAGCCTCAGCAACAGAGAACTCAGGTCTGTTAAAAATAACAGATGAGCCAGATATGGTGGCATGCGCCTATGGTCTCAGCTACTCAGAAAGCTGAGGCAAGAGGATTGCTTGAGCCTGGGAGGTTGAGGCTGCAGTGAGCCATGGTTGCACCACTGTATTGCAGCCTAGGTGACAAAGTGAGACTCTGTCTCAAAAACAAAAAACAAAAAACAACCTCAATAATCGTGTTACATAGCAACTTCAAGTAAAGCTTGAACGCCTCTAAATTTGTCTTTCAGACAAAAAAAAACTACAAAGTATTTTTAAAGTTTAGAATTGGAACACAGTATAGATCATGTGTTTCCTAATTTCTTCTAGAAGTCGCATCATTAACTACATTGTTATTTAACATATGCTCTCAATTCTGTTGTGTTTACCATAGTTACTGTATTTATTTCAAGGTTTTTCTTTCTAGAATATCTTGATTTTGAATCTGATGATTAAGTTTAAAAATATTTTGTTTTGTAGCCATGCAGGATATACGTACTGTGGGTCTTGTGCCGCCCATGCTTATAAACAAGTGGATCCGTCTATTACGTAAGTAATGTAGTTTTGTTTTAAGTCGGAGAAACTTGAGAATTTATTGCTTTGTTACAGAAGTAATTTGCTTTTTATACTTATTGTTATTATGTACTCAATTTCATGAGGGATTTGACTTTTGATGAATTTTACTATACTTTATATAGGTTACTGAAAACTTCAATACTTCTTTTTTGTTGTTGTTTGAACATTTGATTTTTACCTTCCCTTTGGCATGTAAAATGTTTAGTTATGAAGGTTAAATATTTTGTTTTTTAATATTTCTTTGAAAACCCAGAGATGAGCATTCTTAAGAAAAATGCAAAGCCCTCTGATCTGTTTTAATCATTTTGTAATTTAAAATTCTTTATTGTACTTGTTAAAATTGTGGTTACTGAAAGGATAATTTCTCGTTGACAGGATAAGGTATTTGAAATATTTTAGAATCTGACAGTGAATTTAATATGGTGTTTGAGGCATATTAACTCTTAATAATTCAATGACAGCTCTGAAATTAGCTTAAAAAAAAAACTTACTGGGAACTTGAGACTCCTTTAATAGTATACTACTCTGTAAGAAACTTGTGAACTTACAAGAGGTTTTGCTGGAAATAGTCACTCATTTTATTTACACAGTTAATTTACTAGATATGAACCAATATCCGGCCCTTCTTTGCCAGATGTACAAGCTATGTGGATAGGTAAAGTGATCATCTTAGTTCTGTCAAATACTGATTGTTAGGTCTGAATTAGTAGAGATGTAGGATAGTTATTCAAAAGAAATAGCTCGTAGCAGCCATGGTTTAGTAAAGAAAATCATGCACAGCCCACTTGCCTTTGAGCAGTTCATTCAAAGTTTTAAAACAAAAAAGCTGTTCTTTCAAATTTTTATGTAGCATTCTCTGTACATTGTATTATAATTCATTGAAAATTATTTTTAGCAAGTTTTTACTAAAAATAAAGCAATAATATTTCTAAGTTGGTGAGGTTTTGGCTAGCCCTGTCTCATTTATGATGTTTTGAGGAGCATTGTTAACAATTATTCCTTGATACATGTTTAATATATAATCATAAGTAATTTCATGAATAAGAGCAAATAGAAGTTAAATTGAAATGATTTTTTAGTCTGGGCCTGGTGGCTCACACCTGTAATCCCAGCACTTTGGGAGGCCGAGGTGGGCCGATTACCTGAGGTCAGGAGTTTGAGACCAGCCTGGCCAATATGGTGAAACCCCGTCTCTACTAAAATACAAAAAAAAAAAAAAAAAAAAAAATTTGCCAGGCGTGGTGGCACACGCCTGTAGTCCCAGCTACTTAGGAGGCTTAGGCAGGGGAATCGCTTTAATCCGGAAGGCGGAGGTTGCAGTGAGCCGAGATCATGCCACCTCACTCTGGCTGGGCAACAGAGCAAGACTGCATTTCAAAAAAAAAATATATATTTTTTATAAGCTTCTTTCATTTGACTTGGGCCTATAAACCAGCTATAATAAAAGTTAGTTTATATAACAGCCTTTTCTTTTTGAAACCTTCTCTATTTGGCAGAAGTTTTATTGATAAAATTCATGTGCTGATGGGACACCCCAGAGTTAAATTAGGTTTAGGAATTTGTAGAGGAGTATAGATAGAGTTTATGTTCATAGAAGTGGAAAGCATGTGTTAAATAGGTTAATGGAAAGTGAGAAAGAAGGCAAAAGGAAAGAGGAAAAAATGGAAGAGCGCCAAGGACTAAGAAGAGGAAGATTTAAGAAGATGAGTAGAAAGAGAGGCAAATGATGGCTTATGTGATCAAATTATTTTATTTTAATTAATTAATTAAGTATTTTTGAGACAGAGTCTGGCTCTGTCACCCATGCTGGAGTGCAGTGGTGCAATCTTGGCTCACTGCAACTTCTGCCCCCAGGTTCAGTCAGTTCTCCTGCCTCATCCTCCCAGGTAGCTAGGACTACAGGTGCATGCCACCACACCGAGTTAATTTTTTGTATTTTTAGTGGAGACAGGCTTTCGCCTGGCTTTGGCCAGGCTGGTTTCAAACTCCTGACTGCGGGTGATCCGCCCACCTCGGCCTCCCAAAGTGCTGGGATTACAGGCATGAGCCACTGAGCCCAGTCCGATCAAATTATTTTTTGTAATTAGTATATAATAATTGAATTCTGAATGAATAAATTTTAAGGTCTAAGTGTAAAATTAGTAATTGGCAGTCACAGTTGAATTCTCTTGAAAGAGGCACTGTCTGGGAATTATAGTGTCTTTAGAGTGCTTTGAGAAAGCAGAGAAAGAACATCCTTATGAGAAAGATTAAATTCTATACTACCACTTTCTATTCTTACCTTCTACATTAATCCATTTGCGTTCTATATTTCAGCCAGGATCATCTTTTGAAAATGTAAATGATACCATGTCACTTTCCAGAATTTAAAAGTGGATGGGGGGTACAAATATGATTTTAAAAGGCATTACAAATAACAGGTAAAAATTATTCCAAAATTGATGATAGAATGCTGACTAGCAGCTTGGAAAAAGAAATTGGTTTAGAACCTCTGCTAACACCATCCATCAAAGTAAATACTAGTTACATAAGGATATTAACGTATCTGGAGAGGAATTTCAAGCCACAGCTAATTTGGAACACAATATGTCTTAATGTTTATGAGACATTGTTGGGAAGAGTATAAAACATGATAAATTATAATTAAATTAAATTACATGAAAAAATAACTCATGTCATAATGTAACCAGTGGAAGTGATGAACACAATGGGAAAAATATTTGCAAAAAAAATGACAAAGGATAGTATCAAAAATAATAAAAATCATAGTACTTAGAGGCTAAGTCATCAAAGAATATTAACTGAAATTACAAAAAGTAAATGTAATTAATAAAAATAAAAATGGAAATATGTTTTATTTTTCAAAAAAAATGGAAATAAAAACAGTAGTGAGGTACCAATTTAAATGAACAGTTTGAAGAACAATACAGTTATGTAATTCCTATAATCCAGAACTGGCTAGATTATGGAAAAATTAGTTTTTTATAAAAAAATGCATTTCAATGGACTGTATCGGGTTAATACTTTAGGAAAGCAATTTGATAATATATAGTAAGAGTCATGAAAATGTATCTAGTTACTGGCTTAGAAATTCACGTTCGGAAGCTCTATCCTAATAAGTCCCAAAATGGAAAAAGTTAAATGTGTTAAGTTTTCTACAGCAGCATTGTTTTTTAAAGAGTCTAAGTTTCCGATAGTGCATTGACTAAATAAAAAAAGGGTATAACATTGTGTAAAATTGGGAAAAAAGAGAATGTACTATATGAGGTTAAATAAATTATTATAACGGGTGCCAAGAGTTTGCATGTGTTTTCTTATATGAGAAATGGATACATTATTTTTACGGTAAAAAATATAAAATTTAAAAGCATTTGTGCAAAAATGATTACAAGTTGCGGGGACTAATGATTCTTAAACTGACAGAATGATTCTTTGATTTATAATATGACTGGTCAGGGTCTAATAAGATTTTTCTTTTTCTTCTTCTGTTTTTTTTTGAGATGGAGTCTCTCTTTGTCACCCAGGCTGGAGTGCGGTGGCGCAGTCTCGGCTCACTGCAACCTCCGCCTCCTGAGTTCAAGTGATTCTCCTGCCTCAGCCTCCCAAGTAGCTGGGATTACAAGTGTATGCCACCAGGCAGGCATGGCTAATTTTTTTATTTTTAGTAGAGACAAGGTTTTACCATGTTGGCTAGGCTGGTCTCGAACACCTGACCACAAGTGATCTGCCTGCCTTGGCCTCCCAAAGTGTTGGGATTGCAGGCATGAGCCGCTGTTTCTGGCCAAGATTTTTCTTTTCACAGTAACTGTCAGGGTTGATAACTTAATGGGGAGTGTGAAAGGCAGCTTTTGAGGTGATAACGAAGATTGTTTACAAACAAACTTGCCTGTTTTATGAAGAATTGGTAGCAAAGGTTTTCCGGTGTTGCTTTCCAAGAGAAATGGATGAATAAATTAAAGCATATTTATTTTAAAAGTTTATTAAGTGACTGCTATGATGCAGATATTGCGGTAGTGCTAGAGGCACAGTGATTAATAAAACAGACATGGTTTTAGCCCTGTGCTGCTAAATTGATAGGTGAGATAGATATTAAGCATATGATAATGAATATAGATATCTTATTAAAAGCTAAAAATTTAATTAAAAAGCTGAAAGTGAAATACAGTGGCTCTCAAACTTCTTGGTTTCAGGAACCCTTAACTTATTAAGGACACCAAATGTAGACCACATCTACCTTTGTTGAATGCATTCAAAATGAAAATGAGATACTTAAAAAATTATTTAAAAGAGTAAACAAATTAGAGGTTAATAAAAATAACATTTTTAAAAATGAGAAATAAATACATTTTCTAATAGAAGATAGTGGGAAAAGTGGCATTGCTTTACTTTTTTTTTAACAAAATATAAAAATGTCTTACATTTTTACTAGTTATTAAATCTCCTTTTAATGTTTGGCTTAATAAAAGACAACTATGTTTTCATATCTGGTTATGCATTCACCCTGTTGTGATCATTTGTTTTAGTTGACGTATATGAAGAAACCTCACACAGATATGTAGTTAGAAAAGGAAGAGGAGTAGTGTAATTACCTTTTCAGATAATTGTGGATATTTTTCTTTAATACTACACCAAAACTCAACAAATGGTGTTTTCTTAAAGGTTAGTTATAATGCGAAATCTGAAGTTACTATCAATCAATTTTTGTACTTTTTTTTTTGAGGCAAAGTCTCGCTCTGTCACCAGGCTGGAGTGCAGTGGCGCTATCTCAGCTCACCGCAACCTCCACCTCCACCTCCCGGATTCAAGTTATTCTCCTGCCTCAGTCTCCCGAGTAGCTGGGACTACAGGTGCACGCCACCACGCCCAGCTAATTTTTGAATTTTTAGGGTTTCACCACGTTGGCCAGGATGGTCTCGATCTCTTGACCTTGTGATCGACCTGCCTCGGCCTCCCAAAGTGCGGGGATTATAGATGTGAGCCACCGCACCCAGCCGAATTTTTGTACTTTGTATAAATTCATTGTCTATTTTACAATTTGAATGGATCTTTTACCCTTGCATGATTTTGTAACATCATGTGTGGAGCATTTGGAAAATTTTTATTGGGTTATGCAGATATTTTCAATGCTGGTATTTCATTATATGATACTAAAAAATCACTTTTTGTTTTGTTTTGTTTATTTTTCTTTTTTTTTGAGGCAGAGTTCCGTGCTTGTTGCCCAGCTGGAGTGCAGTGGCACGATCTCAGCTCACTGCAGCCTCCACCTCCCGGGTTCAAGGGATTCTCCTGCCTCAGTCTCCCGAGTAGGTGGGATTACAGGCATATGCCACCACGCCCTGCTAATTTTTGTATTTTTAGTAGAGACAGTTTCACCATGTTGGCCATACTGGTCTCAGACTGCTGACCTCAGGTGATCCACCCTCCTCGGCCTCCCAAAATGCTGGGATTACATGCGTGAGCCACTGTGCCTGGCAAAAAAATCACATTTCTTAATGTCACCATGTATTTTATCAGAAAAAATCATTAATTCTTTGGAGGCTATCAAGCTTACAGTGATAAAAGTTTTATGAAAGTCTAATTTTCACTTGAAAACCTCAATTTTATCATTGACAACAAGTATATTATTTTCTTTAAAGTACTAGATTCTGTTTTTTTTTTCCCCTTTTGAGACAGGATCTCGCTCTGTCACCCAGGCTGGAGTCAGTGGCATGATCATAGCTCACGCAGCTTTGAATTCCCAGGCTCAAGTGATCCTCCTGTTCCAGCCTTCTGAGTAGCTAGGACTGCCAGCCTGTGCCAGCATGCCTGGCTATTTTTTTGAAAATTATTTTTGTAGAGATGTGGTCTCACTATGTTGCTCAGGCTGGTCTTGAACTCCTGGCCTCAAGCTGTCCTCCCACCTCAGCCTCCCAAAGTGCTGAGATTACAGGCATGAACCACCGTGCCTGACTTCCATTCACTTTGGGGAAATTTTCTGCCAGCTACCTAAATTGGAATAGCCATAATTTATCTACAGTTGTCTTTTGAAGTAAAAATTTTGTTCCATGAAGAAAATGTCTGGTTCAGCTTACAACTCAAAACTACACAACTGCTTTTTCCTGAGACATACTTCCATATGCAGCAGAAATGTTTTATCACCACAGATTGAATACATTTTGTCATATAGAATATTAAAAAGATACCTACTCAAGAGTCAATATTTAATGAAATTAGGAACTCCCTTTTAAACTTAGTGTAAGGTTAAAAAATAGGACTACTAGTGCATGTTGAGTATACTGCTTTGATCTTTGTTCTAATGGGCCAGTGGTTTTATGCTCCCCTCACCTTTGCACCATAAGTGCAAATGAAAAAAGTAAATAACTTCCTTGCATTTTTATGAAAATAGTTTTAATTTTATGGACGGTTGCATAGGGTCTTGAGGAAAACCAGGAATCCAGAGTTCACAGTTTGAGAACTATTGTGACTTGATAGATCTTAAGAGGGTGACTTGATTTAAATTGTGGGAAAGGTATTGGGGAAAGTATCTCCGGGAACAGATTTTTTTTTTTTTTTTGAGACGGAGTCTTGCTCTGTCGCCCAGGCTGGGGTGCAGTGGTGCAATCTCAGCTCACTGCAACCTCTGCCTTCCGGGTTCAAATGATTCTCCTGCCTCAGCCTCCTGAGTAGCTGGGATTACAGGTGTGTGCCACCACGCCTGGCTAATTTTTTGTATTTTTAGTAGAGATGGGGTTTCACCATGTTAGCCAGGATGGTCTTGATCTCCTGACCTCATGATCCACCTGCTTCAGCGTCCCAAAGTGCTGGAATTTCAGGCGTGAGCCACTGCACCCAACTGAGGAACACATTTTTTAAGCCAGGCTAGCCAAGCAAAGGGGAACAATAGCATGGGTGAAAAGTTTGAAGTAGGCAAAGTTGTTGGTGTTATCAAGGAACTGCAAGAAGACCAGTATACATCAAGTATTATGATCAAGGTGGGCAAGAGTAATAGCTAATTTGCTAGTGCATTTAAGAGTGTAGAGCCCATTTTAAGGATTCTAGATTTTATCCTGTGACCATGAAATGCCATGAAAGCCTTTAAGCAAGGAAAGTGATTTGATCTATGTTTCCAGAAAATCACTTTGACTGTTTAAGGAATTTTAAAAATGATACATTTTAGTTCTTTTCCATATTGGTAGTTGACTATTATTAAAACTCTAAAAACTCAGAATTCAGGATGTCCTTAGGTAGTAGTAACTTGATTTTGATACATATTTTTCAGCAAGCCTTGCAGGACAGAAAAAGAGCAAAAAGGAGTGCTTTTTGGGGCCAGATGACATTTTATTCTTTGGTTAAAATGTCTTCACTTCCTGTGAAACACCTTTACAAAATTACTTATGTTCCATTATTTGGACTAAGTAGCTGAATTAAACAGTCATGAGGGTACACACTCAGGCAGCTTATACATTGGCTGCACAGACCATCGTTGCAAATGTGAATTCACTATTATAGCTATTATATATGAAGTACATTTATTTCTAAGAGAATGCCTACTGATCTTGCTCCTCCCCCCCATTTTTTCATGTTAAAGGTTTTTTTTTTTTTTTTAACTTGTGTATCGATGATGTGCTAATATTGAAAAGTTACGCCTTTAAAGACAAAGCACCTTGCAGTCAAATAAAGGGAGAGAAAGTGGCATTGCTTCTAATGCCTCTATTATTTATTTCTCTTCAAAATATTCCTGTGGCCTTGGTGTTTACGGATCTAGCATTCTAACAAAGAAAATGCATGAACTTCAAGGTACACTATTCATTTTCTTTTGTTAGCATTTAGCTAACAAGGAGACCCATTTTGAGATTACTGCTGGTTTAAATGCCCCGTTTTACTTTCCTTTCAATGACATTTAGCTTTTTCTGGTTTTGTTTTTAGATATATTGCTTTTAAGGGTTTTATATTGAGGGGACTTAAACCTTTTTTTTCTTATTATTTCTTTTAATCAAATATGGAACTTGATTTGGCTATTGGCGAGTTTTCTACCAAACCAGAAAGAATCTGTAGAGTACACAATTGGTTAATTCAGATTGGTGGGGCTTTTTTTCCTTCATCTAGATTGGGGCAGACAAAAAGGCAAACAAGGAAAGTAGTCAGGTATCAGAAGAGTTAATTAGGCTTCCAGCAGACCTCTGGTGTTTATTTCTGGAGCAGTGTATCTTTTGGCTATTGTTAGAACCTTATTACACTTACTTAGGTAATTTATGTATGCCTTGAATTTAGATTGTTATTTTAAAAATCACTTCATATTTTGACTATGTGTTTCAGATTTTCCAGGAGTGCTCTGATGTTAAATATCCTTTCTCTCTGTCTTTTCATGTTTTCCTCAATCAGAAAAATGCCCTTTCTCATTATTTGATTCTTGGTTCATATACTACCTGGCCCTAGTCAGGTTACCTAAACATTTCTGAGTTACCATTATCTATAGCCCACATTAGCCTTTAATTTAAAAAAAAGTGTCATGTTATTTATGTGCTATTAAGATAGGTGACCAGAGTGCTATCTTTTAGTTTTTCTTCATTTATAAATCTATAGATTTGACTTTTTTTTTTTGAAATGGTTCTTGAATTGGTGATAGAGGTGATGACAAGAAGTGAGGATTAGCAGTGCTAATAATTACATATTGAAGGAAGAGAGGTAGAAAGATTCTGTCATCTATAAGGAACTTAAATTAACGAGCAAGAAACAATCCAGTTAAAAAGAGGGCAAAGGACATGAACAGACACTTTTCAAAAGAAGATACATACGTGGTCAACAAGCATATGAAAAAATTATCATAATCACTAATCACTAGAGAGATGCAAATCAAAACCACAATGAGATACCACCTGATAATAGTCAGAGTGGCGGTTATTGAAAAGTAAAAAATTAACAGATGCTGGCAAGGTTGTGAAGAATAAATGTTTATACATTGTTGGTAGGAGTGTAAATTGATTGAATCATTGTGGAAAACAGTGTGGCAATTTCTCAAAGAACTTAAAACAGAAGTAACTCTGGGCCCTGCAGTCCCATTATTGGGTATGTACCTGAAGGAATGTAAATTGTTCTGCAATAAAGACATATGCACACATGTGTTCACTGCAGCACTGTTCACAATAGTAAAGACATGGAATCAACATAAATGCCCATCAGTGGTAGACTAGATAAAGAAAATGTGGTACATTTATACACTATGTAATACTACACAGCTCTATAAAAGAATGAGATCATATCATTTGCAGCAACATTGAGCTGGAGGCCATTATCCTAAGCAAACTCCCATAGGAACAGAAAACCAAATACTGCATGTTCTCACAAGTAGAAGCTAAATATTGAGTACCTATGGACATAAAGAAGAGAACAACAGACACCGAGACCTACTGGAGGGTAGAAGGTGGGAGGAGGATGAGGATAAAAAATCTACTTATGGAATACTAGGTTTATTACCTGGGTGTCCAAATAATCTGTACACCAAACCTTGGCAACATGTAATTTACCTATATTACAAACCCGTACAGGTACCCTTGAACTTAAAGTAAAAGTTAAAGAAAAGGATAATCTGTTTCTGACCAGAAATGGCCTGTGGATGAAGTCTTATGTTTGCTGTATGTGCTGTTTTAAGGAGGTTTTGGGACTCTAAACTGAGAATCACTTACCCACAACTTTTTTTTTTTTTTCATAGCAGAACAACTTAATATCCACAGCTTTATCTCCTCCCTGCAATTCATGAAGTAACATATAACCAATAATTGGTTAATTTTCTTAGCTGTAATAGAATTTTATGAGAATAAATACATTGCTAAAGCACATATTCCCTGGCCTGCAAATTTTTGATAGAAAAGAACTAGCTCATCTCTCAGCTTTTGTTCATTAATTGAGCAATCAGTAATACTTTTCTAGCTACATAGCATATCATATATTTTCTTCTCATAGTTTTGGCTTTATGAGTCTGTAAGTTTTGTATGTGATGTGGGAAGGTTGGTTCATATGAATATTGGAGAACAGAGAAAATTAATAGTTTCGGAATTCAGATTGTAGGGCAGGTTTGGATATTTGACAGAATGAGAGGAAATTAACATTACTCTTGATGTCAAGATAAAGAGATTGTAAAGATTTAAGCTACACTTCAGCTCAGTTCTTTTCTTTAGACTACAGTGCAAATAACACATAATCTAGTTTCTTTGTTTTTGAGAATGACTTCTACTTGAATGGGAAGAGAGAAAGCTTATTATATAGAATTCTTTTCAACAAGATGCCTTTTTCACCCTACCATGGAAGAAATATGGAAATAACTTTATCAGAATGCTTTTTTATAATGGATATTTTGTATAGATATTTAGAATTTTATGCTATTATGTATTTTTTTAAAATCATGGTGGATCTTAGAAGGTTATTTTAGAATGTGTTAGAATTTTGAAATTTTAATAGCTTAAATGCATAAAATCCATTTAATAAAATACAGCTTCTGAATACCTGTTGTATCCTTGTCATTGAGAATACAGAGATTATTTTATGTATAGTGGGTTGGTTTACTGTATTAATTGATAGCTGGTATTTCCAAGTATTGAATATGATTCTCTTAAAAGCCATCCAACAAAGACAGAAATAAGGAATTGAACTTAACTGAGGAGCAAGTCATTATTAGGTTTATTAGTTTGCTAGGGCTGTCATAACAAAATACCACAGATTAGGTGGTTTAAACAACACAAATTTATTTTTTAACAATTCTGGAAGCTTGAAATTCAATATCAAGTTTCTGTCAGGGTTGGTTTCTCCTGAGGCCTTTCTCCTTGGCCTGTTGTAGATGACCACCCTCTTGTTGCCCCTTCTGACATGATCATATCTCTGTGCAGGCATACTTCTGGTGCCTCTTTTTCCTATAAGGACACCAGAGTCATTGGATTAGGTCCCCACCCTAATGGCCTCATTTGAACTTAATCGCCTCTTTGAAGACCTTATCTCTAAATAGCACTACAGTCTGTGCTACTGGGGATTGGTTCTTCAACATGTGAATTTTGGAGGGGAACACAGTTCAGCCATTAACAGTTGGTAATTAAGAAGGAAAACAAGTGATTTGTAAGAATTACTTTTTTCTCTTTTATTTAATAAGGTCTGTGTAGAAGTGCAATTGTTCCGTGTTTTTTTGTTGTGTATCTCCTAGCCGGAGAATTTTCATCCTTGGGCCTTCTCATCATGTGCCCCTCTCTCGATGTGCACTTTCCAGTGTGGATATATATAGGACACCTCTGTATGACCTTCGTATTGACCAAAAGAGTAAGTATACAGAAATATTATAGCTTTCAAATAGCTAATGTTCTTTTAACAGGACTTGTAAATTAATTAAAAAACTTATGAGTATCATAAGTAATATCTCAATATTTAAAATAAAATTTGTTATAACTAATCTGCATAAAACAGCAAAAAAAGAAACTCTTCCATATCCCTAAAAGGCAACTAGTGTTTTTCAGCTAGCAACAGAAATCTGTCAGATCCGCCAGTGTGCAGATTGTAGTGGTTACATTAATATTCAGAAAAATGGCATGTACTCAGTGTACCAGGAGGCAAAAAATTAGTACCCATACCAATTTCATAAAAGATTCTGGGCGTGTTAATTTACTTCCATGTAATGCCACTTTTCTCACTGTAAATAGATAATGCTGATAATATCTTTATTTTCTTTCAAATGATTTTTATGGGAAAAAATGAGCCTTTAATTATGAGACTCTGAAAGAAAGGTGCTATATAAATGATAAATATATTTTATTTTTGAACATGCCTCTGCAATTTTGGTTGATTTATTTTTTTCCATAGGAGTCCAGAGTCACATTTTTATTTAGTAGTTCTTACACAATAGATGTCTAAAGTAAAAACCTTTTGATTTTATAAAGGTATTTTTTCTTTTGGGGGGGAGTAATTTTAAAAATATAGAACAGTATAAAGAATAGTATAAGAAATTAACTGATGTACTTAACATCCACAATTTATTCAGAATTTCTCGCTCATCCTGAACCCAATTTACCTTCCCAGAAGTAACCACCTTCATGATCTGGATATATGTTCTTTCAGTTAGTCAAATTATTCACACACACACACACACGTGTGCACAGACACACGTGTGTGTGTGTGTGCATGTTTACATATGCATATATATACACACACGCCCATATGTGTGTATATATATAAACACACACACACACACCCCGACCCATATATATATATATTTTTGTTTTTAGAGATGGGGTCTCACTCTGTTGCCCAGGCTGGAGTGCAGTGGCATGATTATAGTTCACTGCAGCCTCAAACTCCTGGGCTCAAGTGATCCTCCTACCTCAACCTCCCAAGTAGCTAAGACTACAGGCACACATCACCACACCCAATTAATTAAAAATATTTTTTTTTTGTAGAGGTAGGGTCTTGCTATGTTGCCCAGGCTGATCTTGAACTCATGGTCTCAAGCAATTCTCCTATCTTGGCCTCCCAGAGTGCTGGGATTATCAGTGTGAGCCACTGTACCTGGCCTCAAATTATATTTTTAAGTGTGTTAGGGGTGCTATTGTTTCAAAGAATTTTGCAAAAATTTCTTGTATAGAATAAAAGAGTCGAGGCCTAGTGTGGTGGTTCATGTCTGAAATCCCAGCACTTTGAGAGGCTGAGATGGGCAGACTGCTTGAGCTCAGGAGTTTGAGACCAGTCTGAGCAATGTGGCAAAACCCCATCTGTACAAAAAAATACAAAAATCTGCTGGGCGTGGTGGCATGTAGCTGTAGGTTGGGGGAGGGCGTGGGGCAGTGAGGTAGGAGGATGGCTTGAGCTCAGGAGGTAGAGGTTTCAGTGAGCTGGAATCATTTTGCTGTACTCCAGCCTGGCGTGGGTGACAGGGTGAAGCCCTGTCTCCAAAAATAAATAAATAAATATAAAAATAAATAATAAAAGAGTCCATTTGCAAGAAAAAATTCTTCTTTCTTATTTTTGGCATAAGTTTTCATAATTTGAGGCTTTAGGTATCACAGAATATTAGCAGTTTGTTAATGCATCTTATTAATGAAATGAGTATTTCTAACCTTACTTCCTGAGAGGGTTTTAGGGAACACATTTTACTTTTAAAACCTTGTTGGGGCATTCAGAAAATTTTAATTTTGAGTAGCTTGCCAGTGAAGAAATAGAGAATTTTTTCAAGAAAAGAGGTCATACAACCATTTATTTCTTTCTTTGATACATACAGGTAAACCCATTTAAAGATCTAATTATAAAATTGGTTCTATTCTATGCTAAAAATATTCTTATATATACTTTTTACATGTTAACTTTTATCTTTTTCTTGTTCTACAATATTCAATTTTAAGCACAGTTCATCAGAAAGGCCTGAATTACTAGGTCTTTTTAAGTTGGGATGGTATTGTGGCGAATTTATATTTTGATCTATCCTACAAGCTTAATTTTGAATTTTCAGGAAAATAGCATTAGTGAGAATTTTCTCTTCTTGGTATGGCAGAAACCTGAGGTGTGAAGTAATACCACACATTTTATTAAAAAACAAAACTCAGAAACTATGCTTTTGACCTCATGAGTTAAATAGACTAGTAGTTTTTCCATATTTCAGTAGGAATTCTAATTATGTTCTTGCTGGCATGTACTGATTAAAGTCAAGGAAAAGCCTAGACCTGAAGGTGATTTTAGAAATAATGAAAGGAACTGATGAAGAATTTAAATTATCATTTTTTATATAAGTATGTAACATATGCAAATGATGAGTAAGTCTTTACATGTATTACTGTTTTACCTGTTACATAAAAACTAGTTGTTTTTTTCTCTTTCTCCTTACTCTCCCTCCTTCCTTTCCTTTCTTTCTATTGTTTTGTTTTGTTTTAATAAAAATGAGAATATTATATGGTGTTTCTGTCTCTTGCCAAAAAGCATGTAGTTTTGTATTACTGGGTGGAATCTCACAGGATAAGGATATATATTAATATATTTATTTTACTGTATTTTGAAATCTCTTTAGTTTACGGAGAACTATGGAAGACAGGAATGTTTGAACGCATGTCTCTGCAGACAGATGAAGATGAACACAGTATTGAAATGCATTTGCCTTATACAGCTAAAGCCATGGAAAGGTATATTGATTGATATAAGAAATCCCCAGGAAATCATAGACATTCATTTCTTTGGTAATTTAAAACTAGTAAATCCTAATAATTATCAGGGTAAGGAGATTAAGATATGAGATAAAAAATTGAGACAAGAATGTCTTAAGGTGGATTGTTGGTTTTGAATAGTTTGCCTATGAAGGCCGAACATACGAATTGACATGATTGTTTTATTAGATGGAAGTATTAAAAAACCCATGGGTATGTGAGTGTTTGTGGGTATGTATATATCTTGCTTTGCTTGTATTTTATTCATTCGACATTTCTTTATCTCAGAATAATAATTACATTCTTTTATGGTATAATGCTATAATTAATCGTAAAATTTTAGGCTTGTATTTAATGTTGGAGGTCATTTATTTCAACCTTGTGCAAGGTACATGAATCTCTTTTATCGTATGCTTGACAGACTGTTACATGGTACCTGCTAAAGGTCTTCCTGTGATGGGATACTCACTGTACTGTGAGCCGAACGAGGACAGGGACAATATCTATTTTGTTCTCTACTGTATACCCCACCGCCTAGCACGTGTCCAGCACATAGTGGTTATTAATGTATTTTGATAAAATAAAAAAATTATTTCAAGGATTTTCTTCTTTTAGTGAAACATTTGGATTAGGAGGTCTTCTCTTTTGTAGGTTTCTCTAATTTTTAAAACCATTTCCTATATATGGACTTAATATTTCATATTTAGTTTGGCAGTTCTAAGTATGGTAAGATGATTCCTTCTGGATTTGTTCATTATATTTTCTTAGTAAAGTACATGATGCTCTGTAGGCTCTCAGTAAATATTAATTAAATGTACTAATAAAGTCTAAGATAACATTATATTTTTTATGTTGATGTAGCTTACTGTTGGCTAATGTACTTGTGATCAGCCAAAAGCCCAAGGCCTTTTCATAATATTCAGATGGATTATTTTCTGTTCTCAGACTTTTGTGTGGTTATTTCTTTTTAACCCTAAATATGTATGCCTTCTCAATTATTGCTGTTTAGTTTTTCTTGTTTAGTTCATTATTGCAGTCTTTTTGGATTATTTCCACTCTAATTCTGTATTCAAAGTATTATTTACTTTTCTCAATCTTTTATCTGCTTCTGCTCACAATGATAACCATGAGGAATTATATAAATCTGAAGAATTTTCAAAAAATCAGTGTGATATTACATTATAAGCAATATAATTTTAGGGTTTTTAATACATCCTAATTCTTCAGAAATGTGAAACCGTATATATTACTTCTTGAATTGTTGTTGTAATCAGAACTTTCTCTTCTTCAACCGGAAAAGATAATTGAATATTTTTATTCACTGAGGTGTTTGCATATTTTGTCATGAGAAAATATAATTTAGACTTAATAAATACTAATACTTTGGGTGCAGTGGCGCTTGTCTGTAATTCCAGCACTTTGGGAGGCTGAGGTGGGCAGATGACTTGAGCCCAGAAGTTCAAGACTAGCCTGGGCAATGTGGCAAAACTCCGTCTCTAGTAAAAATAGAAAAATTAGCGGTGTGTAGTGTCGGGTGCTTGTTGTCCCAGCTACTTGGGAGGCTGAGGTGGGATGGTTGCTTGAGCCTGGGTGGTTGAGACTGCAGTGAGCCAAGATTATGGCACTGCACTCCAGCCTAGGTGACAGAGTGAGACCCTGTCTCAAACAAACAAACAAACAAACCCAAAAAACAATAAGACCAATAAACTGACAATATCCTCAAGGAGGTTATAACAAAATAACATTTTTCTTGTTATTTTAAAAGTAAAACATGTATATTGTGGAACATTTAGCAAAATAGAAACCTAAAACCAGCAAACCAAATTCCTATTTATAATTCCCCCTTTTAAATAGTGTCAAATAAACTACTGCCACATTACATTAGGATCCCTAATATTGACCCTTAGATAGTACTTTGTGTCTTTTCTTTGTAGCATTAGTTGGACTCATTACCTATGTCAGTTATTTATTATTAAGTAACAAAAACTCTTACTTAATATTACCTATATTAGTTATCTTTTACTAAGTAAAAGTAACTTAGTAAAACTTAGATTTAAACTGTGACTTAAAATCACAGCTGTTTATTGCCTAAAATTTGGGGGCCAGGAATTGGGGCAGAGAACGCCTTGCTCTGGTCCACAAGATACTGACTGAGGTGGCTCAAATGGGGCTACAGTATCTCAGATAGCATCACTCCTGTGTCTTGGGCCTTAGTGCTGGCTCTCTGTTGAGACCCCTCATTTCTTCTCCAGCTGACCTGTTTGTTCTTCAAGTAGGACTTTTTTTTTTTTTTTTGTGCTACTCTCTAGAAGAATAGCTTAGACTTTTAGACTTCTTTTTTTTTTTTTCCCCCTTCTGTTTTTGGATCAAGAGAGTAAAACCAGAAGTTTCTGGGCCTATTATGTCCTAGGCTGGAAACTACATAGCACATTTCCAGTGAATTGTGTTTTTCGAAGCAAATAAGATCACTGTGTCAGCCAAGATTTAAGGAAAAGAGCAATATATTGCTCCTCTTGATGGGAGGAGTAGCATGTGTGTACAGGAATAAGAGAAACTGTTGACAGCCGTCTTTGCTGATAGTCTACTACAGTTCTTCCTCTGGTGGACAATTCATGTCTCTTTAACATGTCATATACACCCAGCCCTCCCAGGATGTTCAGAAGTCTTATTTGCTATGACCCTAGGCTCAAAATCTATTATCTTATGATCTCCATCAAGTTAGGATGTGAATGAGGCTCCTTGAGTGTGGTTCCTCTTTTTTTGGAGAGGGGGTGTGGGGGGAAAGAGTCTCAGCTCTGTTGCCCAGGCTGGAGTGCAGTGGCATGATCATGGCTCACTGTAGCCTCTGCCTCCTGGTCTCAAGCAATCTTCCCACCTCAACCTCCCAAAGCAATGGGATTACAGGCATGAACCACTGTGCTTGGCCTCTTTTTTTTTTTTTTTTTTTTTTTTAAAGAGACAGGGTCTCATTCTGTCACCCAAGCTGGAGTGCAGTGGCACAATTATAACTCACTGTAGCCTTGAACTCCTAGGCTCAAGGGGTCTTCCTACCTCAGCTTTCAGAGTAGTGGCACTACAGGTACGTACTACCATATCTGGCTAATTTTAAAAACTTTTTTTTTAAGAGATGGGGTCTTACTTTATTCCTCAGGCTGATCTTGACCTCCTGGTCTCAAGTGAGCTTCTTGCTTCAGCCTCCCAAGTAATGTCTTAGTTACCTATTGCAGCATAACAAATCACTTCAATGTATGCACTTTTTTCTTTTTTTAAAAAAATTAAAAACAAATTTTTTAATTTTTGTGGGTACATGGTGTATAGATGAGGTACATGAGAAGTTTTGATACGGTCATGCAGTGTAAAATAATCACATCATGGAGAATGGGATATTAATCACTTCAAGCATTTATCCTTAGTGTTCCAGACAATCCAATTATATTCTTTTAGTTACTTAAAAATGTACAGTTGAGTTATTGACTATAGTCACCCTGTTGTGCTACCAAATACTAGTTCTTACTCATTTTGTTTTGTATCCATTAACCATCCCCACCTACCCTCTAGCCCTCCACTATTCTTCCCAGCCTCTGGTAATCATTGTTCTACTCTCCACATCTGTGAATTCAATTGTTTTGATTTTTAGGTCCCACAAATGTGTATTTTTTTCACTTACGATTCTATAGTTTGGAAATTTGGTAGGGTCAGTGGAGATAATTTGTCTCTGTTTCATCTGCTGCCAGTTGAGGCAGTTTGACTTAGGCTAAAGACTCCAAGATGCCCTAGCTTCCTCTCTTGGGCCGTGGTGCTGGTTGTCTTCTTGAGGCACATCAGTTTTCATCTTGGTTCTCATCTATCTCTGCCTGTTGACACTCACGCTTCAGGACTTCTCTTTTCACGTGGTGAATCCTCTCTAGCAGGATAGCAATGGAGCAAAAGTAGAAATTTCCAGCCCTCTTAATATCGAAGTCTAGAACTGGCACAGCATCACTTATGCCTCATTCTACTGGTCAAACCGCATCATAAGGCTAAATTCAAGGAGAGGGAACTACGGACGCTGTTTTTGATGGGAGGAGTGACATTGAGCGTTGAGAGGTGGGAAGAATTTTTGGTGATTGGATTTGTAGAAACTGTGGTTAAATAGTTGAGGGATTATTTGTATATAAGTCTGTGTCCCTTCCATGGTAGTTCCATATTGTTTTCTGCCTGGAGCAGCTAGTCTTTACCGTATCTGCTATGCATAGCACAGTACCGGGTACACAAAAAGATTTCAGTAATTGATTGTTGAATGAATTAATAACTGTCTTGCCATTTTCAATACTTTAATTATTTTTACAAAAACTGGATCAAATGTTCTTTTTTTTAAAAAAAAATTACATTTTTTTTTAATTTTCAAAAAATAAAAACCTCTTAATCATCTTTGGCTACAAATACTCTTTTTTAAACTGCTTTTCTTGTCATGAACGTATTTCCCTGTCATTTTTTTACTCCAGTTTATAGGCTATACATGAGACTTTCTAGTAAAGATCCTTGTAATGCTTTAATCAATTCTTGACCATTTAGCTTTTAAGCTTCCCCCCATTTTTCACTATTATAAACCACATTTTGTATTTTTTTTAAAAATAGATGTCTAAGATATTATTTAAATTTCTGCTTTTTTTTTTGAGACAGTCTCACTCTGTCACCAGGCTGGAATGCAGTGGCGCGATCATGGCTCACTGCCTCCTCTGCCTCCTGGGTTCAAGTGATTCTCCTGCCTCAGCCTCCCAAGTAGTTGGGATTCCAGGCACCTGCCACCATGCCCAGCTAATTTTTGTATTTTTAGTAGACCGTGTTGGCCAGGATGGTCTCCATCTCTTGACCTCGTGATCCGCCCGCCTTGGCCTCCCAAAGTGCTGGGATTAGAGGCATGAGCCACCATGCCTGGCCGTATGTTTTTAATAGATTTAAAAATTGTATTCATAAAAAAAAAAAAAAATTGTATTCATTAGAGCTTTTTAAAAAATAGTAGTCTAAAGGAGAAAACATA
The DNA here is from genome assembly GCF_028885625.2 of Pongo pygmaeus. NCBI lineage: Eukaryota > Metazoa > Chordata > Mammalia > Primates > Hominidae > Pongo > Pongo pygmaeus. The sequence goes on from NC_072385.2 coordinate 101,999,296, forward strand.
AAATGACTTACAATCTCATTGCTCAGTTAACTCTACTGACATAAAAAATATACGTGCATGGTTGGAAAACGTAAATAGAATCAAGAAGTACAAAATGAATGGTGGAAGATTCTGGTTCTACTCAGCCAGTGTTTACTACCAGTAAAGGTTTTTATGTATACACTAACATATTTTTGCATATGTAAGTTTGTGTATATATGTAAAATTTATACATACACATGTTTATGTTTGAGTTAAAATATATAAACGAGATCATATCTTATGCACTTTGTTCTGTTTTTTTTGCATATATTAAAACATTTTTTTCTTATGATTACTTTCTTTTGTATGTCACCATATATTATCTTTAATATTGAAATGCATAATAAATTTTACTATTATAATTGCTTTTTTTTTTTTTTTGAGACGGAGTTTCATTCTTGTCCTCCAGGCTGGAGTGCAATGGCATGATCTCAGCTCGCTGCAACCTCCACCTCCTGGGTTCAGGCGATTCTCCTGCCTCAGCCTCCTGAGTGGCTGGGATTACAGGCACATGCCACCATGCCCAGCTAAGTTTTGTAATACTTTTTTTTCTTGAGGCAGAGTCTTGCTCTGTCGCCCAGGCTAGAGTGCAGTGGCACAGCACAACCTTGGCCTGCTGCAACCCCCACCTCCCAGGTTCAAGCGATTCTTCTGCCTCAGCCTCCCAAGTAGCTGAGATTACAGGCGCCCACCACCACGCCAGCTAATTTTTTTGTATTTTTAGTAGAGACAGGGTTTCACCCTGTCAGCCAGGCTGGTATTGAACTCCTGACCTCAAGTGATCCACCCACCCTCGGCCTCCCAAAGTGCTAGGATTATAGGTGTGACCCACCGCTCCCAGCCTATAATTGCTTTTTATAATTGCTCTTGAGGGAGGTTCAATTAAGATTCAGTTAGGATATATAGAAATCATCTAGAAAAAATTAGTATCTTCCAAAATTAACAGCATTAGGCTGGGCGTGGTTGCTCATGAGGCCTGTAATCCCAGCACTTTGGGAGGCTAAGGCAGGAGGATTTCTTGAACCCAGGAGTTCGAGACCAGCCTGGGCAACAAAGTGAGTCCCCTTTCTCCAAAAAGTAAAAAAAAATAACGGGATGAGGTGGCGCACACCTGTGGTCCCAGCTACTTGGGAGGCTGAGGTGGGAGGATTACTTCAGCCTGGAAGGTCTAGTTATGTTCATCTGTTATGTTTATCCATATTGATGATATTTTTGAGTTCCCTAAGTGAGAATGCTACATTAGATGCTTTTATATGGCATTAAATACTACTCCTACCTAAGCAGTTTTTCTTATTCTTAACATCTTGAATTAGTATGGTACATTTGTTACAACTGATGAACTAATATCGATACATTATTATATTAACTAAAGTGCATAGTTTAATTAGGATTCACTCTTTGTGTTGGATAGTCTTATGGTTTTTACCAAATGCCTATTATGTCTCTGTTGTTATAATACTATACAGAATGGTTTCAGTGCCCTAAAAATCAGTGCTTCACCTATTCATTGCCTTCTTCTCCCCTCTCCCTGAGCGCCTAGTAACCACTGATCAGTTTACTGTCTTAATAGATTTGCCTTTTCTTGAATGTACTACAGTTGGGAATCATGCAGTATATAGCCTTTCAAATTGGCTTTCATTTAACAATATACCTTCAAGACTCCTCCATGTCTTTTTAGAGCTTCGTAACTTCACTTTATCACTGAATAGTATTTCATTTTATGTTTCATTTTGTGGATATACCATAGTTTGCTTGTCCATTCCACCTCCTGAAGGATTGTTGCTATATTTAATTAATATGTACCTTACTTATTATCCTTTTCTAATCATTGCCTTTCTTCTCCCCCCCTTTTTTTTGTCTTCCACTTTTTTCCTACCTTCTCTGGTTTTAATTGTGCATTTTATATGACTATAATTTTTTCCTCTCAACATATCATTTATACATATATATGTTTATATTGTTTTTATTACTGTCTTTTAGTTTTTGCCATGGAGTTTGCAGCATACATTTACAACTAATTTACAACTTTCTTTATTTTTTATTTTTTTGAGACAGGCTCTTACTCTTATTTAGGCTGGAGTGCAGGGGTGCACAATCTTGGCTTACTGCCACTTCCACCTCCTGGGCTGAAGGGATCCTCCCACCTCAGCCTCTCGAATAGCTGGGACTACAGACATGCACCACCATGCCTGGCTAATTTTTAAATTTTTTGTAGAGACAGGGTCTCACTATCCTGCCCAGGCTGGTCTTGAACTCATGGGCTCAAGTGATCCTCCTGTCTTGTCCTCCCAAAGTACAGGATTACAGGTAGGACCCATTGCACCCGGCTAACAACTTTCAAATAACACTATACTGGTTCATGGGTAGTAGAAGCATCATCTGAGGGTCTTCCTAATTTCTCCCTCCTGTCCCTTATGACATTACTGTCATTTCTTTCACTTATCCATAAGCTATAATCACTAAAGACATTGCTGCTTTATTAATTTGAACAAATTATTTGTTAGATTAAGAACAAGAAAAAAATGAAATAAAATATTTTATTTTACCCCCATTTGTTCTTTCTCTAATGTACTTGCTTGCTTGCTTTATGTGGATACAGTTTTCTGACCTATATCCTTATTCTTCTCTAAAGGACTTCGTTTAACATTTCTTGCAAGGCAGATCTAATGTCTAAATTGACAAACTCCCTCAATTTTTGTTAGACTAACAAAAGCTTTATTTCTTCCTTAATTTTGAAAGAAATTTTTCCTGGATATAGAATTCTGAATTAGTGGGTTTTTCTTTCGCTATCAGCACTTTATTTTATCACTTCTTGCATGGTTTCTGAAGAGAAATCTTACATAATTCTTATCATTTTTATGTTTCTTATCATTTTTATCCATGTTTCTCTATCAGTAAAGTGTTTTTGTCCTCTGGTTTCTTTCAAGATCTTTTGTTTGTCTTTGGTTTTTTGCAGTTTTAATATAATATACCTAAGTGTTAATTTCTTGGTATTTATCCTTCTTGGAGTTCTCTGAGCTTCCTGGATTTGTGGTTTGGTGTCTGTTATTAATTTTGGAAACTTCTCAGTAATAACTGTATTTCTTTCTCTCCTGCTATTCCCATTTTATATGTGTTATACCTTTTATAAATTTTAGGATTTTAAAAAAATTTCTTTGAAGAATGTCACTGGTATTTTGATAGGGGTTTCATTAAATATTTAAATTGTGTTGGGTAGTATGGACATTTAAACAATATTAATTCTTCCAATCCATGAACATGGGATATCTGTCCAGTTTTTTATGTCCTCTTCAATTCCTTTCATCAGTGTTTCAAAATTTTCCTGGTATAGCTCTTACACTTCTTTGGTTAAATTTATTCCTAGGTATTTTGTTTTGTTTTTGGTAGTTATTGTAAATGGGATTGCTTTCTTGATTTCTTTTTCAGTTTGATTGCTGTTTGTATATAGAAATGCTACTGATTTTTCTATGTTGATTTTGTATCCTGCAACTTTACTGATTTTGCTTATCAGATCTTAGGATTTTTGGTGGAGACTTCAGGTTTTTCTAAATATAAGGCCATGTCATCTGCAAACAAGGATAATTTGACTTTTTCCTTTACATTTGGATGTCCTTTATTTCTTCTCTTGACTAATTGCTCTGGCTAGGTCTTCCAGTACTATGTTGAATAGGAGTGGTGAAAGTGGGCATCCTTATCTTGTTCCAGATCTTAGTGGAAAGGCTTTCAGTTTTTCCCTGTTCATTGTGATATTAGCTGTGGGTTTGTCATATGTGGTCTTTATCATGTTGAAGTATGTTCCTTCTACACCCAATTTGTTAAGAGACTTGTTAGATGAGGTCCGAGTCCTGCATTTCTTTCAGTTACTTTCCCCTGTTATTACACAGGTGCCCTGTTGATGTAGTGGTAAGATGAGGAGAGGAGACACATTCTATAATTCTGTGATCAGTTGTAATTCTTTTGGTGAGCCTGTGCCACTGGTCTGTGACTTAACAAGTTCTTCTCAGATTTTCCCCCACTTTAGGTCAGACAAGAAGGCTGGAGGGGGCTGGATTTGGGTATTACTTTTACTCCAAGTCTGTTAAACTCTTGTAAGGCCCAATTTTGTTAGGCTCTGGTAAAATAGTTTCTCTTGCAGTTAGGCATTTTTGTAAAGAGAACAGAATACTCAGTGAAGCAGGTATTTGTTGGGGCCCTTGGAAGTAAAACTTTCATAAAGCCTTCTACAGCTTGATCCCTTGGCTCTCAGGAGTTTGTATCTCTCAGGGTACTCCACATTTAGTCTCCAGCAATTAGTTCATTACCCTTTAAGTATTCCTATTAGCTCCAAGGGTGGTTTAAGATTCTCTGATTCTGTCCATACTTCCAGTTTTTGGGGCATTGGTTTGCTCTGTCACCTCAATTCTCAGATAGATCTGATAAGAGTTATTGGTTTTAGTTCACCTTTTTTTTTCCTGTTAGGATAAGAGTAATACCTTCTAAAATCTTTACATGTTAGATTAGAAACTGAAAATCTCTTTCATTGTTTTTTTTTTACTCTCACCATATGGGAGGAAGTCTGAAGTTTCCTGAAATCTTAACTAGCACCTGTTTATATCACTACCTGTTTTCATTCTTAAGGAAGATTCAGTGAATTCTGTAGACAGTCACTTTAAGCACTGTGTGTGGGTAGGACTGGAGTTAGGAAGAGAGGGTCAAGGGTCAAGAATGTTTAGGAAAAAAAGGTAGACATTTACAAATCTGAGCTTCTTTCATTTTTTTTTTAAAGAAAACTCCTCTAAATTATTGAATGACCCAAGTACCATGTAAAGAAATTATACCAGTTTATAGCTCTAATTTTACTATTTAAATTTGCTATTTTGTGGTGGTTGTAAAAAGAATTTTTTTTACCACTTAACTTTACCTCCTTCTGAAGAATACACAGAATAAGAGACTCTTTTCTGATGTCTCTTTACCACAGATTAAGAATAATGCATTTTATATGTGGGAGTAAATAAATAGGTTAATGAAACTCATTTTGGCTCCCAAATGGTAATTTTTCATCTTTCTGTTTGCTAGTTGTACTAGTTGTGTCTATGTGTGTGTGTGTGTATGTGTGTGTGTGTTTTTTAAAGACACGGTCTTGCTCATGCTGGAGTGCAGTGGTGTGATCTCAGCTCACCACAACCTCCACCTCCTGTGCTCAAGTGATCTTCCTACCTCAGCATCCCAAATAGCTGGGAACACAGGTGCACAACACCACACCTGGCTAATTTTTGTATTTTTTGTAGAGGGGGTTTCGCCATGTTGCCCAGGCTGGTCTTGAACTCCTGGGCTCAAGCAATCTGCCTGCCTCAGCCTCCTAAAATGCTGGGATTACAGGTGTGAGCCACTGTGCCTGGACTTACTAGTTATGTTTTATAAAAATTGGGTTGTTTTTAAGATAACATTTACCGTCAACATTTTAAGATTTTTTAAATTTTGGTTAAACTGAATTTTTCAAATATAATAGATGTACCTAATTGTACTACTCTATGTTTAAGGATGGAGAATACAAAAATAAGGAAACACCCTATTTGTTTTCTCATCTTGTAGCCTGGTAGAAGAGATAAGAAATGAATATAAATGATTATAATATAATTCAAAGTGTACTAAGTATAATTAAAGAGTTACAGGAGCAGAGAGTAGGGATTTGGGAGGAAAGTAATAGTTGAGTTAGGGAAGCACAGAAAAGGCTTCATTAAGGGGGTGGCATTTGAATGGATTTTGAAGGTGCCTACAATTTTCATGGGATTAGGCATAAGGTTTTAATGAGAAAGGGAGTTATGTACATACAAAGTATTTAGTAGTAGGAAAGCCCAGGGCTTATTTTTAATAGCAGGAAACTGTTTGGCTTAACTTGCAGGAGTTGTAAAAGGCTTGGCTAGTAACTGAGATCTGTTTGTGGATGTTTTTTGTCTGGGTTGCATAGTTAGAAAAAAATTTTTTTATACAGATATTTATAGCTAGATATTGGTCCTACCATTCCCTATTATCTTACACCTTCTCTACCTTTTCACACATACGTAACACCAACCTGGGGCTGGAGGCATTTGAGTAGCTGACTTATAGAGATATAGTGTAAGAGGGGCAGAATTAGAGAATTTGAAAATAGATTCGAACCAGATTACGGAGGGAATTGAATGTCTTTGTAAAATACTTGTATTTTATTCTGTGACTGGTACAGAGCTAATAAAAGCTCTTAGCAAAGGAAGGAGCGATGATTGGGACTGAAGAAGAATAGCACTCCTAGGCCGGGCGTGGTGGCTTACACCTGTAATCCCAGCACTTTGGGAGGCCAAGGCGGGCCGATCACGAGGTCAGGAGTTCAAGACCATCCTGGCCAACATGGTGAAACCCCATCTCTACTAAAGATACAGAAATTTAGCCAAGCTTGGTGGCGTGTGCCTGTAATCCAAGCTACTTGGGAGGTTGAGAAAGGAGAATCGCTTGAACTTGGGAGGCGGAGGTTGCAGTGAGCCAAGATTGTGCCATTGCACTCCAGCCTGGGTGACAGGGAGAGACTCTATCTCAAAAAAAAAAAAAAAAAAGAATAGCACTCCTTGGCCGGGTGCGGTGGCTCACGCCGGTAATCCCAGCACTTTGGGAGGCTGAGGCGGGCGGATCACGAGGTCAGGAGTTCAAGACAAGTCTGGCCAACATAGTAAAACCCCATCTCTACTAAAGATACAAAAAAATTAGCTGGATGTGGGTATGTGCCTGTATCCCAGCTACTCAGGAGGCTGAGGCAGGAGAATCGTGTGAACCCAGGAGGCAGAGGTTGCAGTGCCCGAGATCGCGCCATTGCACTCCAGCCTGGGCGACAGTGTGAGTGAGACTCCGTCTCAAAAAAGAAAAAAGAATAGCTCTCCTTGATGGTGTGATGGCAATATGAAGGATGGATTTGAGTTGGAAGAAATAAATAGAAATAGTATAGTAAAAAAATCATGGGGGCTTTGAACCAAGGCAGTGACAGGTGGGGTAACAAAACCGAACAGATGTGGGAGATGTTTAAGGGTTAGAATCATGAGGGTTAGAATCATGTTTAAGGGTTAGAATCACAGAATTCTATGCAGATAGAAATGTTCCTATGTGACAGTTAAGATGAATTGAAGAGAATATGAAGTTCAAGGCCTCATAATATTACCATTATCAGAAATGGTAAAGCCAGAAATGAGTGTAAGTTTAAGAGAATGTAGGGTATGGAAATGTTGACTTGTTTTTAAAAACATACAGGAATTTCTCTATGATTCTGACAGCAAACTAGGCCAGTTTATAAAATTGTGTTGCTTCATAGTAGCTTCAAATGGTTGAGTTTTAAAAATAGACTTTAGAATGGCTCTCTAGTACCTGAAGTATGCCCTTTCTTAGAAAAACTTTCTTATCATCATGCCTATTTAAATGGAAATTTGGAAAGATTTAAAAATTAATTTTGGGAATCTCATTGCATTAATTTAACTGATCAAACAGTAAAGGTTTATAATGACTTAAATGTTAATTTTAGTTAAGTCATTGACAGCTAGCTTACCCTTCTTCTTCCCCTATCCTCTACCTCTTTCCCCAGTTCTTTGCCTCTGATGTTTTCTGGATCTTTTTTTTTTCTTTTTTGGAGACAGGATTTCACTCTGTTACCCAGGCTGGAGTCCAGTGGCATGCTCACAGCTCACCACAGCCTCTACCTCCCAGGCTCAAGTGATCCTCCCACCTCAGCCTCCCAAATAGCTGGGACTGCAGGTGTGCACCCCCACCCCTCGCCAATTTTTGTATTTTTTGTAGAGATGGGCTTTCGCCATGTTGCCCAGGCTTTTCTTGAACTCCTGGGCTCAAGAAATCTGCCCACCTTGGCCTCCCAAAGTGCTGGGATTACAGGCATGAGCCACTGCGCCCAGCCTGTTTTCTGGATCTCTGTAGTTTATTTTTTCTTACATGAATCACAGTATTCTGCTTAAATTCTATATGCATGTCTCTTTGGTCTGAAAGTGAATTTGATCAAGAGAAAAAGATGAGAGTTCTTCCTTATAGGACTCTTTAAAACTGCAGTTACGATTCTTTTATATCACTTTGCCTTTAACACCTGTTTGAAACTTTCATAACCACCCTCACATTTGGCGATTCTCTAGAGCAGGGGTCCACAATTGGTCCGTGGCCTGTTAGGAACTGGACTGTGCAACAGGACGTGAACGGTGGGCCAGCGTGCATTACCACCTGAGTTCTGCCTCCTGTGAGATCAGCGGCAGCATTAGGTTGTCATAGGAGTGTGAACCCTATTGTGAACTGCACACGTGAGGGATCTAGGTTGCATGCTTTAGAATCCAGTTGCAGGCGTCTACTGTTCTTCCTTCTGTAGAGGTGGGCTGCATAGAAAGTACATAGTATTTCTGCCCAAGGAAGGCTGCTTTAACATTCAAAATCCAGGATTTTTATTGGAGACTGGTCATGTAGGCATTCTGCCTGTGTAGCTAGCCACAGCTACCAAAATTCCAGGCTCTCAGAAGGAAAGTGTTTACTGTATGTAATCACATTGTTTACAAACAATCTCAGCAAGCTGGTATAGCAGAATCCAGTGTCCCAAGTGGGTAAAACAGCCTTATCAACATAAGTAATATTCTAAAAACCAAGTTCACAGATGCTAACCAAGGACCAGTCTTACAAACAGGCCCTTCTAAAGATTGTAGCATCAGGCCTGCTATGTTAACTCTCATGTAAAGCTCCTATGCCTCTTTCCCAGTTACAGGCTACCATATTGCCATTGTGGATTTTTGACTCTCTGAAATGCCATCTTAACCTTTATTATAGCTTAGGTTTCACTGGATCTTAAGATTTTTACTTTCCTTTCTGATTGTGGCCTCAATGAAGGTCTTCAAATGTTAGAAATAGAGAAAAGTAGATGTGCTTTTATATAGGTAGTCTTTAAGGAATGGAATGGCTTCTCTCTGGACATAGAATAAAAAGAAGCCAGAGATTCTCTTCCTCTGCCCAGTTTAATGACAGTCACAAGAGCAGTGGCATTTTTCAAATGTTTTCTTATTCTGTGACTTTTATATTTACAGTTATTTGTATATTTCTGCTTATGTCTTACAGTTAAATTTTTTTATTTTTGGTTTTAGAGCATTTACTGAGGTTTTTAGAACAAATGTAACTTTTCTTTATGTTTCTCAGTTTCCTCTTTTTCTGTATGTTGATTCCCTTTGAGTGTTACCTTATCTCCTATCAGCAAGAGCATTTTTAAGACGTATAGAACATGGATGAGCTCCGGAATAATAGGAAATCATTCTTTGTTGGTGGTAATGGAATAGTTTCAGTTTCTATGACCACGAAAAGCATAAAGAGGAGGTAGCAAAAGACATTTGAGAAGATTAGAATATATTAAAGATTTTTTATATTTACCCACATAACTTTTTGTACCCCCCGACCCCCCTTATTTTTTTCTGTGAGTATTTTCAAACTGAAAGGGGAGAGGAGAATAAATCACAGTGGTATTACTATGACAACAACCTTGGCACCTTAGGGATAAGGATCCTGTCCCTTCTGACTGGCTAACTGTAGTTGTTACCGTTGGTTTAATTCTCCTCACATCTTAAGATAGTGGGACTGCTTCTAGACTCATTAGGAAACTGGAAGAATTTGTATAGGAAGGAAAATTTGCATATTTGTCGATGTTATACAGAGGAGAAATGTTCAAATTAATGGCAGGGGAAGATGAAGCAAATAAGTATTTGTATATTTCATAAATATGTAAATATTTAATTTGTATATTTCATAAATTTGTTAATATTTAAACAAATTTAAAATGTTAAGATTTTAATTATTTATATACCACAAATTAATAAACCACTTTCAATTAAATTATAATGTTTTCTTATCGCATGTATTATTTTTATTAGAATTCATCTTTTTATGTTAGAATTAGAATTTAGAATTTTCATAGTCTGTTTTAGTAAGAGCATTGGTAATACAGTGTTTCTGTTTTTGTTTTAAAGTGAGGGGCTCCAGGAGTTTGAGGCTGCAGTGAGCCGTGATGGCACCAATGCACTCCCGCCTGGGTGACAGAGCAAGATCCTGTGTCTAAACAAAAAAAACCAAAACAAACAAATAAACAAAAAAGGTGGGGGGAGGTTCTTGGATTTCAGCTCTTTTATCTTGGATTGATAAATTTCCTGCAGCATGGTTTAAGCTATAAGACAAAAAAAGAAGGGCTAAAAGGTTCCTCTGTGTTACTAAAGAATTAGCAAGAACCTGGTGAGGTATTATTAACTCTGTTTTTTTCTGTTTTTTTCAGATGGCAAAATTGAGGCTTAGGATAGTAATCTGCTGTAGGTAGCAGCTTGTGAGTGGCAGGGATGGATTTTCTTTTTTTCTTCTACAACAGCTTTACTCAGGTATGATTTACACACTAAAATTCACTCATGTAAGAGTTCAATGATTTAACTTTTTTTTTTTGAGGCAGAGTCTTGCTCTGTTGCCTAGGCTGGAGTGCAGTGGCATGATCTCGGCTCAGCGCAACCTCCACCTCCCAGGTTCAAGTGATTCTCCTGCCTCAGCCTCCTGAGTAGCTGGGATTACAGGTACACATCACTATTTTTAGTAGAGATGGGGTTTCACCATGTGGGCCAGGCTGGTCTCTAACTCCTGGCCTTAAGTGATCCGCCCTCCTCTGCCTCCCAAAGTGCTGGGATTACAGGTGTGAGCCACCACACCTGGTCTAAAAAAATTTTTTTAAGATTAGGGGTCTTGCTATGTTGTCAAGGCTGAACTTGAACTCCTGAACTCCTGGGCTCAAAGTATCCTCCCACCTCAGCTTCCTGAGTAGGTGGGACTTACAAACATGTGCTACAGCACCAGGCCTCAACTCAATGTTTTTTTAGTAAATTTACAGAATTGTGTAAATATTCTCACAATCTAGTTTTAGAACTTTTTTTTTTTGAGATGAAGTCTTGCTCTGTCACCCAGGCTGGAGTGCAGTGGTGCAATCTTGGCTCACTGCAGCCTCTACCTCCCTGGTTCAAGCAATTCCCCTGCCTCAGCCTCCCGAGTAGCTGGGATTACAGGTGCACGCCACCACACCCACCTAATTTTTTTGTATTTTTAGTAGAGACATGGTTTCACCATGTTGGCCAGACTGGTCCCAAAGTCCTGACCTCGGCAATCTGCCCGCCTCAGCCTCCCAAAGTGTTGGGATTACAGGCGTGAGCCACCACACCCAGCCAGGACATATTTTCGTCACCCTAAGAAGAAACCTGGTGTTCATTTGAGGTCAATCCTTGTTCCTACTCTCAGTCTCAGACAACTACTGATTTGCTTTCTGTTTCTAGATTTGCATTTTCTGGAAATTTCATATAAATGGAATTGTACAAAATGTAGTCTGTTTTTCACTTAGCATACTGTTTTTGAGATTCATCCCTGTTGTCACATGTCTTGGTAGTTAATTCTTTTTTTTTTTTTTTGAGACGGAGTCTCACTCTGTCACTCAGGCTGGAGTGCAGTGGTGTGATCTTGGCTCACTGCAACCTCCACCTCCCGGGTTCAAGCGATTCTCCTGCCTCAGCCTCCCAAGTAGCTGGGATGACGAGCGTGTGCCACCACACCCAGCTAATTTTTGTGTTTTTAGTAGAGACAGGGTTTCGCCATGTTGGTCAGGTTGGTTTCGAACTCCTGAGCTCAAAGTGATCTGCCCACCTTGGCTTCCCTGAATGTTAGGGTTACAGGCATGAGCCACCACGCCCAGCTAATTCTTCTTTATTGCCAAATACTTATTCCATTATATGACTATACCACATTTTATCCATTTACCAGTTGATAAACTATTGAACCATTTCCAGTTTTTGGCTATTATGAATAATGGCATAAAAATTCTTGTACACATTTTTATGTCAAAGGAAACTGTTGGGTCATATGATAAGCCTATGTTTTAATTCTTTCAGAAACTACCAAAGTGTTTTCCAAAGTGACTGTATCATTTTATATTTTAGGAATAGTGCATGAGGCTTGCAGTTTCTTTACATCCTGGCCAATATCTGTTATTGTCAGTATTTTTGATTATAGCCATTCTGATGGACATTTAGTGTAATCTCATTGTGCTGTTAATTTGCATCTCCTTAATGACTAATGATGTTGAGCAACTTTTTTTTTTTTAATTATTGTACTTCAAATTCTGGGATACAGTGCAGAACGTGCAGGTTTGTTACATAGTTATACATGTGCCATGGTGGTTTGCTGCACCCATCAGCCCATCATCTACATTAGATATCTCTTCTAATGCTATCCCTCCCCTAGTCCCCCACTCTCCAACAGGCCCCGGTGTGTGATGTTTCCCTCCCTGTGTCAATATGTTCTCATTGTTAAAGCCCCACTTAATGAGTGAGAACATGCAGTGTTTGGTTTTCTGTTCCTGTGTTAGTTTGCTGACAATGATGGTTTCCAGCTTCATCCACGTCCCTGCAAAGGACGTGAACTAATCCTTTTTTATGGCTGCATAGTATTCCATGGTATATATGTGTCTCATTTTCTTAATCCAGTCTATCATTGATAGACATTTGGGTTCGTTCCAAGTCTTTGCTGTTGTGAACAGTGCTACTATAAACATAAGTGTGCATGTGTCTTTATAATAGAATGATTTATAATCCTTTGGGTATATACCCAGTAATGGGATTGCTGGGTCAAGTGGTATTTCTGGTTCTAGATCCTTGAGGAATCGCCACACTGTCTTCCACAATGGTTGAACTAATTCACATTCTCATCAACAGTGTAAAAGCTTTCGTGTTTCTCCACATCCTCTCCAGCATCTGTTGTTTGCTGACTTTTTAATGATTGCCATTCTAACTGGTGTGAGATGGTATCTCATTGTGGTTTTGATTTCCATTTCTCTAATGACCAGTGATGATGAGCTTTTTTTCATATATTTGTTGGCCACATAAATGTCTTCTTTTGAGACACGTCTGTTCATATCCCACTTTTTGATGGGGTTCATAGCCCACTTTTTGATGGGGTTGTTTTTTCTTGTAAATTTGTTTAAGTTCTTTGTAGATTCTAGATATTAGCCCTTTGTCAGATGGATAGATTGCAAAAGTTTCTCCCATTCTGTAGGTTGCCTGTTCACTCTGATGATAGTTTCTTTTGCCGTGCAGAAGCTCTTTAGTTTGATTAGATCTCATTTGTCAATTTTGGCTTCTATTGCTATTGGTTTTGGTGTTTTAGTCTTGAAGACTTTGCCCATGCATATGTCCTGAATGGTATAGCCTAGGTTTTCTTCTAGGGTTTTTATGGTTTTAGGTCTTACATTTAAGTTTTTAATCCATTTGAGTTAATTTTTGTATAAGGTGTAAGGAAGGGGTCCAGTTTCAGTTTTCTGCATATAGCTAGCCAGTTTTCCCAACACCATTTATTAAGTAGGGAATCCTTTCCCCATTGCTTGTTTTTGTCAGGTTTTTCAAAGATCAGATGGTTGTAGATGTGTGGCATTATTTCTGAGGGCTCTGTTCTGTTCCATTGGTCTATATATCTGTTTTGGTACCAGTACCATGCTGTGTTGGTTACTGTAGCCTTGCAGTATAGTTTGAAATCAGGTAGTGTGATGCTTCCAGCTTTGTTCTTTTTACTTAGGATTGTCTTGGCTATACGGGCTCTTTTATGGTTCCATATGAAATTTAAAGTAGTTTTTTCTAATTCTGTGAAGAAAGTCAATGGTAGCTTGATGGGAATAGCATTGAATCTATAACTTACTTTGGGCGGTAGGCTATTTTCACAATATCGATTCTTCCTATCCATAAGCATGGAATGTTTTTCCATTTGTTTGTGTCCTCTCTTATTCCCTTGTCTCTGATAAAACAGACTTTAAACCAACAAATATCAAAAAAGACAAAGAAGGCCATTACATAATGGTAAAGGGATCAATGCAACAAGAAGAGTTAACTATCCTAAATATATATGTACCCAATACAGGAGCACCCAGATTCATAAAGCAAGTTCTTAGAGACCTACAAAGAGACTTTAACTCCCATGCAACAATAGCCGGAGACTTACCGCCCCACTATCAATATTAGATAGATCAGTGAGAGAGAAAATTAACAAGGATATTCAGGACTTGAACTCAGCTCTGGACCACGCAGACCTAGTAGACATCTGGGGAACTCTCTACCCTAAGTCAACAGAATATGCATTCTTCTCAGCACCACATTGCACTCATTCTAAAATTGACCACATAATTGGAAGTAAAACACTCCTCAGCAACTGTAAAACAACAGAAATCATAACAGTCTCTCAGATCACAGTGCAGTCAAATTAGAACCTAGGATTAAGAAACTCACTCAAAACCGCACAACTACATGGAAACTGAACAACCCACTCCTGAATGACTACTGGGTAAATAACGAAATTAAGGCAGAAATAAAGAAGTTCTTTGAAACCAATGAGAACAAAGTCACAATGTACCAGAATCTCTGGGACACAGCTAAAGCAGTGTTTAGAGGGACATTTATAGTACTAAATGCCCACAGGAGAAAGAGGGAAAGATCTAAAATCGACACCCTAACCTCACAATGAAAAGAACTAGAGAAGCAAGAGGAAACAAATTCAAAAGCTAGCAGAAGACAGGAAATAACTAAGATCAGAGTAGAACTGAAGGAGACAGAGACACGAAAAACCCTTCAAAAAAATCAGTGAATCCAGGAGCTGTTTTTTTCAAAAGATTAACAAAATAGATAGACCTCTAGCCAGACTAATAAAGAAGAAAAGAGAGAAGAATCAAAGAGACACAATAAAAAATGATAAAGGGGATATCACCACTGATCCCACAGAAATACAAACTGTCACAGGGAATACTATAAATACCTCTACGCAAATAAACTAGAAAATTTAGAAGAAATGGATAAATTCCTGGACACATACACCCTCCCAAGACTAAACCAGGAAGAAGTCGAATCCCTGAAAAGACCAACAACAAGTTGTGAAATTGAGGGAGTAATTAATAGCCTACCAACCAAAAAGCCCAGGACCAGATGGATTCACAGCTGAATTCTACCAGAGGTACAAAGAGGAGCTGGTACCATTCCTTCTGAAACTTTTCCAAATAATGGAAAAAGAGGGGTTCCTCCCTAACTCATTTTATGAGGCCAGCATCATCCTGATACTAAAACCTGGCAGAGACACAAAAAAGGAAAATTTCAGGCCAATATCCCTGATGAACATCAGTGCAAAAATCTGCAATAAAATACTGGCAAACCAAATCCAGCAGCACATCAAAACGCTTATCCATCAAGATCAAGTCGGCTTCATCCCTGGAATGCAAGGCTGGTTCAACATATGCAAATCGATAAATGTAATCCATCACATAAATGGAACCAATGACAAAAACCACATGATTGTCTCAATAGATACAGAAAAGGCCTTCGATAAAATTCAACACCACTTCATGCTAAAATCTCTCAATAAACTAGGTATTGATGGAATGTATCTCATAATAATGAGCTATTTATGACAAACCCACAGCCAGTATCATACTGCATGGGCAAAAGCTGGAAACATTCCCTTTGAAAACCAGCACAAGTGTGCCTTCTTTCACCACTCCTATTCAACATAGTATTAGAAATTCTGTCCAGTGCAATAAAGCAACAGAAAGAAATAAAATGTATTCAAATAGGAAGAGAGGAAGTCAAATTGTCTCTGTTTGCAGATGACATGATTGTATATTTAGAAAATCCCATCGTCTCTGCCTAAAATCTCCTTAAGCTGATAAGCAACTTCAGTGAAGTCTCAGGATACAAAATCAGTGTGCAAAAATCACAAGCATTCCTATACACCAATAGTAGACAAACAGCCAAATCATGAGTGAACTCCCATTCACAATTGCTACAAAGAGAATAAAATACTTAGGAATCCAACTTACAAGGAATGTGAAGGACATCTTCAAGGAGAACTACAAACTGTTGAGCAACTTTATGTGCTGATTATCCATTTGTGTATCTTCTTTTGTGAAATATCTATTCATACATTTTTGTCCAATTTTTATTTTGGGCAAAATAAAAATTGTTTTATTGTTTTATTGAGTTATAAGAGTATTTATGGAGACAAATTCCTTATTAGATATATGATTTGCAAATATCATCTCCTGTTGTATGACTTGAGTTTTCATTTTCTTAATGAAGAGCAGAAGTTTTTCATTTTGTTAAATTCAGTTATCAACTTTTTTTCTTGTATAGATTCTGTTTCTGGTATCAAATTTAAGAAAACTTTGCCTCCTCCAAGGTCACAGAAATTTTTTCCTTTGTTTTCTTCTTGAACAAGAGTCAGCAAATTATAGCCTGTGAACCCCATCTGGCCCACAGTCTACTTTTGTAAATAAAGTTTTATTTAAACATAGCCATACTTCTGTATTTACATATTGTCTATGCCTGCTTTCTGTCTACCTGAACTGTTGAGTAGTTGCTATACTGTATTGCCCAGAAAACTTGAAATACTTAATGACCCCTTTCAAAAATGTTTGCTAACCCCTGTTCTAGAAGTGTTACAGTTTTAGCTCTTAACAGTTCTAGGAACCAATTTTAATTAAGTTTTGCATATGGTGTGAGGCAAAGAGACAAGTTCATTATTATTTTTATTTTTATTTTGGTGTATGGATATGCAGTTGTCCTAGTACCATTTGTTAAAAACTCTCCTATATGTTAGAAGTTATTTTCTTCTGGCTGCTTTCAAGATTTTTTTCTTGCCGGGCGCGGTGGCTCAGGCCTGTAATCCCAGCACTTTGGGAGGCCGAGGCGGGCAGATCACGAGGTCAGGAGATCGAGACCATCCTGGCTAACACGGTGAAACCCCGTCTCTACCAAAAATACAAAAAATTAGCCGGGCGAGGTGGCGGGCGCCTGTAGTCCAGCTACTCGGGAGGCTGAGGCAGGAGAATGGCGTGAACCCCGGGGGGCGGAGCCTGCAGTGAGCCGAGATCGCGCCACTGCACTCCAGCCTGGGCGACAGCAAGACTCCGTCTCAAAAAAAAAAAAAATGATTTTTTTCTTGTGTTTTGTTTTCAGCTGTTTGATTATGAAGTATCTGGGTGAGGATCTGTTTGTGCTTATCATACTTTGGATTTGTCGAATTTCTTAGATCTGTAGGTTAATGTTTTTTCATGAAATTTGGAACGTTTTCAGCAGTTATTTCTTGTAATATTTTTACTGTTCCCTTTCTGGAGCTCCCATTATATACATGCTGGTATGCTTGATGTTGTTTACAAGTCTCCAATGCTCTGTTCTTTTTCTCTGTTCTGATTGGTTAATTTCTTTATCTGTAATTTCACAGACTGTTTCCTATATAATATCAAATCTGCTCTTCAGACCATCTGGTGAACTCATTTGAATTTTTTATTTTGGTTACTGTTCAACTCTAAAATTTCCACTTGGTTCTTTTTAATAGTTTGCATTTATTTCTTTGTTGATATTCCCTATTTAGTTATGTCATCATAACTTTGAGCATGGCTTCCTGTAATTCTTCGAATAGATTTATAATAACTCTTTTGAAGTTTTTGTCTGCTAAATCCAATATCTGCTCTTACTCAGATACAACTTCTGCTGGCTGCTTATTTTTCCCCCCGAATATGGGTCATAGTTTGCTGTTTCTTTGCATGACTTATAATTTCTTTTGGAACTGGACATTTTGTGTAGTATGTTATAGTAACTTTGGATTCGGTTTTTATTCATTTTTTTCCCTTGCAGGTTGTTTTTATTTATTTATTAGGAACTTTCATGGACTTCAACCTCAGAATCTGTCTCTCCCACTATGTGTGGTCACTTATGTGTGTCCCCAGCTTTTAAAACTTTTTAATTTTTAATTTTAAGCTTGGCTTTGTAGGGTTCCCACCTGCAATTCCTTAATTTAGTGCTTAGCTAATTATTGGTTGAAGGCTGTACCTAAACACCTTGAGCCAGAAAGACTGTCCCCTCTGCTAGGAGATTGTATGGAGGCTGTGAAGGGAGGATTATTTGGGCTCAGAGTTTGAAGCTAGCCTGGGCAGCATAGTGAGACCCCATTTCTAATTAAAAGAAAGAATCAGCTAAGTATAGTCTGTTTTCATGTTTGTCTTTTTTACTTTTTATTATGTTGTCTTAGGCCTAAGACCCTGTGCATGTACCCAGATTTTCTGTTAGCCAGGCGTGTGTGGAGAGCTAGGTCTCTCAGGTTTCCAGCTTCCCCCGTGCATACGCTGCCAGTCTCTCAGTTAGCCTGGGTTCTGTGTGGAGCTTAGGACGTTATGGGAGTCTCCTGTACATGCGTGCAGCCTCCTAGTCAGCCAGTGTTGTGTGGAGGGCATAGGTCTCTCTTCAGGATATGTGGAAAATTTATCAAGTCTCTCTATGGCTTTGCCATTTCTAGGATCTGTCTATTAAATTTCTAGCTAGTCCTCAGGTTTCTGGCTCACCCCAACAACAGCAATCTCGGACTAAGAAATCTGCAGGCTTTTCTGTTTCCTACTGAGTGTGGGTTTTCCACTCTGCTCCAAGTCAAAGTCATCCCCTTTTTGCAGTGAAGGTGCTGGTTCCTTGATGGAACTTATACCTCAGTGGAGCTAGGGTAGGGGATGGAGGCAGCTCCTGGTAAGATGCCAGGTTTCCATTGTTGTTACCAAGAAGTTCTGTAGTTTTTCATGAACATGCTCTTCTCATTGTTTTTGTTTGTTTGCTTGATTGTTTTTGCCTTTAGTTGATTTCCATAGCACAAAGATGGTTGTTTTTGACGCTTTTATCTAGTTTTATAATTGCTTTTTGGGGGTGAGATTTTGTATTCCTTCACTGGAAGTTCAACTTCAGAACTTGGATTTTAAATCCCAGTAGTATTACATTTCAAAGCTAAATGCTCTTTTCTCTAATTCATGAGTATTTGTCTGTGGAGATAGAGAACAAGTAATTTTTTAAAAGAGAGATGACAGAGGGGTGGATAAATGAGCCTCGATTCAAGTCCTAGGTTTCTACAGAGGACAGAGTTTTATACCTCCTTATAGATAGATTTGCAAGCTCAAACTGAGGTTAATTGAAGGGATTAATGGCTCTTGTGGAGAGTAGACATGTGTTGTTTATTCAGAGTGAGCCAACTCTTGTGACGAAGTACCTTTCCTATAGTGTTCTTCACTTCATAACAATTTTATGAAGTAAGTATTGTAATTATGATCATTTTACAGATACGGAAATATATTTACAATTCGGGAACTTACCTATGCTCTGAACATTTGTATGTGGTGGGGATGGCACTTGAACCCATTTCTTCTGGTTTCTCCTTGTTCTTTATACTCTGTATAACTGCTTCCCAATCATATTATAATTACTCACAGACACTTTGATTATCTTAATGTATTTTTTTATGTAGGTAGTAGTTGAGGTTAGAATAATTAATTCATTTCTTTCAATTGACAATCAGTCTTAACTAATTGAAGAGCCCCTATTCAGTCAGGCAGTTATTTAGCAAACTGGTAACAGTTAGAGAAAGAGATCCTGTGGCAGCTTCCTCTGCCAGCTTCCTTTTTTTCTCTTACTCCATAGATGCAGATTCTGCCCAAGAAGCCCCTGCATTGCAGAGGGACTGGAGATCTGTATGATCTGTTTATTTCGCAATTGACAGGGTAAGGGGGCCTTATGGGGGAGGTGCTTGGGTGCCCTAAATTTAGCTTTATGCAGCTGGGCTAACATTTATTTGGGGATTATTTAAACTTAGTATTTTTAAAAACTTTTGTGAATTTTGTTTGTCCTACATCAGTTAAGTGCCAGATTATCATATTAAAAAGCATTTATTATAATGGTGATTTTTTTTTTTAAAAAGGTCCTGTTGAGAACAAATCAGACAAACATGATTCATGCTTCTAAAATACCAAATCTGGGATCATTTAGAATATAAATAATATTGAATATATATAAGTAAAATTTCACAATAACGTTTTTAAAAAAGGTTTTGAATGAACATCTGTTTCTATAGCTCATCATAGTTAATCTTTATTAATCTACTTTGTTTCTTTTCCATAAATCTGTCAATCTGTAGAGTGAAAAAGGGACTTGTGGATATGCCATAAACATTGTGGATGGGTGTGGTGTCTTTTTCTGTTGCTAGAAATTAATACTTACTTCCTTTAATTCTTTGTCTATTCTAGATGCCAATGAAATTTGAGTTGTATTTCAGACTGTCTTGTATCTGAATATTAGGATCAGTGTAAAAGTGCAGTTGATAAATCTTACGGGAGCCAAGATTAAGTTTTGTAGGTCTCACTTGGCAGGTTTATAGAGCAAGTGCCAGAAATGATGGTTTTTATAATAGGATAGGATTAAAATAGGTGAGGAAGAGTTTAATGCTCTTTTATAATCACAGAAGGGTTTGGCAGATGACTGTAGCCTTGATGAGTACTTGAAAAGAATTGAGTTGGTGCTCTTCTGATGGGCTCGTTTTTATTTTTTGAGATGTTATTATATCTGGTAGTAAAATAGCTTTGTTTACGTAAAGAAGTAGTATATATTTCTGTAGATTAAATGGATATTTTTAGTATTCTGTATGACTCATATTTTTAATCGTACCCTCGTACCCTTTAAACATTTAATTTATGGATTTTAAGAATTCATCAATAATATTACGTATGTTATCCTTACCACTATTAATACATATTCCACTTTCTAATGCCAACACATTTGGAAAACTACTTTCATTTAAGCATCTTAAATGACATTTTTTTTTTTCTGTTTTCTTTAAGCCATAAGGATGAGTTTACCATTATTCCTGTACTGGTTGGAGCTCTGAGTGAGTCAAAAGAACAGGAATTCGGAAAACTCTTCAGTAAATATCTAGCGGATCCTAGTAATCTCTTTGTGGTTTCTTCTGATTTCTGCCATTGGGGTAAGTTCTAGATTTTAACATATCATGGTAGATGTTATATACTTCTGGTTAAAGGTATCTTTTCATTCCAAGCTCTGATTTTCAATTTTTTATCACTTTCCTTGGAAAGTTTTACTTCTGGCAGCAATGTTTAAAAGTGAATAAAAAATCTTTTGATCCTTTAAAAAGGATCAGATTACAATAGTGGATTATGGGTACATTTCCAAAGGCGACTGGTATAATTGGATTCACACTGTGAAGGCATCCTTGTTTAGACACTTATTTAGTGGGAGTTAAGATCTTTTAACCTCATTTCCAAGTAGGTGTGTATGGTAGATTCTCTGAAGTTAGTTTTGGTGGATAAATCCAATGTTCTTTAGAATATAGAAGAGCACTGTGTGCTGTGCCAGTCCTTTTCCACATTTCCTTTTTTGTAATTAGTTTTTTTTTTTTCCTTTGGTGCTTAGTTTTTGCCCACAATTGCCATCAGTTTAAAGCTACCCTCCAAAGATTATAAAATATTGGCTATTAAGCACTGTGGTCATCATTGGTAATGCTTTATAAGGGTAAGGACTCTTGAGTGATTTTTTGATTATTGTGAGTAAGAGTAAGGATGCTGCACAGTGAGTACATTGTAAGAGAAGTGAGCTGTTTGTGGATGCCTCTTATAGTAAATGTTGCTTCTACAGTCTTTGGATACAGTTTGCTTTCCTTTATCCATTACTGTCCCAGAATATTTCTAAGTTTTGTTCGTTTTAGGACATCTCTTTGACCTATTAATTTATTGGTTTAAGATGCCAATATCTGTTCATTTATCAGTTATTTCTTTGATTATAAGGAAACCTAAAATGTAAGACCATAATTTTTAAGATACAATGCTAGAATAGCCAGGAGAACATCCTTAGTGAAATATAGGGAGCCATGGCGTTTTATATGTCTTACCCATTGATTGCCAGAATTGATTCAACATTTATCTGGCCTGCTTGGGCTGGTGTCTTCTCTTGCTTCTATCTCTGAATGGCCTTTTCAAAGTTGAGATCTCAGTTCAAGAGAACTAGCTTTCATAATAGTACAGATTAGTTTTTTGCATAAGGTACTTAGCCTCAACTAGGAGTGATTTTACTCTCAGGGGCATTTGAAAATTCCTGAAGACAGTTTTGATCACCACAACTGGGATATGGTTTGGAGGGTGGCAATACTAATGGTATCTAATGAGTAGAGTCCAGGGTAGCTGCTAAATAAACATCCTACAATGGCACAGGATGGCTCCCACATCAGAGAATTACCAGGCCCAAAATGTCAGCAGTGCTGAGGTTGGGAAACCCAGATTTTTAGGATATGCAGGTAGTTGCACTTCCTTTCCAACCCCCCAGAGAAGCTCTCAGGGTTCTTCTTCTTTTTTTAAATCTGTTTTTCGTATTCAGGGTTCTTTAATTACTGATTTGATTGGTTAGCTGGTTTGCTACCTTTGGCAGAAGTTACATTTTATGGATATAAGTATACTACTTAGATCTGAAGGCTAGGTAGATGCTTAAAAGGAGTTCCTTTCTGTGGAATTTTGAAATTTAATAAGTGACCTTGAAAACTTAAGTATCCTTATTGCAAAACAGCATATTTTCCTTAATATTGTGAATTTGTGTTGGTAACAAAGCATGTCTATATGTTTTGAAAATTAAAATTCTTGAAGCAAGTGGCCCATACCTCCTTCATTTTTAAGGCTCTTATTAATCACTTGATTTACATAATTAGTTCCCTTGATATTATTTTTTAGAACCTGGGCTTTCTCACTAGGTTGGCAACCTGTGCAACTGTAACATAAATTCACATAAAACGTCAGTAAACAACATCTCAATATTGCTCTTTTATGTGGAATCATCCTTTTTACCTCATTAATAAAGAATTCTAAAGTAGCCAAAGCCTAGTCCACTGCTATATGTAACTACAATGGCTGAGAGAGAAAAATAAATTTGTTTTACCTTCTACCTAGATTCTTAGAAAATTATTGAGGTTGTTTTGTCTCCTGATTTCTTGGAAATTTTAGTATCTAAATTGTAAGATAGGATTTCCAGGTGATAGTTACAAAAAAGAGCTCAAAAATTTTAAAGACTCATAAATAATAGTTATAAGAATTATCCAGAGACTAAAACATTTTTTATATTTATGTTTGGTGTTTAAGTAGTAGAGCTTTTCAAGTGTTCATTTTTTAGTATCATCATCATTAATAATACTCATTAAATGTTTTCTTTGTACTTATGGAAAGCACCGTGCTACTACTTACTGAGAAATATGTTGGGGTTCTGGGGATAAGTGAAAGGTATAGATAATATTCCAAAATTGATAGTCTTTTCACTACCACAGTAATTCTTGTAAAGTGAGATACATTTTCTCTTTTGCATGCTTACTGAAGTTTTTATGAATTATTGACCAGTTATGGGTTAAGCTATCTAAATAATTAAGTTTCATGTTTCTCACATTCATACTGTAGTGGCGATGGGTATCTTTCCTAAATTAGTAAGTGTGCCATATTATCATCTCAAAAATTCAGCTTTTTCTCATGGAGGTAATACTTAATGGTTTTTCTTTCTTTTTAAAGAGATACTATACAGCTTGATTTTTATCATATAGAAGCAATCATAACACTGACTTCTAAATTTCACAGGAGGGATTCAGTTCCTCACGCATGCAGAGGTCTTAAACGGTTCATTGAGTTTCCTCTTAACACACTATAAATATCTGAATTTTTTTTTGGGAAAAAAATTATTACAGTACACTTGAAAAATTACTCAGCTACACACAGTGGAAGTTTATTTGTTTTGATTATTAGATTACTGGCAGTGACTACACTGTTCATTTCTAGTCATTGGTTCTCTTTATATTGTGCCTACCTTTTGCAGAAAGTGAAGTGAAAACCTTGGTGATAGAGACATTTCAGATTCCTGTCTGTAAATTGGAAAGATTTTTCTTGTTGACCTTATTTGTTAGCCAATGTTCTTTATAAAAATGATTTATTTTCTTAAATTTATTTTACTTTAAAGATGTTCATCTTTCAGATGCCTTGTAGCTTTTATTTAGACTTGAAAAGAGACATTAGAGAAATAAAGGTAGACGTACTGAAGGACTCTCAAGTTTTCTTTCTAGTTGAGGTAAGCCAAGGGGGAGACAGGAACCGAGATTCCATTATCCCCCTTCTTTCAATCCCCTCATTTGAGTTCCCCAAAAAGAAACCCTGCACTTCAGTTCCTGCCTTTTATCGCATCACTAGTCTTGTACATATAGAAATGCCAGATTATATTTCTCAGGCAACACTTAAAATAGTTTCACCTCATTTCATCCTTTCTGTTACTAGCAGGAAGTAGATTAAGTGAAAAGACATTTGCCACTAGTCTGTGTGCTTTACCATGGTTAAATAAATTGTTCCAATACTTTTTGTGCTTATCAAGTTCTATATCCTATAGGATGGCTCCGTATGAGAGAATTTTGTCTGGACCTATTTTAATTTTTTCAGTTAGTAGAATTTTCATTCTGTTTTCTCAAGTTTCAGTTTTGGCCTTCTTCATATATGTGATTGATATTTGTGTTCTCTTGACCTTCCTGAAATTTATGTTTCTAAATTTAGATTGTTGGCAGCTTTCATTAACATAATTTTCACTTAACTTCTAAGAAGTTTCTAAATGAAATTGGATTTAGTGAAAATTGATTTTTCAAAAGTGGAGTCATGAACCGGGTATGGTAGTTTGTGCCTATAGTCCTAGCTATGTGGGAGGCTGAGGCAGGAGTATTACTTGAATCTAGCCTGGAGAACAAGTGAGACCTCATCTCTAACAAAAAATAAACAAAAAGTAAAAGTGGACTCATGCTTATTTGATTTGCCTTTTGTGGTGGTTTTTCAAATCAGTTTAGATAACTTTACTTGGTGAATATTTACGACATTATATATTTTTTTAAATATGAGAAGTTTACTATAGTCTTTTCAGCAATTTTGAATTTTTATGCATAAATTTATATTTGTTTTGGTTTACATAACTAGCTTTTTATAAATACATACCACTTATTAAAAGTGGCATTCCCCTAAATATTTATGAAATTGATAACATTCAGATTTCTTCTTTACTGTATATTAATGTGATTATTCATGCATACTCTTCCTTTCTGTTAGTCTCTTGGGTATAAGGCTATTGCTATTTTCCAAATAGTTAAATTGGTTTGAGTGTAAGTTAGCTAATTCTTAAAATATACCTTAACCAAGTCATCATATTTGTCTTCTCAAATATTTGTACATGCAGATTTTACATATTTAGTTTTTAACTTTTTGCAGAGTTGAGATAAGGCTAATACTTATTATACATTATAACTAGGACTTCAGAATGAAAACATGATAGTATTTAGCTTTTAAAAGAGATTACCTTATTTGATGCTACTTACATAATATTTCCTTTATGAAATACATTTTTTCTTTGGTAGTGATTTCAATTATGAATGTCCCCAGGTTGGGTCCTTAGTATAGAATGGCCTAATAATTTATCTCACAAGGTTGTTGTGAGGTTTAACTCAAATATTTGAAAGTGGTTTAACATATAAACAATGTAATTAAGTAAATGTGTGACAGTATAACTTTTATTTTATGTATCTGAAAATCTATCGACTGATCTTTTGGGGGCTTTATAGATCAACTTTCCAAGGTCATTATTTATTTTTGCAGTTCAGTGCATAGCTTAATGTTGAGGTATTTAATATTCTTTTACCTTTTGTTTTAAGGTACTTAATGGTTCTTGTACCATTCATTGTTATGTTTGTCCTCATTGGTTGATTGTTGTGTGTTAAACAGACATCCCTGGAGCTTATTCTCCACACTCTGTGAATCCACTCATTAATCACCAGTCACCTTTGGAGATGGGAAAATTACTTACCTGTATTTCTTTTTCTCAGAAAGCGTGCTCTGGAATGGATTCACAAATGAGCTACCCTCCTTCCCTCAAAGAGTAAGGTTTCTGCTTTACAGGATTTTTTTCTTGGGTTATTTTTCCTCTCATCTTTTGAATTTGAAAAGAACTGAGGGAAGGCACCTGAAGAAACTACTGACATACTCACTAGGGGAGTTCCAAAGCTTGTGCTGCCCCTAGGGGCAGTGTCAATGGCTCTTAAAGCTAGAAAGCTCATACTTGGAGTTGAAACAGGGGCTCAAAGAATCCATTTTCCCAGTGTACCTTCTGAAAGGATAAGTTTCAGGTAAGTAATTTTCTCTTACTATGTGATATGCTTTATTCATACTTATAAAGTACAAAAATCCAGTTCTCCAGGTACATGGGCAATTGTATTTGTTTATAGTTTAGATTCATAACCTTTACTGAATGTCAGAAACACAAAAACTTATAAAAATAAAATATATTTGCTCATGAGATACATATAATTATAATTTATTTTAAGTCAATAATACATTTTTAGTTAAAGGTGTATTTATGATCAGTTTATTGTGCTTGTGCTATAATTTTCTTTATTATTAAATAAAATTTTGAGACACTTTTAAAATAATAAAAACCAAAAAGTGGTATTTTAAACTCAGTTTCTAAGTGATGATTGACTAAAGTTGTGTGTGTGTATGCAAACATACGTAAATACACACATACATATAGGCTATGATGATGGCAACTATTTACTTCAAATTAGATGCCTTCTGTATGTATATTGACCAGAATACATTGCTCAAGTGATTTTTAAATGTTTATATAATTTTAAAAAATTACCATGAGACAATTTGAGCTGTTACAACTAAAATATTTTTTCAGTGTAGTAGTTATATGTAGTGTGGATTTAGCTACTTAATTGAAACATTCTTTAGAGTCCTTCAAATATTTATAGTCAGTTTTTCAGTTACTAAATATGAAGTGGCTACTAAAGAGTAACAAAAAGTAGATAGCATTTACTCCCATTGGTTCTCTGTGCATTTTTGCATTCTCATTAAATCCCATGCCAATCCAGTATTTTAAAGTATTTCCTCTTTTTTTCCTTCAGAAACAGCTTTTAAAAAGTGAAAGTTACATAGAAAATGGTCCATATGAACAAGATAGCAATTTAAATTATAGACTTTTCACTTACTGTTAAGTCTGGGTTGACCAACTTCAGCCATTTGGAACAGCTCTTTACTTGGAATTAAGCAGAAAAGACTTTTGAGTAGCAAACGACTATCATGAAGTATATGCATTTTTCTCTGAACCTGGGAGTAGCTGTAGATTATGTCCCAGTTTCAGGGCTTACTGATAGTAGCCAAAACTAATAGCTATTTCCAGAAGCAGGGAAAAGAGAATGTATTAGTGTAAACCTAAAGCAGTTCAGGTTCAAAGAATTGAGGTGTATACTACCTTGATTTCCTCCAAGAATATTGTTCTTACTATAGTGAGAGTGAGTCAGAATATTCTTGTCTAAGGTGTTCATTTGTTTCAGAAAGATTTTGGACAGCTTTGTCAAAATAACTTTGAAATAGAAGTAAAAATTTAGTATCAAATGAATTGAATCGATAAATTTTTATAACTGCACTTTAGATTTGGCACTGAGCAGCCTTCTCACAGCCACCTGGCAATGAGAAAAATAGTGTCAGGCTGGGCGCGGTGGCTCACGCCTGTAATCCCAGCACTTTGGGAGGCCAAGTCAGGTGGATCACTTGAGGTCAGGAGTTTGAGACCAGCCTGGCCAACATGGTGAAACCCCATCTTTACTAAAGATACAAAAATTAGCTGGATGTGGTGGCACATGCCTGTAGTCCCAGCTACTCGGGAGGTTGAGGCAGGAGAATCACTTGAACCCGGGAGGCAGAGGTTGCAGTGAGCCGAGACTGCACCACTGCACTCTAGCCTGGGCAACAGGGTGAGACTCCATCTTAAAAAAAAGAAAAATAGTGTCAGTTATATAGTTATTAGATAATTCTCATTGTTAGTTATGTATGAAGTACTAATATGTACATTCTTTACAGAAAAATAAAGCTATACCTTACTCTAAATTTTAAAAGAAATGTTTAATGAATTATCAATATAGAGGCATTAACGATAAATTCTCATTGTTTTAAGAATTTTTTTTTTTTAGTTCAAAGACTATAGTTGATCTCATAGCTAAGGTAACATGCAGTAATCTTTATTGTTTTATTCAGGAAGCAGATATTATTTCAGACCCTATTGCCCAATTCTAGGATATCAGTTAAGTTATAAGATGCAATACTGAGTGAATAATGGCTCTTGGGAGAGAATAAGGACTGCTACATTGAGTAATTATATTACTGTATACGAAAAGTTAAAATGTGAACATTAAGGAAATATGACATATTTTAGAAAGATGACCATCAAAGGTGATCGGTATCAACAAATGAATGAAGTATTTCAGTTCTGTGATGTGTGGTTTTTCGAAAAAGTACATCAAAGAGGGTTTTATAATTTTGCACTGCCCATCATTTACATAAATTTTTTAGTAAGATGAACAGAAAACTTAAAAATCTTAATTATCCAGCTGAAGAGTTCCATGTCTTCAGGTGCGAGGATGGTAACTGGATATATCAATATTGCTCTAAACATGAAGCACAAGACACATGATGTGTGTACTTGATTTGTATGGTCTAATTCCTTTAGAAATGCATTTTGGTCAATCTTTAACATTAAGGAAATACAAAAGTAATGAGTTCTTAGAAAAAAGGCACTGCTGAAAGATAGATTTAGGTGTATCTGAAATACGTTGCAGTCAGTTGAGTAACACTCCCCATAATTAGTTAAGAAAATTTTTAACTTGATTTTCATGTAACTAGTAGGAAACAGAATTTATTTTCTGAGACTTTTGTTTTCTGTCTTCTCTTTAAGCTTCTTTCATTTTACCCTCTCTGTTCTTTGGAGAATAGCCAAAACATTGAATGTTCTATGCTTATAATCTTATTGAGATTTTATGTCAGGGTAGGAATATTTATTATATTTATATTATATTTACCCTTTTGTGTATTCTGTTCACATTGCATAAGGCACTTGTATTGATCCTTTTCCAAGTAATGCAAAAATGAGATAATTTTTAAAAAATTTGCTTCATAAAAGTCACACAAGTCACAGTATTTGTGACCTCATGTTTTTTTTTGTTTTTTTTTTTTTTTTTTTCCCTGTAATGGAGATCAAAACTTTGTACAGCAAAAGCTAAGGCTTTTAGTGATTTGTTATACCAAGATAGTTTTCTTAAACCAAATATTCTTAAGTAATATTCTTTGGGTTTACTTTCCAATATAGACTGATAAAATGTTTAACAATGCTTCTAACTTTTAAGCTATTTTGTTTCCTTAATCTTGTATTTCTGGTGATTTTAAGGTTTCTACAATTTGAAACAGTTCTTAACATCATAAAACATTGGTGATATCATTTCTTTATTACCTTCCCAAATACGCCTTTTATTTTTATGTACAAGGGCTCTTGGGAATGATTCTCTCAGAGGCTTAAGCTGTGCTTTGCCTTTCATGAGAACTGAAATTATTTGGTAAGCGCTTGCTTTCTTTTTAGCTTCTAATTTTTCCCTATTTTATTTTGTACATGATATTTGTTTCAAGGTCAAAGGTTCCGTTACAGTTACTATGATGAATCCCAGGGGGAGATTTATAGATCCATTGAACATCTAGATAAAATGGTAAGTCTTTCAGGTGTGGGATTTTAATGCTCTAAGGCTTTTTCTTTAATTTCAGATTAGTAATTCAAGACTTAACATGTTGAAATAATATAATTTTTCCCTATCTTTAAATGTACAAAATGCAATGTGTCATCATATAAATACTGACTATAAGAATAATCCCTATTCTAGTAGGAATTTCCGTCATCATAATTTTGTTTGATTAATGAGAATATTTAAGAATAATATATACGGATTCAAAATACTTTTTAGAGAGGTACTTTAGCTTTAGGGACAATAGGATACTAATACCATTATTTACTGTTAAGCAGTAATAACCATAGCAGATGATGGGGATACCTTGACTCCAATTCCTATTTGTTTCACGACTACCTGAAATATTTCTTTTGAGTCCTTCTTTTGACTCCTTCTGAACAGCATTGTTGTTTTTTAAAATTTATTAAATAACTTAGCATATTTTTAGTTTTGATAGCAGACCAAATTACTGTTCTTAAGTGATGATGAAGATTTTATGAATTAGCTAATAAAAATCTGTATTCTGTTGGAGGAGCTATATGTAAACTTGAAGTAAATAACCTGAAAATTTTAGACTGAAAGTCTTTTATTTTTTAAATTATTGCCCCTTTACCTCTGGAAATAAAGACATCATAGCCTTACGATGACAGTATACAGGAATTCCAATATACGGAAAATGTAGCTAACTTGAATCTTGTCTGCTATGCTGAAGGGATTTATACATATACTTTATTTTAAAATTTAAAATTTCAGGCATGTTTGTTTTGTTTTGTTAATTTATTTTTATTATTTCCTTGGACCAGCAGTTTGACCTGACAGCGGCATGTTTATTTTGGATCTACTTTTTTTTCCTTCAAATTTTTAGAAGCTCTCAAAATCTAAAATTCAATGGAATTAATATTTTAAACATAGTAAACTCACATCATTGATATATTTCTGTAAAATATCCTGTAAATCAGATTTTTATGTATCTAATTTCATTTTTGTTTTGATTTGCATTTCCCATTGATCTTAAGCATACATATTAAGACATTTCTTTTTTCCTTTTTTTAAGAGACAGAGACTCATTACCAAGGCTGGAGTGCAGTGGCACATCATAGCTCCCTGCAACCTGGAATTCCTGGGCTTAAGCCATCCTCCTGCCTTAGCCTCCTGAGTAGCTGGGACTATAGGCACATGCCACCATACCCAACTAATATTTATTTATTTATTTATTTATTTAGAGACAAGGTCTCACTCTGTGGCCCAGGCTGGCGTGCAGTGGTGTGATCTTGGCTTACTGTAGCCTCTACTTCCCCGGGCGCAAGAGATTCTCCCATCTCAACCTCCCGAGTAGCTGGGACACAGGCGCCTACCACCAAGCCCATCTAATTTTTGTATTTTTTGTAAAGACAGGGTTTCACCATGTTGCCCAGGCTGGTCTCAGACTCCTGAGCAGAAGTGATCTGCCAGCCTCAGCCTCTCAAAAGTCCTGGGATTACAGGCATGTGACACTGCACCCAGCTTTCTTCTTTTCTTTTCTTTTCTTTTTTTGTAGAGACAAGGTCTTGCTTTATTGCCCAGGCTAGTTTTGAACGCTTGGCTTCAAGCAACCCTCCTGCCTCCCAGAGTGCTGGGATTACAGGCGTGAGCCACTGCACTTGGCACATATTAAGACTTGAACTTTATGGCCTGGAGCCTTCAGGTATCTATTAAAAGGAGCTATAAAAAAAGCATAAGAAAACAAAATTATTTTTACAGATGCAAATAATTTGTTTTTTTCTCTTCATTTGTCTTTTTGCTCTTTTTACGAATTCTTAGTGTATTATCTTGTTTTTGGGCCATTTGGATTTTTATTTTTTCCCTTTTTCTGTTTTTTTTTTTTTTTAAGACAGGCTCTCACTCTATCACCTAGGCTGGAGTGTAGTAGCACCATCATGGCTCACTGCTGCCTCAACCTCCCAGGCTCAGGCAGTCCTCCTACCTCAGTCTCCTGAGTGGCCGGGAGCACAGATGCATACCACCACACCTGGCTAATTTTTTTTTTGTAGTTTTTTGTAGAGACGAGGTTTCGCCATGTTGCCCAGACTGGTCTGGAACTCTTGAGATCAAGTGATCCACCCTCCTTGGCTTCCCAAACTGATGAGGTTACAGGCATGAGCCACTGCACCTGGCCTGGATTTTTCTTAAAAGGAATTTCAATTTGTTGTTCTAAACACAGAATTTTTAAATATAATTATATTCTTACCTAGCTAAGGAGTACAATAGATATTGATCCTACTGTCTTTTTTTCTTGAAGTGCTATGGTAGTCATAATATTTTTTCTTTTCCGTCTTTTCTTTCTTTTCTTTTTTTTTTTTTTTTTTTTTTTGTGAGACAGTGTCTCCCTCTGTCACCCAGGCTGGAGTGCAGTGGCACAATTACAGCTCACTGCAGCCTCAACCTGCTGGGCTTAAACAATCCTCCCACTTCAGCCACCCAAGTAGCTGGGACTATAGACATTTACCACCACGCCAGGCTAATTATTTTTATTTTTATTTTTTAGAGACGGGGTTTTGCCATGTTGTCTAAGCTGATGATACTTATTTTAATTTTTTAAATAACACAAATAATTTTAGGATTTACTCATAAATAGTACTAAATATAGCAGAACAGCTCTAACTTGCTCTCTATGATCATTGACAGATTATTTTAATACTCTAGTTTTCATTTCCTTATCTGGAAGAAGATAGACTTGGACTAAATGGTCTCTAAATTTAAATTCTGTCAGCTTATAAGTCTTCAGTTTGTTCAAATCAACTCTACCAATGTGTTAAGCCTTATGCATATGTTTTAGTACAAGATTATTTGGTCTAAAGTAGATCAAATATTTTAGTAAGGAATCTGGATTTGAATGTATAAATAGAATATATCATGTAGTATATTTTATTAAAGCCAAATGTAATGAATGTAAACTTGGTTACTTAGTGTGTTTATCATATTTAAACTTACCTTAGTTGCTACTTTAAATCCAATTGTTGTCCAATACTTTTACCTTTAGAATTTTATTTGGATTTTAATGTATTACCTTCTCTTTTGGCTTCCTGATGTTTTCATTTCAGTTGATTAACTCTCCTTTGACTTCTAGTCTTTTTATTCTGAGGTTTAGTTCTCAGTTGCCTCAGAAAACTTTTTCTGGCTTTCTCCATATAGCAAATGATTGATTGTCAAAGCAAATGGTTAATGGGTATCTGCTATACGTCCGGTACTCTGTGCAGTATTGAGGACATAAAGAAGAGAAAACATAGTCTGTGACTTAATGGAGTCCAGTGGTTGGACATACTTACAAAGAAGCCATTACAATATAGAGAGCCGAGAGACATGTAGGTGGTAGAATGAAAAGGACTTTAGGGATTAATTAGGTGTGTCATGTTAAGGGAATGGTGGGATGCGGGATGATTTCTGGCTTCCATGTGTACATAGATGCTGATACTCACTAATACAGGGACTATAAGAGGGACAGATTTAAGGAAAAAGATGAGTTCAGTTTTATACATGGCTTTTGTGTTATGTTTAGAACTGCACTTTTTGATACTGTAGCCACCAGTCATGTATTTATTGAGTACTTGAAGTGTGGTTATACAACTTGAAATATACTGTAAGTGTAAAATATACACTGGATTTTGAACATGTATGAAAGGAACAAAAATATCTCAGAAATCTATCTTGATTATATTATAAAATGATACTGCCAGATTGTGTTTAATAAAATATCTTAAAATTAATTTTACCTGTTTATTTTGTAAATATGGCTACAATAAATTTTAAAATTACATATATGGCCTGCATTATATTTTTATTGGACAGTACTGGTCTAGAACATGAAGGTAGGTCTGGATGGAGATAAACATTTTGAAATTATTGGTCTATGAGGAGTGGATGGGAAGAAAGGATGTTAATGCCATTGTTTAGAGAGTCAATCTCCAGAGAGAGTATAAGGAGTAGGAACAAAGGGGGAGTTAGATCAGATGGACATACCAGCATTAAGTGGAAGAGGAGATAAAGCAGAGCCAGTAGAGTTCTGCTTAGAGAGAACTGAGAATGAGCAATATCACAGAGAAGATGAGCTTTATTTAGCAAAGAGGGAGGAAGAGTATCAAATGCTGCACAGAGGTGAATTAAGAACCTTGCAAGAGCAGTTTCAGTGGAATCAGGTTAGAATCTAAATTGGAATGAAGAGGCAAAAACCAAATGTGAAAAATTATTCTCTATTAGTTTGAGTATGACAGAAAGGAACAATGTTTAAATGTTAACTGATTTGGTAGATGGGGAGATCCAGGGAAACACAGTCACAGGAGGAGTTTTTAAAGATGGAAACTGTGAGATTACTTCAGAATTTCCAGTAACATTAATCCCTAATTTGAGGTCTTGGAGAGATTTGACTTAAGATTATATCAGCTATATGATTCTCGTTTCTCCTCGGTTTAACCTTTCTTGTCTTACATTTTATTCATTTAGGAAAGAATCTATAAGGAGGAATGGCTGTATATATGTGAAATATAAATTATTAATGGTATGCATGTAAATTTTCCCCTGTCATTAAAATTATCTTTTTTTGGTTAGGTAACCATACAGAAAATAATTTTGAAAGACACCTCAGTACTAAAAATTTTCAAAGTAAATAAAGTCTTCCTGGACATGGTCTTTAGCAAGTTTGTACTAAATTTTATGAAAGTAATGCTTTTTGCACCAAAAACGTAAGAGAACTCCTGCCAGAACCACGTTCTCAAACACCATACATAATTTCCACTTGGATGTCTTATAAACAGCTCATACTAAACATATTCCAAACGGAATTCCTGATTACCTATTCTACTCATAGACTTTCTTAATTCAAATAATGGTGGTCCTATCCTTCCACTTTCCTAACTGGTCTTCTTAGACCTACCCTGGTATTCTTCAGTCTCAGGTGGCTTAAAGTAGGAACCAAAGCAATTATTTTAAAATCTAAATCAGATCATGTTACTCTTCTGCCCCATATCTCCTGTAAAATTGCCCCCTTTCAGTCAGAATAAAAGCCAGTGTCTTTACAATGGGTAGGCAAAAAGGACCAACATGATTTGCAGCCCCCAAATGTTAAGAGCCCTCCATTTTCTTACTTTTACTCTTCCTTCACTCTACCGTGGACACACTAATCTCCTTACTGTGCCTTGATAATGTCATGTATCTGCCTAGCTTAGGGCTTTTGCCCGTTTTGCTTAGCTCTTACCTTCTCAGTGGGGCCTTCTGACTACTCTATTTAATTTTGCATCCTACATCCTACCCTTGCAGCATTCCCAGTTCACCGTACCCTGTTCCACTTTTTCTTCTAAAAAACTGAATACTTAATTACATTTCTGTCAATCAGGATATTTGTTTTGTTCACTGATGTATACAAAGTGCCTAGAATAGTGATTAGAATATAAGTAGGTGGTCAATACATATTTTTCAAATGAATAAATTAATGGATATAATCTTCCTGTATGCAATTTAAAAACATGACTTTCCTAACTGTAACATGTAAAGGAAATAAAAGGAATTTATAATAAATATATATTTAAGAATGTAAATGCCCAGTCACAACTAAATTAGAAGGTACAATGAAGTATTTAAATATTTATGAATAGTATTATTAATGTAAAAACAGCTACAAATACACACTTACACATGTATATATTAGTGACTGAAATTACTAAGTGCCATTGCTAGTGACTTGATTTTCCAAAATGGTGAACAATTCTTAGTAAACTTGTAAACAAAACCAGTACAGTCTTCCCTCACTTTACATGATAGTTTTATTCCTGGGAAACTCATTGTATATTAAAATCAATGCAAAACTTATTTCTGTTTGTATATGAAGTGGAATTAATGTACAGATAATTAAGGCTGTAGATATTCTGTAGTCTTATGGATGGAGAACAGTCTTTGTGTATGAAACTGTCTTGTGTCAGCATCCCTGGAATCCCACTGAGTCCCAATAGCATCTTCAAATTATTGTGACAGCCAAAAAGCATGCATCATTTTCCATTAGCCTCCTTGGATGAACAGCTGTTCATTGACCTTACCCTGCTGTATTTTTATTCTAGGTATTTGTTACTGCATGACTTATTCGTTTGTTGATTTGTCTTGGGGTTATCTCCCTCACTGGATTATATAAGCTTCATGAGAACAGGGACTTTGTTCATTTTCCATCCCAGTGCCTGTCAGTGGGCATGCAATATATACATTTGTTGAATGAGTGACGGATAAATGGATGGGGGGAGGGTGGTGAGAAATGAAACTTGAAGACTCTAGAACAGCTATCTTGAAGGATCTTACATAGGGAAGTGATAAAGTTGGTTTTGTATTTGAATAGATCATATGGCTGCAGTGTAGCAAATGGGTTGGAAGGAGGCTGGAGGAGATACGTGTAGACCAGTTAGGTAGTCCAGATGAGAAACTATGGTAATTCAGACAGTGGGTGGGGTGGTGGTGGTAGAAGAGAGGGACAGAAATGTCTATATTCAGTATATTTAGGAGACAAATTGATGGTGGGACTTAGAGGTGGATTGAGCTTGCGGGGTCAAGGAAATGTCAAGGATGACTCCTAAATTTTTGGCTATGCCGCTGGTTGGATGGTTGCATTATTTATTTAGGCCATAAGGACCAAAATGTTTTTGAGGGGGGCAGGAAGATAATAAATTCTATTAGGGGTATGTTATGTTTGCTGTTGCCTTTAAGACATCTAAGTAGAGATGTCAATTAGGTAAACATTTGGATTTTCATTTTGCCAATTAGTTTTGAGTACACACACATCCTGAGGCGTTGGTGGAGATACAGCAGTAAACAAACATGGTTCTTGCTGTCATAAAGCTTCTAATTGGAGGAGATACATGTTAATTTTAAAAGGTAAGGAAATATATTAATTAGTTTCAAGTAGTAATGTGTGCAGAAAATACCTAAAAAGGTAAATGATGGTAAATGATTAGAGGCTGTTTTGGATTGAGTGGTCTGAGAAAGACTACCTTGAGGATGAAAATTAAAGTGAGTTATGAATGATAAGAAAGCAAATCAAGTAAAGATCAGCGGGAAGAGCATTTTAGACAGGAGAAGTTGCCAGTGCAAAGACCTTAAGATTGGAAAGAAGCTGGTGTGTTAGAAGAAAAGGAAAAAGCCTGTGTTGTGGGAGTATGGTGTGTAAGAGTAAGAAGAGTGGTGTGTATAAAAGAGGCAGGGAGCTGATAATATAGGGTAATAATTGAGGGTAAGAACTTTGTATAACTACAATAGGAAGTGAAATGATATAATTTGAATTATTTTTAAGGTCACTGTGGTAGTTGTGTGGCAAATGGATTACACAGGAGGGTCAGAAGTAGCAACAATGGGGCTGGGGGCGGTGGCTCATGCCTGTAATCCCAGCAGTTTGGGGGGCTGAGGCGAGCAGATCACTTGAGGTCAGGAGTTTGAGACCAGCCTAGCCAACATGACGAAACCACCTTTCTCCTAAAAATACAAAAATTAGCCGGGCATGGTGGTACATGCCTGTAGTCCCAGCTACTCGGGAGGCTGAGGCAGGAGAATTGCTTAAA
This sequence comes from Pongo pygmaeus, assembly GCF_028885625.2. Taxonomy (NCBI): domain Eukaryota; kingdom Metazoa; phylum Chordata; class Mammalia; order Primates; family Hominidae; genus Pongo; species Pongo pygmaeus. The sequence goes on from NC_072385.2 coordinate 102,036,378, forward strand.
CCCGGTAGGTGGAGGTTACAGCGAGCTGAGATCGCACCACTGCACTCCAGCTCTGGGGACAGAGCCGAGACTCTGTCTCACAAAAAAAAAAAAAAAAAAAGGGAAGTAGCAACAATGGGCCATTGGCAGAAGTTCGAGGGAGAGATGATAGTAACTTGGACTGTGGTGATGTTGGTGGAGGTAGAATGAAGTGGATGGAGGTCAGATCTTTTCAGAAATAAGAGTCAAAAGGGCTTTGCTAATGGGTTGACTATTTTGGTTTGGAGCTCAGGAAGGCTTTCAATCGGACTAGAGATGTAAGTTTGGGAGGTCTCAGTAGATCATTAAAGCCAGGACAGAGATGAGATTGCCTACTATAGTAATCATTAACCTTGTCATTACAACAGAACTCACTTGTGGAACTTTGTTGAAATTTGCTGAGACCCTGTCTCAAAAAAGAAAAAAGAGAATAAATTGTACAGTAGAACCACTTAGCCCAGGTTGACTTTGACTTATCTTACTTTAGATATCCCAAATTACTGGAACATAATTTTAAAAATTTTATTTAAATACCCTGGAATATGATTTCTGAATAAATATTGAGTATTTGCTTCATATTAAGTTAAGTTTGCATCTGACTTATCTTACTTTAGATATCCCAAATTGCTGGAACATAATTTTAAAAATTTTATTTAAATACCCTGGAATATGATTTCTGAATAAATATTGAGTATTTGCTTCATATTAATATGCTTGAATTTAATATTTGATTTTAACATTTGGACTTGGAGTTTATTTCTGTGGTCCATTTGTTGAGATATTTTTATTTATATATAGAATTTTTAAATGGCTCATAAGTGTTCTATTTTATTAGTATACTGTTGATTCAACTTACAAGTCAATTCTGGGAGTTAGAATACATTGGTCAAAATAATAAGACCCATGTATGGTTAGCTCTAGACATAAACTTAGGTGTGTTTATATTACCTATATATATATGTACACTTGCTGTTAGGCAGACTTAAATATTGTATTGTCTTAATTGATTAATCAGATGGTGAATGTACTTTTGCATATTTCTTTTCTAAGAGATTATTTTGTATTATAAATAATTTAAATCATTTGAGAACCAATATCTTAGTTTTCATATGTGATCTTTTCAGACAAAATGTACTTGGATGGTTCTCTGTATAAGCATTATAAAAATGTTAACAATTTTGAATTCCAATAATATACATTTTGGAAGTTTGATAGAGTAAAAAGAAACTAAGTATAAAATTTTAGATTACATCTGTTCAAAATTAGCATGTTAATTAAGTTTTGGTCCTTTTTAACTGAAAACTATTACTAAATATAGTTATTACAAGGCTAGAAAATAAAACCATTTCTAAGTTGCAAAAGAAAAATAGCTATTCTTATTGCAAAATGTTTATATTTCTAGCACTTGAATATCTTAGAAATTAATTATGTGAAAAAACACATAAAATACAGGAGAACAAATTACCGAATGTAGTTGGGAAAAACTATGTAACTGTAGCATAGGATATCTAAACTCTGAAAGTCTTGTAATTTTATTGGCTATAGACCAATGTTTTTGGTAATTAGTACTTTGCAATGTGAATAATTACTGTGACTAAAGCAGAACCTAGTTGGAGATACTGATCTTGTAAACTTTACTTTCTTGAAATATTAGTCATAGTTATTCATATGAGATGGTCATAGGTTATCATTTTTATTATATTACTTTTTTTGGTGTAGACTAGTGTTTCATTATGGACATTGGCAAATTATGATTCGGCAAGGATAATATGAAAATGTCATTGTATTCATCTGTTATAACTTCTTTTTCTTTTAAATTTATCAGTTACTTCACTTAATTTGAACGTGAGCTACTTTTCTTCCTTCCTACTATTTTAAAAGTGAAAATTGTTCCTTTGTCACCTCATACTTCTTTCTCTTGAACCTAAGCCAATAGCTTCTTAGTAAGTTTTATAACATCACTTATAAGATAGCCATTTATTAGTACATTACTTAGCACTGCTATTTTTAAGGTGAGTTTTTTCCATAAAACTTTCACTGTTACTATTTTATCTTGATGCCTCTTAAAGAAACTAGAATATTTCCTTTTCCTACCCCACATCACTAAATATATACTTATCTGCAAATATAAATGTATATTCTTTAAACTATAAACCCACAAATCTAATGATTCGATAATATGGTGTTAATTATGTGGTTGGAATTAAAACATATGATTCTGGTTTTTATTTCATAAGTGCCTCTAAAATGTTTTGCTACTCCTTTGTGTTTGTTACTTTTGGGAGAGATTTCCTTCTGGGTGATAATTTTTAGATTGTCATTTTATTAAATGTAGGTAAACTTTTTTAAAGAGGGAAGATAATTTGTTGTCTTATCAGAGTCCTGAATCTGAGCTTTGTCAGTTAATACTGCCTATTTAGTTTAGGGTTGCCACTTGGAATTTGACATCACAAATATTCACTGATTACTTGAAGAGTCAACACAATGATAGATTGGCTCACCCCCTAAATTTAGGGAGTTAGTTAGCTTTCAATTTGTGGATTTGTTTCTGAAACTTAAATTCCTCAGAAACCTGTATCCTTGATGGATGGGCTTTTGGTGTTTATAATGTCTGCCTTATATCTTAGAGCTGAATGGGTAGTATAGTGACCCATTTCACTCCTCCACATTAGGTTAAGTTTATGTAAACAATCAAATTTTCACTATACTAGGCCTTAGGAAGCTCTCATTGCCTGGACTTTAGACTCACTGATCATATCTTCTACTCTTTTAAGAAATAAAACAGTTAATTCAGCATAATTGGGGAAGGATATTCTTTTTCATCTTCTTGGACTTTTGCTGACAGCATTGAACTAGCATTTCTATCTTTTGGAATTTTCCTAATAGTAATCTCATAGCTGTTAACATAAAAACATAGGTATATCTAAAAGTGTATTTGCCAGTATCCTGTATTAGTTAATAATATTCAATTTCTAAATTTTATCATTATTGCTTTTGTTTGCATACTTCATGAATTTTTCAATTAGAGAGGTTCACTTATGAGAAAAGCCTTAGTTTTCCCATCTTTCCTTATAAAGAGGCATACCTCTTAAACCATCACTTGTGTCAGCTGAGTATAATTGAATTAATTTTTACACTAGTAAGTTTATAGCCCACTTTAAATAATTAAAATTTTTGTACATTTAATTTCTTAACTCCCATCATCTCAATTTTGTATTTTCTCTCTTGTAATTTAACCAGTATATCTTCATTTTTAACGGTTTACTTAGTAGTATTTCTTCTGCATTTAATCTCCTGTTTTTCTATATTAGGTTTTCTTGACCAGTTACTTTGAATTCTTGGTCTTCTGAAATGTGATTAGTTTTCTTCTGTTTAAATTCATATCAGTATATAAATGTGATGTTTGTTCTGAATGTGCTTTGAGATTTTAATATTAAAATGTACATTAGAATCTCAGTGTCACATTATTTATTAATGAGTGGATTTATATTTAAGGTAAGCTGTCCTAGATAGACTTCATTCAGGAGCATTAAAAGTTCACCTACAATGTGTATGCAAGTTGTAGCTATGTAAGTGTTCAAAGAATTGTTAATATGAGTCTTGTTATACTTTAATACATCAGAGTAGTCAGTGAGAAAGAGCCTACAATTAGAAATTTAGAATCAGGACTTTTGCCTGTTTTGTGCCTCTGTTCATTTATCTCTAGGGGAGTTATATCTTGATCATCCATTATTTATGGAAGAGATTTATAATTCCATCTCTGCATTACTACAATCCATTCTTGGGTTAGAAATGTACTGTAATGTTTTTGGCATCAGAATTATGATATAGTTTATATAGGTTTAACTTTGTGTGTGTGTGTGTGTGTGTGTGTGTGTGTGTGTTTGTGTTTTGAGACGGAGTCTTGCTCTGTCGCCCAGGCTGGAGTGCAGTGGCACAATCTCGGGTCACTGCAACCTCTGCTTCCCAGGTTCAAGCGATTCTCCTGTCTCAGCCTCCCATGTAGCTGGGATTATAGGCATGCGCCACCACGACTGGCTAATTTTTGTATTTTTAATGGAAATAGGGTTTCACCATGTTGGCCAGGCTGGTCTCAAACTCCTGACCTCAGGTGACCCACCTGCCTCGGCCTCCCAAAGTGCTGAGATTATAGGCATGAGCCACTGTACCTGGCCCATCTTAGGTTTAACTTTTAAGTTTGTATTTCTCTGAGCTTATATACCAAGTGTCGGTGGAGAGTGTTGACCTGGAAGTCCTGTGGTTGGCAGGGGACAACCAACTTAGCATTACAAACTGATTGTGGACCAATCTGAGAGTGGCTAATTGATGTGCAAGCAATTCAAAGTTGATTGCACATGTATATGTCTATGTTTCAGATATATGTGTGTGTGTGTATGTGTGTGTGTGTGTGTGTGTGTGTATGGAATATTGATAATGTTTGTGAAGGAGTTGAATATTCTGAAGGAAAGTTTTTTTATAGAATTAAATTTTGATGCTGCCACTGTAAAATTTCTATGTTACCCACTGATTACTATCATTTTCCAGATGACGTTTACTTTTAATGGATGTTTATCTGATTACTCTTGGTGCTTTTACACTGTACCTGTTTTGTTAAAATGTGAAATAAAAACAAAAACAAAAACAAAGAATAACCAGTTAAGTCCCTAGTTAAACCACCATTTGCGTTTCTCCCACAGAGTATGAATCCAGTTTATTTAATATAAAGTGTTTTAACTGAATAAGAAAATAATATAATTGGTGTATGTATAATTAGCTAGAATCAATAATTTATTTCCCTGACTTGGTGAGTTAAAGTTGCTCTATATTAATGAGTTGTAAATACGTTATTTGAATGTATTTGGAGATTGTAGAATTTAGTGTAAACTAATGTTCAAGTCATAGTGGTTGTTTTAACAATAGTGTAACAAATTTTATTCTGTATTAAGATGTTGAAAACAAGGCATTCTGGCTTAAAGAATAAAGAGATAAAAAGCTTTCCTTTATTATTAATCTTGTTCATAAGAGATCTGTGTTGTAGGCCGGGTGCGGTGACTCATACCTGTAATCACAGCACTTTGGGAGGCTGAGGTGGGCAGATCACTTGAGGTCAGGAGTTCAAGACCAGCCTGGCCAACATGGTGAAACCTGGTCTCTACTAAAAATACAAAAATTAGCTAGGTGTGGTGGTGTGTTGTCTGTAATCCCAGCTACTCAGGAGGCTGAGGCAGGAAAATTGCTTGAACCCAGGAGGCAGAGGTTGCAGTGAGCCGAGATCGCACCACTGCACTCCAGCCTGGGTGATGGAGCAAGACTCCATCTAAAAAAAGGAGATCTGTGTTGCTTAAGCCTGCCTTTATTATCAGCTTTAAATTAATTAAAATATGTTAACTTTTTTCTTAGTTTGTGGCATTTTCTTCCACAAACCTAGATTATTTAATGCTGGTGATTTAAAATACCTTACACAGTTGATATTTAAGTATATGTTATGGAAATAGTTCAATTAAAATTATCTCTTGATTTTTCATGCCAATAGCAGGCAGAATATAATGGATATGGAGAAAACAGCCACAAAATAAATTAAATTTTAGGTTTCATACACAAATTTTCACAGCAGATTTACTTTTGTGTATTCTTTCTATGGAAGAAAGATATAATATTATGAAATGTTTGAGGATTGTGAGCTAAATGAAAACTGGTTAAAGTAGTATAGAAACATACCCGGAGTTTGGAGAAAATAAACTGGGGATTAAAAGTTTTCTTTTAATAGAGAGTTGACTATAATGGTGATAGCTTTGATGAACGAGTTTGATGTTTCACAAGGTTTATTTAATCTATTTTCTTTCTCTCTAATTGAAGAATTATGTTTAAGTAACAGTTTTAAAATATAATTAGGAAATAATAAATATTGTCTTCTTTTATTTTTTTCTTCCTCTTGTTTTTTTTTTTTTTTTAGGGTATGAGTATTATAGAACAATTAGACCCTGTATCTTTTAGCAATTACTTGAAGAAATACCATAATACTATATGTGGAAGACATCCCATTGGGGTGTTATTAAATGTGAGTATCCTTAGGAAGCCTTGACTTTTAACATTTGGTCGTATGATATTCCAAAATATCTCATTATCATTGTGATACGATGGCATCATTGGTTTTATGTACCTATGGTCAAGTTTCTTTTTGGTATCTTTAATATAATTTGGAGTTCCATTGCTTTTGGTTACTTGAATAAAGTTATTTATCATTGGAATACAGTTCAGTACTTTCTGTTAAATACAGAAAGTTATTTAGAATAGAGACCCACATTTTCTCTTGACTCTTAGTTCCAATATGCTCTTTATAAATACAAACCAAAGTGACCTCTTAAGAGATATGGTCTTATTAATTTTTTGGTTTTATTTACTGGTCTAGACTCTATAAAAAATAAGTGGAAGATTCTGCTCTTAAACTTTAAATGTTCACGATATAATAAAGCAAGACAGATGATGTGTGTTTTTCTCATTAAAACAAACATAATGTTTATTTCAGTTAAGGAATGGTAAGAGAAGTTTCAGTTAGCTGGATTTTAGAAAAAGAAATAGCATTTTTTTCTTTTAATTATGAAAACTATTAATTTCTTGAATGAAAATATGACATTCATTAAGAAAGAAGAAAGTGTATACTCAGGAATGGGAGGAGAAAGTAACAATGGGCTTATTTGGAGAGGCAGGGAAATAATGGAGAAGATAATGTAGTCCAGAATAGACTAAGTTAGGACCTTAAGTCCAGTATTATTTTAATGTGATTGGAAAGGTAATATATTGTGGGTTTTTAAGAAGGGTTTTTCTTCTAAGCTGTATTGATTGACTCAAAGAAAAGCTTTTCAAGAACTTAAACTAATTTTTGAAAATTGAAGATAGAATAAACTGTACTAATTTCCTAAAATCAAATTGAATCAAATAAAATTTGTATTATAAAGTAAATGCTGAACCAATCTACAATTAAAGTAAAAATCCTAGTATATACCTTTTAGATCTGGATTTTAATTTGTAGGGAGAGGGAGGGTAATGATGACTGATACTTAATTATCAAAAAACAAGATTAGAAGTTATTTGAGAGAAAGATAAGGAATTCTTTTTTTTCTATTTTAATATGATGCAACAAGAGAAATTCAAGAAACAAAAGAGCAAAAGAGATAATCTAGGCTTCAGCTGTGAAGTGGACAAAGTCAAACCACAAACACATTGAGTGCCCACTTTTTTATGTGATGTGTATCCTAACCAAATTTTTCTTTTTTCTAGGCTATCACAGAGCTCCAGAAGAATGGAATGAATATGAGTTTTTCGTTTTTGAATTATGCCCAGTCAAGCCAGTGTAGAAACTGGCAAGACAGTTCAGTGAGTTATGCAGCTGGAGCACTCACGGTCCACTGAAGCTCTGAATCCTCAGGGATGCCACCTGCACATTCTCATACTCTGTCCGGGGTCCCAGCCTAGCCTTTACCAAGATACTGGTCCTGGTTTGGGGGGATTCTGAAACCTCAAACTAATAGAACTTTCTTCTCTTTTTTTTCTAGTAGGTGTAGTCCTTCCTTAATTTCAACTCATTAAAAAATGCTTTATAGTTTAGGGCAGTGGAAGGAAGGCTGGCATCAAAATATTTTGATCAAAAAAGATGACAATGTAAAGGCTCAGTTGTGGCAGACAGTTTTTTGAAAGTAACTTGTAAAGCATTTACCATATCCTAAATTTGCACTCTTTGCAGACTTGTGCACATATATTCCGCTTTCAGAATAGTTTTGCAAATTGTACACAAACAAAAAGGTGGAAGCTTTTTAATAAAGAAATTGCATTTATAAATGATCTGTATTAGAATATAATAAATCTCCAGTTATAGTCAATTACTACCCATGTTGTACAACAGATACCTTCTATTTTAGTTGCTAATAAAGGGCTACACAACTCAAAATAGTCTGATTTAAACTTATTGCTCTGTGGTATATATGAAAATTGTTTTTTATTAATTCCATCTCAGAATTTTTGTTAAAAATGGTAAACCTCAGCTCTTATGTAAAAATATATTAGGATGTATTTTATATTTTATATATTTATATGATTTTTTAAATCAGAAATTAGAATCATATGATCTTAAAGTTAACTTTTTAAATTACATGCAGTTTGCCTTTTTGTCTGTGACATCCCTTTGTGTCATTACTATATTGTAACAGAATATATATTCAAGATTGGTAAAAGAACGTAGATATAATCCTTGACTTCAAAGATCATGTTTGATAGTCTGCAAATGAGGAAACATTGAAGAGTGTTCTTAGTGTTTTTCAAATCATTGCAGACCTTACACTGCTGTGCTTTTTTAATGCTTTAAGCAGTTTGACTCTTTTACTTGAATTTTTAGCAAGAGATCATTAACATCATCAACAACAACAAGCCACTGGATTTTCTTATGGTTACACAATTTTTTTGTCATGATTTTTGGTGCGGCTCTTCCAACTAAAATAATGGTATGGTGTTGTATTACTTTCTTTCTTTAGCATAGACCAATTCTAGTCACTTTTGCCAAAAAAAAAAAAAAAGATATAATTCAGTTAATAATTCAGTCACCATGTATGTACTGCATTATACCTATTTTAACCTAACACTGAGTGTCTACATTATATTAGAGAATGTTTATATCTCCAGTGTTATGCCAGAGTAGCACAATTTTTAGATGCCTTGCACCAATTTTATTTAAAGATTTATGTTTCTTATTTATTAAATATCAACTTTCTATACTCGAGTGAAATAAAATAATGTTACCTTTTAGATTCAAAGTCACCCACCTATGTATGTGTGGAAATTATACTCTTACACATTAGTGATTTATTTTCTATAATTTAGATACACTTTTGAGTACTATTAATATTTATTTCTTGGTTAATATGAACTATAAAAATTTTAAAATTGACAACAGTGAATTTTTAAAATAATGTTTTCTGAGTATAAGACTAATACATGATTATTATAGAAAATTTGAAAATTACTGAAAAGTTATAAAGAAGAGAAAAAATTATCTGCAATCTCACTACCCAGAGATAACCCTGTTAATATTTTTCTGTATTTCTTTTCAGTCTTTGTCTATGCTATTTCTGTGTATGAGTGTGTATACATGTGTTTGTGTGTGTGTGTAATAACAAACTTGAGATTATACTGACCATATAGTTATGTACCCTGTTTTTTATAACCTGACTTCATAAATATTTACCCATGTCTTTGAAAATGTGACTTTTAAAAATGGCTGCCTAATATTCTATTGTATTAATATGCCACAATTTAACTACTTCTCTCTTTGGATATTAGGTTGTTCTAATCTTTCACCATTATAAATAATAGTGGGATAGACATCCTTGTTTATAAAATTTGATCTCTATATTAGACTCTTTCTTTAGGATATACTCATGTACATGGAATAAGTGGTTTAGACAGTGAGAACTTTTTAGGCTCTTTAAAATATTTCCAAATTACCCTTTAGAAAGATTGTACTAAATTAACAATGTATGAGTACCCATCATTCTGCCTCTTCACCAGTATCATTATTTTTTTAATCTTTGACAGTTGGTTAGCATAACAACATAATCGGTTGTTTCTTTGACCATTCTAATAAGAGTTGCTTTATAATTAATTATTTTTGTCTTTCTATAATTTTATAGTTGATTGATTTTTAAAAAGAGGGTTGCCTAAGTTGGGTGGACTATAGTACAAGTATGGTTCTTGCACTTTTAAAACTGTAGAAGCTGGACACGATGGTATGCACCTGTAGTCCCAGCTACTTTGAGTGTGGAGGCAGGAGGATCCCTTGACAGTTTGAGACCAGCCTGGGCAATGTAGTGAGCCCCCCAAAACCCTCTAAACAAACAAACAAATCTGCAGAATATTTCAGCATCACTCTACACTTTCCTAGAATATCAACATACCTGGTCATGAAGTAGAAAGAGTTCCAAATTGATGATTGAGTGTTGGGTTCTAGTTCTATTTCTGCCACTAATTAGTTCTCTGAACGTAAGTGTTTCATGTCATATTGAAACGTTCTGATTTGTAAAATGTGGAGGGGATCTCTTAAGTGCTTTCTAGTTTCAAAGTACTGTGATATTGTGACTTTATTTTTTAGAGGTTCTGGTGTCATTTATTTTTAATAGCTACATGAATAATGTAGAGATCCTATCTTTTGATTTCAACTTCACATACATGGAAATGAAAGTCTTGTTATTTAACACAAAAGGAAATTTAATTTGCATTATTTAATGCAGTTAATATTACCTAAAATGTTGAACTTAAGCTTTTCTACTTTAAGTGCCTTTAAAAGTTTTGTATTTGGAATCTAAAATATAAAGGAAATTCTTATGTAGCTCTATACAGTTGCTTCTTTATTATATAGTTTTGAGTGTTTTGTAGCAACTTTTTTTTTTTTAACCTTAGATTGCACAGAGCAGCATATTCATGGATTCTTCACTATTCCGCTAGTGAATCCTTGAGAAATGTATGTTAAAGATTAGCTCACTGAGCAGGTAAGTAAGTGCTCTGTCTTGGGTGGGCAACAAATCTTCATACAGAGTAGGATAAAGATAGTATTTAGATATTCCCATTTAGATGGCTGGTGTTCTGAGCTAGTAAATGGTTATTGTTACAGATCTTAAATATTGCTTTGGTAGCAAATAGTTTATTCCCTTAGTTTTCAGGTTGGTACATGTTTCTGTAAAAGACCAGATAGTAAATATTTTGGGCTTCATAGGCCATATAGTCTGTCCTTACTATTTTCCTCTGCAATTGTAGCACAAAAGCCACCGTAGACAATGTGTAATCAAATGAATGTGAATGTGTTCTAATAAAAGTTTATTTACACAAAGATGGTGAGCTGGATTTGGCCTGTGGGCCATAATTTGCCGTCTCCTGTCATAGATGGTGCCGTTTGTAGTTCAAAAGTTGACAAATAATCTAAACTGCAAAAAGTGGTGGTAAGTTTCTGCCATCACAGTCCTGTCTTAATTTGATGTAGTCAGATTGACTGGTTGGAGTGTTATTTAGGATCATAAAGGTAAGTGGGAAATGGGTATGGGAAACTAAGAAGTCTTGGAAATTAGTGTTGAATAACTTTGAAGCCCTTTTATTTGCTGGAACCCATTGGGAGGTTTACTTTGCTGCAATAAACTAATCAAAAAAGTGATCAGTGGAGCTTGTGATTGGTTGTTGCACATTCTTTAAATTATTCTAAGTGCTTGGCTACCTAGATGATAGGAGAAGCTAGATCAGATGAACCTTTTTACCTGAGTATTTTAGGACACTAGACCAACATTTTTAAAAAGGACTGTGAAATGTAAAACTTAATTTTGCCATGTAAGGACTTTTGAAAAGACAACTACCATCTTCCATTACCATTTTATTTTAAAAGTGACTCCCAGTATTTAGGAAGGACTTAAACTCAGAGTAATAGAGTAATTTAACTTGAGTAACTTTAAGTTAATGAAAAAATTACTGCACTGGTATTTTCTCATTTACTCTGCATCACTGAAAAATTTATCAAGTTAATTAGTCCATAGACTGGCATTTGGGAAGTGCTATAATACAGTTGTTGAAAGAACTAGTGTACTTACAAAGCTGATATTGACTAGTAGATTAACAAGCCACATGTACACTGTTACTGAGATTTAAGATGTTTTTATTGTGTTAAACTGTAAGTGCCATGTATTAAAGGGGACACTAAGAACTATAGTGTCTATAAGGAATGATAAAAGGCTTCAATAGTCTAGAGAGTGAGATATGGTTGAAGAAATTGGTGAGTCTTATTTTTGAGAAGGTAAGTTTAAAGATAGGGAGTTTTCTTCAGATTGAGTGACCTTCATATATGAGAAAGAACAGTATTTGTTCTGTGTTGTTCTGGGTAGAAAAATTATAAGAAATGGGAGCTTCTGGTTTTACGTTGAATATTCTCTAATGAGAATTCCTTCCTTTCCTTTTCCTTCCTCCCTTTCCCCTCCCATTTCTCTCCCTTCCCCTTCCCCTCCCCCTTCCCTATCAGTCCCCTTCCCCCTCCCCTCCCTCTCTTTCCCCACCTCTCCCCCAGTCTCCCTCTGTTGCCCAGGCTGGAGTGCAGTGGCATGATCTCTGCTCACTGCAACCTCTGCCTCCCAGGTTCAAGCAATTCTCCTGCCTCAGCCTCCTGAGTAGCTGGGATTACAGGCACCTGCCACCATACCTGGCTAATTTTTGTATTTTTAGTAGAGACCGGGGTTTCGCCTTGTTAGCCAGGCTGGTCTTGAACTCCTGACCTCAGGTGATCTGCCCGCCTTGGCCTCCCAAAGTGCTAGTATTACAAGTGTGAGCCACTGCGCCCAGCCTCTTTCTTTCTTTCCTCCTTTTTCCCTTTCTTTTCTTTCTTTCTTCCTTTTTCCCTCTTTTCTTTTCTTCTTCCCTCCCTCCCTCCCTCCCTTCCTCCCTCCCCATCTCCCCCCGCTCCCCTTTCTCTCTGTCTGTCTCTTTCTTTCAAGGCAGGGTTTCACCATGTTGCCCAGGCTGGTCTCAAACTCCTGGGCTCGAGATCCACTCGCCTTGTATAATGAGAATTTCTAATAATGGGAATTTTACTTTGTCCTCATAAAAGCATTAGAAGTATTCAGATAAAAGCTAGATCAGTGATTATCGAAGTACGGTCCCTGGACTATCAACATCAGTATCACCTGGAGATGTGTAATTATGATCACCAAGCTAAAAAAAGATAGTGTACAAATAAAATGGAACTTATTTGTATAAAACTGTTGAGAAGTTATTTTTAAATCAAAATTGATTTTGATCATTTAACACTAAACACAGAGATTATAAATTGATGATTATTGCTTAATTGTTACTAGGGTAACACTGGTACACCAGTTACTGGGGGAACCTTAGAATAATTAACTATTCTGCTTTAGTTAAAACATTTAAATATAGGGCAGAGTTCTACCATTTCCTAAAATAAAGTTGGTCTTTGAATGAATGACTCAATTAAACAGAGCTGCTTTTTCAATTTAAAACACAGCCATATCAGCTGGCAGAAAAGGAACTTGAAGGACTGTTTTTCTATACCTATTAATGTCAAAATATTAGGATAACCTGGAGCAGCTGTCACATAAGACATTTTCCTATCTACTTCCTGTTCTAGTACCCCACCACATACCAGTACATACAGCTGAGTGGTATGGCATACTGTTATCTGTAGTTATGCTATACATTTTGACAAAGCTCTCTCAAGTAATGCTGATAACTGGAACCTCTACCTCTTTAAAGTCACTGTTGAGGATGGATTTGTTTGCCCATCCTGTCTTCAAGTATTCATTAGTACTATGTAAATAACTTTGGAGTTTCAGATTTGTCATTTATTCTAGGGTTCTCTGATTATTCCAGAGTGGTTTATATCCAGGATGTATCACATTTAGTGTGTACGTGTGTGTACTGTGTGTGTGTGTGTGCACGCGCACATGCATTTAATTCTAATGCAAAGTTTTGGCAATCACTATAAAAATAATGAAAAGAATTTTAAAAGCCAGTTTGTCTGAGTTTGAAAGGTATGCTATAATGCAGTTGTTTTTTATTATTAATTGTAAATTATGTTCAAATGAACATTTCTCACTGCAAAGTTCAGTTTGTAATTTTATTAGATGTAGTCATATTTTTTCCCTGTCATCCTAATAATGAAACCAAAGATAATCTAAATACCGTTATTAAGCTATTGAAGGCCAAGAGAGGCAACTATAAGCAGGATTGAATTCATTGGGCATGCAGCGAAAGCACATTTTATTTAACTTTAAAAATTTTTTAATTTGACTACATCTAATAAAATTTAAAATTTTTAATCTTTAAATTGGTCTTTGTAAACTTCTGAAAAAGTTTGTCTATGATATTCTGAATTAGTGAATGTGATGTTACATTTTAGTAGAAAGTAGTAAAACAAGATGAAAACAAAAATTAGATCATACTAAGTTTTGCGAGTTTTTAAACATTAAATCCTTAGACTTGAATTTGACTTAATAAAAGTATTGTTAACTATTTTATAAATGAAAGTTTTTTTCTGAGAATTTTTTTTTCATTTAAAATTTTTTATTTGGCCAGACACGGTGGCTCATGCCTGTAATCCCAGCACTTTGGGAGGCTGAGGTGGGAGGACTGCTTGAGTCCAGGAGTTTGAGACCAGCCTGAGCAATATAGTGAGACCTCGTCTCTACAAAAAATAAATAAATAAATAAATAAAAATTAAAATTAAAAAATGAGCCAGGTGTGGTAGCATGCGCCTGTACTCTCAGCTACTCAGGAGGTTGAGGTGAGAGGATTGCTTGAGCCCGAGAGGCGGAAGTTGCTGTGAACTGACATCGCATCACCACAGACTCCAGTCTGGGTGACAGAGTGAGAACTGTCTCAAGAAAAAAAAATTATTATCAATTTGAATTTAGCACAGAATAGATATTCAGTTGCTGTTTGTTCAGTTTCAATGAATTGAATTTTGAAGGAAGGAGAACAAAAGATAATCTTCATGTGAAGTGTTTTCTAAAGGTCAGGAAAGCATAAAACTTTTCACTGGAAGCATCTTTTAATTGGCTTTTTTCATTTTCAATGATTATGGAAATCATTGTCCTCAGTAATTTTAAAGTAGGGTAGAATTCAATATTCCTAGGCTCTATATGTGATGCTAAATGAAATAAATGGTAATGTAAGTTATCTGGTACAATTGAACCTGTTGGCCCATGATTCCTAGCTCATATTTGGCAATGTCCTATGGTGTTTACCGTTACTTGAAGGTGTTGAAAAATTTTTAAAAGTTAAATAAAATGTGCTTTAGCTGCATGCCCAATGACATGTCCAGCCAACTCTCAAGTAAAAAGATACTTATGGAGTGTTAGAAATTCTGGACTAGAATCTGTTTACAACTTTGCTGGTGAGTTGCTACTGGTTTGCTAGAACGAATCACTCTTCCTTTCTAGATTAGAGTTTATTTCTTTATTAATGTGAGTTAGAATTGAATAATATTACTTCTAAGGGTCTTTCCACCTTTGACTTTTTAGGACATGAATGAAAACCCCTTATTTATTTAATGTATTGTACTTTAACATTTTTAAATCTGTTTCACAACATTTCCCCCACTCTCTTAATCTCAAGGATTACAGGCCAGACATTGTTACCTTAATTTTACTGTTACAGTATGTGAGACACATGCAGATTTCATAACTTTGTTTATGTAGCTAGTTAGTATCAGATATAGGATAAACATTCAGTTCTTCTGATTTATTTTATTTATTTTGAGACAGTCTTACTCTATTACCCATGCTGGAGTGCAGTGGTGTGATCTCGGCTCACTGCAGCCTCTGCCTCCCAGGTTGAAGCTATTCTCATGCCTTAGCACACAGAGTAGCTGGGATTACAGATGTGCGCCACCATGCCCAGTTAATTTTTGTGCTTTTAGTAGAGATGGGGTTTTGTCATGTTGGCCAGGCTGGTCTTGAACTCCTGGCCTCAAGTGATCCACCCACCTCGCCTCCCTTAAGCTGGGATTACAGGCATGAGCCACCAACTTGTATTTTAAATATGGTAGAGTATTTAAAATATGGTATAGTATTTAACTTTTTAAAAGAGTAGATCTAGTAGAAAGATTTATTTCTAATAACCATACAGTACTTAACCATAGGGTGGTTATATAAGTGACTTAAGGACAAAACTGATTATCTATTTTCATTGAATTGATTTAAAACATGGAATTTAATTCAACCAAAATTGTAGGTTATTTGGTAGTGGACCCAACTTTCTCATTTCTTACCAGGACCTGCTTATTCACCATCAGGGAGCAGGATTTGGCTTGCCTAACATTGATTGTAAGGATGAGTTAAGTTTCTGGATAATTTTATCAAAGAGTATTCTGTGATCTTTATTAAAGCAAAACTTTTTGTGATTTTATTAAAGATTAAGGAATATGGAATTTATAAATTGAACAAGCTCTACACTAAATTGATTACATTGTTGTAATTCAAAAAATGAGGAGGGTATGCTGTCAGTTCTGAGTTGGTTTCCTCTATGGAGTATTCTGTTTGAATTTTTTGTTGCTTTTGTCTGCATTTCTTACTTGCAGCTTTGATAGCATGTTTTTAAATTGGAAATACTGGTTTTTATGTTTTCTAAGAATTGATGTGGGAAATGTGTATCAGTTTTCTCATTTCTTTTCCTGTGTAAAAATTGTGATTTAGTGTCTCAAGTATATTTTTTATTTATTTGGTTTTTGAGGTGGAACATAGATGAAATTTAAGGAAGCTTATAGCTCTATTTATAGAGTCACTCTAAGATTAGCGTACACAAGCATTTTCCCATAAGAACAACAGATCATTTAAAGAATATATTTAATTAGTTATCCTGGGTTCGGCGCGGTGGCTTACGCCTGTAATCTGAGCACTTTGGGAGGCCGAGGTGGGCACATCACCTGAGGAGTTCAAGACCAGCCTGGCCAACATGACAAAACCCTGTCTCTACTAAAAATACAAAAATTAGCCAGCTGTTGTGGCATGCACCTGTAATCCCAGCTACTCGGGAGGCTGAGGCAGGAAAATCACTTGAACCTGGGAGGCAGAGTTGGCAGTGAATCAAAATCACGCCACTGTACTCCAGCCTGGGCAACAGTGTGAGACTCTGTCTCAAAAAAATAATAATAATAATTAGTTATCCTGGTTATAAAGTAACATCTTTAAACATATCTTGCTCTCTATATTATATATATCTATATATCTATGTATATAGATATATATTGGTGTAGATAGAGTCCATTTAGTTACCTCGTTGTACCTTCAGGTTCTGCTATGTTCTCTTGAATATATGGCAGGACATTTCTTGACCTTTGAGGTTGTATTTGTTAGAAATGGTCAAAGATCAGCTGCGTGATTAGATTGGATAATAAGGTTTAAGGGAGGAATATGTTAGTTATAAAGAATTAAGTTGCCTTTCTCCTGGGACATATGTGCTTTAAAATGTCCCCACCCCAAAGCGCCACAGTGGCACATTGGAATAAACTTACAGTCTAAGTAACTTTGTTAATATCACTTATACTATCGAAAATTAATCTTGTTGCTTTTTAGACATGTTATATCCAAATAACTACCTAATTTATTACTAAATTCATAGTTACTTGACATCTCAAATATCTCAGTATGGTAAATTGAAAATCTGTGTAAAAACCAGAGACAGTTTAAAAAATGTGTTCAGAAAACCAGCTCAGAACACTAAATCTTTTTTTTTTTTTTTTTTTTTTTTTTTGAGATGGAGTCTCACTCTGTTGCCCAAGCTGGAGTGCAGTGGCGCAATCTCTGCTCACTGCAACCTCTGCCTCCTGGGTTCAAGCGATTCACCTGCCTCAGCCTCCCGAGTAGCTGGGACTATAGGCATGTGCCACCATGCCTGGCTAATTTTTGTAGACATGGGGTTTTGCCACATTGGCCAGGGAACTCCTGGCCTAAAATGATCTGCCCCGCTCCGCCTCCCAAAGGCAGGGGATTACAGACAAGCATGAGCCACCACACCCGGCCTGAACACTAAATATTTTCTATAAGGAGTGTTAAGATAGAATTTCCTCTTAAAGTCTTAGCTGGAAGCTGAATCCATGTATTAAATGTGAACAGTCTTATGATAACTTGTAAAACAAGCCTGAAAAAGTCTATTCTTTTACAAATATTTCATCACCACAGGCCACTTATACAATACCTCTATACTAAGTATTGAAGTACAACCAGATCTTTATTATGTTTAAAAAGTGCCTCCTTCCTTTTATTAATGTCAGCTGACAGTGTTGTATCTGTGGATATTTGTTATTTTGATGAATAACAAACAAGGTTAGTCTATTCCTAGAAGCTCTACTTGGTACACTTGTCAGAGAAAATTAACTTGGATGAAACCATGGTGCGTGTTTTAACAGTTAAAATAGTTTATAAATTTATATTTAAAAAAGACCTCCATAATTGCTATAGGTAAGTTTCTAATTTCTGGTTTTCTTTGTTATTTTTGTGTTAGAAAAAATACTATACCTTGCGGTAATCTAGTCCCTGATGTGTGTGTGTGTGTGTGTGCCATTTAAAAAATCTTCACATTTATTTATTTTTAATAACAAGCAATTTTTAACTAAATGTTTACATTATTGACTAGGGATAGTTAAACCAATTGTTAGTACTAAAAGAATTTATGCTGAAATGTAGGTTTGGGGACTCAGTATGGGGACTGAGTATATCATGTTTCACTCAGGTATTTACAGTAGAGCTATTATTAGATTCAAAATTGCCCAATTCTAATTTATATTTTATGTGTAACTTAGAGATTTTTGCATTATTTACAGCTTTATTTTCACAATTCATTTATGCTTATTTTTTAAATGGAGACAAATTAATTTTTAGATGATAGAAATGTAGGTAAATGTGTGGTATTTAAGTCATTACTAGTTTATTACTAGAAAGGCACTTTGGTACAATATGTGATATCTGCTTTTATATGGTACAACCAGATATTCTTTTGATTTTCCTTGGAATTTCACCTTTTTAAACCGAAGAAACATTTGTCCATACATAATAGCTTGAGGTTTCTGTGCCCAACTCACGTGACAAAATGGCTTTAGAAAAATATTTTTTAGCAGTAATTTTATAGTAATTTCAATAATACTTGGTAACAGAAAGCTTGTCGGTTAGAATCTTTAGCTTTTCTTGCCAGCTTCTACCCAATTTTTCCTCCTCAACCCCTGACGCTTGTTTTTAGTGGTAACATTGCTACCACCGTCTCTACAAATTTAGGATAAGTAATATTTGAAAGTGGAGTTATTTTCAACAAACTTTAGTATTTCTGCCCAAGATGAACAAGTATTATGATGGGGATACTTTACTTCTCTCATAACAGAGCTTGCAGTGCTCAATATTAAAGAATAAAATTACAGACCTTTACCAAGTTTTGTACTTATTTGCAAATCAGCTGAGGAACACTCTCAAGAAAGTAACAGATGGGTTGTTTTAAAAAAAGAGAGACATTGAAATTTTTGATCATGGGAATTTCGTTATGTTCAATGAAAAATAATGTTCTGTCAAATGAAAATAATGAGGTTCATAAATGGGAATATATAAAACAAAAATATGAATAGCCAAAATACGTTTAAAAAATCTAAACTATTGAACATAAATTAAATTGGTTATCCCTGGGAAAAGATACTATATATTTTAATGATCTCTGTGTATTTGGGAACTATAGCAGTAAATGCAAAGATATATCTTGCCTGTCTCTCCCGGTTTTAAGTTAATGGGCACAGATATTTCAATAGTAGTATTACTGGTTAAAATTCTGCAATACTTATTACCTGGTATCATTTAAAAAGATATTTTCTCTAAGATAAAAGATACTAATGAAGATAGAAGACACCAATCTGTTTCCATCCTCCTTTTCTCTCTTGCATTTTCCCTTCTGTGTATTAGAAGCAATAACAAAGGCCTGCTTTTATAGTCTTGACAAATCGTTTCTTACCTGAAAGGAACTTGGGTTTTCTCTTTTTAAGCTAGCTCTAAGTCTGTAGCTTCTGATAGCAAGTAATCTCTTCATTCTCTAGTATCCTTTGCCATGACTTAATAAAGTCTCTAGCTTCTGATAGCAAGTAATCTCTTCATTCTCTAGTATCCTTTGCCATGACTTAAAAAGGGAGACTATAGCTTAATTGATTGAATACTCTGACCTAGCAGTCCCATATTTGAGTGCAGGGATGGTGTTGGGCAT
Organism: Pongo pygmaeus; assembly: GCF_028885625.2. Classification (NCBI taxonomy): domain Eukaryota; kingdom Metazoa; phylum Chordata; class Mammalia; order Primates; family Hominidae; genus Pongo; species Pongo pygmaeus. The sequence goes on from NC_072385.2 coordinate 102,056,163, forward strand.
TTTATCCCCGGGTAGTGATATTCTAGAATGCTTTATGTTCCTACCCCCTAAAAAATCCTCCAAATCCTTTATATTCTCAAGTAGCACTTATAACTTTAGCATTATTGCCTAACACAACAGTTCTACCATTAATCATACTACATGTTCATCCTTCTAAATGTCATTATCCATTTAGGTAGCCTGTAAGAGTATTGAATTTAAGGAAAAGGGTGAAGGGAAGATAAAACCATTTATATAAAAGTGCTGGGTTTCATTGCTTGTGGTAAATAATGTTTTAATCTTTTGCCAAATGAAAAAAAATCTTTAAAAGGAAAGGAAAACAATTATTTTATGCAAATATTTTGTAAACATGTATGTAAAGACATTGTTTTCTTTGCCACCAACAAACTGTTAATAAAAAAAATTTTTTTTAGTTTCTTCTTGAATGAGGTTCCTTTGTCTATAGTAGGGCAAATTATGCAGGCCTTAAAAAAAAAAACTTCAATCTGAGTTTATTTAATCAGATGTCAACAGAAAGGTTGCAGCTTCTTCCATTTTGTTGTTATTTTCAACCAATGTCTTTTCCCTCTTTTTAAGAAAAAAGTCATTGTTTTTTAAATACTATTTTTGGATGAATTAGGTCTGTAGAATGGTTGACCAACAGCATTTGCTAAACTATTGAAAAACTAATGATTGGTTGGTCATCTCTATCTATGATGTACTTTCATTCATGAAAACCAGTGAGTTCTCATGATAAATAACTCTTGGAAATAGAAACTCTGCTTACTGCCGTGTACTTGCTGAGGGTAATAATCCGGCATTATACATACAGTATGTGAGGGGAGGAGAATTGCTTATCCTAACAGTGTTTTGCCGCATTCTCACACGTTGTACTCATCATTGTAAGTCTTTCTAGAGTATTGTTCTTGATTTTGGACCCCAAACATAAAGAGGAGAAAAAGTTCAAGGTAAGTGACAGACATGAACGTCAATTTGAGGAAATTGGATTTGGAGGAAAAGTTAAGTAAAAAACGTTGAATCTAAAAGAGTTGACTGTATCTTTATATTTGAGAAGGAACATGCTCTATGTGATGGTGAAGAGCTGTTTTCTGTGTTGGTCAATAGTTTTAGGCTGAGTGCAGTGGCTTAAACCTGTAATACCAACAGTTTAGGAGGCTGAGGTGGGAGGATCGATTGAGGCCAGGAGTTCGAGACCAGTCTGGAAAACAAAGTGAGACCCCATCTCTACAAAAACATAGATAGATAGATAGATAGATAGATAGATAGATAGATAGATAGATATAAAGATAGATGATAGAGATTAGGTAGTTTTAAACAGACATTAGATAGATAGATAGATAGATAGATATAAAGATAGATGATAGAGATTAGATAGTTTTAAACAGACATTAATGAGTCTGGACCTTGGAAAAAACTTATGCAACTTTAGGAACATAACATCACACAGTCATGGGAAATTTTGGTGAAGAAAAGGGGAGATCACTGTTCATCAGGAATTGTTTAGCTAAATTCTTCCCCAGGAAACTCTTCAGAGATTATGTGATCTTTACAAATTTTTTTTTAGCTCAAGGTAGGATTGTAGAATATATTATTAAAGGTAACACCACAAGCCCTTTTGTGTGATATATGTTGTGGGTGTGGGAGGAAAGCGAGAAAGAATATGTCCCAGAATAAAAGTTTTAGAATCATTACCTTAAGTTCAAATGTATAAACAGAGTGGTCAACTTCATGGATGATGCTTAGGCCGTGTAACATACAATACAAATTATACAGATACTTAGAGATTATATATGTGAAAGTCCTAGACAGTTCAGTGAAAACTGATGTGATATAAAACTACAGCTTTTGAAAATGCAAAATTAAAATTTTTTTTTTGGTAACTACTAGAATCCCTTAGGACCACTGTGAAAATTTGGTACAACTGTGCTCATATGTTTTGAGAACCTTCTTTGTCAACCTCAGCATTTTCCTCAAGTTTTAGTTTAGAATTGGTTTAGTGTTCTTGATTTTATTCTAATTGGTTTATGTCACATACTTCTTACAAATCTTAATACTAGTTACAATCTGATAACCTACTCTGGGAGAGTGTTTTAGTCCTGAAAATAATCATAAAAAGAATAGGTGTAAAGTATCCTCACTTTACACACTTTAGAAAGTTTGAGTAACTGATTTGATGCCACCCCACTAATAAGTGGCTGAGCCAGTATATAAATTTAGATCTTTAAGAGCTGTATAGAAAACATGGTGCCCTCTGGTAAGATTTTTCTTTTTAAATGAAATTCATTTTCTTCATGGAATAAGGTAGTGTAGTTCAGCAAATATTGAGTACCTGCCACATGACAGACTGTATGTTCTTTAAGAACCATATGAAATTGCTGATATTTAACTGTTGTTTACTTATACAAACTGCAACTTAGTGTGATTCAGTCTTATACTTTATGTTATTTAATTCTTACAATAATCCCATTTTTAGGTAGATGTTTTCACGGCTTAGAAACCATTTCTGACCAAGAATAATTCCTATACTTGTGGAGACACTCATGGCCAAAAACTTGGATGGTCTAGGTTCCCTCAGTCCCCCGAAATAAACCTTAGTCTGTTTAAAATGTGTAAAGAATATGCCTCTAAGATGACCCCCGATGACTCCTGTGCCTCCTGATGTTTATGACATTTTGTAATGCCTTCCCCTTGAGTAAATTTCTTCTAATCATCATTATGGGTATGTCACTTCTTGCTAGCAGACTCTCTCCCTTGCTGGCTTTGATGAAGCAAATTACCATGTTGGGAAAGCCCACACAGCAAGGAACTGAGGGGAGCTTCTGCTCAGCAGCCAGTTAGGCTGATCCATTAAAAAAAAGGAAAGAAATTAGGCTTCATTAATATTTACAACTAATGCTCAATGTCAAGAGACAGTGACAAGAATGAGAAGACAAGTCACAAACTGGGAGAAACATTTCAGCGGGGAGTAATCTTATTCAAGGGCATTCACCTATTAGGGAGGCAGAGTTGGGATTTGAGTCCAGCCTAACTTGCTCCAAAACCAACGTTCATTTCAATCATTTCAGTTGTTCCCTGAACTTTTTGGAATTCGTGAGTCTGGTAAATTTCCTGTTCAATATTTCCTCATTTTGCTGTCTAGGAAGATACCACTTTTTCCTCTCCTATTTTCCATATGCCTCGCCTTTCCATATGTGTCAGAGAACGGTAAATTATTCCTGAAACATCATTTGCCAGTTCTGTTGCTTTCTCTACCCTCCTTTAATTGATATTCCTCTGAATTTCTGTAGCCTGTTTCCCATGCAGTTTTAGTACTCTGTTATTTTCTCTACTAGATTATAAATTTCCTCAACACAGAAGCTTAATGCTTTTATACTTCCTATAGTTGCTGGCCTTGCATTCGACATTTAGTAGAATCAATAATAACTGTGTTTTTTCCCTGAACATGGACTGAGCATAAAACAAGACTTACTCTTGATGCTTTTAGCCGGGTTTAGTGTGGTCTGGTACTGGATACTTTGAAATGGTGACCCCTGCAAATCCCTCCATACTCCTTTCCTTCCTGAGAACGTAAACATTTGGCCATTTAATTCAAGGCATTCACTTTAGCAAGTGTTTTGAGACATTATCTTTGGCTAGAGTCACAAAAAAAGTCAAATAAAGAGAAAAAAAATTAAAAAGTTTTGAGGCATTAGCCGGGCACGGTGGCTCATGCCTGTAATTCCAGCACTTTGGGAGGCGGAGGCAGGCGGATCACTTGAGGCCAGACCAGCCTGGCCAACATGGCGAAAGCCATTCTGTACTACAAATACAAAAATGAGCTGGGCATGGTGCCGTGCGCCTGTAACCCCAGCTACTCTGGAGGCTAAAGAGGAGAATTACTTGAACCTGGGAAGCTGAGGTTGCAGTGAGCCGAGATCACACCACTCCATCCTGGGCGACAGAGTGAGATTCCGTCTTGGGGCCGGCGGAGGGAGGATGGTTTTGAGACTAAGAATAAACTGTTTCTTTCCCCACCAACCAGGCAAATGCTAGCTGATACTGTAAGCCCAGAAGTTTATTTTATCCACACCTTGGCCATATTCTAACCCATAAATACATTCTAACCCATAAATACATTAAAATAAAAATAAAAAACTTCCAGGAAGAAATCAAGTATAACGTTTTTATTTTAAATGGATAGAAAAAAAGTCACTTATAGTCTCATTCTCCAAAGATTATCACTGTAAATTTTTATTTTTTAATCTTGCTGGTACAGTAGGTCTGTTAATACTTTTTGAGCATACGATGTGTGTGTTTCTATCTTTTTAAAGTAGAATTCCACCATGTATACAGTTTTGTTATTGTGGTTTCTAAACTCAATTTTTATCTGGGTTTTCTTTCCTGATGTCGGCTTATTTTAGAAAAAATAGCCAATTCAAAGTTTTCTCAGTCAACTCAAGAAAGTGTTCTCAGTCAACTCAGAGACTGTCCCATTCATTCTTTCTTTCTACATGATACCTAATATACAAAAGTATTGACATAACAGCTAAGTGTTAGAAGTATGTCTGGTCCTTGTTTGCCCCTGCTGGGCCTTGGATATGACATTTTCTCTATAAATACCTGCTCATATGTTTGCCTCTCCATCTGCTGAATTTGTATTGCTTTTTGTATCCACTGATGTGTTCCTGCCAATTCTAAATCAACTTATTTGCTGCCTAACTATGCTGAGCTGAGTGAGCTTTTGTATCTGGACCCTTTAGTCCATCTCTCTGGCACCATGCTGGGCATGGGGCTTCTTGCCATAATTTACTGCTCTCTGGGAAAAAAAAGCCCTGCAGGTGCACGCCACCATGCCCAGCTAATTTTTGTGTTTTTAATAGAGACAGGGTTTCACCATGTTGGCCAGGATGGTCTTGATCTCTTGATCTCATGATCCGCCTGCCTCAGCCTCCGAAAGTGTTGGGATTACAGGCGTGAGCCACCGCGCCTGGCCTGCAATGTTCTTAATGCCATATGTGAAGTAGCATAATCTTATTTGAAGATTTACTGTATATTATTATTATCTTTTTTTTTTTTTTTTTTTTTTTTGAGACAGAGTTTCACTCTTGTTGCCCAGGCTGGAGTGCAATGGCACGATCTCGGCTCATTGCAACCTCTGCCTCCCAGGTTCAAGCGATTCTCCTGCCTCAGCCTCCCAAGTAGCTGGGATTACAGGCATGCGCCACCACGCCAGGCTAATTTTTTTGTATTTTTAGTAGAGATGGGGTTTCACCATGTTGGTCAGGCTCGTCTCGAACTCCTGACCTCGTGATCTGTTCCCCCCGCCCCCCGCCCGGCCTCCCAAAGTGCTGGGATTACAGGCGTGAGCCACCACGCCTGGCCAGGAATAATTTTAAAAAGACAGAACTTAATGAATCCAAAAATAGAAAAGGAAGCAGGTAAGATTTTAATCCAACCTTATTTATATTTATGAAAATGGTCTAAACATCACAAAAGGTAGATATTATCAGATTGGATAAAAAAGGAATACCTAATTATATGCCAACATTAATCCAAAGAAAGCTAGAGGGGGCTACATTAGTTCCATAAAATATAATTCAAGATCAACAAATATTACCAGGAATAATGAAGGACATTTCATGTTGGCAATCTCATTAACTCATCATGAGGAAATAAGAATTTTAACTCTTACATACCTAATAAGAGGGCTTCAAAACACATAAATTAAAATCTGATAGAATGGAAAAGAGAATTAGACAAATCTATAGTCACAGTGGGATATTTCAAAAGTCTTATAATTGATAATTTGAAAGAAAATTAGGGTCTAGAAGCCCTGAACACTTTAACAACTTAATCTAATTGACATAATTCGTTTAGCCAAACAATAGAACACACATTCATTTCAAGCTTACATGGAATGTTCATGAAGAAAGACCTAATATGCTGGGCCATAAAACAAGTCTCAAATTCAAGAAGGCCAAAATTATTTAAAGTATTTTATGTAATCACACCAAAATAATGAAAATTAATAACAAAATTATCTGGATGAATGTCTAACATTCTGATGTTAAACAACTTTTTTTCCCCCAAGACGGTCTCCCTGTGTTGCCCAGGCTGGAGTGTAGTGATGCAATCATGGGTCACTGCAGCCTTGATCTGCTGGGCTCAAGTCACCCTCCTGAGTAGCTGGGACTACAGGCATATACCACTATGCCCAGCTAATTTCTGTACTTATTGTATAGATGGGGTCTCCCCATGTTTCCCAGGCTGGTCTCAACCTCCTGAGCTCAAGCGTTCTGCCTGCTTTGACCTCCCAAAGTGCTGGGATTACAGGTGTGAGCCACTGTGCCCAGCCGTAAAAATCATATTTTATTATTATTTTTTGAGATGGAGTCACCCAGGCTGGAGTGCCGTGTCGCAATCTCAGCTCACTGCAACCTCTGCCTCCTGAGTTCAAGCAATTCTCTTGCCTCAGCCTCCCAAGTAGCTGGGACTATAGGTGTGTGCCACCACACCTGGTAATCTTTGTATTTTTAGTAGAGACGGGCCATGTTGGCCAGGCTGGTCTCGAATTCCTGACCTCAGGTGATCCACCCACCTTGGCCTCCCAAAGTGCTGGGATTACAGGCATGCGCCACTGTGCCTGGCCAAAAAACAGTTTAAAATAATCCATGAGTCAAATAGGAAATATGAATGAAAAGAAAAAAATTCATGGGATGTAGCTAAAGCAATGCCTATGTTCATTTTAGGAAATAAAAATTTTTAATTATCTAAGTTTCTCTCAGAAATTAGAAAATGAGCAAATTATGCAGATGGAATGCAAAGATAATAGCAGAAATTAATGACACAGAAAGCAAAATAAATGGAATCAAAGCTGATTTAGTTAAAGATTAGTGCAATTGAAAAATGCCTATCCAGTTACACCAGAAAATGAGAGAAGGCTCAAACAACTAATACCTGGAATGAATGAGGGGATATCACCACAAATTCTATAGGTATCAAAATAATAAGAAAATATACGTAGATGAGACCAATACATTTGGCAACTTAGATGAAATAGATAATTCTTTGAAAGACACAGGTGCCAAAGGTCATGCAAGATTATACAGAACTGGAAAACAGCCTTTTATCTCTTAAAAGAAATTGTTAAATACCTTCTTACCCGGAAAAATTCTTAGCCTAGAAGGGTTCTATGGCAAACTCTACCAAACATTAAGAGAGAATACCAAGTTTATACAAACTCTTTTATCAAATAGAACAGGATGGGACATTTCCCAACTTAATTTATGATTCCAGCATTACTCTGATAACAAAAACCCAGAAAAACCTATTACAAGAAATTGAAACTACAGACCAGTATTCTTCCTGAACTAGAAATAAGAGGGAATTTCTTTAGCCCAATAAAGGATGTCTACAGAAAACCTGCGGCTAACGTCATACTTAGTGGTTAAGACAGAAATAATGGAGATTTGGCATATTACTGGATTGGAAGACAATAAAATATTATTCTACCCACATTTATGATAGATTCAATGCATTCTCAATATCCTAGCAGGTTCTTAAAAATAGAAATTGACAGGGTGGTTCCAACATTTATATAGAAATCAAAACGAATAGTCAAAATATTTTTTAAAATTTATTAAAATTTTTTTATTTTTTATTTTTTGATTTTGGAGACAGGCGCCCACTCTGTCACCCAGGTTGGTACGCAGCAGTGCAGTCATAGCTCACTGCAACCTTGAACTCTTGGGCTCAAGTGATCCTTCTGCCTCCCTGTAGAGATGGGTTAGAGCCTCCTGAGTAGCTAAGATTATAGGTGTGCACCACACCATCTGGATACTTAAATTTTTTTGTTTTTGTTTTTGGAGACATGGGTTCTCACTGTGTCATCCAGGCTGATCTTGAACTCCTGGCCTCAAGCCATCCTCCTGCCTCAGCCTCCCAAAGTGTTGAGATTACAGGCGTGAGCCACCACACCTGGCTGTCAAAACAATTTTAACTTCAAAGAATGGAGGTCTTATATTACTTGATTTTCAGACTACGTTAGTCGACACTGTGGTATTACCACAAGGATAGACATGGGGTCAATCACAGACACTCACACTTACAATTCCAGCTCTTTGGCAGACCAAGGTAGGAGGATTGCTTGAGGTCAAGAGTTCGAGGCTGCAATGAGCTATGATGGCACTGCTGTACTCCAGCCTGGGTAACAGAGTGAGAACCTGTCTAAAGACAAAAACAAAAAATGATAGACATAGATTAGTGGAATATATTAATGAGTCTAGAAAAAGACCTATACCTTTCTCTTTAATTGGTTTTCAATAAATGTACCAAGGCAATTTAATGGGGGTAACAGATGTCTTTTCAATAACTGTTGCTGGATCAATTGGACATTCATGTGCAAAAGAAAAAAATAACTTGAGCTTTATATATACATATATATAGCTTTATTTATTCATTTTTTAGATGGAGTCTTGCTGTGTCGTACAGGTTGAGTGCAGTGGCATGATCTTAGCTCACTGCAACCTCTGCCTCTGGGTTCAAGCGATTCTTCTGCCTCAGCCTCTAGTGTAGCTGGGATTACAGGCATGCACCACCACACCTGGCTAACTTTTTATTTTTATTTTTATTTTTTTAAGTAGAGGTGGGTTATCACCATGTTGGCCAGGCTGGTCTCGAACATCTGACTTCAAGTGATCCTCCTGCCTCAGCCTTCCGAAGTGCTGGGATTACAGGGGCGAGCCACCACACCCAGCCATATATAGCTTTATATATATATGTTATACTTAATGTATAACGTACTATAAAAACAATTTATAAAAGTATAAAAAACAATTAAAAAACTATAAAAACAATTTAGTTTTGCTTTTCAGGGTCAGTGCCAGGGGTTGTTCAGCCTACATTTAGTACCACTATTCATCTATTATTTCCTGTCAGCTTGAGAGATACAGTCAGGGAGTACCTCAAATCCTGCAGATATTCAGCACAAATATCTGGGCAATCTGGCTAGTTTTGTTCTACTGCTTTCTCAGCAAACCATGATAGGAGGTGCAGTGGTTTATCTCAACATCTTGTGATGGCCACACTATATACTAAAATTGAGCTCACATTATATACTAAAATTGATATAAATCTAAATGCTACAGTGAAAACTATAAAACATTTTAGAGAAAACTTCTGTCTTGGTTAGGCAAAGATTTCTTAGATAGAACATAAAAAGCATTCACTATGAAAAACAAATTGGACTTCATCCAAAAACTTATCTTTAAAAGATATCATTTAAAAAATGAAAAACTGGCCTGGGCATGGTGGCTCACACCTGTAATCCCAGCACTTTGGGAAGGCCGAGGTGAGTGGATCACTTGAGGTCAGGAGTTCAAGACCAGCCTGGCCAACATGGTGGAACCCTGTCTATACTAAAAATACAAAATTAGCCAGGCGTGGTGGTGCGCACCTGTAATCCTAGCTACTGGGGAGGCTGAGGCAGGAGAACTACTTGAACCTGGGAGGTGGAAGTTGTAGTGGGCCGAGATCATGGCACTGAACTCCAGCCTGGGCAACAGTGAGACTCCATCTCAAAAAAATAAAGGAAGAAAAAATGAGCCACAGACTTAGGAGAAAATATTTACAAAAGACACATCCAATAAAGGACTTGTGTCTGGAATAGAAAGCTAATTGTTGAGAAAGTAAGACAACAGTATAAAATAAATGGGTAAAAGAATTGAACAGACAGTATCAGGAAGATATGACTGGTAATACCAAATGATGGTGAGAATGTGAAGCACCTGGAACTATCATAGATAGCTGATGGGAACATAAAATAGTAGAGCTATTTTGCATTTTAACACTTTCTTATTAAGTTACCCTTACTACACAACCCAACATTTCCACTTGCAGATATTTAACCAAGAGAAAATGATCACAGCAAGACCTGTATACAGATGTTCATAGCAGCTTATAATAGTCACAAACCGGAAGAAATTCAAACATCAACTGTTGAAAGCATCAACAAATTTTTGTACATCTTCACAATGGAATACTAATAATATAGAGGATAAAATATACACTCAACAACATGGATAAATCTCAAAACAATTTTGCTAAGTAAAAGAAGTCAGCCTCAAAATGCTACTTACTGTGTAATTCTACTTACACAACGTTTTTGAAAAGGCAAAACTATAGTGATAGAAAGCAGATTAGTAGTTACTAGGTGCCACAGGTAGAAAAAAAGTATTCGCTGGCAAGGTGGCGAGGAATTTTGGGGGTAATAGAAATACCCTATATCATTTTTGTGATGCTTACACGACTGTCCATCTTTGTCAGAAGTCATCTATCCTCCCAACTTATGAATTTTATTCTACATAAATTATACGTCTATAAAGCTGATTTTTAAAAAAAAATTTATTTTTGCTTTTCAGGGTCAGTGCCAGGGGTTGTTCAGCCTACATTTAGTACCACTATTCATCTATTATATTCCTGTCAGCTTAAGAGATACAGTCAGGGAGCACCTAAAATCCCACAGTCTTTCAGCACAAATACCTGGGCAAGCTGGCTAGTTTTGTTCTACTGCTTTCTCAGCAAACCATAATAGGAGGTGCAGCAGTTTATCTCAGCTTCTTCTTGTGATGGTCAATACATACTGCACTGTCATAAGAACACTGGTATTGGTACCTTATGCTCAGTCACCTGAAGGCAAGTGATCAAATCCTTCAGGTCAGGACTTTCTTAAGATACTCTTTTTCCCTTGGAGCTCTGCCAGGGTAGTGAATAGGTATGAGGAAGATGGATACAAGGATGATTAAAAGTGTGTGTAAGAAGAATCAGTGCACACACCTGTAGGTGAAAAATAAATGCATAAGCTTTGTTTGAATGCAACTCATATGAAAAGATTTGTGATTTAAAAAAATAATATGCTTAACTTAGCATCACAAGTATGATGTAGCTGTCAAAAGGGTAATAATAATACAGGCTGGCATCAGTAGACCTGGACTTTTGCTACATTTGGACTTCTTTCTTTTTATTTATTTTATTTATTTATTTATTTTTAAGATGGAGGATCTTGCTCTGTTGCTCAGGCTGGAGTGCAGCAGCAGGGTGGTAGCTCACTGCAGCCTCAACCTCCTGGCTGAAGTGATCCTCCCACCTCAGCTTCCCGAGTAGCTGGGATTACCAGCACAAGCCACTGTGCCTGGCTTCTTTGTTAATTTCTGAGCAAGATGTTTGAAGAAACTTAACTAGTGGACTTTCTGAGTAGAAAGATCATGTTATATGAGGGCAGAGTGGAGGAACTGGAATTCTATAGCTTGGGAGCTAAACGACTATTTTTATTCATTTTTTGGTGGATATATTTGATTAGACACCAAGAAATTGTGATACTTTAAAATATATGTTTTGTAAGGTTGTTACTAAACCTTGTTATAGGAAGTTGTAAAAGACATTTTAAATGTCTAAGAATAGAGGAATGGATAAATAAATGATACATTTGTGCAATAGAATATATTGCCATAAAGGTCTAGAATATTAAATAATATGAAAATGCTGACAACCATACTAATAAGTAGGAAACTATAGCACAAAACAGTATGAAGAATATGATTTCATTTTTGTTCCCCCAAATGGGCACTTATTTACATGTAAACAGGTAAAGGACAGGAAAATATATTTAACAAGATGTTAACAAGTATGGTAGAGTTATAGGTAATAAAAAATTTTTTTTTGCTTATTTGTATTTCCTTCAATGAACATGTATTATTTGGTTATGATGGGAAAGTAAAGTGTTTCTTAAAAACTAGTCTTTATTGTATCATAAATAGATGTCAGAAATATGCAGAATCAGACATTCAGTGTATTTTTTCACTGAAATTTGAATATAGTGAGAAGGTGCTGGTTTTTTGAGAACATCTGTGGCTTGTGTATAGCAAAGGGCAAATAAGTTCAGTGGATCTGAGTTTCTGTGTGTTCGCGGTTTTTTTTTTTTTTTTTAAATGCTTTAAGTTCTAAGATACATGTGCAGAACCTACAGGTTTGTTACATAGGTATATATGTGCCATGGTGGTTTGCTGCACCCATCAACCCATTATCTACATTAGGTATTTGTCCTAATGCTATCCCTCCCCTTGCCGCGCACCCCCCAACAGGCCCTGGTGTGTGATGTTCCCCTCCTTGTGTCCATGTGTTCTCATTATTCAAGTCCCATTTATTAGTGAGAACATGTGTTTGGTTTTCTGTTCCTGTTTTAGTTTGCCGAGAATGATGGTTTCCAGCTTCATCCATGTACATGCAAAGGACATGAACTCATTCTTTTTTATAGCTGCATAATATTCCATGTTTTCGCTTCTTAAGCCACAAAGGGAAGTGTTCAAGGCTTGATGGATCTCTAAGGTCTTCCTTCCAGTTTTTAACTGAAAACCAGTTGTCAAGATTATAACCAATTAGTTCCACATTTGCTGCAACTTCTCACACACCAAGGTAAAATGGAATGCTGTTTTTAAAAATTACATGAAATATAGATTCCTAGGCCCTCTCTTCACTCAAAGGTGGGCCTGGGAATATGAACTTAACACCTCTTCCTCCCACCCTGCTCAGGTAGGAGTTATGATCAGGCAAGTTTGAGAAATGTTGGGTAACAAAGGTGATCCAAAGGGAAGGCATGGTGGAACCTCTTAGCAATCACATTCTTTTGTTGTATAACATCAGCCACTGTATGTCCCAGTGTCCAATATGTGTTCCATCAATTTTACCTGTGATGTCAGTTCTCTTCTATCTGCTACTGTTACTTCGAAGTCTCCTAGCATTTCTACCTGAAGAGTTGATTTATGAATTAATTCCACCTACATGTCACCTAAATTAATCTGGCTGTATACCCCCCCCAGCCTTTGTCTATAATATATGGCTGCCTTGTGGGGCATCTGATGAAAAAGTGGAAAATGATAAGTTTCATCACTGAGATGTGAGAATTTGAGTCTGCTGCGGGGCCTGCAGAGATTGTTAGGCACATGCATGACTCACAAGGTTTCAATGACATGATTTAAAATGAGACTTTTACTCTCTTTTTCTATGTCCCTCAAATTTAGATTCCTTAAGATGCATTAGGCATCTTTATGCAATGACTTTTTTACTTTTTTTGCTTTTTAATCTTTTAAAGCCATTTTAAGATATCTTTGTTCTAATTTTTTGTCACTTATACGTAATTAGGCCAATGTTTCTGCCAAGCCTTGGGGAGCATACAAACTTGGCTGTATGGCTTGATAAAAAAATGGACAAGTCTTTCAAAAGACTTAACAAGGTGACAAACAGCAGCCTCTGTTCCAAAGGGCAATGATGCACTTAGTTTTCCTAAATATTTACATCTTCTTGACCATATTATTTGAGTTATTAATGTGGAATATTTTAAAAATATGTACTTGAATTTTTTATTTCAAATACAATTTTTCAAAATGTGGTTCAGAATTACCTAGGGTGCTTACTAAACAGTAGGTTCCTAGGCCCAATACCATAGCCATTGCATCAGAATTCTCTGAGTATGGCCTGGGAATCCCAGCTCTTTGTAAGCTTCCTGTTTGTAGGAAGCTTGAGAACTACTGAAGTGACTATAAAATGTACAGTTGGGAGTGTGATGAAATTAATGTTATAATACCTCATCAGATATTAAATATCTTTAGTATGGGCAGTTTTCAGACAAAGGAGTTTACTTCCTTGGAACAGACTGTACGTCAGTGATACCTGATTTTCTGTAAAAGGAGATCATATTTCTAAATATGGACTTGTCAAACTTTTGTAGAAATAATACAGTATTAAATCAACTCTAAATATCTTCCTACTTCATGTAAAAGGTCCATAAATCAAGCAAACACAGCATTAACCACATACATTTTCGTTTGAATTAATTTATTACAGAGATTCCCAGGAGAGGGACTGTAGGATGCCCTGCATCTAGCATAGAGAGGAGAGATTTTTGAGGCTGAAAGGGCAACACTACCTGAATCCAGTTTCAAGTGGGTCTTGAGAACTGTAGTCCAGGCGTGACACCACGTAGAAAAGATTTGGCTTCTCTCAACCAAAAGAGTAAAAGTTTATTTTTGGACTTGGGATTCATAGTTGTGAAGAGTGTTGGTTGTAGAGTCGGATATTAACCTGGAGCCTAACTTGGAGGAGTTACCTAATTTCTCCGAGTCTGTCATAATCTGTAAAATTGAAACAATAATAACAGTTTTATTTTTGTATTGTGAAATGAGTTGTGTGTGCTGTGCCAAGCTAAGAAGTTGCTTATGGCAAATATTTGATCAATGTTAGCCTTTGGTTTCTGTAATATTAAGTTCACATTCATTGAGAATCCATTATATACTACCCAGTGGAAATGGAGAGTAAAAACTAGTCTAGAAGAACTAGTCAGCCGGTGTGGTGGCTCACGCCTGTAATCCCAATGCTTTGGGAGGCCGAGGTGGGTGGATCATGAGATCAGGAGATCGAGACCATCCTGGCTAACATGGTGAAATCCCGTCTCTACTAAAAGTACAAAAAATTAGCCAGGCATGGTGGCGGGCACCTGTAGTGCCAGCTACTCGGGAGGCTGAGGGAGGAGAATCGCTTGAACCCGGGAGGCGGAGGTTGCAGTGAGCCGAGATTGTGCCACTGCACTCCAGCCTGGGCGACAGAGCAAGACTCTGTCTCAAAAAAAAACAAAAAACAAACCAAAAACAACTAGTCTAGAATAGTTTTGACAAGTTCTTTTTTTTTTTTTTTTTTTTTGAGACGAGCCTTGCAGTGTCACCCCTCCTGGAGTGCGGTGGTGAGATCTGGACTCACTGCAACCTCCACTACCGGGGTTCAAGTGATTCTCATGCCTGGGATTACAGGCATGCACCACCACACCTGGCTAATTTTTGTATTTTTAGTGGAGACGAGGTTTCACCATGTTGGCCAGGCTGATCTGGAACTCCTGACCTCAAGTGATCCATCCGCCCCGGCTTCCCAAAATGCTGGGATTACAGGCATGAGCCACTGTGCCTGGCCTTGACAGGTTCTTTTAAGGTTTAATTACAAGCTGACCCAAGAAAATTAAATAGGAATCCCTCAAAGCAGCTGAATCATGCTTTGTCAAGTGAACTAAAAGCATGAACTGCATTTGTTACCTCTTTTATGTATTATTTCTATCTTAACTGTTTTATTCCCACTGCAGTTGATAGATTTTAACATCAAATTATAAAACAATGGCACTGTGAGGGTGTAGAAGAAGAATAAAGGGAAATAAAAGTCTCTCTTAAAAGAGCCCTTGGGGCTGGGCATGGTAGCTCACGCCTGCAATCCCAGCACTTTGGGAAGCTGAGGCGGGTGGATCGCTTGAGCTCAGGAGTTCAAGACCAGCCTGGCCAACATGACAAAACCCCATCTCTACTAAAAATACAAAAATTAGCTGGACGTGGTGGCGCATGCCTGGGTCCTAGCTACTCAGGAGGCTGAGGTGGGAGGATTGCTTGAGCCTAGGAGGTGGAGGTTGCAGTGAGCCCAGATCATGCCACTGCACTCCAGCCTGGATGACAGAGTGAGGTGGCGTCTCAAAGAAAAAAACAAACAAAACCCTTTGATGGAGACAATGGAGATACTATCAGGGGACCATGTTTTTTTTTTTTTTTTTTTCACACACAGAATCTGAGAAGCCCACTTGGGGAGTGAACTCAACAACCATAGTCTTCTTGGCACTAGGCATTAAGCAACTGAACTCACACTTGTATTCTAAGTAAAAGATGCAAAGAAAATAACTTCAGAAAACTAATACAGATTCTCAGTCTTTAATTAGTGTATTTAACACATTATTGAGTACCCACTATATGTCATGTGTTTTGTCTTCAAAAATGGGAAAGGCGGCCGGGCACGGTGGCTCACGCCTGTAATCCCAGCACTTTGGGAGGCCGAGGCGGACGGATCACGAGGTCAGGAGATCAAGACCATCCTGGTTAATGCAGTGAAACCCCATCTACTAAAAATACAAAAAAAAATAGCCAGGCGTGGTGGCGGGCGCCTGTAATCCCAGGTACTTGGGAGGCTGAGGCAGGAGAACGGTGTGAACCCGGGAGGTGGAGCTTGCAGTGAGCTGAGATTGCGCCACTGCACTCCAGCCTGGGCGACAGAGTAAGACTCTGTCTCAAAAAAAAAAAAAAAAGGGAAAGGCACAAGCTGTGCTTTCTTGGAGCATTTAATCTAGAAGCGCAAATAGATAATTTGAGGAAAGATAGGCTCACCACATGAAGAACTACACTATAATATATATTGCTCACAGGATAACAGTTGTTTTTAAAATACCAAGACATTACCGGAACAGACCTGGAAGACTCAGTGAGATTGCTCTCTGCCTTCAAAGGGAGAATGAGAAGGTAAAAGACTTGGATTGGATAACTCTAGGGCTAACATCTTGCCATAGAAAGAGACAAAATCAAGAGGACACATGGTTTAAAGCTGCAGACGTGAGATTTGTTAGGTTTTCTTTCTTTGGTGTTTTCTTTTTTTTTTTTTCTAGACAGAATCTTACCTGTCGTCCAGGCTGGAGTGCAGTGGCATGATCTTGGCTCACCGCAATCTCCACCTCCTGGGTTCAAGTGAGTCTCCTGCCTCAGCCTCCTGAGTAGCTGGGATTACAGGCGTGCACAGCCACACCTGGCTAATTTTTGTATTTGTAGTACAGATGGCATTTCACCATGTTGGCCAGGCTAGTCTTGAACTCCTGACCTCAAATGATCCACCTGCCTTGGCCTCCCAAAGTGCTGGGATTACAGGCGTGAGCCACTGCACCTGGGCAGATTTGTCATCTTTTCTACCTGAATGCTTACCTGTAGTCTTGAAGGAAGTGTGTGCAAATGTCCTCCAAGTGAACAGAAATAAACTAACCTATTTCATAACACAGTCCTACTTGATTCCTTTATAAATAGTGATTCAGAGCTTCGGCTCCAGAGTCAAGCTGATCTGGATTTGAATTCCATCTTTTGCAGTAATAAAATTTGACTTAACTTTTTAAGCTTCTTTTCCCTTGTTTGTGAAGTAGAGATGATGATAAAACATTGTTCATAGTTGAAGAAGGTAAATGAGATGATACATTTAAAGTGCTTAGCATGATACTTAACATGCTAACCTGTCAAGTTTTCAATAAATTTTTACTATTATTAAACTATAATAGCCATTCTTTAAAGAAAAAGGGAGCTGGGTGTGGTGGCTCATGCCTGTAATACCAACTTTTTGGGAGGCCGAGGTGGGTGGATCACCTGAGGTCAGGAGTTCAAGACTGGCCTGACCAACATGGAAAAACCTCATCTCTACCAAAAATACAAAATTATCTAGGCATGGTGGCGCATGCCTGTAATCCCAGCTACTCGGGAGGCTGAGGCAGGAGAATTGCTTGAACCCGGGAGGTGGAGGTTGCGATTAGCCAAGATTGTGCCATTGCACTCCAGCCTGGGCAACAAAAGTGAAACTCTGTCTCGAAAAAAAAAAAAGAAAAGGGAGGGAGGGAAGGAAAAGAAAATCAGTCAATACACTAGGTGTCAGCATTGTGCTTCAAATCGTGAAGTGCACAAAATGCCTACTCTGATTTTATTTAGAAGGTGTCCAAGTTGAACTGGCTTAGAATAGAAAGATACTTAAGCAGATCTGGGAAAGTCAGAATTCTAAAACTGCAAAAGGATATAACAGTGTGCTGGCTTAGGACACCATACACTGATGATCTTTTAAAGCTTGCAATCTATTAAAAATAAGAGCTGCCTACCCCACTGGTCTACGGCCATCTCCATAGACTCAGCATGGAAATTAAGACTAATCTCACCTTTGTCTAGGATGCCAGCGTTTTTCTCATATCTATGCTCTAAGTCTTGGAGTCATTTTCTAGGAAGAATTGTGTTTGAATCCTGTCTTTACTACTTATTAGCTGTGTAGATGATGATAATATTTGTTTTACCTACTCCATAGGGTCATCAGAATGACATCTGAAAAATGTGTATTTTGAAAAGCAGCTTACTAAAATGTAAAATATTATTATTCTGTACAGTTGGCAAACAACACAGGTAGAGAGAGGAAGATTTTTCCCAGAATTCTTGAGTTGCTCTGAAGTCTCAATTTTTTGAAAAGATAATTTGCTCTTAAATGAAACAGAATGAACTGATTGAGCTTGTTTAAATACTGTTTATGACCCAATCCCAAAATGGGATTAATCCACAGTGTAGTAAACACAATCCTATGTATTTCTTTTTTCTTTCTTTCTTTTTTTTTTTTTTGAGACAGAGTCTCTATAGCCCAGGATGGAGTGTAGTGGTGCGATGTTGGCTCACTATAACCTCTGCCTCCCAGATTCAAGGAATTCTCGTGTCACAGCCTCCCAAGTAGCTAGGATTACAGTCGTATGCCACCACGCCCAGCTAATTTTTCTATTTTTTTTTTTTTTTAGTAGAGACAGGGTTTCATCATGTTGGCCAGGCTAGTCTTGAACTCCTGGCCTCAAGTGATCCACTCACCTTGACCTCCCAAAGTGCTGAGATTACAGGCGTGAACCACTGTGCCCAGCCAATCCTATGTATTTCATAGTATACAGTGATAATCTTAGAGTGAATATGAAAAAAAGCCTCTAAACTTCCTTAACACAGACTATCAATCATTTAATAGGTGAATATTTGGTCTGAGTGGGATAATACCTGATATAGCATTCTTTGGGTATAGACCTTAAGTTTTTCATAGGTTTTCTCATGATTTTGCATGTGAACTAAGCTGTTATATCTCTATCACATTCATTGAGAATCCATTATATACTAGACATTTGAAAAGGAGAGTAAAAACTGGTTTAGAAGAACTAGTCTGGAATAATTTCAACAGGTTCTTTTAGGGTTTAATTACAAAGGTTTGATTGCAGGCTGACTCAAGAAATTAAAAGGGGAGTTTTAACATTTTCAAGTTTTACTTCAGTGACATAAGCAATAGTAAAGTTGACAATCCTTAATCCAAAAATTGAAATGCTCCAAAATCTGAAAGTGTTTGAGCAATGACATGACACCACAAGTAGGAAATTCCACACCAGACCTCATGTGACAGGTCACAGTTAAAAAGCAGTCTAAACTTTGTTTCATGCACAAAATTATTAAGAATATTATGTAAAATTACCTTCAGGTTATATGTATTAGGTATATATAAAACATGAATGAATTTTATGTTTAGTCTTGGATCCCATCCCCAGGATATCTCATTATGTCTATGCAAATTCCATAATCTGAAAAAAATTCAAAATTTGAAACATGTCTGGTCCCAAACATTTCAGATAAAGGATATTCAACCTGTAGAAGCAGCTCTGTAAATGCCTACTGAGAGTATCAGAAAGATAGTGTTAACTTGCATGATCTGTTTTTGGGTTGCACTTATGAAAATCTCTTGGGCAAGGACAAAACCAGACCTTTATAGGCAACTAAGACTTACCTTTATACATGTAGAGATAGATATACATACATGTGTATAATAATAACTATTATAATTGTATGATATAACTACTGTAATGACTATTATTGCTAATGTTAGTGGCAGTAGTAGATATAAATGATGATACAGACACCATAACATAAAAAGATGTCTATTCCAGTAGAATCTATTCAGTGAGTTTATAGTGTAATCATGGGCTAAATCAGACTGATATAAATTCTATCATGTAGATTATAAAATTTACATGATAAAGTTTGCAATCTACCCATCTGACAAAGGGCTAATATCCAGAATCTACAAGGAGCCTAAACAAATTTACAAGAAGAAAACAACCCCATCAAAAAGTGGGTGAAGGATATGAACAGACATTTTTCAAAAGAAGACATTTATGTGGCCAACAAACATGAAAAAAAGCTCATCATCACTGGTCATTACAGAAATGCAAATGAAAACCACAATGAGATACCATCTCATGCCAGTTAGAACGGCGATCATTAAAAACTCAGGAAACAACAGATGCTGGAGAGGATGTGGAGAAATAGGAACGCTTTTACACTGTTGGTGGGAGTGTAAATTAGTTCAACCATTGTGGAAGACAGTGTGGCGATTCCTCAAGGATCTAGAACTAGAAATAGCATTTGACCCAGCAATCCCATTACTGGGTATATATCCAAAGGACTATAGATCATGCTACTATAAAGACACATGCCCATATATGTTTATTGCAGCACTATCCACAATAGCAAAGACTTAGAACCAACCCAAATGCCCATCAATGATAGACTGGATAAAGAAAATGTGGCACTTATACACTATTGAATACTACACAGCCATAAAGAAGAATGAGTTCATGTCCTTTGCAGGGACATGGATGAAGGTGGAAACCATCATTCTCAGCAAACTAAAACAAGAACAGAAAACCAAACCTCACATGTTCTTACTCACAAGTGGGACTTGAACAATGAGAACACGTGGACACAGGGAGGGAAACATCACACACGGGGGTCTGTCAGGGCGTGGGGGACAAGGGGAGGGATAGCATTAGGAGAAATACCTAATGTAGATGACGGGTTGATGGGTGCCACAAACCACCATGGCACATGTATACCTATGTAACAAACCTGCACGTTTTGCACATGTATCTTAGAGCTTAAAGTATAATAAAAAATAAACTTGAAAAAATATTTCAAATGAATAATAATAAATGTGATGGCTGTGCTATTATGGTGAACTTGAGGTTTAGAGAATGGTTTCTCCATGTCTGAGTTGCAGAGATATTACTAATACTATACAAGAGTAATTTCTCCATCTTTTCTCTGAAGTGATAGATAACTGTCTTCCTATGAGACAGAAACTTGGAGCTTTCTTCCTTTTAGTTAATAACCAATTTATAGCTGTCTTTAAACTTTGCATCCTTCTTTTCTAAAAAGAAAATCTAAAAAGGAAATCTAGCCTGGTTAGTATAGCAGTGTTTTTCAAGTGTTTTAAAAATATGGGTTATATATAAAATTAGTGGTTTGCAGTAAATTTTAAAAAGTGCAATAAAATAGAAAATAGAGTGCACCACACAAAGTAAAGGTAAGTATTTTATGCATCAATACACACACATGTATATACATAAACATATTAGTCCATATGTAAAACATGAGAGACAGTGTGTGAAGTGAGTAAGGGCATGGGTTCTGGAGCCACAGGGCCTGTATTCAAATCCTGGTCTGGTTACTTGTCTTTGGACAAGTCACTAAGCACTTCAAGTTACTCATTTGTAAAATCGAGATATTAATAACCTTACAGAATGTTGTGAGGATTAAATGAGCTACCACATGTAAACAGCTTGTAATTTATAAGGCACTTTCTATACACATATACATACACCCTATTTATACGCACATGTGTAGTAAGGGATATATATGTGTGTGTGTCTGTGTGTGTGTGTGTGCACACTATGTTCTAATGTAAAATATGTTTCTTACTCTGAGTTGTGGTTTTAAGAAGTATGAAAGCTACTGGTTTATCAGGTGGCTGGCATTGTGGGTGGATATGGAGTGATGAGACCCTGGTCCTGGTCAATATTCTGCCAATTCCTGTGTGACCTGGAACATGTTACTTAACCTCTCTGTCCTCATTGCCGCATTGTTCTCTCTCTCTCTCCCTCCCTCCCTCCCTCTCTCTCTCTCTCTCCTACTTCAGCCTCTTCAGTAGCTGGGACTAAAGGTGTGTGACACCGTGCCTGGCTAATTTTTTTTATTTTTTTTGCAGAGACAGGATCTCACTATGTTCCCTAGGCTCTCATTGTCTTTTTCTTAAAGGTACTTAGACACTAAATTATCCAAAACGTGCCAATAAACAATATAATTCTATGCTTCTGTTAATCTTTCTGGTTCTTCCCTCTCTCCCCTTTTGAGAAAAATGGGAAGTTCTTTATGGATTGTGGATTATGAGTTTTGACCTTGGCCAGGATGAATGAGTGAGGATTAGGTACCTGAGGAAAAAGACACCTAATAGGGACTCTCCATATAGGATAGGGACCAAATGACCTTATCACATTCTTCCTCTGAGGGGAAGTTGAATGTGGGAAGAGAGGCAACGTTTGAGATGCATACAGGAGACATCAGGGTGAAAGAGAATGAGAGCCAGTGTGGTGGCATGTGCCTGTAGTTCCAGCCACTTGGGAGGCTGAAGCAGGAGATCACTTGAGCCCAGGAGTTCAAAGTTACAGTGAGCTATGGTTGCATCACTCCAGTCCAACTTGGGTGACAGAGCAAGTCCCCTGTCTTTAAAATAATAATAATAATAATAATAATAATAATACCAATAAAAGAATGGAAGATAGAGAAGTGTGGCTCTAGTATCCTTCAAACTGTAATAGAAAAAGGTGGCCTGTAGAATCAGTGCTGGTGACAAAGTTATGCTTAGGGGGGAGAAACATCAGAAACTGCCTTTGATGAGCTATTATGACTATAGAAACACTGATCTTGAATACATGCCCTGTCTAGTTTAGAAGTGAGACAAAAAGATAGTTGAGGTTAGGGTGAGTCAGGAGAGAAGACGAGTCAATGAAGAGGCAAAGGGGCTTGAGAAACACAAGAAGATATAGGTTGAATACAAGAGACAACCAGTGAACCTTTCTTGTGAAAAGGCATGGTCGATAACATTTTTAGTAGCAGGGATGTCTAAACCTCATTTTTTGTTTTTGTTGGCTCTGCAACCCCCCTCTATGGCCCTAGACCTTCAGTCTTGAGTTGATAGTGTTCCTGAAAGTAGGGGGATTAGGAAGGATCCATCAGCTTGATACAAAGTAGAAAATGCAATGAAGAACAGTTGCTAAGAATTTAGTGAAAGCAGAAACTCAGCTTTGAAAAGTAACCACCCCTGCCCGTCCTCCCACCTCCGATTCCAAGCACCTAGAGATATTTGTCCAGAGATATTCAGGGATGCCAAGTTACCTAATATATACGGCGTGTAGGTTTGAGCCAATTTACTTAAATCTTGGAAGACAAGGTTCTATGGGTTGAATACGTCCCCTCCAAAATTCAGGTGTTGCCAATGTGACACAGAGGTGTGGCATTTAAGAAGTGATGAGGCCATGAGAACGCCTCCCTCAATGGGATTAAGGCTTCATGCAGCTTGCCCTTCCATATTCAGCCATGTGGGAACTTGGCAAGAAGTCCTTCACCAGACCAAATGCCATGCCTATCTTGGACTTCTCAGCTTTCAAATTGTGAGAAATAAATTTCTTTTCTTTATAAATGACTCAGTCTTGAGTATTTTGTTATAGCAGCACAAAACCGACTAAGACACAAAGTGAGTCAAGCAAGTGCAATACTTGGGGGTATTCAAGAGGCTGATACATGACATGATAGCACAATTCTCTGTTACCTAGATTGGTATTTTTCAAAGAGCATCTTATTACTAGCTTTGTAAGTTACTCCACACCAAACTCCTTGCCAAATTTTAATAATTTTAATATACATGGAATATTTAGATACATTGAATTCTCAAATAGGAAATTATATTTTCATATACCAGCAAATTGAAATTAAAACAGAAATATCATTTACAGAAGCATCAAAAATTATATTTAGGGATAAATCTGACCAAATATATGAAAGATGTATCTGTACACTGGAAACTACAAAATGTTGCTGAAAGAAGTTAAAGAAAACTTCAATAAATGAAGATATATACCTTATGCATGGGCTGGAAGACTCAATATTTTTAAGGTATCAGTTCTCCTCACATTGATTTATAGATTCAACATAATCCCAATCAAAATCTCAGCAGACTTAAAAAAAAATGGGAACTGGCAAGCTGGTATGGGAATGCCAAGGACCTAGAATAACTACCACAACTTAAGAAGAAGAAGAAGAAAAAAAACAGAACAAAGTTGAAAGGCTATACTATTGGATTTTAACCATTATTATTAAAATATAATAATCAAAACATGGTGGTATTGGCATGAAGATAGACAATTACACTAAAGAAGCAGAATAGATAACTCTGAAATAGACCTACACATGGACAATGACTTTTTTACAGTGGTACAAAGGTAATGCAATGGGAACAGGGTAGATTTTTTCAACAAATGGTGCCAGAACAATTGGATATCCATATCTCTATCTATATGTATATAAAAGAACTTGGATTGATGCCATGCAACATATACAAAAACTAACTCAAAATAGATCATATATGTCAATGTAAAACCTAAACTCTTAGAAGAAAACATGGGAGAAAACCTTTGTAACCTTTGGTTCAGCAGATATTTCTTAGATAAAACACCAAAATTGGCCAGGCATGGTGGCTCACACCTATAATCCCAGCAATTTGGGAAGCCGAGGCAGGTGGATCACTTGAGGTCAGGAGTTGGAGACTAGCCTGGCCAACATGGTGAAACCCTGTCTCTACTAAAAATATAAAAATTAGCTGGAAGTGGTGGCATGCACCTGTAGCTCCAGCTACTTGGGAGGCTGAGGCACGATAATTGCCTGAACCCGGGAGGCAGATGTTGCAGTGAGCCAAGATTGTGCCACTGCATTCCAGCCTGGGCAAGAGTGAGATCCTGTCTCAAAAACAAACAAACAAAAAAACCCCACCAAAATCATAACCAATAAAAGGATGAATTGATAAATTAGACTTCATCAAAATTTAAAATTTCTATTTTTCAGAGACACTATTAAGAGAATGAAAAGACAAGCCACATATTGAGATAAAATCTTTGGCAAGAATATATTTGATAAAGGACTTGAACACTTGAAACTCAACAATAAGAAAAATAACCCAATTAAAATACGGGCTAAAGATTTGAACAGACATTTCTCCAAAGAAGATATGTAGGTGACAAGTAATTGCATGAAAAGCTGCCCAATATCATTACTCATTAGGGAAATGCAAATTAAAAACTGCAATGAGATACTACTATATACCTATAAAAATGATTAAAATTAAAACGATTGACCATACCAAGTGTTGGTGAGAATGTGGAGGAACTAAGTATCTCATATACTGCCGGTAGAAATGTAAAATGGTACAATCACTTTGTAAACCAGTTTGAGAGTTACTTAAAAAGTTAGATGCATGGTGGCAAGATGGTGGAATAGAAGCCTACACCACTTGCCCCCAACCACTGGAACACCAAATTTAACAACTATAGAGAAAAACACCATCACAAGAAGTAAATATCAGGTGAGCAATCAGAGTACCATACTTTAACTTCATATCACTGAAAGAGTCATTGACGAGGGCAGGAGAGACAGTTGTCTTAAATTGCCAATGCCACACGTCTCACATCCCCATCTCATCTCCTCAGCACAGAGAATCTGTGCATTTTGGGGAGGGAGAGTGCAGCAATTGGAGGACTTTACATTGAACTTAGTGCTACCTGTCACAGTGGAGAATAAAGCTATGCTGGGCTCAGCAAATGCCTGTGCATGGAGAGAGCATTGGGACCACCCTTAGCCAGAGGGGAACTGCCCATTCCAGTGATCAGAACTTGAATTTCTAGGAGTGTGGGTTGAAGTGCCCTGGGGGTTCTAGGTAAACTTGAAAGGCAGTTTAGAACACAAAGACTGCAATTGCTAGGCAACTCCTAGTGCTAGCCCAGGCTTAGAGCCAGTGGACTTGGGTGGCATGTAACCTAGGGAGACATCAGCTGACGTGGCTAAGGGAGAACTTGTGCTGACAGCAACAAAAGTGACTCCTTTCTTCTGCTTAAGGATAGGAAAGTGAAGAGTTAAGAGGACGATGCCTTGCATCTTGGATATCAGCTCAGCCACCATAGGATAGGCCACTGGGCAGAGTCCTGAGGCCCTCATTCCAGGCCCTACTTTCCAGATGACATTTTGAGACACACACTGGTGCAAAAGAACCTGCTGCCTTGAAGGGAAGGACCTAGTCCTGGCAGGATTAATCACCTGCTGACTAAGGAGCCCTTGGGCCCTGAATAGCCAGCAGTGATACCCAGGGACCACACTGTGGGCATTGGGCTCTGAGATGTGCTGACTTAAGGGGTGACTCAGCACATTCCCAGCTGTGGTGGCTATGGTGAAAGACTCCTGTTTGATAAAAGCTTTTATTAAAGACTGTATGTCTTTATAGGTGGACACCATTTCTGGACCTGCCCTGGGTCAGAGGGGAGCCTACTGCCCTGAAAGGTGTGTTCCAGGCTTGGGAGCATTCACCCCAAGCCGACAGAGGAGCCCTTGGGCTTAAAACAAACATCAGCTGTGGCCTGGCAGAACCCCCTGTGGACTGGTAGTAGTGATGGCCACAGGGAAAGCTTCCTCTGTGGAAAGCAAAGAACTTTCTATTGTGGTTTGAGTACCAGCTTAGCTGCAGTAGAATAGAACGTTAGATAAATTTCTAAAGTTTTTCGCTCCAATCCTTTGCTCGCAAACAGCATCTGTGGACACACCTGGAGCCTGGGGGGATCTTACCACCCTTAAGGAAAGAGCCTTGGACAAGGTCCAGTGCATTGCTGGCTTCAGGTCTGACCCAGCACAGTCCCAGTGGTGGTGGCCACAGGGGTACTTGCATCACCACACCTCCAGTTCCAGGTGCCTCAGCACAGAGAAACTCCATATGTTTGGGAGAAAATAGGGAAAAGAACAAGAGTCTCTGCTTGGTAATCCAGATAATTCTTTTGGGTCTTATCTAAGACACCAAGGCAGTACTTCTACAAGTCTGCAAAAACCACAGCATTATTGGGTTTGAGGCCCAAGTCCCTTGGAATACCTGGAAAACCTTCCCAAAATGGGACAGGCACAAACAAGCCCAGACTGTGACGACTACAATAAATACCTAACTCTTCAATGCCCAGACACTGAAGAACATCTACAAGCACCAGCGCTTTCCAAGAAAACATGACCTCACCAAATTAACTAAATAAGACACCACAGCCCAATCCTGGAGAAACAGATATGTGACCTTTCAGACAGAGAATTCAAAATAGCTGTTTTGAGGAAGCACAATGAAATTCAAGAGAAAACAGAAAATGAATCCAGAATTCTATTAGTTAAATTTAATAAAGAGATTGAAGCAAAAAGAAGCAGAAATTCTAGAGTTGAAAAATGCAACTGACATGCTGAAGAAGCCATCAGAGTCTCAATAGTAGAACTGAGAATTCGCTTGAAAAGAGGTGATCTGAGTCAGAAGAGACAGAAAAAAGAATAAGAAACAATGAAGCATGCCTACAAGATCTAGAAAGTAGCCTCAAAAGGGATACTCTAAGAGATATTGGCCTTAAAGAGGTGGTAGAGAAGGAGAAAGGAGTAGGAAGTTTATTCAAAGGGATAATATCAGAGAACTTCCCAAACCTAGAAAAGATATCAACATTCAAGTATAAGAAGGTTATAGAACAGCAAGCAGATATAACCCAAAGAAGACTACCTCAGGCATGAAATAATCAGACTCCCAAAGGTCAAGGATAAAGAAAGGATCCTAAAATCAGCAAGAGAAAGGAAACAAATAACATACAATTGAGCTCCAATACATCTGGCAGCAGACTTTTCAATGGAAACCTTACAGGTCAGGAGAGAATGGTATGACACTTTTAAAGTGCTAAAGGAAAAAACCTTTTACCCTAGAATAGTATACCTGGTGAAAATATTCTTCAAACATGAAGGAGAAATAAACACTTTCCCAGAGAAACAAAAGCTGAGGGATTTCATCAACACCAGACCTGTTCTACAAGAAATGCTAAAAAGAGCTCTTCAATTTGAAAAAAAAAAAGTTAATGAGCAAGAAGAAATCATCAGAAGCTACAAAACTCACTGGTAATAGTAAACACACAGAAAAACACAGAATAGTATGAATAGCGTAACACTGTAATTGTAGTGTATAAAGTACTCTTTTTTTTCTTTTGGGACAGAGTCTTGCTCTGTCACCCAGGCTGGAGTACAGTGGTGCAATCTCGGCTCACTGCAAGCTCTGCCTCCTGGGTTCACGCCATTCTCCTGCCTCAACCTCCCGAGTAGCTGGGACTACAGGTGCCTGCCACCATGCCCAGCTAATTTTTTGTATTTTTTAGTAGAGACAGGGTGTCACCATGTTAGCCAGGATGGTCTTGATCTCCTGACCTTGTGATCTGCCTGCCTCAGCCTCCCAAAGTGCTGGGATTACAGGCATGAGCCACCGCGCCTGGCCATAAAGTACTCTTAGGTAGAAATGCTAAATGATGAACCAGTCAAAAATAATAACTACAGCTTTTCAAGACACAGACAGTACAATAAGATATAATGAAAAGCAACAGAAAGTTAAAAAGCTGGGGGATGAAGTGAAAAGTGTAGAATTTTTATTAGTTTTCTTTTTGCATGTTTATGCAATTAGTGTTGTCTTCAGTTTAAAATAATGGGTTATAAGATAGTATTTGCAAGCCTCATGGTAACCTCAAATCAAAAAACACACAATGGATACATAAAAAATAAAAAGCAAGAAATTAAATCATAGCACCAGAGAAAATCACCTTCACTAAAAAAGGACAAGAAGGAAGGAAAAAGGGAAGAGAAGACCACAAAACAAACAGAAAACAGCAAAATGGCCAGAGTAAGTCCTTACTTATCTATAATAACATTGTAAATGAACTAAACTCTCCAGTCAAAAGACAGAGAGTGGCTGAATGGATCAGAAAATAAGAACGAATTATCTGTTGCCTATAAGAAACACACTTCACCTATAAAGATACACATAGACTGAAAATCAAGGATGGGAAAAGATATTCCATGCAAATTGAAGCCAAAAAAGACCAGGAGTAGCTACATTTATACCAGACAAAACTGATTTCAAGACAAAAACTATAAAAAGACATGAAGTCCTTGCCCATGCCTATGTCCTGAATGGTATTGCCTAGGTTTTCTTCTAGGGTTTTTAATGGTTTTAGGTCTAACATTTATGTCTTTAGTCCATCTTGAATTAATTTTTGTATAAGGTGTAAGGAAGGGATCCAGTTTCAGCTTTCTACATATGGCTAGCCAGTTTTCCCAGCACCATTTATTAAATAGGGAATCCTTTCCCCATTGCTTGTTTTTCTCAGGTTTGTCAAAGATCAGATAGTTGTAGATATGTGGCATTATTTCTGAGGGCTCTGTTCTGTTCCATTGGTGTATATCTCTGTTTTGGTACCAGTACCATGCTGTTTTGGTTACTGTAGCCTTGTAGTATAGTTTGAAGTCAGGTAGCATGATGCCTCCAGCTTTGTTCTTTTGGCTTAGGATTGACTTGGCAATGAGGGCTCTTTTTTGGTTCCATGTGAACTTAAAGTAGTTTTTTCCAATTCTGTGAAGAAAGTCATTGGTAGCTTGATGGGGATGGCATTGAATCTATAAATTACCTTGGGCAGTATGGCCATTTCACCATATTGATTCTTCCTACCCGTGATCATGGAATGTTCTTCCATTTGTTTGTATCCTCTTTCATTTCACTGAGCAGTGGTTTGTAGTTCTCCTTGAAGAGGTCCTTCACATCCTTTGTAAGTTGGATTCCTAGGTATTTTATTCTCTTTGAAGCAATTGTGAATGGGAATTCACTCATGATTTGGCTCTCTGTTTGTCTGTTACTGGTGTATAAGAATGCTTGTCATTTTTGCACGTTGATTTTGTATACTGAGACTTTGCTGAAGTTGCTTATCAGCTTAAGGAGATTTTTGGCTGAGACAATGGGGTTTTCTAGATATACAATCATGTCATCTGCAAACAGAGACAATTTGATCAAAAGCAATGGCAACAAAAGCCAAAATTGACAAATGGGATCTAATTAAACTAAAGAGCTTCTGCACAGCAAAATAAACTACCATCAGAGTGAACAGGCAACCTACAGAATCGGAGAAAATTTTTGCAATCTACTCATCTGACAGAGCTAATATCCAGAATTTACAATGAACTAAAACAAATTTACAAGAAAAAAACAACCCCATCAAAAAGTGGGCAAAGGATATAAACAGACGCTTCTCAAAAGAAGACATTTATGCAGCCAAAAGACACTTGAAAAAATGCTCATCATCACTGGCCATCAGAGAAATGCAAATCAAAACCACAATGAGATACCATCTCACACCAGTTAGAATGGCAATCACTAAAAAGTCAGGAAACAACAGGTGCTGGAGAGGATGTGGAGAAACAGGAACACTTTTACACTGTTGGTGGGACTGTAAACTAGTTCAACCCTTGTGGAAGTCAGTGTGGCGATTCCTCAGGGATCTAGAACTAGAAATACCATTTGACCCAGCCATCCTATTACTGGGTATATACCCAAAGGATTATAAATCATGCTGCTATAAAGACACATGCACACGTATGTTTATTGCAGCACTATTCACAATAGCAAAGACTTGGAACCAACCCAAATGTCCAACAATGATAGACTGGATTAAGAAAATGTGGCACATATACACCATGGAATACTATGCAGCCATAAAAAATGATGAGTTCATGTCCTTTGTAGGGATATGGATGAAGCTGGAAACCATCATTCTCAGCAAACTATCGCAAGGACAGAAAACCAAACACTGCATGTTCTCACTCATAGGTGGGAATTGAACAATGAGAACACATGGACACAGGAAGGGAAACATCACACACTGGGGCCTATTGTGAGGTGGGGGGAGGAGGGAGGGATAGCATTAGTAGATATACCTAATGTTAAATGACGAGTTAATGGGTGCAGCACACCAACATGGCATATGTATACACATGTAACAAACCTGCATGTTGTACACATGTACCCTCAAACAAAATATAATTAAAAAAAAGAAGAGACAAAGAAGGTCATTATATGATGATAAAGGGGTCAATTCAGCAAGAGGGTATAATGATTATAAATCTATATGCATTCAATAGTAGAGCACCCAAATATATAAAGCAAATATTAATTAATAGAGCTAAAGAGGGAGATTGACCTCAATACAATAATATCTAGAGACTTCAGCACCTCACTTTCAGCATTGGACAGATCTCCCAGATGGAAAATTAACAAAGAAACTTTGGACTTAATCTACACTATGGAACAAATGGATCTAATAGATATTTACAGAACATTTCATCCAATGGCTGCAGAATACACATTCTTCTCCTCAGCACATAAATCATTCTGAAGGACAGGCGATATGTTAGGTTACAAAACAAATCTTAAAACATTTTAAAAAATTGAAATAATATCAAGAATCTTCTCTGACCACAATGAAATAAAACTAAGAATAATGAGAGGAACTTTGTAAAACTATACAATGACTTCGGCGGACATGGCTCCCAGCGTGCCAGTGGCAGAACCCAAGTACCCTAAAGGCATCCAGGCCGTGCTGCTGGGGCCTCCTGGGGACGGTAAAGGCACCCAGGCACCCAGATTGGCTGAAAACTTCTGTGTCTGCCATTCGGCTACTGGGGACATGCTGAGGGCCATGGTGGCTTCTGGCTCAGAGCTAGGAAAAAAGCTGAAGGCAACCATGGATGCTGGGAAACTGGTGAGTGATGAAATGGTAGTGGAGCTCATTGAGAGGAATTTGGAGACCCCCTTGTGCAAAAATGGTTTTCTTCTGGATGGCTTCCCTCGGACTGTGAGGCAGGCAGAAATGCTCGATGACCTCATGGAGAAGAGGAAAGAGAAGCTTGATTCTGTGATTGAATTCAGCATCCCAGACTCTGCTGATCCGAAGAATCACAGGAAGGCTGATTCACCCCAAGAGTGGCGGTTCCTACCACGAGGAGTTCAATCCTCCAAAAGAGCCCATGAAAGATGACATCACCAGGGTACCCTTGATTCGTCGATCAGATGATAATGAAAAGGCCTTGAAAATCCACCTGCAAGCCTACCACACTCAAACTACCCCACTCATAGAGTACTACAGGAAACGGGGGATCCACTCTGCCATTGATGCATCCCAGACCCCTGATGTCGTGTTCGCAAGCATCCTAGCAGCCTTCTCCAAAGCCACATCCTAGCATCAGAAGGCTAGGTGAGACTGCACCACTGCTCATCACCCCGTGGCGTGATCCCTGCTCTTAGGTGCTGGGCAGAAGGGAAGGGAGGTCAGGGTGAGGATGGTGAGGGAGGGCTGGTGAGGGGCTCAGAGGAATACTTGGAACAACAGCAGTGTTATTGTAGGTGGCAGTTTCTTTTATACATAAGCGGGAGTTTTTAAAGTAAGGGAAAAATTAATTTTTTAAAAAACACCATGCTTGGAGGGTGGGGGTAGAAATAGAGAGATACAATATTATTTCTAAGGAATTGGGTTTTCATTTACTCTGGACTGGTGAAAATATTTTTTTAAAGCCAGTGCTCCGAGACCTCAGCTTTTATCTCAGAACCCCATGGGTTCCAGACCAAGAGTACAGGAAATCAAATTGTTGTCCTGTCTGTCTATAGCTTGGAACAGGGAGGCTTTGATTACTGACCCTGGTTCCACATACTGTAAGATCAAAAAACCATCTCCACATTTGAAAGAGATGTAAGGTGTATTCATAGGGATGGTGGCTCAACAAATCGAGCAAACTGGAATCAAGGGGAGGGGGAAGGGAATGAAATGGAAAGGGAGGCTGAATCCCTTCCCTTGACTTACCACTAATTTACTAGGCTACCTACTCTTGTGAGTAACCTCTCACAGCTACCCAGCACATGCCACAATCCTATGCTCTTGCCTTCTTTTATCTGCAGTGTGTGAAGGGACTCTTTTAAGTAAATGAGCAAGTGTCCTAAGCTATGTCATCCAAAGATTGTCCTTTCCATTCTCAAATCCTGTAACTGGGATCACTCAACAGCACTGTGATGTATTATTTTCAATGAGGTGCCTTTCTTAACTGACCAAATGCTGCCTTGTTGGGCCCCTCAATCAATAAAATACATTAAAATTTGAAAACAAAACAAAACAAAACTATACAAAGACATGGAAATTCAGCAATATGCTCCCGAATGACCAGTGGGTCAATGAAGAAATTAAGAAGGAAATTGAAAAATTTCTTGGAATAAATGATAATGGAAGCATACCAAAACCTCTGGGATACAGTGAAAGCAGTATGAAGAAGGAAATTTATAGCTATAAGTGACCACATCAAAAAAGAAGAAAGACTTCAGATAAATAATCTAATGATTCATTTTAAGGAATAGAAAAGCAAGAGCAAACAAAATCAAAATTAGTAGAAGAAAACAAATAACAAAAGTTGAAGCAGGTTGTTGGCAAAGCCCGAGTCCTGTCCTCTTGCTCTCTTCCCCAGACAGCATGAGCTTCATCACTCGCTCCACCTTCTCCACCAACTACCGGTCCCTAGGCTCTGTTCTGGCGCCCAGCTACGGCGCCTGGCAGGTCAGCAGCGCGGCCAGAGTCTATGCACGTGCCGGGGGCTCTCGTTCCCGGATCTCTATGTCCCGCTCCACCAGCTTCCGGGGCGGCATGGTGTTCCAGGGGCCTGGGCACGGGGATGGCCAGGGGTCTGGCAGGAATGGGAGGCATCCAGAACGAGAAGGAGACCATGCAAAGCCTGAACGACCGCCTGCCCTCCTACCTGGACAGAGTGAGGAGCCTGGAGAATGAGAACTGGAGGCTGGAGAGCAAAATCCGGGAGCACCTGGAGAAGAAGGGATCCCCGGTCAGAGACTGGAGCCATTACTTCAAGACTATGGAGGACCTGAGGACTCAGATCTTCGCAAATACTGTGGATAATGCCCACATCGTTCTGCAGATTGACAATGCCCATCTTGCTGCTGATGATTTTAGAGTCAACTATGAGACAGAGCTGGCCATGTGCCAGTCTGTAGAGAATGACATCCATGGGCTCTGCGAGGTCATTGATGACACCAATGTCACTCAGTTGCAGCTGGAGACAGAGATCCAGGCTTTCAAGGAGGAGCTGCTCTTCATGAAGAAGAACCACAAAGAGGAAGTAAAACGCCTACAAGCCCAGATTGCCAGCTCTGGGTTGACTGTGGAGGTAAATGCCCCCACATCTCAGGACTTCGCCAAGATCATCGCAAACATCCGGGTCCAATATGTCGAGCTGGCTCAGAAGAACAGAGAGGAGCTGGACAAGCACTGGTCTCAGCAGATTGAGGAGAGCACCACAGTGATCACCACGCAGTCCGCCAAGGTTGGAGCTGCTAAGACGACGCTCACAGAGCTGAGACATACAGTCCAGTTCTTGGAGATCGACCTGGACTCCATGAGAAATCTGAAGGCCAGTTTGGAGAACAGCCTGAGGGAGGTAGTGGCCCGCTATGCCCTGCAGATGGAGCAGCTCAATGGGATCCTGCTGCACCTGGAGTCAGAGCTGGCACAGACCCGGGCAGACGGACAGTGCCAGGCCCAGGAGTACGAGGCCCTGCTGAACATCAAGGTCAAGCTGGAGGCTGAGATCGCCACCTACCGCCGCCTGCTGGAAGATGGCAAGGACTTCAATCTTGGTGATACCCTGGACTGCAGCAACTCCATGCAAACCATCCAAAAGACCACCACCCGCCAGATAGACCTGTGGAGAGTGGATGGCAAAGTGGTGTCTGAGACCAATGACACCAAAATTCTGAGGCATTAAGCCAGCAGAAGCAGGGCACCCTTTGGGGAACCCGAAGCCAATAAAAAGTTCAGAGGTTAAAAAATAAAATAAAAAAATGTTGAAGCAGAAATAAATGAACTTGAAATGAGGAAAACAATGCAAAAGACCAATGAAACAAAAAGTTGGTTTTTTTCAAAAGATAAACAAAATTGACAAACATTTAGCCAGAGTAAGAGAAAAATGGAGAGGACTCAAATACATAAAAACAGAGATGAAAAAGGAGACATTACAACTGATACCACAGAAATTCAAAGGATTATTAGTGGCTAATATGAGCAACTACATGGCCATATATTGGAAAGTCTAGAGGAAATGGATAAATTCCTCAACACAGACAACCTACCAAAATTGAACCATGAAGAAATCTAAAATCTGAACAGACCAATAACAAGTAACAAGATTAAAGCTGTAATAAAATGTCTCCCAGCAAAGAAAAGCCTGGAATCCAATGGCTTCACTGCTGAATTTTAGCAAACATTTGAAAAAGAACTAATATCAATCCTACTCAAACTATTTTGAAAAATAGAGGAGGAGGGAATACTTCCAAACTCATTCTATGAGGCAAGAATACACCAGGCAATACTATGCAGCCATAAAAAGGAATAAGATTATGTTATTTGCAGAACATGTATGGAGTTGAAAGACATTATCCTCATCAAACTAATGCAGGAACAAAAAACCAAACATCGCGTGTTCTCAGTTATAAGTGGGAGCTGAATGATGAGACCACATGGACACATAAGGGAAAACAACACATACTGGGGCCTGTTGGTTGGGGGGTGGGCATTGTGGGGAGGGAGAATCTGGAAGAATAGCTAATGGCCGCTGGGCTTACTACCTAGGTGATGGAATGATCTGTGCAGCAAACCACCGTGGCACACATTTACCTGTGTAACAAACCTGCACATGTACCTTTAAAATAAAAGTTGAAGAAAAAAAAATTCTCCTAGCAAAGAAAAGCATGGGCCCAATGACTTTAACTCTGAATTCTACCAAACATTTAAAGAAGAACTAATACCAGTTCTACTCAAACTGTTCCAAAAGACAGAAAAAAGGGATTACTCTCAAACTCATTCTATGAGGCCAGTATTATCCTGCTACCAAAACCAGACAAAGACACATCAAAAAAGGAAAACTACAGGCCAAGTTATCTGATGAATACTGATGCAAAAATCCTCAACAAAATACTAGCAAACTGAATTCAACAATACATTAAAAAGACCAATCATCATGACCAAGTGGGATTTATCCCAGGGATGAAAGTATGGTTCAACACAAGCAAATTAATCAATGTGATACATCATATCCACAGAATGAAGGACAAAAACCATATGATCATTTCAATTGATGCTGAAAAAGCATTACAATCCAACATCCCTTCATGATAAAAACTCTCAAAAAACTGGGTATAGAAGGAATATACCTCAACATAATAAATAAATAAGACCATGGCCAGCATCATACTGAATGGGGAAACATGGAAAGCCTTTCCTCTTAGATGTGGAACATGACAAGTTTGCCCACTTTCATCCCTAGTCTTCAACATAGTACTGGAAATCTTAGCCAGAGCAATTAGACAAGAGAAAGAAATAAAGGGTATCCAAATTGGAATGGAAGAAGCCAAATTATCCTTGTTTGCAGATGATATAATCTTATATTTGGAAAAACTTAAATACTCCACAAAAAAACCCTATTAGAACTGATAAACAAATTCAGTAAAGTTGCAGGATACAAAATTAACATACAGCATAAATTTATACAAAATTCAGTAGCACTTCTATATGCCAATAGCAAACAATCTGAAAAAGAAATCAAGAAAGTAATCCCATTTACAATAGCTATGAATAAAATTAAATACTTAGGAATGAACTTAACCAAATAAGGGAAAGATCTCTACAGTTAAAACTATATAACACTCGCCAGGCATGGTGGCTCATTCCTGTAATCGCAGCACTTTGGGATGTTGAGACAGGTGGATCACCTGAAGTCAGGAGTTCGAGACCACCCTGGCTAACATGGTGAAACCCTGTCTCTACTAAAAATACAAAAATTAGCCAGACGTGGTGGTGCCTGCCTGTAGTCCCAGCTACTGGGGAGGTTGAGGCAGGAGAATTGCTTGAACCTGGGAGGTGGAAGTTGCAGTGAGCCAAGATTGTACCACTGCACTCCAGCCTGGGTGACAGAGTGAGACTCCATCTCAAAAAACAAAAACAAAAACTATATAACACTGATGAAATAAATTGAAGAGGACACAGAAAAAGGGAAAGATATTCCATGTTCATGGATTGGAAGAATCAATATTGTTAAAATGTCCATACTAGCCAAAGCAGTCTGCAGACTCAATGCACTCCCTATCAAAAGCCCAGTGACATTCTTCACAGAAATAGAATAAACAGTCCTAACCTTTACATGGAATTGCAGAAGTCCTAGAATAGCCAAAACTATCCTGAGCAAAATGAATGAAACTGGAGGAATCACATTACCTGACTTCAAATTATATTCTAAAACTACAGTCACAAAAACAACATGGTACTGGCATAAAAATAGACACATAAACCAATGGAACAGAATAGACAACCCAGAAACTAATTCATACACCTACAATGAACTCATTTTTGACACAGTTGTCAAGAACATAGATTAGGGAAAAGACAGTGATATAGTTTGGATATGTGTCCCAGCCCAAATGTCATGTTGAATTGTAGTCTGTAGTATTGGAGGTAGGACCTGGTGGGATTGATTGGATCATGGGTTGGATTTCTTATGAATGATTTAGCACCATCCTCTTGGTGCTTTCCTCACAATAGTGAATTCTCATGAGATCTGGCTGTTTGAAAGTGTATGGCACCTTGCTCTCCTCTTGCTCCAGCTCTGCCCATGTCATGTGCATGCTGTTCCCTACATTCTGCCACAGACTGTAAGTTTCATAAGACCTTCCTAGAAGTTGAGCAGATGCCAGCATCATGCTTCCTGTACGGCATGCAGAACCATAAGCTAATAAAACCTTTTTGCTTTATACATTACTCAGTCTCAGGTATTTCTTTACAGCAATGTGAAAATGGACTAATACAGAAAATTTGTACCTAGGAGTGGGTCATTGCTCTAAAGATACCTGAAAATGTGGAAGCAGCTTTGGAATTGGGTAACAGGCAGAAGTTGCAAGGCAGGCTGTGGAGCAACCACTTGCTAGAAAGATTTGCATAACTAAAGAGAAGTCAAGTGCTGATAGCCAAGACAATGGGGAAAAGGCCTCAAAAGCATTTCAGAGACCTTTGAGGCAGCCCCTCCCATCACAGTCCCTGAGGCCTAGGAGTAAAGAATGTTTTTGTGGGCCAGGCCAAAGCCCCAGTACTCTGTGCAGCCTCGGGACACTGCTCCCCCACATCCCAGCCACTTCTGCTCCATCCATGGCTCAAAGGGGCTCAGGTACAGCTTGAGCTGCTGCTTCAGAGGATACAAGCCATAAGCCTTGGTGGCTTCTATGTAGTGTTAAGCCTACAGGTGCACAGAGTGCAACAGTTGAGGCTTAGGAGCCTCCACCTAGATTTCAGAGGATGTATGGAAAAGCCTGTGTGTCTAGGCAGAAGCCTACCGCAGGGATGGAGCCCTCATGGAGAACCTCTACTAGGGCAGTGTGGAGGTGAATTGTGGGGGTTGGAGACCCCCCACAGAGTCCCCACTGGGGACTGCTTAGTGGAGCAATGAGAAGAGGGCTGCTGTCCCACAGACCTCATAGTGGTAGATCCCCTGACAGTGTGCCTGGAAAAGCCCACAGACACTTAGTGCCAGCTCATGAGAGTAGCTGTGGGGGTTGAACCCTCCAAAGCCACAGGGGCAGAGCTGCCTAAGGCCTTGGGAACTCACTCCCTGAACCACCGTGACCTGGATGTGGGACATGGAGTCAAAGGAGATTATTTGGGAGCTTTAAGATTCAGTGACTGTCCTGCTGGGTTTTGAACTTGTGTGACGCCTGTAGTATCTTTCTTTTGGTTGATTTCTCCCTTTTGGAGCAGGAATGTTTACCTAATGCCTATACTCTCATTGTACCTTGGGATTTGATTTTACAGGCTCATAGGTGGAAGGAGATGAATATTAGATGAGACTTGGGACTTGAACTTCAGAGTTAATGCTGGAATGAGCTAAGACTTTGGGAGGACTATTGGGAAAGCATGATTGTGTTTTGAAATGTGAGAAAGAGATGAGATTTGAGAGGGGTCAAGGGTGGAATGATACAGTCTAGATCTGTGTCCTTGTCCAAATTTCTTGTTGAATTGTAATCCCCCGTATTGAAGGTGGGGCCTAGTGAGAGTAATTGGATCATGCGGGCCGATTTCTCATGAATGGTTTAGCACCATCCTCCAGGTGCCATTCTGGTGATAGTGAGTGACTTTCTGTGAAATCTGGCTGTTTAAAAGTGTGTGGCACCTTGCCATATGTATCTTGCTCCTGCTCTGGCCATGTGATGTGCCTGCTCCCTATTCATCTTCTGCCATGATTGTAAGATTCCTGAGGTCTCCCCCATAGCCAAGCAGATTCCAGCATCATGCTTGCTTCCTGTACAGCCTGCTGATCATGACCAGAGTTTTTCTTTATAAGTTGCCCAGTCTGAGGTGTGTCTTTTTTTTTTTTTTTTTTTTTTTTTTTTGAGATGGAGTCTTGCTCTGTCACCCAGGCTGGAGTGCAGTGGCGTGATCTTGGCTTACTGCAAGCTCTGCCTCCCAGGTTCACACCATTCTCCTGCTTCAGCCTCCCAAGTAGCTGGGACTACAGACACATGCCACCACACCCAGTGAATTTTTTGTATTTTTAGTAGAGACGGGGTTTTACCATGTTAGCCAGGATGGTCTCGATCTCCTGACCTCATGATGCACCTGCCTTGGCCTCCCAAAGTGCTGGGATTACAGGCATGAGCCATCGCGCCTGGCCTTTCTTTCTTTCTTTTTTTTTCTTTTGAGACTGAGTCTTGCTCTGTCACCAGGCTGGAGTGCGGTGATGTGATCTTGGCTCACTGCAACCTCTGCTTCCTGGGTTCAAGTGATTCTCCTGCATCAGCCTCCCAAGTAGCTGGGACTACAGGCGCATACCACCATGCCCAGCTAATTTTTGTATTTTTAGTAGAGACGGGGTTTCACCATGTTGGCCAGGATGGTCTTGATCTCCTGACCTCATGATCCACCCGCCTCAGCCTCCCGAAATGCTGGGATTACAGGCATGAGCCACTGCGCCTGGCCTCAGATGTGTCTTTATAGCAATGCAAGAATGGGCTAATACAGACAGTCTCTTCAATAAACGGTGCTGGGAAAACTGGACATAGATATGCAGAAGAATAAAACTTGACTCCTATCTCTTGCCTTATAAAAAAATCAAATCAAAATGGATTGAAGACAAAAATCTAAGTCTTTAAAGTATGAAACTACTACAAGAAAATATTGGGGAAACTCTCCAGGACATTGGTCTGGGCAAAAATTGCTTGATTAGTACCCCACAAATACAGGCCACCAAAGCAAAAATGAAGAAATGGGATCACATCAAGTTAAAAAGCTTCTGCACAGCAAAGGAGACAATCAACAAAGTGAAGAGATAACCCACAGAATGGGAGAAAATATCTGCAAACCACGCATCTGACAAAGGATTAATAAACAGAATATATAAGGAACTCAAACAACTATACAAAAAATCTAATAATTTGATTTAAAAAATGGACAAAATATTTAAATAGA
Source organism: Pongo pygmaeus (assembly GCF_028885625.2). NCBI lineage: Eukaryota > Metazoa > Chordata > Mammalia > Primates > Hominidae > Pongo > Pongo pygmaeus. The sequence goes on from NC_072385.2 coordinate 102,096,334, forward strand.
CCCATCTCAAAAGAAGACATACAAATGGCAAGAGGCATGTGAAAAGGTGCTCAATGTCATTGATCACCAGAGATTTGCAAATCAAAACTGCCATGAGATATCATCTTGCCCCAGTTAATACTATTTTCCCCAATAGTCAGGCAATAACAAATGCTGGCAAGGATGTGGAGAAAAGGGAACTTTTGGTTCATGTTTATGTTCAACATACACTGTTGGTGGGAATGTAAATTAGTATAACCACTATGTAGATCAGTTTGGAGGTTCCACAAATAACCAGAAATAGAGCTACCATGTGATCCAACAATTCCACTGCTGGTTCTATACCCAAAAGAATGGGAGTCAGTCTATCAAAGAGATAGCTGCACACCCATGTTTGTTGCAGCACTGTTCACAATAGCCAAGATTTGGAAGTAACCTAAGTGTCCATCAAGAGATGAATTTCAGTAAAGAAAATGTGGTACTTATGCCCAATGGAATATTATTCAGTGATAAAAAATAAGTTTCTCATTTGCAACAACATGGATGGAACTTGAGGTCATTATGTTAAGTGAAACAAACCAAACACAGAAAGACAAATATCACATGTTCTCACTTATTTGTGGGATTTAAAAATTGAAACTATTGAACTTGTGGAGATAGAGAATAGAAGGATAGTTACCAGAGGCTAGGAGGGAAGCAAGTGGGCAAGGAGGGAGGTGGGGATGGTTAATGGGTATGAAAAAAATAAAAAGAATGAATAAGACCTACTATCTAATAGTCCTCCAATATATTTATTTACCCAATAGAAAAAGAAATATATGTTCACATATAGATTTGTACACTAATGTTCATATAGCTTCATTTGCAATAGTCCCAAACTATAAGCAACCCAAATTTCTATCAACAGGTGGGTGGGTAAACAAATTGTGGTGTACCATGCACGGCATATAATGCATGGTATACAATGCAATACTACTCAACAACAAAGAAGAATGCACCGTGGATACATTCAACAACAAGGACAAATCTAATTATGCTTTATGAGTTAAAGAAGCTAATCTAAAAAGAGTATATACTGTATGATTTCATTCATGTGAAACTATAAAATGTAAACAAATCTATATTGACAAAAATTAAATCAATTTCTTTGGGTATGGGAGGGTCAACTAAGGGAGGGTCTGTGGTGAAGAGTGAGAAAGGAAGGGATTATGAAAAAGCATGAGGAAATTTTGGGCAGTGAGCATATATTTACTATCTTCATCATGATGATTTCATGGGTGTATACATATGTCAAAATGTATCAAACTGTACATTTAAATATATGCAGTTAATTTTATATCAAACATAGCTCAATAAAACATTATTTTAAAGATGTGGTTTCAACATCTTTTGAGTAAGATGTTATTCAACTGGAAATGTTCACCTTGAGGTTGGAAAAGTGGGTCTGGAACTTGGGGGAGAAGCTGGCAGAAAATGTTTTAGGAGTAAGCTGTCCCTCCCTTTCCCTCTCTCTCTGTCTGTCTTGCTCATTCTCTTTGCTTTTTTCCTTCCTTCATTTCTCTACCACAACAATCTGTTCTGGTGATACTATTTACATAGAGTTGATAATGGAAGGCGTGTGAAGGGCTGATTGCATTAAATAGGTATAAAGAACAGTTATTGAGGAAAGAAATGTGGAAACATTTAGGGGATTTGAAGAATAAGAGAAACGAGAAGTAATCAGAAGAATGGTCAGCACATAGGAAAATAATTAGTAGAAGGGAATGTCATGGAATCCAAGGAAGAAGGAAGTTTTAAAAATAGTGGGTGATTATTAGTGTCACATGTTATAGGGTTTCATTTAGCTTCTTTAATGAACTTAACTATAAAATCCAATTATTTAGAGCACTCCATTCCCACCCACCATTGTAGTTAACTGAGGTGTTATAACATAACCGTACATATGTGTTTAAGCCTCTTCACAGAAATAATTCCCTCTGCTAATAGGCTTATTCACTGGCAAAGATATCAAAGTACAAAGAAAAATAATTTAGGGTTTTAAAATAAGCTTTGATTATATATATATATATACATATATTCTTTTTTAGATGGAGTTTCACTCTTCTTGCCCAGGCTGGAGTGCAATGGTGTGATCTTGGCTCACTGCAACCTCCACCTCCTGGATTCAAGCGATTCTCCTGCCTCAGCCTCCCAAGTAGCTGGGAATACAGGCATGAACCACCACGCCCTGCTAATTTTGTATTTTTAGTACAGATGGGGTTTCTCCACGTTGGTCAGCCTGGTCTTGAACTCCCAACCTCAGGTTATCCACCCACCTCGGCCTCCCAAACTGCTGGGATTACAGACAGAAGCCACCATGCCTGGCCTGATTGTTCATATGTTTTTACACACAGATAGCAAATCACAGACACTTCTAGAGGTATTTAGCAGAATCCTACCATGGATTCAAGTCAATATGCTTAGGTCAGCTTTGCTTTTCTAAAACCGAATTAATCTTAGCAAAACTTTTATGTTGAGTGCTGAGTTGCTTGCATGTAGCTTATGTCCTAATTATTAGATCAAACATTTTTGTTGCGAGCATATCAGCATACCACCTCAGTTCTAGGGCTTTCTGACTTGTAAATTGTTTGTTTGCTTTTTCTTTCAACTACTTATATGTTTGTTTTAATGGGGGAAAACATTGGGCAACTCTGTTTTGCAAAAATATAGAGTCAGTCATCAAAAATTTTAGAACGATTGGCTGCCAATTAAAATAAAGTTGGTTACCGTTGCCAGGAATAATACAACAAACAATAGGAAACTATCTAGATGATGAATTTCAAATTCTAAGAAGATTAATTAACATGTTGATCTATCTAACTCATAGTATTTTGAAAGCACTTGTTGATTACTAAAAGATGAGGATGGATGGACAGCAATGTGTTTTTGCTCAGTGCTGTCTATTTCTGTGAATGATGATCTGTCTTTTCAGGGCTTAAGAACATCTCCAGTGGGTGGCTGAGATTATTGCAAAAAACCTTTGGCAGTTAGTAAAACTAGAACACAACTAGGAATATTTTTAGGGTGTGTGTGTGTGATCTGGGTATAATCTCACAAATTAATGGAACTTCAATGATTATAAACTGAAATTAAGTAATTAACATGTATATGCTGTGTTGGGGGGCACTAAGGGAAAACAGATACTTGTCCTAGAAAAACATTTCTTAGAATAAATTTCCTGTGAGGTAAGTGTGTCTCGGGTTTAAATTTTGAAGCATAAAGTTCTTTTTAATTGGAAAAAAAAAAAAGAGAACATCTCCAGTGACATAGGAATAAACCAACCAACCACAGGAACTAAGCTAGTTAATGTGCTTGTTTCTGGTGGAGCAATATGTTGTTAAAAAAAATTAAAACCTTAGCTGAGCACAGTGGCTCATGCCTGTAATCCCAGCACTTTTGGAGGCCAAGGCACGTGGATCACGAAGTCAAGAGATCGAGACCATCCTGGCCAACATGGTGAAACCTTGTCTCTACTAAAAATACAAAAATTAGCTGGGCGTGGTGGTGCGTGCCTGTACTCCCAAGCTACTCAGAAGGCTGAGGCAGAAGAATTGCCTGAATCCAGGAGGCAGAGGTTGCAGTGAGCTGAGATTGCGCCATTGTACTCCAGCTTGGGTGACAGAGTGAGACTCCGTCTAAAAAAAAAAAAAGTAAATAAAATAAATAAAAAGCTCAAAACTAAACCTCCATTAAAGTAATACCCTTAGCAAATAGGATTCCTTTTACATGTAATAATTCAGTTCACTCAACAAGGCAAATGCTATTGGCTTGAAACCTGCATCTTCTGTTTTCGTAACTCAGACTGCATGAAATTCTGAGAACCTTTAAAGATGTGTAGTAATTCATCCCCTGCTGTTTGGCATAAAGTGGGTGAAAAATTGGAAATAATTTTTGTGGTGAAAAATAATGGAACAAAGATAGAAATAATAAATTATATAGAAGCATATATTACCTCTTTAAATGGGTGTCCTGGCTGCAGACCCTTTGAGATTCTTTCAGCCTTTCCTGCTGCCTACCTGAGAAGGCCTAATGATCATTTCTAAGGACTGCTCAGTTTTTGGATTCATATATGGATGCAGCAAGGAGAAATTAGTTCATTATTTCAGATAAGCACCAGGCACTTGTGGGAAAAGCCCAATAGGGTTAGAATTTCCACTTTCTTGAATTATTTACATTACTTGTGGTAATAAAGAAATGATTATTGAAATCTAAAGACTTCAGAAAAGATTTACATTAAGGCTAATTAAAGTGTTGATATGGACAGGAGGCAGGGAAATACTGGGTAGAAGAAGGTGGGGTCCCTGGAGAGGGCTTCATCCTCAGGCCTGGACCCATGGCCCTAAATGAGAACATGCATTCCTGTTTTCCTGACCAAATGTTGCCTTTTCCAAAATGACCCTGGCCCACCAAGCCCCCCATCCTGTACTCATAAAAGGCCCAAGCTCCACTGGCAGAGGAGCAGAGTGGCATGGCAGAGAAGGAGAGAAGAGAAGAAGCATCTGAACGTTGAGAGGAGTTCAGTTGGAGATGGTTGGGAGGCACTGACCCTGGCTCCTGTGCCTGCTCACCTGTGTGCTCCCCCTCCCGCAAGGGAACGGGAAGACTATCTTCTTACTCCATCCACTTTCTAGCTCCCCATCCTGCTGAGAGCCACTTCCATTGCTCAATAAAATCTTCTGCATACACCATCCTTTGATCCGTTCGTATGACCTGATTATTCCTGGATGCCAGACAAGAATTCGGGATGCATTGGGTGTGGGAACCCAAAAAGGCTGTCACACTGATTCTTCACTGAACTGTTTAGCACTTAAGCCATCCATGGATGGGAAAGCTAAAAGAGCATTGTTTGTAACACATGCTTTCTGGGGCTCCAGAAGTTGCGGGCAACTCCTAGATGCTGCTGTGGGCTGGCTGGTGGCCAAAGGCACTTGCCCTGGCTCCTGCACCTGCTCACCTGTGTGACCCCTTTTCCACAAGGGGTTTGAGGGTGGTAGCTGAGTAAATGAGCCACACCACTGTTGCAAGTCCCAGGAAGGGGTCAAGGGATCTCTCCCATCTCAGCGTTTCATCCAAAGTCTTTAAAAAGAAGTGGGTTGTTAGGTAGCGTGATGCCTCCAGCTTTGTTCTTTTGGCTTAGGATTGACTTAGTGATGCGGGCTCTTTTTTGGTTCCATATGAACTTTAAAGTAGTTTTTTCCAATTCTGTGAAGAAAGTCATTGGTAGCTTGATGGGGATGGCATTGAATCTATAAATTACCTTGGGCAGTATGGCCATTTTCATGATATTGATTCTTCCTAGCCATGAGCATGGAATGTTCTTCCATTTGTTTGTATCCTCTTTTATTTCATTGAGCAGTGGTTTGTAGTTCTCCTTGAAGAGGTCCTTCACGTCCCTTGTAAGTTGGATTCCTAGGTATTTTATTCTCTTTGAAGCAATTGTGAATGAGAGTTCACTCATGATTTGGCTCTCTGTTTGTCTGTTATTGGTGTATAAGAATGCTTGTGATTTTTGTACATTGATTTTGTCTCCTGAGACTTTGCTGAAGTTGCCTATCAGCTTAAGGAGATTTTTGGCTGAGACAATGGGGTTTTCTAGATATACAATCATGTCATCTGCAAAGAGGGACAATTTGACTTCCTCTTTTCCTAATTGAATACCCTTTATTTCCTTCTCCTGCCTAATTGCCCTGGGCAGAACTTCCAACTCTATGTTGAATAGGAGTGGTGAGAGAGGGCATCCCTGTCTTGTGCCAGTTTTCAAAGGGAATGCTTCCAGTTTTTGCCCATTCAGTAAGATATTGGCTGTGGGTTTGTCATAAATAGCTCTTATTATTTTGAGATACGTCCCATCAATACCTAATTTATTGAGAGTTTTTAGCATGAAGGGTTGTTGAATTTTGTCAAAGGCCTTTTCTGCATCTCTTGAGATAATCATGTGGTTTTTGTCTTTGGTTCTGTTTATATGCTGGATTACATTTACTGATTTGCATATATTGAACCAGGCTTGCATCCCAGGGATGAAGCCCACTTGATCATGGTGGATAAGCTTTTTGATGTGCTGCTGGATTCTGTTTGCCAGTATTTTATTGAGGATTTTTGCATCAATGTTCATCAAGGATATTGGTCTAAAATTCTCTTTTTTGGTTGTGTCTCTGCCCAGCTTTGGTATCAGGATGATTCTGGCCTCATAAAATGAGTTAGGGAGGATTCCCTCTTTTTCTATTGATTGGAATAGTTTCACAAGGAATGGTACCAGTTCCTCCTTGTACCTCTGGTAGAATTCGGCTGTGAATCCGTCTGGTCCTGGACTCTTTTTGGTTGTAAGCTATTGATTATTGCCACAATTTCAGAGCCTGTTATTGGTCTATTCAGAGAGTCAACTTCTTCCTGGTTTAGTCTTGGGAGGGTGTATGTGTCAAGGAATTTATCTATTTCTTGTAGATTTTCTAGTTTATTTGCATAGAGGTGTTTGTAGTATTCTCTGATGGTAGTTTGTATTTCTGTGGGATCGATGGTGATATCCCCTTTATCATTTTTTTATTGCGTCTATTTGATTCTTCTCTCTTTTCTTCTTCATTAGTCTTGCTAGCGGTCTATCAATTTTGTTGATCCTTTCAAAAACCCAGCTCCTGGATTCATTAATTTTTTGAAGGGTTTTTTGTGTCTCTATTTCCTTCAGTTCTGCTCTGATTTTAGTTATTTCTTGCCTTCTGCTAGCTTTTGAATGTGTTTGCTCTTGCTTTTCTAGTTCTTTTAATTGTGATGTTAGGGTGTCAATTTTGGATCTTTCCTGCTTTCTCTTGTGGGCATTTAGTGCTATAAATTTCCCTCTACACACTGCTTTGAATATGTCCCAGAGATTCTGGTATGTTGTGTCTTTGTTGTCGTTGGTTTCAAAGAACATCTTTATTTCTGCCTTCATTTCGTTATGTACCCAGTAGTCATTCAGGAGCAGGTTGTTCAGTTTCCATGTAGTTGAGTGGTTTTGAGTGAGTTTCTTAATCCTGAGTTCTAGTTTGATTGCACTGTGGTCTGAGAGACATTTTGTTATAATTTCTGTTCTTTTACATTTGCTGAAGAGAGCTTTACTTCCAACTATGTGGTCAATTTTGGAATAGGTGTGGTGTGGTGCTGAAAAAAATGTATATTGTGTTGATTTGGGGTGGAGAGTTCTGTAGATGTCTGTTAGGTCTGCTTGGTGCAGAGCTGAGTTCAATTCCTGGGTATCCTTGTTAATTTTCTGTCATCGCCAAGTCAATCCTAAGCCAAAAGAACAAAGCTGGAGGCATCACACTACCTGACTTCAAACTATACTACAAGGCTACAGTAACCAAAACAGCATGGTACTGGTACCAAAACAGAGATATAGATCAATGGAACAGAACAGAGCCCTCAGAAATAATGCCACATATCTACAACTATCTGATCTTTGACAAATCTGAGAAAAACAAGCAATGGAGAAGGGATTCCCTATTTAATAAATGGTGCTGGCAAAACTGGCTAGCCATATGTAGAAAGCTGAAACTGGATCCCTTCTTTACACCTTATACAAAAATTAATTCAAGATGGATTAAAGACTTAAACATTAGATCTAAAACCATAAAAACCCTAGAAGAAAACCTAGGCATTACCATTCAGGACATAGGCATGGGCAAGGACTTCATGTCTAAAACACCAAAAGCAATGGGAACAAAAGCCAAAATTGACAAATGGGATATAACTAAACTAAAGAGCTTCTGCACAGCAAAAGAAACTATCATCAGAGTGAACAGGCAACCTACAAAATGGGAGAAAATTTTCTCAACCTACTCATCTGACAAAGGGCTAATATCCAGAATCTACAATGAACTCCAACAAATTTACAAGAAAAAAACAAACAACCCCATCAAAAAGTGGGCGAGGGACATGAACAGACACTTCTCAAAAGAAGACATTTATGCAGCCAAAAAACACATGAAAAAATGTTCACCATCACTGGCCATCAGAGAAATGCACATCAAAACCACAATGAGATACCATCTCACACCAGTTAGAATGGCAATCATTAAAAAGTCAGGAAACAACAGGTGCTGGAGAGGATGTGGAGAAGTAGGAACACTTTTACACTGTTGGTGGGACTGTAAACTAGTTCAACCATTGTGGAAGTCAGTGTGGCGATTCCTCAAGGATCTAGAACTAGAAATACCATTTGACCCAGCCATCCCATTACTGGGTATATACCCAAAGGACTATAAATCATGCTGCTATAAAGACACATGCACATGTATGTTTATTGGGGCACTATTCACAATAGCAAAGACTTGGAACCAACCCAAATGTCCAACAATGATAGACTGGATTAAGAAAATGTGGCACATATACACCATGGAATACTATGCAGCTATAAAAAATGATGAGTTCATGTCCTTTGTAGGGACATGGATGAAATTGGAAATCATCATTCTCAGTAAACTATCGCAAGGACAAAAAACCGAACACCGCATGTTCTCACTCATAGGTGGGAATTGAACAATGAGAACACATGGACACAGGAAAGGGAACATCACACTCTGGGACTGTTGTGGGGTGGGGGGAGTGGAGAGGGATAGCTTTAGGAGATATACCTAATGCTAAATGATGAGTGAATGGGTGCAGCACACCAGCATGGCACATGTATACATATGTAACTAACCTGCACATTGTGCACATGTACCCTAAAACTTAAGGTATAATAAAAAAAAGTGGGTTGGATTTTATATCTATGACTTAATAGTATTTAGGGGAGAATAAGAACCCGCTGAATATAACTGACCAAACAAAACCCCAAACTCACAAAAATGAAAACACTCTATATACCAAATACAGAATTCTATGTTAACTGGTTTTGTAAGATGTCAGAAAGACCTGAACACAGGTTCTGACATCAGAATTTCTGTTCTGATTCAGTTGTTTAACTTTGGATAGCTTGATAGCCTCTCAGAGCCTCTGCTCCTCACTAAAAGAGGAAGTATAATATTTTACCAATAGAGATGTGGTGAAGAGTGAGAGAAGTGATCTCTGGGAGAGTGCCTGGGCCAGATGATTCATAAATGATTATTTAGGGCCCTCTCCTTTACCTTGAAGAATAGCCAGGGTTGACAGTTTAGGATGCAGACACATAATTTGTTTCAGTGCTTAAGCCAAGTCCCATCTCCCCTTTGCTCCTTCTGCTCCTGTACCCTCTCCTGCAGTGTGAATGAGAGAAGTTCTCTTCTTTTGATATACAGGTTTGGATAGAGGTAGCCAGGAGAGTGACCTGTCTGTCTTCTTTCTTGCTGTCCTGTGTCCTTGGTCTTGTTTACAGAAGGCTGTAGCTTCAGTGCTCTGGCCAAGCCAGGCTCTAGTGTTGAGTCATCATGACTGAGATAACATGGGGTGAGTTGACAAGCTATGTGGGGTGCCCAGAGCTGGTGTTTTCAAATTCTTTTGAACTGCTTTAGAGAGGGCACCAGCCTTGGTTTAGGCAAACTTCCTCCCCATGACAGTCAGACTTCTCCTCTAACCTTCTAGATGTGCTACGCTCTGTCAGGGCAAGGAGTGTGGTCTGGATGTCTGATTCTAAGAGGAAGTGCTTCTGTTCTTGCTTTCAGTTCTGATTCTGTCTTTAAACTTCAGGTTTTCTTTTTCCAGGGGGATTTAAATTATGTTACAAGCTTGCTGTAGGCCAAATGCTTTATATCCATTAACCCGCTTAATTCTTACAATGGCCCTGCAAGATCTCATTTTACGGATGAGAAGATTGAGACTTTAATAGCTATTAGGACTCGTGCAAAGCAACATAGTGACAGTACTATTGAAGCCCAGATACGTTTTACTTGAAAGCTATTAAATATTTTCTCTCTCAACTGTGTTTACCTTCTTCCCCCTTAATGCCACAGCCTTGCAGGAGAGGTATCCTGGCCTGGGGCAAGTACTAATTTAAAGGATTAATTTGCCCAGTAAATCCCAAGATGGGTTCTCTTTCTCTAATGGCCTCATGCCTAAGATGTCATTATAAAAACTTTGCCAGCTGGGAAAAGATGCAAAGGACTCCATAGCATCAATGAGTACAGCATGCACTCATAAAACTGGTGCTTTAAAAACAGCTACATTTTACTGAGAGAATTAAATAACCAAAAATCAAGGCTAAGTCTTGCAATTAAACAAATGGAGCTGCATTAATTATCTATGAACCGTATTCTGACGAGGTCTTCGGTTCTAAGATTTTGAAGGAAGCAAGAAGAGTACAGTATTCAGTGTTCTATGAGACAGATGATCCAGTCTTCTCAAGTTAGAAGGTCTTTTTGGGAAAAGTTATGATAACTGAATTATTTTATGGTTTTGCTATTTAAAAAACTCTTTTAAGCCTACAGAGCAGAACAAGCTGGCTCATCTCTGAGCACCAGGGCTAGATCAAAAGTGCATCAACTTTTTTGAAACCAAAACAAAAACAAACATAAATGATATTTCTTCTAAAACTGAAAAATAAAAATTAATGGGGAATAGTCTGGAAGATGGAGTAAAAAGAAGGACAATTGGATTTTTTTTTTTTTTTTTTTGAAACAGAGTTTCACTTTGTTGCCCAGGCTGGAGTGCAGTGGCACGATCTCAGCTCACTGCAACCTCTGCCTCCTGGATTCAAGCAATTCTCATGCCTCAGGCTCCTGGTTAGCTGGGATTACAGGCGCCTGCCACCATGCCTGGCTGTTTTTTTTTTGTTTGTTTTTTTGTTTTTTTGCATTTTAGTAGAGATGGGGTTTCACCATGTTGGCCAGGTTGGTCTTGAACTCCTGAGCTCAGGCAATCTGCCCATCTCGGCCTCCCAAAGTGCTAGGATTACAGGTGTGAGCCACTGCACCCAGCCAGTTTTTTTAAGAATTGAACTTTCATTCAGAATTTGAACTCAGTGTTAATTGAATCTGTTTGAATTTTCATTCAAATGTAAAGGTCTGGTCCCAGGACTAGAAGAGTTACTGTAACATTCTATGAAAGACTCTCTTCTGTTATTCACACTTAAGTTTAGCAATTGGTGCAACAGTATTCTCTTGATAGTCTGAATGGATGTAGAAGCGTGCATGGACAGACAGTGAGTATAAACTGTTAGCCTCACCCAGAAATAAGCTTAGAACTCACTGCAACAAATACAAATCTTATCTAACAAAGCATCTGGGGCTTAAGGTGGCTTTTTAATTTCAAGGAGTATTCAACATGGCATACTTCTATTGTCTTAGAATTTATTTATTCTTTTAGCTGTTTAAAACATTGAACAGATGAGAACACTGAGGCCCAATATGACAACACAAACTCCTCTAGTTGGCTAACTTTAGCTGTGGGTTTAATCTGTGACTGTCAAGTAACTTGATTCTGTAGCAGCTGCAGAACAACCAACATAGGCTTTGGAGTCAGGTTCTATTTATATTTGTGGCCTTTGGAAATGCATTCATAATTCTTAAAATTTATTGTACATACAAATAACATGGGGATCTTGTTGAATGCAGATTCTAATTCAGGAGGTCCAGGATGAGGCCTGAGATTCTGTATTTCTAACAAGTTCTCAGATAATGCTGATGCTGGGGGCATCTAGGACCACACTTTGAGTATCAGAAAATTATCCAAACCTTAATTTTCTCATCTGTAAAACAGGGACAGTGATGACTACCTGGGAAGATTATTGGCAGCATTAAATGAGTCTATGAGGTGAAGCATCTGACATATAGGAGGATTGCCACAAATATAAATGTGCCTACTCTTCCCTTTCACCTATTTTGTTTCTACTTAGCTCAACAGTTTGTTCAACTCTTTATGAAAGTTTTCTCAGCCCATTTTCACTGGGGTCATTTCCATATTTGTGTGGCATAATCAGGTTCATGGCAGAAAGGCATGTATGGTTCACTAAGAGCTCATCTTTGTCCTCTTTCCTGAAATCAGTGTTTTATGTTAAATCCAATGTTATATGGAAAATCTAAGCCAAATGTGAATGTTCAAAATTGAGTTGATGTGCAAGTTGCTCAAAATAGCTTTAAACCTTTACTTAACCATTAACAAAAAATTATTATTTGGGATCACAAAACAAAACCCAATTGTATTCTTATAAGAAACACTTTTATTTATTTATTTATTTATTATTTTTTGAGACAGTCTTGCTCTGTCGTCCAGGCTGGAGTACAGTGGCGCAGTCTTGGCTCACTGCAACCTTACCTCCTGGGATCAGGTGATTCTCCTGCCTCAGCCTCCTGAGTTGCTGGGATTACAGGCACGTGCCACCAGGCCCAGTACAACACACACAAAAAAATACAATAACTTTTGTATTTTTAGTAGAGATGGGGTTTTGCCATGTTGGCCAGGCTGGTCTTGAACTTCTGGGCTCTAGTGATCTGCCTGCCTGGGCCTCCCAAAATGTTGGGATTACAGGCGTGAGCCACCACGCCCAACCTAATTTTTGTATTATTAGTAGATATGGGGTTTTGCCTTGTTGGCCAGGCTGGTCTCAAACTCCTGGCCTCAAGTAATCTGCCTATCTTGGCCTCTCAATGTACTGGGATTATGGGCATGAGCCACCACGCCCCGCCAAAAAACACTTTTAAAATAAATGGTTTCAAAATGGTTAGAAATAAAAGAATGTGCAAAAGCATACCAGGCAATTCAAACATAAGCCAAATGAGGATTCTAATCTTAATATCAGACCTGTTAGAAATCAATTCACAAACTGTTCCATAAAGTAAATGAGAAAGAAACACTTCCTAGCCCATCCTCTGAGGCCAGTATTATCCTGATACCCAAGCCAAAGATATCACAAGAGAAGAAAACTACAGGTCAGTATCCATTAGGAATGTAGATGCAAACATCACCCTCAACAAAATACTAGCAAACAAAAGAGAATTCTACACCATAATCAATAGGGATTTATCCCATGAATGCAAGATTGGCTTAACGTTTGAAAATCAATTAATGTCATATACCACATTAATAGAAAAAAAGGACAAAATCACATGATCATTTCAATAGATGCAGAAAGAGCATTCAATAAAATCCAGTACCTTTCAAGATAAAAATACTACAGATAGAAGGGAAATTCTTCCAACTTGTCAAAGGGCATCTATGAAAGACCTATAGTTAATGCTACATTTAATAGTGAAAGAGTGCTTACTTTCCCTCTAAGATCAGGAACAAAACAAAGATGTCCACTCTCATGACTTCTATTTAACTTTGTAGTAGAGGTTCTAGCCAAGGTTAATTAGGCAAAAAAAAAAAAAAAAAAAAAAGAAAAGAAAAGCATACCAGCACGGCACATGTATACATATGTAACTAACCTGCACATTGTGCACATGTACCCTAAAACTTAAAGTATAATAATAATAATAATAAAAAGAAAAGAAATAAAATACATCTGGACTGGAAAGGAAGGAGTAAAACTATCTCTAGTTTTACTTTACAAAAGTAATGACATTGCAAATGTCATGATCATGTCTATAGAAAATCTAAAATAATCCACTAAAGACCTATTAGGACCAATAAATAATTTCAGCAACATTGCAGGATGCAAGATCAATATAATAAATCAATTGCATTTCAATACATTAGCAACAAACAATCTGAAAATGAAATTCAAGAACAATTTCTTTTATATGGCATCAAAAAGGATAAAATACTTAGGAATAATTTTAACAAGAAGTGTAAGACTTGTTTACTAAAAACTACAAAACATTGTTGAAAGAAATGAAAGATCTGAATAAATGGAAAGACATTCTATGTTCATGGATTGGGAGACAATATATTAAAATATCAGTACTCCCTAAGTTGATCTATGAATTAAATGCAACCTCTATCAAAATCCCAGAAATTGACAAGCTTATCTTTAAATTCATGTGGAAATGCAAGGAACGTAGAATAGCCAAAACAATCTTGAGAAGAATGATACAATTGGAGTACTCACACTTGCAATTTCAAAACTTACTACAAAGCTGTAGTAATTAAGACAGTACTGCCATAAAAATAGACATGAAGATCAATGAAATAGAATTTAGAATTGACCATAACTTTTTTTTAACTTATGTGACACTGAGAATTTTGTTAGCAATGAATGTGACACTGAGAATTTTGTTAGTAATGGCATTTTTGTATTTGACACTAGAAAACTTAAAGACAATAATATGCCCCATCCCACCCCTATATATATCAGGCTTTTTGGTGTGAAGTTAACACATATTTTTTTATTATTATTATTATTATTTTACTTTAAGTTCTAGGGTACATGTGCACAACGTGCAGGTTTGTTATATATATATACATCTGCCATGTTGGTGTGCTGCACCCGTTAACTCATCATTTACATTAGGTATATCTCCTAATGCTATCCCTCCCTGCTCCACCCACCCCCTGGCAGGCCCCAGTGTGTGATGTTCCCCACCCTGTGTCCAGGTGTTCTCATTGTTCAATTCCCACCTATGAGTGAGAACATGTGGTGTTTGGTTTTCTGTCCTTGCGATAGTTTGCTGAGAATGATGGTTTCCAGCTTCATCTATGTCCCTATAAAGGACATGAACTCATCCTTTTTTATGGCTGCATAGTATTCCATGGTGTATATGTGCCACATTTTCTTAATCCTATCACTGATGGACATTTGGGTTGGTTCCAAGTCTTTGCTATTGTGAATAGTGCCTCAATAAACATACATGTGCATGTGTCTTTATAACAGAATGATTTATAATCCTTTGGGTAGATGCCTAGTAATGGGATGGCTGGGTAGAATTGGCCCTAACTTTTATGCTCAATTGACCTTTGAAAAAGAGACCAAGACAATTCAACTGGGGGAAATAATAGTTCTTCAACTAATGGTGTTGGGGAAACTGGATATCCACAGGCAAAAGATTTAGATGCTAAAAAAAATAAAGCCAGTAAATGCTAAAATAAAAAGTTGAGGAAAGTCCTTTGTAACTTTGGAGTGGAGAATGACTTTTTATTATGACTAGAAACCTAGAAGCCATAAAAGATTGATAAATTCAATTATTTTTGAAAATGCAAGCAAATCCCACCACAAGTAAGGCTTAGAGACAAATGATACTTGGGAAAAATTGTTGCAAGTCATATCAGAAAGGATTAATTTTCCTAAATATATAAAGAGCTCCTGAAAATTTCACTTCTAATAAACACTTAATACAAGTTTACTTGTACCCACGTGAAATGGCATAGGAACAAAGGATTGGAAATAAATTATCAAATGGAATGTATTTTGGCAGCTACAAAAAAGAATAGCAAGACTCTACATGGATATGGAAATGTCACTAAGTTACATTGTTAATTGAGAAAAAGAGTGCATAAATAACATTTGTCTATTTGTATAAAATGGAAGAAAAATAAGATTGTATATTTGCATTTGCTTTTTTATGCAGAAGGATACACAGGAAATTAATAATAGTGGCTTACCTGTAACGGTGAGGACTGTATGGTACAAGTGGATAGATGGGAAATGGGGTAGAAGAAGGAGAATTTATTATTTATTATTTTTTGAGATGAAAGTGTTATGTATTTAAATATTACATTGAATTTTTAAAAAGAGCTCCAAACTACTTTGTATTCTACTTTTAAATTTTTCAGACTTAAACAAATAGTGCTTTTTCAGTCAAGCAGCAGGGCTCATGGCTGCCCCTGCATCTCCACTCCCTGACTGCATCTCTGCTGGCTCGTCTCCTCACTCTCAGGCTGGTGCAACCCCGATCCCCACCTTGACCTGCTTTTCTGGTCTCATTTCTTCTGTTCCTCCCTGCTCTTCAAAAGTGTATGCTGTAGCACCAACTCTACTAAAAACCTGTCCCAAACATACACACACACACACACACACACACACAGGCACATGCACACACACGTGCATGCACACACACACAGGCACACGCACACACACACATGCACAGGCACATGCACACACACACAGGCAAATGCACACACACGTGCATGCACACACACAGGCACATGCACACACACGCACACACACAGGCACATGCACACACACACGTACACACACAGGCACATGCATACACACAGGCACACGTGCACACACACACACACACTCATTCCTCTCACTCCCTTCCACTATGCCAAGCTCTTTTGTGCTTTTGAGTCTTTGCTCACACAGAAAAAGCCAGTGTGGAAGATCTCAAAGGTCAGTGTATCAATAACCCATTTCTTAAAAAAAAAGTTTTTATTTTTCCCTTCGAGATAATTCAAGCTTGCCCAAAGGCCTAGCTGTCATCTCTAGCAAGCCCCAGCTAGATGGCCCTGGTACTTTCTCCCACTCTCTTTTTCCTCTGTGTTAGTATCCTAGGGCTGCCATGACAAGTACTACAAAATGAGTGGCTTAAAACAATAGAAATCTATTTTTTCATAGTCTAGAAGTCTGAAACCCAGGTGCCAACAAGTTTGGTTCCTTCTGGAGGCTCTGAGGGAGAAACCATTCCGTGTCCGGGATGGCAATAGTAGCCTTAAAATGCTGACCTCTGTAGACATCCTTGAAGCAAGTGATGGCCATGTGTCCCAGGTCTGGCAATGAAAAAATATAGACAGAAGTTTGCTGAGTGCAAGACCTAGGAAATCTGTTATTTTCCTAAAAACAAAGGATAGGCTCAACTAACATAAGTTTGCCCTTCACTCTTCCTACTCCCTCTTGATTGCACTGTGGATGTGATGTTTGTAAATATAGCAGTTATCTTGTGGGCATGTTGCAGAGAACAAGCCACGGGTGGCTGAACAAAGACGGGTAGAAGAAGTCTCGTTCTTTGATGGGTTAAAGGAGCTACCATGCCAACCCTGGCAGTCCACAACTGACTTGGTTTGTCTTTCTTTTTTTTTTTTTTTTTTTTTTGAGAGGGAGTCTTGCTCTGTCTTCCAGACATTGTGTCCGGAATTGGTGGGTTCTTGGTCTCACTGACTTCAAGAATGAAGCCATGGACCCTCACGGTGAGTGTTACAGCTCTTAAGGTGGCGCGTCTGGAGTTTGTTCCTTCTGATGTTCGGAGTTTCTTCCTTCTGGTGGGTTCGTGGTCTCGCTGGCTCAGGAGTGAAGCTGCAGACCTTCGCAGTGAGTGTTACAGCTCTTAAGGCGGCCCGTCTGGAGTTGTTCCTTCCTCCCTGTGGCCTCGTGGTCTCGCTGGCTTCAGGAGTGAAGCTGCAGACCTTCGTGGCGAGTGTTATAGCTCATAAAAGCAGTGTGGACCCAAAGAGTGAGCAGTAGCAAGATTTATTGCAAAGAGCAAAAGAACAAACCCTCCACGGTGTGGAAGGGGACCCCAACGAGTTGCCACTGCTGGCTCGGGCAGCCTGCTTTTATTCTCTTATCTGGCCCCACCCACATCCTGCTGATTGGTAGAGCCCAGTGGTCTGTTTTGACAGGGCGCTGATGGGTGCGTTTACAATCCCTGAGCTAGACAGAAAGGTTCTCCACGTCCCCACTAGATTAGCTAGATACAGAGTGTGGACACAAAGGTTTTCCAAGGCCCCACCAGAGTAGCTAGATACAGAGTATTGATTGGTGCATTCACAAACCCTGAGCTAGACACAGGGTGCTGATTGGTGTGTTTACAAACCTTGAGCTAGATACAGAGTGCCAATTGGTGTATTTACAATCCCTGAGCTAGACATAAATGTTCTCCAAGGTCCCACCAAAGTAGCTAGATACAGCATGTCCATTGGTGCATTCACAAACCCTGAGCTAGACACAGGGTGCTGATTGGTGTATTTACAATCCCTGAGCTAGACATAAAGGTTCTCCACGTCCCCACCAGACTCAGGAGCCCAGCTGGCTTCACCCAGTGGGTCCTGCACCGGGGCTGCAGGTGGAGCTGCCTGCCAGTCCCGCGCCCTGCGCCCGCACTCCTCAGCCCTTGGGTGGTCCATGGGACTGGGCGCCCTGGAGCAGGGGGCGGCGCTCATCGCTCATCGGGGAGGCTCGGGCCTCACAGGAGCCCATGGAGGTGGTGGAAGGCTCAGCCATGACGGGCTGCAGGTCCCGAGCCCTGCCCAGCGGGAAGGCAGCTAAGGCCCGGTGAGAAATCGAGCGCAGCGCGGTCGGCCGGCACTGCTGGGGGACCCAGTACACCCTCCACAGCCGCTGGCCCAGGTGCTAAGCCCCTCATTGCCCGGGGCTGGCAGGGCCGGCAGGCTGCTCCGAGTGCGGGGCCCGCCAAGCCCACGCCCACCCGGAACTCCAGCTGGCCCGGAAGCGCCGCGCGCAGCCCGGGTTCCCGCTCGCGCCTCTCTCTCCACACCTCCCTGCAAGCTGAGGGAGCCGGCTCCGGCCTTGGCCAGCCCAGAAAGGGGCTCCCACAGTGCAGCGGTGGGCTGAAGGGCTCAAGTGCCGCCAAAGTGGGAGCCCAGGCAGAGGAGGCGCCCAGAGCGAGCGAGGGCTGTGAGGACTGCCAGCACGCTGTCACCTCTCAGCATAATCTTGGCTTACCGCAACCTTTGCCTCCCAGGTTCAAGCGATTCTCCCTCCTCAGCTGAGGCTACAGGCATGCGCCACTGTGCTCAGCTAATTTTTGTATTTTTAGTAGAGACAGGGTTTCACCATGTTGACCAGGCTGGTCTCGAACTCCTGACCTCAGGTGATCCACCTGCCTCGGCCTCCCAAAGTGCTGGGATTACAGGTGTGAGCCACTGCGCCTGGCCTTTTTTTTTTTTTTAATTGAGATGTAGTCTCACTCTGCCGCCCAGGCTGGAGTACAGTGGCGCCATCTTGGCTCACTGCCACCTCCGCCTCCCAGGTTCAACCAATTCTCCTGCCTCAGCCTCCCAAGTAGCTGGGATTATAGGCGCCCACCACCATGCCTGGATACTTTTTTTTTTTGTATTTTTAGTAGAGACGGGGTTTTGCCATATCGGCCAGGCTGGTCTCCACCTCCCGTGATCCGCCTGCCTCTGCCTCACAAAGTGCTGGGATTACAGACCTGAGGCACCGCGCCTGGCCTGAAGAATCTTTTCAAGTGCAACAGGGAGAGGGATGGTTGTATCAGAATGTTTTCAACTGTAAGTATTCAAGGTAGTTGGAAACAGTAAAGAAATGTCTTACCTCACAAGAAGTCCCAAGATAGAGTGGCTCCGGGGTCAGTTAATTCAGTGACTCAAAGATGTTATCAAGGGCCCAGTTTTTTTTCATCTTCCACTCTGCTATTTTCAGCATGTTGACTACTCTCTCTCTCTTTTTTTTTCTGTTTGCTCCCTTTGTGGTTGTAAGAGGCTACTGAAGATCCAGGCCTCAGTGAGATATGACAATATCCAGTGGAAACGGAGTGAATGTCACTTTTCTTGCATTTTTTTAAACCAGTAACTAAAACCTTTCACAAAAGCCATGTCACACTTCATGTCTTTTTGTCCTAATCCAAGCATTGGCAAGAAGAATTAATTCATTTGTTCACTCTTCATATATTTATTGAATGTCTATTATGTGTCGCTAGAGCTAGGAAACCTCAGATGGCAAAACAGGTAAAAATCATACAGCTTATATTCTAGTGGGAAGAGATAAAAAAGAACCAAATGGGTAAAGTGGTGATAAATATTATTGGGATAAAAGTGCAATGGGAAAGGGAGATAAGTCATGCTGGTTAGGTAGCAGTAGGGAAGATACCAGATAATTGGGTTTCACCAGTGGGAAAATATCGCCTAGGGCTGGAACTGAGGCTAAAGATCACCACACCTGAAGCAGATGGTCCCTTGGAAAAGGAAAGTGAAT
Source organism: Pongo pygmaeus (assembly GCF_028885625.2). Classification (NCBI taxonomy): domain Eukaryota; kingdom Metazoa; phylum Chordata; class Mammalia; order Primates; family Hominidae; genus Pongo; species Pongo pygmaeus. Next base: position 102,116,066 of record NC_072385.2, read on the forward strand.
AAAAATGAGGTTCTCTTAGGAAGAATAAAGTGAGAGACAGTTGTTAGATAGGCAATTACCAGTAAGGGCAAGCTATGGAAGTTGTGGGACACAGTGCAAAATGAAAATGCAGAATTGTTATTCAAAAATTAGGAAAAAGTATCACTCTTGGACAAAAATATAACTGTCTTTTTACTTTCAGTCTTTTTGTTGACCTGTTATGATGGTTTTAATTTGCTATTTAATATCTTTATAGGTAAAGAAAAATTGAAAATTTAAATTATTAGCATGTATTTTATTACTCATTTTGATAGTGTATAATGCCTGTTTTATATGCAAACATAAGAACATTTAACTAATATGTGGAATCACCAAAACTATAGTTCCTATTTTTGTGGCTCCTACATGGATACACATTTTATTCTTACTAGAAAAGTGGAAATGATGCACAAAACAAACTCAATTGTCTTTTTTCATTTCCTTTTTTTTAAATTTTATTTTTGAGATGGAATCTGGCTCTGTTGCCCAGGCTGGAGTGCAGTGGCACAATCTCGCCTTGGCTCACTGTAGCCTCCACCTCCTGGGTTCAAGTGATTCTCCAGCCTCAGCCTCCTGAGCAGCTAAGATTACAGGTGCACGCAACTATACCCGGCTAATTTTTGTATTTTTACAGAGATGGAGTTTCACCATGTTGACCAGGCTGGTCTCAAACTCCTGACCTTGAGTGATCTGCCCACCTTGGCCTCCCAAAGAGCTGGGATTACAGGCATGAGCCACCGTGCCCGGCCTTATTTCTTTTCTTTCTTTCTTTCTAAAATTATACTTTAAGTTCTAGGGTACATGTGCACAACATGCACGTTTGTTACGTATGTATACATGTGCCATGTTGGTGTGCTGCACCCATTAACTCGTCATTTACACTAGGTATATCTCCTAATGCTATCCCTCCCCCCTCCCCCCATCCCATGACAGGCCCCAGTGTGTGATGTTCCCATTCCTGTGTCCAAGTGTTCTCACTGTTCAGTTCCCACCTATGAGTGAGAACATGCGGTGTTCGGTTTTTTGTCCTTGCGATAGTTTACTGAGAATGATGATTTCCAATTTCATCCATGTCCCTACAAAGGACGTGAACTCATCATTTTTTATGGCTGCATAGTATTCCATGGTGTATATGTGCCACATTTTCTTAATCCAGTCTATCATTGTTGGACATTTGGGTTGGTTCCAAGTCTTTGCTATTGTGAATAGTGCTGCAATAAACATACGTGTCCATGTGTCTTTATAGCAGCATGATTTATAGTCCTTTGGGTATATACCCAGTAATGGGATGGCTGGGTCAAATGGTATTTCTAGTTCTAGATCCCTGAGGAATCACCACACTGACTTCCACAATGGTTGAACTAGTTTACAGTCCCACCAACAGTGTAAAAGTGTTCCTATTTCTCCACATCCTCTCCAGCACCTGTTGTTTCCTGACTTTTTAATGATTGCCATTCTAACTGGTGTGAGATGGTATCTCATTGTGGTTTTGATTTGCATTTCTCTGATGACCAGTGATGATGAACATTTTTTCATGTGTCTTTTGGCTGCATAAATGTCTTCTTTTGAGAAGTGTCTGTTCATATCCTTTGCCCACTTTTTGATGGGGTTGCTTTTTTCTTGTAAAATTGTTTGAGTTCTTAGTAGATTCTGGATATTAGCCCTTTGTCAGATGAGTAGATTGCAAAAATTTTCTTCCATTCCATAGGTTGCCTGTTCACTCCAGTAGTAATTTCTTTTGCTGTGCAGAAGCTCTTTAGTTTAATTATATCCCATTTGTTAATTTTGGCTTTTGTTGCCATTGCTTTTGGTGTTTTAGACATGAAGTCCTTGCCCATGCCTATGTCCTGAATGGTAATGCCTAGGTTTTCTTCTAGGGTTTTTATGGTTTTAGGTCTAACATTTAAGTCTTTAATCCATCTTGAATTGATTTTTGTATAAGATGTAAGGAAGGGATCCAGTTTCAGCTTTCTACATATGGCTAGCCAGTTTTCCCAACACCATTTATTAAATAGGGAATCCTTTCCCCATTTCTTGTTTTTGTCACGTTTGTCAAAGATCAGATGGTTGTAGATGTGTGGTATTATTTCTGAGGGCTCTGTTCTGTTCCATTGGTCTATATCTCTGTTTTGCTACCAGTACCATGCTGTTTTGGTTACTGTAGCCTTGTAGTATAGTTTGAAGTCAGGTAGTGTGATGCCTCCAGCTTTGTTCCTTTTGCTTAGGATTGTCTTGGTAACGTGGGCTCTTTTCTGGTTCCATATGAACTTTAAAGTAGTTTTTTCCAATTCTGTGAAGAAAGTCATTGGTAGCTTGATGGGGATGGCATTGAATCTGTAAATTACCTTGGGCAGTATGGCCATTTTCATGATATTGATTCTTCCTATCCATGAGCATGGAATGTTCTTTCATTTGTTTGTGTCCTCTTTTGTTTCGTTGAGCAGTGGTTTGTGATCCTCCTTGAAGAGGTCCTTCACATCCCTTGTAAGTTGGATTCCTAGGTATTTTATTCTCTTGGAAGCAATTGTGAATGGGAGTTCACTCATGATTTGGCTCTCTCGTTTGTCTGTTGTTTGTGTATAAGAATGCTTGTGATTTTTGCACATTGATTTTGTATCCTGAGACTTTGCTGAAGTGGCTTATCAGCTTAAGGAGATTTTGGGTTGAGACGATGGGGTTTTCTAAATATACGATCATGTAATCTGCAAACAGGGACAATTTGACTTCCTCTTTTCTTAATTGAATACCTTTTATTTCTTTCTCTTGCCTGATTGCCCTGGGCAGAACTTCCAACTCTATGTTGAATAGGAGTAGTGAGAGATGGCATCCCTGTCTTGTGCCAGTTTTCAAAGGGAATGCTTCCAGTTTTTGCCCATTCAGTATGATATTGGCTGTGGGTTTGTCATAAATAGCTCTTATTATTTTGAGATATGTCCCATCAATACCGAATTTATTGAGAGTTTTTAGTATGAAGAGCTGTTGAATTTTGTTGAAGGCCTTCTCTGCATTTATTGAGATAATCCTGTGGTTTTTGTCTTCGGTTCTGTTTATATGCTGGATTATGTTTATTGATTTGGGTGTGTTGAACCAGCCTTGCATCCCAAGGATGAAGCCCACTTGATCATGGTGGATAAGCTTTTTGATGTGCTGCTGTATTCGGTTTGCCAGTATTTTATTGATGATTTTTGCATTGATATTCATCAGGGTTATTTGTCTAAAATTCTCTTTTTTTGTTGTGTCTCTGCCAGGCTTTTTTGATGCTGGCCTCATAAAATGAGTTAGGGAGCATTCCCTCTTTTTTCTATTGATTGGAATAGTTTCAGAAGGAATGGTACCAGCTCCTCCTTGTACCTCTGGTAGAATTCGGCTGTGAATCCATCTGGTCCTGGACTTTTTTTTTGGTTGGTAAGCTATTAATTATTGCCTCAATTTCAGAGCCTGTTATTGGTCTATTCAGGGATTCAACTTCTTCCTGGTTTAGTCTTGGGAGGGTGTATGTGTCCAAGAATTTATCCATTTCTTCTAGATTTTCTAGTTTATTTATGTAGAGATGTTTATAGTATTCTCTGATGGTAGTTTGTATTTCTGTGGGATCTGTGGTGATATCCCCTTTATCATTTCTTGTTGCGTCTATTTGGTTCTTCTCTCTTTTCTTCTTTGTTAGTCTTGCTAGCGGTCTATCAATTTTGTTGATCTTTTCAAAAAACCAGCTCCTGGATTCATTGATTTTTTGAAGGGATTTTTGTGTCTCTATCTCCTTCAGTTCTGCTCTGATTTTAGTTATTTCTTGCCTTCTGCTAGCTTTTGAATGTGTTTGCTCTTGCTTCTCTAGTTCTTTTAATGGTGATGTTAGGGTGTCAATTTTAGATCTTTCCTGCTTCCTCTTGTGGGCATTTAGTGCTATAAATTTCCCTCTACACACTGCTTTAAATGTGTCCCAGAGATTCTGGTATGTTGTGTCTTTGTTCGCATTGGTTTTAAAGAACATCTTTATTTCTGCCTTCATTTCGTTATGTACCCAGTAGTCATTCAGGAGCAGGTTGTTCAGTTTCCATGTAGCTGAGTGGTTTTGAGTGAGTTTCTTAATCCTGAGTTCTAGTTTGATTGCACTGTGGCCTGAGAGAGAGTTCGTTATAATTTCTGTTCTTTCACATTTGCTGAGGAGTGCTTTACTTCCAACTATGAGGGCAATTTTGGAATAAGTGCGATGTGGTGCTGAGAAGAATGTATATTCTGTTGATTTGGGGTGGAGAGTTCTGTAGATGTCTATTAGGTCCGCCTGGTGCAGAGCTGAGTTCAATTCCTGGATATCCTTGTTAACTTTCTGTCTCGTTCATCTGTCTAATGTTGACAGTGGGGTTTTAAAGTCTCCCATTAGTATTGTGTGGGAGTCTAAGTCTCTTTGTAGGTCTCTAAGGACTTGCTTTATGAATCTGGGTGCTCCTTTATTGGGTGCATATATATTTAGGGTAGTTAGCTCTTCTTGTTGAATTGATCCCTTTACCATTATGTAATGGCCTTCTTTGCCTCTTTTGATCTTTGTTGGTTTAAAGTCTGTTTTATCAGAGACTAGGATTGCAACCCTTGCCTTTTTTTGTTTTCCATTTGCTTGGTAGATCTTCCTCCATCCCTTTATTTTGAGCCTGTGTGTGTCTTTGCATGTGAGATGGGTCTCCTGAATAAAGCACACCAATGGTTCTTGACTCTTTATCCAATTTGCCAGTCTGTGTCTTTTAATTGGAGCATGTAGCCCATTTACATTTAAGGTTAATATTATTATATGTGAATTTGGTCCTGTCATTATGATGTTAGCTGGTTATTTTGCTCGTTAGTTGATGCAGTTTCTTCCTAGCATCGATGGTCTTTACAATTTGGCATGTTTTTGCAATGGGTGGTACCGGTTGTTCTTTTCCATGTTTAGTGCTTCCTTCATGAGCTGTTGTAGGGCAGGCCTGGTGGTGACAAAATCTCTCAGCATTTGGTTGTCTGTAAAGGATTTTATTTCTCCTTCACTTATGAAGCTCAGTTTGGCTGGATATGAAATTCTGGGTTGAAAATTCTTTTCTTTAAGAATGTTGAATATTGGCCCCCACTCTATTCTGGCTTGTAGAGTTTCTGCCGAGAGATCAGCTGTTAGTCTGATGGGCTTCCCTTTGTGGGTAACCCAACCTTTCTCTCTGGCTGCCCTTAACATTTTTTCCTTCATTTGAACTTTGGTGAATCTGACAATTATGTGTCGTGGAGTTGCTTTTCTTGAGGAGCATCTCTGTGGTGTTCTCTGTATTTTCTGAATTTGAATGTTGGCCTGCCTTGCTAGGTTGTGGAAGTTCTCCTGGATAATATCCTGCAGAGTGTTTTCCAACTTGGTTCCATTCTCCCTGTCACTTTCAGGTACACCAATCAGATGTAGATTTGGTCTTTTCACATAGTCCCATATTTCTTGGAGGCTTTGTTCATTTCTTTTTACTCTTTTTTCTTTAAACTTCTCTTCTTGCTTCATTTCATTCATTTGATCTTCAGTCACTGATACCCTTTCTTCCACTTGATTGAATCAGCTGCTGAAGCTTGTGCATTCATCACGTAGTTCTTGTGCCATGGTTTTCAGCTCCATCAGGTCATTTAAGGATTTCTGTACACTGGTTATTCTAGTTAGCCATTCATCTAATCTTTTTTCAAGGTTGTTAGCTCCTTTGCTTTGGGTTCACACTTCCTCCTTTAGCTCAGAGAAGTTTGATCATCTGAAGCCTTCTTCTCTCAACTTGTCAAAGTCATTCTCTGTCCAGCTTTGTTCCATGCTGGCGAGGAGCTGTGTTCCTTTGGAGGGGTAGAGGTGCTCTGATTTTTATAATTTTCAGCTTTTCTGCTCTGTTTTTTCCCCATCTTTTTGGTTTTATCTAGCTTTGGTGTTTGATAATGGTGATGTACAGATGGAGTTTTGGTGTGGATGTCCTTTCTGTTTGTTAGTTTTCCTTCTAACACTCAGGACCCTCAGCTGCACATCTGTTGGAGTTTGCAGGAGGTCTACTCCAGACCTGTTTGCCTGGGTATCAGCAGCAGAGGCTGCAGAACAGTGAATATTGCTGAACAGCAAATGTTGCTGCCTGATCATTCCTCTAGAAGCTTCATCTCAGAGGGGTACCTGGCCGTGTGAGGTGTCAGTCTGCCCCTACTGGGGGGTGCCTCCCAGTTAGGCTACTCAGGGATCAGGGACTCACTTGAGGAGGCAGTCTGTCCGTTCTCAGATCTCAAACTCCGTGCTGCGAGAACCACTACTCTCTTCAAAGCTGTCAGACAGGGACATTTAAGTCTGCAGAGGTTTCTGCTGCCTTTTGTTTGGCTATACCCTGCCCCCAGAGGTGGAGTCTACAGAGGCAGGCAGGCCTCCTTGAGCTGCAGTGCGTTCCACCCAGTTTGAGCTTCCCGGCTGCTTTGTTTACCTACTCAAGCCTCAGCAATGGCGGGCGCCCCACCCCCAGCCTCGCTGCTGCCTTGCAGTTCGATCTTAGACTGCTGTGCTAGCAAAGAGGGAGGCTCTGTGGGCATGGGACCCTCCGAGCCAGGCACGGGATATAATCTCCTGGTGTGCCGTTTGCTAAGACTGTTGGAAAAGCACAGTATTAGGGTGGGAGTGACTCGATTTTCCAGGTGCCATCTGTCACAGCTTCCCTTGGCTAGGAAAGGGAATTCTCTGACCCTTTGCACTTCCTGGGTGAGGCGATGCCTCGCCCTGCTTTGGCTTACACTTGGTGGGCTGCACCCACTGTCCTGCACCCACTGTCCGACAAGCCCCAGTGAGATGAACCCGGTACCTCAGTTGGAAATGCAGAAATCACCCGTCTTCTGCGTCACTCACGCTGGGAGCTGTAGACTGGAGCTGTTCCAATTTGGCCATCTTGCTTCTTTTTTTGAGACAGAGTCTTGCTTTGTTGCCCAGGCTGCAGCTCACTGCAACCTTCACCTCCTCGGTTTAAGTGATTCTCCTGCCTCAGGCCCCTGAGTAGCTGGGATAAGAGGTGCATACCACCATGCCTGGCTAATTTTTGCATTTTTAGTAGAGATGGAGTTTCACCATGTTGGTCAGGCTGGTCTCGAACTCCTGACCTCGTGATCCGCCCACCTCAGCCTCCCTAAGTGCTGGGATTACAGGCATGACCACCACGCCTGGCCTTATTTCATTTCTTAATAGGTGCATGTTCTTCCCATAGTTTCTACTTGTTATTTATTGATAAGTAAGGAAGTTACAGAAAGGAAAAGAAATTATGGCCTGTCCTATCTTTCCCTTTCTTTCTATGTTATTCATTTCCAGCATAAGTGGTTGGCTAATATAGGAAAGTAACATGAATAAGAAAGGAAATGGTAGGATTTCTTGATTGTGTTTCTTAGAATGTCTTTGTCTTCTTTCTGCATTTATAGCAGGATTTGGTTTGAATGTAAAGTTTGGGGGTTTCAGTGCTCCCGTTACTCAGTCATAGATGTAACACATTTACCTTGTACTTCGTATGAGTCTCCGTAAGCTCTTACATGCTGTGGGTCCAACTGAACCCTGTGCTCATGGGGCATTGCTTTTTCCAAATTTTAGATTTCTGAGCAAAATAAATGCTACATTTTTAAAGCTATGAAATTTTGTGGTGGTTTGTTATGTAGTGATAGTAACTGGAATATATACCAAAATAGGTCTGTACCTTTGAAAATGTAATCTCCTGTCATGACTCTCAATAACGAAAGTGATGTTACATTAGAATCAACTGGGTCACATTTTCAAAATATAGCAAAAGTCCATGACAGTATATTCTATGATAACATGAATTTGGATATAACAAAATTGACTTCTGTCCTCCACCCCACCTTGTTCTCAAAATCCCCATCATATTTAACTTGGAGAAGAAAACCACCACCTAGAGTGCCAAACTGCAACAGAGACCTAGACAGATTCAGATTGTGCCACTGGAGCCCTGGAATTACCAGTTGGATTGCTGGATAGACTCACTCTGTTAATTTATTTAATCTTGTATCAAGGTAATACTAAATTTTTTGTTATTGAATATTTTGTACCCAACTTATTATGTTACAGTGGGGTTTTATGTATGGCTGACCGAATCAATCTTTCCAAATTCATTTCCTCTTCCTAGATCCACAGGTAAACTACATTTTCCAGGGCCTTTGAGTCAGTGTGTGGCAGTATGACTAATTCTTGCCAATAGAATGTAAGCAGAAATGAGATGACATTTCCAGTTGAGACAGTTAAGAATGAATGTGCCTTCTCATTTTTTTTCTCCCCTTGTTGTCAACTGGATGGCACATTGTTGAAAATAGGGGATGCCCAGCATGGAAGAAGACTGAACCATCACTTAGAGGAGAGCTGCTTACCCCTCACTGGGTTGTGGCATGAACAATAAATATACTTTTAAGATACTGAAATTTGGGAGTTTTAATTTTCACTAGAGCATAGCCTAGTCTATATAAGGAATTTAAAGGGGATTGCTGCTGTAACCCTAAAATATGTTATTGGCTTAATAGTTGAATACTGGAGAGTGAGGAAACTGATATTCGGGGCTGCAGAGATGGCAGATCTATGGTATAGACTGGTAAAGTATTTGGTACAACTGTTTCCTGTAATATCTTTGGAAGTAGGCCATGGCCCTACTGAGCCAGCAGCTCTGGGGGATATGACTATAAAGAGCCAAAATGTTATTGCATGTTGGTTTCCATTTGCTGCATTTTGGGAAAGTATTACAAGAAAGAGATGAGGTTAGGAGATAATTGGCTGGTGTAACCAGAAATAAAAGAAATAAAGAGACTCTAAAAATTTGGGGCATTGAAAGTTTGGAAAAATCCAACAGCTTCTAGACTCCCAAATGTAGGTAATAAGACAGAGACAAAGTCCTTGAACGACAGGCAAAGATTAGGTTAAGAACATAGCTATTCCATTCAAGGTTGATATCCTCAAGGTAACCTGTTTTTATTTATTTCAGAGAAAGAGATATGATGAGGGAAGGAGAAAAAAGAAACACAGTTTTGAGAAAGAACTTTGGTTTCTTATTTATTTTATTTTATTTTATTATTATTATACTTTTAGGGTACATGTGCACAATGTGCAGGTTAGTTACATATGTATACATGTGCCATGCTGGTGTGCTGCACCCATTAACTCGTCATTTAGCATTAGGTATATCTCCTAATGCTATCCCTCCCACCTCCCCCCACCCCACAACAGGCCCCAGAGTGTGATGTTCCTCTTCCTGTGTCCATGTGTTCTCATTGTTCAATTCCCACCTGTGAGTGAGAACATGCGGTGTTTGGTTTTTTGTCCTTGCGATAGTTTACTGAGAATGATGATTTCCAATTTCATCCATGTCCCTACAAAGGACATGAACTCATCATTTTTTATGGCTGCATAGTATTCCATGGTGTATATGTGCCACATTTTCTTAATCCAGTCTATCATTGTTGGACATTTGGGTTGGTTCCAAGTCTTTGCTATTGTGAATAATGCCGCAATAAACATACGTGTGCATGTGTCTTTATAGCAGCATGATTTATAGTCCTTTGGGTATATACCCAGTAATGGGATGGCTGGGTCAAATGGTATTTCTAGTTCTAGATCCCTGAGGAATCGCCACACTGACTTCCACAAGGGTTGAACTAGTTTACAGTCTCACCAACAGTGTAAAAGTGTTCCTATTTCTCCACATTCTCTCCAGCACCTGTTGTTTCCTGACTTTTTAGTGATTGCCATTCTAACTGGTGTGAGATGGTATCTCATTGTGGTTTTGATTTGCATTTCTCTGATGGCAACACGCTACCTGACTTCAAACTATACTACAAGGCTACAGTAACCAAAACAGCATGGTACTGGTACCAAAACAGAGATATAGATCAATGGAACAGAACAGAGCCCTCAGAAATAATGCCTCATATCTACAGCTATCTGATCTTTGACAAACCTGAGAAAAACAAGAAATGGGGAAAGGATTCCCTATTTAATAAATGGTGCTGGGAAAACTGGCTAGCCATATGTAGAAAGCTGAAACTGGATCCCTTCCTTACACCTTATACAAAAATTAATTCAAGATGGATTAAAGACTTAAACGTTAGACCTAAAACCATAAAAACCCTAGAAGAAAACCTAGGCAATACCATTCAGGACATAGGCATGGGCAAGGACTTCATGTCTAAAACACCAAAAGCAATGGCAACAAAAGCCAAAATTGACAAATGGGATATAATTAAACTAAAGAGCTTCTGCAGAGCAAAAGAAACTACCATCAGAGTGAACAGGCAACCTACAAAATGGGAGAAAATTTTCACAACCTACTCATCTGACAAAGGGCTAATATCCAGAATCTACAATGAACTCAAACAAATTTACAAGAAAAAAACAACCCCATCAAAAAGTGGGTGAAGGACATGAACAGACACTTCTCAAAAGAAGACATTTATGCAGCCAAAAAACACATGAAAAAATGCTCACCATCACTGGGTTCTCATTAATGTAAGGCATGGGTTCATTGCAAACATATCATTCTTTGAGAAAATTATATTGCCACATAATCCAAACTTGGAGTGTTTCAGACTTAAAACAACCTTTAGGCTCCTAAAGGTCCACATGCAGGAGAAGTAGGCTATAAAATTTGTCCAGTCCCCAAGAAGGATAGGACATACACCTTCAGATGCGGGAAACAAGGAGAATAGGTTAGTTGGGCGTAGTGGTGCACACCTGTGGTCCTAGCTATCAGGAGTCTGAGGTGGGAGGATTGCTTGAGCCCAGGAGGTTGAGGCTGCAGGGAGCCATGTTCATGCCATTGCACTCCAGCCTGGGTGACACAGCGAGAGACCCTGTCTCAGACAACAACAATAGCAACAACAATAACAACAACAAGCCAGGAGAATAGAAAAGATAGAATCTCTCACAGCGCTGATCCAGGGACAAGAGAAAATGAGGAAATCCTTCCCAGGGAGCGAAAAACAGGGGCTTAATAGAATTTCTTCCACAGGGCAGAGATAGGTATCTACCCAGAGGATTCCACAACTGCTATGAACTAGTGATTGTTGTGTATCTTTCATTTTTTTCCTTTTTCAAATGGAGTTTTAAAAATTGGCAAAAATTTTATACACTGTGGAATGGCAAAATCAAGCTAATTAGCATATTCATTACCTCACATACTTTTATTTTTTGGTAATTGGAACACTGAACATCTACTCTCAGCAATTTTCAAGTGCCTAACACATTGCTATTAACTGTAGTTCCCCATGTTGTGTAACAGAGCTCTTGAACTTTTTCATCCTAACTGATACCTCCCCAATCCCTTTCTTCTCAGTCTCTGGTAATCCCCATTGACTTTCTGCTTCTGAGTTTGACTTTTTAGAAATGTATGTATGTAGATATTTATTTTTATACAGTTTTAAAAGTAACCTTATAATGTTGTTCTCCTCATTTTCAAAGGAACACTTGAAAATTTTGTTTTTAATATTTAATGTTTATGGGTACATAGTATATAAATATGGCATATGTGAGCTATTTGGATGCAGGCATACAATGTGTAATAATTACTAGGGTAAATGGGATATCTATCACCTCAAGCATTTATTCTTTGTGTTACAAATAATTCAATTATACTCTTTTTTTTCTTTTTGTTTGAGACAAGATCTCACTCTGTCACCCAGGGTAGAGTGCAATGGAATGATCTCGGCTCACTGCAACCTCCACTTCCCAGGTTCAGGCAATTCTTCCACCTCAGCCTCCCAAGTAGCTGAGACTACAGGTGTGTGACACTGTGCCCAGCTAATTTTTTATTTTTTAGTAGAGACAGGTTTTCACCATGTTGGCCAGGCTGGTCTCGAACTCCTGACCTCAAGTGATCTACCCACTTTGGGCTCCCAAAGTGCTGGGATTACAGGCACGAGCCACCATGACTGGCCTCAATTATACTCTTTTAGTGATTTTAAAATGTACAATTAAATTATTGACTATAGCAACTTTGTTGTGCTTTCAAATACTAGATCTTATTCATTCTTTCTATTTTTGTTTGTACCTGTTAAACATCCCCCCATCCCCCAACCTCCCCCACTACTCTTTCCAGTCTCTGGTAACCTTCATTCTATTCTCAATCTCCATGAGTTCAATTGTTTTGATTTTTAGCTCCCACAAATGAGTGAAAACAAAGTTTGTCTTTCTGTGCATGGCTTATTTCACTTAATATAATGACCTCCACAGCTCTATTCACAAATGACAGGATCTCATTCTTTTTTATGGCTGAATAGTACTCCATTGTGTATATGCAGCACATTTTCTTTTTCCATTCATCTATTGATGGACACAGGTTGTTTCCAAATCTTGACTGTTGTGAATCGTGCTACAATAAACATGGGAGTGCAGATATCTCTTTGATATACTGATTTCCTTTCTTTTGAGTATATACCTAGCAGTGGAATTGCTGGATCATATAGTTCTATTTTTAGCTTTTTGAGGAACCTCCAAACTGTTCTCCATAGTGGTTGTACTAATTTACTTTCCCATCAACAGTGTACAAGGATCCCCTTTTCTTCACATTCTTGCTAGCATTTGTTATTGCCTGACTTTTGGATAAAAACAATTTTAACTGAGGTGAGATGAGATCTCATTGCAATTTTTTTAAAAAATAGAGATGGGGTCTTGCCATGTTGTCCAGGTTTTTCACAAACTCCTGGGCTCAAGAAATCCACCTGCTTTGGCCTCCCAATCTTGTCTGGGATTACAGACGTGAACCACTGTGCTGGCCCATTGCAGTTTTGATCTGAATTTCTCTGATGATCAGTTATGCTGAGCACCTTTTCATATACTTGTTTGCTATTTATATGTATTCTTCTGAGAAATGTTTCATCAAATATTTTGCCCATTTTAAATTGGATTATTAGATTTTTTCTTATAGAGTTGTTTGAACTCCTTGCATATTCTGGTTATTAATCCCTCGTCAGATGGTTAGTTGCAAATATTTTCTCCCCCTGTGCATTGTTTCTTCACTCTACTGATTATTTTCTTTGCTGTGCAGAGGCTTTTTAACTTGATACAACCCCATTTGTCCATTTTTGCTTTGATTGCCTGTGCTTGTAGGATATTACTCAAGAAATTATTTGCCCACTACAATGTCCTGGAGAGTTTCTCTAATGTTTTCTTACAGAGGTTTCATAGTTTGAAGTCTTAGATTGAAGTCTTTAATCCATTTTGATTTGATTTTTTTGTTTGCTTGTTTTGAGACAGTCTTGTTCTGTCACCCAGGCTGGAGTGCAGTGGTGCATTCTTGGCTTACTGCAACCTCCACTTCCTGGGTTCAAATAATTCAGGTGCCTCAGCCTCTCAAGTAGCTGGAATTATAGGTGCCTGCCACCATGCCCAGCTAATTTTTGTATTTTTAGTGTGGACAGGGTTTTGCCATGTTGGCCAGGCTGGTCTTGAACTCCTGATCTCAAGTGATCCACCCACCTTGGCCTTGCAAAGTGCTAGGATTACAGGCTTGAGCCACCATGCCCAGCTGATTTTATTTTATTTTTTTAATAGCAAGTGATAGGAGTCTAGTTTCATTCTCCTGCATATGGATATCCAGTTTTCGCAGCAACATTTATTGAAGAGACTGTCCTTTTCCCAGTGTATGTTCTTGACACCTTTGTTGAAAATGAGTTCACTGTAGATGTATGAATTTGTTTCTGGGTTCTCTATTGTGTTCTATTGCTCTGTGTGTCTATTTTTATGCCAGTACCATACTGTTTTGGTTACTATAGCTGTGTAGTCTAGTGTGAAGTAAGGTAATGTGATTCCTCCAGTTTTGTTAGTTTTGCTCAGGGTGACTTTGGCTCTTCCGTGTCTTTTGTGGTTCCATATAAATTTTAGGATTTTTTTTTATTTCTGTGAAGAATGCCATTGGTATTTTGATAGGAATTGTATTGAATCTGTTGATTACTTTGGGTAGTATGTATGGACATTTTAACGATATTGATTCTTCCAATCCATTAACATGGAATATCCTTCCATTTTTTTTGTGTCCTCTTCAATTTTTTTCATCAGTGTTTTATAGATTTCATTGTAGAGAACTTTCACTTCTTTGGTTAAGTTAATTCCCAAGTATTTAATTTTATTTGTAGCTATAGTAAATGGGGTTATTTTCTTGATTTCCTTTTCAGACTGTTTGCTGTTGGCATATAGAAATGCTAATGATTTCCGTATGTTGATTTTGTATCCTGCAACTTTACTGAATTTGTTTATCAGTTCTAATAGTTTTTTGGTAGATGACTTCTTAACAATTTTACATATAAGTGAGATTGTGTAGTATTTGTTTTTCTGTACCATGTTTATTTCACTTAAGTGAAATAAACGTAATATATTAAGTAAAATAAACATAATGAAGTGTCTTCATTATGTTAGGTTCATTCACATTGTCACAAATGACTGGATTTTCTTTAAGGCTGAGTACTATTCCGTTGTGTATATATATCACATTTTCTTTATCCATTCATCCATTGATGAACACTTAGGTTGATTTTATATTTGGCTATTGTGAGTAATGCTGCAAAGAATATGGGAGTTTAGACATCTTTCATGATTTCATATCCTTTGGCTATATGCCCAATAGTGGGATTGCTGGATCATGTGGTAGTTCTAGTTTTAATTTTTCGAGTGATCTCTATGCTGTTTTCCATAATGGCTGCACTAATTTACATTCCCAGAAATAGTGTGCAAGCATTCATTTTTCTTTATATTTTTGTCAACATTTGTTATCTTTTGTCTTTTTGGTAACAACCATGTTAACAGGTGTGAGGTAATATCCCATTGTGGTTTAATTTGCATTTCTGTGATGATTAATGATATTGAGCATTTTTTTCAAATACTTTTTGGCCATTTGTATGTCATCTTTTGGGAAATGTCTATTTGTATCCTTTGTCCATTTTAAAATTGATTTATTATCTTACTGTTGTGCTCTTTGAGTTCCTTATAGGTTTTGTATAGTAACCCCCTTATTAGATGTATGATTTGCAAATATTTTTTCCCATTCTATACAGTGTCTCTTTACTCTATTGATTGTTTCCTTTGTTACATGGAAGGTTTTTAGTTTGATGAAATTTCATCAAATGGAATTTTAAAAAAGTTTTTCTTTTAAGATAATTTTAGATTTATAGAAGAGTTGTAAAGATGGCACAGACAAGATGTATTTCTTTTATATAGCTTTTCTTAGTAATGAACATTTTACATAACCATGGTGTATTTATCAAGACTAATAAATTAATATTGGTACAACACTATTAACTATAGACTTTATTCAGATCTCATTAGGTTTTCACTAATGTCTTTTTTTTTTTGGTGTCAGGATCCAATGCAGGATGGCATGTTGCAATGTAGTCAACATGTCTCCTTAGTGTACTTCAATCTGTGTCAAGTTCTTGGTCTTTCCTTGTTTTTTATGACTTTGACTATTGAAATTAATGGTTAGATTTTAGTAGAATGTTCCTCAATTTGGAGTTGTCTGATGTTTTCTCATGGTTATCTTGGAATTATGGAGTTTCAGAAAGAATAACACAGAGGTAAAGAGCCCTTCTCTTAACATCATACCAGAAGGTACACGATGGGTGATTTTATTGCAGTTATCCTGTCCCTGTACCACCATTATAAATTGGGTGTGGTGGGAGAGAAGATAATTTGTGTTTTTAGATTTTAATTTGTGAGATCATGAGGATCTTCCTCCAGATTTGATGGAAAAGCTAGCATACCACTGGATGCTGGATCTTGAGCTGGATGCAATGACTGGATGTCACTTTAGAACGTTTCTCTTGACAAGGGAGTGAGAATGTTCTATGTAAGAATGGAAGTGTGAAACAGCTTCTGGTTACCAGAAGGGCAGACCATGGCAGAAATGGACTAGGTTTTCACCATATATATTTCCTCTTCTTGGACACATGGTGAAACAACGTTTCTCAGCTTTCTTGTATCTATGTGGGGCCATAAGAACAGTTCTTTTCAATAGAATATGATTTGGAATGATTTGTCACTTCTGGTTTCAGATAATTAAGAGGGAGTGCCTTCTATGCCCTCTCCCTCTCACCCTCTCGCCCTCTCATGCCAAATGGATGCTGAGGGCTTCCTTGAAACTATGAGTTGAAGGTGGTAGAGCCAGAGACTGCAAAGAGGCCTGTACTTTGAGGACAACTTGGCGAACAGTCCACGCCTATGATATGAGAAAGAAGTAAGCCTTTATTGTGTTAAGACACTGAGATTTGAGGTTTATTTATTTTAACAGCATAGCTCAACCTGTCCTGACTAATACAATATACATACCTATCCTGCAGTATTATATGCCTTAGGTGGTATAGGAACATATGTATTTTTAAAATCTAATCACGTGATTCTTCTTCTCTTTCATCCCTTATTCCCATCAACCCCCTTATTTCTACACATTGGTTCAGTTTAAGAAACATAATACATCAGATCTATTTCAAAGGTCAACTTAGAAGGGAAATGTTTCAATTGAGAGGAAGATGTTAGCTGAGAATGAAAGGCTGTTTTAGATGGCAAGTTCAAAGAAAGGAGACTACTATGAAAAGGTAAAACATCCTCCCTCCCTCCCTCCCTCCCTCCCTCCCTCCCTTCCTTCCTTCCTTCCTCTTACTTTGGATTTAATTTTCTCTTCTTTTTCCTGTTTCCTAACTTGGAAGCTTAGATTGTGGATTTTAGGTCTTTCTTCTTTTCTAATGTATGAATTCAATGCTATACATTTCCCTCTAGGCACTGTTTTCACTGCACCTCACAAATTTTGATATGTTGTATCTTTATTTAGTTTAAAATATTTTAAAAATTCTCTTGAGATATCTTCTGTCACCCATGTATTAGTTGGAATTGTGTTGTTTAGTCTTCAAGTAACTTGGGATTCTCCAGCTATCTTTTTGTTATTGATTTCTAGACTATTCCATCGTGGTCTAAGAGAAGACATTGTATGATTTCTATTCTTTTAAACTTGTTAAAATATTTTTTGTGGCTCAGAATGGGATCTGTCTTGGTGAATGTCCCATGTGAGCTTGAAAAGAATGTGTAATCCACTGTTGTTGGATGAACTAGTCTATAGAAGTTAATTATATCCAGTTGATTGATAGGGCTGTTGAATTCAACTACACACTTAATGATTTTCTGCCTGCTGCATCTGCCCATTCTGATAGAGGGGTGTTAAAGTCAACTATAATAGTGGATTCACCTATTTTTCCTAGCAGTTCTATCAGTTTTTTCCTCCACATATGTTGATGTTCTAATTTGTGAACAAATTAAGGATTGTTAAGCCTTCTTGGAGAATTGACCCCCTTCTCATTATGTAATGTCCCTTTTAATCCCTGATAACTTTCCTTGCTCTGAAGTCTGCTCTGTCTGAAATTAATATAGCTGTTGCCACTTTG
Source organism: Pongo pygmaeus (assembly GCF_028885625.2). Taxonomy (NCBI): domain Eukaryota; kingdom Metazoa; phylum Chordata; class Mammalia; order Primates; family Hominidae; genus Pongo; species Pongo pygmaeus. The sequence goes on from NC_072385.2 coordinate 102,133,490, forward strand.
TTTTGATTAGTGTTAGCATGGTATTTCTTTCTCTATTACTTTACTTTTAATCTGTATGTATCTTTATATTTAAAGAGAGTTTCATGTAGGCAACATATAACTGCATCTTGTTTTTTGATCCACTTTAACAATTTCTTTTTAAAAATTGGTGTAAACAGACCACTGATGTTTAAGGTGATTATTGATATAGTTGGATTAATATCTACCATATTTGTGACTGTTTTCTACTTGTCACATGTGTTCTCTGTTCCTATATTGTCTTCCACACTTTTTTTTGCCTTAGTGGTTTTAATTGAGCATTTTATATGGTTCATTTTTTTCTCCTTTTTTTAGCATGTCAATTATAGTTCTTTTTAAACTTTTAAAAGTGGTTGCCCTAGAGTTTGCAATATACATTTACAATTAATCCAAATCTGCTTTTAAATAACATGATACTGCTTCATGCATAGTGCAAATACCTTATAGCAATAAAATATTTCTGATTCTTTCCTCCTATCCCTTGTATCATTGCTGTCATTCATTCACTTATACATACATACTTATATGTTCCTTGACTTATGACAGGGTTATGTCCTGATAAACCCATCATAGGTCGTAAATATTGTGAGTAAAAAATACATTTAATACACCTAACCTACCAAACATCACAGTTTAGCCTAGCCTAAGTGGTTTTCTTTAGGAAACAGTGCTGCTAAAACACAACGTGGGAACAGAAGCAATTTAAAATGTTCAAGACATTAAATGCAGGACTATGACTCTATGTTGCCATTTAATATGCTTTGTATTGTAGGATATAAAAACTAACCCCCATCTATGGAATGTTAAGCTGATACCCAAGACAGTCAAAGACACTCATAATTCAATATCCCACACTATTTTCTGGTTGTACCAAAAAATAAACAACCCAGCAAATGATTTCACCTCTTAAAAAAAAGCATTTATACTAATATTCACTGTGAAGACCTGTGGAACTCTTCTACATTAAACTCACAATTGTGTGTATGTGTGGGTTTATTTTGTGAAGACACCAAATATATATTGTCTTATCCAACAATACTTCTTCAGTTCTCTGATTCTCCAACACCAACTAGATGTCTGATGATTCAACTCAGTTCTGACACTGACTTCCCAGATTTAGCATCAGACTCTCCTGGTTTAAGGAGTTGGTGCCACAATATTTCCCTTGCTTCAGATGTTAGTCACAAGCATTGAGTCACCTGTATTTCTGACTTACTGGCTATAAATTGGGCATTTCCACACTTGCCTCCTCAATGTTAATTATTTGCTAGAATGGCTCACAGAACTCAGAAAACTACATTACTTGGCCATTGCTGATTAACTCAATCTCCAGTTCCTCTCTCCTTCTTGGAGGCTGGGCAAGGCTTAATCTTTCTGGTGATCAGCCCCCATCCTGAAGCTATGTAGGGACTACCAAGAGTTGTCTCATTAAAACAAAAGATGCTCCTATAACCCTTATTACTCAGGAAATTTTAAGGGTTTTGGGACTTCTGTGCCAGAAACTGGTGACAAAGACCAATTTTTTTTTTTTGGTTATACCATAGCCCCCTATGACTGGGTCCTTCTGGAGTTTTAAAACAACTTTTATTTTAGGTTCAGGGGTGCATGTGAAAGTTTGTTGTATAGGTAAACTCATGTCATCATGTCATGGGGGCTTGATGTACAGATTATTTTATCACCCAGGTACTAAGCCGAGTACTCAATAGTTTTCTGCTCCTCTCCCTCCTACCACTCTCCACCCTCTGGTAGGCCCCAGTATTTGTTGTTCTGCTCTTTTTGTCCATGTGTTTTCATCATTTAGCTCCCACTTCCAAGTGAGAACATGCAGTATTTGGTTTTCTGTTCCTGCATTAATCTCCTAAGGATAATGCCTCCAGCTCCATTCATGTTCCTGCAAAGAACACGATATTCTTTTTTATGGCTGCATAGAATTCCATGGTGTATATGTACCATATTTTCTTTATCCAGTGTACCATTGATGGGAATTTAGGTTGATTGTATGTCTTTGTTATTGTGAATAATAACAAAGTGAATAATAGTGCTGCAGTGAACATATGCGTGCATGTGCCTTTAGGATAAAGTGATTTATATTCCTTTGGGAACATATCCTGTAATGGGATTGCTTGGTTGAATGGTAGTTCTGTTTTCAGCTGTTTGAGGAATTGCCACGTTGCTTTCCACAATGGTTGAACCAATTTACATGCCTATCAACAGTGTAAAAGTGTTCCCCTTTTCTCTGCAACCTTGCCAACATCTGCTATTCTTTGACTTTTTATTAATAGCCATTCTGACTGGTGTGAGGAGGTATCTTGCTGGGGTTTTGATTTGCATTTTTCTAGTGATCAGTGATATTGAGCTTTTTTTTCATATGCTTATGGGCTGCATATATGTCTTCCTTTGAAAAGTTTCTGTTCACATCCTTTGCCCATTTATTTTTATTTTTATTTTTTTAAAGACAGGGTCTGGCTCTGTTGCCCAGGTTGGAGTGCTGTAGTGTTATCTCAGCTCACTGCAATATCTGCTTCCTGAGCTCAGGTGATCCTCCTGCCTCGGCCTCTTGAGTAGCTGGGACTACAGTCACGTACCACCATGCCTGGTTAATTTTTGTGTTTTTAAAAGAGATGGGGTTTTGCCATGTTGCCCAGGCTGGTCTCGAATGCCCTGAGCTCAAGTGATCTGCCTGCCTTGGTCTTCCAAAGTGCTAGGATTACAGGCATGAGCTACCACTCCCAGCCTCTTTGCCCACCTTTTAATGGGGTTGTTTTTTTCCTTGTAAATTTGTTTAAGTTTCTTATATGTGCTGAATATTAGCCCTTTGTCAGATGCATGGTTTGCAAATATTTTCTCCTATTCTGTAGGTTGTCTGTTTACTCTCTTGATAGTTTCTTTTTTTAAAATTATTATTATTATACTTTAGGTTTTATGGTACATGTGCGCAATGTGCAGGTTAGTTACATATGTATACATGTGCCATGCTGGTGCGCTGCACCCACTAACTCGTCATCTAGCATTAGGTATATCTCCCAATGCTATCCCTCCACCCTCCCCCCCACCCCACAACAGTCCCCGAAGTGTGATGTTCCCCTTCCTGTGTCCATGTGTTCTCATTGTTCAATTCCCACCTATGAGTGAGAATATGTGGTGTTTGGTTTTTTGTTCTTGCGATAGTTTACTGAGAATGATGATTTCCAATTTCATCCATGTCCCTACAAAGGACATGAACTCATCATTTTTTATGGCTGCATAGTATTCCATGGTGTATATGTGCCACATTTTCTTAATCCAGTCTATCATTGTTGGACATTTGGGTTGGTTCCAAGTCTTTGCTTTTGTGAATAATGCCGCAATAAACATACGTGTGCATGTGTCTTTATAGCAGCATGATTTATAGTCCTTTGGATATATACCCAGTAATGGGATGGCTGGGACAAATGGTATTTCTAGTTCTAGATCCCTGAGGAATCGCCACACTGACTTCCACAAGGGTTGAACTAGTTTACAGTCCCACGAACAGTGTAAAAGTGTTCCTATTTCTCCATATCCTCTCCAGCACCTGTTGTTTCCTGACTTTTTAATGATCGCCATTCTAACTGGTATGAGATGGTATCCCATTGTGGTTTTGATTTGCATTTCTCTGATGGCCAGTGATGGTGAGCATTTTTTCATGTGTTTTTTGGCTGCATAAATGTCTTCTTTTGAGAAGTGTCTGTTCATGTCCTTCACCCACTTTTTGATGGGATTGTTTGTTTTTCTCTTGTAAATTTGTTTGAGTTCATTGTAGATTCTGGATATTAGCCCTTTGTCAGATGAGTAGGTTGCGAAAATTTTCTCCCATTTTGTAGGTTGCCTGTTCACTCTGATGGTAGTTTCTTTTGCTCTGCAGAAGCTCTTTAGTTTAATTATATCCCATTTGTCAATTTTGGCTTTTGTTGCCATTGCTTTTGGTGTTTTAGACATGAAGTCCTTGCCCATGCCTATGTCCTGAATGGTAATGCCTAGGTTTTCTTCTAGGGTTTTTATGGTTTTAGGTCTAACGTTTAAGTCTTTAATCCATCTTGAATTGATTTTTGTATAAGGTGTAAGGAAGGGATCCAGTTTCAGCTTTCCACATATGGCTAGCCAGTTTTCCCAGCACCATTTATTAAATAGGGAATCCTTTCCCCATTTCTTGTTTTTCTCAGGTTTGTCAAAGATCAGATAGTTGTAGATATGTGGCATTATTTCTGAGGGCTCTGTTCTGTTCCATTGGTCTATATCTCTGTTTTGGTACCAGTACCATGCTGTTTTGGTTACTGTAGCCTTGTAGTATAGTTTGAAGTCAGGTAGTGTGATGCCTCCAGCTTTGTTCCTTTTGGCTTAGGATTGACTTGGCAATACGGGCTCTTTTTTGGTTCCATATGCACTTTAAAGTAGTTTTTTCCAATTCTGTGAAGAAAGTCATTGGTAGCTTGATGGGGATGGCATTGAATCTGTAAATTACCTTGGGCAGTATGGCCATTTTCATGATATTGATTCTTCCTACCCATGAGCATGGAATGTTCGTCCATTTGTTTGTATCCTCTTTTATTTCCTTGAGCAGTGGTTTGTAGTTCTCCTTGAAGAGGTCCTTCACATCCCTTGTAAGTTGGATTCCTAGGTATTTTATTCTATTTGAAGCAATTGTGAATGGGAGTTCACTCATGATTTGGCTCTCTATTTGTCTGTTATTGGTGTATAAGAATGCTTGTGATTTTTGTACATTGATTTTGTATCCTGAGACTTTGCTGAAGTTGCTTATCAGCTTAAGGAGATTTTGGGCTGAGACAATGGGGTTTTCTAGATATACAATCATGTCGTCTGCAAACAGGGACAATTTGACTTCCTCTTTTCTTAATTGAATACCCTTTATTTCCTTCTCCTGCCTAATTGCCCTCGCCAGAACTTCCAACACTGTGTTGAATAGAAGTGGTGAGAGAGGGCATCCCTGTCTTGTGCCAGTTTTCAAAGGGAATGCTTCCAGTTTTTGCCCATTCAGTATGATATTGGCTGTGGGTTTGTCATAGATAGCTGTTATTATTTTGAGATATGTCCCATCAATACCTAATTTATTGAGAGTTTTTAGCATGAAGGGCTGTTGAATTTTGTCAAAGGACTTTTCTGCATCTATTGAGATAATCATGTGGTTTTTGTCTTTGGTTCTGTTTATATGCTGGATTACATTTATTGATTTGTGTATATTGAACCAGCCTTGCATTCCAGGGATGAAGCCCACTTGATCATGGTGGATAAGCTTTTTGATGTGCTGCTGTATTCGGTTTGCCAGTATTTTATTGAGGATTTTTGCATCAATGTTCATCAAGGATATTGGTCTAAAATTCTCTTTTTAGGTTGTGTCTCTGCCTGGCTTTGGTATCAGGATGATGCTGGCCTCATAAAATGAGTTAGGGAGGATTCCCTCTTTTTCTATTGATTGGAATAGTTTCAGAAGGAATGGTACCAGTTCTTCCTTGTACCTCTGGTAGAATTCGACTGTGAACCCATCTGGTCCTGGACTTTTTTTGGTTGGTAAGCTATTGATTATTGCCACAATTTCAGCTCCTGTTATTGGTCTATTCAGAGATTCAACTTCTTCCTAGTTTAGTCTTGGGAGGGTGTATTTGTTGAGGAATTTATCCATTTCTTCTAGATTTTCTAGTTTATTTGAGTAGAAGTGTTTGTAGTATTCTCTGATGGTAGTTTGTATTTCTGTGGGATCAGTGGTGATATCCCCTTTATCATTTCTTGTTGCGTCTATTTGGTTCTTCTCTCTTTTCTTCTTTATTAGTCTTGCTAGCGGTCTATCAATTTTGTTGATCTTTTCAAAAAACCAGCTACTGGATTCATTGATTTTTTGAAGGGTTTTTTGTGTCTCTATTTCCTTCAGTTCTGCTCTGATTTTAGTTATTTCTTGCCTTCTGCTAGCTTTTGAACGTGTTTGCTCTTGCTTTTCTAGTTCTTTTAATTGTGATGTTAGAGTGTCAATTTTGGATCTTACCTGCTTTCTCTTATGGGCATTTAGTGCTATAAATTTCCCTCTACACAGTGCTTTGAATATGTCCCAGAGATTCTGGTATGTTGTGTCTTTGTTGTCGTTGGTTTCAAAGAACATCTTTATTTCTGCCTTCATTTCGTTATGTACCCAGTAGTCATTCAGGAGCAGGTTGTTCAGTTTCCATGTAGTTGAGTGGTTTTGAGTGAGATTCTTAATCCTGAGTTCTAGCTTGATTGCACTGTGATCTGAGAGATAGTTTGTTATAACTTCTGTTCTTTTACATTTACTGAGGAGAGCTTTACTTCCAACTATGTGGTCAGTTTTGGAATAGGTGTGGTGTGGTGCTGAAAAAAATGTATATTCTGTTGATTTGGGGTGGAGAGTTCTGTAGATGTCTATTAGGACCACTTGGTGCAGAGCTGAGTTCAATTCGTGGGTATCCTTGTTGACTTTCTGTCTCGTTGATCTGTCTAATGTTGACAGTGGGGTGTTAAAGTCTCCCATTATTAATGTGTGGAAGTCTAAGTCTCTTTGTAGGTCACTCAGGACTTGCTTTATGAATCTGGGTGCTCCTTTATTGGGTGCATATATATTTAGGATAGTTAGCTCTTCTTGTTGAATTAATCCCTTTACCATTATGTAATGGCCTTCTTTGTCTCTTTTGATCTTTGTTGGTTTAAAGTCTGTTTTATCAGAGACTAGGATTGCAACCCCTGCCTTTTTTTGTTTTCCATTTGCTTGGTAGATCTTCCTCCATCCTTTTATTTTGAGCCTATGTGTGTCTCTGCACATGAGATGGGTTTCCTGAATGCAGCACACTGATGGGTCTTGAGTCTTTATCCAATTTGCCAGTCTGTGTCTTTTAATTGGAGCATTTAGTCCATTTACATTTAAAGTTAGTATTGTTATGTGTGAATTTGATCCTGTCATTATGATGTTAGCTGGTTATTTTGCTCGTTAGTTGATGCAGTCTCTTCCTAGTCTCGATGATCTTTACATTTTGGCATGATTTTGCAGTGGCTGGTACCAGTTGTGCCTTTCCATGTTTAGCGCTTCCTTCAGGAGCTCTTTCAGAGCAGGCCTGGTGGTGACAAAATCTCTCAGCATTTGCTTGTCTGTAAAGTATTTTATTTCTCCTTCATTTATGAAGCTTAGTTTGGCTGGATATGAAATTCTGTGTTGAAAATTCTTTTCTTTAAGAATGTTGAATATTGGCCCCCACTCCCTTCTGGTTTGTAGGGTTTCTGCCGAGAGATCCGCTGTTAGTCTGATGGGCTTCCCTTTGTGGGTAACCCGACCTTTCTCTCTGGCTGCTCTTAACATTTTTTCCTTCATTTCAACTTTGGTGAATCTGAGAATTATGTGTCTTGGAGTTGCTCTTCTCGAGGAGTATCTTTGTGGCGTTCTCTGTATTTCCTGAATCTGAATGTTGGCCTGCCTTGCTAGATTGTGGAAGTTCTCCTGGATAATATCCTGCAGAGTGTTTTCCAACTTGGTTCCATTCTCCCCGTCACTTTCAGGTACACCAATGAGATGTAGATTTGGTCTTTTCACATTGTCCCATATTTCTTGGAGGCTTTGCTCATTTCTTTTTATTCTTTTTTCTCTAAACTTCCCTTCTCACTTCATTTCATTCATTTCATCTTCCATGGCTGATACCCTTTCTTCCATTTGATCGCATCAGCTCCTGAGGCTTCTGCATTCTTCATGTAGTTCTCAAGCCTTGGTTTTCAGCTCCATCAGCTACTTTAAGCACTTCTCTGTATTGGTTATTCTAGTTATACATTCTTCTAAATTTTTTTCAAAGTTTTCAACTTCTTTGCTTTTGGTTTGAATATCCTCCCATAGCTCGGAGTAATTTGATCGTCTGAAGCCTTCTTCTCTCAGTTTGTCAAAGTCATTCTCTGTCCAGCTTTGTTCCGTTGCTGGTGAGGAACTGCGTTCCATTGGAGGAGGAGAGGCACTCTGCTTTTTAGAGTTTCCAGTTTTTCTGCTCTGTTTTTTCCCCATCTTTGTGGTTTTATCTACTTCTGGTCTTTGATGATGGTGATATACAGATGGGTTTTTGGTGTGGATGTCCTTTCTGTTTGTTAGTTTTCCTTCTAACAGACAGGACCCTCAGCTGCAGGTCTGTTGGAATACCCGGCCGGCTGTGTGAGGTGTCAGTCTGCCCCTGCTTGGGGGTGCCTCCCAGTTATGCTGCTCGGGGGTCAGGGGTCAGGGACCCACTTGGGGAGGCAGTCTGCCCATTCTCAGATCTCCAGCTGCGTGCTGGGAGAACCACTGCTCTCCTCAAAGCTGTCAGACAGGGACATTTAAGTCTGCAGAGGTTACTGCTGTCTTTGTTTGTCTGTGCCCTGCCCCCAGAGGTGGAGCCTACAGAGGCAGGTAGGCCTCCTTGAGCTGTGGTGGGCTCCACCCGGTTTAAGCTTCCAGGCTGCTTTGTTTACCTAAGCGAGCCTGGGCAATGGTGGGCGCCACTCCCCCAGCCACGCTGCTGCTGTGCTGTTTGATCTCAGACTGCTTGACTCCGTGGGCATAGGACCCTCTGAGCCAGGTGTGGGCTATAATCTCCTGGTGCACCGTTTCCTAAGCCCGTCGGAAAAGCACAGTATTCGGGTGGGAATTGCCCTATTTTCCAGGTGCCGTCTGTCACCCCTGGAAAGGGAACTCCCTGACCCCTTGCACTTCCCAAGTGAGGCAATGCCTCACCCCTGCTTCGGCTGGCACACGGTGTGCTCACCCACTGACCTGTGCCCACTGTCTGGCACTCCCTAGTGAGATGAACACGGTACCTCAGATGGAAATGCAGAAATCACCCGTCTTCTGTGTCGCTCACGCTGGGAGCTGTAGACTGGAGCTGTTCCTATTTGGCCATCCTCTTGATAGTTTCTTTTGCTGTGCAGAAGGTCTTAAGTTTAATTAGATCCCATTCGTCAATTTTTGCTTTTGTTGTGATTGCTTTTGGTGTCTTTGTCATGAAATCTTTGCCAGTTCCTATGTCCAGAATGGTATATCCTAGGTTAACTTCTAAGGTTTTTGTAGTTTTGGGTTTTACATTTCAATCTTCAACCCATCTTGTGTTGATTTTTGTATATGGTGTAAGGAAGGGGTCCAGTTTCAATCTTCTGCATTTGACTAGCCAGTTATTCCAGCACCATTTATTGAATAGGGAGTCCTTTCCCTGTTGCTTGTTTTTGTCAAGTTTATTAAATATCTATCAGGGGAACCAGCCCCCAATGTTTCAACATAGGTTGTTTTCTATTTTCCCTAAGTGTCAGCCAGTCTGAGAAATAAAGAGAAAGAGTACAAAGAGTAGAATTTTACAGCTGGGCTGCTGGGGGTGACATCACATATTGGCTGGTTCTGTGATGCCCACCTGAGCTGCAAAACCAGCAAGTTTTTATTGGGGATTCTAAAAGGGGAGGGGGTGTACAAACAGGGAGTAAGTCACAAAAACCACATGCTTCAAAGGGTAATAAAAGATCACAAGGCAAAGGCAAAATTAGAATTACTGATGAGGGTCTGTGTCCCGCTGTGCATGCATTGTCTTGATAAACATCTTAACAGGAAACAGGATTTGAGAGCAGACAACCGGTCTGACTAGAATTTACCAGGCTGGAATTTCCCAATCCTAGTAAGCCTGAGGGCACTGCAGGAGACCAGGGCATATTTCAGTCCTTATCTCAACTGCATAAGACAGACACTCCCAGAGCGGCTGTCTATAGACCTATACCCAGGAATGCATTCCTTCCCCAGGGCTATTCCTTGCTGGGAAAAGAATTCAGCGATATTTCTCCTACTCGCACATCCATCTATAGGTTTTCTGTGAGAAGAAAAATATGGCTGTATTCTGCCCGACCCCACAGGCAGTCAGACCTTATGTTATCTTTCCTTGTTTTCTGAAAATCGCTGTTATTCTGTTCTTTTTCAGGGTGCACTGATTTCATGTTGTTCAAACACACATATTTTACAATCAATTTGTACAGTTAACACAATCATCACAGGGTCCTGAGGTGAGGTACATGCTCAGCTTATGAAGATCATGTGATTAAGAAATTAAAGACAGGCATAAGAAATTATAAGAGTATTGATTGGGGAAGTGATAAATGTCCATGAAATCTTCACAATTTATGTTCAGAGATTGCAGTAAAGACAGGCATAAGACATTATAAAAGTATTAATTTTGGGAACTGATAAATGTCCATGAAATCTTCACAATGTATATTCTTTTGCTGCGGTTCTAGCTGGTCCCTCTATTTGGGGTTCCTGACTTCCCGACTTCCCGCAACAAATATCAGATGATTGTAGGTGTGTGCCCTGATTTCCGGGCTCTTTATTCTCTTCCATTGGTCTATGTATCTGTTTTTGTACCAGTACCATCTATTTTGTTTACTTTACCCATGTAGTATAGTTTGAAGTCAGGTAGTGTGATGCCTCCTGCTTTGTTCTTTTTGCTTAGGATTGCTTTGCCTATTCGGGCTCTGTTTTGGTTCCATATGAATTTTAAAATATTTTTTTCTAGTTTTGTAAAGAATGTCATTGGTAGTTTGATAGGAATAGCATTGAATGTTTAAATCACTTTGGGTAGTATGACCATTTTAACAATATTTATTCTTCCTATCCATGTGCATGGAATGTCTTCCGTTTGTTTGTGTCATCTCTGATTTCTTTGAGCGTGGTTTTGTAATTCTCATTGTAGCAATCTCTCACTGGTTAGCTGTATTCCTAGGTATTTTATTTTTGTGTGTGTGGCAATTGTGAATGGGATTGTGTTCCTGATTTGACTCTAGTCTTGACTGTTGTTGGTGTATAAGAGTGCTAGTGATTTTTGTACATTGATTTTGTATCCCACAGCTTTGCTGAAGTTGCTTATCAGCTCAAGGAGCTTTTGGGCAGAGACTATGGAGTTTTCTAGATGTAGAATCCTGTCATCTTCAAACAAGGATAGTTTGGCTTCTTCTCTTTCTATTTGGATGCCTTTATTTCTTTCTCTTGCCTTATTTATCTGGCCAGGACTTCCAATGCTATGTTGAATAGGAGTGGTGAGACAGGTCATCCTTGTCTTGTGCTGATTTTCAAGGGGAATGCTACCAGCTTTTGCCCATTTTGTATGATGTTGGCTGTGGGTGTTTGTCATAAATGGCTCTATGTTGAGGTATGTTTCTTCAATACCTAGTTTTTTGAGAGTTTTTAACGTGAAGGGATGTTAAATTTTATCAAAACCCTTTTGTGCATCTAGTGAGATAATAATGTGGTTTTTGTCTTTAGTTCTGTTTATGTGATGAATCACATTTATTGATTTGTGTATGTTGAACCAACCCTGCATCCCAGGGATAAAGCCTACCTGATCATGGTGGATTAGTTTTTTGATGTGTTGCTGGATTCTGTTTGTTAGTATTTTGTTGAGAATTTTGCATCAATGTTCATCAAGGATATTGGCCTGAAGTTTTTGTTGTTTTTGTGTCTCTGCCAGGTTCTGGTATCCGGATGATGCTGGCCTCAAAGAATGAATTAGGGAGAGGTTCCTCCTCATTAATTTTTTGGAATAGTTTCAGTAGGAATGGTACCAGCTCTTCTTTGTACATACGGTAGAATTTTGCTGTGAATCCATCAGGTCCTTGGCTTTTTTTGGTTAGTAAGCTATTTATTACTGATTCAATTTTGGAGCTTGTTTTTGGGCTGTTCAGGGAATCAACTTCTTCCAAGTTCAGTCTTGGGAGGCTGTATGTATCCAGTAATTTATCCATCACTTCTAGATTTTCTAGTTCGTGTGCGTAGAGGTTTTTGTGTTGCTCTCTGCTGGCTATTTGTATTTCTGCGGAGTCAGTGGTATTATTCCCTTTGTTGTTTCTAATTGCATTTATTTGGATCCTCTATCATTTCTTCTTATTCGTTTAGTTAGCAGTTTATCTGTCTTATTAATTTTTTTTTCTAAAAACCAACTCCTGGATTCATTGATCTTTTGAATGGTCTTTCACATCTCAATCTCCTTCAGTTCAGCTCTGATTTTGATTATTTCTTTTCTTCTGCTAGGTTTGATGTTGGTTTGCTCTTGCTTCTCTTGTTCTCTTAGTTGTGATGTTAGGTTGTTAACTTGAGGTCTTTCTAACTTTGTGATGTGAGCATTTAGTGCTACAAATTTCCCTCTTAACACTGCTTTAGCTGTGTTCCAAAGATTCTGTTATGTTGTATCTTTGTTCTCATTAGTTTCAGAACATGTCTTCATTTCTGCCTTAATTTCATTATTTACCCAATAGTCATTCAGGAGCAGGTTGTTTAATTTCCATGTAATTGTATGGTTTTGAGCAATTTTCTCAATCCTGATTTCCAATTTTATTGCACTGTGATCTGAAAGAGTGGTTGGTATTTTGATTCTTTTGTATTTGCTGAGTAGTGTTTTATGTTTGATTATGTGGTCAATTTTAGGTTATGTGCCATGTCACAATAGGAAGAACTTATATTTTGTTGTTTTTGGGTGGAGAGTTTCTGTAGATGTCTATCAGGTCCATTGGTATGGTATTAAGTTCAGGTCCTGAATATCTTTGCTAATTTTCTGCCTTGATAATCTTTCTAATAATGTCAGTGGAGTTTTGAGGCCTCCGACTATTATTGTGTGGGAGTCAAAGTCTCTTTGAAAGTCTCTAAGAACTTGCTTTATGAGTCTGGGTGCTCCTGTGTTAGGTGCATATATATTTAAGATAGTTAGGATTTTTTGTTGAATTGAACCCTTTGCCATTATATAATCCCCTTCTTTCCCTTTTTTTGATCTTTTTCGTTTAAACTCTACTTTGTCTGAATTTAGAATTGCAACCCTTGCTTTTTTCTGTTTTCCATTTGCTTGGTAGATTGTTCTCCATCTCTCTATTTTGAGCCTGTGAGTGTCATTGCTTGTGAGATAGATCCCTTAAAGACAACATGCCATTAAGTCTTTCTTCTTTATCCAGCTTGCCACTTTGTGCCTTTTAAATGGGGCATTTAGCCCATTTATATTCAAGGTTGGTATTGATATGTGTGGATTTGATCCTGTCATTGTGTTGTTAGCTGGTTATTATGCTGGCTTGTTTGTATGGTTGCTTTATAGTCTCACCGATTTGTATACTTCAGTGTGTTATTGTAGTGGCTGGTAATGGTTTTTCCTTTCCACAATGCTTCTTTCAGGAGCTCTTGTAAGGCAGGTCTGGTGGTAACGAATTCCCTCAGCATTAGCTTATTTGAGAAAGATCTTATTTCTCCTTCACTTACGAAGCTTAGTTTGGCCAGATGTAAAATTATTGGTTGGAATTTCTTTTATTTTTTCTTTTTTTTTTTTGAGATGGAATCTTGCCCTGTTGCCCAGGCTAGAGTGCAGTGGCACGATCTCAGCTCACTGCAACCTCTGCCCCCTGGGTTCAAGCCATTCTCCTGCCTCAGCCTCCCTAGTAGCTGGAACTACAGGTGCCCACCACCATGCATGGCAAATTTTTGTAATTTTAGTAGAGGTGGGGTTTCATCATGTTGGCCAGGCTGGTCTTGAACTCCTGACCTCAAATGATCCACCCAACTTGGCCTCCCAAAGTTCTGAGATTACAGGTGTGAGCCACTGTGCCTGGCTGGAATTTCTTTTCTTTAAGAATGTTGACTTTAAGAAAGTCTTCTGGCTTGTAGGGTTTCTGCTGAGAAGTCTGCTGTTAGTCTGATGGGCTTCCCTTTGTAGGTGACCATGCTTTTCTTTCTAGTTGCCTTTAACATTTTTTCTTTTATTTCGACCTTGGAGAATCTGATGATTATGCTTGGGGTTGATCTTCTTGTGAAATATTTTGTGTGGGTTCTCTGCATTTCCTGAATTTGAATATTGGCCTCTCTAGCTAGGTTAGGAAAGTTCTGATGCATGATATCCTGAAATTCTCCCCATCTCTTTCAGGGAGAACAGTGAGTCACTGATTCAGTCTCTTTACATAATTCCATATTTCCTTTCCCCATTGCTTGTTTTTGTCAGGTTTGTTGAAGATCAGATGGCTGTAGATGTGCAGTTATATTTCTGAGTTCTCTATTCTGTTCCATTGGTCTATGTGTCTGTTTTTGTACCAGTACTATCATGTTTTGGTTACTGTAGCCTTGTAGTATAGTTTGAAGTCCAGTAGTGTGATACCTCCACCTTTGTTCCTTTTGCTTAGGATTGTCTTGGCTATATGAGCTCTTTTTTGGTTCTATATGAATTTTAAAATAGTTTCTTCTAAGTCTTTTTTTTTCTTTTATCCTATTTGATGACCTTGGGGATTTGATTGTGGTATAAGGTGCATTCAGTTATCTGACTTCATTTCTAGAAGATTTTATGGAGTCAAGGCTCGGGACAGGACTCCTGGCCCACATGCTCTAACTCTGGGGGACTGATATGGAGCTCTCACTTTGTGCTCTGACTCCTCGAGTTTGGAACTTGCTGCTCTAGAAGGGCCAAGGGTGCTTCCAGACTGCTGGTCACAACACTTTGGTGGGTGTTGCCAGCCAATGTACTTCATAGGGCAGTGGCATCAGGATCCTTCCTAGTTCACACCTGCCAGTAGCAGCTGCAGCTGCAGTGTGGTGAGGTGTATGCTCCTTGGCCGCAGCAGGGTGCTAGTGTGTGCTGGGTTGTCAGCCTCCATGCAGGCAGTTGCAGCAGCCACTGGCGTTGACAGTATGGTGGCTTGTGGAGATTGCTGGGGCAAGGGTGGGGCCACCAGCAAAATGTGTGTGTTTGTTCATGCATGTGATAGTGTTAGCATGGGGGTGGGGTGCTAGCTGGCACAGGACTGTGTGACTCCTCTGTGTGTTCTCCTGTGGGCAGTGGTGGCCACTTAGGGTGGGGATGGATCAGTTTTTCTCTGTGCCTAGTTTGGTACCATGGCAGTTTTAAAGCAGGAGTGGGGTGCTGGTGGGGGTGGGCCTGGCGGGCTCTATGCCTGCCAACTCTCTGATGACGGTGGTGGTGTGGCGGGGGTGCTGGTGGGGACTGGGACGATGTGCACTCACACTGGCAGCAGTGGCATGGCAGGTTGCACATGCACACGCATGCTGGTTGGGGAGGAAAGGCCGGGCCTGCCTCTGCACACACATGCTGGCAAAGCGATGTAGGGGTGTGGCGTGGGCCAGTGTGTGCAGGCAAGCAGCACATGGGAGGTCACCAACTGGTGCGTATTCACTGGGACCTGCTCTGCTGGAGCACTCTGCTGGTCAGGGGCACTACACCATCCTCAGGAGCTATGATGTGAACCCCAGGAGGTACCTGGGAGCTGCATGGCAAGCAGGTGCAGCCAGATTGGGGCTTCAGGAGAGGCCAGCAGACCAGGGGTGCTCAGGTTGGACTGGCCCTGTCTCATGGGCAAGACCACCCAGCAGGGTTCAGGTCCAACAGTTCCCCTAGGGCTAAAGTCTCCTATGAGAGCGAGTCAAGCCTAGGGGGATAGGCAACCCTGGCAGTGCTCCACTATAGACACTTGTGCTCCAAACCCTCTGGGTTCCACTTTGTCTGGAGTTCTGCCCCTACCACTTCTCTGGGCAGCTCTCCCTGCCAATTGAAGTGTCTGTGGTGATCAAGGGGTCTCCCCCTGCTAGGATTCCAGAGCCCATGGTGAGAGTGGGTTGCCCTTTGCCTGTTCAACTCACCCCTTCCCCTGAAGTCACTGCGGGCCAGGAATGAGTCCAGTGCATGGTAGCCCCAAGCACGGTTCCCAGCTTCCTCCCCTTTCAGCCCAGCATCTGTCTCCTCTCCATCCTCTCTCAATGCCTTCCCTCTGAAGATCTGCTAGGAGTGCACCAGTCTTCCTGATGCCCTGGACCCTCCATGGGAGATGTTCTTCCTGACTGTCTAGTTGGCCATCTTGCCCCCTGAATCCCCCCCTGGCATTTTGAACTCTCAGAGCCTCCTGCAATTAATTCATGCTGAATCACAAGCAATTAGGCAATTACAGTTCAGGTTTTCCTACCCTGCCACTGGTTCCCTTGGAGGTTTCTGCTTATAGATTTCTGCTCTGGTAAGTTATGATTCTCTGTATCCACTTGTCTGTCTCTCCAATTTTTGGAGCAGTGGTTTGCCCTGTGGACTCACTTTTCTGATGGATCTATGAAGAATTGTTGATTTTTCAGTTTGTTCTAGTTTTTACTTGTTAGGGTTGAGTTACAACTTCTAAGATCCTTAACTGTCAGCCAAAATTTGGAAGTGTTGGGGAGATGTTTTAAAATGATGATTCTTAAACAGTTAATAAATACAATTTTTAATTGGTGGTTAATAAACCAATATCTTGCTCATAATATAAGTGAATGAATGAATCAATATTTTTGCATCAGTTGTGATAATTTGTTGCAGATTTCATGTTTTTCACTACATTGTAGTATCCAGAGTGCCATTGCCATGTTTTGATCAGCTTTATGTTCCAATGTATTTAGAATTGTGCCTGGCATTTCAGACCCCTAAAAAATATTGATTGAACAGATTGTGAGACTGAGAAAGGGGATTACAAAATAGTTGCAAAGTAAGAAGAGAACAGTTCATTCAAGAGATTTTTATTGAGTGCCTACTATGTGCCAAGCACTTGTCTAGATACTAGTGGTAGAGTAGTCACAAAACAAAGATTCATATCCCCATGGAGCAAATATTCCAATAGGAGAAGGGAAAATAATTAAACTTAAAAAATAGGTTAATTATACAGTATATTAGAAAGTGGTAAGTGCTAAGGTCAAAAGAAAAAGTACAGTGGGTAAAGGGAAATTGGAATGCTGGAGTTGGTAAGATTGGGGTTGCTTAGATTAGGCCTTATTGAGAAGGTTGTTGGTTATTCAAAGCCCAAGAAACAGCTTCTACAAAGGTCCTGAGGCAAGATCATGTCTCAAATGTTTGAGGAACAGCAAGGGGGCTCATGTGGCATTAGAAAGTTAATGAGAGGGAGATGAAGATGAGATTATGTAGATAATTGTAAGAATAGTATGTTCTTTCCTCCCATATATGTTGAGTTTGCTTTGTTAAAAGGTCTATTTCTGGACTTTATATACTGTTACATTCATCTACTTGTCTATCTTTATGCCAATACCATACTACCTTACTTATTGTGGCTTTTTATTGAGTCTTGAAATCAGGTAGTGTTAGTTCCCAAATTTGTTCTTCTTTTTCAGTTGTTTTGGCTATTCTAGGACCTTTGTATTTCCAATACGAATTTTAGAATCACCTTGTCAATTTCTACAAAAATGCCTGCTGGGAATTTATGAGAATTGTTATCTTAACAATATTGAGCTGTCTGACCCAGATATGAGTGTATTTCTCTGTTTATTTGGGTCTTCATTAATATCTCTCAGCAATGTTATTTAGTTTTTAGTGCCTAGTCTTTCCCATCTTTGGTCAGATTTATTCCTATGTATTTCATATTTTTTGATGGTATTGTTTTTTAAGTTTCAGTTTCCAATGGTTTTTTGCTAGTATATAGAAACAGTTGATTTTTGCATATTGCTGTTGAATACTACAACTTGTTTGTAGTTGTAAAATTCAAGCTTGCTAAATTCATCTATTGTATTAGCTTTTAAAAAATATATTGGGTTTTTTTACATAGACGATCACATCATCTACAAATAGACAGTTTTACCTCTTTCTTTGCAACCTGTATACCTTTAATTTTGTTTATCTTATCTGCTTGCACTGGCTAGAAACTTCAGTATTATGTTGAATAAGAGTGGAGAGAAGAGATGTCCTTATCTTGTTCCTGATCTTAGAGGGAAAGCACTCAATCTTTCACCATTAAGTATGATGTTAACTAAGTTTTTTGGTAGTACCCTTTATCAATTGAGGACACTTTCTTCTTATCCTATGTTGCTGAGAGTTTTTATCAGAAATGAAATTTGGTTTTTGTCAATAGCTTTTTCTGTTGAAGATGATCATGTGATTTTTCTATTTTAGGTAGCTAATTGTATCAGTCAGGGTTCTCTAGAGGGACAGAATTAATAGGATAGATGTGTATGTAAAGGGAAGTTTATCAAGGAGTACTGACTCACGCAATCACAAGGTGAAGTCCCACAATAGGCCATCTGCAAGCTGAGGAGCAAGGAAGCCAGTACGAATCCCAAAATCTCAAAAGTAGACGCCAGCAGTACAGTCGTCATTCTGTGGCTGAAGGCCCGAGAGCGTCTGGCAAACCACTGGTGTAAGTCCAAGAGTCCAAAGGTTGAAGAACGTGGAGTCCAGTGTTTGAGGGCAGGAAGCATCCAGCACATGAGAAAGATGAGAGCCGGAAGACTCAGCTAGTCTGCTCTTCCATCTTCTCCCGCCTGCTTTATTCTAGCCACACTGGCAGCTGGTTAAATGGGGCCCACCTAGAATGAGGTTGGGTCTGCCTTTCCCAGTCCACTGATTCAAATGTTAATTTCCTTTGGCAACACCCTCACAGACACACCGAGGAACAATACTTTGCATCCTTCAATTCAATCAAGTTGACACTCAGTATTAACCACAACACTAATATAGTGAATTATATTGATTGATTTTTGAATCACTTGCTTTCCTGGGAGAAACCCCACTTGGTCATAGTACATTACCCCTTTTATATATTATATATTGGAATTTTAAAATTTTGCTTAGAATGTTTGCATATATGTTTAAAAGAGGTTGATCTATAGTTTTCTTTTCTTGTAATTTCTGGTTTTAGTATTAGGGTAATGCTGGCTTCATAGAATGAGGTTAGAGAAGTATTTCTTCATTTACAATTTACTGGAAGAGTTTGTGTAGAATTGGTATTATTTCCACCTTAACTTTACTAGTGAAGATATGTGGGTATAGAGATTTTTTTGGTGGGAAGGTATTTAAATACCAATTACATTTCTTTGATAGATATCAGGTAATTTATCAAATCTACCAAAGTTCTTCTTGAGTGAACTGTGATAAATTGACAAACAAGGAATTTGTCCATTTGACCTATGTTGTCATTTTTTTGGACACAAACTTGTTCATTTTGTATTCCATTGTTATCCTTTCAATTCTAGAGCATTTGTGATGATGCCACATCTTTCATTTTTATAATTAGCAATTGGCGTGTTCTCTCTTTTTTCCTGATTAGTATAACTAGAGGTTTATTAATTTTATTGAACCTGTCAAAGAGCCAACTTTTGGTTTCATTAATTTTCTCTATTGGTTCTGTCTATTCCTTTGATTTCTGCTTTAATCTTTATTATTTCATTTCTTCTGATGACTTTCAGTTTAATTTGCTCTTCTTTCTCTAGTTTCATGTGATGGAAGCTGAGGTCATTGATTTGAGAACTTTACTTTTTTCCATTCCAGACATTTAATACTATAAAAATTTCCCTAAGTACTGTGTTAGCAGCATCTCACAAATTCTAATATGTTAAATTTTAATTTTCAAATTTGGTTCGAAATATCTTTGGTTTTCCGCTTTGATTTTTTGCTTTGACTAACGGATTATTTAGAAGTGTGTCTTTAGTGTTCAAATATTTAAGAATTTTCCAGATAACTTTTTTTTTTTTTTTTGAGATGGGGCCTCACTCTGTCACCCAGGCTAGAGTGCAGTGGTGTGATCACAGCTCACTGCAGCCTCAACTGCCTGGGCTCAAGTGATCCTCCTGCCTCAGCCCCACAAGTAGCTGGGACCACAGGTGCGTGCCACCATGCCTGGCTAATTATAAAAAATTATTTGTACAGACAAAGTCTTGTTATGTTGCCCAGGGTGGTCTCAAACTCCTGACCTCAAGTGATCCTCCCACCTCAGATTCCCAAAGTGCTGGGATTACAGGCATGAGCCACTATGCCTGGCCCAGATAACTTTCAGTTATTGATTTCTCATTTAATTCTTTGTTGTCACAGAATGCATTCTGTATGACTTGAATGCATTTAAATTTGGGTCTTGTTTCATGGCCTTTCTTGGTTTATGTGTATAATTAAAAATAATATGTATTTTGCTGCTGTTGGTTGGGGTGTTCTATGAATGTCAATAAGTTCAATCTGGTTGATAGTGTTGTTCAAATCTACTATATCTTTACTGATTTTCCTTTTACTTGTTTTATCAATTATTGAGAGATGGGTATTGAAATATCTGACCATAATTGTGTATTTGTATATTTCTCTTTGCAGCTTTATCATTTTTTGCTTAATGTGTTTTGAAGCTCTGCTATTAAGTATGCAAACATTTAGATTGCTATGCGTTCTTGATAAATTGACACTTTTATCATTATGAAATGTCCTTTTTTATTTATGACAATATTTTTGCTCTGAAATCTATTGTGTCTGATACTAGTATAGCCCTCCTAATTTGTTTTTCTGGTCTAGTGTTCTGTTTCCATTTGTGATGGCTAATTTTATGTGTCAATTTGGCTAGGCTATGGTGCCCAGTTATTTGATCAAACACTAGTCTAGATAGTACTGTAAAGGTACTTTTAAGATATGATTAACATATACATCAGTTGACTTTAAGTAAAGCAGATTACCCTCCATAATATAGGTGAGCTTCATCCAATCAGCTGAAGATGTTAAAAACAAAAACTGAAGTTTCCTAAAGAAGAAGAAATTCTGCCTCAAGACTGTATCGTAGAAATCTTTCCTGAATTTTCAGACTGCTGGCCTGCTCTATGGATTTTGAACTTGCCATCACCTACAATCATGTGAGCCAATTCCTTAATATCAATCTCTCTATGTATATATGTATACATACAAATGTATATATTATATATATAATCATTTATATCTCATTTTTTTGACACACCATCTTTTTACTTTTAAGCTGTTAGTCTCTTTATATTTCAGTTGCATTACTTGTAGGCAGAAATAGTTGGGTCTTGTTTTTTACTCCAATCTGAGAATCTCTGTCTTTTAATTGGGGCATTTAGAACATTTACATTTAATGTTCATATTGGTATGGTTGAATTTGTTTGTAATTTTGCTATTTTTCTATTTGTCCCATCTATTCTTTGTTTTTCTTTCCCTCTTTTCCTGCCTTCTTTTATATTAATTATTTTCTACAATTTCATTTGATATCTTTTTTGAATTTTTAGCTACAATGTTAATTTTGCTATTTTAATACTTGCTTTACTGATTATAGTATGATATGTTCCTTCTTAATATCTTATACTGGTAGTGAGTTTCTCAGGAGTTTTTAGCTGCCCAGTCTTGAAGTATAAGCCTCAGGATACTACGTATACTAACAAACTGGCAGAGTTTGTGAGTAAACAAGAGACATCAATGGAAGAAATGTGTAATTACAACTTTTTTGGGGAAGAAAAAGAATAAGAACTTTGAATATTGAGGAATGCAGGTACTAGGTGCAGAAGATGAAAAAATGAGAAAAACCCAGCCATAAATGTAGGAAGTTACTAATACAGTGGAAGATGCTTAAATGAAAGCAAATAATTATAAATCAATATGGCAAATATCATTATAAGCCAAGTGTCTCTTATATAGTCCCATTGACAAAAATACTCAACTCTCCATGCTCTTTGACTCTATAATACAATTGGAAACATGCTCCCAAAGGTTTTCCAGAAATCCCAAGTGTGCTATTCCTTTCTAGGAGTCAGTGGGTAATGTAGTTTGCTCCTAGGATCACAAGTGATTGCATCAGGATTTGACTCCTGGCCTTATCTGCAGCAAAAATATTGTTTCTTTTAGTAACTGGGGTACAGTATATCTAGGTATTTAGATACTATGCTAGGAAGAACATTTATGGGCAATTGAGGCAGCCATTTCCAGTATGTGTACAATAATCTGAAAAAACAGGTCTGCACAGGGACCTATCCTTGTCTTATAACATTGCCTAAGACCTCTAGTGGAAGTAATAGTAGTAGTAGTGATCATTCTTGTCTTGGTCATGACATTAAAATAAATGTTTTTACTGTGTCACCTAGTTTCTGGTGAATACCTTTAATCAATTTAACACTGAAAAATCAATTATAAATGTAGAATTTTGTTAAATAACTTTAAAAAATATGTTGAGATGATCAAATGGTCTTCTTTGCATATATGTTTTGAATAAAATTAGTATATTGTTTTCTTTCTGTATTGTCCTTATTCGATATTGGAATAAGAATTATCCTACCTTCTTTGAAAGAGATGGGACAATTGCTCCTTTTACATGCTCTGTAAATCTTTCTTGGCTTAGTGGTTTGTTTTAGTAGTAAATATTTTAGTACTTTACATGATTTTATATGGTTATTTTATTAAGTTTTCAAAAAATTTCAAAAATATTATCTATGTCTTTCTTTAAATGTCTTTGTTGAGATACAATTCGGGCATCATAAAATTCACCTATGTAAATAATACAATTTAATGGTTTTAGTATATTCAGAGTTGTACACTGTCATGGGTTGAATAGTGTCTCCCTAAAAGATAAATCCATCTAGAATCTCAGAGTATGACCTTATTTGGAGTAAGGGCCTTTGCAGATGTAACTAAGATAAGGATCTTAAGAGGAGATCATCCTGGACCAAGCTCTGCTTCTAGTTAGCCCACCTACAGCTTCCTCACATGGATAGCCTTTAATCAGGGGAGCTTCTGAGTCCTTGCCAGAGTGCAAGTGATGGTGGCACACTCTCTTGCTCTAACAAGCCCTGAATAAATAGACCTTGCCTGTTTTCATTTGGTTGATCTTTATTTATTTCCACAGAAGTGTATGTGTCTGAATGCCACTCCTGAATAGAAATGTACTAAAGTCATCGTTGATAATTATGTGGAATTTGTAGATTCTGTCTAAAGAGATAATGAGTTAAGGTTAAATAAAGAGATAAAATATAAGATATATTTTATACAATTATAATTATTTTATCAGATATTTTCAGCTGCAAATTACTGGAAAAAAACCTCAGTTTAAAAAAATGAGTGTTTTTTTCCTTCATAAGAGGGCCTGCTCCTTCCCATGTGCTCTTTTTCAGATCAATGAGGAAAACCTTCCTCCTTATATCTCCTTATTATGTTTCAGTTGGTCAGAAGGGTATAGACTGGGAAGAGAAACAGGACCATCCTGCTTGACTTAAACCAATTATGAGTTATGCCTCTGGCACTGGAAGAAAAAGTCCAATTTACAGTAGCAGCAAATATGATAAAATACTCAGAAATAAATTTAACAAGAAATGTAGACACCTCATAAAAAGAAAAATTTTAAAAGTTGTTGAGGGAAGCAAAAGAAGACTTGGACAAATGGAAAGGCATACTTTGTTCTTAAACATAAAGACTCAATTTCACAAAGATATAAATTTTGTATATAATCTATAAATTTAATGTAACTTCAAAGGAAATGCTAAAAGAATTCTTAACACTAGCAAGACATTCTAATGATTAGATGGGAAAAAAGACATGAAAGAATAACCAGAAAAAAAATTCTAAAATTCAAAAACTAACTTTTTCTGTAAGAGGGGTAGTCATCAGTACTGGGAATCAATTGTCCTTTCACTGGATAGAATTTACATGACTATGGAAAATATCATTTGCATTACTCTTGGTTATCTATAGTTTATATATGTCTATAGTAAAACAGCTCAAAGACAAGGAAAGGCTGAGATAACCTGAATAAGTGAGCTAGACAAACATCCACTATCTTTTTTTGTCCATTTCGAAGTGTTCATGACTTTTTCTGACAGTATCCCCTGATCCCTGCCTTGTGATTATAATAATTATAAAAAAAGAGAGAAAAGATTATTTTGTGATTGAACTAAGCCTGACATTAGATTTGGCTTGATTATTAATTATGTGTAGAAGAAGAATGTTAATTTATTGCTTAGATCTCTTTAAATTTGCTTTACCAAATCAAGAGCCATACAGTACTGAAGCATGATAAAATTAAGTTCTTTTTGGAAGTTCTTAAAAGGAATATTACATTGGGCTTTTCTTTTCCTTTTTCTTTGAAACGGTGTCTCGCCCAGGCTGGAGTGCAGTGGCATGATCTCGACTCACTGCAACCTCTGCCTCCCGGGTTCAAGTGATTCTCCTGCCTCAACCTCCCAAGTAGCTGGGATTACAGGCATCCACCACCATGCCCAGCTAATTTTTATATTTTAGTAGAGATGGGGTTTCACCATGCTGGCCAGGCTGGTTTTGAACTCCTGACCTCAGGTGATCCGCCCACCTAGGCCTCGCAAAATGCTGGGATTACAGGGGTGAGCCACCATGCCCGGCCCTCACATTGGGCTTTTAAAAGCCTCCTTTATTTGTGATCTTGAAGCTAGGAAAGCAAACCGAACAAACCCTACCAGATATCACCTGTAATATCTATAAATGTGTGGGAATTTCTCTCTTCTTGAGGTACTCCCAATACCCTTAAATCTTCTGGTCAGCCAGGAAGAGACCTTCTTCACACCTGTAAGGCCAGGGCACCCTGTAAGCCAGGGAATAGCTAGTTTTCCTAAGAAAGTTTTGTAAGGCACTAAGTTTCTGAGTTTCTGAATATATTCTTAATATATTTCTGAGATTCTTAATATATTTTTGGATTTTTAATATATTTTTGAGTTTTTTTGAGAGTAATTTATTTAAGTTTAGCACATTTAAAGCATTTGAAGTTCATTTTTCTTTTTCTTTCTCTCTTTCTTTTTTTTTGAGACAGAGTTTTGCTCTGTTGCCCAGGCTGCAGTGCAGTGGTGTAATCTTGGCTCACTGCAACCTCTGCCTCCTGGGTTCAAGCGATTCCCATGCCTCAGCCACCAAGTAGGTGGGATTATAGGCATGCACTTCTATGCCGGGCTAATTTTTTAATTTTTAGTAAAGACAAAGTTTCACCATATTGGCCAGGGTGGTCTTGAACTCCTGACCTCATGTGATCTGTCTGCCTCGGCCTCCCAAAGTGCTTCGATGAAGTTCACTTTTCTGATTTTCTGAGAGTCTTGGGAATATCCCATCAATATAAGCATTTACTTGTCTCTTATGTAAATCAATTCAAAAACACCCCTTTAATTTAAGAGACTTCATAATGTAATTTTTTGATACCCCTGGGAGATAGGAAAACATCCAGTTACAAAGAAAGGTACAATCTTTTGAGAGTTATGACACATAGATGTACATATACATAGTGAGCTTAAAGCTTCAGTTCTATGTTAGCCACAGGTCAAGAGTTGATACAGAAATACCAAAACACCCTGAAGTAGACATCAAAGAGCTGTTCCCCTTCCTGGTGAGCTTGAAATTCTTGATTAGTTTGGCTCAAAAGAGACAAATAGATAAACAAAAAAGATGAATCAAATTATACATGTTCACTTCACTCAAGGGAAAATTAGATAAGGCCAGGTGCAGTGGCAGGCACCTATAGTCCCAGGCTTGATGGTTGCTAGAGCCCAGGAGTTTGAGGTCAGCCTGGGCAACATAGTGAGACCCTCTGAAAAAAAAAAAAAGAAAACAGATATCTATAATCTATTAACCTAGTTTTGGAGACCACCATATGGTCATACATTAAAATCAATTTCCTAATCTTTTCTGACACCAATGGGAAATAATTTATCAACCATAAATGAAACAGACATACATAAACACACAGACAGTAGAAAGGAAGATAAACTAGAGAAATGGAGAGTTAGCAAAGTTAAACTTCTTTTGTCACTTGGAGTTTATCTCTAGGAGCTAAGAAAATATGTGCCTGGACTCAAGCCACTTACTGGATACACTTTCCTGGCAATGTAGTTTACTTGCCTCTGTCAGGTGAATTCATTGGGCATTTTGGTAGAAGATTTCCAAAAAGATAATTTTTAAAAAAGGTAAAATAATGACTCCAATACACATGTAAAATGAACAAGTGTCTGAGATTTTACTTAACCCATTTATTAATGAAGGAACCAGTAAGATATCACAACCAGTTTCTTATTTTCAGTAATTAAAATATGATATATAAAGCCATTGTCATATAATGATATTATGAAGCCACTGTTATATAAAAAGCCATTGTCAAATGATATTATGAGGCCATTGTCTATGATATTATAAAGCCATTTTCTATGATATTATAAAGCCGTTGTCATAGGCAAAAAATGGTAAGAAAAAATATTGTAAAGGTATGTCAGGCAGTTAATTACTAAAAACATTTATAATGTAATGACGTTATGGTATTTGTTAACTTAAAACTTTTTTTGCATTGTTACTTTTTATGAATACAAAATTTTGTATTCATAATTTTATATTATTTTATTTTAATAATCCTTCTCCCTAAATTGTATAAGCTTCAGTCTTCACAAAACCTCCTAATAAGAGGCAAGCCCATCTGTGGAGGTGGAGGTGGAGGTAGAGGTGGGGTGAAGGGGAGTATGGTGCGGGTTCCTGTTTCAGGATTTAGAGAGTGGAAAAAGTTTGGAGTAATGATTGTAGAACTAGGCTGGAGAGTCAACCAAGGAAAAGAGTGAAGTGGAGGAGAGCTGTCAGGGGGTCCAGCTGAGGCTGAGTAGTGCATCTTCTTTTTTTTTTTTTTTTTTTTTGAGATGGAGTCTCATTTTGTCACCCAGGCTGGAGTGCAATGGCGTGATCTTGGCTCACTGCAACCTCTGCTTCCTGGGTTCAAGCGATTCTCCTGTCTCAGCCTCCCGAGTAGCTGGAATTACAGGCATGCGCCATCATGCCCAGCTAATTTTTGTATTTTTAGTAGAGATGGGGTTTCACCATGTTAGCCAGGCTGGTCTCAAACTCCTGACCTCAAGTGATCTGCCCACCTCGGCCTTCTAAAGTGCTGGGATTATAGGAGTGAGCCACCTGGCCTGCATCTTCATTTCTGATGTGAAGAACATGGGGCAGGGACTCTCTCCTAAATAGCATGGTACCATTTAGGTTTTGGGTGAGCAGTGAAGATCAGTGTCAGATTCAAGATTTTAAAAATGGATCTGACAGGTAAGGGAATAGCTAACATCTCTGGCAGAATCTCATTAACCCTTTCATGACTTGCTAACATGTGATGTCACTTTTCATTGGGCCTTTGCCTCGTCCACCACTGATTTATCTCTTGTTAACATGCCTGCCCTTATGGTGTTGAGATTCACACACATGTATGCATAGCCTCCTCCATAGGGTCAGATCTCTTTTCCCTCTTGGGATGGTGTGAAGGCAGACTTACGATCTTGCCTCAATTAGCATTCTTAATGCAATCTCAGTAGTTGGGGAAGCTTCTCTTTACTTGGGCAGTATTTCATTAAATGTTTGGCTGCAGAGCTGAAGTGTGGATGCTGGTGAGTGGAGAGGAAACAGAGTGTGGCCTGGCCTTTGCTTTGGGGCAGGTCTTTCCCTAACATCTAGGAAACTTAACACTGTGGATGGCCAAGTGGATAAGTAGTCTCTGAAATCAGTGGGGAGTTGCTGCTTCAACAGTGCAGCCAATGAATGCTGATGGCCGAACTCACAATTCAACCTATTACTAACGCATCACTCGATAAGGTAAACTGACTATTTAGGATGGCTGGGGCACAGGAGAAATTATATAAATGTTGATTAATTTGAGGCTTCCTTCCAATTCTTTTTGTAATATCTTGTTGTTTTCTTTACTAGCGAGTTCAGAACATAAGCTCCTCTTCAAAGTAAACACAGGCCCATGAAAACTTGACAGAAAAGGAGTGGAGGATGTGAACTGGATAGATATGGGATAAAGTAATAAAAGGTAGTTAACATTTAGTCAGTGGTTAATGTGTGCCAGACATTGTAATAACTTGCATATCCAATTACTATCTATCTATTGCCACTAAATTTTCACAATAGCATAAGGCAGATACTATTTTATCTCTATTTTATACAAGAGAAAACTGAGTCTTAGAGAAACTTAATTGCTTGTCAGTGTCACACAGTTAGTAAGTGTCAGAGCCAGGATGCAAACCTATGTCTGAACTCTGAATCCCAAGCTTTTTATGAGATGCTGAGAGCTCAGTAGATAAAGGTGAGAGTGGGTGGTTATGGTAGAGAACAGTAGTAGGTTTGAGAAAGAATAAGTGTTCATCACAGGGGTAAAGCAACAGGTATCTCTTCTGGTGACAGTTTGAAACTACATTGCAAGTAATTTGTGCTACTAATAATTTGTTGTTACTAATAATGGAATATTTGTGAGTGACTTACATAAAAATAAATTGGAGAAAATTTAATACCACTCTTACCTGGATTCTGATGTGTTTCTCTTTAAGTGAGAGGGAAGGAAGTTGAGTTACAGATGGTTAACTCCCACTTGTATGTCTCGTGCTGGTGAAGTAATACCAGGTGTACATCAACTGTTATGGGAATGAGGTGGAAACAAGGTAAGAATCACTAGACTGAGGATGTTATGCATGGAGGATGTTGCAATTCTCATGAATGTTGCTCTTAAATCTCTTCTCCTTTGGCTCTTAGGGTCTTTGAATAGAGGTGGGGGGAGCAAACCTCTGCTAAAGTAGACACAGAGATCAGAAGCAACGAAGTCAAAGCTGCTTCCCACCAAGCTGTGTGGTCCCAGACAAGTCACAACTTTTTTCAGCCTTAGTTGCCTTATCTGTAAAATGCAGGGTGTATATGTGGTATACCTTTTTGACAGGCTTATTGTGAGAATTAAATGAGATTGTTCGTTTAGCTGTGATTACCATTTTTAGAGATTTGATAGCAAGCAAAACCTCTAGTCTCGGTGGGCTGAAGGCCCTCGAAGATGGCATCCTAACAGCAAATTGAAGCCCGTAACTCCTAAGACTTTCCCCCGTCCCTCCCACATACACTCTCAGTGACCCCACCACCCCCTCCACTGACAAAGACCCTGCCTCTCAAGTGCTTGAACACACCAATCTCCAAACAAAAACTATTAGGAAAACTTTTAGAGGAGTGAAGACCCCTGATAGGAGTGGGCCCATTTTTGGTAACATGTTATTGGGATGTTTGAGAATTAGTTCTGAAAGTCATTACTTTTCCCCTAAATGGAATTTTTCCTGGAAGGCCATAAAAATAGAGGAGATTAAAATTTTTACTAGGTTGATCAGGTTACGCACATCCTCTGGCTCAATACATCACAAACAAGAAAACAATAAAAAGCATTTATACAGAGTCTTTTTAGCCAGGGGTCACCTCAACACATCATAAAACATTAGTTCATGACAAGTGAGAGATTGGAATCAGCTGTGCCCATAAACTAGTGCTCATTTGCAGCCTGTACTTTCAGGGCAGGAGAAAACTTGAAGGGCATGTGGGGTTGTATAAATAGGCCTTGTGAACCAGCAAGAACATACTCCCAGCCCAGCCTCTCCCTCCAGACTACTTGGCTGTTCCAGTGCCCTCCTACCAAGGAAAATTGGATTTTAGTTTGCTTATGACTGCTTTGAACATGTCAGGCCCCATCTGTTCCTGAAGGCATCCAAGATACAGGCATGTCATTTTACCCAGAGCCTGAAACCGTTAAAATTCAGTCTTTGAAAAGATAAAGCTGAAAGAATGATGTTATCAATAAAAACAATGATTTCCTTTGGTGCAAGTTGAACAATTCGGTTGATGACAGTATTTCAGATGTCATTTAAGTTTGTTAACTCTTATTCACAGTTCATCCCCCGTGACTGGTTGGGGAGCAGGGTAGAGAGGGATCTTGCTTCCATTGCACCTGACACTCCACTTTGCCCATATTTTATCACAGGATTTGCCATTGACTTGTCTCCCCCATCCAGGCTGTAAATCTACTAAGTGACTGATATATTAGGGTTCAATAAATGTTTGCCTTAATATACTTGACCTGAATGGGCTCATTAATTCCCCTAGATTTAAAAATCATCCTTTCATTGATATACTTTCATCCCAAGTTATGTTATCTCTCCTTGGCTATTATCTACTTTACATATTCATGAATCTCTCACAGAAATCTCAAAGTCAAAATATATCTCAAATTCTTCTATTTTGCTTCATTACCTTAGTCCGTGCCAGCATCATCTATCATCTGGACATTACAATAGGCTCCAAAATGATCTTGTTTGCATTCTTTTCCCCCACCAACCCATTCTCCCATTCTCTATATAATAGTCTTGGTTTTTGTCTGCATCCATACTCTCCTTCACTTCTTACCTCCCTGTGTTAGTTTTAAGCAAATTTTTTATCCAGAACTATTATACTTAATATATGTGTGTATGTGTAGTAGATTATATAATATGCAATTATATACTATATGTACATATATACACATATATGTACAGACACAAATATACATACTCCTTTTTTGCTAAACATAACCACAATAGTGTTATCATATTTAAAAATGTAATGCTTTAAAATATCAAATATTTTTGAGTCAGTGTTCAAGTTCTCAATTACATTATAAATAGCATAGTTTTGACAGTTTTTAAAATATCAAGATTTGAATAAGATCAATGCATTGTGATTTATTATGTTTTGTAAATCTATTTTAATATGTAAGTCCCCCCAACCTTGTTTTTTTCCATTACTATTTATTTGTAGTATATTTTAACACGTCCCTTTGTCCTCAGTATTTCTTATAGATTTGTTGATGGCTTTAGAGGCTAGATTTGGAGAGACTCGATTCAGGTTTGATTTTTTTTGAGGGGGTGACTACTTCATAGGTGGCATTGTATTCTCCTATGCTGATGTCTGGATATCCCTCACTTAGTGATATAGCAGATATTAATTAGATGCCTACATGCATTACTTCATAGGCTGTTATAAAACAATGATATTCAGATTTTTTCATTCTTTCTTTGTTAATCAGATGGATTATTACACATCTAAAAAGAAAAATATCCTCTCATCTACTATTTGGGAAGCAGTGTCACTAAAATGAAAATAGAATTTTCTGGCTTTGGTAATAACCCTCTCTCTAAAGACAACTAAAAGCTGGGCAGAAAAAATAGTCTTAAAAGGAACAATAAGGAAAAACAATAGTGAAGAATTATGAAATTGTGATCAGCTTGAGAAAGATAGGCAGCCTCAGTGGCTTCTGCCTGGGTGATGTTCAAAGATTGGGACTAGTTTACACTTTTGGTAGGTTAGTGTAGGAAGGAGATAAAAGTTGGAGGCAGGAGGTTAAGACCCTGAAGGGCTTCACCATTAAAAAATATTTTTATGCTGGGTACATGTTCCTATTCCAGGGAAAAGGATGAAAGGTAGAGTCACACACTACTTTGGCAGGGACAGGGATAAGAGTCCTGTGCCCTCTAATGGTGGGAAAATTGTTGAAACACTCCTTGCTCAGGACTCAGATCTCAAAGGGATATTGCTATGGACTAAACGTTTGTGTCCTTCTCCCAATTTATATGTTGAAATCTTGACTCCAAATCCACCACATTTGATGGTATTAGAAGGTGGATGTATTAGTTCATTCTTGCACTGCTATAAAGAAATACCTGAGACTGGGTAATTTATAAAGAAAAGAGGCTTAATTGGCTCATGATTCTGCAGGCTGTACAGGAAGCATGATGCTGGCATCTGCTTGGCTTCTGGGGAGACCTCAGGAAACTTCCAATCATGGCAGAAGGCAAAGGGGGAGCAGTTGTCTTACATGGTGGGAGCAGGAGCAAGAGAACATGAGGGGAAGTGCTACATACTTTTAAATAAGCAGATCCCATGATAACTCACTCACTATCATGAGAACAGTACCAAAAGGATGGTGCTAAACCATTCATGAGAAACCAACCCCATGCTCCAATCACCTCCCACCAGGTCCCATCACCAACACTGGGGATTACAATTTGACATAAGATTTGGGTGGGGACAAAGATCTAAACCATATCAGTGGAGCTGTCGGGAGGTAATTAGGTCATATGGATGGAGCCCTTAGGAAATGGATTAATGCCCTTATAAGAAGTTTGCTCTCTCCCTGCTCTCTACCATGTGAGGACGTAGTAGGAAGATGGCTATCAGCAAACCAGGAAGAGTGCCTCACCAGACACTGGCTTTACTAGCAACTTGACCTTGATTGTTTTAGCCTCAACAACTGTGAGAAATAAATATTTGTTGTTTAAGCCACCTAGTCTATGGGTAATTTGTTATAGCAGCCCAAATTGACTAAGACAGATGTGCCCTGGGAATAAGGATATGGACTATATTTTGGTAGGTCACCTTGGTGACTCAGAAAACCTTGGTTCCCACCAGGTACCTGACAGAAGGAAAAAAGTCTCTCGGAAGGAAAATAACACCATCTAAGGCTTCAAATTGTTTCTATTAATAAGTTAAAAATGGCCTGAAAACTATGAAAAACAATGAGATACACCAAGAGATAAAACATAAGCCAGAACCAGCAGAAAAAGTAGTTCAGAAGAGACATCAGATACTGAAATGAAGCTGGGCATGGTGGCTCATGCCTATAATCCCAGCACTTTGGGAGGCTGAGGCGGGTGGATCATATGAGGTCAGGAGTTCAAGACTAGCCTGGGCAACATGGTGAAACCCTGTCTCTACTAAAAATACAAAATTAGCCAGGCGTGGTGGTGCATGCCTGTAATCCCAGCTACTTGGGAGGCTGAGGCAGGAGAATCGCTTGAACCCAGGAGGCAGAGGTTGCAGAGAGCTGAGATCATGCCACTGCACTCCAGCCTGGGCAATAGAGTGAGACTCTGTCTCAAAAAAAAAATACCAAAATGATTCAATATGGATTGTAGAACCACTATGTTTACTACATTCATAGAGATAAAATCCGAGCTTAAAAATCTCATCTGGGAGCTAGGTGCTATAGCATGACACTGAATGTTTTCCTCCTAATATCAGGAACTAGAAAAGGATATGTGCTCTTGTCACTTCTATTTAACATTGTATTGGAGGTTGTACTCAGGCAATTAGGATAAATAAAGAAATAAGCCAGATAAAACAAAACAAAAAAAGCCCTCATGATGCATTAGGATAATCATTAAGAGAGTGGAAAAGTGTGTGGAACTTCCAAACAAGTAGATTAAAAAAACGTAGAATAATAAAAAGTAACCAACCCAAAAGAACGCATGAAAAGAGAGGAAAAGGAACATAGAAGAGATGGCTTAATGAAACACATAATGAGATGACAGATCTAAACTAAAAAATATCAGTAATTTCACTAAACGTAAATGGATTAAATGCTCCAGTTAAGAAACAAGGTTTTTTAAAATTGAATTTAAGAAAAAACCAGTATAGGCTGTTTATAAGAGAAAGATTAAAAACAAAGTTTCAAAAAGGTAGAAAGTAAAATAATGGAAAAAAGATACACCATAGTTAGTTTTATCATAACTTAAAAAAAGTTCATGTAGTTATATTATTATCACAAAAGTAGACTTTAAGATTGAAATTATTATTAGCGATAAAGTGCATCACTTCATAATCATAAAAGGTTCAAATCACTAGAAAGATTTTTTAAAACTGAAGTTTCTATAAACTTTTAAAAATTTGTAATTTGTGTGATTTATTTTCTTCTTATTAATAATTTATTTATTTATTTTAAGAGACAAGGTGTTGCTTTGCTGCCCAGGATGATCTTGAACTCCTGGCTTTGACCAGTCCTCCTGCCTTGGCCTCCCAAAGTGCTGGGACTACAGGTGTAAATCACACCTGGCCCCTTTTCTCGTTCTTGATAAACTTAGTTTTCTACCTAATTTTGTATTCACAATTCTATATTCTTTTGCTTATCTTCATCACAGATTTTTTATTCTTCCTAGTGCTTACCATAATTTTAAATTATTTTGTTGTAATTATTTGTTTCCTCTTTTAGGAGAGTGAGAGAGAACTTGCTTTCATTTTAGAATGTAAGCCTTTGAAAGCACTGAAAATGTATTGCTTACCATTCTGTTTCCAGAACTTATAAAGATATTGGATGAATGAATGTGGAGGAGTGAACAAAGAAGAATGGAGAAAGGGGGACTATGGAACTAGTACAAATGTTCCCAGGGCAGGTATAAGCAAAGGTGATGAATCTGGGGCCAAAGTAAAATGCACAGACTTAGGTAAAGGGTGACTCCAGGCAGGGAAATGAGAAAGCCATCAAGATTCAGAGGGGAGATGACCCCATGCTTAGGGCAGATTCTGGGGAGCACAGAGGGAGCAAGAGAGGTGGGATGAGCCTCATGCAGGGGCCAGATGTGACTCTGCCTAAGGCTGGTGCTGTTTCCTGTAAGTGGGTGTTTCCATTCCTGGCCTCTGAAGTGATGAGAATCATGTTCTGAAAACTCACTAAAAGCAAAGCCTCTCTATTTTCTCCAGCACTAGCTTTTGTCTGAAGTCATTATCTATAAAAGACAGCATGTGGACATGAAAATTTTAAAGGAATTTTCCAGGTCTAACATTTTATTTTTTTTTCCTGGCTTTCTTTTTTTTTTTTTTCTCAGAACTTTATTCTCTGAATCATGTAAGCTGGAAATCTGTCATTCTTGATGTTCCCTCTGTCCCCTCACTCTTCCAAAGTTTTAATGATAAATCTTTCTGTTTCCTCTTATTGATTCCTGTTTTAGTCTCCCTGGTTCAGAATTAATCACTTCTTACTTTCTAAGTGGTCTATCTGGTTCTAGTGCAGTCTCCTCACTTTCCTGGTGTTTGGTTTATCTTTCAAGTCACCATCTTGTTCATCATCCAAGTATTAAAACACATTTAAGACTATCCCAATGTCTCAGGATAGAGTCTGAATTCTCTGATTGGTCTTTTTTTTTAAATCATAATTTTTGTGGGTATTCGTATATATTTATGTGGTACATGAAATATTTTGATCCAGGCATGCAATGCATAATAATCACAACATGGAGAATGGGGTATGCATCCCCTCAAGCATTTATCTTTTGTGTTACAAACAATCCAATTATATTATTTTTATTATTTTAAAATGTACAATTAAGTTATTATTGACTATAGTCACCCTGTTGTGCTATCTAATAGTAGGTATTATTCATTTTTTCTATTTTTTTGTACCCATTAACCACACCCACCTCTCCCCCAGGCCCCCACTACCCTTCCCAGCTTCTGGTAACCACCCTTCTACTCTCTGTCTCTAAGAGTTCAATTATTTTGATTTTTATATCCCACAAATAAGTTTCTGCTTGATCTTTACGGGCTCCCAGATTTCTGTCTCAATCAACCATCCAACTTTATCTCCTACTACTTCCCTGAAAAAAACTTCTGCTCCCTCCAAACTGGTTTGGTTATTATTTTCCTCAATATATCATGTTCCTTTTGATTGCCATACTTTTGATGATTTCTTCTTTCCTCCTTGTAATGCCCTATTCATCATCTCCCATCAGGGATCTTATATTAGTCCATTCTTGCACTGCTATAAAGAAATACCTGATACTGGGTAATTTAAAAAGAAAAAAGGTTAAATTGGCTCATGGTTCTACAGGCTGTACAGAATGCATGACAGCTTCTGGGGGGCCTCAGGAAAGCTCCAATCATGGTGGAAGGTAAAGGGTAAGCAGGCATGTCTTACATGACTGGAACAGGAGAAAGAGAGAGATGGGGGAGGTACCACACACTTTTAAACAACTAGATCTTGTGAGAAGTCCCTCACTATCATGAGAATAGCATCCGTGATTCATCACCTCCCACAAGGCCCCACCTCCAATATTGGAAATTACAATTCAACATGAGATTTGGGTCAGGGCACAGATGCAAACTATATCATTCCACCCCGGCCTCTCCCAAATCGCATGTCCTCTCACATTGCAAAATACAATCATGCTTTTCCAACAGTCCTCCAAAGTCTTAACTCCTTCCAGCATTAACTCAAAAGTCCAAAGTTTCATCTGAGACAAGGCTAGTCTCTTCTGCCTATGAGCCTGTGAAATAAAAAACAAGTTAGTTTTTTCCAAGATACAAAAGAGGTATAGGCATTGGGTAAATACTCATATTCCAAAAGGGATAAATTGGCCAAAACAAAGGGGCTACAGGCCCCATACAGTCCAAAACCCAGCAGGGCAGTCATTAAATTTTTAAAAGACACAGACTGGCAAATTGGATAGAGTCAAGACCCATCGGTGTGCTGTATTCAGGAGACCCATCTCATGTGCAAAGACACAGGCTCAAAACAAAGGGATAGAAGAATATTTACCAAGTAAATGGAAAGCAAAAAAAAAAAAAAAAAAAAAAAAAGCAGGAATGGCAATACTAGTCTCTGATAAAACAGACTTTAAACCAACAAAGACCAAAGAAGGCAAAGAAGGGTATTACATAATGGTAAAGGGATCAATGCAACAAGAAGAGCTAACTATCCTAAATATACATGCACCCAATACAGGAGCACCCAGATTCCTAAAACAAGTTCGTAGAGACCTACAAAGAGACTTAGACTCTCACACAATAATAGTGGGAGACTTTAACACCCCACTGTCAATATAAGACAGATCAATGAGACAGAAAATTAACTAGGATATTCAGGACTTGAACTCAGCTCTGGACCAAGCAGACCTAATAGACATCTACAGAACTCTCCACCCCAAATCAACAGAATTTACATTCTTCTCAGCACCACATAGCACTTATCCTAAAATTGACCACATACATGGAAGTAAAACACTCCTCAGCAAATGCAAAAGAATGGAAATCATAACAAACAGTCTCTGAGACCACAGTGCAATCAAATTAGAACTCAGAATTAAGAAACTCACTCAAAACTGCACAACTACATGGAAATTGAGCAACCTGCTCCTGAATGAATACTGGGTAAAAAACAAAATTAAGGCCGAAATAAGTATTTTGAAATCAATGAGAACAAAGAGGCAACATACCAGAATCTCTGGGACACAGCTAAAGCAGTGTTAAGAGGGAAATTTGTAGCACTAAATGCCCACATCAGAAAACTGGAAAGATCTGAAATAAACACCTGAACATTGCAATTAAAAGAACTAGAGAAGCAATAGCAAACAAATTTTAGGAATCTGGGTGCTCCTGTATTGGGTGCATATATATTTAGGATAGTTAGCTCTTCTTGTTGCATTGATCCCTTTACCATTATGTAATACCCTTCTTTGTCTTCTTTGATCTTTGTTGGTTTAAAGTCTGTTTTATCAGAGACTAGGATGGCAATTCCTGCTTTTTTTTTTTCTTTCCATTTACTTGGTAAATATTCTTCTGTCCCTTTATTTTGAGCCTGTGTCTTTGCACGTGAGATGAGTCTCCTGAATACAGCACACTGATGGGTCTTGACTCTATCCAATTTGCCAGTCTGTGTCTTTTAATTGGGGCATTTAGCCCATTTACATTTGAGATTAATATTGTTAGGTGTGTGAATTTGATCCTGTCATCATGATGCTACCTGGTTATTTTGCAAATTAGTTGATACAGCTTCTTCATAGTGTCATTGTTCTTTATATTTTGGTTTGTTTTTGCAGTGGCTGGTACCAGATTTTCCTTTCCATATTTAGTACTTCCTTTAGGAGCTCTTGTAAGGCAGGCCTAGTGGTGACAAAATCCCTCAACATTTGCTTGTCTGTAAAGGATTTTATTTCTCCTTTGCTTATGAAGCTTATTTTGGCTGGATATGAAATTCTGGGTTGAAAATTCTTTTCTTTAAGAATGTTGAATATTGGCCCCCACTCTCTTCTGGCTGGTAGGGTTTCTGCAGAGAGATCCACTGTTAGTCTGATGGGCTTCCCTTTGTGGGTAACCTGATGTTTCTCTCTGGTTTCCCTTAACATTTTTTCCTTCATTTTAACCTTGGAGAATCTGACAATTACGTGTCTTGGGGTTGCTCTTCTCGAGGAGTATCTTAGTGGGGTTTTCTGTATTTCCTGAATTGGAATGTTGGCTTGTCTTGCTAGGTTGGGGAAATTCTCCTGGATGATATCCTGAAGTGTGTTTTCCAAATGGATTCCATTCTCCCCGTCACTTTCAGGAACACCAATCAAATGTAGGTTTGATCTTTTCACATAGTCCCGTATTTCTTGGAGGCTTTGTTCATTCCTTTTCATTCTTTTTTTTCTAACCTTGTCTTTATGCCTTATTTCAGTAAGTTGATCTTCAATCTCTGATATCCTTTCTTCTGCTTGATCAGTTCGGCTATTGATACTTGTGTATGCTTCATGGAGTTCTTATGCTGTGTTTTTCAGCTTAATCAGGTCATTTGTTTTCCTCTCTAAACTGGTTATTCTAGTTAGCAGGTCCTGTAACCCTTTATCAAGGTTCTTAGTTTGTGTTGGGTTAGAACATGCTCCTTTAGCTCAGAGGAGTTTGTTATTAACCACCTTCTGAAGTCTACTTCTGTCAATTTGTAAATCTCATTCTCTGTCCAGTTTTGGGCCCTTGCTGGAGAGGCATTGTGATCATTTGGAGGAGAAGAAGCACTCCGGTTTTTGGAATTTTCAGCATTTTTGTGCTGGTTTTTCCTCATCGTCATGGATTTATCTACCTTTGATCTTTGAGGCCGATTACCTTTGGATGGGGTTTTTGTGTGGGGGTCTTTTTTTGTTGATGTTGATGTTGTTGCTTTCTGTTTGTTAGTTTTTTCTTTTTTTCTTCTAACAGTCAGTCTCCTCTTCTGTAGGCCTGCTGCAGTTTGCTCGAGGTCCACTCTAGACCCTGTTTGCCTGGGTATCACCAGTGGAGGTTGCAGAAGAGCAAAGATTGCTGTCTGGTCCTTCCTCTGGAAGCTTCATCCCAGAGGGGCACCGGCCTGATGCCAATTGGAGCTGTCCTGTACGAGGTGTCTATCGACCCCTGTTGGGAGGTCTCTCCCAGTCAGGAGGCACAGGGGTCAGCAACCTACTTGAGGAGGCAGTCTGTCCCTTAGCAGAGCTCGCTCACTGCTGGGAGAATCCTCCTTTTCAGGATCAGCTGCTCTCTTCAGAGCCGGCAGGTAGGAAAGTTTAAGTCTGCTGGAGCTGTGACCTCAGCCGTCCCTTCCCCCAGGTGCTCTGTCCCAGGGAGGTGGGAGTTTTATCTGTAAGCCCCTGACTGGGCTGCTGCCTTTTTTTTCAGAGATGCCCCACCCAGTGAGGAGGAATCTAGAGAGGCAGTTGTGCCACAGCTGCTTTGCTGCATTGTGGTGAATTCCACCCAGTCCAACCCTCCTGGCCTCCTTAGCACTGTCAGGGGAGAACTGCCTACTAAAGCCTCAGTAATGGTGGATGCCCTTCCCCTGACCAAGCTCGATAGTCCCAGGTCAACTTCAGACTGCCGTGCTGGCAGTGAGAATTTCAAGCCAGTGGTTCTTAGCTTGCTATGCTCCATAGGTGTGGTACCCACTGAGTGAGACAACTTGGCTTCCTGACTTGAGCCCCTTTCCAGGGGAGTGAACGGTTCTGTCTTGCTGGAGTTCCAGGCACCACTGGGGTATGAAAAAAGGCTCCAGCCGCTAGCTCAGCATCATCCCAAACAGCTGCCCAGTTTTGTGCTTGAAACTGGGTGCCCTGGTGGTATAGGCACACGAGGGAATTTCCTGATCTGCTGATTGCAAAAACTGTGGGAAAAGTGTAGTATCCGGGCCGGGTAGCACAGTCCCTCATGGCTTCCTTTGGCTGGGGGAAGGAGATCCCTCGGCTCCTTGTACTTCCTGGGTGAGGCAACACCCCACCCTGTTTCTGCTCACCCTCCATGGGCTGCACCCACTGCCTAACCAGACCCAATGAGAAGAACTGGGAACCTCTGTTGGAAATGCAGAAATTCCCTGCCTTCTGCATTTGTCTTTCTGGGAGCTGCAGACCAGAG
Source organism: Pongo pygmaeus (assembly GCF_028885625.2). Taxonomy (NCBI): domain Eukaryota; kingdom Metazoa; phylum Chordata; class Mammalia; order Primates; family Hominidae; genus Pongo; species Pongo pygmaeus. Next base: position 102,173,002 of record NC_072385.2, read on the forward strand.
CTGTTCCTATTTGGCCATCTTGCCAGATCAACCCTATTTTTTTTTTATACCCATTAACTATTTCCACCTCCCCCTCACTCATTCGCTAACCTCCTAATTCTGGTAACTATCCTTCTGTTCTCTAGTTGCATGAATTCAATTGTTTTAATTTTTAGATCCCACAAATTAGTGAGAACATGCAATGTTTGTCTTTCTGTGCGTGGCTTTTTTCACTTAACATAATGGCTTCCAGTTCCATTTAGGTTGTTGCAAATGACAAGGTCTCATTCATTTTTAATGGGTGAATATTACTTCACTGTGTACAAGTACTACATTTTCTGTATCCACTCATCTCTTGATGGACACTTAGGTTGCTTCTAAATCTTGGATATTGTAAACAGTGCTGCAACAAACATGGGAGTGCAGATATTTCAATATACTGATTTCCTTTCTTTTGGGTATATACACAGCAGTGAAATTTCTCAATTGTATGGTAGCTTTATTTTTATTTCTTTTCTTTATTTTAAGAGGTACAGGTACAGTTTTGTTACATGGATATACTGCATAGTGGTGAAGTCTAGGCTTTGAGTGAATAGTGTACAGTGTACCCACTAAGTAATTTCTTTCTTTTTTTATTATACTTTAAGTTTTAGGGTACATGTGCACAACGTGCAGGTTTGTTACATATGTGTACATGTGCCATGTTGGTGTGCTGCCCCCATTAATTCGTCATTTACATTAGGTATATCTCTTAATGCTATCCCTCCCACCTCCCCCCACCCCACAACAGGCCCCAGTGTGTGATGTTCCCCTTCCTGTGTCCAAGTGTTCTCATTGTTCAATTGCCACCTGGGAGTGAGAACTTGCGGTGTTTGGTTTTTTGTCCTTGCGATAGTTTGCTCAGAATGATGGTTTCCAGCTTCATCCATGTCCATACAAAGGACATGAACTCATCATTTTTTATGGCTGCATAGTATTCCATGGTGTATATGTGCCACATTTTCTTAATCCAGTCTATCATTGTTGGACATTTGGGTTGGTTCCAAGTCTTTGCTATTGTGAATAGTGCTGCAGTGAACATACGTGTGCATGTGTCTTTATAACAGCATGATTTATAATCCTTTGGGTATATACCCAGTAATGGGATTGCTGGGTCAAATGGTATTTCTAGTTCTAGGTCCTTGAGGAATCACCACACTGTCTTCCACAATGGTTGAACTAGTTTACAGTCCCACCAACAGTGTAAAAGTGTTCCTATTTCTCCACATCCTCTCCAGCACCTGCTGTTTCCTGACTTTTTAATGATCGCCATTCTAACTGGTGTGAGATGGTATCTCATTGTGGTTTTGATTTGCATTTCTCTGATGGCCAGTGATGATGAGCATTTTTTCATTTGTCTGTTGGCTACATAAATGTCTTCTTTTGAGAAATGTCTGTTCATATCCTTCGCCCACTTTTTGATGGGGTTGTTTGTTTTTTTCTTGTAAATTTGTTGGAGTTCATTGTAGATTCTGGAAATTAGCCCTTTGTCAGATGAGTAGTTTGCAAAAATGTTCTCCCATTCTGTAGGTTGCCTGTTCACTCTGATGGTAGTTTCTTTTGCTGTGCAGAAGCTCTTTAGTTTAATTAGATCCCATTTGTCAATTTTGGCTTTTGTTGCCATTGCTGTTGGTGTTTTAGACATGAAGTCCTTGCCCATGTCTGTGTCCTGAATGGTATTGCCTAGGTTTTCTTCTAGGGTTTTTATGGTTTTAGGTCTAACATTTAAGTCTTTAATCCATCTTGAATTAATTTTTATATAAGGTGTAAGGAAGGGATCCAGTTTCAGCTTTCTACATATGGCTAGCCAGTTTTGCCAGCACCAGTACCATTTATTAAATAGGGAATCCTTTCCCCATTTCTTGTTTTTGTCAGGTTTGTCAAAGATCAGATAGCTGTAGATGTGTGGCATTATTTCTGAGGGCTCTGTTCTGTTCCATTGGTCTATATGTCTGTTTTGGTACCAGTACCATGCTGTTTTGGTTACTGTAGCCTTGTAGTATAGTTTGAAGTCAGGTAGCATGATGCCTCCAGCTTTGTTCTTTTGGCTTAGGATTGACTTGGCAATGCAGGCTCTTTTCTGGTTCCATATGAACTTTAAAGTAGTTTTTTCCAATTCTGTGAAGAAAGTCATTGGTAGCTTGATGGGGATGGCATTGAATCTATAAATTACCTTGGGCAATATGGCCATTTTCTTCCTATCCATGGAGGAATATGATTCTTCGTATCCATGAGCATGGAATGTTCTTCCATTTGTTTGTATCCTCTTTTATTTTGTTGAGCAGTGGTTTGTAGTTCTCCTTGAAGAGGTTCTTCACATCTCTTGTAGGTTGGATTCCTAGGTATTTTATTCTCTCGGAAGCAATTGTGAATGGGAGTGTATTCATGATTTGGCTCTCTGTTTGTCTGTTATTGGTGTATAGGAATGCTTGTGATTTTTGCACATTGATTTTGTATCCTGAGACTTTGCTGAAGTTGCTTATCAGCTTAAAGAGATTTTGGGCTGAGACAATGGGGTTTTCAAGATATACAATCATGTAATCTGCAAACAGGGACAATTTGACTTCCTCTTTTCCTAATTGAATACTCTTTATTTCCTTCTCCTGCCTGATTGCCCTGGCCAGAACTTCCAACACTGTGTTGAATAGGAGTGGTAAGAGAGGGCATCCCTGTCTTGTGCCAGTTTTCAAAGGGAATGCTTCCAGTTTTTGCCTATTCAGTATGATATTGGCTGTGGGTTTGTCATAAATAGCTCTTATTATTTTGAGATATGTCCCATCAATACCTAATTTATTGAGAGTTTTTAGCATGAAGCGTTGTTGAATTTTGTCAAAGGCCTTTTCTGCATCTATTGAGATAATCTTGTGGTTTTTGTCTTTGGTTCTGTTTATATGATGGATTATGTTTATTGATTTGCATATGTTGAAATAGCCTTGCATCCCAGGGATGAAGCCCACTCGATCATGGTGGATAAGCTTTTTGATGTGTTGCTGGATTCAGTTGGCCAGTATTTTATTGAGGATTCTTGCATCGATGTTCATCAGGGATATTGGTCTAAAATTCTCTTTTTTTGTTGTGTCTCTGCCAGGCTTTGGTATCAGTGTGATGCTGGCCTCATAAAATGAGTTAGGGAGGATTCCCTCTTTTTCTATTGATTGGAATAGTTTCAGAAGGAGTGGTACCAGCTCCTCCTTGTACCTCTGGTAGAATTCGGCTGTGAATTTGTCTGGTCCTGGACTTTTTTTGGTTGGTAAGCTATTAATTATTGCCTCAATTTCAGAGCCTGTTATTGGTCTATTCAGAGATTCAACTTCTTCCTGGTTTAGTCCTGGGAGGGTGTACGTGTCGAGGAATTTACCCATTTCTTCTAGATTTTCTAGTTTATTTGAGTAGAGGTGTTTATAGTATTCTCTGATGGTAGTTTGTATTTCTGTGGGATCGGTGGTGATATCCCCTTTATCATTTTTTATTGCATCTATTTGATTCTTCTCACTTTTCTTCTTTATTAGTCTTGCTAGCAGTCTATCAATTTTGTTGATCTTTTCAAAAAACCAGCTCCTGGTTTCATTGATTTTTTGAACGGTTTTTTTGTGTCTCTATTTCCTTCAGTTCTGCTCTGATCTTAGTTATTTCTTGCCTTCTGCTAGCTTTTGAATGTGTTTGCTCTAGCTTCTCTAGTTCTTTTAATTGTGATGTTAGGGTATCAATTTTAGATCTTTCCTGCTTTCTTTTGTGGGCATTTAGTGCTATAAATTTCCCTCTACACATTGCTTTAATGTGTCCCAGAGATTCTGGTATGTTGTGTCTTTGTTCTCATTGGTTTCAAAGAACATCTTTATTTCTGCCTTCATTTCATTTTTTACCCAGTAGTCATTCAGGAGCAGGTTGTTCAGTTTCCATGTAGTTGAGCAGTTTTGAATGAGTTTCTTAACCTTGAGTTCTAGTTTGATTGCACTGTGGTCTGAGAGAGAGTTTGTTATAATTTCTGTTCTTTTACATTTGCTGAGGAGTGCTTTACTTCCAACTATGAGGTCAATTTTGGAATAAGTGCGATGTGGTGCTGAGAAGAATGTATATTCTGTTGATTTGGGGTGGAGAGTTCTGTAGATGTCTATTAGGTCTGCTTGGTGCAGAGCTGAGTTCAATTCCTGGATGTCCTTGTTAACTTTCTGTCTCGTTGATCTGTCTAATGTTGACAGTGGGGTGTTAAAATCTCCCATTATTATTGTGTGGGAGTCTAAGTCTCTTTATAGGTCTCTAAGGACTTGCTTTATGAATCTGGGTGCTCCTGTGTTGGGTGCATATATATTTAGGATAGTTAGCTCTTCTTGTTGTATTGATCCCTTTACCATTAGGTAATGGCCTTCTTTGTCTCTTTTGATCTTTGTTGGTTTAAAGTCTGTTTTATCAGAGACTAGTATTGCAACCCCTGCCTTTTTTTGTTTTCCATTTGCTTGGTAGGTCTTCATCCCTTTATTTTGAGCCTATGTATGTCTCTGCATGTTAGATGAGTTTCCTGAATACAGTACACTGATGGGTCTTGACTCTCCATCCAATTTGCCAGTCTGTGTCTTTTAATTGGAGCATTTAGCCCATTTACATTTAAGGTTAATATTGTTATGTGTGAATTTGATCCTGTCATTATGATGTTAGCTGGTTATTTTGCTCGTTAGTTGATGCACTTTCTTCCTGGCCTTGATGGTCTTTACAATTTGGCATGTTTTTGCAGTAGCTGGTACCGGTTGTTCCTTTCCATGTTTAGTGCTTCCTTCAGGAGCTGTTGTAGGAGGGCAGGCCTGGTGGCGACAAAATCTCTCAGCACTTGCTTGTCTGTAAAGTATTTTATTTCTCCTTCACTTATGAAGCTTAGTTTGGCTGGATATGAAATTGTGGGTTGAAAATTCTTTTCTTTAAGAATGTTGAATATTGGCCCCCACTCTCTTCTGGCTTGTAGAGTTTCTGCCAAGAGATCAGCTGTTAGTCTGATGGGCTTCCCTTTGTTGGTAACCCAACCTTTTTCTCTGGCTGCCCTTAACATTTTTTCCTTCATTTCAACTTTGGCGAATCGGACAATTATGTATCTTGCAGTTGCTCTTCTAGAGGAGCATCTCTGTGGCATTCTCTGTATTTTCTGAATTTGAATGTTGGCCTGCCTTGCTAGATTGTGGAAGTTCTCCTGGATAATATCCTGCAGAGTGTTTTCCAACTTGGTTCCATTCTCCCCGTCACTTTCAGGTACACCAATCGGACATAGAGTTGGGCTTTTCACATAGTCCCATATTTCTTGGAGGCTTTGTTCATTTCTTTTTATTCTTTTATCTCTAAACTTCTCTTCTCACTTCCTTTCATTCATTTGATCTTCCATCACTGATACCTTCTTCCAGTTGATCGAATTGGCTACTGAAACTTGTGCAGTCGTCACGTAGTTCTCGTGCCATGGTTTTCAGCTCCATCAGGTCCTTTAAGGACTTCTCTGCATTGGTTATTCTAGTTAGCCATTCGTCTAATCTTTTTTAAGGTTTTTAACTTCTTTGCCATGGGTTCGAACTTCCTGCTTTAGGTCGGAGAAGTTTGATCATATGAAGCCTTCTTCTCTCAACTTGTCAAAGTTGTTCTCCGTCCAGCTTTGTTCCATTGCTGGTGAGGAGCTGCATTCCTTTGGAGGAGGAGAGGCGCTCTGATTTTTAGAATTTTCAGTTTTTCTGCTCTGTTTTTTCCCCATGTTTGTGGTTTTATCTACCTTTGGTTTTTGATAATGGTGATGTACAGATGGGGTTTTGATGTGGATGTCCTTTCTGTTCGTTAGTTTTCCTTCTAACAATCAGGACCCTCAGCTTCAGGTCTGTTGGAGTTTGCTGGAGGTCCACTCCAGACCCTGTTTGCCTGGGTATCACCAGTGGAGGCTGCAGAACAGCGAACATTGGTGAACAGCAAACGTTGCTGCCTGATTGTTCCTCTGGAAGTTTTGTCTCAGAGGGGTACCCGGCCGTGTGAGGTGTCAGTCTACCTCTACTGGGGGATGCCTCCCAGTTAGGCTACTCGGGGGTCAGGGACCCACTTGAGGAGGCAGTCTGTCCATTCTCAAATCTCAAGCTGTGTGCTGGGAGAACCACTACTGTCTTCCAAGTTGTCAGACAGGGACATTTAAGTCTGCAGAGGTTTCTGCTGCCTTTTGTTTGGGTATGCCCTGCCCCCAGAGGTGGAGTCTACAGAGGCAGGCAGGCCTCCCTTAGGTGCGGTGGGTTCCACCCAGTTTGAGCTTCCCAGCTGCTTTGTTTACCTACTCAAGCCTCAGCAATGGCGGGCGCCCCTCCCCCAGCCTTGCTGCTGCCTTGCAGTTTGATCTCAGACTGCTGTACGGGCAATGAGCGAGGCTCTGTGGGCGTAGGACCATCTGAGCCAGGCGTGGGATATAATCTCCTGGTGTGCCGTTTGCTAAGACCATCAGAAAAGCATAGTATTAGGGTGGGAGTGACCTGATTTTCCAGGTACCATCTGTCACAGCTTCCCTTGGCTAGGAAAGGGAATTCCCTGACCACCTGTGCTTCCCGGGTGAGGCGATGCCTCACCCTGCTTCGGCTCATGCTCGGTGCGCTGCACCAACTGTCCTGCACCCAGTGTCCGACAATCCCCAGTGAGATGAACCCGGTACCTCAGTTGGAAATGCAGAAATCATCCGTCTTCTGCGTCGCTCACCCTGAGAGCTGTAGACTGGAGCTGTTCCTATTCGGCCATCTTGCAACTACCCCCCCTATTTTTAGTTTTTTGAGGAACCTCCAAACTGTTCTCTGTAGTAGCTATACTAATTTAACATTCGCACCATCAGTTTATGAGGGTTCCCTTTTCTCCTCATCCTCACCAGCATTTGTTATTGCCTGACTTTTGGACAAAAGCCATTTTAACTGGGATGAGATGATGTCTCATTGTAATAAAAAACCACAAAAATCTGTGGCTTAAATCAATAAATATTTATTTCTTGCTCAAGCAAGGCCATTGTGTGTCAGGGGAACTCTCTGGAGCTTATATTTTCCACTGATGGTTCAGCATTTCACCTTCATGCCAACATTTGATTTATTATTCCAACAATGAAACAATGGGGTGGGGCATTGAGTATGAGCAATTAAAAGCTTACATGTGGAAGTAAAACATACTCCAATCTTTTTGGTGAAAGTAAGCCACACCTAACCTCAAGGAACTCAAGAAAAGGCAATTCCTCAGTGGGCCTGAAAGAAAAAGAATTATGCAGCACTGATATCCACCACAGATGTCAACTTTTTATTCTGCTAGGTAAGGACATCAGACACACACACACACACACACACACACACACACACACACACACACACCACCCCATCCTATCCTTTAAAACCACCATCATTTCCTTAAAGAACTTACTTATTAACATTATGCACAAAATTACCTATTAAAATTTCAGCACAATTTTTTATTTTCTGTGCTCTTCCCTGTATCTTAGGAAATCAAACTACATTTTTCAGAATCCCTTACAGTAGGATACCTCATTATATTCTTTCAATGAATGGCATTCACATGTGATTTGGAAGGCAGAGGAAAAGCAAAAGCCATTATTGCTCCTAGGACTGTGGTAAGCAGAGGATGTGCTTTGGTAAACAGGAGATATGTTCTCACTGGCCTCCTACAAATCACCCATTTAGTGCTCTTGGCAGCTGAGATTGCTGGTGATAGCCTCTCAGAATTTCTGTACTTTCAGTCCCCTGGTCATTTCTACATTTTTGAAAGTCTCTAACTCTGAGATTTATTCTTTCTTGTTTGAAATATCTAGAGGAGCTTTTCTGACTGATAAAGTATATGGAACTAAGAAACAGGTTATCAAATATGGAGTCAGATCTGGTTAGATTTGAAGCAACAATAATCTCACCTATTAGAGAAAAACAGATATTGGTAGGTCATGGCATATAGTGGGAAAATAGCTACTTAAATTACTGCATGTTGTTGCTTATAATAAAGTTCCTGTTGAGGGCAAGGCTTTGGGGGATTAAGTGACTGCTTAATCCATTATATCCATATAGAATATCTGCATATTCATTATATCCATAGAGACTACTGAAATACTTTATCAGTCAGAAAAGCCCCTCAAGGTATTTCAAGCAAGAAGGAAAAAATATCAGAGGTAGAGACTTTCAAAAATCTACTCTATCCATATAGAGTACTCTATATGGATAATTCATCTGCAGACCACATGGACACTAGGGTGGGACAGCTGCTTCTGACTTCATTGGAGAGGATTCAAAAAGAAAATGAAAAACTCAAGACGTAAATTTTTTGGCTTAAAACAGATTGGGAGGCTGAGGCGGGCGGATCATGAGGTCAGGAGATCGAAAGCATCCTGTCTAACATGGTGAAACCCCGTATCTACTAAAAATACAAAAAAATTAGCTAGGCGTGGTGGCCGGCCCCTGTAGTCCCAGCTACTCAGGAGGCTGAGGCAGGAGAATGACATGAACCCGGAAGGTGGAGCTTGCAGTGAGCCGAGATCGTGCTGCTGCACTCCAGCCTGGGCGACAGAGCGAGACTCCGTCTCAAAAAAAAAAAAAAAAATTAGCTGGATGTGGTGGCGGGCTCCTATAGTCCCAGCTACTCGGGAGGCTGAGGCAGGAGAATGACGTGAACCCGGGAGGCGGAGCTTGCAGTGAGCCGAGATCATGCCACTGCACTCCAGCCTGGGCCACAGAGTAAGACTCCGTCTCAAACAAACAAAACAAAACAAAAAACACAGAAAACTGGAAAGCTTTTATGACTGTCATAAAAGAAACTTATGTTTAATTCTACAATCCACAGCATCAAATTTTGGGTCTAATTTTTTTGATAAAGATCAGACCCAAACTTTGATGTTGTGGGTTACAGAATTAGAGGAAACTTGGATTCATGGCTCACTAGATTCTTTTGTAAAAGTTGGGGCATTGATTGGAAAGAATAAAATTCTGAACTGGAATAGAGACATGTAGATAGATTCCAGTGATCTGAATTTTTTAAGTAAGCTCCTTTGTTGGAAGTATCTGTAATGATCTCAACCACGGTCATTTCAAAGGGATTGCAGGGGGATGCAAGTGCATCTCAAAACTCATCTCTCCACCTTTTATTGTCTCTAGACCTATAACCAGAGTTAGATTCCCAAAGGCCTCAGGAGGCAAGTAAAAAGGCTGACTTTGGAGGAGAATTACAAGGTTTTGCCAATTTATATCTGTCAGCAAAAGGAACATAGCCTGCCAAAACCTTGATTTTTAGCCCTGTAGGACCTATTTTCAGGCTTCTGACCTCCAGAATTGTAATATAATAAATTTGTGTTGCTTTAAGCCACGGATTTTGTGGTAATTTGTTATAATAGCAATAGGAAACATACAATGATCTACTAAAGTTTTACTTAACATGGATAGTCAAAGAGAAGTTCTAGGTCTGGTGAACAGAGATTATGGCTTGAGTAGCCACAACATATCCCCTAATTCCAAGATCTAAACCAGCAATCAAAGAGGAACCCCTTGGATGAAGGCAAGGACACATCATTTCGAGGAAGCATCCTGCAGCATGTCCATGAATATGTACTGTAAATCTCTCCCCCAGTCTTTCCTAAGGCCTCTGTGAACTGGAAACTTCAAAATACCTAGACTTTACAAGGGTTTTATACAGTGAGCTGACACTAATTACTGATAACCCAAATTGTACTGTAGTCTAACTGTCAGAGTAGGTACTTATAGATGTCAGATGACACAGATAATTTTCTCCTGAGTTCATCTCACGCTGGGTGTACTAGTTTTCTATAGCTGTGTTACAGATTATCACAAACTCAGTGGATTAAAACAATACCCTTTTCTTTAAGCTCACCATTCTGTAAAGCAGAAGGCTGTGCAAGATTGGCTGGGTTCCCTGCTTATGGAACCAAGGCCATGGTTCCATGGCCATGGTCTTCCAAGGCCAAAGTCAGGGTGTCTACTGGGCTGGACTCTTATCTGGAGGCCCTAGGGAGGAATCCTCTTCTAAACTCATTTAGGTTTTGGGCAGAATTCAGTTCCTTGTGGTTGCAGGACTGGGGCCCTAATTTTCTTGCTGGCTCTTGGCCAGAGGGTCCTCCTCTGATCCTAAAGGCTTCCCACATTCCTTCCTGTGTGACTCCCTTCATATTCAAAGACAGGAATGGAACGGCACACAGAGTTCTTCTTATGCATTGACTCTCTCTGACATCCCTTTATACCACCAGCTATAGAAGGCTATCTGCTTTCAAGGGCTAATATTATTAGATCAGGCTCAGCTAGACAACCTGCTTGTCTTACAGTCAATTTTGCTATATAATATAACACAGTAATGGGAATGAGAACTAATCATATTCACAGGTTCCAGGAATCAGGATGGGACATCTTTGGGAGACCATTTTAGAAATTCTGCCTACCATAGTGGGCCACATGGATCCATGAGCCCACTCGGCAATTATTTTCTCAATTCCTGAATACGTGGTTGGAATAGACACTCTTGGCTACTGGAAGAATCACAACATTGGGCCCTTGACTTGCAAAAAGGGATTTATTATTATAGGAAAGGCCAAGTAGAAGCCTGGGTGACATGGTAGAGAATAGTGTTAGCTTCAGTCTCTGGTACTGAGTATGGAGCTATTAGTCTAGGATATGCTTTATTTTCTGAATGAACAGAAAAGACCACCAGAAACAACAGTTTTTTCTTTTTATGTGATTGGGATAATAGTATACCCTTACTGTTTTACCCAGTGCCATGTCAGCTGTGAAAACTGAGAACACAGAGACATTGATTATTCCACCTTCCTGTAGAATATCATGCTATCCCCTTCATTGATAACATAGTGTTGATGGACCTAGTTAACAGGAACTGGCAACTATTCTAGGTGCCTTTGCTAGATACATGCATTACAGAGGTTGGGAGAGAAACTTACAACCCTATTGAAGTTTCTAGGAATTCTGTAGTCTGGGGCATATGGAGATTAGCTCCTTCAAGTGAAAGACAAACTGCATACTGAGTGTTATTACTAAAAAAAAGGCGTAGTACTTAATGGGATATTTGGATTCTGGTGGCAACATGTCTCTTATCTGAGTTTGCTGCTCTAACTTATTTATCAAGTAATAAATAAAGATAAGCTGATTGGATACTTGAGTTTCATGATCTATTTGGTCCCATTATGCCCAAAGCATCTGGTAAGCATGTTGTGTGGTGCGCAGAGACACACATAGGCTCAAAATAAAGGGATGGAGGAAGATCTACCAAGAAAATAGAAAACAAAAAAAGGCAGGGTTGCAATCCTAGTCTCTGATAAAACAGACTTTAAACCAACAAAGATCAAAAGAGACAAAGAAGGCCATTACATAATGGTAAAGGGATCAATTCAACAAGAAGAGCTAACTATCCTAAATATATATGCACCCAATAAAGGAGCACCGAGGTTCATAAAGCAAGTCCTTAGAGACCTACAAAGAGACTTAGACTCCCACACAATAATAATGGGAGACTTTAACACCCCACTGTCAACATTAGATCAACGAGACAGAAAGTTAACAAGGATATCCAGGAATTGAACTCAGCTCTGCACCAAGCGGACCTAATAGACATCTGCAGAACTCCCCATCCCAAATCAAAAGAATATACATTCTTCTCAGCACCACATCGCACTTATTCCAAAATTGACCTCATAGTTGGAAGTAAAGCACTCCTCAGCAAATGTAAAAGAACAGAAATTATAACAAACTGTCTCTCAGACCACAGTGTAATCAAACTAGAACTCAAGATTAAGAAACTCATTCAAAACTGCTCAACTACATGGAAACTGAACAACCTGCTGCTGAATGACTACTGGGTAAAAAAGGAAAGGCAGAAATAAAGATGTTCTTTGAAATCAATGCGAACAAAGACAGAACATACCAGAATCTCTGGGACACATTGGAAGCAGTGTGTAGAGGGAAATTTATAGCAGTAAATGCCCACGAGAGAAAGCAGGAAAGATCTAAAATTGACACCCTAACATCACAATTAAAAGAACTAGAGAAGCTAGAGCAAACACATTCAAAAGCTAGCAGAAGGCAAGAAATAACTAAAATCAGGGTAGAACTGAAGGAAATAGAGACACGAAAAACCCTTCAAAAAATCAATGAATCCAGGAGCTGGTTTTTTGAAAAGATCAACAAAATTGATAGACCGCTAGCAAGACTAATAAAGAAGAAAAGTGAGAAGAATCAAATAGATGCAATAAAAAGTGATAAATTGGATATCACCACCGATCCCACAGAAATACAAACTACCATCAGAGAATACTATAAACACCTCTACTCAAATAAACTAGAAAGTTAGAAGAAATGGGTAAATTCCTCGACACGTACACCCTCCCAAGGCTAAACCAGGAAGAAGTTGAATCTCTGAATAGACCAATAACAGGCTCTGAAATTGAGGCAATAATTAATAGCTTACAAACCAAAAAATGTCCAGGACCAGACGGATTCACAGCCAAATTCTACCAGAGGTACAAAGAGGAGCTGGTACCATTCCTTCTGAAACTATTCCAATCAATAGAAAAAGAGGGAATCCTCCCTAACTCATTTTATGAGGCCAGCATCATCCTGATACCAAAGCCTGGCAGAGACACAACAAAAAAGAGAATTTTAGACCAATATCCCTGATGAACATCGATGCAAAAATCTTCCATAAAATACTGGCCAACTGAATCCAGCAGCACATCAAAAAGCTTATCCACCATGATCAAGTGTGCTTCATCACTGGGATGCAAGGCTGGTTCAACATATGCAAATCAATAAACATAATCCATCATATAAACAGAACCAAAGACAAAAACCACATGATTATCTCAATAGATACAGAAAAGGCCTTCAACAAAATTCAGTAGCCCTTCATGCTAAAAACTCGCAATAAACTAGGTATTGATGGGATGTATCTCAAAATAATAAGAGCTATTTATGACAAACCCACAGCCAATATCATACTGAATGGGCAAAAACTGGAAGCATTCCCTTTGAAAACTGGCACAAGACAGGGATGCCCTCTCTCACCACTCCTATTCAACATAGTGTTGGAAGTTCTGGCCAGGGCAATCAGGCAGGAGAAAGAAATAAATGGTATTCAGTTAGGAAAAGGGGAAGACAAATTGTCCCTGTTTGCAGATGACATGATTATATATTTAGAAAACCCCATCATAGCCCAAAATCTCCTTAAGCTGATAAGCCACTTCGGCAAAGTCTCAGGATACAAAATCAATGTGCAAAAATCACGAGCATTCCTACACATCAATAACAGATGAACAGAGAGCCAAATCATGAGTGAACTCCCATTCACAATTGCTTCCGAGAGAATAAAATACCTAGGAATCCAACTTACAAGGGATGTGAAGGATCTCTTCAAGGAGAACTACAAACCACTGCTCAACGAAATAAAAGAGGACACAAACAAGTGGAAGAACATTCCACGCTCATGGATAGGAAGAATCAATATGGTGAAAATGGCCATACTGCCCAAGGTAATTTATAGATTCAATGCCATCCCCATCAAGCTACCAATGACTTTTTTCACAGAATTGGAAAAAACTACCTTAAAGTTCATATGGAACCAAAAAAGAGGCCGCATTACCAAGACAATCCTAAGCCAAAAGAACAAAGCTGGAGGCATCACGCTACCTAACTTCAAACTGTACTACAAGGCTACAGTAAACAAAACAGCAATGGTACTGGTACCAAAACAGACATATAGACCAATGGGACAGAACAGAGCCCTCAGAAATAATACCACACGTCTACAACCATCTGATCTTTGACAAACCTGACAAAAACAAGAAATGGGGAAAGGATTCCCTATTTAATAAATGGTGCTGGGAAAACTGGCTAGCCATATGTAGGAAGCTGAAACTGGATCCCGTCCTTACACCTTATACAAAAATTAATTCAAGATGGATTAAAGACTTAAATGTCAGACCTAAAACCATAAAAACCCTGGAAGAAAACCTAGGCAATACCATTCAGGACATAGGCATGGGCAAGGACTTCATGTCTAAAACATCAAAAGCAGTGGCAACAAAAGCCAAAATTGACAAATGGGATATAATTAAACTAAAGAGCTTCTGCACAGCAAAAGAAACTACCATCAGAGTGAACAGGCAACCTGCAGAATGGGAGAAAATTTTTGCAATCTACTCATCTGACAAAGGGCTAATATCCAGAATCTACGAAGAACTTAAACAAATTTACAAGAAAATATCAAACAACCCCATCAAAAAGTGGGTGAAGGATATGAACAGACACTTCTCACAAGAAGACATTTATGCAGCCAACAGACACATGAAAAAATGCTCATCATCACTGACCATCAGAGGAATGCAAATCAAAACCACAATGAGATACCATCTCATACCAGTTAGAATGGTGATCATTAAAAAGTCAGGAAACAGCAGGTGCTGGAGGGGATGTGGAGAAATAGGAACAGTTTTACCACTGTTGGTGGGACTGTAAACTAGTTCAACCATTGTGGAAGACAGTGTGGTGATTCCTCAAGGATCTAGAACTACAAATACCATTTGACCCAACTATCCCATTACTGAGTATATACCCAAAGGATTATAAATCATGCTGCTATAAAGACACATGCACACGTACGTTTATTGTGGCACTATTCACAATAGCAAAAACTTGGAACCAATGCAAATGTCTATCAATGATAGACTGGATTAAGAAAATGTGGCACATATACATCATGGAATGCTATGCAGCCATAAGAAAGAATGAGTTCATGTCCTTTGTAGGGACATGGATGAAGCTGGAAACCATCATTCTGAGCAAACTATCGCAAGGACAAAAAACCGAACACCACATGTTCTCACTCGTAGACGGGTATTGAACAATGAGAACACTTGGACACAGGAAGGGGAACATCACACACTGGGGCCTGTTGTGGAGGGGGGGAGGTGGGAGGGATAGCATTAGGAGATACACCTAATGTAAATGACGAGTTAATGGGTGCAGCACACCAACATGGCACATGTATACATATGTAACCAACCTGCACATTGTGCACATGTACCCTAGAACTTAAAGTATAATAATAATTAAAAAAGAATGTTATGTGGAGGCTCTTGCAAGACTTAGTAAGAGAGTCACTTTGAAGAACATCTAGAATTTTGGAGTAAAGTCATGTCCTTCTCCTGCATTTGAGAAACAGCTTATTGGTTGCTAATTGGCCCTGGTAGAGATCAAATTTTGATCATGGGATAACAAGTGATCATGTGACTTGAACTGTCCAATATAAAGTAGTTATAATGTTGGACATAAACAGGAGCCTTCCACCATCAAGTGGAAATTGTACTCTGTCTATTAACTTTTGTTTGTCTTTCCAGATACATTCTCTACCTTGCTGTTTCCCTCAGGAGATGACCTTAGACAATATCAGTAGACAATAACTATTACATCCCCTGATTTCCAGCTTCTGGTTGGGTTGAATCAATTGGGAGCCTGGTGGGAGACTGAAAAAAGAGGAGGGAAGTTCCTTTCATGCAAGGTTACTTTGGGTTTGCTGTGTCCCTTAGCCAAAAGTCCTTTAATCTTGAACTTCTCTCAAGGAAGCCCTCTTCACGTAAGTTTCTCTTTTTGGATTACAGTACCTGTTTCTCTTCTTTTGCTACTTCAAACTTAGGGAAGGTAAAAGCCCCAGGGTATTACACTATCTTTTTGTGATTTTCCCATACCCTGCACATACATTTGTTAATAATTTCTTCATTAAACCCTCCTCACATGATCTTATTTTGATGGCATCATTCATTCCTGAACTAATGCAGTATCTGGTACTAGAATTAACCATAAGAAACCAGAGCCTGAAGATTGGATTCTAGTTTGGGTTAAGTACTCATATGAGTAGAACTGAGATTTGCTCATTTCCAGAGTCATACAATTGCATCACAATCACTCAGATTATCATTGATAGTAGCAAGGGATAAAGTGTAGGTGAAAAGAAAATTATTGGTAGATTAAGTCCTAAAGACACAAATAAATTTTGTAAGCAGGTGGGTCAGACTCCTGGGGGAGTTCCCTTCAACAGACTAATGAGAGAGAAAAAAATTGGCTTAAAGATGGTACATTGACACATGGGTGGCTCTGACAGTAAGGAAAGAAAGATCTATTGTTTATTCAGTTGTGTGCCCACTGGAAGATGACACTTTGTAAGTGGGGTGCTGTCCTATAAGAAGTGGTATATGCTATGAGCTAATAAGTTACACAAAGTGCTGTTTCTTCCATTTTTTCCCATTATCCCATAGTCCACAAACGGGGGTGGAGTTACCTGGCTTCTCTTTCTATTGTACCTAATAACCCGTTTACACGCATTTTGCTTTCCATTTCTGCAACTTTTGCCTCTGTTCTTCTGAAGAACCTCCAAAGTGTCTTTCATATCAGTCCCATTTTTATAGATAAGGAAACCTAGGTAAACAGAAGTTAAGTAACTTGCCTAAATTCACATAGCTGTCAAGTGGAAAGGCCAAGCTCAAACCAATCTGTCAGACTCCAAAGCCCATGATTCTTTGATTATACTCCACAGAAGACAAAGCAGGAATGTAGGCTAAAAGAAGGTAGGTAAATGGTATGAGGAAAGAGGTTCATGTAAAGTTTCAGTCACCAGGATAAACAAAGCAAAACTCAGTAGGACACTTTTGCAATAATTTCAAATCCTATGATAGGAAACACAGAAGGATTGGGTGGAAGGAGACCTTCTAGCTAGGGAGCCTCCTAGTGTGAAGGGCAAGTGCACCAACCCCAGCCCCACCTCCCCAGCACACCATTTTTGTGCATGTGGTTGTTAGGGAGCTAATGCCAGGACAGAACCCAGAATTAACCCCAGAGAACATCAAAGCTATATGCTCTTCATGCACTTGGCAATTCTCAAGTGCCATACCTTTGCTAAGTTACTGGGAAAGGTAAATGTTTACTTAGGATATTGCAGGGCAAGACTTCGAGGGAATCTGTTAGATACAAGTTTAAATTCTCTTAAATCTAGGGTAGTGCTCAGAGGGATCCAAGACCTCAAAGAGCATTTTTGGGTCCTGGCCTGATATTGTTTGGAATCCTGAGTTGCTCCTGGCATCTGGAGGAGCTGGAGGGCACATCTGGAGGGTTGTCTGGCTGCTTGAAAAGGCCAAGAAAATTCTGCCATTTCGTCTTCCCAATGTGTTACAGAAAAGTTTCCCAAGCTTGTGAATGGAGTGTCAAGTCCAAACCTTGTCTCTTTGGGCCAGCAGAAAGCATTGAGTCCTCTTATAAAAGCAGATCATTCAGAGTGGAGAAACAGCAGAGTTTTAAAATGGAATGTGAAGTGTGTGTGTGTGTGTGTGTGTGTGTGTGTGTGTGTGTGTGTGTGTCCCTTAGAAGAAAGCCTCTTCTAGAATGGAAAACAGTTAGTATTAATTGTTGCGAGGTGTGCTCACTAAACTTGCCATTGCTCTGTGCAAGGTCATGTTTTGGTAGGTGCTCAAAGGGACTGGACAGATGCAGAACAAGTGTAAAAGGGAATGCTCAGGTGTAAAAGAGCAGTGCCCACCTCTGTCTCTGGCTCTCTTCCTCCTGGGGTTTGCCCTTACAAATTGGTCCTGGGTTTTTAACTGTGCTGGGGAGTTGCTACTACTACATACAGCCCTCAGGGCACAGTTCCTTCCAGGACACTCAGAGTATCTGCATCAGTGTTACCTGGAATGGCACTGAAAATGCAGGTTCCTCATATGGAATCCAGATTACCCTGACATGTTACTTAGAAAAGCTTCCCTGGATATTCTTACAAATGAAAGTCTAGACCATTTCTGCAGGGGCTTCTACCTGTTACCCAATATTGACAGTCAATATCTGTTCAATGTTTATTGTTTATTCTAAGAGCTTTATCTATATTTTTTCATTTAATCTTGACAATATTCCCCCGGTTAAGAACTATTATTATCTCCAGAATTTTTACAGAAGCTGAACATGAGGCACAGGGAAAATAAATTACTTGTTCCAGGTCACATAGCAATTAGTGGAGTCAGCATTTGAACTCAGATAGTTTACAGAAAACATGCTCTTAGTCATTATGGTAAGCCCTGTGGATTAATCCTTCTTTTCTTTATTTTGATCAAGATCAAATTGTATTTTTTTTCTTGCTGATGAACTTTGCTAAAGGATGAAGGGGAAACACATTTTCAGTGGAGAATTTCTTTATCCCTTCTACATAAGAACTGTCTGGACATGGTAGGTTTGGTTGACATAGCTTCCCCGGAACAATCCACGTCCTGTCCTTAACTCATGAGGAAACACTTTGCCTCCACTCTGCTCCAACCTGCCCTTCCGACCTTACTTCCTGCTCTGGTGCAGGAACCTGGCTCCAGGTCGGCAGATCTATATACTTCCTCATGCCTACATCTTGGCCCAGTGTGGTTGCTTTGGCTTTCCCACCTAGTAAAGGACAAACATATGCTTATGCAATCTTCAAAGACCAGCCAGTTCAAATATTCCCTTTTCAGAGAAGCTATCAGAAAGCCCACAAGAAGCCTTTATCTTGTGAGGTCCCAGGGCCACTTAGCAGCCTGAGACCAACTTTTTGGGGCTTCTTTCCTCTCCTGTAGCAGGCTCAATGCTTAGCTACCTTTTCTCTTATAGCTTCTCTAGCTGAGTGGGGGCGGGCTTTGTTTGCTTCTTGACTTGTGAAGAGTGGGTTTCTCATTGTCCTGAAGGCAGATACATGGCCCTTTCCACTTGAAGAGTTTTAGTCCCATTCGTTATGTAAGCATCGAAAATCTTGCAGCTTAAGGAAACTTACTTTATTTTATCATCGCCTCTGGTTCACAGCTCAATTCTCTTCCTGAGATGGTCACTGAGATAAACTTTCTCCTCTGTATTTTTCCCCTGAGGATGAAGTTTCATTAGCCTCTCTCCTCTTGTCAATGCCTACAAGTGAATGTAATGCAGTTATCTTGGTGGTGCAGTGCTGTCTGTCCAAAGTAGGGGCCTTTAGTTTCAACTTCTTTAACCCATTTTGGCAGGCCTGTGTTCTGCTCAGAAGGGCTATGTTCGGACATTTCCTCTGAAAAGTCTGTCCTGCCCATTTCTTCCTGAGGTGAGCTCCTCAATTTTTAGGTCATGTATGAGAGAACAGCTCTACTTTTACTATATAATCACCATTACTCTAAGTGTACATGCTTTAATATTGTGATATTATATCACAATGTTATAGTTAAACAAATAATATTGAGTAGAACCGTTCCTCCTGAAAGGAAGTCAAGAACAGCAGGGAAGAGAGAGGCTTGATGAGGTTACTTACATGAGGGCATGATCTAGTCACCATTTTGCTCTGACCAAAAAGGAGGAACCTAATGGATATTTCTCAAGACAGGAAAAGGAGGGAATCTGCTACCTTTTGGGCTCTGGAGGTTAGTCAGTGATGTGAGGCAGAGAGATCCTGGGGAAGAAGTGGGCCTTAGGAGGCACTATAATGAAGGGGCTGAAGGGAGGACCCAGGAGTCAATGAGGTGGATTTCCATCTGGCTGTTCCATTCACCAGCTGTGGAACCTTAATGTAGACATATTAATGAATTGCTGTGTCTTTATCTATTAGATAATAAGAATTATCCCTACTTTGTAGAATTATTGTGAAGGCTGATGAGTTAATATGTGTGAAGTGCAAACGAGAGTGCTTGACATATAGTAAATGCTGTATAAGTATTGGCTACCTAAAGGCCATATGACCACTGAGAGAAAGGAAAAGAAGGAGAGATGAAATGAGGGAGAGCAGGAGAGAAACGTGTTTGGGGAAAAACACAGAACTTACAGGTGGAGGGACTTTCAGGAAATCCGAGGAAGCATCTGCTCAGTGGATAGAGCAGAAAGTCAGGAAAGGGTGCTTGGATCAGGGAGGGAAATGTATACCTCGAGGAAGCAGGGGGCCAGGCTCTCTCATGAGAGGAAGAGATGGATGGAGAATCTAAATGGTGTACCTCCTTGGTTCTGGAGGCATACTGAGGGACCCAAAGAAGAGAGTGAGAAGATGTGTGTATCTCACCAGACCTCAAAGTGGTGCCTGGCCAGAGTCTCATGGGCTTGGGTATCTCAGAAGTTTGGCCTCAGGTGCAATTAAGATACAGGTGACAGAGCCCTTGACAATCAGGATGTTGAGCCAGCCGAGCCAAGTTGTAGCCAGATTTCTGTTACTTTAAGATGAAGAAACTATGTTCAATTACTTTACCATTCAGGAAGATATTTAAATTATCCCATTTTCCTTAGCAAAGAAAAGAAACTATAGTCTGGTCAGCCAAAGTTATAACTGTGAGAAGAAGCCATTTGGGGAGTGTTTTCTTAAATTTTTATATGCGTCAGAATCACTACCTGGTCTGAGTGGAGGCTGGCAGTTGCGTGTTTAAGAGGGAACCATGTTATTTTGATGTTTACCAAAAAGTTTAGGAAACACTTCTCTCTCAACGCTTTTCAATCTTTAATGTACACACATATTACCTGGGGATTTTGTTAAAGTGAGGATTCTGAAGGTCTGAGGTGAGGCTTGAGATTCCGCATTTCTAGCAAGCTCCCACGTGATGCTGATGCTGCTGGTCTGAGGACGACATGGCTTAAAATATTGTCCCCATTTTGTTTTATTTGAACATTTTTATGGATATGTAATAGTTGTACTTATTTATGGGGGTACATGTGATATTTTGATTTAAGCATACAATATATAATGAACAAATCAAGGTAATTGAGATATCCATCACCTTAAACATTTATCATTTCTTTGTGTTGGGAACATTCCAATTCCACTCTTTTAGTAATTATTAAATATACAATAAATTATTGTTAACTATAGTCATCCTATTGTGCTACTGAGCATTAGATCTTATTCCTTCTAACTAACTATATTTTTGTACCCATTAACAAATCCCCACCTATTCCTCCCCACACTACCCTTCTCAGCCTCTGGTAGCCATCATTCTACTCTCTATCTCCATGATATCAATTTTTATAGCTCCCAAATATGAGTGAGAACATGCAATATTTATGTGCCTGGCTTATTTCACTTAACATAATGTCCTCCAAGTTGCATCCATCTTGCTGCAAATGACAGGATTGTATTCTTTTTTATGGCTGATAATATTCCATTGGGTATATGTACCACATCTTCTTTATCCATTCATCTGTTGATGGACATTAGGTTGATTCCATATCTTGGCTGGTGTGAGGAGTGCTGCAATAAACATGGGAGTACAGATACCTCTTCAATATGATGATTTCCTTTCTTTTGGATATATACTCAGCAGTGGGATTACTGCATCATATGGTATTTCTATTTTTAGTTTTTTGAGGAACCTCAATACTGTTCTCCACAGTGGCTCTAGTAACTTAAATTCCCATCAGCAATGCAGGAGTGTTCTCCTTTTCCTACATCCTTGCCAGGATTCATTATTTTTATTATTTTTTGATCTTTTTATTTATTTATTTACTTTTTAAAAATTATTATTATACTTTACATTTTAGGGTACATGTGCACAATGTGCAGGTTAGTTACATATGTATACATGTGCCATGCTGGTGTGCTGCAACCATTAACTTGCCATTTAGCATTAGGTATATCTCCTAATGCTGTCCCTCCCCCCCTCCCCCTACCCCACAACAGTCCCCAGAGTGTGATGTTCCCCTTCCTGTGTCCATGTGTTCTCATTGTTCAATTCCCATCCACGAGTGAGAACATGTGGTGTTTGTTTTTTTGTCCTTGCGATAGTTTACTGAGAATGATGATTTCCAATTTCATCCATGTCCCTACAAAGGACATGAACTCATCATTTTTTATGGCTGCATAGTATTCCGTGGTGTATATGTGCCACATTTTCTTAATCCAGTCTATCATTGTTGGACATTTGGGTTGGTTCCAAGTCTTTGCTATTGTGAATAGTGCTGCAATAAACATACGTGTGCATGTGTCTTTATAGCAGCATGATTTATAGTCCTTTGGGTATATACCCAGTAATGGGATGGCTGGGTCAAATGGTATTTCTAGTTTTAGATCCCTGAGGAATCACCACACTGACTTCCACAATGGTTGAACTAGTTTACAGTCCCACCAACAGTGTAAAAGTGTTCCTATTTCTCCACATCCTCTCCAGCAAAAAAGAGCCCGCATCGCCAAATCAATCCTAAGCCAAAAGAACAAAGCTGGAGGCATCACGCTACCTGATTTCAAACTATACTACAAGGCTACAATAACCAAAACAGCATGGTACTGGTACCAAAACAGAGATATAGATCAATGGAACAGAACAGAGCCCTCAGAAATAATGCCATATATCTACAACTATCTGATCTTTGACAAACCTGAGAAAAACAAGCAATGGGGAAAGGATTCTCTATTTAATAAGTGGTGCTGGGAAAACCGGCTAGCCATATGTAGAAAGCTGAAACTGGATCCCTTCCTTACACCTTATACAAAAATTAATTCAAGATGGATTAAAGACTTAAACGTTAGACCTAAAACCATAAAAACCCTAGAAGAAAACCTAGGCATTGCTTTTTTATTATACTTTAAGTTTTAGGGTATATGTGCACAACATGCAGGCTTGTTACATATGTATACATGTGCCATGTTGGTGTGCTGCACCCATTAACTCATCATTTACATTAGGTATATCTCCTAATGCTATCCCTCCCCACTCCCCCCACCCCACAACAGGCCCTGGTGTGTGATGTTCCCCTTCCTGTGTCCAAGTGTTCTCATTGTTCAATTCCCACCCATGAGTGAGAACATGTGGTGTTTGGTTTTTTGTCCTTGTGATAGTTTGCTGAGAAAGATGGTTTCCAGCTTCATCCATGTCCCTACAAAGACATGAACTCATCATTTTTTATGGCTGCATAGTATTCCATGGTGTATATGTGCCACATTTTCTTAATTCAGTCTATCATTGTTGGACATTTGGGTTGGTTATTTTTTGATCTTTTTGACAAAAGCCATTTTAACTGGGGTGAGATGATATCTCATTGTGGTTTTGATTTGTATTTCTCTGATGATTAATGATGTTGAACATTTTTTCATACATCTGTTTGCCATTTGTATGTGTTTTTTGAGAAATGCCTATCAGATCTTTTGCCCATTTAAAAACTGAATTATTAGATTTTTTTTTCCTATGGAGTTGTTTGAGCTCCTTTTATATTCTGGTTAATAATCCATTGTCAGTTGAATAGTTTGCAAATATTTTCTCTTATTCTGTAGGCTGTGGCATAATACTTTTGGTATTATTTCTTCTGTAAATGTTTGGTGGAATTCAGCAGTAGAGGCACCAGATTCTAAGCTTTTTTTTGCTGGGAGACTTTTTATTACTGCTTCCCCCTTGTTACTCATTTATTCAGGTTTGCATTTCTTCATGGTTCAATCTTGGCATGTTGTATGTGTCTAGGAATTTATTCATTTCTTTTAAGTTTCCAATTTATTGGCATATGGTTTCTAATAATAGTCTCTAAAGAACCTTTAAATTTCTGTGGCATCAGTTGTAATGTCTCCTTTTTTGTCTCTGATTTTATTTATTTGAGTCTTCTTTCTTAGTCTGGCTAGTTGTTTTTCAATTTTGTTTATGTTTTAAAAAGCCAGTGTTATGATTCATTGATTCTTTGTATTTTTTTAGTCTTAATTTCATTTATTTCTGTTCTGATCTGTATTATTTCCTTTCTTCTACTAATTTTTGGTTTGGTTTGCTTTTGGTTTTTTAGATCTTTAAGATGGATTGTTGATTTGTTTAAGTCTTTTTACTTTTTTTGATGTTGGTATTAATTGCTATATCTTCCCTCTTAGTATTGCTTTTGCTGTATCCCATAGGTTTTGGTATATTGTGTTTCCATTTTCATTCATTTCAAGAAATTTTTAAATTTTCTTCTTAATTTCTTCATTGACCCAATGATCATTCAGAAGCATATTGTTTAATTTTCCTGTATTTGTATTATTTTCAAAATTCCTCTCATTATTGAGTTCTAATTTTATTCCATTGTGGTCAGAGAAGATACTTGAAATGATTACCACTTTTGAAGAAAATTTTTGAGACTTGTTTTGTGATCTAGCATTAAGAATGTTCCATGTGCCGAGGAGAAGAATGTGTATTGTGCAGCTGTTGGAAAAAAATGTTCTGTAATATAAATGCCTATTAGGTCCATTTAGTCTGTAGTGCAGATTAGGTCCGATGTTTCTTTGTTCATTTTCTGTGCAGATGATCTGTCCAACACTGAAAGTGGGGTGTTGAAGTCCCCAACTCTTATTGTATTTGGACCTATCTCTTTAGCTCTAGTAACATTTGCTTTAGACATATGGGTGCTTCAGTGTTGTGTGCATAAATATTTACAATTGTTATATTTTCTTGCTGAATTGGCCCCTTTTGTTATTATATAATGACTTTCTTTTTATAGCTTTTGTCCTAAAATCTAGTTTTATCTGATATAAGTATAGCTACTCCTGCTTTTTTTGGGTTTCTTTTTGCATGGAATATTTTTTTCCATCCCTTCATTTTCAGTCTGTTTGTGTCTTCATAGGTGAAGTTGGTTCCTTGTAGGCAGCATATAGTTGGATCTTGTATATATAAATATATATATATATTTGGATCTTGCATATAATATATACATATATATATATATATTTTTTTTTTTTTCGTAGAGGCAGTGTCTTACTATGTTGCCCAGGTTTCAAATTCCTGGTCTCAAGTGATTCTTTCACCTTGGCCTCGCAAAGTGCTGGGACTACAGGTGTGCACCACTGTGTCAGGTCTTGTTTTTTTGTTAAATTCATTCAGCCACTCTATGTCTTGATTGGATAATTTGGTCCATTTACATTCAATATTATTGTTAGGTAAAGACATACTACTGCTGTTCTGTTACTTGTTTCTTGGTTGTAGTGTTAGTCATTTCTTCTCTTCTTCTTGTCTTCCTTGGTGTATGAGTAATTTTTCTCTGGTAGTATGTTTTAATTTCTGGCTTTTTATTTTTATGTTTCTATTATAGGTTTTTGCTTTGTGATTACCATGAGGCTTGCAAATAACACCTTTTAATCAATTATTGTAAACTGATGATAGCTTTAACTCTGATCACAATTAAAAGAAAAAAGAACAATCAAAGAGAAAATAAAAAACTCTACATTTAATGTGTATCCCTCCTGTGTTTTGACTTTTTGTAGTCTCAGTTTATATTTTTTATATTGTCTATTTCTTAACAAATTGTTGTAGTTATTGTTTTTGATAGGTTTGTCTTTTAGTCTTCATACTAAAGATATGAGTGGTTTATACACTGCAGTTACAGTGTTGGAGTATTCTCTATTTGTCTTTGTACTTACTTTTGCAGTGAGTTTTATACCTTCAGATGATTTATTGTTGCTTGTTAGCATTCTTTTCTTTCAGATTGAAGAACTCCCTTTAGCATTTCTTGTAAAACAGGTCTAAAGTTGGTTTAAATCCCTCAGCTTCTATTTGTCTGGGAAAGTTATTATTTCCCCTTCATGTTTAAAAGATAACTTTGCTAGATATAATATTCTAGGTCAAGGGATTTTTTTCTTCATCACTTTGAGCATGTTATTCCATTCTCTTCTGGCCTGTAAGGTTTCCTCTGAGAAGTCTGCTGCCAGACATACTGGAGCTCCTTTATATGTTATTTGCTTTTCTCTTGCTGCTTTTAGGATCCTCCCTTTGTCCTTGATCTTTGAGAGTTTGATTATGGTATGTCTTGATGTAGTCCTAAGTGGGTTGAATTTTCTTGGTGTTCTTTGACCTTCTTGTATCTGGATATTCATATCTTATTGCTTCCTTAAATAAACTTTCTACTCAGATTTCTTTCTCTAGACCAAAAACTTTTGATTTGCCCTTTTGAGGCTATTTTCTAGATTTTGTAGGCTTACTTAATTTTTTAAATTCTTTTTTTCTCCTATGACTGTATTTTCATATAGTCTGTCTTTGAGCTCACTAATCCTTTCTTCTGCTTGATCAATTCTTCTGTTGAGAGACTCTGATGCATTTTTCAGTTGGTCAGTTGAATTTTTTGGCTCCAGGATTTCTGTTTGATTTTTAAAAATTATTTCAATCTCTATGACAAATTTATCTGATAGAATTCTGATGAATATCTCCTTTGTGTTACCTTAAAGTTCATTGAACTTCCTCAAGATAGCTCTTTTGAATTCCCTGACTGAAAGGTATCTTTGTCACTCCAGGATTGGTCACTGGTGCCTTATTTAGTCTGTTTGATAAGGTCACATTTCCGGAGGTTTTCTTGATGTTTGTTGATGTCTGAGCATTGAAGTTAGGTATTTATCCTAGTCTTTGCAGTCTGGCCTTGTTTGTACCTGTCCTTGAGAGGGCTTTCCCAGAATTCAATGGGGATTGAGTGTTGTTACCAAAGCCTGTGGTCATTGAAGCTGTTTTAGCACTAGAGGGCACCCTAAACTGAGGAACACTGATTTTTGCAGACTCCTAGATACACAGCCTTGGTCTACTTGGTGGATTTGGGGAAGATAAGGGAGACTTCCCCAGGTTCCAGGTGAAGTCTGTTGCTCTTTTCCTTCACTTTCCTTCAAGGAGAAGGAGTTGGTGATATGGTTTGGCCCTGTGTTCCTACCGAAATCTCATCTTGAATTGCAGCTCCCATAATTCTCTTATGTTGTGGGAGGGACCCAGTGGGAGATAATTGAATCATGGGAGCAGTTTCCCCCATACTGATCTCATAGTAGTGAATAAATCTCATGTGATCTGATGGTTTTATAAGGGGAAACCCCTTTTCCTTGGCTCTCATTCTCTTCTCTTGTCTGCTGCCACGTGAGAAGTGCCTTTAGCCTTCTGCCACGATTGTGAGGTCTCCCCAGCCAAGTGGAGCTGTGAGTCCATTAAACCTCTTTCTTTTGTAAATAGCCCAGTCCTTGGGTATGTCTTTATTAGCAGTGTGAAAATGGACTAATACAGTCAGTCTCTGCACTGAACTGGAGTTGGGGAGAGGTGACGTGGGCACTCCCATGGCCACCACAGCTGGCACTGATTGGGTCACACCTGAAACCTATGACCTTCCAGATGAACACAGTACTGGGACTTGCCCAAGACCCACAGCCACTACTTCCTGCCTGCCTGCTGCTGCTGTTTCTGTTTATTCAAGACCAAAGAAGGGCACTTTAGGTAAAAGGGCATAGTTGGTGAATCCTGCTGGGACTGGGTCCATCCCACCAGGGCAGCAGATTCGTCTAGAAACACCACCCAGGAACAAAGGCTTGGAACTGGGAGCTTTAGGAATCTGCCTGGTGCTTTATTTTACTAGGCTGAGCTGGTCCTCAGGTTGCAAAACAAAGTCCTCTGTACTATTTCCTCTCCTTCTCCCAAGTGGAAGGAATCTCTCCCTGCACTGCACTGCCTGGAGTTAGGGAGAAGTGATGCAGGCACTCCTGTGGTCACTGCAGATGGTGTTGCATGGGGTTGCACCCCAAGCCCACTGTCTCTGTGACCAGTGCAGCACCAGGGCTTGCCCAACGACTATGATCTTAATCGCTAAGGCCTGACTGTCATTCAAATTTATTTAGGTCCCCAGGCCAGTTTAGTCAGCTGGTGCTAAAGCTGGCCAGGATTAGAGTTCCTTTTGCTGGGGTGGAGAATTCCCCTGTGGCCCAGGGCTTGTCTAAATGTTCCCTCTGTGGGCACTGGCAGAACTCTGCCTGGTATTGTGTCGCACTGTGATAGGGTGGCACTGAGTTCCAGTGAAGAATCCCACACATAATTTGCTCTCCCTTCCCCAAGTGCTCAGGTTCTCCCTTTGAGCTGTGTTGCATGGGGTTGGGGGGGTGGGGTAGGCACTGCAAGACTGTCCTTCCTACCCTCTTCAATGCCTCTTTCTTCATTACTATGTTAAAACCAAATACAGTATCTTTGTTATTATGTTAAAACCAGATCATAGTATCACTCATCTGAACTTTGGGTTCCTATGAAGGTGCTTTCTTGCAAGGATAGTTGCTCAGTCTGTTGTTCCTCAGGAGGGGATGGGTGATTGCTGGAGGGTTGTGTTTGACTCTCTTGCTCTGCCTCCTCAAGGACTACATTTTGAATAGCAAGACTGAGAACAAGTACCAAAGTCTGGGGGAAAAAAGAGAGGGGGTGAGAGAGAAATCCTAGTATGGTTACATGGGAAATGATGGCAAATCCCAGGAGTGGGAGAATTGGAAAAAGCTGTATCTGCTGTTTTCCTCTGTCTTATGTGCAGGAAACTTAGCTTAATGTAGAATCACCTGCCATACATAGGCAGTTACATATTCCTGGGTTCCACCCTTGACTTACTAAATCAGAATCTCCCAGGGAGGGTTTTGGGAGTTCACATTTTAAAAAAGCACCCCAAGTGATCTGTGTCATTAGAGAAGTTTGGGAAACATTGACAAGAGTGTTGAGGAGAAAGACAATTAAAAACTAAGCTAGTTTAAGATTAAATTTTAGAATAGATCACCGAAAACTATGTGTGATATAAGGACATTTTCTCAGTCACCTGTAATTGTTTTCCTTTTTGCTTGAAGAAATTTTCCATTTTATTGAATGCATTTTAGTGTTTTAAATACAAAACTTACATTATGTTTTATAGATTTAAGTTCAGAAAACTAGGAAAACAGTGGAGGTGAGAGAAAGTGGTAACAAAAAATTGAATGAAGACCCTTAAAAAATGTGAGATACTGAAAAATTTGAGTTTCTGGAAAGAAAAGTGGCATTAGCAAATGAAACATTAAACGCTTACTACATGTTGTACTAGAAAATCATTGAAACCCTGGTGAGCTCTGGATTTTAATGGTGTTCATTGAAAATCAGTGTTAAGCTTTAATAGATTACCAGAAAAATGTCTCTTGGTGTGCTTTGCAAAGTTGAAAATATTGATTAATGTGG
This sequence comes from Pongo pygmaeus, assembly GCF_028885625.2. Classification (NCBI taxonomy): domain Eukaryota; kingdom Metazoa; phylum Chordata; class Mammalia; order Primates; family Hominidae; genus Pongo; species Pongo pygmaeus. The sequence goes on from NC_072385.2 coordinate 102,201,920, forward strand.
TGACCAATTTCATCATATTAGGGGCCACAGAGATGTTTTAAATGTGGTTCTGAGAACATATAATTGACTACACCATTTTAAAGCTTGTATACGTGTGGTGGTAAATACATTCATATTGTTATGTAGTCATCACCACCATCTATCACCAGAACTCTTTTCATCTTGCAAAACTGAAAGCATTTGCATTAAACACTAACTCCCCATTCCATTCTCCTCTTAACCCGTGGCGATCACCATTCTACTTTTTGGCTCTGTGGTTTTGACTACTGTAAGTACCTCATATAAGTGGAATCATACCATATGTCTTTTTGTATCATCTTCCACTTTTAAAACAGGGAAAATTAGTCTTTTGTCCCAGTGTCTCTTTCTTGTGCCTTCTCCATCTTTCTAATTATATATATTTGGTGTCATGCCCTCATATACCCTTTGTTTTACCACTCTTTTCTCTTTTGCCACATGAAAAACTTTGCAAAATGTTGATCAGAAAGACAGATTAAACACATATTTGTTCTCATTGAACTGTCAAGGATTGCAGATCTTTCATGGGTGTTTTGTTAATGGGGTGTTTTGTTAGTGGGGTGTTTTTAACAGAAGCAAATGATTAGCAGAGAAATAAATCTCAAACATCAGTGAATAAATGCAAGATATTTATAGTCAGTAGAAAAGTATGGGTGGGGTAAAAATTCCAAAGCCCAGGCCACAGCTGAGACCAATTAAATCAGAATCTTGAGAGTGGGCTCTAGGCGTAAGTATTTATTTATTTATTTTTTACAGCTTCCATAGTGACTCTAATGTGTGACCACACTTGAGAATCATTGTATAAAGTAGACACAAAGACAGCAGCTCTGAGCCATGCTTGGACATTAGAATCAACTGGGAGCTTAAAAAAAAATTGCCCAGTGCTCGAGCCCTGTCTCAGGCCAATTAAATCAGAATATTTGGGAATAGAGGCTGGGCAATGATGTCTGTTTAAAAAGCCCCCAAGTGATTCTAATATATAGCCAGGATTGAGAAGCACTGAACTAAAAGATAAAAAAGCAGGCCCCCAAATTGAGTTTCTGAATAATTTTTTTCAACCTTCAAACAAAAATAATCATTATGCTTCATACATACTTTCTGCTTATGAAAAATGGAATGCTATTATAAAACAAAGTGGTGAAAATGGAATGATACTGAATTTTAAAGGAAATATGGACAAGTAGCAGAGGCTGAAGACAGAAATAGGTGACTTTTATGTTAGATTTTTAGTTTTTATTACAAAATTAATTTGCATTTAGTACAAATCCTTTTAAAATAGGAATAAATGAATGATAAAAAAAGTGATCAGATATAACCACCCTTAACTTTTTGAGATACATCATTTATCTTTTTTGTATTTTGTATTTCCATGTTTAAATTTATTCATATAGTACATAGTGTTAAAAAACATTATTGTGGAGAATTAAAAAATAATTTCAACTTTTATTTTAGATTCTAGGGGTACATGTGCTGTTTTTTTACATGGGTATATTGCATGATACTGAGGTTTGGGGTGCGATTGATCCTGTCACCCAGGTAGTGAGCATAGTACACAGTTGTTAGTTTTTCAACTATTGCTCCCCCTACCCCCATAGTATTTCTCACTGTAAATTGTTGCCATCTTTATGTCCATGAGTACCCAGTATTTAGCTTCCACTTAAAAGTCGAAAACATGTGACATTTGGTTTTGTGTTCCTACATTAATTCACTTAGGATAATGGTCTCCAGCTGCATCCATATTGCTGTAAATGACATGATTTCATTATTGTGGAGAATTTTGCACATATATAAAAGCAGACTGATAGTATAACGATCTTCCATTACTCAATTGCTTCACTTCTATAATTGTTGACTCATGGTCCATCTTCTTTTATCTAAACCCTAATTCACTTCCCCCATCATGAATTATTTTTGAAGCAAATCAAAGGCAGTACAGTATATCATTCATTCATAAGTAGCTTAGGTTTTTTTCTCAGTTAATATATTGTGAATATTTTTCCATTTCACTAAATATTTTCCTATTCATTTTTAATGGCTGTATAGTATTTCATCATATGAATTTATCATTATTCATTTAAACAATCTCCTACTTTCTTTCTTTCTTTTTTTTTTTTTTTTTTTTGAGATGGAGTCTCGCTCTGTCACCCAGGCTGGAGTGCAGTGGCACAATCTCGGCTCACTGCAAGCTCCGCCTCCCAGGTTCACACCATTCTCCTGCCTCAGCCTTCTGAGTAGCTGGGGACTATAGGTGCCCGCCACCAGGCCCGCCTAATTTTTCTTTTTTGTATTTTAGTAGAGACAAGGTGAAACCATGTTAGCCAGGATGGTCTGGATCTCCTGACCTCATGATCTGCTGGCCTTGGCCCTCCTAAGGTGCTGGGATTACAGGTGTGAGCCACCTCCCCAGCCAACAATCTTCTACTTTCTTTTTCTTCTAACTCTGGAAACTTAAAGTTTGTTTATCATTAATATTCTTTATTAACATTCTTTTTCTTTTCTTTTCTTTGTTTCTTTTTTTTGTAGTGCCCTAAAGTCAATTTTTTCTTTTATATTGTTAGGCACTTAGCAGCCCTGAGTTCTGTGGAGTGAGCCATTAACATTGCTTCTTTAATTTTACCTAACTTCTCTCACTTTTTCCTTCCTCCAACATCTTTTCCAATACCTTCTTTACCCTTTACCTTTAGCCTCTTTGAGATAGGCACAAGAGTCAAGAAGTCAAGAAATCAGTTGATATTTGTAAATTGCCCACCCTTGGGGATATAAAATAGGTAAGACATCTGACCTCTAAGAAACTTAAACATTGTAACTATATTATTTGAAGACATGCTCTAATATCAACAAGTGATCATGATAAATTAGAACATTTCTTTTACTCAGGATCAGGATATACATCATGTAAATGTCTAATTTGAGTTGTGTTTGTATTAGGATATACTACCAGGAATAGTAGAATGAGTAGTACTTAGGACATCGATTTTCACTTGCTCCAATAGGTGATGTCTGTGTTCATCTTCAATGAAAGGAAAGGCCAAGGGTTAATCATAACTAAGTAAATGAAATTCTCAGAGGCATGAAGGAAATGTGATTTTTTGGTATTATTTCCTGGTGGTCCTGCTTTGCCTAGGATAGAATTTAATGAGAGGGTAGTTGACAATGCCAATGAACTTTCTCCAATGTTAGATGTCTTAAATGTGCTCTGAAAGTGGCTGCTTTTTATTCTATTTGGAATTGGCCTAAGCCTTTGGCTTATGTCCTCTGAAACTAACAGAGGACATAATTGTGGCAGTCCCATGCTATCATAAAATGTTAATCCACTCATAACTTGCCAAACTCAAGCATCTACAGAAAAAGAAAATATAGGATCTAAGTGCAAATGAAATGACACAAAATAAGCTGAATCTTTATCCACTTTCCTTTTAAAATTTTAAATACTTTGTAATGATTTTTTTTAAATTTTTTTGTTTTTTTAATGGGAAACTGGAATTTTATTATAAGTCAGATCAGTCTCCCCAAGCATTCAGAGAGGTTTTACTCTAAGTTCTGGGATACATATGCAGAACATGCAGGTTTGTTACATAGATATACGTATGCCATGGTGGTTTGCTGCACCTTTTAACCCACCGTCTAGGTTTTAAGCCCCGCATGCATTAGGTATTTGCCCTAATGCTCTCCCTCCCCTTGTTCCCCATCCCCCGACACACCGCAGTGTGTGATGTTCCCCTCCCTGTGTTCTCATTGTTCAAATCCCACTTATGAGTGAGAACATGTGGTATTTGGTTTTCTGTTCCTGTGTTAGTTGCTGAGAATGATGGTTTCCAGCTTCAGTCATGTCCCTGCAAAGGACATGAACTCTTTTTTTATGGCTGCATAGTATTCCATGGTGTATATATGCCACATTTTCTTTCTCCAGTCTATCACTGATGGGCATTTGGGTTGGTTCCAAGTCTTTGCTATTGTAAATAGTGCCGCAATAAACATACTTGTGCATGTGTCTTTATGATAGAATGATTTATAATCCTTTGGGTATATACCCAATAATGAGATTGCTGGGTCAAATGGTATTTCTAGTTCTAGATCCTTGAGGAATCACCACACAGTTTTCCACAATGGTTGAATTAATTTACACTCCCACCAACAGTGTAAAAGTGTTCCTATTTCTCCACATCCTCTCCAGCATCTGTTGTTTCCTGACTTTTTAATAATTGCCATTGTAACTGGTATGAGATGGTATCTCATTGTGGTTTTGATTTGCATTTCTCTAATGACCAGTTATGATAAACTTTTTTCATATGTTTGTTGGCCACATAAATGTCTTCTTTTGAGAAGTGTCTGTTCATATCCTTTGCCCACTTTTTGATGGGGTTGTTTTTTCTTGTAAATTTGTTTAATTTCCTTGTAGATTCTGGATATTAGCCCTTTGTCAGATGGATAAATTGCAAAACTTTTCTCCCATTCTGTAGGTTGCCTGTTTACTCTGATGATAGTTTCTTTTGCTGTGGAGAAGCTTTTTGGTTTAATTAGATCCCATTTGTCAATTTTGGCTTTTGTTGCAGTTGCTTTCTGTATTTTAGCTATGAAGTCTTTGCCTATGCCTATGTCCTGAATGGTGTTGCCTAGGTTTTCTTCTAGGGTGTTTATTATTTTAGGTTTTACATTTAAATCTTTAATCCATCTTGAGTTAATTTTTGTATAAGGTGTAAGGAAGGGGTCCAGTTTTTGTTTTCTGCATATGGCTGGCGAATTTTCCCAGCACCATTTATTAAATATGGAATCTTTTCTCCATTGCTTGTTTTTGTCAGGTTTGTCAAAGAGCAGATGGTTGTAGATATGTGGTGTTATTTCTGAGGCCTCTGTTCTGTTCTATTGGTCTATGTATCTGTTTTGGTACCAGTACCATGTTGTTTTGGTCACTGTAGCCTTGTAGTATAATTTTAAGTCAGGTAGCGTGATGCCTCCAGCTTTGTTCTTTTTGCTTAGGATTGTCTTGGCTATACGAGCTCTTTTTTGGTTCCATATGAAATTTAAAGTAGTTTTTCTGATTCTGTGAAGAAAGCCAGTGGTAGCTTGATGGGAATAGCATTGAATCTATAAGTTGCTTTGGGCAATATGGCCATTTTCATGATGTTGATTCTTCCTATCCATGAGCATGGAATGTCTTTCCATTTGTTTGTGTCATTGCTGATTTCTTTGAACAGTGGTTTGTAGTTCTCTTTGTAGAGATCTTTCATCTCCCCAGTTAGCTATATTCCTAGGTATTTTATTCTTTTTGTGACAATTGTGAATGAGAGTTTATTTGTGATTTGGCTCTTGGCTTGAGTGTTGGTGTATAGGAATGCTAGTGATTTTTGCACATTGATTTTGTATCCTGAAACTTTGCCTAAGTTGTTTATCAGCTTAAGAAGCTTTAGGGCTGAGACAATGGGGTTTCCTAGATATAAGATTATATCATCTGCAAACAAAGATAATTTGACTTCCTCTCTTCCTATTTGAATGCCGTTTATTTCTTTCTCTTGCCTTATTTCTCTGGCCAGGACTTCCAATACTATGTTGAATAGGAGTGGTGGGAGAGGGCATCCTTGTCTTGTGCTGCCTTTCAAGGGGAATGCTTCCAGCTATTGCCTATTCAGTATAGTGTTGGCTGTGGGTTTGTCATAGATTATTCTTATTATTTTGAGGTATGTTCCTTCAATACCTACTTTATTGAGAGTTTTTAACATGAATCAGTGTTGAATTCTATCAAAAGCCTCCTCTGCCTCTATTGTGATAATTATGTGGTTTTCATCTTTAGCTCAGTTTATGTGATGAATCATATTTATTGATTTGCATGTTGAACCAACCTTGCAACCTGGGGATGAAGCCTACTTGATTGCTGTGGATTTGTTTTTGGATGTGTTGCTTGATTCAGTGTGCCAGTATTTTGTTGACGATTTTTGCATCAATGTTCATCAAGGATACTGGCCTGAAGTTTTTTTTTGTTGTTATTGTATCTCTGCCAGGTTTTGGTATCAGGATGATGCTGGCCTCATAGAATGAGTTAAGGAGGAGTCCCTTGTCTTCAATCTTTTGAAATAGTTTCAGTAGGAATGGTACCAACTCTTCTCTGTACATCTGGTAGAATTCAGCTATGAATTGGTCTGGTTCTGGGGCTTTATTTTTCGTTGGTAAACTGTTTCTTACCACCTCAATTTCAGAGCTCATTATTAGTCTGTTCAGGGATTCAATTTCTTTCCGATTCAGTCCTGGGAGGGTATATATATCCAGGAATTTATCCATTGCTTCTAAATTTTCTGGTTTGTAGGCATGGAAGTGTTTATAATATTCTCTGATGGTTGTTTGCATTTCTGTGGGTTCACTGGTAATATCCTCCTTATTGTTTCTGATTATGTTCATTTGAATCTTCTTTTTCTTTTTTATTAGTCTAGCTAGTGCTCTATTTTATTATTTTTTTCAAAAAACTACCTTCTGAATTCATTGATTTTTTAAATATATTTTTGTGTCTCTATCTCCTTCAGTTCAGTTCTGGTCTTGGTTATTTCTTGTCTTCTTCTAGCTTTGGAGTTTGTTTGCTCTTGGTTCTCTAGTTCTTTTAGTTGTGATGTTAGGTTGTTAACTTGAGATCTTTCTCACTTTCTGATGTGGGCATTTAGTATTATAAATTTCCTTCTTAACACTGCCTAAGCTGTGTCCCAGAGATTCTGGTATGTTGTATTTTTGTTCATTAGTTTCAAAGAACTTCTGGATTTCTGCCTTAGTTTCATTATTTACTGAAGAGTCATTCAAGGGCAGGTTATTCAATTTCAATATAATTGTATGGTTTTGAGTGAATTTCTTAGTCTTGATTTCTATTTTTATTTCGCTGTCCAAGAGACTGTTATAATTTCAGTTCTTTTGCATTTGCTGAGGAGTGTTTTACTTCAGATTATGTGATCAATTTTAGAGTAAGTGCCATGTGATGATGAGAAGAATGTATATCCTGTCGTTTTGAGGTGGAGAGTTCTGTAGATATCTATCTATTTGATTCAGTGCTGAGTTCAGGTCCTGAATATCTTTGTTAATTTTCTGTCTCAATGATCTGTCTAATATTGTCAGTGTAGTGTTAAAGTCCCCCACCATTATTATGTGGAAGTCTAGGTCTCTTTGAAGGTCTCTAAGAACTTGCTTTATGAATCTGGGTGATCCTGCATTGAGTGTATATATATTTAGGATAATTAGATCTTCTTGTTGAATTGAACACTTTACCTTTATTTAATGCCCTTCTTTGTCTTTTTCTATCTTTGTTGGTTTAAAGTCTCTCTTGTCAGAAAGTAGGATTGCAACCCCTGCCTTTTTCTGTTTTCTGTTTGCTTGGTAGATTTTTCTTTATCCCTTTATTTTGAGCCTATATGTGTCATTGCATGTGAGATGGGTCTCTTGAAGATAGCATACCAATGGGTTTTGGTTCTTTATCCAGCTTGCCACTCTGTATTATTTAATTGGGGCATTTAGCTCATTTACATTTAAGGTTAGTATTGATATGTGTGGATTTGATCCTGTCATCATGATGCTAGCTGGTTATTATGCTGGCTTGTTTATGTGGTTGCTTTATAGTGTCACTGGTCTGTGTACTTCAATGTGTTTTTGTAGTGGCTAGTAACAGTCTTTCCTTCCCACAGTGCTTCCTTCAGGAGCCCTTGTAAGGCAGGTCTGGTGGTAACAAATTCTCTCAGTACTTGCTTCTTTGAAAGGAATCTTATTTCTTCTTCACTTATGAAGCTTAGTTTGACTGGATATGAAATTCTTGGTTTGTATTTTCTTTAGGAATGTTGAATATTGGCACTCAATTTCTTCTGGCTGTAGGGTTTCAGCTGAGAGGTTCACTGTTTTCTGATGGGCTTTTCTTTTTAGGTGACCTGATCTTTCTAACTGTTTTTAACATTTTTTTTCTTTCATTTCAACCTTGGAGAATCTGTTGATTATGTGTCTTGGGGATGATCTTATCATGAAGTATCTTACTGGTGTTCTCTGGATTTCCTGAATTTGAATATTGGCCTCTCTTTTAGGTTGGGGAAGTTTTAATGGATGATATCATAAAACATGTTTTCCAAATTGGTTCAATTCTCTCCATCTCTTTCAGGTACACCAATCAGTTTTAGATTCAGTCTCTTTACATAATTTCATATTTCTTGATGGTTTTGTTTGTTCCTTTTCATTCTTTTTTCTCTAATTTTGTCTGCCTTCTTATTTCAGAAATCCGGTCTTCAAGTTCCGAAATTCTTTCCTCTGCCTGGTCTATTCTGCTATTAATACTTATTATTGCATTATGGAATTCCTGTAGTGTGTTTTTCATCTCTATTGGGTCAGTTATGTCCTTGTCTATACTGGCTATTTTGTCTGTCAGCTCCTGCAATGTTTTATCATAATTTTTAGCTTTCTTGCATCAGGTTACAATGTCCTCCTTTAGCTTAGTGAAGCTCATTCCTATCCATATTCTAAATTCTACTCCTGTCATTTCAGTCATCTCAGCCTCAGCCTAGTTCTGAACCATTGTGGAGAGGTGGTGCAGGTTATTTGGAGGAAAGAGGGTACTCTGTTTTTTTAGTTTTTAGTGTTCTTGAACTGACTTCTTTTTCTCATCTTTGTGGGCTTATCTACCGTAACTCTTTGAGGTTGCTGACCTTTGGATTTTTTTTTTTCTCCTTTTAACAATCTGCCACTTTTCTGTAGGGCTGCTGTCTGGGGTCTGCTCCAGTTTCTGGGGGTCTGCTCCAGTTTCTAGTCACCTTGGATTTTCCAGTACCTGGAGGTATCACCAGTGAAGGCTGTGAAACAGCAAAGATGGTAGCCTGCCTCTTTCTCTGGGAATTCTGTCCCAGGAAGGTATAGACCTGTTGCTGGCCTAAAGGCACCTGTATGAAGTGGCTATAGACCCTGGTTGGGACCAGGTAGACCCTGGGAGGGCCTCCAGTGAGGGTTGGGAGGCCCTGCCCAGTGAGGAGGAATGGATTGGGGACTTGCTTAAAGAAGCAGTCTGCTCACATTTTGGTAGAGCAGCTGTGCTGTGCTGGGGGACCCTTTTTACTCCCGGTTAGTTTGGATTCTCCAAAGCCCACAGGATAGAAGGGTCCACAGGGTGGAAGGGCCAAGTTGCCCAAACAGCAAAGATGGCCACCTGCCCCTCCCACTGGGAACTCTATCCCAGGTAGGTGCAACACTGCTGCCAGTGGCTGGCTGGAATTTCAAGCCAGTGGATATTATCCTGTAAGGGGCCATGGGAGTGGGGCCTGCAGACTGTTGCCACTTGGTGCCCTGGATTCAGTCTCTTTCCCTAGGATATGTATGGGGGTATAATCTCCTGCTTTGCTAGAGTTTCAGTTACTTTTGCTGGGAAGCCCAGAGCTGAAGTATCTAAAGCTCCTGGGTCTCCGTGCTTGCCTGAGTGACTGCTCTGCCAAGACTCCACATATCTTTCTGTGTCAGACTGTAGGCCCTGGTGGAGTCGGTTTGTGAGGGGTTCTCCTCACCCAAGAGTTGTAAAGCTTTGTGGGAAAAGCATGGTTTCCTGGGGTCGCACATTCACTCACTGCGTCCTGGGTGGGGGAGGTTCCCCAGGCTCCTGGGTGTGCCATCATCCTGCCTTGGTTTTTTCTGTTCTCCATGGGTCGAGTTGTTTGCTTGATTAGTCTCAGTGTGAGTACCTGGATGTTTCAGTTGAAGGTGCTGAATTTATGCACCCCTTTCATTCTTCTCTGTGAGAGCCACTCACGCTAGCTGCTTCTAGTTGGCCATCTTGACCACTTCCCGTGTTTTTTTTCAGATTGTTCACTGTTGGCCTCTAGAAATGCTTTTTGTTTTGTTTTGTTTAGTTTTTTTGAATCATGGTTTTTTTGAGACTCTGTCACCCAGGCTGGAGTGCAATGGTGTGATCTCAGCTCACTGCAACCTTCACCCCCTTGGGGTCAAGCGATCCTCCCACCTCAGCCTCCTGAGTAGCTGGGACTACAGGCGTGTGCCACCATGCTTGGCTAATGGCTAATTTTTGTATTTTTTGTAGAGACAGGGTTTCATCATATTGCTCAGTCTGGTCTCTAATGCCTGGACTCAAGCTATCTGCCCACCTCAGCCTCTCAAAGTGCCAAGATTACTGACGTGAGGCACTGTGCCCGGCCAGAAATGCTACTGAGTTTTGTATGCTGATTTTGTGTCTTGCAACTTTACTAAACTTATCAGTTCTAAGGTTTTTTTTTTGGTGGAGTCTTTAGGTTTTTCCAAATATAAGATTATGTCATCTGCAAACAAGAATAATTTGACTTCCCTTTCAACTTGGATGCTTTTTGATTCTTTCTCTTTTCTGATTTCTCTAGCTATGACTTCCCATACTATGTTGAATAACGCTGGTGAAAGTGGGTATCCTTGTCTTGTTTCACATCTTAGTGGAAAGATTTTCAGTTTTTCCCTATTCAGTGTGATGCTAGCTGTGGGTCAATTGTCTGTGGCTTTTATTGTGTTGAGGTATGCTTCTGCTATACTCAGTTTTTTCAGGGTTTTTATCATAAAGGAATGTTGAATTTTATCAAATACTTTTTTCAGCATCAATTGAAATGATCATAAAGTTTCTGTCCTTTATTCCTTTGATGTGATATATCACATTGATTGATTTGCAAATCTGTTGAACCATCATTGTGTCCCTGGGATGAATCCTTCTAGGTTATGATGAATGGTCCTTTTAATGTCTTATTTTTATTTTTATTATTATTATTTTTTTCGAGACGGAGTGTCACTCTGTCACCCAGGCTGGAGTGCAGTGGTGTGATCTCGGCTCACTGCAAGCTCTGTCTCCCAGGTTCACGCCATTCTTCTGCCTCAGCTTCCTGAATAGCTGGGACTACAGGCACCTGCCACCATGCCTGGCTAATTTTTTTGTATTTTTAGTAGAGACGGGGTTTCACTGTGTTAGCCAGGATCGAGACCACGAGGTCTCGATCTCCTGACCTCGTGATCCACCCGTCTCGGCCACCCAAAGTGCTGGGTTTAATGTGTTATTGAATTTGGTTTGCTAGTCTTCTGTTGAGAGTTTTAGCATAAATATTTAGCAGAGATATTGGCCTGTAGTTTTTTTTTTTTTTTTCTAATGTGTGTTTGTCTGGTTTAGTATCAGGGTAATACTGGCATCATAGAATTAGTTTGGAAGTATTCCTTTCTCTGTTTTTTGGAATAGTTTGATTAAGTTTGGTAGTAGTTTTTTAAATATTTGGTAGATTTCAGTAGTGAAGCCATCAGGTCCCAGGCTTTTCTTTACTGGGAGACTTTTTATTATGGTTTTGATCTTGTTACTTGTTATTGGTCTATTCAGGTTTTGAATTTTTTCATGGTTCAACCTTGGTAGGTTGTATGTGTCTAGGAATTTATCAATTTCTTCTAGATTTTCCAATTTATTGGCATATAGTTGCTCATAGTAGCCACTAATGATACTTTGAATTTTTGTGGTATCAGTTGTAATGTCTCCTTTTTCATCTCCAATTTTATTTATTTGGGTCTTCTCTCTTTTTTGCTTAGTCTCACTAAAGGTTTGTCAATTTTGTTTATGTTTTCAAAAAAACCAACATTTCATTTCATTAATCTTTTGTATTTTTTTGTTTCAATTATGTTTATTTCTGCTCTGATCTTTATTATTTCTTTTCTCCTACTAATTTTAGGTTTAGTTTGCTTTTGTTTTTCTAGTTTTTAAAGATGCATCATTCGGTTGTTTATTAAAAGTTTTTCTGCTTTTATTGACGTAAGTGGTTATTGGTATGAACTTTGTTCTCATTACTGCTTTTGCTGTATCCCATAGATTTTGGTATGTTGTGTTTCTATTTTTGTTTGTTTTAAGAAATTTTTAAATTTTCTTCTTAATTTCTTCACTGACTCACTGGTCATTCAGGAGCATATTGTTTAATCTCCAGATATTTGTATAGTTCTCAAAGTATCTCTTGTTATTGATATCTGGTTTCATTCCATTGTAGTCAGAGAAAATAGTTGATGTAATTTCAATTTTCTGAACGTTTTAAGATTTGTTTTGTGGCCTAACATATAGTCTATCCTTGAGATTGATCCATGTGCTAAGGAGAAGAATGTGTATTCTGCAGCCATTGGTTAAAATATTCTGTAAATATCTATTAGGTTTATTTGGTTTATACTGCAGGTTAGGTCCAATATTCTTTGGTTGATTTTCTGTTTGGATGATCAGTCTAATACTGAAAGTGGGGTATTGAAGTCTCCATGTATTGTATTGGGGTTGATCTCTCTTTTTAGCTCTAATAATATTTGCTTTTATATATGTGAGCACTCCAGTGCTGGGTGCATATATGTTTACAACTTTTGTATCCTCTTATTGAATTGACCCCTTTATCATTACATAATGTCCTCTTTGTCTCTTATTCTAGTTTTGTCTTGAAATTTATTTTATCTGATACAGCTACTACTGCTTTTTTTTTTTTGGTTTTCATGTGCATGGAATATCTTTTTCCATCCCTTATTTTCAGCCCATGTGTGTCTTTGTAGGTGAAGCATGTTTCTTATAGGCAACAGATCATTGGGTCTTGTTTTTAAAATCTATTTAGCCACTCTATGCTTTTGATTAGAGAGTTTAGTCCATTTACATTCAATGTTATTATTGATAAGTATAAACTTACTTATCAATACTTGTTTTCTGTTTCCTTCCTTCCTTCCTTCCTTCCCTCCTTCCTTCCTCTTCCTTTTTGTGAAAGTGATTTTCTCTGGTGGTATCTTTAATTTCTTGCTTTATATGTGTTTTGTGTATCTGTTGTAGGTTTTTTGATTTAAAGTTATCATGAGGTTTGCAAGTAACATCTTATAAACTATTATTTTAAGCTGATGACAACTTAACTCTGATTGCAAAAACAAACAAAGAGAAAAGTAACAAAACCTTTATACTTTAACATCATCTCCCCTGCTTTTCAACTTTTTATTTACATCTTATTTTACTGTCTATATCTTGACAATTTGTAGTACTCAAGATATAAAGTTTACACATCACAATTACTATGTTATAATAGTCTGTATTTATCTATTTACTTACTGTTACCTGTAGCTTTGTACCTTCAGATGATTTCTTATTGCTCATTAACATCCTTTTTTTTCAGATTGAAGAATTCCCTTTATCATTTCTTATAGGATAGGTCTGGTGCTGACAAACTCTTTCAATTTTTGTTTGTCTGGGAAAGTCTTTATTTCCCCCTTCATGTCTGAAGGATATTTTTCCTAGATGTACTATTCTAGGGTAAAAGTGTTTTTTTACATATATCATGTGACTCTCATCTGGCCTGTAAGGTTTTCACTTAAAAGCCTGCTGCCAGACATATTGGAGCTCCTTTTTCTGTTATTTTTTTTTCTTTTCTCTTGCTGCTTTTAGGATCCTTCCTTTATCCTTGACCTTTGGGAGTTTGACTATTAGATGTCTTAAGTCAGTCTTTTTTGGGGTTAAATCTGGTTGGTGTCATATAACCTTCTTGTACTTGAATGTTGGTATCTTTCTCTAGGTTTGGGAAGTTCTCTGATATTATTCCTTTGAATAAACTTTCTACCCCAATCTCTCTGTCTAACTCCTCTTTAAGGCCAATAACTAGATTTTCCCCTTTGAAGCTGTTTTCTAGATCTTGTAGATAATTAAAAAAAAATTTTTTTTCTTTTGTCTCCTCTGAATATGTATTTTCATATAGCCTGTTTCAAGCTTGTGAATTCTTTCTTCTGCTTGATTAGTTCTGTTAAGAGACTTTTGTGCATTCTTCAGTATGCCCATTGCAGTTTTCAGCTCCAGAATTTTTGCTTGATTCTTTGTAGTCATTTCAATCTTTCATTAAATTTATCTGACAGAATTCTTAATTCCTCCTCTGTGTTTTTTGGATTTCATTGAGTTTCCTCAAAACAGCTATTTTGAATTCTCTGTCTGAAAAGTCACATACTTCTGCCCCTCTGGGATTGGCCTGTGGTACTTTTTTTAGTTCCTGTGGTGGGTAATGTTTTCTGTGGATAGTCTTGATGCTTGTGGGTGTTCGTGTATGTCTGGGAATTGAAGAATTAGATATTTATTGTAGTCCTGGCAGTCTGGGCTTGTTTGTACCCATCCTTCTTGGGAAGGCTTTCTAAGTATTCAGAGAGACTTGAGTGTTGCGATGTAAGTCTTTGGTCATTGCAGCCATATCTGCCTTAGGGAGGACCGCAATCCCAGTAACACTGTGGCTGTTGCAGACTTGTATAGGTACCACCTTAGTGGTCTGGGGTAAGATCCATGATAATTCTCTGGATTATCAGTCAGTGACTCTTGTTCGTTTCCCTTACTCACCTCCAAACAAAAAGAGTCTGTCTCTCTGTGCTGAGCTGCCTGAAGCTGGGGGTGTGCTGACACAAGCACCCCCTGTGGCCAGCACCTCTGGTAGTGCACTGGATCAGACCCAAAGCTAGCAGAGAACTGGGCCTCACCCCAGGCCTATGGTGACCACTGCCTGGTTCACTCAAGGCCCAAAAGCTCTACAAGCATCAGGTGGTAAATACTGCCAGGCTTATGTCCTTCTGCTTAGGGCAATGAGTTCTCCCTGGTCCTGGGAGAGTCCAGAGATGCCACCTGGGAGCCAGGGTTTGGTGTCAGGAACCTACCCGGTTTTCTATTCTACTATGGCTGAGCTGGCACCCAAGCCATGAGACAAAGTCCTTTTTAGTCTTCCCTTTCCATTACTTAAAGACAGGAGTCTCTCCCTGTGGCCACCACCACCCCAGGCCTGTGGTGAGTGCTGGCTTGCTACTGCCAATGTTCTATCAAGGCCTAAGAGCTCTTCAGTCAGCTTATGGTGAATGCTGCCAGGCATGAGTCTCTCCCTTTAGGGCAGTGGGCTTCTCTCTGGCCCAGGGAAGGTCCAGAAATGCCATCCAGGAGCCAAGACCTGGAATCAGGGACAGCAGGAGTCTACTTGTCACTCTACTGCAGTATGGCTAAGCTGGTATCCAAGCTCCAAGATGAAGTCCCCTTTACTCTTCCCTCTTTTTTCCTCAAGAAAAAGAAGTCTTTTCCTATAGCTACCACAGCTGGAATATGCTGGGTCACACCTGAAGCCAGCATGGCTCTGAGTCTCACCTGAGGCCCATGACGAGTCCTGCCTGGCTACCACTACTGATTATTCAGGGCCCAAGGGCTCTTTAGTCAGCAGGTGATTAATCTTGCCAGAACTAGGACATTCCCTTCAAGGTAGTGAGTTCCATTCTGGCCTAGGATGTGTCCAGAAATGCCATCCCGGAGCTAGGGCCTGAAATAAGGGCCTCAGGACTCTGTCTGTTGCCCTATTCTACTATGACCGAGCTGGTATCCAAGTTGGAAGACAGTCTTTTTTACTGTCTCCTCTCCTTTCCTCAAACAGGAGAAAAGTGTCTCTCCTGGATCTGTGAGCTGTGCTGCCAAGAGTTGGGGGAAGGGTGACACAAGCACTCCCTTGGCTACCCTAGCTGGTGTCTCACTAAGTCACATGCACCCTAAGCCCACTGGCTCCAAACCCAGCACAACACCAGGACTTTCCCAGGAATTGCAGTTCTTGTGGCCCAGATTGCCTTTTAAGTTTATTTCAGGACCCCAGAGCACTTTAGCCCATGGTGGTGGGGCTTGCCAGAACTCAGGCTTTGACTGCTACGATTAACAACTTGCCTCTGAGGACAAAAATCCAAACACCGCATGTTCCCACTCATAGGTGGGAATTGAACAATGAGAACACTTGGACACAGGAAGGGGAACATCACGCACCGGGGGGGCTGTTGTGGGGTTGGAGGAGGGATAGCATTAGGAGATATACCTAATGTAAATGATGAGTTAATGGGTGCAGCAACCAACATGGCGCATGTATACATATGTAACAAACCTGCATGTTGTGCACATGTACCCTAGAACTTAAAGTATAATAAAAAATAAAAGATAAAAACCTTGCCTCTGGCTAGGGCTGGTCTAAATGTTCACTCTATGTGCACTGGCTGAATTCTGTCCCATGTTGCTTTCTGCTGTGACAGGGCAGCACTGGGTTCCAATGCAAAGTCCCACCATCACTTTGCTCTCCCTCCCCCAAGCACACAGATTCTCTCTCTGTGCCATGTGGCCACTGATGGGGGTCGTGTGGTGTAGGTGATTCAAAACTCTCTTTCTTACCCTCTTCAGTGCCTCTTTCCTTGATAGAAATTTAAAACTAGGCACTGTAATTGCTCACTTGATTTTTGATTCTCATAAAGGTGGTTTTTTGTATGTGGATAGTTGTTTAACTTGTTTTTCCTGCAGGTGGATCTCTAGAGGGTTCTATTTGGCCATAGTTGTCTGCCTCCTCCCCTATATTGCCTATTAGTTTTGCTGGTTCCATCTCATGGCATGTTTTCTTTTTGTGTGTCTGATTATCTTTAATCATGTGAATTATCCTGTAATCAAACTATGATTTTTAGAAATAATTTGAGACCCAGGAAGAGCTTGTCTTTCTCTAAGGAGTATTTTAAAAAATATTTAGTTAGATTATGGTAGTATGGGGGAGAGCTAGCAATTTGAAGTCATCTTAATCCTAGTTCAGGGCTTGATGTTTTCTGTGTTACCCAGATAGCTTGAAGGTGGTATACAGTCCATGGAAAGACTTGTTTCTTTTGAGTTTATTCTCTTTTCTAAGATGCAAAAGTTCAGGGTGCAAAATGGGAGGTTGTTTTCTAAGATCCTGACTATTGCCCTGGATTGTGATCTTTGCACTTTGTCCTTTAAGCCTTCTCCAAAGCATAACTCTGTCTTTTGGTTATCACTTCCAGATTGATACATGTCCACAGGACAAAAGCAGTGCCAACTGTGGGGCTCACCCTCCTGGATTCCTGTCTTCCTCCTAGATCTTGGTCCGGTAAGTTTTCTAACATCTTGTTGGTTCTCTGATGCTTAAAGAAAATTCAAAAACATTTCACCACTTCTTTTTATCTGTCTTCAGTGGAAGGGTTGGTCTGAATAACCTAGTCCACCATTCAAGGCCCAGTTGGCTTTCCTTAAGGTTTTGCTACACAGTTTTGTATTTCTAAACAATGTATCATGTGGGTTCCTTTTCTGTGCTTATAAAAACTTTTTATATGGTATGTATTTTTCTGAAAATTGTTTTTCAGTATCACCCCTGTTGATGTGCGTGGCTTTAGTTCATTTATTTTTGCCAGTGTATAGAATTTCATTGTGTAAATATATCAAACTTTATTAATTGTCCTATCAATGGGTATTTGGGTTATTTTCAATTTATTTGCTATTATGAACAATGCTACTATTGAATTCATAACATTTAGTGCAAATATTTTAAAAGAGATCTTAGTAAATTGAGAGATATATCATGTTCATGGATAAAGAGACACCACATTGCAAACATGTCTGTTTTCCCCAAATTGATTTATAGATTCAATTAACTATATATATATAACAACTTCAACATGCTTATTCCCATGGAGAGTCCATTGCTCATTAGGCACCATGCTGCTCTAGAGACACATGGAAAAATAAGAAGATGGTCCCTGACTTCCACAAAATAGTTGTTTTAAATACTGCTTTATCTTCCACCTCTTCTTTGCCCAAAGTAGTAACTTCTTTTAATTGAGAAAAAGAAGGCCAAATTAAATAAATACTTTCAACTTTAAGTAGGTATTATGCTATGAAGTACAAAGTATTAAGTATGTTCTAAATGTTCTAAATCTAGAACACTTTCACCTAGGACATGTTCTGAGAATCACATTCCCAGGTGGTAGCAAATAGTCATGAACAGAATTAGGGAGAGGCAAACAGGGCACACAGATGTTACTTGTGTTATTTTCCTCTGTAATTATTCTTTTGTATTTACTCAATATTTAACAGAAACAATTTTAAAAACTTTTATAATAGAGGGGAAAATGTGTTAGAGGCTTATGTTACAATTCTTAGTTTGGATGGTGAGCTCATGAGTATTTGTTTTATGTGCATACACATTATATAAACACACATACACACATACAATCACATCTATACTTCCATATGTATCAAATGTTACAAAATACATAATTAAAAATGTCAGGAACAGATCACCCCTCCACCTTTGCCCCCAACTCCGTACATAGTGGACTCACTCCTCCCCAGTCCCATACCTCGGTACACTGTACCCTGCCCCCTTGGCCCCATACCCCAGTGTGCCCCAGCCCTGTCCCAGCCTCCACTGTGTTTCCTTCCTCCCCGCACAACTGCCCCTCAGCTGATTTCTCCTCTGCAGCACAGACTCCCTGGAGAATGCAGATTAGTTTCAGGGGTGAAGACAAGCCGCCTGCTAGGGGGAGCAGTGGACAGCAGGAAGCTGTGCCCCTGGGCAAAAAGCCACAGTAGCAGCTCACCTAAGAGCATAAGCAGTTCTCTATCCCACTGGGTCCATAATGGCCTGGGAACAGCCCAGCGCCCAGAATAGTGCTCAGCAGGGACTGCAGACTCAGGATTGGACTGCCACACAGATCATGGCCCAGGTGGTGTCTGAGGAGGACGTGGACAAGGATGTGCTTCTCCCCCAGCTGCTGAAGTCCAATGAGTCCATTAGTACCTTCTGCCCCTTCCTGGCAGAATGAGACTTTCAAGTTTGGGCTTCCAAGTCACCCTTCTTCTCAAAGCTTGACTCAGTCAAGAACAGACAGAGATGTGGGTCTTCAATGAACTTCTTGAAGATTATCAATCTGAAAATCTTCATTAGGAAATCCCTGCTCTTGAGTGGGGTGGGTTCAGAGAGATCGGGAAAAACAAGTGAGAGAAGGCTTTTGCTTCAGAGTCAAGTTATGTGGCCTTTGTGTTGGCCTTTGTACTTTGCTCTTGGTTGCCATAGATGAGGCCCAATAAGGCTTGGGTCAGGGGTCTAGGCCCTCTTGATCCAGCCTACAGGCTGGGTCAAAGGCTAATGACGCTTATGTGACTTTTACCAGGTCTCTATCTTGGTGTTGTGCTCACTGCATCCTGGGAAACTTCAATGCCCTTTTAGGCCCTGGTCTGCTTTGTGGATAGCAGCTGCCTTCCTAGATGCTCCTGGTCCTTCTTCCTGAGACTCAGGTCTGAGTCCAGGCTGCTTTCTTCTCTTACACAACCACCTCCTTCTCTAGTCCTTGATGTTCCCTTCTCTAAATACTGGCTATGAAATTGATGAGTCTCCAAACCTTTTTCTAAGATGTCTGCCAAGTTCCCTTTTGTTTTATTTTTATTTTACTAAGGCAGGACCATTCGGGTGAGATGGGCTCTCCTCCCACCTCTGGTTCAAGGGTTCCCCATGGACTTGGCTGAGCCTTTCTTGGAACTGGTCTGCAGTATGAAACTCTTCCTAGCCAGACTTCCTTCCTGTGCTCTCTCCTTCTATGGTGTCAGTACTGCATCATTGTCTGAGGCTCTCTTCACCTTTTTGTGCATCGTCTCCTAACAACTTTCATTTTTTTTTTTTTTTGAGTCGGAGTCTCACCCTGTCATCCAGGCTGGAGTGCAGTGATGCAATCTCTGCTCACTGCAACCTCCGCCTCCCGGGTTCCAGCGATTCTCCTGCTCCAGCTTCCTGAGTAGCTGGGATTATAGGCGCGTGCCACCATGCCTGGCTAATTTTTGTATTTTTAGTAGAGACGGGGTTTCACCATGTTGACTAGGCTGGTTTTAGACTCCTGACCTCAGATGATCCACCCACCTCAGCCTCCCAAAGTGCTGGGATTACAGGTGTGAGCCACCTTATCTGGCCTCTAATCCCATCTTGATGTCTGCTTCTTGGTGAGCCTGAGTTGAAGAACTAATGCAGCCTTTCCTTTTTAGCACACAGGCCTGTAGAAGCAACATAAGTAGGATCAAAATATTCCTTCTGAAATTTGGGTTTCTGAGATACTTCATAGAGGGGCACACACATCCCCATGAGTCTAAGTGGAGATATACTCTCCTGGGGATTTTATTATACCTCCTTATGTATCTGGGACTCAAAACTATCTGTCAGCCTCTGATCAGAGATCTGGAGACTAGAAGCCAGTGCTGGAATTGGAGCCAGCTGCAGGTGTGGGAAGAAGCCCAGAAAGGTGGAACTCCATGTCTAGGAGGCTGGGGCAGGAAGATCTGGTGAGAGGAAGGTGGAATATATGGGTAGACAGGCAGAGGAATACAGCAACCTGGGAGATCATTGAGGTGAGGGGTCTGACAAACTGTACCCTCATCCTCAGGTATGAGGCCAAACCCAAGACTAATCCCTGAAGACAGGAACAGGGCCAACACCTGATCCCAGAGGAGCTGGACCATAGCTGGGGAAAACTGGACAGGATGCTGGCCACATTGGCTCAGTGGTGCATCGTGGGTCCTTCTGCGCTAGGCAGGACTCCTTGAAGTCCTACTGATTGGGAACAAGGTTAGAATCAGAGTCTCGGGTAGAAAGAATTTGAGAGTGAGGTCAGGTGGAAAGGGGGTGGTGGTGGGCTTAGGAAAATAGGTTCCTTCATGAGTGGAGAAGGGTGGGCAGCTCCCTAGGTACCTGCCTGTTCTGTGAGCCATACAAAAGGCTGCAGCAATGCTGTATGCTGTCTTCGTGGAGGACACTTGGGAAGAACACTGGACAGGCTAAATCTGGGGTACATCTTACTTTGTGACAATCGCTAGCCTGAGGTATGCATTTTCATGGGCATGACAGGCATATATGAACATTTCTCAAAGTGCAGCAATTGGATAGATCAGCTCTTTAGCAGCACTATGAGCTGAAGAAGCTTGAAGGACCCTGACAGATGCTGGAAGTTCCTGGTAATGGCACTAATGGAAAATGTGGACATTTGAGAGCTGACTGCTTTCTTTAGCCTTTAATTCCAATTTCCTTTCCAAATCTATCTTCAACCCAAATTGCTACAAAGGGGAAAACTGACATGCTAAACCTCTTCCTGGGCTCAGGCTTAACAAAGGCACAAACAGTTAAAAAATCTCTACAGAGGGAAGGAGGAGTAGCCAAGCTTTTCATAATGCAGATGCTGCAATGTCAATTCCCAAATGCACTGAGCTGGCTAGCAAGTGGCAGAACTGATGTAGAAACTGGACAAATTCTAGGAAGCACATGGGTGCCAGTGGCAGGCAGTGAAGCCAACAGCCATGGTAGGCTAGACAGCAGGGAAGTAGAAGGCTGAGAGTTCAAGAGGAACCACATCAAATGCTGTTTCTCAGGTTTGCCACTTGGAAACATTCTCCCTAGTGCCAGTTAAATATTCAGATTCCCAGGTCTCTCTCCAGACATGCTGCTTTGGAATCCCCAGATGATGACCTAGAATGTTTTTAACAAGCATGTTTAGGGAACACTGGTACAGAAGAAAGTGCATCCTAAATCAGAAGATTTGACTGGTAACTGAATCCTCTGTTGGCCCTCTGATGAAAATGTTTGCTCGGATTTGTGTCTCGTGATTTCCACCCCTGCTATGATCTCAGACTCTGTGCTAATGTGGAAACATTACTTTGATGGAAACATAGAATGTTGTAACTCAAAGGACTCTTTCAAAGGCCAGGGAAGATGGCAGCAGGCACCAACTACTTTCTAGATACTGTGCTGGGCATTTTTACATGCAATATCTCATTTATTTCTTGTAGCAACCTCAGGCAGGTAATTTTTTTTTCTTTTACACGGGAGGAAAATGAGGATATCACACACTAAGTAACTTGTCCCAAATCATGCCTTCACAAGGGTCAGAGCTAAAGATTTATTTGAATGCTTTTTGTTTGACATTAAAGCTCTTTGCCTTTCTACCTAAATACATTGCCTTTGATATCATTGAGACACTTCATTTTGGGGAGAAGGAAATGGAGGCACAGAGGCACAAAGTGACTTGCAAAAAGTTACACAGAGAGTTGTGGTGGGTCCGGGATGGGATCCTGGGACCCCTAGGTCTTGTTCTGGTGCTCTTTCTTCCAAGCCAAGAGCTCATCTCGGTGGAAGGGCCCCTGCAGAGGCTTGTACTTTGGACCTGTTATACACTTCTTGGATAGCTTCACAGACCAAACTCAAGCTCGTGTCTCTCTGCCAAGATCTCAGGCTTTTAGGCTATCCACCTTTTGTTTACCATTTCCCAATATATGAGAATAAGAAAACTACATCAAAGCAAATGTTTATAAGAGTCAAATCTCTTATATGAGTTTTTTTTTTAAGTTTCGATTGAAATAGTTTTAATAGTTGCATGTGAAAACATACCTTTTACCCACTGATAAAGCAAAATAGGAAGATTGCCAGGCGGGGGTAGGGAATGTGGTGAGGTGAACCACATGTGACAAACAACTCAGTTGGCAGCAGGGAGCTCACTGTTGAGCAGGCCGTGTTCTTTGACCTGATGCCCAGCAGCCTCAGGACATCAGAGGAGGCATGAACCTGCTCAAACCTCTCCCTCATCGCCCCCACTCCACAACTGCAGTGTTCTGGGAATACATGCTGACCTTTCTTCTTTCTACACTTTCTCTTGTGAACTCTCTTCTGCCAGGGAAAATCTCCCTGATTTTCTGTCTAATTAATTCTCATTCCTTCTCTAAACCCATAGTTCAAATTCTGCCTACTTTGTAAACATTTTCTTTTCTCTCACAAGGAGATAGCTGCTCTCCCAGTCAGAAACAGTGCTTGGCATCTCTTATACTCCTCCTTAAATGCTTCCTTGTTGTGTACTGACTTCCATTTTGGTCTTAGCTGCAGGATAAGACGTTCCTTAAGGGAAGGGAATCTTGTCTTTCTCATCTTGTCTTCTCTCAGTGCCTAGCACAGTACTTCAGCCATTAAGGAACACACAGTGAATCTCCAAACATGGGGCCCAGCATAATAAAACACTTCAGTGACTTCAACTACCTAATTTCTGAGTCTTCTAACTGAAGAATCTTATGGTTACTTTCCTCACAGCTCTCAACTTCTCTCCTTTCTCAGGCTCTGCTTAGGGGAGAACCTTTTTACCTCCTGGTCATTTTAGACCACATGTTTTGGTGCTTGGGAAGAAAGAAATCCTGTTTCTTTCTTGGTCAAGATCTATCTGTAAGTCTGGAAGAGCAACTCTTGTCCTCTGTTGACTTCAGGGGCTGGGACTTGATTTTCATTGGGACTGAAGGATAACTGTGCATTTCTGTGCCTGAAGCAGCCTTCAGGACCCACACTGGTTGTGGAACTGGTTGGTTGAAGAGGACTTAAAGATAATAGAATGAAGCCCCATGGTGGAGGGAACAGGGAGGA
The DNA here is from genome assembly GCF_028885625.2 of Pongo pygmaeus. Taxonomy (NCBI): domain Eukaryota; kingdom Metazoa; phylum Chordata; class Mammalia; order Primates; family Hominidae; genus Pongo; species Pongo pygmaeus. The sequence goes on from NC_072385.2 coordinate 102,225,142, forward strand.
CCTCCCTCATCTCTGCCTCCCGTGAAGACATCAGAAACCTGAAGGGAGTCAGAGAGAATGTTGCTATAGGCTGTGAAGAAACTTTAGGAGAAGTTTGGGAGCGGGCTAGGATGAGAAGAAATGGCACCAGAAGTGTTTTTTTCAGGGAAGTAGAAGTTTGGGGCAACCAAAGCTGGAGGCTGAGTAGTGGGAGAACTGCTAATTCTTAGAGTGAAAAGCAGTGAAACTCTGAGTTTAGATTCTAGTGGCTTTCAGAGAGACTCACTGGGACCCAGACAGACAGAGTTTGACCTTCCAAGTGACTGAGAGAACTAATGAAAGTGCTTTTGGCTTTGGACTGAAGAGTGACCTGGAAAAGGAAAATACCATATGAGGTTGTGCCCTGAACTCTGAACTCATGTAAAGTAGTTTTACATGCAGTAATTTTGTAACCAAGGTACAAAGAAGCATGTGGACTAAACAGTTGATTGCTAGAAGGGGCACAATAAGGGAAGATCTAAGGGAGGAAAGACCTGCCACTCTTACTTAGCAAACACTGACAATTTCATATCCTCCTTTCCTATTTGGATGCCTTTTCCTTCTTTCTTTTGCCTCATTGCTCTGGCAAGGACTTTCAATACTATATTGAATAGAAGTGGTAAGAATGGGCATCTTGTATCAGCCTGTTCTTGCATTGCTATAAAGAAATACTTGAGACTGGGTACTTGATAAGAAAAGAGGTTTAATTGGCTCACAATTTTGCAGGTTATACAAGAAACAAGTTGCTGGCATCTGGTCAGCTTCTGGGGAGGCCTCAGGATACTTACAATCATGGCAGAAAGCAAAGGGGGTGCTGGCATGTCACATGGCTGGAGCAGGAGCAAGAGAGATGAGGGAGGTGCTACACACTTTTAAGCTATCAGATATGTCAAAAACTTACTCTCTATCATGAGAACAGCACCAAGGGGATAGAGCTAAACCATTCATGAGAAATTTGCCTCCATGATCCAATCACCTCCTACCAGGCCCCACTTCCAATACTGGGGATTACAATTCAACATGAGATTTGGGTGAGGACAGAGATCCAAACCATATCAGCATCCTTGCTCCAGATCTTAGAGGAAAGACTTTCAAGTTTTCACTATTGAGTATAATGTTTGCTGTGGGCTTGCCATATATGGCCTTTAATGTGTTGAGGTATATTCCTTCTACACCTACTGTGGATGACAGTTTATCATGAAAGGATGCCAAAATTTGTCAAATGCTTTTTCTGTATCTAATGATATGATCATATGGTTTTTGTCCTTCTGTTACTGTGATGTATCACATTTATTGATTTGCATATGTTGAACCATCCTTGCATCCCAGAGGTAAATTCCACTTGATAATGGTAGATGATCCTTTTAGTGTGTCATTGAATTCTTTTTCCTAGTATTTTGTTGGGAATTTTTGCATCTGTGTTCATCAGGAATATTGGCCCATAATTTTCTATTCTTGTAGTATCCTTGTCTGGCTTTGATATCAAGGTAATGCTGGCTTCATAAAAAGAGATTGGAAGTATTTCTTCTTTGATTTTTTTGTAAGAGTTTGAGAAGAATTGGTATTAAGTCTTGAAATGTCTAGCAGAGTTGAGCAGTGAAGCCATCAGGTCCTTGACTTTTGTTTAATGGGAGACTTTTTATTAGTGATTCAATATTCATACTCACTGGGCTTGTCGCATTTTCTATTTCTTCATGATTCGGTCTTGGTAGCTTGTGTGTGTCTAGGAATTTATCCATTTCTGTAGATTATCCAATTTATTGGCATAGAATTATTTACATAGTCTCTTATGATTCTTTGCATTTCTGTGTTATCAGTTATAATGTCTTCTCTTTCATTTCTGATTTTATATATTTGAGTCATTTCTCTGTTTTTCATAGTCTACTTATAGATTTGTTGATTTTATCTTTTCAAAATCCAACTCTCAGTTTGTTGATTTTTTCCTGTGTTCCTATCTTATGTATTTCTGCTCAAATCTGCATCATTTCCTTTCTTCTGCTAACTTTGTGCTTAGTTTGTTCTTATTTTTCTAGTTCCTTGAGGAGTAATGTTAAGTTGTTTATTTAAGATTTTTTCTTCTTCTTGATGTAGGTATTTATTGCTATAAACTCTCCTATTAGAACAGCTTTTGTTGTATTCCATAAGTTTTGGTATGTTGTGTTTTTATTTTCATTTGTCTCAGATATTTTTAGATTTTCATTTTAATTTCTTCATTGATTCATGGGCTATTCAGGAGTATGTTGTTTAATTTCCATGTATTTGCAAACTTTCTAAAATTCCTCCTGTTGTTGATTTCTAGTTACACTTATTGTGGTTGGAAAATATACTTGATATTGTTTCAATCTTTTTTTTAAAATTCTTTTTATTTATTTATTTTATTATTATTATACTTTAAGTTTTAGGGTACTTGTGCACAATGTGCAGGTTAGTTACATATGTATACATGTGCCATGCTGGTGTGCTGCACCCATTAACTCGTCATTTAGCATTAGGTATATCTCCTAAAGCTATCCCTCCCCCCGACCCCCACCCCACAACAGTCCCCAGAGTGTGATGTTCCCCTTCCTGTGTCCATGTGTTCTAATTGTTCAATTCCCACCTATGAGTGAGAATATGCGGTGTTTGGTTTTTTGTTCTTGCGATAGTTTACTGAGAATGATGATTTCCAATTTCATCCATGTCCCTACAAAGGACATGAACTCAGAGAAATGCAAATCAAAACCACAGTGAGATACCATCTCACACCAGTTAGAATGGCAATCATTAAAAAGTCAGGAAACAACAGGTGCTGGAGAGGATGTGGAGAAATAGGAACACTTTTACACTGTTGGTGGGACTGTAAACTAGTTCAACCATTGTGGAAGTCAGTGTGGCGATTCCTCAGGGATCTAGAACTAGAAATACCATTTGACCCAGCCATCCCATTACTGGGTATATACCCAAAGGACTATAAATCATGCTGCTATAAAGACACATGCACACGTATGTTTATTGCGGCACTATTCACAATAGCAAAGACTTGGAACCAACCCAGATGTCCAACAATGATAGACTGGATTAAGAAAATGTGGCACATATACACCATGGAATACTATGCGGCCATAAAAAATGTTTCAATCTTCTTAAATTTTCGAAGGCATGTTTTGTGCTATAACATGTGCTATATCTTAGAGAATGTGCACTTGAGAGGAATGTGTATTCTGTGGCTGTAATGTTCGGTATATGTCTGTTAGGCCCATGTGGTCTAAAGTGCAGTTCAAGTCTGATGTTTCCTTACTAATTTTTTTTTTTTGAGAGGAAGTTTCACTCATGTTGCCCAGGCTGGAGTGCAATGGCATGATCCCAGCTCACTGCAACCTCTGCCTCATGGGTTCAAGCAATTCTCCTGCCTCAGCCTCCCAAGTAGCTGGGATTACTGGCATGTGCCACCATGCCTGGCTAATTTTATAGTTTTAGTGGAGGCGAGGTTTCACCATGTTGATCAGGCTGATCCCGAACTCCTGACCACTCCTGACCTCAGGTGATCCATTAGCCTTGGCCTCCTAAAGTGCTGGGATTACAGGCATGAGCCACCGTGCCCAGCCTCCTTTTTAATTTTTTGTCTGAATAATCTAGTCATTGTTGAAAATGGGTATTGAAGTACCCAAATATTATTGTATTACAATCTATCTCTCCCTTAAGATCCTTTAATATTTGTGTTATGTATTTAGGAGTTCTGATGATGGGTGCATATATATTTACAATTGTCACATCCTCTTGAAAAATTGACCCCTTTGTCATTACATAATGGCCTTCTTTGTGTCTTTTTACAGCTTTTGACTCAAAACCTATTTGTCAAACGTAAGTAGAGCTATCCCTGCTCTCTTTTGGTTTTCATTTGCATGGACTATCTTTTTTCATCCCTTCACTTTCAGTCTGTATGTGTCTTTAAAAGTGAGACACATATAGACACATTATAGGCAGTGTATAATTGGGTCTTTTGCTTTTTTCTTTATATTCATTCAGTCACTCTATATCTTTTTGTTGGAGAATTTAATTCATTTATATCCAAGGTAATTATTGATAGGTAAGGACTTACTACTGCAATTTTGTTAATTGTTTTCTGGTTGTTTTGTAGATAAAGTATCTTCAAAACAGTATTCTTCCTCTTTTGCTGTCTTCCTTTGTGATTTAATGATTTTCTGTAGTGGTATGCTTTCAATCTTTTGTATGTTTGTTTTGTGCTTCTAAATGTTTCTGTCTTGTGGTTACTATGAAACTTATATAGTACATCTTATAATCTGTTTCAAGCCAATCATAGCTTAACTGTAATTGTATATAACAAATCTACAGTTTTATCCCCCAGTTTATGTTTTTGATATCAGAACTTAACGTCATTTTGTAATGTGATTACTTGACAATTTATTTTAGCTACAGTTATTATTAATTGTTTTGTCTTTTAGACCTTATACTAGGAATAAAATTGTTTTCATCACCATTATTACAATTCTAGAGTATTCTAAATAGGGCTCTGTTTTACTTATATCATTGAATTTTGTGCTTTTGTGTGTTTTATGTTATCAATTAGAGTTCTTTTTTTTCAGCTTAAAGAACTCCCCTTAGCAATCTCTGCAAGGCGGGTCTAATGGTGATACACTGTCTTATATTTTGCTTGGGAAGGTTTTATTTCTTCCTCATTTGGGAAAAAAAAAGCTTTGCTCTGTCAGTTATTCTGGTTTGGCAGCTTTTCCCCTCAGCAGTTTGAGTATATCACCCCACTCTCTCTTGATCTGCAGGATTTCTGCTGAGGAAACCGCTAGTTGTATTGGCACTTCTTTAGATGTGATATATTTCGTATCTCTTGCTGCTCTCAGAATTTTTTCTTTATCTTTGGTTTCTGATAATTTGATTATTTTGTGTCTTGGTGAACTCCTCTTTGATTTGAATTTGACTGGAGACCTCTGCACTTGGTGTACCTGGATGTTGCCATCTATCTCCAGATTAGGGAAAATTTCAGTCATTATTTCTTTAAATATGCTTTCTGGGCCCTTTTTTCTTTCTTTGCCATTTGCAACTCCTGTTACGTGAACACTGAATCTCTAGTGGTGTTTCAAAATTCCTGTACTTTCTTCATTCTTTTACTTTTTTTGCTCCTCTGCCTGGATAATGTCAAATGTTCTGTCTTTGAGCACACTGATTATTTCTTCTGCTTGATTGAGTCTGCAGTTGACTCTTTCTATTGAAGTTTTTAGTTCAGTCATTATATTTTCATCTCTAGAATTTCTATTTTGTGCTTTTCTATTGTTTCTATTTCTTTATTTCATTTTGTGTATTGTTTTCCAAATTTCATTTAATTTTCTATCTGTATATTCTTGTAGTTCACTAAATTATTTGAGAAAATTGTTCTGAATTTTTTGTCAGTAATTTCATAGATCTCTATTTCTTTAGGGTCCATTATTAGAGCCTTATTAGTTTAATCATGAAAGTGCCATGATTCCCTGATTATTTTTAATCCTTGTGTCCTCTGCTTATTTGAGGAGACAGCCCCCTTTTTAGCCTTTACAGGTATTCTTTGGCAGGGATGGGCCTTCACTGTTTAGCCTGTGATTCTGGGAGGACTAGCTGGTAATGACCTCTGGAAGTCAAAACTGTTTGTGAGTTCTTTAATTGGCTGAGTCACTGCTTTTGCTCTGATGTTGGGTGGGGCTCCTGCCTGGGCTCTGCTGTCTGGAAGATCTGGCTGGGTCCTGAAATCAAGTGGAGCTGCTGGCTGGGTACTGTGATGGCCTCTGGTCAGGCCAGCTACAGGATGTATTCCCTGGCTGGGTGATTCCACTATTTGGGATCTGTATTTGGACAGTGCTGCAGGCAGGGCTCTGAGGTATGTGTAATTGCTGCTAGGGATAAGTTGAACCAGAGTCTATGCTCCTATAAATGCATAATTGTGGATTGCCTCCCTGTTAGGTAGGAGCTGTGGGGTGGACTTTTGGTTGAGTTGACCTGCTATTTGACCTCTCAGGTCAAGCAGGTCTATTCTCTATGCTTCTCCAAAAAGCACAGAGGTGAGTCTTCCTGCCTGGCAGGCTTGTTGCATGAGCTTTTTGACTGAATGAAGCTGTTGCTTGACTTACTGGGTCAAACAGATCTAACTTTTATATTTCTTTGAAATGGGTGAAGGTGAGCATCTCCCTGCCTGGGCAGAATTGTTGGGGTGGGTTTGGAAACTGAGCATTGATACTAGTCATCTATGAACTCAAGCTAGGTTGAACTTCCCACCATGCTTCTGAAAATGACCAGCTCAGCTTTGTGGGTGGGCTATGAAGTTGGCTGGTATCTTCAGTTGAGCACCACAGTTGGCAGAAATATAGAAGTAACATTAAGATCTATACAGAGGTCACTGTGATCTATGTCTCTTTCTTTATTTCTACCTGACCCTAGGAAGTCTAGTCATGCTGTTACCCCTAGTGTTTTCCATGAGGTGAGACCAGAGCGGGACTCCTGGAAGTATCTCAGAATGCTAGAGAGAAACTGAATGATTGCCTCTGGTTCTGTTTTCCTCCTGTATAAGCCGTGGGTCCAGGGAATCCACTCCACCTGGCATTGTGCTGACTTGGGTGAGGGTGAGGGGCAGAGCAGTTGAAATGAGACTATTCTTATTTCTCTTCAAATTTGGTTTTCATCCAGTTCTGCAGACAACATGGTTGTCTTAGTCTTGTTTCCAAGTGTTGGAGTTTTTAAAAAGCTGTCTTTTCCGGATAGTCGCTAGTTGAACTTTCTGTGAGGAGGAGTAGAGCCTGAGACTTTCTATTTCTCTGTCTTGCTGCTATTCAGTCTTTCTTACATTGCCTCTCTTACTTACACAGACAGAAAATCTCCCAAATAGCAGATGAAGTGACCTCAGGGCTTTCAGATTTTTGTCTCTGGGTGTGAAGCATCAGGCCAGGTTGGGCATGTGTTGAAATGGGATGGGTTCCATTTCAGTCAGTCTCACACATGCTTCTTCTTGGGGGATGCCCAGATTGGAGGGTTTAATCTGAGACAGTCTAGTTATGTTACATACCACCCTTTCCTGTATCTAATCTATTGCTCTAAGTCATGTGAAATTGTCAATCTAGGTTTGAAGGGCAGGATCAAGAGATTTCCACATGGTTAGATGAAAAAAATAAACAAAACCACACTTGCAACAAAACACCTTTAAAGTGGTTGGAACCTGCTTGTGCTTTCTTTTCCTAGTAGTATCTGGAAGAGCCTAGCACTTGTCTCAGACCCCACTGTGCTCTGTGAGGGACCCCTCTGCTCAGAGGACAGTCATATTAGTCCGGTGGGCTTTCCACTAGCTTTGGGATAATGAAAGAGGGATCCGTAGTTACCACCCAGTAAGTGGTAAGTGAAGGCAGATTTGGTGATGGTAGTGATAAGTGGATGGGATTGCCTTATTAATTTGATATGAGATATAGGTGTGTTTATGAAAAGTTGGCTCAGAAGCAAACATTAGGGATTAGAAATACTTTCCTGTTACTCTTCATAATTAAACTAAAGATGGTTTTTCCAGTGGGACATTTTAACCCTAGAATAGTACAAATTAGACTTTCCAAAAGCAACCCCTTAAAACATCAGCTAAGTGAAGGGAAAAATTGTTTTAATAAGACGTCAATGAAAACCAGAAGTCACAACCAATCCATTCGATGATGAATGGAACATGTTGTATTAAAAACTGGGTTCCCTTGTGTCACTATGTTACCAGACTTCCAGTGGCTTAATGGTGGCTTTGTTGGCAACCTGGAGAATTGGTTAAGAAGACTAATTTGGCCTGCAGAATCTAAGGAAACTTGACTGTCGTAGTTGTGCATGTTGGCACTGTGGAAGAAGGCATTGGGGCATCTCAAGTCTGGTTCCAGGGCTTAACAGTAATCAAATATACAAAGGTAAACCTCTCTCCCTGTGTCTCCCAGGTTAGCTGCCTTTCATAATATGCAGGAGAGCTATGATGGAGAGAGATAAGTCCTTAGTCATGATGAGTCTCCAAAAGTGACCTTTGATGCCAATTATGAGTGTCTATGAGGGAGGATTTACACATTAATTACATGAGCCTTGGGTTTGTACTGGCCACGCAGCATTTGAAAACCTCCTCCTGGGCCTGAGCTCCTGGTTCCTTGGTTCTAAGAATACTGCTTCAAAGTGTTCTCTGAAAGAACCAAGCAGCACCAGAGAGGGTGAATGTCAATATAGCATGGTACCCATTTTGGAGTTTTTATCTTCCTCATCTTTTTGTCAGAAATATAGAAGCAGTACAATTATAATATACAGGAACTCCTCACTTTGCATGGTTCCAATATGCATGAATTTCCACTAGCTAAATTTCTGTTATCATGGCATATTAGCTGTGAGTAATTGCATAAAGTATAAACTTTGCTGCTAGCAATTCAGTCCACAAGTAACTACATAAATAACAGATGCACATCATGATCAGTGACTAATCACATCACTTTTTTCAAAGTAAGCTTATAATTGTTCACTGAGCTTCTGTTATGTAGTTCAGACACAGACAGCAAAGCTCTCTCTAGTTTTATCACTTCCTTGACTCTCAGTAATGTATCCATGTGATATTTTAAAAAATGGGAAATTGAAAGATGGAATTGGCCAACAAAGATGAAAGTCCAGAAAAGAAAAAAGAGGTGATAATACTGGAAATTGAATTTAAATTGAACATAAATAGAATTGTAGAAGAAATGATTGTGGAGATGTTGACACTGCTGTTGTTTGCAAGACTCTAGATGTAAGTCTTACTGATACAGGAGATAGAAAGAAATTATTTAGGCAGATAGTGAAGGTAAAAGAGTCCTCAGCAGGGCTTCTCTTTTTAACAAAAAGCATCCTGTCAAATCATTTCTTTTCTAACAAAGATCAGCCTGAAAAATTGAGCTGCAAACATAGATAAGCAAGCTAGAAGTTTGCACAGGTTTATGCTGGAATATGTGCCAATAGAAAAGGGCTACCTGGAGGCCAGACGTATCCAATATGGAGGTTCCATCTTCCCTTTTTTTTTGTTACCACATGTATGGTAAAAAAACAGGCGACATGGTGCTGGCCAGGCAGAAGACCCATCTGCATAATAAAAGATTAGGGTGGGGGAAGCCGGCTTTTTGTGCCTTATGCAAATGGCACACCTAGCCCTAACCAGTTTTTCACACCTTATGCAAATGGCACATCTAATCCAACCAATTTTTTGTGCCCTATGTAAATTAGACATTGCCTCCTCACCACACATCTATAAAACTCCGTGCATTTAGCCACGAATCTGGTGACCCATTTTTTGGGACTCCTCTCTGCTTCATAGAGCTTTTCTCTTATTTGTGCCTATTAAACTTCTGCTCTTAACCTCACTCCTTGTGTGTCTGCATCTTGATGTCCTTGGCATGAGACAACGAACCTTGGGTATCACCCCATAAAATGAGGCTGCTTCATTGTGGGAGCCCATCTGTGATCCAAGGTAGACTCATCAGAAGGGTGAGTATAGAGGCGGATCCCGACTCTTTACATTCATTTTGAGGCCTTCTGTCCTCCATTTAAAATTCAAACCAAACACTGTGCCCCCATCAGCCATTTAAAAAATGGTTAGGATGGCTGCCAGCTTTCCAAGAATCAGGGGACAGGCTTGCTGGGGAGAACTTGTGAATCCCCCAATGCCCTGAGGGTGCTGGGAATGTTGACCCTGTTTTGAACCGGTTTCCTTTCATGGAGAGCCAAGCTGTTGCATGGGCTGGAAGAGGTCCAGAGGCAACTGATGGTTCCTGGTCAGGGCCACACCCTTGTGTTACCCAAAAGCTTCTAGACTAACCCCAGCCTCTGACAGCCCTATGGGCATTGGCAACAGGATCTCTAAGCTTTTCCTATGACAAATTTCCTTCTTTCTTGTCATAACTGCCATGTCTCCTATCCACTCTCTGTATGCAATGTTGTGGGAATTTCTATGGTTCAGGGAAATAATCCTGTTAGGCAAGATCAGGAAATACTGTAGTAACTGGGAATATAGCTCAAGGGATTGCTGCTTTTGTGATTTTCTAGGAACCGAGGGTTTCCTTCCCTTTACCCATGAACATCTCTCTTTATCCTTTCTCCAGCAAACACATGGTATGTCAAGTCCTACAGCGCCACCTAGTGGAATAGAAATCCTCTCCATGAAGCACATTGTCATCCCTTTGCCAAAACACTCAATTTCCCAATTCTCCTCCCTTTTTGCACCGCTGTACTAGAGAACAGGCTTTGTACCCCATCTGTGAATGGGAAAACTCAACAATGATGAGAAAAATGTCCTCCAAAACCAAATTTGAGCCCCAATACTGTCCCATCAGCAGGAAAACCACCACTCAGTCCCTACATTCTTTTAAGGCACCTCTTCTGCCTCCAATTAAAATGGTACTTCAATAATAAGAGGATTTTTGTGTGTTGAAGTTAACCAGAACCACTGCATAAGAATAAATACTCCAGTCCAGGCCATAATAGCAGAATGTAGAGCTTAACCCAGTACACTCCCTCCATTAAGGGGCCTTGCCCAAATCCGGTTGTTGTGTAGTCTTTCCTGAGATCCATCTACTGGGGAGCCATGCAGATCACACAAGTGTAGGAAGTCAAAGGGAAATCACCAATGGAGGGACTAGAGCTGCATGGGTAAGTGTGACTAACTCCATATCTTAGTTCCTCCGGATCCATGGCTGAGGGTCACACTTGCGTCCACAGGTGGCACTTTTAACGTGTGCCAGGGCTCAGGGAACCAAGGAGGGAAAACAGTTGGGGGGACATCCCCGCTGTCTTCCCTTCCACCCTGGACCATTCTAAAGGAAGGAGGGGAATGAGGGACACCTTGTGTCCTGTATCTTTCTAGCCATCTTTAGTCTGCACCCCTCTGGAGTACCTTCTGAAACAGTGAGACTACTTTAACCTTGAAACTTTGCTTTACACAAGGGCATGTCCTTCTTGCTAGACCTTTGAAGGCATTGTGCAATCAACTCAGCTCTTAGCAGTCATATCATGCAGGCCCAAAGGGAGTGATTCCCCAAAACTAGAGAAGCAACTTCTGGGGGAATTATCTGAGACAGCTATTGGGTGTCCCAGACCTTCTTGTCCTCTCTATTTGGAGCCCCCTCCAATTACACCATCAGCTCCTCCAGCCCCACCATCGTCAAAACTCTCTACTCCTCCAGCTTCACTCTTACCCCTACAGGAAATGCCCAATGAAGGTGATGCCACTAGGCTTCAAGTTCCCTTCTTATTGCAGGACCTTATGCAAATAAAGGGAGACTTATGCAGATTTTCTGATGACCCCAATAGGTATATAGAAGCTTTCCAAAATTTAACTCAGATGTTTGACTCTCATGGTGGAATGTTATGCTGCTGCCAAACCCTAACCACAGCTAAAAAACAGGTAGCTCTGCAGGCAGCAGAGAAATTCAGAGATGAGCAATATGTCTCCTATAGTGGGACAAAAAGGAAAAGAGAAAATAGGGGAAATGAAGAAATAGGAGAATCATTATTCCCAATAGGAAGAGAGGCAGTAACTCTTGACAACCCTGATTGGAACCCCAATGACTCCACAGATGAATGGGAGAGAAAACACTTTTTAATGTGCATATTGGAGGGCCTACAAGGAACTAGGGCCAAATCTCTTAATTAATCTAAACTGTCCATGATAGACCAGAAGCAAGATGAGAATCACTTGGCCTTTATGGACAGGCTGAGAGAGGCGCTAATAAAACACACATCCTTATCCCCTGATTCAGTTGAGGGACAGATAATATGAAAGTACAATTTATTACACAGGCATCTCCCAATATTAGAAGGAAACTGCAGAAGCAGGCTTTAGGACCAGACAGCACCTTGGAAAACCTCCTGAGGATGGCCACCTCAGTCTTTTATAACAGGGACAAGGAGGAGGCCCAGGAGAAAGAGAAGAAACACAAAAGAAGGACAAAGGCTCTAGTAGCTGCTTTGCAGGCTTGCAAGATCCCGGATCCCTGAGGTGCATCTGCTAGTTGCTACCAGTGTGGCAAGTCAGGGCACTTTAAGAAGGAGTGCCCAGGGAGCAAGAAGAAGCCACCTTAACCCTGTTCAGCCTGTGGCAGGGACCATTGGAGATTGGACTGCCCTTGGAGATGGAAGTCACTGGGTTAGGAGCCAGTCTCACAGATGGTCCAAAAGGACTGATAGGTTCCAGGGCTCAAAACCCCGGCACCAGCAGCTCAAACTGCCATTATTGCACAGGAGCCCCAGGTGATTCTGGAAATTGAAGGAAGAAGAGTAGATCTCCTTGTGGACATTGGAGTCAGCCTCTCTCTTTTCTTCTCTAATCCAGGCCTCCCCTCTTCCCATAGCATGACTGTGATGGGCATCTCAGGAAAGGTTCTAACCCAAAATTTTCCTCAACCCCTTAGTTGTAGTTGGGGGGCCTACTATTTACACATGACTTCTTAATTATGCCTGAAAGTCTCACTCCTTTATTAGGTAGAGACATTTTAGCTTGCATGGGGTTGGCATCCTTATAGCCCTGGGACAGACTCTTTGTCTCTCCCTGGTGGAAGCTAATATTAATCCAGAAGTGTGGGCAACTCAAGGAAGAATAGGTTGAACTATAACTGCTAGGCCAGTCCAGATCCTTCTTAAGGATCCCACTTCTTTTCCTAACCAGAGAAAATATCCTCTAAAGCCAGAGGCTAGAAAAGGGCTAGAAGCCATTATTAATAACTTGAAAATGCAGGGCCTCTTCAAACCCTGTAACAGACCCTTCAAATACTCCAGTATTAGGAGTGCAAAACCTCAATGGAGAATGGAGACTAGTTCAGTACCTCTGCCTCATTAATGAGACCATAGTCCCAATTTACCCAGTGGCCCCTAATCCTTATACCTTGCTGACTCAACTACCTGAGGGAACTAAATAGTTCACAGTCCTAGGTCTAAAAGTTACTTTTTTCTGTAGACTATTACCTCCTGACTCTCAATACCTGTCTTCCTTTGAAGATCTCTCTGGTCAAACTGCCCAGTTAACATGGATGGTGCTGCCTCTGAGATTTTGACACAGTCCTCACTTGTTTGAACAGGCACCATCAAAGGACCTTTCTGAGTTTTCCCATCCTGAGGTCAGAATCTTGCAATATGTAGATGATCTTCTGCTCTGTGTCCCAACTTAGGAAGCTTCTCTGGAAGACACAGAAGCTCTTCTTAATTTCTTAGCTGACAGAAGATATAAGGTTTCAAAGTCCAAGACCCAGCTTTGCCAAACCTCAGTAAAGTACCTGGGTTTAGTGTTGTCTGAAGGGACCAGAACATTAGGGGAAGAAAAGATTAAGCCCATTTCCTTCTTCCCCTCCCTAACACCTTCAAGCAACTGAAAGGATGTTTGGGCATATAGGATTTTGCAGACTATGGATACCTGTGTACAGTGAGCTAGTTCACCCCTTATATCACCTCATAAAGGAGACCCAAGTGGCAAAAACTCATTTCCTAACTTGGGAACCTGAATCTCAAAAGGCCTTTAATCAGCTAAAACAAGCCTTTCTTAAGGCATCAGCCTTCAGCCTTTCCGTAGGGAGGGCCTTCAATCTTTATGTATCAGAAAGGAAGTAAATGGCCCTGGAAGTTTTAACTCAAGCCCAAGGACTAGCTCAACAGCCAGTGGCCTACCTGAGTAAGGAACTTGATTTGGTGGCTAAAGAATGGCCAGCATGCCTCTGAGCAGTTGCCATGGTGACCTTACTTGTACCAGAAGCCACTAAATTAAAACTCCCCTAGAAAATCCAGACTGGACCCTCTTTATGGATGGAAGTTCCTGTGTGGAGCAAGGAGTCCATTAGGCAGGATATGCAGTAGTCACTCTGAATGATGTTATTGAAACTGCACCCATCTCTCCAGGCACAAGCACTCAACTAGCTGAACTGATAGCTCTTACAAGAGTACTCAAATTCAGCAAGGGAAAGGTAACTAACATTGGCACTGACTCCAAGTATGCTTTCTTAGTCCTTCATGCTCATGCTGCCATCTGGAAGGAAAGGCACTTCTTTACAGATAAAGGGCTCTCTATAAAATACCATCAGGAAATTAACAGGTTATTATCCTCAGTTTTCCTTCCACAAGAGGCAGCAGTGATGCATTGTAAGGGATATCAGGGGGAACAGATGAAATAGCTGAAGGAAAAAAGTTAGCTGATCAGGCAGCCAAGTCAGCAGCAATTAAGCCTCAGGGTCTTAACACACTCAAAGCCTCTCTAATCTGGGAAGGCTCCATAAGAAATTAAGCCCCAGTACTCCCTTCCAGAAATAGAATGGCCATTTCTTGAGGGTACACTTTCCAGCCCTCAGGGTAGCTACAGTCAGAGGATGGCAAACTCCACTTGCCAGCCTCTAGTCAGTGGAAAGTCCTTAAGACCCTTTACCAAGCTTTTCACTTAGGAAAGGATAAAACTTATCAGTGTGCCCAGAGATTGTTTATAGGGGAGAACTTATTAAGAATAGTCAAATATGTTAATGCCTGTGAAGTCTGTCTTAAAAATAATCACCTCAACAGGCAGCTCCTTCCTCCTCAAACCCAGAGGATGGGAAGCTATCCAGAGGAAGACTGACAGATAGACTTTACCCACATGCCAAAGATGAAGGACATTCAATACCTCCTGGTATGGGTAGATACTTTCACTAACTGGGTAGAAGCATTTCCATGCTATACAGAAAAGTCATCTGAGGTAATAAAAGTGTTAGTTAATGAAATAACTCCCCACTTTGGTCTACCTAAATACCTCCAAAGTGGCAATGGCCCCTCATTTAGGGCAGCCATCACACAGTGGGTCTCAAAGGCACTAGGCATACAGCATCATCTCCATTGTGCTTGGAGACCCCAGTCCTCAGGAAAGGTAGAGAAGACAAATGATATTATCAAAAGACACCTCAGAAAACTGTCCCAATAAACTCACCTTCCTTGGGTCACTCATCTTCCCATGGCTTTATTGTGGGTAAGAAATACCCCTTCAAAGTTAGGTCTAAGCCCTTTCGAGGTGCTGTATGGATGGCCTTTCCTTACCAGTGATTTTTTATTAGACCAGGAAACCTCTGAGTTGGTTAAGCATGTAACCTCTCTGGCTCACTTTCAACAGGAATTAACACAACTAGCAGAAGCCCAACCCCAAGAAACAAGGCCACCTTTATTTAACCCAGGAGATTTGGTATTGGTGAAAGCTCTCCCTTCTCTCTCTCCTTCCCTAAGCCCAAGCTGGGAAGAACCCTACACTTTTCTTCTTTCAACCCCCTTGGCGGTAAAAATTACAAAAATTGACTCCTGGATACATCACATTCAAGTCAAAGCCTGGAAGGCTGAGGGAGCAACTACTGACAGCCTAGAGGAATGTCCCAGATATTAATGCAAAGAAATAGGCGATCTTAAGCTGAAAATTAGAAAAGATAAGTAAATGAGTAAGGGTTACTCATCCTACTAAGTCTCACCCCTAACTTAACAGATACTTTTGGTCATTTCTACATTTCCTCTCAAAATTCACTGTCAGATATTAGAACTTCTTTTTGGTGCATGCTTGCAGGAAGATTTTGATTATCCATGGGTTTAAATTTGTAAATTCATAAACCCCCCAAGGGAAATTCTATATCTTAGTCAGTAGAATTTTAGATGGAAATTATGTATTATGCCACTCTTGTGGGAATTGCTATACTCACTCTACTATTTGCAGTAGGACTATACATTGTGGCACCTGCAATGTGGAATTCTGGTTGCAAAATTTTAATTGCTGTAATATTCTGCCTAATTATCATGTTTGTAACAAGTAATTATATAATAATTACAGGAAAGATTTAGCCAAAGTTAACACTAAAGTTACTGTAGCCATCCAATCCAATGTCACTTATCCTAAGAAAAACATTGCTTTTATATTAACGCTTCTGGTAAAGTACAGCGACATCTGGTGGAGGCAAACTAGTATTACAACCAATCAGAATGGCTAACAGCTGTCAAACCCTATTGTCATGGTTATGGCCTATACTACCCCCACTAATAATGGTAATCTTAATACTCATATTCGAGCCCTATATTCTAAATCTTCTTGTAAAATTTATCTCTTCTCACTTAGAAGTTATTAAACTCCAAATGGTGCTGCAGATGGAACCATGAATGGACACACCTTTCTTCTGAGGATGCTTAGATTGACCCCAGGAGGAGCCCTAGCTGTTTTACCCCACACAACACCCCTTTTCAGCAGGAAGTAGCCAGAAAGAGTCATCATCCAACACCCCCTAACAGCAGTTAGGGTTACCACTCCTGAGAGGGGAAATATGATAGAGGAGATAGAAAGGAATTATTTAGGCAGATAGTGAAGGTAAAAGAGTCCTCAGCAGGGCTTCCTTTTAAACAAAAAGCATCCTTCCAAATCATTTCTTTTTTAACAAAGAGCAGTCTGAAAAATTGAGCTGCAAATATAGATAAGAAAGGTGGAAGCTTACATGGGTGAATGCTGGAAGCTGTGCCGATAGAAAAGGGCTACCTGGAGGCCAGACATATCCAACATGGATGCTCCATCTTCCCTTTGTTTGTTACCACATATACAATAAAGAAACAGGCAACATGGCACCAGCAGGCAGAGGATCCAACTGCATAATAAAAGATTAGGGTGGGGGCAGCCAGCTTTTCGTGCTCTATGCAAATAGTACACCTAGTCTTAACCAGTTTTTCACATCTTACGTAAATGGCACATCTAGTCCAACCAATCTTTTGTGCCCAATGTAAATCAGGCACCACCTCCTCACCAAGCTTCTATAAAACCCCCTGCATTTTGCCACAGATCCAGCAACCCATTTTTTTGGGACCCCTCTCTGCTTCATAGAGCTCTTCTCTTTTGCCTATTAAACTTCTGATTTTAACCTCGCTCCTTGTGTGTTCACATCCTTGATTTTCTTGGCATGAGACAATGAACCTCAGGTATCACCCCAGGCAATGAGGCCACTTCATTACCTTCACCAACGCATTAAACAGAATCTCACTCTATATCCTAAATCATATGATGTGAAGAAGACAAGCACTATTCCAACTGTGCTTGATAAGTGATTTTTTCAAAGAAATAAAACAATTCTCAATATTACTAGGTTTTAAATTACAGTGTACTAAATAAATATTAGTTTTACTGTTTTCCCCCACCATTTTCCTATATATTCATAACCAGCAGTAAGATAGTTTTTAATGTCTTCACAACAAAATTTTAAAGGTCAAAGAACAATTGTGATTTCTCCATTGATAATTAAAATTACTTTACAGGGTTTCAGCATGCACAGTCACTTTTAGGGTCCCGTGCTACTGTGCAAAGCAAGGACTGCTAATACATGCACACACACACAACACATACACACACACACCCCCCACTGGCTTTGATTTGCTATTACAGTTAGGCCTTGAACAACATGGGAGTTAGGGACACCAACCGCTACATAGTTGAAAATCTGTGTATAACTTTTCACTCTCCCAAAACTTAACTTCTTGTGTCTAGTGTTGACCAGAAGCCTTACCAATAACATCAAAAGTCAATTAACAAATACTTTTCCTGTTATATGTATTACATACTGTATCCTTACAATAAAGTAAGCTAGAAAAAAGAAAATGTTATTATGAAAATCATAAAAAAGAGGGAATATGTTTACCATATTGTACTGTATTTATCAGTATGATAAATTTGTGTTATCTGTTGACAAGATGAATTATGTATCTGAAATGGCTGGCAACCTCAGTTGCAGGACACTTTGAGGAGATGGCTGATTGCAGATCTAGGGCAGAGAATGAATAAGGTAAGCCTGGAATGACATGTTTTGCAGAAAGCAAGTAAGCACTCAAAGACTAATGAGGTCATGTCAAAAGCACACAGGAGCCAGTCTGGAAAGGCTTCCAGTAGCCAAAGTTGGGACAGTTGAGGATCAAAAAGAAAAAGGACTATAAATGATGGAAATGCATAAAACATGTAAAAATCAACCTGTCTCTAACTTTACTGAGAAAAATCCAGAACAAAGCAAAACCTTGCTTACTAACATGGGGGTCACTGCTAGAGCAACTTCTTACTCTAGATATTGGTAGCTAAAGAAAAAGAATCAAACACACAGTCTGTCTTTCCAGTAGGGACTGTATATCAGGACAACCCCATAGTCCCAGTTTTTAAGGGAAAGCTCTTCCTTACTGAAGACTGTCTGCTAAAAAACAGAAAGAGGCAGAGAACTGGATTGTCACAAAATAGTCCCACTCAGACCTAGAGCTGATCCCAAGGGAAAAGTGTAACTTTATAGAGGAGGAATCTAATAATCAGCATCTTACCTCAATCATCAAATCAACATCCCTAATGGTGGCAAATTCAGATGACATGTGCTGTCTCTGGATGTTATGTATGGTGACTTATACAGCATCACCTATGAGGTACTCTTGCCTAAGATGTTTACCCAGAATCTAATTACACTTTTAGATCCAACTTCAGCTTACAGAAAATGCAGAGGATATAGGGAGAAAATGAAATAAAGCCATAAAGAAATTGATAAATCCCAAATGTGTCTGTTCTACAAGGCAGTTTAATTGTTTCTCCAGCAAGATAATAAAAGGAGGGGTTGTCTGTTCTTAATTAAAAGAGATTTAAGAGGCACATTAATCAAATGTAATGTATGGTACTTCATTGGACATTGGTTTGAATAAACACATTATAGAGCTCATTTTGTGGAGATCACTGGAAAATTTGAATATAGACTAGGTATTAAGTGATATTAGGAGATGATTATGAATTTTATTAGAAATAAATACATTTTATTAGCAATAAATAAATAGCACAAAAACTTCCTTTTCAAGATGCATAATAAAATACATAGGGGTATGATATTGTAAGATAACATGTAAGATCTGTTATTTACTCTAAAATGCTTTAGCAGAAGAAAACTGAAAGGAATTAATATGGCAAAATATTAACAATTTTACATTTAAAATGATGGGTATATGAGTGTTCATGATGCAATTTTCTCCACTCTTCTTTATGTTTGAAGCTTTCAAAAATAAAAAAAAATCCATTTTGAAACTAAAGATGTCTGATGACTAAAATGTCTGGCTGCCTGAGTGTGTTGGTTTGTCTTTCAGATTTGTGGAGAGGGAATTGGGTTCCTGGTTAAAGTGATAGGATTGTTCCATCATTGGCTGTGATCTGAAGCCCTTAACCACAAAGTTGGAAAGCCAGCAAGACAATTGTCCAGGACGCTGATTACTGGATGTCACTGTGTACCTAAGGACTTCTTCCTCAGCTTCGTCCTGCCCTGATGCTCTGAGGTCTCTCTCACTGGAGGTCAAACTGTCCTGGACAAAGTCCCTTAAGCAGTGAAGTATTTTAGATGACCTTTCACCACTTGGACCCACTCCATCCCCTGCCCCCACCCCATTAGGGAGGTTCAACTGAGATCAGTTTTCTATTATGTCCAGGTCTGAGAGTCATTTATCCTCACTCACCTGTGTCTCTGACTACAGAAACTGACTGAGATACTTGATGGAAACTTGGGTCTAAGGAGAAAGCAAAAAGTTCCATTCATAGAGTTAAATCACTCTCTATCTTTCCCTGAAACCCTAGATTTGAGGGAAACAGAGACTTTGGTATTTAAATAGTTGATACTCTATTTTTTTAATTAATTTTTTTTGTAAGTTTTTATTTTTTTAACTGACAGATAAAATTGTATGTATTCATTATGTAGAACATGATGTTTTGAAGTATATATACATTGTGGAATGGTTAAATCTATCTAATTAATAAATGTACTACTTCACATAGCTATCATTTTCCTGGTGAAAACACTCACTTTTTTTGTGTTTTTAAGAATACAATATATTGTTATTAACTATAGTCACCATACTATACAATAGATCTATTGAACTTATTCCTCCTATCTAACTGTAATTATGTATCCTTTAACTAACATCTCCCAAACCCACCCTCCCCTCCAACCACCCCAGCCCACCATTCTACTCTCTACTTCTATGAGATCAACTTTTTTTAGATTCCACATATGAGTGAGACAATGCAGTATTTGTCTCTCTGTGCTGGCTTATTTCACTTAACATAATGTCCTCCATGTTCATTCATATTGTCATAAATGCCAGAATTTCCTTCTTTTCTGGCTAAATAGTATTCTTTTGTGTGTATATATCACATTTTCTTTATCCATTCATCTGTTGATTAATACTTAGGTTGATTTCATATCTTGGCTGTTGTGAATAATGCTGCAATAAACATGGGAATTTAGATGTCATTTTGACAGGTCACTTCCAAGATGGCCAAATAGGAACAGCTCTGGTCTGCAGCTCCCAGTGAGATTGATGCAGAAGATGGATGATTTCTGCCTTTCCAACTGAGGTACCTGGTTCATCTCACTGGGACTGGTTGGATAGTGGTTGCAGCCCACAGAGGGCAAGATGAAGTAGGGAGGGGCGTCACCTCACCTGGGAAGCACAAGGGGTCAGGGGATTTCCCTTTCATAGCCAAGAGAAGCCGTGACAGACTGTACCTGGTGAAACGGTACTCCTGACCAAATACTGCACTTTTCCCACAGTCTTAGCAACTGGCAGACCAGGAGATACCCTCCTGTGCCTGGCTTGGCAGTTCCCATGCCCATGGAGGCTTGCTTACTGCTAGTGCAGCAGTCTTAGATCGACCTGTGACTCTGCAGCTTGATGGGGGGTGGGGCATCCACTATTGCGGAGGCTTGAGTAGCTCACAGTGTAAACAAAGAGGCTGGGAAGCATGAACTGGGTGGACCCACCACAGCTTAGCAAGGCCTACTGCCTCTCTAGATTCCACCTCTGGGGGCAGGACATAGCAGAACAAAAGGCAGCAGACAGCTTCTGCAGACTTAAACGTCCCTGTCTGACAGCACTGAAGAGAGCAGTGGTTCTCTCAGCACGGCATTTGAGCTCCAAGAACAAACAGACTGCTTCCTCAAGTGGGTCCCTGACCCCCATGTAGCCTGACTGGGAAACACCTCCCAGTAGGGGCCAACAGACACCTCAAACAGTCTGGTGCCCCTCTGGGATGAAGCTTCCAGAGAAGGATCAAGCAGCAGTATTTGCTGTTCCACAGTCCCCACTGGTGATACCCAAGCAAACAGCGTCTGGAGTGGACCTCCAGCAAACTCCAACAGACTGAAGCTGAGGGGTCTGACAGTTAGAAGGAAAATTAATAAAAATAAAAAGGAATAGCATCAACATCAACAAAAAGGACATCCACATCAAAACCCCATCTGTAGGTCACCAACATCAAAGACCAAAGGTAGATAAAACCACAAAGATAGGGAGAAACCAGAGCAGAAAATCTGAAAATTCCAAAAAACAGAGCACCTCTTCTCCTCCAAAGACTCACGCTCCTTGCCAGCAAGGGAACAAAACTGGATGGAGAATGACTTTGACGAGTTGACAGAAGTAGACTTCAGAAAGTCAGTAATAACAAAGTTCTCTGAGCTAAAGGAGCCTATTCTAACCCATCACAAGGAAGCTAAAAACATTGAAAAATGGTTAGATAAATGGCTAAGTAGAATAAACAGTGTAGAGAAGACCTTAAATAACCTGATGGAGCTGAAAACCACAGCACGAGAACTTTGGGATGCATGCACAAGCTTCAATAGCTGATTTGATCAAGTGGAAGAAAGGATATCAGTGATTGAAGATCACATTAATGAAATAAAGCGAGAAGACAAGATTAGAGAAAAAAGAGTGAAAAGAAATGAACAAAGCCTCCAAGAAATATGGGACTATGTGAAAAGACCAAATATATGTTTGATTGGTGCACTGGAAAGTGACGGGGAGAATGGAACCAAGTTAAAAAACACCCTTCAGGATGTTATCCAAGAGAACTTCCCTAACCTAGCAAGGCAGGCCAACATTCAAATTCAGGAAATACATAGAACACCACAAAGATACTCTTCGAGAAGAGCAACCCAAAGACACATAATTGTCAGAATCACCAAGGTTGAAATGAAGGAAAAAATGTTAAGGGCAGACAGAGAGAAAGGTTGGATTACCCACAAAGGGAAGCCCATCAGACTAACAGCAGATCTCTCAGCAGAAACCGTACAGGCCAGAAGAGAGTGGGGGCCAATATTCAACATTCTTAAAGAAAAAAATTATCAACCTAGAATCTCATATCCAGCTAAACCAAGCTTCATAAGTGAAGGAGAAATAAAATCCTCTACAGACAAGGAAATGCTGAGAGATTCATCACCACCAGGCCTGCTTTACAAGAGCTCCTGAATGAAGCACTAAACATGGAAAAGAACAACCAGTACCACCCACTGCAAAAACATGCCAAATTTTAAAGACCATCGATGCTATGAAGAAACTGCATCAATTAATGGACAAAATAACCAGCTAGCATCATAATGACAGGATCAAATTCAAACATAACAATATTAACCTTAAATGTAAATGGTGCAAATGCCCCAATTAAAAGACACAGACTGGCAAATTGGATAGAGTCAAGACCCACTGGTGTGCTGTATTCAGGAGACCCATCTCACATGCAAAGACACACATAGGCTCAAAATGAAGGGATGGAGGAAGATCTACCAAGCAAATGGAAAGCAAAAAAAAGCAGAGGTTGCAATCCTAGTCTCTGATAAAACAACAGACTTTAAACCAAAAAAGATCAAAAGAGACAAAGAAGACCACTACATAATGGTAAAGGGATCAATTCACCAAGAAGAGCTAAATATCCCAAGTATATATGCACCTAATACAGGAGCACCCAGATTCATAAAGCAAGTCCTTAGAGATGTACAAAGAGACTTAGTCTCCCATGCAATAATAATGGGAGACTTTAACACCACACACCACACTGTCAATATTAGACAGATCAATGAGACAGAAGGTTAACAAGGATATCCAGGACTTGAACTCAGCTCTAGACCAGGTGGACCTAATAGACATCTACAGAACTCTAAACCCCAAATCAACAGAATATACATTCTTCTCAGCACCACATCACATTTATTCTAAAATTGACCACATAATTGGTGGTAAAGCACTCCTCAGCAAATGTAAAAGAACAGAAATCACAACAAACTGTCTCTCAGACCACAGTGCAATCAAATTAGAACTCAGGATTAAGAAACTCACTAAAAACTGCACAACTACATGGAAACTGAACAACCTGCTCCTGAGTGACTACTGGGTGAATAAAGAAATGAAGGCAGAAATAAAGATATTCTTTGAAACCAATGAGAACAAAGACACAATATACCAGAATCTGGGACATACTTAAAGCAGTGTGTAGAGGGAAATTTATAGCACTAAATGACAAGAGAAAGCAGGAAAAATCTAAAATTGACACCCTAACGTCACAATTAAAAGAACTAGAGAAGCAAGAGCAAACAAATTCAAAAGCTAGCAGAAGGCAAGAAATAACTAAAATCAGAGCAGAAGTGAAGGAGATAGAGACACAAAAAAACCCTTCAAAAAATCAATGAATCCAGGAGCTGGTTTTTTGAAAAGATCAACAAAATAGACCACTAGCAAGACTAATAAAGAAGAAAAGAGAGAAGAATCAAAGAGACACAACAAAAAATGATAAAGGGGATATCACCACCAATCCCACAGAAATACAAACTACCATCAGAGGATACTATAAACACCTCTACACAAATAAACTAGAAAATCTAGAAGAAATGGATAAATTCCTGGACACATACTCCCTCCCAAGACTAAACCAGGAAGAAGTTGAATCTCTGAATAGACCAGTAACAGGCTCTGAAATTGAGGCAATAAATAATAGCCTACCCACCAAAAAAAGTCCAGGACCAGATGGATTCACAGCCGAATTCTACCAGAGGTACAAGGAGGAGCTGGTACCATTTCTTCTGAAACTATTCCAATCAATGGAAAAAGAGGGAATCCTCCCTAATTCATTTTATGAGGCTAGCATCATCCTGACACCAAAGCCTGGTAGAGACACAACAAAAAAGAGAATTTTAGGCCAATATCCCTGATGAACTTCGATGCAAAAATCCTCAATAAAATACTGGCAAACCAAATCCAGCAGCCCATTAAAAATCTTATCCATCATGATCAAGTGGGCTTCATCCCTGGGATGCAAGCCTGGTTCAACATATGCAAATCAATAAACGTAATCCCTCACATAAACAAGACCAACAACAAAAACCACATAATTATCTCAATAGATGCAGAAAAGGCCTTTGACAAAATTCAACAGCCCTTCATGCTAAAAACTCTCAGTAAACTAGGTATTGATGGAACATATCTCAAAATAATAAGGGCTATTTATGACAAACCCATAGCCAATATCATACTGAATGGGCAAAAACTGGACATTCCCTTTGAAAACCGGTGCAAGGCAAGGATGCTCTCTCTCACCACTCCTATTCAACATAGTGTTGGAAGTTCTGGCTAAGGCAGGCAGACAAGAGAAGCAACATGATTGTATCTTTAGAAAACCCCATCTTCTCAACCCAAAATCTCCTTAAGCTGATAAGCCACTTCAGCAAAGTCTCAGGATACAAAATCAATGTGCAAAAAATCACAAGCATTCCCAGACACCAATAACAGACAGAGCCAAATCATGAGTGAACTGGCATTCACAATTACTACAAAGAGAATAAAATACCTAGGAATCCAACTTACAAGGAATGTGAAGGACCTCTTCAAGGAGAACTACAAGCCACTGCTCAACAAAATAAAAGAGGACACAAACAAATGGAAGAACATCTCATGCTCATGGATGGGAAGAATCAATATCATGAAAATGGCCATACTGCCCAAGGTAATTTATAGATTCAATGCTATCCCCATCAAGCTACCAATGACTTTCTTCACAGAATTGGAAAAAACTACTTTAAAGTTCATATGGAACAAGAAAAGAGCCCGCATAGCAAAGACAATCCTAAGCAAAAAGAATAAAGTTGGAGGCATCACACTACCTGACTTCAAACTATACTACAAGGCTACAGTAACCAAAACAGCATGGTACTGGTACCAAAACAGATATATAGACCAATGGAACAGAACAGAGGCCTCAGAAATAACACCACACATCTACAACCATCTGATCTTTGACAAACCTGACAAAAACAAGAAATGGGGAAAGGATTCCTTATTTAATAAATGCTGCTGGGAAAACTGGCTAGCCATATGTAGAAAGCTGAAACTGGATCCCTTCTTCACACTGTATACAAAAATTAACTCAAGATGGATTAAAGACTTAAATGTCAGGCCTAAGACCATAAAAACCCTAGAAGAAAACCTAGGCAATACAATTCAGGACATAGGCATGGGCAAAGACTTCATGACTGAAACACCAAAAGCAATGGCAACAAAAGCCAAAATTGACAAATGGGATCTAATTAAACTAAAGAGCTTCTGCACAGCAAAAGAAACTATCATCAGAGTGAACAGGCAATCTACAGAATGGGAGAAAATTTTTGCAATCTACCGATCTGACAAAGGGCTAATATCCAGAATCTACAAAGAACTTAAACAGATTTACAAGAAAAAAAAACTCCATCAAAAAGTGGGCAAAGGATATGAACAGACCCTTCTCAAAAGAAGACATTTATGCATCCAACAGACATATGAAAAAATGCTTATCATCATTGGTCATCAGAGAAATGCAAATCAAAACCACAATAAGATACTATCTCACACCAGTTAGAATGGCGATCATTAAAAAGTCAGGAAACAGCAGATGCTGGAGAGGATGTGGAGAAATAGAAATGCTTTTACACTTTTGATGGGAGTGTAAATTAGTTCAACCATTGTGGAAGACAGTGTGGCAATTCATCAAGGATCTAGAACTAGAAATAGCATTTGATATACCCAAAGGATTATAAATCTTGCTACTATAAACACTCAGGCACACGTATGTTTATTGTGACAATATTCACAATAGCAAAGACTTGGAACCAACCCAAATGTCCATCAATGATAGACTGGATAAAGAAAATGTGGCATGTATATACCATGGAATACTACGCAGCCATAGGAAAGATGAGTTCATGTCCTTTGCAGGGACATGGATGAAGCTGAAAATCATCATTTTAAGTGAACTATCTCAAGGACAGAAAACCAAACACCACATGTTCTCACTCATAGGTGGGAGTTGAACAATGAGAACACATGGACACAGGGCGGGGAACATCACACACTGGGGCTTGTCAGGGGATGGGGGATGGGGGAGGGATAACATTAGGAGAAATACCTAATGTAAATGATGAGTTGATGGGTGCAGCAAACCAACATGGCCCACGTATACCTACATAGCAAACCTGCACATTGTGCGCATGTACCCAGGAACTTAAAGTATATCTATAAAAAAGATATCATTTTGACATATGAATTTTATTTCCTTTGGATGATCCATTCCCTGTAGTGGGATAGCTAAATGAGATAGTAGTTCTATTTTTAGTTTTTTGATAAAACTCCATACTGTTTTCTGTAATGGTTGTACTAATTTACATCCCCACCAACAGTGTGTTAGGGTTCCCGTTTCTCCATGTCTTCACCAACACTTACATTTTGTCTTTTTGATAAGTCATTCTAACAGGTGTGAGGTGATATCTCATTGTTGTTTTGCTTTGCAAAACTAATTATCTCTGATAATTAGTTATATTGAGCATTTTTTTCATATACCTGTTGGCCATTTGTATGTCTTCTTTTGATTAATGTCTTCTTTTGAGTATATTAAGGTCCTTTAACCATTTTTAAGACTGGGTTATTTGTTTTCTTGCTATTGAGTTGTTTGAGTTCCTTATATATTTTAGATATTAAGCCCTTATTATATGTATAGTTTTAAAATATTTTCTCCCATTCTATAGGTTGTCTCTTTACTCTGTAGATTACTTCCTTCACCATGCATAAGCTTTTTAGCTTGATGTAATCCCATTTGTCTATTTTTGCTTTTGTGCCTATGGTTTTGAGGTCATATCCAAAAAAATCATTGCTCAGACAGATGCCATGAAGCTTTTCTCCTATGTTTCCTTCTAGCAGTTTTATAGTTTTGTATTTTAAATTTAAGTCTTTAATCCATTTTGGGTTAATTTTTGCATATGTTAAAAGATAAGGGTCTAATTTCATTCTTCTGCATGTGGATATCCAGATTTCCAAACACCATTTATTGAAGAGACTGTCATTTTCCCATTGTATATCTTTGGCACTAATGTTAAAAATTAGTTGGCTGTAAATGTGTGGATGTATTTCTGGCTTCTCTTACTGTTTCATTGGTCTATGTGTCTGCTTTCATGCCAGTAACATGCTGTTTTTGTTGCTATAGCTTTGTAGTATATGATACTATAGTTTTGAACCTCATTGTACTATACACAGATTCACTACAGGATATAACTGAGAATACAAGAATTCTAGCCCACCCTCTTATTTTACAGATGAAGATAGGCACAGAGAAAGTAAGGAGTTTGCCGAAGAGTGGTAGAGCTGGGCCTAGAATTCACCCTGAACTCAAGCTTTTTCAAACTATCAATTTCAAGCTATTTTCTACCAGATTGTCCCCAAATTCTTTGCCTCCACCCAGATCCTTTCTTGATGCTACAAGAAGTTTTCTAGATATTTCTGCCCCCATGCATCTTGTGACCTACTTTGATAAAGATTTTAAAAAACTAGATTGGAAGATGGTGGATTGGAGGCAGTGTTAGCATGCCTCTCTGACTTGGAAAGACAAAATAGTGTGTAGAGATTCACACTGTGAACTTTTTTCCAAGAAGCAATGCAGGAATTTAACAAAAAAACTGAAGGAAACCACAGACCCTTTGAAAGAAGTAGCAGACTACAGCCTACACTGTGAGCCAGGCAAAAATCTGTAAGTCCCCAGAGTGTTTGAGGGTGAAAGACTGCCTCCAAGATACACATCCCTACCAGAGAATCTGACAATCCAAGTCCTGAGGGAGGGCCTTAACCCTACCGAGGGCTAGAACTGATTTAGGGAGTGGTGAAAAATATATAAGGAGCAGCAGCCGGAAGAGCATTGTGTGCATTCCCAGTCTCCAGTGCAGACTAAGGGAAGCCATTTCTGATTCTACCTCACAGGAGATTTTGTGGAAGTCTGCTAGCTAACTCAGGCAGTGGTTGTAGTTTGAGAGAAACTCCCAACTGAAATTTGCAATATAATCTCGAGTGATGATGAACTCCCCTTGCCAGAATTGTGGGGGAGAGAGGCCAGAATGTGGGGGAGAGTGGGAAGTGTGCTGCAGCCATGTCTGCAGGAGCTGGATACCCTGGCTTTGTGAGCAAACTGGGAGGGGAATGGCCTGAAAGCCAAGGTTGCTTTCTTCCCTGTGAAGGCATATGGCCTGGGGCAGTTTTGAGTTTTGAGTGTAGACTGCCTGAAACTTAGCTAGTTGCTGCTAGCAGAACACTGCAGGTATGAGAACTGCCTTGCCAAGTGCGTGGGAGCAGGGTGGGGCTTACTGGCACCTGCTACCCCCATTTCCTGAGAGAACTCTTCTGTGCAGCTGAGGCAGCCAAGCTTCTCCCTGGAACATTACCCCAGTGGCCAGAGAACCACCCCCTGGCCCCTACAGGGGCCACTGCTTGCCCTGAATGTGGACAGCCAGAGCGCAGACCTGCCTGACCCAGCCGCCATCTGGCTTTGCCTCTGTACTCGCCCTGATAGCTTAACACAAAGGACAGAAACATTTGGTGGCTTTATAGCCCCACCTATCACCTGAAAAACCAGAGTACCACCCCTGGGTAACATAAGGCAAGCACAAATCCCACTGCTACTACCACAGCTGGTGCTATTTTACAAGGGCCACCTCCTGGCCGGAGGTCAGCTAACAATTAACCTCAGCTATCACCATTGTCTTTACCACTGTGGCTAACCAGGAGGTCCCGAGTCTGTCCCTGTGACCAGTACATTGCTACTGCAACCAGCATTTAAGAAAACCAACAATATAAGGCTATTTATAACCAAGGAAACTCACAGAGTCTACATCACTCCCCTGCCACCCCCATGAGAGCTAGTGCTGGTACCTACTGCTGGGAGACTTGAGGACAGATCACATTACTGAATCCCTTGCAGACATTCCCCAGCACCAGCCTGGAGTGTGGCAGCCCCACCAAACAGCTAGACCCAGAGGAGTGGCAGCGTTCACAGTAATCTGGTTCTCAGGGACTCCTACTCCTAAGGGAAGGGGGAGTGCACCACATCAAGGGAACACCCTGTGGGACAAAAGAATCTGGATGGAAGGCCTTGAGTCCTAAATCTTTCCATTGGTGGGAAGTTCCTTTCAGCAGAGGCACAGTTGTAGTGCTGGGCTCAGTGGGGAAAGTCTGCAGCTCTACTCCAACAGTCAGGCAGTCCTGGTACTCCTGAAGAATCTTGGAGAAGGGGACTTATTTTTCCCCTCATCCACCACTGCAGACATAGCTGAGGGTTCTCCCATGGGCGCTTAGGATGGGTGCACATATAGACAGCCTTTCTGGAACACTTTAAGGTGACTGCATTCACACAGGAGGAGCACTCTTCAGGTTCAGGCTTGTATGGGAGATAGGGTCACAATTCCTCTCTACTTGGAACATCTACATGTCTGCAGATGAAAATAGGTGCCTGTCTGGTCTGAATAGCCAGAACTCTGGGTCAAGAGTGTGCCTGGGAGGTAGATTGCTTTCCTGCTGGCCTGGCAGGGAAGCTGAGGTGGCTTCCATCCTCCCCATCAATAAGATCTCAGTGAATTTAACTGAGAGCTTCCCTGGCCTCTCTGTTGAGGCTGGGATCTCTGCCCACTATTGTGTATTGCGTTTATTCACCTGCTTTAGCCACAACTGGTTTCTACCAAGGAACACTTCCCCTATTGGCCTGAAGTATGAACTGTTCAACCCAGTAAATAAAATACTGGGGAAAAATAAATAAATAAGTGCACACCATGGAAGAATGAGATAAGCTTCAAGAGACCGCTGCCATTTCAATCCCATAGGGGATTGTGAAGTTTCTCACATACCAAGGACATTGCTACTATAACAAGCATCTGACAAAACCATCATATGAAGATTCCTTATAGCCGAGGAACTCATACAGCATCTTCACCCTTGAAAGCACCAAGAGCTGAATTAGGCTACAATAAACTACATGCATTAAAGTCACATCCTTAAGAGGGAAAATTTAATTTTAAAAAACACAGTCAAACCAAAAGTAAATTCAAGAATAATTAGAAGAAATAGTAAACCCAAATGAGAAAGAGCCAGAAAAGTAATTCTGATAATATGACAATATGATAATATATGACAATATGATAATATGATAATATAACACCCCTAAAAGATCATACTAGCTCTCTAGCAATGGATCCAAACCAAGGTGAAAACTTTGAAATACTAGACAAAGTATTCAAAAGGTTGATTATTAAGCCACTCAAAGAGATACCAGAGAAGGCTGAAAACCAACATAAAAAATTAAAAAATACAATTCAGGACATGAATAAAATTTTTCTAAAGAGATATTTTAAAGAAAAGCCAGTCAGAACTTCTTGAAATGAAAACCACATTTAGGGAATTACAAAATGTAGTGGAAAGTTTTAACAATAGACTAGAACAACAAGAAGAAAGAATTTCAGAACTTGAAGGCAAGGCTTTAGAATTAACCCAATCAGACAAAAATAAAGAAAAAAAGAATAAAAAGAAATAAACAAATTCTCCAAAAAATGTGGGATTATGTAAAATGACCAAACCTAAGAAAAATTGGTGTTTCTGAGGGAGAAGAAAAAGCAAATGGTTTGGAAAACTTATTTGAGGGAATAAATGAGGAAAATCTCACTGGCCTTGCTAGAGATTTAGATATGAAAATACAAGCAGCTCAAAGAACTCCTGGGAGATTCATTGTGAAAAGGATATCACCATATAGTCACCAAGCTCTCTAAAGTCAACACGAAAGAAAGAATTCTAAGAGTAGTGAGACCAAAGCATCAGATAACCAATAAAGCAAAAGCTAAGTTTCTACTTCTCAGTAAAAACTTACAAGCCAGAAGGATTTTAATCTATCTTTAGCTTTCTTAAACAGAGCAACTGTCAGTCAAGAATTTTGTATTCAGCAAAACTAATTTTCATAAATGAAGGAGAAATAAAGTCATTTTCAGACACAAATGCTGAGTAAATTTGTCACTATCAGAGAAGCCCTACAAGAAATGCTAAAAGAAGTTTCAAATCTTGAAACGAAAGGTCAATATGCACCAGAATAAAATCTCTTGAAAGCATAAAACTCACAGGAGCTATAAAACAATAGCACAATGAATAAAACAAAGTGGTAACAACTAACATGATGACTAGAACAGTACCTCACATCTCAATATTAATATTGATTGTAAATGGCCTAAATACTCCACTTAAAAGATACTGATTGGTTGCATGGATAAAAAAAAATCACAAACCTAATATCTGCTGCCTTCAAGAGACTCACCTAATATATAAGAATTCATATAAACTCAAGGTAAATGGCTGGGAATAGATATTCCATGCAAATGGAAACCAAAAGTGAGCATGAGTAGCTATTCTTATATCAGATAAAACAGACTTTAAAGGAACAAAGGTAAAAAAAGACAAAGAAGGTCATTAAATAATGCTAAAAGGATCAATCCCACAAGAAGATATTACTATCCTAAATTTATATGCACCTAACACTGGAGCTCCCAGATTAGTAAAACAATTATGCTAGACCTAAGAGATGAGATAACAGCAACATAATGATGGTGGGGGACTTCAACACTCCACTGACAGCATTAAACAGATCATCAAGACAGAAAGGCAACAAAGAAACAATGGAATTAAACTACACTCTAGAACGAATGGACCTAACAGATATTTACAGAACATTCTACCCCAAAACTGAAGAATATACATTCTTCTCTTCACCACATGGAATGTTCTCCAAGATTGGTCATGTGATAGGCCACAAAACAAGCCCCAATAAATTAAGAAAATCAGAATCATATTAAGTATTTTCTCAGACCACAGTGGAATAAAACTAGAAATCAACTCCAAAAGAAATTCTCAAAACTATATAAATACATAAAAATTAAACAACCTGCTCCTGAATAATTTTGGGGTTAACAATGAAACAAAGATGGAAATTTAAAAAATTCCTTGAAATGAATGATAATAACAACATAAGTTATCAAAACCTCTGGGATACAGCAAAAACAGTGCTAAAAGGAAAGTTTATAGGGCTAAATGCCTACATTGGAAAGCCTGAAAGATCACAAACTGACAACATAATGTCACATCTCAAGGAACTAGAGAAACTAGAACAAACTAAAGCCAAAGCTGGCAGAAGAAAAGAATAACAAAGATCAGAACAAAACTAATTTAATTTGAAACAAAAAATACAAAAGATCAATGAAACAAAAAGTTGGTTCTTTGAAAAGATAAACAAAATTGATAGATCATTAGCTACATTAACCAAGAAGGGAGAAGATTCAAATAAGCTCAATTAGAAGTGACGCTGGAGACATTACAACGAAAACCACAGATATACAAAAAGTCATTTAAGACTACTATGAACACTTCTATGCACACAAACTAGGAAACTAGAGGAAATAAATTCTTGGAAACATGCAACCCTCCTACATTAAATTAGGAAGAAATAGAAAGCATGAACACACCAATAACGAGCAGTGAGATTGAACTAGTAATAAAAGAAAAATTGCCAACAACAGCAGCAGCAGCAGCAGCAACAACAATAACAACAACCACAACAACAACAACAAAAGCCCAGGACAAAATGGATTCACAACTGAATTCTACCGGACATCCAGAGAAGAATTGGTATGAATCCTACTGAAACTATTCCAAAAAATTGACAAAGAATGAATCATCTCTTAACCATTCTATGAAGCCAGTATCACCCTAATGCCAAAAACAAGGAAAGTACATAACAAAAAAAGAAAACTATAGACAAGTATCCCTAATAAACGTAGATGCAAAAATCCTCAATAAAATGCTAACCAAATCCAGTAGCACATAAAAAAGATAATACACCATGATCAAGTGGGTTTCATCCCAGGGATGCAAGGATATTTTAACGTACATGAGTCAATAAATATGATACATCACATAAAGAGAATAAAAAAACAAAAACAAAACAAAACCATATGATCATCTCAATAGATGCAGAAAAAGCATTTGATAAAATCCACATTCTTTCATGGTAAAAACCCTCAACAAACTAGGCATAGAAGCGACTTACCTCAAAATAGTAAAAGCCATATACAACAAACCCACATCCAACATCATACTGAATGGAGAAAAGTTGAAAGCATTCCCCCACACTTAGAATTGGAATAAGACAAGAATGCCCACTTTCATCATTTCTATTCAACATAGTATTGGAAATACTAGCAAGAACAATCAAGCAAGAGAAGGAAATAAAGGGCATCCAAAATGGAAAAGAGGAAGTCAAATTATTGCTGTTTGCTGATGATATGATTATATACCTAGAAAACCCCAAAGACTTATTCGAAAGACTCCTAGATTTGATAAATGAATTTAGTAAAGTCTCAGGTTATGAAATCAATGTA
Source organism: Pongo pygmaeus (assembly GCF_028885625.2). Classification (NCBI taxonomy): domain Eukaryota; kingdom Metazoa; phylum Chordata; class Mammalia; order Primates; family Hominidae; genus Pongo; species Pongo pygmaeus. The sequence continues at coordinate 102,258,699 of NC_072385.2, forward strand.
CACAAAGTAGTATCACTGCTATATACCAACAACAACCAAGCTGAGGATCAAATCAAGAACTCAATTTTTTTTTTTACAACAGCTGAAAAAAAAGACCTAGGAATACACTTAGTCAAGGAGGTGAAAGATCTCTATGAGGAGAACTACAGAACACTGCTAAAAAAAAAATGGATGAAAAAACCAATGGAAACACATTGACATTATGGATTTGAAGAATCAATATTATGAAAATGACCATATTACCTAAAGCAATCTACAGATTCAATGCAATTCCTATCAAAATACCAACATAATTTTTCATAAAATTAGAAAAAGCAATTCTAAAATTCATATGAAACCCAGAAAGAGCCCAAATAGCCAAAGAAATCCTAAGCAAAAAGAACAGATCTGGAGGCATCACATTACCAACTTCAAATTATACTACTAAGGTATAATTACTTCAACAACATTGTATAAAAGTAGGCACATAGACCAGTGAAAAATAACAGAGAACCCAGAAATAAAGCCAAATACTTACAACCAACTGATCTTTGACCAAGCATACAGAAATATAAATTGAGGAAAGGACACCCTATTTAATAAATGGTGCTGGGAAAACTGGATAGCCACATGTAGAATAATGAAACTGGATCACTATTTCTCACCTTATGCAAAAATAAACTCAAGATGGATCAGAGACCTTCAGATCTTAAGTCTAAGACCTGAAACCATAAAAATCCTAGAAGGTAACCTAGGAAAACCTCTACTGAACATTGCCCTAGGCAAAGAATTTATGACTAAGACCCCCAAAACAAATGCAACTAAAGCAAAAATAAATAAATGGAACCTAATTAAACTAAAAGCTTCTGTACAGCAAAAGAAATAATCATCAGAGTAAACAGACAACTCACAGAGTAGGAGAAAATATTTGCAAACTGTGCATCTGACAAAGGACTAATATCCAGAATCTACAAGGAACTCAAACAAATCAGCAAGGAAAAAACCCCACAAATAATCCCATCAAAAAGTGGACAAATGACATGAATAGACATTTCTTCAAAGAATATATACAAATGGCCAACAAACATATGAAAAAATGCTCAACATCACTAATCATCAGATAAATGCAAGTTAAAACCACAATGAGATACTATCTTACCCCTGCAAGAATGGACATCATTAAAAAGTCAAAAAGCAGTAGATGTTGGTATGGTTGTGGTAAAAAGGGAACAATTAGATACTGCTGGTGGGAATGTAAATTGGTGCATCTCTATGGAAAACAGTATAGAGACTTCTTAGAGAATTAAAAGTAGATCTACATTCGATCCAGCAAACCCATCACTGGGTATCTACCCACAGGAAAATTGTCATTATATGAAAAAAGCCTGCATGCATACATTTATTGGAGCACAATTCACAATTGCAAATATATGGAATGAACCTATGTGCCCATTGACCAATGAGTGGATAAAGAAAATGTGGTATGTATACATCATGGAATACGACTCAGCCATAAAAAATGAAATAATGTATTTTGCAGCAACTTGGGTAGAGCTGAAGGCCATTATTCTAAGTGAAGTAACTCAGGAATGGAAAATGAAATACCATATGCTCTCACTTATGATAGCTAAACTATGGGTACACAAAGGCATACAGAATGACATAATGGACTTTTGAGACTCAGAATGGGGAGGGTGGAAGCAGGGTGAGGGATAGAAACCTACATATTGGATACAATGTACACTACTTGGGTGATGGTTGCACTAAAATCTCAGACATTACCACTATACAATTAATTTATTCATGTAACCCCAAACCACTTGTACTCCAAAAGCTATCGAAATAAAAACAAAAGAACTAGATTGTGCTTTAGTTGGAAAATTAAGGGTGAAATAGTAATGCAGGGCAGCATAGTAACACAAGGCAGCATATACACATGGCAAGTGAGTAATGAGTGCTGATGTCAGAGGATGCCTCTAGAAAAAGGCACAGAACTAGGCTGGTTGAGTCTTTAGGTGGTTTTTCAGTAGGTTCCTCAAATTATAGTCCTACAGGACAAGAAACTTGGTTTTTCCCATGTTTCCTGAGAGCACCATACTGTCTAGGCCCAATCCACCCAAGTGCCATTCTCAAGAGATTGCTGTGAAATACGGAAGGCCAATTTATTGGTTTTTAGGGGAGACTATGCATGTTTAGGGACCCAGATAGTTGTATCTTTATTCAGAGGATTCTCTCCCTAAAGAAGAGAGAGTGAAACCATCACCAGCATTTTGCCTGGTGATTTTTGAATCAGAGCAAAGGATACCAGATAGACTTAGAAGGAAGATTACCTTAATGTGACCAGACCCATCCACCCATCCTGTTCAGTGTCTTCACTGTAACTCCTTTGGACCGGGTGGAATTAATACTACTCAAGCCTGCTATTTGAGTCTTCTTGCTCGCACATTTTAAATTTTAATTTTTTTAAAAAATTTATTTATACTTTGATTTGATTCATAGGTCATTCTTCCTGCTTTGATCAAGCAATCATCATGTCCCTTTAGGTAAGAAGACCATCCATTTCATGAGAGTTTTGCCAGTCAATGTCTAGATGTTAACTCACTTTTAAGTTCCTGGGCATTCCACTGTAGCTCTCAGGTAGGCATCAAACAAATGAGAACTTGGCTCTAGTTCTCATTTGTGAGAGTTCTATTATTTCTTGGCTCTAGTTCTCATTTCTGACAGTGTTTCTCAGAAAGGGAACCTAACTGGAGCTATGACTGTGAGAAGGTTTCCTGGTTAAGAAGTAACTTAGGAAGCTCAGCTAAGGGTGAAATAGACCTGTCAGCCATTTCTCCATGCTAGACGCTAGCTCCTCTATCTCTGAACGCCCATTCTGAATAGGATTCTCATGTCACACATGACCTTGGCAGAGTCATCTTTTTTTCTGGGAGCCCAGATGGAGTAAAATCATCTGTAAAAGGTGCACAGAATGGAAGGCACATTTGGGACAATGGCTATGACACATGGGGGCTTCTAGGCTTAATATTTTGCTAAGGGCTGTTTGGAAACACACCTTTGGCTGTGGCCTCTACAGTGTTTTCTCTAACTTGTCCTTCCTGCTAGTCTATTGGCTACATTTAGAAATCTTGCTGAAGGAAAGTGTCGCATTATGAAACAATCACTGTTTTTGTGCTTTTAACATGCTTTCCCCCCAGCCAGGATCTGTCTTTAAGGATGGGAGGTGTATCAGTCAGGGTTCTCTTATAGGGGAGTTTATTAAGTATTAACTCACGCTATAACAAGGTCCCACAATAGGCTGTCTTATAAGCTGAAGAGCAAGGAGAGCCAGTCCGAGTCCCCAAACTGAAGATGTTCGAGGGCAGGAAGCATCTAGCATGGGAGAAAGATGTAGGCTGGGAGGCTAGGCCCATCTTGCCTTTTCACATGTTTTTGCTTGCTTTATATTCTCTAGAAGCTGATTAGATTGTGCCCGCCAGATTAAGTGTGGATCTGCCTTCCCCAGCCCACTGACTCAAATGTTAATCTTTTTGGTGACACCCACACAGACACACCCAGGATTAATACTTTGTATCCTTCAATCCAATCAAGTTGACAGTCAGTATTAACCATCGCAGGAGGAGAGCATGAGCTACTTTCCAGGTAAGAGCCACTTGACTTCAAGCCCTTTCTGTGCCGGGTTCCTTTTGGGGTCTGTACTCACTCTGGCACCACAGATTCTTATAAACACCAAAGGAAGCAGGTTTAGGGAAAGGCGATCTCTTGGAAAAAGCACAATGAGGCCCACAGCTGAGGCCCCCAGATGGCCACAGGCTTTTCTCTGAAGAAGCCATGGAGCTCCCTCCTGATGATAAAGCTAGCTCAGCTTGGATGTCAAGCACGGCTCTGGGGCACTGAGCCCACAGTTTGACCTTTGTTCTAGAACAGAGGTCCCAGATGCTCGCTTCCAGGACTGTGCCTGTCCACAGTGATGTTTTCACTGGGATGCAGTGAACTGTCAGTGTCTGGTCATCAACTGTTTTTTTCTAGAATGGAAAAGACTTTCTTTTATTCTGTAATTGTATTTTTCTACTTTTTAATGTCAAAAATATTATTTCTTATATGAAATTATTATAATGGCAAACATTAGCTTTTTAAAAAAAATATTCAATTAGCAAAGTAAACAGTTGGCAATCCTTGGGTCTTAATTTTTAAGAAAATTAAATTTAGTTTGTGAACCTCTCGTTTTGACAAAGGAAAAACTGGTTTCTCAGAGGCTGGGGATTGATTAGTAGGAGGGTTTTTTAGAAAAGGTGGGTTTAAAGCTCCTTGCTTCTAGATTCATTCATTCCCCAGTCCTTCCTTGCACTGTTCCTTTCTTAGACCTCATCTACCCTTAGCTGTGACCCAGTTTCCTCATTGTGCAGACCTGCCTCTCCAAGAACACAGTGAACTTGGCTCGGCAGAGCTGTGGTTTGTGTCCACCCCCATGGCTTATGTCCTTTGATGTTCCGCCTGACTAATGGCCTGTCCATTCTCCTTCAGGACACATAAGGTGATGTCTTCCTGTTCTTCCTAATGGCATTTTTGGCCCACTACTATGAAAAAAGATCACATTAATACATAAACTGCCCCATGGAACAGATTCTAACTTGGAGATATGATTTAAAAGCTCTGTATAACCCTCAAATATCTTTAAGAAAGGTCACTTAAATTCCCACTGAGATTTTTCTCAGTGGTCTTCCAGAAAAAAAGAAAAATTAATTTTTACCTGGAAGCAGTAGTGCATTGGCATAGTTTATTAGAGCTGTTTAGCCCACTATCATGAAAAAAACTTATTTGATCATCATTTTCTTATCTAGCATATCAGAGGTCCTTGAGGAAATCGGAAATGGGCAGGTAGGAAATCGGACGGGGTGATGTAAGGATGAAACTGATTGTGCATTAGGGTTTTATTCTACTCTGGATGGAGAAGGTTGCTGAAGAAACTCATGAAGTGTTTATGAGTGTGTGTGTATGTGTCTCCAAGCACAGGGAGGTAATGAAGACTCATGAATAATAAAACAGGAGCTAAAAGAAGGTATTACATGCCAAAAATATATGGATGAAGGGCATTAGCCACAAACATCTGCCTGCTTCACAATACTGTCCAGGGTTGGCCTGAAGGGTAAGAAGCAGGCCTGCCTCTAACATTTGTGGGGCTGAGTAAGGATCACATTAATGCCCTAATTACATATATCTAAATATTTAAAAGGTATACATTAAACCAATGAACTATTCATTAAAATCTATTTCTTTCTTTTTTTTTTTTTCATTTTTTTTTGAGAGGATCTCACTCTGTTGCCCAGGCTGGAGTGTAGTGGCACAATTACAGCTCACTGCAGGCTGACCTCCCAGGCTTAGGTGATCCTCCCACCTCAGACTCCTGAGTAGCTAGGACTACAAGCATGTACTACCACACCTGGCTATTTTTTTAATTCTCTGTAGAGATGGGGTCTCACTGTGCTGCCCAGGCTGGTCCTGAGCTTTTGCATTGAAGTGATTCTCCTCCTCAGCCTGGGAATGCTGGGATTACAGATGTGAGCCACCATGCCTGGCCAAATCTATTCTATTTTAACTTGACCAATATACAGCTGATTTTTATTATTCATGGATTCTGTCTTTTCAAATTTGCCTACTTGTTAAAATTTATTCAGGACCCCAAAATCAATACTTGGAGCACTTTAATGGTCATTTATACACTTGCACAGAGTAGCAACAAATATGAGTTGCCCAATGTGTGTGTTCTCAACTGAAGTGCCATGTTTTTCACATTTTTGTCTTTTTTTTTGTTGGTGATTTTGTTATTAAAAAAAGGCCCCTAAGTGTAGTGCTGACATGCTGTCTACTATTCCTAAGTGGAAGAAGGTGGTGATGTGCCTTATGGAGACATACAAGTGTGAGATAAGCTTCATTCAGGCGTGGGTTATAGTACTGTTGACCATGAGTTCAGTGTTAATGAATCAACAGTAAATAAGGTGTTTTTAAACAGAAGTACATGTAAAATAAGGTTGAGTATTGATTAGCTGGCAAAAATGCAAAACAAAGTTAAATATTAATCAGTTGACAAAAATGTTGTGATCAAAGATTTTGGGAACCTAACCCTGTATATCTCCTGGGGTAAGCAATCAGCATTCAGTAATTCAGTGTTCACAGTGACTTTATAGAACATAACTGCCATGAATTATGTGAATTGATTAAACTTCCAAGGTGACAAAATTGAAAAATATGTGTAAGGCTATGATTTTTATTTGACTGGAGCTCATTAAAACGTCACTGGATTTAACTTAATTATATCAAGTGTGTCTGGATATTTTGTTGATAGACCTATGATATTTGGATAGATAATAAAGATAATAAGGACATGCACAATTCATTACTTATTATAGCTAATTTTACAAAATTTATTTGTCTTGCCTTCATTTCATCAAAATCACTAATTATATTGTTATAATCAAGATTTTTACCTGTTCTATTAACATTAATGATTGAAATTTTTTTTTCCTTTACATTTTACTGCCTTGGTTTTTTTTTTTTTATACTTTAAGTTTTAGGGTACACGTGCACAACGTGCAGGTTATTTACATATGTATACATGTACCATGTTGGTGTGCTGCACCCATCAACTCATCATTTAACATTAGGTATATCTCCTAATCCTATCCCTCCCCCCTCCACCCACCCCACAACAGGCCCTGGTGTGTGATGTTCCCCTTCCTGTGTCCAAGTGTTCTCATTGTTCAATTCCCACCTATGAGTGGGAATATGCGGTGTTTGGTTTTTTGTCCTTGTGATAGTTTACTGAGAATGATGATTTCCAATTTCATCCATGTCCCTACAAAAGACATGAACTCATCATTTTTTATGGCTGCATAGTATTCCATGGTGTATATGTGCCACATTTTCTTAATTCAGTCTATCATTGTTGGACATTTGGGTTGGTTCCAAGTCTTTGCTATTGTGAATAGTGCCGCAATAAACATACGTGTGCATGTGTCTTTACAGCAGCATGATTTATAGTCCTTTGGGTATATGCCCAGTAATGGGATGGCTGGGTCAAATGGTATTTCTAGTTCTAGATCCCTGAGGAATTGCTACACTGACTTCCACAATGGTTGAACTAGTTTACAGTCCCACCAACAGTGTAAAAGTGTTCCTATTTCTCCACATCCTCTCCAGCACCTGTTGTTTCCTGACTTTTTAGTGATTGCCATTCTAACTGGTGTGAGATGGTATCTCATTGTGGTTTTGATTTGCATTTCTCTGATGGCCAGTGATGATGAGCATTTTTTCATGTGTCTTTTGGCTGCATAAATGTCTTCTTTTGAGAAGTGTCTGTTCATATCCTTCACCCACTTTTAAAATTTAACTATATTTTAAGTGAATATAACGTGAATATATTTTATAATAAAGTATAAGTTTATGCAAGAAAAAATTTGAGACTATATATTAAATTTATTTCTTTTAAAATATTAGAAATTATTATATAAAAAATTAAATTATAATTAATGGACATCAGCATTTAAAATCAGCTTTAATGAATCAAATTTTTAATTTCATTATTTGAAAATATAATTCAACCATTGAATATTTTTATAAAAACAAAACTATTTGTCGTTCAATGCTCATCAATTGCCAATCTATTGTTATCATTATATACCTATATTTATATATACACAAAATGTGATTTTCTAATATTTCTTTCTAGTTGCCATGTAGAACTGTTGCAAACATTGTAATTACTGAATACTTCTGAATTAGAACTTGAGGAGAAGCAAGAAAATAAACTTGACATTACTTGGAAACAATACTTTCTTATTAAACAACCCTTCTTATTAAAGAGTTAATTGTCTCATGCTATATAGGAAGAAGTGCTTTAAAACTAATTAATTTGTATCTTCTTTTATCTAAGTGTTTTTATCACAAATCCTTTCCATGCTCTGAGTCCCTTTACATCTCTGGTTCTTAGGTCTGCAGTGAAACAACCTAGTGAGATCCAGGACAGCTTCCAACTTATATTAGACCAACTTTCCTCCCTGTGACATTAATAGCTGGGGTATGGAGCTGTCAGAGTGACATATAAACTCCAGTCAGATCACCAACTGGCCTCAGAAATGCACACATACAAGGTAAGACTGCAAGAAACTTAGAAATAAGAGCTAGAAGGCTGAAAGAGCTGAATAGAGATTTTGGTGGGTGTCCTCTTCAGTAGATTTGGAGTTTTGATTTTAATTCCTGCCAAATGAGAGTGACTGGATGAACACCTTGGCCTTCTCATTGAGGCCTCACATCTTAGAAATAAAGACCATATTACAGGACTAAATGATTTTCCCCAGGACTAAGGGTGATACCAAAATAGAGCTACTCTTAAAAACAAAACAGACCAGGCACGATCCCTCATGCTTGTAATCCCAGTACTTTGGAGTATCACTTGAGCCCAGGAGCTTGAGATCAGCCTGGACAACATAATGAAATCTTGTTTCTTACAAAAAATTTAAAAATTAGCTGGGTGTGGTGGTGCACACCTGTAGTCCTGACTAGTCAGGAAGCTGAGGTGGGAGAATTGCTTGAGCCTGGGAGGTCAAATCTGCAGTAAGCTATAATTCACCACTATGCTCCAGAATGGGTGACAGAGTGAGACTCTGTCTCAAAAACAAAAACATAAACAAACACACAAAACAACCTGCAAACCAAGTCTTCACAAGTTCAAAGTGATCAAGAAGAAGAGGGATCAAATTTAGGGTCTCCACAACATGTCATTCATAATGTTCAATAGGTAATACAGAACTATTAGATGTTAAAGAAACAGGAAAATATGATCCAAAGTCAAGAGAAAAATCAGTTTATAGGAGCTGACTATAGTTACTCAGATGTTTGAAAAAGCAGAGAAGTACTTTACCAAGATATGTAAAAGAATCTATGGGAAAAATGTTAAGAGTGAAAAGTTGGTGAATTTTAGAAGATAAACAGGCACTGTAAAAAACATTCTAATGAAAATTCTACAACTGAAAAATAAAGTATCTGAAGTAAAAAATTGGATGAGATTCGTACAAGTTTGGCCAATATAGAAGAAAGGATTATAAATTTGAAGACAGGTCAATAGAAATCATCCAAACTGAAGTACATAGAGAAAAAAAATGGTTGAAAAGTAGCAGAGTCCAAGTGATCTATGGGACACTATTGAATACATATTGAAGTTTCAGAAGGAGAGGTGAGGGAGAATGAGGAAAAAATAGTTGAAGAAGTCTTGGTAGAAAAATTTCCAGATTGGGTAAAAAGATACCCATCTATGATCCAAGAGTCTTGGAGAATCCTGAATGGGGTAAATATACAGAAAACTAAATAATGTAAGAGTCAACTGCTGAAAACAGAAGGTAAAAGACATCTTAATATTTGACACAATTCTTCATTAGTCTCTTGTGTTTCTACACATCTGATCAAAGAGACTAATTTCCCTTTTGTTCCTGACTACCTTTTCAAGATGGTTGTATATCAAACAGCCTTGGAAGATAGGGTGTCTCCTTGTGTAGCACAGGACAGGTTTGTTTACTGCTCAGTGTAAGAAATGTAATGTCTCCCTCCAGGACCAAGGTCTGGCAGGCTTACTGAAAGGCAGCTATTAGCGTGCTACTGAGTTCTTGTGGAAATTGAACACCTGACCATGGAGGCATTGTGTTGTGACTCTCTGCCTTGATATAACCATTTTTGGGTGTGTTAACTCAGACTTAGTGAGTAGGAATCTAAGAGCTCTACTTGTCAAATGGAAATGGTATGTTCAAAAATGTAGCTGGCCAGATTCCGGTGGTATCTTGGCTTTACATGAAAAAGCGCTTTTATTCCTTTGGGAGAAACTTCATCTCCCATTTTACTGCCTGAAGCAAAACTACTGCTCAATGGGCCCTTGAATCACCAAGGTTTCTCTAAATACCTGGGTTTAGTTAACAGGTGGCTAGACTAAAATCTGACCAACTTGAGCTGTTGCCAATGGTCTGGTGTTTGGTATGCCACTCAGAAGCAACACATTGGTGGATTAATGGAACTCTTCTTTTGGGGCCATGAACCATGAGAACAAATTGTGGCTGCTGACTGAACTGTCTGAATTACTCGTGGATGCCTACAGTAAGGGCCCATCTTTTTTTTTTTAACAGCAGCATGGGACTCTATTTTGTTTATGTTACCACATTTTATTTAATCAATCTTTTATGCTTGAACATTTAGATAGCTTCCAATGTTTTGCAATTACAAATAATCCTATAGTGAATAAACCTCATGCATATGCATATTTTTTACTTAATTTTTATAGTAGTTTTAGGTTCACAGCAAAATTAAGAGGAAGGTACTAAGATTTCCCATACACCTGCTGCCCCCACCTGTGCATAGTGTCCCCCATTATCAACATCCCCCACCAAAGTGGTACAATTATTAACAATTGATGAACCTACATTGACACAGCATAATCACCCGAAGTCCATAAGTTTACTTTAGGGTTCACTCTTGGTGTTCATTCTATGGGTTTGGACAAATGTATAATAACATTTATATATGACTCATGCACATGTGTTTTTGTATCACTAGAGGTGTATCTTTAGAAGTGGGGTTACTGAGTCAAAAGGTAAACGCATTGGTAATTTTGTCAGATATTGCTATATTCTCTTCCAGTTGGGGTTGTTATAGATTGCATTCCCACCAGCAATCTATAGAAGTTATTTTCCCCTCTATATCATTGCCTGCAGGATATATTGTCAAGCTCCTGAACTTTTGCCAATCTGATGAGTAAGAAATAGTGTCTCAGTGGTTTTAATTCTTGTTTTTCCTTTGTCTGACTTCCATTTCAACAACATTCTCTATGACCACTTTTAAAAATTATAATTGTATTTTAATTAAGTAGAGATATGGGATATTTTTTAAAATATCAAATTCTATAGATGAAATCTATAGTGTAAAGTCTGAAATGAAAAAAAGCACTGCAGAAGAAAACAAAGCAAACCATTGGAGAAGAAAAGATTAATGAGCTAGAAAAAATAGAAGTAGAAACTTAACACAAATGAAACATTCAGGGAAAAATGAATTTGAAAAATAAAAAGACCATCAGTGGGAAAACTTTAAACACCCTACTATATGGGTAAAAGGAATTACCATTTTTTATTTCTTTTTAACAGTTTTTTCTAATTCTGTGAAAAATATCGTTGGTAGTTTGATAGAAATAGCATTGAATCTACAAATTACTTTGGGTAGTATGGCCATTTTAACAATATTGATTCTTCCTATCCATGAACGTGGAATGTTTTTCCATTTGTTTGTGTAATCTCTGATTTCCTTGTGCAGTGATTTGTAGCTGTCCTTGAAGACGTCCTTCACTTCCCTGGTTAGCTGTATTCCTAGGTATTTTATTCCATTTGTGGCAATTGTGAATGGGATTGCAGTCTTGATCTGGCTCTCAGCTTGGATGTTGTTGGTGTATAGAAATGCTATTGATTTTTGTACATTGATTTTGTATTCTGAAACTTTGAAGAAGTTGTTTATTAGATCAAGAAGCTTTTAGGCAGAGACTATGAGGTTTTCTAGGTATAAAATCATATTGCATGCAAATAGGAATAGTTTGACTTCCTCTCTTCCTATCTGGATGCCTTTTATTTCTTTCTCTTGCCTGAATGCTCTGGCTAGGACTTCCAGTACTATGTTGAATAGGAGTTCTAAGAGTGGGCATCCTTGTTTTATTCTGGTTTTCAAGGGGAATGCTTACAGTTTTTACCTATTAAATATAATGTTTGCTGTGGGTTTATCATAGATGGCTCTTATTATTTTGAAGTATGTTCCTTCAGTGCCTAGTTTGTTCAGTGTTTTCAACATGAAGTGATGTTGAATTTTATTAAAAGCGTTTTCTGCATCTAGTAGTTCTGTTTATGTAATAAATCACATTTATTGATTTGCATATGTTAACCAACCTTGAATCCCAGGAATAAAACCTACTTGATTGTGGTGGATTAACTTTTTGATGTGCTGCTGGATTTGATTTGCTAGTATTTTGTTGCAGATTTTTGCATCTATGTTGGGATATTGGCCTGAAGTTTTCTTTCTTTGTTGTGTCACTGCCAGGTTTCAGTAGCAGAATGATGCTGGCCTCATAGGATGAGTTAAGGAAGAGTCTCTCCTCAATTTTTTGGAATAGTTTCAGTTGGAATGGTGCCAGCTCTTCTTTATACATCTGATAGGAATTGGCTGTGTATTCATCTGGCCTGAACTTTTTTTTGGTTGGTAGGCTTTTTGTTACTGATTCAATTTCCGAGCTCATTATTTTTTCTGTTCAGGGTTTCAGTTTCTTCCTGGTTCAACCTTGGGAGATTGTATATTTCCAGGAATTTATCCATTTCTTCTAGGTTTTTTAGTTTGTGTGCATAGAGATGTTTGTAATACTCTCTGAGGATTTTTTTTTTATTTCTATGGGGTCAGTGGTAATGTCCCATTTGCCATTTCAGATTATGTTTATTTGGATCTTCTTTTTCCTTTTCTTTATCACTCTAGCTAGTGGTCGATCAATATTATTTATTCTTTCAAAGAATTAATTTTTGGTTTTGTATGGTTTTTTGGTCTCAATTCCCTTCAGGTCAGCTCTGATTTTAGTTATTTCTTTTCTTCTGCCAGCTTTGGGGTTGGTTTGCTCTTGTTTTTCTCATTCCTCTAGGTATAATGTTAGGTTATTAATTTGAGATCTTTCTAAGTTTTCGATGTGAGTGTTTAGTGCTATAAACTTTCCTCTTAACACTGCTTTAGCTGTGTCCTAGAAATTCTCATATGTTGTTTCTTTGTTTTCATTTGCTTCAAAGAATTTTTTGATTTCTGCCTTAATTGTTTACCCAAAGGTCATTCAGTAACAGGTTGTTTAATTTCTATGTTGTGTGGTTTTATCTTCTCAAATTCTTCTACAGGAGCTGATTCTCTGAGGCTACTACTTTTAGACCTACAAACTTTCAAGTACTTTCTCCATAGTAAGGGTTTTGTTTCCAGCCTGTGTTTGGTATTTTTTTGTATTTACTGTTCTACTTTTTTCTTCTAGAGATGATTTTTGTTTGTATTTCTTCTAAGTTCTCTCCTCCCTTTTCTTCTTTTTCATGATGACTTTTTATTTCCTTCCCACCCCCACACACTCTTCACACCCACAGGATTGTGGTTGTGGCATAGGCTGTTGGTAGAAACTCTGTTGGAATTTGATCCTTTATTTTTCCTGAAAGCCTAGTTTATTTCTCTACTTGAGTTTTTTTACATTTAACTCTTCAATCAATTTGTAATGGTAAAGTAAGAATTTATCACTAATTTTTTCCTTAAATAGCCAATTTTTCAAAACCATGACATGTCATAATATGATTAGTTTTTTATTATTCGGGTTGTGGTAGTTGCTTTATTAAATACTAGAGTCTAGTTCAAGATAATCTATTGGCTGAACATGGTAGCTCACACCTGTACTCACAATGCTTTGGGAGCCTGAGGAAGGAGAATTGCTTGAAGGCAGAAGTTTGAGGATGTAGTGAGCTACGATTGTGCCACTGCACTCCACTTGGGAAACAGGCTGTCTCAAAAACAAAATAAAACAGACAAAAAGAGTACCTATTATAAATCATTCAATTCAAATATCAGTACCATAATGTATTACAATCCTTTCAAATATAAACTTTTAATTTTAGATGTATGGAAAAATTCTGAAGATAGTCTAGAAAGATTTCTCATACCCCACACCCAGTTTTCTCTATTATTAACACCTTATATTATCATGGGACACACATTTGTGTGCACACAAAAAAAGAACCAATATTGACGGGTTATTATTAACTAAAACACACATTTCATTTAGATTTCCTTATTTTCAAATGAATGTCTGTGTTGTGTTTCAGGATCCTAGCTAGGATACTATACCATATTTAGTTGTCATGTCTCATCAGGATCCTCCTGGTTTGTATTTACTTTTTTTTTGTGATAGTTTCTCAGATTTACTTTGTTTTCAACGACATTGAAAGTTTTGAGAAGTATTATTCAGATATTTTGTGAAATGTTTCTGAATTTGGATCTGTTTTTCCCCCATAATTATACTGGGGCTATGGATTCTTAGAGAAGGAATAAAATATAGGTAAAGTGTCATTTTCAACACATTATATGAGGGGTACATACTATCAGTATGACCACCTTAGTCTGTTCATGCTACTGTCCCAAAATACCTGAGTCTAGGTAATTTATAAGCAACAGAAATGTATTTCTCAAAGTTCTGGAGGCTGAGAAGTCCAAGATCAAGGTGACTGTAGGTTCAGTGTCTGGTGGGGCCTTAGTCTCTCTGCTTCCAAGATGTTGCCTTGTTACTGCGTCTTCCTGAGGGATGAATGGTGTGTTCTCATATAGCAGAATGGTGGAAGGGCAAAAGGGGCATCAGCTATTTTCCTCCAACCTATTTTTTTTTTATAGGGCACTAATCCATTTATGAGGGCAGAGCCCTTGTTACTTAGTCAATTCTCAAAAGGTCCCACTTCTTGATTTCACCACAATGGGGATTCAGTTTCAACATGAATATTGAAAGTTAATAGAGGGAAAACATGTCCAACAAGTGGATTCTGAGGCATTTTTAAAGTCTAGAGGTCAAGAAACTGAAAAGGGATAATCAAAGGAGGTTGAGTAGAATGGCCAATAAGGTAGAAGGAAACCATGGGAATGTGATGTGTTGAGAGCCAAGTAAAGAAGGAAAGGATTAATGAATCAAACCATTCATCTTCTCTGCTCCATCCCCAGTATGCAAAACTATGCCAGAAGGAATGGCATTGCTTGTGTCCAACATATGCATGATCTCCAAAAATAACTTTCACTACTCTTCACTGTTGTGGCTCTTCTAAACCTTCACCCCTCTTTATTCCCTCTCCTTCAAGATGATTTGTCTTCTGCTTCACAGAGAGAACTGATATGATCAGGCTTTAACTTCCCTGACTTACTAGTTTTCTACCTCTATCTGTCTATATGTGCATCTACTTTCACCTTCCTCTCTCAGCGTCAGAGGATAGGTGGACCGTTTTCTGTTTAAGATGTGTCCCCTCACAGCCAGAATTTTTGTTTAAGTCCCACAGTCCTCTGATGAAAATTGCTTATTAGTTTCCTTTGTCTTTATATTTTTAGTTTCTTTCTGTCTAGTAGGTTCTTTCCAGTGGAGTGGGGGAAGCTGAACTGAGGAAATATAGAAGAGCTTATGCTTATTATTTGTTTATTCTTCTAAAGCATGGAGGGGAGTTCTGCCTACCCTTAGGGAGAAAACAGCATTGAAGCAATATTTCTCGTTCTTCCCACCACTTCCTCCCACTTCCTCAACATGAGTGGGACGATTTATCTTGCTGGTGAGATCAGGGCAAGAGGCAATGCTCATGAGTGGTCTATTTTTTTGCCTTCTCTCCTGTACAGCCAGTTGTTTTGATTGGTGAGATTTGACATTCTTTCTAGGCTATCTCCTCTATGCAAAATGCTGGTGGAAACCATGATGTGCCTGCTCAGGCCCCAGAACTTCCATCCTCTGCCTGGAACTGAGTGAGATACTTTGGCTGTTGGAGGTAAGTTAGGAAGCATATTTCAGGCTGGGCGCAGTGGCTCATGCCTGAAGTCCCAGCACTTTGGGAGGCCGAGGCGGGTGGATCACCTGAGGTTAGGAGTTCGAGATCAGCTTGGCCAACATGGTGAAACCCCATCTCTCTAAAAATACAAAAATTAGCCAGTTGTGGTGGTGGGCGCCTATAATCTCAGCTACTCAGGAGGCCGAGGCAGGAGAATTGCTTGAATCTAGGAGGCAGAGGTTGCAGTGAGTCGAGATTGTGCCAATGTACTCCAGCCTGGGAGACAAGGGTGAAACTCCATCTAAAAAAAAAAAAAAAAAAAAAGCACATTTCAATTTCTAGTGCAAGCTTTGTTCTCTGCTTCAACTTTATTATGAACATAACTGATATTTCCCCTCCTATTTGACTCATATCTGCTTACCAATTTGGTTCAGAACTTGGAGAAGAAGAAAGCTATAATTAGTTAGTTAGTACCTGCAACTTCCAACATATAATACTGGGAAACCTTCAGAGTAGATTCTCATTTGGAGACAAGATTACCCTGTAGCAAGAAAGAGCCTTCTTGTGTGACCAGAGAAGAGGATTTAGCATGTCTCTAATCAGTGTGGTTTGCTGTACATTGTTGAGAGCAGATATGGTGGGTATACCTGATATTGGCATCAGATCAGAGTGTTTGAGTTCTATCTAGTAAAGGCTTACTTCAGAACAGGTGGTGCTTCAGTATAAAGGCTTTTAAGGCTTGAGTGGATGCAACGCTGTTTTTATCAACTTGTTTTTAACATTTATTATTATTTATTTATTTATTTTAGAATCGAAGATTGCCAGATGTTACTGCTGTAAAAAGATGGGGAGAAAGAAATGCTTCTTAACTCTGCTGCATTACATGTTACTCAAGCCCGTAAAATTCATGCAGCAAATGATTTTGGTGTTCTGCTTTGGATCCTCCAGCACTCACCCACGCACCAGCTGATAGCTTCCTACTCTGACAACTCTCAACTAAATTCAGCCCTGGGTACTTTTTCCACTATTATGTTTGCTCCAGTTCCTGCTGCCATTGTTGTAAATAAACGATGCAGGTTTTACACAGCAGAGTGAACCTCTCACCTGCAAGTAGTGTATCTTTGCCAATGCTTTGAGATATACAATTGCTGGGCTCTTGCTACTTTGCTTATGTGGTTTCAGCCCAATCTCAGTCCTGTTCATCCTAATTTCTGACCCCATTTTTGCAAACAGCAGGTATAACTTTTCTACTTCTGATGAGTCCCATATCTCTGGAACTGTATATTTTTGCTGGCACATTATGAACTATGCTGTTGCTGGGCTCATTTTTTTTTTTTTTTAACTTTCTGTACTTCTTTTTCCTTCTCACACTAGCTTATGCCTGATTTCAGCTACTTTTGGCAACCCCTATACATATTCTGGAGATTGAAAATGTTATCTGTCTCTAGTTGTGTTAAAAATGTAGGCTGGGCGCAGTGGGTCACGCCTGTAATCCCAGCACTCTGGGAGGCTGAGGTGGACGGATCACTTGAGGTCAGGAGTTTGAGACTAGCCTGGAGAACATGGTGAAACCCCGTTTCTACTAAAAATACAAAAATTAGCTGGGCATGGTGGCGGGCACCTGTAATCTCAGCTACTCTGGAGGTTGAGGCAGGAGAACTGCTTGAACCCAAGAGACGGAGGTTGCAGTGAGCTGAGATCGCACTGTTGCACTCCTCCCTGGGCAACAAGAGCAAAACTCCGTATCAGAAAGAAAAAAAATTTGGAGTTTGCAGGATATTTTATTCTCCTCATTCTCAATGTCACCTTGCAAGAGGACAAAGGGTAACACCTTGACTTATGCAGCTATGTTCATACCAGAAATTTTGAGAGTTGTATCATTCAGGGTACATACAGAGACAAGAATTATACCAATTATTTCATAAGAAACAATCTTATGTAAAGAAAAGACAAAAGAGAGAGTGAGGTATCCTAGAGGCAACAATGACAGAAAGAAGCTACTACTCCTTTTACTGAGGGTACAAAGAGAAGGATTTGGGATTCATAAAACCTCAAGGTGTAAATGAGCAGTCCTTGTAGATTTGGGACTCAAACTCTGAGATGGAGGGACGCTTTTTGGCTGGTACTTGTACCTGAAGAATTTGGAATACAGTTCCATGATGGTGGGACTCAGACTTCTGAACAATTGATAGCTGCTTGACTGGAGCTGGTGTCTCTGGTCTTACAAGAGGAAACCCTTGGAGCTAGGATGGACTTCTAAAGAGGTATTGGCTGGTTGGTGTTGGCGGCTCTCGGGGACTGGGGGTGAGGGTGAGGAAATGAGGACTATTTTGTTAGTGTGGGAAAAATGCAAATTAGAAGAAACAAGTAAACTGGAATCAACTGGTGCTCTTAGTTGATGAACCATTGCTGTAGTGACACTGATAGAATCAGGGAATAAACAGGAAGGAGCAAATCCTTTGTTCCTCCTTCAGGCTCCCAGTCTCACAATAGTGCAGAGTCTCACACATTGGCAGAAAGGAATAGGGAACCAGTGCCATAAAGCAAAGGACAGAGTCTGGGTTTGAAATTATGGGACAGCAGTTCAGTGTCCTTTTCAGGTAAAAACACATAGCTTTCTTTAATTCTGGCAAAATCTACATTTTTGTTCTTTAGCTACTTGATTCTCACTTTCTTCTGTAGATTAAGTTTGGCACTTCTGGATGTATTCTCTATGGTCTTTATCCTTTTACACTGTGTGCTTTTTTAGCTTGATTTTCTAACTCACTAATTTGCATTTCAACCGTATCCAATCAGGTAGTTAATAACTAAATTTTTTGATTTCAGTAATTTGTTTTCATTTCTAAGGCCTCGGATGTATTCTTTTTCATATCTGTTCTTGTTTTATGGGTGCAATATCCCTCCTCCTCTTTCTGATATAATATCTTTATTTTGGAGTGCTGGGCCTTAATGTTTTTTTTGCCATAGAAGTTCTTTTTTTTTTAGATTAGAAAAAATATAGCTGGAAATATGCTGCTAGATACTGAATGCATATTTTGACCAACTCAAATGCAAACATGTCCTTGCAAAATTCACCAGTTGGCCAAGTTAAAAATCTGCCTATTTCCCAATAGAATCTCACATCAGTATTCTCCTTAGAAAATGTATTTGATGAATGAAAAACAGTGACTAGGGCTGGGTGTGGTGGCTCATGCCTGTAATCACAGCACTTTGGGAGGCCAAGGCGGGTGGATTGCTTGAGCCCACAAGTTTGAGACCAGCCTGAACAACATGGCAAAACCCCATCTCTACAAAAAATAAAAAC
Source organism: Pongo pygmaeus (assembly GCF_028885625.2). Taxonomy (NCBI): domain Eukaryota; kingdom Metazoa; phylum Chordata; class Mammalia; order Primates; family Hominidae; genus Pongo; species Pongo pygmaeus. Next base: position 102,277,572 of record NC_072385.2, read on the forward strand.
TAGTTGGGTGTGGTGGCATGGGCCTATAGTCCCAGCTACTGGGGGGCTAAGGTGGGAGGATTGCCTGCGTCCCGGAGGCGGAGGCTGCAGTCGTCACTGCACTCCAGCCTGGGCAACAGAGCAAGATGCTATCTCACAAAAGAAAAGAAAAACTGTGACTCAGAGGGGTGGGGACTGCTGGCTAGGGCAGACTTTAGATGCTGTTCATAGCTTTGAACTTGCCAAAGGCCTGCATGGGACTCATGTACTTCTCTTACTGGCATTTGATGGAGATCACGCGGGATGCCTTCACTGTTTGTACCATGATGTTCATTGTACAAACACAATATTCAGCAATTCCTTGGCTTCTGGATTGGGGATACTGTGCTGTCCATCCTGGAGATGACAAGCTCCTCACTGAGGTTATGAACCACGGCTATGATTTTGCTGCAGATGTTGAGGTGGTGGTAGTAGAGGGTGATGTGCTGCAGGTGGGCTAGCAAGTGCGACTTGCAGGTTGAGTCTGAGCAGTAGTTTGTAATGATAAAGTTAAGCTGATCCATCCTAGATCTTGTCTTAGCAATTTTCTTGGCTGCACTGATCTTGTCTGATGAATTTTTGAGCAGTCCTTCACATTGGGTAAAGTCAGTCATCTCTACCATTAGCATGTACATTACCATAAGTCTGCTTGGCCAGCATGATGATGTCATTGCCACTGTTATCCCATTTGGACATGTCAGCATCCAGACTGCTCTTCTTTTCTTCTTCTAGTTGTCTGACTAAGTCATTTTACTCAACAATAAATTGCATTTATTGTCTGTCTTTCATGTCTCACTCTTCAGAAATCTGAAAATTCTTGTCTATGGGATAAATTTTTAGATTAGATTTCCTGTTCCATAATGGTCTTTGTGCATCTCACTAAAGAAGATGGGGTGAAGCTGCTATTAAGTTTTATGTTTTGAACTGTTTTCTCTGAGAGCCAGGGATGGGTGGGACATACCCTTAGGCATGAGGCACCATCTCTCAGTCTTCTGAGCTAAATTGTTAATTTTCCCCTGAAATGATCAGATACCCAGACACTTATCCCACCTGAAGAAATTTTCTGTTGCAGGTAATTGGCCTGCAGAAGGCAGGTGGAGATCTATAGTTAGTCAACCAGTCTGGTTGCTTCCCTTGAAGTATGCCCACAAATCTCATTATTATGTTGGTGGCGCCTTGTGATCCCAGCTTCTGCCATCTCCAGATACAGAGCTCCCATGACATTGCTAGCACCTTTTGTAGTTGTGCCCTCTTCTGGGTTCTCACCTGTGAGATGGTGTGTGGTTTTCCCTCTTCTCTCCAATCCTGTCTCTTCTCAGTGTCTTGAAGATTCCTCACAATGTCTGATTCTTTGAAGCTTCCATCTTGTTTTGGAGTGGAGCTGCATACTTACTAAATTTTAATAATTATCTTTTAAATTATTTTTAGTGCTGGCAAAACTAGAGCATGTAACATGTGTTTGGCTTAGAATATAAAAACTAGAAATAGTTCCTGGAATTTTATGTGGTGGAAGTGAGAGGGTGATGGTTTACTACTTGTCAGCTTATGGAACTAAAATAATGAGAATTTGTACAATGACTATGTGTTCCATAGAGAAACTATCTAGAGGAGGAAAGGATGAAGCTAAATAGAGGAAAGAGGGAAGGCTCCGAGAGCGCAGACAGAGTGCAGTTCTCAAGGTTCCTGGAGCTACTCTGGTCCTTACTATTCTTTCTTCACTTTAGTGACCCATCCCAGGATCCCTGCAGTTGACTTCCCCCACCCTGGATTTTGCCCATCCCTCACTTTTTCTTTTGCTTGAGGTGCCATATGTGTCCATCTATAAATACGAAAAATAAACCTATCTCACCGTCTCATGCGTGAGAATGCAGAGGAGGGCACAAATACAAAAGGTGCTAGCAATGTTATGGGAGCTCTACGTCTGCAGGTTTGTTTACCCTCTTTATAGCTGTACCTCAGAAAATAGTTTATCCTATTTAGGGGACCCTCTCAATGGTTTCATTCTGGATAACAATGTACAATGATGTCTGGGGAACACATGAGCCTGAAATAACCTTCATCCAGTGCTAGTTTTGGGTACTGATAATGTTGAGCTTTACCTGTAATCAATCTAATCAATCAATCTAATCAATCTAAAATTGATTAGAAATGTTGATCATTAACAATGACAAAATACATTTTGTCATTGTTTCAAAAGACAAATTAATGTAACTTTGGATGTTATAATAATACAATAAAAGGTTTACTTATGGACATCAGAAATATGCATCTCTAGGGTTAATTGGGAAAAATACCCGTTATATATTAAGTCAATATCCTATGGCTTGGGACAAAACTTCCAGGGACAGTATCATATACAGATTCAAAAAATGCTATACTGAAAAATCTAGAAATTACAATGATACACTCTGGGAAAATTGTGTTGAATGATTTAGTGAAAGTGAGAATGCATCAGAAGAGTGTGATAAAGTGATTTAAAGAAATGCATAGTATTCATTATAAAAAAGTTATCCCAGTAGTTTCCTATTATATTATTTTATATATAATTTTAAATATAGAGTAAAAATATTATGAAGTATTGATACATAGGTATTTGACTATTTGACATAAATTTCTAAAAGCATTGATTTGGGCTAATAATTTATTTTTTAATTTTAAAATTTCCTCCTTGGGAAAATGGAAGGCTGTAGTTGAATATACAAGGCAGTGGGTGTTGGGTGTCAATTGCTTGCAAGTCCTGTCTAATGTGTCAGGAGCCAGTGGATGGGTTATCTCTACAGGAATATAATCAATAAGGTGTGTATTCAGGTTGAGCTAACTGCTTGTCACTTTTTCTCTCCCATGAAGTGCAGCTAAAGAAAATAGTCATTCTCTTCTTAAAGTATTAAGATCCAGGCCAAAGGAAATGGAATAGCTAGCAGCTGTTTAAAATGTGGGAAACATAGCACTGCTAACCAGTTATCCACTCCAAATGAGAAATTTGATGTGCTAGAAAACATTGGAGAAACATGGTTGGGTTCTAGAGGTAAGTACATAGTCCCTCTGTGGAATTGAGGCATCTGATAATTTAGAGGGCGTGAATTTCAGGAGCTGACTGAAGTGGGAAACCCAGGAAAGAGAAGCACGTCTTATAAGGCCTCCAAGGGCACTTAGTTTTCTGCTAGTCTTTCTAGGAATGCAGGTGCCTGGCAACTGAAGCACGTAGAACCGTCTATTCAAATCTGCAAATACTTGTTTAAAAAGGCTACTCAGAGGACAAAGCATATTTTCAAACTGTGAATTAGAAGCTTCAAATAGAATTGAAGCTCAGAAAAGATTATATGCCTTGAGGAAAGAACAGCCGTGTTCCTAATGATGTTTAGGTTCAAGTTCATAGATGCTCAAACTGGAGAGCCCATAAAGCATCCAGCAGTTTGGTTGCTTTCTTCTGAGGAATGTGAACTGACCAGATTCTTTTTCTTTTAAGAGGAGCAGCTCTTGCTCTAAATGTTGGTCTACAGACTAACGCATGTGTTAAGAAGAAACCACATATTGGCTGAAACTAATGGAGTCGCATTGCCTTTGATGTGGCCTGGCATAAAATTTGGTCCATAATGAGCAACAGACACCAACTCTGTCTAGCTCAAGCTTCAACACTGGATGTTACTGGCAGATTGAAATGCAATTGCTAGGTGGCTGACTAGGGTCACCCAATTACTAAGGGAATCACTGCCACACACATGGCTGGACTAGACCTTGAGTGGTTTAAGCACTGAAAAAATTGTGTCTCTTCATATATGTAATCCAAATGGAAAACAGCACTAAACCACAAAGTAAGTAAAGTTTTTGCTGTTCCCAAAATGAGTATTTTAATTCTTTTGAAATTTTGACATTTTAAAAACCTTTTTCCTCCATTTTTTGATGCCTTTGCCATGCTGGTGTCTTCAGTACATGCTGAATTTATTTAATGGACAAGTCAACACTTCACAAACACTAGCCTCACAGTGAATCACCCTTATATTGTGCTGAGGGGGATGTAACTTATTAAAACCTCAAAGGAGGGCAACTTGGTAGTATTAGCAAAATAAAACATGCACACAGTCTTTGGCTCGACAATTCTCCTTCTAGGAGCTCATCTACAAAAGCACTCACACTTGTGCAAAGTAATACACCTGCAAGGTTATTTAGCAAAATGATAGAAACAGTTTTCATACTCATAAAAAATTAGGCACATCCAGAGAGTGAACTGTTATACATTTGTTTCTTTAAAAAATGAGAGAATTCTTTGTGTATTTTAGAGGCATTATCTTCAAGATATAATGTTAAATAGAAAGCAAATGTTCAAGATAATGTATATAATTTAGTGCCATTTGTGTAACATACACATTTACTTCTGTATGTAAGGAGCACTTCTGGAAGGACACATCAAAACTGGCAGCAGCGTTTGTCTCTTAGAAGTAGAACTGAGGAGTTAGTTGGCCAGCAGAGATGAGAGAGGGGGTTATTTTTCACCGCATTTTTAATCTTTTGAATATTATAGCATTTATAACTAGCTTTCCAAAAGGAATAAAATCAAATAATCTAGGAAAACTAACTAATTTTTGTGTTAGCAAATGACAAACCATCATATGTCTTAAACCCTTGTGGCAACTTAAAACCATGGAAGGAAAAAAGGGGGAATGCCAACGATATGTTTTATTAAGAAAGGGAAAGATGGATTCTCAGATTTGATTCATATTACTGCTCATGTGTTCCGTGGGCTATCAGTGTGGGCATCACCTGAGAGCTTGTTAGAAATGCAGAATTTCAGCCCCCATCCCAGACTCACTGAATGGGATTACACAGTTTAAGAAGATTCTTGGATTGAACACACACTAAGGTGTGAAAAGCACTGTTCTATATTCCTCTTCCACTATTCCTCTGTGTCTATGGTACAGCTATTTTTGTTTTGTTTTGTTTTGTTTTCTGAGACAGGGTGTTACTCTGTCGCCCAGGCTGGAGTGCAGTGGTGTGATCTCGGCTCACTGCAACCTCCGCCTCTCAGATTCAAGCGATTCTCCTGCCTCAGCCTGCCAAGTAGCTGGAATTACAGGCACCCACCACGATGTCTCACTAATTTTTGTATTCAGTAGAGACAAGGTTTCGTGATGTTGGTCAGGCTAGTCTTGAACTCCTGACCTTGAGTGATCTGCCCACCTTGACCTCCCAAAGTGTTGGGATTATAGGCCTGAGCCACTGCACCTGGCCTATTGCTGGTTTTTTTGTTTTGTTTTGTTTTAACCAGTGTTAGGTGTTCGGGGACAAACTAAGCTTTGCTTGACCTGGCACAAGTATTAACAGAAGCCAGAAGTCTAACCTCATTTTTTTTTATATTCTTTCTCAGACTGTGTACTTTTTCCTCTACAGTATGCTGGCTATGACTGCTGGTTTTCTCTCATATTTGTTCTCTTCTTCTTCCTCAGTAATAAAACTCTTAACTTCTTGTTAGGCACATGGAAACCCATGTAATGGTTATATTCCTCAACCATTCTCATACCTAGATGCAGCCAGGTGACTAGGTTCTGGCCAAAGGGGTGTTTGCATCTCCTGGGACATGTCGTTAAAGAGAGGGGCTGTGCTCTTTTTGAATGTTCCTCCTTCATTTTTCCTGAAATAGGAATGCAATGTCTAAAGCTCTAGCAGCCTTGGGTAGCCTTGGGAGTTGGGAGTGGGAAACATGCTTAGGAAGCAACTGGAGAAAAGAAGCCTAATGCAACCATGAGATCCTGGAACCTGACATACAGGTAAAGCTCAACATTTACCTATTAATAATTAATGATGAGTTTCACATCTTGAAGGTGATTTTTTAATGTAAATAAAATTCTGAGGCTTTTGAATGTAGTTGCAAGAAGGCACCTGACTTCTAACTGTGTGTGTGTGTGTGTGCACGCGCACACCTATTTGTTTGTGTTTGAAGCATCAGAGCTAATTGATGAACGATGATCAACTGAAAAGTCATGTTTATGGTATTAAAATACATTCTAATGATCATTAATACAATTTTCCTAGAAAAGAAAGATGAAGGAGGTAAAGTTGCAAGTGATTTCAGTGTAGTGGAAGGAAACTAATGAGGTAGGCGGGATAGACATGGCCTCAAGATGGAGTCCCCTTATGCAGGAAGGTACCCCATGGTAAAGAAGGGCACCTGTGTGTGTGTAGTGAGGTGAATATGCTTTATATGTGCAAGAATTATATACGTGAGCCACACACACATACACACACACCTATACACATCAATCAATTGCACATTTACTCTTTCATTCAATATCTATTTTATTTCAGGTGCTAGGTAGGTGCTGCTGATACAAAGATAATAAAAACTAATGTTTATTGAGAAACTGATATTATCCAAGAATTATGTTGAAAGCTTTAGAGTATCCCATTAAATCCTCCCTAGAACACTTTGGAGAGGTATTTGTAATGAACATTTCTAACTTTTTAAAAACCAGAATTAATATAAACTTTTATTTTTCTTTCATTTCTACAAATAAAAGATAGTTTCTAGTTTTAGCTCAACACAAATTGAACTAACAAGAATCAAATTTACATCTGTCAGAAAAATAACAAGTAGATGACCATTTAGTTTTTAAAATTTTTTGAATTTTTACTTTTTGTGGGTACATAATAGGTGTATATATTTATGGGATACAGAAGATGTTTTGATACAGGCATGCAATGTGAAATAAGCACATCATGGAGAATGGGGTATCCATCCCCTCAAGCATTTATCCATTGAGTTGCAAACACTCTTTAAGTTATTTTAGAGTTAACTTGCTATTGACTATAGTCACCCTGTTGTGCTATCGAACAGTAGGTCTTATTCATTTTTTCTAACTTTTTTTAAATACTCATTAACCTTCCCACCAGATAACCTTTTAAAGTAGAGGCTTGTCTTCAAAGCTTGAAACACGTGGCTCAAAATATTGTGGTGTGTGTTACTAGAGAAGCAAGTGTGATGCCAGAATTAGGGTTATAGCTGACACAAAACAAGTTGTATCTGTTTCTCGAAATTGCGATGTCAGTAGGCATGCCACTTGTATCTTCAGAAAAGAATAAGTTGTTAACAACTAAACACATTAACTCAGTTTTGAGATAAATTAAAAATCTTGCCTTTGGGTATGAATTTGGACATATTATTTATGAATATTAATTTTTCCTGAACCATTTTAGAGAAATATGGAAACATCACACCTCTCTGTCCTTTAATACTTTAGTGTGTATTTCCTAGGAACAAATACATTCTCTTTCATAATCAGTATAATTACAAATAAGGAAATTTAACATTTATGGATTATGATGATGCAATCAGCAGTCAATATTTGAATTTTGTCAATTGTTTCCAATATGTCCTTTATATCAAGGGTTCTCAATCCACAGGCCATGGACTGGTACAGATCCTGGCCTGTTAGGAACCGGGCCACACAGCAGGAGGTGAGCCGCAGGCCAGAGAGCATCACTGCCTGACCTCTGCCTCCTGTCAGATCAGCTGCCGCATTAGATTCTCACAGGAGCAAGAACCCTATTGTGAACTGCACATGTGAGGGATCCAGGTTGTGTGCACCTTATGAGAATCTAACTAGCCCCACCACCAGCCACTCCCAAAAAATTGTCTTCCATGAAATAGGTCCCTGGTGCCAAAAAGGTTGAGGACCAGCGCTTTATAGGTGTATTCCTCTTCTTCCTCCATCTGTCCTGGCTCAAAATCCCGTCCTGGATCATGCATCGCATTTTTTGGTCCTGGCTCTCTGGTCATTTAACTGGGACAATATCTCAGGCTTTCTTTGTCTTTTCTGACCTTGACATTTTTGAAGAGTGCAGGTTAGTTATTTTATAGTCTCTCAACTTGAGTTTGCCTGATATTTTCTCATTATTACATATTACTTTGGTATTTTTATTTTTGCAGGATTAGCACGGAAGTGATGTTGCAGCAATATCAGTCTGCTTATCCCAACATTTGACAATTTAATTTTGATCACTTGGTTGAGATGGTGCCCATAACATTCCTCCACTGTGAAGTTACTATCTTCCCCTATGATTAATAAATTGATTATGAAAGATTCTTTAAAGCTATCTGAATATTCAGCTCTTTAGAATGCTTTCACACATGAATTTTTAGCAACTAGTGATGATTTTCTAATTCTATCTTTCTATAATTATTAGTTGCTATTCTATTGTAAGGAAGTGTTCCTCTCCCCATTTATTGACTGTTGATATATGTATTCATATCAGCATGGACACATGGATTTTACTTTATGCAGTGGATTATAATTGCTTATCACAATTACTTATTTTGAGGCTCAAATTTCCCCAGATTTAACCTGTGGTAGACTCTTGTATCTTTTTTACATAATTCTGTGAGCACTTCTTTACCTTCTGCCACAGGAAGATGTTCTGTTTTCATTATACATATTTTTTCTGCCCCTGTCCTGAAATTAGCCTTTTCTCCAAGTGCATTACTTCCTTTTGGTGGAGAATGCTATTTAGAAATAAAGATCTAGGTACTATGTATGCACATTGCCCTGATGTGTCATTGGTCCTATGCCCCCTCGGGAGACAAAGCTAAAAAAAAATACACAGATATATAAATAAGTACACACATATCTATATTTATTTGCCTATTTATCTATCTATATAAAAATCCTTCATGTTCATGCTGACTGCTCTAATTCAACATTGCATGCTACATTTTCATTTCTTCTTTTTCCATATTTGTAATTCCTTTAACAATGAGAAAACTGGCTCGAATTGTCTTGAATATATTTATACATTTGCTCAAACCAAGAAGACACAAGGAGTGGTTTGATAATCTCTAATCCATACTTCTGTGCAAAGCAAATATAACAATTATATTAAAATTTGCCAATTTCCTTGAGGTAAATTTCATATATAATGAAATGCGCACATCTTAAGAGGACTATTGGATGAATTTTTATGAACGCGTGCACTTATGTAACCCAAACCTGTATCAAGATACAGAATGTTTTTATCACGCCAGAAAGATTTCCATGTCCCTTCCCATGCAATGTCCCTCCTGCCCAGATAACTATTTTTCTGATCTTTCTTTTCCACCATAGATTAATTTTACCTGCTTTGGAACATGATATAAATGGAAGCACTCAATATATACTTTTTTGCATACATAGCATAATGTCTATGAGATGAATCGACGATTTTGCATGTGTCAATAGTATCAGTAGTAGTCGCTTTTTGTCTGAGTAGTAGTTTGGCTAAGTTGTTGGAATATATAGAATACAATTTTTGGAGTCTATTCTCCTCTTAGTGGACATTTGGGTTGTTTATAGTTTTAGGTTATTATTAGTAAAGTTTCTATGTACTTTCTTATGTGAGTATGTTTGTGGACTTTTCATTTTTTGAGGGGATGAATACCTTGGCGTTGAATTATTGGATCATAAAGTAGGTGTATTTTAACTTTATAAAACTGTCAATGTTTTTGTTAACTTTTTTGGTGTTTTTTTTTTTATTTTCAGACATTCTAGTAAATGTGTAATGGCATTATGTAGTGGTTTTAATTTTAGCTTATCTGATGACTAATGATATTTATAACTTTTTTGATTATGAACTATTTTTATATCTTCTTTTGTGAAGTGTTTATTCAAGTATTTCACCTATATTTTAATGGGGTTTTTGTCTTTTTAATATTGAGTTGTAAGAGTTCTCTATAGATTCAGATGCAAGGACTTGGTCAAAAAGTACTTGGTCAGAAAGTTCAAAAAAATTGTCTCCTATATTTTCTTCTTGAAGTTTTACAGTTTCAGGTTTTAAATTTAGCTTTATGACCCACTTTGTATTAATTTTTGTGTATGCTGTGAATTATAGGTAAAAAATCCATATGTTTTGTATATGGACATCTAATTTTTCCACACTATTTACTGAAGACTTTCCTTTCTCAATTGAATTACCTTTAAGCCTTTGTCTGTCTCAGTTGATCACATTTGTGGATCTATTTCTGGGCTATATTTTGTTACAATATTCTATGTTTCTATCTTTTTACCAATACCATATCACCTTTATTGTGATATCTTTTTAGTATGTCTTGAAATCAGCTTGTGTAAGCCCTTCAACTTTATTCTTTTTTTCAAACTTATTTGGCTATTCTAGTTGCTTTGCTTTTCCATATAAGCTTAGAAGCTTAATAATTCTACTGAAAATCCTGTTGAGATTTTGATGGAGATTGCAATGAATCTGTAGATTAATTGGAAGTCGTGATATTTTAACAATGTTGAGTGATCCAAAGAGTGTTGTTTTTTTTCTCCAAGGAATGGATCTTGAATTCTGTCCAAACTTTTTCTGTGTTCATTGAAATGATTATATAGCTTTTCTCTTTACTCTCTTAATCTGTGAATTACAGTAATTGATTTTCAAATGTAGAGCCAATGCTTTCTATCTTAGGAATAATATGAGGTGTTCATAATCTATCACCTTTTAAATATATTTCTGTATTTGATTTGTTAATATTTTTGAGGATTTTAATAAGAGATATTGTAAAGGATGGTCACAAGTTTATGTCTTGTATAACATTCTTTATGCCTGAAGAACTTCCTTTACTATTTCTTGTAATGTAAGCCCTGCCAGAAATGAATTGTCTCAGCTTTTGAAAGCCTGAAAAATTATTGTACCCTCATTTTTCAAAGATACTTTTACTGCACATAGAATTATGGCTAACAATATTTGCCTTACATACTTTAAAGATGTCGCCCCATCATCTTGCTTGCACAGTTTCTGACAAGAAGTCTGTTTCTCTTTATGAAATGATTTTTTTTACTCTGTATGTCTTTGATATTTCATCTGCAATTTTGGTCTTCATAAGTTTAAATATAGAGGGTCTTCTGCTTCCAAAATGGTGGTGTAGAGATAAGTTGGCTTTGCTCCCTGTCATAGAAAACTAAAAACAAATATACAACAGTGAGATTTTTACCAGCAACAACCTAAAGCTCAAATATGAGGATGAGACCATTCCCAGGGCCATAGAGAAGTGGAAAAATGAGTAGATGGGAGGAGAATAATAAGACTTTTATGTTTGCATTACCCTTCCCCACATTCTGCTCAGCACCAACACACAGAAAATCTCCACCTAACTCACAGTTTCTTCATTGGAAGAAGTGAAATTGAGGTAACCAATCATTTTTTCCACCTTCTTGGGTTCCCTGGCAGGGACATTTTTTTTTGCCTTAAACCACAGGAAGCATCATGAGTGCCCCAAAGAGAAATATCTCTGCGGACAGGCAGGGACAAAGCGGGCAGGTAGGACTACCATCCCCATCCCTGGAGACTCTGCTTTGCAACTTGGCCAAAGGAGACACCAAATCAGAGTGGCTGTTCAGTGGCACTATGCTGTAGGAGGTATGGTTCACAGGTCCCTGAACATGAACCCCTGGCCAGCCTTTCCACACTGCTAGATAATCCCTTTGAACCTCCCCTATTTGGAACAGGCAATGCTCCAACTATTTAATAGAGCTGTGGCAAATGTGGGCTTAAGGGACTATGTAGAGCTGAAAAGGAGGCAGAGACATTGTCGTAAAAGTTTACTAAGCAAATATACTAAATGAAAACCAAAACAAGCCAGTCAGAGAATTTGGGGATTAATAACTAATCCTAAAATGCAAAGACATAAATAAAAACTCACAAGAAACAATAACAAACAAGGAACCACAAACTCCCCAAAAAGACAAAGAAAAAATCCAGTGACTGACCCTAACAAGAAGGTGATTTGTAAGCTCTCTGAACAAGAGTTCAAAATAGCAATTTTAAAGAAACTTGGTGATCTTTAAGATAACACAGAAAAGCAATTCAAAAATGTATCAGAAAAATTGAACAAAGAGATTAAAATTTAAAAAAACACACACACAGCTGAGAACTGAGAAATGCATATGCTGAAGAACTCTTTAGAGGCCCTAAATAGCAAAATGAACTAAGCAAAAGAAACAATGAATGAACTCAAAGACCTGCTATTAGAAAATACACAGTCATAGGAGAAAAAACAAGAAAGAATGAAAAGGAGCAAAGACTGCTTGCAAGATATTAAAAAATTACCTTAAAAGACCAAATCTAAGAATTAATGGTGTTCAAGAGGCATCTGAACAAGAACAAGGGGAAGAAAGCTTATTTAAACAAATAATAGAAAACTTTTCAAAATTAAAAATGTAAATATCGATGTATAGGAAGATCTTAGAACACTAAATAGATTCAACCCAAAATAAGGCTACCCCAAACATATGAGAATCAAATTCTCAAATGTCAAGGACAAAGAGAAGATTCTAAAAGCAGCAAAAGAAAAGATGCAAATAACATCTAAAGGAGTTCCAATTTGTCTTGCAACAGGCTTTTAAATAGAAACATACAGGCCAGGAGGGAGTGGAACAACATTTTAGGGTGCTCAAAGAAAAAAAAAACTGCCGTGCAAGAATATTGTATCCAGCAAAATTATAATTCAGATATGAAGGAGAGATAAACTCTTTCCTAGACAAACAGAAGCTGAGAAAATTCAGCACCACTAATCCTTTCGTATAAAAAAACACTAAAGGGAGTTCTTCAATCTGAAAGAAAATAAAAACACTAACATGTGAAAGGAAACTTTTCAAGGTATAAAGCCCACTGGTAAAATTAAGTACATGGACACACTCAGAATACTCCATCACTGTTTTTGTAGTATGCAATTCCTCATAACTATAGTATGAAGCCCAAAAGATTAATCTATCAAAAACAATAATAGCTACAGCAACCTGTTAAGAGACAGGTAATATAATAATATGTAAACTGAGACAACTAAAAGTAAAAATATGGGAGTTGGGCAGGGATGGAGTTAAAGCATAGAATTTTTTTGTGTGTTTGTCTTTGGCTGTGTTTTTATTCTTTTGTTTGTGATCTAAGATAAGTTGTCATCTCTTTAAAATAACTTGCTGTAAGATTATTATTATTATTATTATACTTTAGTTTTAGGGTAAATGTGCACAATGTGCAGGTTAGTTACATATGTATACATGTGCCATGCTGGTGTGCTGCACCCATTAACTCGCCATTTAGCATTAGGTATATCTCCTAATGCTATCCCTCCCCCCTCCCCCCACCCCACAACAGTCCCCAGAGTGTGATGTTCCCCTTCCTGTGTCCATGTGTTCTCATTGTTCAATTCCCACCTATGAGTGAGAACATGCGGTGTTTGGTTTTTTGTCCTTGCGATAGTTTACTGAGAATGATGATTTTCAGTTTCATCCATGTCCCTACAAAGGACATGAACTCATCATTTTTTATGGCTGCATAGTATTCCATGGTGTATATGTGCCACATTTTCTTAATCCAGTCTGTCATTGTTGGACATTTGGGTTGGTTCCAAGTCTTTGCTATTGTGAATAGTGCTGCAATAAACATACGTGTGCATGTGTCTTCATAGCAGCATGATTTATAGTCCTTTGGGTATATGCCCAGTAATGGGATGGCTGGGTCAAATGGTATTTCTAGTTCTAGATCCCTGAGGAATCGCCACACTGACTTCAAGGGTTGAACTAGTTTACAGTCCCACCAACAGTGTAAAAGTGTTCCTATTTCTCCACATCCTCTCCAGCACCTGTTGTTTCCTGACTTTTTAGTGATTGCCATTCTAACTGGTGTGAGATGGTATCTCATTGTGGTTTTGATTTGCATTTCTCTGATGGCCAGTGATGATGAGCATTTTTTCATGTGTCTTTTGGCTGCATAAATGTCTTCTTTTGAGAAGTGTCTGTTCATATCCTTTGCCCACTTCTTGATGGGGTTGTTTGTTTTTTTCTTGTAAATTTGTTTGAGTTCATTGTAGATTCTGTATATTAGCCCTTTGTCAGATGAGTAGGTTGCGAAAATTTTCTCCCATTTTGTAGGTTGCCTGTTCACTCTGATGGTAGTTTCTTTTGCTGTGCAGAAGCTCTTTAGTTTAATTAGATCCCATTTGTCAGTTTTGGCTTTTGTTGCCATTGCTTTTGGTGTTTTAGACATGAAGTCCTTGCCCATGCCTATGTCCTGAATGGCAATGCCTAGGTTTTCTTCTAGGATTTTTATGGTAAGATTTTTTGAAATAGCCTCATGGTAACTGCAATGTAAAAACCTATAATAGATTCACAAAAATAAAAAGGAACAAACTAAAAGATATTCCCACTTAACCACAAAGGAAGATAGTAAGAAAAGAAGGGAGGAAGAGAGATGTCCCAAAACAACCAGAAAACAAGCAACAAAATGGCAGTAGTAAGACCTTACTTATCAACAGTAACACTTAATATAAATGGCCTCAATTCTCTAATTCAAAGGCACAGAGTGACTGAATGGACAAAAAAGCAAGACCCAATTATATACTGTCTTCAAGAACCCTAGTCACCTATAAAGACACACATAGGCTGAAAGTAAAAGGGTGGAAAAAATGTTTTATGCAACTTGAAAAAAAAAGAGAAGAAATAGCTATATGTAGATGAAATAGACTACAAGTCAGAGACTATAAAAAAAAGACAAAAAAGTCACTATCCAGTGATAAAGCAGTCAATACAGCAAGAGGATATAACAATTGTAAATATCTATGCACCCAACAAAGGAGTTCCTAGTATATAAAGTAAACATGAATAGGTCTAAAAGGAGAAATAGACTGGAATACAATAATGATAGGGGACTTTAACACCCCACTGTTACTAATGGACAGATCATCCAGACAGAAAATCAACAAAGAAACATTAAACTACATACTAAACCTAGTAAACCTAACTAATATTTACAGAACATTTCATCCAACTGCTGTAGAATACACATTCTTTTAATTAGCACATGGAACATTCTCCAGAATAGACCATATCTTAGACCACAAAACAAGTCTAAACAAATTTAAAAACAGAAATCATATCAGGTGACCTTCCTGACCACAGTGAAATAAAACTAGAAATCAAAAACAAGGGGAATCTCTGAAAATACACAAGCAAATGGATGTCAAACAACCGGATCCTGAATGAGCAATGGATTAATAAAGAAATTGAGAAGAAAATTTAAAAATTTCTTGAAATAAATAAAAATGAAAATACAACATATCAAAATCTATGGGATACAGCAAAAGCAGTACTAACAAGGAAGTTTATAGCAATAAATGCTTACATCAAAAAAGTAGAAAGACTTCAAATAAACAACCTAATGATGCATCTCAATGAACTAGAAAAGGAAGAATAAGCTAAACCCCAAATTAGTGGAAGGAAATAGATAATAAAGATCAGAGCAGATATAAATGAAATTGAGACAAAAATTATAGATCAACTCAATAAAAATTTGTATTTTAAAAGATAAAATTAACAAACCCTTAGCTAGACTAAGAAAAAAGAGAAAAGAGAAGACTTAAATGAATAAAATCAGAAATAATAAAGAAAACATAACTGATGCAGTCAAACCCCAAGACTGGGGCTCAGCTTGGGAGGGTTCTTGGTTTTACTCAGGAAAGAATTCAAGAGTGAGCTGAAGGTGAAACAAAGCAAGTTTATTTGAGCAACAGTGTATAGAAAAATGGCTGCTTCATAAACAGATTAGGGATATCCCATAGGCAGAGTAGCACTCAGATTGAAGGCTAGCTATATTTACACCTACTACTAATTATATACTAATTAAGGGGCGGGTTATTTACAAACTTTCTGGACAAGGGGCAGGGAGTTCCTAGAACCATATAAGTTGACTTCCAGGTTGCTGCCATGACATTTATAAACTGTTGCTGGTGGGAATGTCTTATGAAAATACATTGTAATACCTAGTCCTACCTGTTTTTGGCTGGCTTCTTTGCTACAACCTGTTTTGTTCAGCAGGGTCATGACCAGTGCTCAGAAAACAAACCCTGCTGATCTCCTACCTCATAACAAATGAGACCTCAGAAGTACAAAATGTCATTAGAGACTATTATGAGCCACTACAAACCAACAAGTTGGAAAACCTAGAGGAAATGGATAAATTCCTGGTCATATACAACTTACCATAATTGAAGAATGATGAAATAGAAAACCTCAATAAACAAATTACAAGTAATGAGATCTAAGCCATAGTAAAAAATCTCTCATCAAAGAAAAGCCCAGGACCAGATGGCTTCACTGCTTAATTTTACCAAACATTTAAAGAAGAACTAATACCAGTTCTATTCAAACCTTTCAAAAAAATGGAAAAGAAGGGAATACTTGCAAACTCATTTTTGAGGCTGGAGTTATCCTGATACTGAAACCAGATAAAGATGCAATAAAAAAAGAAAAATAGAGGCCAATATCCCTGAAGAACATAGATGCAAAAATCCTCAACAAAATGCTAGCAAACTTAATGCAACAACATATTAAAAAGATCATTCACCGTGATCAAATAGGATTTGTTCCAGAGATACAAGGTTAGTTCAACATATGCAAATCAGTAAATATAATACTTCATATTACAGAATCCAGAACAAAAACCATATGATTATTTCAATAGAACCTGAAAAAGCATTTGATAAAATTTGGCACCCCTTTATGATAAAAACCTTCATCAACATGGGTATAGGAGGGACATACTTTTAAAAAAGGCCACATATGACAAACCCACAGCTAACATCATACTCATGGGGAAAATGTGAAGACCTTTCCTCTAAAGACTGGAACAAGACAAGGATGTCCACTTTCACTGCTATTATTCAACATAATAGTGGAAGTCCTTGCCAGAGCAATTAGACAAGAGAAAGAAATAAAGGGCATCTTTTATTAAAAGGAGTCATATTAGCCTTGTTTTGTTGGCATATAGTTGTTCATAATTCAGTAAAGTTGCAGGATACAAAATCAATGTACAAAAATCAGTAGCATTTATATGCCAACTGTGAATAATCTGAAAAACATAAAGAATGCAACCTCATTTACAATAGCTATAAAAATATAAAATACCTAGGAATCAGTCTAGCCAAATAAGTGAAAGATCTATATAAGGACAACTGTAAAACTCTGATGAAAGAAATAGAAAAAGACACAAAAATGGAAAGCTACTCAATGCTCTTGGATTGGAAGAAATAATAGTGTAAAATGATAATACTACCCAAAGAAATACACAGATTCAATGCAATCTGTATAAAAAAATGACATTCTTCACAGAAATAGAAAAAAAATGCTAAAATTTATATGGAATCACAAAAGTTCCTGAATAGGCAAAGCAATCCTGAGCAAAAACAGCAAAGCTAGAAGCATTACACTACTTGACTTCAAACTTTGCTACAAAGATATAGTAACATCATAGAATTGGCATAAAAATAGACTCCTAGACCAATGGAACAGAATACAGTATCCAGATATAAATGCATTCATTTACAATTAACTCATCTTTGACAGGAGTACCAAGAACATACAATGGGAAAAGAAAAGCCTTTTCAATAAATTGTGTTATGAAAATTATATGAAAAAGAAAAAAACTACACCTCTATCTCTCAGCATACACAAAATTTAAATCAAAATGTATTAAAGACTTAAATATAAGATCTGAAACTATGAAACTACTAGAAGAAAATAATGGAGAAATGCTTCAGGATGTTGGTCTGGGCAAAGATTTTTTTTTGGCGTAATACCTCAAAAGTACAGGCAACTGAAGTAAAAATAGACAACTGGGATTTATTTAGTAAATAAAGCTAAAATACTTCTACAAAGCAAAGGGAGCAATCAACAAAGTGAAGAAACAATCCACAAAATGAGAGAAAATATTTGCAACTATCCATCTGCCAAGGGATTAATAACAAGAATATATAAGAAACTCAAACAACTCTGTAGGAAAAAATCTAATAATCCAATTAAAGAAGGGAAAAAGATATGAATAGACATTTCCCAAAAGAAGATATACAAATGGCCAACAGGTATATAAAAAATGCTTAACATCACCTATCATCAGAGAAATGCAAATCAAATCAAAACCACAATGTGATGTTAAGTCATCCCAGTTAAAATGGCTTGTATCAAAAAGTGGCAATAACAATAACACATGCTAGCAAGGATATGGGGAAAGAGGAAAGGGGAACCCTCTTACATTGTTGATGGGAACGTAAATTAGTACAGACAGTATGGAGAACAGTTTGGAAGTTCCTTAAAAAACTAAAATTAGAGCTATCATATGATCCAGCAATTCCAGTACTGGGGTCTTATCTGAAAGATAGGAAATCAATGTATCAAAGAGATAGCTGCACTCCCATCTTTACTGAAGCACTATTCACAATATCCAAAATACCGATTCAAGCAGTGTCCGTCAATGAATGAGTGAATCAAGAAAATGTGCTACATATACCCAATGGAATATTATTCAACCATAAAAAAGAATGAAATCTTGTCATTTGCAGTAACATGGATGGAAATGGAGGTCATTATGTTAAGTGAAATAAGCCAAACAAAGAAAAACAAATATCGCATGATCTCATTTATATGTGGGAGCTAAAAAAGTAGAACTCATGAAAATAGAGGGTAGATTGATGGTTACCAGAGGCTGGGAAGGGAAGGGAGTAGACAAGGATAAAAGGAAATAAAAGAATATGAATGTATTTATTACCACTAAACTGTACCCTTAGAAATGGTAAAGATAATAAATTATATGTATGTATACATATATATCCTCAATAAAAAATAAAAAATAAATATTATTCTGAGTATTGGTATTTGTTTCGATTCTGGTTCTCTGAGCTTATTGGAGGTGAGGTTTAGTGTCTTTTAATATTTCTTCAAAATTCTTGACCACTGTCTCTTCAGATATATGCCCCAATCCTCTATGTTTTCCCTCTCTAGGATTCCAGTTACACATATATTAACACATTTGGTATTATTCCACAGCTTTAGATGCTCTATTTTGCCTCTCTACCTTTTTTTAAACCTTTTTTCTTTCTTTGTGTTTCAGTGTAACTTCTTTTGACCTGTCTTCAAGTTCAGTGATTCTTTTCTTAAAACTGTCCAGTCTATTAAAAAGTCTGTCAAAACAATTCTTCATCTCTTTTATCATGTGTTTTATTTCTAGCACTTCCATTAAATTTTTTTTTGCAGTTGCAAGATTTAATAGAGTGAAAACAGAGCTCCCATAAAATGGGAGGGGACCCTAAGGGGGTTGCTGTTGCTGGCTTGAATGCCTGAGTTTATATCCCAATCACTGTGCTCTCAAGCATTATATCCCCCTGTGCTCTCAAGTGATAGATGATTGGCTATTTCTTTACCTCCTGTTTTTGCCTAATTAGCATTAAAATTTTTTTTTTATTATACTTTAAGTTCTAGGGTACATGTGCACAATGTGCAGGTTCCTAATTAGCATTTTAGTGAGCTCTCTTTACTACCTGATTGGTCAGGTGTGAGCTAAGTTGCAAGCCCTGTGTTTAAAGGTGGATGTGGTTACCTTCCCAGCTAGGCTTAGGGATTCTTAGTCAACCTAGGAAATCCAGCTAATCCTGTCTTGCAGTCCCCCCTCTCAACAGGAAAACCCAAGTGCTGTTGGGGAGGTTGGCTGACGACCGCTGTAACTGCTTCCTGCTGAATTGGGGCATAGTAGGGGTTGTGCAGTTGAGATTTCCTCGGGAGGGGTGCCTTCGATGTCATCAACATCGGAGCATGGAATAGCAGGCTGGTCCAGGGGTCCATGGTAGATCTTAGTCATGGACTGCATCTGTGGCTCCATTTGAAGAATGATTTATACTTTACAGCTTTGATTCTGGAAGAGACGAACTTAACAAGGAGGTTAAAGATACAGGGATTGAAATGGCCTGCAGTACAGGGGATTATTTCTTTGGCACACTTCACAGGCCCTGACTGTCTGCTTGATAGTTTTGAAAAGACCTGGTCCAGTAAATAATAATTTGGCCATCTGATGGGTGCTATCAATGCCTAAGTGAAAGGTTTGGTGAAGGGTTTTAAGTAATTTCCATTGGTTAGCTGCAGGCAAAAGTATTTTTCCTTCTTCAGTGGCTAGCCATCCTGAGGGGAGGAAACTATGTCTTCATGAGGCTCCCCATTCTATTTATCCTGTTAAGTACTGGGGCTTGGTTTCCTGGAGGGGATTACCCCATATTAGGGGTCCTTCTATAAGCATTTCTAATGGACGGTCCCACCTTGTGGCTCTTTTGGCTTCAATATCTGCTTGGTGGTTCCCTTCTATTTCTTCTTTCCTTTCCTTTCTGCTGACCCCAGCAGTGTAAGGCTGCCACCTCTTTAGGTTCATGTACAGCCAATAATAATCTCCTGATGGCTTCCTGATGTTTGATAGGTGTTCATTCCCTCAGAAGTTAGGAATTCCCTTTCTCTCCATATTGCTGTGTGGGCATGGAGGACTAGGTAAGCATGCTTAGAGTCTGTATATATATTTACCCTTTTTCCTTCTCCTAATTCTAGTGTATAATGGCCCCTACTTTTCCTAGGATGTCTCTCCCTAACAGAGGAGTGGGGCTTTCAGGTATAATTAGAAAGGCATGTGAAAAGAGTAAAGTTCCTCAGTCACAACTTAGTGGCTGGGAGAAGTATCTAGTGACTGCCTGTCCTAGGACCCCTCAGATAGTGACAGATCTGGAGGACAGTTGCCAGGACAGGAGAATAAGACTGAGAAGGCCGTGCCAGTGTCCAGGAGACAGTTAACCTTCTGGCCCCCAATGCTCAAGCATACCCGGGGCTCTGTGAGGGTGATGGCATTGGCTGGCACTTGCCCCGGGCACCCTCAGTCCTGCTGCTGGATCATCTGGTTAGTGGCTTCTGACTCAGAGGACCTTCATCCCCTGGGGCAGTGGGCCTTCCAGTGATTCCCTTGACATAAGGGGCATGGGTGGGGGAGGCTTATTTCTATTTGGACAATCTCTTTTAAAGTGTCCTTGTAGACTGCACTGGAAGCAATCCCTATTAGGCATTCGATTTGCCCAGGTTTTCTGTGTTCCAGAGCCATCAAATTAATTCCTCTTGGTACTACCAAGAGGTATTACCAAGAGATTACCAAAGATTCCACTTGCCTGAGGGCCATGACTCAAGCGGTGGCCTTTTTCTTATCTCGTTTGTCCTGTTCTGCCTGTTCCTCCTGATCTCTATTATAAAAAACCAAGGTTGCCAAGTTCAATAGGGTTTCTAAGTTTTGCTCTGGACCTAAGGTGGACTTTTGAAGTTTTTATTTTAATGTCTGCAGCTGACTGAGTGATAAACTTACCCTTTAAGATTAGTTGGCCTTCAATAGAGTCAGGTGACATAGAGGTATACTTCCTCAATGCCTCCCTTAGTCTCTCCAGAAAGGCAGTAGGATTTTCTTCCTTTCCCTATGTTATAGTGGACATCATTGAATAATTTATAGGCTTCTTCCTAGTTTTCCTTAGTCCTGCTACCACGCAAGTCCTTAAATGTCTGCAGCACCAATCTTCCTGTTCTGATTCTGCATCCCAGTGAGGGTCTACACTGGGAACTGCCTGCTGGCCTGTGGGAATTGTTCTCTTTCCTCTGTTGTCATCCTATCATTGACCTGACTGAGATAACAGAGATCGCCAAACTCTCTGGCTGCAGTTATGGCAGCACTTCTTTCATTTGGGGTTAGTGTCTGATCTAGTAGTAACATTATATCTCTCCATGTCAGATCAAAGGACTGTCTTAACCCTTGTGAAACATCAATGTAGCCATCAGGGTTATCTGAGAATTTACCTAGGTCTATTTTAATTTGCTCCAAGTCTGACAGGGAAAAAGGTAGATACATTCTGGCTGGGCCAAATTCTCCAGAATACATCTTAGGGGTGTTTTTGCCTTGGGGGGAATGTTTGCCATCTGAAAAAAAACATAGGGGATGCCAGCACTCCTAGTCATTTTCCGATAAGCATTAGTCCTAGAGTGTCCTCTAAGGTCCTAATGCTTATTCTTTTCCAGGGTGCATAACCACCCATGGACCTCTGCTTATCGGATTAGTTATGCTCACTGATGTAGCAGTCCTGCACCTGTTTTCCCACCTTTCTTGACCACAAAGAAAGGGATCTGGGCTGCTGGATTCCAGTGGTCCTTCACTAGCGTGTCCAACATTGCCTTTGTGCTCAGAGATGAGTTCTACAGCTGGGCTAGGTTCCTGAGTATTTCATAACAGCCCAGCTGCCCCATCAAGATGCATTCCCATAAACAACTGTTCTTATGCAAATTCATTTCAGAGAAGGTATAGGTAACCTTTTGAGTCAGGATTGAGATAAAGTCTTTTTGATTCTGTAAGTACTTTAAGGCTTGGCTGAGCGCAAACAGCTTGCACGTTTGAGCAGACCAACTATTAGGCAATTCTCCTAACTGCTTCCAAGAGTCTCCCTATCAATTACTGAACACCCATTGTGTTTTTTCCTCAGTCACCCAAGAGGAGCCGTCTATCCTTCTGTTCTGAAGGGAGTTCCTTCTAGGTCTGGTCGGACCTTTGTATGGTAATTAAGATTTAAATCCCCTGTTAGGAAATCTGCTGGGTTAAGGGAATTTTCAGTGGTTAATGTTAAATCACCTTTTTCTAACAGAATAGCCCCATACTTTAAGATTTTTGAGTTAGTAAGCTACCTTTTTGCTTTTTTGACTTAGAATAATTCTGACTGGTGAGATGTGCTCACAGTGAGATTTCCTCTAAAAGTTATTTTTCTACTTTCTTCTGTTAGCAAAGCAGTTGCCGCTACAGATTGAATGCTTTTGGGCCATCCGCGGGTTCCTGGGTTAAGGATTTTTGATAGGAAGGCTACTGGTTGTCAGTGGTCTCAGTGTTTTCAGGCTATGCCCTTGTTTACACTGACAACAAGGTAGTATTGGAGTGTTATAGGGTCATAGAGAAGACTTTCTCTTTTTATTATTATTATTATTATACTTTAAGTTTTAGGGTACATGTGCACAATGTGCAGGTTAGTTACATATGTATACATGTGCCATGCTGGTGTGCCACACCCATTAACTCGTCATTTAGCATTAGGTATATCTCCTAATACTATCCCTCCCCCCTCCCCCCACCCCACAACAGTCCCCAGAGTGTGATGTTCCCCTTCCTGTGTCCATGTGTTCTCATTGTTCAATTCCCATCTATGAGTGGGAACATGCGGTGTTTGGTTTTTTGTCCTTGTGATAGTTTACTGAGAGTGATGATTTCCAATTTCATCCATGTCCCTACAAAGGACATGAATTCATCAGTTTTTATGGCTGCATAGTATTCTATGGTGTATATGTGCCACATTTTCTTAATCCAGTCTATCATTGTTGGACATTTGGGTTGGTTCCAAGTCTTTGCTATTGTGAATAGTGCCACAATAAACATACCTGTGCATTGTGTCTTTATAGCAGCATGATTTATAGTCCTTTGGGTATATACCCAGTAATGGGATTGTTGGATCAAATGGTATTTCTAGTTCTAGATCCCTGAGGAATCGCCACACTGACTTCCACAATGGTTGAACTAGTTTACAGTCCCACCAACAGTGTAAAAGTGTTCCTATTTCTCCACATCCTCTCCAGCACCTGTTGTTTCCTGACTTTTTAGTGATTGCCATTCTAACTGGTGTGAGATGGTATCTCATTGTGGTTTTGATTTGCATTTCTCTGATGGCCAGTGATGATGAGCATTTTTTCATGTGTCTTTTGGCTGCATAAATGTCTTCTTTTGAGAAGTGTCTGTTCATATCCTTTGCCCACTTTTTGATGGGGTCGTTTGTTTTTTTCTTGTAAATTTGTTTGAGTTCATTGTAGATTCTGTATATTAGCCCTTTGTCAGATGAGTAGGTTGCGAAAATTTTCTCCCATTTTGTAGGTTGCCTGTTCATTCTGATGATAGTTTCTTTTGCTGTGCAGAAGCTCTTTAGTTTAATTAGATCCCATTTGTCAGTTTTGGCTTTTGTTGCCATTGCTTTTGGTGTTTTAGACATGAAGTCCTTGCCCATGCCTATGTCCTGAATGGTAATGCCTAGGTTTTCTTCTAGGGCTTTTATGGTTTTACGTCTAATGTTTAAATTTTTAATCCATCTTGAATTAATTTTTTATAAGGTGTAAGGAAGGGATCCAGTTTCAGCTTTCTACATATGGCTAGCCAGTTTTCCCAGCACCATTTATTAAATAGGGAATCCTTTCCCCATTGCTTGTTTTTCTCAGGTTTGTCAAAGATCAGATAGTTGTAGATATGTGGCATTATTTCTGAGGGCTCTGTTCTGTTTCATTGATCTATATCTCTGTTTTGGTACCAGTACCATGCTGTTTTGGTTACTGTAGCCTTGTAGTATAGTTTAAAGTCAGGTAGCGTGATGCCTCCAGCTTTGTTCTTTTGGCTTAGGATTGACTTGGCAATGCGGGCTCTTTTTTGGTTCCATATGAACTTTAAAGTAGTTTTTTCCAATTCTGTGAAGAAAGTCATTGGTAGCTTGATGGGGATGGCATTGAATGTGTAAATTACCTTGGGCAGTATGGCCATTTTCATGATATTGATTCTTCCTACCCATGAGCATGGAGTGTTCTTCCATTTGTTTGTATCCTCTTTTATTTCATTGAGCAGTGGTTTGTAGTTCTCCTTGAAGAGGTCCTTCACATCCCTTGTAAGTTGGATTCTTAGGTATTTTATTCTGTTTGAAGCAATTGTGAATGAGAGTTCACTCATGATTTGGCTCTCTGTTTGTCTTTTATTGGTGTATAAGAATGCTTGTGATTTTTGTACATTGATTTTTTATCCTGAGACTTTGCTGAAGTTGCCTATCAGCTTAAGGAGATTTTTGGCTGAGACAATGGGGTTTTCTAGATATACAATCATGTTATCTGCAAACAGGGACAATTTGACTTCCTCTTTTCCTAATTGAGTACCCTTTATTTCCTTCTCCTGCCTAATTGCCCTAGCCAGAACTTCCAACACTATGTTGAATAGGAGTGGTGAGAGAGGGCATCCCTGTCTTTGTGCCAGTTTTCAAAGGGAATGCTTCCAGTTTTTGCCCATTCAGTAAGATATTGGCTGTGGGTTTGTCATAGGTAGCTCTTATTACTTTGAGATACGTCCTATCAATACCTAGTTTATTGAGAGTTTTTAGCATGAAGCATTGTTGAATTTTGTCAAAGGCCTTTTCTGCATCTATTAAGATAATCATGTGGTTTTTGCCTTTGGTTCTGTTTATATGGTGGATTACAGTTATTGATTTGTGTATATTGAACCAGCCTTCCAACCCAGGGATGAAGCCCACTTGATCATGGTGGATAAGCTCTTTGATGTGCTGCTGGATTCGGTTTGCCAGTATTTTATTGAGGATTTTTGCATCAATGTTCATCAAGGATGTCGGTCTAAAATTCTCTTTTTTGGTTGTGTCTCTGCCTGGCTTTGGTATCAGGATGATGCTGGCCTCATAAAATGAGTTAGGGAGGATTCCTTCTTTTTCTATTGATTGGAATGGTTTCAGAAGGAATGGTACCAGTTCCTCCTTGTACCTCTGGTAGAATTCGGCTGTGAATCCATCTGGTCCTGGACTCTTTTTGGTTGGTATTGATTATTGCCACAATTCCAATAAGCTATTTATTATTGCCACAATTTCAGATCCTGTTATTGGTCTATTCAGAGATTCAACTTCTTCCTGGTTTAGTCTTGGGAGAGTGTATGTATCAAGGAATTTATCCATTTCTTCTATATTTTCTAGTTTATTTGCATAGAGGTGTTTGTAGTATTCTCTGATGGTAGTTTGTATTTCTGTGGGATTGGTGGTGATATACCCTTTATCATTTTTTATTGCGTCTATTTGATTCTTCTCTCTTTTCTTCTTTATTAGTCTTGCTAGCAGTCTATCAATTTTGTTGATCTTTTCAAAAAACCAGCTCCTGGATTCATTACCTTTTTGAAGGGTTTTTTGTGTCTCTCTTTCCTTCAGTTCTGCTCTGATTTTAGTTATTTCTTGCCTTCTGCTAGCTTTTGAATGTGTTTGCTCTTGCTTTTCTAGTTCATTTAATTGTGATGTTAGGGTGTCAATTTTGGATCTTTCCTGCTTTCTCTTGTGGGCATTTAGTGTTATAAATTTCCCCTACACACTGTTTGAATGCGTCCCAGAGATTCTGGTATGTTGTGTCTTTGTTGTCGTTGGTTTCAAAGAACATCTTTATTTCTGCCTTCATTTCGTTATGTACCCAGTAGTCACTCAGGAGCAGGTTGTTCAGTTTCCATGTAGTTGAGCGGTTTTGAGTGAGTTTCTTAATCCTG
The DNA here is from genome assembly GCF_028885625.2 of Pongo pygmaeus. Classification (NCBI taxonomy): domain Eukaryota; kingdom Metazoa; phylum Chordata; class Mammalia; order Primates; family Hominidae; genus Pongo; species Pongo pygmaeus. The sequence goes on from NC_072385.2 coordinate 102,303,753, forward strand.
AGTTCTAGTTTGATTGCACTGTGGTCTGAGAGACAGTTTGTTATAGTTTCTGTTCTTTTACATTTGCTGAGGAGTGCTTTACTTCCAACTATGTGGTCAATTTTGGAATAGGTGTGGTGTGGTGCTGAGAAGAATGTATATTCTGTTGATTTGGGGTGGAGAGTTCTGTAGATGTCTATTAGGTCCACTTGGTGCAGAGCTGAGTTCAACTCCTGGTTATCCTTGTTAACTTTCTGTCTGGTTTATCTGTCTAATGTTGACAGTGGGGTGTTAAAGTCTCCCATTATTATTGTGTGGGAGTCTAAGTCTCTTTGTAGGTCACTCAGGACTTGCTTTATGAATCTGGGTGCTCCTGTATTGGGTGCATATATATTTAGGATAGTTAGCTCTTCTTGTTGAGTTGATCCCTTTACCATTATGTAATGGCCTTCTTTGTCTCTTTTGATATTTGTTGGTTTAAAGTCTATTTTATCAGAGACTAGGATTGCAACCCCTGCCTTTTTTTGTTTTCCATTTGCTTGGTAGATATTCCTCCATCCTTTCATTTTGAGCCTATGTGTGTCTCTGCAAGTGAGATGGGTTTCCTGAATACAGCTCACTGATGGGTCTTGTCTCTTTATCCAATTTGCCAGTCTGTTTCTTTTAATTGGAGCATTTAGTCCATTTACATTTAAAGTTAATATTGTTATGTGTGAATTTGATCCTGTCATTATGATGTTAGCTGGTTATTTTGCTCGTTACTTGATGCAGTTTCTTCCTAGTCTCGATGGTCTTTACATTTTGGCATGATTTTGCAGCAGCTGGTACCGGTTGTGCCTTTCCATGTTTAGCGCTTCCTTCAGGAGCTCTTTTAGGGCAGGCCTGGTGGTGACAAAATCTCTCAGCATTTGCTTGTTTGTAAAGGATTTTCTCCTTCACTTATGAAGCTTAGTTTGGCTGGATATGAAATTCTGGGTTGAAAATTCTTTTCTTTAAGAATGTTGAATATTGGCCCCCACTCTTTTCTGGCTTGTAGAGTTTCTGCCAAGAGATCTACTGTTAGTCTGATGGGCCTCCCTTTGAGGGTAACCTGACCTTTCTCTCTGGCTGCTCTTAACATTTTTTCCTTCATTTGAACTTTGGTGAATCTGACAATTATGTGTCTTGGAGTTGCTCTTCTCGAGGAGTATCTTTGTGGCATTCTCTGTATTTCCTGAATCTGAATGTTGGCCTGCCTTGCTAGACTGGGGAAGTTCTCCCGGATAATATCCTGTAGAATGTTTTCCAACTTGGTTCCATTCTCCCCGTCACTTTCAGGTACACCAATCAGATGTAGATTTGGTCTTTTCACATAGTCCCATATTTCTTGGAGGCTTTGCTTGTTTCTTTTTATTCTTTTTTCTCTAAACTTCCCTTCTCGCTTCATTTCATTCATTTCATCTTCCATGGCTGATACCCTTTCTTCCATTTGATTGCATCGGCTCTTGAGGCTTCTGCCTTCTTCACGTAGTTCTCGAGCCTTGGTTTTCAGCTCCATCAGCTCCTTTGAGCACTTCTCTGTATTGGTTATTCTAGTTATACATTCTTCTAAATTTTTTTCAAAGTTTTCAACTTCTTTGCCTTTGGTTTGAATATCCTCCCATTGCTTGGAGTAATTTGATTGTCTGGAACCTTCTTCTCTCAGCTTGTCAAAGTCATTCTCCATCCAGCTTTGTTCTGTTGCTGGTGAGGAACTGTGTTCCTTTGGAGGAGGAGAGGCACTCTGCTTTTTAGAGTTTCCAGTTTTTCTGCTCTGTTTTTTCCCCATGTTTGTGGTTTTATCTACTTTTGGTCTTTGATGATGGTGATGTACAGATGAGTTTTTGGTGTTAATGTCCTTTCTGTTTGTTAGTTTTCCTTCTAACAGACAGGACTCTCAGCTGCAGGTCTGTTGGAGTACCCGGCCGTGTGAGGTGTCAGTCTGCCCCTGCTGGGGGGTGCCTCCCAGTTAGGCTGCTCAGGGGTCAGGGGTCAGGGGCCCACTTGAGGAGGCAGTCTGCCCGTTCTCAGATCTCCAGCTGCGTGCTGGGAGAACCACTGTTCTCTTCAAAGCTGTCAGACAGGGATAGTTAAGTCTGCAGAGGTTACTGCTGTCTTTTTGTTTGTCTGTGCCCTGCCCCCAGAGTTGGAGCCTACAGAGGCAGGCATGCCTCCTTGAGCTGTGGTGGGCTCCACCCAGTTCGAGCTTCCTGGCTGCTTTGTTTACCTAAGTGAGTCTGGGCAAGGGTGGGCGCCCCTCCCCCAGCCTCACTGCCACCTTGCAGTTTGATCTCAGACTGCTGTGATAGCAATCAGTGAGACTCCGTGGGCATAGGACCCTCTGAGCCAGGTGTGGGATATAATCTCCTGGTGTGCCGTTTCCTAAGCCCGTCGGAAAAGCACAGTATTCGGGTGGGAGTGGCCCAATTTTCCAGGTGCCATCTGTCACCCTTTTCCTTGACCAGAAAAGGGAACTCTCTGACCCCTTGTGCTTCCCAAGTGAGGCAATGCCTCACCCTGCTTTGACTGGTGCAAGGTGCACTGCACCCACTGTCCTGTGCCCACTGTCTGGCACTCCCTAGTGAGATGAACCCGGTACCTCAGATGGAAATGCAGAAATCACCCGTCTTCTGCGTCGCTCATGCTCGGAGCTGTAGACCGGAGCTGTTCCTATTCGGCCATCTTGGCTCCTCCTGAGAAGACATTCAATGATCAGTTATAGGTTTTAAATTTACCCTGGCTTTTATTTTATTTTTTAATTTTTTATTTTTTTATTATTACCATTATTATACTTCAGGTTCTTTGGTACATGTGCGCAATGTGCAGGTAAGTTACATATGTATACATGTGCCATGCTGGTGCACTGCACCCACTAACTCGTCATGTAGCGTTAGGTATATCTCCCAATGCTATCCCTCCCCCCTCCCCCAACCCCACAACAGTCCCCGAAGTGTGATGTTCCCCTTCCTGTGTCCCTGTGTTTTCATTGTTCAATTCCCACCTATGAGTGAGAATATGTGGTGTTTGGTGTTTTGTTCTTGCGACAGTTTACTGAGAATGATGATTTCCAATTTCATCCATGTCCCTACAAACTACATGAACTCATCATTTTTTATGGCTGCATAGTATTCCATGGTGTATATGTGCCACATTTTCTTAATCCAGTCTATCATTGTTGGACATTTAGCAAAGTTATGGGTTGCTAAAAGACTTGGGTTGGTTCCAAGTCTTTGCTATTGTGAATAATGCCGCAATAAACATACGTGTGCATGTGTCTTTATAGCAGCATGATTTATAGTCCTTTGGGTATATGCCCAGTAATGGGATGGCTGGGTCGAATGGAATTTCTAGTTCTAGATCCCTGAGGAATCGCCACACTGACTTCCACAATGGTTGAACTAGTTTACAGTCCCACCAACAGTGTAAAAGTGTTCCTATTTCTCCACATCCTCTCCAGCACCTGTTGTTTCCTGACTTTTTAATGATTGCCATTCTAACTGGTGTAAGATAGTATCTCATTGTGGTTTTGATTTGCATTTCTCTGATGGCCAGTGATGGTGAGCATTTTTTCATGTGTTTTTTGGCTGCATAAATGTCTTCTTTTGAGAAGTGTCTGTTCATATCCTTTGCCCACTTTTTGATGGGGTTGTTTGTTTTTTTCTTGTAAATTTGTTTGAGTTCATTGTAGATTCTGGATATTAGCCCTTTGTCAGATGAGTAGGTTGCGAAAATTTTCTCCCATTTTGTAGGTTGCCTGTTCACTCTGATGGTAGTTTCCTTTGCTGTGCAGAAGCTCTTTAGTTTAATTAGATCCCATTTGTCAATTTTGGCCTTTGTTGCCATTGCTTTTGGTGTTTTAGACATGAGGTCCTTGCCCATGCCTATGTCCTGGATGGTAATGCCTAGATTTTCTTCTAGCGTTTTTATGGTTTTAGGTCTAACATTTAAGTCTTTAATCCATCTTGAATTGATTTTTGTATAAGGTGTAAGGAAGGGATCCAGTTTCAGCTTTCTACATATGGCTAGCCAGTTTTCCCAGCACCATTTATTAAATAGGGAATCCTTTCCCCATTGCTTGTTTTTCTCAGGTTTGTGAAAGATCAGACAGTTGTAGATATGTGGCATTATGTCTGATGGCTCTGTTCTGTTCCATTGATCTATATCTCTGTTTTGGTACCAGTACCATGCTGTTTTGGTTACTGTAGCCTTGTAGTACAGTTTGAAGTCAGGTAGTGTGATGCCTCCAGCTTTGTTCTTTTGGCTTAGGATTGACTTGGTGATGCGGGCTCTTTTTTGGTTCCATATGAACTTTAAAGTAGTTTTCTCCAATTCTGTGAAGAAAGTCATTGGTAGCTTGATGGGGATGGCATTGAATCTGTAAATTACCTTGGGAAGGATGGCCATTTTCACCATATTGATTCTTCCTACCCATGAGCATGGAATGTTCTTCCATTTGTTTGTATCCTCTTTTATTTCATTGAGCAGTGGTTTGTAGTTCTCCTTGAAGAGGTCCTTCACATCCCTTTTAAGTTGGATTCCTAGGTATTTTATTCTGTTTGAAGCAATTGTGAATGGGAGTTCACTCATGATTTGGCTCTCTTTTTGTCTGTTATTGATGTATAAGAATGCTTGTGATTTTGTACATTGATTTTGTATCCTGAGACTTTGCTGAAGTTGCTTATCAGCTTAAGGAGATTTTTGGCTGAGACAATGGGGTTTTCTAGATGTACAATCACGTCTTCTGCAAACAGGGACAATTTGACTTCCTCTTTTCCTAATTGAATACCCTTTATTTCCTTCTCCTGTCTAATTGCCCTGGCCAGAACTTCCAACACTATGTTGAATAGAAGTGGTAAGAGAGGGCATCCCTGTCTTGTGCCAGTTTTCAAAGGGAATGCTTCCAGTTTTTGCCCATTCATTATGATATTGGCTGTGGGTTTGTCATAGATAGCTCTTATTATTTTGAGATACATCCCATCAATACCTAATTTATTGAGAGTTTTTAGCATGAAGGGTTGTTGAATTTTGTCAAAGGCCTTTTCTGCATCTATTGAGATAATCATGTGGTTTTTGTCTTTGGTTCTGTTTATATGCTGGATTACATTTATTGATTTGCGTATATTGAACCAGCCTTGCATCCCAGGGATGAAGCCCACTTGATCATGGTGGATAAGCTTTTTGATGTGCTGCTGGATTCTGTTTGCCAGTATTTTATTGAGGATTTTTGCATCAATGTTCATCAAGAATATTGGTCTAAAATTCTGTTTTTTTGTTTTGTCTCTGCCAGGCTTTGGTATCAGGATGATTCTGGCCTCATAAAATGAGTTAGGGAGGATTGCCTCTTTTTCTATTGATAGGCATAGTTTCAGAAGGAGTGGTATCAGCTCCTCCTTGTACCTCTGGTAGAATTCGGCTGTGAACCCATCTGGTGCTGGACTTTTTTTGGTTGGTAAGCTATTGATTGTTGGCAGAATTTCAGATCCTGTTATTGGTCTATTCAGAGATTCAACTTCTTTCTGGTTTAGTCTTGGGAGGGTGTATGTGTTGAGGAATTTATCCATTTCTTCTAGATTTTCTAGTTTATTTGAGTAGAGGTGTTTGTAATATTCTCTGATGATAGTTTGTATTTCTGTGGGATCAGTGATGATATCCCCTTTATCATTTTTTGTTCTATCGATTTGATTCTTCTCTCTTTTTTTCTTTATTAATCTTGCTAGTGGTCTATCAATTTTGCTGATCCTTTCAACAAACCAGCTCCTGGATTCATTACTTTTTTGAAGGGTTTTTTGTGTCTCTGTTTCCTTCAGTTCTGCTCTGATTTTAGTTATTTCTTGCCTTCTGCTAGCTTTTGAATGTGTTTGCTCTTGCTTTTCTAGTTCTTTTAATTGTGATGTTAGGGTGTCAATTTTGGATCTTTCCTGCTTTCTCTTGTGGGCATTTAGTGTTATAAATTTCCCTCTATACACTGCTTTAAATGCGTCCCAGAGATTCTGGTATGTTGTGTCTTTGTTCTCGTTGGTTTCAAAGAACATCTTTATTTCTGCCTTCATTTCGTTTGTACCCAGTAGTCATTCAGGAGCAGGTTGTTCAGTTTCCATGTAGCTGAGCGGTTTTGAGTGAGTTTCTTAATCCTGAGTTCTAGTTTGAGTGCACTGTGGTCTAAGAGACAGTTTGTTATAATTTCTGTTCTTTTACATTTGCTGAGGAGTGCTTTACTTCCAACTATGTGGTCAATTTTGGAATAGGTGTGGTGTGGTGCTGAGAAGAATGTATATTCTGTAGATTTGGGGTGGAGAGTTCTGTAGATGTCTATTAGGTCCACTTGGTGCAGAGCTGAGTTCAACTCCTGGGTATCCTTGTTAACTTTCTGTCTCGTTGATCTGTCTAATGTTGACAGTGGGGCGTTAAAGTCTCCCATTATTATTGTGTGGGAGTCTAAGTCTCTTTGTAGGTCACTCAGGACTTGCTTTATGAATCTGGGTGCTCCTGTATTGGGTGCATATATATTTAGGATAGTTAGCTCTTCTTGTTGAGTTGATCCCTTTACCATTATGTAATGGCCTTCTTTGTCTCTTTTGATCTTTGTTGGTTTAAAGTGTGTTTTATCAGAGACTAGGGTTACAACCACTGCCTTTTTTTGTTTTCCATTTGCTTGGTAGATATTCCTCCATCCTTTTATTTTGAGCCTATGTGTGTCTCTGCTGGTGGGATGTTTTTCCTGAATACAGCACACTGATGAGTCTTGAGTCTTTATCCAATTTGCCAGTCTGTTTCTTTTAATTGGAGCATTTAGTCAATTTACATTTAAAGTTAATATTGTTATGTGTGAATTTGATCCTGTCATTATGATGTTAGCTGGTTATTTTGCTCATTACTTGATGCAGTCTCTTCCTAGTCTCGATAATCTTTTCATTTTGGCATGATTTTGCAGCGGCTGGTACCGGTTGTGCCTTTCTATGTTTAGTCTTCCTTCAGGAGCTCTTTTAGGGCAGGCCTGGTGGTGAGAAAATCTCTCAGCATTTGCTTGTCTGTAAAGTATTTTATTTCTCCTTCACTTATGAAGCTTAGTTTGGCTGGATATGAAATTCTGGGTTGAAAATTCTTTTCTTTAAGAATGTTGAATATTGGCCCCCACTCTCTTCTGGCTTGTAGGGTTTCTGCCGAGAGATCCGCTGTTAGTCTGATGGGCTTCCCTTTGATGGTAACTCGACCTTTCTCTCTGGCTGCCCTTAACATTGTTTCCTTCATTTCAACTTTGGTGAATCTGACAATTATGTGTCTTGGAGTTGCTCTGCTCGATCAGTATCTTTGTGGTGTTCTCTGTATTTCCTGAATCTGAATGTTGGCCTGCCTTGCTAGACTGGGGAAGTTCTCCTGGATAATATCCTGCAGAGTGTTTTCCAACTTGTTTCCATTCTCCCCATCACTTTCAGGTACACCATTCAGACGTAGATTTGGTCTTTTCACATAGTCCCACATTTCTTGGAGGCTTTGCTCATTTCTTTTTATTCTTTTTTCTCTAAACTTCCCTTCTCACTTCATTTCATTCATTTCATCTTCCATGGCTGACACCCTTTCTTCCATTTGATTGCATCGGTTCCTGAGGCTTCTGCCTTCTTCACGTTCTCGAGCCTTGGTTTTCAGCTCCATCAGCTCCTTTAAGCACTTCTCTATATTGGTTATTCTAGTTATACATTCTTCTAAACTTTTTTCAAAGTTTTCAACTTCTTTGCCTTTGGTTTGAATATCCTCCTGTAGCTCAGAGTAATTTGATCGTCTGAAGCCTTCTTCTCTCAGCTCGTCAAAGTCATTCTCCGTCCAGCTTTGTTCCGTTGCTGGTGAGGAACTGCGTTGCATTGGAGGAGGAGAGGCACTCTGCTTTTTAGAGTTTCCAGTTTTTCTGCTCTGTTTTTTCCCCATCTTTGTGGTTTTATCTACTTTTGGTCTTTGATGATGGTGATGTACAGATGGGTTTTTGGTGTGGATGTCCTTTCTGTTAGTTTTCCTTCTAACAGACAGGACCTTCAACTGCAGGTCTGTTGGTGTACCTGGCCGGCCGTGTGAGGTGTCAGTCTGCCCCTGCTGGGGGGTGCCTCCCAGTTAGTCTGCTCGGGGGTCAGGGGTCAGGGACCCACTTGAGGAGGCAGTCTTCCTGTTCTCAGATCTCCAGCTGCATGCTGGGAGAACCACTGCTCTCCTCAAAGCTGTCAGACAGGGACATTTAAGTCTGCAGAGGTTACTGCTGTCTTTTTGTTTGTCTGTGCCCTGCCCCCAGAGTTGGAGCCTACAGAGGCAGGCATGCCTCCTTGAGCTGTGGTGGGCTCCACCCAGTTCAAGCTTCCCTGCTGCTTTGTTTACCTAAGCGAGCCTGGGCAATGGCGGGCGCCCCTCCCCCAGCCTCACTGCGGACTTGCTGTTTGATCTCAGACTGCTGTGCTAGCAATCAGTGAGACTCCGTGGGCATAGGACCCTCTGAGCCATGTGCAGGCTATAATCTCCTGGGGCACTGTTTCCTAAGTCCATCGGAAAAGCACAGTATTTGGGTGGGAGTCACCCGATTTTCCAGGTGTCGTCTGTCACCCCTGGAAAGGGAACTCCCTGACCCCTTGCACTTCCCGAGTGAGGCATTGCCTCGCCCGTGCTTTGGCTGGCGCACGGTGCACTCACCCACTGACCTGCGCCCACTGTCTGGCACTCCCTAGTGAGATGAACATGGTACCTCAGATGGAAATGCAGAAATCACCCATCTTCTGCGTCGCTCATGCTGGGAGCTGTAGACTGGAGCTGTTCCTATTCGGCCATCTTGGCTCCTCCCCTACCCTGGCTTTTAAAAGGATAAGGCACACTGTTTTTTCTTTACTACTTCTATCTCTCTTTTTCTCTCTCTCCCTCTCTTTTCTCTGTTTTCTCTCTCTCTCTCTGTCTCTCTCTCTCTGTATCTTCACTCCTTGACTTACCCAATTTGCTTTCATCCTGATCTATTATGTTGTTGTAGACCCAGTTCTAGTTGTTAAAGTACTGAGTTGTCAATTCTAAGGCCCTGGCCAAGGAGCCAAGGCTTGGAGATTGTATTGCAGAGGGGTAAGCTGGGTAGAAATTGGGGGAGGAGAGCATCTTACAAATGGGAAGTCAATCCTTCTACCCGTTTGGAAAGTTGGGGCCCTGGCAAGAGTGGTGGGGAATGGGTCTCACATAACTGCCCCTATTGAGGGCTGTATGCCTAAATTGAGAGGGACACCAGGGACAAGACTCTCTGGGTTCATAGCCTAGATGCCTAAGGACACAGTGTAGAGCTTCCTTAGATCCCTTTGGAAATACAACTTGCTCTAATACTTGGAGAAGAAATGAAAGTCTGAACCATTAGTACCTAGGAGGCAGGAATCAGAGGAAGTAGTTTCAGAGGTAAGTAGAATTTTGGGGCTACATTTTCAAGAAAGTCATGGTTGGAACCCAGAAGGTAAGGGTCAGACAGAAAGGTAGGGGTGCATGCATGGGCAACTCTTGAGTAGAGACTTCTGGCTGCACCATGATCTCAACCAGCTAATGCCAGGAGTTTGGGATGACAGCTTTCTGCCTTTAGTCAGCTCTTGGCTTCCCCAGGAAAATTGAAAGTGGAAGCTGGTTCTAGGCAGACCAACACTCCCAACCCAGAAGGGTTGTGGGTTGTTAGAAAGCCCTTTCCCAGAAGCCTCACACCTGAGTCTTAAGTCTGGCAGCTACGCTAATCATTTTTAACTGGACAACAGGTGCCCAGTATTTTCCTCCAATTCTAAGGAAGGATAGGACAGAATAGCAAGCAAAAGTGGTCCAGTATTACTCACCACTTTGGAGGTCCCTTCATGGTCACCAAAATGTTACCAGGCAGTCCTTGTTCTTAGAGCTCCCAAGATGTTGGCAGGCTGCTTCCAAGATGGCGGCAAGCCTCTTGTTCTCTGACCTGGGGTTCTTGGCCTCATGGATTTCTAGGAATGAAATCTTGGGCCATACAGTGAGTGTTATAGCTCTATTAGAAGCCGTGGGTCATGGAAGAGAACTGTGGAACCCAGTGACTAGTGTTTTGCTCAATTAGGACAAACCTTCTCCATGGGTAGATGGTTGGTGCTGATTATTCAGTGTTTTCTAGACTGGCATGGGGCAGTGTTTTCCTGTACTGGCCAAGCACCACCCTAGTTTAAACAAGGTTCACCAAGAAGTTTTTAATTTGGTTTGAAACTGAGAAAAAAATCATACATTTAAGAACACTATATAACACTAAAATTAAGGAAATACAGAGAAAACCTGTGAAATACCACATAAGAATGCCAACCCCAAGACACACAGTCATCGGATTCTCCAAGGTCAAAGTGAAGGAAAGAATGTTAAAGGTAGCCAGAGAAAAGGGGAAGGTCACAAAGGGAACCCCATAACACTAACAGTAGACCTGTCAGCAGCAACCCTACAAGCCAGAAGAGATTGGGAGCCTATTTTCAACCAAGAATGTCATATCCAGCCAAACTAAGCTTCATAAGTAAAGGAGTAATAAAATCCTTTTCAGATAAGGAAATACAAAGGGAATTTAACGCACCTGCCTTATAAGAGGTCCTGAAGGGAGTGCTAAATATGCAAAGAAAAGACCATTACCAATCACTACATAAGCACACTGAAGTACATAGGTCAGTGACACTATAAAGCAACCACACAAAGAAGTCTGCATAATAACCAGCTAACAATATGATGACAGGATCTAATCCATACATATCAATACTAACCTTGAATGCAAACAGGCCAAATGCCCCAATTAATAGACACAGAGTTGGCAAGTTGGATAAAGATGCAAAACCCAATGGTAGGCTGTCTTCAAGAGGCCCATCGTACATGAAATAACACCCATAGGCTCAAAGTAGAGGGATGAAGAAAAATCGACCAAGTAAATGGAAAACAGAGAAAAGAAGGGGTTGCTCTTCTAATTTCAGAAGAAACAGACTTTAAAATAACAGAGATTAAAAAAAAGACAAAGAAGAGTATTATGTAATGGTAAAGGGCTTGATTCAACAAGAAGACCTACCTATCCTAACTATATATGCACCCCACACAGGAGCATCCAGATTCATAAAGCAAATTTTTGGAGACCCTCAAAAAGATTTAGACATCCCACAATAATAGTGAAAGATTTTAACACCACACTGACAGTATTAGATAAATCATTGAGGCAGAAAACTAACAAAGATGTTTGGACCCAAACTCAATGCTTGACCAAATGCAACTAATAGACATCTACAGAACTCTCCACCCCCAAACAACAGAATATACATTCTTCTCATCTGCAGATAGCACACATTGTAAAATTGACTACATAATTTGGCATAAAACCATCCACTGCAAATTAAAAAAACAACAAAAAAATCATACTTTCCATATTCTTTGGACTGCAGTGCGAAAAAAATAAAAATCAATGCTGAGAAAATCACTCGAAACCATACAATTAAGTGGGAATCAAACAACATGCTTCTGAATGACTTCTAGGTAAATAATGAAATCAAGGCAGGATTCAAGAAATTCTTTGAAATGAATGAGAGAAAAAGGATAAACATACCAGAAGCTCTGGGAAACAGCCAAAGCATGTTAACAGGGAAGTTTACAGTACTAAGCACCCACATCAAAACTTAGAAAGATCTCAATTTAACAAACTAATATCACAACTAGAGGAACTAGAGAAACAAGGGCAAATTAACCTGAAAGCTAGCAGAAGACAAGAAATAACCAAAATCAGAGCTGAACTGAAGGAAATTAAAACACACACACACACACAGACAAAAACCCATACAAAAGAACGGTGAATACAGGAGCTGTTCTCTGAAAGAATTCATAAGATAGACCACTAGCTAGAGTAATAAAGAAAAGAAGATGCAATTAAATGCAATCAGAACAACAAAGGGGGCATTACCACTGACCCCACAGAAATACAAAACACCCTCAGACTCTATTATAAACAGCACTATGCACACAAGCTAGAAAACCTAGAAGAAATGGGTACATAAAGAGGATATCACCACTGATCCCACAGAAATACAAACTACCATGAGAGAATACTATAAATACTTATATTCAAATAAACTAGAAAATCTAGAAGAAATGGTTAAATTCCTGGACACATACACCCTCCCAAGACTAAACCAGGAAGAGGAATAAGTTGAATCCCTGAATAGACCAATAACAGGTTCTGAAATTGAGGCAATAATTAATAGCCTACCACCCAAAAAAAGTCCAGGTCCAGACAGATTCACAGCCAAATTCTACCAGAGGTACAAAGAGGAGCTGGTACCGTTCCTTCTGAAACTATTCCAATCAATAGAAAAAGAGGGAATCCTCCCTAACTCATTTTATGAGGCAAGCATCATCCTGTTACCAAAGCCTAGCAGAAACACAACAAAAAAATAGGATTTTAGACCAATATCCCTGATGAACATCGATGCAAAAATCCTCAATAAAATACTGGCAAACCGAATCCAGCAGCACATCAAAAAGCTTATCCACCAAGACCAAGTTGGCTTCATCCCTGGGATGTAAGGCTGGTTCAACATACTCAAATCAATAAATGTAATCCATCATATAAACAGAACCAAAGGCAAAAACCACATGATTATCTCAATAGATGCAGAAAAAGCCTTCAACAAAATTCAACAGCCCTTCATGCTAAAAACTGTCAATAATCTAGGTGCTGATGGGATGTATCTCAAAATAATAAGAGCTATTTATGACAAACCCACAGCCAATATCATAATGAATGGGCAAAAACTGGAAGCATTCCCTTTGAAAACTGGCACAAGACAGGGCCACACTCTCTCACCACTCCCATTCAACATAGTATTGGAAGTTCTGGCCAGGGCAATCAGGCAGCAGAAAGAAATAAAGGGTATCCAATTAGGAAAACAGAAAGTCAAATTGTCCCTGTTTGCAGATGACATGATTGCATATTTAGAAAATCCCATCATCTCAGCCCAAAATCTCCTTAAGCTAAGCAACTTCAGCAAAGTCTCAGGATACAAAATCAATCTGTAAAAATCACAAGCATTCTTATACACCAATAACAGACAGACAAAGAGCCAAATCATGAGTGAACTCCCATTCACAGTTGCTTCAGAGAGAATAAAGTACCTAGGAATCCAACTTACAAGGGATGTGAAGAACCTCTTCAAGGAGAACTACAAACCACTGCTCAATGAAATAAAAGAGGACACAAACAAATGGAAGAACATTCCATCGTCTTGGATAGGAAGAATCAATATGGTGAAAATGGCCATACTGCCCAAGGTAATTTATAGATTCAATGCCATCCCCATCAAGCTACCAATGACTTTCTTCACAGAATTGGAAAAAACTACTTTAAAGTTTGTATGGAACCAGAAAACAGCCTACATAGCCAAGACAATCCTAAGCGAAAATAACAAAGCTAGAAGCATCACACTACCTGACTTCAAACTATACTACAAGGCTACAGTAACCAAAACAGCATTGTACTGATACCAAAACAGAGATATAGACCAATGGAACAGAACAGAGGCCTCAGAAATAACACCACACATCTACAACCATCTGATATTTGACAAACCTGACAAAAAGAAGAAATGGGGAAAGGATTCCCTATTTAATAAATCTTGCTAGGAAAACTGGCTAGCTATATGTAGAAAGCTGAAACTGGATCCCTCCCTTACACCTTATACAAAAATTAATTCAAGATGGATTAAAGACTTAAATGTTAGACCTAAAACCATAAAAACTCTAGCAGAAAACCCAGGCAATACCTTTCAGGACATAGGTATGGGCAAGTACTTCGTGACTAAAACACCAAAAGCAATGGCAACAAAAGCCAAAATAGACAAATGGGATCTGATTAAACTAAAGAACTTCTGCACAGCAAAAGAAACTACCATCAGAGTGGACAGGCAACCTACAGAATGGGAGAAAATTTTTGCATTATACCCATCTGACAAAGGGTTAATATCCAGAATCTACAAAGAACTTAAACAAATTTACAAGAAAAAAACAAACAACCCCATCAAAAAGTGGGCAAAGGATATGAACAGGCCCTTTTCAAAAGAAGACATTTATGCAGACAACAGACACATGAAAAAATGCTCATCATCACTGGTCATCAGAGAAATGCAAATCAAAACCATAATGAGATACCATCTCAGAGCAGTTAGAATGGCGATCATTAAAAAGTCAGAAAACAATAGGTGCTGGAGAGGATGTGCAGAAATAGGAACACTTCTACACTGTTGGTGGGAGTGTAAACTAGTTCAACCATTTTGGAAGACAGTGTGGAGATTCCTCAAGGATCTAGAACTAGAAATACCAATTGACCCAGCAATTCCATTACTGGGTATGTACCTAAAGGATTATAAATAATGCTACTATAAAGACACACATCCACACGTATATTTACTGTGGCACTATTCACAATAGCAAAGGCTTGGAACCAGCCCAAAAGTCCATCAATGATAGACTGGATTAAGAAAATGTGACACATATACACCATGGAATACTATGCGGCCATGAAAAAGGATGAGCTCATGTCCTCTGTAGGGACATGGATGAGGCTGGAAACCATCATTCTCAGCAAACTATCGCAAGGACGGAAAACCAAACACCGCATGTTCTCACTCATAGGTGGGAAATGAACAATGAGAACACTTGGACACAGGGTGGGGAACATCACAGAGCCTGTGTGGGGTGTGGGGAGAGGGGAGGGATAGCATCCAGAGAAATACCAAATGTAAATGATGAGTTAATGAGTGCAGCACACCAACATGGCACATGTATACATATGTAACAAACCTCCATGTTGTGCACATGTACCCTAGAACTTAAAGTACAATTAAAAATAATAATAATTAATTAAAAAAAGTAAAAAAACAGGATGAGTAAAAGCTAGTATTTGCTAGCACAACAGGGTGAGTATAGTCAACAATAATTTAATTGTAGATTTTAAAGTAACTAAAAGAGTATAATTGGATTGTTTGTAACACAAGGGATAAATGTTTGACATGATGGATACCCCTGTTTTATGTGATGTGATTATGCATTCCATGCCTGTATCAAAGCATCTCATGTACCCTATAAATATATACACCTATTATGTACCCACAAAAATTAAAATAAAAAATTAATAACAAAAACAGCAACAAAAAAAGAAAATTTCAGGGCAATATCCTTAATGAATGTTGATGCAAAAATCCTCAATAAAATACTGGCAAACCAAATCTAGCAGCACATCACGAAGCTTATCCAACACGATCAAGTTGGCTTCATTCCTGGGATGTAAGGTTGGTTCAACATATGCAAATTAATCAATGTTATTTATCACGTAAACAGAACTAAAGGCAAAAACCACATTATTATCTCAATTGATGCAGAAAAGGGCTTCAATAAAATTCAACATTGCTTCATGTTAAAAACTCTTACTAAACTAGATATTGAAGGAACATACCTCTAAATAATAGAAGCCATATATGACAAACCCACAGCCAACATCATACTAAATGGGCAAATATTTAAAGCATTCCCCTTGAAAAGTGGCGCAAGACAAGGAGGCCCTCACTCACCACTCCTATTCGACATAGGGGACCTCAGAAAATCCTGATTCAAAGGTCAACACTCTCAAAAATCAAAGGTAGATAAGCCAACAAAGATGAGAAATAATCGATGCAAAAACACTAAAAACTCAAAAAGCCAGAGTGCCTCTTCTCCTCCAAATGACTGCAGCACCTCTCCAGCAAGGGCACAGAACTGGGCTGAGGCTGAGATGGTGGAAATGTAATTGAGGTTTTTGCGTTGTTGAAATTTGCATTTGATATTGGAATACATTCCTAAGTAAATGTGGTTATGTTATATATCATTTTAATGCACATTTCTTGCTTTATGTTTTTTTGCAAATGACTTATTACTTGCTGTTTATTTTATAGTTATCTTAGAGTATGGAAATGATGTTAGACAAAAAGCAAATTCGAGCGATTGTCTTATTTGAGTTCAAAATGGGTTGTAAAGCATTAGAGACAATTTGCAACATCAACAACACCTTTGCCCCAGGAATGACTAATGAGTGTACAGTGAAGTGGTGGTTCAAGAAGTTTTGCAAAGGAGAAGAGAGCTTTGAAGTTGAGAAGCATAGTGGCCGGCAATCAGAAGTTGACAACGACCAACTGAGAGCAATCATTGAGGTTGATCCTCTTACAACTATATGAGAAGTTGCTGAAGAATCCATTTGGCATTTGAAGCAGGTGAAAAAGGAGGTGAAAAAGCTTGATAAGTGGGTGCCTCAGGAGCTGACTGAAAATAAAAAATATCATTTTGAAGCATCATCTTCTCTTATTCTATGCTATGAGGAATCATTCTCAATCAACTTGTGATGTGTGATGAAAAGTGGATTTTATTCAACAACCGGTGATGACCAGCTCCGTGGTTGGACTGAGAAGTGCCTAAGCACTTCCCAAAGCCAAACTTATACCAAAAAAAGTTCATGGTCACTATATGGTGGTTTGCTGCTGGTCTGATCTACTACAGCTTTCTGAATCCCAGTAAAACCATTACATTTGAGAAGTATGCTCAGCAAGTCGATGAGATGCACTAAAAACTGCAATGCCTGCAGCCAGCATTGGTCAATAGGAAGGGCCCAATTCTTCTCCATGACAATGCCCGACTGCACATTGCACAAACAATGCTTCGAAAGTTGAATGAATTGGGCTACAAATTTTTACCTCTTCCATCATATTCACCTGATCTCTTGCCAACTGACTACCAATTCTTCAAGTATCTCAACAACTTTTTGAAGCACTATTTATAATAGAAAAGCCATGGAATCAACCTAAATGCCCATCAATTATAGATTGAATAAAGAACATGTGGAACATATATACAATATGGAATACTATGCAGCCAGAAAAAGTAATGAGATCAGGTCCTGTGTAGGGACATGGAGCTGGAAGCTATTATCCTCAGCAAACTAACACAGAAGCAGAATACCAAATACTGCATGTTCTCACTTATAAGTGGGAGCTGAATGATGAGAACACATGGACACATGGGGGAAAACAACATACACTGGGGCCTGTCAGAGGTTGGAGTAGGGGGAGGGAGAGCATCAGGAAGAATAGCTAATGAATGCTGGGTGTAATACCTAGGAGATGGGATAATCTGAGCAGCAAACCACCATGGCACTTGTTTACTTAGGTAACAAACATGCACGTCCGTACATGTACCTCTGACTTAAAATAAAAGTTGAAGAAAAAAATTAAAATAAAAAATTACCAACCTGGCAGGGCACAGTGGCTCATGCCTGTACTTCCAAGTCTTTGGGAGGCGGGGGTGGGAGAATCACTTGAGGCCATGAGTTTGAGACCAGCTTGGCCAACATAGCAAGATCTCATCTCTACAAAAAATAATTTTTTAAAAATTAGCCAGGGGTGGTGGTATATACCTGTAGTTCTAGCTACTCCAGATCAGAGGCTGGGGCAGACAGATGGCTTGAGCCCAGGAATTCAAGGTTACAGTGAGCTATGATCATGCCACTGTGCTCTAGTCTGGGAGACAGAGTGAGACCATGTCTTTAAACAAAACAAAGCAAAATAAAACAAAACAAAAACCTGCATATATCCCAGAGAACTGACAACTTACATTCACACAAAAAGCTATACATTAATCTTCATAGCAGCTTACTTGTAATAACCAAAACCTGACTGAAATGCCTTTCAAAGGGTGAATTAATAAACAAACTGTGCAATATTCATGTAATAGAATACTACTCAGCAATAAATATGAACAAAATATACTACATGGATGAATCCTCAAGGAATTATGCTGATTGAAAATCCCAAATGGTTACATACCATATGATTCCATTCAGATAATCTTACTGAAACAACAACATTTACAAATAGAAACAGATTAATAATTTCTAGGTGTCAGAGATGGGAGATGAGGAGGGGTAATGGAAAGGAGTAAAGTGAGTGTGACTATGAGAGGGCAAAATGAGGAACCTTTGTGGTGATGACACTATTCTGTATCTTTATTGTATCAATGTCAATAATCTGGTTGTGTTATTGTACTGTAGTTTTGGAAGATGTTACTATTGAGGGAAACCAGGCAAAGAATGCACAGGATCTCTTCCTATTATTTTTTTAAAATGCGTATGAATCCATGATGGTCTCAAAATATAAAATTTAATTTAAAAGATCCATTATATTTACTATCTGACCCTTAAAAATTATATATATTACATATATAATTTATATATTATATTAATTATGTTTACATAAAATATAAGTATATATATAATTTTTAAGGGTCAGATAGTAAATATAATGGATCTTTTAAATTAAATTTTATATTTTGAGACCATCATGGATTCACATGCAGTTTTATAGAAATAAATAAATATATATAAAATATATAAAATATGCATGTAAAATTATCTGGTGGATATGCAGCCCATCCTTTCCTCTAGATGGCAGTTCTCAAAGAGTTCTCTACAGAGACCTTTTCAGAGCATTTAAGTGTCAATACTATTTGCATATTAATACAAAGACCAATTATACTAAGTATACACTAATGTAGGCATTACTAATGTAGGTATACTAATGTAGGCACCTTGGAGATACTGTGGGTTCAATTCCAGACCACCACAATAAAGCAAATATCGCAATAAAGCAAGTCACATTAAAAAAAAGAAGTACTAGCAATTTTTGTACATTGATTTTGTATCCTGAGACTTTGCTGAAGTTGCTTATCAGGTTAAGAAGCTTTTGTGCTGAGATGATGGGGTTTTCTACATATAGGATAATGTCATCTGGAAACAAAGATAGTTTGGCTTCCTCTCTTTCTATTTGAATGCACTTTATGTCTCTCTTGCCTGATTGCCCTGGCCAGAAATTCCAGTACTATGCTGAATAGGAATGGTGAAGGAGGGCATCCTTGTCTTGTGCTAGTTTTCAAGGGGAATGCTTCCAGCTTTTGTTCATTTCAGTATGATGTTTGCTGTGGGTTTGTCATAGATGGCTCTTATTGTTTTGAGGTATGTTCCTTCAATATATAGTTTATTGAGAGTTTTTAACATGAAGGGATGTTGAATTTTATCAAAAGCCTTTTCTGCATCTCAAGATGGATTAAAGACTTAAATGAAAAACCCAAAACTATAAAAATCTGGAAGACAACATAAGTGATACCATTCAGGACATAGGCACTGACAAAGATTTCGTGACAAAGATGCCAAAAGCAATTGTAACAAAAGCAAAAATTGACAAATGAGATCTAATTAAACTAAAGAGCTTCTGCACAGCAAAAGAAACTCTCAACAGAATAAACAGATAATCTGAAGAATGGGAGAAATACTTTGCAAACTATACATCTGACAAAGGTCTAATGTCCAGCATGTATAAGGAACTTAAACAAATTTATAAGAAACAAACAAACAACCACATAAAAAAGTGGGCAAAAGACATGGACAGATACTTTTCAAAAAAAGACATACATGTGGCCAACAATCATATGAAAAGAAGCTTATCACTGATCATTAGAGAAATGTAAATCAAAACCATAATGAGATATCACCTCACACCAGTCTGAATGGCTATTACTAAAAAGTCACAAAAAAAAGATGCTGGTGAGGTTGTGGAGAAAAGAAAGAGATCTTACACTGTTGGTGGGAGTGTAAATTAGTTCAGTCATTGTGAAGACAGCGTGGCAATTCTTCAAAGACCTAAAGACAAACACCATTTGATCCAGAAATCTCATTACTGGGTATATATACCTAAAGGAATATAAATCATTCTGTTATAAAGAAACATGCATGTGTATGTTCATTACAACACTATTCACAATAGCAAACATATGGAATCAACCTAAATGCCCATCAATGATAGACTGGATAAAGAAAATGTGGTACATACTTAGAAATAGTATTACTGGGTCATGTGGTAACTCTAAACTTTTTGAGGAACTGCAAAATTGTTTCCCAAAGTGGCTACACCATTTTACACCCCCACTAACAATGTATGAGAGTTCTAATTTCCCTATATCCTTGTTAACATTTGTTATTGTCTGTCTTTTTGATTATAGCCATCCGGAGAAGTGTGAAGTGGTTTCTAAATGTGATTTTGATTTGCATTCCCTTAATGACTAATGATGCTGGGCATCTTTTCATGTATTTATTGGCCATTTGTATATATGCTTTGGAAAAATGTTTATTCAGATTCTTTGCACACTTAAAATTTTGGAGGGAAAATTTTTAACTCACTAATAATTGTGTAGATTTATCAGGTACAATGTGATGTTTTAATCTATGTGTACATTACAGAAATGTTCAATTAAGGTAATTAATAGATCCATGAACTCACATATTTGTCTCTTTTTTTGGTGAGAACATTAAAAATCTAGGTAGGCAATTTTGAAATATACCACACATTATTACTAACTGTTGTCACTATGCAGTTTAATATATTACTGAAACTTATTTTTCCAATCTAACCAAAACTTTGTATCCTTTGATCAACATCTTCCCTTTCTTCCTCTCTCCCTCTTATGCTTAGCCTCAGATAACCACCCTTCTACTCTCTGTTTTTATGAGATTGATTTTTTTAGATTCCACATATGTGTAAGATCATGTAGTATATGTCTTTCTGTGTCTGGCTTATTTTATTTAAAATAATGTCTTCCTGTACCATCCATGTTGTCGCAAATGGTAGAATTTCTTTCTTTTTAAAAGCTGTATAGTATTCCATTGTGTATATATAACATTTTCTTTGTCCGTTCATGTGTTCATGGAAACTTAAGTTGATTCCATATCTTGGCTATTATGAATAATGCTGAAAATAGGAGTGCAGATACCTCTTCAACATATCAATTTTATTTCCTTTGGATACTGATATGGTTTGGCTGTGTTCCCACCCTAATCTCACCTTGAATTGTATTAATCCTTATGTGTCAAGGGCAGGGCCAGGTGGAGGTAATTGAATCATGGGGACAGTTTCCCCCATACTGTTCTTGTGGTAGTGAATAAGTCTCACAAGATCTCACAGTTTTATAAATGGGAGTTCCTCTGCACAAGCACTCTTGCCTGCTGCCATGTAAGACCTTACTCTGTTCCTCATTCTCTTTCTGCCATGATTGTGAGGCCTCCCCAGTCATGTAAAACTGTGAGTCAATTAATCCTCTTTCCTTTATAAAGTACCCAGTTTCAGGTATGTCTTTATCAGTATCATGAGAACAGACAATAGAGTACATTGGTACCAGTAGAGTGGGGTGCTGCTGTTAAGATACTCAACAAATGTGGAAGTGACTTTGGAACTGGGTGACAGGCAGAGATTGAAATAGTTTGGGGGGCTCAAAAGAAGACAGGAAAATGTGGGAAAGTTTGGAACTTCCTAGAGACTTGTTGAATGTTTTTGACCAAAATGCTGATAGTGATATGGACAATAAGGCCCAGGCCGAGGTGGTCTCAGATGGAGATGAGGAGCTTGTTGGGACCTGGAATAAAGGTGATGCTTGTTATGTTTTAGCAAAGAGACTGGCAGCCTTTTACCCCTGTCCTAGAGATTTGTGGAACTTTGAACTTGACAGAGATGATTTAGGGCATCTTGGGGAAGTAATTTCTAAGCAGTGAAGCATTCAAGAGGAAGCAGAGCAGGAAAGTTTGGAAAATTTGCAGCCTGATGATGCAATAGAAAAGAAAACCTTATTTTCTGGGGAGAAATTCAAGCCTGCTGCAGAAATTTGCATGAGTAATGAGGAGCCTAATGTTAATCTCCAAGACAATGGGGAAAATGTCTCCAGGGCATGTCAGAGACCTTTGTGGCAGCTCCTCCCATCACCAGCCCAGAGATCTAGGAGGAAAAAATGGTTTCCAGGGCTGGACCCAGGGGCCCCCTGCTGTGTGCTGCCTCAGGACCTGATGCCCTATGTCCCAGTTGCACCAGCTATGGCTATAAGGGGTCAACGTACAGCTCAGGCTTTCAGATGTTACAAGTCCCAAGCCTTGGTGGCTGTATTAGTCTGTTTGCATGCTGCTGATAAAGACATACCTGAGACTGGGTAATTTATAAAGAAAAAGAGGTTTAATGGACTCACAGTTCCTCGTGGCTGGGGAAGCCTCATAATGATGGTGGAAGGTGAAAAGCATGCCTTACATAGTGGCAGGCAAGAGAGAATGAGAACCAAGGAAAGGAGCTTCCCCTTGTAAAACCATCATCAGATCTCATGAGACTTATTCACTACCACAAGAACAGTATGAAGGAACTGCCCCCATGATTCAATTATCTCCCACCAGGTTCCTCCCACAACACATAGGAATTATGGGAGCTACAATTAAAGATAAGATTTGGGCGAGGACACAACCAAACCATATTTATTTTGTACCTGGCCGCTCTGAAATCTCATGTCCTTACATTTCAAAACCAATCATGCCTTCCCAACAGCCCCCCAAAGTCTTAACTCATGTCAGCATTAACTCAAAGTCCACAGTCCAAAGTCTCATCTGAGGCAAGGCAAGTCCCTTTCACCTCTATGAGCCTGTAAAATCAAAAGGAAATTAATTGCTTCCTAGACAGAGTGTGGGTACAGGGATTGGGTAAATACAGCCATTCCAAATGGGAGAAATTGGCCAAAACAAAGGGGGCTACAGGCCCCATGGAAGTCTAAAATTCAGTGGGGCAGTCATATCTTAAAGCTCCGAAATGATCTTTGGCTCCATGTCTCATATCCAGGTCATGCTGATGTAAGACGTGGGCACCTATGGCCTTGGGTAGCTCTGCACCTGTGGCTTTGCAGCATACACCTCACCTCCTGGCTGCTTTCATGGGCTGGCCTTGAGTGTCTAGTGCTTTTCCAGGTGCACGCTGCAAGCTGTCAGTAGATCTACCATTCTGGGATCTGGAGGATGGTGGCCCTCTTCTCACAGCACCACTAGGCAGTGCCCCAGTTGGGACTCTGTGTATGGGCTTCAACCCTACATTCCCTTTCCACACTGCCCTAGCAGATGTTCTCCATGAGGCCCCACCCCTGTAGCAAACTTCTGCCTGGACATCCAGGCATTTCCATGCATCCTCTGAGATCTAGGTGCAGGTTCCCAAACCTAAATTCCTGACTTCTGTGCTCACCCCTGCAGCAAACTTCTGCCTGGACATCCAGTCATTTCTATGCATCCTCTGAGATTTAGCTGCATGTTCGCAAACCTAAATTCTTGACTTCTGTGCACTGGCAGGCTCAACAACACGTGGAAGCTGCCAAGGCTTGGTACTTGAACCCTCTGAAACCATGGCCTGAGCTGTACCTTGGCCCCTATTAGCCATGGCTAGAGCAGTTGGGATGCAGGACACCAAGTCCCTAGGCTGCACATAGCAGGGTGGCCCTCGGTCTGGCCCATGAAACCATTTTTTCCTCCTAGGCCTTTGGGCCTCTGATTGGACAAGCTGCCGTGAAGACCTTTGACATGCCTTGGAGACATTTTCCCCATTGTCTTGGGGATTAATATTCGGCTCTTCATTACTTATGCAAATTTCTGCAG
Organism: Pongo pygmaeus; assembly: GCF_028885625.2. NCBI lineage: Eukaryota > Metazoa > Chordata > Mammalia > Primates > Hominidae > Pongo > Pongo pygmaeus. Next base: position 102,327,283 of record NC_072385.2, read on the forward strand.
CTGGCTTGAATTTCTCCTCAGAAAATGGGGTTTTTCTTTTCTATCACATTGCCAGACTGGAAATTTTCCAAAATTTTATGCTGTTTCCCTTTTTAAAACTGAATGCTTTTAACAGCACCAAGTCATGTCTTGAATGCTTTGCTGCTCAGAAATTTCTTCTGCCAGATACCCTAAATAATCTCCCTCAAGTTCAAAGTTCCACAGATCTCCAGGGCCGGGGGAAAATGCCACCAGTCTCTTTGCTAAAACGTAGCAAGAGTCACCTTTACTCCAGTTCCCAACTAGCTCCTCATCTCCATCTGAGACCGCCTCAGCCTAGGCCTTATTGTCCATATCACTAACAGCATTTTGGTCAAAGCCATTCAACAAGTCTCTAGGAAGTTTCAAACTTTCCCACATTTTCCTGTCTTCTTCTTAGCCCTCCAACCTGCTCCAACGTCTGTTACCCAGTTCTAAAGTCACTTCCACATTTTTGGGTATCTTAACAGAAGCACCCCACTCTACCAGTACCAATTTACTGTATTAGTCTGTTCTCATGCTACTGATAAAGACATACCTGAGACTGGGTAATTTGTTATCCTTTTTTAAAAGAAATTTAATAGACTCACAGTTCCACGTGGCTGGGGAGGCCTCAGAATCATGGCAGAAGATGAAAGGCATGTCTTACATGGTGGCAGGCAAGAGAGAATGGAAACCAAATGAAGGGGGTTTCCCTTTATAAAACCATTGGACCTCATGAGACTTATTCACTACTATGCAAACAGTATGAGGGAAACTGCCCCCATGATTCAATTATCTCCCACTGAGTCCCTCCCACAACACATGGGAATTATGGGAGCTACAATTAAAGATAAGATTGGGATGGGGACATTGCCAAACCATATCATTAGCTTACATGGTGCTAGGGGTGCAGGTGCACAGAAGTCAACAATTAAAGGTTTCGAACCTCCATCTAGATTTCAGAGGATGTATGGAAATGCCTGGATATCCAGGCAGAAGTTTTCTGCAGTGACAGAGCTCTCATGGAGAATCTCTACTAGCACAGTGTGGAAGGGAAACATGGGGTTGAAGCCCCCACACAGAGTCCTGACTGGGGCACTGCCTAGTGGAACTGTGAGAAGAGGGCCACTGTCCTACAGACCCCAGAATGGTAGATCCACTGACAGCTTGCCTGTGTACCTGGAAAAACCACAGACACTCAATGCCAGCCCATGAAAGCAGCCAGGAGAGGAGCTGTACCCTGCAAAACCACAGGGGCAGAGCTGCCCAAGGCCACAGGAGTCCACCACTTGCATCAGCATGACCTAGATGTGAGACATGGAGGCAAAGGAGATAATTTTGGAGCTTTAAGATTTGATTGCCCTACTGGACTTTGGACTCATATGGGACCTGTAGTCCCTGTGTTTTGGACAATTTCTCCCATTCGGCATGAGTGTATTTATCCAATGCTTATGTCCCCACTGTATCTAGGAAGTAACTAACTTGCTTTTGATTTTACAGGCTCATAGGCTGAAGGGACTTGCCATGTCTCAGATAAGACTTTGGACTGTGGACTTTTGAGTTAATGCTGAAATGAATTATTACTTTGAGGAACTGCTGGAAAGGCATGATTAGTTTCAAAACGTGAGGACATGAGATTTGAGAGGGGACAGGTGCAGAATAATATGGTTTGCTGTGTTCCCACCCAAACCTTATCTTGAATTGTAATCATTCCCACATGTCAAGGGTGGGGCCAGGTGAAGATTAGTGAATCATGGGAATGGTTTCCCCTATACTTTTCTTGTGGTAGTGAATAAGTGTCATGAGATCTGATGGTTTTATAAATGAGAGTTCCCCTGCACATGCTCCCTCTTGCCTGCCACCATGCAAGACATGTCTTGCTTCCCCTTTGCCCTCCACCATGATTGTGAGGCCTCCCCAGCCATGTAGAACTGTGAGTCCATTAAGCCTCTTTTTCTTTATAGATTACCCAGGCTTGGGTATGTCTTTATTAGCGAGTGAGAACAGACTAATTCAGGTACATACCCAGAAATGGAATTGATGGATCATATGCATATTCCATTTTTAGTTTTTTGAAGAACTTCCATACTACTTTCCAAAATGGCTGTACTAATTTACATTCTCACCAACAGTGCACAAGGGTTTTATTTTCTCCACATTCTTGTCAACATTTGTCATCATTTGTCCTTTTGAGTAATAACCATTCTAGAAGATGTAAGGTGATATCTCATTGTGGTTTTAATTTGCATTTCCCTGATGACTAATGATATTGAGCATTTTTCATATATTTGTTGGCTATTCATATCTCTTCTTTTGAGAAACATCTGTTCAGATTCTTTGCTCATTTTTTAGTTGGGTTTTGTTGTTTATCTAGTGAGTTTTCGAGATTCTTATGTATTTTTTATATTAGTTCTTTATCAGACGTATGGTTTGTAAATATTTTCTCCACATCTGTGGGTTGTCTCTTTATTCTATTAATTGTTTCCTTTGTTGTGCAGCTTTTTAGTTTGATACAATACCATTTGTATATTTTTGCTCCTGTTTCATGTACTTTTGGAGTCCTATCCAAGAAGTCATTGCCCAGCTCAATGTCATGAAGTTTTACCCTTCTGTTTTCTTTCAGTAGCTTTACAGTTTTAAGCCTTACATTTCAGTCTTTTATCCATTTTGAGTTAACTTTTGTATATGGTATGAAATAAGGGTCCAGTTTCATTCTTCTGCATGTGGATATCCAGTTTCTCTACACCATTTAATGAAGAGACTGTTCTTTCCCTATGGTGTGTTCTTGGCACCTTTGTTGAAAATCAATTATCTGCAAATATTTAAGTTTATATCTGGGCTTTCTATCCTGTTCCATTGGTCAAAGTGCCTTTTTAAAATTCCAATAGCGTGCTGTTTTGATTACAATAGGTTTGTAATATATTTTGAAATCTGTCAGTGTGATCCTTCCAGCATTGTTCTTTTTGTTCAAGATTGCTTTGGGCATTTACAGTCTTTTGTAACTCTGTATAAATTTTAGGATTTTTTTTCCATTTCTGTGAAAAATGACATGGAATTCTAATACAAATTGCATTAAATATGCAGATTACTTTGGTTAGTGTAGACATTTTAACAATATTAATTCTTCCAATCCATGAACATGGACTATATTTCTTTTTACTTCTATCTTCAATTTCTTTCATCAATGTTTTATCATTTTAAGTATACAAATCTTTCAGCTCCATGGCTAAATTTACTCATAAGTGTGTTATTTATTTTTTGATGCTATTGTAATTGAGATTTTAAAAATTCTTTGGATAGTTCACTGTTAGTGTATAGAAACGCTACTGACAATTTTGTTGTTGTTGTTGCATGACTCAATAGTTTATTATTTTTTCTTTTTCTTTCTTTTTCTTTTTTTAATTTTGAGATGCAGTCTTGCTCTGTCACCCAGGCTGGAATGCAGTGGCATGATCTCAGCTCACTGCAAACTCTGCCTCCTAGGTCCAAGTGATTCTCATGCCTCAGCCTCCCATGTAGCTGGGACTGCAGGCAGGTTCCACCATACCTGGCTATTTTATTTTTTATTTTTAGTAGAGTCAGGGTTTCACCATGTTGGCCAGGCTGGTCTAAAACTTCTGGCCTCAAGTGATCCACCTGCCTTGGCCTCCCAAAGTGCTGGGATTACAGGCATGAGCCACCACACTCGGCCAGTTTATTCTTAATATATACTGTTAAGTTGTATTTCATTGTATGGATATGCCCCAACTTGTTTTTCTATTCTCCTATATTCAGATAGTTGAGTATTTTCCAGTTTTTTACTATTATGAATAAAAATGTTATGAACATTCACTTACAAGTCTTTTTTTGGAAACATGCTTTCATTTTTCTTGTGTAAATAAGTAGTGAAATTTCTGGGTCTTAGGGTAGATGTCTATTTAACTGTATTAAAAAATAGCCAAACAGTTCTCCAAAGTGGCTGTACCATTTTATACTTCCACGAAGCAATATATGAGGGTTTTACTGCATATTATCTTCATTTGGCATTATCATTTTAATTCTGCCAGTAGGTGTGAAATTATGTTTTTAATTTGCACTTTCAGGATTATGTTGAGCACTTTTCATACTTAATCGGTATTTTGTATCTCTTATTTTGTGAGATATCTTTTTAAGTCTTTTGCCTATTTTTATAGGGCTATTGGTTTTCAAAATTTTAATTTGTAAGCATTTTTTATGTATGATGGATACATATCCTTTGTAAGATATTTGTATTGTAAGTATTTGTTTCCAATCTGTGGATTATCCATTCCATTTCTTAATGGTGTCTTGAGTTTCAGAATTGTTTTTTATTTTGACAGTGCTGCAGTTACTATGGTTGCATAACAAACTATCCCAAATTTTTTGGCTTAAAATAATGACAACATTTATTTTACTCATGAATCTATAATTCTGGTAGGACTCAGTATGGATAGCTTGCTTCTGTTCCCTTTGATGTCATCTGGGTGGCTTAAAGGCTGGGGGCTAAAATCATCTGAAGGTGTATGTCTGGAAGTTGATTCTGACTACTGACTTTATTTCTAAAAATTTATTATTATTATTTTTTAGATGGAGTCTTGCTCTGTCACCTAGGCTAGAGTGCAATGGCACAATCTTGGCTCACTGCAACCTCTGCCTTCTGGGTTCAAGTGATTCTCCTGCCTCAGGCTCCTGAGTAGCTGGGATTACATGTGCTCACCACCATGCCTGGCTAATTTTTGTGTTATTTAGTAGAGATGGGGTTTCACCATGTTGGTCAGGCTGGTCTCAAACTCCTGACCTCCGGTGATCCACCCTCCTTGGCCTCCCAAAGTGCTGGGATTACAGGCATGAGCCACCGTGCCTGGCAACTACTAACTTTTGTATGTTGGTTTTGTAATTTGAAACTTTATTGAATTTGTTTATCAGTTCTTACAGGTTTTTGGGGGAATCTTTAGAGTTTTCCTCATAAAAGGTCACGTCATCAGCAAAAAAAGATAGTTTTACTTTTCCTTTTTCTGTGTGAATGCCTTTTATTTCTTTTTCTTGTCTAATTGTTTTGGCTAGGACTTCCAGTACTATGTTAATTAGCAGTGGCAAGCGTGGGCATCGTTGTATTGTTCCTGATCTTAGAAGAAAAGCTTTTAACCTTTCAGCATTGAGTATGATAGCTGTGGGCTTGTCATACATGACCTGTATTATGTTGAGGTACATTCTTTTTCTACCTATTTTTTCAGAGTTTTAAAATGTAAACAGTTGTTGAATTTTATCAAATTCCTTTTCTACATTGTTAATATGATATCACATTTATTGATCTATATATGTTGAAGCATCTCTGCATCCCTGGGATAAATTATGCTTGATAATGGTAGATGATATTTGTAACGTCCTGATGGATTTAGTTTGCTAGCTTTTTTTTTGGTTGTTGAGAATTTTTGAATCTGTGTTCATCAGTATATTGGCCTGTAGTTTTCTTTCTTGTAGTATCCTTATCTGGCTTTGGTATCAGGATAATGCTGACCACATACAATAAATTTGAAAATATTCCCTCCTCTTCACTTTTTGGGAAGCATTTGAGAAACATTGGTATTAGTTCTTCTTGAAATGTTTAGCAGAACTTTACAGTGAAGCCTTTGGGGTTCTGTGCTTTTCTTTGATGGGAACCTTTTTATTATTGATTCAGTCTCTTTATTTGTTATTGGTCTCTTTAGATTTCTATTTCTTCCTGATTCAGTCTTGGCAGGTAGCAGGTTTCTAGGAATTCATCCATTTCTTTTTTTTTTTTTTTGGCCATCTTTAAAATTGGGCTATTTATCTCTTCATTATTGAACTTGAATTAAAAAATACATATTCTAGATACTAGGCTCTTATCAATGATATAACTTGTAAATATTTCTCCCATTTTGTGGGCCATCTTTTCACTTTCTTGATGGTAGTATTTTCAGAATGAAAGTTTTTTTCTGAATGAAGGCTTTGGTCCTATCTAAGAAACCACTGCCTAATTTAAAATCATAAAGATTTACACCTATGTATTCTTCTAAGAATTTTATAGTTTTGACTTTTACACTAATGTGTTTGATCCACTTTGAGTTAATTTTTGCATGTGGGGTGAAATAACGGTCCAATTTTATTTTACTTTCTGCATCTAGCTATCTAGTTGTACCAACATCATTTGTTAAAAAGGCTGTTCTTTCCCCATCGAATGATCTTGACAACCTTGTTGAAAATCAGTTGACCACAGATGTATACATTGATTTTTGGACTCCTAATTCTATTCCATTGATAAATGTATCTATTTTTATGTTAGTACCACACTATCTTTAGTACTGTAATTTTGCACTAAGTTTTATAATTGGGTAATGTGAGTCCTTCAGTTTTTTTTCTTTTTAAAGATTATTTTGTCTATGCTATATCAACTTTCCTATGTCTGAAAAAAGTCAGCTGGGATTCTGACAGGGATTGAATTGAATCTATAGATCAGTTTGAATAGTATCTTAGTTTGCTCAGGCTGCTGTAACCAAATATTATAGACTGTGTGGCTTAAAAAACAGGAATTTATTTTTCACATTCTAGGGAGTGGAAATCCAAGGTGAAGGTGTCAGTGGACTCAATGTCTGGTGAGGGCTTTCTTCTTGGGTTGCAGATGGCTATCTTCTTATTGTGTTTTCATATGGTAGAGAAAAAGATCTCCCTCTCTCTCTCTTCTTAGAAAACTAAGGCCACAGTCCTATTGGATTTGGGCTCTACTCTTATGATCTTACTTAACCTTAATTACCTCCTAAAGACTGTATTTCCACATATAGTCACATTGCAGGTTAAAACTTCCACATATAAATTTTAGAGGAAAATAATTTGGTCCATAGCAGGGAGTGTGATTTCTAACAATAGTAAGTCTTCCAATCCATGGACATGGGATATCTTTTAACTTATTTAAGTTTTCTTTAATTTATTTCAACAATGTTTTGTAGTTTTTAGTGTACAAGTCTTGCACTCCTTTTGTTAAATTTATATCTAAGTATTTTGTTTTGTTTGGTGCTATTGTAAATGGATTGTTTTTGTAATTTCATTTCAGGTTTTCTTTTCTAATGTATAGGAATACAACTGATTTTATATATTAATCCTGTATTTTGTAACCTTGCTGAATTTATATATTTCTAATTTTTATTTTTAGTATCTTATAAAGATCATAATCATGCCATCTGAAAATACATAGCTTTTGTCTTTCTTTCCAACAGTTCCAACCATTTACTTCTGTGTTTTGGTTTTCCTTTCCCACCCCCGTTTTGTATTATTCTGTTATTTTTTAGATTTTATCTTAATTTTCCTGTTGAATTTTAGTTATTGTTTATAATTTCATTTTATAGGGGTGCTTTAGAGATTTCAATATACCTTCATAACTTTCACAGTATATAGTTGCAATGCACTACTGCACATAAAAAACAGAAATCTTACCACTTTGTAAATTCATCTCTCTCTCTTATAATTTTATATGTGGTACACCAACATATATTATAAATTTTATAAGACAATGTTATAATAAAATTATAAACAGTTATATGATGTCTTAGTCAGTTTGGGCTGCTATAATGGAATACTATAGACTGGTCAGCTTAAACAGCAAACATATATTACTTGCAATTTTGGAGTCTGGGAATCCAAAGGTCAAGGTGCCAACAGGTTCAGTGTCTGGTGAGGGCGTATCTTTCTGTAGATGGCTGTCTTCTCATTGTACCCTTACATAGCTGAGAAAGAGAGATCACTGTCTTCTTACAAGGGCGCTAATACTATTCATGAGATCTCCACCCTCATGAGCTAATAAATACCTCCCCAAATCCCCACTTCCTAATACTATCACACTGGGGTGGGATGAGAATTTCAGTGTATGAATTTTGGAGGATACAAACATTCAGTTCCTAACATATGGATTACATAAATTTTAAGAGGAAAATAAAAAAATGTATTTTGTTTGTTTTTGCATTTACCCAGATGTCAATTTCTGATGCTCTGCATTTTTTGCTGAGGACACACTTTCATCAGGCCTCTTTTCCTTTTAGCCAGAAGAACTTTAACATTTATTGAGTGTAACTATTAATCCTCTTATATTTTGTTTATCTGAAAAAGTCCTTATTTTGCCTTCATTACTGAATGATATTTTTGTTGGATATAGGTAAAATGCTGAGCTTTTTTTTCAGTATTTTAAGAATGTTGCTCCACTTTCTTTTCATCTGCAGGTTTTATGATGAGAAATCAGCTGTTGATCAGAATGCTGCTTCTGTAGACAATATGCTGTTTTTCCATTACTGACTTTAAGGTTTTCTCTTTGTCTTTGTCCTTCCATATTTAAATATAATGTGCTTCAGTGTGGGCTTCTTTGTGTTTTTCTCTTTGTTGCTTATTGAGAACCTTGAATCTGTAAACTTTTGCCTTTTATCAAATTTGGAAATATTTCAGTCATTATTTCCTTGCATACTTTTAATTGGTCTTTCTTCTCCTTTTAGTAATTACAGTTACATATACATTTGACTGTTGGATTTCATCTATAAGATAACTGATGCTGTTTTTTTCCATCTTTTTCTAATGACATATCTTTAAATTATCACTCCTCTTCTTCCTTATTCAACTGTTATGTCTAATTCATAATTTTTTATTTCAAAAAATATTTTTTGGTTCTAGAATTTCCATCTTAAAAATTGTTTTTACATCTCTGCTGTGATTTCTCATTTCTCTGTTGAGATATTCATGAACTGAAAGCATGTGAAAGATTATCTGTCACAATGCTCAGAGGAACCAGTGCTGCTGACACATTGATCTCAGACCTCTAGCCTCCAGAACTGTTAGAAAATAAATTTCTATTGTTTAATCGACCCAATTTGTGACAGTTTGTTACAGCAGCCTTAGCAAGCTAATATGGGCTGATTGTTTATGCCAATGATGTGACTCAGAATGGAGATGATTAGAGGGGTGGGGCTTTGAGCAACATAGTATCAGCCTGACTTTTGCAAAGGGAAAGTGGCTAGAGACTGAGTTCAATGACATGGGTAATGATTCAGTCTCTCATCCCTACATAATAAAACCTTACTAAAAATGCTAGACACTGAAGCTCAAGTGAGCTTTCCTGGTTGCCAATATACTGCATATTGTCACACTCAGATGCTGGGAAGGTAGTGCATACTGACTGCATGGGGAAAGAACAAGGAAGTTTCATGTTTGAGACTCCCCCAGACTTCACTCTCTACCTCTTCCTTTCTATTTTTAATTTTTGTGGGTACATGATAGGTGTATATATTTAAGGGGTACATGAGATGTTTTGATATAGGCATGCAATGCATAATAATCATATCATGGAGAATGGGGTGTCCATCCCCTCAAGCATTTATGCCTTGTGTTACAAACAATCCAATTATGCTCTTTTAGTTATTTCAAAGGGTACAATTAAATTGTTATTGACTATAGCCATCCTGTTGCACTATCAATTAGTAGGTCTTGCTCATTCTTTCTACATTTTGTACCCATTAACCTATCTCCTTTCCACCACCCACTACCCTTCCCAGCCTCTGGTAACCATCCTTCTACTGTTTATCTCCATGAGTTCAATTGTTTCGATTTTTAGATCTCAGAAATGAGAACATGTGATGTATGTCTTTCTGTGTCTGGCTTATTTTACTTAACATAATAACCTCCAGTTCCATCCATCTTGTTGCAAATGACAAGATCTCATTTTTTTATGGCTGAATAGTACTTCATTGTGTATATGTCCCACATTTTCTTTATTAATTCATCTATTAGTGGACATTTAGGTTGCTTCCAATTCTTGGATATTATGAACAGTGCTACAACAAACATGAGAGTGCAGATATCTCTTTGATATAAACATTCCTTTCTTTTGGGTATGTACCCAGCAGTGGGATTGCTGGATCATATAGTAGCTCAATTTTTAGTTTTTTTTGATCCTCCAAACTGTTCGCCATAGTGGTTATATTAATTTTCAATTCCACAAACGATGTACAAATGTTCCCTTTTCTCCATATCCTCACCAGCATTTGTTATTGCCTATCATTTGGATATAAGCCATTTTAACTGGGATGAGATGATATCTCATTGTAGTTTTCATTTGTATTACCCTAATGATTAATGACATTGAGCACCTTTTCATGGGCCAGTTTGCCGTTTGTATGTTTTATTTTGAGAAATGTCTATTCAGATATTTTGCCCATTTTTAATTGCATTATTAGGTTGTTTTTCCTACAGAGTTGTTTGAGCTCCTTGTATATTCTGGTAGTGAATACGTTGTCAGGTGAACACTTTGCAAACATTTTCTTCCATTCTGTGGATTGTCTCTTCACTCTGCTGTTTGTTTCCTTTACTGTGAAGAAGGTTTTTAACTTGATGTGATCCCATTTGTCCATTTTTGCTTTGGTTTCCTGTGCTTGTGGGTATTACCCAAGAAATCTTTCCCCAGACCAATGTCCTAGAGAGTTTCCCCAATGTCTTCCTGTAGTAGTTTTATTGTTTGAGGTCTTAGAATTAAGTCTTTGTTTTTATTTGATTTTTGTACAAGGTGAGAGATAGGGATCTAGTTTTATTCTTCTGCCTATTGATATTGAGTTTTCCCAACACCATTTATTGAAAAGACTGTATTTTCCCCAGTGTATGTTCTTGGCACTTGTGTTGAAAATCAGTTCACTGTAGGTGTGTGGGATTTGTTTCTAGGTTCTCTATTCCATTCCATTGGTCTCTTTGTCTTTTTATGGCAGTACCATGTTGTTTTGTTTACTATACCTCTGTAGTATAATTTTTAGTCAGATAATGTGATTCCTCAGTTTTGTTCTTTTTGCTTAGGATAGCTTTGGCTATTCTGGGTCTTCTGTGAATCCATATATGCTTTAGGATTTTTTTTTATTTCTGTGAAGAATGTCATTGGTATTTTGATAGGAATTGCATTGAATCTGTAGGTTGCTTTGGGTAGTATGGGCATTTTAACAATATCAATTCTTCTAATCACTGAACATGGAATATCTTTCCATTTTTTGGAGTCTTCTTCAACTTCTTTCATCAATGTTTTGTAGTTTTTATTGTAGAGATCTTTCACTTCTTTGGTTAAGTTAGTTCCTAAGTGTTTAATTTTATGCATGGCTATCATAAATGGGATTACATTTTTTATTTCTTTTCCAGATTGTTCACTGTTGGGATATAGAAATGTTACTGAATTTTGAATTCTGCAACTTAACTGAATTTGTTTATCAGTTCTAATATTTTTTGTGTGGAATTTTTACATTTTTCTAAATATGAGAACATATCATCTGCAAGCAAAAATAATATGACGTCTTCCTTTTCAATTTGGAGGCCCTGTATTTCTTTCTCTTGTCCATCGAATTGTTCTAGCTAGAACTTCCATTACTATGTTGAAGAACAGTGGTGAAATTGGGCACTCTAGTCATGTTCCAGATCTTAGAGAAAAGACTTCAGTTTTTCCCCATTCAATGTGATAATAGCTGTGAGTCTGTCATATATAGCTTTTGTTATGTTGAGGTATGTTCCTTCTATGCCCAGTTTTTGAGCATTTTATTATGAAGAAACATTGACTTTTTAAAAATTTCCAATTTTATTTTAAGTTCAGGGATATATGTACAGGATGTGCAGGTTTTTTACATAGATAAATGTGTGCCATTGTGGTTTGCTGCACAGATCATCCCATCACCTAGGTACTAAGCCCAGAATCCATTAGCTATTCTTCCTGATGCTCTCTCTCTTTCCACCCCACACCCTCTGACAGGCCTCAGTGTATGTCATTTCCTCCAACGTGTCCATGTGTTCTTATCATTCAGTTCCCACATATAAGTGAGAACATGTGGTATTTGGTTTTCTGTTCCTGTGTTAGTTTGCTGAGGATAATGGTTTCCAGCTTCATCCATGTCCTTCCATGTGACATGGTCTCATTCCTTTTTATGGCTGCATAGTATTCCATGGTGTATATGTACCACATTTTCTTTATCCAATCTATAAATGATGAGTATTTAGGTTGATTCCATGTCTTTGCTATTGTGAATAGTGCTGCAGTGTACATACACATGCATGTATCTTTATAAAAGAATGATTTATATTCTTTTGGATATATATCCAGTAATGGAATTGCTGGGTCAAATGGTATTTTTGCCTCTAGGTCTTTGAGGTATTGCTACACTGTCTTCCACAATGGTTGAACTAATTTACATTCCCACTAACAGTGTAAAAGCATTTCTTTTTCTCCTGAACCTCTGTTGTTTTTTGACTTCTTAATAATAGCCATTCTGACTGGCATGAGATGGTACCTTACCGTGGTTTTTATTTGCATTTATCTAATGATCAGTGATATTAAGCTTTTTTTCCCACATATTTGTTGACAGCATGTATGTCTTCTTTTGAGAAGGGTCTGTTCATGTCCTTTGACCACTTTTTATTTTTTGTAAATTTGCTTAAGTTCCTTGTAGATGCTGGATATTAGACCTTTGTCAGATGGATAGATTGAAAAAATTTTCTCCCATTCTCTAGGTTGTTTGTTTACTTTGATGATAGTTTCTTTTGCTGTGCAAAAGCTCTTTAGTTTAATTAGATAACACTTGTCAATTTTTGCTTTTGTTGCAATTAGTTTTGACATCTTCACCATGAAATATTTACCCATACCTATGTCCTGAATGGTATTTCCTAGGTTTTTTTCTAGGGTTTTTATAGTTTGGTGTTTTACATTGAAGTCTTTAATCCATCTTGAGTTAATTTTTGTATAAGATGTAAGGAAGGGGTCCAGTATCAATTTTCTGCATATGGCTAGCCAGTTCTTCCAGCACTATTTACTAAATAGGAAATCCTTTTCCCATTGCTGTTTTTTTTTTTTTTTTTTTTTTTTTTTGTCAGGTTTATCAAAGTTCAGATGATTGTAGGTGTGAGGTCTTATTTCTGGGTTCTCTATTCTGTTCGGTTGTTCCATGTATCTGTTCTTCCACCAGTACTGTGTTGTTTGGGTTACTGTAGCCTTGTAGTATAGTTTGAAGTTGGGTAGCATGATATTGCCAGCTTTGTTCTTTTTGCTTAGAATTATCTTGGCTATTCAGGCTCTTTTTTGGTTCCATATGAATTTTTAAATAGTTTTTTCTAATTCTGTGAAGAATGGCAATAGTAGTTTAATGGGAATAGCATTGAATGTATAAATTACTTTGGGCAATATGACCATTTTCACAATATTGATTCTTCCTATCCATGAACATGGAATGCTTTTCCATTTGTTTGCGTCCTCTCTTATTTCTTTGAGCAGTGGTTGGTAGTTCTCCTTGATCATTCACTTCCTTTGTTAGCAGTATTTCTAGGCATTTTATTCTTTTGTGGCAATTGTGAATGGGAGTTCAGTCATGATTTGGCTCTCTGCTTGCCTGTTGTTGGTGTATAGGAATGCTAGTGATTTTTACACATTGATTTGTGTATCCTGAAACTTTGCTGAAGTTGCTATCAGCTTAAGAAGCTTTTGGGCTGAGACAATGGGGTTTTCTAAATATAGAATCATGTCATCTGCAAACAAAGATTAAGTGAGTTCCTCTCTTCCTATTTGAATACACTTTATTTCTTTTTCTTGCCTGATTGCCCTGGCCAGAACTTCCAATACTATGTTGAATAGGAGTGGTGAAAGAGGGCATCCTTTTCTTGTGTTGCTTTTCAAGGGGAATGCTTCCAGCTTTTGCCCATTCAGTATGATATTGGCTGTGGATTTGTCATATATGGCTCTTATTATTTTGAGGTATGTTCCTTCAATACCTAGTTTATTGAAACTTTTTAACATGAAGGATGTTGAATTTTATTGAAGGCCCTTTCTGCATCAATTGAAAAAATTGTGTTTTTTGTCTTTCATTCTGTTTATGTGATGAATCACATTGATTGATTTGCATATGTTGAACCCACCTTGCAACTGGGGATGAAGCCTACTTGATTATGGTGGATAAGCTTTTGGATGTGCTGCTGGATTCAGTTTACCAGTATTTTATTGAGGAGTTTTGCATCAGTGTTCAGCAGGGATTTTGGCCTGAAGTTTTTTTGTTGTATCTCTGCCAGGTTTTGGTATCCGAATGATGTTGGCCTCATAGAATGAGTTAGGGAGGAGTCCCTCTTTTTCAATTTTTTGGAACAGTTTCAGTAGAAATGGTACCAGGTCTTCCTTGTACCTCTGGTAGAATTAAGCTGTGAATCTGTCTGGCCTGGGCATTTTTTAGTTGGTAGGCTATTTACTACTGCTTCAGTTTCAGAACTCATTTTTGGTCTATTCAGGGATTTGATTTCTTCCTGGTTCAGTCTTGGGAGGGTGTATGTGTCCATGACTTTTCCCATTTCTTCTAGATTTTCTAATTTATGTGCATAGAGATGTTTATAGTATTCTCTGATGGTTGTTTTTATTTCTGTGTGGTAGGAGATGATATCCCCCTTATCATTTTTGATTGTGCTCCTTTGAATCTTTTCTCTTTTCTTTATTAGGTTAGCTAGTGACCTATTTATTTTATTATTTTTTTCAAAAAGCCAGCTTCTAGATTGGTTGATTTTTTGAAGGATTTTTCATGTCTCTATCTCCTTCAGTTCAGGTCTGATCTTGGTTATTTCTTGTCTTCTGCTAGCTTTGGGGTTTGCTTCCTCTTGGTTCTCTAGTTCTTTTAGTTGTGATGTTGAGTTTTATCAAATGCCTTTTTAGCATGAATTGAAATGATCATATCATTTTTGTCCTTCATTCTGTAGATATAATGTATCACACTGCATATGTTTAGCCATCCTTGCATCCCTGGAAGAAATCCCACTTGGTCATAATGAATGCTCTTTTTAAAGTATTGTTGAATTTCGCTTGTTAGTGTTTTGTTGAGAATTTTTGCATCAATATTCATTAGAGATATTGGCTTGTAGATTTCTTTTTTTGATTCATATTTGTGTGGTTTTGCTATCAGGGTAACACTGGCCTCATAGAATGCATTTGGAAGTATTCTAGTCTCTATTTTTCAGAACTATTTGAGTAGGACTGGTATTAATTCTTCTTTAAAAGTTTGGTGGTACATGTGGCCAACAAGCATATGAAAAAAAGCTCAACATCCACAATCATTAGAGAAATGCAAATCAAAACAACAATGAGATACCATCTCACACCAGTCAGAATTGCTATGACTAAAAAGTCAAAAAATAACAGATGCTGGTTATGTTGCAGAGAAAACAGAACACTTTTACAATGACGATGGGAGTGTAAATCAGTTCAATGACTGTAGAAAGCAGTGTGTGGTGATTCCTCAAAGAGGTGAAACCAAACTACCATTTGACCTGACAATTTCATTACTATTAGATATATTACCAAAGGAATATAAATCATTCTATCATAAAGACGTGTGCACTCATATGTTTACTGCAGCAATATTTACAATAGAAAAGACATGAAATTAACCTAAATGCCCACAAATGGCAGACTGGATAAAAAAAGTGGTACATATATACCATGTGATACTTTGTAGCCATAAAAAGGAACAAGATCATATCCTGTGCAAGAACGTGGGTGGAGCTGGAGGCCACTATACTTAGCAAACTAATGCAGGAACAGAAAACCAAATACTATATGTTCTCACTTATCAGTGGGAGCTAAATGATGAGAACACATGAACACATAGAGGGGAACAACAGACACTGGGGCCTACCTGAGGTGGAGGGTGGGAAGAAGGAGAGGATCACGAAAAATAACTAATGGGTACTAGGCTTAATGACCAGGTGATTAAATATCTGTACAACAAACCCCCAGGATAAGAGTTTACCTATGTAACAAACCTGCTCATGTACCTCAGAACTTAAAAAAGAAAAAAATCTTTTACGTTGTTTTCTTCATTTCATTTATTTCAGCTCTGGTCTTTATTATTTATTTTCTCATACTAATTTTGGGTTTGGTTTGATCTTGCTTTTCTAGTTTGTTCATTTGAAGTTTTCCCTCTGTTTTGATGTAGGCACTTATAGTTATAAACTTTCCTCTTAATACACTGCTTTTGCTGTATCCCATAGGTTTCAGTATTTTATATTTCCATTATCATTTGCTTGAAGAAATGTTTCAACTTCCTTCTTAATTTTTCATTGGCCCACTGTTCATTCAGAAGCATGTTGTTTAATTTCCACTTATTTGTATAGTTTCCAAAATTCCTCTTGTTACTGATTTCTAGTTTTATTCCATTGTGGTGAGAGAAAATGCTTGATATTATTTCATTTTTTGAAGATTTTAAAACTTGTTTTGTGACCTAACATATGGCCCATTTTGAGAATAATCCATGTGCTGAGGAAAATAAAGTATATTCTGTAGCCATTGGATAATATGTTCCATAAACATGTATTAGATCCTTTTGGTCTATAGTGTAGATTAAGTCTGATATTTCTTGGTTGATTTTCTGTCTGGAAGATATGTTCATTGCTGAAAGTGGGGTGCTAAAGTCTCCAGCTATTATTGTTCTGGGACCTCTCTCACTTTTGCTCTGGTATTTTCTTTATGTATCTGGATGTTCCAGTGTTGGGTGCATGTATATTTACAATTGTTATATCCTCTTGTTGAATTGACCCCTTTATCATTATATAATGACCATCTTTGTCTTTTATAATTTTTGCCTTGAAATCTTTGTCTGATATAAGTATAGCACTTCTGCTCTTTTTTGGTTTCCATTGGCATGGAATATCTTTTTCCATTCATTTATTTTCAATGTGTTTGTGTCTGTATAGGTGAAGTGTGTTTCTTGTATGCAACATATCAGTGGATCTTGTTTTTCATCCATTAAGCCACTTTATGTCTTTTGATTGCAGAATTTACTCAATTTATATTCAATGTTATTCTTGATAAGTAAGGACTTACATCTGCCATATTTTTATTTGTTTCCTGTTGTTTTGTGTTCTTCTCTTCCTTCTTTCTTTCCTTCCTCTCTTCCTTTAGTAAAGATCATTTTCTCTGGTGATATGATTTAGTTTCTTGTTTTTTATTTTTTGTTTATCTATTGTAAGTTTTTTGGTGTGAGGTTACCATGAGGCTTGCAAATACTACCTGATAACCCATTATCTTAAGCTGATAACAGCATTGTTTGCATAAAAAAAAACTAAGAAAGCAAAAAAATAAAACTAATAGAAACTCTATGTCTTATTTTTCCCCCTTCTTTTTTTGTTTTTATCTTATTGTACTATGTCTTGAAAAGTTGTTGTAGTTATTATTATTATTTCTATAGTTTTGGGAAAATAGGTGGTGTTTCATTACATGCATAAGTTCTTTAGTGGTGATTTCTGAGATTTTGATGCGCTCATCATCCAAGCAGGGTACACTGCACCCATTGTGTAGTCTTTTATTTCTCACCCCCCTTGCACCTTTCCTACCAAGTCCCCAGAGCCCATTATATCATTCTTATGCCTTTGCATTCTTATAGCTTAGCTCCTACTTATAAGTGAGAACATACAATGCTTGGTTTTTCATTCCTGAGTTACTTCATTTAAATAATGGTATCCAACTACATCCAGATTGCTGTGAATGCCATTATTTTATTCATTTTTATTGAGGAGTAGTATTCCATGGTATATATACCACATTTTCTTTATCCATTCATTGGTTGATGGGCATCTAGGTTGGTTTCATATTTTTGCAATTATGAATTGTGCTGCTATAAACGTGTGTGCAAGTATCTTTTTGCTATAATAATTTCTTTTCATCTGGGTAGACACCCAGTAGTGGGATTGCTGGGTCAAATGGTAGTTCTACTTTTAGTTCTTTAAGGAATCTCCATACTGCTTTCCACAGTGGTTGTGCTAGTTTACATTCCCACCAGCAGTGTACAAGTGTTCCCTTTTCACCACATCCACACCAACATCTATTATTTCTTGATTTTTAATTTGTGGCCAATCTTGCTGGAGTAAGGTGGTATTGCATTGTGGTTTTGATTTGCATTTCCCTGATCATTAGTGATGTTGAGCATTTTTTTATATGTTTGTTGACCATTTGTGTATTTTCTTTTGAAAATTGTCTAATCATGTCCTTAGCCCACTTTTTGATGAGATTGTTTTTTCCTTGTTGATTTGTTTGAGTTCCTTGTAGATTCTGGATATCAGTCCTTTGTTGGATGTATAGATTGTGAAGATTTTCTCCCACTCTTTGCATTGCCTGTTTACTCTGCTGATTATTTCTTTTGCTATGCAGAAGCTTTTCAGTTTAAGTCCCATATATTTATCTTTGTTTTTGTTGCATTTGTTTTTGGATTTTTACTCATGAACTCTTTGACTAAGGCAATGTCTAGAAGAGTTTTTTTGATTTTATCTTCTAGAATTTTTATGGTTTCAGATCTTTGAATTAAGTTTTTGATCCACCTTCAGTTGAATTTGTATTAGGTGAGAGATGCAGATCTAATTTCATTCTTCTACATGTGGTTTGCCAATTATCCCAGGACCATTTGTTGAGTAGGGTGTTCTTTCTCCACTTTGTTTCTGTTTGCTTTGTCAAAGATCAGTTGGCTATACGTATTTGGCTTTATTTCTGAGTTATCTATTTTGCTCCATTGGTCTATATGTCTGTTTTTAAATCAGTACCATGACTGTAGTATAGTTTGAAGTTGTGTAATGTGACGCCTCCAGACTTGTTCTTTTGGTTTAGTCTTGCTTTGGTTGAGTGGGCCTTTTTTTGGTTCCATATTAATTTTAGCATTTTTTTTAAATTCTGTGAAAAATGATAGTGGTATTTTGATGGGAATTTCATTGAATTTGTAGATTGCTTTTGGCAGGGTGGTCACTTTCACAATATTGATTCTACTCATCCATGAGTTTGAGCTATGTTTCCATTCATTTGTGTCATCTATGATTCCTTTCAGCAGTATTTCATAGCTTTCCTTGTACAGGTCTTTCACGTCCTTGGTTCGGTATATTTCTATGTATTTTATTTTAGTTTTTGCAGCTATTCTGAAAGGGATTATGTTCTTAATTTGATTCTCAGCTTGGTCTCTGATGATGTATAGCAGAGCTACTGATTTGTGGACATTAATTTTGTATCCTGAAACTTTGCTGAGTTCATTTACCAGTTCTAGGAGCTTTTTGGATGAGTCTTTAGGGTTTTCTAGGTATGTGATTATATCATCAGCAAACAGTGACAGTTTGACTTCCTCTTTGCCAGTTTGGGTACCCTTTATTTCTTTCTCTTGTTTGATTGCTCTGGCTAAGACTTCCAGTACTATGTTAAATAGAAGTGGTAAAAGTGGGCATCTTTGTCCTGTTCCAGTCTGCAAGGGGAATGCTTTTTTTCTTTGATGGAGTCTCGCTCTGTCACCCAGGCTGGAGTGCAGTGGCATGATCTTGGCTTACTGCAACCTCCACCTCCAGGGTTCAAGTAATTCTCTTGTCTCAGCCTCTCAAGTAGCTGGGACTACAGGTGCCCACCACCATGCCCAGCTAACTTTTGTAAATTTAGTAGAGACGGGGTTTCACCGTATTGGTCAGGCTGGTCTCAAACTCCTCGGCCTCCCAAAGTGCTGAGATTACAAGCATGAGCACCACACCTTGCAGGAGAATGCTTTCAACTCTTCCTCAATCAATATATTGTTGGCTGTGGGTTTTCATATATGGCTTTCATTACCTTAAGGTATGTCCCTTCTATGCTGATTTTGCTGAGGGTTTTAATGATAAAGGGATGCTGGGTTTTGTCAAATGCTTTTTCTGCCTCTCTTGAGATGATAATATGATTTTTGTTTATAAATTTGTTTATGTGGTGCATCACATTTATTGACTTGCATATATTAAGCCAACCCTGCATCCCAGCTATGAAACCCACTTGATTATGGTGGATCATCTTTTTGATATGCTGTTGGATTCGGTTGGCTAGTATTTTGTTGAAGATTTTTGCATCTATGCTCACCAGGAATATTAGTTTGTAGTTTTCTTTATTTGTTATGTCCTTTCCTGGTCTTGGTGATAGGGTAATACTGGCTTCATAAAATGATGTAGGGAGGACTCTCTCTTTCTCTTCTTTTTGGAATAGTTTCAGTAAGATTAGCACCAGTTCTTCTTTGAATGCTGACAGAATTCAGGTGTGAATCCATCTGGTCCTGGATTTTTTTTTTTCCTTGGCAATTTTTTCTCACTGTTTCAATCGCAGTACTTGTTATTTGTCTGTTCAGAGTTTCTATTTCTTTCTGGTTTAATTTGGGAGGGTTGTATATTGCCAGAAATTTATCCATCCCCTTAGGTTTTTTAGTTTGTGCACATAAAGGTGTTCTTAGTAGCCTTGAATGATCTTCTGTATTTCTGTGGTGTCCATTGTGATATCTGCCATTTCATTTCTAATTGAGCTTGCTTGGATCTTTTCTCTTCTTTTCTTGGTTAATTTCACTAATGGTCTGTCAATTTTGTTTATCTTTTCAAAGAATCAACTTTTTGTTTCATTTATCTTTTGTATTGATTTTTTGTTTCAATTTTATTTAGTTTTGTGCTGATCTTTTTATTTTCTTTCTTCTGCTGGGTTTGGGTTTTGTTTGTTCTATTTTCTGTAGCTTTTTGCGGTGTGAGCTTAGATTGTCTATTTGTGGTCTTTCAGACTTTTTGATGTAAGCATTTGGTGCTTTGAACTTTCCTCTTGGTTCTGCTTTTGCTGTATCCCAGAGGTTTTGATAGGTTGTGTCACTATTATCTTTCAGATCAAGGAATTTAAAAAATTTCCCTTTTGATTTCATTATTGACTCAAAAATTATTCAGGAGCAGATTATTGAATTTCCATGTATTTGTATAGTTTTGAGCATTCCTTTTTGGAGTTAATTTCCAATTTTATTCTACTGTGGTATGACAGAGTACTTGCTATAATTTCAATTGTCTTAAATTTATTGAGACTTGTTTTGTGGCCTCTCATATGATCTGTCTTGGAGAATATTCCATGTTCTGATGAAAAGAATGTATATTCTGCATTTGTTGGGTAGAATGTTTGTAAATACCTGTTAAGTCCATTTGTTATAGGGTATAGTTTAAGTCCACTGTTTTTTTTGTTGACTTTCTGTCTTGATGACTTGTCTAATGCTGTCAGTGGAGTATTCTATTGAAGTTCCCCACTATTACTCTGTTGCTGTCTATTTCATTTCTCAGGTCTGGTAGTAATTGTTTTATAAATTTGGGAACTCCAGTGTTAGGTGCATATATATTTAGAAGTGTTATATTTTCCTGTTGGAGGAATCTTTTTGTCATTATATAACATCCCTCTTTGTCTTTTTAAACTGTTATTGTTTTAAAGTCTGTTTTGTCTGATATAAGAATAGCTAATCCTGCTCGCTTTTGGTTTCCATTTGCACGGAATGTCTTTTCCCTCACTTTTACTTTAAGTTTATGTGAGTCTTTATGTGTATGGTGAGTCTCTTAAAGACAGAAGATACTTGGTTGGTGGATTTTTATCCATTCTGTCATTCTGTATTTTTTAAGTGGAACATTTAGACCACTTTGCCTTCAACGTTAGTTTTGATATATGAGGTACTGTTGTGTTCATCATGCTAGTTGTTGCTTGAATATCTTTTTATTTTTCACTGTGTCATGATTTTATAGGCCCTGTGAGATTTATGCTTTCAGGAGGTTCTATTTTGGTGTATTTTGAGTTTTTGTTTCAATATTTAGAATTTCTTTTAGCATTTCTTTTAGTGCTGGCTTGGTAATGGCAAATTCTCTCAGCATTTGTTTGGAAAAGACTTTATCTCTCCTTCATTTATGAAGATTAGTTTCACTGGATTCAAAATTCTTGGCTGATAATTAGTTTGTTTAAGGAGGCTAAAGATAGGACCCCAATCCCTTCTGGCTTGCAGAGTTTCTGCTTATAAATCTGCTGTTAATCTGACAGGTTTTCCTTTATAAATTACTTGATGATTTTGCCTCACAGTTAAGATTCTTTCCTTCATCTTGACTTTAGATAACCTGGTGGCTATGTTCCTTGGTGATTATCTTTTTGCAGTGAATTTCCTGGGTGTTCTTTGAACTTCTTGTATTCGGATGTCTAGATCTGTAGGAAGATTAGGGAAGTTTTCCTCAATTACTCCCTCAAATAAATTTTCCAAACTTAGATTTCTTTTCTTCCTCAAGAACAAAGAACACCAATTATTCTTATGTTTGGTTGTTTAACAAATCTAAAATTTCTTGGAGGTTTTGTTCATTGTTTCAGTTCTTTCTTTCTTTGTTTTTATCAGATTGGGTTAATTCAAAAGCCTTGTCTTTGAGCTCTGAAGTTCTTTTTTCTACTTGTTTGAGTCTATTGTTGAACCTTTCCAGTGTATTTTGCATGTCTTTAAGTGTGTCTTTTATTTCAAGAAGTTGTGATTGTCTTTTCTTTATGATATATATTACTCTGAAGAATTTTTCATCCATATTTTTTATTTTTTTGAAAATTTCTTTAAATTGGTTTTCACTTTTCTCTGGTGCCTCCTTGAGTAGCTTGATAATCAACATTCTAAATTCTTTATCTGGTAATTCAAAGATTTATTCTTGGTTTGGGTCCATTGCTGCAGAGCTAGTGTGATCTTTTGGGGGTGTTATGGAATCTTGTTTTGTCATATCTTGTTCCTTCTCATTTGAGTAGACTATGTCAGTGGAAAGATCTGGAAGTCAAGGCCTGCTGTTCAGATTATTTTGTCCCACAGATGATCCCGTGATGTGGTGCTCTACCCTATGCCCCAGGGATGGGGTGCTCTCCCTATCCCCCAGGGATGGGGCTTCTTTAGAGCTGGACTGAAGTGATTGCTATTGCCTTTCTGGGTCTAGCCACCCAGTGGGACTACTGGGCTCTGGGCTGGTGCTGAAGAATGTCTACAAAGAGTCCTGTGATGTGGTCCAGCTTCAGGTCTCTCAGCTGTGAATACCAGTGTCTGCTCTGGTGGAGGTGTCAGGGGAGTGAAGTGGACTCTGTGGGAATCCTTGGTATTAGTTTTGTTTAGTGCACTGGTTTTCTCAAATGCTGGTTATGCTAGCAGTGAAGTTGTCACATGGACAGACTCAGGACTTCTGGTTAGTCAGGGTGTTGTAGGTGGTGGAATTAGCTGTTGTTTTCTCCTTCCTAGGATCAGGTTTGTTCTGTTACAGGTTTCTGTAATGGCTTGAGTTGGATGGTCTCCAGCCAGGAGGTGGCACTTTCAAAAGACCACCAGCTGTGGTAGTAGAAGGGGGATATAATCTTTTTTTTTTAATTGCTGAAACTCCTGTGTTTTTATATTCTTTTTTGGGGGGGGGCTGTTTTTGTTTTTGTTTATTATACTTTAAGTTTTAGGGTACATGTGCACAACATGCAGGTTTGTTACATATGTATACATGTGCCATGTTGGTGTGCTGCACCCATTAACTCGTCATTTAAAATTAGGTATATCTTCTCATGCTATCCCTTCCCCCTCCCCCCACCCCACAACAGGCCCCGGTGCATGATGTTCCCCTTCCTGTGTCCATGTGTTCTCATTGTTCAATTCCCACCTATGAGTGAGAACATGTGGTGTTTGGTTTTTTGTCCTTGCAATAGTTTGCTGAGAAAGATGGTTTCCAGCTTCATCCATGTCCCTACAAAGGACATGAACTCATCATTTTTTATGGCTGCATAGTATTCCATGGTGTATATGTGCCACATTTTGTTAATCCAGTCTGTCGTTGTTGGACATTCGGGTTGGTTCCAAGTCTTTGCTATTGTGAATAGTGCTGCAATAAACATACGGGTTCATATGTCTTTATAGCAGCATGATTTGTAATCCTTTGGGTATATACCCAGTAATGGGATGGCTGGGTCAAATGGTATTTCTAGTTCTAGATCCCTGAGGAATCGCCACACTGACTTCCACAATGGTTGAACTAGTTTGCAGTCCCACCAACAGTGTAAAAGTGTTCCTATTTCTCCACATCCTCTCCAGCACCTGTTGTTTCCTGACTTTTTAATGATCGCCATTCTAACTGGTGTGAGATGGTATCTCATTGTGGTTTTGATTTGCATTTCTCTGATGGCCAGTGATGATGAGCATTTTTTCATGTGTCTTTTGGCTGCATAAATGTCTTCTTTTGAGAAGTGTCTGTTCATGTCCTTCGCCCACTTTTTGATGGGGTTGTTTGTTTTTTTCTTGTAAATTTGTTTGAGTTCATTGTAGATTCTGGATATTAGCCTTTTGTCAGATGAGTAGATTGCAAAAATGTTCTCCCATTCTGTAGGTTGCCTGTTCACTCTGATGGTAGTTTATTTTGCTGTGCAGAAGCTCTTTAGTTTAATGAGATCCCATTTGTCAATTTTGGCTTTTGTTGCCATTGCTTTTGGTGTTTTAGACATGAAGTCCTTGCCCATGCCTATGTCCTGAATGGTATTGCCTAGGTTTTCTTCTAGGGTTTTTATGGTTTTAGGTCTAACAGTTAAGTCTTTAATCCATCTTGAATTAATTTTTGTATAAGGTGTAATGAAGGGATCCAGTTTCAGCTTTCTACATATGGCTAGCCAGTTTTGCCAGCACCGGCACCATTTATTAAATAGGGAATCTTTTCCCCATTTCTTGTTTTGTCAGGTTTCTCAAAGATCAGATAGTTGTATATATGTGGCATTATTTCTGAGGGCTCTATTCTGTTCCATTGGTCTATATGTCTGTTTTGGTACCAGTACCATGCTGTTTTGGTTACTGTAGCCTTGTAGTACAGTTTAAAGTCAGGTAGCGTGATGCCTCCAGCTTTGTTCTTGTGACTTAAGATTGACTTGGCAATATGGGCTCTTTTTTGGTTCCATATGAACTTTAAAGTAGTTTTTTCCAATTCTGTGAAGAAAGTCATTGGTAGCTTGATGGGGATGGCATTGAATCTATAAATTATCTTGGGCAGTATGGCCATTTTCACGATATTGATTCTTCCTACCCATCGTGAGTGAACTCCCATTCACAATTGCTTCAAAGAGAATAAAATACTTAGGAATCCAACTTACAAGGGACGTGAAGGACCTCTTCAAGTAGAACTACAAACCACTGCTCAATGAAATAAAAGAGGATACAAACAAATGGAAGAACATTCCATGCTCATGGGGGATATAATCTTGCCCTATGTTGGCCAGGATTAGTACTCGGGTTTCTCAGGTGATGAGTGGGGCTGTAGAGCTCCCAAGAGTTTATGTCTTTGTTTTCAGTTACCAGGGTGGGTAGAGAAAAACCATCGGGGGGTGGGGGCAGGATTGGGCAGGTCTGACACTCCTTGGGCAGGGCTGGCTGCAGCCGCTGTGGAGGACAGAGAGGTGGTTCTTAAGCCAATGGTGTTATGTTCCCAGGGGGATTATGGCTGCCTCTACTGCATTATACATGTCACCAGGGAAGCAGGGGAAAACAGGCAGTGATGGGCCTCACTCAGCTCTCATGCAGCCAGCAAGACCACTCTGAGTCCTGCCATGCCCCTCCAACAGCACTGAGTTTATATCCAGGCAGCCTTTGAGCAGGGCTGAGATCTTTCCCCAGACTACAATCCTTCTCACCGAGAAAGCAAGCAGGGCTCTCAGGCCTCCCTTCCCTGACTGCCCTTACCTTCAGCTGCAGCTTCTGCAATTGTATGTGCACTTCCCATTTGCTCCCCACCCCGATTCTGCTGATGAAAATTCATGCTCAGCCAAAATTATAACAAAGATGAGCTAGAAGCTTCCTTCACCCTGTGGCCCCTCCCCAGTTCTACTGGCTGCCTTCCTTTCCTGAAGAAGATCTATGAGATGAGGCCAGGAATAGTTTCCCTGGGCTCCCCTAGGCCTTGGCACAAGACCCCCAGCCCTCCCTAGGGAGGCAGATGAGTCTTTCCCCAATGGAAGTGTTCTCTGGCTGAGACCAGGGCAGGTGCCAAGGTATTCGTGGCAGAGGGGAGAAGGAGGCCCTGGGAGAGCACACCTTCCTGCCCTCACTAGAGAGGTATTTATTAACTTCTGCACTCCTGGCCACTGACTGAATTGGTGTCTACATTATCAGCTCATGTAAATTCATTATCCCAAACAGCTGGGAATGAGCTCCACCTTGTGAAAGCCTGTGCTGGATGAGGGCCCAGGGGCTGGGAGCTATCTGTGCACTGTACAAGCTCTCTTGACATGGGCAGCTCAGTGGAAGTGCCTACAGGGCTCTTCCCATTGCTTCTTCTACTTTTATGTTTTGCTTGGCATCCTAAATCTGTTTCAGCTCTGGGTAAGATTAAATCCTTCTCCTGCGATCTGTATTTTCAGATTCCCCAGTGGGGATGCATGTTCAGAGGCAAACTTTTCCCTGCTCACACTTTGGGAACTCACAGTTTTTTGGCTGTCTCATAGAGTTTGCAACAGTAAAACTGCTTCTTTCAAAGGGTCTGTGAATTCTTTCAGTTTTCCTCATATGTTCCTGTGGTGGTTCTTGCAGCAAAAGCTCACAATGTGAGACTCCACACACTGTTCTGTCCATCCAAGCAGGAGCTGCATGTTAGTTCTGTCTGCTATCCACCATTTTCCAATTTTGTGATATAGTTATGATTTTTTATTGGTTTGTTGTTTTGTCTTTCTATTTAGGACAAGAGTAGTGTACACACTGCAGTTAGTGTTATAATATTTAGTGTTTTTCTGTGTACTTACTATTACCAGTTTGTTTTGTATCTTCATATTACTTATTATTACTTAATAAGTGATTACTTACTGCTCATTAACATCCTTTTCTTTTTGATTGAAGTATTCCCTTTAGCATTTCTTGTAGGACAGGTCTGGTGTTGATGAAATTCCTCAGCTTTTGTTTTGGAAAGTCTTTATTTCTCTCCTTCATGTTTGCATAATATTTTCACTAGATACATTATTCTAAGGTAAAAGATTTTTCCTTCAGCATTTTAAATATATAATGCCATTCCCTCCTTGCCTGTAAGGTAAGGTTTCTACTGTGAGGACTGCTGCCAGATGTATTGGAGCCCCATTGTATGTTATTTGTTTCTTTTCTCTTGCTTGTCTTAGGATTCTTTCTTTATTCTTGATCTTTGGGAGTTTAATTATTAAATGCCTTGAGATAGTCTCCTTTGGGTTGAATCTGTTTAATGTTCTATAACCTTCTTGTACTTGAATATTGATATCTTTCTCTAGGTTTGGGAAGTTTTCTGTTATTATCCCTTTGAATAAACTTTCCACCCCTCTCTCTTTCTCTATGTCCTCTTTAGACCAATAACTCTTAGATTTGCCCTTTTGAAGCTATTTTCTAGATCCTGTAGGCATGCTTCATTCTTTTTGATTCTTTTTTCTTTTGTCTCCTCTGACTGTGTATTTTCAAATAGCTTGTTTTCAAGCTCACTAATTCTTCTGCTTGATCAATTCTGCTATGAAAAGATTCTGATGCATTCTTCAATATGCCAATTGCATTTTTAGCTCCAGAATTTCTGTTTCTTTTTAAAATTTTTAAAAATTCTACTTTAAGTTCTGGGATACACATGCAGAACATACAGTTTTGTTACATAGGTATACATGTGCCATGGTGGTTTGCTGCACCTTCAACCCGTCATCTAGGTTTGAAGCCCCAAATGCATTAGATATTTGTCCTAATGCTCTCCCTCCCCTTGCCCCCAACCCCTTGACAGGTCCTGGTGTGTAATATTCCCCTCCCTGTATTCATGTGTTCTCATTGTTCAACTGCCACTTATGAGTGAGAACATGGGGTGTTTGATTTTCTGTTTCTGTGTTCATTTGCTGAGAATGATGGCTTACAGCTTCATCCATGTCCCTGCAAAGGACATGAACTCATTCTTTTTTATGGCTGCATAGTATTCCATTGTGTATATGTGCCACATTTTCCTTATCCAGTCTGTCATTGATGGACATTTGGGTTGGTTCCATGACTTTGCTGTTGTAAATATTGCTGCCATAAACATACGTGTGTATGTGTCTTTATAGTAGAATGATTTATGATCCTTTGGGTATATACCCAGTAACGGGATTGCTGGGTCAAATGGTATTTCTGGTTCTAGATCCTTGAGGAATCACCACACTGTCCTTCACAATGGTTGAACTAATTTACACTCCCACCAACAATGTAAAAGCGTTCCTATTTCTCCACAGCTTTGCCAGCATCTATTGTTTCCTGACTTTTTAATGATCACCAGTCTAACTGGTGATGAGATACCAATGAGATGGTATCTTATTGTGGTTTTGATTTGCATTTCTCTAATGATCAGTGATGATGAGCTTTTTTTCATGTGTTTGTTGGCCACATAAATGTCTTCTTTTGAGAAGTATCTTTTTCATATCCTTCATCCACTTTTTGATGGGGTTTCTGTTTGATTCTTTTGAAGTATTTTAATCTCTTTGTTAAATTTATCTGATAGAATTCTGAATTTCATCTATGTGTTATCTTTAATTTCTTTGAGATTTCTCAAAGCAGCTATTTTGAATTCTCTGTCTGAATGGTCCTATGTCTTGTTTCTCCAGGATTGGTCCATGGTGCCTTACTTAGTTCATTTGGTGAAGTCATGTTTTCCTGGATTATCTTGATACTTGTAAATGTTCTTTGATGTTAAGATTTATTGTAGTCTTCACTGTCTGGGTTTTTCTGTTCCTGTCCTCCTTGGGATGGATTTTCAGATATTTGAAAAGACCTGAGTATTTTGATCTATGCTGTATCTGCTTTAGAGGGTACCACAATCCCAGTAATGCTGTGGTTCTTGCAGTTTCCTAGATGTACTGCTTTGATTGTCTTGGACAAGATCCGGGAGAATTCTCTGGATTACCAGGCAGATACTCTTATTTTCTTTCCTTACTTTCTCCCAAACAGAGTCCCTCTCTCAGTTCTGAGACACCTGAAGCTGGGAGTGGAGTGAAACCAGCACCCCTGAGGACACCACCACTATGACTGTGCTCAGTCAGATTTGAAGCCAGCACAACCCTGGGTCTTGCCTGCTGTAACCACTCCCTGGCCACTGCCTATGTTTGCTCAAGGCCTTGGGGCTCTACAATGAACAGGTGGAAAAGCCATCCAGGTCTGTGCCCTTCCCTTCAGGGTGGCAAGTTCCCCCAAGCCCCAGGTGGGTCCAGAGATGTTGTCTAGGAGTCAGGGACTAGAGTAAAATACATTTGAAGTCTACCTGGTATTCTATTGCATTAAAACTGAGCTGGGGGGACTCGGGGGAAAGTGTGGGAAGGGAGGAAGGGATAAAAGACTACACACTGGGTACAGTGTACACTGCTTGGGTGATGGGCACCAAAATCTCAGAAATCACCACTGAAGAACTTATCCATGTAACCAAATACCACCTGTTCCCCAAAAACCTATTGAAATAATAATAATAATAAATAATAATAATATGAATAAATAAAAACACTAAGCTGGCACTCAAACCACAAAACACAGTCTTTCCCACTCTTTCCTCCCCTTTGCAAAGGCAGAGAAGCCTCACTCCATGGCCCACAAGAAGTACTGCTGGATTATCACAGGTATTCATTTAAGGCAGAAAGGCTATTAAGTCAGCTTGTGGTGACTGCTGCCTGGCCTGGGACTCACTCTTTGGGGCAGTGGGCTTCCCTGTGGCCCAGGAAAGGTCTAGAAATGCTGTTGGAGAGTCAACTCTTGGAATCAAGGACCCCAAGAGCTTGCTTGGTGCTTTACCTCCCTGTGGCTGAGCCAGTACCTGAAACCAGCTAGTCTCAGAGGCTCACCCAAGGCCGTTGATGTAGTATCTGGGTATCACTGCTGGTTATTCAGAGCCAAAGGGATTTTCAGCTAGCAGGTGATGAATGCTGCCATGACTGGGTCTTTCCCTTCAAAGCAGTGGGTTCCCTTCTGGCCCAGGGTGTTTCTAGGAATGTCACCTGGGAGCTAGGGCCTGGAACAGGGACCTCATTATTCTGACTGGTGCTATATCTGTTGTGGCTGAGCTGGTATCCAAGATGCAAGGCAGAGTCCTCCCCAACTCT
Organism: Pongo pygmaeus; assembly: GCF_028885625.2. Classification (NCBI taxonomy): domain Eukaryota; kingdom Metazoa; phylum Chordata; class Mammalia; order Primates; family Hominidae; genus Pongo; species Pongo pygmaeus. The sequence continues at coordinate 102,357,158 of NC_072385.2, forward strand.
TTCCTCTCCTCAAGCAGCAGGAAGGGGTCTCTTTTAGAGCTGTGAGTTGTGCAGCCTGGGGTTGGGGAGGGGTGATGCCAGCACTCCCTTGGCTGCCCCAGCTGGTGTCTTAGTATATTTTGCACCCCCCAGTCTACTGTCTCTGGCCCTAGTTCAGTACTAGGACTAGTCTAAGAATTGCAGTTCTTTTGGCCTAAATTGCCTTTCAAGTTTAGTTAGAGATCCAGAGCACTTCAGCCCTCAGTGGTGAGGTTTATGGGAACTGAAATTCTGACTGCTGGAGTTAGTGATTCCCCTTTGTTTGGGACTGGTTTGAATGCTCCCTTTATGTGTGGGCATCAGCTGAACTTTGTCTGGCTTTCCTTTTTGCTGTAACAGGATAACACTGAGTTTAATGCCTCACAGTTGATGTGTTCTCCCTACCCAGTGCACGAAAATGCTCTTTGCGCCACACCACAGCTGCCAGGTTGTGATGGAGGGGTGGCTTCAGCAATTCAAGACTCCTTCTGCAACCTTTTCAGTGCCTCTTTCAGCGAACAAAGTTAAAAACAGGTACTGCAAGTGCTCACCTGAGTTTTGGTTATTGTGAAGGAGTTTTGCTTGCATAGATAGTTGTTAAATTGGTGTCCTTGTTGGGGGAACAATCAGTGGAGCCTTCTATTCCACCATCTTGCTCCACCTCCCATAGTACTATACATCTCTTCTTTTGGCTAGTTCTGTTTGGATATTTTTGCTGTAATAAAACTGTAGTTGTAAGTATAGTGCTTTCTAGAGTTCTTTAGTTTTTTTTTTAGTGAATTATCAAGTTTGAAGGGGTAGTGGGGATTCCTAAATATGGTAGCCAGCTATTTAGAAGTATAGGTGGCTTACATAACCTTGAACTTGCAGCTGATGTCTGAAGTAAGGACAGTGTTATGGAGGACCATGTCCTTAACTTTTGAAATTTGGCTCAACTCTAGTAGTTGTTGTCAAAAGTTGATGTAACATGACTAGTAATTTTAGGAATGCTGGATATTTGTGAAGGCTATATTCTTACTTACCTGGATTTAATTGACTTCCTTTAAATAGTGTTGGACTGTGTTAGGTTACTTGTGAGTCATCTTGATCCTTTGGGGGATTGATTTTATGTTTTGTTCAGAAGACAGCTTTTATTCTACCTAATTCTAATACTCTATAGATCATTTCTACTACTAAACCATGGCCTTCTGGGATCTCCCAGCTAGCTGTTTCCTGGAGATTGTAAATGACTCTAACACATTTTTCATATGCAAACCAACTAATTCAGGGCTCATACATTCCCCAACCACTTCCTTTATCAGGACTCTACACCCTGGGCCACTATTCTCCTGCCCTAATCAGCCAGGTCCAGGTAACAGAAAACTAAAGACAGCCGCTCTACCCCAGAGCCTGCTAAAAGTATTCAAACGAGCTAATCCTAAGCCTGATTACCTTGTCGTGCCCACTCTTTCCTGCAGAAACTACAGTAAAGGCTCTTGCCCACCTTGACCCCTCACTCCGGCTGCCTCCTAACACTGGTGCTTCTCCATGTGGTCTTGGGTGGTGTGCCGTGTCTTCTGTTTGTAGGGATCTGTCGATATAAACCTTTTCCTTCATGATAGTCATTTCTGTGTCTGCATATGTTACCACATTGATTAAAAAGAGTAAGTACTGTATGATTCCATTTACCTGAAATTCAAAAGCAGACAAAATTAACTTATGGTGTTAGAAGTCAGGGTAGAGTTTTTTTTTGTTTTTTTTTGTTTCCTGGAAGGAGGATGTAAAGAGGCAGGAGCGCAGATCCTGATATGCTGATAATCTGTATCTTGACCTAGGTGCAGCTTGCAAGAGGGTGTTCAGTTTGTACAAATCAACCAAGCTGTATATTCATAATTTGGGCACTTTCTTCTTGCACGTAATACAGACCAGTTGCATTATTGGTTCCAATTTTCTACCTCCCCCTATATCCCTGCCCTTTACCATGTAACTTTACAAATACTCTCTCACTCTGGCTCTAGAATCCACCATATGACTTGATTTGGCCAATACAATAAATAGGAAGTAAGGGTGTGCTTGTTCTTGACCTGAGCCTCAAGAGGCCTTGTGTGTTTCTTCTACTCTTGTGCTTTTGTTATTAACATTATATAGACATGGTGGAGCTAGCTCACTCATTCCAGGATGACAGCCTCAGCTAAGTTTCTCCATCCAAACACAGGCTGGAGCTGGGCTCTAAGTTGTTACACAGATGAATGAGTGAACATTGTCAAGATAAGTCAAGCCCAGCCCAGATTTCTGACCTACAGCCAACCCACAGATGCATAAGCTGAAGATGACTGGTTTTATCAAGCTAATTGTTATAATAGTGGAGAAAAGATCATGAGGACAAAAAGTGGGCAGAGTCAGAAGAAAAGAGAGGAAGAAATTGAGACAGAAGACATTTCATTTAAAAAAATTATTCCATTGAGCTGGGTTTGAAATAGCGTACTGCCTGTTCTCCTAATGCTGTATGGTATCATGAAATCTATTGTTTACTGAGTCTATGAGCCAACTTCCTAGGGAGGCTATGGCAATTGAGGACAGGGAAGAGGTAACACTCAGGAACATAGAAGGAGAATTTGGGTCCAAGTGTGTGGAGGGAAAAATAACTGGGTTTAGTTTTGGGTAGGGCTGGTTTTGAGGTCTCTGAAGGACATGTAAGTGGAGTTTTCCAGCAGGGAGAAAACGCAGAGCTAAAGCTCATATCTTTGCTGGAGATCTAGATTTGGGCATCTTCAACAAGCACGTTGTAGCTGAGGAAGCTGGGACTGGACTTGCACTCTAAAGCCAGTGCAAAAAAAGCTTGAAACAGCTGTGATGGCTAAGACCTGGTTATTCCATGAAAAATGCGTCGGTCAGTATGAGTGATTCCAAAGTGGTGATCAATTAAAAACTGAAGCATGATTAGCATTAATTATAACCCAATTGGAATATGATAAACGACTCTTGGTCAGCAAGAAGAGGGTGCCCTGTAGTGCTAAAGCATCACCATATACCATGTGTGCCAAGAATCAGGAGATACCCCAAACTGGAGCAGATGAGGGAGTGTGTCTGTCATTGGACCAGCTGGCCTGATCCAGCAGAAGTGGATGGAGATACACTGAATGGGGCTCCTGGGAGGCGTGAGTTGAAGGGGAAGGAAGAGAAGAGACCTCCAAAGTAAGGGAAGAGTGAAAAGTGGGAAGGACTGGGGTGGAGCCCCAAGTAGGGACCAGAGGAGAAAACAGGGATAAAGTAATCAAGGGAGATGGGACAGGAAGATGAAAGAATGAGGTAAACAGCAGGTGGGAAGAGGAGGTCAACCTAAAGGAGAAAGCCAGGTCGAAGAAAGAAGGGAGAGAAGAAACGAAGGGATGGGAAACAGAGGAGAAGGCAGCCAAGAAAGCCTGGAAGCTGAATCATAGAACGGAAGAGGTAGAAGAAGGAGGGGCTGGAGGATAAGATAAAGGTGAGAAACGGAAGAAAGAAAGAACCGCGTCTGGGTGTATGAGGGCTAGACAGGAGTTCAGAGAACAGCGGGGTCGCCAGGCCACCACCTTATGGACCACGGCTCATTGGCTCTAGGAGCTGGGAAAGGGCATCCAAGGAAAGAAGCCCTAGACTTTAGCCTGAGTCTGGGCCACTCTAGGGCACCGGGAGTGGGGTGGCGGGAGAGGACGCGCAGAATCTCGACTTCTGGCCCCAATCTGTGCATGATCCTCCGAGCTCAGCGGACGCTCCTCTCTGACCCAGGCAGGCGGCTCAGGGACGCGTGCGGGGATGCAGAGAGAAACCGCTGAGAAATTAGGGCCGGGAGAGACTGGTACCTGCCGGGGGCGTGTGGTGGGGCAGAGCTGGCACTGATGCTGAGAGTGGCTAAGGAGCGCGGCGCCCCAGAGCAGAAGGGCTGGCAGACGCTCAGAGAGCCAGGATGGTTCAGGGTCCAAGGAAGGTCGTATGTTGGGTGGGAGCTGTGGGGGAGTGAAAGTGCATAAGGAACCAGAGGAGATGGAAAGACCCTGGCTTGGGTGTTCGAGGGTGGGGCTGCGTGGTGACCGACGGCACAGAGGGTGTGTGTTGGGGCGGAAGAACCACCCCAGCTGAATCGTCCCCGTGGGGTTTTCTTCCCGTGTCTTAGTTCCAGAAGTTGCCGCATCAGAGGCTAATAGTTGAGGAACAAGTCATGGAAGGACAGCCTAAAGGGGAGGTGAATGTAAAGCGGTGGAGAGGGCGGGCGCGAGGGCGCAGACACCTTGTGGAACTAAGAAGGCCTTCGTTCTCCTCCCGCCCCCGTGGCTGCATCCTTGAGAAAGGGGTATTGCTGCGAAGCCGCGCCAGGGCTGGACGCGGCGAGGTGGGAGGCAGGATGGAGGGGCGGGAGCCAAGGCCGAGGGGGCGGACATGGGGTGGCGTCTGGCGCTCCTTAAAGGGGTTGCGGGGGCCGCGCTCTCTTCTGCGAGGGCAGCGGCCACCGGCGAGGAACACGGCGCGATGCAGGTTCAGTGCCAGCAGAGCCCAGTGCTGGCAGGCAGCGCCACTTTGGTCGCCCTTGGGGCACTGGCCTTGTACGTCGCGAAGCCCTCCGGCTACGGGAAGCACACGGAGAGCCTGATGCCGGCGGCTACCCGCCTGCCAGCCCGCGCCGCCTGGTTCCTGCAGGAGCTGCCCTCCTTCGCGGTGCCCGCGGGGATCCTCGCCCGGCAGCCCCTCTCCCTCTTCGGGCCACCTGGGACGGTGCTTCTGGGCCTCTTCTGCGTACATTACTTCCACAGGTAGCGTTTTTCCCCTGCAGGCGCCCAGTGCAGCGCACTGCCCTTCTCTCGGCGTCCAGGAGCGCAGCGTGGGGCGCGCACCGAGGAACGCCAAGGAGGCAGCGCGGAGCGCTGTGAGGAACGCAGAGGCCAGCCTGCCTGGCGCACCTAGCGGGGGCCGGGGCCGGGACGCCAGAGAGTTGACAAGCGGCTGCGGGACAGAAGCCGCCTTCACTCCCCCGGGACCTCATCCGCTCTCAGCAGCTCCAAATCCTCTGGCTGCTCGAGAGAAAGAGGTCCTGCGGGCGGGAGGTGACCTGGAAAGCGCAGGTTGGGGAGATCTATTGGACAGGACTGTTCCTTAACCAACTGCGCGCAGTCGGCGGTTACCTGTGGCATCTGGCGCCCCGCCCCGCTTCTCTTTCTTCCTTCACCTTTTCCTTACAGGGTGGGGACACGTTAGTTCTGGGATCTTGGGAGAGTCTTACGCGTTTGGCGTCTCCCGAGGGAAACTCAGCTCAGAGGTTCTCATAGATTTAGTCTTTGCAGGTCTAAGGAGGAAGGTGGGTAGAGCCCAAATCCAGACTTCACAGATGGGGAAGAGAATATAGTGAGATCTCACTGACTCAAGCGAGGGTCCCCGCTTCTTAGGCCCCTCCCAAAAGGGACCAAGCACACCACCAATTCATCTACCTTTCCAATTTCCCTGGGACTTGAAATGTGAGTGGGTAGCTTACAGCTCAAATGTTCTTCTAGATTTAAAAAATCCGGGTTCAGGAGAACTTTGCTTTCTGCTCTGGGAAGGAAAGACGGGAGAGACCAAGGGATGTCAGGGTTCAGAGAAAGACTGTCCAGCCTCAGTAAAGTCTCACAGGGAAAGGGAAGAACGAACACATTGTTAAATTGCCTACCATGCCCAGTCGTTTAGTATCTATGGTCTCACTTAACTCTGTTGTAACCTTTTGAGAGATATTTATTACGTCCACTTTACAAAGAAACTGAGGCTGAGTAAGATTATGGGACTGAAAGAAGACAATACAGCTGGTGCCCGCTAAGATGCAAATCTGAGCTTGTGAATCTCTGAGGTTTAAGACCTTTTAGCCGTTTTAAGTAGGCAGATTTTCTATGCAAGAAGAGAACAGAAGCCATAAACAGAGAAAAGTTATCAAACAAAATCAAAACCGTGAAGGTTTTGCCTTATTTTGAGTAGAAGATTCCTAGGGTCAAAAGATCAAGGAAGTTTGGATTAGAAATTAGGATAAAGAATGCCTCTGACATAATCTCTCTCATAAAGAGAAGGTGATGCCTCATTTCGAGAGAAGAAGGTGTCAGAGACAAATTTCAAACTGTCTTTCTTAATTTCCTCTTATCCTCTGAATCTTCTTTATTGGTCAAGATTTAATATTTATGCAATCTTAACTGAATTCTCACTCTTTTAAAAAGACAAATGTTGTCAAGTAATAAGAACTAAACTGTATCCTTTCAACAAATATTTACTAAAAGCCTGTTGTGAACAAGATTCTTTATTTTACACATTTTATTTTACTCAGATTTAGATGGTTTAATTTGCACAGAAAGAAGGATGTTGGATACAGGAGATAAGAGATTAGTTTTTTATTTCACTGATTTTTGAACAGACATTTGACAAAGAAATGTGATTTTTATCAACAATTATTTTTATCTTCAAATTAACTACTGTATGTTGGCAACATAAGCAATATTTTTATGAGGTCATTTCATCTTAATGATTAGTGTTTTGTGACAATCCTATTAACATAATCTTTAGGCTTGTTTTTGAAATCAAAAGGCACTTTGCACAATAAATTATGACCAGTGCATTTAAAAAAAAACCCAAAGGAGTAATTATGCATAAAACAAATATCTACATATTGTCCTTCGTCAGAGGAAATTTTAAAATATTAGTAAAGGACTTGGAGATTCATTCTGCCTGAGGGAAAATTGCCCATTGGAAGTACAATTCTTGAGCTACTTGTCCCTGAGGCATCAGGATCTGATGTTTGTCTTTCCTCTTTTTTGAATTCTTTCTTTGAGGCCACTGGAGTGTTTGATCTGTTATTATTTGAGTGCTTACAGGATGTTACACTCTGTGCCAAACACTCTGAGTAAATAATTTACTCATCCTCATACCAACCCATTTAGGTAGGCACGCCCATTTTGCAGGTGGGAAACTGGAGCAAGAAAAGGTTAAATAACTTACTTGCCCAAGGTCACACAATAACGAGGAATCAGAGTTCAAACCCAGGCAGTATGAATCCAGATCTCAGGCTGTTCAGGTATGATAATAAACTGTTTTATACTTGTTGGATAAATGTGACCTCATTCTTGCTTTTTAAAAACTATATTTATTCTTAAAATTATTATGTAAAAATTTTTTAAATTATAAAAACAATTTTTCCTAATGAAAAATGGAAAAATCCCAGAAGTAGAAAATACTCGTAATTACATCTAAGTATATTAAATATTAATGTTTTAGAGAATTTCTATCAAATCTTTTTCCTTAGTAGATTTTCACACATGCTTGTTATGTTGAATATATGGTTTTTTAGTTCTGTCTAATTACCTAACATTTTATAGTAAGTATTTTCCAACATTATCACAGATTTCTTAATATCTGCTTATTTCATCCACTGTAAAAATAATAATTTACCTATATATTCATTTATAGTTGGACATTTAATTTGTCTTGGGGTGAAGCTAGGTTCATTGAAGCTGTGATGTACATTTTTTGCATCTAAATTCTTTTCAAAGGTTGGGTCTGTTTTCTTAGTCAGGATTCCCAGAAGTGGTTCAAAGGTTATGAACATTTTTTAGGGTCTTGATATAATCATACATATCTATTTCGAGGCTTAAGGAGTCATTGGGCTTGATACTGAGGGTGCATTAAGGAACAAGCATCAGGCTGTCTTGGCTTTATCTTGTCCTTTGTGTTGCTAAGACAGAGAATAAGATGGAGAGACAAGGAGAAAGGATGGCTCAGGTTTGGCTCAGACTCTTTTGCAAAATGTCTATTGGGGACTGTTCAAAGCAGCAATATGTCCCATGAAATAGAAGTTAAAACTCATTTCACTTTTCTCAATACAAGGATGGCACACAAGAATGTAGATTCCACAGGGTCAAAGGTTTTTGTCTCACTTTTTTATGGCTGTATCCCCATTGTATACAAAGAGCTGGTACATAGTTGGTACTCACTAGAATTTGTTGAATGCATGAATGAACTCTACTTACAACAACCATACAGACAGAATTGTAGGAGAGCTAGCAATTACTTTGGAATCATAATTGCTGAGATTGCATAGTTAGGTCAATTCAGATAACTTTCTTCTCTTCAGAATCTATTGTTATGGCTGTTTGGATTCTTTAGCCACATGGAAATGACTGCTGCCTAAGCATATTGCCTAATCCCACTGCCAAAGTCATTTGAAGTCAAGAGTTATCTCACCTCTTGTTGACTGTGATTACAGCTGTGGAATGACCCCTTGTCTAAACTCTCTGATTGATCGTTACTTTCCCAAGAAGTCTTGGTGTTCCACACAGTGGTCAGTCACATCACTTATGCATGTGGTGGCTGATGTCTTTTTCAAGACTTTGATGGGACCTTGATAACTGTATGAACAAGACAAAGAAACATTTTTTTTTCCCAGAGAAAAAGTGACTACATTGTGAAAAGGTTTTGGGCAATGTAACTTCCATGATATACATCTAGAAGCAGAGTATAATGCACACATTAGAGTCTGCTTGAATTCAGAGAGATATTCCCTGAGGTTTAGATGCTGAAACATTTTTTTGATTAGCCAAATAAAATGATGTCTTCAATAAGGTGCCTTTTTGCTTTATTAGTCAGTTCATTCCCCAGCGGAATTTCTCCTCATCCTTCAAGATTCAGGTTAGGCATCCTTTCCTCCAAGAAGCCTTGTCTGAGTCTTTTCTTTTCTCTAAATCCAGTTGCGATGCTGTTCTTTGGGCTTTCATTGTAGGCAGTGTGGCTTTCCATGAGGCATTTCACACACTGGATCATAATTATCTGTTCTAAGGAAACGTAGTTCTCATCTGCCCAGCCACTTCATTTTACAGAAGCAAAGCACAAAAGGTTGGGTCAGTTAGGGGGAAATCAAGGAGTTGGAACTTGAGTCTCCTCATGAGCCCCTGCCAATGCTTCTCTTATTTCACGAGAGGTGCAGATGTCTCAACTATTCAGAAGTAGTCAGACCTCGCTAAGGAAACTACTCATCTGCTGAGAATCAGAATGAGAATTAATGGCTACGTTGGAAACAATAGACAAATCTCTCCTCTTACAGATTAAGAAAAAAAAGCCCAAACAAGATAAGCAACATTCCTGTGATCACTTAATCATGTGTTAAGGATGTTCCTGAGTCATAATTTGAATCAATTAAGATTAATTGAAGCATTTTTTTAGAATGAGAGTCAGCAAACTTTTTCTGTGAAAAGCCAGGTCATGATCTCTATTGCAGCAACTCACCCCTACTGTTATAGCGGGAAAGCAGCTACAGACATTATGTAAACAGATGAATGTGGTTGTATTCCAATAAAGCTTTATTTACAAAAACAAGCAGCGGGCCATATTTGGCATATGGGCCATAGTCTACCAATCCCTTCTTAAGAAAACTATGAATGGCATAGCTTTACATTCAGTGCCCTGATAATTCTATAATAAAATTTGGTTAAATTCTATAGCAAAGCAGTGGGCATATTTTAGAAAATTTCTGCTACATGTAAGTGGGGGCTTGGTAGTAAATATTGTTTTCTGAGAATTCTTGGGTTCTAAGTTTTTATTTGAACTTTTATGGGAAAATAGTAGGAGTCTTGGAGTTTTCATTCTAAATGGAATGACATTATAAGCACATCTGAAAAATATATAGCTATGTTTGCCAAAAATATAAACCAGCTTTGGAGATCGTGACCATTTCACTTTTACCACATTGAAGAAAGGACTAACTTTTTGTCCATTTAAAATCTAATTTAATGTCATTTAAAAAGAACAAACAAAATAAAGAATTACGATGGGAATTCAAGGAGTCAGACTGGCAAAGTGACATGTACAAAGTTACATGGCAAGAAAGGGCAGAGTGGAGCTTGAAGCCTGGTCTCCTGACCTTTATAGAACTTTTAGCAGAGTTCTATAGGCTCAGAACTATGCTAGGTCTCATGGGAGTCATAGGAGTACAATACCTAGTGCTTACCCTCTAGGAAGAAGGCAGGAAAGAACCTTCATTGTGTGCTTCTCACTTTTTCTGGTGTGAAACTTGGATGGCAGCAATGTCAGTCTGACAATATCAGGCAGGTGGGAAAATGTAAACTGAACGGGAAAGAAGCGTGGTTAGCACGGGCCCCAGCCAGGCCACTGAACATTCATCTGAGAGGGCCCTAGTGCCTGTCTGTGTTCGATTGTGCATGGGACAGGGGGCAGATAGGTGGATAGGTGTTGAGGGGGCCTAAAAATGGCACCCTTCTTCTCCATTCAAGTTCAGAACTAACTGAGAGATCCAGAAATTAGGTAACTAGAGACATATTACCACCTTTTATTACTGGTAAAGCTGGTTTGGGGGAATGTGGCTTAGATTTTTGGATTATGTGGGCCTTCTAACACAGTACCTCAGAATTAATTAGCTATGATCATGGCTGGGCAACCACAGGCCTCTCACAGTGGTACCTGTTCTGAAAAGACAGCAGAAGGGCTGAGCTGTATGCATCCTTTGGCAGGTCCTGCTCCCAGATTGACCCATCAGGTAATTCACGTTTCCTTGCCTGAGGAGGAATGGGTGAGGGACAGTGGAAAGACTTGCAGTGATGCTCTAATGAAGGGTCCTCAGCCAGCTGGATGGGGGGCATAAATATTTTTTGTTACTAGATGGAATACAAAAGTTCTCTACTTATTGAATTTTGCCACAGCCTGGCAACTTGTTTCTGCAACTTGGGGTACTTCCCGTTCTGCTGTTGACTCCCTGCCATGTATGGCAATGGGGACATCAAAGTCTGGACTCAAGCTGTTTAAAAAGTTTCTGTGCTCAACCCAGGAGCCTTTAACGAGACTCAGCTCAACATAGGAGCTCTAAATTTTAAAAACCCCTGAACTAGGGCCAACAGTGCAATTTGTCTTCCATTTGGTTATAGAAAGGAGAGAAGGGAAACCAATATTTATTGAGCTCTGGGTGTTCCAGACATTATATTATGTTCTTTGCATTGGCTATCTCATTTTGTCCTTGAGGCAGTCCCTGTTATTAGTGCTATTTTACAAGTGATTGCAGTGCAGAGCATTGGTGGAGTGAGTGGGAGTGAGGATGGGAGACTTGACCTGGTCCTTGAAGAATGGCCTGTTCCCAGATTTCTGGGTGGGGACATGATGTCTGTTGGGAAAAGGGGCCCATTTGGTGATCTGTGACTTAAATTTGCCTTATACTTTGTATACTCAGTCTTGGAGTATCTCTCTACTTCTAGATTCCAAACATCTTCTGTAACTATGCCATATTATCCAGTCCTACTACCCAAGTCTTAAATTAGGCTCTGGGCTTCTTTCAATTTCTTTTTTTTTATATTTGCTCCATATTGTTAAGGCTGATCCTAGAAGTTACTGTGAAGAATACAGGGTAATTTGCTTTTGATACTTTTTCTTTCTAACCATGAAACATCCCAAGATCTTTTTTCATGTATAGACTCTGGTTCTCTCTTGCCTCTCTGCCTGCCCTCTTGTATCAGCAATACATGATCTTACTTCTATCTTTTAAAACTTAACTCTGTGTCTCATGCTCTCAGTCAATGCCCTTTACTTGCCAAAAGTTACTTATGTGATAAACAAATCTAAGTTCTAGTGTATTGGGTTGTTTGTTTTCTTATTATTGAGTTTTAAAAGTTGTTTATGTATTCTGGATAGAAGTATTTTGCCAGGTATAAACTTAGCAAATATTTTCTCTCAGTTTGTGACTTGTCTCTTTTACTCTCTTAACTGTCTTTTGTTTTAAAAAAATTACTTTTAGGTTCAAGTTTACATATGCAGTTCTGTTATACAGGTAAACTACATGTCTCAGGGGTTTGGTGTACAGATTATTTCATCACCCCAGTAATAAGTATACTACCTGATAGGTATTTTTTCAATCATCACCCTCCTTCCATCCTCCACCCTCAAGTAGACCCCAGTTCTGTTGTTCTTTTAGTATCCATATGTACTTGGTGTTTAGTTCCCATTTGTAAGTGAGGATATGCAGTTGGTTTTCAGTTTCTGTGTTAGTTTGCTGAGGATAATGGCCTGCAAAGGACATGATCTCATTATTTTTCATGGCTGCGTAATAGTCCGTGGTGTATATGTACCGCATTTTCTTTATCCAGTCCACCATTGATGGATATTTAGGTTGATTTCATGTCTTTGCTGTTGTGAATACTGCTGCAATGAGCATGCACGTGCATGTGTCTTTATGGTAGAACAATATATATTCCTTTGGGGATATACCCAATAATGGGATTGCTGAGTGTAATGGTGATTCTGTTTTAAATTATTTGAGAAATTCATCCTAGCAGTGTATAGGCATTCCCTTTTCTCCATAACCTTGCCAGCATTTATTATTTTGACTTTTTAATGGTAGCTATTCTGATTGATGTGAGATGATATTTTATGGTGGTTTTGATTAGTGATGATTAGTGACTAATGATTAGTGATGCAGAGCATTTTTTCATATCCTTGTTGGCCAAATATATCTTGTTTTGAAAAGTGTCTGTTGATGTCCTTTGCCCACTTTTAATTGGATTGTTTGGTTTTTGCTTGTAAATTAGTTTAAATTCCTTATAGATGCTGGATATTAGACCTTTGTGAGATGCACAGTTTGCAGATATTTTTTCCCATTCTGTAAGTTGCATGTTTACTCTCTTGATAGTTTTTTTCCTGTGCAGAAGCTCTTTAGTTTAATTAGGTCCTATTTGTCAATTTTTGGTTACATTGCAATTGCTTTTGGTGTCTTTGTCATGAAGTCTTTGCCACGTCCTATGTCCAGAATGGCATTTTCTAGATTTTCTTCTAGGGTGTTTATGGTTTTAGGTTTTGCATTTAAGTCTTTAATTCATCTTGAGTTGATTTTTGTATATGGTGTAAGGTAGAGGTCCAGTTCCAATCTTCTGCATATGGCTAGCCAGTTATCCCAGCACCATTTTGAATAGGGAGTCCTTTCCCTGTTACTTGTTTTTGTCAACTTTATTAAATATCAGATGGTTGTAGGTATGCAGCATTGTTTCTGGGCACTCTATCCTGTTCCATTGGTCTATATGTCTGTTTTTGTACGAGTGCCATGCTGTTTTGGTTACTGTAGCCTTGTAGTGTAGTTTGAAGTCAGGTAATGTGATGCCTCCAGCTTTGTTCTTTTTTCTTAGGATTGCCTGGCTATCCCAGCTCTTTTTTTATTCCATATGAATTTTAAAATAGTTTTTTTCTAATCCTGTGAAGAATGTCATCAGTAGTTTGATAGGAATAGCATTTAATCTGTAAATTGCTTTGGCAGTATGGCCATTTTAACAATATTGATTCTTTCTATCCATGACCATGGAATGTTTTTCTGTTTGTGTCATCTCTGATTTCTTTCAGCAGTGTTTTGTCATTCTCACTGTAGAGATCTTTCACCTCCCTGGTTAGTTGTATTCCTAGGTATTTTATTCTCTTTGCTGCAATCATGAATGGGATTGCATTCTTGATTTGGCTGTCAGTTTGGATGTTGTTGATGTATAGGAATGCTAGTATTTTTTGTACATGGATTTTGTATCCTGAAACTTTACTGAAGTTGTTTATCAGACCAAGAAGCTTTTGGGAAGAGACTATGGGGCGTTCCAGGTATAGAATCACATCATCTGCAAACAGGGATAGTTTAACCTCTTCTCTTCCTATTTGGATGCCTTTTATTTCTTTCTCTTACCTGATTGCTCTGGCCAGGATTTCCAGTACTATGTTGAAAAGGAGTGGTGACAGAGTGTATCCTTATCTTGTTCTAGTTTTCAAGGGGAATGCTTCCAGCTTTTGCCTATTCAGTATGATGTTAGCTGTGGGTTTGTCATTGATGGCTCTTGTTATTTTGAATTATGTTTCTTTAATGCCTCAGTTGTTGAGGGTTTTTAACATGATGAGGTGTTTAGTTGTATTGAAAGCCTTTTCTGCATCTATTAAGATAATCAAGTAGTTTTTGTTTTTAGTTCTGTTTATGTAAATCACATTTACTGATTTGCATATGTTGACTCAACCTTGTATCCCAGGGATAAAGCCTGCTCGATCCTGGTGGATTAGCTTTTTGATGTCCTACCAGATTTAGTTTGCCAGTGTTTTGTTGAGGATTTTTGCCTTGATGTTCATCAGGGATATTGGCCTAAAGTTTTCTTTTTCTGTTGTGTCTCTGTGAGGTTTTGGTATGAGGATGATGCTGGCCTCATAGAATGAGTTGGGGAGGAGTCCCTCTTCCTCAATTTTTTGGAGTAGTTTAAATAGGAATAGTACCAGCTCTTCTTTACACATCTGGTATAATTTGTCTTAACTGTCTTTTGAAAAACAGAAATGTTTAATTTTGATGAAGTCTAATTTTTCCATTTTTCTTTGGCTTTTGATGTGATATCTGAAAAATTTTTGCCTAATCTAAGGTCACAGTGATTTTCTCTTATATTTCCTACTACAAGATTTGTAGTTTTAGGTTTTAATTTCTGGTCTATGACACATTTTGAATTAATTTTTAAAGTAGGGTTCCAAGTGTGAATCAAAGTTTTTTTGTTGTTGTGGTTTTTTTATTTGTTTTTTGTTTTTTGCATGTGGACAGCCAATTGTTTTAGTACCATTTTTTGAAAATACTACTTTTTCTCCAATGAACTGCCTTTGCACCTTAACTTTAAAAATAGGAGAATTATATGAACAGATACTTTGCCAAAGAAAACATATGATTGGCAAATAAGAACGTGAAAGGATGCTCATTATTAGTGATTAGGGAAATGCAAATTAAACCACAATGGGGTATCACTATGTGTCTGATAGAATGGCTCAAATAAAAAATGCTGACCATACCAAGTGTTTGTGAGGCTGTGGAAGAACTGGAACTCTCATACCTTTGATGGGAATTTAAATGACAACCACTTTGGAAAATGGTTTGATAGTTTCTTAAAAAGTGAAACATATACGTATCATATAAACTAGCCATTGCATTTCTGGTTATTTTTCCAAGAAAAATAAAAGCGTGTGTTCATACAAATGATGGTAGCAGCAGCCCGACTGGAGTGGCTGCAGTGGAAGAGGCGTTGCTGGGGCTGCGCACTCCGCGGAGCTGGCATGGCCAGGGACAGGCATGAGCACTATCCCCTACCAAGTTGGTGGGGCAGAAGGCCAGTGCTCCTGGGCACAGCTGCAGCCACTCAGCCATGGCTCTGGACCCGGGCTTCCCTGTGCTCTCAGGGGCCTGGGAAGCGCACCTGCCCCCAAAGGCTTGGAAGTACCTGCTCCTGCTCCTTGGCCTCTTCCCGCTCTAGGCGCCTGCTCTGGGGTGGAGCAAAGTTGTGGCTGAGCCAAGGTGCTGTTGCTCGGCCTGGCATGTGCAAGCTCAGGGCGGCATTGACACACCAGCCCCCTGCTGCCTCGGACCTCTCCAGACTTTGGGTGCTGATGAGCATGGGAGGAGGGGCAAGTGGGGGCTGAGGGTGGCTTAGTGCAGGCTTGCAAGCACCCCTTGGCACTAACAGCCTGCGCACCATGGATGGCATGTGGATCATGGCAGGAGGCAGACAGGCTCCTGGGTGGAAAGGGGCAGGTCTCGGGTGAAACCCCACCTTCAAGCCAGGGATGGCCTGAAGCCTGGGTGCTGGGCTGTCAATTCTGGATGGAGTCAGTGGCCCAGAGTGACAATTTATGGTGCTTTTTCTGAACCCGCTTATGGTGGCCCATGGACCAATCAGCATGCACTTCCTTCTGAGGCTATAAAAACTCTGGACTCATCCAGACTTGGACAGACATCAGGACTACCAGCTGTGGGAAGGAACTGCCCTCTTTGGGTCTCCCAAGAGCTTCTCTGTCACTCACGGAAGCTCCTCTCCGCCTTGCTCATCCTCCAGTTGTCTGCGTACCTCATTGTTCCTGGACACGGGACAAGAAATCAGGACCTGCTGAATGTGGGGACTGAAAGAGCTGTAACACAAACAGGTCTGAAACATGACCCCCTGCTTGTCACATTGCAGGCAACAAGAAGGAGAGAAGAGCTGGGACCATTCAGGGATCCCAGAACTAGGGGAGCCCCGAGCCAGGGCTATGACACCCTCTTTGGGGCTTTGTGGTTCCTGGCATCTCCAGACTTCCAGGCATCACCATGTTCCCTTCATCCAGATGTGGGTGCCCACAGTGGAAGCCACTTGGGGTACATCTGGTCCAATCACAGCCTCACATGGAGCCAGCACTTATGCTGTCATCTGGAGCTGCTTCCCTTGCCTAGCAACCAGTGTGCCTGGCTGTGCACAGTGGCTGGACCCTGCGCTCACTCACACACACACCCCTCATCGTTCTGTGCCTGGCTCACCCTTGGCAGGTGTGGCATCCAGGCCTGTAGCATGAGCCAAGTGCAGCCTGCCAGGCTGAGTGGACAGATGGAGCTCAGTGGGCATGAGCAATACTCAGGCAGAAGGCACTGCTGGCCACAGAGGTTTCCAGCTGGTGAAGTGACACCCCAAGGATCTCATGACACAAAGGCTTGTATACAAATGTTTGTAGTAGCTTTATTTGTACAAGCCAAAAACCAGACAGAGTACATGCTTTATGATTTGTTTATATAAAATTCTATGAAATTCAAACTAATCTATGGTGATACAAAGTACATCAGTGGTTTCCTGAGAACACAAGAGGGACAAGAAGGTAGAACTACAAAGGGTATGAAGAACCTTTTGTTGTGATGGATGTGTTCATTATTTTTATGTCACATGGCTTCATGTGACATAAAATATATCTACCAAATTGCACTGGTAGATATATATATACACACACACACACACCAAATTGCACCCTTTAAATATGTTCAGTTGACTGTATAGTAATTTACTTCAATAAAAATAAGAAAACTAGGTAGGCCTGTGAAAAAATTATATGTATATCTGGCCCTGTGTCACTGAGAATTGTTCAAAGTTTCTGTGAAGTTCATCTGGAAATGTTCAACAAGTGCCGATAAGCTGTTTCACTTTTTTGAGGTGCGAGTAGAGGAGGGCCAGGAATTCTACTCAAGGGAAATAATCCAAAAGGAAGAAATCAGTCTACACAAAGTTATAGTGTTACTATTGACAACTGTGAAACACTGGAAGTTACCTAAATGCTCTACAATTGGGGATTGATTGTAATCAATACCTGATTAAATTACCATATATACTTCAAAAATATTAATTGCATGGACTATATCTGTGTATGGAAATAAATATGTGGAGCCATTTAGTTAAAAAGTAGCACATAAAGAGTACACTCTAATTTAATCCATGTTGACATGTACAAATGAAAATTGACCATGATTGGAATATAAAGTGATGTAAATAGCTGATAATTTAGGTTTGTATTTTTTCTTGTAGTATTATTAAAGTATTTAATTATTTAACTCCTATTATACCTAATAGAAGAAATAATACTGTATTACAAAATTTTAAGATGTATTTTACAAACTGACTATGCAATTAAATCTCAGCAGAGATATGACACCCCATAAGTAGTTACTATTCTGACGGATTTTAAAAGTCACTCTTCGTGTGTGAGATCTCCCCCACTGAGCTGCTATGACACAACCCACTTATGAAATTGTCATCTTTCTATTTCTCCTTTGTATCAAGATGTTGAAGATCCCTTAACATGCAATCATGTTACCTGGCAAAGTAGCACTTGACAAAGTCCAAACTATTATCCTTTTAATATTTTGAATCTGAGAGGATCTCATCTCTTTCATCCTTAATCATGGTAATTTATGTTTTCCACTTTTTTTCCAGATCTTTTTGACTAGAGCTTTAGAAATTGTATTGATCATCTCAGAACTAGATTTTTATTTCATTGAGTTTCACTATTGATTTTGTTTTACATTTAATTGTTTTCTGTTTTGATCTTTATTATGTTTTTTCTTATGCTTACTTTGAATTTAATTTGCTCTCCTTTTTCTATTTTTCTTAAGATGGAAGCCAAGGTTATAAATGGAGACTTTCTCTTTCTTCTAATATGGGCATTTATTGCTTTGAATTTCATCCTAAATATTGTTTTATGGCACCTCACAAATTCTGACATGTTGTTACCATTTTAACTTATTTCAAATATTTTAATTTCTCCTTTGATTTATTCTCATATCTATGGGTAATTTAGAAGGGTGTTATTTAGTTTCCAAATGTTTAGGAATTTTCCAGACATGTTCTGTATTCATTTCTAATTTAATTCCACTGTGGATAGAGAGCATACTTTGTATGACACACATCCTTTTAAACTTACTGAATTTAAAACTTGTTTTATGGCCCAGAATTGGGTCTACCAATCACAATAATTGTTCTGTGTAAACATGAAAAGAACGTGTATACTGCCAAGAAGAGGAGTGTTCTAAAATTGTCCATAGGTTATTTTGATTGTTAGTGTGCTTCAAATTTCTATATGCTGATGATTTTCTCTCTACCTATTCTACCAATTATTGAGAGAAGAGTATTGAGATATCTGATCAAAATTGTCGACTTGCTTTTTTTTTCTTACAGCTCTATCAGTTTTTGCTTCATGTATGTTGAAGGTCTATTAATACATGCATAGACACAGAATTGGTATGTCCTCTTGAAGAATTGATCCTTTTATCGTGATGAAACAATCTTCTTTATTCTTGGTAATAATTTGCTTTGACATCTACTTTTGTCTTATATTAACTTAGCCGCTACGGATTTCTTTTTACTAGGGTTAACATGGTATATGTATCTACGTTTATTCCAACATTTTACTTTTAATCTGTTTCTGTCTTTAGATTTAATGTGTGTGTCTCAAAGGTGGCATACTGTTCCATTTTTCTTTCCCCCTGCCCCTGCCATTCTGACAATCTCTGATTTTTAACTGGGATGTTAGAATGTTTATATTTAATGAGGTTATTTATATAGTTTGAATTATGTCTATCATCTTGCTATTTGTTTCCATTTGTGTCTTTGTTATTTGTTCCTATTTCCTATTTATATTCCATCTTTTGGATTCAGTATTATTTTATTTCAATTTATATTGTTGTCAGTTTATTCATTATAACTCTTGTTAATTTGCTTAAAGGTTTATTGCATGTATCTTAAATTTATCAGTCTTCCTTAAGGTGATATTATACCACTTCAAGTATGGTATAAAAATCTGAAATAATGTACTTCCATTTCTTCTCTTTTGCCGGTATGTTATTGTTGTTGTTTTACTTACATATGTGCTATAAAAGCCTCAACTTATTACTATTATTTTTGTTTAAATAGTCAATTATCTTTTAAACAGTTTTAAATAAGATAATAAAAAAGTTATATATTTACTTATGTGGTTGCCATATTTGATGCTCTTCATTTTTGAGGGTTGATTTATATTTCTATGTGGTATCATTTTTTCCTTTTACCTGAAATCAGAATTTATATTTCTGAAAATGTTTTTATTTCTTCTTTGCTTTCGAAGATAGAAAATTCTAGGATATAGCAATCCAGATTGACAGCTACTTTCTTTCATTACTTTAAAGATGTTTCACCGTCATCTTGCTTGCATTATTTCCAACAAGAAATCTGTTCTTGCCCTTATCCTTATCCTCTGTACTTAACGTGTCTTCTTATCTTTGCCTACTTTTAATATTTTCATGTTATCACTGGATTTGAGATGCTGGGTTACTATATTCCTTGGTGTATTTATATTTTTTATTCTTAAACTTGAATCCGTGAGCTTAAGTCTTTCATCAAAATTGGACGATTTTCATGCACTATTCTTCATTCCCTCCCTACTTCTCCTTTCTTTTACTGAGGAAAATATCTATGAGACCTACATGTATATTAAACTGTCCTACAACTCACTGATACTCTTTTCATTTTTGTGGATTCTTTTTTTTTTCTATGTGCTTCTTTTGGGTAATTTCTATTGCTATTCTTCAAGTTCATAATCTTTTCTTCTACATGTCTTATCTGTTGCTGATCCCATCTCTGGTATTTTTATCTCAGGGATTGTAGTTTCCATCTCTAGAATTTTGGATTTTGGTCTTTTTTTCACTCTTCTATGTCTCTACTTAATTTTGTGAACACATGGAATGCAGTTATAACAGCTGTTTTAATATCTTTGCTAACCTAATATCTGTGTCATTTCAGTGTCAGTTTTGACTGATTAATTATTTTTCCTATAATAAGCAGTGTTTTCCCCCCTTTTTGCATGCCTGGTAAGCTTTGATTGGTGGGTCAGAAAATTGTACCTCATTGAGTGTTGGATATTTTTGTGTTTCTATAAGTATTCTTGAGCTTTGTTCTGGGATGCAGTTAAGTTACTTGGAAACAATTTGATCCTTTCAGGTCTTGATCTGATTTGTTCAGTGGTTCCAGAAGACTGTTAATGCTAGGGCTAATTAATAATTTCCTCTGAGGTAAAGCCTTTTTGAGTATTCTACCCAATGTCTCATGAGCTTTTCTATCTGGCTTTTGGGTGTAGGCTCTATTTGTGGCCATGTGTGATCACTGGATACTGTTCCCTTTAATTCTTTTGGGCGATTCTTTCCTCACACAAATGCACGAATTAACACTCTGCTAATATTTGAGGAAAATTCTCTGCAGGTCTCCATGTGTCTCTCTCCTTTTCAGCACTCTGTCTTGAAAATTCTAGATGTCTTGATTTCTTGAAATCTCTATTTTGTTTTCTCAACTCAGGAAGTCTTTTAGCTTCTCCCTGGGATCCCCTTCCCTGTACCTCAGCCTGGAATTTTTCTCAAACCAGGAAGCTGGGTCAGTTATGAGGTGGTGTGAGTCATTTTTTTCTTGCCACTCACTGTTTTTCATTGCCTAATATCCGGTGTTTTGTAAATAATTATTTCATATAACTTATCTTTCTTTTTTCTAGCCTGGAGGATAAATCCAATTCCTGTTATTCCTCCTTAACTGGAAGCAGAAGTGTCTCCAATGGAGACACTTTGCTAATTGGATAATCTGCAATACTGGTTGATTTGTTGGTTTTAGTGATCTCTACTTGTACTCAATGTCTGTTTTTTTCCCCAGACTTTCCATCTTCAGGCTTGACGTGTAATGCTTTGGGACGTATTTTACTTAGAAGACTAAGTGGGATAGCAGAATGATGACTTCCTTTACATAAGTCCTGTGGCTCCATGTAGCTGCAGCTGGGAAGGTGGCTGTAGGACTATAGAGTAGGAGATAAAGAGTGGGAGACACCAACAGATGCTTATGAATGATTGGTTTGAAACTTTCACATGGCAAATTATGTTGCAGAAACCTCAGAATGTGCTTTTGTTCTTTTTTTGTTTGGTCAAAATGAACAGTGGAATGGAGGTAGATGTAGGAGGGAGATATGCTGAGGTAGATCAATCTTTGAATGTTGCCTTTGATCAGGGCTACTGAATCCCTGGACATTTATTTATTTGTTTTAAAAATTTAATTCGGGGGGTACATGTGCAGGTTTGTTACATGGGTATATTGTGTGATGCTGAGGTTTGGGCTTCTAATGATCCCATCACCCAAGTGGTGAACATAGTACCCAATAGGTAGTTTTTCAACCCTTGCCCCTCTCCCTCCTTTTCCCTTTTGGAATCCCTGGTGTGTATTGTTCCCATCTTTGTGTCAGGACAATATTTCAATGTAGGTGGAAACTCTTTAAAAGTTCTCAGATTTATGGCAATATCTAGGCCTCATTGCTGCAAAACTGTACAGAGCTGTTTGCTTCCAAATAACATCAGAAGACTTGGGATTGTTAATACGTACATTGATATGATTAGATTGAATGAATAAGTTCTAGTATTTGATACAGACTGACTACAGTCAATAATAATTTATTACTCATTTAAAGATAACTAAAATAGTATAATTGGATTGTTTGTAACAGTAAGGATAAATACTTGAGGTGGTGGATACCCCATTTTACCCTAATGTGATTATTACACATTGCATCCCTGTATCAAAATATCTCATGTACCACATAAATGTATACAGTATGTACCCACAAATATTAAACATAAAAATTTTTTAAAAAGGAAAAAAAAGACCTGTAAACCTGGGCTGCACTAAGAAGCTAAACAACTGAAATTAGAAAACCACAATATTCTTTTTGCAAACATTGAGAAATAAAGGAGATAAAATTATAGCTCAGAGAAATGGCGTATATTTGTCCAACAGTGAAAGTGCCCGTTATGTCCTTAGCCTCTCTTCTTAGGCTTGCTGAGCTTTGTACTTCAAGCTGAAAACCACCCCATGTCAATATTTATATTTTCTTGATTTGGTAATAATCAGTTAGCATGAGTGGCTGAGCAAATGTTGTTTCACGATGCCAAAATCCACCCCAAGTTGATCAGTTTATAGAAAAAGGTAAACTAGTTATTCAAATAAGTTGATTTAGTTACTCAGGCCAAGAAGTTGATCTGATTATCTTTGATTTTGATCTTCTGGGGTATTAAAAAATTTTTTTAAGTGGAGCCAGTGGTCAGTAGCATGTCTCTTATAGGAGGTTTCACTCCAATGATCATTATTCTTTCTATCATTCAGGGGAATCCTCAAAGTTTTTTAAAACCTTGGTAATTCATTAGATGTTTGGATTGAACATCTATTTTAATGTAGAGGCAGGAAGAAAGATACTGAGTGGACAGTTCCAAGGTCTCCCAATATTACCAGGACATGCCATAAATACTTAAAAACATAAACAGGGAACTTAAACGTTTTCTGCTGTATTTAGATCTTCACAAGCTAATCATCTCAAAGATTTTGCATGATTTAAATGGATCTGCCAGATTAGGACCATTAGATAATTAAAACCAGATAACATTTGCATGGGGTTGACAATGGGATGTGGCTGCCTTGTCTTCCAGCATGGCAGAGTAAGATGGGAAGAAGTCTTGAGTCATTGCTCTTTGGGGAAAATATCATTATATGTCTATGAGGCCTTAATATTTCTCTTACTAGAGAAAGTAATTAGGTTAATATTGCTGTGCTAATAGAGTCTTGGAGCCTGAAAACTGGGCTAATCCACACTGTAAATACTGGAGGCCTTGTGTTTCCCCAGTTAGGGCACACGTGGAGAGGAGTCAGGTGTGCTCTTTTACAAATCTCATTGCATTATTATTGAGCTCTTGGAAAGGTGCTGAGTCTTCATTTTAGAAAAAGGGATTAGGTGTGGAGGGAATCACTTTGCTTTCCCCAGGGAGGCATTTCTCTATTGCTTTTCTAGGGTTGGGATCGATATATAGAAGGTTTGATTCTAGAATTTATAAAATGATATTCTGGGGACTTTGAGTAATATTTTAGGGAGGGCACCCATCCAAAAAACTAAGTTGCTGCCTTTCTCTGCAACAGCCCTTAGGAGACTATCTTCTGATCTTCTTCCTAAACTTGGTATCCAGTTTATTTTGCTTGTCTTCCTGCAGGCCATTCTTGTGGAGACACCGAGTAACAAAGTCTTGAAGTAATGTGTGACAAGCTCTGTAGGGCTATAGGATTATAGAGAAGCTACTCAGAGAGAGGGCAAGGGTATGAAGAAAAAGAGCAGGTGCATAAAAGGAACAGGGAAAGGGGAGTAAAAGGAAATGGAGAAAGAGGTTGAAAGGAGATACAACAGTAAAAAGAAGAAAATCTGGGAAAGGAGAAAGGAAGCGCAGCAAAAAAGATGGAAAAAGAAGAGAGAGTGCTGATGCAGGTTTTCCAGGGGCCTATATTGGGCAAAGCATTGAACAAGTTACACCCAAAGGCCAGGAGCCTGAAATCAGGTGCCTGTTCTCAAATAACAAGGGCTTATTAAGAATCAGTGCCATTGCCCAGGCTAGTTAAACAGAAATACAAAAAGTTCAGGAGAAGTTCAGGGAACTGTGAGATATAGAGGGAAAATCAGGGGAAGATGGACAGGAGATGGGAGCTCTAGACACCCTTAGACATCTTGGTTTCAGGTTCATTGGTCAGAACGCTCTCCCCATCCCCACAGTCTATCTAGATGCTTACATCAAAGGCAATGCTTGCTTGACAGATTTCTTTTTTTTTTCTTTTTATTATTATTATTATTATTATTATTATACTTTAGGCTCTATGGTACATGTGCGCAACGTGCAGGTAAGTTACATATGTATACATGTGCCATGCTGGTGCGCTGCACCCACCAACTTGTCATCTAGCATTAGGTATATCTCCCAGTGCTATCCATCCCCCCTCCCCCCACCCCACAACAGTCCCCGAAGTGTGATGTTCCCCTTCCTGTGTCCATGTGTTCTCATTGTTCAATTCCCACCTATGAGTGAGAATATGCAGTGTTTGGTTTTTTGTTCTTGCGATAGTTTACTGAGAATGATGATTTCCAATTTCAGCTTGACAGATTTCTAAGTAGCAGTAGCAACAAGATGGAAAGAAGAATGGAATGTCCCTTTAGAGGATATAGGGCCAGGACTTCAGAAAGAGTTCATATATATTAATCACGTGTCATAGAATATCCTGGAGCACCTGTCCTCTCACCTACCTAAAATACTTGATTCCCAATGGTCAATGACTTTTTTAAAAAAGGGGGGGATTGGTATGTACATAGATAATGTGGGAACGTACAATTTTTTAAAAAGTGATGATAAAGTTCTATAGGTACATTCACAAACCACTCTGTTCTACTTAAATCTTAACAGTTCCTAGAGGAAACTTTTTTTTTTTTTTCAGTGTGAGACTGGTACTTAGTTCCTAATTGTTTTTTTTAAATTTTATTATTATTATACTTTAAGTTTTAGGGTACATGTGCACAATGTGTGAAACTTTGAGATTACTCTTCAGAGCTGACTTTGGTGGTTGGGGTGTGTCATATGGCTTTGTGTGTGTGTGTGTGTGTGTGTGTTGGTTTGTTTACTTTTACTTATGGGCACTGATGTATTGGTTACTAGAAAGTTCATAGATAATTTTTTGTCCTATTCAGTAGACAAACATACCTGACTTGTTGACAGAGTCTAGGTGCTAACTTCATTAGTCAATTCACCTTACTTTCATATCTTTATTTTCATTTGCCTCCTTTTTCTTTAAATTTTAGGCCATCTTGCAGCACTTTATACATCTATGTTTATGGCCTTAAATCTTTTCTTTTTCTTTTTTTTAGAGCAATTTGGGAATAACTAAAATAAAATTGAAATACAAATTAACATTTTTTGTTTTATGCAAGTGTATGTTAAAATATTCAAAACATAAAGAGGTTTTTTAAAGAATAATAGTAGGTTCTAGCATGACTCGGTTAAAATATGGTATCACTTAGTAAGAAACACTTTCTAAAAAACAATTTATATTAGCCATAATTAAGAAAAAGAGGGTTATTGAATAAGTCAAAGAGTGGTTTCCAGGGAAGTCTTTCTTTGTCTGGAAAGATACCATAGGATTTTCTGCAGACAGCTTACTCATTTTTTTCTTGATTGAAATCTGGAAAGGAAAACATGCAAGAAAACGTTCCATTCTGGACTCGGCAGCAGGTCAAGCCAAAGTGGCAACATTTGCAGTCTGGAGATCAAACAGTCTGGGAGCTCAAACATCTAGGCAATAAAAGCTGACGGAAGCCGAAAAGCCGCGCCACTGGTATCTGGTGTCAGGGTAGCTGCTGGGGGAGATCTGGCCATGGTAGCGGGGCCCAGCCATATAAACAAGTTCAGAGGTAGAACTGGAGCTGTGTACTGGGTTGAAGCATGTCTCTCCTAAATTCATGTTTTCTCTAGAACCTTAGACTATGTCCTTATTTGGAAATAACGGTCTTTGCGATGTCATGCATTGCTTAACATTGTGGTTACATTCTGAGTAATGTGTTGTTAGGTGATTTCATCATTGTCTAAACATCATAGAGTGTACTCACACAAACCTAGATGGTACAGTCTATGACACACCTAGACTATATAGTATATCCTATTGTTCCTAGGCTACAAACCTCTACAGCCTGTTACTGTGCTGACTACTGTAGGCAATTGGGGTACAATAATCTAATGAGACCATAATCATATATTTAGTCTGCCATTGACCGAAATGTCATTATGATGCATGACTGTAGTTAAGATGAGGTCATACTGGATTAGGTAGGTTCTAAATCCAATGTGACTAGTGTCCTCATAAGAGGAGAGAAACAGACACAAACACAGGGAAACACCGGGACAATGGCCATCTGAAGACAGAGGCAAACATTGGAGTGATGCAATCACAAGCCAAGGAATGCCAAGGACTGCAAACCATTGCCAGAAGCTAGGAACACTCAAGTAAGGACTCCTCCCTAGAGCCTTTAGAGGAAGCATGGCTCTGCCAACCGCTTGATCTCATACTTCCAGCCTTCAGAACTGTGAGACAATACATTTCTATTGTTTTAAGCTATCCAGTCTGTGGCAATTTGTTATGGCAGCCTAGGAAATTACCACCAGGCACACTTCAGAGCAGGACAGGTCAAGGGATAACCAAATAGGTCTCCTGTTACTAGAATTATTTACAAGGTCAGATTAGTTCTTGATGTTTGCTTGGCCCTCTCTTGGCAAAGGCTCTTTGCGTTTTCCTACACTAAAGGTCTGGCCAAGTAGGGGTTCAGATTCTCTTCAAGTATAGAAACTCCCCCTGATTTTTATGTTTGCTGTCCTTCCAAGTAAGATTTCCATTGAAGAAAATGCTCCATGGCTAAAAAGCTTTAAAATCCATTGGTATTATCAGCAGATTTGGACTCTGTAGAGCCTAGTTTCTAAAGTGCTTCATAGTGCCGATCTGAAAGTGAGATAGCACTAGCCCTATCAGAGGATTGTTCAACCTGAGACTCTGTATCAGAAGGTCAGGCAGCATTGACCTGTGTCAGGCCTGGAGCAGGCTCTGGGAGGCTGCTTTCATGATGAGTTTCTTTTTGTTCAGGAGAATATAAGGAAGCTGGTCCTATTTTAGAAGCAATAACAGCCTTTGAGTTTGCTCTAGGGCAATTCCAAAATCAAGAGTCCCCAAGGTGCTGTACTCCGGATTTCTAGGTCACAGATATCCAGACCAGAGTTGACCAGAAATTGGCCAGAATGGGTTCTGGGGATGTGGACGAATTTCCATTTCTCATCCATTCCTACTCCATCTCCATTTTATCATTCTCCATTCCTACTCCCTCAATACCAAAATTAAAACAAATTGTTGATTACTAGGTAGCCTTCATATTGAGTTTTTCCTGTGGTATTATAACCCTTGAAAAAAATTGATCAACCAGACCATTACAAGAAAAAAAATTATGGTTTTACTGAGTTAAGCCTTTTACTAGGTTTTGCAGTCCAATTTCTCTGTGTAGACATAGACTTGGAAAAGCCAAAACATCTAAACAATGCAAATTTAAACAAATTAGTTAAATCTGCCACTGGGAGTCATTATGTCATTGGCTTTTAACCTGGCTGCACATTAAAATCATCTGGGGGAACACTTAAAAATGACTTCTGCTCAAAGTCATGTGCCCAAGGTTGTGATTAATTTGTCTTCAGGGTGATTCCTCCCCTTTAATATTTCTAAAGCCACTCAAGTGACTTGCTTGTGCAACCAGGGGTGTAATCCTCTGATGTGGACATGTGACTGCAATAGAGGAAAATGCTAGAGAGCAGATACTCTGGAATCAGTGCCACCTGGACTTGAATCCCAACTCTGATATCTTATAATTATGTGACCTTGGGCTAACTTAATCTCATTGTGCCTCAGTTTCCTTCTCTGTAGAATGGGAATAATAATACCTATTTCCTAGGGTTGTTATAAAGATTAAATGAGTTAATATGGGCAAAGTACTTAGAACATTGCCTGGAGCATAATAAGCAATATATAAATGTTAGTTGCCTGTGGTCCTTTGCTGACATTTCCCTTACTGGATATCTGAACTGAAATTCATCTCAATAGTCTAATATTACTCCAACAAGTTATATTAACTTCCTGTGACTGCTGTAATAAATTACTGCAAAGTGGCTTAAAACAAAATAAATCTTACTCTTACTATTCTGAAGGCCAGAAGTCTGAAATCAAGGTGTCAGCAGGGCCACACTTCTTCTGGAAGCTCTGAAGGAAAACCTGCTCCTTTCCTCTTTCAGCTTCTGGTGGCTGTTGGCATTCCTTGGCTTGTGGTCACATCTCTCTTTGCTTCATGTTCATATTACTTCCTACTCTATGTGTCTTTCTTCTCCTGGTCTTTCTTGTATAAGAATCCATGTGATTGCATCTAGGGCCCACATGGATTATACAGGATGAGCTCCTTTTCTAAGGATTCTTAATGTAGTCACATCTTTTGCCATAGAAGATAATATTCACTTTTTTTTGCTATCATAAGGTACTATTCATAAGTTCCTGGAATTAGGACATAGAGATATCTTTTTGGGGTCTACCATTCAACCCACTATACAAGATGGCATAATAAAAAGTAAGCTTGGATGGAAGGCATCACTGACTCATTCTGTGTTTAGTGGACTTCACATTTGGCCTGCACATCCCATTCTCTAATATGTCTAAGACTGTTATTTACACAACAGGTACCATCCAAATATACAACAAGTGACTATATATTGTCAATGTTTGTGGTTACTTCTCGGCAAGGACCCACAGAAGTGGAGAAAGTGCTCAGATGACTGGTTGGCCCAATGGCCTTTGGCATATAGAGAGCTCCAACAAGGAAAGGCTTCTTGGTGGTTTTGGTCCAAAGAGAACAATTTTTTGAGAAACTCTATTTTGTGCTAAAATGTGTACCCAAAATCTCACCAATGATGGCTGTTTTTGTTTTTGTTTTCATTTTAGAGATAGGGTCTCACTATATTGCCCAGACTGGCCTTGAACTCCTGGGCTCAAGAGATCTTCCTACTTTAGCCTCCCGAGTAGCTAGGACTACAGGCTGCATGACTATGCCTGGCTAATTTTGGGTTTACATTTGGAAAAGTCTGATGCTTATTTTAAAAGAGAACAGGGTGATGCTACATTATCAGGACATTTTTTCTGTCCCAAGTGATAGAAAAATCAATCTGAATAGGCTTAAGTGAAACCCTAATTTATTAATTCTCATAACTGGAAAATTCCAGCTTCAGGTGCAGATCAATGCAGTGGTTCCAAAGATACCATCAGGACCTGGTTTCTTCCTCCAGCTCTTGGCTCTACTTTTGCTGGCTGTAGTTTCAGAAAGGCCGTCCTTAGGTACTGGCAAGACAACTGTACTAAGACCTACATTCTCTCAGGTTCAAGGCACATGAAAATAAGCAGTCCTAGAAAAAAATGTAAGCAAAACCTTACCGAGATTTGTTGGGTTGAACACTCATGCCTGAGACAGCCAATGTGATAGCACCCCTTCCTGTTCTGTTTGGCTGAGGACCTTGGAAAGGATGACCCTTCTTAATACATGGGCTAAGACTGAAGAAAGAGGTAGGTCTGTTCTGAAGAACCAGTGTAGGTACCATCAGAAGGGAGAATGAATATTGGGTGGCAAATACAACAGATGACCACTATAGATGCAATTAGGTCCTTGGACTAAAATGTCTGAAATCCAAACCTGGGTTTTCTTGAATGACATGTGGGATTTTTTTTTTCTAGTTGTGTGTGTTGGTCACAATTTCCCTTTCCACTTGGAAATAAGTGAGTTATTTTGAAGCAGAAGACCCACATTTAAATTCCATCTCTGCTGCCTCGTTGTGGCTGTGTGGCCTTGGGCACATTACCTTATGTCTGTGAGCTTTAAATTCTTCACTGGCCTGGCGGTAACACACACACACACACACATACACACACACACACACGATCAGGATAGAGGCCATCTTACCAGGACCATTCATCACCAGGGCACATAAACAGAATAAGCCTATCTGAACACAGTCTGATTGATACTAAAGAACCATCTGTCCCTACATATTTTTCATGGTCCTGAAACATGTTGGAAATGTCTACCATTCGAGTAATGGAAGGAATGTTTAAAGCAACATGTTTCCAGAGAGCCAGGTGAAAAATGCAAATTGATGCCAGGGAGAAGCAAAATGAAATCCTGCATCACTGACTACTCCTTATCCACCACCTCAGAAGGGATGAGCCAAAGTCACCTTATGTGATCATTCTCAACATGCAAGGCAACCATCAAGAGACTTCAGGCAAAATGATCTTTCTGTTTTTCCACATTTGTTTTAGGATTCTTCTCTAACTGCTTCTCCAGAGGCAGTGTTCCCTGGGGATATCCAATACCACAGGGAATGTCTGTATTGAAAAACTATACCTAGAGCTCTTCTTTCTCCAAGTTGTCTCCAGTTGCAAAAATGACCTCTTCATCTCCATAATCACAGTGCTCATTTTCACAGTGGAGTTGCTATTAGGTAGGGCAAGTACCATCTGATTATGATTTGATTAAAGCATTCATATTAAGCATGTGTGAGTGACAGGCTCGACTTTTTTTTCAGGGAGTTAGTGTTTATCTTCAATCTTCTAGATTGAGGTAAGAGATTTTTTGAGAAAGATACCCGGGTCTTTTTCCCATTCTCCTAGATCAGTTGCAAGTGTACTCACAACAGATGTTATGTGGTATTCTACTTCTAAAAGATTGTTGGCCGTAGGTTTTAGCTATCACTTGGAAGATAACAGGTAGTAGAATTATCCTTCTTATTATGGGTAGGAAGGAATTCCTACAGATAGGAATTATCTCAAGATCCCTCACAGATGTGCACTATCATGCTCCAAAAGGTTTATTTTTCCTAGAAATTGCCTAGCCTTCAAGTCTTTTCAGTTCTCTTATCAAAACTTACTACTCCTTTGTCCAAACCCTTACTATTCCTTTGTCCAAACTTCCGTAACCACTGTTACAGCAGCCACAGGGAGCTAATATACCTTGTTAGAGTTATATTAGACCATTGAAATCAATTTTAGTTCAGACATCCAGTAAGGGAAATGTCAGCAAAGGACCACAGACAACTAATATTTATATATTGCTTACTATGCTTACTATACCTTTGTCCGAACTCCTCAAATATCCTTCCTTTAGATTGCAGAGTAGTATTCTGTGGTGTGGACCTACCTCAGTTGAATTGGCGGTTTTATTTTTCTTCAGCCATTTGAATGTATTATTCCACTGTCTTCTGGTGTGTAAGGTTTCTTTTGAGAAATCTGATAGTATTATAGGTGTGTCCTTGTATGTGACATGTCACATTTCTCTTGCTGCCTTCGACAATTTCTTTGTCTCTGTATTTTGGCAATTTGATTGTAATGTGTCTTGGTCTAGATTTCTTTATATTCATCCTATTTGTGGTGCTTTGAGCTTCATGAATCTGAGTGTTCATTTCCCTTCTGGAATTTGGGAAATTTTCAGTCATTATTTCTTTAAATAAGCTTTTTGTCCTATTGTCTCTCTGCTTTCCTTCTAGAATCACCATAATGTATATATTTGTTGTCTTGATGATGTCTCATATGTCCCTTAGGCTTTCTTAACTCTTTCATTCTTTTTTCTTTTGCACCTCTAACTGAATAATTTCAAATAACTAGTCTTTTAGTTCACTGATTCCTTCTTAGGTTTGATCAATTCTGTTTTTGAAGCTTTCTATTGATTTTTTTTCTTTCAGCAATTAGATTCCTCAGATGCAGAATTTGTTTGGTTCTTTTTATAGTTCCTATCTTTTTACTGAGAATCTCATTTTTCAGGTATTACTTTCCTGATTTCCTTTGGTTGTTCATATGTTTTCTCTTGTAACTCATTAAACTTCTTTACGATAAGTATTTTGAATTCTTTGTCAGGCATCTAAAAGATCTCCACTTCTGTAGGGTTGGTTGCTGGAGATTTGTTTTTTCCTTTGATTGTGTCATGTTTCCCAGATTTTTTATGTTTCTTGTAGCTTTGCCTTGGTGTTTGCACATTTGAAAAAACAGCCATCTCTCCCAGTCTTTATGGAGTGGTGTTGACAGTTAAAGACCTTCATCAATTAGCCCAGCTAGAGATTTGGAGAGCCTCTCACATAGCAAGCTGACTGCCTCTTTTCCTTTGTTCTTAGCGGCCCCCATCAAACTATACTCATTCAGTCAGTCCTTTGGGTTGAGTGGAACAGGGACTGGCATTCTTCTGGCAATGTAGTGAAAGACCAAGAGGTTGGAGGTATACACCACTCTTCTCACTCTCTTCTTGGTGAGATGCCTAGGTTCTGCAATTTCTCCCAATCTCACAGAGCTCTGCTATCCTGTAACAATCTGTTTACACCCTTTCCATTGTTGAGTTGACCCAGGGGTCCAAACCATGGCAGTACTGTCAATGTTCCATGTGAGGAAAGATAGAAACT
Organism: Pongo pygmaeus; assembly: GCF_028885625.2. Taxonomy (NCBI): domain Eukaryota; kingdom Metazoa; phylum Chordata; class Mammalia; order Primates; family Hominidae; genus Pongo; species Pongo pygmaeus. The sequence goes on from NC_072385.2 coordinate 102,389,346, forward strand.
GTCACCTTGGACAATTCACTGAAACACTGGGATGCCGGATGGTCATTCCACTTCTCTCCTCCTCCTAATGAGAGAAGTGTGGGTTGAGGCAATATCCCTTGGCATTGATCTGTGCTGGCTTTGGGGAGAGGCTGACATAGGTAAAGTGTAATTGCTCTTCTTATTTGTTTTAATGTGGCTGTTCTTCATTTTATGCTCATCTAGGATACTTGTAACTTCTCATAAAAGTAGTCTCACAAAGGTATTTTGGTGTGTATATTATTATTAGCTTGATGTTTCTGTGGAATAATGAGGGGAGGGACCATTTATTCTACCATCTTGCTGATGTCACTCTCCTGAAGTGCAAAAGTTTTAAATTTTGATGAAGTCCAATTTATGAATTTTCCTTTTATGGATAGTGCTTTTGGTGTCAAGTCTGAGACCTCTTTGCTTAGTCCTAGATCCTGAGGATTGTCTCCTGATGGAAAGGCTAATTTTCCTTCATTGATTTGCTTCTCCACCTTTATAAAAAATCATTTGAGCCTATTTTTATGGCTCTATTTCTGGGTCCTATATTCTGTTTTGTCAATCTATGTGTCTATCCCACCACCAACAGCACATAGTCTTGATCACTATAACTATTTAATAAGTCTTAAATCTGGTAGGAACTCTGACTTTTTTTTTTCCAATTATTTTAGTTATCCAAGTTCCTTTGACTTTCCATATACAGATGGTCCCTGAAATTCAACGGTTCTACTTAAAACTTTTTGACTATATGAAGGTATGAAAGCAAATTGCATTCAGTAGAAACCATACGCAGTGTCCACACACTGTTCTGTTTTTCACTTTTAGCACAGTACTATTAAATAAATTGCATGACATATTCAACACTTTATTATAAAGTAGGCTTTGTACTAGATTATTTTGCTGAACCGTAGGTTAATATGAGTGTTCTGAGTAAGTTTAAGGTAAAGCAAGCTAAGCTGTTATATTTGGTGGGTTAGTTGTATTAAATGTATTTTCAACTTCTGATATATTAAAAACAATGGTTTTATCAGGAAGTAATCTCATTGTAAGTTGAGGAGTATGCATACATTTTAGAATTATCTTGTCTGTATTTATTTAAAAATTTCTGGGATGTAATAAAAATTGCATTGTCATTTTGGGGGAGAATTAATATCCTTACTATATTGAGTATTTTAATCCATGAATATGATATGTCACCATTTTAAAAAGATCTTTAACTTATTTTATTAATTCTTTGGAGTTTTCACTATAGAACCCTTGTACATGTTTGGTTAGATTTACAACAAAATATGGTAGTTTTTGGGTCATTGTAAATTTTGTGATATTTTTAAATTTCAGTGTCAACATATTCATTAGTAGCAAATAGAAATTTAATTGTATATTTTGTATCCTGCAAATTCACTGAAATAATTTATTAGAAGTGAGGGTTTTTTTCTGTATATTTTTGGGGATTTCCCACATAGATAATCATGTGATTTGCAAATGACTTTTATTCTTTTCTAATCTATAAATTTTTTTCTTACCTTATTACACTGACTAGAATTTCTAGCATGTTGTTGAATAAAAGTAGTAAGAATGCACATCTTTGTCTTGTTCACAATCTTAAGGAAAAAACATTCAGTTATTGACTATTCGATATAATGTTAGCTGTAGATGTTCCTTATCAAGTTCAGGAAGTTTTCCTCTACTCTTATTTTCTATTTCTTATAATTTTATCATTAATAGAAATTGAATTTCATAAAATTTTTAAATGATTGATATAATCAGGTTATTTCTCTTTTTTTATTGTTAATAAGGTGGGTTACATCAATTGATTTTTAAATATACCAGCCTTGCATCTCTGAACTATATCTCCAGTTGGTCATGCTATATAATTCTTCATATAGAATTACTGAATTCTGTTTGTTAAATGTTTTTGCATCAATTTTTATGGGGACTAGTAGCCTGTAATTTTTTTCTTGTTCTTCTTTGCACTGTCTTTATCTGGTTTATCTTTACCTTGTTTTTTTTTTTTGTTTTTTTGTTTTTGATTAGGGTAATACAAGCTTTATAAAATGAATTGAGAAGCTCTTCTATTTTTTGGAAGAAATCACATAGAATTGGTATTAATTATTTAAATGTTTGGTAGAATTCTCCAGTAAAGCCATCTGGACCGGGATATCTCTATTTTGGGGATATTGAAAATTAAGAAATAAATTACCTAGTTTATTTTATAAAGTGGTTACAAAAAACAAAGATGAATGTAGTTTTTAATTTACCTTGAGACTTGGTCTTTGATCCATGAATTATTTAAAAGAATGCTGTTTAGTTTCTAAGTTTTGGAGAATTTCTTGTTATTATTATGTCTGATCTCTGTTTTGTTTCTATTATGGCCAGGTGACATATTCTATATAATTTTACTTTTTAAAAATTTGTCGGGTTGCCTTATGATATAAGATGTGGTCTACCGTGGTATATATCCCATGACCACTTGAAAAGAATGTGTATTCTGCTGTTGTTTGATGCTGTGTAATAGAAATGTTGATTATATCTTGTTGGTTGATAGTGTTATTGAGTTCTTTTATATCTTTGCTGATTTTCTAGTTTTCCTATCTATGGTTTAGAAATGGGTGTTGAAGCCTTCAGCTTTAATAGTAGATCTATTTATTTTTCCTTCTGGTTTTGCTTCATATAATTTGCCACTTTGTTGCTTGATGCACACACATTTAAGACTTCTATATCTTCATGATGAACTTACTATTTTATCATTATATAATGTGCCTCTCTAATTCTGGTAATTTTATTTGCTCAGAGTCTACTTTATCTGAAATTAATATAGTAACTCTACTTCATTTTTACTTTTAACATTTATTATTTTTTATTGTGGCAAAATACACATAATAGAACTTAACATTTGAACCATTTTGAGTGACATTAAATACATTCTTAATGTTGTGCAACTATCACTTCTATTTAGCTCATGACTCTTTATCTTATAAAACTGAAACTCTGTACCTATTAAGAAAATAATTCATGCCTGTAATCTCAGCACTTTGGAAGGCCGAGGTGGGTGGATCACAGGGTCAGGAGATTGAGATCAACCTGGCTAATACGGTGAAACCCCGTCTCTACTAAAAATACAAAAAATTAGACTGGTGTGGTGGTGGGCACCTGTAGTCCCAGCTACTCGGGAGGCTGAGGCAGGAGAATCGCTCGGACCTGGGAGGTGGCAGTTGCAGTGAGCCGAGATTGTGCCACTGCACTCCAGCCTGGGTGACAGAGTGAGACTCCATCTTAAATAATAATAATAATAATAATAATAATAATAATAATAATTCCCTCTACTTCCAGCCCCTGGAAGCCACCATTCTACTTTCTGTTTCTATGCTTTTGACTACTTTTAACTACCTCATATAAGTGAATCATATGGAATTTGTCTTCTCGTGACTGGCTTATTTCACTTAGCACATTGCTCTCAGGGTTCATCGATGTTATAGTACGTGTTAGAATTTTCTTCCTTTATAAAGCCATTGTAAGTATATACCACATTTTTCTTATCCATTTATTCATCTGTCAATAGACACTTGATTGCTTCCACATTTTAGCTATTGTGAATAATGCTTCCATAAATGTGTGCACAAATATTGCTTCAAGACCCTGTTTTCAGTTCTTTTAGATGCATATTCAGAAGTAGATTTGCTGTGTCATGTAGTAATTCTATTTTTAATTTTTGAGTAATCACCATATTGTTTTTCTCAGTGGCTGCACCATTTTACATTTCTACTATCAGGGCACAAGTGTTCCAGTTTCTCCACATCTTTGCCAAGACTTGTTATTTTTTGTTTTCTTAATAGTAGCCATCTTAATTGGTTTGGTTGGAGATGGTATCTCATTGTAGTTTTGATTTTAATTTCCCTAAAGATTAGTGATGTTGAGCATCTTTTCAGGTTCTTATGGGCCATTTGCATAGCTTCTTTGGAGAAACATTTATTCAAGTCCGTTGCCCAATTTTTTTTTGTTGTTGTTGTTGAGTTTTAGGAGTACTTTATATATTCTGGATGTCAATCTCTTGTCAGATATATGCTTTGCAAATATTTTCTCCCATTCTGTGGGTTGCCTTTTTCCTCTATTAATAGTGTCTTTGATGTACAATTTTAAAGATTCTCCATGAAGTTCAGTTTTTCTGTTTTTTCTTTTGTTGGCTGCACCTTTGGTAGCATATCCAAGAAATCACTGCCAGATACAGTATCATGATGATTTTGTCCTATGTTTTCTTTTAAGAATTTTATAGTTTTTTTCTTATATTTAGGTCTTTGATCAATTTTGAGTTAATTTTTCTATATAGTATTAGGTAAGGATCCAATTTATTTATTTTGCATGTGGATATCCAGTTTCCCAGCGTGATTTGCTGAAAAGACTGTTCTTTCTCCATTGAATGGTCTTGACATCTGTTTCAATCAGGGTTCTTCAGAGAGACAGAATTAATAGGAGATATATATCTATATCTATATCTGTATCTATCTAACTATATCTATATCTATCTATCTATCTATCTATGTAGAGAGAGGCGGGGGAGATATAAGAAAGGATTTATTAGGGGAATTGACTCACTTGATTATGTAGGCTGAGAAGTTTCATAACAGATCATCTGTAAGCTGGAGTGCCAGGGAAGCTGGTAGCATGGCTCATTCCAAGTCTGATGGCCTTAGAACCATGGAAGCCAATGTTGCAATTCTCAGTCCAGGACTGAAAGCCCAAGAGCCTGGAGAATTGCTGGTGCAAGTCCTAGAGTCCAAAGACCAGAGAATCTGAACTTGTCTCATGATACAAGATATAATCTACCATGGTATATAGCCCATGTACACTTGAAAAGGGTAGAAGAAATGAATTCTGGCTCCAGAAGACAGATCAAGAATTTGCCCTTCCTTTACATTTTTATTCCATCACCCATATTGAGGGCAGATCTTCTCCACCCAGTCCACTAACTCAAATGCCAATCTCTTCCAGAAACACCCTCACAGATACACCTGGGGTAGCCTAATCATTCGAATCAAATGCTAAATCACTTGGGTTTCCCTTTTACAGAAGGGAGACATGATCAGTTTCTACTGAAGCATTAAGAATAATTTGTACTTTATCAGCTGCTGGGTATCCCTTAATCCAGTCAAGGTCACATCCAAAATCAACCATCATAGCACCCTTGTCAAAAATCATTTAACCATATATATTAGGGTTTATTTCTGGACTCTATATTGTATTTCACTGGTCTATGTGCCTTTTTAGACTTTTATTTTTATTTTTATTTTATTTTATTTTATTTTATTTTTTGAGATGGAGTTTCACTCTTGTTGCCCAGGCTGGAGTGCAATGGCGCCATCTCGGCTCACCGCAACCTCTGCCTCCCAGGTTCAGGTGATTCTCCTGCCTCACCCTGCCTAGTAACTGGGATTACAGGCATGTGCCACCACGCCCGGCTAATTTTTTGTATTTTTAATAGAGACAGGGTTTCTCCATATTGGTCAGGCTGGTCTCGAATTCCTGACCTCAGGTGATCCGCCCTCTTCGGCCTTCCAAAATGCTGGGATTACAGGCGTGAGCCACTGTGCCCAGCCTATTTTAATTTTTTTTAACTTTAAAATAAAGTTGAGGGGGTACATGTACAGGTTTATCACATGGGTAAGTTGCACATTGCTGAGGTGTGGTGTACAAATGATCCTGTCACCCAGTTAGTGAGCATTGTAGCCAACTGGTAGTTTGTCAGCCGTCAGCCCCCTCTCACCCTTCCCACTTTATTAGTCTCCAGTGTCTGTTCTTTGTGTCCTTATGTTCAGGTGTACTCAACGTTTAGCTCCTACTTATAAGCAAGAATGTGCAGTATCTGTTTTCTGTTCCTGTATTAATTTGCTTCGGATAAAGGCCTCTAGCTGCATCCATGTTGCTGCAAAGGACATAATTTAATTTTTTATGGCTGCATAGTATTCCAAGATGTATATGTAACATATTTTCTTTATCCAGTCCATCACTAATGGACATCTAGGTTGATTGCATGTCTTTGTCTTTATAGACTTTTATTGTCTATATGCCAGTACTATATTGCTTTGATTACTATAGTTTTTAGTAAGATTTGAAATCAGGAAATGTGAGTCCTCAATATTTTTTCTTCTTTTTCAAAATTGTTTTGGCTTTTTGATGTCTTTTGAGATTCCATTTGAATTTTAGAGTGGACTGTTTTATTTCTGAAAAAAAAAAAGTCATTGGAATTTTGATAGGGATGGTATTGAGTCAATAGATTGTGTTGGTAGTATGGACATTTGAAAAATATTGTCTTCCAGTCCATGAACATGGAATGTTTTCCATTTTTATATTCTTCTTTAACTGCTTTCAGCAATATTTTATAATTTTTTACTGTACAAGTCTTTCATGCCTTTAGTTAATTCCTAAGTATTTTATTTGTTTTGATGCTATCGTAAATGAGACTTTCTTAATATCCTTTTCATATTGTTTATTGTAAGTGTATAGAAATGCAACTGATTTTTGTGTGTCAACTCTCTATCCTGCTACTTTGCTTAATTCATCTATTAACAGTTTTTTAAAAATGTATGTGGAATTGTTAGAGTGTTCTAGACACATGATCATATCATCTGTAAGCAGAGATAATTTTAGTTCCTCCTTTCTGATTTGTATCTCTTTGATTTCTTTTCCTTGTCTAATTGCTCTGGCTAAAACTTCTAGAACTATGTTGAATAGAAATGGCAAAAGCAGCACCCTTGCCTTGTTCCTGATCTTAAAAGAAGAGCTTTCATCTTTGAGTACGTTTGCTTTGGGTTTTAATATACAGATTTTATTATGTTGAGGAAGTTTCCTTCCATTCTCAGTTTGGTTGGTGCTTTTATCATGAAAGAGTGAATTTTTCAAATGCTTTTTCTGCATCAATTAATTGACCATGTGTTTTACCCTCCGTAAGCCTGACAACGCTGTGGATTACATTGATTGATTTTTGTATGTTGAATTATCCTTGCATTCTAGAATTAAGTCTTACTTGATCATGGTCTATAATTCTGTTTATATGCTGCTGAATTTGGTTTGCTAGTATTTAGTTTAAAAAATTGCTTTGATGTTCATAAAGAATACTGCTCTATAATTTTTTTTTCTGATAGTGTCTGTGTCTAAATTTGGTGTCAGGATAATACTGACCTCATAGAATAAGTCAGGAAGTGTTTTCTCCTCTCTCCTCTTCATTTTTTTTTTTTTTTGGAAAAGTTTGAGAACAATTGGGGTTAGTTCTTTAAATGGTAGAAGTATTTCTACTATTGGTAGAATTCACCAGTGAAACTGTCAGATCAAGGGCTTTTTTCTTCATTATGAGATTTTGATTTTTGATTACTTATGTAATCTCCTTACTAGTTATAGGTCTTTTCAAATTTTCTATTTCTTCATGATTTAGTCTTGGTATGTTTAGTATTTCTAGGAATTTGAACATTTCATGTAGGTTATTCAATTTTGGGGGGCACAATTGTTCATAGTGCTCTCTTAGAATTCTTTTTATTCCCATAGAATAAGTAGTAATGTCCCACTTTTATTTCTGATTTTAGTAATTTGAGTCTTGTCTCTATTTTTCTTAGTCAATCTAAGTGTAGAACTGTCATTTTTAAAAAAACTTTTTAAGGAAGGAGCATTTGGTTTTATTGGTTTTACCCTTGTTTTTCTATTCTTGATTTCTTTGATCTTTGTTCTAATCTTAATTATTCCTTCTTTCTGGTAGCTTTGGGTTTAGCTTATTCTTTTCTAGCTCCTTAAGTTGTAAAGTTAGGTGGTTGATATAGGATCTTCCTTGTTTTTAATATAATCATTTGTAGTTTCAAATTTCATGCTTAACACTACTTTTGCTGCATCCTATAAGTTTTAGTATGTTATGTTTTCATTTTCATTCATATCTAAGTATTTTCTAATTTCCCTTTGCTTTCTCCTTTGATCCATTGATTTTTTTAAAGAATGTGTTTTAAAATTTTCATGTATTTATATATTTTTCAGTTTTACTTTTGTTATTGATTTCTAACTTTATCCTGTTGTGGTCAGAGTTGTTTTGTATATTTCTGTTAGATCTAGTTGGTTTATTGCGTTAAGTCCTCTATGTCATTACTTACATTCTGTCTAGTTATTCTATTCATTTTTGACAGTGTGGTATTGAATTCTTTAACTATTATTGCAGAAATGTCTCTTTTTCCTTCAATTCTGAAGTTTTTGCTGTCTTTATTTTGATGGTCTGTCATTAGGTGCATAAATGCTCATAAGTCTTCTGTCTTCTTGCTATACTGAACCTTTTAATATTAAGTACTTTTTTTGTTTCTTGTAACCATTTTTTAAAAAGTTTAAAGTCTATTTTGCCTGTTAGTACAGCCATATCTGCTCTTTTTTCATTTCCATTTGCATGAAATGTCATCTTCCATTTTTTCACTTTCAATTTATTTGTGTCTTTCGAGCTAAAGTGAGTCTCTTGTAGACAGCATATATTTGGATCATTTAAAAACTCCATTCTGCTCATCTATATTGGTAGAAGAGTTTAATACATTTTCATGTATGTTATTACTGAAAAGGAGGAACTTACTTCTATAATTTTTATATTTGTTTTCTATACACCTTATAACTCCCCATCCCTTGTTCCCTTTTGGATATATTCTATAGCTATTTTCTTTGCAGTTACCATTGGAATTACATTTAACATCCTAAATTTATAACACTCTAACTTATAAACCAGCTTAGCTTCAATAACATAAAACTCTGCTACTTTAACAGCTCCCTTCCCATCTCTTTTTGATTGTTAATGTTACAAAATTGCAACTTTATATATCATGTGTCACAAAACATAAATAATTCCTTGAAATGCATTAAACTCTTATATGGAAAAAATAATGAGTTAGAAACCATAGTTTCAGTGATATTAACTTTTAGACTAATAATTGTTTTTAAAAAAGTATTAGTTTCTTAAATCATGTAGAGAACACAAAGTCAAGAAACATTGTTATAATAATACCACCTTTTACAATGTCCCTATGTTTACCTTCATTGATATTTTTATTTCTTTATATAGATTCTAGTTAATGTATAGTATGCTTTCATTTTAACCTGGAGGACTCCCTTTAGCAGTTTTTGCATGGCAGTTGTAGGGTAGCAAACTATCTCAGCTTTTGTTTAGCTGGAAATGTCTTAAGTTTCTCCTCACTTTCAAGTTTTGCCAGATATGGTATTCTTGCTTGACAGTTTCTTTTTCATATTAGCACTTTGAAAATATCAGCCCACTGCCTTCTTATCTCTAAAGTTTCTGATGAGAAATTTGTAGATAATCTTATTGCAGATGCTTTGTATGTGACAAGTCATTTCTATCTCTTGCTGCTTTCAAGATTTTCTCTTTGCCTTTGTATTTGGAAAGTTTGATTATAATGTATATCCATGTGGGTATCTATGAATTCATCTTACTTGGAGTTAATTGAGCTTCTTGGAGGTTTATATTCATGTCTTTTTTCAAATTCGAAGAATTTTTCACCATTATTTCTTCCAATATTCTCTCTACTCCTTTCTTTCTCTCTGCTTCATCTAGGACTCTCACAGTGTGTATGTTGAGCCCCTTGATGATGTCTCACAGGTCTCTTGGACTCTGCTCACTTTTCTTCAATTTTGTTTTCTATTTTTTCCTCAGACTTGATGATTTCCATTGCCTTATCTTTGAGTTCTCTGATTCTTTCTTTTGCCTACTCATATCTTCCCTCAAAGCCCTCTAGTAAACTTTTCATTTCTGTTATTTTAATTTTTAGCTCCAGATGTTCTTTTTAGGTTTTCAAAATCTTTATTTGTATTGTCATTTTGTTTTATACATTATTTTCTTGACTTCATCCACATTTAGTTTATTTATTTATTTATTTATTTATTGAGATAGGTTCTTGCTGTGTCATCCAGGCTGTAGTATATGGTTCAGTTAGCTCACTGCAGCCTCAACCTCCTTGGCTCAGGTGATCCTTCTGCCTTAGCCTCTTGAGTAGCTAGGACTACAGGTGCATGCCATCCACGCCTGGATAAATAAATAAATACATTTAATAGAGATGAGGTCTCACTATGTTGCCTAGGCTTTTAAATTTTATTTTTATGGGTATGTAGTAGGTGTATATATTCATGAGGTACATGAAGTATTTTGATACAGGCATGCAGTGCGTAATAATCACTTCCAAGATACAAAATAAAGCCCTCTTTACTCTTTGCTCTCCTTTCCTTAAGCAGATGGTGGGAGTAAATTTTGTTGTGAGTTGTGTTGCCTGGTGTTGCAGGAGGAATGGCACAAGCACTTCCTTAGCCACCCTGGCTTGTGCCCCATGTTCACTGACTCTAAGCCCAGCACAGCACTAGGAGGACTTGCCTAGGAATTGCAGTCCTTGTGGCCTAGACTGCCTTTCAAGTTTGTTTAGGATCCCAGAGCACTTTAGCCCATGGTGGTAAGTCTTGTGAAAATTCAAGCTCCAACTGCTGGGATGGGTGATTCCCCTCTGGCTAGGGCTGATCTATATGCTCCCTGTGTGTGTTGGCATTGGCTGAGTTTAGCCCAGTTTTACTTTCCATTGTGACAGGGCAGCACTGAGTTCAATGTGGAGCCCCACAATCACTGCACTTTCCATTCCCCAGGTTTACAGATTCTCTCTCTGTGCTATGTGGCTGCTGCCAGAGGGATAGGGGAGGGACATCATTGGCAATTCAAGACTATGTTTCTTTATTATTATTATTATTATTATTATACTTTAGGTTTTATGGTACATGTGCGCAATGTGCAGGTAAGTTACATATGTATACATGTGCCATGCTGGTGCGCTGTACCCATTAACTCATCATCTAGCATTAGGTATATCTCCCAATGCTATCCCTCCCCCCTCCCCCCACCCCACAACAGTCCCCAAAGTGTGATGTTCCCCTTCCTGTGTCCACGTGTTCTCATTGTTCAATTCCCACCTATGAGTGAGAACATGCGGTGTTTGGTTTTTTGTTCTTGCGATAGTTTACTGAGAATGATGATTTCCAATTTCATCCATGTCCCTACAAAGGACATGAACTCATCATTTTTTATGGCTGCATAGTATTCCATGGTGTATATGTGCCACATTTTCTTAATCCAGTCTATCATTGTTGGACATTTGGGTTGGTTCCAAGTCTTTGCTATTGTGAATAATGCCGCAATAAACATACGTGTGCATGTGTCTTTATAACAGCATGATTTATAGTCCTTTGGGTATATACCCAGTAATGGGATGGCTGGGTCAAATGGAATTTCTAGTTCTAGATCCCTGAGGAATCACCACACTGACTTCCACAACGGTTGAACTAGTTTACAGTCCCACCAACAGTGTAAAAGTGTTCCTATTTCTCCACATCCTCTCCAGCACCTGTTGTTTCCTGACTTTTTAATGATTGCCATTCTAACTGGTGTGAGATGGTATCTCATTGTGGTTTTGATTTGCATTTCTCTGATGGCCAGTGATGGTGAGCATTTTTTCATGTGTTTTTTGGCTGCATAAATGTCTTCTTTTGAGAAGTGTCTGTTCATGTCCTTCGCCCACTTTTTGATGGGGTTGTTTGTTTTTTTCTTGTAAATTGGTTGGAGTTCATTGTAGATTCTGGATATTAGCCCTTTGTCAGATGAGTAGGTTGTGAAAATTTTCTCCCATTTTGTAGGTTGCCTGTTCACTCTGATGGTAGTTTCCTTTGCTGTGCAGAAGCTCTTTAGTTTGATTATATCCCATTTGTCAATTTTGGCTTTTGTCGCCATTGCTTTTGGTGTTTTAGACATGAAGTCCTTGCCCATGCCTATGTCCTGAATGGTAATGCCTAGGTTTTCTTCTAGGGTTTTTATGGTTTTAGGTCTAACATTTAAGTCTTTAATCCATCTTGAATTGATTTTTGTATAAGGTATAAGGAAGGGATCCAGTTTCAGCTTTCTACATATGGCTAGCCAGTTTTCCCAGCACCATTTATTAAATAGGGAATCCTTTCCCCATTTCTTGTTTTTCTCAGGTTTGTCAAAGATCAGATAGTTGTAGATATGTGGCATTATTTCTGACGGCTCTATTCTGTTCCATTGATCTATATCTCTGTTTTGGTACCAGTACCATGCTGTTTTGGTTACTGTAGCCTTGTAGTATAGTCTGAAGTCAGGTAGTGTGATGCCTCCAGCTTTGTTCTTTTGGCTTAGGATTGACTTGGCAATGCGGGCTCTTTTTTGGTTCCATATGAACTTTAAAGTAGTTTTTTCCAATTCTGTGAAGAAAGTCATTGGTAGCTTGATGGGGATGGCATTGAATCTGTAAATTACCTTGGGAAGGATGGCCATTTTCATGATATTGATTCTTCCTACCCATGAGCATGGAATGTTCTTCCATTTGTTTGTATCCTCTTTTATTTCCTTGAGCAGTGGTTTGTAGTTCTCTTTGAAGAGGTCCTTCACATCCCTTGTAAGTTGGATTCCTAGGTATTTTATTCTCTTTGAAGCAATTGTGAATGGGAGTTCACTCATGATTTGGCTCTCTGTCTGTTATTGATGTATAAGAATGCTTGTGATTTTTGTACATTGATTTTGTATCCTGAGACTTTGCTGAAGTTGCTTATCAGCTTAAGGAGATTTTGGGCTGAGACAATGGGGTTTTCTAGATATACTATCATGTCGTCTGCAAACAGGGACAATTTGACTTCCTCTTTTCCTAATCGAATACCCTTTATTTCCTTCTCCTGCCTGATTGCCCTGGCCAGAACTTCCAACACTATGTTGAATAGAAGTGGTGAGAGAGGGCATCCCTGTCTTGTGCCAGTTTTCAAAGGGAATGCTTCCAGTTTTTGCCCATTCAGTATGATATTGGCTGTGGGTTTGTCATAGATAGCTCTTATTATTTTGAGATACATCCCATCAATACCTAATTTATTGAGAGTTTTTAGCATGAAGGGTTGTTGAATTTTGTCAAAGGCCTTTTCTGCATCTATTGAGATAATCATGTGGTTTTTGTCTTTGGTTCTGTTTATATGCTGGATTACATTTATTGATTTGCGTATATTGAACCAGCCTTGCATCCCAGGGATGAAGCCCACTTGATCATGGTGGATAAGCTTTTTGATGTGCTGCTGGATTCTGTTTGCCAGTATTTTATTGAGGATTTTTGCATCAATGTTCATCAAGGATATTGGTCTAAAATTCTCTTTTTTGTTGTGTCTCTGCCAGGCTTTGGTATCAGGATGATGCTGGCCTCATAAAATGAGTTAGGGAGGATTCCCTCTTTTTCTATTGATTGGAATAGTTTCAGAAGGAATGGTACCAGCTCCTCCTTGTACCTCTGGTAGAATTCGGCTGTGAACCCATCTGGTCCTGGACTTTTTTTGGTTGGTAAGCTATTGATTATTGCCACAATTTCAGCTCCTGTTATTGGTCTATTCAGAGAGTCAACTTCTTCCTGGTTTAGTCTTGGGAGTGTGTATGTGTTGAGGAATTTATCCATTTCTTCTAGATTTTCTAGTTTATTTGCGTAGAGGTGTTTGTAATGTTCTCTGATGGTAGTTTGTATTTCTGTGGGATCGGTGGTGATATCCCCTTTATCATTTTTTGTTGCATCTATTTGATTCTTCTCTCTTTTTTTCTTTATTAATCTTGCTAGCAGTCTATCAATTTTGTTGATCCTTTCAAAAAACTAGCTCCTGGATTCATTAATTTTTTGAAGGGTTTTTTGTGTCTCTATTTCCTTCAGTTCTGCTCTGATTTTAGTTATTTCTTGCCTTCTGCTAGCTTTTGAATGTGTTTGCTCTTGCTTTTCTAGTTCTTTTAATTGTGATGTTAGGGTGTCAATTTTGGATCTTTCCTGCTTTCTCTTGTGGGCATTTAGTGCTATAAATTTCCCTCTACACACTGCTTTGAATCCATCCCAGAGATTCTGGTATGTTGTGTCTTGGTTCTCGTTGGTTTCAAAGAACATCTTTATTTCTGCCTTCATTTCGTTATGTACCCAGTAGTCATTCAGGAGCAGGTTGTTCAGTTTCCATGTAGTTGAGTGGTTTTGAGTGAGATTCTTAATCCTGAGTTCTAGCTTGATTGCACTGTGATCTGAGAGATAGTTTGTTATAATTTCTGTTCTTTTACATTTATTGAGGACAGCTTTACTTCCAAGTATGTGGCCAATTTTGGAATAGGTGTGGTGTGGTACTGAAAAAAATGTATATTCTGTTGATTTGGGGTGGAGAGTTCTGTAGATGTCTATTAGGTCCGCTTGGTGCAGAGCTGTGTTCAATTCCTGGGTATCCTTGTTGACTTTCTGTCTGGTTGATCTGTCTAATGTTGACAGTGGGGTGTTAAAGTCTCCCATTATTAATGTGTGGGAGTCTAAGTCTCTTTGTAGGTCACTCAGGACTTGCTTTATGAATCTGGGTGCTCCTGTATTGAGTGCATATATATTTAGGATAGTTAGCTCTTCTTGTTGAATTGATCCCTTTATCATTATGTAATGGCCTTCTTTGTCTCTTTTGATCTTTGTTGGTTTAAAGTCTGTTTTATCAGAGACTAGGATTAAAACCCCTGCCATTTTTTGTTTTCCATTTGCTTGGTAGATCTTCCTCCATCCTTTTATTTTGAGCTATGTGTGTCTCTGCACATAAGATGGGTTTCCTGAATACAGCACACTGATGGGTCTTCAGTCTTTATCCAGTTTACCAGTCTGTGTCTTTTAATTGGAGCATTTAGTCCATTTACATTTAAAGTTAATATTGTTATGTGTGAATTTGATCCTGTCATTATGATGTTAGCTGGTTATTTTGCTCGTTACTTGATGCAGTCTCTTCCTAGTCTCGATGGTCTTTACATTTTGGCATGATTTTGCAGTGGCCGGTACCAGTTGTGCCTTTCCATGTTTAGCACTTCCTTCAGGAGCTCTTTTAGGGCAGGCCTGGTGGTGACAAAATCTCTCAGCATTTGCTTGTCTGTAAAGTATTTTATTTCTCCTTCACTTATGAAGCTTAGTTTGGCTGGATATGAAATTCTGGGTTGAGAATTCTTTTCTTTAAGAATGTTGAGTATTGGCCCCCACTCTCTTCTGGCTTGTAGGGTTTCTGCCGAGAGATCCGCTGTTAGTCTGATGGGCTTCCCTTTGATGGTAACCCGACCTTTCTCTCTGGCTGCCCTTAACATTTTTTCCTTCATTTCAACTTTGGTGAATCTGACAATTATGTGTCTTGGAGTTGCTCTTCTCGAGGAGTATCTTTGTGGCATTCTCTGTATTTTCTGAATCTGAATGTTGTCCTGCCTTGCTAGATTGGGGAAGTTCTCCTGGATAATATCCTGCAGAGTGTTTTCCAACTTGTTTCCATTCTCCCCGTCACTTTCAGGTACACCAATCAGACGTAGATTTGGTCTTTTCACATAGTCCCACATTTCTTGGAGGCTTTGCTCGTTTCTTTTTATTCTTTTTTCTCTAAACTTCCCTTCTTGCTTCATTTCATTCATTTCATCTTCCAGGGCTGACACCCTTTCTTCCATTTGATTGCATCGACTTCTGAGGCTTCTGCATTCTTCACATAGTTCTCGAGCCTTGGTTTTCAGCTCCATCAGCTCCTTTAAGCACTTCTCTGTATTGGTTATTCTAGTTATACATTCTTCTAAATTTTTTTCAAAGTTTTCAACTTCTTTGCCTTTGGTTTGAATATCCTCGCATAGCTCGGAGTAATTTGATCGTCTGAAGCCTTCTTCTCTCAGCTCGTCAAAGTCATTCTCCGTCCAGCTTTGTTCCGTTGCTGGTGAGGAACTGCGTTCCTTTGGAGGAGGAGAGGCACTCTGCTTTTTAGAGTTTCCAGTTTTTCTGCTCTGTTTTTTCCCCATCTTTGTGGTTTTATCTACTTTTGGTCTTTGATGATGGTGATGTACAGATGGGTTTTGGTGTGGATGTCCTTTCTGTTAGTTTTCCTCCTAACAGACAGGACCTTCAGCTGCAGGTCTGTTGGAGTACCTGGCCGGCCGTGTGAGGTGTCAGTCTGCCCCTGCTGGGGGGTGCCTCCCAGTTAGGCTGCTCGGGGGTCAGGGGTCAGGGACCCATTTGAGGAGGCAGTCTGCCCATTCTCAGATCTCCAGCTGCACACTGGGAGAACCACTGCTCTCCTCAAAGCTGTCATACAGGGACATTTAAGTCTGCAGAGGTTACTGCTGTCTTTTTGTTTGTCTGTGCCCTGCCCCCAGAGGTGGAGCCTACAGAGGCAGGCAGGCCTCCTTGAGCTGTGGTGGGCTCCACCCAGTTCAAGCTTCCCTGCTGGTTTGTTTACCTAAGTGAGCCTGGGCAATGGCGGACGCCCCTCCCCCAGCCTTGCTGCCGACTTGCTGTTTGATCTCAGACTGCTGTGTTAGCAATCAGCGAGACTCCGTGGGCATAGGACCCTCTGAGCCAGGTGCGGGCTATAATCTCCCGGGGCACCGTTTCCTAAGCCGGTCGGAAAAGCACAGTATTCGGTGGGAGTGGCCTGATTTTCCAGGTGCCGTCTGTCACCCCTGGAAACAGAACTCCCTGACCCCTTGTGCTTCCTGAGTGAGGCAATGCCTTGTCCCTGCTTCGGCTGGCGCACGGTGCACTCACCCACTGACCTGTGCCCACTGTCTGGCACTCCCTAGTGAGATGAACCCGGTATCTCAGATGGAAATGCAGAAATCACCCGTCTTCTGCGTCACTCACGCTGGGCGCTGTAGACCAGAGCTGTTCCTATTCGGCCATCTTGGCTCCTCCTCTCAAGAGTATGTTTCTTACCTTCTTCAGTGCCTCTTTCAGCAATATGAAGTTAAAACCATGTACTGTGATTGCTTATCTGATTTTCTGTTTTTACGAAGGTGCTTTTTATGTGTATAGATTGTTGTTAAATTGGTCTTCCTGCAGAGGGGATCATTGTTGCAGGCTTCTGTTTGGCCATCTTGCTCCACCCTCCCTCTTTTCCAGTTCTTAAAGTATCTTGAAGACAGTTATTTTAAAGTATTTTTTGAGTAGATCTGCTGTTAGGTCTTTTTCAGGGGCAGTTTCTGTTGACTATTTTTTCCTTTGAATGGGCTATATTTTCCTCTTTTTTTTGAACGCCTTGTGATTTTTTTTGTTGTTGAAAGTTGGGTATTTGAATTTAATGATGTGTTAACTCTGGAATGCAGGCTCTTCTTTTTCCTCAAGGTTGTTTGCTTTTTGTTATTGTTTTGTTTGTTTATAAAAATTGCTTTAGTCTGTCTCTGTGCCAAGGATCAGCCTGAGGTGTAAACATAAGGTCTTTACTGGTATTCTCTGAGCTTGCATCTTTCTGTGGTCATGTGTGTTAACTTTCTAATTTTCCCCATATATTCAGTTGTTTGTGAATGTCCTTATCTTTAATATCTGGCTCCCGAATGGAGAAAAAGAGAAAAATGAAAAAGGGAGTGGAAATAGGGTGCCAGCCCTTTAAATCTCTGGAAGTCATTTCAGCTGGATGGGGAGGTGTTTGCAACAATGCAATAAGGTGTAACAGCAAAGACCCACCACCTCTTTGTACCTCTCTGATCAGAAGCAGCAATCATCAATCTAAGCACATATGCCTGATACTTAGAGGACAGGGTCCTTTTTGCTTATCCTGGCTCCTTCAAGCTGTGTGCAAGCTGCTGCAGGAATACATGCACAGCTGCCTGACACAGGGTTGGGGATAGGAAATGGGTAGCTGTTACTGTGCTAAGAGGTAAAATTGACTGAGCTGAAATCAAAGTTAACTGCAATGTACCATCCAAATGTTTCCCTGAAAGTTACAAGCCTTCAATAGACTCCAGATTTCCAAAACAGTTATATGAGGCATACTCTGTCAGTGCAATTATTGCCTAAGCAGGGAGACAGATTCCTCATGTTTCTTACTCTTCCAGCTCCCTAGGATGCTCTCCCTACCTTCCTTTATTTAATGTTTCTATGATATGTCTTTTCCCCTTTTTTTTACTTTTACCCTGACTATATTTTTATATTTGAGTGAGTTTCTTGTCATCAACCTATTGTTTGGTTATGTTTTAGTCAACTCTTGTCTTTTAATTGTCTTTAGCCAACTCTTGTCTTTACAATGATTTGAATTATTTACATTTATTGGATTTATTAATGTATTAATGCTTAAGTCTGAAATTTTATTTTTTGTTTTATATTGGTTCTCTCTGTTTTTCTATGTGTTTTCTTTTTTATGCTTCCTGGTGATTATATGAACATTTTTTAGAATTTCATTTTGATTTATCCTTAGATTTGATACAAGAGAATCTCTTTCATATAGTTTTTTAGTGATTGCTCTTGGTGTTAAATTATATATGCACAATTTTTCATAGTTTAAAAGTGTTGTCATTTTACCAGTTTGAGTGTAGAAAACATACTTCCCACAATGCCACTTTTTTCTTCCTCATTTATAATATAATTGTCTTAAATATTCCCCCTTTGTACATTTAGAATTACATAATACAGTGTATTGGCATCTATTGATTTTTAAAAATTCAGTTTGAGATCTTCTTGGTTCTTGGTATGTTACGTTATTTTCAGTTGAAACCTGGACATTTTGAAACCTGAACGTGGAGGCTCCTTGTTACTTTTGTGTGGCGGTGGGATTTTTGGCTCCCTGTTAGTCCTCCACTGATATCTGTTTGGCTGAGAGGGTTGGGAATGTTTCCTTTCACCTCCCAACTGGTTTCCACTGACACCATGGAATGCAGTGGAGGAGGGAAGGTGGCCTTGTTGTCACTGGGAAATGGTGACTATTCCAACTCTCCACTAGGGCTTCTCTAATACTACCCAGGCCAGCAGGAGGATGTGGAGTTAAGAAGTCCTGGCTCCCCATGTGGTCTCTGCTAACACTGTGGAGAAGTGGGATGAGCTTGTTACTTCCCAGTAGGAATTCCTGACTCCCTACCCAGCCTTTTCTGACACAGCCTGGCAAGGGGTTAGAGTGCCTATCACAGCTTGGTAAGGGGGAAGCACAGGCTTCTGCACTTCCACCAGACTTTGCTAGTGGGGTGAGAGTGAGCCACTTTTTCTGTGGTGTTTGCTATAACAGAGCAACTATATTCTAAAAGTTTTTGTCTTTCTGGTTTTTCCCTTTTTCTCATTCCTTGGCTAGAGCAAGTAAGATTTTGTTTGGCCTTTTTGATCTGTGACGGTTCCATTTTATGGTTGCCAACTTCAATGGCTCTAAATCTGGAATATATGAGGCAAAATGAAAACCCAGGAACACACTGCTTTGTTTTTCTTCAAATCCTAGGGTCTCTAGCCCATATGCCTTGTTCTCTCCAACTTTTAGAATCTTCTCATGTTTGCTTTTTAAATAATGTCCAGAGATTTCAATTATATGTAGCAGGAGGAATGTGGAAAAGCATATCTACTTCACACCCCCCTGGAAGTAAAAGTTATGATGCATATACAGTGAGATAAAATTTGAAGCTCTGCATGCATATGATGTGTGCCACTTATAGCACATGATAGACTCTCTTTCATTCAAAATTCATTCCAGGCCTACTGTGTGCCAGGCACTGTTCAAGGCATTGCAGATATAGTGATGAACAAAATAGATAACATTTCTCTCTTTATGGTGCATACATTCTTGTGGGAAGAGGGGGACAATAAACACAGAAAGTAGAATATGTTAGTAAAAAATGCTACTGGAAAAAGTAAAGTAGATTTATGAGGCTAGTGAGTGCTGGAGGCATTGGAGGTTATTTATTTTACATAAGGCGGTCAGGGAAGCTAACATTTGAGCAGAGTGGCTGCAGTGAGATGGACAAAGATAAAAGTGGTAGAAGAGAGCAGAGATGTAGTTGGGGAATCAGACTGTCTAGGGTCTTGAAGGCAGTCAAGAATTTGGGCTTTCATTTAGTCATGAAGGAGGTTTTCAGAGAGAAGTAATATGATCCAGTTTATAGCTTTACTTGATCTGTTATATGGAGAATAGATTGCAGTGGAGTAAATGTGGTGGTCAAATGAGGAGGCTTTTACAAATACCCAGGAGAGGTTTAATGAGAGATTAAACTCAGATGGAATAATGGAGTTGGTGAGATGTGGCCAGATTCTGAAAATATTTTGCAGATAAAGATGACAGAAATTGCTAACAGATTTTATGTGGGGTATGAGAGAATGAGAGAGAGAGAGAGAGATCAAAGATGGTCTAAGGTCTTTGGCTTAAGCAATTGGAAGAATAAACCTGGCATTTACTGAGATGGGGAAGACTGAGGGAAGCGCAAGTTTGGAGAAGAATGGGGAATCAGAGGTTTGGGTTTGACTGTGTTAAAATTGAAATATCCATTAAACTAGAGGTATAGTAGGAAGTTGCCCATATGAGTCTGAGTTTAAGGACTGCAGATATCCTGTCTGGAGATATCAATTTGGGACTTGCTGTCCTATAGATAATTGCTTTTGTCCATTTTATGCTGCTATAACAGAATACCTGAGACTGGGTAATTTACAAAGAGCAGAAATCTATTTCACATGGTTCTAGAGGCTGGGATGTACAAGACCAAGGTGCCAGCAACTGATGGACTCCTTCTTGGTGTATTCTCACATGGAGGAAGGCAGAAGGTGAAAGGGCAACAATGAGCAAATCCACTCCCTCAAGTCCTATTTATAGCAGCATTAATCCATTCATGTTGGCAGAGCCCTCATGACCTAAACACCTCCTAAAAGGCCCCACCTTTCAGCACTGTTGCATTGGGGATTAAATTTCCAGCACACAAATTTTGGGGGACACATTCAGATTATATGAATGATATTTAATGATATGTCTAGATGTGATCACATAGACGGAGACTGTAAATAAAGAAGAAAAAGAGTCCTGAGTTCTGGGGGCACTCTCATATTTAGAGGTCAGGAGGATGAGGAGAAACCAGCAAAGGAAAATGAGAACAGATCAGTGAAGCAGAAGAACCAAGACAGTGTGGTGTGCTGGAAGTTGAGTAAAGAAAGTGTTTTCAGAAAGAGGGAGTGATTAATTTGTCAAATAAGAAGAGAGTTGTAAATTGATTCTTGGGTTTGGGAATGTGATGGTCTCTGGTGGCCCCACCAAGATTTGTTTCCGTGGGAGGAGGGGGAAGGAGGAAAGAAGTGGAGGAGAAGACAGAGATGGTGAGCATAGGCCACTCTCTGGAGTTGCTATAAAGGAAAGCAGGAAAATGGAGTAGTAGATGAACAAGGTTACAGGGTCAAGAAAGAAGTAATTACTATACAGAACAGTTAAATATATACATGGAAACTTTGTATTTATATATAGAGTTTGAATTTATTTTGATTGACAATGAGTCTAAAATTTCATATAGTGAAAAGTCTTCAATTGGCTTGATAATCTTAGCAATAGCATTTATATTTGAAGAAGACTTAGTTAAATATGAGTTGGTCTATGCAAGATGTGTAATTTTAAAGCTTTTTTTCTTTGGTTTAATTTGGATTTGCAGTTTCAGTTAACCCTTTCCAATGAATCCCCCCAAATGAATATTTACTTAGCAATGATAAAAAAACTTTATATTTACAGAGTACTTATCAGTCTCTCTATAAGAACAAACATAAAAGAATGAAAATTTACATTAGAGGTGTAGGAGGTAATTAAAGTGATGTGGTCCCAAACCAGGGAAACTGAGTCTCAGACCGTAGGTGGAGCATGTGATCTGAAGGGGAAACTCACCTACAACTCTACAGCACCAATTGCCAGCCTCTTGGGCTAATAGACTCTCTCCCACTTCTTGTCATTGTCTTTGTCTTTTTCTACAGTGAAACAAGCTTTGAACTATTTCCAGCTTTCCAATAGCAAACTTATTCAGATTAGATGAACTTTATTTGTTCTCTGGGACTTCTAGTTCTCCAAAGTCTTCTGTCTGTACCATGTGTTCACCAAACCTCCTTCTTTTTCCTGCTGGGAGACCCAATCAGCTGTATTTCCCAGCCTCCCTTGCAGTTGGGTGGGGCCAAAAGGATGAGGGTGGAATTTATGCCACTTCCAGCCTGAAGCATGGTCATTAAGAAAATCTTCTACACAATCCTCCTTGTCCTCTCTCTTCCTTTGCCTGCTGGATAGATGGAGAAGATTCCTTGGAAGGGCCTGGGTCCTGAATGGCTGTGGAGCAGAAGCTTGAATAGCATCTTACTGTGGCATGAGCAAGAAATGAGCTTTTTCATGTTGATCTTTTGATACTTCGTAGTTGTTTGTTACAGTAGTGAGCCTGCCCTGATTAATACATACTTCTACTACAAGTATTACAAAAATACAACTTTAAAAAAAATACCTTTCTGTAGCTTTCAGGGTCCTTTCCTTCTAAGAAGTCACCTTCAGGCTCCCAAAGCTTTCCTGGAGTGTGAATGCAAGGAGAAACAAATAGCAACAATCGTGTATCAGTTACTTTTTCCTGCATCATCTTATTTAATTTTTATAGGAATCCAATGATTCTCATAAAACAATAGTCCAATGAGTCCAGCCTCATAATCCAATGAGGTTAATAATTAACCTCAGTTTACAGATGAAGGAGTTTGTCCAAGATCACAGAGTTATGAAATAGTGAAATCCTTCGAGCCTGACCTTTTTAACCACGGAGCCCTTGCTCTCCCACTACATCTTCACTCTGTTCTTTTTCCCTCTGGGGAAGGAAGTAAAACTCATGAATCTAATTCACTTATGCACACTCTGGTATTAGAGACTCAATTTCCTTTCTCTTGTTGTGTGTATTTGTGTTTTGAAGGAGGTGAGAAACAGAGAAGGTAATTATTTACTGAAAGACATGAATTGTAGGCACTGTTGTGATTGGGTGGGGTGGGAGGCATTCTGCAGATGACGTCGTAGACCTGAGTCCAGGTGTGAAGGGGAGAGGGAGACAGCAGACAGCATTTAGTTTCTAGGGAGACAGCACAGGAAACTAACCTTTCTTTCCCCTTCAACTTTTTAATACAAATAATTAAAGATCCTCATAGTCCATTAACTGGCCAGGAGAGCAGATGGTAGAGGTGAGAAGTTTCAGCATCCTGAGAACACCTGAGCAGCCTCCCTGTCCCAACAAAATTGTCTATATTCAAGCCAAGAGAGGAAAGATGTGGAACTGCTGTTGCCAAGGGAGAAAGTGCAGGTCTTCAATACCACCTTGATGTTTTATGTTTACAAAATTTGGCTCAGCTGGGCGCGGTGGCTCGTGCCTGTAATCCCAGAACTTTGGGAGGCTGAAGCAGGTGGATCACAATGTGGTCAAGAGTTCCAGACCAGCCTGGCCAATATGGTGAAACTCTGTCTCTACTAAAAATACAAAAATTAGCTGGGCATGGTGGCAGGCGCCTGTAGTCCCAGCTGCTTGGGAGGCTGAGGCAGGAGAATTGCTTGAACCCTGGAGGTGGAGATTGCAGTGAGCCGAGATCATGCCACTGCACTCCAGCCTGGGCAACAGAATGAGACTCTATCTCAAAAAAAAAAAAAAAAAATTGACTCACACATAATGCAACACCTGTCTGCATACTTTTGCCAGTCACTCCATAATTTAAAATGTACTTCTTCATAGGAAGCATCAAATTAGATAATTTCATCCTCACAGCAATTTTAGGAGGCAACACTCACATATGATCCAGGTAAAAAAAATGGTGACCCACATCCCTGACATGAAGCCCAGGGCATTTCTTAGACTTCCTGTTTTTGAGAAGGAAATCTAAGACAAACCTCCCAGACTTTGAAGGATAGGTTTTCCTATCTAAAATGCAACTGTGATTATCTGTGAAATCTGCAGATCTTGTCTGCTCTTTCTTGTCTGCAAAAGATCAGATGAATGCTCCGGAGATGTGTGTGGTTGTCTAGCATGAGCATGTGCATGTGCATTTGTACATGTGTGTGTGCATGCATATGTGTGTGTGTTTTTGTGTAAGAGACAGAGAAAGAAAAATGAATATAAAATTTACAGAATCAAATATCAGTTTTCAAAGCTTCAGGATCCAATTCTGTGTATAGGATTATCTGCCCTGTTTAGGAAAGTGTTTTCTGGAGTGGAGCTCCAACTCCGTGATGAATGTGCCAAACTAGGGGTTCCTTCTCAGAGAGTCATCACATCCTTAGTATGCCATGGCTTGAAGAAATCCCACAATGAGTAAATATTAGGTCTTGTCTGATGTTATAGATCCCAAGCTTACTTAACTATGGATTCTGTTTTTTGAGTCTATCACTCATTCACATACAGTGACAGTACATCTTTTTGAAAATGCCAATTCAAGAGTAATTAGAAAGGTTTAATGTAGAAAACTGGGATTATCAGAAGACCTAGATCTTGCTCTTACTCTATCACTAATAGGCTTTATAATTTTTGATAAATTATTTTTATTTAGTTCTTTTTCAAGTGAGTATTTTTTTCTGCTTTGAAGGGAACATTTCTTTAAGGATATTTATTGTACTTATTTAAAATTGTTGTTCTGTCATGATAATTCCACTTTGCATGGTACATGTTATTCATTATTTATTACATAAATTATTTATATATTACATGTTGTTGATTATTTCTTAGTGGTTGTACTTTTCAGGTATGTAATTATTTTGGCCTGTGATATACATCCTCCTGGAGAAGATAATTTGTATTGGGTTAAGGTGAAATGGCAGAGCCTGGTTTTTGTACCTTCTGGTGTGAGCTTAAGAAAGAGGTGGGGATGAGACCATGTTCTTCTTTAACAGTGGATCCCAACCTTTCCTCCCTGTGTGTCCCAGGACATTTGTGTACTCACTGCTCAATCGAGGGAGGCCTTATCCAGCTATACTCATTCTCAGAGGCATTGCCTTCTGCACTGGAAATGGAGTCCTTCAAGGCTACTATCTGATTTATTGTGCTGAATACCCTGATGGGTGGTACACAGACATACGGTTTAGCTTGGGTAAGTGAATCTGGCCACTTCTCACCTACTTCCCAGCTAACAACCCTTCCCACAATCTACATCGCCATGGCCTCTCCTTACTGCAATGACCTAGTAATGATCCCATCTTCCCCTCCCTCGCCTCTACCCTGGTCTTTTCTCTATATGGTAGCCAGAGAGATTGTTTAAACACATATCATGCCATTTCCCATTGCAAAACTCTCCAGTAGATTTCCTTTACTCTCAAAATAAAATACAAATTCCTTCCCACTGCCTTTAAATCCTAAATATTCTTGGTCTTTACAATTTCCCAACCTCTTTTCCTGGCTCCCTGCACCTCCTTTTCTGTGCTCCAGTGCCAGTGGCCTTCCTGCTGTGCCATAAGCTGTCAAGCTTGTCCAGCCCCAGTGTTTTTGTATAGGACTGTTCCCTCTGCCTAGTACAGGGGTGTTCAGTCTTTTGGCTTCCCTGGACTATGTTGGAAAAAGAAGAATTGCCTTGGGCTACACATATAATTCACTAACACCAATGATAGCTGATGAGCTAAAAAAAATTTCACAATGTTTTAAGGAAGTGTACGAATTTGTGTCGGGCCACATCCAAAACTGTCCTGGGCTGCATGTGGCCCACAGGCTGCGGGTTGGACAAGCTTGGCCTAGAAGGCTTTGCCCCCATGTATTCATGGGGGTTGGTTCCTCACTTTATTTAGTTCCCCACCAATTTGCACCTCCTCAAAGGGACTTTCCCTAACCACCCTATCTAAAATAGTTGAAGACACTGCTCTGTGTGCTGTCCCCCTTCCCTCCCCGCTCCCCTACCATACCCTGCCCCAGATACCCTTTCTTCCAGGCTAATGATCTTTTGACTAGACAAGGTGGAAAATCCTTGTTTTATATTGAATCAAATAAGGTGAGAATAGACTTGATTGTTTTAACTAAACTGTTCTTGCTTTTTGCCTG
Source organism: Pongo pygmaeus (assembly GCF_028885625.2). Lineage (NCBI taxonomy): Eukaryota > Metazoa > Chordata > Mammalia > Primates > Hominidae > Pongo > Pongo pygmaeus. Next base: position 102,415,150 of record NC_072385.2, read on the forward strand.
ACATATTTTGAAAAGCACCAGTGTGCTTTGCTGACAGGTTGGGTTGGGCCTCTTTGTGGGACGGTGAGTGTTTCTGGGCTGTAATAATGCCTTTTGGGATGCAGGATCTAGCATCCCTGATCCTGGCTGTCCTCACCTCAGAACAGGGCCCTTTCTGCACCAGTGGATAGTGCACGTGGAGACACCTCCAGGAGATGTGGCTAAGTAAAATAAATAAAAATGTGAACAGTGTGTGTAGCATGCTACTTTTAATGTCAGAATGTGTGTGTGTGTGAGAACTGGCAGTGATGGAAGTCAGTTTGTTAGTGGCCACGCCTCCAAACTAGCTCACGTTATTTCATGAGAGTGGGTGTTTCAGTCAGGAATGCGTTCAGAAAACCATATAATAGTGACTGGAATAATTCAGAATTCATAGTTCTTACATAACAACAAGTGTCGAAGTTGGTGGCTTCTGCATTCCTGTGGTTGCTTACCGACACCATTAATAACTCAGGCACTTTCTGTCTCCCCTATTCTTAGCATGTTTACCTGTGGTCCTCTTATTCATCACTTCACAGTTGCAAGATGTTGACTGTAGCTCAAGGCATTACATCTGGCAATCAAGACAGGAAGAAAGAGGAAGTAGGGGCACCGGTCTTGCCTGCACCTTTTATCAGAAAAGCAAACGATTTCCAAGAAGTCCCCCCACCAAGACTTCACTTTACATCTTATTGGTGGAACTAGCTCATGTGACCCCCTTTCTCAGTCCAACCTCTGTAGTGGGGGATGGCAAAAGAAAAGGGGCTGGAATCAGCTGTTGAGATATGCAACCTCGATTTGACTGTTTGTGAATGAGCTAAAGGCTTGCAATTATGATCCATTCATTTATTTGTTTATCTATTTAAATACTGGACAATGGTGCTGCCTCCTGCTCTCCTCTCTTTTCTAATCTGTCTCCATCGGTGGTGCCACTGTGTATTTTCAGCCTGAGTCTAGGAAACAGCACACCCAGTGCTCCCCATTCAGGACCAGGACTCATTGCCCTCCCCGCTTTCTGCCATATCTTAGGACCATTCTTAGATTTAGAAATTAAATGCCCTCTCCTTCATTTTTGGAATTAAATGACCCTCCTTTCATTTTAGCTTAGTTTGTGAAAAAAGCACCACAATCTGGACACATTTTAAAAAAAATTTCTCCTTTCTCTCTTCTTTGTCAAGGTGTCTTCTTATTTATTTTGGGAATGGGAATCAACATTCATAGTGACTATATATTGCGCCAGCTCAGGAAGCCTGGAGAAATCAGCTACAGGATTCCACAAGGTAATGTCTCCCCTGCCCCCAGACTCTCACTCTTCCCTGGAGCCTGTCCCAGGGATGATGCTATGGTAGCAGATGGAGAGGGGACAGTGAGGGCACGAATGATACGATACCTCTCAGCTTGCTCTTGACTTCCCCTGCAAACCCAGTCCCATCACAGTATATCTGCATTTCTAAGCTGAACCCAGAAGCTCCAGAGAGCTACCAGAGCCCTCAGGAAGGTGTGAGACCACAATACCCGGAAGGTGGGAGAGAGTGGGAGATTTGAGTAGGGTTGGAATCGGCTACCTACAACCTCATTGCAGTAGGTAAGATTGTCATGTACAGAGGGCTGATCCTTTCTAGGTTGCAAATGATGCTGAATGCTTGGCCAATAAATGTGTCCCCTCCAATTGATCTAGACTTATCTTGTGAGTAGTAAGGCTAGAACTTGTGTATTTCCTGCCGTTTGTATATACTTTTAAAAGTGTAGAGAACTATATTTACTTAATCAAAACTTAGGATGCGAGGTCTTACAAGCACAAGTGCATTTTTGGAGATAAAGGTGAGCACATTTGTAATCCTAACTGTTCCAAAGAAACCAGGGTATGAGATTGACAAATATACGCAGATGCGAGTGAATCAGTCCAAGTCATCCTTCAATAGATTTAGATGGGTATTTGTGTAGGTCCTTGGCTTCCACCGTTTTTGATATAAATACAACCCTTTATTTACATCAAAAAATTTCCTCAGTTATGACATGATGTTAGTGCACATTAATAGTCATTGATTAAGAAGTTAATGACAAAGTTACTATGAATTCAGTAACATATTCAAATGAATTTGAATGTTGTTAATATCCTAACAGTATCTACATCAAACAAAAATAATTTAGGAGGTTAAGATGTGCCATTTACTGTATTCATAGACAATTTATAGGCCCTTTGCATTAGATCCATGGTTCCTCCCAGGGCCTAGAGAATCACAGGTTGGGAACCACTGATGCAGTCTCATCTTCAAGAAAGATTCAACTCTAAGGGGCTTTGATTTTAAAAACATTTACTCCATAACTAGATAAATAAAGAAGAGCAGAGAAAGTGCTTAAAAACCAGTTGCCAAGATTAGTTTCCAACTTTTGAATTATAATAGAGAATGATTTAATACAAAATATTTTTATGTAACTATAGAAAGAACAAAATTGTTTCGGTTGAAACATCCCCAGTTTAATGTGGGTAATAAAATTTGAGTGTGGATATATTTAATATCATTAGAAATATGCTGATTTCTATATACAGTCCTGAGAGAAGAAATACCTGGTTGGATAGAAAATGAAACATTTAAAATCTGGAAGCTGACTTCACCAGCCTCCAGCAGGACAAATACCTGCAGCTCCTACTCTCTACTTTAAACATGAACAGAGGAGAGTGCTTTGCAGAAGGGTGGGGAGGGGCAAATCCCATAAGAGAATCTAAATTCCTTCTCCTGTGAGTTCAGATTTTTATTATTTAAATATAGTGTGCAGTTTCACCTTTTGGGACTGTGAATGTGAAAGTGTATGTGTCCAGGAAAGGAGTGGGGCGGTAAGAGGTGACCCAAAAACCTTCCTTAACAGAACGAAACAAAAACCAGACCTCCTGCACCTCTCCCTTGTCCTACCCAAAGCTAGTGGTCCAGCAGTTGTTAGAGATTTGGATAGAGCCCGTTAAGCAGTTGAGGCCACTCTTCGCAACTCCAGAATGTTCTCCAGGCAACAGGCTGTTGTTGCTTTGTTTCCCCTTCTCTCCAAGAGGATTCCACCAAACTCCTACGACTATGGAGGGAGCCTCCAGCCCCACATTTGTTCTTGCTGCCTTTGTGTATTTTGGAACAACACAGATGGGTTTAATGTCACAATGATTCAGTTGCAATGATTGACCTTCCGATTCTTCTGCACGCAGGTGGCTTGTTTACGTATGTTTCTGGAGCCAATTTCCTCGGTGAGATCATTGAATGGATCGGCTATGCCCTGGCCACTTGGTCCCTCCCAGCACTTGCCTTTGCATTTTTCTCACTTTGTTTCCTTGGGCTGCGAGCTTTTCACCACCATAGGTAAAATTTTCAATAAAAGCGGCAGCATTCACATAGCTTTCTTCTTCTCCAAACAGGCTTTTAACCCACAGAGGAAGATTTAGAAACCGAAGATATTTAATTTTTTAAGGGAAGGTTGATACAATAATCTGGGTTAGCATATTCTGACTTACTGGGCTTGTATTGAAGTTGGAAGTTAGCTGAATGAGAGTAGCAGTAATAAAACTTTTTCTAAGAACAAACATAAGTCCATGTAAACAGAGACAACTGAGGTGACAGCCGGGAAGGTCCTGTGCCTGTCTTGTTGAAGAAGGCTGTCCAGCGAGAAGTGCCTTGCACCTTCATGAGTTAGCTGACCCAGGCTCTGTGCCCACCAGGCAGGCTTCCTTGGAGATGGTTAGATAAAGCCTGAAGAAGCGGAAGAAGCTGCTTCCATTTCCATGCTTCAGTTTCATCCCCTCCCACCACATTTCTGGAAGTGTGCTCCATAATTGGGACCATGGCCAGCACTTTCCAAAGCTCCACAGATAGTTATTTATTTATTTATTTATTTATTTATTTATTTATTTATTTATTTATTTTTGAGTCGGAGTCTCACTCCGTTGCCCAGGCTGAAGTGCAATGGGGCGATCTTGCCTCACTGCAGCCTCCACCTCCCAGGTTCAAGTGATTCTCCCACCTCAGCCTTCCAAATGGCTGAGACTACAGGCCCATCACCATGCCCAGCTAACTTTTTGCATTTTTAGTAGAGACAGGTTTTACCATGTTGGCCAGGCTGTCCTTGAACTCCTGCCTTCAAGTGATCTGCCTGCCTCGGCCTCCCAAAGTGCTGGGATTACAGGCATGAGCCACCGCGCCTGGCCTCCACAGATGTTCTGAGGCACAGCACGCTAGAGAGCCACTGGGAAAAAGTACTATCTTGGTGACTATGTGGCTGCTATTTTTGGCTACAAGATTTGGTGCTAACAGTTCAGGTAATCACAGAGCCCTGGAACTCCAGAAGGACTTTTTCCCCTGGAATCTCTGCAATGCCAGGGTTTATTTTGGTACTGCCTTCCTTCCCTGACACCCACCCTCTATAAATCATAACCAAGGCCAACCCTGGATTCCGGGGAAGGTAGGACAAGAAATCGCATGCATGGGGCAATCTTAGGACTGTCCTATCTGCTGGGAAATGCCAGGAATTGCAGGTGTTTCAGAACCCTCCCTCTGAAGGTCTGACCTAAAGCTTCACTAACCCACTAACATGGGGTGGAGTGGGGACAAAAGAATTAACTAAAAGTATTGCTGGAAGTGAAAGGTAATATATTAGGTTGTTATCAGGCTTTAACTTGCCAAGTGTAAATTTCAGATCCTTTCCCTAAAATGGCTTTTGTGGAAAGAGAAAGCCTATAATTACTGGAGACTATGGATACTCAAACAGGGAATGAGTGGTCTTGGAACCAGGACCCTGGGGTTATGACTCAATGCCTAGTTTTGAAGATTTAACTAAGAATGAGTTCCTTTTTTTCTGAGTAGAATTGTTTGAGGATAACAGTTCTGAAATGAATGAAGCAACAGCTCGTGACCTATTCCTACCGCCTCCTAGGCTCTGTGAGGAGGGGTGGCAAAGGGTTCCTAGCCCATAAAGGAGTCATAACAGCTCTTAACATTTCAGGTGGGGTCTGCTGCCCACCAGAGACAGAGCGGGAATGGGAGAAGAGAAGGCATCACTCAGCACTTGGAGGGTCCCTGGGAAGCATGGACTCTACTGTGCTTGGTTAGGGGAGGGATGGTAATTCCACCAGACGTTTCCAGCTGCTGCAACAACAAAACCCAAATTGAGGCCTCATCCTGTGATGTTAGACCTCCCAGAGAAGGGCCAGAAGGCATAGTTTTTAATAGGCTAACAGGACTTTGTGAAGGCTTCTATAAAACAAAGCCAGGCACTCACAGCAGAGGCAGCACGGGCGGAGGCAGCCCACCAGACTTCTCAAATCACAGTACCGAAAACCAGCCACCTTTTGTAACTTATTATTTGCCCCCTAATTCAAACTAAGGTACTTTAATACAGTGTATCATCTTGATTATGCCTTGAGGGCTGCCAGCGTCAACTAGTTAGGAGGACAGCCTGGCGACTTAAGCAGACAGGATTCTTATAAGATGCATTCGTCTCCTGTGGCTGCTGCAATACATTACCACAAACTGGGTGGCTTAAAACAACACAGATTTGTCCTTTCATAGTTCTGGAGGCTAGAAATTTGAAATCGAGGCGTAGGCAGGGCCAGGCCCCGGTGACAACTCTAGGGAAGAATTCTTCCTTGCCTCTTTTTAGCTTCTAATGGCGGCTGGTAACCCTTGGTGTTCCGTGGCTTATAGCTGCATCACTCTGATCTCTGCCTCCGTCTTCACATGGCTTTCTCTCCTGTGTGTCTCTGTCTCTGTCTCTTTGTCTCTTCTCCTCTTCTTTTTAGGACACAGTCATGTTGGATTAAGGGCACACCCTGCTCCAGTATGACCTTATCTTACTTTTATCTGCAATGGTCCTAGTTCCAGAAAAAAAAAAAATTACCCTCTCAGGTACTGGGGGTTAGGACTTCAACATATCTTTTGACAAGACAAAATTCAACCCATGATACATGATGATATTTTGCTTGCATTCCCAGGCCTCGTGAAAGGATATTTTCCTGGGAACATTGTTGGTTCTCTTTGCCCATAGTCTTTGGTTCCCTGTATTTCCCAGCTGAATCCAAACAAGTACTTCCTTCTGGATACTACATTTTTTTTTTCTGGTAGGATATACGTAACAAAAATTTTACCACTTTAGCCATTTTTAATTGTAAAATTCAGTGGCATTAGGTACATTCATAATATTGCACAGCCATCACCACTACCCTCTGCCTATTACTTTTCATTTCCCAGCAAAAGAAGCTTCAACATTTACAAGAAATAGGCTGTGGGAAGGAGAAATAAGATCATAAATGACCATCGAAATAGTCAGGCCCAAAATAACTGTAGGTTGACTTGTAACAAAGATTTGGTAAGAGCAAACCTCAGCTGTCAGCCACTGCTCCATTATATTTACAATTATTCCTTTCTTGTCTTTTAGGTTCTACCTCAAGATGTTTGAGGACTACCCCAAATCTCGGAAAGCCCTTATTCCATTCATCTTTTAAAGAAACCAAATTAAAAAGGAGCAGAGCTCCCACAATGCTGATGAAAACTGTCAAGCTGCTGAAACTGTAATTTTCATGATATAATAGTCCTTCATATATATATATATGTATGTGTATATATATAATAGTAGGTCTCCTGGCGTTCTGCCAGCTGGCCTGGGGATTCTGAGTGGTGTCTGCTTAGAGTTTACTCCTGCCCTTCCAGGGACCCCTATCCTGATCTCCAACTAAAGCTTCAAAAAGCCACTTTTTCAAATGGCGACGGTTGCTTCTTAGCTATTGCTCTGAGAAAGTACAAACTTCTCCTATGTCTTTCACTGGACAATCCAAGTACATGTGGCTTCATACCCATTCCCTGTCAATGCAGGACAACTCTGTAATCAAGAATTTTTTGACTTGAAGGCAGTGCTTATAGATCTTATTAAAGGTATGCATTTTGTACATGTAACAGAGTAGCAGAGATTTAAACTCTGAAGCCACAAAGACCCAGAGCAAACCCACTCCCAAATGAAAACCCCAGTCATGACTTCCTTTTTCTTGGTTAATTAGGAAAGATGAGAAATTATTAGGTAGACCTTGAATGCAGGAGCCCTCTCCTCATAGTGCTGAAAAGATACTGATGCATTGATCTCATTTCAAATTTGTGCAGTGTCTTAGTTGATGAGTGCCTCTGTTTTCCAGAAGATTTCACAGTCCCCAGAAAACTGGTATGGCTATTCTTGAAGGCCAGGTTTTAATAACCACAAACAAAAAGACATGACCCTGGATGGCTACTGAGAGAGTAGAGAACAACATGACCCTAGATGGCTACTAAGAGGATAGAGAACAGTTTTACAATAGACATTGCAAACTCTCATGCTTTTGGAAACTAGTGGCAATATCCAAATAATGAGTAGTGTAAAACAAAGAGAATTAATGATGAGGTTACATGCTGCTTGCCTCCACCAGATGTCCACAACAATATGAAGTACAGCAGAAGCCCCAAGCAACTTTCCTTTCCTGGAGCTTCTTCCTTGTAGTTCTCAGGACCCGTTCAAGGAGGTGTCTCCTAGGGGCAGCTTGAATGCCTCCCTCAAACGACCTTCAGGCAGAGACTGAAAATTGCAGGCAGAGGGGCACATCTGGGCAGAAAACCTGTTTTGTTTGGCTCAGACATATAGTTTTTTTTTTTTTTTACAAAGTTTCAAAAACTTAAAAATCAGGAGATTCCTTCATAAAACTCTGGCATTCTAGTTTCATTTAAAAAGTTGGAGGATCTGAGCATACAGAGCCCACATTTCCACACCAGAACTGGAACTAAGTAGCTAGTAAGCATTTGAGTTTGCAAACTCTTGTGAAGGAGTGACCGCAGCTTGAGTGCTGCGATATGGACTCTCTAAGGAAGGGGCCAAATGCTTGTAATTGGAATACATGGAAATATTTGTCTTCTCAGGCCTATGTTTGTGGAATGCATTGTCAATATTTAGCAAACTGTTTTGAGAAATGAGCACCAGTGGTACTAAGTACAGAAACTCACTATATAAGTGACATAGGAAACTTGAAAGGTCTGAGGATGATGTAGATTACTGAAAAATACAAATTGCAATCATATAAATAAATGTTTTTGTTGTTCATTAAATACCTTTAAAATCATGGATGTTAAGGAATTTTGTTTGAATTAAAATATCCTGGGACTTCTGGAGCTTTTCACAAGGTATTGGGGTGTGCTTCCCTGTACCCCCTGTCCCCCATTCCCATTCACCCTGTCTGTGGTCTCGTTTCCTTTCTTCTCTCTTCATGAAAGTAGGGGCTGTGTGCTGGAAATAAAGAAGTATGACTTATAGAGCCTCTCAGCCACAATTCAGAACTACAAGGAAGTACAATAAAGGTGCAGGAAAATGTCATGAGGTTAGATGCCACTCCTGGTGCTGAGGAATACACAGGGGGAATGAACACACTTGGTGAAATAAATCTTCAGATGTAGCTTGAGCTCTGTGACATAAAAGACTTCCAGTTGTCTCCATGACATTGAAGACTGCTTTGCTTAAGTCCTTTATTTTACTACCATGTAAAACATCCAGGCCGGTCCTCAAGATGAAATAAGTACACGATAAATGGCAGTACTCAGTCTCAGGACAAAACTGCCATTTGGCAATTTCATTTTTTGCCACAAGAGGGCGCTTTCTAAAATAGTATTTAGTCCAACCTTGACTTAATTAGGTAATTAACATATTGAGGGGACCCCAGTCCTGTTGCCTGATGGTGGACCTTTCAAATTAGTATGATCGTGGAACTTCTTAATCTGAATATAGGGTAGGGTAGCATGAACTCTATGAAAGCTGAAAACTTCCCTTGATAATTCAGGTATTCTCAGTGTTGTAGGGCCGTTGTGTTCAATGACAGTTTGTTATTGTTTAGGGCTAGGATAAGTATGTGGATTAAATACAGTAAAGGTCTGAACGTGTGCTCATCTCTAAACATATTTCTTCCCACTTTTAAAAATAGAGTGCAACAAAATTATAGTTAATTGAGGTTTCCATGGAGTGTTTTTTGGCTAAAATAATCTAACAGTGTCCTAGCTCACAAGATACTCTATCTTGGTCTTGCTGAAACTTTCACGGAAGAGGCGTTTTCCTGCCAGTCTTGAAGAAAATGTTGAGTTTTGTTTGTTTTTCAGAATTTAGACTTAAAGAGCTGAAGCAGACCTCAGACATCAGCTATTCCTACCACTTCATATTATAGGTAGTGACACTGAGAACCACAGAGTTAAAAGGCCTCACAGCTGGTACAGAGCTGGTCAGAGCAGCCATCTCATTTTGTCCGTTTGAGGGTCAGACGTATGTTTTTTCTGCTTAAGGCACAGCCTTTAGGGCTGCCATCTGGATTTCTACAGAGCTCATGCATGAGAAAAATAGCCAGAGCTTAAGTGCTGTTGCACAATTCAATTTATACACCTATTGTCCCATGCCTGTTTGTGTGTGAGGCTTCCCTCGCTCTGTGGAAGCATCAGGCTCATGCCCTTTCATAAACCTATTTGACAGAATAGAGAGTTTTCCCTCATTGTTGTAGTCAAGACAACATGTGTGTTCAGCATGGAAAAAGGTTTCAGATCATAAACCCCTTATCCCTAATGCTTACTTTCATAAAGAACAACACTGGCTCCACTGTATTCTAAAAGGAAAAAGGAGCTCTAATGAGAAATACGCAATTAAGCAGCTATTTAGGCGGCTTAGACCCTTTCAGGAACAAATAAATAAATCCGTGGTTTTACAACCCTGAAGTTTGATAATAGCTCTCTTGGATTTTTGTGGTTACCTCATGGCAATCTCACTAAGAAGCAGGGGAGCAAGCTCTTGGCACATGAAGGAGTAGGCTCATGAAGATTCAATTCCTTTCCCGCTTGGCCTTTTGGTTCTCTAATAAGCTGTGAGCTGAGGTCCATGCAGGGAAAACAAGGAGGGTAATGGCAAATGTAAAGTGAATTTTTCTAGAAAAGGATGCTGATTATTTTATAGCATCTACACTATCCTATGATGAAAGAAAGAGGCATAGAGCCAGGTGGCAATGTGAGTTCTTGGGTGATTTAGTAAGCCATCGAGTGGATTTAATTTCTAAGTAAGAGATTTGTTCATTCTTTGTACAAGTCCATGGAGTTGTGATCTTAAAAAGTTCTGTGTTATTTGCATTGTGCCTCATTTCTCCCCATCAACCTTAGCTTGAGATTTGGATGAATAAAATAAATAATTGGAGAAGGTTAAAGTATGCACCAAGCTGTGTTAGTTTCTTTAGTCCTGTCTTTTTGGGTTGAGGGTTTGGTTTTGCTCAAGGCAGTCACAATCTAGGTTCTTTATTGGAGGGATAGCGAATATCCCTTCCCACATGGCAAGCTGGCTGGGAGGAGGAGGACAACAGAGAAAGTGGAGGAAGGAGGGGAGTAATGAGCGACGGTCCAAGGGAGGGTTGGCAATGGAAGGCCCTTGGGAGAGAGGGGCCTCCCACTGACAGTGGGCTTCCTCCCTTTCCTGTATCCAGACTGCACAAGCCTGGTCCCTTCTTTATCCTCCCAGGAAAAGACGTCCCTCTGAGAGAGAGAATAAACACTTGTTAGAGCTCCATTTCATAAGAGAAGAAGCTGACTTTTAAAAAACACAAGCCATTTGGCTGTGCTTCACCATAAATAATTGTATTTCTGTCTGCTCACCTCGTAAAGATAGTTTTAGTTCTGTGTAGTGGTGACATTGTGAGAAAGAGGTGAAGTAATTGCTCTTAGAGTGTGTGGCAGCATCCAAGTTGGCTGAGGCCAATGGGGAGATGGGAGCATCCAGAGGAATAAGCAACCGCCAGGGTTCCCCTTTTCAAGGCCTTTGTTTTCCTTTACTCCAGATGCACTCCTCCAAAAAGGATCCTTCCTTAGAGAGAAGCATTTTTACAGTGTTGACTAGAAAGCAATACCATAAAATCAATTAAATTTTGTCAATGTATTAATGCTTTCATTTGTTAGAAGTTGCCTTTCAGATACTATTTCATTAAAATAATTCTTTGTGATGGTTTATAACAGGATAAGCTCTGAACAGATAAGTAAGTGAGGGGAAGTAAAAATAGGAGTAAAAAGTAAAATAAAGCCAGAGATAAAGTTAAAATGCAAAAATGCCCTTGGAAGATCATGTACAGTGGCTAAATCTAAACATAAATTGTGTCCTGAGTCTCCAAATACAGAAGGAAATTACCAGTTGCTAAATCCACAACATTCATAAAAGAAAAACAACTTGACCAGGGAAACACAACTATTACTGGTACTGAGACTCAAGATAAATTTCTACACTGTGTGATGTGGGGAACTATGTTCATGAGAGCATCTTTACAATAAATGCAGGGGTCACTTTGTGCAGCTTCTTATAATGTCTTTCCACAAGGACAACATTCTAATGCCGCAGCTCAATTCTTTAGAAGCAAAGGGAATGAGGAGATTTTTTTCCACTTAGGATGTAGAAAGCCACCAGATAACCATTCCTACTCTAAAAATGAGAAAAAACCAGATAGTATGTAAGATTATAACTTTTTGAGCCTTTTAATGAACTGAGATAGGAGAGCAACCAGAAGAAATGAATTTCAAAGGAAACACACAAACGGTTTCACTTTCAGCGGAGTATGGGAGGAAGAGGTAATGGCCATAAGAGTGAGAAAGAAGAAAACAACAGAAATTTCAATGAATTATTGATAGCTGAGTGGAACCTAGCATGAGTTTAGAATCCCTGGGAGACTCAGACACTTGGCTGACCAAGTATCCAGATCTGCCCCAGGATGAGGAGTTTCCTGGGACACAGGACTTTCTGTGCTCAAACTGGAAAAGTCCTAGGCAGACTGGGATGACCTGGTCACCTTAGTCTGGTTGCCGGGTCTTTTACCCAGACCTCCACCTGGAGCTTATGAGGTGGGTTGGGGACAGGGAAGGAGATCTGAGAGGGCCCTTCTTTGGTGGTGCATAGTCACAAAAGCCCACTGTATTAGTTTGTTTTCATGCTGCTGATAAAGACATACCCGAAACTGGGAACAAAAAGAGGTTTAATTGGACTTACAGTTCCACATGGCTGGGGAGGCCTCAGAATCATGGCTGTGGCAAGAGAAAAATGACAAAAAAGCAAAAGCAGAAACCCCTGATAAACCCATCAGATCTCGTAAGACTTATTCACTATCACGAGAATAGCATGGGAAAGACTGGCCCCCATGATTCAATTACCTGCCCCTGGGTCCCTCCCACGACATGTGGGAATTCTGGGAGATACAATTCAAGTTGAGATTTCGGTGGGGACACAGCCAAACCATATCATCCCACCCCTGGCCCCTCCAAATCTCATGTCCTCACATTTCAAAACCAATCATACCTTCCCAACAGTCCCCCAAAGTGTTAATTCATTTCATCATTAACCCAAAGTCCACAGTCCAAAGACTCATTTGAGACAAAGCAAGTCCCTTCCACCTGTGAGCCTGTAAAATCAAAAGAAAGCTAGTTACTTCCTAGGTACAATGTGGGTACAGGTATTGGGTAAATACAGCCATTCCAAATGGGAGAAATTGGCCAAAACAAAGGGGTTATGGGGCCCATGCAAGTCCAGAATCCAGCGGGTCAGTCAAATTTTAAAGCTCCAAAATGATCTCTGTTGACTCCAGGTCTTGCATCCACGTAATGCTGATGCAAGAGGTGGGTTCCCATGGTCTTGCGCAGCTGCACCCCTGTGGCTTTGCGGGCTACAGCCTCCCTTCCAGCTGACTTCACGAGCTGGTGTTGAGTGTCTGTGGCTTTTCCAGGCACATGGTGCAAGCTGTTGGTGGATCTAAAATTCTGGGGTCTGGAGAATAGTGGCCCTCTTCTCACAGCTCCACTAGGCAGTGCCCCAGTAGGGACTCTGTGTGGGGCTTTGACCCCACATTTCCCATCCATGCTGCCCTATCAGAGGTTCCTGATAGGAACCTTGCCTGGGCATCCAGGTGTTTCCATACATCTTCTGAAATCTATGCAGAGGTTCCCAAACCTCAGTTCTTGGCTTCTGTGTACCTGCAGGCTCAACATCACGTGGAAGCTGCCAAGGCTTGGAGTTTTTACCCTCTGAAGCCACATTCTGAGCTGTACATTGGCCCCTTTCAGCCATGGCTGGAGCGGCTGGAACACAGGGCACCAAGTCCCTAGGCTGCACACAGGGTGGGGACCCCGGGCCCAGCCCATGAAGCCACTTTTTCCTCCTGGGCCTCCAGGCCTGTGATGGGAGGAGCTGCCATGAAGGTCTGTGACATGGCCTAGAGACATTTTCCCCATGGTCTTGGGGATTAACATTAGGCTCCTTGCTATTTATGAAAATTTCTGCAGCTGGCTTGAATATCTCCCCAGAAAATGGGTTTTTCTTTTCTATCACATTGTCAGGCTGCAAATTTTCTAAACTTTTATGCTCTGCTTCCTTTGTAAAATTGAATGCCTTTAATAGTACCCAAGTCACCTCTTGAATGCCTTGTTGCTTAGAAATTTCTTCCACCAGATATCCTAAATCATCTTTCTCAAGTTCAAAGTTCCACAGATCTCTAGGGCAGGGGCAAAATGCCTCCAGTCTCTTTGCTAAAACATAACAAGAGTCACCTTTAGTCTAGTTCCCAACAAGTTCCTCATGTCCATCTGAGACCACCCCAGCCTGGACCTTATTGTCCATATTGCTATCAGCATTTTGGGCAAAGCCATTCAACAAATTTCTAGGAAGTTCCAAACTTTCCCACATTTTCCTGTCTTCTTCTGAGCCCTCCAAACTGTTCCAACCTCTGCCTGTTACCCAGTTCCAATTCCACATTTTTGGGTATCTTTTCAGCAATGCTCCACTCTACTGCTACCAATTTACTGTATTAGTTCATTTTCATGCTGCTGATAAAGACATACCTGAAACTGGGAACAAAAAGAGGTTTAATTGGACTTACAGTTATACATGGCTGGGGAGGCCTCAGAATCATGGTGGGAGGTGAAAGGCATTTCTTACATGGCGGTGGCAAGAGAAAAATGAGAATTATTCACTATCACGAGAATAGCACGGGAAAGACTGGACCCCATGATTCAATTACCTCCCCCTGGGTCCCTCCCACAGCATGTGGGAATTCTGAAAGCTACAATTCAAGTTGAGATTTGGGCGGGGACACAGCCAAACTATATCACCCACCCTCTTCCAGGCCTTTCTGTTATAGAAAGGAAAAGCTGCAAGCCTCTGGGTGAGGGATACGAAACCCTCCTTCTCTAAGACCCAGGGAAAGGTCCACTGACTCTAGGGGAGGGGATAAAGCAAAAAGAACCAGAAAAGAGGGCATTCAGGAAACTGCCCCATCCCCTGCTATACTGTCACTGAGAAAGGGGTAGAAGCAAAAACTATTTCTTCTAAGGGGTTGGGTGGGGAGAAGGCAGCAAATCCACCAACTCCCACCAGGAGCCTTGTGCCAAGTAGCAAGCATTAGCAGGCTACTGCATGGACATCGGGAAATGGCCCCAGTCTCAGGCAATGTTACACTGATGCTGATGGAGGGGTAGATGCAGAAGCTGTCTGTCCTCAAGGAGGGGACAGGAAATCCAATCAGGACAGAAGCCTGCAGAGCTACAAAGAAGAGGTCTGCATCACTACAGGTCCCTCCTAAGACTCCCCCACAGTCCAGCATTTGGCTGCAGAGTGTGGGATATGGCGCAGGAATGCTGAGAATTCCACACCATAGTGGCCCGGCCCCTTAGGACTCACCTAAGACTGAGGCTGGAGTAGGGGTGCCTAGGAACTATCCTAAGTCCAGCATACACCTCACACCCAATAATGAGCAAGAGCAAAGAAGAAAAGAAGGGAAATTTCAACAAATTATCGATAGTTGAGTGGGGCCTAGCATGAGTGTTTAGAATCCCTGGGAGCCTCAGATACTCCGTTGACCAAGCATCCTGTTCTGCCCCAGACTGAGGGGTTTGCTGGGACATAGGACTTTCCATGCTTAAACTGGAAAAGTCCCCCGCAGACCGGGATGAGTTGGTCTCTACTGCTGGGGAGCACACAGAGAGAACCACCCATGTGGCACAGGCATGCTGAGAGCTGAGAGTAGAGAAGAAACAAGGAATAGCCCCTCTGGCCCTCCAGGCCTCACAGTAAGCACAAGGCAGCAGCAGCTTATCATGGAAAGAATCTGAAGAGTGTGGTGCATTACAAATTAATTCAGTAAAACAAACCCCAAATCTAGCCTGTTCTCCCAACCCCCAACCTATGATCTGGTAGAAAAGGTAAGCTTAATTCTGGGTATAAATACTATTTACCTCAGTCTCTACTGTTCCTTTATGTTTGGCATTGAATAAAAAGTATGAACACACATACACATACATAAAACAAGGCAAAAAACAAAAAGATAATCCACTGTGAAGAGATAAAGCAGTCAACAGCATGAGACAAAGAAGTGTTCCAGATATTAGAACTATCAGCTACAGACATTAAATTAATTATCATTAATGTATAGAAAGATCTAGAGGAAAAGGTGGGCAACATGCATGAGCAGATGAAGAATGTCAGCAGAAAGACAAAAACTAAACAAATTCCAAGGGAAATGCTGACAAATCTCCTCACAATATCAAGAGATAAAGAATTAATGGGCCGGGCACGGTGGCTCACGCCTGTAATCCCAGCACTTTGGGAGGCCGAGGGGGGCAGATCACGAGGTCAGGAGATCGAGACCATCCTGGCTAAAACGGTGAAACCCCATCTCTACTAAAAATACAAAAAATTAGCCGGGCGTAGTGGCGGGCGCCTGTAGTCCCAGCTACTTGGGAGGCTGAGGCAGGAGAATGGCGTGAACCCGGGAGGTGGAGCTTGCAGTGAGCAGAGATCCCGCCACTGCACTCCGGCCTGGGAGACAGAGCAAGACTCCGTCTCAAAAAAAAAAAAAAAGAATTAATGGGCTTGGCAGCCTGGGTACAGTAAAAAATCAGTAAACTTGAAGACAGATCAATAGATTTATCCAAACTGAAACAAAAAGAGAAAAAAATACGTGTAATTAGAGTCCCATAAGGGTGGGGTGGGGGAGAAGGGGGAGGGGAGAGAGAGAGAGAGAGAGAGAGAGAGAGAAATTGAGACAGAAGATTTCTTAAGCAAATGCATAAAGAGGAAGCAGAGAGTTAGTCCTCATCTGGAAAACTGTGAAGTGGGTGAAATCTAATGTGAGCAAACGATTATCCTCTTTCTTCTGGCATCATACTTTCTGGTATGATGAGAAAGTATGATGAAACAGCAGAAGGAGGTTACCTGTTAAAGAATATCCAAACTGTGTTAGCTGTTGACAGCACAAGGTCTGATTATATCCAGGGGATATTTGCATTTCACTGAAGGAACATTTGCATAAAAATGGAAGGTCTTCAAGGTTCACATTAATGAATTTATGGTGAAATATCACACCCTCTGCCCAGCTAATGGGACTAATTTGAGGTCCAGACCTTATCTAAGACCACTCATAAACATCATTCGAAGTGGTACTTACATTAAACCTTCTAGGATGAAGGCTGGACTTTTATACCCATTGTTTCAGTTGTGGCTCAAAGGGGTCCAGCCACAGGGCAGAGAGGGGCTGGAGCTGTGAGCCTGCTTCCTGGGTCAGTAATTTTGTTTCTGTGCTCTATGAGACTGATGCACAAACTTGGAGGCTCAGGACTGTGACAGTCCCCAACACCAGACAGTCTAGCAGAGCACCTAGAGCCACGAACTTTCCCTCCAACAGTTGCCGTGTGGTTGTGCTTTTCAAAGTATGGTTTCCGGACCCCTCCATCAGAATTGCCAAGGTGCTCCTATTCTGTCTGATCTACTTTGACATTTAGTCAGGTTCTCACCACACTTTATCCCACCTTTTCAGAGCCACCACTATCTCTCAGAATTGTCATAAAAGTTTCTCAACTGATCTCCCCACTTCCATACTTGCTTCCCCATAGTGTATTCTCAATACAGCAAGCAGTCAGAGTGATACTTTTGTAAGTACGTGTAAACCTTTTCACATCACCTTCAAAACAGTATATGGGCTCCCATCTCACCCAGAGCAAAAGAGTAAGTCTTTGCAGTGGCCTACAAAGCTCTAAAGAACCTGGGCTCCATTATCTTTCTGACTTTATCTCCTGTTGCTCTCCATGTGGCCCACTGTCCACTACCATGCTGACTTCCTGGAAGATGCTCAAAACCCCCACAGCCCCAGGATCTTTGCACATGCTCACTCCTCTGCCTGGAACGCTCTTCTTTCAGACACTCACGTGGCTCACCTGTCACTTCCTTCAGATGCCTGCTCAAATACCACCTTTTAAGAAAGGTCTTTCCTGCCCATCCTGTTCAACATAGTGTCCCACTCCTATCCTTGGTACACTTTCTGCCTTATCCCTGTAGTGGTTTTCAAAGCACTTACCACCATCTAATACACAAGACAGTTCCTAGTTTATGTGTTCATTCTCTGTCTTTCCCCACTAGACTATAAGCCCCCTGAGGGCAAGGACTTGTGTTCTTTGTCCTCTGCTGTGTCATCAGTATTTGCATGGGTGCCTGGCATAAAATGAGAGCTTAGTAAATATTTATACTATGGGAAGAGCTAGAAGCAAATTTTCCTTTCTCTAAATGTGGGGGTACTTGGAGAGAAAAGGACTCCTAAACATGGCTAAAACATGTACAAGCTTTAATGCTGCTTCCTATCATCCTGAGTCCTGGGAGGAATAAAAGAAAGGATGTCAAGCTGAATGGGATTTTAAAGGCTAGATCTTGCCATTCTGGGTAATTAATACATGACTCCTGCTCATGATAGAGAAGGTGGTGGTGTTTGCATCAGCCTATGGATCTCCAAGGGGGCTGGGCCTGGTCTCATCCAGTCAAGCATAGAGCAGAGTGTCCAGGCTGGTCCTGGCAGGTGTGGTGGAAGATTGGCAGTGGCCACTGGATGAGGTGCATGTCCTGATGCCTTAGGCAGTCCTGGACAGACGGTCATTTGGCTCCTTCTTTTTGGCATAGGTTGGCCACTTGTCAAGTGTGGCCAGGCCTTCAGACTGGGCTGCTCGGTCATAAGTAATACGCTAACCCGGCCGGGAGCGGTGGCTCACGCCTGTAATCCCAGCACTTTGGGAGGCCGAGAAGGGCGGATCACGAGGTCAGGAGATGGAGACCATCCTGACTAACATGGTGAAACCCCGTCTCTACTAAAGAAATACAAAAAATTAGCCTGGCATGGTGGCGGGCGCCTGTAGTCCCAGCTACTAACGAGGCTAAGGCAGGAGAATGGCGTGAACCCGGGAGGTGGGGCTTGCAGTGAGCTGAGATCGCACCACTGCACTCCAGCCTGGGCGACAGAACAAGACTCTATCTCAAAAAAAAAAAAAAAAAAAAAAAAAGTAATACACTAACCCTTTAAACACACACACACACACACAAACACACACACACAAACAAGCACAGTTCCACATTTCAACTCTCATTCTGGTGCCTAAATTCAACCTGTCCTATGATTATGTTGCATTTTCAGCTTTATATTTAAGGTCTACACAGAATTCCACTACATTAGGAAACAATCTTGTGACAAAACGTCTCATTACAAGTGTCATTTTCTTGAGGAACTCCCATAGAGGGTGATGTGGTTTGGCTCTATGACCCCACCCAAGTCTCATGTCAAATTGTGATCCCCACACATCAGGAAAGGGGCCTGGTGGGAGGTGATTGGATCATGGGGGTGGATTTCCCCCTTGCTGTTCTCATGATAGTGAGTGAGTTCTCATGAGATCTGGTTGTTTGAAGGCGTGTGGCATGTCCCCCTTCACTCTCTCTTGCTTCACCATAATAAGACGTGCTTGCTTCCCTTTCACCTTCCACTATAATTGTAAGTTTCCTGAGGCTTCCCAGGCATGCTTCCCATTAAGACTGTGGAACTGTGAGTCATTTAAACCTCTTTTCCTCATAAATTACCCAGTCTCAGGTAGTTCTTTATAGCAGTGTGAGAACAGACTATACAGAGGGGATTGTCCATGGATCTTAATTAAGGGAGTGGACCAGATGCTTCTTATGCACATTAAACACTGAGGACAGTGTCGTTGGCTTATATCTTGTAAAAGCCAGCTTTCTACCTCTTCTTGCAGTTTGATTCAAAGAAGTCTAAAAGAGTCCTATGACACAAATGTCTTCCTTTCTAGCCACCTGTAGGGTCAAAAATTCCTACCCTGGCACTCTTTGGGAGACAGTGACTTTTACATAAGTTAAAGCACCAGGAGACCTGAAATTGCTCTAAATTAAATGTATCTTGGCAGGGATTAAATGCTTTGGCTGATCCCTTGTCCCAGGGCAGAGAACAAGGTGAGGAAACAGAAGCAGGGGAGAAGGCTGCAGAGGGAAGGGGCTGAGTGGTACTTGGGGTGCCCTCTGGTAGTAGGGACTGCTTAGGTGCACAGATGGGAACATGGCAGGCGGGATTGAGGTTTGAACTCTGGGCACCCCAGAGACTGGGGAGGCCAGGAAGGTAACAAGGAGTAAACTTCAGAGGAGAGATATTTAATTAACTGCAAAGAAGACAACACATCTGATTGTGAACTCCTCATCACTGGAGTGTTCCAGAGAGCCTGGAGGATGACTTGCTGGGGAAGCTCAGGTTGAACAAAGGCCCGAGTTTGGACTTGGGCTCTCTAAGGCTCCTTCTAGATTTATAACTCTAAGTGCCAGGCATTGAATATATCATTCCCGGTTCACCAGTTTGCCTGGGCCAACCTGGCCTGTAGGTTCATGTGGTTTATGGGAATCAATCCAGGTCTGTGTAGAATTTTCTGAGGAATTAATAATTCAGTTGCATTAAGCTCTGAGGCAGAGCCAGTAACATCTGAATATGAGTCAGTAAAAAAATGCAGGACTCAAGAAGTTTAGTTCAAATCGAAGGAAAACTGTATCTCCTGGAGCACTAACTTCCAAATTCTGGGCCACAGCTATTCTAGGAGTCAAGTGTGGTGAACAATCACCTGGGCGACACAAGGAAGCATCTTTGGGGAGAGCTGGCTTTTTGTGGTAGGGGAATGGACAGTGCCTACAGAAGTGAGGTCAATGCTCAAACACTTTATTCACATTCAAGGGAGCAAG
Organism: Pongo pygmaeus; assembly: GCF_028885625.2. Taxonomy (NCBI): domain Eukaryota; kingdom Metazoa; phylum Chordata; class Mammalia; order Primates; family Hominidae; genus Pongo; species Pongo pygmaeus. The sequence continues at coordinate 102,435,244 of NC_072385.2, forward strand.
TGGGGGAAAAAAGATGAAACTATAATGGCTGGTCAGAAACTCTAGAAGGGTCGTATATCAGTGACTTCATTATGCAAATCACTTCATTAGACAGAAAAAATTTTCTGTTTCATTTACTTTTAGGAGAAAGAAAAACATCATAAGAGAGAAAAATGATATTGGAAATTTCTTTAATCTATTTGATAAGAAGTTATTTATTTACAATAAACTGCATCTATTTCAAGTATACAATACAATGAGTTTGACAGTTGTATACACCCATGTCACAACCACTACAATCAAGATACAGAATATTTCCTTACCTTCAAAAACTTCTTCATACCACAGTCCATTCTCCGCTTCACCCATGGTTATAGACAACCACTGATTTTTTTTTCTTCAGTATATATGTCGAGTCTTCAAATAATTCACAGAAAATGCATATTATGGAAAACCTATTATAGATTTAAAATATTTTTTGTGCCAAAATAAACTTGTACTAGGTAGCTATAACATATCTGAACAGGATCTAGTTTGAGGTACTAAGAAGGATAAGAAAGACATCAGTTTGAAAGACCCCCTATCACAGCAACATGAATTCTGCTAAAATTGAAGCAAGAACGAACATCCACTTGACGCTGAAGCTTGGGTGGAAGAAGGGTGAAGTCACTGATGCTTCACAAAATGTTTAAGGAGGCAATGCCCGAAAGAAATCCACAGTTACAAATGAGTAACTCATTTTAAGAAGGGACAAGATGATATTGAAGATGAAGCCTGCAGTAGCAGACCATCACATCAATTTGTCAGGGAAAAAATAATCTTGTTCCACTCTAATAGAAGAGGACCGATGATTAACAGCATGAACAATAGCCAACACCATAGACATCTCAATTGGTTCAGCTTACATATTCTGACTGAAAGATGCCCACATATGCTGGAGCCAAGAGCAGAGCTTTCAATGGACATTTTAAACAATGGGATCAAGATCCTGAAGCATTTCTTTGAAGAATTATAACAGGAGATAAAACATGGCTTTACCAATATGATCCTAAAGACAAAGGAGAAGCAACATAATGGCAGCCAACAGGTGGAAATGGTCCAGTTAAAACAAAATTGGACCAGTCAAGAGCAAAGGTCATGGTAATGGTTTTTTGGGGGATGCTCAAGGCATTTTGCTTGCTGACTTTCCAGAGGGTCAAATAATGGTAACATTTGCTCATTATGAAAATGTTTTGAGAAAGTTAGCCAAAGCTTTGGCATAAGAACACCCAGGAAAGCTTCACCAGAGAGTCCTTCATCATGACAATGCTCTTGCTCATTCTTCTCATCCAACAAGGACAATTTTGAAAGAGTTTTGATGGGAAATTGTTACGCTTACAGTCCTGATTTGGCTCCTGACTTCTTTTTGTTTCCTAATCTTAAAAAAGTCTGTAAAGGATACTCATTTTTCTTCAGCTAACATGTTAAAACAAAACAAAACACAGTATTGACATTGTTTAAATTCCCAGGACTTTCAGTTCTTTAGGGATGAACTAAATGTCTGATACCATCACAAAATATGTGTCATGACTTTGATGGAACTTATGTTGAGAAATAAAGTTCACATTTTGTATTTTATCTTTTCATTCAATTTTGTTCACAAACTTTTCAACTATCTCTTGTATTAGTTTGCATTTTACCTAAATGGAATCTTAAGTATGCACTCTATTATATGTGGATTCCTTCACTCACCATAAAAATTATAAGATTAATTCATGTAATTGATTGTATCAGTAGTTTATTCCGTTTTTCCAAGTAATATTGCATTAAATATCTCAAAGTATACCACATTTTATTTATTCTTTCACATGTTGATGGATACTTGAGTTGTTTCTAGTTTTTGACAATTATAAATAAAGCTTCTATGAATATTTGTGTATATATTTTTAGCAAACATACATTTCATAGATAAATAAATAAATTTCTTGGATAAATACATAGAAGTGAGATTGCTGGATTAGGTATGCATATGTTTCTAAGAAACTGCCAACCAGTTTTTCCAAAGTACCTGCATAATTTTCCATTTCAGTCAACAATGTATGAGAGTTCCAATTGTTTTGCATATTCACAAGCACTTGATATTGCCTTTTTCTTTAGCAACTCTAATAGGTATGTAGTAGTAATTTTTTGTCTTAAATTTGCATTTCCTTAATGAGTAATGATGTTGGGCATCTTCTCATATGCTTATTTGCCATCTACATTTCCTCATTAGTGAAGTGTCTACATCTTTCCTCATTTAAAAAAATTGTGTTGTTTTCTTATTGCTAAGATTTTTTGTTTGTTTGTTTTGACAGGGTCTCAGGCTGGAGTGCAGTGGCACAATCATGGATTACTGCAACCTCAATCTCCTGGGCTCAAGAAATCCTCCCACCTCAGCCTCTTGAGTAGCTGGGACTACAGGTGTTCACCACCACACCTGGCTAATTTTAAACATTTTTGTAGAGACAAGGGTCTCACTATGTTGCCCAGGCTGGTCTTATACTGGGCTCAAGAGATCCTCCCATCTCAACCTCCCAAACTGCTGAGATTAAGGGCCTGAGCCACTGAGCTGAATCTACTGTTGAGTTTTGAGAGCTATTTACATATTTTGAATACAAGTGTTCAGTCAAATGTATCTATTGAAAATATTTTCTACCAGCCTGTGCCTTGTCTTTTCATTCATGTAAGAGTGTTTTTAACAGGTAAAAAATTTTAATTTAAATGGAGTCTAATTTATTAATTTATTTCTTTTATGGATCATACTTCTGGTGTTATAGCTAAATAACTCTTTGCTTAACTCAAGGTTATAAAGATTTTCTTATTTGTTTTCTTTTAGATGCTTTATAGATACACTTTTTAATTTTATTCTATGGTGCATTTTGAGTTAATTTATGTGTAAGATGTAAGATACAGATTGAGGTTAACTTTGTGTTCTTGTATTTTTCCTGATGACTATCCAATTGCTTCAACATCGTTTGTTGAAAAGAGGAACTCTTCTGTATTGGTTTGCTTTTGCACATTTGCCAAAACTCTGTTGACTATATTTGTAGAATCTATTTTTACATTTTTTATTTTATATGACTTATCTGTATGTGTATATTTTTTACAAATACCACAATATATTGATAACTTTAAACTTATGAGTTTTGATATTAAGTAGTGTGGGTGGTCCAACTTTTTCTTTTTCAAAACTGTTCTGGCTGTATTAATTCCTTTGTCTTTCCATGTAAGTTTTAGATTTAGCCCCTTATTATCTATGAAATAGATCTTTGAGATTTTGATTTGTATTGCATTGTAACTATTGCTCAATCTAGGGAGAATTGACATCTTATCAAGATTAAATCTTCCATTCCATGAACACCGTATGTCTCTCCATTTATTTAGATCTTACTTGTTTTCTGTTATCAATGTGTTGTAGTTTTCTGCATACAAATTCTATACACATTTTTTAGGATTGACACCTAACTAGTTCATTTTTTGTATGTTATTGTAAGTGGCACTGTTTTGTAAATTTTGAACTCTATATTTTTGGAATTCTGTGCTAGCCTATAGAAATGCAATTGATCTTTGTACCTTGATTGTGTATCCTGCAACCCTGACAAACTCACTTATTAGATCTATGAACCTTTTGAAAACTGATTTTTGGAATGTTTTAGAGGAAAAATAATGTTTTCAGAGGGAGTTTTATTTATTTTCAATTATCTTTTAAAAAAATCTTGTTACATTGGCTGGAGTTTTTGTAAAATATTGAATAGGAGTGGTGATGGGGGCATCATTACCTTGTTTCTAAGTTTAGGAGAAAAGCACTTAGCTTTTCAACATTAATAGCTATAGTTGTTTGTTTGTTGTAAGGTGTGTGTGTGTGTGTGTGTGTGTGTGTGATATGCCATCTATCAATATGGAAGTTTCCTTATTTTTTTAGATTCCTGAAAGTTTTTTTTTTAATGATAAATAGATGTTGAATTTTACCAAATATTTTTGGGTTTCTATTGACATCATCATATGGTTTTTCTTCTTTAGTCTGTTAATATTGTGACTTACATTGATTGATTTCTGAATGTTGAACCAAACCTGGTATAAACCCCTATTGGTTATGATATATTATAATATGTAGTTATTGCTGGATTTGATTTCCTAGTATTTTGTTGAGAATTTTTGCATTTATGTTCATGAGGGATATTGGTCTATAGTTTTGTTTTCTAGTAATGTCTTTGTCTAGTTTGAGTATTAAGGTAATGCTGGCCACATAAAATTAGTTAAGAAGTTGTCTCGCTCCTGTTTTCTTAAAGAGATAATATACAACTAGTATTATTTCTTCCTTAAATGTTTTGTAGAATTCACCAGTGAAACAATCTAGGCCTGTAGTTTTCTTTGTTGGAAGGTTTTTAATTGCAGATCCAATTTAAAATAAATATAGTATTATCTGAGTTATTTATTTCTTCTTCAGTGAGTTCTGGTAGTTTATATCTTTCAAGACATTGAACTAATTATGTAAATTATCAAATGTTTGGACATAGAATTATCTGTTATATCCTCTTATTTTTCTTTTGATGTCTGTGTTTTCTTTTTTTCTCCCTTGGTCAATCTTGCTACAGGGTCATCAATTTTATTGATCTCTTCTAAGACTAGCTTTTTGTTTCATTGATTTATCTCTATTTTTTTTTGTTTTTGTCTCAGCAATCATTTTTTGGACTTGACAGAATGAAAAGACAACTGACATAATGGAAGAAAATAATTACAAGCTATGTATCTAATAAGGAGTTAATATCCAAAATATATAAGAAACTCATATAACTCAATAGCAAAAGAACAAATAACCCCATTAAATAATGGACAAAGGACTTAAGTAAACATTTTTCCAAAGAAGACATAAAAGTGGCCAAAAAATATCTGAAAAGATACTCAATACCACTAATCACCAGGAAATTGCGAATCAAAAGTACAATGAGATATCACATTTTGTTGATTTTTTTTGTCTAATTGTTCTATCAATTCCTGAGAGAAGGGTGTTAAATTTTCCTACTATAATTTTTCTATTGTTTAATTTGCCTTAGTTGTATCAATTTTCACTTCTTGTATTTTGAGGCTCTATTATTATGTATATACACATTTTTGATTATTAAATCTTACCAATTAATTGAGCTAAAAAGGCCCCAATAGATAATGTTATCATTATGAAGGGCTCTCTTTATCTTTGATAATACCGTAATTTTTACTCTTTATCTGATAGTCTGTTTTATCTGATTTTAATATATCAATTTTAATCTTCTTAAGCTGACTATTTACATGGTATTTCTTTTTTCTTCTATTTACTGTCCATCTTTATATTTAGTCTATGTCTTCATATTTAAAACATGCTTCTTGTAGACAACATAAATTTAATCTTGTCTTTAAAATAATCCATTCTGATAATCTTTGGCATGCTTAGTACATTAGCATTTAATGAAATTACTGACATGATTGGATTTAGTCCTACCAATTTATTATTTATTTGGTTGTTCTCTTTGCCCATTTTTCTTTTGCTATTCTCTCTCTGCCTTCTTTTGCATTATATATGTATTTTACAATTCAATTTTAATGTTCTATATTAGATTTTTAGCAATATTTCTTGGTGTAATCTTGCTAGTTGATGTACTATTGTTAGCCCTTCATAGGGTAAGTTAATTTAGAGTTAGTAATTTAAAGTTAGGCTTATACCACTTTATTTAAAATATATAATCCTTGCAATTATTTAGGTCTATTCATTTATGCCTCTACCATTCTCTATATTATAGTTACTATATGTATTAGATATATATACATTGTAAATTCTATAAGGCAATGCTAAAAGTTTGTCTCTAAACAGTCGTCTGTATTATAAATAAATTGAGAGAAGAAATAGTCTTTTATAAATATCCTTATGTTTATTCTTTTCTGAATTTTCCTGTGGTATCATTTCCCTTCAGCCTAAAAAACTCAGTATAACATTTCTTGTGGTACAAGTCTGGTGGCAATGAATACCCTTAGTTTTTCATTATTTGAAAATATCTTTATATCAGCTTCATTCTTAAAAGACATTTTTGCAGAACATGAAATTCTTAGTTAATAGGGTTTTTTTTCTACTAATGCTTTAAAGATATTGTTTTACTGTATGCTTCCTTTGTTTCTGATGAGAAGCCATGATTATTCAAACAGTGTTGAATATAGTGGGTCATTTTCTTGGGGTGATTTCATAATTTTCTCTCTATCTTTGGTTTTCAGCTGTTTGACCACGATGTGCCTAAGTATGATTCTTTCAAATTTATCCTGTTTGAGATTCATGGAATTGGTTTAATCTGTAAATTTAAGTCATTAACCAGATTTTGGAAATTTTTGGCTATGATTTCTTGAAATATGTTTACTGTCCTATTATTTTTCTCCTTTCCTTTATTGACTACATTTCCACATATGCTAGATCTTTTGAAGTTGTTCCATAGATCAGTGAGGCTCTGTTCACTTTTTTTCCTGTTGTTCAGATTCTTCTTATTGATTCATCTTCTAGTTATTACCTTCAGAGGAAAGCCACATAAAGTGAAAACTCATTGTGTTCCATGGTGTTCCTTGCTGTAGGCTTTAGCTCTCCTCCAAAAACTGCTTGCTTTTGTTCAGTCTCTAGAGTCTCATGTAGATGTTTTTGTATTTTGTCCAGATCTTATAACTCCTGTTTGCAGCAAGGTCAGTTTTTTAGATGCTCATTTCCCATACAGTGAAGGGTATTGTTTTTACCTTGAAGTCAGCACAGATTTAACACAATTCCTTACAATTTATGCAATCATATTCATAGACAGTTCTCAATTAATTTGTAATTATAGTTACCTAAGGTTGGTAAAAAATAATTAAAGGTTAAAAGCTATTCATTATACCACACTTATTTATACAAGAAAAGAACTGATACACTCACAACATTTTTCATTTATTTATTCCTAGTTAACTAGAAATATCTTGTGACTCTCAATGCCTTGGTTTCTTTATCAGTCAAAAAATAGTAAAATATATTAGCTTGTCCTGAAAAATATTCTAAAGATTTTGCTTGCAAAAATATGTGGTTAAAGCATTTGGGATATGTAGTACTAAAGAGTTGAATAGAACGTTTTGCAGTACTTTTCAAAGCCTCTAATATACTAATATGTGTTTTGAGTTTCCAAAAAGAGGACAAAGTTAGTATTACTTAGTTTTCCTTTTTTCTCAGGCTTTAATATGGCTTAGCATACCACTGTTACTGATGCTGTCTTTCTTTAAAATCTTGATATTTTATTAATTATGGATTTTCTACATGAATCATATCTTTTAAATGCTGCATTAAAATATTATTTATCTTGATTACTGAGTTTTATGGTGCCCCCTTAAATTTTGCACTGCAGGCAAGTACTTTGTTTACCTCAGGTGCCTCACTTGACCCTGCACTGTCAGCAGCTAAATGGATAGACTTATTAATACAGTGTTGCATTTCTTAACACATTAAATCAAACAAACTCATCAGCTTACAAGACCCTCCATGGTTTGGCTCTTATCTTATGAACCTTACCTCACTCTTTCTCTACTTTCTTCTTGTCACGTGAATGTTTTGCACTCACTCTTCCCTCCCAAGATTTTGTTCCTTTTCCAGCCAAAGCAAGAATGTCTCCCTCTCTCCATTTCTTCTCAGCTAATCCAAATCCTTTTTAAGAATGCTGCTTAAGTCTCACTCCCTACTTTAAAGCTTCCCTGATCTCTGGAGGAAGGCCACAGACTGTCTCCCTTTGCTGATTTGTTGTTAATGTGTTCACCAACAATCACACACAGCTTGCTCCTGAATTATGCACTACCTAGCATGATTTCTTGATCTTCTCATGGGTGCATGTCTTGTCCCCTCTGCGGTCCAGGGCCCATGTCTCACACTTAAGAATCCTTTAACACAAAGCATTGTGTGGAGCCACACAGGGCTAAGTAAATACTGTTAATTTGATAGGTTGCTCCAGAATTCCTTGAACTCACTCTTGTTCCCTTGATCTTTGCTTTTCTCTTTTTCTTACCCTTAAATTAGGACGGGATCCATAATCTCAGGTTCAGTTGAATTTGGGCTAAACTTATGCTCATCAGCTTTGAACTCAACTCTAAATTCTAGGTGTAAACATAGGGTGAATTCCTGAAGGATTTGCAAATTTATGGACACTTTCCTGCTAACCACATGTAGATCTAATACCTGTGGTAGACTAGGTCCCAGTATGCCTCCCACAGGTATAAACAGCAGAGCTGTTCCCTTCTAGAAATGTAGGACTGAATAAGACTATACCCAATGGGGTAGTGAGTGGGGTTATGTGTGTTCTTGTAACATGTTTTCTCTCTTCTATAAGCTGAGTTGTTTTACCTTCTCCTTCACCAAGAGCCTAAAATCATGCCGGGCTTCCTGCCCCAACTTTATCTCTGTACCAAGTTAATTGCCTGTCTTATCTGCTCAGAATATTGCAACCAGGATGGATGGATGTTCAAAGGGCGCTTCATGGCTTACTGAAGGTTTTCTCCAGCATATATCTGAAGCTTATGTGGAGACCAAAGGAGAGCAAAGGATCTAATAAAGGGAAATCTGAAAGCCTCTAAGGGTTCTTTCTACTGAGTTGGTCTTCAATATCAGAAACTGAATCCATATTTTGTGCAAAGAAAATTATAATCAGTTGGACAACTAATTGATTCTCCAAGTCTTTCTTTTGATCATAACCATTTATCAATGGATGCCTCATTCTGATGTAGCCTGAAATAAAGAGTACAGTCTAATGCTGGTTTGCTAGTTGATCCTCTTCAGAAGGGTCAGTTTAGTGCTCTTTGAATGGGCAAGAGACTGCCTAATCCAGTGCCTTCTGGCATAGACAAGGAAAAAAAGTGCTTGGGAAGAGAGCTGACAACTCTAAGGGGCTTGGGGCACGACATTTTTGTCTTCATGGTGTTTGTATTGTAATAATGAACATGAGACTAGGGAATGAGAATCAATTTATAGGTCAGCTATTTGTTCGACTGTGATGATCTTTTGCCAGCTCCCAGGATCCCTGAAGGTTAGCCACTTGGACCATCACAGGTAACTATGCAGAGAAAAACTCCAGGCAAACACACTGTATGTGCTATTCCAGTTTTTCTCTCAAATACTTGGTGAGCTGGGCTGATCGCTCAGCTTCAGACAGGGCTAATTCTGACATCAAAAGCAGGTAGAGGAGACTTTTTGATCCCCTTGCCTTGGGTGACTCCCTATTTTCAGCCTCCCAGGTGAGGAAAGGTGAAGAGAGATAAAATCAAGGAAGAGTACATCAAAGTCTAAGCGATGAAGGGATTTTCTTGTTGATATCTGGCTCAGAGGTCACCTAAGTCAGTTTATATGTGCTTTATTATCATGGTATCCAAACCTTTCCAGATGGTTGGGGAATAGGAAATGGGGTTTCCAAACAAGAGGAAACTCCAGGATGACCTTACAAGCCATACGAAAAAATGGACTCACAAGACAATGAATACCAAAACCCAAGAAGGATGGTAGAAATGGAGGGCTTGTATTCAAAGCTGCTAAACATGTGACCAGTTATACACTGCCAAAGCAGATTCACACCGGTATAGAATTATATACAGAGTCATCCATGGGCTTGTTTTATAAGTAATTCATTATTGTTTTAATGATGCATATTATTTCATGGTCTGAAACACCACAATTTATTTATCTTCTTTTATTTGTTGAACATTTGAGTTGTTTTCCATTTTTGACTACTGGGAGAAAAAGCAGCTATGAACATTTTTGGAAAAGTCTTTTTGTAAATATGTATGCATTTCTCTTAGATATATACTTCTATATAAGAAGGAAGGCATGCATTTATCTTTACTAGAAATTACCAATGAGTTTTCCAATGTGAATGCACCATTTTACACTCTCATCAGCAGTGTATGAGAATGCTGCTCCACATTCTCAACATTTGTATCGTCAGTCTTTTTAATATTAACCATTCCAGTGGGTTAGAAAAGGTATCTCATTGTAGTTTTTAAAAATAAGCTTATGAAGGTATAATTTACACATAATAAAATACACTAGTTTTAAGTGTACAGTTTGATGAGTTTTGAAAATGTATGTACCTATGGAACCACCACAACAACCCAGATGATATGGTTTGGCTGTGTCTCCACCCAAATCTCACCTTGAATGGAAGCTCCCACAATTCCCCTGTGTCATGGGAGGGACTTGGTGGGTGGGAGGTAATTGAATCATGGGGGCAGGTCTTTCCTGTGCTGTTCTCATGATAGTGAATAAGTCTCATGAGGTCTGATGGTTTTATAAAGGGGAGTTTCCCTGCATGAGCTCTGTTATTCTCTCTTGTCTGCAACCATGTAAGACATGCCTTTCACCTTGTGTCATGATTGTTAGGCCTCCCCAGCCAAGTGGAACTGTGAATCCATTAAGTCTCTTTTTCCTTGTAAATTACCCAGTCTCAGGTATGTCTTTATCAGTAATGTGAAAACAGACTAATACATCAGATATAGAATATTTTCATCACTCTCTTACCCCTTACCAGTCAATAATGACCCCATCCCCAAATCAACTTCAAACAATCATTGATGTTTTTGTCACTCTTGATTAGTTTATCTTTCCTGAAATTTCATATGAATAGGATTATGCAATATAAAGTTTATTTTTCACTTAGCAAATAGCATAATGTTTTTGAGTTATGGCTATGCTGTTGTGTATTAATAGAGTTTTTTTTTACATGAGTAGTATTTCAATGACAAATTAGGATACCACAATATGTTGTTCATTCACTTGTTGATAGGTGTTTGAATTGTTCCCACATTTTTTCTGCTACAAATAAAGTTGCTACTGATATTTATGTAGAAACTGTGTGTAAACACAGAAAGGAGGAAATAATTAAGTAATCAATTATGAAAATAAAACTTAGGCTTAACAATACTAAAAATCAGTTATTTGAAGAGACAAACTAGACAAACCTCAAGACTGACTGTGGGGGAAGTAAAAAATACGTATCTATATATATATATTTTATTATTATACTTTAAGTTCTAGGGTATTTGTGCACAACTTGCAGATTTGTTACATAGGTATACATGTGCCATGTTGGTTTGCTACACCCATCAACTCGTCATTTACATTAGCTATTTCTCCTAATGCTATCCCTCCTCCTGCTCCCCACCCCCTGACAGGCCCCAGGGTGTGATGTTCCCTGCCCTAGGTCCATGTGTTCTTGTTGTTTAACTCCCACCTATGAGTGGGAACATGCGGTGTTTGGGTTTCTGTTCTTGTGTTAGTTTACTGAGAATGATGGTTTCCAGCTTCATCCATGTCTCTGCAAAGGACATGAACTCATCCTTTTTTATGGCTGCATAGTATTCCATGGTGTATATGTGCCACATTTTCTTAATCCAGTCTATCATTGATGGACATTTGGATTGGTGCCAAGACTTTGCTATTGTGGATAGTGCCACAATAAACATACGTGTGCATGTGTCTTTATAGTAGCATGATTTATAATCCTTTGGGTATATACCCAGTAATGGGATTGCTGGGTCAAATGTTATTTCTAGTTCTAGATCCTTGAGGAATTGCCACAATGTCTTCCACAATGGTTGAACTAATTTCCACTCCCACCAACAGTGTAAAAGCGTTCCTATTTCTCCACATCCTCTCCAGCATCTGTTTCCTGACTTTTTAATGGTCACCATTCTAACTGGTGTGAGGTGGTATCTCATTGTGGTTTTGATTTGCATTTCCCTGATGACTGGTGATGATGAGCATTTTTTCATGTGTCTGTTGGCTGCATAAATATCTTCTTTTGAGAAGTGTCTGTTCATATCTTTCTCCCACTTTTTGATGAGGTTGTTTGATTTTTTTCTTGTAAATTTGTTTAACTTCTGTGTAGATTCTGGATATTAGCCCTTTGTCAGATTGGTAGATTGGAAAAATTTTCTCCCATTCTGTAGGTTGCCTGTTCACTCTGAGGATAGTTTCTTTTGGTGTGTAGAAGCTCTTTAGTTTAATTAGATCTCCTTTGTCTACTTTAGCTTTTGTTGCCATTGCTTTTGGTGTTTTAGTCATGAAGTCTTTGCCCATGCCTATGTCCTGAATGATATTGCCTAGGTTTTCTTCTAGGGTTTTTATGGTCTTAGGTCTTACGTTTAAGTCTTTAACCAATCTTGAGTTAACTTTTGTATAAGGTGTAAGGAAGGGATCCAGTTTCAGCTTTCTCATATTGCTAGCCAGTTTCCCAGCACCATTTGTTAAATAGGGAATCCTTTCTCCATTTCTTGTTTTTGTCAGATTTGTCAAAGATCAGATGGTTGTAGATGTGTGGTATTATTTCTGAGGTCTCTCTTCTGTTCCATTGGTCTATATCTCTGTTTTGGTACCAGTACCATGCTCTTTTGGTTACTGTAGCCTTGTAGTATAGTTTGAAGTCAGGTAGCGTGATGCCTCCAGCTTTGTTCTTTTGGCTTAGGATTGACTTAGTAATGCAGGCCCTTTTTTGGTTCCATATAAACTTTAAAGTAGTTTTTTCCAATTTTGTGAAGAAAGTCAGTGGCAGCTTGATAGAGATAGCATTGAATCTATAAATTACCTTGGGCAGTATGGCCATTTTCATGATATTGATTCTTCCTACCCATGAGCATGGAATGTTCTTCCATTTGTTTGTGTCCTCTTTTATTTTGTTGAGCAGTGGTTTGCAGTTCTTCTTGAAGAGGTCGTTCACATCCCTTGCAAGTTTTATTCTCTTTGTAGTCATCGTGAATGGGAGTTCACTCATGATTTGGCTCTCTGTTTGTCTTTTATTGGTGTATAGGAATGCTTGTGATTTTTGCACATTGATTTTGTATCCTGAGACTTTGCTGAAGTTGTTTATTAGCTTAAGGAGATTTTGGGCTGAGATGATGGGGTTTTCTAAATATGCAATCATGTCATCTGCAAACAGAGACTATTTGATTTCCTCTTTTCCTAAGTGAATACCCTTTATTTCTTTCTCTTGTCTGATTGCCCTAGCCCGAACTTCCAACACTATGTGGAATAGGAGTGGTGAGAGAGGGCATCCTTGTCTTGTGCCAGTTTTCAAAAGGAATGCTTCCAGTTTTTGCCCATTCAGTATGATATTGGCTGTGGGTTTGTCATAAATAGCTCTTATTATTTTGAGATACATTCCAACAATATCTAGTTTATTAAGAGTTTTTGACATGAAGCGCTGTTGAATTTTGTCAAAGGCCTTTTCTGCATCTATTGAGATAATCATGTGGTTTTTGTCATTAGTTCTGTTTATGCGATGGATTATGTTTATTGATTTGCATATGTTGAACCAGCCTTGCATCCCAGGGATGAAGCCAACTGGATTGTGGTGGATAAGCTGTTTGATGTGCTTCTGGATTCAGTTTGCCAGTATTATATTGAGGATTTTTGCATCGATATTCATCAGGGATATTGGCCTAAAATTCTCTTTTTTTGTTGTGTCTCTGCCAGGCTTTGGTATCACGATGATACCAGCCTCATAAAATGAGTTAGGGAGGATTCCCTCTTTTTCTATTGGTTGGAATAGTTTCTGAAGGAATGGTACCAGCTCCTCTTTGTATCTCTGGTAGAATTTGGCTCTGAATCCATCTGGTCCTGGGCTTTTTTTGGTTGGTAGGCTCTTAATTATTGCCTCAATTTCAGAACCTGTTACTGGTCTATTCAGAGATTCAACTTCTTCCTGGTTTAGTCTTGGGGGGGAGTATGTGTCCAGGAATTTATTGATTTCTTCTAGATTTTCTAGTTTATTTGCATAGAGTTGTTTATAGTATTCTCTGATAGTAGTTTGTATTTCTGTGGGATCGGTGGTGATATCCCCTTTATTATTTTTTATTGCGTCTATTTGATTCTTCTCTCTTCTCTTCTTTATTAGTCTTGCTAGTGATCTATCTATTTTGTTGATCTTTTAAAAAAAACCAGATCCTGGATTCATTGATTTATTATTATTATTATACTTTAAGTTCTAGAGTGCATGTGCACAATGTGCAGGTTTGTTATGTATGTATACATGTGCCATGTTGGTGTGCTACACCCATTAACTCGTCATTTACATTAGGTATATCTCCTAATGCTATCCCTCCCCACTCCCTCCACACCATGACAGGCCCCGGTATGTGATGTTCCCCCCTCTGTGTCTCCATGCGTTCTCTTTGTTCAGTTCCCACCTATGAGTGGGAACATGCGGTGTTTGGTTTTCTGTCCTTGGGATAGTTTGCTCAGAATGATGGTTTCCAGCTTCATCCATGTCCCTACAAAGGACATGAACCCATCCTTTTTTATGGCTGCATAGTATTTCATGGTGTACATGTGCCACATTTTCTTAATCCAGTCTATCATTAATGGACATTTGGGTTGGTTCCAATTCTTTGCTATTATGAATAGTGCCACAATAAACATACGTGTGACAGTGTGGTCATTCCTCCAGGATCTAGAACTAGAAATACCATTTCACTCAGCCTTCCCATTACTGGGTATATACCCAAAGGATTATAAATACTGCTGCTATAAAGATTCATTGATTTTTTTAAGGGTTTTTCAAGTCTCTATCTCCTTCAGTTCTGCTCTGATCTTAGTTATTTCTTGCCTTCTGCTAGCTTTTGAATTTGTTTGCTCTTGCTTCTCCAGTTCTTTTAATTGTGATGTTAGGGTGTCAATTTTAGATCTTCCTGCTTTCTCTTGTGGGCATTTAGTGCTATAAATTTCCCCTACACACTGCTTTAAATGTGTCCCAGAGATTCTGGTTCATTGTGTCTTTGCTCTCATTGGTTTCAAAGGACATCTTTATTCTGCCTTCATTTTGTTATTTACCCAGTAGTCATTCAGGAGAAGGTTGTTCAGTTTCCATGTAGTTGTGGGGTTTTAAGTGAGTTTCTTAATCCTGAGTTCTAATTTGATTGCACTGTGGTCTGAGAGACAGTTTGTTGTGATTTCTGTTCTTTTACATTTGCTGAGGAGTGCTTTACCACCAATTATGTGGTCAATTTTAGAATAAGTGCAATGTGGTGCTGAGAAGAATGTATATTCTGTTGATTTGGGGTGTAGAGTTCTGTAGATGTCTATTAGGTCTGCTTGATACAGAGCTGAGTTCAAGTCCTGGATATCCTTGTTAACCTTCTGTCTTGTTGATCTGTCTAATATTGACAGTCTGGTGTTAAAGTCTCCCATTATTATTGTGTGGGAGTCTAAGTCTCTTTGTAGGTCTCTAAGGACTTGCTTTGTGAATCTGGGTGCTCCTATATTGGGTGCATATATATTTAAGATAGCTCCTCTTGTTGAATTAATCCCTTTACCATTGTGTAGTGTCCTTGTCTCTTGATGTTAGTTGGTTTAAAGTCTGTTTTATCAGAGACTAGGATTGCAACCCCTACTTTTTTTTTGCTTTCCATTTGCTTGGTAGATCTTCCTCCATCCCTTTATTTTGAGCCTGTGTGTGTCTTTGCATGTGAGATGGGTCTCCTGAATACAGCACATCAATGGGTCTTGACTCTTTATCCAATTCGCCAGCTTGTGTCTTTTAATTGGAGCATTTAGCCCATTTATATTTAAGGTTAATATTGTTATGTTTGAATTTGATCCTGTCATTATGATGTTAGCTGGTTATTTTGCCTGTTAGTTGATGCAGTTTCTTCATAGCATTGATGGTCTTTACAGTTTAGCATGTTTTTGCAGTGTCTGATACCAGTTGTTCCTTTACATGTTTAGTGCCTCCTTCAGGAGCTCTTGTAAGGCAGGCCTGGTGGTGACAAAATGTCTCAGCATTTGCTTGTCTGTAAAGGATTTTTTTTCTCCTTCACTTATGAAACTTAGTTTGGCTGGATATGAGATTCTGGGTTGAAAATTATTTTCTTTAAGAATGTTGAATATTGGCCCCCACTCTCTTCTGGCTTGTAGGGTTTCTGCTGAGAGATCCGCTGTTAGTCTGATGGGCTTCCCTTTGTGGGTTACCTGACCTTTCTCTCTGGCTGCCCTTAACATTTTTTTCCCTTCATTTCAACCTTGGTGAATCTAACAATTACATGTCTTGGGGTTGCTCTTCTTGAGGAGTATCTTTATGGTGTTCTACGTATTTCCTGAATTTGAATGTTGGCCTGCCTTGCTAGATTAGGGAAGTTCTCCTGGATAGTATCCTGAAGAGTGTTTTCTAACTTGGTTCCATTCTCCTCATCACTTTCCAGTACACCAATCAAACATATATTTGGTCTTTTCACATAGTCCCATATTTCTTGGAGGGTTTGTTCATTTCTTTTCACTCTTTTTTTTTTCTATTCTTGTCTTCTCACTTTATTTCATTAATTTGATCTTCAATCACTGATATCCTTTCTTCCACTTGATCAAATTGGCTATTGAAGCTTGTGTATGTGTCACGAAGTTCTTGTGCTGTGGTTTTCAGCTCCATCAGGTAATTTAAGGTCTTCTCTACACTGTTTATTCTACTTAGCCATTTGTCTAACCTTTTGTCAAGGTTTTTAGCTTCCTTGCGATGGGTTAGAATATGCTCCTTTATCTTGGAAAAGTTTGTTATTACTGACCTTCTGAAGCCTACTTCTGTCAACTTGTCAAACTCAATCTCCATTCAGTTTTGTTCCCTTGCTGGTGAGGAGCTGCGATCCTTTGTAGGAGAAGAGACTCTCTGGTTTTTTGAATTTTCAGCTTTTCTGCTCTGGTTTCTCCCCATCTTTGTGGTTTTATCTACCTTTGGTCTTTGATGTTGGTGACCTACAGATGGGGTTTTGCTGTGGATGTCCTTTCTGTTATGTTGATGTTGATGCTATTCCTTTCTGTTTGTTGGTTTTTCTTCTAACAGTCAGGCCCCTCCGCTGCAGGTCTGTTGGAGTTTGCTGGAGGTCCATTCTAGACCCTGTTTGCCTGGGTATCACCAGTGGAGGCTGCAGAAAAGCAAATATTGCTGCTTGATCCTTCCTCTGGAGGCTTCATGCCAGAGGGCCACCCATCTGTTTGAGGTGTCTGTTGGCCCTTACTGGGAGGTATCTCCCAGGCAGGCTACACGGGGGTCAGGATCCTGCTTGAGGAGCCAATCTGTCTGTTCTCAGAGCTTGAACGCCATGCTAAGAGAACCACTGCTGTCTTCAGAGCTGTCACACAGGGATGTTTAAGCCTGCAGAAGCTGTCTGCTGCCTTTTGTTCTGCTATGCCCTGCCCCCAGAGGTGGAATCTAGAGAGGCAGTAGGCCTTGCTGTGCTGCAGTGGGCTCCTCCCAGTTTCAGCTTCCTGGATGCTTTGTTTACACTGTGAGCTACTCAAGCCTCAGCAATGGTGGATGCCCCTCCCCCTGTCAAGCTGCAGCATCACAGGTTGATCTCAGACTGCTGTATTAGCAGTAAGCAAGCTCCGTGGGTGTGGGACCTGCCTGGCCAGGCATGGGAGGGTATCTCCTGGTCTGCTGGTTGCTAAGACTGTGGGAATAGCACAGTATTTGGTCAGGAGTGTATTGTTTCTCCAGTTATAGTCTGTCCCAGCTTCCCTTGGCTAGGAAAGGGAAATCCCTCCACCCCTTGTGCTTCCTGGGTGAGGCGACGCCTGCCCGCTTCAGCTTGCCCTCCATGGGCTGCACCCAGTGTCCAACCAGTCCTAGTGAGATGAACCAGGTACCTCAGATGGAAATGCAGAAATCACCCATCTTCTGCGTTGATCTCACTGGGAGCTGCAGACTGGAGCTGTTCCTATTCAGCCATCTTGCAAAAATATGTATATTTTTTAACAATAAAAGGAGACATAGTTACAAATAAAAAAGTAATATGACAAATAACAAAAAACTTTTATGCCAATAAATATGAAAAATTTTAAATAAAAAAATCAAAATTGTCTCAAAAAGAAAGATTTAAAAATGAATAATAGGGGCCAAGTGCGGTGGCTTGCACCTGTAATCCCAGCACTTTGGGAGGCCAATGTGGGCAGATCATGAGGTCAGGAGTTTGAGATCAGCCTGGCCAATATGGTGAAACCCTGTCTCTACTAAAAATACAAAAATTAGCCAGACATGGTGGCAAGTGGCTGTAGTCGCAGCTAGTTGGGAGGCTGAGGCAGAAGAATCGCTTGAATCTGGGAGGTGGAGGTTGCAGTGAGCTGAGATTGTGCCACTGCACTCCAGCCTGGGCAACAGAGCAAGACTATGTCTCAAAAAAAAAAAAAAAGAATAATAGGTGGGGAGCGGTGGCTCATGCCTGTAATCCTAGCACTTTGGGAGGCCAAGGTGGGTGGATCACTTGAGGTCAGGAGTTTGAAACCAGCCTGGTCAGCATGGTGAAACCCCATCTCTACTAAAAATACAAACAAATTAGTCAGGCATGGTGACGTGCACCTGTAATCCCAGCTACTTGGAGGCTGAGGCAGGAGAATTGCTTGAACCCAGGAGGCAGAGGTTGCAGTGAGCTGAGATAGTGCCACTGCACTCCAGCCTGGACAACAAAGCAAGACTCTGTCTCAATAAATAAATAAATACATAAAAATAAAAATGAAAAAAATAAAAATAAAAATGTTGTGGAGTAGGTATAAATGATGAAACTGAGGCCCAGAATGATTAATATAGTTACATTGTTTATAATGGCCAAAGCTGAAACACTAGCAATGACCATTATTTAAATGAATTGCTAGTTAAAATCTCCACACCCAAAAGATATCATACCCAGAATGATTTACAGGCAAGTTTTACTGAACTTCCAAGGGACAGATGATTTCTATCTTATGTAGATTGTTTTAAATGAAATGCTACATAGCTCATTTTATGAGGCTGGAATAACCTTGATATTAAAATTGTAAATAGTCAACTTATAGGTATAGACAAAAATCTCAAGATGTTTGCATACCATATATGTGTAATATTATATACAGTCAAAATCTATTAATGTAATCCTTTGCATTAACAGATTAATAGAAATGCTATATGATGGTGTTAAAACATACATAAAAAGCACTTGAAAATTTTTAATACAGATTAATGACTAAAAAGAAATTCTTACTAAACTAGGAGTGAAAGGAATTCTCTTAACTTGACAAATAATGTCCTTTAAATACTACATCAAGCACCATATTTAATAGCTAAAACTCAGAAGTAAGAAAAGTGTGCTTGTCTTTACAATTTAGTATAGTATTAGTCATAGTAAATAAAGTAGGACTAGAAAATATAAGGCACAGGAATTGAAATAAAAAATACAAAATGATCTTTATTTTTAGGTGTATTGTTGTATACATAGAAAATTCAAAAATATTGAAAGCAAACGAGTGGAAATAAAAAAAGAATCCAGCAAATTTGTTGGTGAAAAGATTTACATACAAAAATTAATAGCCTTTTCTTACACTAGCAGTAATCAACATGTAGTAGAATGACATGCCATTCACAGTAGCAAGAAAACTGAAAAGGTATTTAGGAATAAATTTTATTAAAGATGAAAAATGTACAAGCCCTTTATAGAGAACATTACTAAATATATTGAGGGCTAAATTATTCCTGAATAAATGGAGAGACATACTGTGTTTTTAGATGATAAGACTCAATAATACAAATATGTCAAGTCTGTACATATCCCTTCATAAATTCAGTGCATTTCTGAGAAAAACCCCAGCAGGATATTTCGTGCAACTTTATGAGATGATCCTAAAATTCATATGAAACAAAAAAGGTCAATAAGAGCAAAGATAATTGTGAAGAGTCTAAAGGTATTTTCTAAGCAAAAATACAACTTATTTTGAAGGAATAGATCTTAAGATAAACATACTATTGACTTAGAGAGAAATAATTATGTTGCTGGAACAGAATACAGACACTGAAACAAATAACAAATTCATGATGATGATGAGGAACTCATCTCAAAATGCCAGCTCTTATAAGACATGGGAGAAAAATAGGTACTACAATATATTTTTCTGGGACAACTGACTAATTGTCCATTTGTGAAAAAGCTGGAATAATAACACTTTCCACAAAAAAGTAAGTTACAGATAAATTCCTAAATGTGTGAAAGGTGATTTTTGGAAGAAACTATAGAATATAGTCTGCCAGCTGTGCTGGTGCACACCTATAATCCCAGTTACCTGGGAGGTGGAGGCAGTACGATCACTTGAGCACAGCAGTTTGAAACCTGCCTGGACAGCATAGTGAGACTCTGTCTCAAAAATAAAAGAATATATTTATGACTTTGAGATATGAAAGAAGAAGACGGCTTACTAGGAGCAGCTAGTGTGTGGGCTCTCATGGAGAAGAATGGAAGGGGTGAGTAAATACAGCAACCTCAACTAAAATATCCAGGTACAGGCATTGGAACTAATCAAGGAAAAAGTCCACCCATGGAGAAGGAAGAAAAGCAAGGCAGGATGATGGCCCACTGGGAGCAACGTGGAGTCAGGGCAACCTCCCCTACATAGGAAAGTGGTGAGTGAATGTGCGACCCTGGGAAGCCACACTTCTCCCATGGATTTTTGCAATCCTCGGTTCAGGAGATCAGCTCGTGAACCCGCTCCACTAGGACCTTCAGTCCGACACTGGAGCTACGTGGAGTCTCTGCAGAGCAGCTGCTTAGCCTTAGAGACCTGGGAGCCTTAGAGACCTGGGCTTTGTGGGTTTCACTGCAAAACAGCTGCACTCTGGCAAAGTGAGGGGTTAACCTCCTTATGTACCCCTAGGAAAGGGGATGAATCCAGGGGGCTGAGCAGTGACACTCTGCAGGCCCCACTTCCACGGCACCTCACAGGATTAAAACCCACTGGCTTGGAATTTCTGTCAGCCAGGAGTAACAGTGTTGCACCTCTCTGAGACAGCGCTCTCAGTGGGAGGGGCAGGAGGCCATCTTTGCTGTTTAGGCAGCTTAGTTATTCCAGCCTTCAGGCTTTGGAGAGTCCAACATGAAGTGGGGCTGAAGCAGTACCTCAGCACAGTGCAACCGCTTTATGAAAATGTTGTCAGACTGCTTAGTTTAAACGGGTCCTCAATCTCCTTTCTTCTCACTAGGTGGAACCTCCCAATTGGGGCCTCCAGCCATCCCTGCCAGTGTTTTTTCGGCCAACAGAGATTCGGAACCTTCCTGGGACAGTGCTCTCAGAAGGAGGGACAGGCCACCATCCTTGCTGTTTGGGCGACTTAGCCATCCAGACTTCAGGTCTCAGAGAGTCCAAGGCAACTGCAGGCAGAAGCAGTCCCTCAGCACAGCACAGTTGCTCTATGAAAACGTGGCCAGACTTTTTAAAGCAGGTCCCCAATCCCATTCCTCCTCACTGGGTGGGAACTCCCAGCCAGGGTCGCCAGCTACCTCCTACACCTGTGTTTGAGATGGTAAAAGGTCCATATCTCCCTGGGATGGAGCTCCCAGATGGAGAGGCAGGCTGCTATTTTTACTGCTTTGCAGCCTTCACTGTTACCTTCAGGAACTGGAAAGTCCAAGGTGACTAGGGAGTGGAGCAGGGCCCCAGCATATTGCAGAAGTTCTATGGAAAAGTGGCCAGGCTGTTACATGGGTGCCCATTCCCATATCTCCTCACCAAGCAGGTCCTCCTGGCCTGGGCCTCTAGCCACCTCTAACCAGAGCTATTGAGCCAGTAGCAGCTTGGAAACTCCCTGGACACAGCCCCCAGGGGCATCTGAAAGTCTCTTTGCCACTGCCTCTGCAGTGTAGCTGCCTTGCTACCCTCAGACTAATGAAGAAGCAAATACCTTAAGTGCCTTATCCACACCTCCAACAAACTGCAGTCAACCCAAGGAGAGGAGGCAAGTCCATGCCCCATGGGTCTCACCCCCACTGCTTGTCTCCAGACAGGGAACTCTTAGCTTGGGCCCACAGCACAGACCTTCCATCCTGGCTGATTGCACTGAGCAATTGCTGATCTGCATTTCCTTGGGGTGGAGCCCCCAGGAGCCAAGCAAATGACCCTTGGCCACAACCATTACTAAGGTTGCTTCCTCTGCTGCCTCCAAGTTAGGGAAGGAACATGAACACTGAGTTTGTCCCAGAGTGGCTGTGGGCAGCCCAGGAGCACCAAGCTGCAATCTACAGCCAGCACTCAAGGGGGAGAGGAAACCACACTTTCAGAGCATTGAGAGGAAACATGGCTGCAACTGTGAGAAAACACGGGTGGAAGGATGGGCACACAACCAAGCAAGAGTCCACCAACTGACTAATACACCTAAGTGCCACCTACTGGATCACATCCCAAAGCTTCAACACCAAAAATATCTTGCTACCATACCCTTCGGTTTCATGTCTAAAACCAAAGACAGAAAGTCAGCTTCAAATAAAGATCCTGCACAAAGCCTCGGCTCTGAGAAAATAACCAGAAAAGAACTCTATTGACCGTACTCAATCTACATGCAGTTAAAAAAACACCCACACAGATAGATGAGAAAGAACCAATGCAAGAACTCTGGTAACTCAAATGGCCAGAGTGTCATATATCTTCCAAATGATTGCACCAGTTTTTCAATAAGAGTTCTTACCCAGGCTGAACTGGCTGAAATGACAGAAATAGAATTCGGAATATGGATAGGAATGAAGATCATCAAGATTCAGGAAGATGGCAAAACCCAATTCAAAGAAACTAAGAATTACAATAGAACAATACAGGAGCTGAAGGACAAAATAGCCGATATAAAAAAGAACCTAATTAATCTGACAGAGCTGAATAACACAAGAATTTTTCAATGCAATCACAAGTACTAACAGTAGAATAAACCAAGTTGAGAAAAGAATCTCAGAACTTGAAGACTGGCTTACTGAAAAATGACAGCCACACAAATATAAAGAAAAAAGATTAAAAAGGAATGAACAAAACCTCTGAGAAGTATGGATTATGTAAAGAGGCCAAATCTATGAATCGCTGGCATTGCTGAAAGGCTGGGGAGAGAAAGAAAACAACTTGAAAAACATATTTCAGGATATCATCCATGAAAACTTCCTCAACCTTGCCACAGAGGCTAACAGTCAAATTCAGAAAATACAGAGAACTCCTGTAAGATTTTATACAAGAAGATCATCTGCAATACACATAACTGTCAGATTTTCCAAGTTTGAAATAAGGGAAATAATATTAAAGGGAGCTAGAGAGAAAGGGCAGGTCACCTGCAAAGGGAACCCCATCAGGCTAATAGCAGACCTCTCCGCTGAAACCCTATAAGTCAGAAGAGATTGGAAGCTTATATTCAACATTCCTAAAGAAAAAAAAATCTTCAACCAAGAATTTGGTTGAAGCCTAACTAAGCTACCTAAACAAAGGACAAATAAGATTCTTTTCAGATAAACAAATGTTGAGGGAGGTCGTTACCACCAGACCTGCCTTACAAGAGATTTTGAGAGGAGTGCTAAATATAGAAAGGAAAGAATGCTACCAGATAATTAAAAAAACACATGTAAACATGCAGACCAGTGACACTGTAAGAAGGTGGGGAAGTGTGGGGAAAGGAAGGAGAGATCAGATTGTTGCTGTGTCTGTGTAGAAAGAGGTGAGCATAGGAGACTCCATTTTGTTCTGACTAGGAGAAGTTCTTCTGCCTTGGGATGGTGTTGATCTATGGCCTTTCCCCCAGCCCGGTGCTCTCTGAAACATGTGCTGTGTCAACTCAGGGTTAAATGGATTAAGGGCGGTGCAAGATGTGCTTTGTTAAACAGATGCTTGAAGGCAGCATGCTCTTTAAGAGTCATCACCACTCCCTAATCTCAAGTACCCAGGGACACAAACACTGCAGAAGGCCGCAGGGACCTCTGCCTAGGAAAACCAGAGACCTTTGTTCATGTGTTTATCTCCTGACCTTCTCTCCACTATTATCCTATGACCCTGCCATATCCCCCTCTCCGAGAAACACCCAAGAATCATCAATAAATACTTCATAAATAAAAAAATATTATAATAATAATAATAAAAAAGAAAAAAAAGAAAAAAAAAAGAAATTGAATCTTTAAACCAAGGATGATGAAACACTAAAGATAACATTTCTGTGGTCTAATTCTAAACCATGTCATAAAAATCAAAGAAATGTCTGTTAAGTGAGAATATAATTATTTGTCTAATTTCTGTCACTGTTCAGATGAAAAAGTGAGAACATCTGCTTGCCTCATATTTGAGTTCTTCTTTCTTACCAACCCACTTAAAAATTTCTAATTTTTGGAGTTAAAACACCAACTGTTCTTTGTCTCTTTCAACAATGAAAATCCACAAATAAGAAAGTCTATCTAAAAAAAAAAAAAAAAAAGCCTTATGAAATGCATTTTTTTTTTTTTTTTTTTGAGACGGAGTCTTGCTCTGTCCCCCAGGCTGGAGTGCAGTGGTGCAGTCTCGGATCACTGCAGGCTCCGCATCCCGGGTTCATGCCATTCTCCTGCCTCAGCCTCCTGGAGTAGCTGGGACTGCAGGCGCCCGCCACCACACCCGGCTAATTTTTTGTGTTTTTGGTGGAGATGTGGTTTCACCTTGTTGGCCAGGATGGTCTCGATCTCCTGACCTCGTGATCCGCCCACCTCGGCCTCCCGAATTGCTGGGATTACAGGTGTGAGCCACCGTGCCCGGCCATGAAATGCATTTTTTAAGCATGTTAGAATATTCAGGTATGATACCTCATTTGATTTGATTCAGAGGCAATTTTCAGACAAATGTCCAAAGGAGAGAGAGAGACTCAGCTGGTGGACATAAGCTTTCTTGACACTACAGTGAAAAAGATATTAAGAATATTAAATCCCTTCTGCTCACGTGGGGAAGTTCATTAGCAGGAGCCAGGGGTAAATTCCAACAAACATATATTGACTCCTATGGGCCAGCACTGATGAGAATTTAATGATAGCACAGTTGTGTTCCTGGCAGATGCATGATGACAGTTGTGCTTTAGGAAACTTACTTTGATCAGGGGCTACTGTGGGACTTCTTGCTAGGGACAGGGAAGACCAGAATGAGGTGGTTGTTGGTGGGACCGGAAAGGCAAGTTATGTGAAGCCTTGCAAAGTTAGAATCTCAGGGGAACTTATAAGATATGGGAATTAAACTTTGTTATAATAATGAGGTTTAAATTTGGGTACTAGGAAATGGTGCTATTATTCACATCACATTAGAACAAAAGAGATATGGAAGAGAGGAAGATGTACTGTGAACTTGAGTGATTCCTCCCTTCTTGGTTTTTGCAGAGCACCTCATATAGCTTGCATAGTTTTTATTCTACAAAATAATGCTTTGCTGGATTGTGAGTTCCTAGATTACAAGGACTACATCTTATTTAACTTTATATTGCTAGCACTAAACTAAAGGTCTAGCACAGAGATATTGACTAAGTCATGAGTAAATGACTGAATGGATGAATAAAGAAAATGCTAGGGGCCCGGTGAAATAGTTCACATCTGTGGTCCTAGCACTTTGGGAGGCCAAGGCGGGTGGATCACAAGGTCAGGAGTTTGGGACCAGACTGACCAGCATGGTGAAACTCCGTCTCTACTAAAAATAAAAAAACTGGCTGGGCATGCTGGCTGGTGCTTGTAGTCCCAGCTGCTCGGGAGGCTGAGGCAGGAGAATCGCTTGAACCCAGGAGGCGGAGGTTGCAGTGAGCCGAGATCATGCCACTGCACTCCAGCCTGGGGGACAGAGCGAGACTCCATCTCAAAAAAAAAAAAAAAAAAAAAGGAAATGCTAGGGACTTGGCTTAGTTCTCTTAATTGCTGCCAAGCCTAAGTTTAGGTGTCTCTACAGGAGTCTTGCCATTGGCTCAGATAAGGAATATTAATGTCGAATGTATGTCACAGGTCTGGGTTTTTGTTAGTAAGTGGTGGTGGGCGGTAGTGTGGGTATGTGGTGTGAAGTAAGCAGAGGGTATTGTGTGATGGATAGAAGAAAAGACATCTAAGTAGGTACATTTATTTATTTAATGTATTTATTTTAATCTTTTTTGTTTTTCTTTTTAAAACAATATTTTTTGTAGAGACGGGATCTCACTAGGTTGCTCAGACTAGTCTCGAACTCCTGTGTTCAAGCGATCCTCCTGCCTTGGCCTCCCAAAGGGCTGCAATTACAAGTGGTACATTTATTTTTAGTATGCTCCTACTTCCCTTTCTATTACTATGATTAAATTTTTTTCTCTATTTCCTAATTCTCAGATATCTATTCATTTATTAACTCAACTAATATGCATTTTCACCTAATATATACCAGGCATTGTGTAATGTGCTGGGATACAAAATCCAAAAAGCAATTTCTGGAGTGAAGGTTATCCTAGCCATGAGGCTTGTGCTGTCCTCTTACAGTTCATATTAGCATGCCCAGTGAGTCTTTGATAGTTTCTTTGTTTTTTGGTGCAATATGGTATCCCATGTTTATCTTACATTGCATCATTTCTCTTTGAAATAGTTCCCCTTACTTCAAATAAATGCATAGTAAAATTAAAAAAAAAAAAAAAAGAAAGACCCAAGGGTATCCTGTCTTCAAGAGACCCATCTCATATCTAATGACACCCCTAGGCCCACAATAAAGGGATGGAGGAAAATGTACCAAGCAAATGGGAAACAGAATAAAAGCAGGGGTCACAATCCTAATTTCAGACAAAACAGACTTCAAACCAACAAAGATCAAAAAAGACAAAGAAAGGCATTACATAGTGGTAAAGGGTGTAATTCAACAAGAAGACCTAGCTATCCTAAGTACATATGCACCCAAAACAGGAGCACCCAGATTCATAAAGCAAGTTCTTAGAGACCTACAAAGAGACATGTTCTCCCACACAATAATAGTGGTAAACTTCAACACTCCACCAACAGTATGTGACAAATCATGAAGGCAGAAAAGTAACAAAGATATTTAGGACCTGAACTCAACATTGGTCCAAATGGATCTGATAGACCTCTACAGAACTCTCCACCCAAAAACAACAGAATATACATTCTTCTCATCACCACATGGCACATGCTGTAAAATCAACCACATAATTGGACATAACCCAATCCTCAGTGAATCCAAAAGAACCAAATCATACCAAACACACTCTCAGACCATAGCATGATAAAAACAGAAGTCAAGACTGAAAAAATTGCTCAAAATCATGCAATTACATAGAAATTAAACAACATGCTCCTGAATGACTTTTGGGTAAATAACAAAATTAAGGCAGAAACCAAGAAACTAATGAGAACAAGGATAGAACATACCAGAATCTAGGGGACACAGCACAGCTAAGGCAGTGTCAAGAGGGAAATTCATACTAAAATTCACACTAAATGCCTATATCAAAAAGTTAGGAAGATCTCAAACTAACAACTTAACATCACAACTGAAAGAATTAGAGAAGCAAGAACAAATCAACCACGAAGCTAGGAGAAGAAAAGAAATAACCAAAATCAGAGCTAAACTAAGGAAACAGATAAAAAAATTTCAAAACATTTAAAATAAAACCAGGAGTATTTTTTTAAAAAAATAATAAAATAGGCTGCTAGCTAGACTAATAAAGAAGAAAAGAGAGAAGATCCAAATAAATACAATTAGATTTAATGTAGGGAATGTTGTCACTAAGCACACAGAAATAAAAATAACCATCAGAAACCACTATGAATACCTCTTTGCACACAAACTAGAAAACCTAGAATAGATGGATAAATTCCTGGACACATACATCCTCCCAAGACTGCGTCAGGAAGAAATTGATTCCCTCAACAGACCAATAATGAGCTTCAGAATTGAATCAGTAATAAATAGCCCACTAACCAACAAAAGTCCAGGACCTGGTGGATTCACAGCTGAATTCTACTGGATGTAAAAAGAAGAGCTGTTATCATTCCTACTGAAACTATACCAAAAAATAGAGGAGGAGGGCCTCCTCTCCAACTCATTCTATGAGGCAGTCACCATCCTGATACTAAAATTTGGCAGGGACGCAACAAAAAAGAAAACTTCAGGCGAATATCCTTGATGAACATGAATGCAAAAACTCTCAAAAAAATATTGGCAAACTGAATCCAGCAGCACATCAAAAAGCTAATCTACCATGATCAAGTAGGCTTCATCCCCTGGATGCAAGGTTGGTTCAACATATGCAAATCAATAAATGTGACTCATGACATAAACAGAACTAAAGACAAAAACCACATGATTATCTCAATAGACACAGAAAAGGCTTTCAATAAAATTCTACATCCCTTTATGTTAAGAACTCTCAATAAAAGAAGCATTGAAGGAACATGTCTTAAAATAATAGGAGCCATCTATGATAAACTCACAGCCAACATCATACTAAATGGGCAAATGCTGGAAGCATTCCCCATGCAAACTGGCATAAGACAAGGATGCCCACTCTCACCACTCCTATTCAACATAGTATTGGAAGTTCTGGCCAGAGGAATCAGGCAAGAGAAACAAATAAATGGCATACAAATAGGATGAGAGGAAATTAAACTATCTTTGTTTGGAGATAACATGATTCTATATCTGGAAAATCTCATAGTCTCTGCCCAAAAGCTGCTTCAGCTGATAAACAACTTTGGCAAAGTTTCAGGACACAAAATCAATGTACAAAAATTACTAGTATTCCTATACACCAACAATAGTCAAGCCAAGAGTCAAATCAGGAAGGCAATCCTATTCACAATTGCCACACACACACACAAAATGCCTAGGAATTCAGCTAACCAGGGAGGTGAAAGATCCCTACGATGAGAATTACAAAACACCACTGAAAGAAATCAGAGAAGACACAAATAAATGACAAAATATTCTATGCTCATGAATAGGAATAATTAATATCATGAAAATGGCCATACTGCCCAAAACAATTTACAGATTGAATGTTATTATCAAACTACCAATGACATTCTTCACAGAACTAGAAAAAACTATTTTAAAATTCTTATGGGACCAAAAAAGAGTCCAAATAGCCAAGGAAATCATAAGCAAAAAAGACAAAACTGGAGGCATCATGTTACCCAACTTCAAACTATACTACAGGGATCCCATAACCAAAACAATGTGGTACTGGTACAAAAAAATGGCACATAGACCAGTGGAACAGAATAGAGAGCCCAGAAATAAGGCTAGACACCTATGACCACCTGATCTTCGACAAAGCTGACAAAAACAAGCAGTGGGGAAAAGACTCCCTCTTCAATAAGTGGTGCTGGGATAACTGGCTAGCCAGATGCAGAAGATTGAAGCTGGACCTCTTTTTTACATCACACACAAAAATCAACTCAAGATGGATTAAAGACATAAATGTAAAACCCAAAACTATGAAAACCCTGGAAGACAACCTAGGCAATACCATCCTGGACATAAGAATGGGCAAACATTTCATGACAAAGCCATCAAATCTATCACAATGAAAGCAAAGATTGATGTGTGGGATCTAATTAAAGAGCTTCTGCATAACAAAAGAAACTATAAGCAGAATAAACAAACAACCTACAGAATGGAATAAAATATTTGCAAACTATGCATCTGACAAAGGTCCAATATTCAGTATCTATAAGGAACTTAAATTTATAAGAGGAAAACAAACAACCCCATTAAAAAGTGGGCAAAGGATACGAGCAGACACTTTTCAAAAGAAGACAAACATGCAGCCAACAAGCATATGAAAAAAATACTAACATCACTAGTCATTAGAGATATGCAAATCAAAACCACAATGAGATACCATCTCACACCAGTCAAAATGGCTATTACTAAAAAGTAGAAACAAAACAAAACATATACTGGCCAGGTTGCAGAGAAAAGGCAACACTTATACACTTGCTGGGAGTGTAAATTAGTTCAACCATTGTGGAAAGCAGTATAGCAATTCCTCAAAGAGCCAAAAGCAGAACTAGTATTTGACTCAGTAATCCCATTACTGGGTACATATTCAGAGGACTAAATCATTCTACATGCACATAAATGTACATTGCAGCACTATTTACAGTAACAAAGACATGGAATCATCTAAATGCCCATCAATGACAGATTGGATACAGATAATGTGGTACATATACACCATGGAATACTCTGCAGCCATAAAAAAATGAGATGTCTTTTCTGGGTACATGGGTGGAGCCAAAGGCCATTATTCTTAGCAAACTAATGCAGGAACAGAAAACCAAATACTGCATGTTTTCACTTATAAGTGGGAGCTAAATGATGAGGACCCATGAACACAAAGAAGGGAACAACAGACACTGGGATCTAATTGAGAGTGGAGGATGGCAGGAGGAAGATGAGTAGAAAAGATAACTATTGGGTACTGAGCTTAATACCTGGTTGATGAAATAATCTGTACCACAAACCCCCATGACATGAAATTGCCTATATAACAAACGTTCACATGTACCTAAAATAAAAGGTTTTTAAAAAAGAGATATGCAAGAATTTCTTTCAAGAATCACTAAAAATTGACAAGAAAGGATATCATTGATAACACTATCTTTAAAGAAAAAAAGCTTCTGTAGAAAAAAGAATACCGTAGAGAAGGTAAACGTAAGCCATAGTCTGAAAGGACTTATTTGCAATACATATGTCCAAAACTCCTACAAACTGATAATTCCAAAACGGCAAAGAACTTGAATAGGCAATTCATGGAATAGGAATATTGGATGTACAATTATTAAGGGATGAAAGGCTCAATCTAGCTGTTTTTTTTTTTTTTGAGATGCATTTTGGGAGCAAAAATGGTAAATTGTCAGACTTTGTTAAAGCTGTCAATGTGTATGTAGATATACAGCTTGTGTTATTCTCTATAGTTTTCTCTAAGTTAAAAATAGTTCATCATAAAAAGTAAATGAGAAAACTACATTTATGAGACAGTTTTTTAAAAAGACTGAGTTTCAAAGGCTCCGTAAATATATTGCAATCTAATAAAAGTAAAGAGAAGGTGTTCTACTCATACCCGTGAGCTACAAATACAGTCTGGTATAGTGGCAAAGGCTGAAGTTTGAAGTAAGATATCAAAGATTCAAATCCTAACTGAGCTGCTTTTTAGCTATGTAACTTTGAGCAAATAACTCAACATCATTAGGTTTTATATTTGTAAAATAAGGATCACAATATTTGCCTTACGGTGTTGGGAATGAGGGTCAAAGTGACATTGTAGATGCCAAGTGTGTGGTAGAGTTGGCACTTCATAACAGTAGGCTTGTGTTCATTAGTACAAGTTTTCCTTCCCTTCCTTTTATACCTCAGAACTTCTAGGTACTCTGTGCTTTTCTTCCCTACTTCAAAGCTAAAAAATGAGATCTGTCTGAATAAGAACAAAATTATAAACACAAGTAATTGTTTCTGAGAAAAGTGAAAGGCTACCAACATAATGAATATATATGTTTCACAGAATGAAATTTAACCAAAGCTTTTTTGTGTTATGGTATGAACACTTGCCCAGCCACAGGGGTCTCTGAAACCGGGAACTGAAACTGTAGACATACTGGATCTTCATAATTAGAGTGCCTTAAACCAGTTCTCAATCATGACAGCTAACCGTCAGAAAATAATTTTTAATAATATTGAAAATAATCTTCAGTGCAATTGTTTAGTCCCAAGTGTTCCCTACAGATATGAAAAAATGAAGTAACATATTCCTAAGGTATACAGCATTTTACTTACTTGAGTGCTTCAAGGACAGGCAAAACTGCCAGAGGGTCTTTCTCCATTGATCAGCTCACACATCCGTCTATACAAACAGTCATTCATCCTTCCAACCAATCAAAAGGGAAGGCAGAAGTTCAAGGAGAACCTACTATCCATCAAGTAGGAGAACCTACTATCCATCAAATGCATTTTATATACCATGTCTCAGACAGTATTATATGCTAGGTGCTATGCCAAGTTATTAAGAATACTGAGGTCAATGTAGCTTGGCCTCTGAGTCAGAGATGTTGATAGAGCAACTGGGGCATTATTATAAGAAGATAAGTGACTTAAAAAAAAGGCACAACACAAAAAATAAGAGGCACAAAGAAAACCCTACAGGAATCGGAGAAAAGAGATGTCAAAACCAGCAGGCAGCATTAGGAAACAAAGAATGAAGTGTGTGACTTCTGAACTGGTTACAATTTGACCACGCAGAGCCTAGCATACCAAGTGGAGGAAAACATTAAGCAAAAGCATGAAAAGATTCAAAGCTCAGGCTGGGAGGGAATTATCCTGAAATCTGAATTGATGGCATTGGAATCATGGGCCCATAACTTTTACTGAAGGACCTAATTGTAGTTCCCATAGGGTCCTTCCACCTTCAGTAGAAAACCACCCCAGAACAGCATGTGTCTTATGCTCTTAGACCATATGAAATTCTAGCTTTGGTCAGATGAAATTAAATGCCTAAAACATAACCAAAGTGTCCATATTGTGAGTTCATTCCTGTCTTACAGTTTGATATCCAAGTCCCCTGGCTGGACAATTAGGAGCACCTAAGAGTTCTTCAAACTTGAAAAGACTAGGCAACTTAGAGATAGCGTGTTTACAGAATGACCTAGAGCCAGCAAGAGATAGAGTTATAAATGCTGGAGCCATTAGGGTTTCACTTCTTCCCCTCCTACTGTTTCAGTAACCTGCACCACTCCATCCCCTTCCTCATCCCTGTGATGGCATCAGCATCAAGATCCCCACAGGATCTTTATCTTCAAACCCTGTTATCTATTGGCATTTTCCTCTCAGAATAAAAACATGGTTCCCATTAAAGAACAAAAACAATCAAACTCTTCCCCCGGTGCCAAATCCTTGCTATTTTTGTCATTACTCATAAATTCCTCACAGTCAAGATTTATGAAAGAATTCTACATTTCCTTTTCCAATTTCCTCTTTTCTAAATCACTATTTAGCCCAATGTGTCTTGGATTCCACCCCATTGCTCTACTGAAATGGCTGTTGCTGTATTAGGCGTCTATTGCTATGTAACTAATTACCTCTAATACTTAGCAATTTACAATAACAAACATTTTCTGGGGATCAGGAATTTGGGAGAGACTCAGCTGGGTGGTGCTGGCTCAGGGTTTCTCACAAGCTTGCAATAAAGCTGCCAGTTGGAACTACAACCATCTCAAAGTTCAAGTGGGGCTAGAGAACCACTTCGTCTGGAAAACCATGTTCCCTCACCTGATCATTCCTCTTTAACCCCTTCTTCTATTTTGGTGTCCAATTTTTCTCTCTCTTGGTTTGCCTTCTACTTCTTGGACTATTAATTCTCAGTCTCCACTCCTCTTCCTATTTGCCTCCCAAATATTGGTGTGACCCCTAGGAAAATGTCCTTGAGTTACTTGTTTTCTCTCCAAAACTTGGTGGCCTCAAGGGGAATTCATACTCCCTTTTTGATATTTTGTGCTGCTGCATTGACCATGTCAGTGACTGGTATGGGACCACAGCGGCTCCCCAACTTCGGGGTCTCAGGGACATGCTTAGCTTTTTTGTTATTCTCACAGACTGTGTAGTAAGGTGTGCCTTAGAGTTAACATGCTGATTTTTTAAATGTTGTAGAATTATTCATTACATATACCAAAAATACAGATACATGTTGTGATAGTATAGAAAGTGTGGACTTTACATTTCTCCAAATCAACCTCTAAGTACAGGAAAACGAAGTCAAGTTCCCCATGATTGAAGACTGTTTCCTTTTATTATCTCTGGTAGCTCTCTCTGTCCCCTGCTGTTGTTAATTACCAAAGTGGAAAATAAGCTGTCTGATTAGTTTGTACTTACACAGTTTTTAGAAAGAGAGCTTAGTTAGAAAATATTTAGTTCAAGGACCATGGAAAAACCCCATGGGTGCTCAATTATTGAGTCACCCACATATGCACAGTGATTTTTGCTCTCTTGGTCCAGCTCATTTGTTTGAGTCAGATGAGTTGTTGCTGAATAAAGCTCTGCAGGTCATTAGTTTTGATAGGAACTATGTGTCACTGTTCTACACCACAGACTTATTCTAGTGGGAGTACAGTCAAGCCCTGAGAAAACTGAGCAGTCATTCATCTTTCTTGGAGATTCATCACGTTCCTGAGGTGTGCCTACAGGGAAGAGATGGTGCCAGGCTTTAGAAACATTGATTATGGTTTGGCAGTCTCAGCCTTTCCTATAACAGGGACCCCAAGGCTATACAATCTGAGCCTGAACAAAACAGAAAACTGTGTTTTTGAAAACCCCAAACAAAAAATTATTATATTTTTAAATCAGGGAATGAATAACATGTAGGAATAGATTATAAAAGAAGAAAACTGCTATTAAATGGTAGATGATCTGTTTAATCTCTCAGTTCCCTGATAACATTTTACAGGTGTAATCAGGATTTCACTTTGATAAAACTAGGATGCAAATCACCCCAGCAACCATGTCTGCTTGCAACTTCCTGGTTGTAGTTACAATCATATTTTCTAGATACAAAGGTCTCCAGGAACCTAATTTCTTCAGGTCTTCATTCCCTTACCAAAGTTTACCTACTGCTCCCGGTTTCCTATCATAAAATGAGGAACACATTTTAAGAATAGATTTCTTTTAAAAGGTCCACATATAGTATTTTTTTTCCTTCTCCACTATACTAAGCTATATTACAGAAATAAATATATGGTGTGAGCCAAATACATTTCTATTTCAACAAAATAGAGTTTCTCTGCAGGCACTGAAATTTAAGTATCTTATCAAATGAAATCAGCTCCACACTGAATTCCCCTCTCTGAGCCACCGATTTTAGAGATCTCATTTCTTTTGGCAACAGAAGAAATTGGTCACCTTATATTAACTTAGGCTGGCAGGTAGGGGAATACCAACTAGGTCTCCTCAACTCAAGAGAAGCCAAAGAATCTAGCTGGCCTCAAATAGCACAATTTGCTGCTTTAACCTGAGAGTCTCCATTCACATCATTAAAAATAAGGTTTGAGAGTCTCTAAACAACTTGGGCATGTACTTCAATTTTCACTTTATTTGGACAAGGTCTCCTTTGTGTGAATGTACACGGAGTTGACTCTGAAGAAATGGGGAATAAAATAAGAAGAAAGAAAAAGTAAATAAATATTAGGGGAAGGGAGTAGGGAAGGAAACAAGAAAGCATTTATGGAGAACTGACTATAATCACATATTTGTATATCTTATCATATTTCATGCCATAAAGTTTGAGAATTATGACCAATTCAGGGGTCTGTTTAGAAACTGGTGCAAGGGAGGTGTGGGGTTCAAAGGCTAAGAAGATGAAAGGCTAAGAAACATCTGTTTAAAAGTCTGATAATCAAATCTGGGGCCCGATGAGTTATGCAAACCTCCTGAAGGCCAAGGCTTATGCTTTGATAATTTTGAAGAGTTTAGAAGCCTTGTTTTTTTGTTCCTTGCTTTAGCCAGATGTCAATGGTGAGTAATGGAGAAGGCAATATGTTGTATACAGTAAGGAGGGGGAGTGGAAAGACACCAGACATGACCTGACTTTTGTCTTAAAAGAATGCCTTTGCTTGTTGTGTGGACAATAGAAAACCAGGGCTCAAATGTAGAACTAAGGAAATCAGCCAGAGAGCTAGGGCTGTGGTAGTTGAGGCAGGGTGGTGGCAAGAACAAGGGTGGTAGTGATGGAGAGCATAAAAAGTGGTTGGATTTAGATTATGCTTTAAGGTAGAGCTAATATTATTGCTGATGGGTTGGGTGTTATATGTGAGAAAAAGAGAGAATTCAAAGATTATGTCAAGACTTTTTTTGGCCTAAGCAATTGATTGAAAGACTGTCAATTTACTGTTATGGAGGAATATCAGAGGAGGGAATCTTTTGAAAAAGTAGAAGAGAAACAATTTCAGTTTGAAGTAGAATAACTTTGATATAGTTATTTGAGTAAAACATTTGGGAAGACAGTTGGATCTACAAGTCTAGAGACACTATATATGAGTTGGATATCATGAGCAGAGGTAAATATACAGAAATGTATGGCATTGAAATCCATGAAATTGGGTGATATCTCTATGGGTATGAGTGTAGAGAGAGAAGAAAAGAGGTTCATGGACCCAGGCCACTCTAGCTTTTGTGTTAAGAGTTGCTCCTCCTGTACCCTGTATCTTATTCATCAACAAATCCCTCTGCTATCCACCTCCCCAGCTATACCTGCTTCCAGTCACCATGACCATTTACCTTGATGATTGCAGTAAGTTTCTAACTGCTCTGACCCTTGGCCCCTTTACAGCCCATTCTTAGCATAAAACCCATAGTGGTTCTTTAAAAATGTAAGTCAGATCATATCACTGTTGTTAAAACCTCCAATGTCTTCTCTTGTCACTCAGCTTAAAAGAAAAGAAATCCTTACAATGGCTTATAAGTAGAGTGGTTATGTCTTGACTGGTCTGGGATAATTTGTTTTATGCCTGTTGTCCCAGTATAATTATTAGTAGTACCATCTCCTTCATTCTCATTCTCAGAATGTTTTGGTTTGTATGATAAATTATATTGTCACTCAAGTTACAAAGTCTTTCATGGTCTGGTCCCCCAACTATCTCTCTGATTTAATCTCTTACTACTATTCCTTGTCCATTCCATTCCAAGTACACTAGTTTGAGTCTTCTGGATTTCTTAAACTAATAAGGCTGATTCCACCTCAGTGGTTTGCAACTGCTAGCCCCTCTGCTGGCAATGCTCTAGTTTTGCGTCTTGCTCAGCTTGTTCCTTTGTTCTTCAGGTTTCTGCTCAAATGTTATGTTTTTGGGAGAGCTTCTGTGCCAGACACTCCCTGTTTGGTGCTCAGATGCATAGTTGCCCTTCTATGTTCTTTCCTGTGCTGCAGGGGCTGCAAGTCAGATTCTGTTGCCAGTAGACTTGCAGCTACATTCCACCAAGGGAGACACTTATGCAAGATTACAAGCAAGGAGAAAGAAGCTACCCCATTTTTGGCAGTGAGGCGTCTCCAGCAGAGTCACTTGTGGTGGCCATGGAGGTGGCTCCAGAATGCCATGGGCTGTGATCTCATGACAGCACTGACTGTTGGCTCCCATGCACCTTGGTGGCATTAACAGAGGTAATAGTTTCCTGTAGAAAGAGCACAGCAGCATGGAGAGAGAGAGAAGCCTGGACTCTAGTGAGTGTGGATTCCAGGGGCCTTTGAATGGCTGTGCAGACTCCTGTGGAGATGGAACTCAGACCAGCACAGTTTCCTGTAAGAAAGAGTGAGTTGTGAAGCAGATTTCTATGGGCTCCTTCAGGGGTTATAGACTAAATTGTGTCCCCCAAAGTTCACATATTGAGGTGTAACCCCTGCTATGTCAGAATGTGACTGTATTTGGAGACAGAGTCTTTAAAGAAGTGATTAAGTCAAAACGAGGTCACTAGAGTGGGCCCTACCTCAGTATGACTGATGTCTTTATAAGAAGAGAAAATTTGGACACACATGTGTACAGAAGGAAGACTAAGAGAAGATACAAGGAAAAGATGGCTCTGATGGTTAATTTCATGTGTCAACCTGACTGGATCATGGGGTGCCCAGATATTTGGTTAAATATTATTCTAGGGGTGTCTGCAAAGGTGTTTCTCGATGAAATTAACATTTGAATCAGTAGACTGAGTAAAGCAGATTTCCCTGCCCAGTGTAGGTGGCCTTATGCAATCCACTGAAGGCCTGAGTAGAGCAAAAGGTGGAGTAAAGGAGAATCCACTCTTGGCTTGACTGTCTTTGAGCTGGGACATCAGTCTTCTCCTGCCTTCAGACATAGATGTGGGCTGGAACTAACACAGTTGCATAAGTTCTCGGACCTTTGGACTTGGACTGGAAAAAAGACTGTCTGTTTTTCTGGGTCTCTAGCTTGCTGACTGAAGATCTTAGGGCTTCTCAGCCTCCACAACCATGTGAGCCTATTCTTTGTAATCTCTGTATCTCTCTCTCTATTAAACTTTTCATCTCTCTCTCTATTAAACTTTTCATCCCTCCCATTGGTTCTGTTTCCCTGGAGAACTCAGACTGATACAAAGACCATCTACAAGTCAAGGAGAGAGACCTTAGGAGAAACCAACCCTTGATCTCAGACTTCTGGCTATCAAGACTGTGAGAAAATAAATTTCTGTTGTTTAAGCCACCCAGTCTGTGGAGCTTTGTTATGGCAGCCTTAGAAAACCAACACAGGTGGCAGTGGCTTCTTGCAGCACCTGATCTCTGGGTGGTGGTACTTCTCTTTCCTTCTTTCCATTTTGTTTCTCTAGTCTTTTTTTACACTTTAAAATAATATCCATGGTATTAAATTCCTTGTGCTTAAAATACCTAAGATGATTTTCTTTTACTGCCTAAACCCTGACTGATACAGTACTAGCTACCAAGGATGATAGCACATAATGTTGGATCAAACTGCATTTACTGAAATGGATTCCATTGCCAGAACTTTTGAAATCTATGCATTATTTTGAGCAGCTGAAGTGGTTACTGTCAGTTTGTTTGTTTAGTTGACTGAAACCTGGAGTTGACTGTAGCCTAATTCCATGAAGTTAAGGTGCCATAACTTTTCTGGTACAATGGAAAGGAAAGAATCCAAAGGCTTAGGGAGAAGAATGTTGAAATAAATTTCTCAAGTGAAATTTCCTTCATCGTGTCTGCAGGAAGGCCTAGAGTATTAAGAAATGCAGGCTGGGTGCAGTGGCTCACAACTGTAATCCCAGCACTTTGGGAGACCGAGGCAGGTGGATCACCTGAGGCCAGGAGTTTGAGACCAGCCTGGCCAACATGGAGAAACTCCGTCTCTACTAAAAATACAAAAATTAGCTGAGTGTAGTAGTGTGTACCTGTAATCCCAACTACTCAGGAGCCTAAGGAAGTATAATCATTTGAACCCAGGAGGCAGAAGTTGCAGTGAGCCAAGATTGCACCACTGCACTCCAGCCTGGGCAACAGAGTGAGACTCTGTCAAAAAAAAAAAAAAAAAAAGGAAAGAAAAAGAAATGCATTGACAGGAGAAGCACAATCATTCCATAAAGCTCTGTGGTATCTGTCTCCTGCCAGCTGCAAGTGAAAGTGATAGATGCCACTATTATGGGACACCCCAGAGTGGCTGAGACCATGTGGCAACACTTAAGTACCAGGGACACTGGGTCAGTTACTGAAATGGCTAGAATGGTGGAGCAGGAATCAGAATACCGTGACCCAATGTGACCCAATGTGGCTACTTGGTCAGTGTCTTTAGGATTCATAGATGGGCAACCAGTTGGAGTAGTACTTAGAAATATTTGTGATCTGGACAACAGGCATTGATATTGTCAATTTGTCACCACAGTAGAGTTGTGTCCTATCACCCTGATCTCTGGCAAGCCAATTCAAAAACTTAAAGTCTTTTGAGTGAAGGAGAGATAGAACCTCCTTGAGGAGATGCTCGCGACACCACCACAGTTCTATAGTGTAAATATTCCTGCAAGATTCCCCCGAAGGACCTGCATCGACATATCGGGATGACAATGACTTGAAGAAAGGGAAATACAATATCTTTAGGAACTGTAGATAATAAATTTGAATTGATGTTAATCTCTGGTGACCTGAAATGCATCCATGATCTGCAAGAGTGGGGATTGTGGAGGTGGAAGACAGACAGAGTTTTGGTCTAAATCCATCTCACGGTGGGTCTAGAAAGTCTTCGAGTGTTCCTCAGGGTTACTTCCAACGTTTTTGAATGCATGATTGGAATTTGGTTTACTGGTAACTGGCAGAATTATTATGTTGAGTCCCTGATTTATGGACTGAGGACTACTAAGGTAGAAAGATTCAAGCAAAAGTCCCTGGGATGGTAAACCAAAGCGAATGTCATACACCTGATGAACTACAAGAGTCAGTGCCCCAGCCAAAGACTTGAAAGATGCAGGGATGGTGATTCCTCCCATATCCCCTCTTATGGTGCCTATTGACCTGGCCAGAAGACAGATGGGTCTTACGGAATGACTATGAATTTTTAAAAACTTAATCAGATATGATGACAATTGCAGCAGCCATCTAGTGGGAGCAGGTTCTGCTGGAGACTGAGCCAGCTGTTCATCCAACTTTCTACTCATTTATGGTATGCTGCTCTGGATGTCCACCACTATAACCTGGGCTTCAGAAAATATCCAGCTAATAATGAGCAGCAGTGATTGAATGGCATTGGGTTCTGTGTTCAGGCATTCAGTCTCAACTAGAGCTCAGCAGTAAGCCAGAAGCTGTTTCTCAAAGGATTATTTGA
The DNA here is from genome assembly GCF_028885625.2 of Pongo pygmaeus. Lineage (NCBI taxonomy): Eukaryota > Metazoa > Chordata > Mammalia > Primates > Hominidae > Pongo > Pongo pygmaeus. Next base: position 102,475,327 of record NC_072385.2, read on the forward strand.
AGAGGATCACATGGCTTTGCTTTAAAACCTTAGAGGTTTGTACTACTACTAGGGTTGGCCAGAGATTCCATACAGTGTCCTTATCTGCCACAAACACAGTATGCATCACTAAATCTTCCAGATTATATCCAAGTGGCTGGACAGCTTTCACTAATTGAATTAATTGCAGAGTCTTCTCTTGCTCTCAGCCTAATTCACATCTGGACATACAGGTTTCTTGGTAAATAAATTAGAGTTACACACTTAAATGTGGTACATGTGGAGCCATGACCTTACATTTCAATTTGCCAACAAAACAACAACAACAAACAAAGCCAAAAAAAACCCCAAAATAACCCAATAATTTTCCCATGCCAGTCATAGTTAATTATAAAAGATAAAAATCTCTGCCAGGTGCGGTGACTCCCGCCTGTAATCCCAGCACTTTGGGAGGCCGAGACGGGCGGATCACAAGGTCAGGAGATCGAGACCCACCTGGCCAATATGGTGAAACCCTGTCTCTACTAAAAATACAAAAAATTAGCAGGGCATGGTGGCAGGTGCCTGTAGTCCCAGCTACTCTGGAGGCTGAGGCAGGAGAATGGCGTGAACCCAAGAGGCAGAGCTTGCAGTGAGCCAAGATGGTACCACTGCACTCCAGCCTGGGCAACAGAGCAAGACCCCATCTAAAAAAAAAACAAAAAACTGAGCTCCTTAATGTTTTATTCCTCTGGACACACACTTTCACTCTTATAGAGATCTTCATCATTGGATGCCCTGGAAAAAAAAAACTGACTCTTTTATAGAGCTTCAATATGTTACTCTCTTGGACAAATACTGTGAACTTTTATAGATATTTAATATTTGTTGGGCAAATATTTAACCTCTTTCAAATGTATGTTATCAGTTCCCATTTCAAATAGCATGTTTGGAAAATATCTAATATTTATGGTGGCAAAGTCTAATCTTACCATTCTGCTGAGTATCAAGAGGTTTCATCTCTCCTTCTAGAGCTTCCTCCCTTGATGACTTCAAGGAAATTCTCAGAGAATTCTTGGATTATATTTGTACAGGAATGAAATATTGATGTACTGAGGGTGTAGTAGTTGTATTAGTCTGTTTTCATGCTGTTGATAAAGACATACCCGAGACTGGGCAATTTACAAAAGAAAGAAGTTTAATGGACTCACAGTTCATGTGGCCAGGGAGGCCTCACAATCATGGAAGAAGGTGAAAGTCACATCTCACATGGCAGCAGACAAGAGAAGAGAGCTTGTGCAGGGAAACTACCCTTTATAAAACCATCAAATTTCTTGAGACTTATTCACTATCACGAAAACAACATGGGAAAGACTCACCCCCATGATTCAATTACCTCCCACCAGGTCCCTCCCATTACACATGGGAATTGGGGGCACTACAATTCAAGATGAGATTTGGGTGGGGACACAGCCAAACCGTATCAGTAGTCAATGCCCAAAGCTGGTAAACATGTATCATCTTCCTTCCTTTAAAGCAGTTTTTGTAAATAAGAGTCTTATTCTTAAATTTCTACAATGACCTCCACTTCCCATTTCCAAATGCTTTTCAAAGCTTAGAGAATGGAAAAATCTGTTAAAGAATTAAATGTAAGGATCCAATTTATTGGTATGTTAGTTAAAGTCATACATTGGCCCCCACTCTATTGCCATTTTTCCCACAGACTGAAGAAAGGGTGTAGATATGGAGAACAGAGAAGGGTTACAATGAAAGGAGAGAAGAAACCCTGGAGTGGTGGGAATTTGTAGGAAGGGAAAGTGGTGGAGAAAGGGTAGGAAGAAAAGCTCCTGAAACTTAAGCCATCGTGATCCTTTTCCACCTGCAGAGCAGGGCATTAGAGAAGAAAATGACTGGTTTGAAGGAAGCACACCCTCTACCCTTGACAGGAAATCAGACCCAGGCTGGGTGTGTGTGGGCTGTTCTAATTGCTGTCTTACCACAGCAAATTGCTTAGTGACGTGAAACCTGTTTTGCTGGCTCTTGTTCTTACTTCCCAACACTGGATCATGAGCCTCCTGAAAAGCACTCACCCAGCCCTGCAGGTTTCTTGCCTGTCCTTTCTGTGACTCTAATTTCCACCTGTTTCTTCTTTTCCTCATCTGATTTCACTCACTGCTTTCTGTGGCTGGAGCCCCCTTGGCCTGAGAAGGGCTTTAAAGAGCTGCAGCCATGGCTTCTGGGGCCTTTGGACATGTCCCCTCCATCTCTGTCACCCCTGCTGAAGCTGAGTTACATTAATCCCCATATACCAAAGCCAGCACCATGCAGAGACATATGGGTGCCTGGAGCTAAAGAAAAAATGTGCACCCCTATCAACATGTTCTCATCTGTCTTTTAATGATATTATATTTTAGAATACTAAAGAAGTTGAAAAATATTGAAAAATTGATAGGCAAATATATTACAACTTACAACATTATTGCAAATTTAAATATTTTATTTGTATTCCATAAAAGAATCTATTTATTATAACTTGACTTTCCTACCTCTGATGGAAGTAAAAATATCAATAGTATCTCTAAAATGTACTTCTGGAAAAATATCAATCATTAAAAAAATAAGGCTTGGCATGGCCCTGTTGGATCCTGTCTTTATTTTTAAATTCTGATATTTTGTTTATCCTGAATTTTTTTCCATTGATTTTGTTTTTCTAAAAAAAAATTGCATTAAAATAATTTTTGTCTTAATTACTGAATTTTGGGGGGACCCCCTCAAATTTTAGGCCCAAGGCAAGCGTTTCTCCTACCTCATCCTTATACTGGCACTGACAAAGCTACGCTTGTGTTCTATCTTCTTTTTATTTGTTATTTTTAGTTACAGGGTCTTGCTATGTTTCCCAGGCTGGTCTTAAACTCCTGGCCTCAAGTGATCCTCCCAAAGTAGCTGAGATTACAGGCAGTGCTGTGTTCTGCATCAGAGGGGGCAGAGGGCTTGCCTGCTGATGTTAGCAGAACACCTGGATGGATTACTCCAACAGGCAGATAAAACACATGCTTGAGGCACCTGCAAAGTAGACACACCAAAACCCCTGGTATGATGTGGGTGGTGAGGAAGGCTCGGGGCTGATTTAATTTATAGGAACATGGGTGGGAAGGGCCATTGGGTCAGCAAACATTTTCTGCAAAGGGCCAGAGAGCAAATTTTTTCGACTTTGCTGCCCATACAGTGGGAGATATTCAATTCTGTCTCTGTATCACTAAAGCATGCATAGACAATACATTAATTAATGAGCATGGCTCTATAATCCAATAAAATTTTATTTATGAAAACAGAAGGAGGTCAAGATTTGGCTTGCAGGCTGTGGTTTCCTGACCTTTGTCCTAGAATATCCTAAATCAAACAAAATCTATCATCACAAAAATTAATTTTCTTCCAAAAACTTACCTCTGACCTACCTCAAAAACCCCACTAGCAAAATTCTCTGACCATGTCAAGATCCACTGACTCCACCACTTTTCTGCTTTTCATCCTCCCATCTCCCCTCATGGGCTCACTTCCCTCCTTATCCCACATGGTTCCATGAACTGTCAATAACACCGTAAATATAATAGTTCCTTGCTCACACTGGTAATTCTCTTGCTATGTCCCCCTCACCCTATTTACATATCTGGCAAACCCTCAGCCCTGGGTAAATCTGACATTTGGCTTTCTCTGAGTTTTTACACTATCCTGCAGACTGGTCTTGCTCTAAATTGATGTCCACACATTTCAAATGGGCCCCCATTCACTCTATTTCATTTCCCTCATCAATTGCTCTCCTACTCTGAGTCAACTTGTCCTCATCTCCTCCCCTTGGCAAACCTCTACCCCTAACCCTCTGCCCACTCTCCACTGATGATATCACCTCTTATTTCAGTGAGAAAACAGAAGCAATACAAAGAGAACTGCCTCATCTTATCACCACCAGATCCACCAACCAATCTGCAGGAGCCTCCTTTCTGCCCCAGGGTGAGCAGCCCCTGCTTCCATACAAGGATCCCTCCTATTAGAAACTCTCCTTGCCCCTACACCAATTCTAGTTTATGTTCCATATCTGTGTCTTCCTTAAAAGCAACTCTCCTAGAAAGGCTTGTCTATGCTTTATTTCTCCACATCTTCACTTCCCGTTCTGTCCTCCACCAACTCCATTCCATCTTGCTATCATCAAGAGTCAATTCTCTTTCCTTATCTTACTCAACTTTCAACAACACTTCTTTTTTCTCAAAACCATGTCTTCACTTTGATTTTGGAATACGACACTCTGTTTTTTCTCTTACCCCTCTGGCTACTCCTTGTTAGTTTCTTTTTATGCTCCTGCTATTAAATCCTGGAATTCTCCAGAATTCAATCTTAAGATTTGTTTTCTTTTCATTTTCCAAGTGATCTCAAATAATGGCATGATTTTAAATCTCATCTGTATGCTGGTAACTCCTAAATTTATATCTCAAGTCTTGACGTCTTCCCTTACTTCCAGACTTGTAAATCTGTCTACTCAATAGGTCAGCTTGAATATTTAATAAACATCATAAATTTAACAGGTCCAGGGCAGAACTTGATCAACCACCATCTTCCAAACCCGTTCATCCCCCATTAAATGATATTGCCATTTATCTGGTTGTTCAGGTCAAAATTTTGGAGGCATTTTAACTCTTCTCTTTCTTTCATACCTCACATACAATTATTCAACTATGTCTTCAAAATATATTCCAAATCTTTTTATTCACCCTAATCTCCACTGTTAACCATCTTATTCTGTGCCACTGTGGTTGTTTTCAAATTTGAAAATTATTTGCTTCTTTCCCTTCAAAATTTGGATTTTAATTCTCATGCTCTTGAATGTGAGTTATACTTAGTGATTCATTTCTAATGGATGCAATGTGGTGGAAGTGAGGCTGTGAAATCGCTTGTTCTGGGGAAAACCAGCTGCCATGTCAGAACGATGTGCAAGCGCCCTTTGGAGAAATCCAAGTGGTGAGGAACTGAGGCTTTCTGTCAACAGCCATGTGAGTGACCCATCCTGGAAGTGGATCCATCAGCCCAAGTCAAGCCTTCAGATAATGTCAGCCCTGGCTGACACCTTGACTGTAGCTTCATGAGAAACCCTGAACCAGAATTACTCAGCTAAGTGACTTCTGAAATATAAATATGTGAGATAATAAATGTTTATTATTTAAAGCTTTAAATTTTGGGGATAATTTGTTATTTAACAACAGATAAATAATACACTTTATTAGTTTCCTAGGATTGCCATAACAAATTACTACAAACTGGGTGGGTTAAAACAACAGAAATTTGTTCTCAAACAGTTCTGGAGGATAGATGTCTGAAAAAAAGATGTTGATAGGGCTACATTCTCTCTCTGAAAGATCTAGGGAGGAATCCCTCCCTGCTTCTTCCAGCTTCTGGTGGGCCTAAACATCCCTTGGTTGTAGCTCCATTACATAATTCTCTGCTCCAACCTTCACATGGCTTTCTCTATTATCTCTGTGTCTTCTTCTCTTCCATCTCTTATAAGGACACTTGTCATTAGATTTAGGGCCCACCAGGATAATCCAGGATGATCTCACCTTGAGATCCTTAACTTGATTACATCTGCAAAGACTTATTTTCCAAAGAAAGTCACAGTCACAGGTTCCAGGAATTAGGATGTAGACATATCATTGGGACGACCACCTTTAAATCCACTGCATACACTGTCATCATTTCTTATCAGGGTGGCATCTTAACAGGTCTCTGTATTTCTATTTTTACACAAACACATGCACACACACACACACACACACACACCCCACATGTGGTTTTTTCTGTATACAGCAGCCTGAATGGCCTTTTAACACATAGCCATATCGTGACACTCCCCTCTAATGAATTCTTAGCACATTTAGAATAAAATTCAAACTCCTTCCATGGCTAATAGGGTAGGTAGATTTGGCCTAGCCTATCTCTGACCTAATTTGTTTGGAAACTACTGATGTCATCTAAGGTCATAGGTGACTCTCAGGCAGAGAAGAACAAGAGCCAAGAAAGTTATCATGACAATGGGAGGCCAGTCATTCACAGGAGGAGTATGTGAATAACACACACCCAGAGGCTTAAGCTGAAATCAGTGTGTAAGTTTCACAGAGGCTGGAAGGAATATACAGGGAATGGAATGGCTGAAAACACTTTCAGGGATTGAGACTCAGAAGGATGGGAAAGAGTAGATATCAGATATAGAAGTCAGAGATATACCTGTGGAGTTTAGCATAAATGAGTGAATCCATGGAGGAGGCATAGCATTGTTATAATTACTGGTATTAGTATATTCATTCCTCATTCCTCCTCTGCATTCCTGGATCCTGCACATGTGTAGTGATACCAGGAAGATGTAAGACTCCACAGAGGATTGTAACTGAACTTCAGCCATTACTCTAGGTTCAAAATATAAGGACTTTTGAAAAAATGAATTGCCCAGGTATGTGAATATTAGAGTGGTAGAGTAAAATAAATATGAGTTAGACATCTATTTTCAAATCCCAATTCTTCCACTTACTAAATATGGGCTTGTTTAAGTTACCTGCCCTCTTTGACTCTCATCTTGCAGAATTCGTCTGCAAAATGGGGATAATAATACCTGTGCTGAATGCTCTGGATTGGGCCTCTCAGCCTCCATTTCAGCAGTCTTCTCATTGGAGAGGTTGAAAAACTAAAAACTACATTTCCCAGATTTCTCTGTGGCAGAGTTCAGGATGTGAATTCAGTTATATCAGTCATACAATTTGGCACTTATATAATTTTTAGAAAGTTAGAGGTGAAATGTAAGTGAAATTTTCCTGCAAGAAGGTTGTAGAAACCTATGACACGCCTACGGATTGCTCTAAAGTTCCAGTCCCCAGCTTCCTGGAGGTAGAAGTGGTAGTGTCCACACTACTTCTTGTCATTTTTACAATTTTTTTATTTTTAATTTTTGTGGCTACATAGTAGGTGTATATGCTTATGGAGTAAATGTGATGTTGTGATATAAGCAGACAATGTTTAATAACCACATCATGGAAAATAGGGTATCCATCCCCTCACACATTTATTCTTTGTGTTACAAACAATCCATTTATACTCTTTTAGTTATTTAAAAATGTACAATTAAATTGTTATTGACTATAGTCACCCTGTTGTGTTATCAAATACGAGTTCTTATTTATTCTATTTTTTATACCCATTAAACATCCCTATCTCCCCCCACCCCACCCAGCAGCCCACTACTTTTTCTAGCCTCTGGTAACCATCCTCCTACTCTTTATCTCCATGAGTTCAATTGTTTTGATTTTTAGATCTCAGAAGTAAGTGAGTACATGTGATGTTTTTCTTTCTATGCATGGCTTATTTCCCTTAACATAATGACTTCCTGTTCTATCCATGTTGTTACAAATGACAGAATCTCATTCTTCTTACGGTTGGATAGTAAGTACTCCACTGTGTATATTTACCACATTTTCTTCATTCATCTGTTGATACACACTTAGGTTGCTTCCAAATCTTGGCTATTGTAAACAGTGCTGCAACAAACATAGGAGTGCAGCTATCTGTTTGATAGAATGATTTCCTTTCTTTTGAGTTTTTACCCAGCAGTGGGATAGCTGAATCACATGGTAGCTCAAGTTTTAGCTTTTTGAGGAGCCTCCAAACTGTTCTCCATAGTGGTTGTACTAATTTACATTCCCACCAACAGCGTATAGGTTTCACTTTTCTTCACATCCTTGCCAGCATTTGTTATTGCCTGTCTTTTGGATATAAGCCATTTCAACTGGGGACAGATTATATCTCACTGTATTTTTGATTTCCATTTTTCTGATGATCAGTGATGTTGAGCACGTTTTCATATGCCTATTTGCAATTTGTATGTATTCTTTTGAGAAATGTCTATTCAAATCTTTTGCCCATCTTTTGATTGGATTATTAGACTATTTACTACAGAGTTACTTGAGCTCCTTATATATTCTGGTTATTAATTTGTTGTCAGATGGGTAGTTTGCAAATATTTTCTCACATTCTGTGGATTGTCTCCTCACTTTGTTGATTGTATCCTTTGCTATTCAGAAGCTTTTTAATTTGATGTGATTCCATTTGTGCATTTTTACTTTGGTTGCCTGTACTCATGAGGTATTGCTCAAGATACTTTTGCCGAGACCAATGTCTTAGAGATTTTCCCTAATGTTTTCTTGTACTAGTTTCACCATTTAAGGTCTTAGATTTAAGTTTTTAGTCCATTTTGATTTTATTTTTGTATATGGTGAGAGATAGGGGTCTAAGTTTCATTCTTCTGCATATGGATATCCAATTTTCTCAGTGCCATTTATTGAAGAGACTATCTTTTCCCCGGCATATATTCTAGGTACCTTTGTACCAAGTTCACTGTAGGTGTATGAATTTGTTTCTGTGTTCTCTATTCTGTTCCATTGATCTATGAGTCTGTTTTAATGCCAGTACCATGCTCTTTTTGTTACTATAGCACTGTAGTATATTTTTTAGTCAGGTAATGTAATTTTTCCAGTTTTATTCTTTTTGTTTAGGATAGTTTTGGCTATTCTGGGTCTTTTGTGGCTCTATGTAAATTTTAGAATTGTTTGTTTGTGTTTATATGAAGAACGTCATTGGTATTTTGTAAGGGATTTGCACTTAATCTGTAGATTGCTTTGGGTAGTGTGGACATTTTAACAATATTGATTCTTCCAATGTGTGAACATGGAATATCTTTCCATTTTTTGTGTCTTCTTTAATTTATTTCATTTGTGTTTTTTATTCATTGTTGATATATTTCACTTCTTTGGTTAATTCCTAGGTATTTAATTTTATGTGTGGCTCTCACAAATTGGATTACTTTTAAAATTTATTTTTCAGATTGTTCACTATTGGGATATAGAAACGCTAATGATTTTTGTATGTTGATTTTGTATCCTGCAACTTTACTGAATTTATCAGTTCTAACAGTTTTTTGATGGAGTCTTTAGGTATATCCAAATATAAGGTTATATCATCTGCAAACAAGGATAATTTGACTTCTCCCTTTTCAATTTGGATGTCTTACATTTCTTTCTTTTTTCTGATGGCTCTAGCTAGGACTTTCAGTACTATGTTGAATAACAGTGGTGGAAGTGGGCATTCTTGTTGTGTTCTAGATCTTAGAGGAAAGGCTTTCAGTTTTTCCCTATTCAGTATGATACTAGTGGTGAGTCTGTCGTTGATGGCTTTTATTATGCTAAGATATGTTTCTGCTATGCCCAGTTTTTCAAGTGAATTTATCATGAAGGGATGTTGAATTTTATGAAATGCTTTTTCTGCATCAATCGAAATGATCATATGGTTTTTGTCCTTCATTCTATTGATATGATATTACATTGATTAATTTGCATATGTTGAACCATCCTTGCATCCATAGGATAAATGCCACTTGGTCATGATGAACGATCTTTTTAATGTATTCTTGAATTCAGTTTGCTAGTATTTTGTTGAGAATTTTTACATCAATATTCATTGGGGATATGGCATGTAGATTTCTTTTTATGATGTATCTTTGTCTGGTTTTTGTATTAGGGTAATACTGCCCTCGTATAATAAGTTTGGAAGTATTCCCTCCTTATCTATTTTTTGAAATAGTTTGAGTAGAATTGGTATTACTTCTTCTTTAATTGTTTGGTAGAATTCAGCAGTGAAGCCATTAAGTCCCAGGCTTTTCTTTACTGGGAGACTTTTTGTTACAGCTTCTATCTTGTTACTTGTTATTGGTATGTTTAGGTTTTGGATTTCTTCATGCTTGAAAAAATTCAACCATGAAGAAATTCAACCATGGTAGTAGGTTGTGTAGGTTGTGTTTAGGAATTTGTCCATTTCTTCTGGACTTTCCAATTTATTGGCATATAATTGCTCATAGTAGATGCTAGTGATCCTTTGAATTTCTGTGAAATCAGTTGTAATGTCTCCTTTTTCTTTTCTGATTTTGGATGTTCTCTCTTTTTTTCTTTATTAGTCTGGCTAAATGTTTGTCAATTTTGTTTAACTTTTCCAAAAAATCAGCTTTTTTTTATTGATCTTTTGTATTATTTCCTTCATTTCAATTTCACTTATTTCTGCTCTAATCTTTATGATTAATATTTATTTTTTTCTATTTTTTGATTTGGTTTGCTCTTGCTTTTCTAGTTCTTTAAGGTGTATCATTCTATTGTTTATCTGAAGTTTGTCTTGTTTTTTGAAGTAGGCACTTATAACTATAAACTTCCCTCTTAGTACTGCTTTTGCTGTATCTCACAGGCTTTGGTATGTTGTGTTTCCATTATGATTTGTTTCAAGAAAATTTTCAATTTTCTTTTCAACTTCTTCATTGACCCCACTGGTCATTCAGGAGCACATTGTTTAATTTCCATGTATTTGTATAGTTTCCAAAACTCCTCTTGTTGTTGATTTCTCCTCTTGTTGTTGCATTGTGGTCAGTGAAAATGCTTGATAACTATTTCAATTTTGTTGAATGTTTTTACCTGTTCTGTGACCCAACACTCTCAAGGATTTGTCCTTGAGGATGATCCATGTGCTGAGGAAAAGAATGTGTATTTTTTCAGACATTGCATAAAATGTTCCATAAATATCTATTAGGTCCATTTGGTCTATAGTGCAGATTAAGTCCAGTGTTTCTTTGTTGGTTTTCTGTCTGGAAGAGCTTTCCAATGCTGAAAGTGGAGTGTTGTAGTCTTTAGTTATTATTATATTGAGGCCTGTCTTGCTCTCTAGCTCTAATAATATTTGCTTTATATATCTGGGTGATCCAGTGTTGGGTGCACATATATTTAAAATTGTTATATCCTCTTGCTGAATTGACCCCTTTATTATTGATAGTGACAGGAGGCAGTCAAATGCGTAGGCAGATAGGAGCAGGTCCTCAGTGAAACCCCACCTCCAAGCTGAAGACAGTTTAAAGCCTGAAAGCCAAGCTACAAGTTAAATCCATGGCCTGATTGAGAACCTGTCTTTCCTTTTGGCATGCTTTCCTCTGATCCCCACCCTTCACCTATTTTACATATACCTACGCTTTCCTAATTGGTTTTCTACACTGTTGTGCCTACCTTTGAGTGGTGTCTTTGCTTTAAACTTTTTTGCATGCTCACAAACCAATCAGCATACACTCCCCATTGTGAGTCTATAAAAAGCCCTAGACCCAGCCACACTGAGAGGCAAAAAACCCATCTGACTGCAGGGGTGGGGTACCTCCCCCAACATCCCCTCTCCACTGAGAGCTATTCCATCAATCAATAAAATTTTTCTCCACCCATCCTCACCTTTCAGTCATCAGCATGATTTCATTCTTCTTGGATGCTGGGCAAGAGGTCAAGACCCACCTAGTGTGGGTACCCAGAAAGGCTGTCACACTGGCCCTTTGCCCTTGCCAGAGAGGGCAGCTGCTCCATGCAATTGATCCAGGGGCCAACTGAGCTGCTAACATGTCACTGTCCATTGGGCTGTGGATGGCAGAACTAAAAGAGCTAATTAGCACACTAACACCCACTCTGGGGCTTCAAAATCATGAGCACCCCTGTCTGGGTGCCACTGTATTGCCCTCAAGGTGACATGCCTGGTCTGGATGTGGGACCCACATGGAGCTTGCTCCTGTGTCAGTGCTCAGAGTGGCTGGCCGGATCCCGCACTTGCTTGCTCATGTGCTCCCTTCCGCAAGAAGGTGAGCATGGTAGGCCAAGTAGATGAGGCGCCCCTACTGTGAGTCTGGCAAAGGGGCCAAGAAAAATCCTGTGTCATTTTGGAGGCTTGCCCAGGATCCCTGAAGGGTGAGTGAATGCAAACCAAGATGCTTCACTTTTTCTGAGGACTCTTGTCCTCAGACATTTTTCTGAAGGCAGATGAAGCACTGAACCTCTGATTAGCTAGTTAAGAGTGAATGGTACAACTACACAGGACAGGATGTGGGAGATGACCCTTCTGTCACTCTTGGGAGTTGGAAATGTCAGTCTTACTCCAATCCAGTCTTTTCTATGATATTTTCCTTCTTGTTTTGGGGGCTGTCATGGTGCCTATCTTGTCTTTTACAATGTTAAGAGTGTTGCTGCAAACTACAGAGATATTACTGAGTAGAATGGGTGCTTGGCCTAGTCATCAAAAATGTAATTCAGAACAACGTGGTTTCTGTCTGTTCTTAGAGGCAAAAAGGGTACAGTGTTTAAGAGTTTTTTTTCCTATAGAAGAAACTCATTTGCATACAGTAAGAGGCTTTTTCCCGCAAGCACCTACCCCACCCCCACACTTAGGTTGTCTTTTTCTTTTTCTCTACCATGTCAGAAGTTAACACAGCCCGGCAAATACAGGGAGCTTTTCTATGAGAGAGTTTTTCTTTTTTCCTTTTGAAAGGCATCTTTTTTCTTTCTGAAGGGCCAGGTCTCCCTTTCTCTCCCTTGTTTGAGGAGGACCCAGTTCTACAGCTTTACCTTAGCATTCAGCTTATGATAAAGAGGCAGCAAAGGAGCAGCCCCACTGGCTGCTGTCTGCAGTCTGGCAAGGGCCACCTGGGACTTAATTTAGTGAGTCCATGCACCCTCCTGAGGCAGTTATTTGTCCCAAACTCAATTCCAAGCTTCAGGTTAAAGCCCTAGAAAGGAAAACTGGATCTGAGGGATCTGGAGGCAGATGGCAATGGAATTCAAGGGACACAGCGCAGGTGAGCATCACTAATTCCTGCCAGTGAGGCCCCCCACCATTTCATGGATGGAGGTCATGCTAGCATCCATGGCATAGGTGAGGTTACCAACAGCAGGGAGAATAGAAAATGTGTAGGTGAGTGCAGATAATTCTTACTCTCTAGGACGCCCTATTCCACATGGGTGGAAGTCACATTGGCACCCATGGGTAGCACCCTGCAGAGTTTGCTGGAACTCAGGGATACAAAGACAGAAGAAAGAAGACACCTTTTCTTTCTCTCCCTCATATGCCCTGGGTATTTGCTTGGGGAAAAAAGGCACTAAAGGACACCCTTTCCCCTCTTTCCAGATGGGTAACCAACCATCTTCAGCTACTCTTCATACCACAGGACACTCCTCTCAGATGCATCCCCCAAACTGGGAAAAGTTAATTTTCCCAAATCTTAAACTTTTTGGCTTAAAAATGAGCCAGGAAAAAATTACACGTCTAACTGAGCAAATCTCTTTAGGAGGGACAAGTTTTTTAGTATGCAAATAACCTCTTTGTCTGCTCCCCATTTACAAGACTCCAGAGTCACAAAAGGGCTCCACAGCTAAGGGAAGGGAGACCAGAAGCCTGACATACTGGCAAAAGGGTAAAAATTTTTTTTTTTTTTTGACTAGCCAGACTTCTGGCCTTCCTCTCCCTGTGCAAACTGGTAGAATGAATGATAAAAATCACTGTTTATATCCTCTGTAAACTTTTGATTAATGGGAAAAAGGATGTGTGAGATGAGACTTAACCTGTAACAAATCTGTTGTACTTTGTGCTAAGAATTTGTCTTTCTATGTCTTTCTATCAGAAAGAGGGGTACCTTAGGATAGAATGCAGGTCTAGGACCCCATAATCCCACTTTTGAAACCATCCCAGCAAACTGGTCAGTAACAAACTTTTCTACAGGTCTCTGAAGGGAAAAAAACTGAATGACATCTCCATCTTTTTTTACGTCCTTGGGAGCTTGACCATGTAACCATGTGGCAGTACTTTCTTTTGGTGTCTGCCATTTTACAATTGTGGCTCAGGTTCAATCCTGGATTAGTGAATGAGCACTTTGTTAATATCTGTGTGGCTTTTACAATTTGCTAATTCTCTTTCCCTCCCTTAGCTTCCAGCTTCTGTTCTTAAATCTTCCTTTCTCTGAACTACCTTTAAAGATTCTAGATTTTGTAAAAACTGTTTACCAGCTCTTTGAAAATACCCTGTACACTCACTGCTAAATCATACCTTAGTTAAGGTTTGTTGGTTTCACCTGTGAGATTACTTTTGGTAAAGTTCAAAAGCCAGAAATATTGGTCACTTGGTATGGCTAAAGTCAGGTAACAAGAGATTTAAAAGGATTTTCTTAAAGAGTGCTATGGTTAAAAGTCAGTTTAATTAAAAGTGGATATCCATGCTATAGGTATATTTAAAAGGGTTTTATGTTTTTCTCTTCTTGGATCTTGCTTCACTGAAAAAGAGTTTTGTTCTTCTCAGCCAACTGAATTATTTTTCTCAATTTCATCTTGCCACTCTTAATGCACACATGAGAGGCCCTAAGATAACTTCTGATGGCCTGGGACTCCCTGGAAAACTCAGAGGAGGAAACTGTTTGGAAAAAAAACTTCTGTTTTCCTCATGGATCCCCAAGAATTAAAAGTGACTAAATCCCTCTCAAAATATGTTTTTGTCTTTTAGCTATATCCGCTTATTAGGCCATAGAACTGCATGTTTTCTTACCCTGTTTGTTGAAGGGCTCCACCCTGAGGCCAATAATCTAATTAGGAAATTGGCCAATGAAAAATCTTACAACTACTGGATCTTCTGTCTGTCTGTGTAGTTATATATGTGTTATGTGTGTGATGTTTATATAAAAATGATCTCTAATTAATTGGCTTGGAGAAAAACACATGCTTAGATTAAATATTTTTTGATGCAAAAAAGAAAAGCTGTAATGCCTTTTAGTTCATGTGACTTTTATTTTTGAGAAATAAAAACAGTTTTAAAGATTATTAGTAAAATACAAATGTCTTCAAAATGTAAATATGTGGTCTAAATTGTGTAGGTCAGATACTGGGCTTGTTAAATTCTTTAAGGTTATAAACTGCTTCTTTGGCTTTTGAAAATTGTTCAGCTTGCTTGCTTTATGGTTTGGTAAGACCTGCGGACATATGGAATTCAAAATGTCCCTAACTGTGCTGGAAAGAGTTAGACCCTATCTGTGCATAGTACATAATTAAAATAACTTACCATGCTTTACATTAAAATTAAAAATTGCTAAGGGTTATCATTATAATATGTAATTGAGACTACTGAACATAGATTTACATGCAAGGTGTGTAAGGAAAGTAAAATGTGTTTTTAGTACAAGATTATAAGAAAGCATGGGAATGTAAATTTTTGCCTAGTTCAGAGGGTTAAAGGATTGTTTTAAACTGGATAAATATAAAGCTAAAGGTTTAAACAAGTTGTGGAAAGTTTGTAAAATTTAATCTTGCAAAAGAAATTTTGTATGTGAACATATTGACTAAATTCAAAATAGTATTATATGGTTTTTCCCTAAATTGAGCATTAAAATAAAAGAATAAAACAAGGTTTTTTTAGGGCACTGATCTGCTCTTTAACAAAAATTTGTAAAGTGTTATAAAAGGTTTAAAAGAATCTCACCTCATGATCAAACTGGTTAAGATTGGATAGAATTATCTATAATATTTCATTAGAAAATTGGGGTTGACATTAATAGTAGACTAATGAAAGGGTGAAATTTGCTTTCTCTCCCTTGAATGAGATTTTCATGTAATAGTAAAGGATAATAAAAAATTTTTGCTTGCTTTGTGAGTCAACTACTCAAAAAAATAAGGAAAAGATAACAGACAGATTGTTTGGAAAGCTAAATCTTGCCTCCTAATGAGTAAAGGTTTTTGCCTTTAAAAATTTTTTTGAGTCATTATTTTGGCTAAGTAAATGACTTATGGAAATCTGGAATGCTATTTCATAACATCAAATGTTTTAAGCCTCTAACATATTTAACAGGCTTCCCAAAATCAAACTTCAGTTTCAAGGTTGTCTTCCTTGACCTCTAACTTTTGGATGCTACAGAGGGCACCTGGGTCATCCAGAAGAGAGGTAAATAGGATTATTTGACATGTTTAGTTATGTGGAATTGCCAAAATAAAAATAATATTTAATCTTCTTCAGGTTATGTTTTACTAAGAAATATTAATACATGTTCCAAAATGGTATGGGATTTCTAAAAAATTCTAATGTTTGAGTATATGCTATTAATAATAATTAAGATTATTATGTTAAGTTATTGTAAATCACAGAAATAACCAAATTTCTTTGTCAATTGTGTTTTGACTGTGACTACCTGAAGACGTTTTATCATTCGTTTTTTGTTTGTTTTGTGTTCTTCTCTTCTTTCTTTCCTTCCTCTCTCTTTTTTAGTGAATCATATCTCTGGTGATATGCTTTAGTTTCTTGGTTTTTAATCCTTTGTGTATTCATTGTGTGACATTTGGTTTGAGGTTACCATGAGGCTTGCAAATACTGTCTTATAACCCATTACTTCAAGGTGGTAACAACTTAATACCATTTATATAAGCAAACAAACAAGTAAAAAGAAAACTAGTAAAAACTCTACACCTTAACTTTGTCCCCCTGTTTTTCAAGTTTCCATTGTTTTTGTTTATATCTTAAGGTATTGTCTGTGTCCTGAAAAGTTGTTATAGTTATTATTTTTGATTGGTGCATGGTTAGTATTTCTAGTTAGGACAACAGTAGTTTACAACCTATAGTTACAGTGTTATAATATTCAGTGTTTTTCTGTGTACTTACTATTGCCAGTGAGTTTGTATCTTCAAATGATTTTTTATTGCTCATTAATCTCCTTTTCTTCCTAATTGAAGTACTCCCTGTAGCATTTCTTATAGGGTGTGTCTGGTGTTGATGAAATCCTTCAGCTTTTGTTTGTCTGGGAATATCTTTATTTCTTCTTTATATTTGAAGGATATTTTCCCTATATGCACTATTCTAGAATAAAAGTTTTTTCCTTCAGCCCTTTAATATGTCATGCCACTCTCTCCTGGCCTATAAAGTTTCCACTAAAAAGTCTGCTCTGAATGTATTCGAGCTCCATTGTACGTTGTTTATTTCTTTACTTTTGCTGCTTTTAGGATCCTTTCTTTATCCTTGACCTTTGGGAATTTAATTATTAGATGGCTTAAGGTAGTCTTCTTTGGGTTAAATCTGCTTAATATTTCATAACCTTCTTGTGCTTGAATATTGATGTATTTCTCTGGGTTTGGGAAATTCTATATTATTATCCCTTTAAATAAACTTTATACCCCTGTCTCTTTCTGTATCTCCTCTTTAAGGCCAATAATTCTTAGATTTACCCTTTTGAGGCTATTTTCTACATGTTGCAGATGTGTGTCACTGTTTTTCATTCTTTTTTCTTTTGTCTCCTTTGACCGTATATTTTCAAATAGCCTGTCTTCAAGCTCACTAATTCTTTCTTTTGCTTGATCAATTCTGCTATTTAAAAACTTTGATGCATTTTTCCATGTGTCAATTTATTTTTCAACTCCAGAATTTCTGCTTGATTTTGTCAAATTTATCTGATAGAATTCTCAATTATTTCCCTGTATTGTTTAGAATTTCTTTGAGTTTCCTGAAAACAATTATCTAGAACTCTCTATCTGAAAGATTACTTATCTCTGTTTCTCCAAGATTGTCCCTGGTGCCTTATTTAGTTCATTTGGTGAGATCATGTTTTCCTGCAAGGTCTTGAGACTTGTAGATATTCATCTGTGTCTGGGTATTGAAGAATTACTGGGTATTTATTGCAGTCTTTGCTGTCTGGGCTTGTTTGTACCCATTCTCCTTGGGAAGGCTTTCCAGATATTCAAAAAGACTTGTGTGTTGTGATCTGAGCTATATCTGCTTTAGGAGACATCCCAAGCCCAGTAATGCTGTGGTTCTTGCAGACTCATAGAGGTACTACCTTGATGGTCTTGCAAAAGATCCAGAAGTATTCTCTGGATTACCAGACGTAGACTCTTGTTTTCTTCCCTTACTTTCTCCCAAACAAATGTAGTCTTTCTGTTTCTTTCTTTCTTTCTTTCTTCTTTCTTTCTTTTTTTCTTTCTTTCTTCCTTTCCTTCCTTTCTTTCTTTCTTTCTTTCTTTCTTTCTTTCTTTCTTTCTTTCTTTCTTTCTTTCTTTCCTTCTTTCTCTCTCTCTCTCTCTCTCTCTTTCTTTCTTTCTTTCTCTCTCTCTTTCTTCTCTGTCTCTCTCTCTCTCTCCCTCCTGAAGCTGGGTGCAGGGTGACATAAGCACCCCTATGGCCACCACCACTAGGACTGTGCTGGCTCTCACCTAAAGCCAATACAGCACTAGGTCTCACCCAAGGCCTGTTGTAATCATTACCTCATTACTGCCTCTGCTTGCTCAAGGCCTTAGGGCTCTGTGATCAGCAGGTGGCAAAGCCATCCAGGCCTGTGTCCTTCCCTCCAGGATGACATGTTACCCCAGGCCTCAGGCAAGTCCAGAGGTGCCATCTGGAAGCCAGGTCAACAACTTTAGAAGTCTATCTAGTGTTCTGTTGTACTGTGGTTGAGCTGGCACCCAAACCACAACACACAGTTCTTCCCACTCTTCCCTCCCCTTTCCAAAGGCAGAGGAGCCTCATCCTATGGCCACCACCAACACAGACACACTGAGAATGCTACCAGACTACCACCTATGTTCCTTTAAGACCCTATGGCTCTTCAGTCAGCTTGTGGTGAATGATGCCTCGCCTGGGACTCACCCTTCAGGGCAGTGGGCTCCACTCTGCCCCAGAGCAGGTCCAGAAATGCCATCCAAGTCCCAGATCCTGGAATTGGGGGCTCCAAGAGCCCACTTGGTGCTCTACCCACCTATGGCCTAGATGGTACCTAAGGTGAAAGACAGAGTTCCCTTTATTTTTCCCTCCACTTTTCTCAAGCAGAAGGAGTCTCACCCCATGGCCACTACAGCTCAGAATGTGCTGAGTCTCACCAGAATCCAGCTAGTCTCAGAGTCTCACCCAAGGCCCATGATGTACTACCTGGGTACTACTGGTGGTTATTCAGGGCCCAAGGGTTCTTGTTAGCAAGTGATGAATCCTGCCAGAAGTAGGTCCTTCTCTTCAAGGCAGTAGGTCCCTTTCTGGTGCAAGGTATGTGTAGAAATATCATCTGAGAGCTAGGACCTGGAGAGGGTGTCTCATGCCTCTGACCAATGCCCTATCCTGCTGTGGCTGAGCTGGTATCCAATGTGCAAAACAAAGGCCTCTCCACTCTTACCTCTCCTCTTCTCAAGCAGAAGGAAGGGAGCTCTTTTGGAGCCATGAGCTGTGCAGCTTGGGGTTAGGAAAGAGGTGATGCCAGCACTCCCTTAGCCACTGTGGCTGTGTCTCAGTAGGTCATGTTCCCACCCCTCCCCTACCCAGTACATAGGCACTGGACCTAGTTCAGCACTAGGACTCACCTAGAAGTTTCAGACTTTGTGGCCTAGATTGCCATCTAAGTTAATTTAGGGCCCCAGAGCACTTTAGATCGTGATGGAGAGGCTTGTGGGAACTCAAGTTCTGACCACTGGGATTGGTGATTCTTCTCTGGCTAGGCTCTTTTTAAATGTTCACTCCATGGGTGGGTGTCAGCTGAGTTTGGTCCAATTTTGCTTTCTGCTATAACAGGGCAGAACTGAGTTCAGTGTCTCACAAATGCTTCACTCTCTTTCTTCCCAACATAGAATTGCTCTTTGCATCATGCTGTCACTGCTGGGTATGGGGAAGGGGTGGCATTGGTGATTCAGTACTGCTTTTCCTACCTCTTCAATACCTCTTTCAGTGATGCAAAGTTAAAACCAGGTACTGTGAGTGCTCACTTGTGTTTTGATTCTCATGAACGTACTTCTTTGGTGTGTAGATAGTTGTTAAATTGGTGTCCTTGTTGGGAGCATGATTGATGGAACCTTCTATTTAGACATCATGCCCCATGCTACCTCCTCTGTGACTTCTAATCTTAATTACAGCCTGGGGTGTCCACTGTCCAATTTCCTAGGCATGAGAGGCAGCAAGCAAGGCAGTGACTTTTTGTATCTATAGCTACAGTGACAGTCTCAAAGGAGTCGTTTCCATGATGGATGAGTTCTATATTCCTGGGGATTATTCCAGGAGGACCAGTCTAGAACCTGATCCTTAAGCCCCTACAATGATTTTGAAAATATCTAATTCTCTGAATTAAGTCCTTTTCTGCTTAAAATTCTCAAAGTAGTTTCTACTTTCTCAACCGAAGAATGGAACCCATAAAAAGACATAAGAGGTGTTGCCTGGGAAAGGCCAATTGACCCATCATGAAGAAGCCTCATATTGCCAAGTGGCATTTACCTTGGTGAATACACTGAGTTCCAGTTAAGGCCCTTGCCTTGCCATCTTAGGACCCAATATACTAGAGTTGATAGGGGTTAGATGTTCAGTAATGCTAACAGAGCTATCAAGAAGAAGATTTATAAAACCCAAATGCTGTTTTAATTATTTACAATGAGGAAAGTGCTATGAGGAAGACTAGAATCATACTGGCCTGACCAGCACTTTTGCTGATTTGTGATCGAGACACATGAGAACTCAAATTTTCAATTCATTGAGTAGGTGTATTAGTCTGTTTGCATGATGCTAATAAAGACATACCTGAGACTGGGAAGAAAAGAGGTTTAATTGGACTTACAGTTCCACATGGCTGGGAAGGCCTCAGAATCATGGCAGGAGGTGAAAGGCACTTCTTACATGGTGGGAGCAAGAGAAAATGAGGAGGAAGCAAAAGCAGAAACCTCTGATAAACCCATCAGATCTCATGAGACTTATTCACTATCATGAAAATTGCATGGGAAAGACCTGCCTCCATGATTCAATTACCTCTCCCTGGGTGCCTCCTACCACACATGGGAATTCTGAGAGATACAATTCAAATTGAGATTTGGGTGGGGACGCAGCCAAACCATATCAATAGGCAATGGAAGCAAAAGAAGAGCCACCACAGGGAAGGACTTGCCCCCGGACCAGATTAACCAAGGGTCCTGGGCACCCTCTCCCCTGGACAGTGCTAGAATGCATTTTCCAAAATGGTGTCTCTGGGCTCCTCTTTTTCTGTGCTTTCAAAGCAGATCATTTTCCCTTCTGATCCTAAACATGGAGGTGCAGGCAGGCAAGGAGGTAAATTGCAATGTGAACACTGATTATGCCTTCCTAAGTAATCTGCCAACAAGAGACTCAATCTGAAGAGTTTACTCCTCAAACAGGACTTTGGCCTAATTTCTGTTTAACCCTCATTATCTTCAGAAAAGTGTGCAACAGCTGAGCTAAGGTGAGCTCTAGTCAGGAAGACTAGGCTTAATATTGATAAACAAGAAATAAACTCTACATCTTTAAGAAGAGGCTGTATTTAACAAAGCATCTGGCTGTGCTATTTTCTGACATGAAAGAGTAGCCCTCAGAGAATTTCCTAGATTGGTTGGCATCAGTCAAAGAAGACTAAATCATTCTTCACAAATAATGAAAGCAAAATTTTGAGTGTTCAAGGGCAACTTCGAAGCAGACAAGGTGAGGACAGCACCCCTCCAACCCCACCCTGCCTCATGATTCCTTCCATCTTCCTCCCCTCACCAAAGACACAAGGAATAACCTAAGGAAAAAATAGAGGGTGTGTTGGGAAGAGGTCCTAGCAAGATGCACAAAATAGAGAAGAGAAGACAGATGAGAAGTTCTATATTCAATCTTGGGGAGTTTCTCAGGACTGTGACTTCTCTGCTAGTATTCCAAGATCTTCAATACAACCATACTCTTCATATCTCCCTGTATGAATGATGCTTGGGAAAATGTTTTCAAAAAGGGACTGAGTGCTCCAGGTTTGGGCTTATGTAAGGTAGAGAAGAAAAGAGCTGCAAGAGGGAAGATACAGCAGAGAACAAAAATTCTGTGAGAGGAGAAAGTTGAACCAAGTGATGACCAGGAGAAATATTAACATAAATCTCTAAGAATTCCTAGCAATCATAGTGAATGAAGGGTGGAGAGAGCTTGTCACAGAGTCATTTAATCCACTTTTGTTTAAATCTCAAAGGATAGGGCAATTGGGATGGCCTGGAAAACTTGGGCCAGAATCAATGCAGTCAAAAACTTGGGCCAGAATAAATGCAGTTAATGGAGAAAGAAGGGGTTAAGTGGAAGATAATGTAATGTAGAGTCTTGTGTCTTGCATGTAGAACAGATATTTCACCTTCTTAATATTCTTCTTATCCACTTGAAAATTGTCAATAACTTGACTTTCCAGAAGCCAGAGGAAAAGCTTTTCCTCTGGCATTTCTTAGACTCTTGTTATCCACCCCATGTTTTCTGACTGGCCAATGTGGTTGCCTTTTAATTTCTAAAAGCATCTCTGCACACTCTTCTCACTGTACACGAGGTCACGTCAATTCATGCTTCTCTGACTTAAAAGAAAGCACAGTACCTCCTCTTTGTTCTTTAATTCTTAAAAGAATTCTGAGGGAGAGCAATAAAATTTCAGCCTAGTAAAGATACTAGGGTCTTAAATACTTGATGAAAGGCCCTTTCCCTTGATAGGAGAATATCTTCTTCCAATTAGAAAAAAACAAACAGATTCTTAAGGTTAAGTCACGTAGCTTCTTGCCTGGTGCCCACATGAGAGCTTCTATGGACTCATGTGGGTGAAGCCCTGTGGTATAAATGATTTCTTGTTACAGAAGAGGACAAAGCTGAGCAGGAGGAGTGGGAATAGTCAGACAGCTATGTGTGCTCTCTGGAAAGATCTACGAGGCTGCCAAATGCTTCCCTTGAAAGAGTGAGACAGAGTGCCTATAAGAAATCATGACACTAGGCTGTCTAAAGCTTTTAAGTGCCTTAGTCAGAGCCAAAAATTCTTATTCATCAGAAAGGATTTTGTGGATAAAAGGAAAGTTTTGGACTAAGTTTTTAAAAATTCTTGAATAGGGCCAGAGTGAAATTTATAGTAAATAAAGCTTAGTGACTTATGGCAGCATTTTCCACAATAGCCAAATGTGGAAGTGACCAATGGCCCATCATAGATGCATGGCTGAACAGAATATGGTCTATCCAATGATAGATTATTCAATCTTAAAAAGGAAGAAAGTTCTGACACGTGCTACAATATGGATGAACCTTGAGGACATTACGCTAAGTGAAAGAAGTCAGTCACAAAAAAGGACAAATACTGCATGACTCCATAGAGTGGTAAAATTCATAGAGACAGAAAGTAGAATGATGATTGCCAGAGGAGGAGGGAATGGGAAGTTATCATTTAATGGGTACAGAGTATAAATTTGGAAAGATGAAAAAAGTTCTAGAGATAGATGGATGATGGTGATGCTTGCACAACAATGTGAATGTACTTATAATGCCACTCAGCTGTCCACGTAAAAATGGCTAAAATGGTAAATTTTATGGCATGTATACTTTACCACAATAAAAAAAGCTTAGTGGGAATAATATTGTGTTATTTTGTAAAAGTTTGCATGTTAAAAAATCACATTTTGGGAGAAGCACTCACGAGAAAAAGGTTCTGTTGTTTGAATCAACTAGGAAACCCTTCACACAAAGCACATTAAGCACAGAAAAGTCTCTGAGAAGACCTGCATTGAAATTATACTACATTGTTTAACCTAGCATTTCATATGTGTAGTAAGTCTAGGACACTTCTTTCCAAAGATTTCTTAAATACCCATCAGAACTGGTATTCTGCGAAATATCAGTTTGGAAAGCACCATTTTAAACTATTCTCCTATCTGTATAGTAACTGTGTCTAGAAAGTAATGAGAGGTTTTCTTCATGGACTTTGGAAGTGCAGTTCTTTATAGAAATACCTCAGAACTTTATGACGGCAATTACAGATTAATTATTTTGTTATGTTTTGTTGTTTCAATAAAGAGACCACAAGAAAAAGCTCTCCAGGAGTTGAAAGGTCCTCTGGCTACTACTTGAAAATTTTTAGTTGTTAATTCAAACAACTATTCAAAATTCAACTATTAATTAATAGTTGTTTGAATTTTGCTGATAATGGAGGCACCACCACTGTCACCTTAGTGGCAGCTACATGGTTTGCAGGCCTGTGACCTGCAAATACAAATCAGTCAATTGACAGTAACCATCACCCAAATGGCTTTCCTCATCTGCCAGGGCTTCCCTTCAAGTTGCCTGTTGTGAGTTGTCTATAGGTCCCGCTTGGATGGAGAGGTTTATGTAAGAAACAGTCTCATTCTCATAGTTATTATTTTATGCTTAGATTTTCCATACATCTCCAATCATGAATAGTTGCAGAAAAGAAATTCTCTCACAGTGTATCTCATACTCACGAACCAACATTTTGAACAAATTATTTTTACTTTCTGGAAATAAGGAACTTGGACTAGATTACAAAAGTCCCTATTACCTTTTTAAAATATCACTTTTTCTCAGATAAAAGCATAATTTTCCTTCTTGGCAAATCAATATTTCTTTATCTTATTAAAATTTCAGGCCTAGATATTTCTTGTTTTATAAGAATTAGCATTTTGAATACAGTGGTTTTTTCAAGTTTAAAAAATCGATATTGTTTAATGTCTACAACAATACTGTGTTTATTTATTGAATTTTTAAAAATTAATTTTTTATGAGTACATAGTAGGTATATGTATTATGGGGTACATGACATGTTTTAATACAGGCACGTGGTGTGGAATAAGCACATTGTGGGGAATGGAATATCCATTGCCTCAAACATTATCCTTTGAGTTACAAACAATCAAATTACACTGTTTAAGTTATTTTAAAATAAATACAATTTACAATTGCAAATTGTATTTACAATTAGGTTATTATTGTACAATTAGGTTATTATTGGCTACAGCTACCCCATTATGCTGTCAAATAGTAGATCTTATTCATTCTTTCTATTTTTTTGTACCCATTAACCATCTCCACCTCCCCCCACCACACCCCTACCCTTCCCGGCCTCTGGTAACCATCCTTCTACTCTATACATTCATGAATTCAATTGTTTTGATTTTTAGATCCCATGAATAAGTGAGAACATGCGATGTTTGTCTTTCTGTGTCTGGCTTATTTCACTTAATATAATGATCTCGAGTTCCATCCATGTTGTTGCAAATGACAGGTTCTCATTCCTTTTTTATGGCTGAATAGTACTCCATTGTATATGTGTGCCACATTTTATTTATCCATTCATCTGTTGATGGACACTTAGGTTGCTTCCAAATCTTAGCTATCGTAAACAGTGCTGCAACAAACATAGGAGATCAGTATATTTCTTCAATACACTGATTTCCTTTCTTTTGGGTTTATGCCCTGCATGGGATGCTGGATCATATGGTAGCACAATTTTTAGTTTAGAAACCTCCAAACTGTTCTCCATAGTGGTTGTAATAATTTACATTCCAACCAACGGTGTACGAGAGGTCCCTTTTCTTCACTCCTTACCAGCATTTGTTATTGCCTGTCTTTTGGATATCAGGACACTCGCCTCAATCTACCCAGACTCAAAGAGTTCTGGGTGTTTCCTTTTCTCTGCAACCTCACCAACATCTGTTATTTTTTGACTTTTTGACAATAGCCATTCTGACTGGTGTGATAGTGTTGGTGAGAGTTTAGTTCAATCATTGTGGAAAGCAGTATCATGATTCCTCAAAGAGCTAAAAGCAGAACTACCATTTGATCTGGCAATCCCATTAGTAGGAATATAAATCATTCTACCATAGAGACACTTGAAAGTGAATGCTAACTGCAGCACTATTCACAATAACAAAGACATGGAATCAACCTAAATGTTCATCAATGACCAATTGGATAAAGAAAATGTGGTACATATACACCATGGAATACTATGCAGGCATAAAAAAGAATGAGATCATGTCTTTCATGGTAACATGGATGGAGCTGGAGGATATTATCCTTAGCAAACTAATGCAAGAACAGAAAACCAAATACCACATGCTCTCACTTATAAGTGAGAGCTAAATTATGAGAACTCAAAAACACAAAGAAGGGAACAACAGACATTGGGGTATAGTTGTGGGTGGAGGGTGGGAGGAGGAGGGAGACAAGCAGAAAAGAAAACTATTGGGTTCTGGGCTTCATGCATGGGTGATGAAATAACCTGTACAGCAGATCCTGGTGACACGAGTTTGCCTATGTAACACACCTTCATGTGTACCTCCAAACCTAAAATAAAAGTTTAAAAACTAAAAATAAAAAATAAAATAAAATAAAATAAATGAGTAAAGAAGATTTACTTCTTCCAAGAGCTTACATACTACCTTATCGAGGAATGTAGATTGTATAAAACATACTCAAATTCATTAACTCCTTTGTTGCATCCTCAAGGACACTATAAAGTAGATAAGGTAGATTTTAGAGATAGAAGTCTCAGATAAGAAAGACAAAGATTGAATATTTATTAACTAATTCTGTTATTGGATCATATTCCAGGCACCATGAGATATAGTTTGGATATTTGTCCCTGCCCAAATCTCACGTTGAATTGTAATCTCCAATGCAAGAGGTGAGGCTGATGGGAGGTGTTTGGGTTGGGGGGTGGATCCCTCATGACTTGGTGTTGTCTTCACAATAGTGAGTGACTTCCCACAAGATCTGGTCATTTAAAAGTATGTGACAACAACCCTTGCACAATTTCTCTCTCTTGCTCCTGCTTTCACCATATGATACGTCTACTCCCTGTTTACCTTCCACCATGATTGTAAGCTTCCTGAGGCCCCCCAAGAAACTGAGCATATGTTGGCACCATGCTTCCTGTAAAGCCTGCAGGACCATGAGCCAGTTAAACCTCTTTTATTTTAAAAAAAAATACAACTTTTTGTTTTGTTGATCTTTTGTATTCTTTTTTTCATGTTAATTTCATTTATTTATGCTCCAATCTTTATTATTATTGTTCTTTTTCTAATTTTCAGTTTGGTTTGCTCTTGTTTGTCTAGTTTTTTAAGATGCATCATTAGATTATTCATTTGAAGTTTTTCCTCTTTTTTTGATGTAGGCACTTATAGCTATAAACTTCCCTCTTGGTACTGCTTTTGCTATATCTGATAGGCTTTCGTATGTTGTATTTCCATTATCATTTGTTTCGAGAAAATTTTCAATTTCCATCTTAATTTCTCCATTGAACCACTGGTCATTCAGGAGCATATTGTTTAATGTCCATGTGTTTGTATAGTTTCCAAAATTCCTCATTACTAATTTCCGGTTTTATTCCATTGTGGTCAGAGAATGTGCCTGATATTGTTTCAATTTTGTTGAATGTTTTAAGACTTGTTTTTCGACCTAACATGTGTTCTATCCATGTGCTGAGGAAAAGAATGTGTATTCTGCAGCTTTTGGATGAAACGTTCTGTAAATATCTACAGGGCTATTTTATCTGTAGTGCAAATTAAATCTGGTATTTCTTTGTTGATTTTCTGCTTGGAAGCTTTTTCCAATGCTTAAAGTGGGGTGTTGTTGTTTCCAGCTATTATGGTATTAAAAAGGCCTATCTCTCTCTTTAGCTCTAATAATATTTGCTTTATAAATCTGGGTACTCCAGTGTTGGCTGCATATATATTTAAAGTTGTTATATCCTCTTGCTGAATTGACCCTTTTGTTATTATATAGTTGCATACAGTGTTTATATCTCTCATACAGAATACTTTTCTTAACACAGCAACAGTTACGTTGTTCTTTTGCCACACTTTTGTCCCTGGGTTTCTGACAAATTGTTCTTAGAAAAGGAGAAAATTTTAAAAGCTCAGCTATTTCATAAGTGAACAGAACATTAAATGAAACAAAGTGGAATTTCAAAAACACCTATAAGTGGTAACATTCAAAGACAATCAATAAAATAATTGAAGTAGAGTGTAAAACTTCCAGACCAAACATGCCACGAATGGAATATTTTTAAAAATGAGAAAAGAAAAGTCATAGAAAAAAACAAAGTAGAATGATAGAAACAAGCCCAAATATTTTAATAATCAGTAAAATGAAAATGAGTTAAACATGCCAGTTAAAATAGACTTAGACTGGATTTGAAAACAGTAATACAAAATTCTGCCCTGTGCCTTTATAAAAACATGCCTGAAACTTAAAGGCCTGAAAAGGTTAAAAGTAAAAAGGCTAGAAAAAGAGAAAATACCTAAATCCTAAACAAAAAAAGCTGACAACAAGATATTAATCTCAGATAAAATAGACTTTAACACATAAAGCATCTTTAGGTGTAAATAGGTCTCTAAGTAATGCTTACAAAGCTTAAGTACCTAAAAGCTACCTTAACATATTTCAAAAATATAAAGCAAAAATTGATAAGGTACCTAGAATGACCATGAGAAATGAGCAAATTCAGCATCAGAATGGAGGATTTTAATTTTAAAAAGTTAAATTATTGAGAGGTGAAACAGACAAATATTAGGGTGTGGTTAGGATTAACTGACAATGTGTGTCATTTAGCTTTTTAATTTGATAGAATGCCTATTTAGTTCCAGACACTATTCCAGACTTCGGGTCAGAGTGGTGACATACAGATATGGTCCCTGGTCTCATGGGACTGACAGTCCAGGTCCTAGGGCTGATGGAGAAGGATGTTCATGACACCCCCTCACCATGACATGGAATTTGGAGGTATAGCTTAGTGGTTAAGTTTGCACACTTTGAATGGAGATCTTGTTGGGCCTTGTCTCTAGCACACAGGGATTGCATGGTTTGGGATGGTCATTTAATCTCTGTCTACTCATCTATAAAGCGGATGCAATGCCTATCTCCAAGTGCTGGTGAATAATACTATGTAGGGTATTTGAAGCTCTTAGCACAATGCTTGGCATAAACTCTCAGTAATTGGTCACACTTACCATTACCTGTCATTTTGCTAAAAGCTTTGAATCAACAGTTGCTGCTGAACCAGCAACTTTAATAACACCCTGATTGATAAGTAATGGTATTTTGTGGATGAGTATTGAATGAATCAATCTATATTCCCACAAATCCTAATTTTCCAGTTTTTTATTCTTTTTAGCCAACTTCATAGTTTTGCATATTTGGAACTTGTGGTTGGTGAAACTGAATGCTATGGTTGCTTTCTGTTTTTTTGTTTGTTTGTTTGTTTGTTTTTTAGATGGAATCTTACTCTGTTGCCTAGGCTGGAGTGCAATGACACGATCTCGGCTCACTGCAACCTCCGCCTCCCAGGTTCAAGCGATTCCCCTGCCTCAGCCTCCCGAGTAGCTGGGATTACAGGCACCTGCCACCACACCCAGCTAATTGTTTTGTATTTTTAGTAGAGATGGGGTTTCACCATATTGGCCAGGCTGGTTTCGAACTTCAGACCTCAAGTGATCCACACGCCTCGGCCTCCCCAAGTGCTAGGAATACAGGTGTGAGCCACCGCGCCCTGCCTATGGTTGCTTTTGACAGTTCTTTATGTGCTCAAAACCTAAGAATCAGATTATGCATGTGTCTTACTTAGCATCCTGGTCAAAATGGCCACTTCCCACCCCCCTCCACATGACTAGACATTCTAACATTACGTTTGCATAAAACTCAGAATTGGAAACTACTAACTTAAAAAAACATTCTTTTATCAGTGGCTGCCTGGTTATGAGCTCCTACTTCATTTTAAGGGATCAGCACCAAATATGGCCAGGAATCAAAACAGAGACCTTAGTGCATTTCTGCCATGTGTATGTAATTCCTTTAATATACCAATAAATATTTACTAAATGCTTCTGAAATGTCACACTCTATTTTATTTCAGAAATGGTGGAGAATACAACTATGAATAAGTTATGATTCCTGCTCTGGAGAATCTTACTGTTTAGGGGGAGGAAACAGGCAGGTATAAAAAATAATTCTGCTCCCTCTAAGAGCAAGAACAAGGCAAGAATGTCTACTCTCACAACTTCTTCTCAACATTGTTCCAAAAATTCTAACCAGTGTAATATGGTGGACATCACAGAGAAATAGAAGGCATAAATATTGGAAATAAATAGTTAAAACTCTTTATTCTCAGACAAATAAAAACAACTAGGACAAGTGAATTTATCAATGTCATAGGGTATGAGGTCAGTATGCAAAAATCAATTGTATTTCTATATATTAGCAATGAGGCATTGGGAAACAAAATTTTCAAAGCAATACCACTTATAATAACACCAAAAATATAAAGTACTTAGGAATAAATTTAACTGAAGATCTTCAAGTCCTTTACATTGAAGATTACATGGCATTGTGGAGATATTAAAGACCTAAGTAAATGAAGAGATATACCATGTCCATGAATTAGAAGGCTCACTGTTGTTAAGATGTTAGTTCTCCCCAAATTGGTCTATAGAAATATAATATCAAACAAAATCCCAGTTGAAATTTAGAAGCTGATTTTAACACTGACATAAAAATTCAAAAGACCTAGAATATCCAAAACAATCTGGAAAAAGAACAGGGTTGGAGAACCTTTGTTTTCTAACTTCAAGATTTATAAGAAAACAGAATATTTTTGTTATCTTGGAGTAGAAAAAAATTTCTTAAATAGAATAACCATTAACCATAAAATAATTGATAAGTTGTGCTAAAACAAAATTGAAAATTTCTCATCAAGAAACATCATTAAGCAAGTGACTAGGCAAGCAACAGACTGGGAAAATATGCTTTAGATGAATGTATACCTCAAGCAGGTACTTGAATTCAGAATATATACAGAATTATTACAGTTCAATAATGTAAAGACAAAAATCTCAATGTAAAGCAGACACTGTGCAAAAGAAGATATAGAAATGGTTAATAAGCAATGAAAACATGTTCAAAATCAGGGAAGTGATGAAAACCACAAGACACCACTTGACACCTACTCAAATGGTTAAAAGGAGAGATTGATGACAATAAATATTAGACAGGATGTGGAGTAGCTAAAATTCTTATACGTTGCCAGTGAGAGTATAAAATGTTATGTCCACCTTGAAAGACTACCTAGAAGTTTCTTATGAAGTTAAACACACACCTATTCTGTTACCTAGTATAGCAGAAGAGTGAATAAATAAGTTGTGGTGTATTCTTACAATGCAATACTATTCAGCAATAAAAAAAGAATTACTAAATAAATGAATCTCAAAAACATGCTGAGTGAAAGAAGCCAAATACAAAAGAATAAATACTCTATGATTCCATTTATATGAAATTCTATAACAGACAAAAGTAATGCATAGTGATAGAAATAAGAACATAGCTGCTACTGTTGGGGGCAGGGAGTGGGGATTGATTGGAAAAGGGATGAAAGAACTCTCTGGAATGACACAAATTGTGGGGGCAAAATGAATGTACATATTTGCCAAAAATTATTGAACTGTATACTTAAGATTTGTGCATTTAATGGTATATAAATTTAAAAGAAGGAAATAACTCTATTAAAAGGTAGCCATTTATAATTTTACCAATGCTTAAATAGCAAACTCAAATATCCTATTCTCCAATTACATTCTCCTTAGCCTCATGAAGCACTCCACTTCGATGACCTCACACTTTTTCTGTATCTACCACCTTTTTCTGCCTTCACTTCCCTCTTATTCAGGTACGAGTCAATGGACCATTACTATAGGCCGTCCCTTGCAGATACCCTCAATTCTCTCACCTCTTTCCTTCTATTACATGTGCCTGTTACAACTCAATTCTGCATAAACCTATTCACTGCCTTTTCCATGCCTGCCTCCATGCAGTTGAAACTGTGCAAAAGTCCCACAATTGGGTAGATTGATGTGACTTTTCACTTCTGTAATAACAAATACTACTCTAGGCTCATGATTTCCAGCCTCAAATGGGAAACTGGCACTGCCAGTCACCACACAGCTGAGATAAGCCCATTCTTTAACTCTCCTCAAGGAATATTTGTACATTCTCCAGTTTTCCAGCTGTATTCATCTTACCCTGTATTCCTCTCAGCTAACGACCTTGTCTCATATTAATTAAAAACAAAACACACAAACACCACCCCACTCTCACCCCAAATCCCACAGTGTACAATACAGAAACTCTACCTGTTTCTCTCCACTACCAAATTCAAACACCTGGTGGCATCACCACCCAATTTTTCTCCTTCTTTACTGTTTCTGGGAAGAGATTTCATTTCCTCCGCAAAGCCAGACTCCCCATTTGTGCTCTGATCCCTCCCCCTTTTTGCCATATCAGCCGGTTTTGTTCCATCGTTGACATTTCCATCTTTACTCTCTATTGGATTTATTCAATAACTATTCAGACATTTGTACACCACCCTCTTTATCCTAATCATCCCCAGCTATTGCCCCAATGCTCTGTCTCCCTTAACTGCACTTCTTGCAAGAGTTGTCTGCAGTCTCGTCCTCACCTCTCATTTAATCCTCACCGTATTCAATTTTGGTTTCTGCCTCTTCCATTTCACAGAAATGGATTTTGCTAAGGGCACTTTGTGCTGCCAAAGCCAGTGATAGTTTCTCTGTCCTCATTGTACTGGACCTTTCTGCGGTAGTCTAGGCTGTTAAACACTTCTTTCCGGAAACAAGCTTCATCTCTTGGCTTCCGTAACACCAGACCCCCAAGTTTTCTCCCAGCTTTCTGGTCTTCTCAGACTCTTTTGCCAGCAGCGCTCTCTCCCCACTTTCCCATCTGAACTCTAATATTTGAGTTATTTAGGGAGCAAGCAGTCCACAATCCTCTTCTCTTCTTGCTCTAAATTCACATTCCACCCATTCCCATGACTTTGGATTTTACTATATACTGTGATCCTTAAACAAATATTTGTAGCCTGGATCTTTATTCCAGGCCCCAGACTCTCACTTTCAATGACTTATTCTGCATTTCTAACTTAGAGGGCTCACAGAAATCTCAAAATGAACATGTCCCAAGAAAAATTTTGATTCCCTTATTCCCACCCCTTCGTCATTCTTTCTCTTCTGGGTGAATTGGACTTAGGAAGAACCAACTCCATCTTTCTTGCTACCTTTTTCTGACTCATTGCTCCTCCCAACATATTCTAATTCATCGCAAATTGCTATCAATTCTGCCCCTACAACATGTCTTAAAATTATTATGCGCATGTCCATGTCCATCTCCGCAGGTCCGACCCAAGTCACATCATCTTTTGCCTGACTCTTGCCTGAATAACTCCTGCCTCTCTTCAATCCACTCTCCATGCCAGGTAATTAAACAAATGGATATAGGACAATGTCTCATGCTCACACACAAACTCCCCCAGCCACTGAACACTATCAATGTCTTATGTCATGTAAAACACAATCTAAAACTCTTAACATGATCTCAGGCACGCTTTAGCTTTCCTCACCAACTTCCCCTTGAATTGCTTTTCTACTCACTCGCTACAGTAATTTCCCTCCTCTCATTGGTCCCTCAGGTGTACCAAACTCTTTTCATCTCAGCGAGTCTGTACAACCTGTTCGCTCTGCCTGGAACATTCTTTCCACCACTCTTTGCCTGGCTAACTCTGAGTCAGCTCTCAGTTCCAACAATACTTCCTCAAAGTGGCTTCTCTGCTATTCTGTCTCTGAAAGAGTTCTGAGAGCCCAGTCTTTCCTACTGTAACCTGTAGGCCAGTTTGTATTAATAAATATATATTTGTGTGTTGATTACAATAAATATATATTTATTTAATGCTAGCTTTCTCTGGAGATATTTGATCTCCACAAGGCCTGTTTTGTTCACCATTGTATATCAGTGGGTGCACTTCCTGGCCCCTAGTAGATGCTCATAATTATTTGTTGAATGAATATGAGGTAGATAATGATAAGTTCTCCAACCTCAGGCCTGGATCAGTTGTCTGCTTTTCTGTGTAACTGTCCCAAATCCCCTCCAGGCAGGGTGTATGGTTTACTCTGACGAAGTTCTATTCGATAGCCCTCTGTGTTTACATTTACAGTGCTAGGAATGGCAGATGTCACTAATATTCACAAATATCCCATGCCCCTCCACTTTGAGTTACAGATAGGATTATACTTTCTTGCCGTGTTAGATTAAGTTTTGCCCCCAGTATCTGCTGCCTCTGTGTGATAAGATTATTCTACTTCCCTACCTTTGCCATCAGTCTTGGCCACGTGAGAGGTGGTGCCCGTCCACATAGGAGGATTATGCCTGTCTGGTATCAGATATCGACGATGAAACTCATTTTCACAAGTAGAAGTGAAGAATGCCACTCCTGAGCAGAAGCATTAGAGCTATTACATCAGTCCACAGACTTTCTTTTCTATCTATAATGAGAGTGACATTGTCCCACATAGAGGCTGCTCCTTTAGCCTGGAGCCCAGGGCATTAGATGACCACAGGATATATGAGAGAGAAAAAAAAAATCACTATTTCTATAAACGCTTGAGGCTTGGGTGATCATTCCCACAGTTTAACACAATCTAAGCTGACTGATCGACTTACCTCCTTAAAGTTATCTGCAACTGGTTCTGCCAACAAAATAGGAGAAGTCATATGTATCACTTCCAGGCAGGTTTAGTTTGGTTGAATCTCTCCAGGCTTGAGAAGTCGGGGCCTCTGGGCCCAAATGCAGTAAGACAGTAAAGAATCAGGAACCAAACATTAAGGATATTAGATATGTATGTCTTAGTAAAGAGAGAGAATGAGAATAGAGCTGTACTTTGATCCTCTAAACCAAATCCATACTGCTGGCCTTTGGGCCAGTAAGCATTTTTATTGGATAGGACCTGATCTATAAGGGTCCTGAATCCCTGGATATCTCTTTTTTTTTTTTTTTTTTTTTTTGAGATGGAGTCTCGCTCTGTCGCCCAGCCTGGAGTGCAGTGGCGCAATCTCAGCTCACTGCAAGCTCCGACTCCTGGGTTCATGCCATTCTCCTGCCTCAGCCTCCTGAGAAGCTGGGACTACAGGAACCCGCCACCACGCCCAGCTAATTTTTTTGTATTTTTAGTAGAGACTGGGTTTCACTGTGTTAGCCAGGATGGTCTCAATCTCCTGACCTTGTGATCTGCCCGTCTCAGCCTCCCAAAGTGCTGGGATCACAGGCATGAGTCACCGCACCCGGCCAGATCCCTGGATATCTGAGACCACTTAGTCCAATCTCTGAGACCACTTAGTCCACAAGTGATATGAAGGAGTACTTACTTCCACAATTTGACCCAAGACAGGCCTCACAGGAGGAGTTCATGCTCTCTCTCTCTCTCTCTCTGCCTGCTGGTGGTCATTGGTGTATCTCAATGTGGGATTCAGAACCTTTTCCCTAGAAGGTGCTGAAAGAACATCATTACCTAAAGTATAATAATAATAAAATAATAATAATAATAAAAAAAAAGAACATCATTAATTTATTGGTAGGTGCACATGGCCAGGAAGTCTTTGGGAGAGTGGCATAAAATACGTAAATAATACTGCCAAGCTCCAACTTCTGCTTTCAGAAACACTTCTTGATATTTGCTCTAATCCTGGCATTAACAAACATTGTCTTCTTACACCCACCAGGTAAGGAAACTATTACAGTCTCCATTAAATAATGGGGACATAAGGTCAGAGAGTATAAAGATCTTGCCAATGGATGCAGAGCTAGTGAGTTGTGAACCCGAGATCTACAAACATTTGAATTCTTGCTTCTTCTTCTTCTTCTCTCTCTCTCTATCCCTTCCATTCTGTATGTTACTGAAAATGCACAGACCACTATTAATCTCTAATATCGCCTTCTCTAAATCTCATCCCTAGGATCTTTTTCTTTGAAAGTTCTTCCTTCTGGTCTGGTATTGAAGGATAATTTTTAGTCTCCTGAAAATAGTTCCTTTGTGACAAAAATTAGTTCCTACAAGTGTAATGGAAGAGCTCTGAGAGGCAAGATTTTGGAGTCAAAACAGCAGAACCTTCTTTCCCAATTCCTATTGGTTACTCCGGCATAGGTTGTGCCAGCAAAAATAAGCTTCGGCTCACAAAGGAAACCAGGGAGGCATAGGGCTCGATTGGAGCTGCTGGCTCGAGACCTTCCTAGGTGTCACCCAGTGTCCATCTGTGTACCACAGGTGCTGCAGAAGAGAAAAAGCCTGCTGCAGGCCCTTCTCCCCAGAACATGTCCCAGAACTAATTGTAGGTGATGTCTCTTGAGTCAAAGAGCACACCATAATTAGGGGGACACGCTGGGGCGGCCACGGGCACCCACATCTTAGATGGTGCCACCCACTGTGCCTTCTGGCTGCTGCCGTGTCTGTTCTCAAGCTGATCTACTGGCTCTTGACGGTGACTAATTGTCAGCTTGTGGTTCTGCTGGGCATTTCAGGGCCTGTCATAGTTGGGCCTTGAGGAAGCACCTGGTGGAATTTTGAATGGCACATCTGAGTTCTGTTAAGCTTTGGACAGAAGCAGTGTCTTCCCACCCCTTCCTTGCTGTTTCCTCTCTTTTCAGTGGGTGCTGACAGGAAAGGGATGCATCTCCAGGCCCTAATTGAGAGAGAAGGCAGGTTCTGTGCACGTGAAGATGAGTCTTTAATTTAGGTCAGACAAATGACTGATTTTTGCCGTTGATATCTGATTCTCACACCTTATTCTTTAGCTCTGGAAAACTGGCCTTCACAGACACAAGTTGGTATTAATGTAGGTATTCCTTATCTGGTTCTACAAATGCTGATGCAGCGCCACGCTTCCAACACAATGTAAAAGTGAATCACAGCTGCCCCACCACACATCTAAGCAGCAAGGGACTTCAGTGTGAGGCCTTTGCTTCCTGAAGGGGCAAAGAGGAAACCTGGGAAGAGCTTTGAGAGGGGAAAAGCAGCAAGCAGAGGGGCTTCTCCTTTCTCAGCAAGAAGTGAGAGAGAGTGTCTCACTTTCCAGGGCTTTTGGTGGAGTTGGGGAAGACAAGCCCATGGTCTGGCCCATTCTTAGTGACTTCTTGCCAGCACTGACTCACCTGGCTTGTGTAGAATTAAGTTGGCATCACGCCACAGGAAACCACAAGGCCACAGAGGTGGGTGGGAGAGCCTGGCTCACCCTCCGTCTGCTAGAATTGGTTTTTTTGAACTACTTTCTGACTTCCTCCCTCATTTTCACCCAGACCGCTTTTCCCACCTGTCCCTTTCTCAGCCCTTCCTTATAGATTCATTTGTCCATTTCTGGACTGCTTCCTTCCTTTAGCAAGCATTCTTTCCAAATCCCTTCAGAAGTGTTCCTTGTGAGATAGTTTCCAGCAATCATTGCCTAGGACAGAGGTCGAAACCTTGAGTCACTCCCATGTGACCTCCCGTTTTCTGGAAAGTCCTAGTTCACTTAAGCCAGCACATCCAATGATTGGGGTTCATTTAGGTGGAACTCACTTCCCTGTCCCTGGATTTTCATTGTTGATTGTTATGGTTTTGTTTTTTACACATTGGGGATTTCCTTCCTGACTCTTCCTTCTTGGCCCCAATCCACTGCTGATTAAATCTCTGTGTGGGTCCTCCACCAGGCCCTGCATAAGCTGCTCAGTCGTGAGACCCACCTGAGTGCTCAGGTCTGAACCTCAGGGATCTAGTGGAGCAGAAGCAGTGCTGATTCTAGAACTAAAAAGTGGGCTTCAAGTGCAAGTTCTGCTGCTTGGTCACTCTCAGAACCTATTTCTTCAGGAGAAAATGAGATTTACAGTATCACATATATGAAGCTGCCATGAATTGATGTCTATAAATAAACAAGAATACTATATTAAACCATAGTGCATGATCATAACAATGGTGAAGAGGAAGAAAAAGGAGAAGAGTGATGAGGAGAATAAGCACAAGATGACTTTCTCTTCCGAGTGGGAGGGAAGCAACCTTAGGGAGACTGTTTGAGAAGAATCAGTGGCTTTTCTTTATTGAGCAGAAGTCATTGAGCAAGTATTTACTGACCACTACTGCATGTTAGTGTGGATTCAAAAACAAGTAAGATCTGGTTTCTGTGTGATATGGCATAATAGACATAGGTATAAAATAACAATGGACATGAATGAAAGACCAGTGAGTCTCCCTAGGTGTGGTTGGTGGGGAGTCCAAAGTCATAGGCTTTGAAGAGCTGGTTGCATTTAAGCTGAGCGTTACATGATTTTATTAGGGGAAAGGGAGTTCTAGGCTGAGCAAATGACCTGGGCAAAAGCATTGAGGTGTAAAACTGGCAGTAAGTTCATGGAGCAGAGAGTAGTCTATTGTGGCCAAAGATGGTTTGTGTGGGTGAGGTAGTGGGAAAGGAGGCTGGAAGGTGGGCTGGGTCCACATGGGTCCAGATGGCACAAGCTTGTGTGCTGAGGCTGGGGGGGTTGTGCTGGGCTCTGTGAATCCTCAGTGCCCTTGGAGTCCTTCTGTTTGCATTGCTTTGAGTTTTAGGAGGGATTTCCCCCTAAACTGTACATCTTTGCAACTGCTCAACATCTTTCCGTCCTCCTTGATTGTATATATTCAAGCTGTGGGAACACTACCACTTTCCAGGCCCACTCCCACATTTGCAGGGCTCAAGGCAAGGGTACAAATGGAGGCTCATCGGCTAGATGTTTTCATTCTTAACAGTTGTAAACTAACTTTAAAAAATGTTAAATCAGAATTTCTGTGCTCCTCACTTGACAAGTATACTTTCATAATCACCCTGAAGATCAGGTTATAACTGATCGTTTTCAGACTCTCCAGAAAACTGGTTTCCCTGTCCTCACCATACTGTCTCCCCTCCCTAACTTGACTTCTCATCCCTAGCTTTGCCCCATTCTGTGACAATCCTCTCTCAAGCACATGAGTGGATAATACGGTCCACGTATCTAAGCTATGCCCACTGCCCCAGTCGTCACCCCAGGGCGCCTAGAGATATACATCTTGGGATCCAAGTGGTGGACATACCAGGAGCACAGGTCCCCTCTGTGGGGAGAGGCCAAGGAAAATGGCCAGACTGGGCCTTGGGTGTGAGCTGGAGGTCACTGGGCAGGGACCCTGATCCACGGGGCTTGCTGTAAACAGAGGGTGACATAGGCTTTGAATGGTCACATTCCATAGGTGCAATGAACTTCTCACCCAGTGGGGAGAGGCGTAGCCACAGGCGTGCCAGAATAGAGCACTCTAAAGAGCAGACCCAGGGCAGAGCCACCTCTTATCTGGGCCTCCAGGTGGGGCTGTGATGAGCCACTTCTGTCTTTGGTGAGTCCACTTTCAGAGTTACTGGGCTGAGTTGGTGGAAGCATCAGACTTTGTCAGCAGGAAGTGTTCTTATCACCTCCATTTCCCAGTGGATAGAGAATGCACTCTATCCCTTGGTGGACAAGAGTCTTAGGATGACAGTATATTTTGTCATGCTACAAGAATATCAAGAAAATTTCAGAGGCTTATGAAAAGGAGGATTACTCAAGGATATTCTATATTAGGAAATACTGGTTCAAACAGTTACATGAAAACAACAAGCACAGTCTGGGCATGGTGGTCCATGCCTGTAAGCCCAGCGCTTTGGGAGGCTGAGGCATGTGGATCACTTGAGGCCAGGAGTTCGAGACCAGCCTAGCCAACATGGTGAAACCCACGCTCTACCAAAAATACAAAAATTAGCCAGGTGTAGTGATGCATGCCTGTAATCCCAGCTACTCAGGAGGCTGAGGTAGGATAACTGCTTGAACTCAGGAGGTGGAGGTTGCAGTGAGCCAAGATTGCACCGCTGCACCTCAGCCTGGGTGACAGAGCAAGAATCCATCTCAAAAATAAAAAAAAAGAAAAAAGACAAGCACAAAATGGATTGCAGAACTTTCATAATCTGGTATTATACTCTTTTCCTTAGCATTCCAGCTATTCCAATGCTGGACAAGTGGGAATATCCTGTAGCATGGACCCAACTTGCTCAGAAATGGGTGAGGCTCAGATGGTGTGAATAAAAAGGCCACCAGAAAAGAGGATGCAAACACACACACACACACACACACACACACACACACACACACACACACACAGGTATTATATCATAATACCCATAAATGTTAGAGCTGGAAGGGTCCTTGGAGTTTTATAGGTGGGAAAGGGGCTTGCCAAAAGTGACAGAGAGAGAAGCAAATCCTTGGCTTTCACCTGAGTCTCTCTTTTCCTAGACTGGGACTCTTTCCATGGTTTCATCACAGCCTCATGTTTGGTTCCAAAATTCTCTAGACCAGTTAAACGGGGCCTCTGTCTGTTTATAACAAAGGCATGGAGAGGCTGATGAAATTTTTCCTAGGAAAAAGTACTCTCCTTTTCTCATTTGTCCTGAACAAGTTCACAATCTTTGCTCACAGACCCACCATTGAAGCACTCCCACACTCCCATTCAGCCCCGGGCAAGACAATCCGTGTATTTCCTGGGAACTGCTGCTTCACTGGCACCGCAGTCACGGCTATGGGGCCATGGGATGCATTCAAGGGGCAGCCAGCACCCAGATTCTTGTCACCCCAGTTCCTACTTCCACATGGGATTCTCAGAATAATAATGATGATCAGACAGAGATGATGAATAGGGGAAGTTTAATATAGTGACAATACCGATACTGATCAAGACTAGAAAATTATAGTTGCCAGATCACTAGAATTATTGACTATTCTGGTCTGGCCACTTAGCTGCAGATGGAAGACAGCCAAGAATCACAGGGAGCGGAAGCTTGACCAGGAGGCCATGAGCTGATCCCTGAGGTGACTATGGTTGCCATTCTATGTTTACCATTCTTTATGCCCCTCCTCTGCTGCTCCTCCTTTGGGTCTTCTGCCTTCCCTCTCTTCTGCTATCGTGCTAAGTCTATCGATTCCTCTGCTCAGATCCACAGACATGACATATGGAGGGTCAAAACCTTCCCCATCCAGCTCCATGTTCCTTCCACGTTCCAGGGAGCTTCCAAGCCACCAGGGGCCACTGCTTTCCAGAAGTCTCTGGTCCTCCTGAGAGAACGAGGAGCAAATCCAAGCACTAGGCAGACCCTGCAGGAGTGCTGTGCCTTCACCCTTCTCTGCATATCCTGGGCTCAGGGACCCGGGGGGAGTTGGCAGTGGCTAACAAGTTCTGTTCCACCTGCTCCTTCTGGCAGAGTGGACCTGGAACCTGGGGCCCTTCTCTAGGTCCCCCGGAGCCAAACTATCAAATGAATGACAGCTAAGATTCTATCTACTTCCCACCGTCTGGTTCTTTTCTTTCCCTGTGACATTTTTACACTCTACATTTTAGTTTGGGTTTGCAGAATTTCACAAGATTCTTGTTCGATTTCCTTCCTCAAAGCACTTTATTGTGATTGTAACATTAAAAACAGAGAAACAAACCATGTCCGTGTGTTTAAGACAGGCCTGAAAGCCTCGGAGCCTGCTGTGTCACACTACATGCTGTTTCATCTTCTACTCTTCTCACTCTGATTCTTTTAAGGCCAAACTTTCTCACTGCTGCTGCCAACCCTGTGTTAGTGAGACTCAATGAGATGGTTTTTCCTCTGCCCCCCACGCCTATACAGTGTAAAGGGGCCATCCTGGGTGGTGTCCAGCTAGGAAAGCCCAGCCTCTGCTCTCTATTGCTGTCAGAAGATTCTAGAATCACAGGGGCTTGGGTTCGAATCTTGATTATACCTTACCAGCCATGTGACTTTTTGTGACAACTTCTCTGAGTCCAGCCAGCTTCCTTATTTATTAAAAAATGTATCTCTCTCATAGGGATTTTTTGAAAAGTAAATGATATAAATATGGAATGCCTTGCACATATTACACTCTTCATAAACTTTTGTCCTCCTCAAACTGTCTCTTACTATAGAGGTGATTTTGCCTTGGCCAGCAGGCTGGAGGCCTTCTGGGGAAGCATTGAAAGCAAGAACTTGTAGTCTCCTAAAAGAGTTTTAAGCTACTTGCTATATCAATAAAGAGATATGAATGTCTTAATTTACCCAATCCTCATAAAATGCACCAAAATAAAGCTAATGATACAAGAAATCCCCTTAAAATTCTCGACAAGGCTTGCTCAGTGCGCTAAGAGGCAACTGTATTATTGTAGCTCATGAGATAAAATTTATGTTTCAGAAAATGCTGAATATTATGTCATTAACTTTCAGAATTACTCACAAATAGCCAAAATCTCAAATATTAACCCATAAATGCCAAACATCAACTTACTTTCAAAGCTCTGGAGAAAGGGGCAGACATTTTCCAAAAGTGTGAAAAAGGGGTGGAAGGAAAGGTCCCATCAGCAGAAGACAATATTGGCCAGGCATGGATCAAACCACCAGCAAGTGATTCCTGCAGTAGGGAAGACTCTATGAAGAATGTCAGTCCAGTTTCCATTTCCTCTCCTTGAGTGTTGGGAAAACTAAACTTACTCTAGAGAACAGATCTGAGGTTGTCAGCTTGCTCTCTGTCCCTGATTGCTTTGGGGAATAGGCTCCTTTTGGGGGTTATATGCCTAGGGATGCAAACAGTAGTTTAATGAACTTCTTTTTGCAGGAGAAAAGGGGTTCTTTTCTTTTTAAAAGTAAAACAAAGAAAATAACAGCATTAGCAACACTGAGTTCCTGTGCAGAGTTCCAGTACAAGAACAAATTTAGAACAGGAACAGCAGGTGATCTTCCTGTAGCCTTTTGTGCTCTGAATTGACTTCTTAGGGTCCATTGTAATAAAACTAGGAAGTTGGCCCAAGAGATCTGGAGGAAGTGCTCAAGTTTTCATATTATACTTATTTCAAATATATCAATATATCAGCCTGCATTTTGCATCTGTGTTAGGCCATTCTTGCATTGCTGCAAAGAAATACCCGAGACTGGGTAATTGATAAAGAAAAGAGGCTTAATTGTCTCATGTTTCTGCAGGCTGTACAGGAAGCATGGTGACAGCATGTGCTCAGCTTCTAGAGATGCCTCAGGAAGCTTTTAATCATGGCAGAAGGCTAAGGGGAGCAGGCACGACACATGGTGAGAGTGGGGGCAACAGAGAGAGAGGGAGTCTCCACACACTTTTAAAAAGCTGGATCTCATAACTCACTCGCTATCATGAAGACAGCACCAAACTGCGAGAGATCTGCCCCCATGACCTAAACACCTCTCACCAGGCTCCACCTTCAACACCGAAGATTACATTTCAACATGAGATTCGGGTGGGACAATTATCTAAATCATAATAGCATCCTTGCTCTGGGGAGTGGTGAAGTTTAGGAGGGTAAGTAAAGAGCTTGGGTTCAGTTTTTGCAATGTTGGCTCATGGTTAATTTCTAAGATACAGTAAGGATACACTTTAAGCCTCTTTGTCCCTAGAGTTTACTCAATGCCCAGCATAGTGCCTGACATATGACATATGACAGAGCCTTCTTATGGTTGATCAGTAAATGGATGTGTAAATATTGCCTAGTGTAGAAGTTGCTCTGGAATCCATCCTTAAAACATAGTATGGGAATGGGGACACTTAAGATTGAAGACCTGGGGATGAAAAAAGTTCTCCTAAGGACCTAACACCTGTTTGTGGTATGAATGGATGAAAAAGGGAAGTGATCAAATGTATGGTTCCACTCAGGTGTGGATTAGAACCACAAGACAGAAAAGACTCAGATGAACTACCAAATATTTGACGTAGGAAGGACTTTCTAGACAGCATCAAGTTCAACCCTCCAACATCAGGTAGGAGGAAACCCTGAATAGTTAAGTAGCTAGTTCAAAGTCATCCAGCAAGTTAGTGTCAGGATCAAGATTCAAATGAAAGTCTCCAATCTCCTAGTCGGGTGATCTTTCCACTATACTGCCTTTGCAACATGAACAGGATGGCTTGAAAATAAGAAACAGAAATAAAAGAAACACTTTATAAAAAAAAAAAGAAAATAAGTTCTCCTGAGGAGCCTATGAACCCCAGTGATACCATTTGCACACACAGCTTTGCATGAGGGCCAAGCCAGACATTTAAGCTATGCTCCTTTGCCTTTAACTAAAACCTGGTTCTGATAGTTTTCATTCATTCATTTGTTATTCAACAAATACTTCTTGAATATAATAGTATGCCAACCATGTCCAGGCAGAGTTTAGCATTGAATAAAACAGATAATATCTCTGCCTTTGTGGAATTTATTGTATTAGTGAATGTAATACTAGAGGCTATAATAGATAAACCCAGAAATCAAAGTGAGCAAGCACAATAGAAATTTATTTTTTGTTCCTGTAAAGTCAATAAGCAACAAGGGTAGGGGGAAATGTTCAGCTCATTGTATTCATTTAAGCACTTGAGTTCATTGAAAGCTCTGCTGTCTTCAATTTGTGACTTCCAAAGTCACCCTGGTCATTGACATCAGTTGTCAGACAGTAGAAAAGACAGAATGGGAGCCTGGACATTGTACACATCACTTTTACCCATATTACATTCATCAATATTCAATCATGTGGCTTTAGCCATATATAAGGGAGCTGCAAAATGTAGCTCCTAGCTGGATAGTGACTTCCCAGCAGAAACTCTTCATTAGAGAAGGAGAGCATGAATATTTGGTGGGAACATTGACATTCCTGCCACATTCACATTCTGTTGGGTGCAGGAAGACAGAAAATAAACATAGAAGTGAGTGCACTATGTACCATTTCAGATGATAATAGTAAAAATAAATCAGGGGAGGGAATTAAGGGTGCAAATAGTTGTAATAATAATTTTCTCCAATGGCTACTCATTGGTCTATATTGTCTACAGATCACATGTGAGTTGGTCCTTGAATAAGTGAAGAGGTAAGGACTTTCTTTCCTGAATTGTGCAAGAGCAGCTCAGAGTGGAAAGAGAAACTTTACTTTGTGCCCAGCTAGCCACCAAACCCACATGGTTGTTGCCACACACGACTCTGTGGTGACAGACTTTATTGGGTGAAAAATACATTATAAAAAACATAAGGATGATGCAGACAGATTGAAGTGGGTTTACATTTGCTTCTGGGCCTTTTCTATTCCCTGGGCCTTTGTGTATTTGCAGTGAAGACCCAGGCTGAAGTTTACATGCTTTTAGTTTTGACTGTGTCCATTTTTTTTATAATCTCATCTTCCTGATTGTAAGAGGATTCTCCCAGATGTGTATTTGCTTGATTGATTGATTTCCTTGATAGTAATGAAGTGA
The DNA here is from genome assembly GCF_028885625.2 of Pongo pygmaeus. Classification (NCBI taxonomy): domain Eukaryota; kingdom Metazoa; phylum Chordata; class Mammalia; order Primates; family Hominidae; genus Pongo; species Pongo pygmaeus. The sequence goes on from NC_072385.2 coordinate 102,520,100, forward strand.
TGTGACCTTTATCTTAAGGAATACTAGCTGGTTAACTAACAAAAGTTTAGTTAGAAAGGAACTGGTAAAGGAAGTTAAATGATGCTAAGAATATATGAAATGATGGAAGGAACTTCTGTGTTTAGTAAAAGGCAGATGCTTAGATATTTGTGAAAGCATAACTCATCCCTTGCATTGTGGACACAATTCAACAAACATTTTTTGATACTTCTATAGATCTGGCTCTATGCTAGGCACCAGTGAAACAGTGGTAAACACTGTTCTGCTCCTAATCTCAGGGGCCCACTATCTAGGCACTAGAGAAAGACACTTTACCAACCAGAAGGCTGGATTTCAGCCAAACTAAGAAGGGCCATAAGTGCTATGCTAACAATCTTGGTTTTACTAGTGAAGAACCATCAAAGAGATAATTTTTCTGCTGGGAAATGGGTGACGGATGTAGAAACTGGCATTTGCTTGTCGCACGACAGTTGGCAAGTCAACCTCTCTGACTCCCACTTGCTTTTGTCTGAAAAAGGAAGATAAAAATAACTTCCTTCCTTACCTCACAGGGCTATTATAAGGATCAAATGAAATCAAGATGTGTGAAAGAAATGTTATTCATAGTCAAGAACTATTATTAGGATTACTTAATAATATGGATGTCTGAGAGAACAAAGGAGTATTGGGTGTTGAGTAGTAATGCTCTGAGAATATGGCAAAAATCTTTCATCCAGAGTGGAGCATATGTAGGAGTGAAACCAGTCTTGGTTAAAAAAATCTGAACAATGGAATATATTGAAAAACATTTTCTTTCTTTTAAAGTAAACTTTGTTGTAAATAAAGAAAATGAACAAGAATGCCCTTAGGTTACAGACAAGAACGTACATCTGGTTGAAAAGAAAAAGGACAGAGCAGACTGGGAAGAAGCTGCTGCAGAGGCAGGATAAAGACCAGCAGTGACTTCTAAAGAGAGCTAGAGACACAGCCAGGACACAGAAGGCCAGGGCATGAATTCAAAAGCACTGAAGTCTCCACAGCTGCTGGTCTAGCTCTGACCAGCCTTTCAGGGAACACTCCATAGTCTTTATTGAATCATCTTCCTCCAGGAAGTACTTGGCCCTGAGGCAGCTCACTCTTCAAAAAATAAGTTATGACTCTTGGCAGCACTTTTACTTTTCTTATCTTTTGTGATTTCCTGAAAGTGTGGCTCCCACTGGGAAGAGGTCTGTGTCCAGAAGTCCTCAGGGCTTATCTGGATTTTCTATGAATCTTAAAACCTCACATGCCAATGCAGTGTATATTAAAAGCCAAGATATCTCTTAGGAGAATAAGGTAAGTTAATGTAATACAATGTACATCACAGTTGGTCTATTACCAGGTGGTAAAATTCCATTACTTCAGCCAAAATTTCAGAATTCATCATAATGTGAAAAGCATATACAGTAGATATTCAGTATGGAAAAAGTTCTGACTTTAGATTTTTTTCCCTTCATTTATACTATTTTGAAAAGTACCAAAGAAGAGACTGATGTCAGCAAGATGGTGGAATAAGATTTTTCAGCATCATCCTTTTGCAGAAACATCAATTTAAACAAATATCTATGCAAAAAAAATGCCTTCACAAGAGCTAAGAATACCAGCTGAGAGATTATAACACCTGGGTACAGCATGGAAATGAGAAAAGATGCATTGAAGAGGGTAGGAAGAATAGTTTTACATTATCTGTGTTACCACTTCCCCAACCCTAGGCAGCACAGTGGAGAGAGATATCCTTTACTTGGATATCTCTCCAAGATCTCCAAGGAGATATCCAGGGACAGGGAAGTGAGCACTAAACTTTGCCTTGGACCCAACACTGGGTCCACTAAAGTAAAACTCAGTGCCAGGCAGGCCCCTGTGGCCCCAGACTCCAATCCACTTGGGGATTAAACCTCCAAGCCCACTCTGGTGCCAAGTGTGATCCCACAGATTCAGGTTCCACTCTAGCACCCTAAGCCAGCCCCTGCACACTCAGGTTCAAAACTTATTCCAGCACCAGGTCAATGCCTACAGACCCAGAAATCAAGCATCAGTGGAAATATACTCCAGGCTTGCCCTCACCGACTCAGGCTCCAGGCCTACTGCCCTTGGATTCAATCAATAGGTCTACCCCAGTGGATCCTGACCCCAGGCCCACTCACCTGCTGACCTAGGCATCAGGCCAGTCTTCCTAAAGACTCCAGCAGAAAGCCCACCTTCAGATTATACCAGACAACCTGCCCCAAATCTCTGGACGGGCTGACTGGTGAAAAACTTTCCCAGACAAAGCCAGTTTGCAAATACTGGAATAAGTCACTACTTCTTTAAATGCTCAGATATCAACAGAAGGCAGAAAGAAACATGAAAAAGCAAGTTGATAGAACACCACCAAAAGAATAATCTCCCAGTAGCTGACCCCAAGGAAATAGAGATATAAAAACTGCTTGACAAGGATTTCAAAATAATTGTTTTAAGGAAGTTCAGCCAACTTCAAGAAAATATAAAGAAATTGAAAGAAATCAGGAAACACAATGGACAACCAAAATGGGAAATTTAACAGTGATATTGAAATTATTTAAAAAGACAGAAATTCTAGAGCTGAAAAATACAATGAATGAAATAAAAATGCAATAGATAGCATCAAAAGCAATATTGATTAAGCAGAAGAAAGAATCTGTGAACTAGAAGACAGGTTATTTGAAAACATACAGCCAAAGGAGAAAAAAAAATGATAAAAAGGAATTTTAAAAAAGCTTATGGGTCTTATGGGACAACCTCCAAAGTACAATTTTGAGTCATAAAAGCTCAAGATGGAGAAGAGAAAGACAATGGGGGTATAAAGCTTATTTAAAGAAATAATAGCAGAAAACTTTACAAATATGGGGAAAGATATAAATACACAGGTAAAGAGAGTCAAATGTCTCCAATAAGTTTCAATTAAACAAAACTACACCAAGACACATTATAATCCAACCATTAAAAACCAAAGAGAGGATCCTGAAAGTAGCAAGAAAAAAGAAGCAAATAACATATCAGAGAGTTCCAATGAGGTTAGCAACAGATTTATCAGCAGAGACTTACAGGCCAGGGATAGTGGGATGATATATTCAGGATGCTGAAGAAAAAACTCTGCCAACCAAAAATATTGGACCTCAAAAGCTGAAATGAAGGAGAAATGAAGGAGTGATGAAGAAGGAGAGATAAAGACTTTTCCAGACAAAAACTGGGAAGGTTGTTTACATCACTAAGCTTGCCTTACAAGAAATGCTAAAGGAAGTTCTTCAAGCTGAAAGACAAGAACACTAATTAGTAATACAAAAACATATGAAAGTGTAAAACTCAGTGGTAAAAGTAAATACACAGTCAAATTCAGAACACTCTAATTCTGTAATGGTGGTGTGTAAATTGCTTATATATTTAGTATGAAGGTTAAGAGAAAAAACTATTAAAAATAATGACTACAATAATTTGTTAAGAGATACACAATATAAAAAGATGTAAATTGCAGCTTCAAAAACATAAAATGTGAGGGAGGATGGAGCAAAAGTTTAGGGTTTTGTATGCAATCAAATTTAGGTTGTTATCAGCTTTAAATGGCCTGTTATAACTGTAAGAGGTTTTATGTAAGCTTCGTGGTAACCATAAGGGAAAAACCTACAGTAGATACACATAAGATAAAAAGTAAGCAATCACAGCATAACACTAGAGAAAATCACTTAATCACAAAGTATGAAAACAAAATAGGCTAACAACAACAAAAGATCTATAAAACAACCAGAAAACAATAAAATGGCAGTAGTAAGTCCTTACCTATCAATAATTACCTTAAAAGTAAATAGATTAAATTTTTTAATCAAAGGACATAGAGTGACTGAATGGAAAAAATAAATAAATAAAAGAAGACTCAACTATAAGCTGCATACAAGAGACTCATCTCTCACGTTTAGGACACACATAGACTGCAAGTGAAGGGATGGGAAAAAATATCCATGAAAATGAAAACCAAAAATGAGCAGGTTGGCTATACGTATATCAGATAAAATAAACTTTAAGTCAAAAACTGTAAAATGAGGCAAAAAATTATTATATAGTGAAAAGGGCCTCAATTTATCAGGAGGATATAACAATTGTAAATATATATGCACCCAACATTGAGACACCTAAATATAGGTGTAATCCCAGCACTTTGGGAGGCCAAGGTGGGCAGATCACCTGAGGTCAGGAGTTCATGACCAACCTGGCCAACATGGTGAAACCCCGTCTCTACTAAAAATACGAAAATTACCTTGGGCTAAATGGGAGTGCTTCAGTGGTGGGTCTGTGAGCAAAGATTGTGAACTTGTTCAGGACAAATGAGAAAAAGAGAGTAATTTTTCTTAGGAAAAATTTCATCAGCCTCTCCATGCCTTTGTTATAAACAGACAGAGGCCCCATTTAACTGGTCTAGAGAATTTTGGAACCAAACTTGAGGGTGGCACATGCCTGTAATCCCAGCTACTCAGGGGGCTGAGGCAGGAGAATTACTTGAACCAGGGAGCTGGAGGTTGCAGTGAGCCGAGATCATGCCACTACATTCTAGCCTGGGCGATAGAGCTAGGCTTGTCAAATAATACAGAATTTCAGCTAGATAGAAGGAATAAATTCAAGAGATCGATTGTACAACATGGTCACTGTAACTTAATAACAATGTATATTTTGAAAATCTCTAAGACAATTTAAGTGTACTCACCAGAAGAAATGATAAATATGTGAGGTAACATGTATGTTAGTCAGCTCAATGGAGCTATTTAACAATGTATACATATTTAAAAACATCATATTATACATGATAAATGTGTATGATTTTAATTTGTAAATTAAAGAAATAAAATAAAGTCACAGAGAAAGAAAGTGGTAGCAAATATTTTGCTAAATAATAATCATACTAATTCAAGTTTTTGTCAAATGTCAGTATTTGGGGTTTCAGCTAGTTACTACAGAGCTGAAAATTCTGCATGACAGCACAAACCCTTATTGAAAATTTATTTCACTTTTATCTTTCAATGCTCCATAGTAATAGAGAAGAATTTCACCTCTAGATAAGAGAGGGTTTGAAGATTTGCTGAGTGGGGAGAAGCACACCAACATTAGTTTCTCCTGTGGACAACAGATTTAATCTATGTTTTATTTCATTCTGCTAAGAGTTGGTCCTTACAAAGCAATTATGGCCACCTCCATTTTGTAAATGAGAATATTGATGCCAAGAGAGAGATTTTTGCCAAAGGCACACAGAAGTGGTGGAGCTAACATTCAAGCCAGCCTATGAAACTCCAAAGCCTGAGATCTTTCCTCAGCCTTCCCTTTAGCTTTTCCTGGAGCATTGGCTGGGGAATGCCTAGGAGGAAGGGGAGGGCTTGTTAAACTGGGTAGATTAGTGCATAGAGGAAAAGTCTCTCAATCAAAGAGGTGTGAGGGTTTGGAAGAATTGACTAATTAAAAAACATGCCCTAGGCTCAGTCCCTCTCTCTCTCCCCAGCTCCTTCCTTCTTTCTTTCAGGGCAGAATTTCTCTAGCTTGGCTCTGCTGACATTCATCGTTGTTCATTTTATTGGGGTGGGACTGTCTTGTGGTTTGTAGGATGTTTAGTGGCATTACTGGCCTCCATCCATTAAATGCCAGTAGCATCTCTGCCCAGTTCTGACAATAAAATATATTGCCAAATGGCTTCTGAGGTAGGGAATCTCTCAGATTTAACAACCGGTTTTGGTTTTGTTTTTGTTTTTGAGATGGAGTCTCACTCTGTCGCCCAGGCTGGAGTGCAGTGGCACCATCTCAGCTCACTGCAACCTCCGCCTCCCAGGTTCAAGTGATTCTCCTGCCTCAGTCTCCAGAGTAGCTGGGATTACAGGTGGCCCACCGCTCCCAGATAATTTTTGTATTTTTAGTAGAGATGGGGTTTCACCATGTTGGCCAGGCTGGTCATGAATTCCTGACCTCAGGTGATCCACCCACCTTGGCCTCTGAAAGTGCTGGGATTATAGGTGTGAGCCGCCATGCCCAGCCAACAACCAGTTTTATAGTGACCAACCATCCCAGTTTGCCCTGGACTGAAGGATTTACTAGGATCTCTGAGGCATTTGTCAGGGATTCAAGGCGAAAACTAGGATAGTCCAGGGCAAACTGGGATATTTGGTCAAGCAACAAGTAAAGTTTCATCTCCTGGTTAAATTAAGGCTGTGGTGGGAGGGGGCATTGTGTTGATTGTGTGGTTGTCCTGGCAGTCTTCAGTTTCTCTAAGCTGTTACTATATCAAGTACATCTGCCTAATACTCCTTTCTTTCCCCTCAGGTAGCCTGCTAGGGTTGTGGGGGAGGTGTCTTACTTAAGGAAGGCTGGCTGAGCCACTGTATGGGTCATTACAGGACAGAAGAAGACCAGAGTGAATGCTGGTCTCTCTCTCTCTCTCTCTCTCTCTCTTTGTGTGTGTGTGTGTGTTGAACTAAAGAACTGGTAGGGGCAGTTGGGAGGGTGCTGGACTGCAGAGAGCCCATTAGTGCTGCTCCAGTGGACGTGCACATCTGTGTTTACACTGAGAGTTAATGGATATCGGATGGGGAAAGGTTTTCAGCTATGTGTTACTGTAGCCTATGACTATGTGGTATGAGCATTTTAATTTCTTTGGTGTTTTGAAATACTTTTATGAGTTACTGTGACAACTTGTCAAGGATATTTTCCTGAGAGAAACAAAAGACAAATCTCAAAAATAGTTTGCTATTAGGATTTTATTTGTTGAGATGTTGAAGATGTCTTTTCAACAGTGATAAATGTTTTAGTTCTTTGCAAATTTACAAGGCACTCCCAAAATGTCATTTGTCCCTCATTCTTCTATTCTTGATATCATTCTATGATCCTGTACAGGATGAAAACAACTGAGTTGTGAAGGTAGTAAGTAACATGCTGAGGTCAAATGCCAGGATTTGAGTCAGGTTCATGGGGCTCCATGTCCTGTGACCTCTCTACTCCACCAGGCTGTGAAAGAATGACTCTTGCATTCATGCAGTCAGTCTGTGTTGCTGTAAACCTGAATGGTAAAATGACAAATGTAGACACAGAGGGTGTGAATCAGCTCTATTAGCAGTGACTCTGACAACGGTCCTTCCCCTCCTCTGTCTTCCCCTTCTCTGTCTTGCAGCAAGTGGGAGGACGAAGCAGGTTTCATGAGAGCAGTGCCCAAGACCCACAGTCACCTAGTGCCAAGTCAACAACCTTGGATGTATTTTCCTGTGCTCTTTGACACAGGTGTGGAGATTGTAATTTGCTGTGTATGACTTTTGCACTTCCTTGATTATGTAAACCAGTGGCTTTTGCCAAGAACTCTTCATGCCCTGAAGCTCTGAGCTGGTTCCATCCCATTGGTGGACCTTATTTCATTTTATTGGGAGGCATAACTTTCAGGTCACAGAGCAGTGATAACTACCTGCCAGTGTCTCTTAGGAGTGAGGTACCTGGAGTTCGGGGACCCCAACCTGTGACAATGACAGCAGACGAATTGGTTTTCTTTGTGAATGGCAGAAAGGTAAGTAGGAGCTGACCTTTGGTTTTGTGTCCCTTCTCCCTGGGAGGGGAAATGTGTCCTCTGGCAGAGTCATATCTTGTTCTCTCTCTTTCGTGTTCCCTCTTACTTGCTCTCCTGTCTTTCTCTCTCTCCCTTTAAAGGTGTTGCTGCATTTTGGTAACATTAGGGAAGAAGACCTTCTCGGGGCTAGAGCACAGACAAGATACTCAGAGGCCAAAGAATGAGGGAGAGAGAGGCAAGCAGAGAGGCATCTGTGAGCGAGCTGCCAACTCTGCAGTAGTGGTGATTGGCACTGAATGAGAAAGGGGAGTTGAGTTCTAGGTGAGATTTGAGGTCATCACCACACTTCTATTTCTGTCTTTAATCAAACATATCCTAAAATTTACGTTGCTCTCTTTACAGAGAGAAGGAACAGGAATATGTTTTCCTGCTTTTATCAGGACATAAGATGTACACAGCCTTTGAATCTAATATATTATATATATAGGTTTAACAGCCAGTCCTTATTCACTGTGTGGTGATGTATACTGACACCTTGTGGCAAACCACAATTTTTTTTTCATAAAGGGCATCTCCCGCATTCCCCCCACTCCCCAACCCCACACACTGAGTTCTACATGTAAGTTGCAAATCTCTTACCTACTTGAATTTACCTTATTGGTACACAGGGACTTAGGGAAGGTGACATGGGTACCAGCCCTTGGACAAGAGTGAGAATCTTTGCAAATTTTAATGTGGTGCAGGGAGAGAGGGGGTAAGCATATTACATGGTCTCTAGCCTCCATTTGCCCTCCTACAACACTGCTGAGATGCTCACACCTGTTCAACTTCCCACTTGGGAATGAAAAGGATAGTAAAAGAGTCCCACAGTTGCACATTGTAACTAACTGTGTGGACTGTGTGTGATGAGCGTGCCCAAAGTGTCCCCCAAAGAAGGGCAATTTTATTTGTCTTTCTATATTGGCACTTTTGCATTGAGTTGAGAAACTTTTGATGTAATTTTGAGTGACTTTTGGTGTAATTTTTAAGAACAATAATGTGCTTCACAGGACTCCTAGGTCTTAAATTTCCAGGATGTGTTTGGGTGACTGTAAAAGAAATTTCATGAACTGTTTCAACATCGGTGCTCCAAAGATTGATGGACTTCTTTTGAGTGGTGCCTTTGGGAAGTGCTGGGGAATGGGGACAGCCACGTTCTTCTGGTTCAGAGTTTCCTCTCTGAGCTGCATCCTTTTCAGGGTTGGCACCTGGTACCAACCCAAGAAGTAGGGCAAAGCTTTCAAGTGTAAGATTTTGCATGCAACATTTCAAACAACTTCTTTCCTTCAGCAATTACATTGTAGAAATCTAGGAAACCATTGTGCAATTGGCTTTCTAGGAGAGCTACTTACACAAAGACATATCTGGAATTTTTATTAGTAATTTTTACATTGGGTAAACAGCTAGATTCAATGACTTCCAAGGTCATGTCTTACTCTAAGGTTTTATTATTTATTAAACCAAACCATGGTTAACGTGTGAAAGTGTAAGTTTCTGCTCTTCTTCAGGGATGGCTTGCTGTTGTGCACTAAATCTAGAAAGAAGAATTTCAAGGTAAATCTGGCTTGGGGAAAATTATTTTCCCTTGCATTTTACTTTCACTTTAGGAGAGTAATTTTAAATTTTTCGATGGTACCATCACACCAAATCCTATTATTTCTAGAAGCTTCTACTACTGCCAGTTTCTGTGATGAATATCCATGTTTGTAATTTATAATGATGTAGCATCTTCAGAAACTGCAAGAAAGGTAGAGGGGCAATGCAGAAAGTAATTATGTGAAAGCAATGCTGTAAAAACAAGACCAAGGAAGGGAATTCCTGGGTAAACAATGGCAGCTGTGAGAAAGTTGTCCTCATTTTTATTCGAAAGATATTCTAGACCTTTTGTTACAGGAATTGTGCAAAGTAGTTAACAAAGAAGCTGTAAGAACTTAGTGACTCTTTTTTTTTTATTATACTTTAAGTTCTAGCGCACTTGTGGACAAGGTGCAGGCTTGTTACATATGTATACATGTGCCATGTTGGTTTGCTGCACCCACTAACTCCTCGTTTACATTAGGTGTATCTCCTAATGCTATCCCTCCCCCCTCCCCCCACCCCATGACAGGCCCTGGTGTGTGATGTTCCCCTTCCTGTGTCCAAGTGTTCTCATTGTTCAATTCCCACCTATGAGTGAGAACATGCGGTGTTTGGTTTTTAAATGTGAGCCTACTCCTCTCCTTGTTTTGTACCACTGTCCAGGACTCTGGCTTCACTAAATGGGGTCCTGCAGAAGGTGTTAGATGCAAAAAGTCAAATACCTCTAGGGCCTTCTGTGGTGGTGATGAGCCTTGATGACTATTGTTTTCATTCACATCTTCTTTTGTTCTAGAGTCAGAGTCAAAGGGAAAGAGCTGTCCAGTATTTTATTTTTATTGTAATGACAGCCTTTTTGCAAGGCAGCATTCTAGCTTTTCTGAGTAGTCACTCTGTCTAGCTGAGACTGTGGCACCTGGAAGAATCTGGGAGGATTTGGCAGGTTGGGTGCAGCCAAAGGTGTCCAGGAGTGATCCCCACAAGAAGTGAGTGTCGGCTACAGAGATCCTCATGGTAACTTTCACTCACTCACTCACTCACTCACTCATCATTCACTTGCTCACTCCCTATATAGTCAACATTTATCAAGCTCCTTCTGAGGCCTCAGACAACAGGATATGCACTGGACGAATAAGATCTCTAAGATCTGGCATTTGCCATTCTGGAGCCCATATACTAGTTAGAGAGATGGATTATAATTAGACAAAGTAATACCTTCTGAAATGTATTTCACAGAAAACTAGCAGCATGAGATGCTCTTCTTGGATATTCTTAAACTGCTTAGCACAATGCATGGTATACAGTAGGTGTCCAACTAGTGTGGATGGAATAAGTGGATGAATTTTTAAAACTTTGAGAAATCCTATAGTAAATAAATTACTTCTCTAACTTTGTATTTTACAATTATTTTATATTTAAAGAAAAATTGCAAGAATACAAGGAAATAATATCCTTTATGTACTTTACCAACTGTTAATGTTTTGCCACATTTGCTTTATTATTCTCTCTTTCTCGCTCTGGACACACACACAGATACACATGTATGTATTATAAGTACACAAATAATTCTATATATTAATGTACATAATTAATATAAATGAATATATAGCATAAGATAGATTTCTGAACCTTTTGACAGTAAGTTTCAGACATCATGTTCCTTTACCTCTTATCCTAAGAATAAATATATATATATATATATTTTTTTGAGACAGTTTCACTCTGTCACCCAGGCTGGAGTGCAGTGGGGCGATCTCGGCTCACTGCAACCTCGCCTCCTGGGTTCAAGAAATTCTTTGCCTCAGGCTCCTGAGTAGCTGGGATTACAGGTGCCCATCACCATGCCTGGCTAAGTTTTTGTATTTTTAGTAGATACAGGGTTTCACCATCTTGGTCAGGCTGATCTTGAACTCCTGACCTTGTGATCCACCCACCTCAGCTTCCCAAAGTGCTGGTATTACAGGCGTGAGCCACCGCGCCTGGCCAGAATAAATATATTCTTACAAAACTGTAGTCCATTTATAGAAATCAAGAAACTTAGCTTTGGTGTAATACTATAAACTTTATGCAAATGTATTCCAATTTTCCCAATACTGGCATTTATAACTCCCCAGCCCCAGCCCGGAATCCAAGATTACGCCTTGCATTTGGTTCCATGTCTTTAGTCTCCTCTAATCTAGAACCGCTCCTCAGCTTTCCTTTCATGACACTGGTGTTTCTGAAAAGAACAGGCTAGTTATTTTTTAGAATGTTCCTTATATTGAATTGTATTATGCTTTCTTATAATTAGATTCAGAGTCTGCATTTGGGGGACAGCAATACCACAGAAGTAATGTGTTTTTCTCACTGCATTCGATCATTAGGTTTGTTTTTTTGACATCAGTTTTTGGGTCTTTTTTGTGATGCGAAATTTGATGACTTGGCTATGGTGTTATGCACCAAGTTTCTTCACTGTAAGATAACTTTTCTTTACCTTTATAATTAATAGAGGCTATGTGAGAAGATACTTTGGAATGATACAAATTCTTGTTCATCAAATTTTCACCCACTAATTTGAGTGCCCACTGATATTCTTTTTTTAAATAATTTTTTATTGTGGTAAAATACATAAAATTTGCCATCTTAAGCATTTTTATGTGTACAGTTCAGTGGTATTGCATACATTCATAATATTGGGCAACCATCATCACCATCCACCTCCATAACTTCTTTCATCTTTTAAGACAAACTCTATAAATTTACTAAATAATAACTCCCTATTCTACCTTTCCCCCAGTCCCTGGAAACCATCATTTTTTCTGTCTGTATGAATTTGACTAAAGTACCTCACTTAAGGGGAATCATACAGTATGTCTTTTTGTGACTGGCTTATTTTATTTAGCATAATGTTCATCTATGTTGTAGCACATGTCAAAAATTCCTTCCTTTCTAAGGTTGAATAATATTCCATGTATGGATGTACCACATTTTGCTTATCCATTCATCTATTGATGGACACTTTGGTTGCTTTCACAGTTTGGCTACTGTGAATAACGTTGTCATGAACTCAGGTGTACAAATAGCTGAGACCCTGATTTCAATTATTTTGGGTATAAATCCAGAAGTGGAATTGCTGGATCATATGCTGGTTCTATTTTTACTTTTTTGTGGAACCATCCTATTATTTTTCCACAGTGGCTGTATCATTTTGCATTCCCACCAACAGTGGACAGGTGTTCCAGTTTCTCCACGTCCTTAAAAACACTTATTTTCTGTTTGTTTGTTTGTTTGTTTGTTGATCATAGCCATCCTAATGGGTATGAGGTGAAATCTCATTACAGTTCTGATTAGTGATGTTCAGCATCTTTTCATTTACTTCTTGGCCATTTGTAGATCTTCTTTGGAGAAATGTCTATTCAAGTCCTTTGCCCATTTTTGAATTGGGTTTTATAGTTGTTGAGTTTTAGGAGTTCTGTATTACACTTTATCTCATAGTCACTGATGGCTCATTGCAACATTTACATAAAAACCAGAAGAAAGGAGAAGAAGGGGAGATGGAAAGACCTTTAATTTTTAATTTTTGGGGGTACATAGTAGATCTACATATTTATGGGGTACATGAGATACTTTGATATAGGCATGCAATGTGTAATAATTACATGATAGAAAATATGGTATTCATCTCCTCAAGCATTTATCCTTTGTGTTACAAATGATCCAATTATACTTTTTTAGTTATTTTTAAATGTACAATTAAATTATTATTGACTGTAGTTACTCTGTTGTGTTATCCAACACTAGGTCTTTTTCATTCTTTCTATTTTTTTGTACCTATTAGCCATCCCTACTTTCCTCCTACCCCCTACTACCCTTCCCAGCCTCTGATACCATCCTTCTACTCTATCTCTGTGGGTTCAATTCTTTTGATTTTTAGCTCCCACAATTAAGTGAGAACATGTGAAGTTTGTCTTTCTGTGCCTGACTTATTTCACTTATCATAATGACCTCCAGCTCCATCCACCCATGTTGTTGCAAATGACAGGATCTCATTCTTTCTTATGGCAAAATAGCACTCCAGTGTGTATATGCACCATATTTTCTTTATCCATTCATCTGTTCATGGACCCTTAGGTTGCTTCCAAATGTTGGCTGTTGTGAATAATGCTGCAAAAAACATAGGAGTGCAGGTATCTGTTTTATATGCTGACTTCCTTTCTTTTGTGTATATACCCAGCAGTGGGATTGCTGGATCATATGGTAGCTCTATTCTTAATTTTTTGGGGAACCTTCAAACTGTTCTCCATAGTGGCTGTACTAATTTCCATTGATGATTCTTAAGTGGATCAATTGTGCTGATTACAAGATGGCCAATCATATTTATTAGATGACATTCTTCTGCCAGGAAGAGCTTTTCCATATCTTCCATTTGTTTGTTTGTTGACTCTATCTATTTGTACTCATAGGTTTTAATTGTATTTAATGTATTATAGCCCATTATGGCTGTTATTTCTTTTGATGCTCGAGTTTTACCAGAGCAATCTGCTTAACCCAACATTTCCTTAACTCACTTCCCTACAAAATGTTTTTCCTTTGGGATACCCATTGGTATCCTGCTGAGAGTGTTCAATGGAGTGCACCGTGGTAATCCTGCTGTCACACCTTGAGAATGGCACAGTCATTCTCTATAGCAATCCACTTGTGGCTGGAGTGATAAGGAAAGCCTTTATGAAGAAATTGTTTGAAGTCTTCTGATAAGTCAAAATGCAGGTGGAAGAGGAATGGCATAGTCAAAGGCACAGGAGTTAGGAGATATAAAATGTATTTTTAGTGCAGTAAGATGACCAGCGTGGCAGGGAAGTAGAAGGGAGAAAGCCTGAAAATGGAGATTGGAAATATAGTGAAAAGGGCCTTAAAAGACAGCCTAAGGAACTTGGATGTTACCTTAAATATGCGGGTGGTCATGAAAGGCATTGAGCAGGGAGCTGATGTGATGTGATAAAAGCAGAACTGCAGTACAGGAGAAATGAACAATGTGGTAGTAAGCTAAGAGGCTCTTACTGTCATCTACAAGAAAGGTGATAAAGATTGCTATTTTGTGCATTTATGATTTCTCCTACGATTTGTAACCAGGATATTGAATAAGCTGGACTCATGGGGTATAATCATATAAGAAAATTAATTTCATCTACTTTCCTTTAAACTTTATTCAAAGGGCAAATTCTGGCAGTTTCATGAACTTTTTATTACTCTTAGTCAATAAAAAATCTTAAGTTGCCAAACAGTCTCAATTCAGGACGGCGTGGTGAGGATAGCAAGAAAGCTCTCCTTTAATTGGTACTGTTGTAAGATGGCTTCCGGCTTTCTGAGCCTTTTCGGTGTTTGGAGCTGACCCTTTCATTCTTCTTGTGGTGGCTTTCAAGGATCTTCAAGGGCCACCACGGGGAATATTTGCATGCATGTCTCATGACACGAGTGATGCACTTTTCTCAGGCCGCTGTTCTCCATCAGCCTCCAGTTTGGGGAAGTCCCCTCCACACAGTCTCTCTTTATTGAAGCCTTTATCCTGTATTTTGGGAAATGATTTAAAGACCTCCAAGCCAGCTCTTTTGATCTCATGAATGGCTTGCATTACATCCATAGGCAACACTCCCACATCCTCTGCTCTACCAAGCTCCGGGAGTGTGTACCAACCCCAGCACAGCCACCTCTCCAACTTAAGTTTAATGAGGAGTTTAAACTTGTCATTGTCGGTATTAATTTCTTGTTAAGCCCGTCTCTTCCCCTATGCTGCAAAGGTGGCATGTTAGATTTTTACGTAGCACAAAGCAAGTCCCCTCACTAAGTTTGAGGTGGGAGGCAAATATTCCTCCCCTTCTCCTTTAGGAAGGTGTGGCTAGTATAGTTCCCTCCAACGAAAACCTTATCATGAATTCTTTCTCTTTATTATCCCAATAATATACACCCTTTTAAGCTTTGGTAATGTGTGAGAAGTACTGAAATGGGTTTTTGTAGATTTCCTTTGACAATTCACAGTGGGAACTGACATCGCACTTTCTAGACCACTTTTTCCACCTTATTGAACCTAGTGATGGATCTTTGGTTTGAGATTTCTCTTTCATTTCTGACATGTATTAGTGTTGACTAATACCCATCACATGCAACACTCTGCTCTGAGCACAGGCCAACAGACTGGCCTTCCAGTCACATGCAGGGTCTGAGAGTGTATACTCAAAGAGGCATAGTCCGAGATCTGCATGCCATGCTCTCAGAGGCCCCTGAAATTCACAGGTGTGATCTAGCAGTTGAAATGAGATGACAGGTTTGATTTGAAGGGGACTTTGCCTTGGTCGAGCCAGTGTGGGAGTTGCAATGCCTGCGTGTTCTGTGGTGGCTCCCAAGGTGAGCACTGAGGTACAATTTTAGAATTTGAGGATTTGAGTATATACATAGTCTGGCTGTAGTTTATAGGTTCATTCTTATGGAACTGCCATAAAAATACC
This sequence comes from Pongo pygmaeus, assembly GCF_028885625.2. Taxonomy (NCBI): domain Eukaryota; kingdom Metazoa; phylum Chordata; class Mammalia; order Primates; family Hominidae; genus Pongo; species Pongo pygmaeus. The sequence continues at coordinate 102,535,748 of NC_072385.2, forward strand.
TTAGTTTTCATTATCTATTTAGCACATTGTATTAGGCCATTCATGCATTGCTATAAAGAAACACCTGAGACTGGGTAATTTATAAGAAAAGAGATTTAATTGGCTCACAGTTCTGCAGGCTGTACAAGCATGACACCAGCATGTGCTCGGCTTCTGGGGAGGCCTCCAAGAGTTTTTACTCATGGCAGAAGACAAAGTGGGAGCAGGCACATCACATGGCCAGTGAGAGCAAGAGAGAGAGAGAAGAGGGTGATGCCACACACTTTTAAATATCTTGTGAGAACTAATTCACGACTAAGGGGATGGCACTAAGCCATTCATGAGAAATCTGCCCCCATGATCATATTGCTTCCCACTAGGCCCCACCTTCAACAATGGGGATTATAATTAAACATGAGATTTAGAGGGGCAGAGTCCAAACTATATCAAACTTCCCACTAACTCTACAAATTATTGAGTGAGACACTGAAGGAAGAAATTAATTGCAGAAGGATGACTAAGTATACCTATGATATATTTTTCTTTCATTTCTTTTAATAGGTGGTGGAGAAAAACGCAGATCCAGAGACAACCCTTTTGGCCTACCTGAGAAGAAAGTGTATCCTGACTTTGGAGTGGGAGTGATGGAGAAGGGGGGCAATGGTGACTGATTCTCTAGGCTTTACATTGTTTCCTAGTGACTGGTAGGGTGGCCTTGAGGTGTGGAGGAAAGAGCACTGGATTAGGACTTGGGACACTTGCATTTTAGTTGCACCTGTAATCTGAAATTCTCAGCTACTGAATGAGAGGATTGTTTGTGGTGATCTTCGAGGTGTCTCCCAGCTAAGACTCTAGTAATGCCAAGGTTTAATCCAGGGCCTGTAGGAAGGTCCTCATTAGCCTTGGTGAGCTTCATGGTCATTCCTCTGTGGGAAGAGGGGGGCCTTCCTTAGGTGACATTTGCTTAATACATAAATGGAGTTCCTGGGGAATGTTTCCAGCTCTGCCTAGGTGGAGGGAAGCAAGGGAACATGTGTCTATTGGGAAAAGGATGCGTGAGGTAAGAATCCTATGCAGGTAGCATTCATTGTAGAAACAGCAAACAGGGAGCCCAGGAGGGTGGGGGGACTCCTTAGAGAGACTGGGGTGCTGCTCTTCACTCAGTGTGGGTGGGGCTTCTGGAAAAGCCCCTTTACCTTTAGTTCTGAGTATTGGAAGTATTCTGGGACCCTGGAACTAAAACAATAATAATAATTGGACTTAATATTTAATGAGCACTTCCTATATACAGGCAGGATTCAAAGTGATTTGTGCAGCTCACCTCAATCTCCACAGGAATCCCATGGAAGCGTAACACTCCCTTTTCATAGAGGAGGAACTGAGGCCTTGATATGTGAAGTGACCTGCCTTTTGCTAGTGTGTTCTGGGGAAATAGTGATGGAGAGTGCACCAAAGCCTAGAGCTGTGTTCCCAACCTCTCACCCGCACTGGCAACTCTCCAGGGGGCCTGTGAGCAGGACTGTGTTTATCCTGACCTCTGTCAACAAAACCCTCCTTCTCCCGGGGGGGTGTCTAGTGGGTCTTTCCAGTGACATATTTGGGGACAGCAAGGATTATTTCAACACGCACAGAAGTGAGACTGGAGCCCATGCTTTCACTCTGGTTTGCTCCCCTCCTATCAGACAGTACAGTGGTTGGCTTTGGTGTACTTTGTTCTGGATTTTTTACCATAAGTGGGTGTATCTGGAGGTTCACAGAAGATAAACCTGGTGGTGCTGGGGAGTGAAAGTGTCACTAGATCGGATCAGGTGATTGCATGGAACTCCATTTACAGCCCATCTACGTGGGAGGTCTGGGAAGAGAAGCTCATTCTCAGAGATTATTGAGATCAGTTTTAGCTTTCTAATAATAAAACTAATTTTAATTTTTTAATCATTTCCATTGTAGTTTTGAAGGCCCAGAAGCCTCAGAAATTCCTTATCACAGCAATTGGCTGTGTCACATCTTAAATGAAATGCAAAACTGAAAGTTGGCACATAAGTAGGATGACCTTGCAGCTTATCGCTATCTGTGCTCAGAGTCAATTTATGGGAGTTCCAGATGGGGGAGAAAACTCCAGCCTTGACTTTTACCCTAGCTTCCAGAAAGGTCTCCAGGCTGGAAGAAGACCTTGCTAGACTTTGTACTGCCACCATTCATCTTCAGGTGCCACCATTCATCTTCAGGTGCCCCCAAAGTTGTTTGACCTGCTGATAGCTGCATATATCCTGACTAGGACACAGAAAACCTTCCCAGGTGTGCTGGGAAGGAAGGAGCATGATGAAGGGAGCTCACCCAGTCTGGAGTCCGATGGCTGTGATGGGGCCACACCGGCAGGGCAACGTGAGTTCCTGTGTCATCCTGTGTGGCCCACGTTACCTCTTGGGTCTCAGTTTGTTGTTTTTTTAAATCTGTGAGGAAGTTTCTTTCCTACCTGCTAACCATATCATTCTGGAGGTCAAACAGGTACCTAGGTGAAAGTGCCTTTCAAAAATAAGATGTTATATCGTTGTTTTTACATTTTGTCTTGAAAATGAGAGAAGTGACCAGGCGATAATACCCTCAGTTCCCTCCATCTTCAGTAGGTAGTGGGTGGCTTAGAGGCCTGCAGGTCTGAGGGAGAAGCAACCATGTGACTCAGGGAAAGTGACCTCCACAATAGCTGTTCTCTAGAACAGTTAGGCCTACCAGTTAGGCACTTTTAAAACTCAAAGTAGCAGATGATCTTTCTGCAAGTATATGTAAGAGTGAGGCCCAGTATTGGACCCGGACCTAAAAAAACCACTCTATTTTAATTTCCATTCACGTACCTTTTGGACCAAATATTCAAAAGCCTCTGGTCTAGCCCTAATTTTTATTCTTGGGGATTTATCGGCTCAAAAAGTTCAGAGTGAAAAGCGACGACTCAGAGGTCCCAGAACAGATCAATGTCTCATTCTGGCCCAAGAGGCTTCATGGTGTGCCCAGCTGGGAGTGATGTGAGAACTGCCCCGTATGCTCAGGTGTATGATTTACCTGCTCACACATAGAAGACCTCAACCCAAGAGAAGGCTCTGGGACTGACCAGTCCTAGAACTCATGTCCCAAGAGATGCTACTTGGGTGCTGTCCATGGGGTTCTGATGCCTTTGCTCTTCTGTGCAGTGGAGATGGCCCTGTTCCCTGCCTCCCTGGGGTGCAGTGCAGCCCCTCTGAATAAGGAGGCCAGTGGGCCTGCTGCCTTCCTGGGTTGAGGGGCCTGAGCACGTGTGGGAATGAATGGCTCTGCCCACAGCTCTGCCCAGACATTTCCTAGCAACCCAGCAGACTCCTCTCCCTGAGTTCATTCTCCTTAACTCTTGACCACCCAGTGGGGCTGAGTGGAACCAAGCTCGGCTGTGGAGAGGGTGGCTGCGGGGCTTGCACAGTGATGCTCTCCAAGTATGATCGTCTGCAGAACAAGATCGTGTATCCTTTGCCTGCTGGCTGACTACCCACATGGGGGCTGCGATGCAGGACCAGCTTGTGAGGGAGTGCAGGAGTGTATGTGTGTGCATGTGCACATGTGTGAACCCCTGTTTTTATGGAGAATTTGTGCACAGGAAAACTGTAGAATGATCTCTTAGCAAGTATGTTCTAGGCTTATAATATTGACCAGGCTCCGAACTGCTGATAAAATGACTTTTCTAAAATCCACGTTTATATCACATTCCATAAAACCCGTCAATAGCTCTTCATTGCCCCCAGGACAAAATATCTTTGCTTAGTGGGCAAGGCCCTGCACAGTATGCCCCAGGTTTCTTCTCCAGTTTTCTTTCTCACCATGGGCCCAGCACTCCATTCAAGCAGAGATAATTGTGAAATACCAATGACACAGGCCCACTAATTGCTTGGTCTTTGTTTAAGCTGGGAAGTTCTCTTAGGATTTCTCTATCCGGCTAACTCTTACTAGCTCTTTACAACTGGGCAAAAATATCACCCCCTCCAGGAAGCCATCCTGGATCTCTCAAGACTGGGTTAGGTGCCCCTTGACTGTGTTGGTCCCATAGTGCCCTGTGCACAGCATTCCCAAGGTAAACTGAGGCATGATACAATTTTTACAGTTTATTTGAGAAAACAACAGTTCATGAGTTCAAGCAGCTCCAAATTAGAAGCAGTTCAGGAGCTCCACCAGGGAAATGCAAGCAGGAGGTTTTTGTAGGATGGAGACAGGCAAAAAGCAAAGAAATTATTTGATTGGTTACAATTATACAATTGCCTTACTTGGTCTATCCCATTGGAAAGTCCCTAGTTCTATAGTTATGAGTTTGTTGACTACTTCTGATTGGTTGATCGTCAGGCTTTTTTTTAATATAAAGATATTCATAAGAAGTAGCTCAAGTTAAGACTCTGCTGCAAATTAAGCAGAGTTTAGGTCACTTATGAGGCCTAACTGGTTTTGTCTGCTGAGTCTTCAGGCCTGGTCTCCTTTTTAATTTACTTTAACAAGATTTAAATTGCACCTTCGTATGGGCTTCGGTTTTCTCAGTTGACTGCAGGCTATTGAAGGGCAGAGCTTTCATCTTATTCATCTTTATTTTCCCAGCCCTCAGCAGAGTGCCTGGCTTATGTTTGGCACTCAATAACTGATGCTGAATGTAAGTGAATTAGTGATGAATAACAGAAGAATGCAAGGAAGTTCTAGCTAAGGGCTTGGTGTCTCATGTTGCCTGGGGGTTTCCTCCCCCTTTCCCCACAGAGGAATGAAAGCAATAGAAGTGAGGAAATGCAGGGAAGCAAAGTGATTGGAGGCTAAGGAACAGCCCTGCAGGCAGGAGCATGCTTTAAGGCTGCAGCCTGCCAGAGAAATTTCCTCTTGACTCAGCCTCCTGGGTCAGGCTGAGTAGGAGGCAACTGAAAGTGACCCTGGCGCCCTTGCTCCTGCTCAGAGGCTGAGGATGCTCTGATGCCTGATCCCACAGTACTCTGGAGGGGCTCAGCTTTACCTACAAGGAGAGCTTCCTTTGTTCCTTGCCCAGAGTCTTCAGTGGAGAGGTGAGGACACTGGTAGAAGAGACAAGAACATAAATGGGAGCGGAGAGACGTAACATAAAGCCTCACAAAGTCCTCCAGAGCCCACGGTCAGGCCCATTCTGATGATCTGAGTGGACAATAAATGGAATGACCTTAATCTGGGTTTCTAGCCACTTTTCTGCCAATGCCTGTCTGGCCCCCATCTGCTCCTTGCACCATGTTGCAGTGACAACTGTGGAAGGAATAGGAAGCACCAAGACGAGGCTGCATCCTGTGCAGGTAAACAGAGGAAAGGGAGCTGTGCTCTTGAGATCAGGCTGTTTCCTCTGCAGGAAGGCTCATGCCAAAGTTGCAGACTTGCTTTGGGTTGTTGGGAAGAGTTTCACTGCTTAATCTAAGGAGGCATTGCACCCTGGCCACCTCCCCATCTCCTCTGGGTACCGTGAGGTGAAAAGAAGAAACACCAAAGCCTGAAGCTCCTTCCTGTGGCTGGTTGGTTATAACATTGCATGATCTCAAGGGACCCAAGAGGTCAAATGAATCTGGTGGCTAGGCCAGTCCAGAACTTGGAGGAGGAGATGCAGAGGAGCTTCCTCACTTTGTTCTGGAGTGTGTTTAGGAAACTCCCAGCCTTCCTAGATTTGAATTTTAATTATCTGTGCCACTTGTTTATAAGCCCACCTACTCCCTGCAATGCTGATTTTGCACCTCTTACCTCCCACCCACATATAGTACAAATGTAAACTGCTAGGCCTCCGCCTTCATTAGAATGGAGGTTAGCAAGTGCTAAATAAGATGACAGAGATTTAGTGCCTGAGCAAGGCTTTCTGCTTGATGGTATCAGACCACCTGAAAATGCGTTGAAATCTGAAACACTTCTGGGGTGAGTGGGCAGTAATAATCTGAGATGGGTTTGGAGAGACAATCAGGATGCTCTTAGGCCGAGTGGAAAGAAAGGGGAGTAGGGCCCTGTTGGAAGGAACGGCCATTGTCCCCAAGGCATTTTGTTTGAGGAAACTTGGGGTCTTTGGGAGATCAAGACTATCCTGGCTAACACGGTGAAACCCCATCCTACTAAAAATACAAAAAAATTAGCCGGGCAGAGTGGCGGGCGCCTGTAGTCCCAGATACTCGGGAGGCTGAGAGGCAGAAGAATGGCGTGAACCCGGGAGATGGAGCTTGCAGTGAGCCGAGATCACGCCACTGGACTCCAGCCTGGGCGACAGAGCGAGACTCCATCTCAAAAAAAAAAAAAAAAAAAAAAAAAAAAGTTACCAGAGCTTGGCCCAGGTCTTAATCCTCCTTTGATTATTTGAGGAGACATGTCGTTCAGGCAATGGAGCCAGAGCCTCCTGCGGAGTGGCTGGTTCTGTTCCTTGGAATGGCATCTTGGGCCAGTCATGTGAGGTCAGCCAGGTCGGGATGGTATTGCTTCCCATCTATAGATTTGTTTCTTAGGCAGGAAGAGGGGAAATTACTAAACTTGTCCAACCTGAAGGAGATGTGAGAGGGTTAATTAAGGCTTGTTATTTGCTTTGAAACAAATAGATGAAAGAAAGAATAAACAGTTTAAACATAGGGGTCAAGTATTAGTCTATTCTCACACCGCTAATAAAGACATACCCAAGACTGGGTAATTTATAAAGAAAAAGAGGTTTAATGGATTCAGTTCCACGTGGCTGGGGAGGCCTCACAATCATGGCAGAAGGTGAAAAGCACATCTTACATAGTGGCAGACGAGAGAAATGAGAGCTAAGTGAAAACAGAAACCCATCAGATTTCGTCAGATTTATTCACTACCATGAGAACAGGATGGGGGAACCACTCCCATGATTCAGTTATCTCCCACAGGGTCCCTCTCACAACACATGGGAATTATGGGAGCTACAATTCAAGATGAGATTTGGGTCGGGACATGACAAAACCATATCAGGTTGTATCTGTATAATCAACCTAAAATCCTCCCTATCCAATGGTACAGGTTCTTTTTCCTAATCCACTTATTTTGGCTACAAATAGGCTACAGAGCCAGATTCCACTTCTCGTCCATTTATTTGTTTTCTCTTGGTTTCTGTGACACTGTGATTCTGGCTTTTCCTTCTCTCTCCACACTGGCTTCTCCTCTGCTCAGTCTCTAATTGCTGCAGTGCCCTGAGCCCTGACCTGGTCCCCTCCCCTTCTTCATCCCTACACTCTCCCTACATGAGTTTGATGTTGTCCACATGCTAATGGCACTCTCATTTACAACTTCAGCTTTGACCTCTCCTCAGAAGTTACATTTCCAATTACCTATTTGACATCTCAATATGGATGTCTAATCTCAAACTTAAGAAAACCCTACTCTTCTCCTAATTGCTTCCTTCCCCAGTCTTCTCCCATCTGAGTCAATGGCAAAGCCATCCACCCAATTGCTCAAGACAAAAATCTAGACATCACCTTTGACTGTTTCTGTCATATGCCACACCCAATCCATTCAGAAGCTGCCTTCTGGTTATGATAGTCACTGTTCTTTGAAGGGACCTTCCTAGTCATAGCTAACATTGGCTGACTGCCTGCTATATGCAGGTAGAGTGTTAAGGTTTTACATGAATTATCTCAGTTAATCCTCATCGCAGCTCTAGAGGTAACTACAAGGATGGTCCTCATCAGACAGATGAAGAACCTAGACTCAGAGGGCTCGGAACCTGGCCAAGGTCACAGTTGGTAAATGGTGGCACTGGGGCTTGACTCTGTGCAGTGACTACTACCCCTACTGTCTCTCAACATGGGCTGGCTCCAGTCGAGTCCTTTGGGAAGCCTGGGAGGGTTCTGCCATCCCAGGTGTCTATGTCATCTGTACCTTTTAGGAGAGAATTGCCAAAAGCCACGGCTCCCAGTGTGGGTTCTGCACCCCCGGCATCGTCATGAGTATGTACACACTGCTCCGGAATCAGCCCGAGCCCACCATGGAGGAGATTGAGAATGCCTTCCAAGGTATGGGTCTTCAGGCACAGCCTAGCAGGTGGAATGGCAAACGAGGCCCTGCAGAGGTCAGGGCAAGTGCCAGGGTGAGAAGCATGAGGGACTACCCTTTGGAGGAAGGGCTCAGGCCCCCCAACAAGGTGGTGACTAAGATCTGCTAGAAAGCCAACCCTGTTTTAGTTGGGAGAACTCTTGGTTGGTGTGGAGACCTCCTGGGGTCTCCCGCCTTTGGGTTCATCTTTCTGAGGTGTCTGTCTGCCTTCCACCAGTATTGGAGTGGGGTTGGCAGTCCATGGCTGGTGCAGGAAGACGTCATTTAGAAAACTCCACGGGCACTAGTGATATGGTTTCCTTCCCTCTCAGTTTTCACCAGAACAGGATTCTGCAGGGCCAAGACCACCTATGTGTCTGTTTCTCTGAATTGAATAGAGAAGCCTCCCCATTTCCATCATTTATTCAGTTATTTTGAGTCACATCCTATGCCACAGGGATAAAAGACACAGCCTCTACTCTCAAAAAGTTCATACTCTGAAGAAGAGAGTTTATAATGTAGTCTGATAGGCTAACTGATGAAGCCATGATCAGCCACTGTGGGAGCACTTAGGAGAGGCACCTGACTCAGTCTGGGCATTCTAGGAAGGCTTCCATTCTAGGAAAGACTTCCTGAAGTCATGATAACTGTTCTGAAGTCAGGATAGGAGAAGGCCAAGAGGCCTTCCAGACAGAGGTAACAGAATATGCAGCCTGGTAAAGACAGCACCCAACTTAGCTGCAAGCAAAGTCACAAACTCCTCACCCATCCCAGGGCCCTGTACTGACATTGCAGTTTTTTCCTTGGCCCACAGGAAATCTGTGCCGCTGCACAGGCTACAGACCCATCCTCCAGGGCTTCCGGACCTTCGCCAGGGTAAGTGGGGACCCCAGAACATCAGTGTCTCTGCTCCTAAAATGGCAATGCTCAGAAATCACTGTTGGGAGGGAGACCAAGGGCCTCTGGTCTACAAACAACGATGATAAGATGACCAGTTAGTGAGTCTTCCCTCTGGGGACATCTGGCATGGGGAGTAGAGTCTGCTATTCTTATTCAGGGAAGGGTTCTTATGAATAGCATGGGACTTTCTGCCAGTGATGGTCTGGAGACCGGCTTCCTGGAAGAGGCTCACCGCCTAAGAGCTAGCTTCCTCCAGTGCCTTTGGGCTTGGCAGCTTTCCCTTGGAGATTGGCAGTCTCAGCCCATGGCACAGGTGCTGAATGTAGCATTTAATAACAACGTGGCCTTGCTTAGCACTTGCACCCCTCCTCCTTCCCTCTTCTGGCTGCTTTCTGTGGCTGGCACTCTGTTGGGCTTATGAAACTGGTAATTAGATCTCCAGACAGTTTGTGAACCCCTGCAGTGTTCATATAACTCTGAGTGAGAAGTCACAGCCGGATGCGTGGGCATTGATTATATAAGCACATACACACACCTGCCATCTGGCAAGGAAGGCAGGGAGCTGGCATCTCCTTTCTTGGCTTAATCTCCCCTCAGGTTTTACCTGACTTCTCAATTGGGCCAAGTTAATCCTGACTCCAAATCAAACCATCTCATTTCAATTTGATTCTGGGTCCAGGGGAGTTACAGACTCCTGTGCTTTCCACTCACCTTTAGGGTTGGCGCATCATGAAAAAGAGTGCTGTGTCCGTATAATCCAAGAAGGGGTGGGTAGACATGGAGACAGGACCTTATAAGGATGGAAAACACCACACTCTGATTAATGCTGCTGCTGATGAATTAACAAGTGTGGAATTAAATGGAAATGCCTAAAAGCACAAATTCAGATTCTGCAGACCTGGGTTCAATTTGATGCACTTAATTGATGCACGACCTTGGGCAAGTCTCCTTGTTTCTATTAGGTTGGTGCAAAAGTAACTGTGGTTTTGCCATTAAAAATATGGGAAAAACTGTAATTATTTTTGCACCAACCTAATAAAATGGTGATTTTATTAGGTGATTTCATTAGAATATCTACCTTACTGTGTTTATAAAAATTAAGTACTTCTTGAAAAGCTTTTAGAACAATGCCTGGCACATTTCTGTTATTCAATAAATGGGAACTATAAATTATAATGCTGGTACATTTCTTCCATTAGCCTCTATATAATCTTCCCAAGTTACTCAGTGTTTCCTGAGAACCAGAGATTGTTAATCTTGCCTCTATTTACTTCGTAAGAACCTGCTCAAAGTTATATAATGTAATCAGTCCTCTTAATTTTTCAAAAGAGAAGGATTTTTGAGTATAGCAATTGCCTTCCCTCCTGGAAGTTGAAATGGCTCTTGATTTCACCATGCAGCACTTACCTCCCTCAATTCAGCTACCCTGCAGTGCAGAGCAGAGCAAGGCTGAGAGCTCTGAGCAGCCAAAATGCCAGACACACAAAAGGTGCTCAGTAGCTAATGCATGTTACTCATCGGAGGTCTCCGAGATGTTTCTTCAGAGCCTTTTAATTTTTATTTTACACACAGCTCTAACAAACTCGGTTACTAGTTTTCCTGTCCACAGCACACACTAGAAAGCGTGTGGAGGGTCAGCTAGAGGTGGGCACACTGCTCACGGCAAGAAGTGACCACAGCTATCTGGCGACAAGGAAAGAAATGGAGGAACCATTAAACAGGTACAAGCAAGACTTCCAGTTTCTGGTCTGGCATGTAAGCAGCTTAGGAGCCTTTATTTCATCTAAGCAAGAAGAAAAAAGCTGAACAAACTGAAGAATCAACAATTGTTTTTAGATCCATCAGAGGAATGAGGTCACAGGACAACTCATTGTCCAAAAAATTGGAGAGACAGACAGGCAGACATGGCATATCAGAGCAGAAACCCAGGAGCAGAAACCTCTGCAGGAACCTTTGCCAGGATAGGAAGATTTAAGTACTAACTGATGAATTGCTGGAGTTTATACATGGATATAAACTCCAGGGGGATGCAGTCATGGAGGGGGTGCTCTACACCTTTGTGAGTTTTACCTCCAGGATCTCCACCAGGTCCTCACAGTAAATGTTGGAGAAAAATCTCCTTGTGTTTCTGGTGGGGAGTGGGAAAAATGAACCATTTTGGAATATGCCAGAGCATTCTGTTCTTCTTAAAAAGGCCTGTCCTCAGAAGAAATTATTTTACCACAGCCTAAACTTCTGAGGTTATATTAGATCCTCACCTACCTTGGGGAGGGGAAATACACAACCCCAGGCCCTCTAGTCTTTCACCTGTGGGAAGGGAAATACACAAGCTCAGCCCCCTCCAGCCATCCTGTCCCACCAAATGGAGAAAAAAAACCCTGAGAAGCACTTGTGAAGTTCACAGGTGAGGGGCACAAGCTCACCAAAAAACTGAGACTAATCCTAGGACTATAGGATACTTCTCCTTCATACCTTACATTAACTAAAGACCTATTTATATCAGGTCCTTTTAGCCAGTACATCATGTCCACCTTTCAACCAAAAATTATAAGGCATAGTCAAAGGCAAACACAATTTGAAGAGACTGAACAAACAGCAGAACCAGAGTCAAATAGGGCAGGAATACTGGAATTAACAAATGAGGAATTTTATAAAGCTATGGTCAGTATGCTAAGAGATTTAATGGAAAAAATAGATAACATACAAAAACAGATGGATAATGTAAGCAGAGAATGGAAATTCTAAGACAGAATTAAAAAGAAATGCTAGAGATTGAAAACGCTTATAACAAATTGAAGACTATCTTCGGTGGGCTCATTAGTAGACTGGACATGGCTGAGAAAAGAATCTCTGAGCTTGAGGATATGACAATGCAAACTTTCAAAACCAAAAAACAGAGAAAAGGGAGTGAATGAAAACAAACAGAAACAAATAAGAGCTGTGTGATAACTACAAAAGATGTAACATATGTGTAATGAGAATATCAGAAGAAAAAGAAGAAAAAGAGAAAGGAAAAGAAGCAATATTTGAGACAAAAATGACTGAGAATTTCCCAAAATTAATGTCAGACTTTAAACCACAGTCAGGAAATTCAGAGAACACAAACCAGGGTAAGTACCAAAAAACAAAACCAAAGAAAAACTACACCAAGGCATGTGATATTCAAACTTCAAAAAATCAAAGGTAAAGAAAAATGACTTGAAAGAAGTCAGAGGAAAACACCCCTCACCTATAGAAGAGCAAACATAAAATTATATCTGACTTTTCCCAGAAACCATGCAAGCAAGAAGCATGGAGTGAAATACTTATAGTATTGAAAGAAAAAACCAAAGCACCTAAAATTCTGTAACCTCCATAAGTATCCTTCAAAAGCGAGTGAGAAATATTTTCTCAAACAAAACTTGAGAGAATTTGTCACCAGTAGACCTGTCTCATAAGAAATATTAAAAGAAGTTCTTTAAAGAGAAGGAAAATGATGTAGGCCAGAAACTCAGATCTACATAAAGGAAGAGCATCAGAGAATGAATAAGTAAAGGTAAAATAAAAATTTTTGTTTTTCTTAATCTTAATTGGTCTAACAGATAGCAATTTGTTCAAGATAATCATAGCAACAATGCATTTGTTTATGTGTGCATATGTATATACATGGGTTTGTGTATAAGTAAAACGAATGACAACAATGATAAAATAAACAAGAGGGAAAAATTAGAAATATTTTGTTATTATAAGATACTATCACTACCTGTAAAGCAGCGTAGTGTTATTTAAAAGTGGACTTGGATTAGTTACAAATGTATACTGCAAACTCTAGGGCAACTACCAGAAAAAAAAAAAAAAGAAAAAAGGAAGTATAATTGATATTTTATGAAAGGAAAGGAGATGAAATTATATACAATGCTCAGTTCAAACCACAAAAGTCAGAAAATGAGTGAAAGACAAAACTAGAAACAAAGAATAAGGATGACAAATAGAAAACAATAACAAATATGGTAGATACTAATCCAACTATATCAATGATTACCTTAAATGTCAGTGATCCAAATATACCATTTAAAAGACAGAGATTGTTAGAGTAGATGAAAAATAACAAGACCCAACTATATGTTGCCTACAAGAAACCTACTTTAAATGAAAAGACACAGATAGATTAAAACTAAGTAGATAAAGAAAGGTAGACCATGATATACTAATCAAAAGAAAGTGGAAGTAGCATATTAATTTTGGACAGAGCAAACAGTTATCAGAGAAAAAGAGGAGCATTAAAAATAATAAAGGAATCAATCCTCCAAGAAGATATAACAGTCCTTAATGTGTATGCACCTAACAACAGAGCTTCAAAATAAATGAGGCAAATCTAGTGGAACTGCAGAGACAAATAGATGAATCCATTATTATATGTGAAGACTTCAACACCCTTATATCAGAAATGGACAGCACCAGGCCAAAAATCGGTAAGGACATAGTTGGACTCAACGGCACCATCAATTAATTGGATATAATTGACATTTATAGACTACTTTAGCCAACAACAGCAGAAAAGACATTTTTCTCAAGCTCACGTGGAGCAGTCACCTAGATGGACCACATTCTGTGCTATGAAACACACATTTACAAATTTAAATTGCATGAATAGAGTTCATACAATGTCTGCTTTCAAACCAAAATGAAATTAAACTAGACATCGATAACAGAAAGATAGCTGGAAAACCCCCAAATGCTTGAAGATTAAACAACACAATTCAAAAGAACACAGGGTCAAAAAGAAAATCTCAAGGGAAATTTTAAAATATTTTGAATTAAATGAAATTGAAAATACAGCTTATCAAAATTTGTAAGATGCAGTGAAGACAATGCTTAGAGAGAAATTTATAGTATTGAATGCATATATTAGAAAGGAAGATTAAAAATCAATAATCCACCAGGCACGGTGGCTCATGCCTGTAATCCCAGCACTTTGGGAGGCTGAGGGGGGCAGATCACGAGGTCAGGAGTTTAAGACCAGCCTGACGAACATGGTGAAACTCTGTTTCTACCGAAAATACAAAAATTAGCCAGGCGTGGTGGCACACACCTGTAATCCCAGCTACTCAGGAGGCTGAGGCAGGAGAATCACTTGAACCCGGGAAGTGGAGGTTGCAGTGAGCCAAGATTGCGCCATTGCACTCCAGCCTGGGTGACAGAGTGAGACTCCATTTCAAATAAATAAATAAATAAATAATAAAAATAAAGTACCAATACAATCAGCAATCTGGGCTCCCACTTTAGAAAACTAGAAGAAAAAGGCAAATTAAATTCAAAGTAAGCTGAAGAAAAATAAAATTTGGAGCAAAAATCAATTTCATTGAAAACAGACAATCAATAGAGAAAATCAACATAACTGAAATTTGGTTCCTTAAAAAGATCAATAAAATTAATAAGCCTCTGGCCAGGCTAACTAAGAAAAAAAGAGAAGATACAAATTACTAATATCAAAATAAAAAGCTCTCACTGTAGATCTCATGTACATTAAATGGATAATGAAGGAATATTAAGAACAACTCTATGCTCACACACTTGATAACCTAGATGAAATAAAACAATTCCTTGAAAGATGTAAGCTACCAAAACTCATACAAAAAGTAGAAGATCTGAATAGGCCTATAACTATTGAAGAAATTGAATCATTAATTAATAACCTTTAACACAGAAAGCACCCGGCCCAGATAGATTCACTGGTAAATCCTATCAAACATTTAAAAAAGAAATTATGTCAGTTCTCTACAATCTCTTCTAGAAGATAGAATCAGAGGCAATACAAAAGTTAATCACTTTCCTACGTAACAGCAATGAATAAGTGGAACTTGAAATTCAAAACACATTATTATTTACATTTTACATTAGTACTCTCCAACAAATGTAATACTTAGGTATGAATCTAAAAGGTGTGTACAAGATTTATGTGAGAAAAACTACAAAACTCTGATGAACGAAATCAAAGAACTAAATAAATGGAGAGATATTTCTTTTTCATGAATAAGGAGACTGAACATGTCAAGATGTCAGTTGTTCCCAACTGTAGACTCAATGCAATCCCAATCAAAATCCCAGTAAATTATTTTGTGGCTATCAACGAATTGATCCTAAGGTTTATATGGAGAAGAAAAAGATACAGAATAGCCAACTCAATATTGAAGGAGAATAGAGAACAAAGTCAGATGACTGACACTACCCAATTTCAAGATTTACTACAAAGCTGCAGTTATCAAGACAGTGTAGCATGGACACTGTCCATATACTACAAAAACAATGGACAAAGAGATCAATGGAACAGAATAGAGAGCCCAGAAATAGACCAACATAAATACAGTCAACTGCTGTTTCACAAAGAAGAAAAAGCGATACGATGGAGCAAAGATTGTCTTTTTAACAAATGGTGCTGCAATAATTGGACGTTAACATACAAAAAGAAATGAATCTAAATGCAGACAGACCTTATACACTTCTCAAAATTAACTCAAAATGAATCATAAACCTAAGTGTAAAGCAATAAAACTTCTAGAAGATGACATAGGAGAAAACCTAGATGACCTTGGAATGATGATGACATTTTAGATGCAACACCAAAGGCATGATCCATAAAAGAAATAATTATAAGCTGGACTTCATTAAAATTTAATAACAGATGAGCGAGGAGACAAGCCATACACTGGGAGAAAAATATTGGCAAAAGACACATCTTGTAAAGTACTTTTCCAAATATACAAAGAACTTATAAAACTCGCAATAAGACAATGAACAACTAAATTAAAAAATGGGTAAAAGACCTGCACGGCTACCTCACCGAAGAAGGTATATGGATGGCCAGTAAGCATATAAGTTCAACATCATATGCCATTAGGGAATTGCAAATTGAAAGAACAGTGAAATACCACGACAGGTCTATTAGAATGGTCAAATCCAAAACACTGACAACATCAGATTCTGGTGAGGATGTGGGGCAACAGGAACTCTCATTCATTGCTGGTGAGAATGCAAACTGCACAACCACTATGGAAGACAATTTGGCAGTTTCTTACAAAACTAAACATGTTTTATCATGCACCTCAGTGATCACACACCTTGGAACTGACTCAAATGAATTTAAAACTTATTGCCACATGAAAACCTGCACAGGAATGCTTACAACAGCCTTACTCATAATTGCCAAAACTTAGATGCAACCAAGATGTCCTTCAGTAGGTGAATAAACTGTAGAACATCCAAACAATGGAATGTTAATTCAGTGCCAAAATGAAAGGAGCTATCAAGCTATGAAAAGACATAGACAAACCTTAATTGCTGCTACTAAGTGAAAGAAGTCAATCTTTAAAAGCTACATATTGTATGATATCAATTCTATGAAATTCTAGAAAAGACAAAACTATGGAGGCAGTAAAAAGACTAGTGTTTGCCAGTGATTAGGGGAAAGAGAGGGATGAATAGTCAGGGCACAGAGGTTTTTTAGGGCAGTATAACTCTATTCTGTAAGATATCATAAGGGTGGACACATGTAATCATGCATTTGTCAAAACCAATGGAATGTACAACACCAAGAGTGAACCTTCATGTAAATTAATGGACTTTGGGTGATAATGATGTGTCAATGTGGGTCCATCAATTGTAACAAATATACCACTTTTGAGGATACTGAAGTGAGGAAGGTTGTGCGTGTATGTTGGGATAGGGGATATTTGGGAATTCTCTACATCTTCCACTCAGTTTTTTCTGTGAACTTTAACCACTCTAAAAAAAAAACCTTTTTTTTTAAAGGCACCAGTGCAGAAGTCTTAGCTTATTTAGTAAAGTAGGAATCTCAGGCGGGTGGGGATGAGAAAATGTAGTCTTATCCAACCTCAATAGACCTTGAGGGCAGTGATGCATTACTGTACATCACAGTAATTTATATCATTAACACACCAGTGAATTATCAAGAAAATAGATCTAAGTAATAATGCACTGGCACTTTGTCTGGAAAAGGCGCTTCTGTGAAATATGTCCTTCCTCGGAGGGCCAGGTGAGTGGGGTGCAGGACTTTCACTTCAGGTAGGGCGGGGCATTTCCCTACATCACTCCTTCTCCAAGAAGAAAGGTGAGAAGAGGCACTAAGAAACCTCCCTGTCTTCCTTCCTTTCTTTCTTTCTAAATATAGAGGGGAAGTGCAAGGTGGCTGGCTGCGGGGAGGCTCAGAATGGACAGAGCAGGTCTGGCATCCAGTGCTGGAGCTGTGAATGCAGGAAGAGTCTGCACATGGAGCAGTGTGTCCAGGTGGTGGGGTGGGTGGGGTGTTTCTCTCCTGATGCCACTGCCTGCCTGCTTACAACTTCTCCAAGGTCACACCTCCAGCATCCCATGAGTGCTTTCTTGGGGAAGACAATGAGTTGTGAAACAGCCTCTCGGAAATGCCAGCACGGCATGGTGTCTCCTGTGGCTGACTTGCAGAAGGACTGCTCACAGCCTGCTCTTTCAGGAATTGACTACCCCATAAAAGTGCCTGAGGCAGAACCTATGAGTTTCCCCTACTTTTTCATCTCAGCATAACTCCAGGACTCTGTCTTCTGAAGCCCTGAGCTGCAGATCAGTCAGCTAAGCGCGCCCCTCTGACACCCTGCAATGCCTCGGTGCTGGGTGGTAGTGATTCTAGACTCTGTGTGTGCTCTGCCACTGGTATCCTAAGAGGTCCTGAGCAAGTCTTTTCCCAGAGACGCTGGGTGGTCTGACCTGCATACTTCTCCAGAACAGGCCCACAGTGAGGAGTGAAGAGTGTTTACCTTTCTGGGAAGAAGTACCTAATAAGCAGTAGAGAGGCCATTGGGCACACTGGCTGAACACAGTGCTGGACCCAGCACCCGTCTTGGACATCCTTTGGCAGGGTCCCGCAGAGAGCCCAGCCTGGGAGACACCAGCCACGCCCCTAGAACCTTGCTGATCTGGAAGTCGAGCCTCTTGAGTCTTGAGAGAGCCAATGGGAATATCCCTCATAGACGCTTCCTGAGGAAGCAGCACTGAAGAAGAGAAATGGGCATAAGGGATAGGTTTTGATAAAGTAGGACCTAGCTTTTATGGAGGAAAGTTCCTGAAATTCAGTGACCTTGTTGCTCCTATTTGTTTATCCATGAGTTGTTTAATCTACGTTAGCCAAGCAAGAGGGAATGTAGCTGAGGCCTCCACTCTGCACGACAGGCAGGCAGGATGCCCCTGCTTTTGATGCTGGGACAGGCATCAGAGCTGGAGTGTTCTGGATATTAATAATCTAGATTCCTTAGCTTCTGCAAATACTCTTTGTAAATACCCTCGTGCAGATGTTCATCATCTCTCTAGGACGGTGGATGCTGTGGAGGAGATGGGAACAATCCAAACTGCTGCATGAACCAGAAGAAAGACCACTCAGTAAGTGAGTTCTTCTCCCCCTGGAAGCCTGGGGGTAATCTGAGACTTGGAGTCAGTGCACAAGCTCCATGTCCCTGGCAGTGGGGGCTGGAAAAGGAACCTATGGTGAGTTGGTGATGGCAGACTGTGGGGATGGTGATGGTGCACGTTAGCCCTGGGTCCTGTAACTGAGACTCTCTCATTCCTGCCTCCCAGGGATTACCTGCTCCTCTTGCAGCCTGCAGGGGGCTGGGAAAGAGCATGCTGGAAGGAAAAGCTGAATTGGTCCTCTTGGATGTTTGAAAGGAGGAGATACTGCATCAACTACCTGTTCTCTTTCCCCATAGGTCAGCCTCTCACCATCTTTATTCAAACCAGAGGAGTTCACGCCCCTGGATCCCACCCAAGAGCCCATTTTTCCCCCAGAGTTGCTGGTAGGTGATGCCTCAGGGACAGATCCAGCTGGGTCTGTACTGTGAGTCCCTGGAGACCTGCTTTATTTTCATACCCACTGGGTACTTTGTGTCTTTCTTGTCCTTTATGTTTCAGCTTTAATTTCCCTTCCGTTTTCTGACACTCCCCTAGGTTGAGTCTCTGCTACGTGTGCCCACAGCCCCTGCACTTCAGTTCATGTGTGGCACAGTTACAGTTATTAATTTGATGTCTGTGTTCCTTGCTAAATGACAAGCCCCATGAGGATAGGGACTGGCTCTCTAGGCACACTGTGTAGCGTAGCAGGTGCACTATAACCATTTGTTGATCTGCCTATATCTAATACATAAGCACTCCAAGAAACCTATTCCCTCTATAAGCAATCCATTTATTTAAAACAAAACAAAACAAAACAAAACAAAACAAAAATGAGAGCTCTCTTCAAAGGACATGATCTGCAGCT
The DNA here is from genome assembly GCF_028885625.2 of Pongo pygmaeus. Classification (NCBI taxonomy): domain Eukaryota; kingdom Metazoa; phylum Chordata; class Mammalia; order Primates; family Hominidae; genus Pongo; species Pongo pygmaeus. The sequence goes on from NC_072385.2 coordinate 102,554,928, forward strand.
CACAGCTCAGTCTTAAGGAAACCCCCTCACACCCGCTTTATCACCATCACTCTAATATTTACAGCAATGAAAGAATCAAGCCACTCGGAGTTTTTGAAGTGCACACTTCTCAGGGTTTTGAGCTCATGAAAACTGCCTTGTAGCTTCAACAGGCCAGAGAGAATGGCTTTGCAGCAGGCCACCAGCAGATCTTTCTCTGGACTGTGAAACTTTGAAAATACTGGCAGTTTGATTTGAGGGCTTCGTTCTCAGCCTGCAAGCTGAGTCACCCTGCAAGCACTAAAGCCAGCCTTCCTAGGCATCCCCTTATAACAAACCCCTCCCTCCCTCCCTCCCTCCCTTCCTTCCTTCCTTCCTTCCTCCTTTCCTTCCTTCCTTACTTCTTTCCTTCCTTCCTTCCCTCCCTCCCTTCTCATGCCTTGTCCATGGTGCTCCCTGGAGATAGTATGGGGCGCTGCAAGGAATCTGGGCTTTCAGCCAGGTCTCTTGGGGACCCCTCATGGCAAGTGACCTTCAGCAGGACCCATAACCTCCTTGACCCTCAGGATCTTCTTTCACTGGTGAAAATGAGGCTCATAATGCCTCCTTCATGGAGGTCTTGTAAAGACTAGTCCCAATGGAGTTCCTGCCTCTGAACATATTACTTCCCCTTGCTTCTTCCTCATAGATATTTTCATTCTGAATGTCAGTAAAACATCCCATTGAGGACTTAAAGCAATTTATAAGAGGAATGACAGTAGGAAGAGGGAGACAGTGTAGTAAGAAAACTGCATTTCCCAGAGGCTGAAAGACACTCCTCGGAAGCAGCTGCGATTTGAAGGGGAGCGTGTGACGTGGATACAGGCCTCAACCCTCAAGGAGCTGCTGGACCTCAAGGCTCAGCACCCTGACGCCAAGCTGGTGGTGGGGAACACGGAGATTGGTAAGGGCCAGGGAGGCTGCCCTGGGGCTGCCAGGGGGTCTGGGGGTGTTTCTAGGTCCTCCTGCCCATCCTCACCTCCCCCTGACTTTACTTGCCTCTGCACCCTATCCCTCTGCCCCACTGACTACCTGGAGCCCACTGGAAATCCCTGGACACTCCAGTTCCTGCAAAGGCCCCTGGCTGTGGAGTCCCACAGGCCTGGCTCAGCCCCTTGCTGGATGTGTGACCTCAGAAAACTTGCTTGCCCTCATCTACCCTCATTTTCTGTTTTTTATATGGGCGTACTAACAACTCCTTGAAGGATTGTTTTGGGTGTGAAATGAGATCCTTGCATGTAGTGGACTCCTCTCCATAAACATTTACAGAGCGCCAAGCATGAGCCAGGTACTCTGGAAGGGGCTTGGGATACAAAGATCAATTGGACATGGTTCCTTGCCCTCAGGGGCCTTCTAGTCTAAGGGAGAAGGAACTAATTTAAGCAAAGTGTCTAGGCCAGTGTCTGATGGACACTAGAGGTTCCATAAATGTCCCTTTTGACCCCACCACCCTGCTTTTTCTGGGGGAGGATGTGATAAGGTAAAGAAGAGGAGAGCTCCAGGTGTGACTGTGTTTGTGTTGCCTATGACCGTGGCCACCTGCCCTGTCCGTGCCACCACCTAGGATGTGAGGCCTGGAATAGTTGAACAGGCTGGGAGACTCAGAATATGCAGCCCTCAGCCCCAGTGCTGTAAGAGATGGGGAGAGGTTCCCAGGTCCCTGCTAATCTCTGTCGATTTCTAAGCCTGGCATGGCCTATTTCTACTTTGCTGGATCCCAAGCCTAGTGAGGATCTAAGGAGGAGACCGTGGCACAGCTGAGGACCTCTGCTGTGGAGGGGCATGCCATCCTTCTAAGCAGTCAGGTCCTGGCTCTGGTTCCTGAAGGAGCTGCCAAGCCCTGAGCTCTGGTTGGCTCCTCAGCCACAGAGAGGAGAGCCTGGCTTGAGTCAGGGCTGTTGGAGTCAGAATGGGCGCCTCTCTTGTGCGCACATATACATAAGATAGAGTCCCCAGCTGTGGTTTTGTGACACACTGAGGCAGCAGGGTGGGCTGAGACACACCTCAAGAAATGTGATCTTGATGGCCATGGCTCAACAGGACTCATGGCTCACGTAGCTCAGGTGTAGCTTGATCTAAAGTGGCTGGGGGAATCTTAGGAGGTCCTTCTTTTTTTTCCTCAAAGACAGGGCCTCACTCTGTTGCCCAGGCTGAAATACAGTGGTGCAATGCCACCATAGCTCACCTCAAACTCATGGGCTCACGTGGTGCCCCACCCCAGCCTGAAGGGGATCATTTCACACTTGCACGCTCCCTGCCATGAGCCATCCAATGTCCTGGGCCCAGTTGGATTCCAAGAGAAATGAATAACAAAGATTACCTAAGTTCCACAATTAGAAATGATTTCTCAACACCACTTCTGTCTGTGCCACTCCCTACTCTCTTACACATACCCCAATAGCATAGCCACCTCCAGTCAACGCAGGGTGTTGGGGGAAGGCAGACAAAGAGAAAACCTTAGTAACCTAGAACTTACTGCTTCAATCTGTGTTCTTTGTCCTGGAAGCTGATATTCAAAAGGGGCTGGTATTCAGATGCTGTTTAGGATTTCTGAAGGGAGCTTTGAAGATTCTGGAATCTGGGGGGCCACAAAGCCTAGGGCCCCCTTCAGAAATCCTAAACAGCACCTGAGGGGAAGGAGGGGCAAAGTGGTCACAAGTATTTCTTTTTTAATCTTTTCCATCTATACACTGTTTCCATCTATACACTGTTGGGAGAGGTGCTGAGCCAACTGGGTCTAAGGAATAGAGGCACACTTGTTTAACAGAGGCTTCTGATTCTTTTAGTCAGGAAGGCCAGAAACCACACACAGATGTGTGGCCCCGTAAAGCCAGACAACTTGAAGAACTCAGGCAGATAGTGGGAACTGGAGGACAGATTTGAAGTTTTCCCTCCCATTTTCCTTTTTTGTTTTAATGTTAAACTTTCATGTTTTTATTACGATTATACCTCAACACGAATAATCATTCCAGTACTGAAATCTGGTTATATTTAGCTGGGTGATTTGGGCAAGAAACTTAACCTTTCTGTGCCTCCCCTTCTTCATCTACAAACAAAAAATCACAGTACCTCATAGGGTTGTTGTGAGCATTAATTAAGTTAAAATAGGGAAAGTGCTTAGAAGGGTTCCTGACATACCTTAATTTCCTGTGTTTTCTAATGTACACACACACACACACACACACACACACTAGAGTGAATTCAAACTCATTTCATTTGAATTCAGGTAGGTTTTCTGAGAGGGAAAGAAAGACCTAGTTTTGGGCCGACAGTCCAAAGACTGCATCTAATCCCACCCCTGGTCTACTGAGTTTCCTATTCCCAGACACCTACAGTCACCAGGGAGCATATTATGATTGTGGATATGTCATATATCCTGTGTGTTATGGTGAGAAAAGCTGCTAAGGCCTGCACTGGTGATACAACAATGGGCCTACAACTTCAGCTTCTTGTTTCTCTCTAGGCATTGAGATGAAGTTCAAGAATATGCTCTTTCCTATGATTGTCTGCCCAGCCTGGATCTCTGAGCTGAATTCGGTAGAACATGGACCCGATGGTAAGGGGAGGTTCACTCCAAGCTTATGGAGGGGCTGTGAGGCTGGGGATAGGTTACAAGGTGGGTGTCAGGTGTCAGAGTGGTCTCCCCACTGGCTCTGGCTGCCCCCTGCTTCTCCTGGGGCCCACCTTGCACAGGGAAAGGCAGGAGGAGACCCCATTCATTGCCCAAACATCCACGGTAGGGTGCCAGTGGGCAAGAGGCTGCAGGATCTTCAATCATTTTTCTCAATTCTGGCTACACATTAGAATCACTCATGCAGAGGTGGGGATTGTGCTTGAGTGCTTTTGAAAAGAATGCTAGGACTTCACCTTCAGAGATTCTGATTTTAATGAGTTGAGAACTACTGGTTTAGAGGAAAGAGCATTGGTTGTAGGATCAAGAGGCCCAAGCTTGAGTACTGGCTCTTTTTTTAGCTGTGTGGCATTGGTTAAGCCACTCAACCACTCTGGGCCCTAATTTCCTCATCCATGGAAAGCTGTGAGTCCTGATTCAGCCTTGCTCCAGTTGCTGGAAAGCTTCAGAGGAGCTGTGCATGAAAGCCTCTTCTGAACTGTGGGAAGAATTGCTGTGATTCTGAATGTATGTTCCCAGGTATCTCCTTTGGAGCTGCTTGCCCCCTGAGCATTGTAGAAAAAACCCTGGTGGATGCTGTTGCTAAGCTTCCTGCCCAAAAGACAGAGGTGTTCAGAGGGGTCCTGGAGCAGCTGCGCTGGTTTGCTGGGAAGCAAGTCAAGTCTGTGGCGGTGAGTCGCTGTCAGAAGCAAGCGAGGCCCGTAGGATGGAGCTTTCATCTGAAAGCAGGGCAGCCAGACTCTCACTGCGTCAGCGCAGTGGGCCTCAAACTTTAGTGCTTAGAGTTGCCTGGGAGGAGCAGTGCTTGTTAAAGTGCAGATTCCTGGGCCCCACCCTCAGAGATTCTGATACATGGGTCTGGGATATAGCCCAGCTCTTCAGGTGCTTCTGATGAAGGTGGTCTGTGGGGCACCCTGGGAAATGCACTCCATGACTCATAGGCTTCATTCTGTGGTTGCAGAGATGAAGCTTCCTGCCTCCCTCCCCCTTCCTGAGCTTGGCTGAGCCAAACAGTAGGTGAATAAGAGATATGCTAGGAAGAAGTCAGAATTGAGAGGGGAATTTCCTTTCAGAGCTATAGGGAGAACCAGAGACAGAGGTCTCCAACAGAGGGAGGAATCCACCTGTTGATTATTCAGTCTTCAGACAAGTCCCCACGTTCCCAGTTTGCAAATGGTGGCATTCAAACACCCTATGCCAATGGAAGCTCTTCACAACAGTTTATGGTGTTGTTTTAATTTTGTTAAATTAAAACAAAACAGCCTACTCCTATTCCTGCCAGCCCCCACCCCAAGTTCCTGTCACTTCTGATTATAGATAAGGAAACATAAACTATAGATAAGGAAACATAAACTCTAGATAAGGAAACATAAACTCAAAAACTCTGCCGAGTTCCCTAGTTCTGCTAAAATCTATTTCCAGGAAGAATTTTATTTTCATCGTACAACTGATTTTCTTCCTGTTTTCTAATAACGAGGACCCTGTATCTGATTCTTCTTACATTTTTTTGCCAAGTTATCAGGAAGTTCAGATCCAAATAGAGCAAATTGTTCAACCTTAAGTCTTCCTTCTCTCTTTCCTTGATCTTTATCTTCTATTTTACTAAGTCTATATGGCCTCTGTGATAAATCACCTCAATCCTTTCGGGAAAAGGTTGGGTGAAATCATCAATCAAACAAACACACTTAAAGGGGCTTGCCTGCTAAAATTTTAGAGTGGGGATCCAATCTCAAGTGTTCTGATTTCAAATTTTGCACATTTTTCAGAATGCCGAAGTTCTCACTATGCTGGTATTGTGACTACAGTAGGCACAGGTCCTCAGGGGTCTGCCTGCAGCAGGTGTCACTCGGCTGCCCTGTGTTCAGGAGCCTGCTACGTGAGCAGGGGTTTCCTGGGGTGGGCTCTCACTGCATGCTCTTTGCTTGTTTTAGTCCGTTGGAGGGAACATCATCACTGCCAGCCCCATCTCCGACCTCAACCCCGTGTTCATGGCCAGTGGGGCCAAGCTGACACTTGTGTCCAGAGGTGAGCTGCCTGAAGCAGAGGTCCAGGAAGAAGGACTTGGGGGAGAAAAGTCTCACCAGATAGGTCATTTTCTGGAGAAACAGAGCTCAAAGTTCAGTGACCCAGCTTTCCCTGAGATTTGGATCCAGGGAAGCAAGGAGAATGTACCTGGTTTGGGGGACAGGAAAGCTGGACATTTTCTCTGTAGAGAATTCACAGCAGGAACTGCTACTGCTTACCTTACCTAGTGGGGTACGGGGGCTGGGATGCACTGGCTCACCACAGCCTGCTGTTGGATCTTCAGGAATTCTGTGAGCCATTTGTGAAACACAGTTATTAATAAAAATCAGGCCAAGTGCGGTGGCTTATACCTGTAATCCCAGCACTTTGAGAGGCTGAGGCAGGAGGATTACTTGAGGTCAGGAGTTCAAGACCAGCCTGGCCAACATGGTGAAACCCCATGTCTACTAAAAACACCAAAATTAGCCAGGTGTGGTGGTGTGCGCCTTTAGTCCCAGCTCCTTGAGAGGCTGAGTCAAGAGAATCACTGGAACCTGGGAAGCTGAGGTTGCACTGAGCCGAGATCTCACCACTGCACTCCAGCCTGGGTGACAGAGTGAGACACTGTCTCAAAAAATAAAAATAAAAATAAAATTGTATAAAATCACAATGAAATAAATTATATTCAAAACACAAGGAATAAATACTCAAAATTCATCACTTCCTAAGTACTTCATTTTGCTGTTATCAGTGCTCCTGGAGTTATTTGCATCTGTTCTGCCTGTACGGTGGAAATGCTCTACAATTATGTGCTCCTGTGCATCTCTGCCTTGTCAGAGGGTCCCCAAGACCACCTTGGCTCTGATATTCACTGAGAGGATTCAGCATGCCGTCATATTCCCGGCTATGACTTATTATAGCAGGAGGATGCAAAATCAGCAAAGGGAAAAGATACATGGGAGCAAAGTCTGGAGGAACCAGGTCCAACCTTCCAGAGACTTCTCCCAGTGGAGCCACACAGTGCATGCTTAATTCCTCCAGCAATAAGTTGTGACAACACAAGTGATGCCTTGCCTACCAGGAAAGCTTGTTAGAGGCTCAGCGACTGAGGTTTTCTTGGGAGCTCGTCACATAGGCAGCCTCTACTAGCATGTGCCTAAAGTCTGGACTCCCAGAAGGAAAGCAGGGGTTCAGCATAAACTGTTGTTAGTACAGATAATTTAGGCACAGTGAGCTGCTCCATCATGGAGCACTGGGAACCCTTCTGAAGTACAAGTTCCCAAGGGCCAGCCTTGTAAGCAACCCCTACAGAGGAGAGCAGTCCGGGTTGCTGTGCTCTTTCCTGCCTTCTTCCCAGCCTCACATTCAGTGATGCAACTTTGATGGCCTGAAATTGGCTATTGGAAGTATTTACACCACAGAAATTGGCAAATGCTATAAACCAGGGCTTTTCCCCCTACATGGAACTGGTTGTTAAAGATTCACCAGCACACCATTGCTTAAGGATGCTTAAGGATTTCAGATGGAGGATTTGGCCCCAATTGTGCCAGTCATTCCCTCTGACTATGGGCATTGGAGGCCAGCATGAAGAATCCCACTGATGGTTATCCTTTCTCCCCATGGGGGGTTCCCAGCCTTTCCCTCACGTTGGCTCCTCTTCATCTTGCTTCTGTACAGGCACCAGTAGAACTGTCCGGATGGACCACACCTTCTTCCCTGGCTACAGAAAGACCCTGCTGAGCCCGGAGGAGATACTGCTCTCCATAGAGATCCCCTACAGCAGGGAGGTGAGATGTTGGCAGTGGTTCCAGGCTCTGCTCAAATGAGTCCTATTGCCAGGCTCTAGACAAAGAGATCAGAATCTGCCTCAGGGACCAACTTGAGCATCTCTCAACCTTTACACTGATGATTTTTCTCCCCGAACTTTGCCTCTATTGAACCAACCATATTCCTTTCTGGACAAGGAGAAGTTGCAGGATAGGAGTCCACATGGCATGGACTGTGGAACCAGATAGCTAGAAACTTGGTCTTGAGTGAGTCATTTCACCTTTCTGAGCCCCAATTTCCTCATCCGTAAAATGGGCACCATGTCACTTACTATATGGGTTATTGTGAGGACTGAAAATAAACAATTCATAAGGTTCCTGGTGATGCCTAGAAGCCAGTGGAGATGACCAGCAGCTAACAACAGAATTCCAAGAACACATCTAGCTGTCGAGGATTCCTGCCCATGTCGAGGAAATTTGCTTTCCCGTGGTAAAGAATGTGGGGTTCAGGTGCTGCATGAAGAAACTGCCTGTGGCTCAGACCCTCATACGCTGACCTTAGGCTTGATGAGGTGTTGCTTCACCGACCTCGCTGTGGATTGGTGCGGATGGATTCCTGCTTCATGAGTGGCTCTTCTGGCCTGTTGGGGCAGGTCTGGGCACCATTGGCTGCCTTACTCTTTGTTCCCTGGGCCCTGTGATGTCTTGACCTGTGTGGGTCTTTCCTCTTGTAGCAGCTACCAGCTCAGAACACATCCAAAAGCGCCTGTCAGAAAAGGCATCTGGGAGAGGCTTGGGGAACCGCTGTCAGAGAGAGTGTGAAGTTTTCCCACAGCCAGCGCTTTAGCGAGTGTTCTAAGGCATGTTTTGCCCTTGGTAATTTTGCCTTCTTAATGAGAATGCTAATTAAATTAGAGCATTTATATCCCTGAGATGGTTTCTTAATGGTTTTCTAGCTTGTCTGTGTAGACCATTTTGAGCAGTGATTCCCAGAGTTTTGAATTTCACAGTTCAGTTAACTATTTTTTTTTTTTAATCATGAGTGATGAAAAGGGGGAGGAAACAGGTGTAGCTCTATTCAGTTTTTATTTGCCAGGTATGGTCATTAACAAAACACATCCTTCCATAAAAGAAAGGAGATTTTAATACCCAGAATTAGGAAACTCTCAAGAAAGGATGTTGTCAACCTGACACCGACAGTTCACTGTACCCCAGCGAGAAGGTCCCCGTGGACGGGCACAGTCCTGGGAGTGAGCACCTGGGACCTCTGTTCCAGAACAAAGGTCAAACTCTGGGCTCAGTGCCCCAGAGCCACACATGACATGCAAGCTGAGCTAGCTTTATCATCAGGAGGGGGCTCCATGGCTTCTTCAGGGAAAAGCCTGTGGCCATTTGGGGGCCTCAACTGTGGGCCTCATTGTGCTTTTTCCAATAGATCTCCTCTCCCTAAACCTGCTAATTTTGGTGTTCATCAGAATTTGTGGTGCCAGAGTGAGTACAGACCTCAAAAGGAACCTGACACAGAAAGGGCTTAAAGTCAGGTGGCTCTTTCCTGGAAAGTAGCTCATACTCTCCTCCTATCCTTAAAGAAAGATCCTGGCTCGAACCCAGGAAGGAAAATGTGTTTAAAGCACAAGGGCAGTGATTGTTTCATAGTGTGATAGTGATATTTTCTTTCTTTCTTTCTTTCTTTTTCTTTCTTTCTTTTTCTTTCATTCATTCATTCTTTCTTTCTCTTTCTTGCTTTCTTGCTTTTCTTTCTTTCTTTCTTTCTCTCTCTCTCTCTCTCTTTCTTTCTTCTCTTTTTTTTGAGACAGAATCTCACTCTGCCTGCTGGCCCAGGCTGGAGTGTAGTGGCATGATCACGGCTCACTGCGGCCTCAATGTCCCAGGCTCAAGTGATCCTCCCACTTCACCCTCCCAAGTAGCTGAGACCACAGGTGTGCACCACCACACCTGGCTAATTTTTTTTTTTTTTTTTTTGTAGAGATAGGGCCTCACTATGTTGCCTAGGCTGGTCTTGAACATTTGGCTTCAAGTACTCCTCCTGCCTAGGCCTCTGGGATTACAGACATGAGCCACTGTGCCCGGATTCTTTCACCAAGATTTCTGAACGATGCCAACAGACTGGTGGGAGAGGCAGGTTAGAGAGGGTACTGTGGAGGCCACAAGCAGAGGATGCCAAAGGCCAAACAGCCTCAGTCCCCAGAGAGGCTGGGTGGGCACTGATAGTGGGCACCAGGGTGGGGAAGGTAAGGGGGATGAGGGATCTCTGAGGAGCCTTTGTGAAAGCAGCCTTCCTCCCCTGCGGCTGTTGTTCAATGGAGACCACCCAGTTCTACTTTGTCCCTGACCCTCAGCTTTTCTGACTAGCGGGAGAAATCCTGTTTTTTTTTTCAGCTTCTGGAAATGTTATCTGGAACCTCTCCTAAACAGGTGGTAATCAGTTACCTTTGATCTTTGATTCCTGGGGCCAGCTCACCCACTGATGTGTGATGGTGTTATCCCCTCACCTCACCTCATAGCCCTGTGGTTTGGGTCTGCCATTTGCAGCCACTGCAGAGCAAGGTGGAAAACAGGCACCTTCCTGTTCTCTTTTAGGGGGAGTATTTCTCAGCATTCAAGCAGGCCTCCCGGAGAGAAGATGACATTGCCAAGGTAACCAGTGGCATGAGAGTTTTATTCAAGCCAGGAACCACAGAGGTACAGGAGCTGGCCCTTTGCTACGGTGGAATGGCCAACAGAACCATCTCAGCCCTCAAGACCACTCAGAGGCAGCTTTCCAAGTAAGAGCTAACAGCAGAATGAAACTGCTGCTAGTGTTGCTGCTACTAATAGTATCATTGTTACTGCTGCTGCTACTATGACTACCAGTAGTATTACTATTGCTGCTGCTACTACCATAACTACTGCTACTGCTGCTACTATTGCTACCACTTCTACTTCTACTATAACCACAGTTGCTACTACTACTATTACCAATACTACTACTAGTATTACTACTAGGAGTATTGCCACTGCTATGCTATTACCATTGCTGCTACTATTATTACTATTGTTACTATTATTGCAACTATAATTAATATTATGATTGCTACTACTCCAGCTGCTTCTACTACTAGGATTACTACTGTTACTCATTATTGCTATTACTATGACTACTGTTGCTACTACTATCACTGCAGCTATGATCACTGCTGCAATTCCTACTGTCACTATTATGATTAGTATTATTGCTGTTATTACTATTACTATTGCTGCTACTACTATTGCTGCCTCTTCTACTACTTATTCTATTAGTACTACTACTACTATTACTGCTGTTATGCTAGTATTTTACTAATAACATTACTGCTTCTAATATTATTGCTACTGAAATTACTACTACTCCGACTGTTACTGCTACTACTACTATTACTATTGCTACTAGTATTGCTGCTGCTACTATTACTACTAACAGTAGTATTACTGCTGTTATTGATGCTGCTGGTGCTACAACTGCTACTTTTTGGCATTGCTTCTGTTACTACTATTATTACTACTGTTGCTGTTGATTCTATTACAACTGCTTCTGTGACTATTACTACTTCTACTACTACTCTCTATATTGTTACCACTACTGCAACTATTATTGCTGTTGCTAGTATTATTACTAGTAGCATTGATGCTGATGCTACTACTACTGCTCTGTTATTACTACTATTGCTCCACTCTGACTGTGATTAGTACTACTGCTACTACTATTTCTGTTTCTATGGTTATTATATAACAGAAATTGCACCAAACGCTTCACTAGCATTATCCTAGGAAATCCTTACAGCACCCACATAGGATCAATAAAGCTTAACTTGGAGTTTGCTTCCTTGGTTGCGAAATTCCTGGCTTTGTCATTTACCAAGTAGGCAACATAAGTCAAGTTACTTAACCTCCCTGTGCCTCAGTTTTCTCGTTGGTAAATGGGTGTAGGAATTTTCCTTACTACATTTTAAAATTTAAATTAAAAGTGAGAATTCATATAAAACACTTAAGATGTTGCCTGGCACATTGTGAGGACTTGATAGATTTTAACTGTTATTATTTTGGTGGTCTTTTAAAATTGTAACTATTTTTAAAGATGAGGAAACAGAGGCTCAATGAGGTTAATTTAAGTTGCCTAAAGTCACCCAACTCTAAGTATCCAAGCCAAATTTTGAACCAAGCTTTGTACAGCTCTGAAGCCCTGGGCACACAGCTCTACACAAAGGGGTCTGGAGGGCTGGGCAGGAGCGCTGTCCCACGCCCTGCTCTCTGGCAGGCTCTGGAAGGAGGAGCTGCTGCAGGACGTGTGTGCAGGACTGGCGGAGGAGCTGCATCTGCCTCCCGATGCCCCTGGTGGCATGGTGGACTTCCGGCACATCCTCACCCTCAGCTTCTTCTTCAAGTTCTACCTGACAGTCCTTCAGAAGCTAGGCCAAGAGAACCTGGAAGACGTGAGTGGGGCCTGGCCAGGCACAGGCTCTCTGTAGCATGTTTGGGGATATAAGAAGTTGGTCTGGGTAGTAAACTTGCTCCTCTCCTCTGGACACCTGAGGGCAGAATAGCAGGGACCAGGGTCACAGCACAACAGTCATGGAAATGGGAGTGACCAGCTGGCTTAGAGGCAGAGTGCTGGGCTGGGCTTTGGGGACACAGGTTCTTGCCCTATAATCTCAGCTACTTGGGAAGCTGAGGCAGGAGAATCACTTGAACTCGGGAGGTGGAGGTTGCAGTGAGCCGAGATCATGCCATTGCACTCCAGACTGGGCTACAAGAGCGAAACTCTGTCTCAAAAAAAAAAAAGAAAGAAAGAAAGAAAGAGAAAAAAAGAAAGGGAATGCAGAGTGTGATGAGTACGTAGGGTGGAATGGGAGTGTCAGGTGCGGCTGCAATAGCCAGGAGGCCGTGGAATGCATAGGATGTGCCCTCAAGACAGAGTGCAGGCTGAGGTGGGGCCCAGCTCCTGAGATTTGTTCACCAAGAATTTATTTTGCACCTATACTATGCCAGGTTGCACGAGGTGCTAGGGGGCAGCTCAGTGTCGGGGAGAACATGGACAATAAAGGCCACACTTGGGAGACAACTGTGGAGATGGAATGTGGAGGGAGCCCAAAGCGGAGAGGATGTCACTGATGCAGGGACAGCAGAGATAAATCCCTCTTTTAAAAAAAACTTTAAAAATACAGGATAGGATAAAGAAAACCTAAAATTACTCTTACTCTCAAATCCCAGAGAAAACCAATGCTAAGTATTTTGGTTATTTCCTCTGATCTTTTTTCCTGCATTTATCTGTCCATCTATCTGTCATACTGTTTGTCTGCACCATCTCTCTCTCTTTCTGTTTCTATCTGTCCTTCCATCCATCTATCAATATCTGTCATCTTCCTATCTTTTGATGTGGATATATTATTTTCTAAATAGACTTGGGACCACACTGCATATAGCGCTTTAAATCCCCCTTTGCTTCCATTGGGATTATATTGTGAACATTTTCCATATCATTAAATGCTTCCCATGGAATTGAGGAGGGCAAGGAAGGCTTTTCCAGAAGGCTGGAGGAGAAGGATATTCCCAACAGAGACAGCAGCAGGCATAAATGCAAGAAGGAGGGAAAGAGTTTGGGGTGTTGGAGAAAGTACAGACCATTCAGTCTACAGGGTACACTGGGGGGCTAGCAGTGAAGCTGAGGCTGCTCTTAAATTCTGAGCTCTCAGAGCCCATGTTTGGATGCTGAGAGATCCAGCCAGCAGTCAAAGGGGTATGAAGTGAAGAGACAAGGGGATCAGTTATCAGTTTGGCCATTTTTATGGACAAGCAAGGAAGAGATCAGTGATTGAAATATAATCCTGGTCACCTCTGTTATCTTGTCTCCACAGAAGTGTGGTAAACTGGACCCCACTTTCGCCAGTGCAACTTTACTCTTTCAGAAAGACCCCCCAGCCAATGTCCAGCTCTTCCAAGTGAGTACAGTCAGTGTATGGCTAATATCAGGGGACTTTGCAGGCCACATGAGTTGGCTAGTGGCTGACCATTGGCTAATGACTAACTTGAATTGTATACAGGTGCATAAAGCTCCTTACTCTTGTGTGTAAATATCCAGTGAAGAAAATGGGAATCGTATAGATGTTGATGTCACTATTTCTCCCTTGTTTGCCTAAATTTCTCTCTTTGGGATTAAACTCTTAGCTGCACCTCTTCCTTACAGATTTTTTTTTTTTTTACATGATGGATAATGTGCAAAGCCAGAAGTCTTCTTGAGCATGCTAAAACAAATAAACAAACAAACCATCCGTCTACTCCAGCTTTTTGAGAGGTGATACGTAAAGGGTCAGCAAACTTTTCCTGAAAACATTTTAGATTTTGTGGGCCAGATGGTTTCTATTGCAACTTCTCAACTCTGTCATTGTAGCACAAAAGCAGCCACGGAAAAACAGGAATGAATGAGTGTGTTGCCTTCCAATAAAACTTTATTTACAAAAACAGGTGGTGGGCATGTGTTGGCCACCATGCCACAATTTACTGCCCCCTGCACACTAGAGTGTAGTTGTCCCAGGCATGAACTCTGGAATCTGACTGCCTGAATTTGTATCCACACTCTGCCATTTCATAATTGTGCAACCTTGAACAACTTATTTATTCTCTTGTGTGCCTCTTAAGCAAGTTAATTATACCCACCTGCAAATGTGGATAATCACATACCTGTTTCATAAGATGGTTTTGAGGATTAAATGTGTTAATAAAAGTAAATTGCTTAGATGATCCCTGGGATATGGTGAAACACTCAATAAACATTAGCCATTGTTATGATTACTCTGTAAAACAAAAACAGAACTTTATTATAAAATCAATAATTTAAAACATTTTAGAAAATACAGAAAAGCATAAAGAAGAAAATAAAAATTACCAAAAATTCCACCTCCAAGAGCAAATTATTATTATATTTTTGTTTAATTCTTTTCATTATTTCCTATGTGTATATGGACATGTATATACTATATTTATAGCATATGTTATCTTTTCCTACATAATTTGAATTATTGTCAAACACAAACACAAATGTTCTGTGTCTTGTTTTTATGCTTGCATGAACAATCCTTCTAATTAAAGTTCTTCAAAAGTATGTTTTAATGGTTGCATACTATTGTGTTATATGGGGCTGCATAATTTATTTACCCAATCCCCAATTAGTGGAAATGTAGGTTCTTCTTTTTCTTGTTGTTCTTTTATATAACAACTCTAGGACCACCCTGGCCATCACTTATGCACCTTCCTGTTCCCTTTGCCCCACGCCCCTCTGAATTCTTTATTCTTACCCCTTGGTGTGCTTTGCCGTGTAGCCTGAAGCTCACCAGTGTCCCCTGGGCCTGTAGAGGGGCAGTGTCCTTGGCAGCTCAGCCTGATTGATGACCCTGTCATTCCAGGAGGTGCCCAAGGGTCAGTCTGAGGAGGACATGGTGGGCCGGCCCCTGCCTCACCTGGCAGCGAACATGCAGGCCTCTGGTGAGGCTGTGTACTGTGACGACATTCCTCGCTATGAGAATGAGCTGTCTCTCCGGCTGGTCACCAGCACCCGGGCCCACGCCAAGATCAAGTGAGTGTCACCGCCAGGAGGAGCTGGTGGAATGCTGTGAGGGGGCCACTGGGAGTACCCAGGAGACTTCTGTCACCCTGCTAGGCCATGGAGATGCAAAGATAATGAGGCGCCTCCAGGACCTCCCAGGCTAGAGAGAGGGGAAAACCTTATAGGCAGGTCCTATTATTATCTCTCTGTTCCAGATGAGGAAACTAAGGCACAAGCAGGGTATGTTACTTGCCCCAGCCACACGGTTGGTAAGTGGAAGAGTTGGAATTTGAAGCCAAGCAACGTGAGCAACTGTGTTGTGCTGCCTCAGGATGTTCAAGCCAGGGAGTGTGAACTTCACTTCCTGGTGGGCGTTAGACACATAGCCTGCTGAGCAGATCAGCTAGGAAAAGCCCTTCCTTGGGCCCACTGTGTGGACTAGGAATCAGGTTTCCTTGTCATTGGTCTTTTCTCTGCTGCTGCTCCTAGTTTGGAGATGGGCTCCCTCCAGGAATGGTGAACCAGACACAGCTGAAATCTAACAGATAAATAAACTTGTCCAGGTCCCTGAAAACAAAAAAAAGTGTTTAAGTTCCTATGGTTGGCAGCTATAGGATACATTCTTTCCCTTTTGTACCTTGTCGTGAGCCCATATCGACAATACCATAACCCACATTGTCTACACTCAAACCACCTCCATCCAAGCAATGTGTGAATGGATGGAAGAGGATGAGGGGGTTGACATTGTCGTAACTGCAACAATTTGGGCCTTCCCAGGCTGCACACACCTGGAAGTGGGTGTGGCAGGACAGAGCTTAACCCTCCTAACTTAACCTCAGTTCCAATAATCCCAGTCACGCTGCTTTCTGGCTTAGTGACTTTGGACAAACTACCTAACTTCCTTGAGTCTGAGTTTCCCCAAACATAAAATGGGAATTAAGATAAGTACTTTCAGGGTTTCTTGTGAGGATTAAGCATTGGAAGATGGTTAGTACTTCAGGGCAGTTTCCATACCTTTCCTGAAATGTGTTGCCCTATTTCCCCAAGGGGGCATGTGCCAGTGTGATGAGTACATAGTTGAGAGTGTTATCCTTGATCACATAGTCAGGCATTCTCCCTTTGAGGTTCATGTTGCCTAATTATGGTAGGATGCCTTGTCATGCTGGGTTAGCACAATGAATGTGGGGAGACAAATCCAGCTTTATGAAGCTGTTCAGGGCCATTGGATCAGTGGCACAGCCGGGCTCCATGTGCTGATTTTGGAAGGGAGTTAGGTGTGATGTGTGCATGAGCCAGAGTGCTCCAGAGTAAGTGCTGTTCATTCTGATATGGCTTGCTTGTACTTGGAGACCAGACAGGGCATCATGTAACGTCCAAAGAGGCCTGGCCTGCCTTATTCACTTTATTTATTTTTAAATGGAGACAGGATCTTGCTATGTTGCCCAGGCTGGTCTTAAACTCCTGGGCTCAAGTGATCCTCCCACCTTGACCTGCCAAGGTGCTGGGATTACAGGCATGAGCAACTGTGCCTGGCTGGCTTATTCACTTTATATCCCCAGCAGCATTCAGCATAGTGGCCCGAACATGGTGAGGATTTAATCAACATTTGCAGAATAGAATATAATTGAATTAGAATCTAATAGAAAAGAAGCAGAGAATCGAGGAATTGGGATGGAGCCAAGCCAATCAAAATAAGAACAACAGGGTTGTCCAACCAGGTGATGGGTCCCCTGCTCCAGCTTGCTGACCTGGCCCCTCACACCACTCATTCTTGCAGGTCCATAGATACATCAGAAGCTAAGAAGGTGCCAGGGTTTGTTTGTTTCATTTCCGCTGATGATGTTCCTGGGAGTAACGTAACTGGAATTTGTAATGATGAGACAGTCTTTGCGAAGGATAAGGTAAGTCTTGGATTTTTTTATATGAAGTAAATTGAATAAGTATTGAAGTTTTAATTTGTGTACATTGCTCCAAACTCCTGATCTGGAAAGGTTATACATTTGCATGGGTTGTGGCCATCATCCAGTTGGCCCATATTCAGGACAATCCAAAAAGGTAGAATATGTTACTTGTTTATTTAATTGATGGCTGCTGTTTGGTAGCCATGGTAGGATGTCTCTATGCCAAAGTGGCAGTAAAACAATGCTGGTGATTGCATTTGAACTAACAATTGGGTTCTTAAGGGACAACAGTAAGCTCCTTCATTAAAATAAAATAAGAATACATTTAATACACTAACTAGAAATCACAATACCACCACTACGTGAACTGGTAATTCACTTACATGAAAGTTTATCTATTGATTTCAACTATATGGAATTCTGCAACAACAAACACAATTTTTCAAATGTTTAAGACAGCTGCTACAAAAGTCCTTATATTTTACTCATAGGATAGTTCTCGACAGTCATTTTGTAATTCCAATAGACATCAAATGTTGCAAATTAGACATGAGTTGGTACTTCTGAGAGTGAATTCATCTTATTATTG
This sequence comes from Pongo pygmaeus, assembly GCF_028885625.2. Taxonomy (NCBI): domain Eukaryota; kingdom Metazoa; phylum Chordata; class Mammalia; order Primates; family Hominidae; genus Pongo; species Pongo pygmaeus. Next base: position 102,572,413 of record NC_072385.2, read on the forward strand.
ATGTAAAAGTGAAGGAGAGAACAAAAAACTAAAAATATGAGAACAAAGGCTCCATGAGGAGAGCATTTCATAGAAGAACAAATTGCTTTACATACTTTAAGAGCTTCTCAGAGCAGTGCTAGCATTATGGCTAGTGAAAGTCAGCCAGATTTAACCACCATTGCACTAACCATCAGCCAGATTTAACCACCATTGCGCTAACCAACTAAGTCAATAGCTTATTTGGGCCACAAGAGATAATTATCAGAGACATGCATGCTAATTGTTGGTTCCTATTGTCAGAAACCTCGTCTTCTAAAGTGATGTGTTGGACAAAAATTTTTTGTTGTTTACTTTTTCGGGGATGTTGGATGAAAATTACCTCTGAAGGAGATCCATTAAGCTTTTATGAAACTGAATTATTAAACAAAATAAAACAACAATCATTATCATATAAATTTTTAAAAATCTTTTTATGGGTCATCAAGTCTAAGAACCAGTATTTGAGAGCTACTGCTTTTGGGTATTAGATGAAGTATAAGACATGATACTTAAAGTATCATGTCTTGTAAGTATATGTCTTACAGGCCTTATATTGATGCTTACAGCCTTTACAGCCTTTGAGAAGCTTTTGGTATAAATCTGGGAAATAGAACATAAAAGAGAATGGTGTGGTGAAAAGAAAATAAAACTGGGGGTCAGGGCCTAAGGTTAGTCGTGATCTGTCAATAGTAACTAGCCAAATGTGGCCTTGCCTTCTGAGTCTCCATAGGAAGACTAATGGTGTTGGAGTGAATCCGAATTGACAAATGCACTTCCTGGTGCCATATCCCCCTTTCTGCTCATGGCAAACAAGGAATCAATTGCCACATTCTATCTGGTTCAGCTTCTCAATAGTCTGCCAGTACTAAATACTCAGAATTGGCCCTTGAGATGAAATGTGTTTGCCATCTTGATCCTAGTGATCCTCAATCAGTAGGATAAGGAAATTAAGAGGCCCCAGGGCATTCCTAAAGTGTGCTTTGATTGTGAGGACAGGGACTTCTTTTGGCTTTTGGAACAATCCAAAAATAAGTTGTTTCACCAGGAGCCTGGTTGCGTTCTTTAACAGTCTGACTCTGCTACTAGGTTACTTGTGTCGGGCATATCATTGGTGCTGTGGTTGCTGACACCCCGGAACACACACAGAGAGCTGCCCAAGGGGTGAAAATCACCTATGAAGAACTACCAGCCATTATCACAATTGAGGTAACGGAGAATGGGCTGCCTGTATAGAGGAGTGAGCTCCCCGTCCCTGGATGTGCATGTATTAGGATCCCCTAGAGGGGATTTGAGCAGCAGGTAGGGATTTGACTAGATGGGTTTTTAAATCCCTTTCAACCCTGGGATTTGGGGTCCCACGAAACCTTCCCCTTTATGATCTTATGCCCAGTCCACTGACAACAGCCAAACTGAGTTCCTCCTTCCCAAAATTTTACCTCCATCTGGTCTTTGTGGTATTCTTTGCTTTTCCTCAAGGTCCAGGGTTGTCCACCTACAGCTGAGGAAATGGAGGAATATGATTCTCTGGGATGCAATAGAGCTTACTTCAAGTCTGTATGTGAAGCATATAGAGATTCATTTATGGAAAGAGAGAGTCAACAATTCAGAGAGCTTCTCTTTCCCTAATCAGAACCTATCTTTCCCTCCCTGCTAAAAGCCACATTTCTGAAACTTCTTTGTGATCCTCAGGATGCTATAAAGAACAACTCCTTTTATGGACCTGAGCTGAAGATCGAGAAAGGGGACCTAAAGAAGGGGTTTTCCGAAGCAGATAATGTTGTGTCAGGTAGAGCTGCTCCATGCCGCAGTGGGAATGGGGTGGCCCTGGTTTGCAAATTAAATTCAAGAGATATGCATTGAACCCTGAAGCAGGGAAGTGATTTCCAGACATTTCCTAACAGAAGATTCCCTCTTACGTTTGTAGCAAAAAAATAGTAGACAGTTGGCTGGGAAAGAGCTTCAGTTATCTTAATCTCTACTCTGCTGTCTCTAGGCTGGGCCTAATGATTCTAGAGAGATTCTAGAGTATTCTGATCTGGAAGACCATCTAGAGATGATAACAGCCACATATGCCTGACAGCCTTAGGTCTGCCAGGCCTCTAACCGCATAAATTCTCATCCTCCCCCTACTGAAGGCAGTCCTTACCCATCTTCAACTAGCATCCTCCCTCCTCTTCCCTTTGCCCTGCTCTCCCTCCACCTCTGTCTCTGACACTGTGAAATCAAATCCATAGCTCCCACCCCCGGACAATACAGCTGACTACCTCTTTTGGAACTGTTTTTTTTTACATTGGCTGTTGTGCTTTCCAAAGTCACCATGAAGCCAACCCTCCACCAAGCCTGGTATGAAGCCAACTCTCCACCAGGCCTGGTAGCTTAGGTTCTGGAACATGCTCTGGTTTTCAGTGTTTCAATCACATCTATTAATCCGTGCTTTACTTTTTCCAAAATTTTACAATGACAGTTTTTGAAATCCTTGATTTCCATAAGCTGCAGTGAGAAGAGAACTTTGGACTGGATGCATTTCAGTGTCGTTCTTTCTTTGTTGTGGGGGTGGGGATGAGGCTGGAGCACTCAGCTCCCAGATAGCTAAGACTTTGGGATCCTTTTCCACCCCAAGTGGGAAACCTTGAGGTTACCCCTCAGGTAGCCCTGTGATCAGTTGCTTCCTGCCCAGGCCACTTGGCAGAGTATACTCTCTCCTTAGGCAAGCTGGCCCCTTCTGCAGCATTGGGCTCACTGTGAGGGATCTCACTGCTTCCCCCAGGGGAGATATACATCGGTGGCCAAGAGCACTTCTACCTGGAGACTCACTGCACCATTGCTGTTCCAAAAGGCGAGGCAGGGGAGATGGAGCTCTTTGTGTCTACACAGAACACCATGAAGACCCAGGTAGATGCCTTTTGGGTCAGCTCAAGGGGCTGTCAGGGTAGCGGGGAGCTCCTAGCAGACTAGGAGGGCCATGTGGGAAATGGGAAGAGGGAGATGTGGGCTGGTCCAGAGGGTACTTGAGTGTCATAGTCCGGGAGCCAGACTCTGTCACCAACAAGCTGGTATCACTGACCTTGTTCCATAACCTTTCTCAGCCTCAGTTTTCTCATTTATAAAATGGGGCCTGGGTGGGTTGTCATAATTATTAGATGAGTTTTAATATTTAGACTAGAGTTTGGTACATGTTGGCTGTTATCATTTCAGTGCCTATGGCCTCGGTCAAGTCATATCCTGCCTCAGTTTCCTCATATGTAAAATGAAGGTGTTGGATTAAGTCATAGCCACAGGGACCACTAAATTATCTACAGAAGCTCAAATATTCTTTGTTTCTCTACTGCTTGTAATGTGACAGTGGTTGCCAGTGTTTTCGGCAGCTGGTCCTACTCTCATGATCTACCAGTTGCTGGTCACCTGGTCAGACAGAATAAGTTTCTAAAAGTATTCTGTGACCGACTGCTTGACCTCTGGTTAAAAACCGATGCTGAATTCAGTCTGGCAGGCCCCAGCATCACTAACCACAAAGCTGCATGGGATTTTGAATCAAGGAATTTCAGAATTCACAGCAGTAATTAGGTCCATGCGTATTGGACAGGCTCTGCCTCAGGCCTGAAATAAGTTCAGGTAATGCATTCAGTGCGATTGTTCTGTCTTTCACCCATAGAGCTTTGTTGCAAAAATGTTGGGGATTCCAGCAAACCGGATTGTAGTTCGAGTGAAGAGAATAGGAGGAGGCTTTGGAGGCAAGGAGACCCGGAGCACTGTGGTGTCCACAGCGGTGGCCCTGGCTGCATATAAGTGAGTTCCAAAGCCTGTTTCTCCCATCTGGCTTTGGGAAGAAGAATAAGGCTGCCTGTACCAGGAAGGTTTTCGGGACTTCCGCCTGTTAGAATTAGTTTCCCCCTGCTTTGAATTCTCACAGCCCTCTGTTTTTAGAACCCTTGGCCATAGTGGGAGGGTAACATCACCTGTTCCGTTGTGGTCTGGCACAGGTGTCCATATCTGATCTCCCCTACTGGCTGTGAGCTCTCTGAAGGAAAGCACATACCTCGCTTCCTTATATTCTCCATCTTGTCTAGCACAGTGCCTAGATGGCAAAGCAGCCCCGTACAGGTCTGCTCAGTGTGCAGGTAGAAAAGATAGCTTCCCGGCTGTTTTTATTCTGAGACTTGCAGGGCTGAGCTGCTGTTGAAGGCTCACAGGCTTCTAACACTGTCGGTAACCCCCAGGACCGGCCGCCCTGTGCGCTGCATGCTGGACCGTGATGAGGACATGCTGATAACTGGTGGCAGACATCCCTTCCTGGCCAGATACAAGGTTCTAGATGTTGGGGCTATGCTGGGGCGGGATGTGCCATTTTGTGAGGAAACCTGGGACTGAATGTTCAGGCGTCCTGAGCTGCACTCTTACTTTTTGCCTATCTGTAGAAGTTCAAATAAGATATAGCAAGAAGAGAAATGCAAATAGGCTAACGGCAACACAGAAAGGTAGTGCTGAGGGAGGCTGGCACCCCATCTCCCAAGGGTGGCATTCGTGACTTCTGTGGATTTGCTGTGTTCTGAATCTGGTCAGGCTCAGAAACATGATTCACCAGCAGACTCAGGGTAAACTCATCGCGCTTGGTAGCCCAACATTAATATGATCACAGGCCTGATGTAAAAATTGGAATGACAGCTTAGTAATTTACTGTGAGAAACAAAACTTCCCAGGGGCCTGGACAGTCCCAAGATGTTAGGATGGGTATGTACTTTTCCAGACCATGGTTGGACACTGTCCACACTTCTTTCTGGGACAGTCCCTTTTCTGGGTTTCTGTGGATGACCAATGTACCCTTTCCCTGTAAACATCAGTGAAGCCTTATGGTGCTCCGCCTAGCTCTAGAAAGCTGGGAGCCCTCTCTCCATGAATTGGCCTTGAACATGACCTTTGACCTATTGTGAGTTTGTTTCATGATTTAACTCCCAGCAAGGGATTATATTTCTCTTAGCCCCAAATTCTTGTGGGCCTAAAGAGAGTTCCTTGATCTTTTGGGGTCCCAGTTTCCATGTGTGTAAAACAGCCTGTAAAGAGTATTTTAACAGTGTACTTAAGGTCAAGGATTTGCATGCTCCTGTGAAATGCAACTTTTTTTGTCTTCTGACCAAAATCTGTGAGGAGACAGTCCGGTATCTTTCCTAGTTTCTCTTCCCTGCGCTTCCCTCCCTGCCCTATCGTGACCAACCTTCTCTTTCCAACCTCCTTACTCCCCTCCTAGACCAGAAGCCAGGTGCCGGTAGCAGGAAGAAGGGGTGTGGGGACAAGGGCTTCCAGGGGTGGGGAGCCAAGTGTGTGCCACTGGGGAGAGGTCAGTTCCTCTCTTCTTCATTTGTTACTTTCTGGTGACTTCTGAAGGTCACCTTTTTTTTCATGGGATGATGTGGTGTTCTGTTTATTTCCTCCAGGTGGCATAAGTGGGAGGGAGGATCTGAGAGAGACAGAGAGGTGGGGGAAACGCGGCTTATGATAAATCACTCTCCTTTCTTCTTTTATCAGGTTGGCTTCATGAAGACTGGGACGGTTGTGGCTCTTGAGGTGGATCACTTCAGCAATGTGGGGAACACCCAGGATCTCTCTCAGAGTGTGAGTAGGACCTGCAGCCGCCCCTGCACCCAGAGATGACTTCGAGGTCAGCCTGTTCCCACACAGGCACAGGCCTCCCCAGTCCCTGCTTGCTACTGTTGCAGTAGTCTCCTAATGGGAGACATTCAAGTTTCCCATCCTCAATTAATCTCTATAGCACAATGATGATCATATTATTTCTCTGGTTAAAAACCCATCCTTCCTGTTCAAGATAATTTGCCAAGCTAGCAAAGTTAGTTACAATGTTTTATGTATAGTGTGCTGGCACTGTGTGTGTGTATATATGCATGGAATAGTAATATATATATATGTACACTAACATATAAACTAATACTAATATATATTACTATATATAACATGCATGGAAAAGTGTCTGAAGGAACATATACCAAACTGTTAGTAGTGATGATCAAATTATTAACAATGATTGGAATGGTATTGAGAGGGGTACACACTGTCATTTTCTGTGTTACACATTTCTGTGATGTTTTAATTTTAAATAAGTCGAATTGCTTTTTAAAAAATGGCTTCATTGAAGTATAATTTACATACCATAAAGTTAATCCATTTGAAGTATATAATTTAATGGTTGTTAGTAAATTTCAAGAGTTGTTAGACCACTGTCACAATCCAGTGTTTGAACTCCCATCACCCCAGAATGATCTCTTGCATCATTTGTAGTCATTCCTATTACCATTCCATAGGCCCAGGTCATCATTAATCTACTTTCCATCTTGTAGTCAAGTAATTTTATAGAACCATACACCATGTAGTTTTTCCTGTTTGGTGTCTTTCTCTCAGAATAATGTTTTGTAGGTTCATCTATGTTTTTATTATTATTCTTTCTTTTGAGACAGAGTCTCGCTCTGTCACCAGGCTGGAGTGCAGTGGCACGATCTTGGATCTTGGCTCACTGCAACCTCTGCCTCCAGGTTCAAGCGATTCTCCTGCCTCAGCCTCCCAAGTAGCTGGGATTACAGGCACGCACCCCTATGCCTGGCTAATTTTTGTATTTTTAGTAGAGACAGGGTTTCACCATGTTGACCAGGCTGGTCTCAAACTCCTGACTTCAAGTGATCAGCCCTCCTCAGCCTCCCAAAGTGCTGGGATTACAGGCATGAACCACCGCATCTGGCCCATCTATATTATAGCATGTATCACTATGTCACTCCTGTTCACTGATGAATAATATTCCATCATAGGGATATACCATATGTTGTTTCCCATTCACCACTTGATGGACATTTGTGTTGTTTCCAGTTTTTTGCTTTTATGCATAATACTGCTCTGAACACTCTCATACTAGTCTTATGTAGACATGTATTTTTATTCCTCTTGAGTAAATTCCCAGGAATAGAATTGCTGAACCTGTGGTGAGCTTAATATTTTTAGAAATGATCGCATTTTCATGGGCGGAGGCAGCCCGGCAGGCACTGGGAGAGCTGGGCTTTATTATTACTAATATTCTACAATTTTTTAAATAAAAGGAACTTTATAATGAAACAGTTTGGAATACTGGCTCAAGAACCTATGTCAAGATGAGCTGAATTTTAGTAAATTATTTTAGGAATTACGAAGAGCTAATTGAATTAGGCTTGTGACAATGAGAGGAATTTACATGACAGGTAAAACTTACTCATATTAAAAATGTTTAGATATTTGCTTCTATAGATGTCACTTTAATAAAATACCAATTTAGTTTTACTTGTGGCTTATCTAGTTAGTAAGAACTTTAACAGGCTTTATTGGGACAAGCTTACTGCTCTTGTAGGAGCTCCTCTCACAAGTAGTTGTAATGCCATCGTATGATACTCAGGATCAGTAGCTTGAGATGTTATTGTTTTTCTCTTCATCTATGACTTGCAGAGAGCCTCCTCTTTTTGGATCCAGACATCTTTTCTGACTCCTGGTTCCACTAGCACACCTGCTCCCCTATGATCCCAAATCATAGTCAATGGTGCCTCGAACATAGCACCTTCAGTTAAAGGCTGCCTAGTGCTCTGAGGAAAGCTTGCTGATTATCTTCCTGCTCTACTCACCCCAAAAGGCAGAAAAGCAACATAGTCAGTCCTGTGCTCATTTGTAATTGTAAAGATCAGTTATATATGTATATATTTGTAATGACAGCAAGTATATACTCATTATAGGATAAATTTAAGAAGTTTAAAATATCCAAAAGTAGAATTTCTATATCTAGTCTTTTGTCTCTTTCATGAATATTTGCAAGCAATTACCATTAAATTCACACATGAAAGATTAATCTGAAAGATCAGAGAGACCATATTATTCCTGACCATGATAGAACTGCTTCTGCGGTCTGGGACAAGTAACAAAGCATCTGCTTGAGTTTTGTTTGTAAAATACACTATTAATATTTGACCTACCTCAAAACATATTGAGGATCTGTGAAATGCTAAGTGCCCAAAAAAAATTGCTGATTATCTTTTTATTGAAAGTAAATTTCCTCATTAAGCCAACCTGCCTTCTGTAAGTCACAGTGCTTAAATCTCAGGATTTTTCATTAGGAGAGACCTGTCATTAAGGATTTGTAGGTATAATTGCTTAGCCTCCATTATTGGTGCCTGTGATAGAGAGGTTTTAGATTTTTCTGTTTTTTGTTCTGCCTCAAAGCTCAGTTTATTGAAGACATTTGTAAGCTATTGGATCATCACTTGAATCAAGATTTTGACTAGTGAGCTTAATTGTCTCTTTCTTATGATTTCAAAGTTACAGTCTGAGAAATGGCTGATTTTAACCACTGTCTTTTCATAAATTAATGTTGGAATAAACTGACGCTGGAGAGAAATACTTCATGAAAACTGGCTAAAGTCTGAAATAAATTACCTGTTTTATGTCCAATAGCTACTACATTTGACAGAACAGTTTTGAGAAACATTTCATTCTTGAAGGCAACATCTGACATGGTTCTCAGCAAGTCGGAATAGTAAAGATTGTTGGGTTGTTATGATGAGTGGAAGGAGCGTGTTTGCAGCATACAAGTTATTCAACAATCCTGTGCTGTTGACCTAAAAATATGTCTTAACTCTTCATCAAGGCAAGCCTGGTGAAGCCTTTCCTTGTTACTACTTCACAGTTGGAATTAGTTGCTCTTTTTACTTGATGAAACAAAACTATACTTCTGAATATTTATGGATACTTTTTACTAAATCAGGCTTGTGTTCTTAATCCAAATCAGTAAATTTTATGGAAGCTGAAATGTAATACAGTAATCTCCCCTTATCTGCAAGAGGTACATTCCAAGACTCCCAGTGGATGCCTGAAACCTCAGATAGTACTGAACCCCTTGTTATACAGTCATCTCTCCTTATCTGCAGAAGATACATTCCAAGAACCTTAGTGGACACCTGAAACCTCAGATAGTACTGAACCCCTTGTTATACAGTCATCTCCCCTTATCGGCAGGAGGAGATACATTCCAAGAACCCTAATGGATGCCTGAAACCTCAGATTGTACTGAACCCTTTATAGACTATGATTTTCAATCTGACAACCAAGGGGGCTACTAAGCGACTAAGGGGCAGGTAGTACACAGTGTGGATAAGCAGGACAAAGGGATGATTCACATCCCGGGCAGGACAGAGCAGGAGATCATCAGATTTCATCACTCAGGACAGCTTGTGATTTATTTTATTTTATTTTATTTATTTTTTGTTTTGAGATGGAGTCTCACTCTGTCACCCAGGCTGGAGTGCAGTGGTGCAATCTTGGCTCACTGCAACCTCCGCCTCCTGGGTTCAAGCAATTCTCCTGCCTCAGCCTCCCAAGTAGCTGGGATTACAGGTGCCCCGCCCCACCACTCCAAGCTAATTTTTGTATTTTTAGTAGAGACGGGGTTTCACCAGGTTGGCCAGGCTGGTCTCAAACTTCTGACCTCAGGTGATCCACCTGCCTTATCCTCCCAAAGTGCTGGGATTATAGGCATGAGCCACCATGCCCGGCCGACTTGTGATTTAAAACATGAATTGTTTATTTCTGGAATTTTCCACATAATATGTTTGGACCAAGGCTTCCTTGGTTAACAAACTACGGAAAGTGAAATTGCAGATAAAGGGGGTTACTGCTCCTGTGCTCTAAAACTGGTGTTTGGGTGATCAGGAGCAGGTAGCCAATGGGAAGAGCACATCTGAGTGATAACTAAAGGAGTTTCTCTGGTGGCCTTTTCACATTCTCCAATGCTCAAGCATATTTTCCACTTACCATTTTCTCTTTCACCTCATTTTGCCTCACCATCCCCCATCCGTGCTTATTTCTTAAGCCCATTGATGGCACTCATTAAATTGTGTTTAGGGCTAATGAATCATTGTTCCTTAATATCCTTTTCAATACGCCACAATTTAGAACACATTTAAAATTTTCTAAAACAATATCCTAATCTGAATATTGATTAATTTGACCCACATTCCCAACTCTAACTCAGGGCAAACTGCCAGTCTTCCCCAATATCTCCTCTCAATTCCCCACCACACCTTATAAAATTGGAATCAAAGAAATCGCATTCTGTCATTGTTAATCTAAGAATAAAAACACTGATTTTAATACTGCTTTACTAGTTTCAGCCTTCTAAGTACGTAGGCCTCTAGGTATTCTGCAGATCACTGGTGGTCTTGATAGCCATTAATATATGTTTGTATTATGTTATTTTTCAACTAAATCACAGTTGGAAAAAAAATCTTTGATATTATGCCCTTGGATCTGTTACTGCATCACTAGCACTTGTGATGCAATAGGACACTTCGCCTGTACTAAAAGGGCCAAGAGTAAATGCCTTGTTTTTTTTTTTTGGTTTTTGTTTTGTTTTGTTAAACATGTCTGTAGAGTTGGCAGTTAATGCTGAATTTGTCAAATAGCCCTTCCAAAATTATTCTTGTATTTAAAGAATAAATGGATCTACCTAATTTCTATTGATTTTTTTAAAAAAAGAAATGATCAAATTATATTCCAGAGTGACTACACCATTTTATATTCCAATCAACAATCTTTAGGGGTTCCACATCCTCAGTAACACTTGGTATTGTCTGTCTTTACCCACTAGAATTAGTGGGTGTGAAGTGATAGCTCATTGTGATTTCAGTTTGTGTTTCTTATATCCTGTGACCTTGCAGAACTCATTTATTAGTTCTAGGATTTCTTCTGTAGATTCGTTGGAATTTTCTCTGCAGACAATTATTATCATCTGCAAATAGGGATGGTTTTTTTCTTCCTTTCCAATCTGCATGTTTTCATCTCCTTTTCTTTACATACTGTGATGGCTAGCCAGAGCTTGCAGAACTATAGGTCATATATCCTTCCCTTGTTTTTATTCTTAAGGGGAAGGCATCCAGTCTTTCACCATTAAATATGTTATTGGTAGGGTTTTGTTTGTTTGTTTGTTTGTTTTTTGTAGATACTCATGATCAGATTAAGGAAGTTTTCTTCCATTAGTGTTTTCTGAGCATCTTTATAATGAATGGGTGTTGAATTTTGTCAAATGCTTTTTCTGCATTGACTGATATGATCATGTGATTTTTTCTTCTTTAGCTTGTTAATATCGTGGATTGTATTCATTGACTTTTTTAAAAACTGAACCAACCACTGTCCTTGGAATAAATCAAGCTTGGTCATGGTATAATTAATATATTGCCAAATTTTATTTGCTAAAATTTGTTAAGGATTTTTGGATCCATATTCATGAGAAATATTGCTCTGTAGTTTTTTCTTTTAAAATTATACCATCTTGGTCAGGGCTTGGTGTCAGGATAACACTAGCTTCATAAAATGAGTTAGAATTCCTCTTCTAATTCTAGAACAGATTGTGTAGAATTGGTGTTAATTCTTCTTTAAATGTTTGGCAAAATTTTCCAGTGAAATCGTTTGGACCTGGAGACTTCTTTTCTGATAGCCTTAAAACTATTGATTAAATTGCACTGTGGTCTGAGAGACAGTTTGTTATAATTTCTGTTCTTTTACATTTGCTGAGGAGTGCTTTACTTCCAACTATGTGGTCAGTTTTGGAATAAGTGTGATGTGGTGCTGAGAAGAATGTATATTCTGTTGCTTTGGGGTGGAGAGTTCTGTAGATGTCTATCAGGTCCGCTTGGTGCAGAGCTGAGTTCAATTCCTGGATATCCTTGTTAACTTTCTGTCTCGTTGATCTGTCCTAGAACTTAAAGTATAATACTAAAAAAAAAAGAAAAAAAAAACTATTGATTAAATTTCTTTAATAGTTCTAGGACTATTCAAATTATCTATCTCATACTGAAGTGTTAGTTTTGCATTTTGAGACATTTCATTCAAAAATGTTTTGTTTTTAATTATTATGGGTACATAGCAGTTATATATAATATATATTTATAGGATACATATGATGTTTTGATACAGGTATACAGTGTATCAGGAAAAACAAATCAGGGTAAAGTAAGTATCCATCACCTCAAGAATTTATCACTTTTCTGTGTTAGGGAACATTTCAATTCTACTCTTATTTATTTTTAAATATACAATAAATTATTATATATTTAAAAATATTATAGTCACCATATTGTGCTACTGTATACTAGATATTACTCATTGTAACTATATTTTTATATGCATTAACCATCCCCACTTTATCCCCTGTCCCCCTACCCTCCCCAGCCTCTGGTAAACATCATTCTACTCTTTATCTCCATGAATTCAATTTAATTTTGTCTAAGTTATTAAAAAATTTATGTGTGTAGAATCATTCATAGTGTGTTCTTATTTCTCTTTTGATGTCTTCAGGGTCTGTAGTGATAGCCCCTATTTCAATCCTGATATGGGTAATTTGTGGCTTCACTTTGTTTTTCTGTCTTGCAAGAGGTTTGTCAATTTTATTGCTCTTTTTAAAGACCCAGGTTTTTGTTTCATTGATTTTCTCTATTGTGTTTGTTTTCAATTTCACTGATTTCTGCTCTTATCCTTATTATTTCCTTCACTCTGTTTGCTTTGGATTTATTTTGCTTCTCTTTTTGTAGGTTCTTGAGTTGAAAGCTTAAATTAACTATCTGAGAATGTTTTCCTTTTTTTTAAGGTATTCAATTTAGTGCTATAAAGTTTCCCCTCAGCACTACTTTAGACAGGTCCCATAAGTTTTGGTATGTTGTATTTTGTTTTTTTCTTGTATTTTTGGTCTGCTTGTTTATTTCCCTGACACTTTCTCTTTGATCCCTAATTATTTAGAAGCATGCTGTTTGGTTTTCAAGTGTTTATAGATATTCCTGTTATTTTTGTATCCTGAGGCTTTCTATTGATTTCTAGTTTCATTCCATTATAGTTGAAGAACACATTCTATAGGATTTCAGTTCTTTGAAGTACGTTGAGGTTCATATCATGGCCCAGGACATGGTCTGTTTTGATACAAGTTCCACGGGCACCTAAACAGAATGTGTATTTTGCTGTTGATGGGCTGTGTATTAGTTTTCTGTGGCCGTTATAATAAATCACCACAAATTGGGTGGCTTAAAATAATCAACATTTATTTTCTCACAGTTCTGAGGCCAGAAGTCTGAAATCAAGGTGTTGGCAGGACTGCACATCCTCTGGAAGCTCTAGGGAAGGATCCATTCCTGACCTTTTATAGTTTCTGGTGGCTGGTGGCACTCCTTGACTTGTGGTTGCGTCACTCCAATCTCTGTCTTTGTCTTCCCATCACCTTCTCCTGTGTGTCTCTTCTTGTCTACCTATACATACTTCTCTCTTACAGAGACATGTGATTGCATTTAGGGTCCACTCCAATAGTTCAGGATAAGCTACTTCTCTCTAGATCCTTAACTTTATCACATATTTTGCCATATAAGGTAGTATTTACAGGTTCCATGATTAGAAAGTGAATATATCTTTGGGGAGGCATTTCTTTTTCCTACCACAGGTATAATGTGCTATAAATATCCTCTAGATCCTGATGGTGGTGTTGAGTTCTTCTATACCCGTCCTGATTTTCTGTCTATTTTTTGCTACCAATTTTGAGAGTGGAGCATTGAAATCTCCAACTGTAATTGTGGAGTTTTCTATTTCTCCTTTTAGTTCTACCAGTCTTTACTTCATATCTTTTTCAGCTCTGTTATTTGGGGCAGACACAATTAGTATTGCTGTCTTTTGGGAGAATTGACACTTTTATCATTGTATAATCTCCTTCTCTCTGTCTCTGGTAATTGTATTTGCTCTGAAGTCTATTTTATCTCATATTAATAAAGCCACTCTTGCTTTCTTTTGATTAATGTTTGCATGGTATATCTTTTTCCATTCTTTTACTTTCAACTTGCCTACATTATTATATTTGAAGTGATTTTCTTGAAGATAGTATGTAATTGGGTCATGTTTTTAAATCCATTCTGCTAATCTCTTTTAATTGTATTTATACTATTTATATGTATTATAATTATTGATGTTTTCAGGCATAAGTCTGCCACTTTATTTTTTGTTTTCTGTTTGTTCTATCAGCTTTTCATTTCTCTGTATTCTTTTGTGTGCCTTGCTGTGGGTGGGTTACTTGGACATTTTTTTTTAGAATTCCATTTTGATTAAAAGTGTCTCTTACATAGCTTTTTTAGTCATTGTTCAAGGTATTATGTTATACATACACAACTTATCACAGCCTACTGAAGTTCTCATTTTACTAGTTTTGGTGAAGTATAGAAAACTTACCTCCCTTTATGACTCTGCCCTTTCCAATTTATATTATTTTTATTTTAAATATTTTCTTTACATTCATTTAGAACCACATCAAGACAGTGTTTTAATTTTTGTTTCAACTATCAGATAATTTTAAAAACTGAGAAGAAAAGCTTACTGCTTGTACCTATGATTTTGCTTATAGTGTTTTTCCTTCCTTCTAATTTTCCAAGCTTCCTTCTTTTATCCCTTTCTTTCTGTTTAGAACTTCCTTTAGTCATTATTTTATTGTGGGTCTGCTGGGGACACATTTTCTTAGTTTTCCATCTGAGAATGTCTGATTTTTTTCCTTGTTCCTGAAGGATCACTTTACTGGGCATTAAACCTTGAGTTAACAGTTCATTTCTTTCAGCACCTGAAAAACTGCCACTTCGTTCTGGTCTCTATGGCTTCTTTTTTTTATTATTTTATTATTATTATACTTTAGGTTTTAGGATACATGTGCACAATGTGCAGGTTAGTTACATATGTATACATGTGCCATGCTGGTGTGCTGCACCCATTAACTCGTCATTTAGCATTAGGTATATCTCCTAAAGCTATCCCTCCCCCCTCCCCCCACCCCACTTCAGTCCCCAGAGTGTGATGTTCCCCTTCCTGTGTCCATGTGTTCTCATTGTTCAATTCCCACCTATGAGTGAGAATATGCAGTGTTTGGTTTTTTGTTCTTGCGATAGTTTACTGAGAATGACGATTTCCAATTTCATCCATGTCCCTACAAAGGACATGAACTCATCATTTTTTATGGCTGCATAGTATTCCATGGTGTATATGTGCCACATTTTCTTAATCCAGTCTATCATTGTTGGACATTTGGATTGGTTCCAAGTCTTTGCTATTGTGAATAGTGCCGCAATAAACATACGTGTGCATGTGTCTTTATAGCAGCATAATTTATAGTCCTTTGGGTATATGCCCAGTAATGGGATGGCTGGGTCAAATGGTATTTCTAGTTCTAGATCCCTGAGGAATCGCCACACTGACTTCCACAAGGGTTGAACTAGTTTACAGTCCCACCAACAGTGTAAAAGTGTTCCTATTTCTCCACATCCTCTCCAGCACCTGTTGTTTCCTGACTTTTTAATGATTGCCATTCTAACTGGTGTGAGATGGTATCTCATTGTGGTTTTGATTTGCATTTCTCTGATGGCCAGTGATGGTGAGCATTTTTTCATGTGTTTTTTGGCTGCACAAATGTCTTCTTTTGAGAAGTGTCTGTTCATGTCCTTCGCCTACTTTTTGATGGGGTTGTTTGTTTTTTTCTTGTAAATTTGTTTGTGTTCATTGTAGATTCTGGATATTAGCCCTTTGTCAGATGAGTAGGTTGAGAAAATTTTCTCCCATTTTGTAGGTTGCCTGTTCACTCTGATGGTAGTTTCTTTTGCTGTGCAGAAGCTCTTTAGTTGAATTAGATCCCATTTGTCAATTTTGGCTTTTGTTGCCATTGCTTTTGGAGTTTTAGACATGAAGTCCTTGCCCATGCCTATGTCCTGAATGGTAATGCCTAGGTTTTCTTCTAGGGTTTTGATGGTTTTAGGTCTAACGTTTAAGTCTTTAATCCATCTTGAATTAATTTTTGTATAAGGTGCAAGGAAGGGATCCAGTTTCAGCTTTTTCCATATGGCTAGCCAGTTTTCCCAGCACCATTTATTAAATAGGGAATCCTTTCCCCATTGCTTGTTTTTCTCAGGTTTGTCAAAGATCAGATAGTTGTAGATATGCGGCATTATTTCTGAGGGCTCTGTTCTGTTCCATTGATCTATATCTCTGTTTTGGTACCAGTACCATGCTGTTTTGGTTACTGTAGCCTTGTAGTATAGTTTGAAGTCAGGTAGCATGATGCCTCCAGCTTTGTTCTTTTGGCTTAGGATTGACTTGGCGATGCGGGCTCTTTTTTGGTTCCATATGAACTTTAAAGTAGTTTTTTCCAATTCTGTGAAGAAAGTCATTGGTAGCTTGATGGGGATGGCATTGAATCTGTAAATTACCTTGGGCAGTATGGCCATTTCATGATATTGATTCTTCCTACCCATGAGCATGGAATGTTCTTCCATTTGTTTGTATCCTCTTTTATTTCATTGAGCACTGGTTTGTAGTTCTCCTTGAAGAGGTCTTTCACATCCCTTGTAAGTTGGATTCTTAGGTATTTTATTCTCTTGGAAGCAATTGTGAATGGGAGTTCACTCATGACTTGGCTCTCTGTTTGTCTGTTATTGGTGTATAAGAATGCTTGTGATTTTTGTACATTGATTTTGTATCCTGAGACTTTGCTGAAGTTGCTTATCAGCTTAAGGAGATTTTGGGCTGGGACAATGGGGTTTTCTAGATATACAATCATGTCATCTGCAAACAGGGACAATTTGACTTCCTCTTTTCCTAATTGAATACCCTTTATTTCCTTCTCCTGCCTAATTGCCCTAGCCAGAACTTCCAACACTATGTTGAATAGGAGTGGTGAGAGAGGGCATCCCTGTCTTGTGCCAGTTTTCAAAGGGAATGCTTCCAGTTTTTGCCCATTCAGTATGATATTGGCTGTGGGTTTGTCATAAATAGCTCTTATTATTTTGAGATATGTCCCATCAATACCTAATTTATTGAGAGTTTTTAGCATGAAGGGTTGTTGAATTTTGTCAAAGGCCTTTTCTGCATCTCTTGAGATAATCATGTGGTTTTTGTCTTTGGTTCTGTTTATATGCTGGATTACATTTATTGATTTGCATATATTGAACCAGCCTTGCATCCCAGGGATGAAGCCCACTTGATCCCTGGATAAGCTTTTTGATGTGCTGCTGGATTCAGTTTGCCAGTATTTTATTGAGGATTTTTGCATCAATGTTCATCAAGGATATTGGTCTAAAATTCTCTTTTTTGGTTGTGTCTCTGCCAGGCTTTGGTATCAGGATGATGCTGGTCTCATAAAATGAGTTAGAGAGGATTCCCTCTTTTTCTATTGATTGGAATAGTTTCAGAAGGACTGGTAGCAGTTCCTCCTTGCACCTCTGGTAGAATTCGGCTGTGAATCCGTCTGGTCCTGGACTCTTTTTGGTTGGTAAACTATTGATTATTGCCACAATTTCAGAGCCTATTATTGATCTATTCAGAGAGTCAACTTCTTCCTGGTTTAGTCTTGGGAGGGTGTATGTGTTGAGGAATTTATCCATTTCTTCTAGATTTTCTAGTTTATTTGCATAGAGGTGTTTGTAGTATTCTCTGATGGTAGTTTGTATTTCTGTGGGATCGGTGGTGATATCCCCTTTATCATTTTTTATTGCATCTATTTGATTCTTCTCTTTTTTCCTCTTTATTAGTCTTGCTAGTGGTCTATCAATGTTGTTGATCCTTTCAAAAAACCAGCTCCTGGATTCATTACTTTTTTGAAGGGTTTTTGGGTCTCTGTTTCCTTCAGTTCTGCTCTGATTTTAGTTATTTCTTGCCTTCTGCTATCTTTTGAATGTGTTTGCTCTTGCTTTTCTAGTTCTTTTAATTGTGATGTTAGGGTGTCAATTTTGGATCTTTCCTGCTTTCTCTTGTGGGCATTTAGTGCTATAAATTTCCCTCTACACACTGCTTTAAATGTGTCCCAGAGATTCTGGTATGTTGTGTCTTTGTTCTCGTTGGTTTCAAAGAACATCTTTATTTCTGCCTTCATTTTGTTATGTACCCAGTAGTCATTCAGGAGCACGTTGTTCAGTTTCCATGTAGTTGAGTGGTTTTGAGTGAGTTTCTTAATCCTGAGTTCTAGTTTGATTGCACTGTGGTCTGAGAGACAGTTTGTTATAATTTCTGTTCTTTTACATTTACTGAGGAGAGCTTTACTTCCAACTATGTGTTCAATTTTGGAATAGGTGTGGTGTGGTGCTGAAAAGAATGTATATTGTGTTGATTTGGGGTGGAGAGTTCTGTAGATGTCTATTAGGTCCGCTTGGTGCAGAGCTGAGTTCAATTCCTGGGTATCCTTCTTAACTTTCTGTCTCGTCGATCTGTCTAATGTTGACAGTGGGGTGTTAAAGTCTCCCATTATTATTGTGTGGGAGTCTAAGTCTCTTTGTAGGTCTCTAAGGACTTGCTTTATGAATCTGGGTGCTCCTGTATTGGGTGCATATATATTTAGGATAGTTAGCTCTTCTTGTTGAATTGATCCCTTTACCATTATGTAATGGCCTTCTTTGTCTCTTTTGATCTTTGTTGGTTTAAAGTCTGTTTTATCAGAGACTAGGATTGCAACCCCTGTCTTTTTTTGTTTTCCATTTGCTTGGTAGATCTTCCTCCATCCTTTTATTTTGAGCCTATGTGTGTCTCTGCACGTGAGATGGGTTTCCTGAATACAGCACACTGATGGGTCTTGAGTCTTTATCCAATTTACCAGTCTGTGTCTTTTAATTGGAGCATTTAGTCCATTTACATTTAAAGTTAATATTGTTATGTGTGAATTTGATCCTGTCATTATGATGTTAGCTGGTTATTTTGCTCCTTAGTCGATGCAGTTTCTTCCTAGTCTCGATGGTCTTTACATTTTGGCATGATTTTGCAGCAGCTGGTACCGGTTGTGCCTTTCCATGTTTAGTGCTTCCTTCAGGAGCTCTTTTAGGGCAGGCCTGGTGGTGACAAAATCTCTCAGCATTTGCTTGTCTGTAAAGGATTTGATTTCTCCTTCACTTATGAAGCTTAGTTTGGCTGGATATGAAATTCTGTGTTGAAAATTGTTTTCTTTAAGAATGTTGAATATTGGCCCCCACTCTCTTCTGGCTTGTAGAGTTTCTGCCGAGACATCCGCTGTTAGTCTGATGGGCTTCCCTTTGTGGGTAACCCGACTTTTCTCTCTGGCTGCCCTTAACATTTTTTCCTTCATTTCAACTTTGGTGAATCTGATAATTATGTGTCTTGGAGTTGCTCTTCTCGAGGAATATCTTTGTGGCGTTCTCTGTATTTCCTGAATCTGAATGTTGGCCTGCCTTGCTAGATTGGGGAAGTTCTCCCGGATAATATCCTGCAGAATGTTTTCCAACTTGGTTCCATTCTCCCCGTCACTTTCAGGTACACCAATCAGACGCAGATTTGGTCTTTTCACATAGTCCCATATTTCTTGGAGGCTTTGTTCGTTTCTTTTTATTCTTTTTTCTCTAAACTTCCCTTCTCACTTCATTTCATTCATTTCATCTTCCATCACTGATACCCTTTCTTCCAGTTGATCGCATCGGCTCCTGAGGCTTCTGCATTCTTCACGTAGTTCTCGAGCCTTGGCTTTCAGCTCCATCAGCTCCTTTAAGCACTTGTCTATATTGGTTATTCTAGTTATACATTCGTCTAAATTTTTTTCAGAGTTTTCAACTTCTTTGCCTTTGGTTTGAATTTCCTCCTGTAGCTCGGAGTAGTTTGATTGTCTGAAGCCTTCTTCTCTCAACTCGTCAAAGTCATTCTCCATCCAGCTTTGTTCTGTTGCTGGTGAGGAACTGCGTTCCATTGGAGGAGGAGAGGCACTCTGCTTTTTAGATTTTCCAGTTTTTCTGCTCTGTTTTTTCCCCATCTTTGTGGTTTTATCTACTTTTGGTCTTTGATGATGGTGATGTACAGATGGGTTTTTGGTGTGGATGTCCTTTCTGTTTGTTAGTTTTCCTTCTAACAGATAGGACCCTCAGCTGCAGGTCTGTTGGAGTTTGCTAGAGGTCCATTCCAGACCCTGTTTGCCTGGGTATCAGCAGCGGTGTCTGCAGAACAGTGGATTTTTGTGAACCGCAAATGCTGCTGTCTGATCGTTCCTCTGGAAGTTTTGTCTCAGAGGAGTACCTGGCCGTGTGAGGTGTCAGTCTGCCCCTACTGGGGGGTGCCTTCCAGTTAGGCTGCTCAGGGGTCAGGGGTCAGGGACCCACTTGAGGAGGCAGTCTGCCCGTTCTCAGATCTCCAGCTGCATGCTGGGAGAACCACTGCTCTCTTCAAAGCTGTCAGACAGGGACATTTAAGTCTGCAGAGGTTACTGCAGTCTTTTTGTTTGTCTGTGCCCTGCCCTCAGAGGTGAAGCCTACAGAGGCAGGCAGGCCTCCTTGAGCTGTGGTGGGCTCCACCCAGTTCGAGCTTCCTGGCTGCTTTGTTTACCTAAGCAAACCTGGGCAATGGCGGGTGCCCATCCCCCAGCCTCGCTGCCGCCTTGCAGTTTGATCTCAGACTGCTGTGCTAGCAATCAGTGAGACTCCATGGTCGTAGGACCCTCCAGGCCAGGTGCGGGATATAATCTCCTGGTGTGCTGTTTCCTAAGCCTGTTGGAAAAGCACAGTATTCGGGTGGGAGTGACCCGATTTTCCAGGTGCCGTCTGTCACCCCTTTCCTTGACCAGGAAAGGGAACTCCCTGACCCCTTGCACTTCCCAAGTGAGGGAATGTCTCACCCTGCTTCAGCTCACGCATGGTGCGCTGCACCCACTGTCCTGCACCCACTGTCTGGCACTCCCTAGTGAGATGAACTCGGTACCTCAGATGGAAATGTAGAAATCACCCGTCTTCTGCGTCGCTTACGCTGGGAGCTGTAGACTGGAGTTGTTCCTATTCAGCCATCTTGGCTCCTGGCGTCTATGGCTTCTGATGAGAAATCCTTGGTCATTCTAATTAGGCTCCCCTTGTAGGTAAGTTGTCGTATTCTCTGGGTGCTTTCAAGATTTTTCCTTTGTCTTTAGTTTTCAGAAGTTTAATTATGATAGGACTTATCATGGATTTCTTCAGGCTTATCCTGTTTCAAGATCACTAAGCATCTTGAATCTGTAGGTTTACATATCTTGAAACCTTGGAAACTTTTCAGTTATTATTGCTTTGAGTACTTTTATGCTCTTCTCTTTTTCTCCTTTTTTTCCAGATCTCCAATGGCATGAGTGTTAGGTCTTTTGTTATAGTCCCAAAGGTCCTTGCAACTGTTATTATTTTTTTCATTCCATATTCTCAGTATAGTTCAGACTGGATAATATATCTTACTCTATTCTTCAGTTCACTGATTCTCTTCTATGTCCCCTCTCTTCTGCTGTTGAATCCACCCAATAAGCTATTTATTTTGGTTGTTGCCTTTTCAATTCTAAAAGGCCCATTAGGTTCTTCTTTGTACCTTCTATGTCTTTGCTGAGACTATCTGTTTATTTCCGGAAGCTTTTTATTTGTGTCAAGTGTGTTCACAATTGATCTTGGAGGCATTTTTTTTTTCAGGGCTGCATTGAAACTATTGTCAGATAATTTTAACATCTTTGTCACCTCAGTGATGGCATCTCTTGGTTATCTTTTATTATTCAGGAAGTTTGAGATCTTCCTATCACTTGGTGTGACTAGTGATTTTTCACTGAAACTTGGAGAAACCCGTCATTAATGTACAGATGATGGTGGTGATGATGATGGTGATGATGATGTTCTGAGAGC
The DNA here is from genome assembly GCF_028885625.2 of Pongo pygmaeus. Lineage (NCBI taxonomy): Eukaryota > Metazoa > Chordata > Mammalia > Primates > Hominidae > Pongo > Pongo pygmaeus. Next base: position 102,594,117 of record NC_072385.2, read on the forward strand.
TTGGATCTTATTTAAGCCTTCTATTTTAATTGGCTCTTTCTGACCTTGCTCTAGCAGTGTGGATGCCACCTCATCACTGCTAGGTAGAGGTAGAAATCTTGATCTTCCACTTGGCCTTTGTTGGTACCCAGGGTAGGAACAACTCCTTCTTACTTCTGGGCAGAGGTGGGAGATCTACATTCCACATGTTGTCCATGGACATCATGGTGTGGGTGGCCTCTTTACAACTGGCTTGTGCTAAAAGCCTTGACTCTTCACTAGACTTTTTCTGACACCACCAGAAAGGAAGGGAAGAGTGGCGTGTCTTTGTTATGTGGGTGGGGAAGTCAATGTGTTCTCCAGTGACTCCACCATAAGGGGTAGGTACAGCCTTATGACTGGCCATCAGCAATGAAAGTCTCGACTCCCTACCTGGTCTCCTCTGGCACCATCCCAGCAGGAATGTTGGGGTATCTCATAACAGCCTCATGAATGTGAAAGTCTAGGCTCCTACTGAGCTTTTGCAGGTGTGAGTAGGAATGAGACTACATTTTTTTTTTCTGTGATGTTTGGCTGGGGTACTTATTGTCTAAAAGTGTTTAGTTTTGCTAGACTGCCCTTTTCCTGGTCTTTTGGCTAGAGATAAAAGGATTTGGAATATAGAGTGAGCTTTTTGGTCTCTGTCATCATTGGCATTTCTGGATTGCCAGCTCCTGCCCCAAGTTTGGGATATATAGATGAGGCAAAAAGAAACCCCTGGAACTCACCATCATGTCATTCCTTGGGTTGCAAAGTCCCTACTGGGACTGCCTTTTTTTTTCCTCCACTTTTCAGAGTATTCTTACATTGTTGTTATGGTTGATTTTAAATAAATATATAGAATTCCAGAGTTTTTGGTGGTACTTAATGGAAGTATGGAAGTGAAAGTCTCCATATATACTTCAATGTTGAGTTTCTCACAAGATAGAATCCTGAGTAATGCATCAGTAATTATCATGTGCTTTTATATTTAGTCTGAGCTGATGCTCCTCCAGTCACATTATAAATGACCAGGGTAAGACCAGAAGTGGGAGCTACGTACTCCTCATTATTGTGGTCACAGCTTTGGCAGATGAACTTGGAATATTGAGTTGTTTAGAAAAATAACTAGAGGGCTTGGATGAAATAAAGTCAATTGTGAGAATTAACAAATTTATTTTGGTGGTACCACTTTTTACAGTTTTTTAAATCTTAATTTTATAACCATAGTAGTTACGTATGTATAGATTCTTGTTTGGAAAAAAAAAAAAAAAAAAAAGAGGTGGCTGGGTGCGGTGGCTCATGCTTATAATCCCAGGACTTTGGGAGGCTGAGATAGACAGATCACTTGAGGTCAGGAGTTCAAGACCAGCCTGGCCAACATGGCAAAAGCCTGTCTCTTTAAAAAAAAAAAAAAAGGTTAAAGTTTTCAGGAAAAGCCGACATTCCCCTTGACCTTTTTGGATCCCACTCCTCTCTGCTAGGGGCTGCCTAATTGGCTCAGTTAGGAAACTTCACACTTCAGATCTAGGGTTAAAATTGTTCAAAAAAAGAACTAATTTCTTGTTCTCTTCACGTATAAAACATGCTTTTTGGTATGGGAAAAAATCACATTGAAAAACATGCAGTCTTTGTCCCTAGACATCTTACAAGATTTTCAATGCAATCCAGCAAATATTTATTAAGTGCCTAGGGTGGCTACATAAGGAAGGCTATGACATTGTTTCTGCCCTCAAGAAATTCACAATATGGCAGGGGAAGTAGATGATAAAAGAAACAGAAATACAAGTTGATAAAGTACTAGGGAAAGCAAAAGTAAAATTAATTGAGACTTAGAAAAATCATTTAGGATGAGTAAGACTGAAATTATCAAAGACACATAAAGCAACTTGTGGGAGAGAGAGAGTACCCATAGGGAAATAAACTAAAACCAAAATAAAACAAACAACAAAAAAAGAAAGCTGCCATTGATCTTTCCAGAGAGATGAGATATTACAACTTAAAGAAGGAACGGAATGTTACTAAAATGGAGCAAAGAATAAAAATGAGCTCTCATGAATTGACACTATGAAAGCAGAGGGGTTGAAAGAAACTTGACAAATCTCCCAAAAATGGAAAACAATGTGAAAAAATAGAGAAAATACAAAAAAAATTTGAGGATCAGTTCAAGAGGTCCAAATCATAGACATTTCAGAAAGAAAGAATGGAAAAAACAGAGAGGAGGAAGCTATCAATAATTCAAAAAATTTTCCAAAACTGATGGGCATACACTTTGGGATTAAAACAGCCCATACGATAACCAGCACGATGAAAGAAAATAGACCTATGTCAAGTTATAACATTATGAAATTTAGAAACCTGAGGACAAAGAGAAGATTTCACAATTTTCAGGAAGAAAAAACAGAACTCTCCAAGAATTAGAAAGGCATTGATTGGACTTCTCAATAGCAGGAAGCTAGAATGTACTAGTAAAATGCCTTCACATTGCTGAGAAAAACTGGAAAGGCTACTTCCAAATTAGGATTCTATATACAGCTGAATCATTAATTAAAGGTGAAAGTAGAATAAAGACATTTCAGACATGCAAGGTGTCAAAGATGTTCCTCTTTGTGTACCCTTTCTTATGAAGATATTAAAGGATGTACTCCAACAAAATGAGGGAGTAAAATTTACAAAGGGAAAGGCAAGGAATCTAGGAACAGGAGGTTCAATATGGAGAGAGGTGAAGGGAATCCCTGGGATTAATCCCTTTACCCCTTTGGATCCCACTGGGGGATTTAAGATTTAAATCCTTAGGTAACAGCTGAATAGCAGATCTAGTGGGCAGCCAATTTAACTTGGAGTAGGCCAGATGGCTGTAGGATAGAAAATCTGATGTGCTTGAACATGTTGGAAGCAGGGCTCAGGAGGGAAAACAGAAAATATATTAGCAGCAGATTTTTAGAATTGGGGAAAACTTTAAGTTGGCTTAGTAATAAGTACATACAAAATGAAGCAGATGAAAAAATAAAGACAATTATTAACTCCAGGGTGAAAAAAATATTATCAAGAGAGAAGAAATTGTAATGTAACTACATGGTTCAGCTGTAAGTAATGTTTACAGAGTTATAATATTAAATTGACTATTGATCTGATCAAAATACAACTATACTGGGAAATAGGAAGCTGGTAGGGGTGAGGGCTGGAGGGAGGGGGCTAAGCCAAAACTAAATTCTCCTTTTCCATAAAAGAAAGACAACCTAAAATCTAAAACTGAAAAAGTCAAGACATAGCAATGTAGCCACATTATCTAGAGATGTATAAGTTTATCTAAATAGCTGATAAATGATAAGCTATGAGAATTGTAAGTAGTTGCTTCTGGAGACTAGAAGGAAGGAAAGTGTAAGAGGCTACTGTTTTTCATACCATGACTTACAGAAGTATGGGACACTTCAAACTATTTGCAGTACAACTTTCATGGTTGTTTCATAGTTTTCATTAACTAATTTACAATGAATTTTTAAAAGTTAACTGTTTTCAAAAAGAGGCAAGTGATTAGTTCCAACTAGAAACTCTGGAAAGGGCTTCTCCACAGAGGAGCTGAATGAGGGGACTAGTAGGTGGATAAGGTGCGGTAAAGATGCTGCTGCGGGCTGGGCTCATGCCTGTAATCCCAGCACTTTGGGAGGCCAAGGTGGGCGGATCACAAGGTCAGGAGATCGAGACCTTCCAGGCCAACATGGTGAAACCCCATCTCTACTAAAAATACAAAAATTAGCTAGGCGTGTGGTGCGTGCCTGTAATCCCAGCTACTCAGGAGGCTGAGGCAGGAGAATTGCTTGAACCAGGGAGTAGGAATTTGCAGTGAGCCAAGATCGCTCCACTGCACTCCAGCCTGGTGACAGAGCGAGACTCCGTCTCAAAAAAAAAAAAAAAAAAAAAAAAAAAGATGCTGCTGCAATATCCTGGGGGAGAAATAACTTGGGTGCAGAGGGGAAAGGCAGGCAAAGGATACGGCCCTCAAAGTTCCTACTTTAAGGAACCAATGAAATCAGTACACTGTTCTCTCCCATTTTTGTTTCCTCTGCTTCAGATTATGGAACGAGCTCTATTCCACATGGACAACTGCTATAAAATCCCCAATATCCGGGGCACTGGGCGGCTGTGCAAAACCAATCTTCCTTCCAACACGGCCTTCCGGGGCTTTGGGGGGCCCCAAGGGATGCTGATTGCGGAGTGCTGGATGAGTGAAGTTGCAGTGACCTGTGGGATGCCTGCAGAGGAGGTAAGCTGAGAATTTGGTAGCACAAGTCAGAGTGGTTTAGAGTACTTCGGGGAACAGCGGCTTTGTATCTTGGGCATCTCCCATGGGGGGCAGATGATAGGCAGGGGCTGCTGAGGGGGTTGGAAGCATAACTTTAGGTTGTGCCCTGCCCCCACAGTCACTTGCCACCAACAAGGCCTCTGTGTCTCTCTCCTTGGGAAGGTGCGGAGGAAAAACCTGTACAAAGAAGGGGACCTGACACACTTCAACCAGAAGCTTGAGGGTTTCACCTTGCCCAGATGCTGGGAAGAATGCCTAGCAAGCTCTCAGTATCATACTCGGAAGAGTGAGGTTGACAAGTTCAACAAGTAAGCACTAGGAGTAGAGGTCCGGTTGCTCTTCTGGGTTTCATATCCTACAGCCTTTCTGCTGACCCCGAAATAGGAAGCTAATAATTCAATGGATAACTTATGAAACTGCTGAGTTTGCCAACTCATTCACAGCCATCTCTTTAAGATCTTATAATGATCTTCAGCCCAGGGCAGGTGGGCTCATAGCCTGCAATCGGTGTCATAGCCTGTCAGTTTTGGGTCATCTTTAGGTGTTTGTAAACCTTTTGGGCACACCATATTATAAAGAACACTGGCCCAGGACTAACACATCACAGTTATGCACCTACCTCTGACACTGATCTATAAATATGAATTTGGGAGTCCCTGGGCCTCAGTTTCATCATCTGAAAAGTGGGCATAATTGGGCTGGCTCTGTCTTTCTCACAGAGTTACTCAGATAATTAAATATAAAGCACAGAGAAGGCTTTATTATTGTCAGTGAGGCACAGTGCCTCCTGGAGATGATGACAGCCCAAGACTACCAGGGCACTCTGACCCAGTACGAGTTGCACTCAGGGAAGAAGAGTGTTGACAAGACCCCCTGGTGTGGGCTGTGCACCAGCTGACTGTTCTCATCTTTGTCTACATTATTGGGGCATAGTTTTCCATTATTGCAAGACTATATGGGCAACCCCAAGGATGTCCTGTTTTGATTTGAACATCCAAAGATGTTCATGTCCTCAATATGGTAGAGAAGGTTCTATAAGAATGTTCCTTTTTCTCTAGGGAGAATTGTTGGAAAAAGAGAGGATTGTGCATAATTCCCACCAAGTTTGGAATAAGCTTCACACTTCCTTTTCTGAATCAGGTAATTGCTTTATAGAATTGTGTCCATCTCCGCTGGACTGGGACCCCATTTCCCCCTTGTTTACAGTATTGCAAGGGAAATTTCGTTGTCACTGGTAACAGGGCTTACTGGAGGAACTCTTTGCTGTTTAAATGAAAGTTGAACTTGCACAGTCCTATTTGTCCAGTAGGTCATGGGCAGTGAGACTCAGAGATCTGGGATCAATCTCTACTTCTTACCTTTCCTTACTATCGGACTGGAGAGAGCTACTCTATGTTTCTTGTTCTGTTTCTTCACTTACAGAGTGAGGACAGGTATTTGACCTATTTCCCTTTGAGAACAAGAGAAACAGAAACATATGAAAACCTTCTGCAAACTACTGAAGTGCTATATAATTAAATCATGAGATTCATACTGCCATAATTTTTGTCTGAGATTTACATCCAAAATGCTGCTGGTTCTCTTGTTCCTGGGCTCCATACCTTTGGTCCCAAACCTTACTGAGTTGGGATTTACTGAATTTTGTGTCTGGCATCCTTCTCTTTCCCTAGGCAGGAGCACTGCTTCATGTGTACACAGATGGCTCTGTGCTGCTGACCCACGGGGGGACTGAGATGGGCCAAGGCCTTCACACCAAAATGGTCCAGGTGAGCAGCCCTCTCTGGCAGCGTGGTCTCTGTTGTTAGGGGAAATGGCATAAGAAATTGAGCAGTGGGACCTACCAGAGCAAAAGCAGGCCGGGGGTCTGGCCCTGGCCCTGTCGCTTATGTACGTGTAGCCTCGGGCACGTCTTTTCCCCCACTTGAACTCAGTTTCTTCATCTATGCAAAGGAGTTGGCCAGGTGACCTCTGAGGACATTGCTATTACCAACATTCTCAGTGTGTGAGGTGGGCATGCTCTGTGTGTAAAGGTCGTGAGTTTCCCACGTTCCAAGACTCCTCAGAGTGGAGTGAGGACAATGAGCTGGATTAGAGTCAGCACGTCTGCTTGGCGCATGGAGACTGGCCAGATTGGATCTTGTGAAAAGTAAAAGGCACTGTTTGTCAGTTTATGAATTTTTTATCCAACCGAACTCCATCAAGTGCTCCTTCAAATTCAGCCAGATGTAAGGACATCCCAGACAATGAGATTAGAGCTTACAAAATTGTTTTCTTGCCTGTAACAGTGAATGTGAATCCTGTCTTGGGGAGAAGGCAGCCAAGCCCCATGATAACCCCTTCCCTAGAGGGCAATGTCTTCTCTTTTCGCAGGTGGCCAGCAGAGCTCTGAAAATCCCCACCTCTAAGATTTATATCAGCGAGACAAGCACTAACACTGTGCCCAACACCTCTCCCACGGCTGCCTCTGTCAGCGCTGACCTCAATGGACAGGCCGTCTACGTAAGGAGCCCATGGGAGCCTGCAGAGCAGAGGGCCAGCCCAGAGCTGTGGGCCTGGAGAGTCTCCCTGGGTGGGAGCTAGAAGGGTTCCTTGCAGGCTCTTTGGCTCTGGCCAGGCCTCTGGCTCCCTTATCCAGGAGGATGCTGTTTCTCCAAACCTCAAGCTAAAAGAGAGGCCCAAGAATCATAATCACTGCCCTCAAAGCTGGGAAGGATGAGTGCAGGATGGGGAGGTGAGGATACCGAGGGAAAGCAGAGGATTCTGGAAATACTCCCTGGTGCTGGAGCTAGCAATAGGACAATGGGCTGAAGCTGAAATTTGATTATAGGGTCAGGTTGGCCACACTTGCTCCTCTGCCATATGGGGGATATAATCAAACAAGGAGTTTGAGGGAAGAAGACACCTCTCTGGGGATCCCTCAAACATTTCACCCTCTGTCAGCCTAAGAATTGAGTCAGGAAGCACTCTCCAAGCATGGACTAGTGGTGGCCCTATTGGCCAGGTCCTGTGGATTCTACCCTGGGCCTCGATCATTCTGGAGTGGGTGGCAAGGCTGTTTGAGTGGCATCCTGGGCACAGCATTGCTTGGAGGTAGCCTTGCTGGGGCCCTCGGGTTTTGCCTGGGTACAGAATGCAGAGGACTGATGTGTCTCGGGTGTGGGGGGTGTCTACTTTAGGCGGCTTGTCAGACCATCTTGAAAAGGCTGGAACCCTACAAGAAGAAGAATCCCAGTGGCTCCTGGGAAGACTGGGTAAGTCTGAGCTGATCCAAGTCACTTTTGCAAAGGAGAGGGAAATTGACAGCAGGGCCTCCGTTCCGAACCCTAACAAGTAATAGGAGACAATATTCTAGTCAGAACAGCAGAGAGAAGTTGAGGTGGTTTGTGTGATTTTACAGGATGAATAAATGCTCATCCTGGCTGGGTCCCTTTCTCTATAGCTTTCATCGTTGAGGGAGGTCATTTGAGGGAAGTTTTTGATCCAGGATCTTGACAGCCTTGTGGGAATCAGGGTTTTCTTTGCCTGAGCCTGAGAGGATGGGTGCCTGCTGAACATGCCTCATCGGATTGTCTTGACTCAGTGGGTCTGCCCCACACCCCGCTTGTCCCAAATGAGCCTGGTTTTCCTCAAATCTCCATCTCTTGAGTCTGCGTCTACTGAGATTCCCTCTGTGACAGCGTGGGGAGAAAACATCACCCAAGGACTTCTATCACTCCTGTGATTTGGGGAATGACAGAACAAGCACTTATAATAAGAATGAGCCCAATTCTCTGACATCTAGAGCAGTGGCCTGAATGTCAGAAATCTCAGAGGGAAGCTGCAAGGGAGTCTCTCGCAGGCGGGAGGCTGTGGCTCCTCCAGTAGGCGGAAATATCAATGGCAGCTCTGCATCCTTTCCCAATATTGGAGTGGTAGAACTGGGCAGAAGAGTAACACGTCAAATGTGACTGCACATAAACCAGCTCACTGCAAATCTTCCTCAATAGATTTAAAGAAAACATGCCATTTTTCTCAGACCCACTCATCTTACTATGCCTTTTATGACCTCTCCATACCACGTGTACCAATAGCACATGAAAGTAGCTTGATTTTGGTAGTTGGGTTTTAGCATGGATTTATCAGGCAGTTTAAAGGTTTTTAACAGCAGTCCTGACAACAATGGTCTATCATCTGACCTGTGGATCTGAGCTTTGTCTTCAACCACCAGCCAAGTAGACCAGTGTGCCTTGTAAACAGATAACCCCAATAAATGAACCACAGTCACCAACACATACATACACCTGTGCACGCGCATGCACACACAAACACACACAAGCATGCGTGCACACACACACATGCACACACACATTATGTTAAATGACTAGTGCAGGTTTTAGGCCCAAGTCTCTCTCTAAGTCTTAGTTTTCTCATCTGTAAAATGAGGCTAATAATAGTATAGGTTTTCTAGGGTTGTGAATATAAGTAAGATAATGTATGCAAAGTGCTAAATAGTGTGTGTGACACAGTAAATCGTTTGGTGGCTGCTAATGATGAGGACACAAATTATATCAAGTACAACTTAAATCTGAGTCTGTGCTAGTGTTTGGGGATACCAAAAAAGCACATTATATAGTCCAAGGGGTAGGATGGAGGGGTAGTTTGATCAACAGGAAAGCATATGTAAAAGCACAAGGTGAACATGTGAAGTACCACATGAGCACTATAGCGTGTTGCCTTTATAATGGCCAGTTAGGGAGAGTTCACCAAGGAGGGGAGAATGGAGGGCAAGTTTGAGTAGTTGTTGAGGGAAGAAAAGGATTTGCACATATATAGAAGAGGAACCACATAAATAAAGGTGCAGAGGTGTGGGCGATGGAAGAATTGAGAGAGATTTAGCTCTTGAGTGTGGCTGGGGTGGCCATGGTGTGCTGCAAAATGCCAGAGAGACTGTGGTCCTTAACATCAGGCATTTGCTTTATAGGCAATAGGGCACCATGGAAAGCTCTGGAGTAGGGTAGTGACATGCACAGTGTGGTATGTTAAGATGGCCACTCTGGCTGCGCTGGGGAGACAACTCAAGTGAGGAAGACCAATTAAGAGGTGACTACAGTGTTCCAGGCTTCAGATAATGAGGACCTGGTGCAGGTGGTGCCAGTGAGAATGTGAGGTAAGGTATGGAAATGGGAGTCACTAGTAAAATGAGTTGATTGGCTTCCAGAGGAGGTGAGCTCCTGAAAGCTTAGTGGCAGGTCAGGGTTCCTGAAAACCTCACTTCCCCTGCCTGATGGCCATCTCCTCTCCTCAGGTCACAGCTGCCTACATGGACACAGTAAGCTTGTCCGCCACTGGGTTTTATAGGTAAGTATGGTGCTGTCCTTGCCCAGCTCATAGTGTGATGTCATCCTAACCTCACTGGTCTGCTCCAGCACTGAATCCTGCCAGGCTGTGGTCAGGAGAGAGCAGCTCCACTTATCTCTTCAACAGACTTCCACTAATTTCAGTCTAAAGATGCTCTAAAATATGTGGAATGGCCACACTGTGTGTCAGAAGACCCGACTTCTAGTTCTGGTCTCAGGGTGCACCATTTCGCCTGAGGAAGTCAGTGGTCCTGCTGAACCTGTTCCCCTGTTTCCTCATTGATGACATATTGGGGCCAGTCACCTAACCATTCCTCCCTCAGTGTTCTCCTGCACAGACCAGGTGTGTAGTGTTATGAGTTAGGCATTGCTGTTAGCTATGCATGCTTCTTTGTACTGTGTGTGGGACTTTTTTATAGAATGAGAGGAGGATTTAGAGCACGTGGTCTTGTTACAAAATGCAGAATACAGTGGAACCTTATTAATACAGGGAGATTTTCAAAAGACTGTATGTCTTCTGCAACTTTAAATTTAGTAGCAGCATGAATAGCTAGAGACCCTGCCCATCTGACTTAGCAGCTGTAAAAAGATACGATCATATTTACTGTCAGTCATCATGTTTTAGCCGTCTCTGGGAAGTTTAACTAAGACCTTTTCTTTCACAGATATTTGGAATATTTTCTTTCAATATATTTGGAAAATAATTCAATGTTTCTTTAAAATATCATGTCTGAATGTATGAATATATAGATGCATAAATATATATATAAACATTTCTTTGTATGAAACATTTATTTTCCATATGTATATGAATATATATACGAACATATATATGTTAGGCATATATATGTTTATACATATAAGGCATAAACATATATACACACAAAAAACATTTGTATGCCCTATATATGAACATATATATGGCTAATATATGTGTATAGGTATTACACTGAATATATATGCCTTATACATATATGTATAAGGCATATATATGCATATGTATTATACATATATTTATACGGCATATATGTGTATACACATATATACACACAAAAACATTTCTATGCCATATATATGAACATATATGTGGCTCATATATATGTGTACAGATATTACATTGAATATGTATAAGGCATATATATGTATAAATGTGCATATATATATATATATATATATAGTGAAGAAATGTTTTGCCAATGCTTTCCAGGTTATTCATATCTGACCTACACATACATAAACACATTTTCTCATAAATTCCTATTATATTTCTGGAGTTCATGAAACTAAGATTTTATAAAGGTGAAACCAGATGAACATGGTGAAAGCAGAGGTCAAAGGAATTGGTGGTGGTTTTTCCTGGGAGAAGGCTTTTCCCTCAGCCCCATGTTGGTTTTGTTTTTGTGCAAATCTGGTCATATCAGCTCATGTTATTCCTGTGTAGTGTATAGAATAACATAGAGTCAGTGTACTGTAAACTCTAGGTGTGTGAATACACATGCACAAATGCATAGATATACACATATATTTATATGACTTAGGCAAAAGTGGAATTGTATAAGGTACTCCAGATTGAAAGTTTTAAAAATGTATAAGGGAGCATTTGTTTCTATTAGTATCATTTCCCTTAAATCATTTGTTGAACTTTCAAAGGGACCAGCAGGTGGGGAGTGGCTGCTTGAAGATGCACCCAGGTTAGCATGAGATACTGATCTTATTAACTTTCACCTTGAGAAGGTAAGCAGGTGAACTTGTGTGAACAGTATAAGAGCCACCATAGGCAGAACCTTCTGTCCTGAAGACCTTGGATTCTAATTCAGTACATCCTTTGGAGTGCGACTTTCATGTCCTTCGTGAGCCCAGACAGATCTGTTACCTCTGTTTCTACTGTGTAGAAGCCAGCATGGTACTAAACACTGCTAGGCTGTACAGAATGAGTACAGAAGGGCTACTGGCAAAATAGAGGAGAGCCCAGAGACAAAATGTTCTGGAATACCTGGGTTTCATTAGCAGGTTCAAATTGTTCAAAACACATGGACTTTTTTGGAGAACAGCTGAATGCAAAAACCTGTGGGGTTTAAAGATGTTGTGGGTCAAGCCGTGCGTGCATAGGGAAGGAGGTGTGTTCATGTTAATACATGTGCGGTATCTTCTCTTTCCTTTCCCAGAACACCCAATCTGGGCTACAGCTTTGAGACTAACTCAGGGAACCCCTTCCACTACTTCACCTATGGGGTGGCTTGCTCTGAAGTAGAAATTGACTGCTTGACAGGAGATCATAAGGTAAGAAGTTTGCAAAACTTTAGTACTTAGTGGGAAAGAGAGAGAAACAACTGAGTTGTAATACCAAGAGCTGATAGAGACAAACTTTCTGGTTGGAAAAATAATGCCTCCCATTAAGGATAGGCAAACATCCTACAAAGGGCCACAGAGTAAGTGTTTTAGGCTTTCTGGGCCATACAGTCTCTGCCTCAGCTACTGAACTCTACCATTGAAGTGTGACAGCAGTCATAGACAGTTTGTAAACAGATAAGTGTGACTCTGTTCCAATAAAATATGATTTATAGACACTGAAATTTGAATTTGAGTTGAATATCATACAATTTTTAATTGTCACAAAATATTCTTCTTTTTATTTTTCCAGTTATTTAATAATGTAATTATTAGCCTACAGGCCCCACAAAAACAGGGGTGAGTTGGATTCAGCCCATGGAATGTAGTATATTGACTCTTTTGTACATGATCTACCCAGACTCAGATTCAAAGCCCCAGGTTTCCAGGACCCTAACTGACTACTCATGTATGAATGTGTGTTATTCCCAGTTACTGAGAGATCATTGCTGCTCCCCATCCCCTACCCAGCTGCTACAAACTCAGACTCCAGCAAGGATGGTGGCAGCAGAGATTTGGTGGGAACATCAACACTTCTGCCTAAGCTCACCCAGGGCTTTCTGCTTCGGAATGTACTCTTTGGTTGGCACTTGTAGTCTGAGGGTCACCATGAGTCATCTGTCATATTCCAAACATCCTTTTATCCTCTAACTTCTTGTAATTTTGCTGTCTACTCTAGAACCTCCGCACAGATATTGTCATGGATGTTGGCTCCAGTCTAAACCCTGCCATTGATATTGGACAGGTGAGGCTCAGTGGGACCAGGGTGGTGACAGACTTGGCCACCGATGCACCCCATTCCCCTCCTGGGGCCACCAGCCACAGCATGTTGTTCAAGGTTGTCTTCAAACAGGCTGAAACATGGAACCTAGGGAGTTTCCCCCCAAAGTAGAATTTAGATTGGTGATAGTCCAACCAACTCTCAAGGCAGAAAGCAAATTAATATGGGTCAACTTGGGAAGGGCACTCACAACTCAAAGAACAAGATGAGAAATGGGGAAACATGGCGTGCATATGTGAACGTGCGCACACACCCAATTTGAGTGTGAGCACAATGTAGAATGGAGATTGAGTTTTGGATCAATGCCCAGACAGTGGGGTCTGAGGTCAGAAGAGTGTTCTGTCTTCTCATTCCTCCTCCACCCAGGAAAGCTTTTGTATCCCAGGAAGTAGATGCTGCCAAACATGGGGTGGCGGACGGCCCTGGGAGCAAAACGCAAAGGCTTAAGCAGAAGTAGTAAAGGGAGGTCCCAGAGAAAATCGCTTTAGGAGAATATGGGATTATTGGGAAGAATAGGTGAAATAGGGCTGGGCCCTATGGCTCACACCTGTAATCCCAGCACTCTGGGAGGCTGAGGCAGGCAGATCACCTGAGGTCAGGAGTTCGAGATCAGCTTGGACAACATGGCGGAACTCTGTCTCTACTAAAAATCCAAAAATTAGCTGGGTGTGGTGGCATGCACCTGTAATCCCAGCTACTCGGGAGGCTGAGGTAGGAGAATTGCTTGAACCTGGGAGGCAGAGTGTGCAGTAAGCCAAGATCGCGCCATTGTACTCCAGCCTGGGCGATAGAGCAAGACTCAGTCTCAAAAAAATAAAATAAAATAAAGAATAGGTGAAACAGGAGAAAACAGAGGAGGAATCAAGAATTCAAGACTGAGCATCTGGTAGAGAATACAAATTGTACTTCTCAAAAATGGACAACTACTGAGTATACGAAAATCTGGCCATTAGTCAATCTGTTCATTAATTAATTGAACGACCATTTATCGTCCCCTTCTGTGGCCAGGCACCAAGCCAGGCACTGCAGACCCAAAGGTGAGTGCCAGCCGGTCTCTTTTCTGAATGCTCATTGAGGTACGGTAGTGCCCCATGTCACGCTTCTGAGCAGGGGGCTGAGAGAGCAGATGTGTGGGCCTGTCTAGCATGGCAGTTACCCTAGGAGAGACCTGTAAGCTGAACTGCAGTGGGGGCACTTTCTCCCAGAGGACAGGCAGGGGTGGGCGTTCAAAAAGGTTGGAGGTAAGTCTCAAAGAATCTACTATCGAATAAATCCTCCTGTGAGCTTGCTTCTTAGCTTTGGCTCACCATTTCCCCAGTAGCAACATAGAAGGAACATCTCCATCTGCACTGCAGCAGGTTGTAGTGGGAAACACGCCCACCAGCGTGACCTTCCTAGAATCACTGACCTTCCATGTTAATGTCTTTGCTCTGCCTGAGCCAAAGCCTGGCAGAAGTCCGGATAGGTTATCCTAGGGCTGGGGCAGGAGCCAGGTAAGCAATAGAGGGTGGTTTTAGCTACATTCCAGGCTGCGCTGCAGGTGGCGCTTTGTGTCCATTGTGGCAAGTGGTATCTGTCCTCATGGAAGAGGGAGGCAGGCTAACTGTGCTCTCCATCCATCCTGCAGGTGGAAGGGGCATTTGTCCAGGGCCTTGGCCTCTTCACCCTAGAGGAGCTACACTATTCCCCCGAGGGGAGCCTGCATACCCGTGGCCCTAGCACCTACAAGATCCCCGCATTTGGCAGCATCCCTATTGAGTTCAGGGTGTCCCTGCTCCGCGACTGCCCCAACAAGAAGGCCATCTATGCATCGAAGGTACCATTGCTCTGGCTCTGTGCTATCTCTTCTGATCTGCCCTGGGAGAGGCCCCAGCGGGTGATGAGAGGCCTCAGTGACCCACCTGGTGGGTCTTCAGAGGGCATATCTTGAGGAGGGAAGATGGTTTGACACTGACCTTGGTAGAGGCAGTGGGAAAGTTGGGCAATCCTGCTTGAGAACCAGTTGAATTGGGTTGAGGACAGCACCTTAGTATGGTCTGAAGCCCACTTCTTTGGGTGAATTTAGAGGGATTCCTTCATCAAATCTTGTCATTCAAATCCTGGCCCATACCCATATCTCAGGCATACGTCACTGGTGCTTGATCCTAAGAGATGATTTTACAGGTACAGCATTGCTATGGTCCAATGACAATCAGCACATTCACTGCCAATGGGATAGCACCTTTGTACACACCCTTTTACCTCCTTCAGTTGCCAATACTCAACCTTAAGACTTGATCAGGCTGGGTGCGGTGGCTCATGCCTCTAATCCTAACACTTTGGGAGGCCAAGGCGGGTGGATTGCCTGAGCTCAGGAGTTTGAGACCAGCCTGGGCAACATGGCAAAACCCCATCTCTACTAAAAATAAAAAAATTTAGCTGGGCATGGTGGGACACGCCTGTAATCCCAGCTACTCAGGAGGCTTAGGGACGAGAGTCTTTTGAACCTGGGAGGCAGAGGCTGCAGTGAGCTGAGATTGGACCATTGCACCCCAGCCTGGGCGACAGAGCGAGACTGTCTCAAAAAAAAAAAAAAAAAGACTTGGTCAGATGCCTGGAGGATTGTGAATAACTGTCTTCTATTTCTTCCTTATCTCCAGTAAGTATGAAAAACTGGTTGAAAATTGATTTAGCTGATGCATATAGTCCTAGTTTGAAGAAGGAGGGCAACTAATCCTCGGTAACCAAAGAAACATCCATTTGCTCATCTTGTGGTTTACTTTACTGTAGTGGGTGGGGGAAGCTGAGACATATTGTGACCCTTGCCATTGACTGTCATACTTTACCATGCTTGGGAATTACTGGGGCCCATGATAAAAATGCACCTTTCTGGGGCCCACACCTAGAAATTTTGCTCCAATTGGTGTGGCTTAGGGCCCTGGAACATGCATTTTCAGTAAGTATCTTTAGTGATTCTCATATAGGTGGTCTCTGATCTATACTTTGTGGGAGAGAAGAACCAACCTATGCTAGAAAGTATTTTAAATCTTGTTTGTTCTTATGCCCATAATTCCTGCGGATGCTGTAATATGACTATGGTGCCTGTAAATGTTGGTGTCAGAGTTGCAGGTAGACTCTTCCCCTGGGCTAGTGACTGAGGAAAAGGTTAAAACTCACGTCAGATTTTGTGGTCTGTAAAATACAATTACCGAGTATAACTTTAAATGGTACATTATATTTGCATGATGTCATCGGAGAAAATTACATAATGAGTGTTCAAAG
Organism: Pongo pygmaeus; assembly: GCF_028885625.2. Taxonomy (NCBI): domain Eukaryota; kingdom Metazoa; phylum Chordata; class Mammalia; order Primates; family Hominidae; genus Pongo; species Pongo pygmaeus. Next base: position 102,610,183 of record NC_072385.2, read on the forward strand.
AAATATGTCCATGAGGTCCAGTCATGTACTAGCTTGATTGTTCTTAGCCCCTGATCAATTCTGACTGTGCCTTCCTGCTGTATTTGGTGTGGCTCCCATCAGTGCTTTCCTGGCGCCACCAGCCCTCCTCGTGCAGAGTTTGCTGCCTGGCCTCCTAGGTCCACTTGATGATGTGGAGGCAGGACCACCTGCCTGAGCCCCTGCCCTGTGCCCTGTCTGTGTTCAGGCTGTTGGAGAGCCGCCCCTCTTCCTGGCTGCTTCTATCTTCTTTGCCATCAAAGATGCCATCCGTGCAGCTCGAGCTCAGCACACGGGTAATAATGTGAAGGAACTCTTCCGGCTAGACAGCCCTGCCACCCCGGAGAAGATCCGCAATGCCTGCGTGGACAAGTTCACCACTCTGGTATGATGCCCCTCAAACATTCACTCTGTCCAGAGGAGGCCAGGGATAGGCTGGCAAACTGCAGGGAAGGTTCTGCACAGAGGAGAGGTGTTGGGCTCTCTCTTAACCGGGCAGCCTTGCATCAATGGCCACCCTTCATTGTGCGTGGTGTGAAGCACACACTCGAACTTGCAAGAGAATAATGAGAAACCTCCTTAAAGCTGTAGCTTGTAGCTGGGCCTCCTTAGAGATGGAAGGAATGCGTGGTGCACAGTCATAACTCACAGATTTTATTATTTTCCATCTAGATAAGGATGATGGATGAAACTCCAGAGAGCCTAATCTTTAGTATGAGTCAGTCACTAGCATTTTTTTTTTAATTTATGTTAAGGACACTGTATGAATATTGGGGGGATGGAGGGAAAAAGAGGAAATAATTAATTAGATCAACCACATTTGTCCTGTGATTATCATGTGCCATTCTGATACTGGGGACACATAGGTGTCCTTGAGGACTTTGCAACCTTGGGAAACCAGATGATTCCATTATAGGGTGATTGATTACTGCCTTGGAGGTGTATGCGGCAGAAAGTAGTAGAAGAATTCCGTAGTCATTGGAATCACTTTAAGAAGCACCTATGTGATACTTGTAGTTGGCAATGCCTAACAAAAGAAGACTTTGCTAGGATGGTTGCTTCCACTTTGGTGATCTCAGAACCAGCCCAGCCTCTGAGTGGTGCTGAAGTGGGCTCTGTACCGTGGCTTTAATTGCCTTTGCAACTGCAACCTGTGTGGAGTTAGCAGGACTGGGTTCTTCCTGATACTCAGGTGGGGCTTCCTCTTTTTAAAATTCGATAAGCTTTTTGAATTTATAGGTAAAGTGGGTACATGTGGTCCCAAGTGGGGAGGGCACAGGAGAGCCCCAGGGGCAGACAAATCCACCATCCCCAGACCTCAACACAGCGGGTGAAGGAGGCGTGTGTGTCCCCATTCAGGTCTTCCTTGGGTCTACCAAGAGCTTTAGCTATGGAGTGAGAACTACACAGACCGTGTGGCACTCCCAGGCAGTAAAGATGCCCACATCTGTGCAGCAACCTACCCACAGCCCAGAACCTTCCCACTATGGCTCCCAATGCTGACAATCACCCAAACCCATTTCCTTGAGAGGAGTGGGCAGCATGGCTCCCAATAAGCTCCCACAGGTTGCAAGGCGAGCTCTTTGCCAACAGTCTGATGCAGAACTCAGTCATTTTCGTAAGCTCTCTGTGGCCCCAGACCTGAAACAAAGATCCGTTTCTATGTTACAACATACCAGCGATTTAAAAATTCTTGCCATGGATTTGCATGAGCAGCTGATTCTATGAACTTTTTAAGGACTGTGAGTTTCAAAAGGGATCGCATCTGTATTGTTTATCACCATATCTCCAAAACCTAATGGAACACCTGCCACATGGAAAGTGCTCAATGAAAATAAATGAATGGCTTAGGAAATTAAGGAGTCCTGCCCTGAGGCATTCTCAACAGCTGGGCCTGCAGAGTGGTGCTTGGCCTTGGAACGGTGGTTGGCAGTGGTGGGAGGTGAGGTATGCAAGAGGGCGGGAGGAGCATGATCAGCAGACCCTGGCAATGAGAACACTATCATTCCTTCCTAGTGTGTCACTGGTGTACCAGAAAACTGCAAACCCTGGTCTGTGAGGGTCTAAAGAGAGAGTCCTCAGCAGAGTCTTCTTGTGCTGCCTTTGGGCTTCCATGGAGCAGCAGGAACATACCACAGAACATGGATCTATTAAAGTCACAGAATGACAGAGCTGTGATTTGTCAAGATGGGATTTGGAAGACAAGTCAATGCAATGGAAGATTTTGATCAAAAATGTAATTTGTAAACACAATGATAAGCAAATTCAAAACTGTTAGGCCTAAATGGTGAATATGCAATTAGGATCATTTTCTGTCTGTTTTAATCATGTATTTGGAATAGGGTCGGGAAGGGTTTGTGCTATTCCCCACTTACTGGACTGCCTGTGTAACCTCAAGTTCTGATGGTGTCTGTCCTTCGAAGAGGATTCCCACAAACCTCTAGAAGCTTAAACCGAAGTTACTTTAAATCGTGTGCCTTCGTCTGAAAGCCTTGCCTTCAAACCAATGAACAGCAAAGCATAACCTTGAATCTGTACTCAAATTTTGCAATGAGGCAGTGGGGTAAGGTTAAATCCTCTAACCATCTTTGAATCATTGGAAAGAATAAAGAATGAAACAAATTCAACGTTAATTGGATCTAATTTTGTTAAGCTGCATAAAGCAAGATTACTCTGTAATACAAAAATCCAACCAACTCAATTATTGAGCACCTACAATGTTCTAGATTTCTTTCCCTTCCTCTTTGAGTATTTACAAAAAAAGATTATGTTTAATCTTTACATTTGAAGCCAAAGTAATTTCCACCTAGAAATGATGCTATCAGGCCTGGCATGGTGGCTCACCCTTGTAATCCCAGCACTTTGGGAGGCTGAGGCAGGAGAATTGCTTGAGCCCAGCAGTTTGAGACCAGCCTGGGCAACATAGAGAGCTCCTGTCTTTAAAAAAATTTTTTTAATTAGTTGGTCTTGATAGTGCATGCCTGTAGTCCCAACTACTTGAAAGGCTGAGGTGGAGAGATCATTTGACCTCAGGAGGTTGAGGCTGCAGTGAGCTATGATTGCGCCACTGCACTCCTGCCTGAGTGACTGAGCAAGATCTTGTCTCTGAAAAAAAAAAAAGAAATAAAAATGCTGCTATCAAAATCAAGCTCAACCAGAGGTAGAAGAGCCAAGAAGCCTGGGTTCTTATCCCAGCTCTGTCTCTTCTGTCTCTATCTTTGTGATCTTGAACTGTCAATTCCCCTCCTGTGATCCATTTTACTGCAAACATAAGGGTTGCAGTAAAGGGTTGTCTCACGTCTTCTGCTTTAAAAGCCTATAAATATATGACCTGAAAACTCCAGTTACATAAGGGATCTGCAGCTATCTAAGGCTTGGTTTTCTTACTGTCATATGATACCTGGGTCTAATGAACTCTGCTGAGATCACCTCAAGTTTCTGCGGTTGGTAAAAAGAATAAGGGAAGAAGAAACATCCCTTTTATTGCTCTAACAGGTGATTTAATCCCTACATGGTGCTGGGTGGACAATGTGTCACTGTCTCATGCCTTCACTGTATAAATCCAACCTTCTGCCTGACAGAATCTGTGGTTCTGGCCATGGAGGGAGGATAGTGGAAATGATATAGTTGGACTGGTGCTTGATGTCACTAATAAATGAAACTGTCAGCTGGTTGGCGTGTGAAAAATGCTTATTAATTATCATCACACCAAATGCTAGTATCTTCAGTATCTTGGCCAGCCTTCATTTCTTGAAAACGCACAGACACACAGACACACAGAGACACACACACACACACACACACACACACACACACTTTCTTACAAAATTCCCTCTCCAGAGTATCCTAGATATGCTGGCTGTTTTACAGCATAGTCAAGGTAGAAGAGCTTTAAAAACTAAACAAGTGTTTACACTGAGATCCAGGTCCATTTCAGATGATTTCCTGGGATGTTCTGGGACAGGGCCTGAGACCTGTCACTTGTTATTAGTGAAGCTGTTGGGGTGAAGCAATGACACAGAATTCCCTTGTGTGCTTAGGTAACAAGGTGAGAGTAGAGTGGTCATGAAAATCCAACAGGCAAGTGCTTTGTGAACTAGAAATCACTGTGCTATTCAGAGGCATTGTCTGTCTCAGACACCTGGCCTTGCCCTGTTGTCTTAAAGTGTCTCCAGTCTATACAGTGAGATGTCTTGTCTTTTTGGTGTTGCACAACGAATGCAGTCAACACTGCCTGCAGTATCGCCTGGAACCTGCAGAGGGCAGTAGAAGATTGAACAAGGGGTAATATTGTCCAGATGGCCCAGCAGGATCGCATTTGTTAACCATTAGGTACTGATTTAGGATCTCTGCGTAGACCAGATGTCCTTGGAGGCTTCCCCAAGAGCTGAATTCAAAGCTGACTAAGGTTTTTAGATTGACTAAAGTCTCAAAGGGGCTCTCCAAAGACATGGGTCAGCTGTGGGAGTCTGAGCTCCAGGTGAATGGCTAGCAAGGGGAAGGCAATTCTTATTTTCAGAGTATCTGCAACTTGCCAAGTGACAAGGTGAATGCTTTACCTACAGGGTCTCATTTAATCCTCCCAGTGGTTTTACGAGGTAGGTCCTTTAACCCCTATAACCACATGAAGGAGAAGCCCTACCCTTGACCATGCTGAGGGCTTACTCAGAGACATTTACTCCTAAGTGCCCACCACAACCAGCGGGCAGCTCCCTTACAGGCCAGGAAACCTGGTGTGTATTGGGAGTTGTCTGCCTGTCAGGGTGGACAGTTGCTAGCCAGGCTCACGGAGGCGGATGGAGGCACCAGGATGCCCACCGTTTCATTTATAGGCAGGCTGAGGATTCTCCTGCTGGCACGGCCAAGCTACTGAGCTGTCATCAGGGCAGCTGATGAGACTCCCCTTACTCCAGAACTAGGTGGCTGGGAGGCTGGGACAGGAGGGCAGGACAGAGGTTGTAGGAGGAACTCTGGGCAAGGGATAAGGACAGAAATAGTCTTAGCTGATTGATTTATGACTGAGAACATCCCCGAACCCATGGTGTTTTTATCTTTTGCGGAGGGGGAGCCTGGAAACCTGTCCATTTGCTGCCTATTTTGGATCATGGGACAAGATGATTCCTGACATACAGCTTCCTTAAACTGGTGAAGCATGAGGTCACCCTGGTGCCCCCCAGGCCCAGGAGCCAGCCCTTTTGTTTTGTTTCTATCCTGAACTGGGGGAGTATGTGTTCCTAAGGCAGGAGATAGATCCTGTGACAATCTTGTCACCTGAAACAAATCAATCCATTCATGGAAGTGGAAATGTCAGGCACTGCCCAAAGGGATTCTGGCGTCATCTCTGTCCTTGAACTGTCCTGCTCTGGCTTGCGCAACCCCCCAGGCCAACTCAGCATCCCAGAGCTGAAAAGACCATCAAGCTCAGTCTCTGTATTTTAGAGAGGAGAAACATAAGCCCACAGAGAGAAACTGACTCGCTCAGGGTCCTACGGCCCTTTAGTGGCACAGTCAGACTGACAGCAAGACTGCCTGGTTCCTGGTCCAGGCTTTTTAAAACTTAACCATACACAATTAGTCAGCTGAGCCTTCTATTAGGAAACCTGTGGGTCAGGGAGCTGGGGTATATGACAGAAATCTAGTTACACTGAATGGGAAGAAGACAGAGAGAGCAAGCTTGAGGCCCAAGATAAACACTGGTAAGGAGGGTAATATTCCTGTATGCCTATATATGCCTATCTGCCTGTGCTCCTGTGACAGGATGCTAAAATGGGATTCTTTCCTCAGCCCCACAGATGGGAAACAAAACAATGAGTGCAAAAACATCCCCTCATTTCAAAGAGAGATGCTGAATCTAAATCATCTATGCAAGACTTGCGGAGAGATGGCTGGAAACTAATTTTGCCACCATTAACTCATCATCTACCTCAAGAGTTTAAAAGATTGAAGTACAGAATTTGAGAGATTGGGAAGAGAGGTTTTCTTTGGAGGTAGCAAACCATGCATTCTCCCTGCCAAACAGGAGAGAGTGTGTGTGTGCGTGTGTGTGTGAGAAAAGGGGGGGGTCTCATGGTAAATGAGATCTGCTTGGGAAGCTGGGTTTGGATTAAACTGAGGCATTAAGGCAGTGAGAGGAAGAAGATGAGAGCCACAGGGCAAGGATACCAGTGTGGCCACACTGGAGGGAGCCACCACCCAAGAGGACTTCCTGAAGGGTGTCATGGAACCCCAACAAACAACGGGACCATCTGATGCCCCAGGATCAAAATAGCCTCAGGCTGGCTTGTTCCAGTGTGGCCCATGAGGAGTGCCCACACATCCTTGCCCTGGATCCTTTGTTCCAGTTTAAATTTGCCCCTCTCCCCACACCTTTCAGTAGGGAAGAAGGTGGGCACCCAAGAGTGAGACCCTTTTCTTTGAGCCCTGAGTGTTAGGGGGAGGGAGCTTAGGAATGGATACACAGGCTGCAAACATTGTACTGATGTGCCCATGCATCAGCCCTGGGAGCATAGAGTCTCAGTGGCATGTCATTTGCTCCCCTCCTCCTATCTTTCCATCTCCATCACATCCTAGCAGATCCCATCCGCTGTTCAGCCAATTGCCCTTATCTGTGGGCCGACAACAAATGTCATTGTGGTCCATCCATGTGCTCTCTGTTCTTCCTCTCACTAGATGGAGTATTCCTGGGGGTCCTTGTGGTGGCTGACATTCTTGTGGGGCACTCACTACCTTTCCTTGCTTCCCACCAAGGCTAGATTGAGCACCTGCCCCAGGGTGGTGACACACAGCATGCCTCTGCCCACTCTTGGGTGTTAGGAGCTGAGCATAAAAGCACACATGGAGTGCTCAAGCTCCTCTGCTTCTCTTCTGCTTCCCTCTTCTCTCTTGGGCAGGTTGCTTAGCTCCTCTTACCTCAATCTTTTCATCTGTAAAATAGGTGTGGATAATCATATCCACCTCACTGAGCTGTTGTGAAGATTGAAAGAATCAGTGGGGTTAAAAAGCACTTTGTGGAGTACAGAGTTGTTGTCATTTGCAGGCCTTTGACCATGCCTTAAAAGGGGAAGAGCACCGGGAAATCATGAGTAAGCTTTCCAAAACTTGGATGGAAGGGAAGATGCAGGAATGCATCTCGACCATAATGAGGTGTAGGGTGATGGGTACATGGATTAGCTGTGATCTTAGGCCAGGTAAGAGAAGCTCACCTGCTCCTTTTGGCACAAATGATTGATTAGCATGTCTCAGCTTCTCACGTGAATGTGATTTTCCCAGCACGCTGGGCTGGGTAGGAGGGCCGGCTCTCAGCTCCCTATAGCTGACTAAGTGGCACAGGTGAGATGGAATGAAGAACTCGTCAGCCTCACCTGGCTATCTTCACAAGCCTTTATCAGAAGTGCAGGAGAAGTCACTCTCTTCTGTTATTCATGCTATTTAGTTTTGTCTGACAATGACAACAACTGGCATTTGTATAGCAATTTGAAAGGCACTCCCCCTTGCAATGCTTTCTGTAACTCTTGCGATAAACCTATGAGGTGTGTATTACAATCATACCCACTTTACAAACAAAGAAACTGAGGCTCGGGGAGAAGATGATGGTGCAGACAAGAGCACTAGCTGTGAAATCAGCTGATGTGTTTCAGTCTTTGTCTCCCACTTAGCTGCTGTGTGATCGCGGGCAAATTCCTGAAATCTTTATATTTCTACTTCCTTGTCTGTGAATGAGATAATGGTGGTATTTTCATGGGGTTGTGGAGAGGATGGCATCCAAAAATGCAGGGAAAGCACAAAACCTAGTGCCTGGCAAGGCAGCTTCTACTCTTATACAGCGAGTGTACACCTGAGGAGTGTTAACTAATCAGAAAACCAACACTACACAGCAGCAAACAAAAGAGAAGGTGTTTTAATTGGGGTCTTGGGAATTGCAATGAGCAAGCAGCTAAATCGTGTCCCATCCAGGTGAGGTTGGGTAGGGGCTTATAAAGGTTTACTGTAAGTTTACCTATCTGGAAGGTTTTATCAGAGTCTTTAATTGGTGATGGCTGGTCACAGCTTAGGATGTTTCTGATGATCAATCCAGTTTGGCATAGCTGTTTCTCCAGGAGGTTAATTATCAGGTCCAATATAAACAGCTGAGATCAAACGCAGCTGGTTTTACAATTTGGCCCAGTTTAATAGGTCAGATTCCATCTGGGCGTGTACGTGACTGGGGTCCAACTCCTCATGCCTTCCTGGCTTTTTCGATACTTCTGACATAACCATCTCCATTTGGATTTTCTTTCTGACAGCAATGACTTTAACCTAAGACTCCAGATGCCAAAGCTTGAGCTCTTTCAATGGGGTGGTGCTGGCTCTTAATTTTTTGCATTATGCACTTCAGTTGGCTTCTAGCCCTGGAGAAAACACACACACACACACACACTCACACACCCATCACACCCATCTCTCTACCTGTTCACTCTCTTCCATCCCTCCATCTCGGTCTCGGAATCCACGGGAAAGGACATGCCTGGCTCATTGTCAGTAGAAAAGCACCTGCCTTAGGAATCAGACTCCCTGCTTCTCTTTCCAAACCCAGAACAGCCACTTCAGAGTGGGAGGCAGCTCCAGAAGGTGAGGGGGTTGGGAGGCATTGTTGATAATGGCCCAAAGGTCATTTCCTCCACACCCCAGGGAGTCCTGATTGTTGCTTAATGATAAGCCTTTCCCAGGGTACAGAATGTATGGCAGAATATATGGGGTCTTGGACCCTTTCTCCATCCTCCTGAGAGCCATCAGTCTTGGGAAAAATCAAGTGAAAGTACTCTTTGTCTTCTTGCAGTGGGCCAAGGCCTTCCTGCCAGGACCCTATGTACTTTATAGGCCCTTGTGGATTGGTGACAATGGTCCCGTGGTGGTTCTGGAGTAGCGTGGAGCTCTGGGATCTCCTATGCACTACTTTAATCTGGAAACACCCCCCATTCTCCATCCCCACCCCTGGGGGCCAGGAGTGCTGCCCCTCTGGGAGATGTGGCTATAGTAAAGTTGTTGGTAATTTGTGGCCTTCAGCTGATGAGGAGATTGGCTTGCAAGGCACTTGGTATGCATGTTCCTAAGTCCCAAAATCAGGTTTTCTCCTTCCTCAACTATATATGCCATGTGCTCCTTTTAAAAGGCCAGATGCTGGGCTAAGCTAGGGGCTCAAGTGTAAAGAGCAAGGACTGCCAGCAAACGCTCTACTCAGCTCCAGTATTTTAATAAGTTCTCTTTTCTTGGGAACGTTACTCACCCTCTGAGCCTCAGTTTCCTCATTTATAAGTGGAGGAGAATAAGACCTGTTGTCAGTGTGGTGAAGTTAAATGAGGCAGTCAATGAAAGACACCCAGCACAGCCTGGGCAACATAGTGAGACCTGGTCTCTAAAACAATTTTTTAATTAGCCATGTTCGTTGGTGTGCACCTGTAGTCCTAGCTACTTTGAAGGCTGAGGCAGGAGGATTTCTTGAGCCCAGGTGTTTAAGGCTGCAGTGCACCTCAAATTTGACCGCTGCACTTCAGCCTGGGTAACAGAGAGAGACTGTCTCAAAAGGAAGAAAGAAAAGAAAACAAAGACACTCAGCACAGCATCTGACACCTGTTGTTAGGTTCTCAATAAATGTCAATCCCTTGCTGTTCCAAGATTCTCCAAGCCTATGTACAACAGTTTTGTAGTGTCCAAACATGTTTATACTGTACACTTGTAGTAGACACTGTTGCAAATCCTTTTCCTTGGCTGGGAGTTACTAGTTCCTCTAAATGTTGGCAGCTGACAGTACATATCTGTCTATTATCTTGAGAATTGCCCTCAGCTAAAACAGAAGTCCCCTCATCTGGGAGTTTATACCACCTTTTAAGGCTTTGCTTCTTGGGAACCACCCTATGACAGGATATATACCATTTTCTACTTGCATAACTTACTAACAAATCACATTCTTCCCTCCCTACTCTCTGGGTATTGTATGGCTGGGAATCCTCACTCTGCTGTAATGTAATATGTGGCTGGGAATTCCCAATCTATTGGGAGCTGAGACCCAGTGTAGTGAGGTCAAGCGTGTGTGCTTGGTTGATCTTGACAATACCTTCAATTTCTCCGGAGCCTCAATCATTTTCCATAGCCACTTGCCCCATTCTCACAACAGATAACATCCCCTGGTCAAAGCATTATCAGTTTCCATTATTGCTCCATCAAATGCTCCTCTTTTCTTGAGATAGCAATTGAGTAGCCACACACATGACCTGAGCTGTCTGCCTGGCCATTGTTTGCTCTTCATACTTTGTTCACCTAAGCTCTGAAAAAACTATGTATATTGCTCAAAGGATCGCATAACATTTTAGAGCTGGAAGGGACAATCCCAAGGGTGAATAGCCCAGTGGTCCTCAACTGGGGGTGATTTTGCCTTTAGGGAACATTAGGTAATGTCTGGAAATCTCTTTGGTTGCTGCAACTCAGGGAGGGGTGGTGGTTCCTGGAATCAGGCAGGTAGAGCGCAGGGATGCTGCTAAACATCTTATATTGCACAGGGCAGCCCACTGCAACAAAGAATTATTCAGCCCAAAATGTCGGTAGAACCGAGGTGGAGAAAGCTGAGTCTGGTCTACCACCTGGATGGTGGGGAGGAGGCAACTGAGGATTCTGGAGGTGGCTGTGGCAGAATTAAAAGCCAAGTCTCCTTAGCTATTCTTTCTACTGATTTTGTTGTTTCATTACAATAACATCGGTCCTTTGTAGTAAGTGTGCGATAGCAATCTCTCTACAAAATAGAAATTTTCTAGTGTAAGAACATACCAAGAAATTCTAATTTCTAAATGGACACTCATACGGTATCCACTCCAGCATAGTGAATTACCCTCCCTGCAAAAGAATCATAAATGATGATACTTAACTTTGATATTTGCTTCTAATCCCTTATCAGATCACATAATTATGTGTTTTGTTTGAACTATAGTTCCTTAAAATCTTTCTGTGTATTGGGAAAATTATACCCAGGAATGGACTATCTGGTTTGTTAGTCATGTTTCAAATGTGTTTACAACCAGGTACACTTGTGAATTTGCTTCTTTCTTGTGGAGGGTCTGTTTTTGTCTTTAAAAACATTTTTCTTAAATAAAAAGAAAATTACAGTATGAACCAAACATAAGTAATATAGAGAAAGATAAAATACACATATATACTTCCCACCTGGTTCTAAAAAAATGTTTGTTTGCCCCCATTTGTTTCCCATGGTAAAAGATTAATGTTACAAGTACAGTTGAAGCTTCCCATTTTATCCCCCAACTCTGAGATTTTGCCCTCTGCCTTGAGGTAATTACCATCCTAAGGTTGATGTAAAACATTCCCATCCATGTTTTTATATTTTAATGCATGTGTACATATCCATAAGCAGTGCACAGCATATATGTTTTAAAATTCACACCCATTAACCACCACAATGACCAACATTGAAAAGACTAAAAATATCAAGTGTGAATAAGATGTGAAGGAACTGGAACTCTCACACACTGCTAAGGTAGTAAAATGGTACACCCAATTTGGAGAACTGTTTATGAGTCTCTACTAAAGCTGAAAGTGTACATACCCTCTGACCCAGCAACAGCTGAGCATATACCCAAGCAAATTGCTTGCACATGTGAACCAGAAGAAAAGTCCAAGATTGATCATAGAAGCACTGCTTGTAATAGCCCCCCAAAATTCACATATGTAGATCACCAACAGAGTTCATAAATTAATTGCAGCATATCCATACAATAGAATACCAGCATACCAAAGAAAATAAATAAAATCCAGCTTCTTACTTCCATTAGGATGCATCTCACAAACATAATATGGAATTAAAGAAGCCAGACACAGCTGGACATGGTGGCTTGCACCTGCAGTCCCAGCACTTTGGGAGGCTGAGGCAAGAGGATTGCTTAAGCCCAGGAGTTTGAGACCCACCTGGGTAATAGAGCGAGACCCCATTTCTAGAAATAGAATTATTTTTATATTTTTATTATTATTATTATTTTTGAGAGAGGGTCTCCCTCTATTGCCCAGGCTGGAGTGCAATGGCACGATCTCAGCTAACTGCAACCTCTACCTCCTGGGTTCAAGCGATTCTCATGCCTCAGCCTCCCCAGTAGCTGGAATTACAACCATGTGCCACCAAGCCTGGCTAATTATTGTATTTTTAGTAGAGACAGAGTTTCGCCATGTTACCAGGCTGGTCTTGAACTCCTGGCCTTGGCCTCCTAAGGTGCTGGGATTACAGGCATGAGCCACCACGCCCAGCTGAAAAAAAAAATTTGTTTTAATTAGCCAGGCATGGTGTCACCCACTTGTGGTCACAATTACTTGGGAGGCTGAAGTGGGGGGATTGCTTGAGCCCGGGACATAGAGGCTGCAGTGAGCCATGGTCATGCCACTTCACTCCAGCCTGCGCCTGGGTGACAGAGGGAGATCCATCTCAAAACAAAAACAAAAACCCTGATGCAAAGAGTTCACACTGTATGATCACATATATATACATTTCAAAAACAGGCAAAACCAACCTCCAGGGTTAGAAGTTTGGTAGTGGTTACCTTTGGAGGTATGTAGTACTGGGGGAGAGCCTCTGGGAGGGCTTGGTCATGTTCTATTTATGTGAGTGCAGGTTACCAGGCCATGTCACTTTTCAATAATTCATTGAACTGTTCATGATGATTTGTACATTTTATGTATGTATGTATGTATATCATTCTTCAATAAAAAGTTTCCTTTGGAAAAAATCTACATTCATAATATCATGTTGTGATAGCCTTCTGCAATTCCTTGTTTCTACTCAATGTTATGCTTCTAATATTTATTCATCTGGACCCATTTGATCTGGTTTAGCCATTTATCCATTACATGGGGCTTTATTACATGCCAACATTAATTTTTTTATCCCCATACCATTGGATTTTTATGCTGTTTCTCATCTTCCCTTTTCATGAACAACACGGTAGCAAACAATTTTGAACATGCCTGCTTCTGCAATGCATGAGAGCTTTCCTCTAAGGCACATAGCCCACACTGGAATTTTGGAGCATATCTTCCCCATTTCTTTATTTTCAACAGTTCGTGTCATGTTTTATTGAGTCTCTAATAAATAATACACATAGTTTGTGTGTGGTTTGGCCTCTTATGAATAGCATGCATGATGGACGTGTGTGTTTAAATGCAATCTAAGGATATTTCTCTTTTAACTGGCAAAACAATGTGTTTACATTAATTGTGATTAATAGTATATTTTGACATTTCTATCATCTCATTTGGTGTTTCACTACTGACCATATTCTTTCTCTTTTTCTCATTGTCTGCTATTGGCTTAATCAAGCATCCCCGTCCCCTGACGCTTCCCCTTCTCCACCATTCTCCCCACCTCATTCTTTATACAATTTTGGTGATTCTACATCCTATTTCTATTCTTTTAGAAGTCATCTCTGTATTTTTAGCATGCACACTTGATTCAGCAAAGCCTATGTTTAATTAATATTTCTATGTTGTCACCAAACAGTATGAGAAGCTTAGAATGCATTAATTGATTTTCCCCTCTCTTCCTCCGTGTGACTATAATCAAGTGTTTCAGTTTCACTTTGTTTTAACACTCTGATTAGTCATTGTTGTTATTCTTGTACAGGCAAATATTTAGTTTTACTCATACGCTTACCTTTGTTTTTCTCGTTATTGCTTTTTTATTCCACTCCCTCCTTCTGGCTTCAGTTCCCTTCTTTTAGAAACACGTCCTTTCATAGTTTTTCAGCCAGAGTTTGTGAATGGCAAGCTCTGTCTCTTTTTGCAAAAAAAAAAAAAAGGCTTTATTTTGCCCTCATTCATAAATGATGATTTTGCTGAATCAGCTGGTATTGATTTAGCTGAGTAGTTATATTTCCCAAACCCTTGGAATGTATTTTTCTGATGCCAGCTTAATTGTCTTTCTTTTGCAGGCACTATCTCTTCTCTGGCTGTTTTTCTTCTGTTAAAGTATTCAATTTTAAGGTGTTCTATTGTCTAGGCATGGATTAACTTTTTACCTATTATTCTTGGAATTCACCATGCTTCTTTATTCTGAGAACTTGTTTTCAAGTCTGGAAAATTCTAAGCCCTTATTTATTGCAACATTATTTCTCCTCCATTCTCTCTATCCTTTCTTTTTTTAACTTCTAAATAGATTTGTACTGAAACTTCTAATTCTATCCTCCATGTATCTTTAGGCCTCATATTTCTCATCTCTATCTCTGTGGTGCTTTCTGGGTAATTTCCTAGGTCTACATTTCAATTCTTTAATGATCTCTTCAACTCTGTCTATTTTCATGTTTAAGTAAATTGAGTTTTTATTCTTAGTTCCTTTACTTTTATTTTCATACTTTCTGATTTTTTTTCCAATTCACTTGAGTTAGTATAGACTAGGTTATGCTATAGAAAGAAAATAATCCCAAATTTCTCAATCTCCATGATTGAATACAGCAATAGTTTATTTCTCACTCCTTTGTACCCAGTGGATTTTGGTGGGGTCTGTTCTAACACAGTCACTCAGAGACCAAGGATGACAGAGGCTCCATCATCTAGCAGTTGCACTAACTGGAATATGAGGCTTACTGGGTGTCTGCAACAGGGAAAAGGACATCTGGAGGATGTCACATTAGCTCTCGTATGGCCAAGCTTGGAATTAACACGCAGCACCACCTGCCACAGACCACTGGCCAAAACAAGTCATGTGGCTCTGCCAAGTGCCAGTGCATGGGGAATTTTGGTAGTGTTTGGTATGTGATGATCAACACCATTTCCTTTTCCATTTATTGTATTTTATCATTGTGTTCTACTCCTTCTTTCATCTCTTTAAAACAAGTAAAATGCTTAGAACATTGCTTGCCATGTAGCAAGAACTTCACAAAAGTGTTTTCTAACATTTTAAGCACAATTTATTTATTTTTTTATTATTATTATACTTTAAGTTTCAGGGTACATGTGCACAACGTGCAGGTTAGTTACATATGTATACATGTGCCATGCTGGTGTGCTGCACCCATTAACTCGTCATTTAGCATTAGGTATATCTCCTAATGCTATCCCCACAATTTATTTTTAACAGATTTTACAAGTTCTCATAGTCTAATTCTTTCCTTCAGTGTGGAATGTTTATTCACATAGATCATTTTTTTTTCATTATAAGCTTATTCTCAATGAGTGTTCTGTTTCCTGTGGTGAACTTGTGCTCCGTGGGTTGGGGAACGATTCCCTATAGAGCACATGTGTCTTCTGTACTTTTATTGCCTTTTTATCAGTTCAAAGGTGAGCTTCTACCATGTGTGCTGGGTAAATATGGACCCCACACCTGGAGTTGATTTTTCATATAAACTTTTTGTTTTCTTTTCTTCCCAAGAACTCTGAGTCGGTACAATGCTTTCTTGCTGCTTCCATGGGCTAACGAATAGTTTTTTCTCTGCCCTCTTCATGGGTACTCTACATAGGGTACTTTCCAACACTACAACTGATTCTCTGATTCTCTGGACACCAGAGTGTCCAACAATTCAGATCAATTCTGACACTAACTACCTGGAGTTATCACAGACCTCACAGCCTAATGGCTCAGTCTCATAAGACTGTCCCTGCTTCAGTGCCAGGCCTCCTGTACTTCTGGCCAACTGGCTATAAATAGGGGTTCCCATGCCTCTCTCTTCATGTTTGATAGTTTTCCAGGACAGCTCACAGAACTCAGGAATGCACTTTACTTACATTTACCAGCTTATTATAAAGGATGCAAATGAACAACCAGATGAAGGCATATAGGGAACATAGGGAAAGGTCTGAAGGGTCCTAAGTGCAGGAGCTTCTGTTCTATGGAGTTGAGGTGCCCCCATCTCCTGGCACATGGAAGTGTTCAGCCCGGA
Organism: Pongo pygmaeus; assembly: GCF_028885625.2. Taxonomy (NCBI): domain Eukaryota; kingdom Metazoa; phylum Chordata; class Mammalia; order Primates; family Hominidae; genus Pongo; species Pongo pygmaeus. The sequence continues at coordinate 102,626,100 of NC_072385.2, forward strand.
AGCTCCCTGAACTCCATCGTTTGGAGGTTTTTTATGGAGGTTGGATCACATAGGCACACTCTATTATTAACTCAGTCTCCAGCCCCTCTTCCCTCCTGGGGAGGATGGGGTGGTGTGGGAGGGTAGAGTGATGCTAAAAATTCTAGGCTTCTTATCAAGGCTTGGTCCTTTTGGTAACCAGCCGCCATTCTGAAGCTGTCTAGAAGCCCACCAAGAGTAACCTCATTGGAACAAAAGATACTTCTGTCACCTAGCAAGTTCCAAGTAATTTAGGAACTCTCTATCAGGAACCAGGGATGAAGACCAAGTAGGAGTTTCTTAATATGCCATAGGTACTATTTTGTATAGAAGTTCAGCTTTCTACCTCCATCAGCCTAAGAACATCTCATCTTCACCTGTGGATGTTAAATCCCTAAGCCAAGCCATGAGGACCAATGTCCTGTTCCAAGGCCCACTGGACTGCTCAGCCATTGCTCTTGACAGTCTGACTTGGAGTTTTCTCTTCTCTGGAATCTGAGCATTTCCTTTTCTTTATTTTGAGCTCAGCTGGATATTAAAAAATTATATTACAGTTTCTACAACATTTCTATCTATTTGAAGCAGGAGAGGAACATTCATTTCCTTAAACTTCCATGTTGCTAGAAGTTGAATCTTTTAAGAGGTTATATTTTAGAATCCTACTTGTAATCCTATTTATTTTTTGTATTAATGTACATCTTAGGACCAACTGCCAAAGCAGTCAGATTCCAAGCATCAAAAATATTTAGATATCCTACTTTTGCACATTCTAGTTTTTCTTATGCTGTCAGTATCCACCACTGGCTATTCTTTTCTATATTTGCAAATATTTCTGGGGTCCATATTTTAATTCCTAATTGCCATAGAGATTCATTTTATTAAACAATAAACATCCATCTACTGGTAGGAAGACATCCTTCCAACAAAAATTTAGCTCTGGCTACATATGAAGAGTTCTGCAATGCCCTAAAAGGAAAATAAAGATGAATCAGCCTCAGGTACTGCCCCAAGTAGCTCGCAATCTATCTAGCAGGAGAAATACAACATGTGCACAAATAACCCTAAGACCAGGTGGACCACGGTCGTGGCTGAAGAGACCTGGGGAAGAGTGTTTGGAGAATTCAGAGAAGGGAACACTCATGTGTATGGAGGTAGGAATTGGAGGAGGTTTCACAGAAGTGGCATTTGCATTGATCCTGAAGGATAGTGTATTGTTTTCTATTGCTGCCATAACAGATGACCACAAATTTAATGGATTAAAATCACATCTATTTTTATTATTGCACAGTTCTGTAGGTTAGAAATGTGGGTACATGTGGCTCTACTCAGTCCTCTGCTTAGAGTTTCACAAGGTCAAAATCAAGGTTTTCGCAGGGCCGGGTTCCTTTTGGGAGGTTCTGGGGATGAATCTGCTTCTAAGCTCATTGACTTTGTTGGCCGGATTCAGTTCCTTACAGTTGTAGGACTAAGGTCTTCACTTCCTTGCTGGCTGTTAGCTGGGGGCTGCCCACCTTCTCCTCATGCTTTCCATGTAGCCTTCAGCAATGGGGGTCAAGTCCTTCTCATGCTTCCAATCTTTCTGTTGAGTTCTGACACTTCTCTTCTGACTCCAGCAGGAGAAAGTTCTGTGCTTTAAGTGCTCATGTGATTAGATTGGGTGCACCTGGATGATCTGGGCTACTCTGGCCTTTTTTTTTTTGACAGAGTCTTGCTCTGTCACCCAGGCTGGAGTGCAGTGACACAATCTCGGCTCACTGCAACCTCCCCGCCTCCTGGGTTCAAGCAATTCTCGTGCCTCAGCCTCCCTGTAGCTGGGATTATAGGCATGCACCATCATGCCTGGCTAATTTTTGTATTTTCAGTAGAGACAGGGTTTTGCCATGTTGTCCAGGCTGGTCTCTAACTCCTGGCCTCAAGTGATCCACCTGCCTCGGCCTCCCAAAGTGCTAGGATTACAGGCGTGAGCCACCGTGCCCAGCTGTACTCTGGCTATTTTAAATTCTGTAACCTTAATTACATCTGCCAAGCCCCTTTTGCAATGCAACATGATATATTTACAAGACGCAGGGACTGGGGCATCTTTGAGGGGCCATTATCCTGCCTCAGGATGGATAGACTTTACATCTGCTGAGCCATGCCAGAGGGCTCTTCAGCAAGAGGGAGTGGGAAGAACAAAACCACAGAGGCAGTAAACCACATGGAAGGGGCAGTGAGAACAGCCAGCTTTGCCTGGGGTGCTAACCAGTTAGTTTCCTCCAAATGATGAGATATGTGTGCAAGCTCTTGCACAGAGTAAGACCTTCTGAACCAGAGAAAGCCAGCCACAGATTCCTGTCCTAGGGCATGTAGGCGTTCCCCGCTGCTCATCTCAGTTCTGTCAGGAAGATTGCTGTTGTAGCGTTTCTACTCTTCCTGTGTACACCCTGTTCCTCCAGATGTAACAATGTAGAGCCAAGCACCTTCAACAAATAAAATTTATTTACTATTACATTTGTTGCACAAAGTACTGGCAAATCAGAGGAAGAATATAATAATTGCCCATAATCTGGACACTCAGAACAACTGTTAACACTGGTGTTTTATGAGGTGCCTTTAACAGGCAGCTTTCCATGTCTATTAATATTCTTTCTCAATGGTATTTTCTATTGTACGAATGGCACTGTAGTTTATTTAATGGACATTTGGCTTGCTCCCAAGTGGTTTTGCTCTCATAAACATGGCTGAGATAGCATAACAAGAGTTGTTTTGACAGTCATGTTAAACAGGATGTCAGCAGGCCCTCAGTGGGAATGCGAAGGGGAACTTGGGGTGGTACAGCTATGAGGGTGAGTGGCTCCTTTCCTAGTTTCTTCATCCTGGCCTCTTAGCTAAACCCCTGTGTACTGCTTTGTTGTTAACTTGGTCCAGCTGCACCCGAGAGCTCACTGAATGGTTCACTTAAGAGCTACGCATTTCACTATGTGTAAATAATCCTCAATATTTTTAAAAATTAAGTATGTCCTAGTTCCAAACCAGCAAGATCTTGCTGTTTTTCTGCACAGTCACATAAATGGGATTGGATGGAATAAAAACCAAAAAAAAAAAAAAAGGCACAGAGAGGAGCTGGCTGGGTGCTGGCCTCCAGCATGGGACGGTAAAGGGAGTAGTTACTGGGAACAGGCTCAGTTTGGTGAGGGGTGGCCACCACACTGCTTTGACCCTCAGCCGCCTCATTTGCATGAAGCCCCACCTTGCTAGCTTGTGCTGTGGTGGGGGGTTAAGACCCCATATATAAAAGTCCAGCATGGCACCTGAGATGAGACAGGGAGTCAACATAGAGGAGCCATTCTTGAACCTCCAGGAACTTTTCCAGGGAGGTGCAGCCGGCGCTGGACTGCTATGCTCTGTGGTTTCCCCTGTGGGTTGGTGGTGAGTCAAGGGCCCCCTGCGAAGAGAAGAAAGAAGACAGGTGCTGGGGATGCTGCTAACTGCTTATTTCTGAGGGTCAGAAAAACCTCAACTCAGTACAGCTGGGCTGTGCCCCTCCAGGGTGGAGCCTGAGGGTGGAGTTAAGTAGAGAGAACTCTGGAAGGGGGTGAGGCAGGGGCCAGAGGAACTGAAGGAGGTGGGCCTAGGGTGCCAGGGGAAGATGTCTTTTTCTTCCCAAAGCAAAAAAGAAAAAAGGAAAAATGACAAGAGCTCTGCTCAGAGCCTGGCTCAGGGCTGCTTAAATGTCTCTGCTGGCACCACTATCCTACCCACTGCCTTTACAATTTCATGTGGGAAATGAACATGCTTACTATGATGAAATATCAATCTCATGCAGATTTTGAAGGGATTACATATACACACATCTGCTTTGGCTTTGAGGTTATTTATATTTGAACAGCAAGCTGTGTGCCTTAAGTTCTAGTTATTAGGAATGTTTAGGCCACGGTTTATACTGATGCCAACCTGCTTGCCTACATACTGTAGGGTGAACCATATCACCCATAGAAAACAAATTGATAGTGATGAACCAAATACAAATTATCATTAAAGACCAAAAAGAGCAGCAATTTTAAATCACGACCCATTCAAGACAACAGTGATGGTCCTTAGATTACACTGTGTCCTTCTAAATGACTACCAATGGGGACTTCCAGAGACTTTTGTGGACACTCGCCCCATGGAAGGCTGCAGGATGGCTTGCTACTACAGGTACCTCTGGGCAGAAGAGCGGGTTGGCGTCCCCTTTAAGCCCGACAAAATTCCTCATGTGAGTTTATGACTTCCAAATAATAGTAATAAACTCAATAACTCACTAGGTAGGTGTTTGGTAAATGATCTTTTGATGTAAAAATGAAATTGTATAAACATTAAAGGAGGATCAGTGAGTGGCTTATCGGAAGCATCCTCCCAGTATTCCATGGGGTTAAATGTTATACCCTGAGAAGTCTTGACAAGAGCTCTGAATCATCTGAGCTGGTTATTGAAAATGCAGGTTCAGGGCCCCCCTTGCAGAGATTCTGGTTGAATAAATCTAGAGTGAGACCCAAGAATCTGAATTTTAAACAAGCCCTGGAGGTGATTCTGATGCATGTGGTCTGCAGATACAAATTGATGGAAAATGCCCAAAGAGAATGGGGCTACTCTCTGCCAGGTGTTAAGAGCACCTGCTATTCTGAGAGCATTTCCAGGCTGGAGTCTGCCTTTATGAGCTCTGGGTGGGAAGGTAGGTCAGGCTGGTTTATACAGCCATATAAAGGGAAGACAGTGAAGAATGCCCAAACATAGGGGGTGCTCTATGCTGGAGAAATGTTTAGTTTAATCCTTGAGTTGTGACAAGTTGGCAGGAACTAAAGATCTCTTAGAGAGGGATGGGCCTGAGGCATGAGTGATTCAGAGGCCAGGTCCAGAGATGCAGCGTGGAAGGGAGGGGACCATGGAGAAGGATAGAAGGACATGGCAGAGGGGATAAAGAGAAAAAAATGCATGTACACATGACACCTATTATAATTATATGTTGAGGACTTTGCCTGTGTCAGCCCATTCACTCCACAGCACAGCACTCTAAGATGGCAATAACATTCGTTTTTTACATGTGAGGAGACAGTGGCTCCCAAAGGTTAGAATAAGAATGGAAGTCAGAATTTTATTTCAGGACCATGTGGTCCCTCAGCTCTCACTCTTGATTTTGTGTTTCTTTAGGCAAGTAAATGATGTTTAGCCACTATTCCCATCTATATACGTATTCATTATTTCATTCATTCACTCAACATGAGTGAGCTCCTGCTAAGTGCCAGGCACTGAGACAGGGGCTGAGGATTGACAGGTGGACAAAAGAGACCCTGCCTTAGATCTTAATAGGAAACATGAATATTAAACAGTCAGACACGTAACTATAACTTTGCAAAGAGATGGAAGAACTGAAAAGGAAAATTGCAGGTTCTGTGAGAAATAAAGCGGGGACCCTTAATTTAGACTGGAGGGTCAGAAAAGGCCTCTATGGAATGTTGGACTTGAAGGATGAGTAGGAATTAGCTAAGCTCAAGTGTGGGGAAAAATGTCCCAGAACTGTGCTGTCCAAAAGAACTGTTGTGCTGTCCAATATGGTAACCATCAGCCACATGTGACCAGCAAGCACTTAAAGCGTGTCTAGCGTGACTGAGAAATAAATCTTAAATTTTATTTAATTTTAATTAATGAAAAAATACATATTTCTTAAAAACCACATGTGGCTAGTGGCAACTGTATTGGACAGCACAGCTCTAGAACAAATGGGAAGTTTAAGCAAAGGACCTGAACTGAAAAAGGGTTTGATGGCTTCCAGAAGCCTAATGTGTGGTGGGTACAGCGGGGAGACTGAGACAGGGTGAGGCCTGAAGGGAACAGGGCTCAGAGTGTGCAGACACTTGAGGGAACAGGGCTCAGACTGTGCAGACACTCAAGGGAGCAGGGCTCAGAGCGTGCAGGCACTTGCAGGCCTCATGAGGGGTTTTCAATTTTACTGCAGTGGGGAAGTTGTTGAAGGATTTTGAGGAGAAGAGTAACTTGGTCAATTTTTGTTTTAAGATCACTTTTCACTGTAGCAAACGGATCAGAGGGAGCTAAAGTTAGAGAAAGGAAACCAAGGAGTAAATATTGTCATTTCCTAAGAAAGAGATGTTGGTGGCTCAGCTTAAGGTGGATACGGTGGAAATGAAGAGACACGGGTGGATGTGGTATGATTTTTAGATAGAATAGATGGAACACACAGTTTTAAACATACAGAATCCAGTAGCCCAGGCCTGTGTTGTCTAATATGGTAGCCATTAGCCCCTTGTGGCTCCTTAAATTTAAATTAATTAAAATTAAATGAAATAAGTATTTCTGCACTGTACCATTCACATTTCAAGTGCTCAAAGGCAACACGTGACCAGTGACTGCCATTATTGGACAGGGTAGCCTTTAGTGAACATTCCTATCATTGTAGAAACCTCTACTGGATAGTGCTAAAGTCACTTGGAGAAATGTTTAAAAATGGATCTAGAAGAGGTCATCAGGTCCAACACCCTCACTGTGGAGGTGACATGCTGGGGGATGCTCAGCTGATTGCTGAGTGTTGCTGGAGTGGTGCCTAAACCAGGCTCTCGGGTGGCAACCTTTTCCACCCAACGCATCAGAAGCATCATGGGCAGAAATGCCTGCTTCCCCAAGGGCTTTGTATCGTGACAGAAAGGCCCTGCTCCAAGAGCACAGGGCAAAGCAGTTCTCACTTCTCCCCAAGCTTTTATCCAAGAGAGGGGAATGGGAGCAGAGGGGAAGGGCACATGGGTGGAGTAATGAGACCTGCTTGTCACAAGGCTAAACTAAAGCGTTACTAGTGGTGTTTGTCTAAGGAAAGGCTTCTGGAAGGCTCAGGCCTGATTCTAACTCAAACCATTTAATAATTCCATGGCAGCCTGAAAAAGAAAGGCTGAGATAGAAACAACAGAAATACAACCACCATTATTGTTTCCAGCTAACATGGCCTATCACTGGAGGCTCAGAGAATGTGTCTTTAGTTACTTCTGCAGAAAACAATGCATTGCTTTCTGAAAGCCACACACCACCCAGGCCATTCAGTGCATCCCCTCACTCAAGAAACACCACAGAAATGGATTCCAGAGAAATCCCATCAGCATACCCTTGCCACACAAGGCTGGACCCCAAGTGACCCTTGTTGTCTCCAGAAAGCATAAGGAAGAAGAAGAAAAAAAAATCCAAGGTACCAAAGCCTCCTGGTGACCTAGTAATTCTGAGAACAATTAAGCGAGTTCACAGGAAGTAAGTGAAGCGAGGAAAAAACTTTGTTTTCATCACCTCTGAGTTTCTAGTTAGGGACAGGGCTTGGCTCAGATGAGTCAAAAGGAGGGGAGTGGGGAGTTGCTGGAGGAGCAGGCTTGGGGAGGAGAGGAATGCACAGCGGGAGGATACCTTGGTTTGCTAAAGCTGGGACAAACTTCACTGTGGGACAATGGGTTTATCTCCACCTCCCCTACCCTGGCAGCTCAGGACCGCAGGACTCAGGATCACAGGCCCTAGGAGATGACCAGATCCCACCTCAATGGCAGCAGTGGTGCCCTGACTGTTTTCTAGTATTTCTTGTTGCCCTGTGCCCTCTTGGAGTGTGGACAGATGACGCATGACTATGACACCTCCATATGTCATATCCCTCGGTCAATACTTGAATTTCCATCTCTCACATTTGTATTGTCATTACTGTTGAATAGGATAACAAGGATGGACTATCATTAGTTGAGTATTGCCTATGTGCTGGGTACATTGCTAAGGGCTTCATGTGCATTATCTCAATTAAACTTCACAATCACCCTATGGGACTATTGTTAGCTCCACTTTACCAGTGAAGAAAATGAGGCTTAGAAAAGTGAATATGATATAGCAATCATTCTCCTGGGTATTTGCCCAATTGAGTTGAAGACTTAGATCCACACAAAAACCTGCACATGGATGTTTACAGCAGTTTTATTTGTAATTGCCAAAACTTGGAAGCAACCAAGATTTCCTTCAGTAGGCGAATGGATAAATAAACTGGTACATCCAGAGAATGGAGTATTATTCATTACTAAAAGAAAATGAGCTATCAAACCGTGAAAAGGCATGGAGGAAGCTTAAATGCATGTCACTAAGTGAAACAGCCAATCTGAAAAGGCTGCATATTATATAATTCCAGCTACACAGCATTATGAAAAAGGCAAAACTATGAAGACAGTAGAAGGATCGGTGGTTATCAGGGGTCTGGGGGCAACAAAGGATGAACAGCTGAAGAACAGAGAATTTTTAGGGCAGTGGAATTACTCAGCATGATGTTGTAATGGTGGATGCATGTCATTACACATTTGTCCAAACCCGTAGAATGTACACCAAGAGTGAACACTAATGCAAAGTATGAACTTTGGGTGATAATGATGGGTCTGTGTAGGTTCATCAATTGTAACTAATGCACCACTTCAGCGTGGGATCTTGACAGTGGAGGAAGCTGGGGTTGGGGGTAATATATGGGAAATCTCTGTACTTCCAACTCAATTTTTTTGTGAACCTAATACTGCTCTAAAAATTAAAGTCTAGCTGGGCACAGTGGCTCATGCCTGTAACCCCAGCACTTTGGGAGGCTGAGGCGGGAGGATTGCTTGAGCCCAGGAGTTTGAGACTGGCCTGGGCAACATAGCAAGACCCTGTCTCTACAAAACTGAAAGATTAGCTGGGCACAGTGGCATGTGCCTGTGTTCCCAGCTACTCAGGAGGCTGAGGTAGGAGGACTACTTGAGTTCAGGAGGTCTAGGCTGCAGTGAGTCATGTTCATGCCACTGCACTCCAGCCTGGGTGATATAAGGAGACCCTGTCTGAAAAATAAAAAGTCTACATTAAAAATAAAAGCATCAGCATCTGCTCAAGGTCCCCGCACTAGTGACCAGTGTAGCTGGAACCCAAGTGCAGGGCTCTTCAACTTCAGATACTATGTTCTTCGCCTTTATTGTGTCCCATATCACTGCAGGCTTTCATACCTCACAAATGCTTTTGTTTTCAATTAACCACTTTAGTTCACAGTGATCCTATCATGTCAGCATTAATTCTATTTTCCAGATAAGGAAATAGGCTCAGAGAAGTTAACTAATTCACTCAAGTCATGTATTGGGTGGGTGAGTAGCTGAGTCAGAGCTTGAATCTAGGCTAAACTATTCAAATCTCTGTGCTCTTCTCAAATAACACACATCATCCAGACACTTATCTGACTAAGCACACACATACAGTGCTGTCTGAGCTGATTACTGTACCTGCAGTAATCGCCAGGGATAGCAATATGACTCTATCCATATGATCTATCCATATGACTTCTGCTGGACCTTAAGTCGTTCCACCAGCTGCTGGCAGTAGATGGAGCCTATGTAGATGTGGGCCACATCTCCACCAAAGCAAGGTGCATGAAAAATGCTTTGTCAGTCGTTCACACCTAGAAAACAGGGGTGTGTGACAAGTGGAGAGAGACGGAAAGAGGGAGGTAACTGGGTTAGGGTGCTGAAAAACTGAGATGCAAGGCCAGCACCTCACTTCTCACCAGAGAAGTCTCAGCTCTTCTACCCACTGAGCCTTGGGATTTGAGGCCATGGGTAGCCAGACCTCCTGGTTATTAGGGAAAGCTTACAGCAGCAATGGTCATGGAGAAGGCCCTTTGGAAACACTGAAGAACATTTAAAACTCCCTTCTCTCAGCTGGGCATGGTGGCTCACGCCTGTAATCCCAGCACTTTGGGAGGCCAAGGCAGGCAGATCACAAGGTCAAGAGAATGAGACCATCCTGGCCAACATGGTGAAACCCCGTCTCTACTAAAAATAAAAAAAATTAACTGGGCGTGGTGGCACGTGCCTGTAGTCCCAGCTACTCGGGAGGCTGAGGCAGGAGAATTGCTTGAATCTGGGAGGCGGAGGTTGCAGTGAGCTGAGATAGTGCCACTGCACTCCAGCCTGGAGAAAGAGTGAGACTCCGTCTCAAAAAACAAACAAACAAACAACAACAACAACAACAACAAACTCCCTCCTGTCTCTGTCCTTTCTCTAAAGGCAATTTGACAATGTCATTCTTTCCCTTGTAAGTGGAGAACTTGCCTGATTTTAATCCTGGGCACATGCTGGTCTCCTCTCTCCTTCTGGCCCTCTTTCTTCCCCTTGCTTCTAGGCCACATGCCTTTCCTTATTCTCTCCTAGGAAAGGAGGAGATGGAGGGAGCTGCCCATGTTTTCCTTGAGTTTTGGCAAGAGTGTAGGGTTTTAAACCTCAGTGTTAACCAACCACTCCAGAACTACTGCAGAAATAAACCAGGAAAGCCAAGAGAACCCACAGACCCTCTGAAGAAAGTGGATTGCCCCTGCAAAACCCTGGAGACAGCCCAAAGATTGAGAGTGCCCAAGCTGTGGAGGTGGGAAAGGGGAATCATCTGCCCCCAAACACATACCCTCACTGGGGAACCTGAAGGTCTAGATTATGGGAGAAGATTCTGACCTTACCTGGAGCTAAGTCAATTTAGAGAGCTGAGCAAAATACAGTGGTAGAGGAAGCAGCGGCAAAAGCCCTGTGGGCTCTCTGAGTCCCCTGGGAAGCTATTTCAGATTTGTCTCACAGGGGTCCTTGGGGAGGAGAGGAACTAAGAAAAGACCACAGGGAGAAGGAAACCTCCGGCTGAATTTTGTAAAAATTCCAACCAAACGCAAAGTTTCCTGGCCAGAACTCAGGGGAGGGCATGAATCTGTTGTGCAGAATCCACAAGTGGGGAAGCACAAAAGCCCTACTTGCTTTTGCAGCTGGGAGGCTTGTAGCCTGGGGCAAGTTCTCAGCCCTATTCACCTGCTGCCTGGAAACAGACTGTTGCTGTTGATGGGGCTGGGTGGGGCATGGTGGGAGTGAGACCCACCTTTTGGGTCATGTGGAAGCTGGTTAAGGAGTGTGACTTCTGGATGTCTCCCACTTCCTTGATGACATGCATGACACAGCAGAGGCAGCCATAATCCTCCTGAGAACACAACTCCAATGAACTGGGAACCACACCCCCAACCCCTACAGCAGCTGCAGCTAGATGCACCCAAGGAGAATCTGAGCTTAGACATGTCGAGCCCTGCCCCCACCTGATGGTCCTTCCCTCCACCCTGGTAGCTGAAGACAAAGGGCTTATACTCTTAGGTGTTCTAGGACCCCCCACTCACCATCTGATCCTCCCTATACTACCACAGCTAATGCTGTCTTGAAAGTACCACCTCCTGGCAGGAGGCCAACCAGCACAAAAACAGTGCATTAAACAACCCAAATTATGGACCCTCACAGAGTCCAATTCACCCCCCTGCCACCTCCACTGGAGCAGGTGCTGGTACCCACAGCTGAGAGACCCAAAGACAGTTCACATCACAGGACTCAGTGCAGACAACCTGTAGTACCAGCCTGAAGCCTGGTGGACTTGCTGGGTGGCTAGATCCAGAAGAGAGATAACAATCGCTACAGCTCGGCTCCCAGAAAGCCATCTCCCTAGGAAAAGGGGGAGAGTACTACATCAAGGGAACACCCTGTGGGACAAAATAATCTGAACAGTGGCCTTGAGCCCTGAATCTTCCCTCTGACATAGCATACCCAAATGAGAAGGAACCAGAAAAACAATTCTGGTAATATGACAAAACAAGGTTCTTTAACAGCCACCCCCATCCGCCCCCGCCAAAATCACACTAGCTCACCAGCAATGGATCCAAACCAAGAAAAAAATCCCTGATTTACCTGAAAGAGAATTTAGAAGTTCAGTCTTAAGCTAATCAAAAATGCACCAGAGAAAGGTGAAGTCCAATTTAAGGAAATAAAAAAAAATGATACAAGAAATAAGGGGAGAAATCTTCAGTGAAATAACTAGCATAAATAAAAAACAATCACAACTTCAGGAAATAAAGGACCCACTTAGTGAAATGCAAAATGTCCTGAAAAGCCTCAGCAATGGAATGAAACAAGAAGAAGGAACTTCAGAGCTTGAAGACAGTGTTTTCAAATTAACCGAATGCAACACAGACAAAGAAAAAAGAATAAGAAAAAATGAACAAACCCTCTAAGAAGTTTGGGATTATGTTAAGCAACCAAACCTAAGAATAACTGAGATTCATGAGGAAGAAGAGAAATCTAAAAGTTTGGAAAACATATTTGGGGAAATAATTGAGAAAAATTTATTTGGCCTTGCTGGAGACATAGATATCCAAATACAAGAAGCTCATGTAACACCTGGGAAACTCATTACAACAAGATTATCACCTAGGGACACTGTCATCACATTACCTAAAGTCAAGACAAAAGGAAAGAATCTTAAAAGCTGTGAGGCAAAAGCACCAGGTAACCTATAAAGGAAAACCTGTCAGATCAACATCAGATTTCTCACGAGAAACCCTACAAGCTAGAAGGGATTAGGGCCCTGTCTTCAGCCTCCTTAAATAAAACAATTAGCAGCCAAGAATTTTCTATCCAGCAAAACTAAGCTTCATAGATGAAGGAAAGATACAATCTTTTTCAGACAAACAAATGCTGAAGAATTCGCCACTACCAAGCCAGGACTACAAAAACTGTTAAAAGGAGTTACAAATCTTGAAACAAATCCTGGAAACACATCAAAACAGAACCTCTTTAAAGCATAAATCACTCAGGACCTATAAAACAAAAATACAAAAAAAAAGAACAATTAAAAAAACAAGGTATACAGGCAACAAATAGCATGATGAATGGAATACTACCTCGCATCTCAATTCTAACACTGACTGTAAACGCTCCACTTAAAAGATACAGAATTGCAGAATGGATAAGAATTCCCAACCAACTCTCTGCTGCCTTCAAGAGACTCACCTAACACATATGGACTCACATAAACTTAAGATAAAGGGATGGAAAGAGACATCCCATGCAAATGGACACCAAAAGTGAGCAGGAATAGCTATTCTTATATCAGACAAAACAAACTTTAAAGGAACAGTAGTTAAAAAAGACAAAGTAGGACATTATATGATGATAAAAGGCCTTGTCCAACAGGAAAATATCCCAAACCTAAATATATATGCACCTAACACTGGAGCATCCAGATTTATGAAATTACTACTAGATCTAAGAGATGAGATAGACAGCAACATAATAATAGTGAGGGACTGCAATACTCCACTGACAGCACTAGACAGGTCATCAAGACAGAAAGTCAACAAAGAAACAATGGATTTAAACTATACTGTGGAACAAATGGACTTAACAGATATTTACAGAATATTTTACTGAACCACCACTGATTATACATTCTATTCACTAGCTCATGGAACTTTCTCCAAGACAGACCATATGATAGGCCACAAAACAAGTCTCAATAAGTTTAAGAAAACAGAAATTATATCAAGTACTCTCTTAGACCACAGTGGAATAAACCTGGAAATCAACTCTAAAGGAACATTCAAAACCATGCAAATACATGGAAATTAACCTGCTCCTGAATGATCATTGGATCAACAATGAAATCAAGACGGAAATTTTAAAATTCTTCAAACTGAACAATAATAGTGACACAACTTATCAAAACCTCTGGGATACAGCAAAGGCAGTGCTAAGAGAAAAGTTCATAGCCCTAAATGCCTACCTCAAAAAGTCTGAAAGAGCACAAATAGGCAATCTGAGGTCACACCTCAAGGAACTAGAGAAACAAGAACAAACCAAACTCAAACCCAAAAGAAGAAAGGAAATAACCAAGGTCAGAGCAAAACTAAATGAAATTGAAACAAACAAACAAAAAACAATACAAAAGATAAATGGAACAAAAAGCTGATTCTTTGAAAGATAAATAAAATTGACATACCATTAGCAAGATTAACCAAGAAAAGAAGAGAGAAAATCCAAATAAGCTCAAAAGGGGAGCTATTATAACTGATACCACAGAAATACAAAAGATCATTCCAGGCTACTATGAACACCTTTATGTGCACAAACTAGAAAACCTAGATGAGATGGATAAATTCCTGGAAAGATACAAACTTCCTAGCTTAAATCAGTAAGAATTAGATATCCTGAACAGACCAATAAAAAGCAGCAAGACTGAAATGGTAATAAAAAAATTACCAACAAAAAAGTCTAGGACCAGACTGATTCTCAGTTGAATTCTACCAGAGATTCAAAGAAGAACTGGTACAAATCCTATTGACGCTATTCCACAAGATAAAGAGGGAATCCTCCCTAAATCATTCTATGAAGCATGTATCACCCTAATACCAAAACCAGGAAAGGACATAACAAAAAAAGAAAACTACAGACCAATATCCCTGAGGAACATAGATGCAAAAATCCTTAACAAAATATTAGCTAACTGAATCCAACAACATATCAAAAAGATAATCCACCATGATCAAGTGGGTTTCATACCAGGGATACAGGGATGCTTTAACATACACAAGTCAATAAATGTGATACATCACATAAACAGAATTAAAAACAAAAATCTCATGATTATCTCAACAGCCACATAAAAAGCATTTGACAAAATCTAGCATTGCTTTATGATTGAAACTCTCAGCAAAATTGGCATACAAGGGACATACCTTAATGTAATAAAAGCCATATATGACAAACCCACAACCAACATAATACTAAATGGGTAAAAGTTGAAAGCATTCCCTCTGAGAACTGGAACATGACAAGGATGCCCATTCTCACCACTTCTATTGAACATAATACTGGAAGTCCTAGCCAGAGCAATCAGACAAGAGAAAGAAATAAAAGGTATCCAAATCAGGAAGGAGGAAGTCAAACTGTTGCTGTTTGCTGATAATATGATTGTATACCTAGAAAACCCTAAAGACCCCTCCAAGGAGCTCCTAGAACTGATAAGTGAATTCAGCAAAGTTTCAGGATAAAAAATTAATGTACCCGAATCAGTAGCTCTTCCATACACCAACAGAAACCAAGCTGAGAATCAACTCAAGAACTGAACCTCTTTTACAATAGCTTCAAAAAAAAAAAAGAAAAAGAATAGGAATATACCTAACCAAGGATGTGAAAGACCTCTATAAGGAAAACTACAAAACACTGCTGAAAGAAATCATGGATGACACAAACAAATGGAAACACATCCAATGCTCATGAATGGGTAGAATCAATATTGTGAAAATGACCCTACTGCCAAAAGCAATCTACAAATTCAATGCAATTCCCAACAAAGTACCACCATCATTCTTCACAGAACTAGAAAGAACAATCCTAAAATTCATATGAAACCAAAAAAGAGTGTGCATAGCCACAGCAAGACTAAGCAAAAAGAACACATCTGGAAGCATCACATTACCTGATTTCAAAGTATACTATAAGGCTATAGTCACCAAAACAGCAAAGTACTGGTATGAAAATAGGCACATAGACCAATGGAACGGAATTGAGAACACAGAAATAAACCCAAACACTTACAGCAAACTGATCTTCAACAAAGCAAACAAAAAACTTAAGGTGGGGAAAGGGCACCCTATTCAATAAATGGTGCTGGAATAATTGGCTAGCCACATGTAGGAGAATGAAACTAGATCCTCATCTCTCACTTTATACAAAAATCAACTCAAGATGGAATGAGGCTTAAATCTAAGATCTGAAACTTTATAGTTTTATAAATTCTAGAAGATAACATTGGAAAAACCCTTCTAGACATTGGCTTAGGCAAGGATTTCATGACCAAGAGTCCAAAAGCAAATGCAATAAAAACAAAGATAAATAGGCAGAATTTAATTAAACTAAAGAGCTTTTGCACGGCAAAAGGAACAGTCAGCAGAGTAAACAGACAACCCACAGAGTGGGAGAAAATCTTCACAATCTATACATCTGACAAAGGACTAATATCCAGAATCTACAATGAACTCAACAAATTAGCAAGAAAACAAACAAAAAATCCAATCAAAAAGTGGGCTAAGGACATGAATGGACAATTCTCAAAAGAAGATATGCAAATGGTCAACAAGCATAAGAAAAAATACTCAACATCACTAATGATCAGGGAAATGCAAATCAAAACCACAATGTGATACCACCTCGCTCCTGCAAGAATGGCCATAATCAAAAAATCAAAAAATAATAGATTTTTGGGTGGATGTGGTGTAAAGGGAACACTTCTACACTGCTGGTGGGAATGTAAACTAGTACAAACACTATGGAAAACAGTGGAGATTCCTTAAAGAACTAAAAGTAGAACTACCATTTGATCCAGCACTCCCACTACTGGGTATCTACCCAGAGGAAAAGAAGTCATTATATGAAAAAGATATTTGCACAAGCATGTTTATAGCAGCACAATTCACAATTGCAAAAATGTGGAACCCAAATTCCCATCAATCGATGAGTGGTTAAAGAAACTGTGGTATATATGTATCACATCAATCAATGAGTGGATAAAGAAACTGTGGTGTATATATATATATATGTACACACCACAGTATACATATATATATATATACACACACACACACACATACACACACACACACATATATACATATATGTATACATATATGTGTATGTATGTGATGGAAAACTACTCAGCGATAAAAAGGAATGAAATAATGGCATGTGCAGCAACCTAGATGGGATTGGAGAATATTGTTCTAAGTGAAGTAACTCAGGAATGGAAAACCGAACATCATATGTTTTCACTCATAGTGGTGGGAGCTAAGCTATGAGGATGTGAAGGCATAAGAATGACACAATGGACTTTGGGGACTCAGGGGGAAAAGGTAGAAAGGGGGTGAGGGATAAAAGACTACAAATTGGTTTCAATATATACTGCTTGGGTGATGGGTGCACCAAAATCTCACAAATTACTACTAAAGAACTTACTCATGTAACCAAATACCACCTGTCTCCAAAAACCTATGGAAATAAAATTAAAAACAACAACAAGAGGGCTATCAGTTGGCAGCACTTGCAGTAGCTGGGGGATAAGTCCTTCAGTCCTGAAGGAGCATCTGGGCAGCTCATCAAAGAATCTACAATAGTCCATCTTTTGTGCCACTCAAATCCACTTCTTATAGGTTCTGGAAGCAGCTCCTTCCCATGACTGCTTCATTTTCCATTTACTGTCAAAATTGGCTAAATGGGTACCAAGGGACACCCAAGTGAATTACCTGGTGCCAAAGGTACTCCTCCCTGCCCCTGACTGACAGCAGCCCTACCTCCTCCCTGCTGATTAGGGTCACTTACCCCTGCCAGGGTAGTGAGCCACTTCTTGATTTCTGGCCCCTTGGCATAAAAAACCCGAAGTGCCCTGGTGGCAGCTGCAGCTTAGAATTCAGTGGGACTCCCTGTGATCTCTGGGAGGACTTCCCCTTTAGAGAACTAGGACTTCTAAACACACAGAGCTCAGTGCTTCAGAAATGGAAGCAAGAACTCCCCAAGAAGGTCACAGAGTGACGGTATGTGGAGCTTTCTAGACCCATGTATTCTACCCACGGGGGATGCAACCCCTTCAAAGGGGAACCTGGGATGCACAGATGAGATTCTGCACACACAACTCAAGACTGGAGCAGCAATAGTTTAATTAATGTCATTTAATGTGTATCACAACATTTTTGGGAAAGGTTCCTCTGGGAGCACAATACACTGTCCTAAGTAGGACTCTGAAGTCATCTTGTATTCTGAAAAGGTGCAGGTGTGCTCCCTGCTCAGGTGACACTGAGCTGCAAGCTTCTCCATGGTTTATACCTTTTTCTACATACTTCTATGGCTTCCTATTGTACACACTCACTCCCTCTCTCTCTTTCACACACACACACATGCACACGCACACGCTCACGCACACACACTAGCAATGGAGTAGAATTTGACCCCAGCCTGCTACCTAGGGTTGAGACTTCCGTTTGAGCCCCAGCCCCTCTCCAGGGGTTGCTTTACCCTGAGCAAACCCAGGCCATTCGTTAGGGTGTCGAGAAAGCAAGGAAGGGGCTGGCTGTTACAGTCTTGAGAAAGCCATTGGAGAAGAAAACACAACTTTCCCACTTGGTGACAAGATTTTCTGCTTTCTATTTTATTAGATGTCTCAGCTACAAGGAAAAACACAACAGGCCCTAGTTGAGTCTCATTCAGAGCAGAATTAACAGGCCTTCTATGTAATTTTCTTCTAGGGCCTTGCAGGCTGCAGAGATGCCTCTGCTTCTCTGCTTCCAGCTTTTTTTTTTTTTTGCCAAACCCCCGCGGAGCAGAGGCCTCCCAGGCCCCAGTGGGAGATGACCTCAGCCTTGGCTTTCTCTTCTGAGAGGCTGCTCCTTCTGTCTCTGAGCTGTGGCCCCCTGCACTGGGCTCTGGTGGGGAAGGTGCACTTTTAAGGCTCCAGGTATTTTTAATCACTGTGTGTTTACAGCAACAGGGCACGGGGCTCTGTGGTGATTTTTATTTTCTTTTCCTTCACCATCTGCTGGGCAGGAGTTCCAGGCTATGTATTTATGGGAGACCCTAGTGGATTCAGAGAGGACAGTGACAAACTGACCTTCCTTGGGGGCCTAGAGGTTTTTCTGCTCCTCCCAGACTGTTGCCCTGTACCCAGGACACCTTCCAGAGGGAATCACTGAGCTGTGCAAGGAAGAGGGGGACGTGGTGGCAGAGCCTCTCAAGCACTGGCTTCTAACCTGGGGGGGTCACCCCACTCCTGCAAGTATGCCCAAAATGTCTCTTGTGGCACATCTATGCCTTCATCAACCTGGGAAACTGCTAAGCCCCGGGCTACAGAAGGAAGGAACTGAGAGACAGAGACGCCACCACGGTCCTGCCACGTGGGATCACCCAACAAATACTCATCAAGTAAATGATACTCCTGGCTGATGTGGATGACCTGTGGCTGACTCTGTATGTGTGCTTCTTTTCATTCCAGCCCCACCTACAGCCCAGTGGCCCCCAAAGAAATGTCAGTGAGCTGCTGTGTGGGCCTTAGAAGCTGGCCTGCACATGACTGACCTCCTTCCGTCCCAGGCCTTCGGGATGTTTTTGCAGGGTGCTTACCAGTCTGGGCACAGTCAAGAGCTGTGCCAGTAATCCTGCTGTTGGCACACAGGTGTGAAAAGAACAGAACGCAGACATCACTGTCTACTGATTTAATTTTTGCTCTCAGAGCAGCCAGGATTGGATCTGGAAAGCTCCTAATGGTAGGCCTGTCCCTGGAACAAGAGCAGACACTGTGAGCTTTACAAAGGAGGCTGACAGGCTGAGACTGACGGGAACCAGCCAGTCAGGGCAGAATCCACTGGGTTTGGCTTCCTTCTCTTTCTTTCCACAGGCGTAGGGGGTAGAACTCAGAAGAGCTCCCCTGCTGGCCCTGAGGAGCCTGAAGCCAGAATCGGAGTAGGACACAGCTGGGCATCCCTTCAGGGGAAGCTGAGCCGTGCATCGCAATGGCCAAAAAGTGTGTGTCCTTTTTATTTATTCATGCCACAAACATTTATCATTAATTCACACCACAAACATTTATTAAGCACTTATTGTTTGCCTATCGTGTCTCCCCTGGGGACACAAGATGAATTGGTCAAACACCCACAGAACTTCACAGAACTTTTGTTCTCCGTTACCCTTCAGCAGGGGCTTGTGCCTGCCCATGAGTTCGTGGAGCAGAAGAAGACTTTATGGCCACTGTGTCTCCTTGAGCATTGTGTAGAATTTGAACCCAGGCCCGAGGTGCCTCCAGAGATGGCCCTGGAAGACCCCAGTGAAGAGGTGTGGTCCTGCGAACATCCTCTCAGGCAATCTTGGCTGCCCCAGGTGGGATTTTCTGATGTCCTGTGTTTAGCGGGGGAAAGGTAGACCATGCATCTGTAAGGACTGTCCATGACTTCAGACCCTCTCAGGGGCATGGGAGGAAAAGCATGGGGTCATTTCCCAGAGAGTTTGGTGAGAATGAGCTAACAAGAGTAGCAACCTCTCTATGTGGATGTGAGCTGTTGAGTCTGCAGACCAAGTCCAAGTTCTTTGCAGAGGCTCGCCTGGCCCACCATGCTCCAGCTACACAGCTGTCCCACCCCCACCTTCCACCCAGCCAATGCGCGCAGTCCCACCCAACATCCTTCACGGCCATGGTGCTGCTTCTCTTTCCTCACAGAGGAGCTCCTAAAGCCATTAGTCTAGTTTGGCTGAGGCTAGACTAGACCAGACTGAAAAGACGGTGCTTTTTACAGCAAAAGGATTCAGACTGGGCACTTGCACACTGAAGGATCAGACTTTCCATTCCTTTCCTCTTTGATTATCTCAGTTTACTATTCTGTTTTCTTTCATAACGTGCTTTTATTGAAAGCTAATATCGAGGGATCACTCCGTCAGGCACTGTGTTTATGTGAATTGTTTTATTTAATCTTCAAATAGTCTTGTGAAGAAGCATCAGGCAATCACATTTTACAGAAGAGGGGAATGAAGCCTAGCAAGGAGGAAGTTTGCCCAGCATCCCCAGCTAGTTACAAGATTTGACCCCTCATGGTCAGTGCTACTGCTCTTAACCAATTCACTATGCATCAACCTTTGAGGCCAGGTGAGTCCACATCACACTTGTCTCATTCATGGTCAAGGGTGAAGTTAGTCCTTGAACCAGTCATTAATTAATTCAGGAAGGTGGCTGATTTTCTCTTGTCTCTTGTTTTCAAGACCTAAGGCTTGGCTTCCCCATGTCCAAGGGTGGGATCTGCCTAGTCCTATAGCTCAGAGGTCCCATTGGAGTCAATGGGGAGTCACTAGCCTCTCCCAGGTCCACCATGCTATATGCCGCCAGAGGGGACCATAGAGATGAAAGAGGAGGTGATGCTATGAACGCCCATAGAATCTTGCTCTATTGCTCACCCTCTGTGTGATCTTGAGCAACTTATTAGCCTCCTTAAGCCTCAGTTCCTTATCTGCGAAATATAGGTAAAATGAGAACCTTCGTTAGAGAGCTGTTAGTGAATTATAGGAGGTAACTCACAGTAGGCATTTATGAGAATGTCTGACACAAAATAAACACTCAATAACTATTATCTATTACAGGCCCATAGTCCATTACCTATAATGCTGAAGTCAAAAAAAGCTCTGAAAATTGTGCAGTTGGAAGTAAAACCTGTCCCAAAGTGTCATACAACTATATCTAGGTTTTATTTATCCCACTTAGTATACATACGCATATGCTTCACTGCAGAAATACTAATAAGGTGCCACTGTGGACCCTACTAGGGTTGTTACATGACACACTGTATGTGTACCATATGGCCTTTCTGAAATCTGAAGAACTCTGAATGCCAAAACACTCCTGATTCCAAGAGTGAATGCCCAATAAGAGATTGTGAACATGTATTACTTTTGAGAGTAGAGCCAGTAAGTCCCCTGATGGAGTTACAGTAGCAGTGACTGTCAACTCTGGAACTGCGAGAGCCAAAACCCTGGAAGGAACAGGATTAACTCCCTTCTCTCCTATAAGAAACTGCAGGCTGCTGCTTAAGGGCAGAAAGAACGAGAGGTAATGAAGTCAGCTGAAAATATCTCCTTGTTCACTTGCTCGTATGATCACTGAGGGATTTCTGTAGGGGTTCTGAACCTGGGTGAGAAAAATCTTTAAGGACCATCTGAATTTCAAGATCTCAGGAAAGGTGGTGGTCCTCTTACTTCCTGCTTGATGGGCATGTTGCTAGGCTGAGCCAGGCAAATGGGAGCAGAGCAGTTGTCTCCCTCAAGGAATATGGACTTTCATTAAGGATACAAGATATGCATGCTTGAAACAAGTAGTGATATGTTAGAAGATTAGATCAGGTTAATTAGACTATATTAGAAGATTATGAAATTAATGTTCAAGTGAGTAACAAAGCTGGTATGCACCATACGAGTTCAGAAAAGGTATACCAAATGTCAGGGAGCTAGTCTAAGGCCAGCTAATTCTTAGAGAGAAGAACCCAAGGAATGGATAAGGAAGGAGAGGAGAGAGGGAATTGAGGATGGAGTGGAGGGAGAAATAGGGACTTTGTGGTCTAAACTCCACATAAGGTATGGGCAATTTGGATAACCCTTCTGAGCCTCAGTTTTCCCATTTCAAACATGGAGACAGTTATAGCTCTCTCTAGCTATGATCATTATAAATATTTTTTAAAATGTAAAGTGTTACCAGAACATTCATTCTTTTTTGGTAGCCATAGTCCCTGCAATTTGACTCTCAGAAACTTAGTTTTTGTTGATTCCATGATGCCTGTTGACCTTGAACTGGGTAGTTTACAGCCAAGCTCAAAGGTGTATGTTTGACAAAGGCATAGAAATCAGGAGGAAAAACAAATAATTATTCAACTAGCCAGAACCCCAAACAAATAACCCCCTTCACCCACAGCAACACTTGACAACTCTTTACATTCAGCCACTTTCGTTATTCTAATTAAGCTGATCCTCCATCCAGCTGCAGAGAGAGAAAGCCAGCCTGCCTGTGGGACCTTTATCCCTAAGTCAGAGATGTTTGTTCTTAGGAGATCTCATTTTATCTTCTTCTTAGGACCTCTTGGCCTGTTATAGCACACAGAACCACCCCATGGATGACTTCCTGATGGATGATGATTGTCCTGGTATCTTGGCTCCGATGGCATTGTGCAGCCTCAGCAGGTCACACAGATACTAAAACCATATAAATCCTACATGTCAATGAGGGGAGAGGTGAAGGGGAAATTGTAAAACAAAAGGGAGCAGAGGTTATCACTGGTAGAAACACAGAGTGAGAGAAGGCTGCATGCTATTTAATGCAAAGGAAAAGTGGAAGAAATAGTCACCGGAGCAGAGTTAACACCAGAGCCCACTCTCTAAGCAGAGAGCTCAGGAAAGCCATCTAAATTCTGATGGGAAACATCCTTACCTCAATATAAAACACCTAACAGAGCTGGGACAAATAAGGTTCTTGACAAATAGAAGTTACTTGTAGTAGGAGCAGGGGTTTGGTAACATCGTCATCATCATCGTCATCCCCCATCACAGAGGACAAGAGTTCATGAAGGTCATCTCTTCTCTGAAGGCTGGGGTCAGGAAGAGCCTATCTGCTCCAGTGACAGTGAGAGAGGAGCCTGGCCACAGCAGAGGCCAGTCCTGGCAGTTTCCATGTGGAGGTTGGAAGAATTTGAACATCAAACTGAGCCTTCATCTACAGTCACTGGGGTGACATTGGGCATTGTTGAGAGAACAAACATTGTGTTTAAAAATGACACAAAGAGAGCCCTGTAGTGATAGGCGATTGTGAGTGTTTAAATGAAGAAGGGAAGGGGTCAAGAAGACTAATCGGAAAAAAAAAATGAAGGGCTAATTCCTGATGACAACTTTGTTTCGTTTTGTTCAAATTGCTTTTATTACTTATCAATGTCAGTTTCTTATAAAATTTGAGATGACATTCACAATTCAGTGGCCTTTAATACATTCATAATGTTGTTCGACCACCACCTCTATCTAGTTCAAAACATTGTCATCAGTCAGTAAAACCTCTACTCACTAAGCAGTCCCCTCCCCACCATCCCATCTCCCTCCAGCCCCCGAGACACCACCAATTTGTCTTTTGTCTGTATGGACTTATCTATTCTGGATATTGTATACAAAGGGAATCATATGATATGTGACCGTCTGTATCTGGCTTCTTTCACTTAGCATGATGTTTTTGAGGTCCATCCACATTGTAGCAGGCATCATTACTTCATTACTTTTTATGGCTGAATAATGTTCCATTGTGTGGATGTACCACTTTTTGTTTATCTGTCGATGGATATTTGAACTGTTTTCACATTATGACTATTGCCAATAGTCAGTATGAACATATGTGTACATCATGGAGGAATTTCTTATGGCTCTCTGAGTGGGATGGTTATTTTTGCTATGGTTACACCCTGTAAAAGCAACTTCCCTCCTAAACAGATAGATGCTTCTTCCAGGGGAAAGAATTCCTGGAGGCTGCCAGTATCCAGCTGAAGGTCCTGATGACCTCTTAAAGATGACTTTAAGTGGCTTTAAATGTCTTTATGCATCCTTTGCTTGGATGCCAGGGCCAACCAAACTTTCTCACATAACACTTAAAAAGTTAGAGTCCCAATTTTTGTTCCTGGTGAGCCATAGACATCCATAGGCAAGAGGATAAAGACTGGATTATCTTCCTCCTGGGAAAGTAGCTCTAATTCAGCTCAAGTGGCCTGTGAGAGGCAGTGTGGTCTGGTGGAGAACATCCGTGATTGGAGTCAGAAGACAGATGGATGTTTAAGAGATGGCTTTGCCACTCCCAGGCTGTGTAGCAGCTGAGTAGCTCTGAACCCCAGCTTCCTCATTTTTCAAGAGGTGCTGTGATTGCTGCTTGCCTTTCTCACTGAGTTGTTAAAAGGCTGAAGGAGTTGTCATATGTGGGAGTGAATCTTAAACAGTCAAGTATCACACATTTGTGCTATGACTATTACTCCCCTGTTAGGAGACATGCAGGGTGACACTTGTGACTCACCATCAGTAGACTTTGTGTTAGTCACAGTGCATTACTTGCAAGTATTAAAAAAATGGAGACCTATCAGAAGGCTACTGTGTCGCCCATAGAATTGAAGGAGAAATGAATAATCAGGCCCCAAAGGGCAGGAACCAGACAAGGTCTGGGGCTTCGGGGAGCAGGGGCTGACTGTTGGGGTAAATGAGGGGTGGCCATTTTTCTGTCTTTGCTTTGCTGCACTCAATGTTCAAAATCCCAGGAAAGGGTCTGATTGATGGACTGCTTGACTAGGGGAGGACAAAGTCCTTGACTGACAATTCCACCAGGCTGCACCACAGGGGAAGAGGCGATTCTCCAAATAAAAATCAGGGAGCCATTAACAGGAGAAAGGGGGAACAGATTCTGGGAGGCCCCCAAACTGTCCGCCAAAAATGTACTCTTTGAGCTGCTCATGCAGAAGCAAGCACAGACTGGGACTCCCGAGCCAATGGCTCTGGGGCTACCCTCGAGCCGAGCGCAACTTGGAATGACTAGGGATTTGGGTGCAGTTTGGAGTCTGCTACCTGCATGCCGGTGCAAGGTGCTTCCCTTAAACACCATGCACAATGTGTGTGGTCCAAGAGCTCAGGCTTGAGAAATCTGAACCAAACCGCATCTGGCTACTAAAAATATCCAGGCTCCAGGGAGGCAGCAGAGAGAACTTTTCCAAAGCTAGCTGAGGCCTTCCATGTATGTAGGAAATTATTAATCATGCCCTGTGATTCTTCTTGGTATGAGCTGGCTTCACACTTTAAAAATAAATAAATATGAACTGAGGCCCATCCAACCCCTCCTTTCTTTAACTATCCATCTCGGAAATAGTTGGTAACCCCCACTGCCCATGCCCCCTGGGTGTAGGCTGCCCTGCTCCCTGGAAAACAGGAATTTCTTATCAGATCAACAGGAAATTCTATTTTTACTTGATGTTAGAATTAAAAATATCACAGGGAGAGAGAGACCTCTCGTATCCAAGCCTTGCACTAAATTTATCCCCCAGCTGAGGAGCTCTCCTTCCAAATAGTTGCTCCCAGGGTTCTCTCCCTCCGAGACTGGCCCCAGATGGCAAGAGAGACAAAGAGCTTTGACACCCCAACTTGGTTTTCTTTCTAACCCCAGGTCACAGTATTGCTGTGGAGACCACCTAGGGAACTTGTAGAATGCTTCATGGCAAGTCACAGTTGAGCCTGGACGGTGGCTCCAGAGGCATTCACTAAGAAGCAGAGACAGCTGAGGTTAGCAGCACTGTAACACTCACTAAAAGCCCTGGCTAAAAGTGGTGCTTAAGTTGAGTGACTCCATTTTCAAAAGCAAGCAAGAAGAGTGAAGCAAAGTTTACTGATGCCAGACTGTGTGTTAGGTATGTACTAGCATGGGCCAGGCCACTCAATCTTTCCACAGCCCCCAAATAGAAGTAACAGCAGCAGCTGCTGCATCTTTCCAGTTTACAGAGGAGAAAGCACAGGCTGAAGAAGGTTTCTGGGATTAGAATTAGAACTGGGTCAACTTGATTCCAGAGCTCATGCTCTTTTCTCTTTACCATCAGTATTTTTTTCAACATCTTGAGGCAGGTCAGAAGCTAAGCTAATGAATCCAGCAGCCACTAGTGTAGGCACTACCAGCTGGATGACTGGCAGCCTCCAGGAATCCTTTCTCCTATAAGAAGCATCTATCTAGAAGGGCAGCTGATTTCACAGGGCTGTAACCATAGCACAAGTAACTACCCTACTTAGAGAACTACAAGAAATTCCTCAATGCCCAGTTTGCTTAACTTGCAAGTTGTATGACTCTTTCTTGTAACCCTGCTAATATATCCTTAGCTTCTTGTCTGAGATGTGTGTAAACCAGTGAAATAGGAGAGTTATCTGACCTCCCTTGCAGGATATGTGACAGGGGTTTGGCTCATCTGTCACCACCTCTGCTCAAACCCCTTATGGGAAGGGGAGCACATAGATGGACAGGTGCAGGAGCCAGGGTGCTAGGCTCTGGCCCCATGGCAGTGTCCAGGGGTGGGAGCCTGTGACTCCTAGAGCCCAAGTGGGCATGTGTTACAGTGTGCTCTTTTAGCCTTCCCACTGTGGATTGCTTAAGTGTTAACAAGCTCACTGGACCCTCTGTTTTTTTTTTTTCAAGGGCAGAGGGCCAGTGTGACAGCTTTCTGTATCCCAAGCTCTTGTCCAGCATCCTGGAAGAATCGGGTTACACACGGACTTGAAGGATAGTGAACGCAGGGGTTTTATTGGGTGGTGGAGGTGGATCTCAGCAGGATGGATGCAGAGCTGAAAAGGGGATGCAGTGGGAAGATGATCTTCCCCTGGAGTTTGGCCTTCCAGCGGCTGATTCTCTGACTGTCCTTAGCGGAACTCCTCCTGACATTCCTTCTCTTCTGTCCTTCTCTGCTGCTCTTCTGCTCTTCTGTTCATCTGCTTGTCTGCTCGTCTGCTTCTGGAACCTGGGGCCTGGGGTTTATATGAGTACAGGATGGGGGGTTGGCAGGTGAAAAGGCAAGTTTTTGAGTGCAAAATCAGGAATGCCTATTCCCATTTAGGGCCATGGGTATCCAGGCTTGAGGCTGAGGACTTTGATGCTCTTCTACTCAGTATTTCCCTGTCTCCTGTCCATATCACCAGCACCTTATTTACTTACTGAGTGTTTTGTATTGTTTGTTTTGTTTTAATGGTGCAACTAAAAGAGTATTGCAGGATATCTGGGCTTTAACCCCGGCTCTGAAGCTGAGACTTTATGAAATTAACTTCTCATCTCAGGGCCTCAGTTTTCTCATCTGTACTAATAACAAGCTGAGTCCTCATATGGCAAAAAGTGGGGCTAGAGATCTCTCTGGGTCCTCTTTTATAAGGGCATTAATCTCGTTCATGAGGGCTCTGCCCTCATGACCTAATTACCTCCCAAAGGCCCTACCTCCAAATACTATCATATTGGGGATTAGTATTTCAACATAAGATCTTTTGGGAGACACATTTAGTCCATAACAGCACCTATTGTAAATGCCACAGACCCGTGACCTCTCTGCCACCAATAAATGGAAGAGGGTGCCCACCTTCTGAGATCCTTCCTGCTGTGGGGTTGATCATCCCTTTAAGGAAGCCAGGTATTTGGCTAATGGCTGAGAGGCAGCTTCAACTTTTGGCACCATGTCCAGGAGTGAGAAATGGCCTGTCACATTTTAAAACTTTGATGTATTTTTTAACTTCTAAAGAATTGGTCTATTCATGCAGAAGCAGTATAAGGAAAGGAGATCAAAAGACAAAAAAAGGAATTGGAGCATGTCATAGACAGAAACCCAGTCACTCAGGTCGAAAGGCTGACAGCTCTCAGAATACTCAAGAATTGGGGCCAGATAAAAACCAAAAAGCTAACACACTCTCAAACAAGCTCACACCTCTCATTGTAAGGGTACACTGTATTGCCAAAGGCAAGGTACTTGTGGAGCCAGTTAAGGACTCTGAATGCTAATTGCGTGGATAACAGCTAAAGCCAGGGCCTGGATACATGAGTCAAGTATGAACTCAGATGCCTGAGAGCAACAGAAGGAGGAACTTGGAGTTATGAAAGTTGGTTCAAGAGTGGGTCAGTGTACTCAATCTGGCCTTTGCCTCCCCTGTAGAAGGCAGTATAATATCCCATGAGAGAGATAGGATATGAAACCTCCTTTGCAAAAAGTATAGCAGAAAATTCTGGCATTGTAGGGGATATCTGATCTAGCCAATCCTCTTCTTGCCTTTAGCCTTCCAGCTGCCAAGCTAGCTTTGGGAGACATTTAGGTTTTAGTTTTAATGATAATAGCCCTTCCACAAACCTCAACTGCCTTAGTAAAGCTAATGAGAGACCACTAGGCTAAGAGGAAGAGAGGAGCCTGAATTTTGCTAAGGTATAGACATAAACAATTGCCAGCCATTATTTAACAAGTTACAAGATATGCCACTTTCCAAATTACTCCTACAGATGACATCTCTATTGTGGAACCTAAGATTGGCCTTTCAAGATATGTTTTCAGGTGTTTTGCATGTCTCACATCCATAGCTCCACTTGGACCCACGGATCAATGGCTCCTGTGGCATCATGTAGAAGTGAATCAGCACACAGAAGGACCATTTTCCACACCCCTATGATTGCACCCCAACCGATCAGCATTCCCTAACCATTCCCTAACCACCCCCAGCCCTTCCCCCAAACTGTCTTTGAAAAACCCCTAACCTAGGAGCCTTCGATGAGATTGATTTGAATAATAACTCCATCTTCTGCATAGTGTGGCTGGCCTTGCATCAATTAAGCTCTTTCTCTACTGCAATGCCATGGTCTATTTTGTGTAGCAGGAAGGAAGAACCCATCAGGTGGTTACAGTGTGCCTATCAGACTGCTAGTTGATCATTTCTACACCATGAGTGCCTGGTCAGTGCAAGGCACCATAATGAGTACTGGGGGGAAGATCACGCACAGAGAGGGGTACATAGCAAGACAGCCTAGAAGAGATTTTTGTCCCACATTCTCATTTTATAGAAGTGAGGAAACTGAGACCTGAGAGCAGGAGTGACTTACTGAGGATCACGTAGCTCGGCAGTGGTGAACAGGGCCAGGATCCGGGGCTCTTGTAGTTAGGTTCTTGCCTTAACAATCCTACAGAATGGTGAAACTGCCTTTGCAGAATTATAACTGAGGAAATCATGACAGTGAAAGAAATCAGAACTAACTGACTCTATCTTGCTTCTAATCCTTAAGCTGTCCTTGTTCATTCCTGGATGTAGGCCGAACTAACTTTGGGAAGGAATTCAGTTATTGGTTTGACTCTGAAACAAAATTGGTAACAGCCCTTTCCCAAAAAGACCCCCTTCTGTCTGGGGTCCAAGAATGGCCCCCTTCTTGTCTTTGCTGGACTAACAAATTAGCTACAAGATTAGAAATTACAATTCAGGGGTCGTGCAGCCTCTGGCTCCAGGAGTCTGAACCTCTCCAAGTTGCTTCTGGGGGTAAACATCACAACCTAAGATCAGTGCTTGAGATATTTTGCAGATCTTGCACTTGATGGATCAGCTGACACCACTCAGACCAGTAATCTGGCTCAACCAGCTCTGTGATCCCACTCAGAAATCAGCAAGAAGAACTCACTTCGACCTCCTATGATGTTATCTTAAGCCCGACCAATCAGCACTCCTCACTTTCCGAGCCCATACCAGCCAAATTATCCTTAAAAACTCTGATCCCCGAATACTTGGGGAGACTGATTTGAGTAATAATAAAAATCCAGTCTCCTGCACAGCTGGCTCTGCGTGAATTACTCTTTTGCCATTGTAATTCCCCTGTCTTGATAAATCAGCTCTATCTAGGCAGCAGGCAAGGTGAACCCACTGGGCAGTTACAATGGTGTCATAAAAGAGGTGTGGGCCTGAATGTTAGGAGAACCTGATTCTAGAATTAGGTCAGCTACTTACCATGTGACCTTGGGGACTTCATTTCACCTCCTTTAAGCCTCAGTTTTCCCATCTGTAAAACGGGATGGGAGTAGATGGTCTCTTTGGTCTCATGTTTCAATACTCAGGATAGGCTAGATTTTGCTGTGATAACAAAGAACCCCCAAATCTCAGTGGCTTAAGAAGCAAACCCCTTTTTTTAATTTTTGTAAATTATTTATTTTATGATTCAGAAGGACTATCTTCAAATCAGTACAAATATTTCATAAATAATATCTGGCCATTTTCTAACCAGTTGAGGAATTTGTTGCCTAATAAGCCGCCTTACATCTTTCAGCAAGAAAAACATTCAGTCTGAATAGTAAAGACATTATAAGGCCGGACGCGATGGCTCACGCCTGTAATGCCAACACTTTGGGAGGCCAAAGCTGGCAGATCACTTGAGCTCAGGAGTTCAGCCTGGGCAACATTGAGAGATCCCATCTCTACAGAAAAATAAAAATTTAGCCAGGCATGATGGTGCACACCTGTAGTCCCAGTAACTAGGGAGGCTGAGTAGGAGGATTGCTTGAACCTGGGAGGTCAAGGCTGCAGTAAGCCGTGATCACACCACTGTACCCCAGCAAGAGTGACAGAGCAACACCCCGACTCAAAAAAAAAAAAAAAGACATTACACAATGAATTAGGACACAATAAAAATTTGCTTTAAACATTTCTTTGGGGGAGGGGACACCAACGCTTCTACTCAATGAAGAGAAACATTTTTACAGTCCAGAGGGGTTTTATTTTTTTGCACCTATTATGCCATGAATCCATAAGAAAGAGGTTCTAGCAGCTCAGGCTCCTTCTCATTGGTTCTCACAAAGCGTGCTTCTCTAGTGGAGCAGGCTGGCACTTCAGCTGAATCCAGGTGACTCTCTCTTTGGCTTCCTTGTTTTTCTGACCATTTTCCTTCACATGCTTCAAGAAGCTATCTTGGCTCTCAGAGTGCTTAATGTGCTCAATATGCACATTGGTTCTCTTGGCAAGAATCTTGGCCTTAACTTGTTTGTTTATAATAATGCCAACAACACACTGGGTGGCATTGTAGGCTCTTCCAGTATTGCTGTGGTAACACTTGTGGGGCCTTCCTTTCTGAACAGTACCCATTTCCTTGATATCTACAATATGGCCTTTCTTACAGATTTGCATGTATGTGGCCAAAGGAACAACCCTGTTTTCTCTTCTTCTGAGACGGAGTTTCA
Source organism: Pongo pygmaeus (assembly GCF_028885625.2). Lineage (NCBI taxonomy): Eukaryota > Metazoa > Chordata > Mammalia > Primates > Hominidae > Pongo > Pongo pygmaeus. Next base: position 102,657,256 of record NC_072385.2, read on the forward strand.
CTCTTGTTGCCCAGGCTGGAGTGCAATGGCGTGATCTTGGCTCACCGCAACCTCCACCTACCGGGTTCAAGCTATTTTCCTGCCTCAGCCTCCCGAGTAGCTGGGATTACAGGCATGCAGGCATGTGCCACCACGCCCGGCTAATTTTGTGTTTTTATTAGAGACGGGGTTTCTCCATGTTGGTCAGGCTAGTCTCAAACTCTCCACCGCAGATGATTTGCCCACCTAGGCCTCCCAAAGTGCTGGAATTACAGGCGTGAGCCACCACACCCAGCCAACAACTCTGTTTTCTAAAAGACCTAGAGAACATGTGTCGGGTGCCTCTCTTCTTTCCCTTTGTGTTCATTATTTTGGAAAATTACTGGAAGATGGCGGTTCCAGCCAACAGGGCAAAGGCCTCTTTTTCATTCACATCATATGATCCTGGTGGGTTGGCAGGACCCAGGCTGATGGAAGCTCAGCTTCCATCATGTATTTCATGGGGAAGAAAATATAATAAAGTGTATACTGGCCTTTAAAGCTTTTGGCCAGAAATGATATGTGTCACTTCCACATATATTTTGTTGACCAAAGCAAGTCACAAGGTCATCTACCATGCACCCAGAAGACCCTAGAAATAATTGACAACAATCCTGCCTCCCATATGGTGCAAAGAGCTATGTGGATCAGTGAGGGTGGGGGTGGGGGTGGTGGGAGACACTTGCCCCACTGGACTTCATGGAAAGACTTCATAAAGAGGCTCCACTCTGAGAGGTGGAGATCAGAAAACACTGAATCTAGAAGGGGTGGCAGGAGCAGAAGCAGAAGTGCCACAAAGGTCAAGAATGCAAACTTAATGGGGAACTGCCTAGTGCCTAGATGTGCTGAAGTACAAGTGCACTAGGGGAGAATAAGCAGCGAGAAATCTGACACCAGGTCATGCAGGGCCTTAAAGGCAATCAAGGGCCTTGAAGGGGTGTTTGCCTTATTTGCATTTGCTAGGCCCTGAATTTTTTTTTTTTTTTTTTGAGACTGAGTGTCCCTGTGTCACCCAGGCTGGAGTGCAATAACTGATCTAGGCTCACTGTAACCTCTGCCTCCCAGGTTCAAGTGATTCTCCTGCCTTAGCCTCCCAAGTAGCTGGAACTACAGGTGTGCACCACCATGCCTGGCTAATTTTTGTACTTTTAGTAGAGACGGGGTTTCACCATGTCACCCAGGCTTGTCTCAAATTTCTGAGCTCAAGTGATCCGCCTGCCTCAACCTCCAAAAGCAGTGGGATTACAAGCCTGAGCCACTGCACCCGACCAGGCCCTGAAATTTCTGAGCTGGCTTGTGAGCTTATCAAGCAGTGTGTGGGATGGCACCAGCAGCTGTAGAGATGAAGTGAGGAGAGTACAAAGGAGTATGCAGATCAGGAGACCACTGCTGTCCTTTGGGGAGAGGTGACAAGGCTTCGAGGCGGGATGCTTTATTTTAGGGCAGGTGCAGCAGGGGACATAGAACAAATGCAAGAGTAACTACATGGAAAAGAACCTAGCACAGGTCTTGGCACCTTTGACATGTGGCCTGAATTTGGTGACCAGTTGATGGTATCTAAAGAGGAAGAGGGAAGAATGAAGACAAGCTGGAAGACTTGAGTCCCCATGCCTGAATAAAAAGGGGTACCATCTGCAGAAAGCAGGGAGTCAGGATGGGGAGCTGGTTTGAGATGAGGGGTGTGGTGAGGAGTGCTGAGTTCTAAAGGTGACCATTGAGTTTCTTCATTCCCTCCTCTCTTCATGGGAGTGTGGAGAAAAGGAGAACGGATTGCTGGAGTGTGCAGTTGGGTTGAAGCAGTCCTTCTGGATATGAAATTCAAGCCAGTGTCCCCAAAACCACTAGGGAGACTGTGGCAGGCCAGGTCTCACTAAGGCAGGCCTCCATAACAACTGTTTCAGCACTGACTGAGTGGTTAAGTTAAATATTAAAATCTGAAAGAGCCAGTGCCCTATTACAAAGGCTAGAATGTAACAAAAGCCCACCAAGAATTTTGCCTAGGCCTTTCCTGGGCCTTGAAGGATGACAAGATAATGAAGGAATTCTTAACAGGGCCCTCTTAGAATTAAACAAGTTTTTTTGGGGTCTAAAGAAACTCCCCAGGCCTCCACAAACAAATTTATGGGGGGCCTGAAGGAACTCCCCAAACCTCCATGATTTAGCAGGAGACAAGTCCTGGACCTATTTAGATTAAGTACATTTACTGAGGCTCCAGAGAAAGGTCTTTGAGACTCAGACCTCAGTTACATATTAAAAGAATTTAATCACTTACGTCTTTAGATGAATGCACACTTACACATAGACATATAACTTAGAAGGTATATAAGCTCTGGAAAACTTTATAATTTTGAGTTGGTCTGGGGAGAATTTCCGGGCCTTCTTCCTATAACCAGTTACAGAAATAAAAACTCCCTTTTCTCCCAGTTCATGTGTATCTCTTTATTATTAGAATAATAACAAATAAGCAGCTTATTAGAATAAGCAGACTGACCCTCAGTTTGGTTCAGGAACAAGATTATGGGAGGATCTTTGAGTTGCCCAGCCTGTGTTTTCTGAGCATGCAAAGATACATGCAGTGGTCTTAGCATCCCAAAGGAGCAGGGGTGATTTGTTTGGGAGTTGCCTGGAACTGCTTTGACATGTGTTTTTCTAAGGGGGCCTTCTTGGGAAAGGAAAGGGTATCTCTGCCCCTCTAGTAGACGGAGAGCCTGTGGTGCTCCCTCCTGAACTCTAAGGCCGTGACAAGAGGACACTGTGGGCTAGAATCATGGTCAAAGGCATGAGTAAAGTCCAGTGCCAAACAAAGGAGACCTGGCTCACCAGCTGTTCATCTCTCTAAAGGGTCATTTGTGGGTCTCCTATTCTCCATGCTGAGGCTGATGGCTTCTGAGAGACAGGGAGAAGAGCCAAAAGGAGGAGTCAGCTCTGACTCCAAGTCCCTGCTGTGGGTGACTGAAGGAGCCCCTGTCTCCACTGGACAGGTATGGAAATCCCCGACCCCTGAGGCTTAGGGTCTGTAAAATAACTAGGCTGGCATCAACTGTTCCTTCTGGAGAGGACTCAGTTTCCAACAGTCATTTTGTGTATTCTGACCGGATCTCAACTAGCCATTTCCAAAGCCACTACTATTATTCTGAATTAATATAGAAAAGATGTTGACATACCTTCCAGCCCCTGCTGCTCACCATCCTCCTTCAAAACTCTGAATGGGATTATTTAAAGTAATAATGAAAAGCAAAACAGGAAATTCTTATCTGTTTTGGCAGGAAATTCTTTAGCTGTGTGGAAGGTTCTGCCCTGGGGGTTTGTGCCCTCCAGGAACTGTTTTGCAATGATTTATGGTCCAAGATGGCGCCAGCCCTTCCTTGGCCCATGGGGTGAGAGAGGGAGGTATATGCTGGACCCTGGGAAGCAGGATTTGCATTATCTTGAAATGTACATTTCTATTGATAACATATTCATTGTCTCCACTCATAAGTTATGGTCCTGTTTTTATCTTGTCCTGGAATAGGGAGTAGCAAATTCAGGCGAAGTAAAGATGTTCCATCTCAGGTTTGAAAAGCTTCATTCTTTAGAATGTGTTACTTTATGTGAAATCCTAGGTAACAGAACGTAGAGGAGAAGCTGTTGTGATAGACACTTTATGTAGGTCGTGTTATGTTCTCTCACTACAGGTATTATTTTCTCCATCTCACAGATGTGGAAACTGAAGTTCACTGAAGTTAAGCAACCCGATCAAAGTTACATAAGGACTAAAGGGTGGAGCCCAGAGGAAATGTGTTTTCAATAGACTCTGAGTGACCCTGAGGCCCAGGCCAGGCCAGCTTTGCTCCCCACTGTGTCCCCAACACCAGGAAGAGTGCATGGAATACAGCAGGCACTTGAGAAACAGGTTCTGGATGAAAGGATGAAGGTGTGGGATCTGTTGGCTGCAGTGTCCTGTGGCTAGGCCTCCTTGTTCCTGTTCCCATGCGGTCTTCTGATTATTTCTAGTGTTCACCACACTGGAGATGACAAATTTCACAAAAATGCTGAGGGACTGATTGTTGGGTGTCACTGAGAGCTAGTCTCTCTCTTTCTCTCTGTCTCTCTCTTTCTAATTACCTATTGGGAGTAACATCCTTCTGTTGGTTCCATGACTTTGGGCTTTCATCTCCCATTCCTTTTGATAAGATTCCTAGCCAGGCGCGGTGGCTCACGTCTGTAATCTCAGCACTTTGGGAGGCTGAGGCAGGTGGATTGCCTGAGGTCAGGAGTTTGAGACCAGCATGACCAACGTACTGAAACCCCGTCTCCACTAAAAATACAAAAAACAAAACAAAACAAAACAAAAGCTGTAATCCAACTACTAGGGAGGCTGAGGCAGGAGAATCACTTGAACCCCGGAGGTGGAGGTTGCAGTGAGCTGAAGTAGCGCCATTGCACTCCAGCCTGGGAAATGAGTGAAACTCTGTCTCAAAAAAAAAAAAAAAAAAAAAAGATTCCTTCTTTCGGAATCTGCATTAGAACAAAGCTGGTTCTGAAAGTGCTCAGAGGCCCACCTCTGAGGCTCAAGGGCCGATCTGTGTTGGAGCTGGCTCCTCCACAAACCCTCCTTCCTCCCTTATTGTCTTGACAATGTCTTGCTTAGGAATCAGAAGACCTAGGTTCCAATAACAGGGCTGTCATTGACAGTCGCTTGTACTTCTGAACCGGTTTCTTCATCTTTATTTTGTTTGGCTGGCAAAAGATTTTGTCTGTAGCTGATTTTTGAATGCCTTTATCTACCAGGGCATGCGATCTCCTGTTCTACCAGTCCAGCGTGGCTCGTTGGCTTAGAGCCATCTACTTCACTTGTTTCCGTTTGAGTTTGACTCTTCAGACAAAATGGTTCATGTGTCCTCTTCTTGTGCCAACAACCCCTGTGTATGTGATTCTAGGATGCTTACCATGCCCCTTCACCCTGGCCTTTGCTTCCTATTCAAGAGGTTTGTCACTGGCGATGGTGTTTTCTCCATTGTCAAGCCTTCTCTATGGCTAGTGCTTCATACCTGGTGCCCTGACGTGTTGTCTCTCTTCATGCTCACTGACTGAGTCACTTCAAATTTCCACCACCATGGGCTCTTGAACTTGTGACTGCTTGGCCTGATTTTTATACCCACATTGTTAGCACTGACTGATATTAAGGTTCTCCACAGGTCTGACTGATCTGAGCAATCCCATATTCATTCATTCATTTATTCATCCATCCAACAAATATTTATGTTTAACTCATTGTTAACTTGCAGGGCCTCACTCTGCTGCCCAGGCTGGAGTGCAATGGCATGACCACAGCACACTGTAACCTCAGACTTCTGGGCTCAAACAATCCTCTCACTTCACCCTCCTGTGTAGCTGGAAATGCAGGTGTGCACCACCATGCCTGGCTATTTTTAAAAATTTTGTAGAGATGGGATCTTGCTATGTTGTCCAGGCTAGTCTCAAACTCCTGGCCTCAAGCTGTCCTCCCACCTTGGCCTCCCAAAGTGCTAGGTGTGAGCCACTGCACCCCACCTCATTGTTACTTTTGGTGCTGCTAACTTACTTATAGAATGGACATAAGAATTCTTAGAATGGGCCCGGGAATTGACAATCTGTTTTTATTTATCCCTTCTAATTTGATAAGTAGGCTAACACTTGGAGATACGCGTTATATACCTGTCATAGTGTTACCGGTGAGTCTTTGTTCTTAGAGCTCCCAAGATGGCGGCAAGCCTTTTGTTCTCTGACCTGGGGTTCTTGGCCTCACGGATTCCAAGGAATGGAACCTTGGCCCATGCGGTGAGTATTATAGCTCTATTAGAAGCCGTGGGTCACGGAAGAGAACCGTGGAACCCAGCGACTAGTGTTCACCTCGATTAGGACAAACCCGGGCACTTAGCCGCGCAGGAACAATAGCGAACCTCTAGCCCGATAGGGAACGGCAATGGGTGCCTTGCTGGATCAGAAGCGCAGCGGACACCCTGCTGGATCCCGAAGGGTGGAAGTTAGCGGCGGGTCTGCGACAGCGGCGATCAGCAATGGTGGACGGTGAGCAAAAGCTCAGCTTGAGCCGGAACAAACACGGACCAGAAGAGTGTGCAGCTGCAAGATTTAATAGAGTGAAAACAGAGCTCCCATACAATGGGAGGGGACGCAAAGGGGGTTGCCACTGCTGGCTCAAATGCCTGGGTTTATATCCTGATCATTGTCCCTCCCCCTGTGCTCTCAGGTGATAGATGATTGACTATTTCTTTACCTCCTGCTTTTAGCCTAATGGGTATTTTAGTGAGCTCTCTTTGCTACCTGATTGCTCAGGTGTGAGCTGAGTTATAAGCCCCGTATTTAAAGGTGGGTGCAGTCACCTTCCCCGGCTAGGCTTAGGAATTCTTAGTCGGCCTAGGAAATCCAGCTAGTCCTGTCTCTCAATAGTCCATTTGGGTTGCTATAACAAAATATCATAGACTGGATGACTTATAAATAACACAAATTTATTTCTCACATTTCTGGAGACTGAGTAGTGCAAGAAGAAGGCACTGTCATATTCAGTGCCTGGTGAAGGCCCATTTCCTGGTTCATAGTCCTCACATGGTGGAAGGGGCCAGGCAGCTCTCTGGGCCTCTGTTATAAGATCCCATTAGTGAGGGCTCCACCCTCATGGCCTAATCACCTCCCAAAGGCCCCACCTCCTAATACCATCACATTGGTGATTAGGTTTCAACATATGAATTCTGGGGGGACACAAACATTCAGATCACAGCAATGCCTGTTTTACAGATGAGGAGATGGAGACTCAGAGTTCTCAAGTTACCTACTCAGAGTCACAGGGCTAATAGCAGCAGTGCCAGGAGCCATCCACTGGTCCTCTGGTTTTATCTTTTCAAGATGGCTTTTTGTTTCTAACTCCTGACTGAAAGGCGAGAGGCATTTCCAGGTTTGGAGAATTTCCTAAACTCTGAGAAAACGTGTACTAAAAAGAAATTGTGTGCCTCAACACTTCTGAGAAATCACTGTTACAAAAACTGGGTCCAGGATGGGGGGAGGCTGGGTAGGATGAGGCATCAAAGGGATTTGAGAATGTGGGCTCTACTGGGAAGTGGCTGGGTGGGAGGGGATGTTATAAATAAAGTTTTGATGCCACAAAAGAAATTGCACTCGAATACAAAATTATCTTTTTAATTCTCAGCAAGGCAAGTTACTTCTATAGAAGGATGCACCCTTACAGATGGAGCAATGGTGAGTGCACACTTGGACAAGGGAGAGGAAGGGGTTCTTATCCCTGACACACATGGCCCCTGCTGCTGTGTCGTTCCCCTATTGGCTAGGGTTAGACTGCACAGGCTAAACTAATTCTGATTGGCTAATTTAAAGAGAGTGACGGGGTGAGTGGTTTGGCAGGAAAAATGGTTATGACAGAGCAGGTAATTGGAATGAGTCAAGGTGTAGCAGGTAATCGGAATGAGTCAGGGTGGAGCAGGTAATCGAAAAAGGTTGCCTTATGAGGAAGTTAAGTTTAAAAGTAGAAGGCAAAGAATTGAACATACTGACATATTGATTCTTTGAAAAGAAACTTAGAACTCATATCTAACAGGGAGAAAGATGGGGCACACAATGGCACATACTGCAGACCGGGGTGCTTCCTCCCAAGGCCCTGGGGAGCCCTCTTGAGGGCTTGAGGTTTTAGAAAAGGGCACTGTCAGGAGCTGGCAGCCAACTGTGAATTGGTGGTAATGAATGTACTAACACTGTTACCTGTTAGGAAGAGTAAGAAACACAGTCAGAAGATGCTTGGGAGGACCTTGGAGGAGAGGCAAGTTCTGGGAATTTCTGTGGGTAGGCTTTAGGGGATTTTGTAGCATTTGGGAAAGGGTTTTGAGCCAAAGCAGAAGACCAGCCTGTGGCCTTGGCTTTATGAACTATTTGTCAGGGCTGAGGTCTAACAGAGTGATGGCCTGACCTAAGCTGGAGGACAGACAGCTGAAGGTCAGTGATCAGAAGGCTCTACACAGCAGAGAGAGACCAAGAGTTTAATCTTGCACCAAGCTAATTGAGCTACTGAGAGTGTGTTTCTGTGATTTATAAACCTATGTGTCCTTTGTGTGCCAAGATATTACTTCTCAGTGTCATAAAAATTGGTGTACAAAAATATCTGTCTTCCTTTCCCAGGTTAACCTTTCTACCTTCTCCAGGATCCTGTAATTATCTCACTCCATCCTCTCCCTGTCCCCTTTGTGTTTTGTAGGGATGACTCACTCATTGCAGTTTGCCTGGGACTTTACTGGTCTAAGTGTTACAGGAAAGGGTTTCTGATCCAGACCCCAAGAGAGGGTTCTTGGATATCATGCAAGAAAGAATTCAGGGCAAGTCCTCAGTGCAAAGGGAAAGCGAGTTTATTAAGAAAGTAAAGGAATAAAAGAATGGCTACTCCATAAACAGAGCAGGCCGGAGGGCTGCTGGTTGCTCATTTTTACAGTTATTTTTTGATAATATGCTAAACAACGGGTGGATTGTTCATGCTTCCCATTTTTAGACCATATAGGGCAACTTACTGACGTCGCCATGGCATTTGTAAACTGTCATGATACTGGTGGGAGTGTGGCAGTGAGGACAACCAGAGGTCACTTTTGTCACCATCTTGGTTTTGGTGGGTTTGGCTCCTTTATTGCAAGCTGTTTTATCAGCAAGGTCTTTATGACCTGTATTTTGTGCTGACCTCCTATCTCATCCTGTGACTTAGAATGCCTTAACTGTCTGGGAATGTAGCCCAGTAGGTTTCAGCCTCATTTTACCCAGCTCCTATTTAACATGGAGTTGCTTGGGTTCACACGCCTCTGACATAAGCACTGAAAGTCCCATGACCCAGGAAACTCCCATTATGAGCAAACTAGGACAGTTGGTCACCTTAAAGGTCTTTTCCTCCACAACTCCTTCTTAACCTGTGAACATTCCCATGTCACCTCTTTGTTAACCAATTCTGCTTCCCTTGAGCTCCTATTAATTCTTTTTCGTCTATGGACTCCTAAACTTCTTCCAAGTATAGTCCATGCTCTCACTATGTCCCTCGCCTTCTAGAGGACTCCTGAACTTTCTCCTACCAAACTTCACTTGCTCTCCCTCTTGATAATGTTTCCATTGCATTTAGCACTACTGGGTTCTGGGACCACATTTTCTTCTTCCATCTCTAAAGCTGCTATTTCTCTGTCTCAGATCTAGGAAGTGAACCCTGCCTCTGCTATCTCTGTCCATTTGGGACACCCCTCAGGGCCCAGGTCTTGGGCCTGTGCTTTCACTGATTTTTCCTGTAGGAAAAGCCTACAAGAGTCAGGTGGGCAATGCAACCTCTTAGGAAGCTAGAATGGAGATGGAGTGAACCAGATAGTATGTGCTCCATCTAAAGAGGTTTTACTTTAACAGGTTTTTAAAAGAGTGGGTCACCCTTGGTTTGAGTGCACAACTTTTGAGGTATAGCTGCGATCAGAAGTAAATTTTCAGGAGGATACGTGATCTAACCTGGGAAAGGAGTATTTCCACTGAAGGGCACAGTGGTAAATCTGGCTATACCTTACGCAAGAATTCATTACTCAGCTTTTGGAAATATCCCATTTTTGACTTGGGAGAAGTGTTCTTGGCCTTACATTGGGTTGAGAAGGCTCTTATCCTCACCTGACTTTGTGCCACCTTTATCCCCTAGTAGGTGATCAACAAGTTCCTAATCACACAGGTCATCACAGAGCAGTTATGACCTTGATGGGAACAGATAAGAACCAATTAGTGAAGTCCTGGGAACATTGTTAATGTGGAAAAAAAAATCTAGCTGATAAAAATCTTTTCACTCATCACAGATTCATTCATCTTTCCATTGCAATTAAGGGGCAGCGTGTGCCATGATAGTGAGCCTGTGATGATAAGCAACTAATGAACAGACAGATCACATGAATTTCAGACATGAACAAGGTCAACAGCTTGAATATTTAAGCTGTTTTTAGTATTCAGTGTCACATGTCTAGAAATGACTGTGAAGAATAATTTGTTTATTCTTCTGGTTTCTAGTGGAGCTGCATGTAAATAATCTCGTATTTTACATATTCCAAATTTTTATTATTTCCTTAAAGATTTTATGCCCTTGGCTCCTTTTTTAAAACAAATTTCTTGGGCGGATCACCTGAGGTCGGGAGTTCGAGACCAGCCTGACCAACACGGAGAAACCGTCTCTACTAAAAATACAAAAATAGCTGGGCGTGGTGGTGCATGCCTGTAATCCCAGCTACTTGGGAGGCCGAGGCAGGAGAATCACTTGAACCTGGGAGGCAGAGGTTGCGGTGAGCCAAGATCGCGCCATTGCACTCCAACCTGGGCAACAAGAGTGAGACTCTGTCTCAAAAATCAAAAACAAAAACAAACAAAAAAAATTTCTTCCTTCCCTTTTTTAGCATTTTTTTGATGAATGTTTTATAGGCTTTAGAGTTGAATGTAAAGTCAGTAAAACATACATCTCTATCCTTAAAAAGTCTTTATTAGAGATGAAAGAACAAGATATACACAAGAGCAATGACTCTTGAAAAGACTTCTTATTGCTAATCCTAGATCTGCCATTTATTGGATGGCAACCTTGGGCAAGTAACTTCATCTCTTGCACCTCATCTCAGCTTTACCCTTTAAGTTTCTTTTCTGTAAAATGGGAGTTATGATAATCGTGCTGACTTTAGAGGGTTGTTCTGGTGTCCAAATGAAATGCATGTGAAGGACTTCACCTGGTATATATTAAGTACTTAACACATGTTAGCAATCATTAGTAACTTTAATACTCATACAAGTTCTGGTAATATTACCTTTATTTTATAGGTTAAAAAAATACCTTATATTTAATCAACCAAGGCTACTACATGGTATATTTGCGCTTCCAAATTAGGCCTACTGACTTTATAAAATAAGCATTTTCTTCTGGATGATTCTACCTCCCTGACACAAGAGGTTTCTCACTGGTGATGGTGTTTTCTCCATTGTCAAGCCTCCTCTATGGCTGGTGCTTCATACCTGGTGCCCCGACACTTTGCCTCTCTTCATGCCCACTGACTGAGTCACTTCAAATTTCCACTACTCTGGGCTCTTGAACTTGTGACTGCTTGGCCTGGTTTTTATACCCACAGTGTTAGCACTGACTGATGTTAAGGTTCTCCACAGGTCTGACTGATCTGAGCAATCCCATATTCATTCATTCATTTATTCATCCATCCAATAAATATTTATGTTAACTCATTGTTAACTTGCAGGGCCTCACACTGTTGCCCAGGCTGGAGTGCAATGGCATGATCACAGCACACTGTAACCTCAGACTTCTGGGCTCAAAAAATCTCTCATCTCACCCTGCCGTGTAGCTGGAACTGGCCTCAAACAATCCTCTCACCTCACTCTCCCGTGTAGCTGGAACATGCTGCAAAAAACCTCTTGAATTGATGGTGTAATGTTGTCCCAGTAATACCAAGAGTTCAGGACAGCAAAATAGAAAGCTTCAGTATTCAAGGAGGTACATTTCACCATGCTCTGGAGTAAGTGATGGTAACAGAGGTTGAGGTTTTGTGAGGTCTCTGGGTGTCCATTAAGCATAGGGGAGCTCCAAATGAACTGTTGACATCAGGCACACTCTTGCCTTTCAAGGGTTGTCCTTGTTGCCATTTGCATGACTCAACTTCAGCAGGCAGAGGGGGCAGAAGTTTGGGGTGTTGGGAAGGTTTGAGGACTCTCCCGTGGCTGCAAGGCCAAATCTCAGACTCACCAGCTCTGGTGTGTGACCGGCACAGCCGGGCAAGGATGGAGGCTTCGTAGGTTGCTGCCCTTAGGACTCCACTTGCTGGGCCTGTGCTGACACGTCCAGCGCCAAATACCAGCAGATCGCCTATGATTAGTCTAGGCAGTTGGGAGGAAACGACAGGAATAGGAAACATAAGGCTGCCCTCTGTTAGCTTACAGCCTTGTTGGCAGACAAAAGAAAGACACTTGAACCCTTAATAAGTGCTCAGTTGCATGTTATTTGGTGTTGCATTTGTGGGTACCATCAAGTTCAGGAAAGGGAGAGGTCACTGTGGACTTGTGCTAGGGCTGAAAAGAGGGGAATGTGCTACCAATCACAGTGGGCTTGTGTCCTACCTGCCTTCTGCTGGAGGTTGTTGGCAGGCAACATCAGGAGGAAAGGGGATAGTCCCTTGCCTTTCCCCAAGCGCTGCAAAGGGGTGAAAGGGAGGAAGGCAATTGTAATGTATTGAGCACCTCATCTGTGCTAGGTCCATTACAGATATTGTTCACTTTATTCTCATGAGAACCCTGTGACAGTGGGTTCAATTGCCTGTATTTTACAGATGTGGTTCAAAGAAGGGTTCAATAACCTGCCCAGGTGATAAGCTGCAGAGGCACTGGTAATGGGCTTGGTGGCCTTGAGAGAGGACTGTTTAATAATATGCAAACATTGTCCAGAATCTTTGAATTGCTCACGCAGAGGCACTTCTCAATGTCTTCTTTCCGAAACTGGAATTGCTCAACAGAAACAGGATAGGAAGGTTGTGGTAAGGTGTGGTTTGCAAAATCGTTCTCAGGTGCTCTTTAAAACTGTTGCACTGCTAAAGAAATGGAACAAAAACAGTTAACACATAAGCAAGCACACACACAAAAGCACAGAGTTTCTGTATCTCTCTCTTTCACACACACACACACACACACACACACACTTGTGGATGCTGAAGCCCTGTAGACACTGCAATGTTCCCAATACTTTGGTGAAAAAAAGCTGGATTAGGGCCAGAAACTATAATAACTGAAATAACTTTGTACGAAACCATTGCAGGCAGCGGGAAGAGTCAGAGGAAGGGCACTGGAGAGATTATTTTGCTTTCTCTCCTTGCTTAATTAATGCTCACAGTGATGGGAGGGTGGACTGAAACTGATCATCTTTCCCCCATCACAAATATGCCCTTTTTATCTAAAAAAATGACGGTGGTTTGGGCCACATGAATGATACATTTGGCTTTCAAAGGATATTTTATTTTTGCATTGGAAGAAAATTAAGGTGTTCATTAAAAAAACAAAAACAACAACAAAAAACTTATCTAAAGAGTTGCATTTCCTGAGCTTCGAAGAAAAAAATATCTTTCCCTTCTCGTGACTTATCTCCCTTTCTTTCCACAATAAGTCATCCTGGGTTATTTTCTTCCATACATGGATTGAATGAGACCAACAACAAAAGGAAATGATAGGACATGATGATCTCAAAGCTTAGCCATGATGGAAGGCAGTTCTCAACAAGAGAACCGATGTGGGTTGCAGAGAAGGGGCTCACAGGACAAGGAAACCAAGGGCTCCCCAAATGAGCAGATAATTAATCAAATAATCAGGCCCCACACCCCAGCTCAAAACACGAAACTCTCACCATAATATCCAGCAGTCATTGATTTTATTATTTTTTAATTTTATTTTGATGGGAAAGAAGGAGCCAGAGTACCCAACTCCAGTGACCCAGAGCTCATACCAGACAGTATTTCCTTTACTGCTACATATAGATATTGAAGTCCACCTGTACAGACAGAAAGGACCATTATTTCTTTCTTTTTTTAATTAATAAACATAATTAAAGAAATTTTTTTTTTTTTTGAGACTGAGTCTTGCTGTTGTCGGCCCAGGCTGGAGTGCAATGGCACGATTTCAGCTCACTGCAAACTCTGCCTCCTGGGTTCCAGCAATTCTCCTGCCCCAGCCTCCCGAGTAGCTGAGATTACAGGCACCTGCCACCATGCCCTGCTAATTTTTATATTTTTAGTAGAGGTGGGGTTTCACCATGTTGGCCAGGCTGGTCTGGAACTCTTGACCTCAGGTGATCCCCCTGCCTAGGCCTCCCAAAGCGCTGGGATTACAGGCGTGAGCCACCACGCCTGGCCAACAAACATTAATTTTTTAAGCAATTTTAGGTTCACAGCAAAGTTGAACAGAAAGTATAGGGAGTTCCCATATATCCCTTGTACCCCACCCCATACAACTTTCCTCATTATCAACATCCCACTCCAGAAAGTACATTTGTTACAATAGAATCTACACTAACACATCACTGTCACCCGAAGCCACAGTTTACCCTAGGGTTCACTCTTAGTGTTGTACATTCTGTGGGTTTTGACAAATATATAATGACTCTAACTGCTTTTCAGATGCAATTCTTTGTGCATATTTCAAAGGCATAATATTAAAACGACTAGACAGTCATTGCTGGAAGATACTGCATCCAGAAGTAATTGGTCTGGACATGTGAGTGGCCAGGGACCGTCACAAGGAGCCAGAACTTCATCAGTGACTGTCTGAGATTTGGGGGGACATGATGATTTCCTGGGTCGTGTTCAGCCCCCAGATCCTGAGGTCTTGTAGCCTAGGCCATACACAATCAGGAACAGATTTCCAAAGGCATATTCTATGAGGGGTGTTGCTTACAAACTCCAACCACTAGGATCCTCACCACGAAGACCAACTGGAATTCACTATGGCCAGGTTGTTATTCATTTAAAAGAATCTGCAGAGAATTCTTTTTCTCAAGACCTTTCAAAGATGGTAAAGTGATTGAGAATATGGAATAAGGTCTTTGTGGTTTACTAAACTATTAACTATTTACAGCATGTATTTATGCATATAATAAACTATATATAAGATACAATATGGGTTTGATATTAAATTTGACTCCTCTTCACTGAGGAACTGGTGAAACCTTAGTCTTAAGGTGAATGCGCCACAGTTCCCCGGGTCTGTGCCAGGAAAGACACTGACAACTGGTCATGGAAACCGCACTGCTCTCCGACTCCTATCACCAGCAGTGTTCCAGGCCTGCTGCCAATCCATGGTCGCTTTGATTTTGAAACCAGCTGTGGGTATCCTGACCCCCCTCAGGTCTTTTGTTGTCATCATTCTTTGTCATCCACTGATATTTTGTATCCTACGAGTCTGCAATTGAAACTATCTCATCCTTGTCATTGGGGCTTTTAGATTGAATGTTAGAAAGTCTCAGTTTTTATATGCAGTTGTTCTAGGCTGCTGCTTAAGGGCAGTATCTTCATCAATTTCATTTCTAAGGAAGTGTCCCTCCCTTGAATGCTTGCTTTATGTAAAGGTGGGGCTGGAGCTGCACCTCAGGAAAGGATGCCTTCTCTCTCATCTGCCAACTTCTGTCTCTCTGTGCTGTGGCATGTCCTATAACGGGAGAGATTTGCCTTTTCTAAGAAAATTAGAAACTACAGGTGGAACAATCTGAGCAATGGTCTCATTCTGCACAGAATGAGCCCTGTGGTCCTTCTCATCATTCTGTCAGAATGACCCTCTGGCTGGAGCTGCCCAAGGGGTAACTTTGGGGCCACGTTCACAGGAGAAGTCCTGCACATTCCATGGCTCCATCTTCTCCCAGTGATTCAAAGTGGCCTGCCAAAGATCTGGTGCCATGTGGTACATATTTTCTGGCAAGACCACTGCACCTACTCACATGGTCAGCTAAGTAATCCCCAGCAGGCCATCCTCTGATTGGATTTGTCATGGAGCAATTGATTGTTCATTAATGCCAACAAGTATTTATTGAGCATACACACTGTTGCAGGTCATGTTCCCTGGGAAGCAGACTCTGAGATGGAGTTCATCATGCAAAACGTTTATTAGAGAGTGCCTTTAGCTTTACACTTGGAAAGGGGAAGGAAGAGAAGCAAGATTGGGCAGAGGGAGCAGTTGGGCTCTAATGCAATCACAAAGGCTCAGCTGACCCCATAAGGAGTTCTGAAGCTGGGATGTCCCTTCAGAACTGTTCCAGGTTGGGGCAAGGGGGCCAGACCTTCATATGCCCTCATTGACCAGTTATTGGGTACAGCTGCCCCTGGGAATGGGGTGTGACATAAGCAGTGAGGAGGCAGATCTTTGCAGGTGAGGGAAATTTCTGAAGACAGCTTGAAGTGGAGCAGCTGGATAAATAAGTCCTTTACCCCTGATAGGGGACTTGGGGAAGTAGCAAGGTATGTATTGCTCTGTGCAAAGCATATTCTGTGCCCCTAAGAAGCTTATTATCTAGATAGGTGGAATTAAACAAGTGTGCAAGTGACAGTGCTATAAGGTGGCATCAAGCAGGTGGCACTTCCAAAGCTCTAGGGGTTTGCAGATGGCAGGGATGGTGGGAGTGGGGTGTCACATTTGCTTGGAGGAGATAATTGCACTGGGTCTTGGAGAATCCTAGCTTGAGGATTTTTGTCATTTTCTAGTCATTAGCCTGATTGAAACCCTTGGTGCATGAAGAAGACTTCTTTTACACAAACCACTAAACCAGGATTACAGACTAGACATTAAGTAAATCCCCAGGGCTGATGAGTAACATCTGGCCAAGTGCTATAGCTCAGTTAGTTTTCTTGTTTTCTCTTCATCTCAAGAAGTTCCAGGAAATGTCGCTGAAGAGTTCAAGGCTATCGTTATCTCAGGCCTCAATTCCTGTGGCTCTTGGATGAGCCAGGGTATCAAGAGGAGAAGCTGCAGCTGCTTGAGGCTGAAACGGTTACTCTGCGCAGGGCAAGAAGCACCAGCTGAGTTCCTTGCAGTGAGTTATATCTTTTCATTCCATTGCATGTTCCTGAAAACTAGGCTTTTCTGGAATGAGGGGAATTGCCTTGTATGGCCAAGAAAGCTGTGGAACCATTTAGGAAGCAGAGATGATCCGGAGGGGAATTCCGCATATAAGCAGGTGCCCACATGGTGTCAGGTCCAAATACCTGCCTGACACTCCTCTCTTGTTGCTTTCCTTGCCAGACTAACAGGAACCCCTCTCACTGGACTTAGGAGGCTCCTGTTAGACTCATATCTGTGACCAGAGTCAGGGCTGCAGCATCTGACCCCATGGTCACACATACAGCCTCTTGGTTCCTCAGATCAGCCATCTGTTCCATAGCAAAACTCAGCCCTGTAGGATGGAGCAGACATGGATGATGGGAATGGAGAGTGTGTGTGAGAGAGGGAGAGACAGAGACAGAGAGAGAGAGACTCTGTGTGTATGTGTGTGTATGCGCGCACGCACGTGCACTTATGCATGCATTAGTGGCCTAGAGAGGACACAATGCCCAGTCGGGAGAGGGGTGGTCCTCTGGCATCCTGAGCTGGGCCTGGATGGGCAGGAGAACAGGAGGGGGTGGCCTGTGAGAAAGGAAACCTGGATTGAAGTCAGATTTCACCAATGTTATGATGCCACTAAGCTTGAGATTCTTTCAAAGGTGAACCAAATCCTAGTTCTGGCCTGTGATGGGACTGAGATGCAGTAATGGGTCCCCTCCTTTCCATAGTGATCTGGCATTTGCCACTGCCTTAGCTCCTTGTCTTCAAGGAGGTTTAAGAAATGCTATAAAAAAGCACTGGCTGTCAGAAAAGGAAACTTTACAACATAGTGTGATCCTGACACTTTGCAAACGAAGAGAAACATTTGCCATTAGAGTCATGCGTTCAACACACTGGAGGATTGCTATCAGCCTTGGAGTTCTCAGGTGGTCTGCATTGTAACCAGACTGTCATGCCGCGATATACCCAAACCCACCCCAGTGAGTGCTCCTTAAGTGTCCATAGCCCCCTGTCAGCACCAGATCATGATGGCTGAGAAGCCACGCAGGGACATTGGGATATGCATTTACCTAGGTGGCAGTGGCCACAGTAGGCTAGGGCTACAGATTCCCCACAGGTCATCTCCAGGCCCCTGGGCACTTTTCAAGTATTCAACACTGTAAGCATTGCTGCACTCAGATCCTTGGCAGGATCCCCCAACTCCACATCTCTTCCAGTCTCTTTTTCCTTTGTACTTTTACAGGGCTTGATTCTTTCCTTCCTTCCCATGTATAGGATTCTCACTTCTTCCCTGAAGCATGCCTCTTCTAGCACATGGCAACAAAACTCTCTCATGTAGAGTGTTTACATTGTTGGTGAACTTTCCCATCTCCTTGTTGCCTCATATCTCCAAATGTCTGAAGTGACCCCACTTGGGGAAAGAATAAACAGAGGCACAGAGAGGCCCCATGGCTTGTTCTGATGGAGGAACTCAGGTCACCAGATGCCCACGCACCTGCTCCCGCCAGACTCACTCTGTGGAGTTGGTGTTTTTCTGTGCTGACCTGCCCTCAGGCCATGGCTGCCACCACTACGCTTCAGTGATGCGCCCTGGGGTGGGGAAGGGTACCATACACTTCATGAAATTCTAAGGGAAGGACATAGAACTGCTACTTCTAACATGTCCTTATTTTATAGCCTCAACTAACATGCACATATTCATCCCAATTAATTCTTAGGACAGGATTCTTGCTTTGAAAACTCCCCCGCAGCATTCTTTCTGAGAAACGCTGCCATGTCCTCTCCTATCTTCAATTATCTTGCAAAAACCACCTCTGTGTAGTGTCCCAACCTGACCCAAACATAGAGACGCGCACACACACACACACACACACACACACACACACCCTCCATGAAGCCTCTCCTGCTGCAGCCCAGGTCCCCTCTGTGCAATCTGTACATGGCAGCAGTGCTCAGGCACCATAGGTAGGTGAGCAAACACAAAGTGGCGGATGGTTGCTTACAGTGCTACCATTGTTGCCATTGTTTCTCCAACCTCACAAACAAGACTTCCAGCTTCTTGAGCAAGTATAGGAAGCTGCGAAGCCAGAGAGCTGCTGTTACAGCTGTATAGCTGCTGGGTCCACCTCTGGCATGATCTGCTACAGCACAGTCTCCCATAAGTATATCTGGTTGGAGGGACCTAAAATCACATCCTGAACCTGGCTGCAAGGGAGTCTGGGAATTGCAATTTTACTCTTTCCAACCTGGATACCTCCCTGTATAACCCTAGGCAGACAAATACCCAGTCAATCCCCAGTACCTACATTCCTGCAGAGAGAAGGCAAGTCCTGTTCGCATTTGACACTGTAAGTGGAAAGTTCTCCAACTTAAAAAGTCACACTGAAGGGTGGGGCTAGGATATGGCAGAATACAACTCAGACACTGAAGGGCTTTATGTGAATCACCCATCCCTTCAGCTTCCAGTGACCTCAGTTCTTTTTTTCTTTCTTTCTTTCTTTTTTTTTTTTTTGAGACAGAGTTTCACTCTGTCGCCCAGGCTGGAGTACAGTAGTGCAATCTCGCCTCCCTGCAGCCTCCGCCTCCCAGGTTCAAGCGATTATTCTGCCTCAGCCTCACGAGGAGCTGGGACTACAGGCACACACCACCATGCCCGGCTAATTTTTGTATTTTTAGTAGAGACGGGGTTTCACCATATTGGCCAGGCTGGTCTTGAACTCCTGACCTCGTGATCCACCCACCTCAGCCTCCCAAAGTGCTGGGATTACAGGCGTGAGCCACTGCACCTGGCCAACCTCAGTTCTTAAGAAGGCAGGAACTTGGTTTCCAAGGAACTTTCTTTCCTTTTCATTTGCTCCATGGGCTAAACTATTGAAAGACTTACCAGGTCTGCTGGTCATGATGGTATAGGCTATGTCAGGTAACAGCCCCATGACTATCAATGGTTTAACAGTAAAATGATGGAGTTTATGTCTTTTTCATGGCATCTGTCCAGTGTAGGTCGGGAAGGGGTTTTAGCATGACCCAGGACTTAGGCTCCATTTTCACACTCACTCCCACACACATTCCTGGAGAGGCAGGAAAAGCAGAATGTGGCAAATTGCACATTTATCTCTGCAAGGAGGAGACATGTTGCTTACACACCTATTTCATGAGCCAAAGCAAGTCACACAGCTCACTTACTTCAAAGGGAGAAAACCAAAGTCCTCCCACGAGCCAGAGGACAGAAGAACCGACCTGTGGTAAACAGAACTAATGAGGAGTCTGTGCCCATGACGTGTCCCCAGTGTCCTCATCACTCGGCCGGGATAACTGACATTCTTCCATCGCCATTTTTCTTTCCCTCCAGGCACTTAACGTTTCAACTTTAAAGATACTGATACAATTTTCACTTGAAAATGGCCTATGAAAAAACAGCACAGTCCCCAGAGGCAAAATTCTAATCATGCTTTTCCACAAATACTTCAGTGGTTCTCAGTCTGTCATGATTTAGTGGGCTGAGAATGCTCTGTGTTGTGTTTTATGTAAAAATTCTGCCTGTCTTCCTTAGATTAGGAAGGAAACAGGCCCAAGAGGTTGGCCCCAGACGGTTTCTCAATTCCAGTGCCCACCCTGCTACAGGCTTTCTCTGACCACCTTCTCCCCAGTTTGAAGCCATTTCTGACTTTCTTGAGCACCCCCCTTTCATGTTCCCTCACCGTATTATCAGTGTTTGCATAAATGCCTCATCCCCTTTACTAGGCTGTGAGCTCTTTGAACCATATAGAATTGTCTCTACACTCAGGTAGACTTTATTGAGTGTTTTTGAATGACTCAAGGAATGAATCTCTATATTCTCCCTCAGGATGTTTTCTGTAAGAGGTGCTCAGCATCTTTTGAATGTAAAAAAGATCGAGGGATGAATGGATGGAGAAATTAAATAAAGGATTGAGGGTGTATAGACTCCAGACAGCATCGCATAGGAAGAATAAACAAGCCTATTCTCTTCAGGCCATTCAGCAGATTCTGATGAGTTAACTCATAAATACAGGTTTTGGAACCAAATGGAAGTGGGGATGACTCAGGGCAACCTCTCATCACTCTGCAAACCAAGGCCCATGCCCTGCTATGGTTCAGTGGTGTCATCTGGAAATATTCATGTAAATGAGCACCCCAGTTTTCTAAGAGGTGTTTTTTTTTTCCTCGCTTCTTTTTTCCATTTCCTGGATTCCCAACTTCCTAGGTAGCCCTTTAGAAATGCAAATATAGGCCTGGCGCAGTGGCTCTTGCCTATGCCTCTAATCCCAGCACTTTGGGAGGCCGAGGTGGACAGATCACTTGAGGTCAGGAATTCTAGACCAGCCTGGCCAACATGGTGAAACCCTGTTTTCACTAAAAGTAAAAAAAAAAAAAAAAAAAAAAATTAGCCAGGTGTGGTGGTGGGTATCTGTAAGTCCCAGCTACTTGGGAGGCTGAGGCACAAGAATGGTTTGAACCTGGGAGGCAGAGGTGGCAGCGAGCCGGGATCACACCACTGCACTCCAGCCTGTGCGACAGAGTGAGACTCCGTCTCAAGAAAAGGGAAATGCAAATATAAACTATCATCTCCCCTTCACTAGACATTCCCTTACAGGGCAAGTTCATCTCTCTGCTCCAAAATAGTCCTCCAGAATTGACTGCCAATTTGCAGACCAAAACATGCCCTCCTTGAGCTTTCACCTCCAGGGGTTGCCTTGGAACTCCCACCCTCCAGGGGCTGCCTCGGGACTTTCATTCACTAGGAGGGTATATCTAAAGTATGCCTACTTGGCCACTTTAAAAATTTATTTTTGCCCAGGAATGCCCAACCTAACTGTCCAGTAGATAAGGCACCATGCTATCAGGCGGACCCTTGCTCACTTGCTCCCTTACCTTATCAAAGTGCCTGCTTTCTGCTCCAAAGGGGAAGCGGCACATTGAAAGGCAGGACGTTGTGTGCCCCTTCTCCAAGCTAGCTTTAGAATACATTCACTTTATTGGTATCAGACTTCACCCTTGTCCATGGGACTTTGCATACATTGAGCAACTAACCCGCATTTCGGTTACATTCATGTCACACTTTGGTCATGATTTAGCTCTTTGGTACCAGGGGCAAGCTTTGCTTGGTCAGTAGCATAGGGTGTTGCTGTGTTTATTGGGTGGATTCCATGGCCCAGACTGAATAATGTGCGGACAAGGAACAACAGGACAAGTGCTCTAGAAATTCTTGTCTGTGGGGCTGACATGACATGTCTCTGCTTTCCCTATTAAATGTTTCCTGGGCTGAGGCATGAGATCTCCCAGGCCCCTGAAGCCTGGAAGGGGTCAGAAAGCCAAGGCAGCAAGGCTAGAGGGCACTGCCAGGGAAAGTGACCCACATCTGTCCCCTCAAACATCAGTTCCTCTTTCCAGGGAGATGGGAGCTGTGCAAACATGGAATTCCCACATCTCACAGGTCTCTCCCGGGTGGAGACTTCAAGACGAAAAGAGGGAAGAGAGGCAGGGTATGTAGAAGGGCAGGAAAGCGGCATGTGTGTCCAGTGGCAGTGAAGAAAGGGGATAACAGACATCTCCCTTTCCTATAAAATAAAAAGACAGGAACTTCACCTACCTCTGCTATTTCCTTCCCATTTCTCCTTCAGCTCAAAGAAAGGTGTGGAGCTGAGAAATGGTCCCTAACCTGCACTCGGCACTCAAGGCTTTTCTCCAGAGCAGGTGAGACCTCTTTGCCTGGGCTTTGTCTGCCCTTTATTTCATGTGAAAGAGAAATGTGTATTTGCAGAAGGAAGCCCAGGGGCTTGGGGAACATCTTCACTCCAGAGGAGTAGGGAGAGGTGGTTCCACCAGCTGTGCCTGGGCTGGTCACTGAGCCTAGACAAACTCCAGCCCACTGGGAAGCTGGTTGTGGATGCTGGCCATTGGGTAGCCCCAGTGAGCCCTTTCCAGCCAAAGAGTCCACCAGGAACCCCAAGTAAGA
This sequence comes from Pongo pygmaeus, assembly GCF_028885625.2. Classification (NCBI taxonomy): domain Eukaryota; kingdom Metazoa; phylum Chordata; class Mammalia; order Primates; family Hominidae; genus Pongo; species Pongo pygmaeus. The sequence goes on from NC_072385.2 coordinate 102,679,841, forward strand.
ACCCAGCCCTTCTCCCTCAGCCTCCACTGAATGATGCTCTGTGGCCAGGCAGGTACCAAAGAATAAATGTATTAACATGAAGACTAATGACAAATGCACTGCAGTAGTAAGCACGTCATAGATACATGGAATATTCTCTATATCGTCTGAATATGGATATAAAATAAGTTATACTCATTTTGTTTTCCATCACAGTAGGAGCATAGCATACAAAGTGACTGGCTCAGTGGCCATGAAGCAAGCCAGGCGAGAGACCATGAAAGAGAATGTAGGGCATTGAGTACAGTGGGGATTTGCCAAGGACACTGCAGAGTCCCTGGGGACCCTCTGGGGAACAAGGCCCCAAACCTCTCAAGTTAGCCTTCTGAGAATGAGCATGAGGTCCCACTTGACAAGAGACAGTGGCTGCATCTGAGCTGGGATGATTCAGGCAACTGGGTGGGAGGCAGAGCAGGGACAGGCACGAACAGCATCCAGCAGGCTAGCCCACTCTCCTGCTGGTGCTGTTGGATGTCTATGATGCTGGGAATATGGGGCGCAGAGCCAGAAGGCACGGTTTGCTTCTGTGACATGACAGATGGCCAGACTGATGGCCCACCAAATGCTGGCCAGCCCTCCTCCCTTGCCAGCCTGTCCTGGGAGGCTGCAGGGGGCCTGCATACTTTGCTTGTTCTCCATAGTTTGTCATTGGGTATCAATGCTGGGATCCTGCACACATCATAGCACAGACAAGCGTGTGAGGGTCTGAGGCCCTGGCTTTGAATCCTCTCTCCATCACGTGACTTCTGTGAGTTTCACAAGGTCGCCTAAACCCTTCTGAGGCTACTCAACCTCCTCATCTGCAAAATGGGAAGGCTAATGCATACTTCCCTGGGGCATCAGTGAGGGCCACATAGAATAATGTATATAAAGTGCCTAACATAGCTCCTGGCACGCAGGAGGGGCTGGGTAAATGTGAGTCAAGTATGAACATCTAAACATCATAGGCCAGGTGGAAAGAACATCTAACAAAATCTATGGACTAAAACCACCTTGACTGGTTTTCAGTAGACTACAGGACCATTTCCTCACTCTATCAATTTTTTTCTCTTCTCTCTCCCACTCTGGGATTCTTTAAAATGAAATACTGGCAGAGTTCAAAGCAAGGTTTGCCGAAGATGACAGAGGCTTAGATTAGGAAAGAACAGAGCTCCTGGGCCAATGTCTCTAGAAGATGCTTCCTTTCTCACCTCTCCTCCCTGCAGCTGCCCCCCCGCCCTCAGATCTCCTAGCTCCTGAATGGATTTCTTATTAGGAAGCCAAAGCAGGTAGGGGAAGCACAGAAAAAGAAGTGAATTGTCTACTAAACGAAAAGTCTTTTCCATCTGCTCAGAGCCCGGATGTGGAGGCACTGGGGAATCTGGAGGTGGGTTGGCCATCTGTGCTGGCAAGTGAATTGCCTCAGGTCTCGTCTTTGGGGAGTGGCTGAGGAGAGGGGGAGAGGGATGGAGACTTAGGCTTAGACTCTGGGGCCTGGGAGTGCTCTTGTCCTTCTACTAATCCCGAGAACTTGGAGGTGTGCCCAAACAAGTATCAGCTGCAAACATGGGCGTCATGATCCTCTCTCACCTACAGAGCAATGTCAAGATCTGCATATGTGTGTGTGCATGTGTGTGTGTGTGTGTGTGTGTGTGTGTGTGTGTGTGTATAGTCACCGCTCCCATCTCCTCCTCTAATACTTGCCTGTCTGAATGTCCCCCCACCCCATCACTCGGCAACTTTCCTCTTGGACGGGGGCAGAAGGTGGGCAGGCAGCTCGTTGGGCAGCTCGTGCCCCTCCAGCTTGACTTTGATGAGGTGGTTGGCCAGTGCAAACTCCTCGTCATCCAGCATGCCATCCTTGTCAATGTCGGCCAGCTTCCAGATCTTGCCCAGCACACTGTTGGGCAGCTTGGAGCGCACCATCTCCTTCTTGGCATTAGCGCCTGTGATCTTGCCATCCACCGGCGACAGGGTGTAGAAGATCTCGTCGTACATGGGCTTGTCCCTGGCCACCACCCACTCAGCATCATCGATACCTTCTCCAGCCCCCTCCCCATAGCCGTGCCCAAAGGGGCCATGCAGGGTGCCCTCGAACGCTCCGCCCTTCACCATCTGGATGGGCCGCTGTGACTCCTCCTGGCGCACTAGCACCATGAGCTGGGCAATGTCATGGGCCAGCATGTCGTCCACTACCTCCAGCAGCTTGCTCTTCAGCGGCTGGAACTTGCTAAAGTCCTGGGCCTGCAGCTGGTCCTGGGAAGAGGAGGAGAGAAGATGAAGATAGGATACAATGAAAGGAGAGCCCTCCATTTGTCACGTGCCTCCTATGAACACCAGAATGTTCACAGCTGATCCCTTTCTACAATGAAAGATGTGTAACCTAGAGGCTCAGCTGATGGACATCACGTGGTAATCAAAGGTATGAGAGAGGAGGGGAATAAAGGCCCACTGGGCTGATGATGGGACTTTTCAGGAGGGAGTAGAAGAGTTGTAGGGGCTGGGGAAGAAAGGGAAATTTAACAAGTATTGGCATGATCTATTTATTTCAATCCCCTTTAATGTCATTCCAGAGAGGAAATCATTACATTTCTCTTTAAGTCAGTTTTGGCTATTGAATCATGTCTCTTGAATGCTGTACTTCTGAGACTGGGTCATGTGGGCCTCTACTTTAATAAGGGTTATACTGTACTTGAAAATCACCACAAATGTCTTCATTACATTACCTTGTTCACTCCCCCAGTGCCCTTCTGAGGTAGGAAAATCACATTCTATCCCCACTTAGTGAAAACAAAAACAAAAACAAAACAGGGCACAGGGTACTAAAACCAAATCATAACAGAAGCCAAAGGTCATCCCCAAATTATGGTTCTTAATCAGGATGCTCATCAGAGTCACCTGAAGAGAGTTTTCAAAATACAGTCATGCACTGCATTACAATGTTTCAGTCAATGAGGGACCATACATATGACGAGGGTCCCAGAAGATAATAAGGGAGCTGGGAAATTCCTTTTGCCTAGTGACATTGTAGTCACTGTACATAACACAACGCATTATGTGTTGTGGTGATGCTGGTGTAAACAAACCTACTGCGCTGCCAGTGGTATAAAAATCTAGCACACACATTTACATAGAGTACATAATACCGAATAATGATAATGACTATGTTACTGGTTTATGTAAATATTTACTATACTGTACATTTTATCGTTATTTTAGAGTGTATTCTTTCTACTTATTTAAAAAAAAATGTTAACAGTAAAACAACCTCAGGCAGGCCCTTCAGGAGGCATTCCAGAAGAAGGCATTGTTATTACAGGAGATGACAGCTCCATGTGTGTTACTGTCTCTGAAGACCTTCCAGTGGGACAAGATGTGGAGGTGAAGACAGCGAAACTGATGATGCTGACCCTGTGTAGGCCTAGACTAGCATGGGTGTTTGCGTCTTAGTTTTTAGCCCACACAAAAATAAAAAAGTAAAAAATAAATTTTTTTAAATAGAAAAAACTTATAGAATAAGGATATAAAGAAAATATTTGTGTATAGATATACAATGTATGTTTTAAGCTAATTGTTACTACAAGAGTCAAAAATCTGTAGGCTGGGCACGGTGGCTCATGCCTGTAATCCCAGCACTTTGGAAGGCCGAGGTGGGCGGATCACGAGGTCAAGAGATGAGACCATCCTGGCCAATATGGTGAAAACCCCGTCTCTACTAAAAACACACAAAAAATTTAGCTGGGCATGGTGGCACATGCCTGTGGTCCCAGCTACTCGGGAGGCTGAGGAGAATCGCTTGAACCTGGAGGTGGAGGTTGCAGTGAGCCGAGATCACACCACTGCACTCTAGCCTGGCGACAGAGTGAGACTCTGTATCAAAAAAAAAAAAAAAAAAAAGTCTGTAAAGTAGAAATGTTAATTTATTACTGAAGAAAGAAAATGTTTCTAAAAATAAATGTAGTGTAGTCTAAGTGTACAGTGTTTCTAAAGTCTACAGCCGTGTACAGTGATGTCCTAGGCCTTCACACTCACTCACCACTCACTCACTGGCCCACCCAAAGCAACTTCCAATTCTGCAAGCTCCATTCACGGTAAGTGTCCTGTACAAGTGTACCACGGTTTATCTTTCCTTACTGTATTTTTACTGTACCATTTCTATATTTAGATACACAAATACATTGTGTTACAATTGCCTACAACCTTCAGTATAGTCACATGCTAGGTTTGTGGCCTGGAAGCGACAGGTCATCATACCATATAGCCCAGGTGTGTGGTAGGTCCTACCGTGCAGGTTTGTGTATATACATTCTATGGTGTTCACACACAACGACAAAATCACCTAACAATGCATTACTGAGGATGTGTCCCTGTCATTAGCAAGGCATGACTGCCCCCGAGGGTTTGACACAGTAGGCACAGGCAGGCAGGTGGGCATGCCGATTTTCAAAGAGCTCCCCTTGCCTTCACATGACAACCCACACCACACCATAAAAGAAATATCTTCCACTTTGCAGGTCTCTGCAATTGTGAAAGTTTTCGAGTCTAGAACACCAGCTTCTCCATGGCCTCTAGAGGGTGATAAGGTGACAGCTTTCTGCTCCTGCCCTGGCTCTGGCCACCTAACTCTCCAGAGGATGGGGAGAGGCCAGTACACAGGGTGAAGCACAGCTAGTTTGCTGCAGAAAAATGCAGAAAACACCCACAGCCTTCTAGGGCAAGTGTTAGCCTGGGTACTTCTCATCTCCCTCCTAGGGTGGGGCTGAGCCAGGAAGGCCTCAGGGCTGAAGGCCTCCTGGAGGAGGAGCAGACAGGGCCCTGTCTCCCACCCCTCAGAGCATCACGTCCCAAGGTCCTCCCACCTCTCGTTCCTCCTGCCTCTCCCAGCCTGCTCTCATGTAGGTGTGTTTGGTGGGCTCCCATGCAGGGGTCCCAGTATCAACTAGGGGGCATGGTGGGTGCTCCCATTACCCTACATGGACACCCGCACAGGACAGCTGTTTACATTGTGGATTCAGCATGTTGAACTGCAGAACAGAACAGCGAACTGGCAAACAAATGAGGTGAGAATCTTTGTTTTGAAAGAATTCCTCACATTAAAACTGGGGTCTTAGGGTCCCTTTCAAATGTTATCTTCCCAAATGTTTGCTTACAAATCATTAAATTCTTAACAAAAGCAGAAGTGAAGAGCTGAAGTGCTCCAAGTCAAGGACCGGGAAACCCGCAAAACAAAAGCAATGCTGGTTAGTGAATGGCTCGTGGTAGGTGGTTATACGAATGAATGGACACATGAACAAATTCCAAATACTTGGAACGTGTATTTTTTTCTTTTCCTTTTGCCAGATAGGAAACTAAAAATGCCTATTCAGGACTATAGTGATGTTATGAAAAACCTAGATTTAAACTGAGAAACTGATTCCCAAGCTAAAGATCAATACAAGAGCAACAGCATCTATTAAGTGCTTCTGTGGCTGCTATTTTTTGATTTTTCTAATTCCCTAATTTTTTTATTTTTTGAGATGGAGTCTTTCTCTGTCGCCCAGGCTGAAGTGCAGTGGCACAATCTTGGCTCACTGCAACCTCTGCCTCCTGGGTTCAAGTGATTCTCATGCCTCAGCCTCCCGAGTAGCTGGGATTACAGGTGCTTGTCACCATGCCCAGTTAATTTTTTTTGTATTTTTAGTGGAAGTTTTGCCATGTTGGCCAGGCTGGTCTCGAACTCCTGGCCTCAGGTGATCTGCCTCCCTCGGCCTCCCAAATTGCTGGGATTACAGGCGTGAGCCACTGCGCCTGGCCTTTAATTCCCTAATTCTAGAATCATAAGAAGTTGCAAACATTGTACAGAGGGTAGGTGCTTTGTGCTCAGCACCCACCTCCCTCTGCCCACCTAATGATTTGCTACTGTGTACTAAGGGCATAGTCTGTCTGGCTTTGTGCTAAGGGCTTTGCAAAGATTATCTCACTGATGCTCACAACACCTGTATAAGGCGTGATTCTGTAGCTTCAGTTTACAGATGAGGAGATGGAGGCTCAGAGGATCCAGTCAATGTTGTGGTTTCCTGCTTGGACCTTTGGGCCCAGCTCCTGGCTTTTCTTCTTGTGGCCTGTGTGAATGCTACACTCAGAAAATGCTGAGACCTCTGGTTCTTCTGTAAAAAGGCAGATGAAAAATGCCTCCCTCTGAGGAGTGCTTTGGGGAAAGCCATAAGAAACCATGTGTGATGGCCACTGGCCCAAGATAGGCACCTGCAATATGACCCAAAGATGATGAGTTCCTGTGTGCACTTCTGCATCCCCAAAGCTTGTGTCCCAAATTGCTCATAAGGGGGACCTCGGATGTAAACTCAAGCACTTTAAGAGCCTGGAAAACCTTGGTCAGGTGACCCATCCACTGCACCAGAGATGGTAGGGATGTCAGGCCTGTGGTGGCCGTGAATAGAGAAGGTCATTAACTGGAGGTGTCAGCCCCCCAACATCATCTAACACACCTGCACCACTGGGGCGGTGGGCTCCGTGTTTCTCCCCAGGCCCAGACACGGCCCCTGTTGGGCCAGTGATGGCCCAGCTGGGAGTGCAGATCCTGGGCCACCGCCTTGCCTGCAGATTCTGGGCTGGGTTCTCCCTGGGGGGCTCCAAGAGTGGCCTCCTCCATACTCAGGCTGCTCAGCCAGCTCTTGGGACACTGTCCCTTGTCTTAGAGCCCCCAACTCTCTCTACCTGCATCCTCTTCAGATTGGGGAAGTCCCCAGGTGAGATCTGGTGCTCCCGCTCAATCCGGCTATAGATCTCGGCCAGGTTGTTCACCAGCTCCTTCTTCTTGTTGTCCTTCCCGAACACCGAGGGCATCTCCTTCTTCAGAGAGCTGATGATGTAGGCATGGACCTGACAAACAAGGCCAGAGAGAAGCCTTCACATCAAGACCCTGGACGGTCCCTTCCTTCTAGGATGGCTCTTCCCCTGTAACCCTCCCACCTCCTCCTGCTCCAACTTCTGAAATACTTTCTACCTCTACCCTCATGCCTCCACGTTGCTTGCAGGGCTGGGCTGTTTTTCTATGTTATGCGGGCAAGGTGAGGTTGTGGGGAGCTATGGTCAAGGCAGGGTGAGGTGGTCATGTTGCTGCTACTGAAGACAATACCAGCAGCTGACATTTGCTGAGCATCTCTGAAGGTGCCAGACACTGTGATAAGGGCTTTGAGACTCTTTATTTCACTTTATCCTCCAACAACCCCTTCATTTTACAGATGCAGACAGAGGCACAGAGAGACTAAAGGCCTTGCCAAGGCTGGGAATCCCACAGACAGTAAACAATGGAGTCAGTTCCAATCTGGCCATCTGACCTGAGAGCTTGTAACCATGGCTCCCGTACTGTCCTGCCCCTTGGTGTCACACACATGATGCACTGGCTGTTGGAGGCAGTAACCCTCAGCTCCTGCAGCTGACCCCAAACTCTCGGCCCCTGCCCAAGCTGCCCACCTCCCAGGGGGCTGCCTCACCTTGGCCAGCCTGGCCCTTTTGATGAGGTCGTTGAGCTTGCGCAGGGCAGCATTTCGGGGCAGACTCTGGATGTCCCTGAATAGGTCCTGTTCCTCAGCCTCAAAGAGCTTCCGGTTGTCAGGGATGAGGAGGGGGTGGGACCAGAAGGAGCCGATGTAGACCCGGATCACCTCTGGGGTGTTCACGATCTTCCCCAAGGACCACATGAGGGCCCCGTACACCCGCATCAGCTGCTGTGTCTCGATCTGGTCAGCTTTGTTCAGCACCACCCGCATCTTGTCCTCGTGGTTCTTGAGGGCTTTGATGACTTCTGAGAACTCATCAGAGATGTCCAGTTTGTGGGCATCGAAGAGCAGAATGATGCGGTCAACCCGCTCGGCAAACCACTCAAGGACAGCTGCAAAGTCATACCCTGCCGGCAGAGGGACAATCAGGGGCTGGGGCCTTTGGGGTATAGGGTAGGGGTTTGGAGAAGCAGTCGGGTGTGGTAGAAATAACACAGTCTTAGGAGTCAGATCTAAGTTTAAATCCTGGCTCCTCCACATTTTAACTGTTTGGACTCCAGCAAATTACTCAATGTCTCGTAGAATTTTTTTCATCTAAAAATACTATTAAATACTAAAATAATATGAATACCTAATTAATAGAACTATGAAGATTAAATACTCTTAGAATCCAGCACTTAGTAGGTGCTCAGTAAATGCTAGTTACTTTTTTTTTTTGAGACGGAGTCTCACTCTGTCACCCAGGCTGGAGTGTAGTGGCACCGTCTCTGCTCGCTGCAACCTCTGCCTCCTGGGGTCAAGCGATTTTCCTGCCTCAGCCTCCCGAGTAGCTGGGATTACAGGCATGTGCCACCATTCCTGTCTAATTTTTGTATTTTTAGTAGAGACAGGTTTAACCATGTTAGCCAGGCTGAGTCTTGAACTCCTGACCTCAGGTGATCCGCCTGCCTTGGCCTCCCAAAGTGCTGGGATTACAGGTGTGAGCCACCGCCCCCAGCCAGCCACTGCGCCTGGCCTAGTAACTCTTATTAACATCATTATTTCCATAAGGCACAGCCACTATCCAGCTCCCCTATCCATGCTTACTGCATTTAGCAGCCTGCTAGAAAAGAAAGTCTGGACACCTAATCTGACACAAAGACTCAGAAATTCTTTCTAAGGTCTGAAAACAATGAAACAGTAAAAAGCAGATACTGATGATGGTTCAGACCATGCCTATCACTGGTCTGGAAGAAATCTGCAATTCTTGTTATAAAAACATCTTGTTCTCACTCAGGCTCTTTCCTTTGTAATCAGCTGCAGCACAAAATTCCCAACTCTTGAAACCACAAGGGGTTTCTTCCTTAGGATGTGACTGGAACTCTGGCCACCTGCACTTTGGTTATCTAGCACTAAGCTGCTTTAGGTCAGACTGGTTACAGGAGCCCCACAGAAGTTCTGCTCAATCCCAAGTAGCTGTGGATTCAGTAGGGGCTGAAAGCAGGAGGGTAGACCAACAGTCTATACATTCACTGACACCCAGAGCCCCAGTAGGTCTTACCTCTACGTCTCAGGCTCCTCTTACATAAAATAGGAAGACAAGAGATAAGGAAGTGGGGCTCAGAGAAGTCAAGTGATTTGTCAAAGGGCACACAGCCCATGAGCAGCAGCAGTGGCCTGAGGATGGAAGTGTCAGGCTTTCCCATTCTGAGTCTCAGCAGGGTTCTCAGCCTCTCCTCCTGCCACTCCCCCGTGGCATACCTCTGGCACCGAGGTAGGAGCTCTTTCTTGGGTACTAAAGTGACCAAACATCCTGGCTCCCCATAGCACAAGGGTTCCAAGGCGACACACACTGGGGACCCAAAGCTCATTGCCACCATCACATGGGAAACCAAATCATTAGGAAAAAGCCTGCCCTGCCTCACAGAGGGAGGCTAGAGACCAGGCAAGATCATCAGGCAACTGCCTTGTGAGTGAGTCAGACTTAAGAAGCTCTGATTGTCTGTAACAGGGGTCCTAACTTAGCCTGCATCAGAATCCCCCACAGGGCTTCTTAAAACCCAGATGGTTGGACTCCATCCGCAAAGTTTCTGATTCAGTAGGTCTGGTGCAGAGCATTTCTAACAAGCTTCCAGAAGATTCTGATGCTGTTGGCCCAAGGGCCACACTTTGAATATGACTGGCCCATAAAAATAACAATAGCATAGTACTGACCTAAGTACTTTATAATCATTAATTCCTTTAATCCTCACAATGACTCTATGTAGGGTCATTAGATACTAATATCAGCCCCACTTCTCTGAGGAGTAACCAGAGATACAAACAGATAAAGGAACTTGTCTAACGTCACCCAGCTGGTAAGCAATGGGCTGGGACTCAAGTCCAGGAAGGTAGCCCTGGAGTCAGTGCTATGAACCACTGCACTGAGTTGGCTTTCACCTTCAAAGGCTGTCATTTCAGACTAAGTAGCAGGCATCGATGGGGTGGGGGATGAGGATGAATGGAGCCAACGGAGCTAGGTTTAAAAAGCCTTTCTCCCACCATGTGGCATCTAGTGAACACCCAGTGGGGTACATATTTAGGACATGTGGAGGCACTGCCACAGGGGGTAGGGGGATGGGATCAGCATGGTCGGGAAAACTTGCTGCCCTAAATCTTCCTGGGGGAACCCTGTAACGTTTTTCTGGTGGCTGTAAGAGAATTCTAACAAACAAAGGAAGGCCAAACCCTCCTTTGGTTACCTGGATACTGGTACTACTCCATTTTCAACTCCTCTGTCTTTGGTAAATGAAGTGGTTCCAAGCATTCCCATTCGCATGTGATTTTCTCCAAGATCTGTCAGCTGCTCAATTAATATACAGCTCAACTAACACATGAGTCTTCTCCCCCTGCTCCTGTGGCATAGACCCATGAGGCTATGAGGCTACGAGGAGCTTAGCAATCAATGGTCCAACTTCCTGATTTACAGATAGGGAAACTGAGGCTCAGGAAGGGGCAGAGCTGGCCTAGTACCTGGAGATATCCAGGTACCATCCTGAGGATAGTCCCTGATGGGTGCGTCATTGAGGGCCTGGTGTGAACTAGATTTTGCCTTCTCTTTAGAAGACAGGTGCCCTGTCTCGGCTCAGAGTCAAAGCCAAAGAAAGTGCTTCAGAGGCTGCTCTGCCCAGTGGGCAGGTGCATCATCAACCCTCCCTCGGAGATGTTCACGCAAACTCTATGAGTTAAGTGACTCAGCCAATACCACCCATGAGACACGACCCCTAGCCTCCAACTCCAAGTTCAGTGCTTGCTGCAGACGGTAAGATGTTCATGTCATTATCTCATTTCACCCTCACGACACGCTCTGAGGCAGGCAGTGCGAGGAGTATCGTTCTCAGTTCCAGGGGAGGAAACTGAGGTTCAGAGAGGAGAGAGTCAAACAGTTGGCGAGTCGTGAGGCCAGATGACCCAGCTGTCAGCCATCCAGCCATTCCGCACCTGGCCGCTCCCTGCCTCCCTCCCTGGCATGCAGGCACTGCCAGCTCCTCACTGGAGCCCCGGAGGCCTAAGCATTCCCACTCTAGGTGAAGCCTGCAGCCTGTACTACTCCCCTCCTTCCTACATCCCTCTGTCCCTCCTTCCCTCCTCAGGGATGGCTCCAGCCTATTTTTATCTTCCCTTCAGCACAGCGCATGGCAAGGCTGCTGTCACCTCCCAAAGGCAGTCCCTCAGAGCTGTGGGTAGGGAGGGGCCACAGGGCTAAGAAAATCCCCAACCCCCACCTCTGCAAACAGCTCACAGCAGGAGGGCAGCAGGGCCCCTCCACAACTCCCTGCCAGGCCTCTGGCCTTCTGCTGCTCCTTATTCCCCAATCTGGATTTTAGCTGTGCCAGTGCAGGTCACAGGAGGGGCTGCTGGGAGGACCAAGACTGAGCTGCAGCTCCCTCTCACCTGTCCAGCAAATCTCAGCCCCAATGCATTTGCTCAATGGCTCAGAACAGGCTAAGGCAGCCAGGGCAGCCAGTGTTGAGTCCTATGCTGACAAGGTAATGGAGGTTTATAGAGGGTGAGAGAAAGGCCCAAGGCCATGCAATGCTGGGGGTCAGAGCCAAGACCTGAACTCCAAACTCAACTCTTGCACTGTAGCCACGCCTCCATCAGGCTGGGGAAAACAAAGACACCAGAGAAGCTGCAGAGAAGAGAAGAAGCTCTGTCCCTGCAACTTTGCTGCAATCCCTGATGACACCAGCGATGTAAGAGAAGGCTGTGTCTGCAAAGGCTGAGGGGCAGCAATATGTCCATGCTGCCAGAACAGGATAGACCCCTGCCCATCCCTGTTCCTGCCCTCGGTGGTCTTGTAGCATCATGCACGCTCCTGTTCTGCTCTTCAGCTCACTGAAATCATCCTCGGTGCACTGGGAGCTGGATAGGGCAGGGGCAGCACCTCACCCTTCTGGGCTTCCCCTGCACCCAGCACGGTGTGTGGCACACAGCAGGTGCACTATCAGTATTTGCTGAACGGAACTGAAATGGGAGCCCTGCTCCACGTTTGGCATCTGGGAAACAGTAAATGAGGAATCTCTGGGCCTCAGTTTTATGGTGGAGGAATCGGTGACTCAGTCGTAGGGTCATTGTGAGGATCTAAACAAATCAGAGGATGCAGGTGAAACTGCTGAGCTGTGAACTTGGCTGTTCTCATTGCCCTGCTGTTTTTTGTAAAGCACTCCTTCTAAGCCCTAGTTTCTATGAGATGGGATGTGCTCTGTAGGGGTCACCAGAGGAGCACTGGCCTGGGTGAGCCCACCTCTCGTTTCTGCTTAGCCACTAATTTACTGTGTGTCCTTGGGCAAGAATCTCCCCTCTCTAGTCCTCTGTCTCTTTGCCTGTCAAATCAGGGGATTGAGCTGGACAACCTCCGAGCTTCCTTTCTCGGTTCACAATTCTCTGCATCTGAGACCAGAGGTGTGAGGGTGGGGAGTACAACAGGATGGATGGAGATTAGCTACAAGGGACCCTTTGCAGGCACAGCAAGAGAGAGAGGCTGCAGGCTGCTGTTTTACAGGCCTCGGGGATGCCTGTGTGAAGTCTGCCTCTGCCTGAGGACAGGCCAAGGGCTTCTGGGAACTCTTTCTATGATTTTATAAGCAGAGGCCTCCTACTTGCTCTGGCAAGCTGCTATCCAATTACAGACTTAGTAATGCCAGAAGCTTCCAGCCAGGTGTGGCTATGAAGACCTTGACCATCAAGCAATGACTCCATGGGTTGCTCTGAAGCTCAACCTCCCTGCTCCTGGCTAACCCCGAGCCTGTGTCATCTGTAGGGTGGATATTTAGTTGTTCACTTGGCCTGGACTTAGGTGCAGATCTAGGAATGGCGGTATCTCAAAGGTATGGACTGGACCCAGTAAGAAAAAGGGTATGGTATAGGATTAGCTTTCTCATTTATTTGGCAAATCTGAACCTCAATTTTCTCAGCTGCAAAATAGGGATAACAAATGACTGAATGAGGGGTCTGTGGTAGAGCTGAATGAGGGCTCTGTGGTAGAGCCGTGGCAACAAGATCTGACAGCACAGACGCTGCCTCGGCAGCTGCGGTGAGTGCCATGGCCAGTGACAGGCCCCCTTCCCCTCTCTGGTCCCAGCAATGGCTCTGAGACCCACAATGGTAGCTCTTGGGCACCTGCGGCAGCCCAAGGGTTCATGAAATATGGACTAGTGAGTGGGGGGAGATTCAAGCCCCAAGAGACAGAGCAGAGAAGCTGCCCTTCCTGGACTTCATAGCACAAGTCTGCTGGCTCTAAGAGGTCTAGTCAGCCAGCTCCAGGCCTGGGGACTGGGCAGCCTGCAGGGATCTGTGGTCCCCTCCAACCCGAGGCTCCAGAGGACTGGAAAGAAAGCACTTTGAAGTAATGCCAGGCAGGAGGAAATCAATCAGACAAACACAGTAAGGAAAGCCACCCCTTCCTCACCCGCCGGCTTCCTTCGTGGTCTGACATGCAGTGCCTGGGCCCTCACAGGGCAGCATACTTCTTCGGGTTTCCAGCCACATGACCTCATTCGCTCTTCATAATTCTCTGTATCCCAGGAGGTAAGTAGGGCATACACATCTTACAGGACAGGGAATCTGGACACAAAGAGATTAAGGGGCTTGCCCAAGCTCACACAGCCAGGTGGTGGCAAACTCAGGCCTGGAACCCAGCTCCTTGACTTGCAGCCCACGTTCTCTTTCTATAACAGCTCACAGCCATGTGAGCCTGAAGCTCAGAGGCTGAGCCCTCAAACCAGGCACTTACTTGCGGTGGGTACATACAAAACCCCATCCCTCCCCAAAAAAATCTCTGTCAAGATTTAAAGACATTTGAGCAAAAGAGGAATAACGAGGCATCAATTTCCAAAACGTGGGAAGAGTTTGGCTGACAACGGGGAAGAAATGCCACATTAGATGCTTCCCAGAAGTAACGGCAAAGAGCGGCCTGAGCAGATGGTTGGCAAGGCCTTTTGAAGGGCGTCAGGACTCGGCTGCTCTGCCCAGGCATGGGAGGGCCCGCACAGGCGTGCCTGTACCGGCACATAGTCTGGGAAGACCCAGAGGCCTTTAAGTGCAGGCTCTGCTCCAATGAGGGTGCCCTGGATGGGCTAGGAATGTGAGGCTGCAAGGATCAGCCCAGACCTGCCAAGGTCTGAGCCCTAAAGACCCCTAGAGGAAACCTGGAGATGAGAGGTTTGCCCTCATTCCTACCCTCTGTGCTCTTCCTGGGCAGGTGATGATAACGTGCTGAGAAGCCACTGGACCAGGAATAGGAAGACCGGAGTTCGCAATCTAGATGTGTGATCCAGGCAAATTTTCAAACTGCTCTGGCCCTACTGAGCTCACCTGTGCAGGAAGGGGCCTGTGGGGAGGAGCTTCAAGCTGTGCAGTCTGTGACGTGAGCACAAAGCCCTGCCCTGCTTTCCTAAGGTGGCGCCTGTGGGGATTTCTAGCTGGGAAGCAGCCAGGAAATGCGGTTCCTAAGCTCAGGACACTCAGCCTTCTGGAACCCTCCCACTCCTGCTGTATCCTCACTTCTTCCCAGTAATGAGCCAGGCTGGGGCACATCCTGCCACTTCCAGGAACCACCTCCCTGTCTTCCTCTCCTGGCCACCCCAATGCATCTGCATCCAGAGACAAGTGCTGGCCCAGGACCTCCCAGAATCAGCTTCCCAGGCACCCCACCCTTCTTCCCACAAGACATACCCCGCCCCAGGCCCAGTAGAGGTTCCACACCCTGAGCAAGGATGACCCTTTGCCGCCCTAGTCCAGCCTGGGGCCCGAGTGCCCCTTCCTGTGAAGCCTGAGGTCTTGGAGCCCTGGGAAGCAGCTCACTTTGCAGAACAGGCAGTCTAATATGGCCAGTAGGGGCCTCTGTGCTGACTTGATAACCATGCCCCTTTTTATCTGGTGAGACACAGCCCTGCGCCAGGTATGAGGCTCAGTGAGCAGAAGGCGGGCTGAGTTTCAGGCTCTAGACACCCTCGTCTATGACATAGTTGGCAGGACTATCCCAGGGAGCGAGGGTGTCTGGTCCTGGCCTGGGCTGGCTGGAGTAAGGCGAGAAGCACCCAGTCTGCTCTGTGGCCAAACCCAGCGCTCTTGGAGCCCCAGGCAAGAGGCCACGAGAAAGCAAGTTTGGTTCTATGCACCCATTTGTGTGTGTGTGGCGGGGGGGGGGTTGCTGTGGGGAAGAGGGGAGTTGTGTATATGTGCGGGATATGTGTGAGCAGTGTGTATGCATGTGTGGGTGTGGGAGTGGGTGTGTGTGTAAAAGGAGGTATGGGTGGGGGAGGGTGGGGGAGGTGTGTGTCAGTTTAAACTGGAACTATGTGTTCTAAGGCCAATTGTGAGAAAGAAAGGGGTGGGGCTCTGCACCCTGGAAACTTTCATCGTTTGGGATACCACAGATAACTGAGGGTGTCTGATGCCCTTTCCCCAACTGTCCTGGTCTCCTCAGGGTGCTGAGGTCAGCACCGCCCCAGGCACCAGCAGCCCAGTTCTAGCTCTTGTTTTTAACGCAGGCTGCTTTTGCCAGCAGCTGCATTTACAGTCTGGAATCAGGAAAGCAGAAAACAAACTGGCCTGCAAAGCCACTCCTGGGGCCATCATTTCTCCCAGAGGTAGGGGGACCTGGTGCTTAGTTAGTGTGGGGTGGGAGGCATTAGGAAGTGCAGGCAAGAACACCAAGGGCCTAATTTGCTTAAGGCAGTCACTGGGGTCCAAAGACAAAGGCAGGAGAGAGGTAGTGAAACCCTGTCTCTACTAAAAATACGAAAATTAGCTGGGTGTGGTGGCGCATGCCTGTAGTCCCAGCTACTCAGGAGGCTGAGGCAGGAGAATCGCTTGAACTCAGGAGGCAGAGGTTGCAGTGAGCCGAGATTGCGCCACTGCACTCCAGCTTGGTGACAGAGCGAGACTCTGTCTCAAAAAAACAACAACAACAACAGCAACAACAACAACAACAAAAACAGAAACAGGAAAAGAATAGAATAGGATAGGAACTGAGGAAGGCAGGAGTCCCTGGGAACCAGCCTGCCACATACAGGTGCACAGGCTGTGCACTGCATAACTACAAGGGAAACTATTCACACAGATTACTCTGGGATTGTATGATAGGTGGTGCCAACTGACAGGGAGGGAGGGAGGAAGGTAGCTTATGGTGATCCAGACCCAGGGCTATGGCGCGTGTCTTCATGTGGTCTATGGACCTCACAGGATGGCTGTGTGGTGCGTATCATTACCCCTTGTTACACATGGGGACACTGAAAATGTGACTTGTTGAGACACACACAGGTTCTAAAGCCCAGAACTCTGAACTCCTAGTACAGTGTCCTTGGAAACTGCAGAGGCTGGAGTCCTGTCTGGACCCACTGGTCAGGCTACACTGGCCTTGCAGGTGCAACTCCCCCACGGAGTTCACACTGGGAAGGGATGGCTTTCCCCTGCCTTCCCGGAGGAGTCCTGAGCTGCCTGAGTGAAACAGCAAATCCCCTTTAGGCTTAAACGCAGGGTGAACCCCAGATGAACCACTTGGGCTTGGGAATAGGTGGGTTAGGAGAAAGGGGGTGCTCCGGGAAACAAACCAAAGCAAGACAGAGAAACCACCCGTGCTGTCCCTCCACAGGGCCCTGAACAGGGAGCCAGGTGCTTACAGCGTGCGTGCTGGCTGGAAGGAGGGAGGCTCAGACATCCCTATTTTCCCAGGCCAGGGGTTCCAGCTCCTTATCACCTCCACCATACAGCCCAGAGATGGGGAGCCAGGAGATCAAGTCTTCCAAGACCCCCTTCCCAGGGGACACTGTGATGTCCCAGAATTCACAGGCCACCAATTACAGGAACTGCTAACACAGTTTCCCAAGTCCTTCCTGACTCAGCTGCTTCATTTCCCCTCTTCTTCCCAGGTCTCACCTCCTAAGCAAAGCAAGAGGTGGTGAGGAGGGAGGGCAGGGCTTTCCTCTCAGGATGTTCAGCCTCCCCACTCCCTCCCACCTGCTACAGGATGAGGACTCCAGGCTGTGTCTTCCCTGGAGGGCTGACTGGGGTTAACCTGGCCCTTGAGCAGGCTGCTGACATGGAGGGCCTCTCTCACTGTCTTCCCTTTCCACTCCCAGCCATGGCAGCTCACACACAACCATAGTGTAGCCTCAAAGAGCCGAGCCTGGCCCTGCACCACACACCTGCCCTCATCAGAAGAGAGCTGCTTTCTGCAGAGAGGACACCAAGGCAGCTCACAGGAGCACTGGACAGAAGCCCAGGTCTGGCACTAGTGGCCTGCACCTGGGCCAAGGGCCTGCACCACTTGGGCCTCGTCAATACACAACTGCAGGAGCACTGGCCTGTCACACCATGAGGCTGTGACCTCTCCTCTGAGGGGTCTGGGGTGAGCAGTGCTGGCCTGGGCAGGCTATGCTCTTGCAGAAAGAGCAAAGGTTTCTGGGCCCCACTATGGTGGCACAGACATGGGCAGGGCAGATCTGTGTCCCAGCCAGAGCCACAGAGCACAGAGAGTGAAGGCACCTGCAGAGAGTCACCTACCTAGGTCCCTTCAGGCAAGAGTTCTAGCTGCTTCCCAGAGATCCCCAGCAGTTCAAAGCCCTCCCTTACCCTAATAGGCTGACTTCTGAGTGCTGATGTGGCTCCAGCCCCAGCAACTAGCTCCAGTATTGGGGTGGGCGTGGCATCATCTGATTTTCTTGCCAGAGATACAACATACAGCACAGAGAGGGTAGGGGGCTATGCAGGACACTCAGCAAACTGTGGCAGGACAGGCTGGGGGTGGAGGCCCAGAGCAGTTGTTTTTAGCTTTTGACAGCATCTGCCTAGCATTTTAGAGTTAGAAAAAAGAAAACAGGCTGGGTACGGTGGTTCCCGCCTGTAATCCCAACACTTTGGGAGGCCAAGGTAGGTGGATTACGAGGTCAGGAGATCGAGACCATTCTGGGCAACATGGTAAAACCCCGTCTCTACTAAAAATACAAAAAATTAGCTGGGTGTGGTGGTGCACGCCTGTAATCTCAGCTACTCGGGAGGCTGAGGCAGGAGAATCGCTTGAACCCGGGGGGCAGAGGTTGCAGTGAGCTGAGATCGTGCCACTGCACTCCAGCCTGGCAACAGAGTGAGACTCTGTCTCAAAAAAAAAAAAAGAAAACAATGATGATGATGATGATAATCTATAATCCCTCATGGTTACTAGGTACTTGCTATGTGCCAACCAGAAAAGGCTTTTTATCTTAAGCATTTCTTTTCATCTTCAAACAACTCTGTAAGATGGATAGTACTATTCCCACCCCACCCGCCCCCACCGCCCCCCACACCATTTTTCAGATAAAGTAACTGAAATAAAGAAACCTGCTGAGGGTCACTGTGCTAGGAAGTGGCAGAGGCAGGCTTAGAATCCTGCCAGCCTGACTCCAGAGTTCTGTCTTCTAACCACCATACCAGGCAACCTCCTTTAATGAGCAATTATCCCGTATTTATCTGGAGTGAACAGTTTTTGAAGTGCTTTCACTACCTGGTTCCCTCCTCTTATGACTCAGAGCACTGATACCATTGAGCTGAATTTCTCTGTATGCATTTGGCTGCCCTGCAGAGCTGCAAGCTCCTCAGGAACTTAAGAAGCAAGCCAGGGTCAGGGCCATGGAAGGTGCCCCTTGTAGCATGAATAAACCCAATGAGGTGAGACTGATATTGATGTCTTCATTTTACAGATGAGAAGACTGAGGCCAGCTGTCTCCTGAGCTACGGTGGACCTGAATTCCTCTCCCGACCCCTGCCAACCCCGGCCTAGGACTGCCCCAGGTAAAATGATCCCACACAGCACAGGAGAAGTGCCGGCTCGCCAAGGGACAGCATGGCCCTGGGTGCTTCTCTTCTGGTATGTAAGAGACTGAACATGCCAGAACCATGGAGCCCACAGCCAACACCCCTCAGGCAGGTTGCTTACCCCGGCTGATCCTCTGCTTCTCCCCAGAGAGGATCCCTGGTGTGTCGATGACGCTGATGCTCTCCAGCACAGGGTTAGGTAGCTGGGCACACACGAACCTGCATGGGCAGAGGTAATCTGGGTGAGTACTTGCCCACCTTTCATGACCCAGCCGCATGACTCCAACCACCTGTCTTGTATCGCTCAGGTGAGCTGCAGGTGCATCCTGAAGGGTTTAGTTCACCATGGGCTTGCCCAGTTCAGGGCGTGGCTGACAGCTGACCCAGGGCTGAACCCCAGTCCTCTTGCCTCTCCCCACATCCAGTGTTAAGAGCGCCCTGAACCCAGGTGTGTTTGGTAAAATGCTGTGTGACCAGCAAGCAGGGCTACTCCATAGCGACATCCCGTCTTCATGTGTGATCAAAGCCTGGGTTTAATTCTCACGGCCCCAAGTCCTTAGTTTGTCCTTGGTCAGCTACCTCCTTGCCTTGAGTAACTCCACTTAGCTTGGCCCTCTCTAGGAACCTTAGCTTCTTTAGATAGCCAATGAGAAGACCCCCTGGCTCCTCTTCATATGAGCCCCTAGGGACTAGTGGGGCAGGAGGGACTTCAAGGGTCTGTCCCAAACCATCACTGCAGAATCAGGGTCTGGGGATCCTCCTTCTGATTTGATCCTCGTGGGCAAAGTGGCTGTGCTTCTCTGTTTATGTCCTCATTTGTAAATGGGGTATCATTCAACAGTAACTGAAGCCCTACTCCGTGCAAGATAACAGGCTGGGTGCTATGGCCAGAGGATCACAAGCCTGGCTGGCTTAAAATGCAGACTCCCAGGAGCCAGGCCAGAATCCCAGCCCCAGCCCCAGAAGTGGGTCTCACTCAGGATCTATGCTTTGAGGAAGCTCCCTGGATGATCGTGAGGCAGCCATGGTTCATGCTTGCCAACTCCTGCTGTCGGGGACACTAAGATGTCCAAACCTCGATCCCTGTCTCCAAGGAGCACAGCCTGGTGCAGGACAGGAGGCCTGTACACAGACAACCAGAAAACACAGTGCAATGGGACCAGCACCTGAGAGAAGTCAGATGAAGTGTTTGGAAGATTCAAGGCAGAGAGATGGCTTCCTGGAGGCAGAGGGAGGGCTTCCTGGAGGAGGAGGCACTGGAGCTGGCCTCGAAGAATGGGAACCACCCAAGAACATTTATTTGGGCATCTAAAGGCCAAACATCTCTATTAGGATAGCAGTCAAGTGTTATTCAAGAGAAGCGAGGGAAGGGGAGCAGACAAGGGGTGTGAAATAGGACCACTCAGCAGCATAGACAGGAACCTGGAAATCTAAGGTGCAGCACCTTGTGCGGACTGCAGTGAAGCCGGTGGCACATGCGAGAGGGCTCCCATCATCCCCTGTTGTCGTTTCAATGGACATGACTGGCAGACCCCCAGCCAACCTAAACATCCACTACTTCAGCTGCTGCATGCTCCTGGAGAAAATCTCAGAACCTCACGATTTCATAGGTGCCTGCAGTAAGCCACATTCTTTCATCATTCTTCTCTGGTGATGCATATTTTCTCCTCTTTCTCTCTTCAGTATCTTCCGCTGGGAATGTCCTCTTTTTTTTACACGGTTGGTGCCACTTCACTCATCATTTAATGTCAGGGTCAAATGCCAACTTTCCCACAAAGGCCTCGTCAGCCCTGCTCTTCCTCTTGACTGGGTTATCACTGGCTCTCTCCAAGCCTGTGTCCACTGGACTGGATCAGCCTTATATTCCCCCACAGAACAGAGCCCAAGGCCGCTAGGGGCCTGGTATCTGTTGGAATAAAACATGAATTCTATCCCTTAGCAAGGCACCTGGGAGGGAGGCAGGAGACACAGCCCCTCCTGTGGCTACATTTCTTTCCTTGTCAATGTCTGCTCTCCAGGCCAGACACCAGGTCACTCTGGAAATGCAGGATCTTGCCTGAGTCACCTTCATTTTATTCATTGAAATCACAGATTTAGAGAGAGATTCCTGACCCCTTAATAGTATTACCTTTTATGTGCATGTTATTTGTTTCACAACACCTTCCTATATATTTTCTGTATAATTTTTTTTGTAAAATATATGCACATGGTAAAAAACAAACAAACAAAAACAAAAAATAAAACAAAACAAAAAACCAAAATATGGTCCAGCAAGGCATAAAATGAAATAGGAAGGTGTTCCTCTTCTCCATCTTTCTGCCCTGCTCAATTCCTCTCCCTAAATGGAACCACTGTAGGCCAGTTATAGGCTCACACCTGTAAACCCAGCACTTTGGGAGGCCGAGGTGGGCGGATCACTTGAGGCCAGGAGTTCGTGACCAGCCTGGCCAACATGGTGAAACCCTGTCTCTACTAAAAATACAAAAATTAGCCAGGCGTGGTGGCACATGCCTGTAACCCCAGCTATTCAGGAGGCCGAGGCGGGAAAATTGCTTGAACCCAGGAGGCGGAGACTATAGTGAGCTGAGATGATGCCACTGCACTTCAGCCTGGGCGACAGAGCAAGACCTCATCTCAAAAAAAAAAAAAAAAAAAAAAAAAGGAACCACTGTAAAGAATTATATATTTTTTCCTTTCTCTCTCAGATTTTCTTCACACAACACACAACATTTGTAGGAATGGATTATTTACATTTTATCACTTTCTAGATGAAGATAATAATATTCAAAGAGGTGTCTTTACTCAAAGTAAACCACCCCCACCCAACCTCACCCACACCTCCTGGTTTCAATAAATTTAACAATGGAGTTAATGAGACTTGCTGGGTTTGATTAATGACATAAGGGCACTCAGCTCTCAGGAATGCACCCAGCATATGATGGCAATCACTTAAATTCTGTTATCATAATAGGCTATACGCTATTACATATAATACAATACACCATATCATTATAAGCACAATTATCCCAAAATGGCATTAACCACTAAACCTGTACTCCTCTCTTGTGATGAGCCCAGTTTCCTCTTGTCTCCCCCGGGCTTTTCCCTCCTCTCCCCTGGGGTCCAGCTCCTCCTCTCTGCCTTCAGATAGGACGATGCTCCTCAGCTGACTCACCAACACTGCAAACTCAATGTGTCCAAAATCAAATTCATCGCTTACCCCCTTGCTCAGATATCCCTGCTTCTGTTCAGGGACTCATTCTCCTGAATCATGCTCATCTCAACCCCTCCATTTATGCATTTTAGCATTTTGGGCATCCAGGACCTCCTCACTCAGTTCCAGGTATGAGAGACACCCCTGGACTCCAGGATGCCTGCCCGACTGCACCTTACCACCACGACCTCCTCATTCTTCCTAAACGGACCTCAGCTTCATTCCTGACATAAACCAAGCCCCATGCCTGGGCCTCTCTCTGCCAGGCCAAGTTCCTGAGATTTCTCAGCATGACCCTTCCTCTGCTCCCTACTCTGGGTGCACACCTTGGCCACTCACAATTCCACATTTCATTCATGTGGTCATCTCCCAGTCCCTGTCTCAGACTGTTATTGACTCCCTGCCACTACAAGAAAGGTCAGAGACAAGTTCCTAGGTTTATAAAAAATATTATTTGGGGCCGGGCATGGTGGCTCACGCCTGTAATCCCAGCCCTTTGGGATGCCGAAGCGGGTGGATCACCTGAGGTTGGGAGTTCGAGACCAGCCTGACCAACATGGAGAAACCCTGTCTCTACCAAAAAAAAAAACAAACACAAAATTAGTCGGGCGTGGTGGCGCATGCCTGTAATCCCAGCTACTTGGGAGGCTGAGGCAGGAGAATTGCTTGAACCAGGGAGGCAGAGGTTGCGATGAGCCAAGATCGCGCCACTGCACTCCAGCTTAGGCAACAAGAGTGAAACTCCGTCTCACCAAAAACAAAACAAAACAAAAAAAACCTATATATATATATTTGGGATAAGAGACATCGAGAATCCTTTGGGCAATGAGCCTCAACTTCTACAACTGAAAAATGGCCACAGCAGATGCCTATTCCATTCACTAAACAATTAAGTAATCAAATGAAACAAGACATGATAACACTATCACTAACTAACCTGTTGGTTACTATGTGCCAGGCACGAAGTGTTTTCTGTTCACTGTCGCACTTATTTCTCCTTTAACTCCTACTATCCTATTTTACAGATGGGAAAAATTAGAAACAAATAAGTTTTATAACTTGTTCAAGTTACAAAATACTTGTTCAAGTATTAGGCAGGATTTGAACCCAGGTCTATCTGAAGGCAAAGCCCGTATTCATTACGTCTACTCTAAACACCTCCAATTAGAAAAAGTAGTTTTAAAATTATTTTCAAAGTATTTACCATGCACATGTGAAACTGGATTTATAAGTGTAGTAAGTGTGAGCAGGGGATCAGCCTACATTCTGGTTAAACAGAATAATTAATGTGAAGGCCCAGATTAGTTTGCCAAGCATTCCTAGAGCTTTCTCCATTCACATCATCATGACGATCTTGGTATCTGCAAGGCTGAACTTGTCCCAGGGGAAGAGAGGTGACCTGTGCAAGGTCATTTAATTTAGTAGAAGAGTTAGTGCTCAAACCCAAGGCTTCCCTCTTAAGTCCAGGGTTCTTCCCACCAGGTAGAAACAATATCCGTGAACAGAAAAGAACCTTCGTCTGCCTCCTTCCAGTTGGATGCAAATCCCAGCCACTGCATGTTTAGGCAAATGCTGGGAACTATATGGAGCATCCTCCTCCGCTTTTACTAGGGGTAGGTGCAGGGTAGGGGAATGTGACCTAAGTCATTGTTGTATCCTTCCCTGCTCCCTGATAAGGAGGAATCAATGCAGCATTTGCAGCTGCTGCATCTCACAACTGACTCAGTTACACTCTCAGCAAGCAAGGGACAATCTAGGTATGGAAAGATTGACAGGAGACTCTAGGCACCAAGCCTCCCAAGACCCTGCCTACTGTTCTTTCACTCCCCATACTCCAAGAAGAAAAGAGAGCACCTGAAAGTGTTGTGTTCCCTCCATACTCACCTGTTCAAGAAGGCGTTGCCAAAGGCGTTGAGTTTCCTGAAGGGTTTCTTGGGATCCACCACCAGGGCGTTCCCAGGGATGATCCCCTCCATGTCCCCCTGCATCACCGCAATGAAGGAGTCTGTGGTGGGCTCGGGCCCAATCCTCATGCCTGGGAAATCCTGTTCCAGCAGGTACCTAGCAGGAAGGAACACAGTCCTAATGCAGGCGTTCTGCACAAAGATCAACACTGCATATCTACTACAAGGCAGACAACATGCGAGTCAGAGGGGAGGGCAGGGCCACAGCAGCAAGATCTCATGGCCGGGAGAAATGCCTGCTGGATAACAAGTCCAAAGAACTTTGTAGAGGAGGTGGAATTTCAGCTGAACTTAAAATATTCTGTTTTTTGTTCCTTATCTTTTTCCCTTTCTCAATCGGTTGGGGGCTGATGGGTGGGGGTAGAAGGAGCAAGGTTTGGGCTCAGAAACAAAGCATGGATTGAAATGATTCTTACACAGAGTATTACAGACTCCATAACTGAAGGTGACCTGCTGAAGTACCCACACAAAGGCATGGTTAGAACTAAACCTTCCATAGACTCTGCTGGCTTTTCATAGGTCTTTATTTAACCGGTTAGTTCTTTAATATAAAAATAGCTCATATATGATACAAAATACAAACAATATAAAAGGTACATTATGAAAAATGAATCTCTGGCCGTGCGCAGTGGCTCACGCCTATAATCCCGGCACTTTAGGAGGCCGAGGTGGGCAGATCACAAGGTCAGGAGTTCAAGACCAGCCTGGCCAACATGGTGAAACCCCATCTCTACTAAAAATACAAAAATTAGCTGGGCGTGGTGGCAGGTGCCTGTAATCCCAGCTACTAGGGATGCTGAGGCAGGAGAATCATGTGAACCCGGGAGGCAGAGATCGCAGTGAGCCAAGATCATACCATTGTACTATAGCCTGGCCAACAAGAGCAAAACTCTGTCTCAAAAAAAAAAAGAAAGAAAGAAAAATGAATCTCCATCCTATCCTACACCTCTAGTATCTGTATTTTGTATCCTGTATCCTACACCTCTAGTATCTGTATTTTGTATCCTGTATCCTTCCAGAAATGTCCCATGCACACAAGTACTATGTTATTAAGTGTTCACACAGATCTACACATTTATGATCTTATTTATTTATCTTGTTGAGATGGAGTGTCATTCTGTCGCCCAGGCTGGAGTGTAGTGGCGTGTTCTTAGCTCACTACAACCTCCACCTCCCGGGTTCAAGTGAGTCTCCTGCCTCAGCCTCCAGAGTAGCTAGAATTACAGGTGCCTGCCACCATGCCCGGCTAATTTTTTTGTATTTTTTGTAGAGACGGGGCTTCCCCATGTTGGCCAATCTGGTCTTGAGCTCCTGACCTCAGGTGATCTGCCTGCCTTGGCCTCTCAAAGTGCTGGGATTACAGGTGTGAGCCACTGTGCCTGACCTGATTTTATTTATTTATTTATTTATTTATTTATTTTTTGAGATGGAGTTTCACTCTTGTTGCCCAGGCTAGAGTGCAATGGCGTGATCTCAGCTCACTGCAACCTCCGCCTCCCAGGTTCAAGTGATTCTTCTGCCTCAGCCTCCCAAGTAGCTGGGATTACAGGCGGCTGCCACCACGTCCGGCTAATTTTTTGTATTTTTAGTAGATACGGGGTTTCACCAGTTGGCCAGGCTGGTCTCTAACTCCTGACCTCAGGTGATCCACCTGCCTCGGCCTATCCCAAAATGCTGGGATTACAGGCATGAGCCACCACGCCCAGCCACCTGATCTTATTTTTAAGCATAGAAGCAACCTGCACACCTTTCATTGTATCTTTCTTGTCATTATCCATTTAATTCCAACTTTCAAAGAAGAGACTACATTCAAAATGCCTTGTATAGTACCCGGCAAAACAGATGTGTTCAACAAATGAGTCCTACCTTGTGCCCTTGGGTATTAGGCAATTTCATTACAAATGTAATAGTATATGGTGGGATTCCCAGATAGAGATTTTAACTGTGCTATGTTTTTAAATATGTGTTCAGTTTTTTACCTGCACTACCTAAATAGGTGTCAAAAAGTTACCTTTTATCTGTCAATGCCTTCCTTCTGTACCCAACACCCACACACACACACCTCCCCACAACGTGTGCATGCTTTGTAACCATGAAGGATGTCGTAATGTGCACAGGCAGGAATGTACAGATCTTGTGATGATTACATGGATATTATCAATGCACGTGTTTCTTTTTATGCTTAATATGTTTAGGACATAGCAGGACAGATCTATTCTATTCCTCCTAATGACAACGTAGAATTCCATTATATGGCTTATTACTGGCTAATTTAATGGCCACATTGCTGGCCATCTACAATTTTACGAATAACTTTGAACTATTTCAGTTCTTCCTAGATGGAAGACAAATGGCAGTAGGGGAGTTTACACATTATCCCAACCAGAGAGGCGAAGAAGAGGAAGGGAGTTGGTTTATTTTTATGGAATGGTTTTTAAAATGTTTTCTTTCTGTCCTTTAGTGTGGGCCAGAGGTCCAAGATCTGGTCCTGTTCACTCACTGTGCAGCCTCAGGCAGGCCCCCTCCCCTCTCTGGGCCCATCCTCTGTTCCCTTAAGAGGTTAGACAATGTGATAGCTCAGGTGCCTCCTGTTCTAAAAGTCTGTTCCCTGATCTGCTGCCTGAGGGATGCATTTCTGGGTGGTGCCCATCTGTGTCATTCACACCCACGTGGCTCTGCCCCTCGTTGGTGGCCAGTCCTGAAGGGACAGGGGGATGGTGAGCGGACTGTTCCTCTGAGCTTCTGGCTATGGCCTGGGAAGGCAGGTGACTCTCTGCTCTTCTCTGGGCCTGGGCGGTGAGAGCCCAAAGTCCCCTGCCCCCCTCCATGGTCCTCTTTAGAAGCCAAGAGCAGAGGCACACGGTGAGACAGGGAGTGCGAATGCCTTTAAGAACCAGAATCTACAAAGAACTCAAACAAACTTACAAGAAAAAACAAACAACTCCATCAAAAAGTGGGCGAAGGATATGAACAGACACTTCTCAAAAGAAGACATTTATGCAGCCAACAGACACATGAAAAAATGCTCATCATCACTGGCCATCAGAGAAATGCAAATCAAAACCACAATGAGATACCATCTCACACCAGTTAGAATGGTGATCATTAAAAAGTCAGGAAACAACAGGTGCTGGAGAGGATGTGGAGAAATAGGAACACTTTTACACTGTTGGTGGGACTGTAAACTAGTTCAACCCTTGTGGAAGTCAGTGTGGTGATTCCTCAGGGATCTAGAACTAGAAATACCTTTGACCCAGCCATCCCATTACTGGGTATATACCCAAAGGATTATAAATCATGCTGCTATAAAGACACATGCACACGTATGTTTATTGCAGCACTATTCCCAATAGCAAAGACTTGGAACCAACCCAAATGTCCATCAATGATAGACTGGATTCAGAAAATGTGGCATATATACACCATGGAATACTATGCAGCCATAAAAAAGGATGAGTTCACGTCCTTTGTAGGGACATGGATGGATGAAGCTGGAAACCATCATTCTCAGTGAACTATCGCAAGGACAAAAAACCAAACACCTCATGTTCTCACTCATAGGTGGGAAATGAACAATGAGAACACTTGGACACAGGAAGGGGAACATCACACACCGGGGCCTGATGTGGGGTGGGGGGAGGTGGGAGGGATAGCATTAGGAGATATACCTATGTAAATGATGAGTTAATGGGTGCAGCACACCAACATGGCACATGTATACATATGTAACAAACCTGCACGTTGAGCACATGTACCCTAGAACTTAAAGTAAAAAAAAAAAAAAAAAAAAGAACCAGCCAGCCCTCCAGGAGCTCAGAACAACTTTGAGGCAAGCAGCATGAGGCCGGGCTGAAGAAAGGAGCTCAGAACTACCTTGGGTTGGGACCAGCCAGAGGAGAGCCCTGGGGCATCCTCCAAGGCCTTGACGGACAGGAGCTAAGAGATGTTGCCCAACAAATGCAGGCCTTTGGGGTGGGCTCTCCCCAAGTGCTGAGAATCCCCCTCTTGCTTTAAGCCTTGGGGGCCTGTAGTCATGTGCAGAGGGAAGAGCCAGGAGGCCCTCAGGAAAAGAGATGTTAAAACAGAGACTGTTAAGTTGAGAAATAAACTTGGAGATCTGGCTGGCTGGTCAGTGGTCCTCAGCCTGCTGCACATCCCAGCCCACTGTAAGGCTTTAGCTCTTGGTGTCTGGGCCCCACTCCCCAGAGGTCCTCACTGCTCTATCAGGAATAGGGCCCTGGACAGTGCTACTTCTCCAAGCTACCCAGCTCATTCTAGGTCCAGCCAGTGTTGGTAACCTGCTCTGGACCCAGCCTTTCATTTGACTGAAATAACTGCTGACATTCCATAGCCTTTCCACGTGTCACACATTATGCTAAATATTTTCACAACAGTATCTCCTTTGGTTCTCACAGCAGCCCTATAGATAGGCAGGCATCGAGGAAACTGAGGATTAGAAGTGTTACATGGCATCTCAAAGTTAAACAGCTAGTAACAGAGCAGGAATCCACACCCACATCAGTCTGACCAAATCCTTCATTCTGTAACTGTCTTCTACCCTGAGGAAATCACTGCCCAGCAAGCTGATAAGGCCCCACAGGCTGACAGAGCAGAGCTAGTACCAGACGCCACATCTCCAGGGCCCATGCCCTAGCTGTCTGCCCATCCTGTGACTCCCTAAGGTGGGCCAGCGCAGGTGGACTGCAGCAGCAGGCCTGGTCTGCACAGAGGGGTGGTGGCCAGGGAGGCTCGCCAGGGCTTCCTCCCACTCATCAACATCCCATTTGTGCCTTTGAGCAGCGTTCTGAGCTGTGAACTTACTCTGCGTTTCCATGGTAGTTAAAGTCAGGTTGCTATAGTCTCTGTCCCCAAGGGGGAGCCTCGGCAGCCAACCCTGGAGGAAGCTGCTGATCTGCTGAGAGTTGGAGCCCTCCTGTCCAAAGGCCACTCGCCACACAGGGCACAGATGGGTTTCAGGTTGTCTTGGGAAGCCCCTCATCCCTCCAGATCCCAGTTCAATAATCAGAGTTCAAGGGCAGGATTTCCTCTGGCCAGAGGATCACTTTGAAAGCTGGCACCGAGGTTGTGATGAGAGTGAATCCTAACAGCTATACCCTTGGCTAGCACTTCCTGCCTTCTCAGAATATCTTCTCCTTCAGGGCCTCCTGGGAGAAGCTGGGAATCTCAGTGGCCTGGGGCCAGCCAACCTGCTTTCTCTAACCTTGAGGGCTATGCTCTTCAAGGGGTACTTAACTCAGAGAACCTCAGTACCTCCCTTCATAACATGGTGGGTAATCGTTCAGACTGAGTACCTGCGATGTGCCAGATGTTGTTCTAAACTTTCCATGGATTATCTCATTTCACCTTCCCACATACTATGATGTCAGCACTATGCTCTTCCTCATCAAATGGACCTAATAAGAAAACCTATCTCACAGGGTGTTCTGGGGATTACATTCATTGCAGAAGTTAAGCATTTAACCAGTACCTTAAATTACCTAGATTATCATTCCATTTGAAGGAGGAGGAGATAAACGTTAAACGATGTGCCCCAGGTGATGCACTCAGTAAATAGTAACAGGGCCAGGATTTGAACCTGGCACTTGGATTTGAGTTCATGCTCCTAACCACTATACTCACTCTCCTTTCCTGCCTTGACTAGGAAATGCAGCCATCTTTAGGGACAGGCCAAAAGGGTTGAGCTCCCTTTTAGAACAATGAATGGGACAAGAAGGCCATAAAGAAACATGGTTTGGCAGGAGGCAGGCAGGGCCAGGCCTTGGAGGAGAGGTGAGGCTTTGAGGCCCCCAAACGCAGGAGTGTACTCATCTCTGTAAATAGCAGCTGTGGGGTTCTCTGCTTGGCCTCAGTGACTGGGGTGTGGCATCCCAAAGCTGCTGCTATCATACGATCAGAGCAGGTCCCTGGCTCCATGGGCTCTAAAAGGACACTTTTGGATTTAAAAACAGTTGGGCAAGATTACCCTTCATGAGAAAGATTCCACTCTGATTGGGAAACCCCATCTATCTTTGCCTGCCCGGGCACCTGACCTAGTGAGTGTGTGGATGAGAAGCCCTAAGCAGGGCTCTGCAAGGGAGCAGCAACAGTGGATTGCGGGAAGTAGGGATCAT
The DNA here is from genome assembly GCF_028885625.2 of Pongo pygmaeus. Taxonomy (NCBI): domain Eukaryota; kingdom Metazoa; phylum Chordata; class Mammalia; order Primates; family Hominidae; genus Pongo; species Pongo pygmaeus. The sequence goes on from NC_072385.2 coordinate 102,709,980, forward strand.
CAAAGGCTCCAGGGACAGCTGAAATAGAGAGGGCTGAAAAGAGCCATTCTGAGGCAGCCTCAAAAATGCCCAGAATGAACAGGGCCAAACAGCAGCGATGAAGGATCATTCTCACACAGGCGTCTCAAATTCTACCCCTGAGAGGGACGTGGTGTTCTCAGCAGATGAGTGAAGGCTTCCCAGCCTAGCAGGGTGGCTTCTGGGGAAGTTACAGGGCTGCAGCCCGAGGTGGTCAGGCAAGGGCCTAGGGTTTGTCCTGCTAAACCCACATGACCCAAAACTTGCTGACCACACATGGGTCTGGGAAAACACTGAGTCTAATGAGGCCACCAGCAAGTCCAGGCAGCACAGTCGGGTGGGGTAAATTCTCAGGGGCATTTGGGTATGGCTTACAGCAGCGGGTGCCCCTGTAACAAAGCCACCACTGTGTCCAGAAAGGAAAAATCTATTGAGGAATCTCATGCACTGATTCTTTATGGGAAGCGATACAGATTGCCTCTGTTGCCAGGAGAAAACATTCCCACAGCGGTGTGAAAAAAGAAAAGTTAATTCAGGCCAGGGTGGGAACAGTGGAGACGGGGATGCAGGAGAATGAGGGGAGACAGGACAGACTGAGTCCAGGATGATAATACTCGCCCTGTCGGCCTCATGGGGTTTGAGGGAGACTAACGCATCCCACAGACACAAGCGAGGAAGTGGATGGGAGACTCTCCACGGCCAAGTTGAGGCATGAGTCAGCTCCGTGTTCCCTGAAGCAGCTATAATTGGCCCTGTCGAAAGCACCCTCAGCCATGTGATGAAGGGATTCCAGCACGAAGGAGAATCTGGTGGCCAGACAGTCCAGCCTCCTTGCGACAGGCCAGCCTGCCCAGGGCACTACCTGGCACCATCCCCAGAGCTCAGCAACGTGCCCCTTCTCCAGCCCTCCCCTTCATGCTGGAGAAGGGCCTTCCTGCACCTTCCTGAGAGCCTGCCTCTAAGTCTCATGTTAGAGAGTCAGCTCAAGAGAGGAGAGGAAATGACAAAGCCCCATGCACGGTGCCTGGAGCACAGCTGGTGCTAAACTGGTTCTGCCTCCCCCACCTCCGAATCCGGTCAGTAATGCTGTGAGGCAGTTATTACTATTCGCATCTTATGGATAAGGAAACTGCGGGTCAGAAAGGGGAGGTGGCCTGACCTCTGTCAGACCTTCCTAACCAGGTCTCTGGGCAGGAAGTGGTGGAGCTGGATTCTGCTGACTTGGACTGTGTTCCACGGCCTTCGTCCCACTGTCAATGGGAATGGGAGGGAGACCTTTCCCCAAAGGTCTTTCTCCTCCCAGTAAATGTTTTTCCTGATGACTGCCAGGCACCTGACTTTCAAGGCAGCCCCTAATCCAGGCCAAGGCACGCAGACACAGTTCCTCTGGCCTAAGGCCTTCTGCTTCCTTGTGTAACACTTAGGCCTTGTAAGAAGCAGGTGGATTTTCACCCAGGCCCCTTTAGAGACCCAGCAGATCAGAACCCTGACAGACAAAGGACATCCCCTGGCCTTGGTGGGTGGACAGGGCTGAAGGTGGTGCAGGGGCTGTGCCTGCCAGGACGGACTTTGCAGTGAGTGGGTCTACTGGGGTGGTGGCCCTCTCACTCTATCCCATTGGCTTTCTGGAGAACCATGTTTCCTGGCTCAGTGGCGCTGTAATGCCTGGGGTGGGGATGTCAGGGTGGTGATGAGAGCTGGTACAGCCACAGAAAATGCCAAGGCACCTTTGGGGTGGGAGGTTGTGGAGTCTCCTGAAGTGGGAGAAGCTGAAAGGGCCAGCTCAGTAGCCCTCACGATGGACTCCCATCCTAGCAGCCCCACCAAGTGCTCACGCCTCAGAGTCCAAGTCACACGATAGAAGGTCCGTGCAACCCTCCAGACCAGCCCAGCCTCCCTAAGAAGCCCGGGGTAGCTTAGCTCTGCAGCCCCAGGCCCCACAGCCAACCCACTAGAGCCTCTCTCTCAGCTCTGCCAAGGCTTAGGGAGGCCTCCCTCGTGGCCCATGGAAGTACTCAGGCCTTCCTCAGCCCCTGAAGCAGCCAGCTACTCACCTCCACTACCTGCAGAATAAGGGGCCACAGAAGTAGGCAGCAAGAAGGAGTGACCAGGGGCCAGATGGTCTAAGGAAGGAGGGATTCAAGGCTGCATGCCGGGCAGAGAAATAGCAAAGGGAGAAGAATAGCAGAGGCAGGAGGAAAGGCTGCCAGGGCCAGAGGGACACAGAGCTACTGTACTCCAAAGAGGCAGCCTGTGTTGGAGAGGGCAGCTGCCAAGCCAATTTACTGTTTATTTTATTACTCTGTGTTGCCGGGCCTTAGGCCAGGGAAGTTATTTCAGGCAGACATCATAGCACATTAATTAGTTATTAGAAGAATGTCCTTTTCTGTGTGTTCTTCCTCAGACAAGAAATAGACCCCATGGCAAGCACATATTACTGAAAGCGGATGGACCCTCAGGGGCAAAACGCCAAGAACTGGGGGAATGAAGAGGCAAGTCTTTGTTTCCGAGGAAAAGGCCCCTCACAGGTTCAGGCCTGGGATGGAGACAAGAATCAAGGCGAGAAGCAGGGATGGGAGAAGGGAGAGGAGGAGGCCTTCTGAGACCTAGGCATGGACGCACTTATCCACTCCAGAGCAGCCTTACTTGCGTTGGGGAAGGGATGCAGTGTCAACTCACCCTCTCGGAAAACAACTGCAAAATATGACTCTTAATACAAAAATTTTAAAGTTAAAAAATATTTTAAACAAAACTCTGCCCAACCTTTGGCCTAGCAATTCCACTTCTGGGAATCTCAAAAAAAAAAAAAAACAAAAAAAAAACCACACACACAATATAGGAAAAAATATTATACACAGAGATATTCAGAATTATTCTACAATAACAAAAAATTAGAAATAGCCTAAAACATCCAAGATAAGTAGATTAAGTAAATGAAGAATCGTATATACACACAATGAAATAGTATGCAGCTGTTAAAAACAATGCTATTCATTAGTTATTATTCATTAGTTAAATGAATAATTGTATATACAAATAGGGAAATAGTATGCAGTTGTTAAAAATAATGCTGACAAATAATGCTGATAAGATAGGAAATGTTCATGCTATAAGTAAGAAAAACTGGCCAGAAGCAGTGGCTCACGTCTGTAATCCCCAGCACTTTGGGAGGCTGAGGTGGGTGGATCCCCTAAGGTCAGGAGTTCAAGACCAGTCTGCCTAACATGGCGAAACCCCATCTCTACTTAAAATACAAAAATTAGCCAGGCGTGGTTGTGGGTGCCTGTAACCCCCGCTACTTGGGAGGCTGAGGCAGGAGAATTACTTGAACACAGGAGGTGGAGATTGCAGTGAGCCGAGATTGTGCCATTGTACTCCAGCCTGGGTGACACAGTGAGACTCCATCTCAAAAACAAAAACAAAAATAAACAACCCAGCATACAAAATTATATGTACAGCATGATCTCAACTGTGCTATAAAATAGCTACAAATACTGGAAATATACTTTATATATAAATTATATGCTTTATATATAAATATGTTTTATATGTAAATTAAAATAGCTTCTCCTAAGTCATGGGATTACAGGTGACTTTTTTTATTCTTTAAATGTATTCTTTTCTATACTTTCCAATTAAAAACAACTGTTTATTGGATTTTATGAGAAAGAAGAAAAGTACATGATTTGGTTCTGGAGGGTTCCCTGTGGTACGACCCCTCCTACAGCGCTGGCTGACACTCCCTCAAGGGGAGACAGCTTTTGACGCATGAGCTAAATTCAGTTGCTGATATGAGTGGGGAGAGGGAACTATTGCACATGGAGGATAAGAAAGAAGAGGGATCTGCCTCTCCCAGTCTTGCTGTCTCCCTCAGATAGGGAATCATCTGTGGCAATTTGACTCTGCCACTTTCTTAGACCCAGTTAACAGCCAGCGATGACTCAGGCAAAGCCAGGAGAGTGTCTCAGACAAAAGGCGCTTAAACCTGTCTGCTGCTTGGGGATCCTCACCTCTCCGCATCTTCCCTCCCATTCTGCAAAATGTCTGCTGGGAACCTCCTATAGCTGAGACCCTGGGCGAGGCCCCAGAGATGCTAAGGCATGGATGTTGTCTTGTCAATGATTGTACACCAGGAAGGAGAAGCTACAGATAATGTATGAAAGGTTATAAATACCATATGTGTAGAGAGCCAGGGAAGGCTGTGAGAGGGCAAGGGCCATGTGCAAATGGCCTGCACTTCCCTTAAGGCATGAATGGGCCAAGTGGAGGCCAGGACTCACGAAGGAAACTCTGCAGGCAACCCAGGCAGCTCTGAAGTGCCTTTGGCAGCAATGGGTGCTTAATAAAACAAGGAGCATGGCTTAGATCAGGGGTTCCCACCCTAAAATCCAAAGATGGCCCTTGGACCCCCAACATTATATGCAAATTTGGGATGTATGTACATTTTTCTAAAGATAGAAAGTTAAGAAGCAATGGATTAGATTAATCTCTAAGGCCTCTTGCAGTTCTATCAATATAAAACATACAAGAGCCAACAGGCCCATCACCTCCCAAACTCCTTCAGAAATCACTTGGCCTCTCAAAGCTGCTGAGCCCTAGGCTGTGCACTCCACAAGGACAAATTCAATGTGGTATTGTGTTTAGACATGACCCATTAGCATGGTGCTACTTCCAGAAGGCTGGCGTTACAAGGTCGATGTTAGAGAAAATTAGTACCTAGAAAATTAGTAACTAGACTGTTAACTTTTCTGCACTCCTCACCAAACAAAGCACAGCATTTCACATGCTGTGGATGCTCAGACAGCCAAGGAATAGAAACAAGGGTACCCCTGCTTTCCAAACCCTCTGCAGGAGATGAGCACGCTTGACTCTGGGGGGCCACCAAACTCCATTCTCAAGCTGTGGGAGCCTGACTCTTAAGACAGAGGGCCACAGCATTCTCAACAATTTGGAATGGCTATAAAAGAGGCCAAGAAAAATGGCTGGCCTTGAAGTTGGGAGGATTGAGGACTGGAGTGAAGCCTGTTCTCTAAAGATAAGAAGGGCCTCTGGTGGACCACTCTGAATGCAGGGTGAACAAATTGACTTCTTGAGCCTCCCTCCAGCCCAAAGATTCTGTAATCGAAGGGAATGGATGACTCATTCTCAGAGTTACAGGCGTTTAGCCAAGCATCTCCTCACATACATCTAGGACTTACATCCCAGGTCTGCTGCCCACTCTTTAGATGGCTCTACACAATTCATTTAACTTCTCTGCGCCTCGGTTATCTCACCTGCAAAGTCAGCAACTGGATGAGACAATGCCGGTATCCCTTCCACCTCTAAGAGTCTTTAATATTATTATTGAGCCATTAAGATCAAATAAGAGAAAGGGAAAAAAAAAAAAGCATTCTGCTTCTGGACTCAGCTTCTGTTGAGTCTCCAAGATACATACACAAGAGCTCTGCTTTAGAGAAGGAAATGATAAAAGGAGGACAAGTAGCATCCCCAGGCCACCTCCATTCCCAGGCCTGCACCCATCAGAACTCAGCTGCAACTGTGAGGCCCCCATGTGAGTGCCAAGCCCCTTGAAAAACAAGGGAAGAGGTTTTGCCCGTGAATGATGTGTTGCTAAAAAGTGAAGACGTAAGACATCCCCACCAACATAAGGCGCTCCAGAGACCAGGAGCTCTTCCATTGTGCCTCCTGGGCCTCGGTTTCATCATCCATAAGATGGGGAGACCGGGAATGGCTTTACACTTGAATACTTCAGGTTGACCACTAGAGCCAAGGGCCAAGTAGAGTGGACAGGTATTGGGTAGGATGGGAAGGGGGACCAGCAAAAATTGTGGGGTAAAATTTTGACGCCTGCACAAACAGATATCTTCAGAGCCCTCAACTGAAGGCTTCCCATTGGTCCCCTGTCAGGGGTAGAGCACCAGGAGTGACCGGAGGGACTAGGCGCTGGGCTCCGGGGTGGGCTGCCGGGACCCTGGGCCGGCTCACCTGATGAAGGTGGTCTTCCCAGTGGAGTACTGGCCCACCAGCAGAACCATGGGCTTGTTGTCGAAGTCGGCATCCTCCAGGGCGGGCGAGTGGAACTCGTGGAAGCGGTAATGCTCTTCCAAGGGCAGCAGCTTGCTCTTGTAGAGTTTCTTGAGCCCCTCACTCACCGTCTGGAAAACCTCGGGGTCCTTCCTCCGGCGGTCGTCCGTACCCAGCCAGCTGAACATCGCGGCCGCCGCTCGCCCCCGGCACGCAGCCCCAGGGGAAGACTCCTCCTCAGGGGAAGATGTCCCGTAGGACCGGTCTGCCGGGCTCCGACTCGCGCCGCCGCCTCACCCAAGCGCGGGGCTCAGCCGCACCATGGCCCGGGCACGCGGCTAGGAGGGCCGGGAGCGCACTCTTCCTGCTCCTGGGACCAAGCCCAGCCACTGCTGCATCCAGCAGCCCAGGCCGGAGGGAGGATAAATAATCTGGGCTGGAGGAGGAGGGGTGCAATCTTGGAAATTAAAGTCGAACCTGCAAGGAAACTGCCAGATGCCGGGGTCTGAAGCCGGGGTCCCCGATCGGCCCCCAGCCCTCGCCTGCTCTGCCCTGCGTGCAGCAAGGGATGCTTCGGCTCCGCTCCTGCCGGACCGAGGCGGCTCAGGAAAGACGGCGACGCTGCCCAACCCGCGGACAGCTCAGCATCCGCAGCAGCATCCTGCAGCCCCAGGCGCTGGTTTAAATGCCAGCTGGGCAGGAAGCCGGCGCGCGGAGGAAGTCCCCTAGTACTGGCAAGGCAGGGCCGGCCCCACGGTCCCGGCGAAGGGAAGCCGCGCAGGGCGCCGCCATGTTTGTGGGCAGGCGCTCAGCTCCAGACCTGCGGCCGCGCGGGGAGAGGGATGAGAGGGATGCTGACCCAGTCCAGTGGGAGAATGCCGGTGTCTCAGTCCCCGCCTCTTGGGCTTCGATTTGGGAACAGCATCCTCTCAGGGACGGCTGCGAGGACAGAGTTGACCTATTCATCACCCTCCCTGCTTTGAATCGCCTCTCCTTCAGCTGCTGAGGTCAATTCCTTAGGAAAACAGGTACTCTAGTATTGGGGGATTTGTTTTTTTGGCATAGAAAGAAGGATCCACTATCAGGTTACACAAAATAACCAAAACTGTCACTACCCAAACTTTTAGCTAGGCTTAGGGTGAAGTCAAAATCGTTCCCATTTATTTATTCATTCATTCCAGCAAAACAAAACAAGCCAACAAGCAAAATCCCTGCAAGTATTGGGCATTTATTACGGGGCAGATACAATTTTGGTGACTGTGGATACAGAGATGAGTGCTGAACAGACTCTCCCTTCCAGGAACTCCAGTGAAGGCAGGCTTTAAAGAGGAGGCATGAGCAGAGGGTCATGGGAATACAGGGAGGAGTCACTCCTTTTGTGTGGCTAATTTGAGGAAGGCTTCATGGAAAGTATGACTGTAAGCTGGATCCTAAATGATGAATTGACATTCATTATTCTAGGAGCGTAAGGAGCATTTGCAAAGGCTTGAGGAACATGGGAGAACTTGGTGTGTCCAAGACAGAGTAAACAGTTTGGCATAGCTGGAGTGTAGGGTTTAGGAAGGTGGAAGAGAGTGAGGGAAGCCAAGCATGAAAGACTGCCAGAGATGGGGAACCACTAACAATGCTATTACTAATCATTGTTACTTTAACAAAATGCTCAGCATGTGCAGGGGCCTGGGCTAAGTTCTCAGTGAACATTGCTTTATTTAACCTTCATGGCGGATCATATTACCTCCAGCATCATACTAAGGAGAGTGAGTGGGAACACTGTCCAGGTATAGGCAAAAGCAGTGCATTGTGTGTAGAGAATTTAAATCCAATAATAAACTGGCTGAAAGTTGACATGCTTTGTATTGGCACCATTCTAAACAGTGTAGTGATAAAACACTCCTCCCTGCCCAGGCTAACGACTCCCACTACCCTCCCTTCCACAGATGAAGAAGGAGTAGGCTATGGACCAGGCAGGAACTGGAATGCCAAGAGCAGTGTCGGAGGGGCAAAAGGGGTTGGGGGTTGATATGGTTTTGCTTTGTGTCCCCGCAAAAATCTCATCTCTAATTGTAATCCCCATAATCCCCATGCATCTAGGGAGAGAGCTGGTGGGAGGAGACTGGATCATGGGGACAGTTTCCTTCATGCTGTTCTCATGATAGTAGTGAGTTCTCGTGAGAGCTGATGGTTTTATAAGGGGCTCTTCCCACTTTGCTCCTCACACTTCTCTCTCCTGCCACCTTGTGAAGGACGTGTTTGCTTCCCCTTCCACCATGACTGTAAGTTTCTTGAGGCCTCTCTTGCCGTGCAGAACCGTGAGTTAATTAAACCTTTTTCCTTTATAAATTACCCAGTCTTAGGCATTTCTTCATAGCAGTGTGAAAACAGACTAATACAGAGGCCAAGAGACCATTTAGGAAACTATTCCAAAGCTTAGGAGACAGCAGCAATGGGATTGGAGAAAAGGTCAGACTCAAAAGATTTTTTTCATGGAATAGAATTGTCAGATCTTGGTATGTGATAAAAAAAAAAAAAGAGGACATAAGGGTGAGGCACAGTCTAGGATGATTTTGAATTTTCTACCACAGGGGATAAGATCGTCGGAGAAGCTCTTCCACTAATTAGGGGAGGCAGAGAGAGAGCTGATTTAGCAGACAGAGATAATGTGTTCAATCTAAAACATGTTGCATTTGAAGTGCCTGCAGGAGCTTCAAGAGGAGTATGGTGAAGCTGCAGGGATTTCAGGGGAGGGGGGATTATCAGAGGCCAGTACTGAATAGAATCTCCTTAGTTACATCTCAGATCTCCCAACTCCCTCCTTGAACCCCAAAACTGATCACCTGTTGTTGAGAATTCACTCAGATTAATATTTCACCCTTGGTGTTTAGTTACTACCAACATACGAACCTAAGGAGTAATATTAAAGATGTTTAACAACTCACAAGGCATGAGAATCAAACACCCGGAACAGACACTGGCCTTCCTAGTGGAGCAAGGCTTGCGGCCCCATGCCATGCCTGGTGTTAATACAGTGGTGTCTGGACCTTGGAGAGGTCTGAGCCTGTCCCCGGAGAGAGGTCCAGATGGCCAGCGTGACAGGAAGGAAATCAAGGGGCACCATTATGGAAATATTTCAAGAATTTTGTAATCAGTACAGCCATGCCATTGTCTACTGCTGAATGTCTGTTCCGAATATCTAATTTACCGAGTGCCTGTTGACACATCTACTCCTGTCTCAGTCTTGAGTAGTTGAAATCTATCTGTTTAAAAAAGGAACTAATGGAGCATTTCTATAGACTAGCAATAAAAAGTCATAAAAGATAATATTCAAAAAAGATACTGTTTTCAAAAGAACAAAAACCTATGGATAAATCTAACAAAAGATATGCAAGATCTTTATGTGAAAAATAATAAAACTTTATAGAAAGATGTTAAAGAAGTTCTAAATAAATGGGAGAGACATGCCATGTTCCATCGTGGAAAGATTCCATGTCACAAACATGTGAATTCTTTACAACATGATTGATAAATTCAATAATTGAGAGATATGATTGAAATCAAAATCTAAATAAGGTTTTCCATGGAAATTGACAAGGTGATTCTAAAATGTATAACATATAGAGCAATAGTAATAAAAAGCTTAGATATTCCAGGAGGAGAAAGAAGATAAGAAGAACAAGGAGGAGGAGGAGAGGGAGAGGTGGAAGGGGAAGGAGGGAAGGAAAAGGAGAACAGGGAAGAGAAGAAGACAACAGTAACATAGCAATGGCAACAACTAAGTGAAGAGAACTTGCCCTAGTGGACATTGTTATAGAGTTACAGTGGTTAAGATGGTTTTGGCACAGAGACCAATAGAATAATGACACAGTAAATAGCCAGGAAATTTGGAAGCCTGATATATACAGAAGTTGCAATGGAGATTGCATATATACCACCACAAAGTCAGGAAGAATTCTTTAAACGAGACATCAGAAGTACAAACTGAAAAATGAAAAAAACTAAGCTCAGCACTAGCAAAATTTAAAACTTTCGTTCAACTAAAAATACAAAAGTGAGTGAAAAGATATTTCCTATACACAAAAACCCATGAAAGCACATCCAGAATATAGAATTAATGCCTGTGCATTGATAACAAAGACAAACATTCCAATAGAAAAAAACTTGGCAAGAGCCACAAAAATGTCTTTTACAAGAGGCTACATGAATGCCCTATAAACGCAAGAAAACATGTTGCATCTCATTAGTAATTAGAGAAATGCCAAACCACACTAACACTCCATACCCACCAAAATGGCAAAATAAAAAGTTGGATGGTAGGGTTGGTGAGGATGTAGAGCAATGGGATCTCTCATAAAATGCTGATGGGCATGCAGGCTGGCACAAATACTTTGGGAAGCAGTTTGGCATTGCTTAGTGAAGCTGAAGATGTGCATGTCCTGTGACCTATATGTCCTTCCGTTCTATTTCAAGGCGTGATCTAGAGAGACTCTTGCACATGTGCATAGGGAGATAAGTCTAAGAATGTTGATGGCAACATTATTTGTAGCAGCAAAAATTTATAAACAACTAAATGTCCTTCACCGAGTAAATGGATAAATGTGCCACATTCATATAAAATATATACCACACTGGGGTCTAGTTGAGGGTGGAGGGTGGGAGGAAGGAGAGGAACAAAAAGCAAGAACTATTGGGTACTAGATTTAACACCTGGGTGATGAAATCATCTGTACAACAGACCTCCATGACGCTAGTTTACCTATATAACAAACCTTCGCATGTACCCCCGAACCTAAAATAAAAGTTATAAAAAATACATACTCTACAGATGAGAAAAATGAGGGAAGTGGTGCTACCTATGCCAAAATATTGGCATAGGTGTTGAGTGAATAAAGCCAGAAGTAGGCTATTATGCATAGAACCATACAATTTCATTAATATTTCAGGTCATGCAAAAACCACTATCTGTTGTTCATGGATGCATATGTTTGCACTGAAGTTTTTAAAAAGAGAAGCAAAGGAACATAAAATGCTAGTCAGGAACGGGGTGTTCTCTGGGACAAGAAAGGGAAATGGAATTGGGGATGAGTACACAGGGAGCTTCAACTATATATACACTGTTTTCTTTCTTTTTCTTTTCCTTTTTTTTTTTTTTTTTGGACATAGGGTCTTGCTCTGTCACCCAGGCTGGAGTGCAGTGGTGCCATCTTGGCCTACTGCAACCTCTGCTTCCTGGGTTCAAGAGATTCTCCGCCTGCCTCAGCCTCGCAAGTAGCTGGGACTACAGGCATGAGCCACCACGCCTGGCTAATTTTTGTATTTTTAGTAGAGATGGAGTTTCACAATGTTGACCAGGCTATTATTTCTCAAATTTGATAGTGAATACTTGGCTGTTCATGTCTTTTTCCTTTTATCTTTTATTTTTAAAAAAATCTGGTCCTTGGATGCACAAAGTTGGAATTTTTTTCATAATTGTGGTTCAAGACAAACTATACCTGGCTCTTTTATTATATTTTTTAAAAACTGAACACATATTTTTTAATGGACCCTTGATGAACCCATCATTCAAACCAAGGACTAGAAAAATTAGCAGTAATTTACATCTACTTATGTGCTCCTCCCCATCCTGTCTCCTGCCCCTTCTCCTTCTTTCTAGAGGGGACCCCTATCCTGAATCTACTGTGTGTTGTTCTCTTGCTTTTTAATTACTGTTATACACAAATGCAAGCCGAAAGAACATATTGTTGAGGTTTAGTGTTTTTGGACTTTTTCTAAAAAGCATATCCTGCTGCATGTAGTGCCCCTGGAACTCGACTTTTCTCACATTCAACATTTGTTTTCAGCCCCATCTGGCTCCACAGGGCTCTCTCCCACCAGGTGTCTCTTCCAAACCCAGCACATGCCTCCTATTTCTGTCACCTGCCAGGTGCATGGGGGTTCCCAGTCAGACAACCTGCAGTAGATGGAGTCCTCGTGTCCCCATGTCTTTGCTGTGTGAGCTTGGGGAAAGTGGCTTCACTCTCAAGCCTCAGCACCCTAGTGTCTGAAATAAAGATGGCAATAGCATTTTTTCAGGATTAAAGGGACCGTGCATGTAAAGTGCCATTGAAAGTGTTCAGTATATATTAGCTCTTAATATTATAATCATTATTACTTTTATCCACTACATGGCACTGCCTTATATCCTATTTAATAAGCTGTTTAGTAAACTATTGAATAAGCTTAGTATTTAATAGCTGTAATATTTAATAAGCTATTTAATATGCTAACACCTAATAAGTTAGTGAGCAACTTCTTTCAGTTCATTTGTGTCTTAACTGAGGATGGCTCATTGACTCAAAGGAATGTAATTGTTAGTAGTGATATCTGTGGCGTTTGCTATGGGTTCTTGGGGATGACACTATGAAACAGAAGACTTTTCCATCTCTTCTGTTTCTCCCACTCAGATACTAACCCAGGCCGAACCCTCCTTAGCTTCCAAGATCAGATGAGATCGGGTACATTCAGGGTGGTATGGATACAGACACTTCCCTTTCTCATCTGCAACACCAGAGTCTGGCCAGAAGTAAAGGGAGAAGATGGAAACTGTAGCAGCATCCTGGAATACAAGTTTGAGCCCTGGCTAGGGGAGTTAGAAGAATGGGGAAGTGGGACCAAGTGTCCACAAGCTTAGGAATCTATAGCCCCTTTCAACCTGGCCCAACTACCATTGCATCCTAGTGACCTGCCTACAACCACGCAGGCATGCATGCCTCCCACGGCTGCTTCCTGCTCCTCACCACGTGGGCTCCTTTGCACACCCTGTTTTCAGCCTCAGTCTTCCCTTCCCCACACTCTGCCTGGTGGGCACCCACTCATACCTTAAGGCTCAGTGCGGTGGTCCGCCCTCTGAAGAGCTGAGTCAGCAGCTCTCCCATAAGAAGGCTGTGCCCCTCTCTCCACTTCCAAGCTACCCCATGTAAACCTCTGTTACCGCATTCATCACATGTTACTATAATTACATGTTTAAATTGTTTGCCTTCCAACTAGACAGGGCACGTCTTCAGCCTGATGCAGTGTTGCACTCACTCTGTTTACTTCAGTTGGAGGCGAAAGTGCATCAGCTCAGCCAACTCCTACTGATGAGATCAGGCCGAGTTAAAACCTCTTTTTATGACAAGGTCCCCATGGGTGAAACCAGGGTAAGAGAAACACCAAAGGCAGAAAAGTGTCAGTGACACTTCACAACGTTGTTGTGGGGATAAAAATGAAACAATGTAGGTCAAGGACCTGATACGTTTTTTATAAGTCTATAGTAAGCGCTCAATAAATAGTTCCCTTTCCGCTTGGATGAATGAGTACTGAACGTGCACAAGGAAAGGGAAGTCTAGAATAAAAATACACAGGTGAGGGAACTGTGCTCAGGAAGTTTATAAGCCAAAAAGGAGATGAAGAAAGAAGGTCTGTCTGAGTCTAGTTGACCGGCTGTCCAGGAATAACACTCCCCATTCATACCATCGGTACCACAGCTACTTAATTGCTGGGATGCGGCTCTCTCATACATAGCAGCTCTCCTCAGCAGAAAGTCAGTTTCATCTCTGGGTGCAGCAGGAGCAGAGCTAACCTGAGAAATCCAACATTACACGGAGGAAAGCCCACACCACGAGAGGCAGCGGTGTGTATCTGGTTTTAATAAGATGCCTGCTTCTAAGAACCTCAACTTCCAAAGGCAAGACATTTGCTACCTGCAAGATGTGAGCTATAATTCGAAAATCTCCTAATTATGGTCAGTGTCTGCTTTTGTAGCACATGTGTTTCCAGAGCGTGGGCATCTAGTCCTCATGGCAATCCTGAAGAGGAAGATAGGGATGTTTCCCAGAGGGAAACTCAGGTGCAGAGAGGTAGGAAACTGCCCACACAGGCATCTTTGATTGAGCTATCTATCATCCTACTCACTTTCCCCTCAGTCCACAAAAAGTGGGAGGCAGCTTACCGAAATCCCTTGAATTCTAAAAAATAAATGAACCTTTGAGGCAGCTGATATGAGGGGAATGGGCAGGTGAGTGGTACAGAAATATCAGAGGGAGATGAGCAAGAGGCCCCCAGAGGTGAGCAGCCAACACATTGGGCTCTGAGCTGCTTGATCAGTGCAAAAACAGAAACAAGTTATTAGTTCCAAACCCAAATATATCTGTCTGTCCCTGCCAGCAGGATCTTCATTGCACCATCCCACTCAACAGCCTCGCTTGGGTAAGAGAAACACCAAAAGCAGAAAAATCCATGCTGAAGGACCCCAAGACCAGCACCAGTTCCTGAGCATCTTTCCCAGGCTGTAAGTGTTGTTTACGTGTCTGTCTCTTCGCCAGGGGAGATAGAGGAAGCACCTTGAGGAGAAAAGCTCCCTTTTAACCCTGCACAGGGCTGGTGCAGGCACTGAAGTTGACTCATTCCTGATGTGGCTTTTGACAAGCAAACAAAGATTAGAAATGTGAATTACCTGTAGTTGGCCAATTATTATAACCTTATATGTTATAACAGATAAGTCTATGACTACAAAAATGTCTGTGAGCACAGAGAACCTGATAAAGGCAGAACCTATGAGCGTGGGATATTTAAAAATACACAGGCAGACAAAGTCGGGTATTAAAGTTTGGGGTGATAATGTATCAGGAATTATTTCCGCATTCTTTACTAGTTCTCTTGGTTCAATGATCTTCTGTTCTCCTTTGATTTATCAAATCTTAAAGATAAATTATTATAAATTATTGGATAACACAATCCTTATTTCAGAGTTATCTATTTTGTTTCCATGAGTTATTTGCCTAAATTAGTATTATGCTATTTAAATTACAACAACTTTTGATAAATTTTAATATCTGGTATGAATAGTCGCCCTCCCTTACTAGTATGTTTTCAAAATTTCTTAGATATGCTCACTTTCTTCTTGTTTTCATCATTGTCTTCCTCCTCCTCTCCCTCTTTCTGTCTTTTATTTTTCCAATTTTTCTGTCTTTTATTACTTCCAAAAAGTAATTATGAAAATTTGGGGGTAATTTTGCTTCAATCTTTTCTTTCCTGCACTTATATTTAACTTACCATCTGATCTTTTCCCCCAGTCAACCCCATACCACCGGTGTTTTTACATATCCTGAAAAAATATTCCATTTTTACATAGCCTGAAAAAATATTCCAATAATTAAATTGAAATGAATGCTAATATTCAGCCATATGGAAATTCTGTAATCTAATTAACTATATTCAATAATGGACAGATAAGTCACTTGCAAAATTATTGTCAACAATAATAAAAGCTCTATTTCAGAGTTCTCTATTCTGTTTCTGTGATCATCATTGAAAGATGAACATTTTTGTACGTAAATATTCATCCATGGTTTTGTTTTCTTTGTATATATTTAATAAATGAAATTATTGGGAATATTATTAATGCTTTTGATACTTATCACCAAATTGCTTTCCAAAAGAGGCACGTCAATTTATATACTTACCACAATGACATCAGAGTTCCGACATTTTTTCTCTCACTCCAGCCCTGTATGTTATTATTTTAAAATATTTTCATTTTATTAAAATGTAGTTATCTCTCATTTAAAAATCTAAAACTTATTATTTTAAAATATCCATCAATTTGGGAAGTGAGAAATGATAGACTTTTAAAAATCAGTATATATTTTATTATGAAAAAATTTTGAAATTGTTTATTAACCATTTATATTTTTCTGATTGTCTATTTTTCCCTCATTTTTCTAAAAGCATTTAGTGTTTTTCTTATTGTTTTGAAAGAGTTTTTAATTTTTACAGTAAGAACATTTATTAATCTTTTGTCTGTTTCTAATCCAAGTTAATTTTAATGTTTTGCCAATTACCTTCTCCTTGTCTCTTCTCTCTCCTACAAAACAGAATCATTGGGATCTCTTAATCAGAATCTCATTAAAACTGTGAATTAATTTTAGGAATGACATATTTTTAATACTTAATCTTTCCCTCCAGGAATATGACATGACTGTCTATTTATTCACAAATCTTTTATATCTCTATAAACTTTTTATAGTTCTCCTCAAATAGGTCAAAAACATTCCTTGATTATTCTCAGATATTTTATAGTTTATTATTATTACAAATGAGATATTTCTATTATGGTACCTTCTAACTGGTTATTGTTATAAATAGGAATCCCATTAATTTAAACAATATATATAGTTATTTTATTTACTACTTATTAATTTTAGTTTATTCTTTGTTTTTCTACTTACATAAAGATTATCAACCAGTGCTTTTCTTTTTTATTAATACTATGTTGGTTTATAATGTATATTTCATATTTTGGCTAGAATTTTCAGAACAATGTTGAAAATAACAAAGATGTGAGCATTCTTGTTTTGTTCATGATTTCAATGATATCCTGGTACCTGTCTGGATTCTTTTTCCTCTCCCCACCTCAACTTCTTCACCCCTTGGCTTGGGCATGATGATCTCTTTCAACACTTATTTTTTCCTTTTGGCTGGATAAAAAAAATATTCTACCAAAGCAGAGCATCTGGTGTGTAGTATCTTCTCAGCTTTAACAGACATATATATTTGTATATATATGAAAGCCTTCATATGTAAATGTATATGTGTGTTATGTACTGAGTGTTCTTTCCTGGGAGCCTGGGTAGATGGTGGTGCCATCAATGGAAGCTGAGACCATAGAAGAGTCTCAGGAGCAAGCCGTCAGTTTGAGGAGTTCTCTACTGATAGCCACAAGAATACTAAAGCACTGCCCCAGTCTCTTCTCAAAAGGCTTTTCCTTTACAGGATGGGACAGAATTCACATGTTAAAGAGACAAGAGATGTAACTGATGACACACTCAATGTGGATCAATACTGAGATGTAGTTGCAAAAAATGATGATGGGATTCAGGCTGTATGAAAACAAACATAGGAAAAAATGACCATCAACATTGATGGAGAGCCTGTTATATGTCAGGTGTTACGCTAAGTATTCTTACATAGATTACTTCATTTCATTTGTACAGTGACAGCTCAAAATGTCATTATTCTCCCAGATAAAGAAACAGAAGCGGCCAGGCTTGGTGACTCATGCCTGTAATCTCAGTACTTTGGGTGGCCAAGGCAGGTGGATCACGAGGTCAGGAGTTTGAGACCAGCCTGGCCAACATAGTGAAACCTCATCTCTACTAAAAATACAAAAAATTAGCCACACGTGGTGGTGGGCGCCTGTAGTCCCTGCTACTTGGGAGGCTGAAGCAGGAGAATCGCTTGAACCTTGGAGGCGGAGGCTGCAGTGAGCTGAGATTGCCCCACTGCACTCCAGCCTGGGTGACAGAGCAAGACTCCATCTCAAAAAAAAAAAAAAAAAAAAAAAAGAAAGAAAAGAAAAGAAAAAGAAAAAGAAACAGAAGCTTAGTACTTAAAATGAGGCAGAGTAGGGGAGGTGTCACTGTCTTTCTGAAGGGTAGGATGTTGAACTGACTGATGGTGCTCCAGATGTGGTCTGATGAGACATATTTAAAGTGAGGGAACTGGTCACATTAAACTGTGTTGTGTGAATAATTTAAGGAGCTAAAAATTTGAAAGTTACATTTGAAGGGCTGTCACATGGGCTGGTGAAAACTCTGGATAGAGGGTGAGCCAAAGATAATCAATTTAGTACTGTGATATTGCCCACTTGCAAGATTTCCGTTTCTTTCTGCATCTGCATGCCGATAACCTTAAACATTCCTGTCTCCAGTTTACACTTCTCCTTTTGTCTTAGTCAGTTTAGGCTCCTATGACAAAATGCTGTAAATTGGGTGGCTTATAAACAATAGACATTTATTTCTCACTGCTCTGGAGGTTGGAAGCCCGAGATCAGGGCACCAGCATAGCTGGGTTCTGGTGAAAGCCTTCTTCCAGGTTGCTTGTTGCCAACTTCTTGTTGTATCCTCACATGGCGGAAAGTTGGCAGGAGAGTTCTCTGGGGTCCCTTTTATAAGAGCCCTAATCCCATTCATAACTCTGATTCATAAATCCCATTCATTGCTCCACCCTCATGACCTAAGTACCTCCACAAGACTCTACCTCCTAATGTGATCACATTGGGGGTTAGGATTTCCACCTGTGAATTTTGGGAGGATGCAAACATTCACTCCGTAACACCTTTGAACTCCAGATCTATTTCTGACACTTTACTTGGATATCCTATAGACCAATCACACCTAGTCCAAGGGGTTAAAAGGTTCTCAAAAACCTCTCAGTAAGCACCAAATCCAATCATTAGTGAATAATCACAATTATGATTTTCAAAAAATGTATTGAGTGCATATTATGTAGCTGCCCCTGGACTAAATGTTTTATATTCATTACGAAACAAACAACTGAATTTTTCCACTAATTATATAAAGCATCTATCATTCCCATTTTGTGGATGATAACACTGAGGCTTTTAGAGGTGAGTTGCTATCTTGAGGCTATCCAATAAGTAAGGAGTAGCATCAGGGTCAAACCGCAGGCTGATCTGGCTCCAAACATAAGCTCTTTCTAGGATGCAAACTCCACATAATTCCAGAGAGGGCAGGTCAAAGTGAAGGGTGCTATGTGTTCGGGAGGCCCAGGTATGAAGGCCACCTAAGCGACTAATGTTTTCAGAGCTGCTTCCTCTTTTGAAAAAGCCCAGACTCAAAGACTTACTAGATATCATGCTTTTCAGTTGAGGGGAAGTTTGGTCTTTTATGCTTTGAAAGGCACAGATAAACCTTTCCATGGAACCGTAGGAGGAAAATGCATTTCAACATAAGTCTCTTCCGTGTTCTATTGAAAACTTTTGCCCACACAACTCCATAAAAGTGTGTTATTTTCTGTATATAGAGAATCCCTCTATTTTAAGATAATGCAAGCCGTAGGATGGCTATTTGACATAGTTGTTAAGGTGAGGAATTCTTTTGACGGGCAGACCTGATGCACCCGTGCTAGATACATTGCTTCAGAAGGTTGTATGTGAAAAACTCCCAGGAATTGGGGCCGCTACGTTGGCAACTGTGCTAGAGCCCTCACTCTGGCTGGGGTGCTGCTGACTTCAAGGCACTTTGTACCTCTTTTCTTGCATCTTCTGGGCATCAGTCGCAATGTCTTATTCACTTTTGCATCCTTGAAATTAGTCATGGTTTATTTACCATCAGGGCTTCTTTCCAACTATACCCCAATGACATGAAACAGAAGCCTTGCAACCGTCTCTCGGAAGGAAATGCAGAAACCACGCTGTTCTCCCTGGTGATCAGTGTTCCCTGTCATGAGCATCATAATGACAAATACAAATACATTTTCTGCCAAGAAAGATAGGTAGTTTACAGGTCAGAAGGAAAACAAAGCCAGAAATAAACCAAAAAAAAAAAAAAAAAACAAACAAACCCCAAAAAGGCAGATGAACAAAGGTAAAACTGTGAGACACTTGGAGAAAATGATATCAGGAACAAAGAAAGGGTCAGGAAGAGAATGGTTAGAAATATGTTCCTTGGTAGTGTATTGATTTGGACCCATTAAACAATGCCAAGTACACAATTAAAATAGAGGCAGAAAATAAGAAACGTGCACTGTACCTGCCTTGCCTCCCTGCTTGGCATGGCTCACAGCGCTGTCCCCAAGCCCTCCCCAGACAAAGCAGTCCTTGTCAATCAGAGTTCACTCAAATTATTTGTTAGGAATAAATGTTCTTGAAATTTTAATTAGCTCTCTGATAACTTAGGAAAACACCCTTCTGTTGAGAAAATAGCTTGTCTGTGTTTATTTTTCAAACTTCATAGTGAATTTCTTAAAGAATATTTTTCTATGACATTCTAAAAATATTGTGAATGTGAAGGATTTAATAACTTAGGTCTTGGAATTTACTTTGAAACCTGGCGATGACTTTTCATTTATGAGCTACCCCACAAAGCCTCTTTTTATTATCTCGGTTCTTGGATAAATTTCTAATGCTTGAAAGTTATATATGGAATCATCAATTTTTCCTTTCATTCTTCTGAACTTGTTATTGTCCTTTCTCCCACTCACAAATCAAAGCCCTTCTCTTCTCCTTGTTGGATCCTGGTTTTGAAAATGTATAACCAAATGAACAAAAATCAGGTGGAAAAAAACATCAAGGAATAGCATGACTTGTCGGTTAGTGGCGTGATCTTGGCTCACTGCAACCTCTGCCTCCCTGGTTCAAGCGATTCTCCCACCTCAGCCTCCTGAGTAGCTGGGATTACAGATGTGTGCCACCACACCCAGCTAATTTGTGCAGTTTTAGTAGAGTTGGGGTTTCACCATGTTGGTCAGGCTGCTGGTCAGGCTGGTCTCCTGACATCGTGATCTGCCTGCCTCGGCCTTCCAAAGTGTTGGGATTACAGGCGTGAGCCACTGCGCCTGGCCATCAGTTAGTTTTATGAAGCTTTGGTGCTGCTGCAGCCACCACAGCCTTACATCCCCTGTCTGTGGGGCTGCCAGAAATGCTACCCCATGACTTTCTTGCTTTACTCTTATGTTGGCAAAAGGGAAAATCAATGGTTAGAGCTTAGCCATAGGCATTTCAGTAGTTTTTCTTATTTACAGTTGTGTTGGATACAAAACAGTTTTACTTGTTCCTTAACATGAGTCTAATGAAACCCCCATAAATAACCTGTGTGCCCATGAAGGGTCACCTTGGAGCAGTAATTATTTACTATCTCAGTACTCTATTTTATTCCTCAACTGGATTTTTTTACTTCTTATTTCAGTGCCCCAAATTCCAGCAATCAGGGATTCATTTGGAAAAGGAGTTTTCTATTTTTAAAAATGCAAATATTATGGTGAGGTTAAGGACTTGTAAGCTATTCACACAGTAGTGAGACATCAGGAATTCAATTTGATTGCTTTCCCGTGCCCTGAAGGAATGAGAATGTTGATTAGAGGGAAAGGAAGGAGAAACTTTAGAGAGCAATTAGGTTTGTGGGAGAGGCAGATTATTTAGGGCACTTGGACTCTTCTAGAAGAAGTGGGAAGTAGGACATTAGAAGGTGCCACAGACGCATTTGACCTATTTTGAATGTTTGCTCAAGGCTGGTCCCAAACACAATCATAATATGTTGTAACAGAAAGTAGAGAGATGACGAGCACAACTGTGTTTCACATGATTGAGTCCCAGAAAGAGGAAATGGCTTACCCAGCTTCACAAAGTTAGTGAACCTACATCTGTGTTTCTGACTCTCAAGCCAACCCTCATTCTCCAATACTCCACTGCGCCACCAGCTGAGGAACACATTTCCCTCTTCTTTGCCTCCAGGACTTAGAACTCTAGCAAGTGCTCCGGTTCTACTGCTCCTGAGCTTGTGAAGCCCACCAAAGCCTTTCTGGGAAATTCACCACTCCTAAAATCTTGTTTCCACAGGAAAGTAAATTTCTGGTCATAAATCACAAACTTGCCAACCCACTTCTGGTCCACAGCCCACTGTGGGTCAGGACTGCCTGTGCCTTGCAGAGACAGAAGGCTCATCACCACATGCACTTGACTTCACTGGCTTTTTCTCAGGCATACTAGTCTGTCCTGGGTGACAGTCGGAAGCCTGGGGAAGGGATGTATGACCTCTGAGATGTTAAAAGGCCACAGTGCTGCTGTGCAAGGCTAGTGAGCCTCCCCGGCCATCTGTTTCCTGTCACCCAGGACAATAACTTTCAAGAGTTGTCACGGGAGGAAATGGCCCTTGGGCCTTACCCTATGTGTCTGGGTGGCTCTGTGAATCCGCAGCACAATTTATGATAAGCCCAGTGGTGACCGTAACAACAACTTAGACATAGAGTGAGCCCAACCCTGTGCCAGGTACAGGGTGCTGTCCCAAGGGATGAGCGGAAGCCCCCCCACCTGGAGTCCCTGAAACGATGATGAATAGAAGGGGGAAGATAACTAAGGGCCAGGATGAGGAGATGAAAATGAAAAGGTTATGTCTGGGAGATAGATCAATAATAATAATGGTCTTCCCAGATCCACTGCTTCTGCTATCCCCATAACACCTTCAGACCCATGAGAGGAAGGGTGGCTCTTTGGCACATGAGGCAGGGGGAAGGCTCCAAAGAGCGTTTAGCTCAGGAAGAAAGCTTTAGATTTGATTTGACAGTGGCAGGGAGACAATTCCTTGACAAAGATGAGGAGAAGTTAGTAGAACCTGACACCTTGGGACTTTACCCCATCTCTGCTGTTTACTGGCTGCGGTTATCTTGGGCGAGTTGCCATGCTGTGCCTCCGTTTTGTTTTTGTAGAATGTGGATAATAATAGCACTACCTCACAAAGTTGTGAAGATTCCATGAGATTCTGCATGAAATGTGCTTAGCATTGTGCTTGGCATGTCATAAGTGCTCAAAACATGTTGGCTATTATTATCAATATTAGTTAATTTATCAGTACTAATAAAATGGGTGGAGTGATAATCACACAAAATGATTGAGTTGGAGAGATCAGAGTCAAGGCAAAGGCCAAGAAGCAGGTGGGGAGGAAGAGGACAGAGGATTTCCACAAGGAAGGGACTCTGATTCCACTGACACATATTAAGCACCTCCTGGGTACTAGGCATGGTTCTAGGTTCTGGGGATCCTAGGTGTGCAAGCGTGGAGGCAGGCAAACCGGAACCAACTAAGCTGCTGTGATGAAAATCTGTGCAAGTGGTGGCGGGAACCTAGGAGAAGGATTTGGGGGTTGTGGTGGGGAGGGAGTGAAGAAGTCTAGAGCAACCACAGGAGGGCTAGGAAATGCTTTAAGGGAAGAACAACCAGATTTGGGGCAACGGGACCCAAGGTGAACTGTGAGGAGACAACCAATGGGAGGTCAATGTTCTGAGTCCCAGATGGCCAAAATGGGGGATTTGGAAAGTAGGTTGGCAAGGAAGAGGGAGCGATCTCAATAGCACAAATGAATCACAAATTTCCTCCTTAGCAAGAAACATCCCTGAGGGCTGCATCAGACTCTGACAACCATAAAAGAAAACCCACAGCCACCTCTTGAAAATACTTTCCAGGCTTCCGTCAATGGTAGTTTAAACATAGGGATGTACAGGAATCTCTGTCTTGGTTCTTTGGTGTCCTGGGAGTGGTGGGGAGGTGAGAAAGTGGTATCATGTGCTCCTGCAGTGAAATGCTTTTCTAGGTCACACCTGAAAATACCCTCCCCAGGGTTGGAAGTGAGAAGATGACTAACTCTCTCTCATTAAGGCATTACTGAAACAGGCTTTCTCTGTATGGTGTTCTAAAGAAATAATTGGATTTGTGTAATCTAGTCGCAAAGCCCTGGGTACGCCACTCCCTTCCAGAGAACACACAGTGGGGAGGAACCAAGGTCCTGGGAGGTGGGGTCACAAATTCTTGGCCAAACACCATGTGTAGAAAGGACCCATTTATAAGAGGTGGTTTCAGGCTGCATGCTTCTGACTGCACCAGGATTAGAGCCTGCCCAAGCACTTAAAGAAGCAAAATCTCCTGTGCAGGTAAATTTCTTTAGTTCCAAGGGTGGGTCCAAGTTAGCCCAGAGGCCCTATGAGACTTTACAGGTTCTGGGTTTAGAAGGTGAGAGGAAGGTATTTGCTTCTCCTGGTTTGAGCTTTGCAGGTAAGTGTATACAGAAAAAGCCCTGGAGTCTGGAGATTTCAATTTTGTCCTCAGTTTTGTCATCACTTATTAGTGTGACCTTGAGGGATAGACTTCAGCCCTTTGGCCCCAATCTCCTCATTAAAAAAAAAGATGGGAGTATCTTTGGGCCTGGGTAATTTTCGAGGTCCCTCCAGCTCTGGTTTCTCTCGAAGTCATTTGGTAGAGTTACTGATGCTGCTAGGTGCTGTCATTTCCCAGAACATAGGCCATCCCAGTGGTCTCCTGAGCCTCCTGGTGAGAAGGAATCTGGGGGAAGCCAGCTCATCACTAAGGCCTTATGGGATCCTCAGAGTCAAGGAGGCTGACTGTTCTCTGGTTCTAATAAGCAGTGAAGCTGGGCTGACTTCCTCTATGAAATTAGATGTGAAAAACACACTGGGACGGTGACCACACTGTAAGAGTGAAATATTGCCTCAAATGATAGCTGTCAGTGTGGTGCTTGGCATGGCCCTTGCCTGGCCTAGAAATCTCAAAATTGCCCTTGTCTGAGTGGTCTGCTGGCCTGTGGGCACTGGAAATCACTCATCAAGGCTCTGGAGGACTCCGGAGTGAGGTAGTCGTCTCTCAGTTCAGCTTATCACCCTCTCCTATGGAGGCACAGGGTGATAATGTTTTGGTGGGTGGTACCTAAGTGTTTCAGCCTGGGTACATCTTCCAGGCCTGATAGGGTGAGGGGTATCTTTGACTTTCTAGGGGGAGAATTCTTGGATGAGTTAGGTACTGGCCATTTCACAGAGTGGGCACCTCATGCTGAAGAGCGAGGGCCCTTTCTAGAATGTGAGCCTGGTTGTTGGACTGTGACTTCCTCGAGGGCAGAAATTTTGGCTAATCCATCCTGTACCCCTACCATCTAGGGCAATGCCTGGCCCATGGGGAAGCATGCAGTAAAGCCTTGTTTAAATGAATTGATTCTCCCACTTTTCAAACTCCCTTGTAAATCTCTCTCCTGACCATCAAAACAAGCAGTAGAAAAGGAATG
Source organism: Pongo pygmaeus (assembly GCF_028885625.2). Taxonomy (NCBI): domain Eukaryota; kingdom Metazoa; phylum Chordata; class Mammalia; order Primates; family Hominidae; genus Pongo; species Pongo pygmaeus. The sequence continues at coordinate 102,734,618 of NC_072385.2, forward strand.
GAATTGATGTAACTATCAGTGGTATAATTGGTTTGGTGATAGATCGCTGACCTCAAGGGTAACCACTAAGCTAATTTCCAACGTATAGATTGGTTTTGTCACTTTTAAAAGTTATGTAAATGGAATCAAAGAGTTTTTATGTCTGGATTTTTTCTACTCAATATTGTTTGTGAATATTGCAGCATGTAATTCTTGTTTGTTCAGAGCTGTGAAGTATTTCATTGTATAAATGGTTATCACTATTATTAATATTTATCCGTGTTCATGGACATTTGGGTAGTTTTCATTTGGGGATATTTTGCGTATTTCTGTTGTGAGTATTCTTGTACATGTCTTTTGGTGCATAGATTTAAGCATTTCTGTTGGGTAATAACCAGGAATGGAATTGTATCATATAGTTTGTATGTGTTTAGCTATAGTATTTACTGTCAAATAGTTTCTTTTTTTTTTCTCTTTTAAGATGTTTCTAATTGACTTACTTTTTCCGAAAGTTTGCCTGGGTTTTTAACTGCATACCTTGATCTTCTGGAGTAGCATTAATCAGAGCCTAAAATGACCGGCCAAGTCTTCCAGCCCAGGAGTGGGCTTGGGAGAGGAGGGGACTGTTAACCAGCATCCTCTCCCCAGTTCATGAGTGTGAGCGAAGGGCAGGAAAGCCCCACAAGGAGAAGACAAGAGGTTTCCAGAGAAGGCTCTGGAGAGGAGGGACATTTGCCCTGAGCTTTGAAGGATGAGGGAGATTTGAGGCAGAGGGGGTCAGGAGGAAGCGACATCTCCTTTGTAAGTTTGGACAGAGCAGAGGGTGTGTGGTGGGGGTTTGTGTACACAGAAAGGAACTAACACACCAAGAGCCTGGCCATTTGGACTTGAGGCCAAGACCTGTGTGGTTTTGAGGGCGTGATGTGAAATGGCCAGTCCTAGGCAAATGCAGGATCAGAGGAGGAGATGAGCTACTTCAGTCTGACCGCTCATCTAGCTCAAATTCCATGACTCTCTGAAGATGCAAATGCCCCTGCAAAAAAACGAAAGGAACGAATTTACATCTGCTTTAAAACTCTTTCCTGTCCAAATGTGTTGTCAAATGTTCAGAATCATTTGATATTTTGTTTTGAAAAATCAGAAGGATTGGCTCTTTAAAAGTATGGGAATGGATAGAAAAAGAAGAGTAGAGGATGACTCTCAGACTAGGGTGCTGCTACGTCTTGGGGTGGAAAGTGTCAGATCAGGGCAGCTGGAGGGGAACAGAGTGACTCCACTGAAGTTATAGTTTAGGAGGAGGCTGTACAAAGAAGTTGTGCCTGTGCCGGAGAGAAGAGATGCCCCAGGGCTCCCCTAACAGTCAGGACGAGCAGGCCATGACTCCCTGGAACTGCTCAGAGGTCCTGTCAGTACATGGGGGCACTGAATTGGATGACCACTAAGTTCCTTCTAGCCTCATATTTAGTTCAGCTGCAATGAGCGACGCCAGGGTGCAACTTCCACACAGGCCGAGTGGATGTTCCTTTGCTCAGGGAAAGCTGTGTCCAGGTCGTGGCAACTCAAGGTGCACACCCATGCTCCAGGGAGTCTTATTCTCTGCAAAGATTTGTGACTATGCAGTGTCTCATAAAGTCAAATGGAAGTGGGGCAGCTGGGGGTGAGTAGGGAGCTCCACCAGCCAAGTTCTTAGACCTCCATAGAGGCATGCAGTCAGCCCAGGGGACGCCTACCCCAGCATTGCCAGTTAAGGGACTTCCTGCCTTTTCTCCCCCACCTTCTCCCAAGGTGCATGTTCCCTTTGGAGACTCCTTTTTTCTTTTAGGTCTGACCTTGGTTTTACTTCCCCAGGTTGCTTTGACGTGGATCCCACATACCACCCAGGAAAGGAGCCCTAAGGCAAGCCTGGATGAGCATTTTGGAGGGGAAGGATGTTAAAGAGGCTCCCTCAACCTAAATCAGGCCCCAGCAATGTGATCAGACACCAGAAGAACAGCCAAGTGATTGACAGTTCACAGGAAGTTTTTAACTTCCTTTATCTCAGTTCAGCTTCATAAGAGGGGAGGGAAGGGCATGCTTTATTGTTCTTTACATTTTCCAAGTGAAGAAACATCCGTCCCTTCTGTCAGTGAGTCAGTTGGCCAGCATTTATCAAGCATCTGTTTATTCACGGTATTATGTGACTATATTATGAATGATCACATCTGGGAATACAGATTAAAAAAAGCCTATACCATTCTTGCCTTCAAGAACTCATAGTTGGGCCACATTCGTCATTGTTTCCTGAAAGGCAAATGTCTGCTCTAATAAATGAAGAATCATGCTTGGGGTTTTCCGTTAGAAACTCGATCTAAATGCAGACAGATGTCTAAACAGTAAAAGAAAAACAATTTAAAGCCTTTCAAACCATTAACATTACAAAATCATTGCATCTTTTATGAACAGGTCATGATATGTACATAGAGATGCTGTTTTCCTGTTCATAATCAGTAACCACAGAACCACCTGAAAACTGCCCAGGAATGCCTGATGTTATGACTTCTAAATAAGGGATTAGATGCGAAACTTTAGCAGAGAGAAACTGCAGTCCACATTTGCAAGTGTTTTGAGACATGAATGTAACTGTAAATGTTAAGGGTCTATTAAAAAGTCAACGAATCAATTAGAGATAAAGTTGTTTCATTAAGATAAATTCTTAATGACGGATTCAACCAACCACATTTTAATCTGTGAGTTCCTACTTGGAGCTTACCCCCTGTGCCTAGCCCTGCAACAGCAATCTACCTGGTTAAACAGTGCTTTAGAGCAGTGCTCAGCAAACTTTGCCTGTAAAGGACAGCATAGTAAATATTTTAGGCCTGTGGCCCCTAAGAACTCTGTGGCAATGACTCAACTCTGCTGTTGTAATGCGAAAGCAGCCACGGACAATACCAGACAGGTAAGTGTGGCTGTAGTTTCAGTAAAACTTTATTTATCCAGGCTGTAGTTTGCCAACTCCTACTTTAGACTTTTGTCAAGTCTTTTCACACGGTTATCTCTTTTGTGTTCTGAGAGTGGGCACAGTACATGTCATCCCATATTGAGGGTGAGGAAGCCAGCTCAGAGAGGATAAAGGAGTCAGCGCACAGGCACACAGGGAAGAGGTGGCAAACCCACTTGCCTTCTGGGTTTTCTAATTCCAAACCTAGCGCTCCATGGCCACTGCACACCGCCTATTACACGAAAGAAGTACAATCCCTGCTCAAGATAAATCAGGCAAAGCCTATAGTTAGTCTTGTTCTTTTGTTCTGACTGTCGAGAGCAAGGAATTGATCGTTTTTCCATCTGGTGCTTTTTATCATGTAGACAGAGTCTTGTACAAAGAGCCTAGGTTTCTACTCCAATTTTGCCTGAGACAACTTAGTGGGTTGTGGCAAGATGCCAGAGTTCTCTGGAAATCCATCATCCCCCAGGAGGATTCTACAGGTTCATGTGAGTGAGTGCATGGTACTTACTTCTTTTGCTTCCGTTGCAGAGACCTGACTCTAGACCCCATAGGTTGATCAAAGGCCAGGTGTTACATTCCCAGTCTGAGACACAGTGTCTAGTACATAGTAGGTGTTCAGTAAACATGTGAATGAACTGAACATCAGGGCAGGGACTCAAGACACTGAATGGACCCCTGGGAACTAGTTCCTATTTTTGTACTCTGGTGAAATTCCTGGGAAATTCCTTTCTATTTCTTAGAATCTCAGTTTTTCCCACTTTAAAATGGAGCCCGCAATTCTCAACTGCTTCAGAGATGGTTAAAAAAGTAGCCACCACCAAAGAAAGCCAGGATTTGGGCAGATCTTATTATTCCAAATCAAGGCAGTAGTTCATCATGATGATGCCAGTGGGACAGGAATCAGACAGATCCCCTGGTTTTTCTATATAAATTTAAAATTTTAGTTTGAATCAACTATATTGAGGTATGATTATATATAATAAACATGTACCACGTGGGTTTTTTTTTTTTTTTTTTGAGACAGTCTTACTCTGTCACCCAGGCTGGAGTGCAGTGGCGGGATCTCAGCTCACTGCAACCTCCACCTCTCAAGTTCAAGCAATTCTCCTGCCTCAGTCTCCTGAGTAGCTGGTATTACAGGCGCCCGCCACGGAGCCCAGCTAATTCTTGTATTTTTAGTGGAGATGGGGTTTTGCCATATTGGCCAAGCTGGTCTTGAACTCTTGACCTCAAGTGATCTGCCCGCCTTGGCCTCCCAAGTTGCTGGGATTACAGACGTGAGCCACTGTGCCTGGCCATGTTTTTAAGTGTGTTGTGCATAGTTCATTGAGTTTTGATGAAAAAATATACAGATGCAACCACCACAGTCTATATAGAACATTTCCACTACCCCAAAAGTTATTTTGCACTCCTTCCGAAGCAATTCCCTCTCCTAGTCCCAGGTAACCACTGACTTGCTTTTTAAAATATTGTTATTTTTATTAAACACATTTTTTTCCTCATGATAAAAGTAATACATACTAATCGAGGAGTCCAGAAGATATAGAAAAGTCTAATAAAGTAAAATAAATGTTTTAGTCACATTATCCAGAGATAGTTCATATTCTTATTTATATATATTTTCTTCCCATCATGTGTGTGTGTGTGTGTGCGTGCATGCACACGTGCATTTAATAATATTGGGGCCATGATCTATACACAACTTCATTGGTGATTGCCTGTTTGTCTATGATGATTATATCTAAAATCATTTTGCTCACAGAACCTCTGACTCCTGTATTTGATTAATGGCACCAGGTTACTCAAACCAGTAACCTGAGTCGCTATGAAGAATAGATCTTTTTTTCCTAATACATTTTCTAGTTGGTTCTTGCTGTTTTAAAAAGAATACCACCGAGTTTCTGTATAGTGTATTTAACTTGTATTCATAGACCTTCTTGAATTCCGTTATTTCCTATAGTTTTTAAAAAATATTTTCTTAGATATTCTACATGTAAAATAATCTCTTCTGTGAATAATAGTCATTTTTTTTGCTTTCTGATTTTTGTGTCCCTTCCTTCCTTCCTTCCTCCCTCTCTCTCTTTCTCTCTCCTCCTTTCTTTCTTTCTTTCTCTCTCTCTCTTTCTTTCTTTCTCTCTCTCTTTCTTTCTTTCGTTCTTTCTTTCTTTCTTTCTTTTATTGGCTTAACTAGGAATTACAATTAAAAGTGATTAAGAATGGTAGTAATTACCATTCTTATCTTCTGTTTATTTTAAGGAAATATCTTTTATGTTTCCTCAGAAAGTATGGTGTTCCTCTAGATTTTTTTCGTAAATATCTTTTCTTAGGTTAAATAAATTTCATTCTAGCCCAAATTTATCCTAGGAAAATAATTAGGATATACTCAAAGACATAGTTAAACTCTAGTAATACTGTCACTGTTTAGTGAAAAAGAAGAAATAACATGAAATTCCAGAAACAGTAGATTTTAAAAATAAATTTTGGTTGACCTATGATTTGGCATGCTTTGCAATAATTAAATATGTTCTTGTATATTCAACTTATTGGCAAAGGCAAGTGTTCATTAGATATTGTGATGTAAAAAAAGTATAAAACACCATGTATAATATTATATTCACTTTCATTAGAAAAATAATTAAGCATAGAAAATTTTCTCTAAAAGTATACATTAAAATGTTAACTATGACTATCATTGAGTAGTGGAAATATGGGTAATTTGTATTTCCTTTCTTTCCCTTGATTTTTCTGCAATAAATATATGTTATTTGGATTTTAAAATGAAAATAAGTCAACTCATAGCTAAGTGAAAACTAATTCTCCTGACTTTGAAGTGATTAGAACAAATGTATAAAAACCTGCAGTCTGACTGAACTTTTATTTTATTTTATTTTATTTTTTATTTTAGAGAGACGGAGTCTCTCTCTGTCACCCAGGCTGGAGTGCAGTGGCACGATCTCGGCTCACTGCAAGCTCCGCCTCCCGGGTTCACACCATTCTCCTGCCTCAGCCTCCCAAGTAGCTGGGACTACAGGCACCTGCCACCATGCCCGGCTAATTTTTTTTTGCATTTTTAGTAGAGACAGGGTTTCACCATGTTAGCCAGGATGGTCTTGATCTCCCGGCCTTGTGATCCACCCTCCTCAGCCTCCCAAAGTGCTGGGATTACAGGCGTGAGCCACCGCTCCCGGCCCTGACTGAACTTTTAATGGCAGAGATATAGTATTCATTTCTGTCCAGTTTGTGAGAGTCCATGTTTTCACTGATATCAACCTCTCTTTCCAAATGAGTTGTAAGACCACCCTTTGTAAAGCCTTCACAGATTCTCACCTGTGGCGATGGACTCTGTATTCCTGGACAACAGGGAAACTTCCAGCTGGACAACCTCATAGGACCAGGCAATCTGCTGTCTTAAGGTTGACCAGTGCTGTGCTGGTAATATTCAACAACTAGCTCTCATTTTTTTTTTTTTTTTAAAAGGCCAAGTAGCTCTGATTTGTAGCATTTACCCATTCCATGGTATGGACACTCCCATGATGGCCAATTACAAGGTACTAACATGGCATGATGGAATACAGACTTGGGAAGAGATGTGCACAGCTGGCTCCTGTCATCCTGCTCACACTGGCTACTGAAATACCACTGAGACCCACCTGAAGGAGTAAATTTTGACACAAGGTGTATCTAGAGTCTGTTCCTTCTCCCACATTTAAAATGTTCCCATTTACCTTTTAATAAACACTAACATGTTTTTTATTTTATTATTACCATACTTTAAGTTTTAGGGTACATGTGCACAATGTGCAGGTTAGTTACATATGTATACATGTGCCATGTTGTTGTGCCGCACCCATTAACTCGTCATTAGCATTAGGTATATCTCCTAATGGTATCCCTCCCCCCTCCCCCCACCCCACAACAGTCCCTGGTGTGTGATGTTCCCCTTCCTGTGTCCATGTGTTCTCATTGTTCAATTCCCACCTATGAGTGAGAACATGCGGAATAAACACTAACATATTAAATAGGCAGAGGGTTATCAGCAGAGACGAGGAAACCCTGCCTGTATACAGGGATTGGGGTTTGGAGTTTGCGCTGCTGGCTGGTGTATCCCCAGGTGTCTTGTCTGGTGATGCTCCTGATGTTCACAAGCCAGTTAGCGTTCAAAGGCCTCCTCCTGTGGATCAAGGCACTTAGGTTATCTGAGCACCAGGTTATTTGACACCTCTCACCATCATAACGCCCTCCCTAGCACCCAGCATCTATAGATAAGGGGAGAATAGCCAGTATGGAAGAAGTGAAAATCAAAGCCTGACTCTCTGTTTACTTCCTGAGTATAAATAAATTTTGAACAGGCATGGTGGTTCATGCCCGTAATGCCAGCACTTTGGGAGGCTGAGGTGGAAGGATCGCTTGATGCCAGGAGTTAGAGACTAGCCTGGGCAACATAGCAAGACCTCATCTCTACAAAAAAAAAAAAAAAGTTAGCTGGGCATGGTGGCATGAACCTGTAGTCCTAACTACGTAAGAGGCTGAGGCAGAAGGATCCCTTAAGCCCAGGAGTTCAAGACTGTAGTAAGCTATGATTGTGTCCTTGCTCTCCAGCTTGGGTGACAGAGTGAGACCCTGTCTCTAATAAAAAATAATAATAATGCTGACATGCAAAACACTGCAGAACAGCCTAGCAGCTTATGGGGAGCCAAGGAAAGAACTCTGAGGCCCATGGAGGATGCTTTTAGGCTGCACATTCTTAAATAGCTCGAGCCCCATTAGCCTTCACCTATCTATTTGCATAGTCTTATTTTGCGGACCTGCTCCAACGCTGCTCGCTTACAATAGTCAAAATGAATTTCCAAATGTGACCTAGACCCATCTGGCCTTTTGTAGAGAGCTGTGCCAATCTGGAAATGAGCCAATTTCATCCATGGTTTGTAATATATAGGAAACATGCAAGAACTGCCAACTGGTTTCATCTGGGCTTATATTCTCCCTAAGGTGATTTAGGAATACTTATTTAAAAATAAGATTGTGTGTGTGTGTATGTGTGTGCATGCACACGTGTGGTCTCATTCTAAACTATGGAGGGTGAGAGGAACCTGTGATGGGCGTTTTGTCTTCTGAGCCATGATGTACTGTGCTTGTCACGAGATGTATTATTTGCAGGCTTGAAGAGGAATCCAAGTATGACCCAGCACTTGGTAAGGAGGGCATGAGCCTGAGTGAGGTTCTGAAGCCAGGGGACTCTCTATCATTTTTCACAGGACAAGCAGTAAAGGATTGTTGTAAAGGCTTGAAGGGGCAAAAAGGGAGACCTTGCCTTTGTGAGGCCTCAAGTTTGTTTATAAATGTGCAGGTGGTAGAAGAAACTTCTTGGGAAGAAAATGGGGTAAGCCTAGGGGAAGCTTTGCCTACTCATCCACATTAGGAAAAAAAGCTCCAGAGAAAAACACAAGACCTGAGTAACAGCTTTTGAGTCTCTGTGACCTGGGTTAGAAGAGGGCTGGGTCTTCCCCCAGGAAGTACACAGGCACCCGTGACAAATAAGAATAGCCAGGAATCGACTGCCCTCAGCTCTCAGAGGTAAGGGTGTGAGACAAACAACATTCCAGCAGTGCTGTTCCTGCAGAGGATTCAAAAGCCATTAGGCAGAAGAGGCTTCTGTGCATACATCACTCAGAGCACAACCACAGTGGGGCCACTCCACCAACTGGTCACTAGCAGTGCTTGATGAGCTACCTACAAAACTGAGAGCAAGTGTTTAGAAACTTTCATAGCAATTGATCAAATAATTTAAATTAAATTAAATTTTTGTTGAATCTAACTTTTTTTTTGAGACAGAGTCTTGCTCTGTTGCCCAGGCTGGAGTGCAGTGCCGCCATCTCTGTTCACTGCAACCTCTGCCTCCCGGTTCAAGTGATCCTCCTGTCTCAGCCTCCCAAGTAGCTAGGACTACAGTCATGCATCACCATGCCTAGCTAATTTTTGTATTTTTATGTAGACGAAGTTTTGCCATGTTGCCCCAGCTGGTATCGAACTTCCGGGCTCAAGTGATTTGCCCACCTTGGCTTCCCAAAGTGCTGGGATTACAGATGTGAGCCCTTGCACCTGACCTGAAAAAATCTTAAAGGGGGACTTGACTTTATATATCTTTTAAAATTTTATGTTTGTATTTATTCATTTTCATTAAATTTCTATGACAAATTGGAAATAAAAGAACATAGGCCCTTCACTAGTGATAATTTGAGAAGCACCAAGACAGTAGGTGCCCAATGGGGCAGACAATGGGTCAGTAGACAGAATGAGGGGATCTCAGCGAATGCCAGGCACTCAAGGAGGGCTTCCTGGGGAAAGGACTCAAGTTAGACTTTGGGGGATGGGCAGGACTTTGACAAATGGAGAGGACCCCAGGTCACTCCTACAGCCATGAGGGAGAAGTCACACTCAGTATAAGCACGTTTGTGAGTTACTTTTAGTGCGTGTACATTCTGTCCCAAACTCTGTGCGGGGTGTAATAGGCAGTTTGTAGCACTGAGAGCTGAACATTGTTATGGGAGTCAGGGCTCTGGGTTCTGGATACAGCCCTTATAAAATCTCCCTGCATAGCACCAGGAAGATCATTTAACCCTTCCCGCTCTCCCACCCTCTAAACTGTAAGAGCCATGAGGGCAGGGACTGTCTTTGGTGAGCAGTGCCTACCTCAAGCCTGACAAATGATAAGTTCCCAGGAAAATTTTTGGTGAATGAATGGACAGGTTTCAGTTGTAACACCTGAAAAACGGGGAGGCTAATAAGATTAGTGGTTTTGCAGCTGTGAAATGAAAAACTATATTGTGTGGCCAACCTGTTCTGCAAGAAGCTCCAGGAAATCAAGTTTTGTAGCTGGGTTATCAAAACAGGGATTCTGTTAACAAGGAAAAGGGGAGAATGGGCATGTACCGGCAACTGTTGGTATTTGCCACAATATGTGTGTGTGATTTTTTTTCCCCCTTTTACATTAGCAAGAAAGTCTTCAAGGAAGGATCTCTTTGTAAAGAGAATGTAGGCTGGGCATGGTGGCTCACGCCTGTAATCTCCCAACACTTTGGGAGGCCAAGGTGGGTGGATCACTTGAGGTCAGGAGTTCAAGACCAGCCTGGCCAACATGGCGAAAACCCATCTCTGCTAAAAATACAAAAATCAGCTGGGTGTGGTGATGGGTGTCTGTATCTGATGCACTGCCGGCCTGCCCACGCCAACCTGCAGCCCTGCCGGGGCCTGTGACCGCCCGTGGGGGCCTTCTGTGAGGGACCCACGCACCCTGTGCTGGAGCCCGGGGCTTTACCCCCAACCCGGAGCGCAGCCGAGGGCTCCTGGGGTGGGAGAGACATCCTTGGGACGCCCCCATGTGGGAGCTGCTGGCCCCCAGCACCCCCTGCGGCCTTGCTAATCCCAGCTACTCGGGAGACTGAGGCAGGAGAATTGCTTGAACCTGGGAGGCAGAGGTTGCATTGAGCCGAGATCGCGCCACTGCACTCCAGCCTGGGCAACAGAATGAGACTCTGTCTCAAAAAAATAAAAATTAAAAAAAAAATAAAGATAATGTAGGAGGAGGTTTCGCAGGGAAGAATAAGGAGGACACTGAAGAAGGAGGAATGCTGTGTGTCTGTACCTGGGAGGCAGGAGTTGGCAGGCCTGGTGGAGGCCTGAGCAGGCAGCCACTACTCCCCACTACCTTGGCAGGCACAGGACCCTCCGGCCGAGGGGACTGAGCTCCAGCTTCCTGCTTTTCTTCTTGTGCCTCCCCACTAAGCAGAAGGGACACCCGTGACACTGGTGTAGTCAGGGGCCCAGGACTCAACCCTGAGGCTTGAGAGACCTTTCCTTTCTGTAGGCTTTTGCCACAAGATTCCTGATCTCCCACCAGGTCCTTAAGCACTTGAGCGAGTGCTCAAGGACCCCCACTCTCTGGGACAAAATCGAACCACCTGCTTCTGTCTCTTTCTCACCAGCTGACTTCTCTGCTCCCATTCTCTCCATCCTTCCCCTCCTCTCTGCGGCAATGGCAAAGCACAAGCAGGAAGTGAGAAAACTGACCGTCCTCTCTCCATTTCAGGAGCAGCAGAGACTCCTCAGGAAGACTCACAGGACTGTACCCACCGCCTGCCATGTCTCTGTGGCCACCCTTCCGATGCGGATGGAAGCTGGCGCCAAGGTACTCTAGGAGGGCCTCTCCACAGCAACCCCAACAGGACTTTGAGGCCCTGCTGGCAGAGTGCCTGAGGAATGGCTGCCTCTTTGAAGACACCAGCTTCCCGGCCACCCTGAGCTCCATCGGCAGTGGCTCCCTGCTGCAGAAGCTGCCACCCCACCTGCAGTGGAAGAGGCCCCCGGTGAGGCAAAATATGTCAGCCCAGACCCTCCTGCCCCAGGGTTTAGGGCTTTCAGATACTAAGCCTAAGATATATGGGAGGAAAAAACAGCCTTTTTCCTACTCTCTCCTCTCCACTCAACACAACACACTCTTCTAACACCAGATTTGTAGGAGGTTTTCCCCACATGCCAAGCAATTCTCTGGTGGCCACCATCTGGGTATTCTGTAATGAAATTTAATTCCGACACTGTCTACCTAGAGACGGTGTCAGATCTCACAGGTTGAGTGTTCATCCCACAAGACTGCCCCTACTTCAGATGCCAATCACAAGTCCCAGGTTGTGACCTGTACTCACGACCAGCCATAAATCAGGACTGTGATTCCCATGATCCACTCCCTGGGTTTGAGTAATTTGCTAGAGAGGCTCACAGGACTCAAGGAAATGCTTCACTTACATTTAACGATGTATTATAAAGGGTATTACAAAGGATGCAGATGACAGCCAGGTGGAAGAGATGCATAGGGCAAGGCATGGGGAAGGGGTGCGGAGCTCTCATGCCCTCGCTGGTTGTGCCACCCTCCAGGGACCTCCATGTGTTCGGATATCCAGAGCTCCTTACACTCTGTCCTTTTGGGTTTTTATGGAGGCTTTATTACCTAGGCATGATTGATTACATCATTGGCCTTTGGTGATCAACTTAACCTTCAGTTTCCCTCCCCTCCCCAGAGATCAGGGGGTGGGGCTGAAAGTCCCAACCTTCTAATCCTGCCTTGGTCTTTCCAATGACCCGACCCTATCCTGAAGCTACCTAGGGACCACCAGTCACCAGTCAATCATTAGCATACAAAGGACACTCTTGTCACTCTAGAGATTCCCAAGGTTTTAGGGGCTGAATGTCAGAAAACTGAGCAAATGAAGACCAAATATACATTTCACAATATCACACCAGGTCTTACTGTCATTGATCTCCATGAGAAGGGATGGGTATGTTCCCACATTCTCACTTTCCAGATGGAGAAAACCAGGGGTGATTTTGAGAGTGGTCTAAGATGTAGCCCTCCCTCAGTCCTGCCCAGAAATATGCAGAACAGCTATAGCCAAAAATATATCAAGGTACTGTTTAGCTTCATCTGAGATGGCAAGGCTTCCTGAGTCACAGCCAATACCATCTGCCAGAGAGATAAATTTTAACAACTCTCCAACCTCCTCCCCCCAAAACAGGCTCATGAAACATGTAAATTAAGAAGCTATTAATCACTTTACAAAAGTATTCTTCACTCTATAAAATGCATCAATTCCTTTAAAAAGCAACTTCTTAATGTGTTCAAATGTAATCCATCTCCCTGAAACTTGATTTACATACAAGATTTCAGGAACATGGCTAGTGAACACGGTAAAGTGTAAGCCTGTGCCACAGACTTTCCTTTTCTCTTCCCTACTCACCCATCACCGTTGATACCTGCAGCCCCAGACTTATGAAGTCCCTACTGTGTGTAAAATTCTGCAGTGAGCCTCCTAAACTACATGGCAGCCAAGATCCTACTTCTCTCAGAAAATCCTGGGAACTGCTGACACAGAGACTCTGTTCTACACCTGACTTGGGGAAACTGTGTTTGCGCAAAGACTGAGAATATAAATCTTGCCACGGAGCAGAGACCACCCCCCCTACCACCCCACCACAGGCTGCGTCTCATCACGAAAAGCCAAAGAGACCATCATATTAGGGGTCAGGAATAGGAAGGAGGAGTAGGGGAGAAAAAACAGAAAGAAGATATCTAGGAAAACTGAAAATACCTCCTATAAAAGTGTTTCCATTTTTAATAGAAACTCTAAGAAAAGGCATTTTTGGTATAAGTGCTATTTCTCAATATCTACACAGAGTTCTCCAGGGCTCTGACTTACACAAGCTATAAGAAGGAATTAGAAATACAAAGGACAGAATTCTGTATCCCAGATCTTCTGGGATAGCACTGATTACACCTATATTCTGTATCTTTGTCCCCATAAGTCCAGTTTTGGGGTATGGGAAAACGTGGTCACTGTAGCTCCAGGAGCTTTTTTGTTCTAGGTCAGAATGACAATTCTGTTTGTCTTCCCTAGGAGCTGCACAGCAATTCCAGTTTTATTTTGCCAAGGCCAAAAGGCTGGATCTGTGCCAGGGCATAGTAGGTAAGTTTGCACAGCCCCGGGAGATAGACACTAGGCTGCCTGCTGGCCAGGCCTGGCCAAGACAGAGTGGGTGATAAAGAAGAGAAGCCAGAGATCCCCACTGGAGAGAGGCCCAAAATGGCTATTCACTGGCAAACCCTGAACGCTACCTGGACATGCTGTTCTTTGCCATGAAGTTTATAAAAACTGGTCCTCTGGGGATGCGTGGGAATGCCATACCCTGCCTAAGTCCTCACATAGTCCTCATTACCAGTTTACAGGTCTAAATTTTAAGTTTGCAAAATGTGCTCACTCTATTTTAGTTCCCACAATGGGTCCTTCTTGAGACAGCAGTCATTAGCCTCCCCAGAATAGGATCAAAGCAGATCTAGCCTCAACTCTACCTTTTTAAAATAGTAAATTGGTCATCAGGGAAGGCCCAACCAAGTCCGGTGATACCCATTTCACAGACAGGGAAATGGAGTCCCAAAGGGTTGAGGCTTTCCTGGAAGAACATAAATCAGTTTCAGAGGCAAGATTTGGAAAAAGTGAGTGGTGTTGAGGTCCCAATTCCTGAGGATAGGGCATTCAGGAATCTAAAAGCTGGTCCAGGAACATGGCTCTGGTTTTGGGGTCAAGTTGGATTTCAGCCAATGCTCCCAGCCCCACCTCTGCTCACTCATCATCTGCCTACCCAGTATATAATTCTCTTCTCCTAAACTAGGCTACAAGCCTAGAGAGGGTAGCCATTGGGACCACGCATTTCCTGCAGGCATGAAGTCCCCAGTAGATTCATGCAGATGCTGTGTGCTGTCTGACTTAGGAGACTGCTGGTTCTTGGCTGCTTTGCAAGCTCTGACCTTGCACCAGGACATCCTGAGCCGGGTTGTTCCCCTGAATCAGAGTTTCACTGAGAAGTATGCTGGCATCTTCCGGTTCTGGGTGAGTGTCTTCCCAGGTCCTCGGCCCAGAGGGAGCCATAGGAAAAAGGGTTCCTGGAGGACCATGTCTTCACCTTCTGGGCTGATCACCATCTGCAGCAGTCCACATTCACCCAGGGCCACTCTCTCCCTCCAATTCTGGCACTATGGGAACTGGGTTCCTGTGGTGATCGATGACCGTCTGCCTGTGAATGAGGCTGGCCAGCTGGTCTTTGTCTCCTCCACCTACAAGAACTTGTTCTGGGGAGCACTTCTGGAAAAGGCCTATGCCAAGTAAGAAACCGGCAGAAATATCCCCCTTCCCATCGCTTCTTTTTCTCTCTCTCAATGTTGAGGGAGGGGAGTGGAGTCAGGTAAAGTTTATGAAATGAGATCCTGAGGCATGTCTTAGCTGACATAGAAGTGACAACGTATTCAGTCTTTTATGTAGGGATCGCCTCATCTAAACCTGCATTCAAGAGTTTTGCCTTTCCCTAATGGATGGAATTAAGGGGGATAGGAGCTCTGAGTGTATATTCTCTCCTTTGCTCCTGGGATGGAAGGAAGAAGTAGCAAGATACATCCAAAGAAAACCTAAGCAAAGGCTTCGCTTCTCATTCGGACCATCTAATCTACAGTTTAAATGCCCCTTCCTTTTGTTTTGAATGAAACCCTCTCAACCTAGCTGATCACTGCTGTCCCCAGCAGCTAAGAGGCCTGGATGAAGGAGTAGCAGCAGGGGATCCACCTGCTTGGGTCCCTGTGGGGCGATCTGATCATCAGGGGTCGGATTGTGGGCACAGCTTCAATGACACAACTGCAATATGAAAGTTTAAGAGTTTTTCATACCTACAGACCCTAGAGGGTACTTGGCATGCATGGAGTGCACACACACACATGCACGCACACACACACACAAACACAGACACACACATACACGCACACACACACATACGCACACACACATGCACATACATGCACTCACACACATACGCACACGCACACACACACACGTCCACACATACACGCATACACACACACACGCATACACGCATACACACACACACGCATACACACATACACACACACACACGCACACACACACACGCACACATGCACGTGGAGGTCAGGGGGCCCAGGCAGAAAGAGAGAAAATGAACTTGTGGTGGACACATGCCTTTTCTTGAGTCCAGGGTGTTGTCCCAACAGGTTTCCCACAAGCAGCTTTAACTGATGGGTTCAAAGCAAGCAGGCAGTAGTTCCAGGAGGTCTCGCTGTGAGTGACAGGTGATCACTAAGTTCTCAGGCAAACATCTGAATGGTCCATTTAAAGGAAGTGGTGGGAAAGAGGGGTTCCCAGTCTTCTAGGCAAGAGAGATGCCTCTAAGTTTTGTCTATGACCACCAGCTGGAGCCATTCAGGATGGGTACGGTATTGGAAACTATGTCAGGGTTGCCTGAGCTCTGCTTTTGGTATGAGAAAACTAAACTCCTATTTAAAAGTGGATGCCGAGGCCACATAAAATTATAAATACTCGTGATACTTTTTTCCTCTCATGTTTATTTCTTCCCTGGCCAGGCTCTCTGGTTCCTATGAAGACTTGCAGTCAGGACAGGTGTCTGAAGCTCTTGTAGACTTCACTGGAGGGGTGACAATGACCATCAACCTGGCAGAAGCCCATGGCAACCTCTGGGACATCCTCATCAAAGCCACCTACAACAGAACCCTCATTGGCTGCCAGACCCACTCAGGGGTAAGACTGGGCTGCCACTGGCAGAATGTCCTCTTCTCCTGCACCCATGCCCTCCATCCACCACTGCTACCCTCACCTGGTGTGGGCTCAGGACCTCCACCCAGCTCCTACTGCTGAGGTCCTGGTGTTCAAACCAGAGCAGCAAGGCCAGGTGCAGTGGCTCACGCCTGTAATCCTCGCACTTTGGGAGGCCGAGGTGGGTGGATCACCTGGGGTCAGGAGTTCGAGATCAGCCTGGCCAATATGGTGAAACCCCGTCTCTACTGAAAAATACAAAAATTAGCCGGGCATGGTGATGGTCACCTGTAATCCCAGCTATTTGGGAGGCTGAGGCAGGAGAATCACTAAAACCCGGGAGGTGGAAGTTGCAGTAACCCGAGATCTCACCCTTGCACTCCAGCCTGGGCAACAAGAGAGAGATTCCGTTTTAAAAAACAAAAACAAAAAAACCAGAGCAGCAGTGTTGGGGCCTCAGGACAGGGAAGGCAGTAGGAAAAAGAAGATGATGTGCAGAGAAGGAAGCTAACAATTATTAAATGCCAGCTACATGCAAGGCACTTTCCACTTCCTATCTGATAACAATTGAAACAATGGAACAGGAGTAGGAAGCCCTCAATTCAGCCCTGCCTTCACTAATGGCCAAATGTGTCACCTCACACATTGACTCAACAACTCTAAACAGAGTTTGTCCTCTGTAAAATGGAGGGTATGACATGATCACTGCACAATAGCTTACTTATTGAGAGGGTGGAATGAGACTATGGATACCAAAGAGCTTTGAAAACTGCAATGTACCATACCATGATTATCTCCCATGCTTCTCTCCATAAACCCCTGCTCCAGCCAAACAGCCTTCCCACGACTCAAAGAATAAGCTGTATGTAACAGAAGACTGATCAGGACCTCTCTTGTCTCTGCAGAAGGAGAAGATTCTGGAGAATGGGCTGGTGGAAGGCCATGCCTATACTCTCACAGGAATCAGGAAGGTGGGTTGAGGTTGGCCTCTCGGTTTCCCTCTTAGCCTTGCCCTTCCCTCTCTGGACCCTAGCTTATCTTGGTGGATTTAGTTTCTGCACCATCTGGAGAGTGGGTAAAGTCTTTGGTGGGTCCCTGTGCCTTGGCATCTATTTCCTGGGGTGAAGTGGTGGGTCCAGGCTTTGCCACTGCCAATGCATCATCCCAACCTCATCCCCTGGGGCAGCCTTGAGCCAATCATCCTCCCACCCTGCTGTACCTCACAACCCTTCCTTGAACTTTGCTTCACTCTGGGCTGCCAAGAACAACCATTTCATCTGGTTCTTCCCTCCCAAATTTCTACTCCTCTCTCACACACTTCTTTATGACAGTCTCCATAAGACAGTCTCCATTGCTATCCATCTTTTGAGCTCTACTAGGCATTGAGAGGAAGATGCACCAGGCAGGACCTGCCTGCAAAGGGCTTACAGTCAGGTATGGTCACAAACCATATCTGAAAATGAGGAGGAAGCAAAGTTGAAACTGAGGGAACAAAGTGTAGATGAAAGACTTCAGGAATTCATGGATAAGAGAAAAGACCTCCATCAAGTTGGGTTGGGAAGAAGTCAGAAGAGTCTCTTACAGAGGAGGTGACGTTGGGTTGGTCCTTGTAATGGGAAGATTTGTACGGGGCGAGAAGGGCATTCTGGTAGAGGGAGCAGCGTAAGCAAAGCATGGAGATAAGAAGTCAGCAGGTTTAAGTTAAAGAACTTCTGATATTCTCTAGAGGGCCCAACTCCTCCCAAGTCCTCCAATTTCCTTTAACTCTGTTTCAAATTTCTTGGACTCAATTCACACTTAACTTCTTCCTTCTAGATCTCCAACAACTATGTTGGTCTGTGTGCCCAGAGCTTTTAATTTATTTCCATATTTATTAACAAAATTTATATACCACGTACTGTGTGCTAAATGCTGTTTAACTGCCTTACAAATGTGGACTCATTTCATCCTCACAGCACTACTCTGAGTAGGTTGTGAACCCCAAATATCTGAGACAGGTCTCAGTTAATTTAGAAAGTTTATTTTGCCAAGGTTGAGGATGCATGCCTGTAACACAGTCTCAGGAGGTCCTGACTACATGTGCCCAAGGTGGTCAGAGAACAGTTTGGTTTTATACGTTTTAGGGAGACATGAGACATCAATCAACATATGTAAGATGAACATTTGGTTCCATCTGGAAAGGCGGGACAACTCAAAGCAGGGAGGGGGCTTCCAGGTCACAGGTAGATAAGAGACAAATGGTTGCATTCTTTCAAGTTTCTGTTAGTCTTTCCAAAGGAGGCAACCAGATATGCATCTATCTCAGTGAGCAGAGGGGTGGCTTTGAACAGAATGAGAGGCAGGTTTGCCCTAAGCAGTTCCCAACTTGATTTTTCCCTTCAGATTAGTGATTTTGGGGTCCCAAGATGTATTTTCCTTTCACAAGGTCTACTGGTTTCCTAGGGTTGCCACAACAAATTACCATAAAATGTTGGGGGCGGGGGAGCTTGAAAACAACAGAAATTAATTTTCTTAGTTCCGAAGGCCTGAAGTCTGAAGTCAAGGTGTGAGCAGGGGCATGCTCCCTCTGAAGGCTCTGGGGAAGAATCGAATCCCTTCTTGCCTCCTCCACCTTCCAGTGGTTCCAGGTGTTCCTTGGCTTGGTCTACATAACTCCAGTCTCTGCCTCCATCTTCACGTAGCCTTCTCTGTGTCCTGTCTCCTTCTCTTCTGACACTTGTCTTTGGATTTCGGGCCCACCCTAATCCATAATTATCTCAAACCCAGGTCCTTACTTTAATTACATTTGCAAAGATCCTTTTTCCAAATAGGGTCATGTTCACAGGTTCTAAGTGTATGTATCCTCTTTGGGGAGGGAAGATCACCATTCAACCCACTATCATAGGTATGACTATTGACCTTATTTCACAGATCGGGAAATGGAGACACAGAGAGGTTAGGTGATTTACCCTAGGTCTCACAGCTTGTAAGTACAAGAAGCAGAGTCACTTTCTCCTCTACCAGCTCTCTCTGGGCCTGTGATTTTCCACTGCAGGTGCTCAGCTCCAGGCCCAAGTCTCACTCAGATCTCTGGAATGCTTGCACTCAGCCCAGCCACCTAAACTGTCTCTTGTTTTATGCAGGTGACCTGCAAACATAGACCTGAATATCTCGTCAAGCTATGGAACCCCTGGGGAAAAGTGGAATGGAAAGGAGACTGGAGTGACAGGTGAACTTTGGGGACATCTTGGAGGGGTGAGAACGGGTAGGTGTAGGTGAAGGAGGCTGCCATTTGCACACAGATTCAAATGTGTGCTTCCCTTGGTCTTAGGCTGGATCAGGAAGCCTTCAGACTGGGAAGCTCAATCCCTCACATTTATAAGATGCTTTATGGTATACAGACTGCTTTCTCTTTCATTATAATAATTAAAGCTGATGTTTATTTGAGGGCTTGCCAGCACTGTGCTAAACCTTTTGAGTTTTTATTATCTCATTTAATCCCCCAAACAATGCTATTACAAAGTAGACAGTTTTATCCCCATTTTACTAATAGAGAAACTTGGATTAATTGAATTGCCTAAGGTCGTACAGCATGATTCAACCAAGGTCTTTGGTGCCTGGGTTCAGTGTCTTTCCCTGGCATGGTTCAGTACACTCCTGGGTTTGCTGAGTCAAAGGTAGACAGATTTGGATTGGACTCTACACTCTGATTACATATAGTAGCCTCTGGGCATTCTGATTAGATGCCTACATTTAGGTTGTTTCTGCCTAATGGCAGCCCTAAAGAAATGAGGGTTTTGCAGGCTAGACACTGGCTGTAGGGCACAGGCAGAAAGGGGGGTCGAGTCCTAAAGTCCTTCATTCTGTCATTATGAAGATTTATAATATTTAATCCTTTACAGGTCTTTAGAGTCTACAAACATGTCCATATACACACTATCACTTAATCATTTTTATATTGAAAAAATGAAGGCTCAGAAACACAAGTTCAATATTCCTCCTGATAGAATGTGCTGCATTATATTTGTTACACATTAGTAAACAGTGTTGTTAGAGGAACTGGATCTATGTGGGAAAATGTCATCCAAAGAAATACATAAATTTTAACGTGCTACAGAAATCTAGCATCATATTGTTGCTGATGGCGGTTTCTTTCATAGAGGAACAAGCACTAACATTAGAGACAGCTGATGGGTAAAATTACAGTGTTGTTACTTCCTAGCTGTGTGATCTTAGTTTAGGCAAGCTTCTTAATTTCTTGGATCCAGAGGTATAGTGAATATTAAAATGATGAGCTTTTATTTTGTAGTGTTTAATCTGCTGTTAATCCCATCCAGTATATTTTTCATTTTGAATATTATGTTTTCAATTCTAGAAATTTCACTTGAGATTTTCTTCCGTTTCTCCCCTTTTTATGTCCATGTTTCTCTTTACATCCTTGAGAATATGGGGCACTTTTATAATAGCTGTTTTAATGTCCTTATCTGCTAATTCTATCATCTCTCTCATTTCTACGGTGGTTTCTATGGATTGTTTCTTTATTCCTGGTCATGGGTCATATTTCCTGCTTCTTCATATGGCTAATAACTTTTTATTGCATGCTGGACATTGTAAATTTTAGTTTCAGAGTACTGAATTTTATTGTATTTCTTTAAAGAGTATTGGACTTTTTTTAAAGTAGATAGTTACATTGCTTAGGGATTGCTTTGATACTTTGAAGTTTTTAAGCACTTTTAGGGAAGGTCAAGACAAACCTTTATTTCAGGAATAATTTGATCACTACTAAATTGTAGACCCTCTGGGATCTCTAGTAAAGCTTCCATGTATTCAATAAAGTCTTTTGGCTGGGCACAGTGGCTCACACCTGTAATCCCAGCACTTTGGGAGGTCGAGGAAGGCAGATCATTTAAGGTCAGGAGTTCAAGACCAGCCTGGCCAACATGGTGAAACCACATCTCTACTAATAATGCAAAAATTAGCTGGGTGTGGTGGCATGTGCCCTATAATCCCAGCTGTTTGGGAGGCTGAGGCAGGAGAATTGCTTGAACCCAGGAGGCGGAGGTTGCAGTGAGCTGAGATCGCACCACTGTACTCCAGCGTACATGGCAGAGTGAGAGTCTGTCTCAAAAATAAGTAAATAAATAAATAAAGTCTTTTAATTCTGTCCGGTAGGAATGCCTGAGATTCCCAGCACTGTGTCCTGCTTACAGTCCAGTCTTGGGGAGTTTCACTTTAAGAAAGCACAGATTAAAGCTCAGCCAAAGATGCAAAGGAACCCCTATGAAGTTTCCTGGAATTCCTTTTTTTCATGTAGCCCCCTCCTTTCAGAAACTTTGCCCAGCAAATTCCGACTGTCTGGATCTCCCCAGACTTCAGATTCTGTCTCCTCCACTCAGCCAGACTGTTATGTTCTTTCTTTGAGTCCCTCTCCCTGTAGCACTGGCCGGGAAATTACCTTTAGGAAGAAAGCCTAGGTGATGTTAGGGCTCACCTCATTTGTTTCCAGCCTCCTGGGATCACAGACCCCTGTTGCCTGCTGTCCAATATCTGAAAACAGTTTCTTATATTTTGTCCCATTTTTATTTCTTGATGGTAGGAGGCTGTCAGGACAGTCTTACTCCTTCACGGCCAGAAGTAGAAGTTCAAATGATGAGCTTTGAAAATATGCAAGTTCAAATGTTAGCTCTGACATTTAATAGATTTTTGACTTCAAGCAAATGACCTAATCTCTCTTAACTTCAATTTCCTAATCTCTAACATGAGAACACCAAGGTTGTTGTTAGCCTTGAATGAAATAATGTATGTCAAGAATCTAGCCGAGTGCTTGGCTCATAGTAAGCTATCAATTAATGTTCATGCTACTGTATAATATGGAATGGGAAATTTGGTTGTCTGAAGTAGTATGAAAATAATAATAAATAATGACACTGCAGAGCCTTTACTAAAGAATTTCTAGCATGCTCCCCACAAGCTTTTCATTCCCTTTTCTATTTTCAGTTCAAGTAAATGGGAGCTGCTGAGCCCCAAGGAGAAGATTCTGCTTCTGAGGAAAGACAATGACGGAGAATTCTGGTATTGGACTTGGGGACTTGGACAAATGTCCTGGCCTACATTTGAAAACCCATCCAGCAGACATTTATTGGATGCCTCATGGGTGCCGGGAACCTCATGTACAGAGATCAATAAGGCACCATCCCTTTAGGAGCTCACGGTGTAGCAGGACAAACAGCGCCTGTAAATAAACGGTCACTGTCTCTGTGATGAGAGTAGAGGCCACTAGGGTGGAGCTCAGCGAGGGCTCAGCCAGGCTGTTTCCTCCTCTCTGGCTTCCTCTCTTCTCTCTTGCTCAATGTATTCAAAACAGGTTTTGCCTTTTGTGTCCTGAAAAGGCCATGAGATAGGAAGAGGCAGTAAAGTCTTGTCATAGGGTAGGCCCCTGACCAGTGCCCTCCAGAGCAGAGTAACACTGCCACCCACTCTGGAGCTGCTCACCTCATTTTTTGAAAGGCCACCAAGACATCCTGAGCTGATGCTGCTTCTAGGTGTCTGAAATGGACCCATCAGTTCTCCTTTGCTTTTGCTCACCACCGTTACTGTGAATGTCAACCCTTGTTCCAAGGACTGCTCCCATTAACCATCCAGTACGGCCTGCCACCGCCCTCTCCCTTCGGAAGGTCTTTCACTGAACTCAAGCTCTGCAAATTCCTGTTTTTTCCACTGTATGGTTAAGTAAACTGAGCATCAGACAGCTTAAATAGAGTGTCGCAGGCCCCAAGTTAGCAAGTAGGGGCAAAGATCTTCATGAATTAATGATTAAGAACTGATATGTAATTCTTATTGAACATTTATAGATAAAACAAATGACTAGTTAGCTATGCCTTAATTCAGCTGCTATCATCATGATTTCCAGAAACTGGAACATCTCCCCCAGTCAGCCATGTGGCCGGCTGCTTCCAGCCAGAGGGTGGGGCTTCTCAGTAGCTCCAGCTCCCCACGATGGACCCTCACAGGGATCTAGCCAGCCCTAGCTCATGTGCCCATCGCCAGCTCAGCTCTGCACAAGAGCTGGTGTCTTTGTCCATGAGAGGGCTGGGATGCCCACTGCTCCGTTTCACCCTCCCCATGGGTCCTGATGACTAGGCGTTATCTGGTCCATCTCTTTGTGCTTTTCCTTCTTCCTCTCCACAGGATGATGCTGCAGGACTTTAAAACACATTTCATGCTCCTGGTTATCTGTAAACTGACCCCAGGCCTGTTGAGCCAGGAGGCTGCCCAGAAGTGGACGTACACCATGCGGGAGGGGAGATGGGAGAAGCGGAGCACAGCTGGTGGCCAGAGGCAGTTGCTGCAGGGTGAGCATGTGCACAGGAGCAGGGCTCTCGGGGTGAGGTTGTGGGCGCAGGTGTGAGGGTGACTGCACAGGGGGCTGGAGCACGAATTCTGCATTGGCTGAGTGGGGAGGAGGCTCTGCTTGCCTCACTGTGTGTTGGGGCCCTGGGCTATGACCACGGGGGAGACAGGGCACCTTTGGTCCCAATGTGCACCAAGGCACAGTCCTCTCAGTCAAGCTGCCAGCTTGTGGTGCTGCATCTTCCCAGAGGGTTGCCCTGTCCCAGTCAGCACCGGGGGTCACAGGCACACAGGCATGGTAAAAGCAGGGGCAAGGGAGAATCTTTTTTAGTTTTGGGACAAGACCACTGAAAACACTGAAGTAACCACCCCCTAACTAGGCAGAATTGAAATAGAAATTGTATCGGGTGCTTCTCACCCGGAGCCTGGGAGAAACACAAATCCAGGGCTTCCCAGGATCACTAGATACGGGAGACAAACCTGTCTGGACTCCCAAGATGGGACAGGTTTGGTGACCCTGTCCCTTCCTCCACTTTGGAGATAGTGAGCCATCCGTTTTGAAGGCAAGGCCTGTGGGGTGTGACCTCAGCAGGCCAGGATGGCCTTAGCTCTGGAGTCCCCCTTTTCACACAGTATTTCCCCCAAAGTCTGAAGCTGACCTTAAGCTAAGCTTTTGCGTCTATTAAAATGCAAAGGCCCCTAGGATCATGGTCACCTCCCAGGGAGTTAATACAATTGCTTACTCAGGTAGCACATGCTTGTGGGGTATAACACCTGGGCCAGGCACTGAGCAAGACAAAGGCACAGTGGTGGGAACAACTCCAGTCAGTGTATCTGGAGAAGACCTCCAGGTGGAAGAGCAAGATGGGAGGGCATAAATCCAAGGTTGAAGGGACCCCAACTCTGTCCCAGTGGGCCTCAGGGTGTCAATCCTGGCAGAGGCGTCCTCAGACTGTTCATCTCTTAGTGGTTTGGCAAGCAGGATGCATGGGGATCCAGGGCCCATTCTCACCTTGCTGTGTTCTGCTCCAGACACATTTTGGAAGAACCCGCAGTTCCTGCTGTCTGTCTGGAGGCCCGAGGAGGGCAGGAGATCCCTGAGGCCCTGCAGCGTGCTGGTGTCCCTGCTGCAGAAGCCCAGGCACAGGTGCCACAAGCAGAAGCCTCTCCTCGCCATTGGCTTCTACCTCTATAGGGTAGGTGGACCTCCGAACCACAGGGGCATGGGACCAAGCATGGGGGTCACCAACAGTTACCATGTCTTCCTGTTTCTTGTCTTCTTCACCATCTGTCTCTGTTCACAGACCTGGGTTTTCAAATCCAGGCTCTGTCCTTTCGGAACATGTGATTTAGAACAAGTCACCTTCTTGCACTAGGCCATCAGTTTCTACAATGGTATTTAGGCAAAGGGTAGAATAAAAGAGGATTATGTGGTAGTGCTTATTATTGTGCCTGGCACATGGTATAATCAATATTGGCTTCCTTTTCCTATCCCCAAAAGCCAAGCATTCTTTCCCTCCCTCTTTTCCAGAATTTCCAATGATAGATTAAAATGTCACTGATAGAACAGCAGGTCTTGTGGGCAGGGACAGGGCTTCTGGGTAGAGCCTTGTATATCAGTTTCTATTCGGGTTTCGGTTTATGAAAGCGCCAGTTTCCCTGCCTAATGAGATCTCTCTTTGTTTTGTTTTGTTTTGTTTTTTACATGAACAAGGTGAGTTCTGCACTTGACCAGGTGGCCCTAGTTTGGGGTGATATCACATGTGGCCAAGGCTCCACAGGATTTAGTTAGACTGGAGCGGGCTTATACTGCGTAAGAAGCTATGATAATGCCTGATGATGAGAATGTCTGCCCACTGCCTGTGTGTATATGAAAGTAAAGCGCATCTGTTAATCTTTTTTATCCAAAGACCCCCAAGAGATCCTCATGCATCTATGGGAAAGTCTTAGAGCCTAGCATAGTACCAATACACTTCAGAATTTATTAAATTCCTCCACAGATACCTAGGGCTAATATCAAAGGCCATCACAGCATAGGAAAGATGACAAATTACAATCATGACTGGGTTATGAAACCCAAAATAAAATAGATTTAAAACATACGGGACATCAAAGACCATGCAGCCCCCCTCCCTAGGGAGAAAGGACAAAGGCTTGGGGACATGTGGCAGGAGCATGAGCAGAGGGACAAGAACACCTCCGTGCATCAGCTGCTGTGGCAGCCAGGAGGGGTCAGGTAGGAAGGCCCAAGAAATCCCAGCTTCTGAGGGAGGCAGCTATTATTTTATTTCCCAAAGAAAACAGGAGTAAAACGCTTAATTTTCTCAGGTTGGATTGAATCAAGTAAAAGGATTATTGTAGAGAAACCATTTTACGCAGGGTCTTTTTTTGTTGTTTTTCTCACAGGAACACTGAACACTCTCAAATTTGCCTATTAATTTAAAGAGAAAAAGTTATTTATGTCTTGCCTACTTCCAAATAGAATTTGGGTCAACCTACAATAAAAAAGTGTAAACAGAGGAAACCTGCAAATCAGCTACAAAATTTCAAAGCCATTAAAAAATAACAAAGGGATGAGAGCTAGGTAGGCAGTTGCTTCTACCAGGAAAACTAAACCCAGGACAGCTACCATGGCTCATTATACAATTTAGCTCTGAGATTCCTAGTAGCCTATGGCAAAGAGGGCAATTGGATGATTCCCTAGTTCTCATTGTCTTATAAAAGAATGCCTACCTCATCAGGATATGTATTTTATTTCCCAAACATTGAGGAATGCTAAATATCTGTTTATTCGAGTGGGTGATGTCTTTGTTAGCAGTTGTGTGTAAACCGGAGAGAGGATCCTGGTGTGGGTATCCTCTCCCTCTATAGCCCTGAGTGAGAACAAAGGGGAGAGGAAGCAAGAGAGAAAAATAGGGAGAGATGGAGAAACAAAGAAAGCAGAGAGAGAGAGAGAGAGAGAGAGAGAAAGAGAGAAAGAGAATATGAATCAGATAAAGCAGATACCCAAGAAATGTCAGAACCAGAGCCCTGATTCGGGTCTTCTGAGCTCTTGCCCAGTTCTCTTTGTCCTTTACAAGGGTGTTTTCCGTGAGATGATGCGGAATATCCAGCTTATCTGTGTGTAGCTGTGTGGTGCAGGTGGGGAGGTGGTGGTGGTCCATCTGTATCTGTGACCATAAGTCATGCCACATCACATACATGGAGGCCGCATCAGGAAGGGTAAAGAACAGGAACATTGGAACTCAGCTGTCCTTAATTCCCATCGGGCTGGGACTGTAATCAGCCGATGACTCTGGGCAGATGACCTAACCTGTCTAAGCCTCAGAGCCCTCAACCATAAAATGGAAGACACAGGGACATTCCTCTCATCATTTAGTGCTGGTGTTGTTTTTAAGGTAAGTCAAATCAAATGACACGTGTTTATGTAGCCCCTGATAGGTTCCAGCAAAGGTGCAGCCCTCCACACACATATTCTGGTTTTTCCTTTCCTCCCCACTTGTTTCGTCCTCCACTGGGGCCCATTGGATTTGGCAGAGCAGGGGCCACCTTAGTCCTGGCTCAGAGCTTTGAGGGCCTCAGGCCTGGCCACAGCCCTGGGTCATCACCTCCCTTGCTGTTCTTCTGTCCTCTACCCACAGTACCATGACGACCAGAGGAGACTGCCCCCTGAGTTCTTCCAGAGAAACACTCCTCTGAGCCAGCCTGATAGGTTTCTCGAAGAGAAAGAAGTGAGTCAGGAGCTGTGTCTGGAACCAGGGACATACCTCATCGTGCCCTGCACATTGGAGGCCCACCAGAAGTCAGAGTTCATCCTCAGGGTCTTCTCCAGGAAGCACATCTTTTAGTAAGGACACAAGGTCTCTCCTAGAGGGTGGGGACAGGCAAGGAGGGCAAGGTTGGAAATGGCAGAAACCAGGATCTCTGCTGCTGAGACAGAAGGGAGATGGGGAGAGCAGGAGACCAGGTGACTTTCTGCATGGAAAACATCCCTCCCGTTCCTTCCCACCCTCCTTCCACTCACAAACTAACACCATGCTAGACATTAGAGAGAAAAAGACAAAACACACATGGCTTCTGCCCTCCTGAAGTTCAAGGTCTGGAAAGAACACAGATATATGAGCAGTTATTGATCTTCCAGTGCATCCAGCGTAAGCATTTTATATGCACAGGGTGTTACAAGAGCCTCAAGGAGGAGAATTTGAGCCAACTCCCATGGTCCTGGGGGAAGCAGGAGTGGCTTCAGGGAGAGGGTGACTATTAAAAGATGCATAGGGGTTGTTCAAATGAGGGGAGACTGTCATCATCTAGCAGGCTTCCATTCTACCATCCTACCGGTTGAATTAATGTGCACATATCCCAACCAAACATATTATTTTGCCTACGATTGTTTTACCTGCCAGGTTTTGTGTTTTTTGTTTTGTTTGTTTGTTTTTTATGTCTTGGCCACAGGTAGTTAGACTTGATCTCAGGCAGGCTCCACTGCCACGTCAAACCACTAAGTCTCATGCTCATCTTTTAAGACTAGTTAGATGAGGGTGCAGGGAATTACAAGCAGCGTGCTGTGCACATGGCTGGAATGTACACTTCAAGGGGAAGCAGGAGGTGAGGTGTGAGAGCTGGGCGGGCCCTTGTGGTGCCTCAGTGAAGGAACATGGAAGACGAGCTCCCAGGAGAGGGGGAAGAGTGGCCAAAAAATTCCCAAGAGGAAACTCTGGGTTTTTTCTTTGTTTGTTTGTTCTCAGTGAGATTGGCAGCAATTCTGGTGTCGTCTTCTCGAAGGTGAGTAGTCTGGTGGAATTCCATATGGCTGGGACTGCTTTCCAAGCCAGGATGTTGGGTTTCTCCCTTCAAGTTAAGGAGTCAGGGGAGGAGATATGCAGATCCTTACAGACCGTGTTCCATGGCAAACATTACCCGTTGTATCCTAACAGTACCTGGGCTTTGCTGTTTTTGCACCAACAAAGAATAGAGAACTACCCTTCTGATCAGGTCCTTGTCACTGAGGGTCCAGAGCCCCGGCAGTATGAGTTACATCTCTACATTCTTCTGCTTCTCTTTATATGGTGTTTCTTTTGTCCATTTCACTGTTTGTGGTTTCCCCAGAGTCAGGGAAAATTGGAGAAGCAAGGGCTGTTTGTAAATGCTATGGTGTAAAATTAAAGACAATGCAAAGTCAAGCTCATGGATTTCAGAAACCTGGAAGCCATGAGACATTAGGGTGTGCACGAAAGTCTGTTTATACAGGTGAATAATTATGTCTTTCTATGTGTCTCTTCCTATAGGAGATAGAAGACCAAAATGAAAGGCAGAATGAATTCTTCACCAAATTCTTTGAAAAGGTTAGTTGAACAGGTGTGGTAGGGGGTGAGGAAGAGCAGGGGACAAAGTGGAGCTTCTCATTTTATAAAGTATAGGTTTGCATCTGCTTGAGGTTGCATAGAAACTGTGATTTAAGGCTACCTATTCCCCAAACTGCCACTTTCTATTAAAGTCCTCAAGTTTTTAGACAAATGAGTGGAGCCATTGTCTAGAAGACTCCTGTAAAATGATTCTCTGTTCTTGGAAGCTTCATTGATTAGTTGTAGGGAAAGCAACTTTAATCTTTCATCCCTGAGAAAATGGGATATAGCAGAGTAGAGTGTCAGAGTTGGGAGTGGGACAGGGGGTCGGGGGTGCAGAGCATGACAATGACAAGCTCTGGGGGCCTTGGGGAGGGTCATTGGGGGGGAGCGCAGGGAGAAGGGGCCCATGAGTGGTCACCCGGAGAGAAGGTGGGACTGATAAGAAGGGGGAGGGCCTGGGACACACACTTGGTTTCTGTGGCTTCTTCCTTTGGGCTGACCCAGATGTGAGTCTGGCAAGGGCTAATGGTGTGAGTGCAGGGCTCTGGAGGCCACGCTCTCCTAACCTGAAAGACACTTAGGAATAGGGCGAGAAACATACTGGAAATCTGGGGTCTGATATTTCAGCAATGTCCCTGAAACAGAGAACATGAGCCCCTTATGTTAGTGACACTCCTGATTTAAAGTCACAATTTACCTGCCTTGCCCATCTGGAATTTTGTTTAATGTAGCTGGAGAGGATAAATCAGAATCTTGTGTGTATTGTTTATTAAAGTTTTCCTCCATACCAGTGGTTTCCAAACATTTGATGCTGCAATCCTTTTATCAAATGAAGTCTCATAGAGAATCCCAATCTGTATAAAACAACTAAAAATTGCATGTTATGAATATGCCTCAGTTTTAAAAGTTCAGATGTTTGATACTTATATTTCATTGATATATTTTAAAATCAAATGTTCATATAAAGAGTTTCTTTTAATAAACTCTAAGATGAAAATCTGGAGTTTTGACTGATGACATTTTATTGAGAGTGAAATTCAAACCGAATTGTTGGCTAAACTTCAGCAGCACCTGGACAGCACCTTCGAGAATCACTGTTCTTGAAAGTCATGCCCTGCCAGGGTTCTCTGGGGTTGGCACCCAGTTAAAAAGCATTGTGAAGTTCTTAGGAAATCCCAGTTTAATTTCATGGCCAGTCATATGACCCCTCTGCCATCTAATGAGCCTTCAGTAACAGTTATTTTTTCTTGCCAATCTGCTTTCTATTCAGTATCCAGAAATTAATGCAGTTCAACTGCAGAACCTCCTGAACCAGACGACCTGGTCAAGTAAGTGTTGTAGAGCCATTCTGTAGGACTCAGAGGGGATGCAACTTTTCTAAACTCTGGCTTTGTTTCTCTTTCCCTTGGTGGGATGTGTGAATTACTGAGCGCTGGTCTCAACTGTGGCTATATTTTACACAAGGGTGGATTATGTGATCTGAAAAAGCAGTAGGGAAATTTATGCAGCTTTGAAAATTGTTATTATTTTGCTTACTTTGGGTATAGAGATACATGTCAGTGAAAATGAAGATTCCTGCCATTTTGCTAGTCAGAAAGGAAGAACCGAGTACCTCTTTCTTGGCATATCAATTCCATGTGGAAGAACTGCACCCATTTCCTCAACCTGGGATATAAATATTAAGTATTAACTAGCCTACCCAGGGAACTGTCTGATGAACTCATGTTAAATTGATCAAGCAACAAAACTCTGGAAGGAGAGAGCACACCACCTAGAAGAATTGCAAATGGGTAGTGCAGAGGCTTTCATATGAAGCCTGGGATAAATTATTAGAAAGGCTTAAAGTCCATATAAAATATTTTATACATATATTTGGAGTGAGAAGAACACAGAAGAAATAGGCTGATTTCTCCAGGGAGACGAAGGAACTTCAAAGTAAAAAAAGTAAAACAACCAGAGTATTTGCTGCCAAAGTTAGATGATTGCTTCTTCTTTCTATGAAGCCAAGATTTCAAATCCAGACAAATTACAGTCCAGCCTATTGTGTGATTCAGGGTTTGAAAGAATTTGCAGAAGGCTTCTCAAAGCCAAATTCAGTTATCAGTAAAACAGCCAGAAGGGAAGACTCTAGGAATTGTAGAACATAAGACTCCCCCTCCCGGCTGAAAAAAAATTCTAGGCTAATTCTAGGGAAATTACCTAGAAGCAATGGCTTGTGCACATTTAAAAGTTTTTAAAGGCCTTGACTGCATATATACAAAATGGTTTTCCAAAGCGTTTATAAACAAATTGCTTTCATTTAGTCCCATGAGAGGGTTCTACATGGATAGATCAGAGAAATACTGTAGATGTTGGCAAAATATTTGGTGAGTCTCCCATGATAAATGATAAAATGTGGGTTGGAAAATAATAATAGAAGATGTATTTACAACAAATCTTATCACCATTCCCAAGAATTATACAAATATAAAGCTAGAGGGATAATTCTATCCAGTTACAGGCAAGAGTCTATATACTTAGATGTTTAGATGAGAGTTCTTAGATTCTGTCTGCCCTTGGTCCTGTTCATTTCCCCAATTTTTATTAATGTCTTGGAAGAAGACATGGAATATAGGTTTATTGGAGCTGAAGATGGCACAAAGCTGGGAGAAATCATTAATATAATAGATAGCAGAATTGAAATTCAGAATGTTTTCAACAAGCTGTGCCCAAACCAAAAAGATGAAATGCAGTCAGGAAGATAATAAACCACTGCCATTTTGATATAGACCATTTTAAAATGGTAGCGCCTAGGAATGCAAAAATTAGCTGGGCATGGTGGTGCACACCTGTGGTCCCAGCTGCTCAGGAGGTTGAGGCAGGAGAATTGCTTGAACCCAGGAGGTGGAGGTTGCAGTGAGCCGAGATTGCGCCACTGCACTCCAGCCTAGAGACAGAGCAAGATTCCATCCCAAAATAATAATAATAACAATAATAATAATGAAATTATGTCCTTTGCAGCAACACGAATGCAACTGGAGGTCATTATCTTAAGTGCATTAATGCAGGAACAGAAAACCAAATACCACATATTCTCACTTATAAGTGGGAGCTGAACATTGGGAACTTATGGACATAAAGATGGCAACAATAGATATCAATAGGGGACTACTAAAGTAGGGATGCAGGAGTGAAGCAAGGACTGAAAAACTATCAGGTACTAAGTTCAGTACCTGGATGACAGGATCAGTCATATCCCAAACCTCAGCATCAAGTAATATACCCATGTAACAAATCTGCACACATACCCCTTGAATCAAAAATAAAAGCTGAAATTATAAAAAATAAAAATAAAATTATTTTGTTTTAAAAAATAAAAAATAAAAATAAATAAAATGGTAGCGCAAGTTCCTAACAGAAGAGACCTCATTTTTGTGGCAGTTTGTGTGAAAGATATTTGGTTAATTTGGTTGACCTCTAGCTAACATGAACTAATTGTTTCAAGTTGCTGCTAAATAAGCTCATACAAATTCAGGCTGCATTTAATGGGAGCATTTAGATGTGTGTTTTTAAAATTGTGTTCCAGGAAATGCTAGAAACCAAGAGGTTTAGTAAGTGTTCCATGAAATAAAAGGAGTTAGCTTCTGTGGTCGATTGTACTTGGGTCTTTAGTACCTCACATACAGTAAAGTGCATGGCAAATGAAGAAAAGCATCAATAGATGCAAGGTATCCCACATTTCTTTGACCACAAAACTCCTTCTCTGCAGAAAATCTCCTTTGAAACATAATTTGGGAAATGTTGACTGAAAACTGGAAATAATAGGTCTACTGTATTCTGTTCAATCAAATTGCATCTGGAGGACTGTGTTCAAATCTTGGCACCATATTTCAAAGAGATACTGGCAAAATGTAGGGCTCAGAAAAGGGTGTTGAGGGTTTAGAAACCATCGCATGTGAGGAGTAGTTTGAGAAATATTCAGATGTTTAGAAGGGAAAGCAGAAGTCAAAGAAGAGACAAATACCATTTTATGCTTTTCTGGAGGTGAAACTAGGACCAGTGAGCCACTATTATAGGAGGTTCCTTTGGACTTAATGAGAGAAGTTTCTCCTGACTGAAGTTCTTCACCCATGTGAAAAAGTGAGCACCTCTAACTGACAGACCATCCATCAAGAAACCTGAGGAGGGCTGGGTGCGGTGGCTCACTCCTGTAATTCCAGCACTTTGGGAGGCCGAGATGGTCAGATTACTTGAGGTCAGGAGTTTGAGACCAGCCTGGCCAACATGGTGAAACCCTGTCTCTACCAAAAATATAAAAAATTAGCCAGATGTGGTGGCGCGCTCCTGTAATCCCAGCTACTCAAGAGGCTGAGGCAGGAGAATTGCTTGAACTCGGGAGGTGGAGGTTGCAGTGAGCCAAGATTGTGCCACTCCAGTCTGGGTGATAGAATGAGACTCCATCTTGAAAGAAAGAGAAAGAAAGAAGGAAAAGAGAGAAAGGAAGGAAGGAAGGAAGGGAGGGAAGAAGGAAAGAAAAGAAAGAAAGGAAGGAAGGAAGGAAGGGAGGGAAGAAGGAAAGAAAGAAGGAAAGAAAAGAAAGAAAGAAAGAGACAAAGAAAGAAAGAAAGAAACCAAGAAACCTGAGGAAAGAACCCCCCAATTTGGTTGGGAGCTTGAACAAGTTGACCTCTTGGATCTCTTTGAGATTTGGGAGTTTGACTCTATGATCCTGGCCCTCCCTAGGTACAAAGGGCATGTTCATTTGGCCCTCTGTGTAAGCAAATCCAAGCCATACCAGGAGTCCCCTACAGCATTTGACTTTCTCCATGGGTGTAGGAATGACCATCACCCCCCATCTCTCTACTGCCTTCCGTTCTCACTCTTCCCAGCCCACGTACATGGTGGTCATCAGCTGGCCCACACAGCACTGCCTCTTCCTGCTCAGAAAAGGGGTGTGCAGACCTGGGGCCAGCCCCCATGTGGACTCTTTCGCTCCTTCACAGGTCTGGGGAGCAGACAGCTCTTCTTTAGCCTGGAAGCCTGCCAGGGGATCTTGGCCTTACTGGACGTATCCTTTCAGGTTTGTGTGTGGATGCTTGCTGTTGGTTGAGAGCTTCACTCTGGAGCTAGGCAGAGTATATTTGAATCCCAACCCCAATCCTTGCTAATTGTGGGGTCCTGGACAAGTCACTGAGCCTCATTATGCATCCAGATGCTCATCTGAAGCATGGAGAGAGTGTTGAAACTTACTTGGTAGCATTAATGTGGGAATGCAAATGAGATAATACAGGTAAAATGCTGGAGTCAGAACTATCATCTAATAGGTGACCAATATTAGCCATCCATCACAATAATCTCATTTCCTGGGAATGAGGATAAGGCAGCTAGAAGATGGTGGTTCGTAACAGCTCTCCAGGTTTACAAGAGCCTTTACAAAAGCCTTGGGGCCCTATGTTTTCCATTTAATAACTGGGCGGTGGCTGCCCCCATGCACAGATCAGGAAACCAGGGCTCAGGGAAGTTAAATAAACAACATGCCACAAACTCAGCTGCCCTCTTTCTCAGCCCTGCAATTTTTCTAGCAAACGCACTGCCTTTCTAAGTGGATAATTGTAATCAATGTTTGATCATCTATACTATGGAGAGGCATATTGAATAGATAGCCTAAGGGGGGTTGTAAAAACAAAAACAGTCTGCAGAAACTCAGAGACAGTGCAGGATTAGGTGTACAGGCATGGGGCAGGGCCGAGCTCTGTCACCAGCTGTATGAACTTGAACAAGATCAGACCCTCTCCAAGTGCTCATATCATCACCTGGAACATGGAGAAGTCAATGCCGACCTCACTTGCTACAGGTGAAGTGTGTAAGTCAGTGATGGATTCATGGTGAGGGCTCAAACAGAGATGGGGTGTGGTGGTACTTTGACCCAATGTCTCTGATGGTAGGGGTATCTGGGCACTACAAAGCCAACCATTAAACTTAAAAAAATGTAAAAGGCATCATTAGCCATGCCTGTGCCTGACTTCTTCCATAAGCTGGTTTTTTTTTTTTCTTTTATTATTATTATTATTATTATACTTTAGGTTTTATGGTACATGTGCGCAATGTGCAGGTAAGTTACATATGTATACATGTGCCATGCTGGTGCGCTGCACCCACCAACTCGTCATCTAGCATTAGGTATATCTCCCAATGCTATCCCTCCCCGCTCCCCCCATGGAGAGGATGTGGAGAAATAGGAACACTTTTACACTGTTGGTGGGACTGTAAACTAGTTCAACCCTTGTGGAAGTCAGTGTGGCGATTCCTTAGGGATCTAGAACTAGAAATTCCATTCGACCCAGCCATCCCATTACTGGGTATATACCCATAAGCTGGTTTTTAAAATAATAATGAAAAAAGGTTACTATTTTTTAAATTTAAATCACATTAAATTGGCCATGTCAAAATATCCTGCCTCGATATGAACAGACACTTCTCAAAAGAAGACATTTATGCAGCCAATAGTCACATGAAAAAATGTTCATCATCACTAGTCATCAGAGAAATGCTAATCAAAACCACAATGAGATACCATCTCACACCAGTTAGAATGGCGATCATTAAAAAGTCAGGAAACAATAGATGCTGGAGAAGATGTGGATAAATAGGAACACTTTTACACTGTTGGTGGGACTGTAAACTAGTTCAACCATTGTGGAAGACAGTGTGGCGATTCCTCAGGGATCTAGAACTAGAAATACCATTTGATCCAGCCATCCCATTACCGGGTATATACTCAAAGGATTATAAATCATGCTACTATAAAGACACATGCACACGTATGTTTATTGTGGCACTATTCACAATAGCAAAGACTTGGAGCCAACCCAAATGTCCATCAATGATAGACTGGATTAAGAAAATGTGGCATATATACACCATGGAATACTGTGCAGCCATATAAAAGGATGAGTTCATGTCCTTTACAGGGACATGGATGCAGCTGGAAACCATCATTCTGAGCAAACTAGCGCAAGGACAGAAAACCAAACACTGCATGTTCTCACTCATAGGTGGGAATTGAACAATGAGAACACTTGGACACAGGGTGGGGAACATCACACCCTGGGGCCTATCGGGGGGGTGGGGGGCAGGTTGAGGGATAACATTAGGAGAAATACCTAATGTAAATGACGAGTTAATGGGTGCAGCACACCAACATGGCACATGTATACCTATGTAACAAACCTGCACATTGTGCACATGTACCCTAGAACTTAAAGTATATATATATATAAAACTCAATAAAGGATGCTAAGAAGAAAAAAAGTAGGAATGAAAGGAAGAGGCAGTGGGATATGTCATATTTAATTTGTTTATGTTTAGGTGTAAAAGCCTTCAAGTGTATTAAAATTATATCACCATCTATTAATACTACTGGTACTCCACTAACAATAATAAAAGATAACATTTCATAGCATTAAAAAAATTCTGCCTCACTTAATGCTAGCTGTGGTCATCACCATCATCACCTCCATCATCATCACTTCTCCCAGTGCTGCTGTGCTCTGGGCTCATTCTGTTTTATCCTAGCAAGAGTGAGGGAGCCCTGGGCTGGACTGGCCAGTGAGGTGAGGCCAACTAGCGAAATCAGACATGATCAGACATTGAATGAGGCCATCTACAAATTGCACATCACTTTGTGGAGGGCCGATCACTGCTTCCAAAGCATGGATGGAACTCTCCCTGGCAGCTTTTACCTTAACCTATTAATCAGCTTAATGCATCGGGTACTATGAGCATCCAGGAATTCAGGGACCTGTGGAAGCAGCTGAAGCTCTCTCAGATAAGAACAAGTCTTAACCACACCTCTTTGGAAAATGGTGTAGGAATGGCAGTTCTGCAAAGCTGTAGAAGATACTTCTCTCCCCTGCAGTCCTTTATATCCAACTCACCAAACTTTCTCTATTCTCCCTTCAGTGAGCATTTCCTCCATCGGTCTCTTCCAAACTCAGAGAGCCAGTTGCAGTAGTCTCCTGAAGTTCCAAAACACATATCTGATCATGCTGCTTCCTTACAAAAAGCTTTTTAAGACTCCCCATGGGCTTCAGAGAAAGTCCAAACTCCTTGGCACACTTGGCATTTAAAGTCTTTCATAAATTTGTTCCTTCTTGCTCTTCCAATCATTGCTCACAACTCACAACTCTCCCACTTGTCTCCTGAGTCAGAAAGCTGGAATCACTTTAAAGTGTGGATAATGTGCTTACATTAAGCACATTTACCCACACCAAGACTGTCTATA
The DNA here is from genome assembly GCF_028885625.2 of Pongo pygmaeus. Lineage (NCBI taxonomy): Eukaryota > Metazoa > Chordata > Mammalia > Primates > Hominidae > Pongo > Pongo pygmaeus. The sequence goes on from NC_072385.2 coordinate 102,771,698, forward strand.
CCCCATGAGAAAAAGACTTTTCTGTTTCTCAGAAGCCTTGTTCTGTAGGAAACATGAGGTGGTAGGATCTCAGCATGGACTCTGCCATATTCTTATCCTGGCAGCAGGCCCTGCATGTGGAGCCTCAGATATCTTCAACAGCCCCTCTGCGGTGCTGACAGGGGGCACACAGGTCCTCTCAGATGGTGCTTGGAAATGCCTGGCTTCCTGAACCTCTTGTTTGGTTCTTTGCAGAAGGTTTTCCACAAGCAAGGCCATGGGTCAGGATACCTGAACTGGGAGCAGCTGCACGCTGCCGTGAGGGAGGCAGGCAGGCACAGGAAGAGCTGGAGCTGTGGGCACACACGGGCAGGGTGCACACTCATCGGGCAGAGGAGAGGGGATGTGTGGCATGCTGAAATAACTCTAATACGCAGTGTGACTCTCAAAGACGTAGATCTGCAATCAACTCAAACATTTTTTATGATTGTCCCTGTGATCCTAGCCAACATTGATGGAGGGTTGGCACATTCAACTTCTTATTTAATCTTCAACACCACCTTGTTATAATCCTCACTTCACAGAGGAAGAAATTGAAACTCAATTGCCTGGGGTTTAAATTCAGGACTACCAGGCTCCCAAGCAGGTACTTTTGAGCACTTAGCAGATTGCCTCCTTCCTTGAAGGCCAGTAACATACTTGATGAAAACAGCCTCATGCTGGTTGCCTTAACAGACAGGGGTGAGGAGTAGGGATTAAATAAAATAAATTGGTTAAACAATTAAACAATTCAAAATGAACCCTATAAAAGAAGACTTCCATGCTATCAGGATTCAGGTTGCTAAACTGGAGGGACATTTGAAGGGGCCTTGGGCAGGAGGGGAGCTGGGTGCAAGCCCCCAACACCCACAGCAGGAGCTTGTGCTCAATGCAGGAATCATGCTCAGTGATGATGTCTGTCAGCTGATGCTCATCCGCTATGGCGGCCCCCGCCTCCAGATGGACTTTGTCAGCTTCGTCCACTTGATGCTGCGTGTAGAGAACATGGAGGGTGAGCTGGCGGGAAGTTGGGGAGGGCCAGGTCTTCCTCTGCTGCCCCATGACTTCCCACCTGTCCCTAGTTTAAGCACAAGGGAGGACAGCCACCATCCCAGAAACAGCAGACCAGGGAAGCTGTGGGGACCTCCAGCCAAGTGCCTGTGAACCCTGGCTGGAGATATCCAAACTCATCGTTTCCTGCTTTGTTCCAGAGACAAAGGCTTGAAGCGGCTCACTTATCATAGGTATGGCTGCATGTGGTCACATGTAGGCTGACATTGGATTCCCTCACGTTTTCAGAATGGATGTGGTTAAGGTGAGATATATGGGAGGAACTAATTCATAATGTTTCCAATGCACACATTAGCTGTATTCCTTTCTGCTGCATTTTCACAGATGTCTTCCAAAACTTAACCCAAGATGGCAAAGGGATATACCTCCAGAAGCCAGAGGTAAGACTTGCCCCAAGGAGGTGGCTCATGTCATCTTAGGTAGAGGTGGCCCTTGCAGGACCATGCTCTTGTGAAGGAGAAGGGCTCTAGGGACCCTTTAGTCTGCTGAATTTGAAATTGAGCACTACATTCGTTGCACTCATTCATTCATTCATTCATTCACCCATCAAATATTTTCTGAGCACCCATTTTGTGCCAGGCACATATGAAAGGTGTATCCAATAACTCTGATTGCAATAACGCCATGTGACAAATTTACAAAACTTCAGCAGCAGATGTATGACAAGCACTTATTTAGCTTCCGAGTCACATGGCTGGGAGTCAGTGGATCTCAGCTGGTTTGCTCATGTATCTGTGGGTTGGCTGAGGGTTTTGCTGGGTACCTGAATTGAGGAAACTCTGCCTAGGTTTGTTCTTCCCAGGGATATGGGAGAAACACAAGAAAGCGAGCTTAAACACAGTAGGCCTCTGATACCAAGGCTCCAATCTGGCATGCCTGCAAGTCATTCTGTTGTCCAAAGCAAGTTACATGTCCAAGCCCATCTCCTCCTCTTTCATATCACTTTGCAGACACAGCAGGATGTGTTGAATGAATGAGGTGATATGCCTAGGAGAATACAAATTTATGTATGAAACCGATTATCTTCCCTGATCCTTCAAAAATGCACTGATTTATTGAGCAGCTGCTAGGTGCCAGGTGTAGCACTAGGTAATGTTCATTGCAAGAACATTGGAGTCTGGAGTTCAATCCTCTGCTCTTTTATTCTGCAACACTTCCTCTGCTATGGCCACTTAGAAATGATTCAGTCAAAGCTGGAATGTTTTTCTTGATCTCAAATGTCCATTTTATGGAATTGCTTTCCAAGCTGTAGGGACTTGCAGCCTGTGTCACCCCTCAATCCCTCCAAGATTCGCTGTGAAGTGGGATTCTACTGGAGGGCCAATGGCCAGAATTTTCAGAGCCTGTCCCTGAACTGCTTAGCCCCACACTTGAGTGCTGGGGCATCACTCCTGATCCCAGGCAATCCTTCCATAGTGGCAGGCTCAGGTCTGGGAGAATAGGACAACACAAATGTGGCACCCGAAATAGGACAGCCCAAAACTGAGCAGGGTCCAGTGGGCAAAGAGCTATCACAGGAAGACAACTGCACTGGGGTCTGAGAACTGGGTTGAAGCCACAACACTTCTTGTAATTAGCTGCGGGACCTTAGGCAAATTATGTTAAATCTCTGGGCCTCAGCTGCCCCACAGGTGAAATGAGTGAAACTAGGTGGCCTCTGAGATTGCCTATAGCTCTGACCATCTCTGGCTCAATGAGGAGCAGGACCACCCAAGGTCTGCAGGGAATGGCAGCCACCTTGTTGGATTTCACGCTGAGGCTTTCTCTGACACCACTGGTAACTTCACTATTCTCAGCTTTATCATTCTGAGGGATTGGCCTGGGGAGTGGTTTCCCCAGAGGTCCCCTCTATATGAGTTAGAGGGGTTGTTCATCACACCCACATAAAGCTGTCAGACCAAGGGGCCCATAAATGTAAACATGTAGAATATGCTTTAATGGATTTCTGCTACCCTGCCAGTTTGCACACCTGCACAGAGCTGGCACGAGCATGCCAAATTGAATTCATGGGAAAAAAAATTCATTGAGAACTGAATACAGAATCAGCCTATATTTGGCTGTCATCATTCATAGGCACCGTGAGAAGTCAAGGTTGAGTCTATTTCAGGTTGATTTATACTTCCTAATGGATGGTGTGGTCCCTGTGGCTAAACTATCCATTCATGTTCTGTCTCCACGGCTCCCCAGGAGTGTGGGGTGGGGAGGCCCAGATGAGATGTGCATCTGAACTGACCGTCATTTGCTTTCCCAACATGTCCAGTGGATGATGATGGCACTGTACTCCTGAGAAGGCTGAGTCTCACCTGCCCTCACTGAAGACTCTGCTTGTGGCCCAAGAGCAGCCTTTGGCTGAGACCAACCCATGCCCACCCTATTTACTGATATTCAGGACTGCCTCACCAGCCATCACCTTCTCAGCTGGGAAGGTTTCTCTTCTGCAGCCCTCCCCGTGCATGGCCAGCAAGCAGAAAGGGAAGGGAGGAAGTAAAGATTGCATCAGATTTGTAAAAGCTAGCCATCCTTCCCTGAAGCCACAACCTTGTCACAAGTGGAGATGTTACCTGACATGGCCTAAGCATTCTGACTCCAGAGCTGGTGTGGTTAGCCTCCATACAACACTGCCTCTGTGGCTGCAAATTCAAGTGACTTTAGACATGCCACATGTTCTCACATGTGCGGTAATCATCTAGGTTTTAAGGTCTGAAATGGGAATGATATATCCTTAGACATTTAGTCCCAGCATCTGCAAATTGATAGAGACATAGGCTAAGTTTCAGCTGTTTGGGGATGGGGTCAGGGATATAGCGGGCTTTCAGAAACAAACACAGACAATAAGAGAATTGACAGAGTCCAGGTGGGGTGGGGCTGGCTCTGGCATCTGAGATCATGGGGTAGTCTTCTTCTGGCAATATTGCCATATGATTGGATTTGGGGGAACCTAGTAGATTTAAAACACCTGAGTTCTCAAAGGGCTTCCTGCTTGTGACAGGTGTCAGTCTGTTTGCTTGATATATAGACTATCAGATCCATTTCAAATCCGTCCAGAAATTCTCTGTCTACCTACTTCAAAGAACAAAAACAAACCCATGCTAAATTTTAGAGTCAATCAGTGGGTGGTTGGTGTATCTGATTTTTTGAACTACCATGATACACCTTGTTTATGTCATCCCTCTCAACCCAGAATACAGGTGCAAAACCAGAACAATGGCCTTTTTCCAAAGTCTATGCAATTTATTCATAAGTTAGCACCTGAGAGCCATTTATTACTACAGGCTGAGCATCCCAAATCTGAAATACTCCAAAATCTAAAATTTCTGAGAGTAGACATGAAACTCAAAGGAAATTGGGGCATTTTGGATTTTGAATTTTTGGGTTTGAGGTGTTCAACTAACAAGTCTATAATGCAGATACCCTGAAATCTGAAACACTTCTGGTCCCAAGCATTTTAGTTGAGATACTCAACCTGTATTCTATTTAATCTTAATTTACAAACAATTCTAACAAACATGGCTGTTTGATTTCCAACTGCATAGCAGACTCAGGAAGGAAGCTGAATGAAGAGATAAAAGTGTGTCCATTGGCAGAGGACTAAAGGAGATTTGAGCACCTGTCAGATGGGTACTGTACCGGAAGAAAGGAGCACTTTGAAAGCATAGCTTAAGGGGTAGGAAAGTATTTTATTTAGGAAAAAAAACCCTTCATTTATTCCAAATGATAAAATGTAAAATGGGTTTCCATAAAGTGCCAGATATGTGAAATATTGTTGATTTTATAAATGATGATCATGTATTTATAGCCTTTTACAGATTTTTATATCCATCTACTTATTTGTATCTTTGTCTTTAAAATCTGCCATGGCAAATAGCTGTTTTAATAAAACAATTTTGCCTTGGCCTCTGAAGGCAGTTTTGGAGATATTTTTGGGTGATGGCAGGGTGACACCATGATCCTGTTCATGACATTTAGACTATAGTGTGCTGGTTGTGTTGGTGCAGATAGATCTATCTCCACATTGATTAAGCCTGAGAGCCCCTCTGCTGACTTCTCAGTGGGTGGTTTGAATGGTCCTACATCACTCAGGTGTTAGCCTCACTCTCCTGAGTCTAGGTATCTGCACTGTGGCAACTCAAAGATGACCTGTCTTTGCTGACCCCCTTCCTCCAGATTCTCTCCTATACACCCAAAGCTGAGTACTGAAGACCAGGGGGCAGAGCTATCTCCCCACTCCCACCATGCTTCCCCATCTTCTGTCACTCCAGGGGAAGTGGGTTGTGGAGGGGGAATAGAGATCTGGAGCAGGAGAAACTGGGCAAGCACCAGGGTGAAGTCAGCTGAAGGGCTGGGAGTTGAGCATCAGCAGTTCTGGAATATTGAAAGCAGAAAGTCTGCCATGAACAAGAACAAGTGGAAAGTGCAGCCAAGAAGGAGTGAGGAATCACCTGTCAGTGCCAAGGAGGGTGAGGTCAAGGAATCCAGAGGTTGGGTTGTCAAGTCCAGCCCACGCAGGGAGAGCATATCAAAGTGAGGCCTGTTCCAGGCTGTCACAGTCTCAGGAAAACAGGACTCTACCTGAACAAGAGGGGATGAAAATACCTACCATTTATTTATCCCTGGTTTTGTTTATTCTTTCATGTTTTGTATAAAACTTCAGTTATCCAAAGAGAACCTTCTAGATTGCAGATGTGGCCTGGAGCAAGGCAGTTCCTGGCTGACTGTAAATAGCACTGTTTTCCTGCCATTGCTGTATTGAGTTAGAGAAATGATTTTGGCTTCCAGGATTTTGAACCTGATGTTTCCCCAATGAAGTATATGTATTTAGATTTATAATGAAGGAAAGGAGGAAATGAGTGTTGTGGGTGATGAGTAGGTAAAAGTGGGCATTGTGGAGAAGCAGGCTGTGTATCGAGCTCTCAGGATCTCTGCAAAGATGGCCCTCTGGGGTCACTGGTCTCAGGTCCTGGGTTACCATCTTTTCTCCAGTGTCCTGAGGACAGAGGGGCTACAAAATCCAACAGAAATGAAGGAGAGGAGAGGTGAGAAGATGCATTCTAGCTGTGTGACGTTGGACCTCAGTTTATTCATTTGTAAAATGGAGCCCAAATGCCTCCATCCCTGGGTCATTGTGAAGATTAGATAATGCCAGCAGGCTGTAGGCACCCAATGAATGAAGCTCCAATTTTTCCCCTTAGGTAGAACAAGTAATTTCTACAGCTACTATTACTTATTTTTATTTTGGTTTTTAGAGGACATAGTGAAACACCCATGGTTTTATGCTCTATTTCTCTTTTCCTCATCATCCTCCACATCCTCTTTCTGAACGTATCAAACTACTTCCTTGAAGTGGGGCACCAGGAGGGCCACTCCAGTCTCCAATGCAGGGACTCAGGGGCAGGGACCTCTGAGAAAGTGGCCATCTCGTTATTAAAGCTCTGTCCTCTGCTTCCCCCTCACTTCAGAAGCAGCCCGTTTATTCAGCAGCGCTCCAGGTTGCCAGCTAGGGGTTTTCGGGACCATAGACCAAGCAACCCCTAGAGACTGAGTACTGACCAGCAGTTGTTCCAGAAACTCTGCTGGGAATTAGGTTGTGACTTAGATGTGAAGTGACACTAACAGTGAGAAGGCAGGGTAACAATGCAGTCTAGAACACAACCTTTCTCCACTAGACTTGTAAGTAATTTAGGTGAATCCTGTCCCCCTGGGGTTCTATCCTGGCTGGCTCTGCTGGTGAACTCGGCTGGCCAGCATAGGGCACTTGATGAGACCCTGGAATGCTGAGGCCAGTTGGGCAGCAAGCTTTTGTCTCATCCTTCTGCCCATCCAGCCAGCCATTCACACATTCATTCACCTGAAGACATTTATCAAGCTCCTGCAATGAGTCAGGCATCTGCTAGGCACTGGGGACACAGAGCTCACAGTCTCCTGGGGGGTGGGAGATGACTGACAGGAGGTCTGTGGTGCAGTGTGACCTGGGAATGCACACAGTGCTGTGGAAACGGGAGAGGCATCTAGCACAACCTGAGAGGGCCAGGGGAGGCTTCCTGGCAGGTTTCCCTTTAACCATCTTAAGGGAAGGAGGCACTAGATAGGCAAATAAAGTGACAGTGATGTCCCAGACAGAGGGCACTCCACATGGAAAAAAAAAAAAAAAAAAAAAAAAGAAGAAGACACTAAAGCAAAGGATGAAACGGAGTACTTGGAACACAGCAAGAGATTCAGAGAAGCCAGAACTTATCTCTGTTGTAAGAAAACCAAGGCCACTGGGGCAGGCAAGGGCTGATCCCTGCAGGATCTGCCATGGAATCTGGGTCCTATCTTGAGAGGCTGAGCCATCATCCAAGAATTCTAAGCCTGGTCATGAGACGTCCAATCCTTTTCTCTACACCAGAAAGGCTAGGAAGTTAACAGAGTACAGGGGGAGGGAGGTTCAATTCCCTACATTGGCCCTTAGTTCAGGGGACCTTGATCAAATAGCTTAACCTTTTTGAATCTCTACAGCTTCATCAGTCACTTGGTGATGACAATATCGACCTCATAGGGCTCTAATGCAGGCTAGATGAGATAACATATGTGAGCATTTATGGCATTTGGCAGTGCACTTAAAAACGGTGAGCTCCACACATTTCTTTGTGGGGAGGGCACCTTCCTTCCCACTTTTGTGGTATGTACAGTGGCTTATGCCAACACTAGGTGGTGCACGATCCCCACACCAGGGCGTCTTCCAGATGCAGGACCACAGGTGACAGTTTCAGCACAAGCTCGTCTGGGAAACCCTGGCTAATGGAGTACTTTGCCAGCCTGACTCAGCCCAAAAGGCCAGCTTCAGCCTCACATGGATTCACTTGTCTCTCCTTGTCTCTTTTTTCTGACTAGTGTTTAATTTATGTGCTGTACTCTATTTTATATATTGCATTTGTTTCTGAAATTTATTTCATTTATTTAAGCATTCAGCTTAAGTGCATCTCCTTGAGGGATATAGCGGCACCCAGCCCATACATCCTGGCATCACAGCACCTGGTTTAGTACATAGCTCATGTTTAATATTTACCAATTTAATGAATGAATGACTTTAAAGTAATTCAGATGAATCCTGTCATTTAAAAAGTCCGTCTCTACTCAAGTTGCTAACTGAAAATATCAATATATAAGGTTTGCCTAAAGAGACATGCGACTTCTCACTAAAGGGTCTCTCTCTGGTGGCCTAAAGTTTAGAGTCATTCTGATGCCAAATGACAGGTCCTGACTGAAGGGGCAGTTCAAACCATCACAGATGCCCTCTGAACATGTTCTTCATATCCTGAAATTCAAGATACTAGGGCATCACTTTCTCTTACCCATTCAGAATTCCTTCTCCTGGGAGGATCAACCATTGGGTCAAGTTCCTGAACTTTTGCTTTCAGGTTGCAAGTCACAGAGTGAGTGGTGGGAGGTGGGTGGTCCTAGGCTAGACCCAGGCTCAGGAGAGGCCCGGTTGTTAAGCCCCATGCTGACTCCTGTCTTCCTCTTCACTTTAAGCCTGGGCTTGCATAGTTTCTCCTGCTTGCAGAAGAAAATTATGTCAGAAGCCGCATAGCTCAAGACAGGTAGGGTGGGGTGATGGGAAGCGCAGGCCTCACCTTGACGAGGGGTCTGGTGTTTTTGGTTCTTAAAAGCCATCCATGGAGGCTTCAACAAGTTCCCTAACTTCTGAATTCATCCATTTTAAAAAGCAATGTGTGCTACTAGACGGGGGTTGGACTGTATAACTTCTAAATCTGCATCTGGCTGGAGATAGCAAATTTGCCAAGAGCACAGGCTGGCTTTTACAAAGGTGCCCGCTTAAGTCCAGCTGTGTCAGTTATCTTTGGCGAGTCACCACTGTTTGACTCTATGGTCCAGAGGACCCTGTGAGGATCTCGTGCCACCACACACATAAGCTGACTGGCATCATGCCGGGCTTCAATGTGTGGTTCACTGTTACACTTCACAGCCACGTTAACTCCACAGGAGAGTCCCACCTCCACTCTCCAGTGGTCTGGGAGGACCTTTCTTCAATAGGGGAGAAGCCAAGTGGTTTCTGAACCAGAGAAAACCGGGCACTACCATCCTCTAGTGCCTGAAATCCAAGCTTCAGTTCTGCTTGGAAACATCTATTTGAGGACTTTTGCACAAAGGAATCATTTCCCAGAAGGGATCTCTTGGCCAAATGAAATAATTAAAGTGATCCTTGTTTTTAGTTTGACTTCCACTAGCCTCACATGAAGTCTCACCTGATGGGGAGCCTCACAAAGTGTGATGTTCCTCTCATCCAGCTATTGAGACCCCTTGGGTCATTGGCAGCAACAGCAAGAGGCAGCTCCACAGAGTCTGTGCAGCCAGTAGCAGCAGCAGCACACACACAAGCAGCCCTGGTGGCCCAGGCTGCAGGACCCCAGGCCAGCCCCCTCCATTCTTCCACCTTAGTATTGCACACCCTTGAAGAAGTGGGCCCGCGTCAGGCCCTGCGGAAGGCTGCCTCGTGCACTAACGCTTACTCCTCTTTCAAGTGGCTTTGGGTTCCCTGGGTGCAGCTTTGCTGGTTGACTCATACAGAACATTCTTTCCCTGGTCCTTGGCTTCCTTGACAAGGGAGGACTCAGAGATTGTTAAAGTGCCCTTGGCCTGGGGTTTAATGCTGAAAGGACTATGGTGTCGTCAGGGTGCAGATGCTCTTCTGCTCAAACTGCTGCCCTTCTGCCTAAGCAGATAAGCTTCTGGAGGGACTGAGCTACAAGGAAGCCTCCTGTGGACTCCCATTGTGGAATAAATACCATGCAGTGAGGTCTACAGGCATCGACTGGAATAGGCCCTGTGAGATTGCTGCTCAGGCCTGCTCATTGCTGCAGCTCCTTTCTCTGGGATGTGTGTGTGTGTGTCTGTGTGTGTGTGTGTGTGTGTGTGTCTGTGTGTGTGTGTCTTATACAGAGGGTACCAGAAGTGATAGCTTCTTCAGATCAGACTGTACCAGGCTCAGGAGCCAGAAGAAAAGGTCTGAATTCTGCATGTTCTGCTATAAGAGTTGGGGGTCCTTAAGGGAGTGAAAATAACCCAGAGGTGGGCTGGTAAAACTGGAAATACGCTTGACCAGGAGCCAGAGGACTGGGGCGCATGTCCTCTCTGCCACCAAATGGATGTGTGCTTGTGGCCTGAGGAAAGTCATTTAACCTCTGAGCCTTAGTGTGCTCATCTTCTGAATTGGGATGTTAACTCCTGCCTCATGGGACGGTGGCAAAGATGAAATAAGATTGTGAGTGTGAAAGACCTTTGCAGATTGCAAAGTGGAGTTCAGAATTGGGGGTTACTATTCTAGTAAACAGACCTGGTGTAGTGTGCACTGGCTGGGCTTGGAATGTTGGATTCTGATCTAGTAAATAAAAAAAACAAAAACAAATCAGGAGGATAGTTGAAACTAATACTAGAAGCAAATGGCTTGTAAGCCATGTTAGGCATAGATAAAGGATGTGATGTGTGTGTGTGTATGCACAGATAGGAAGGGATGAAGGAGCTGAGTGGGCACTGAATATTCATGACACACACTAAATATACATGAAGTACATGAAGCACCAAGTGTTCAGGATGCATCGACCACATGTGAGACCCATGAGGCACTCAATATTCAGTGAGCCACCCATTGGCAATGCCATGAGCCCCTAGAAATACAGATAAACACCCATGGCTTTCAGCAGATGAATTGATAAGTTACATCTGTGGCCAGTCGTACTTGTCCCATGTCTCTCTGATGGGGTTGGGCCCCAGGCACCATCCATCTTTTGTGCCCCTTGCTCAGACCTCAGCTCTGGTTTTTATAATCACACCATGAGCAGGAAGTGCTGGTGGAGTTCAGGACATGTAAGCACGGCATGACTCAGGGTGACATATGTTTTCCTTCTGTCCTCGTACAATGTTCTAAGTGTGTCGTCCTACCGGGTCCCTCTCCCCTTGCTTCTTGCTGTATGTTTTAAATTGACCTATCACCTATGTGATCTCAGCCCCTTTGGTCTCTGAGCTCATCTGTTTGGTCACCAGAACAGCTCATTGGTAGTAGATATGGAGGATACTATTACAGCAAGGTCACTTTCCCCCATGACAGTTGGGGCCAGAACCTGGGAGCTGGAGCTCAGGGCAGTAGAGCTGTTTGCTTCCAATTGTCTGGCTTGGCTTCTGAGATGTGAATGTTGTGTCTACCCCTGTGAGGGTGCAGGGGGAGGGAGTCCCTGCTGGTTCCTTTGATAAGGTCTCTGATAAGGCCCCCTTCCCACCAGCCCTCATCACAGTGGACCACCCCCGAGAGAGAACGCTGAGCAATGCCTACGACCACATGCCAAGGACAGCTTCCCAGTGACCCTGGATTTCCCTCTCTAGTCCTTAAAGGAAAGACAGTGAAGTAATTTTAGCAACCACCTGACAGACCCTCATGCCCTCCTGGCCAGCCTGACCTATGTTCCAAGAATATCACCCTCCTGTAACTCCTCCAAATGTCATCCATGAGAAGCCACCTGTTAGAGTCCAGCCTCAGTCACTTATTGGCTGTGTGACTTAAGCAGGTCGCCTAAACATTTTGTGCCTTGGTTTCTTCATTAGTATTAATGACATTTAGCCAGCCTCCAGTAACAGCAGACATGCATTGAACAGCTTCAAGCACAGATAAGACAAGTAGTCCTTTATTTTATTTTTTTATTTGTGTACTTTTTTCTTTAAAAAATATAGGCACAGAGGCACTGAGCTAGATCCTAGCATAGAGATGAAAATTCAGTTCCTGTCTTTAAGGAGACGGCAGTCTGGTTGCCCAGTTCATGGTGTGAGGAACACACCTGGGGTGCTCAGATCAACCTCAGAGTCCTGGAAGAGTTCCTGGAGGATGTGGTACTGGACCTGAAAGCTTAGCCATATTCAGGGAAAGGAGGATGCTCTAGGGAGGAGGAGCAGCATGGGAAAGGGACAGAGCATTACACGGGAACTCATCAGGAGAGTGATAGGTGGTTGTAAGACAAGTGGTTGTAACAGGACATAGGGCATTTTGGAGAAATTGAGCTGGTAGTTTAGCAGAAGAAATGTTGGCACAAGTAGAAATGGGAAGAAGTTCAAAGAATGTATTAATAAGTGACCTACTCTAGGTGCAGTGACAGGTCCTCATGACCTACTCTTTCTGGGCTTTCTCTGGTTTCTTAGAACCCCACACGGCCCTGGGAGGTGTCTTTCCAATTAAGTGTGCCATCAATCCCCATCCTCATGGCTGCACCATCCCACTTCATGCCATCAGAGACCCAGATGAAGCCCAGGTTGAGAGTGTGGTGGGGAGAGGGGCAGCTTGCACTGTCGAGGCCAGCCAAGCTATCCCGCTCCAGCTATTCATCCTCAGGAAGGACCTGAGAGAGGTAGGGGAAGAAAGAAGCAGCTTAGCCAATTTCAGAGCTACTATTCAGCTTTGGCTTTTTCCCATGCAGCTGGGAAGGCATTTTTTTCCCGTTCATCTTGTGAGAAGAAATGGGCACAAGAGATACAGCCCAAGAAGCAAATGGGGTCTTCGGTGAATGAGACAAGGTGTTCTCCACCCGGGTGCACACTGTGCAAGACCAGGCCCTTGGTCAGAGGCTTTAAAAATCTCTTTTTTGCTACCACAGAATCTTAATGAACATTCAAGGCGCTGCTGGACACAGGACAGGGACGGCCTGGAGGCTCCTTGTAGAGGAAACCATCTTATTGGTAGATGGTAGATCTCCTTGTAGAGGAAACCATCTTACCAACCTGGTCCAGTCAGAAGAGAGAAACCACACAGGAAGTTGAACAAGGAAGTTTAATATAAAGACTTTCAAATTACACAGAGCATTGGAGTAATGAGGGACTAGATAGTAAAATGTAAGGGGGATACTAAAAAATACAATAGCAGATATGGGGCATCCACTACCCTACAGCTGAGATAGAGTGACCAGGAAAGAGGTCTCTGCCCTTTACTTAGAGCTGATCCAGACTGGACTGCAGATGGCAGAGGTGTGGCTCATGGAATGGCAGGGAAGCCACTGTGGTGCTATGCTGCCGAACTTGCTGGAAATCTGTCCCCTAGGTGCTGAGGATAGCTGTTCCTGGGAGGGTTCTCAACAGAGGCACTCTGTTACAAAATTGCTCACTTTATGTGTAATTTCCTCACAACAAAATATTGAAAAGACATGTATTCAGGGGTTGAGATTTAATAAAAGTAATCATTTTGACTGCATCACTGAAGACATTCTGAAATGAAATTGGCTTTTTTTTTTTTCTTCTGCAAGTGGGTGGTGGTAGAGAACACAATGACTAGTATGGAGTGGTTCCACTGCCTCGATTTGCACACCTTCAGCATAAATGTCAACAAACAAGAAAGGAAAATAACAGCTTAGTACTATTACTAAAATGGTTTTGACCTCACAGGCCCCCAAAAGGATCCTGGAATATCAGGTCCAAAAACCACCTGCGGAGAACTGCTAAGCTAAGTGACTTGCCCAAGCTCCTAGACTAGGAAGTGATGGAGTCAGAATTCAAACATGGGACTCCTAGCTTCAAACCCTGTGATTTTTCCACAAAACCTGTTGGGGTCCTCAATAAATCACATATCTCTTCCTGCAAGTGTGTGGTGGTAAAGAACACTTAATAAGTTGAGAAGTAAAACTAAAGTTCAAATACTATTTTTATTACTGATAGAACCAAATTAGTGATATTGCATTAGGTCTGTTAACCAAGTGGGCATGTGGGCTTGATAATGCCAAACCCCATCATCCATGCAGCCCAGCCTGGAAAGAGGTCCTGGGGCAGGGGGAGGAGCATTTCCCCAGAGAGGCAGCGCAGAATAGGGGCTCTCTGTGTCTGCTCCCTCCTAGGAGATAGGAAGACAGAATTAGGCATGGCCAGTTATCCTAAATCAGTTAAGTCTCTCCACCTTCATAATATAGGGGAGAAAACTCAGCCATAGAATAGGATTCTCAGATGCTTACTGCACTCATGTTTCATATTTGAAATGTTTTCCCTCCATCTCACATTTGTATCCTCATCCTGCCCAGCCAAATGGTCTCAGTAGCCAATTTCCAGTCATTTCTTGGATTTGCTCAGCATTTCTCCTCTTGCCTTTGCAACTTTCTACAAAATAGGTTAAATGCACTCAAATGCTTTTTTTAGACAAAGCATATTGGGAGTATAGAAATAACCCCACCCTTATTAAGAAACAGTGGGGAAGTTGGGGAGAGAAGCAGTCTAGTATCCGATTGAGCCTCTGAGGGGCCATATTGTGACGGGGACTTCACAGCTCAAGGCGCAGGTGCTCACAGATGTCCAGATCAGGGCACCCAGAAGTGACCAGCCTCTGGAAAACTGGGTCCCCACTGGTCCTGTTCATGTGCTTGTAATGTATCAATCAATTGTCAATGAAGGATGCTGCTTTAAAATGACCAGATATTTATGTCTGCCCTCCAAGAAGGGCCATTCCTGGGTACCTGGAAAAGCAAACACATTGTTAGATGGCTAAACAGAGTTAAGGACCCAGGAATGAGACAAGCCTGATCCCCTGCAGAACAGTGATGAAATGTCTGTGCTGCCAGATGTGCACAGCCTTCCTCCCCTGGCCAGCCCTCCACAAGCACAATGGGCTCTGCTTTCGAAGACTCCATAGTGACCACCTGTCAGCTCCTTTCATCCATCTGCTTGTGCTTGTCATGACATCACCTTCTTCATTTTAACACATCGCCCTTTCATGGCAGTCCACCCTGTCTGGGTCTATACATCATTTTATGTTGATTGCATTTCTCGAATGGCTGCCTCCGAGTGGCTCACTCCCAGTCACTCCCACAGCAGAATTTACTCCTGTGAAGATTTCCTTTTAGACAGTTAATCCCTATCAAGAGTGTGGATTCCCATTAGGCCTGATCAAAGCGCTTCCAGAAGACTGCCCTGCCCTTAAAGCACCACATGTGTTGGTTTATTTAACTAATAGCTGCTGCCTTTAATGTTGCCAGGAGCCCATGGGGGCTTATATAAATATCCTTTAAGCAAGAAACAATAGAAAGTGTATATGGGGCTTAAGCAGAGCCATCCTTTGAGTTTAAGAGTTTGGGATTTTGAAACTGAAACCTTTCCCTCCATCTCCTTACAAAGACTTTTTTTTCAAAGTAAGCAAACAATTAAATGTTGTTAATAGGCATTTAAGAGCTAATCTTTAGAAGAAACAAAGCCTTAAAGATAACCCTAGGTCTTTCAGTTCCAGTGTGAATTCCTCCTTAAAACCCTATATTTAAGAAGTTTCATTTGGAGATTATCTATTTGTTCACTGTAGCTTGGTCTCTTAATTGTTTATAAGAGCTCTCCCTACTAAAGCCCATTCCTAAGGAAAGTGGTCTATGAAGGAGCCAGTTTGCTTAAAAACCAGGCTCTTAACTTAATTGAGTACTTGGTTTAAAAGAGTTGACTCCATGCCTTTGGGTAAATTTACTTACTGTAAGATTCCTGGACACCTTTTTGTGTCCAATCAGCTTCCAGGATCCATAGATCACTGGTTTCATTTGAACACATTGCACTTATGCGTCATGTCATATTTCTCAGGTTTACAGAAAACTTTGTGTTGGTTGCATTTTAGAACATCTTGTCTCTGGGCATGGAAGGAAGCACCTTAATTCAGCACTAAATCTGAAATTCTGGGGCCAAGATTTGAAAATCCATGTTTTCACAAAAAGCTTTTTTGGTGATTCTGATGTATGTGAAAACTACTGTTTCGGAACTTACCAGACAACTTCTGTCAGTTCTGGTTTGTTCCATCCTGCTCTAAGATGTGTCTTAGGTTTGCAGGACTCACCAGACTCTTACAAGATTTCCATCAGAAAGGCAGTGGCAACCTTGAGCTTCCAGCACAATGGAAAATGCCGAGTAGTTTGTACAAGTCTGCATGCTTCCTCCTGCCCTGCTCCCTGGAACTTGGGCTTTCTTCAGGGGTTCCCCCAATCCTGAAAGTGGATCTGAAGGTGCTGAATTCAACCTGAGGGCAATGTGTGTATGTTGTAGAGAAGAGGATAAAGAAGCGAGTGTTTGGTTTACTGGCGCCGGCATACACACATTAATTTAGGGTCTTCATCTGCTTTGGTAGACAAATCACAAACATTTCCATGAATAACCGCGTCTGTTATGCAAATTGGTTTCCGTCTGCTGGTCTGCTGAGAATAATCTTCCATAATTACAACAGCTATTTACTTACGGGCAAATCAGCTTTCTCACCACCTTCTCCATTCGAGAGAGGCCTCCAACTGCTGCCGGAGCCCATGTGATTGAGGGCTGATGGACTCTGATGTTGTGAGCCTGTTGTTTGAGTTTGTGGGTCCCAGGACAGAAGGATCCACAGTACTGCCAGTCAACGAGTGGGGATTAGGCTCCCTCAGGCTTCTGTGCACTAAGATGTCCAGGACATAGCCCTCACGAGTTTTATAGCGAGTTGAGGAAACAAGGCATGTGGAACTAATGGAAGAGAATTAAGCCCTGAAATGTGTGGTTCTGCTTAGAATGGATGCAGTGAGCATTTAGCAAGGAAGATATTAGTGTGAGCTGAAGAATTAATACTGACACGGCTTGTGGAGAGAAACTTGCCCCGGGCTTATGAAGAGGGGAAGGATTCCTGGAGAAGTCTCAGATGGCAAGGCCTTCTAGGCCCAGAGCAGAGGCTGGAGGAAGGAATTCGTGGAACATGACCTGAGTGCAGAGGAGGTAGGCTTCTCAACCTGGAAGTAACTGATGTACATTGAACAACTACCCTCTGACCTGTGCCATGGCAGGTTCACTTAGTTATCTGCTAACAATAGTGGCATAGGTAGGGGAGCTGAGGCAGGGAAAATTAAAGTATATTGCTTAAGGTAACAAAATCAGGAAGACTGAGAGTCAGTGTTGGAGATGGAGGCACTATCAGAAGACATGAAAGTTCTCGAAATCTGGGGGGAATCATTGGGATATGACTCTGATGGATCTTGATCTATAGCAAAATGACAATGTTGGGAGGATAAATCATATTGGGGTGCAGTGGGGTAGGGGGCTGGGTGGTTGTGCTTACTTTTCTGTATTTTCAAATCTTCCCTCCCCAACATGTTCTTTTTTCACAATGATTTTGTAAACTGAACCCAGTAAGAATATTTCCCAGTAGGACAGGGCAGCATTTACTCTCCTGTTTTACAGGTAAGGGGAACGAGATTAAGAAAAATTGTTTTGCCAGCCGTTTTTATCTTTTTTACTAGTTAGTCCCAGGGTGCTGACTCTCTTGGGATGTGGTCTGTTACTCATAATTAATAATAATATTGATAACATAGGAAACATAGGAGATTCATTCCATACTTTCTTTACTATCCATAGTACCTGATAGGACACAGTTCTTGTCTCCAAACAGCTTTCATTCAAAGATGGAAGAATTCAAAGTTTTTATTGGGCAGGGGCTTTGGGGGATGCTGCATCACAGGCTGAAGAGCCCCCTTCATTTTCCTGGCTTCCACCTGGGTGAGAAAGGGTCAGAAATCTGAAAGACTGAGTAAACCAAAGAGTGTGAAGTTATATAAAGAGGCTTCTAATAGATAAACTAAAATTTGAATTGGATTCACTAAATACTGTCTTTTCCCCCACACTAACAGATGGAGGGCGGGATTGAGAAGAGGAGGGGAGGCTTGGAGGGAGATCAGATCAGTTGTTGAGAAAAATAAGGAGTAATGCTTTTTCTGCACAGCAGAATTGCAAGCGTCAGTCACATTGTGGCCTGATCTCACTTGAGCACAGGGAGTTTTATGGAAGGAGGGATCTGCATATTGTTCATTCACACATTTAGTCAATGAGTATTTATTGAGCACCTACTCTACTCCAGGAACTGTGCAAGACTGGCATTCAGGGATGAATAGACTCCGTCCTGGCTCTCTGTGGCTCACAGTCTAGTCAAGGAGTCCCACATAGCCAGGGAGTTAGAATTAGTGCAGTGATCTGACAAGGAGTGAGTGTCAGGGGTCATGCAAACCCAAGGAAAGCTCACAACCCCAGGCCAGGAAGGCTTCCAGGAAGAGATGACATTTACTCACCATACTCCAGCCATGCTGCTCTTCTTGAAGTTGCAGATTCCTCCCCACTTAAGGATATCTGCACTTGATGTTCCCTCAGAACCAAATGCTGTTCCATTTCCTTTTGACAATCTACTCCTATGCTTCTCCAGGTCTTGGCAATAAACACCACTTTTTTAAAGAGGCTTTCCCTGACCTCCCTACCCTTAAATTTACACAATGATCGCTCTTTTATTTTTCTTTCCTAATACCCCATTCCTTTCCTTTACAACACAAGTATGTGTATATCTAAGCGAATTTTTAAATAATGGTTTACTTTTTTCACCAGTATAGAAGCTTCTCAAGGTAGACTTCCCTCTACACTGTGTAGTGCCGTATCTGCCACAGAGAGAGCACTCAGTAAATATTAAAGGGGCACACGCATAAAATTACCCCAACACAGGCCACAAGGGTTCTTGACACAAGTCAAGAAGCCCTCTGAATCTTAGTTTCTTCACCTGAAAAACTGGATTTAGGCATCTACTTTATAGGATTTCTGTAGTGTTGTAGACTGAACAATGGACCCCAATGATGTTCATGTTCTAATCCCTGGAAATTGTGGCTATGTCTTTGCAGATGTGATTAAGTTAACGATGTTGAGATGGGAAGATTCTGCTGGATTACTCAGGTGGGTCTGGGGTCATCACAGGATTCCTTATAAGAGGGAGGCAGATTAGAGGGGCAGAAGGTGAGGTGATGATAGAAACAGAGAGACTTGAAGATGTTATATTGTTGACCTTGAAGATGGAGGAATGGGCCAAAAGTAAAGGACTGCAAGCTGGATGAGGCAAAAATAGGTTCTTCCTTGGAGCTTTCAGAAGGAACCACTCTTGCTGACTTTTTGATTTTGCCTTGTAAGACTCATTTGGGACTTCCGACCTCTAGAACTATAAGAGAAAAATATTATATTATTTTAAGCCTCTAAATATGTAGTAATTTGTTGTAGCAGCAATAGGAATCTGATACATACAGAGATCAAATAAGATAATGTGTGAGAAGAGTCTTAGAAAAGCACAAAGCCAGGAATCATTATTAGTTTATGACAGCTCTCTGTTTGTTTATTCCATTTCTGCACAGTACTATGTAAGTTCCAGCTACCGTAATGAGAAGAGATGCTTGAATAATAGCCCTAAACACCAAGGAAGGGTATTTTTTCATGGTTTATAATTGCCATAGAGCTTGAAAATCTTCCAGGTCTTATAGTTCTTAATTATGCTCTCATGCATATGCATCAATTACCCACATGCTCCTACCTAGTTTGTTAATGCAAAGATTTTTTTTTTTTTAAAATTTGGAATGGTTTCCCCTGCATGCATTTCCCTCTGAAAATATCCTATGAAATATTTTGCCTCCACTGCAATGATCTGCTTCAGTTGGGACATGCTTGCCAATCTTCCCTGGCACAACGGAATTAAACCTCCGCTCTCATCTGTTCCAGTCCTGGGGCCTGTTTATCCTACCTGGCAATCCTCTCCACATAACTCCCAATGGCTTAATTGCAGATTTGGTTCTCTGGGTTTGTGCCTTCTTTGCTGGGTATGGTCTGCAATCCAGGAAAAACCAGGGAGCGCCTGACCTAGAAGTTTATATTTAAATGGCAGTGGAGGAGGAAGAAAGGGTGTTGATGTTTTTGCTTGCTGTTTCTCCCTGTTAGAAGCGGCTTTGCTGGGTCTGTGATTTAAGCCCACTAAATTCCAGCTGAGTCTCTGTGCTAGAGGGGCGGTTCCCCATGCAAATCAATGAGTTTGCCACGTAAGCCCATGTAAATTTCCTGTGTGACTCTTCTGGTGACTTTCAGTTCCACCTGGCTCAGTTGCCCAATCTGGAAGTCAGTTCCTCCTCTTCTTTCTGCTCCATCTCTCCTTTCTTTTTCCCTTGTTCTAGAGACAATCATAGAAACCATACCTAATTATTTGTGTTGGGGAAATCCAAATAGATCTCCCTGGGGACATTTTCATCACGTGGACCAATGTTGTTCTCTTGGTGAACTAAAGGATAGTGGTCTGCTCTCAGTTTTTGAGTGCTAGATTATATTTTTTAAAAATTTCTTTTGTGAGAGAGGAGATCTCACCTTCAAAATCTCTATAATATTTGCGCTATGTCATTAGGTAAATCCCTTAACTTCTCTGTATCAAGGTTTCCTTATCTGTCAAATAAAAATAATAACATAATCATTAGGCAGGGTATGGTGCTTCACACCTGTAATCCCAGCACTTTGGGAGACTGAAGTGGGAGAATCATTTGAATTCAGGAGTTTGAGACCATCCTGGGCAACATAGCAAGGTCTTGTCTCTACTAAAAATAAAAAAAACTTGGCCAGGCATGGTGGTATGTGGCTGTAGTCTCAGCTACTTGAGTGGCTGAGGCAGTAGGATGGCTCGAGCCCAGAAGATGGAGGCTGCAGTGACCCATGATTGTATTATTGAGCTTCAGCCTGGGCAACAGATTGACACCCTGTCTCAAAATAATAATAATAATAATAATAATAATAATAATAATAATTTAAACATGGTATATCATTGGGAGAATTAAAATAATATGTAAATGTCACATATTGAACATAGTTGTTCTTAAAATACTTGTTTCTTTCTCTGTCACTCTCGTTTTCAAGCTCGAGGAGGCATGTGCACCCCCTATGAGTTTTCTTTAAAGGAAGACTCTGGGCCTTTGGTCTACAGAGCCACATTCAGTTGGTCTTGGGAGAAGTCGGGGAATCTGTACTTTGAACAAGCTTCCTAGGTGTCATTGATGCTAGTGGTTTTCAAATTCTGCTTTTAGAGACTGTTTCATGGGCTGCAAAAGCAATGAGCTTGGACCATAAGCATTTTTAGGGCATGGCCTGTGTGGTGTCAACTTGCGTGTCCTCACAATGCCTGTGGCAAAAGAGGTAACCAACACACACTGGCAGATATCAAATGAGTACTTCTGTACACTTTCAGTATTACCTGATGTATTTTTTCAAGTTTTACCCCTCATGGCAATTAGAGGGCTATGTATAAAGTACACTACTGCAACAGCCTATCATCTGAATCTTCAGACATATTCCCAAGGAAAGTTCAAAACTCCCATTCCCTCCCCGCATTCCAGCATGTCCAAATTTATCTTTCAATAAATCTCAGTTCAAATGCCATGTTCTCTATGAAGCCTTCCCCAGTTAAAGCTAACACTGCCCTCTGCTCCAACCAGTTTCTCTATGTCATTTAAAGTGGGTTAATTCTATCATTTCTTACCTATGTGCCTTTGTGCTCTCAGCAGCTTAGAAGTTTTGATGGTTTTACCTGTAATATCTCACAAATCCATCCCCTTCTCCCATCTCAGCCACAATTGTTCCAGTCCCGGCTCCATTATCTTGCTTTTATTAACCAAAAAGCTAGTCTCTTCTTGGCCTGTCTACACCAATCTAGACCCTTCTAGAAAATTGCTCTCTTTTGGCCGGGCGCAGTGGCTCATGCCTGTAATCCTAGCACTTTGGGAGGCCGAGGCGGGCGGATCATGAGGTCAGGAGATCGAGACCATCCTGGCTAACACACTGAAACCCTGTCTCTACTAAAAACAGAAAAAATTAGCCAGGCGTGATGGCGGGTGCCTGTGGTCCCAGCTACTCGGGAGGCTGAGGCAGGAGAATGGCGTGAACCTGGGAGGCGGAGTTTGCAGTGAGCGGAGATCGCGCCTCTGCACTCCAGCCTGGGTGACAAAGCAAGACTCCATCTCAAAAAAAAAAGAAAATTGCTCTCTTTTTTGTGGCCAAAGGGGGCTTTTGAACACAGGAGTGTGATAACATCATGCCTCTGTACTCCTTACTCGCCTGCACTCCCACTTAAAACTTTTCAACAGCACTGCATCTCTGTGCTATTAGGGTAAAGCCTAGAGCTCCTAACATGACCTTGAGAACCCTGTTGGGTCTGGCTGCCTCCCCTGCTTCTCCAGTCTCATCTTGTATTATGGCCTCTCACTCAGGTCTCCTTGCAATTTCTTGAATGCAACATGCCTCCTCTGGCCATTGGGCCTTTGCATATGCCTGGATTTCTCTTCCCATCCCAGCTGCTAGACTAGCTAACTTTGTTTTCAGCACTGAGTACAAATCTCACTTGCTCAGGAAAGTCTCCTCTTGAGCTCAGTAGACAGATGGGTATAAAGTACTATGTCACCGTGAGGTTGGGAGACAAATATTTTCCAGTGAGCAAGAAGGTGAGTGCTGTGACTAGGTAAGCGGAGTGTGAAGGGATAGGTGGGGTGAGAGGTGTAGAGTCTCTGGACTGAGATCAGTAATACAGATACTTCATTAGTGTTTATCTCCATAAGAGCAAGCCTTTGTCTGTTTTGTTCACTCTGTCTTCTTCACCTTAGCTGGTAAGACTTAACACATACCAGTTGCTCAGTAAACATTTGGTGAATGAATAAATAAACATTTGGTGAATGATGGATAGAGAATGCGCAGTTTTGACTTTGAGTTGGGGGCTCTCATTTTGGACCCACTCAGAAAGCATCTGGTTTCATTATGTCCTGGGAATCAGAATTAGGCAACTGGTCGCTAGTTAATAAGTCAGAATTGAAAATTTTTTGAACACTAGTTCATGGCTTAACTTGGACTCAGGAACTATACTCATCAATTGCAATACAACTATCTTCATTAAATTTAGGTCCTAAAATATTCTAAGAAAGTAAATTTTGCTGAAAAATGACTTCTGGAACAGACTTCAGGAAACAGATGGCTCTAGAGTACTATGTTCATGAGAATTTTGAAGACACAGTGTTTCAGAGAGTGAGACGGTGATTGCTGTGATTAGGTAAGTGGAATGTGAAGGAATGGATGGGGTGAGAGATGTAGAGTTTCTCAATTGAGATCACATACCCTCCATTCAACACTGAAACCTAACAGTAGAATGTAAGAGTAGATCTGGCTTGCCGGGGGAGGTGATGGGAAAATAAAGAACACATTCTGGAAAAGGATGTTCAAAAGGTGAAAAGAAAACATGGAAGAAGAAGGATTGAATGAAGGGCAGCAGTACCCAGAGACTCCAGGAAATAAAAAGGGTCAAGAGAATGGCTGGATGTGCTAGCTTACACCTGTAATCCTAGCACTTTGGGAGGCCGAGGTGGGCTGATCACCTGAGGTCGGGAGTTCGAGACCAGCATGACCAACATGGAGAAACTCTGTCTGTACTAATAATACAAAAATTAGCTGCGCGTGGTGGCGCATGCCTGTAATCCCAGCTACTCAGGAGGCTGAGGCATGAGATTCGCTTGAACCTGGGAGGCAGAGGTTGCAGTGAGCCGAGAGCACACCTTTGCACTCTAGCCTGGGCAATAAGAGTGAAACTCCATCTCAAAAAAAAAAAAAAAAAAAATCAAGAGATTCTAATCCCAGAAGCTGCCATTGACATAGGTGGGGGTTCTTGAGCCCACAACCAAGCTTCCTTCTCAGGCAATTGCCGGCAGCCCCAATTAAGGAGATTGTCCAAGGCAGTCATAACTGCATTGTGCTCTCGTCCCTTATTTCTCATATGATCGCCTGGTCTAGAGCAGTTTCCTGAGCAGAAGTGAGCCATCCAGATTCTTCTCTTAAAATCTGAAATGGGAATAGTGAGGAACTAGGAGAGTTATTTATCAGAAACTGAGCCTAAGGTGTATATAGAAATGGGGCCAGAATTGGCTCTAAGGCAAGCCCAAGCTGAAGTTATGGGAGCAGAAATGAGGGGTGAGGAAGCAGATCTGCGGATAGAAGACAGCCCAGGTCAGGGAAAGGCAGAGATGCAGGACTGTTTGCATCAGGGAGAACAGTGGCTTGGACCCTGTGCTTGCCAATTTCTTGGGTTCTTTTTCCAAGAGGCCTGCCTTGCTGGTCAAGTAACTGAGTTCTGTATCTGTTCAATAAACTCTCCTTTAAAGTGGGCTAGCTTAGCTTAAGTGTATCCCTCTCTGTTCTCTATATTCAAAAGAAATTGGAGAAGCAATTGGTGGTTGAACATGAGACGGGGCAAACCATTTCAACATGAATTGGGGATGTGCCTGAGAAGACCCAACTTTCCCAAAGGAACCAAGAACACAGCCTTGGAAGAAATGAGCTGGAAATAACACGCTCATCTGTAAGTAAGCTGAAAGTTAGTTCTTGTGTGTATGTATACAGTGGCATTCTGTATTACTCACACTTGACTCAGGGAGATTCTCCTGATTGGACATCTGACCTAGTGTGAGTCAGGCTAATGCCCTGCAACGGAGGAACAATGCTATGGTGGAGCCCCCAACACCAAGGTCCCAAGTGGGGACTCTTCTTTGTGGCCTTGGGAAGTGGTAGTGGAAATGACCAGGAAATGAATTGGTTTGGTTTTCCTCCCCATGGCAGCCTGGCCTTACCTAAGGGCTTGTAGGCCCTCTTTCCATGCTTTTCTAGATGATTTGTAAGGGATTGGTACCACACTGAGGCTCTTGTAAAATCACACTGGCTGCTATTCCCCTTGGACAGTGTCTCAGCCACCAGCTCTAAACAACTTCTGATGTTCAAGGCTACAGATTCAGCACCCACTTCACTGGCCTACATGTTGCTCAGCAAGTGTTTCCTGAGCATCCCCTGGGAGCCCATTTCTGTAGCAGGTGCTCTGTGCGCTTGGCTTCTACATGTGAAGAAAACAGTTCATTGACTGCTTGATGTGCTCTCCTGTTGGAAAGGTTCTGCTGCTTTGGTGGGCATTGCCAGGGCAACCAGACCAAGAGTCTGTTAATTAATTAATGCAACAGTGATTGCACCCAACCTTAGCTTAACAGAAGAGAAAACTGATTAGAATAATTTGCTTCTTGGTGAGGAATGGGTCAAAGAGAAATGCAGAGTTTTACAGCCAAGTAGAAGCTTTGTCTCATTTTAAAGCTAACTGGAAAAAAACACAGATAATAGGTGTGGGGGCAGTGATGGATGAAAATAGTTCATCTCATAATCAATCAGAAGACCAGCAGCTAAATATTGGAATGCTGCCTTTGGAGAAAAGGAAAACACAGCATCAAGAGTCAATCACAGGTGAGGCTCAATTGCAGAGTCAGGGTTCAGACCCCATGTAGAGGCTAGCCTTCTAATCAGGGATCCTGAAAAGATCGACTTAGAAGGGCTTTGATGGAAACAGTTGGGAATTCAGGAAGAAAGACACAGACATGTATGTTTTGTGTAATTTTTTTGGTTTAATTGTGTGTATATGTGTGTTATAACAAAAATAATTTGTGATTGTCCAAGTTCTCCAAAGATTATTGATGGTTTCTTAAGTTTATTTTATACAAAAAAGTACATAATGGTTTTTTACCTAAGGATGCAAATTATTTTTTCCCACACTCCTGGCTGTCAAAGCACAAAAAAGTGCTTTGAGCCCTATTCCTGAACCATAAGCTTTCTGGTGCACTCCAAAGGAACTCTTTTGTAGGCTGCACTAAGCCAATCAGACACTTTCTGTCTTCAAGATTTTACTCTAAGAAAGTAAATTAGTTAGTATTGAAAGCTTGGATAAGATGAGAAAGGAAGTCACAGTGACTTGGTGTTAAGCAGCCATTTTTTTGTTTTTGTTTTTTTTTTTGTTTTTTTCATGAGAACCCAGAAACAGAGAACAGGACTAGAGAGAAGGAGAATTCATTCGTTCATTCATTCATTCCTTATTCACAAGTTTTACTGAGTCCCTTCTGTAAGCTATACCCCTTCTGGGCACAGATGATACAACAGTGAATAGAACAAAGTTCCTTTCCTCATGGAATTTACATGCTAGTGAGGCAAAGGAGAGACAAGAAATAAATATATTATATGCTCAGGCAGTAATAAGTGCTATGAAGGAAAATAAAGCTGCTAAGGCAATAGAGATTGAGGAGATTGAGAAGCTGCTATTTCAGATAAAGAGGACAGGAAGGTGAAAGAGGATAGTAATCCATGTGGACATCCAGGGGAAAGAGTGAAGTGGGTGGCTCAGAGGATTAGGGACAAGCTTCATGTAGTCCTAGAGAAATGGAGACAGGAATCTCAAGATCTGGCCATCCTACTGCCCTTGGATACTGTAAGATACTCTGTCATGCATCTAATGAATTGTCCCTTTTAGCGTAAGTTTGAGGGTTTTTCCTTTTTTGCAGATAACAGATTCCATTTCTAAACCCAAAACGTGAGTCTACAGCAGTTAGCTATGAGCTACCTAGAATTCCAGCCCGGGCTCTCTAGTCAGAGAGTGTGGCTCTTCACCACCACCTGATGGCAATGTCCTTGAAGCACAGGGGCCTTCACAAGGGCAAAACCCAGTCTGGGAGCCAAAGAGATGCCAAGAGATAATAACTCTGCAGCTGTTTCTTATGCCAGTGTTAGCAAATCTCGAAATTGTAAAGAATTATATTCTCGAAAGCATTAAAAGAGCATTTATTTGTGCCAGGGTCATTCCATTTTGGCTGGAGGGTTCAGGGAAACGTGGAGATGTGAGCTGTGATTTTTTTAATTGAGGGCCAGAGCTGGTCCCCCTCTTGGATTCAGTTTATACAGATTACTCCTTGATGTTTCTGAATGATTCTACATGTAAACCTGAGGTCTGATCTCTTTCTGGCCTTCTGATCTCACTATAGCTAAAAATCCAACCAATAAAATGGGAACTCTTTAGAATTACATGGATCCTTGAGGCACACAAGTACTCAATGTCAGCAAGGAATATATGCAGCAGTGTAGCTGGGGGTTATGACTGCTGCTGTGCTTGTGTTCAAGGGAAATAATATGTATTGAGTACCCTGGTGCCAGACACTTGACATATGTTATCTCCTATGCCCAAATAATTTACCCCTTTCTAAAGATGAGGAAACTGAGCTTCAGAGAGATTCAGTACCTTGATGAATAAAAAAATGCTGATTTGCAGCTGGGCACAGTGGCTCACGCCTGTAATCCCAGCACTTTGGGAGGCTGAGGCGGGCGGATCATGAGGTCAGGAGTTTGAGACCAGCTGGTCAACATGGTGAAACCCTGTCTCTACTAAAAATACAAAAATTAGCCGGGCATGGTGGCACGTGCCTGTAATCCCAGCTACTCAGGAGGCTGAGGCAGGAGAATTGCTTGAACCTGGGAGGCAGAAGTTGCAGTGAGCCAAGATCACCCCACTGCACCCCAGCCTGGGCGACAGAGTGAGACTCTGTCTTGAAAAAAAAAATGCTGATTTGCAAGCAATTGAAGATTTGTCTGGCTGATAAAGCAGGAACAGAATATTAAAAAGATTTTGGGGTGCTCACAGAGAACCAGGGCTAAGCTTCCAGAGGGGATCCTAACACCGGACTGCAAAACTAGTGTGACGAGGGAACCACAGCTGCTCTCACAGAGAACTGCATGCCAGTATCTGCACCACTGCCACTTCTATTCAGGAACTCCGCTGGACTGCTTCTGCTCTTGCCGCCAGCACTGTGCTTCTTTTGCATCAGGAATCAGACCTTTACTCTGTCACTAGTCTCACTTCTCTTTTGTCTCACCAGCTCTAAGGTAAAAAGTTTGGTGCCGGCCGGGCGCGGTGGCTCACGCCTGTAATCCCAGCACTTGGGGAGGCCGAGGCGGGTGGATCACGAGGTCAGGAGATTGAGACCATCCTGGCTAACGTGGTGAAACCCTGTCTCTACTAAAAATACAAAAAATTAGCCGGGCATGGTGGCGGGCGCCTGTAGTCCCGGCTACACGGGAGGCTGAGGCAGAAGAATGGCATGAACCCAGGAGGTGGAGCTTGCACTGAGCGGGGATTGCGCCACTGCACTCCAGCCTGGGCAACAGAGCAAGACTCCGTCTCAAGAAGAAAAAAAAAAAAAAGTTTGGTGCCAAGGCTTGATTAGCAGAGTGTAAATCTGGGCTTTAGCTGCAAGGGAGGCTAGGAAAGGAAGTAGCTGGTATTTTTCAACTCTGTTGGCAAAGGCTGTTTCAGTCTCTCATCAAAGTGGGGGAATACCCCCAAGATAGAAAGTGGCTCAGATAGAGGCAGCCAAACAAAAGTCACATGCCCACCAGAGCTGCAGCAGTGACATAGTCAGTGAGGGGTGGAGTTGGTGCTCTATTTCCAGAGCCCACTTCATATTTCCTCTTGCAGGGGTGCCAAAGTGGAAGGCGATGCTCACTCTTTAAGATGTTATTGAAAAACCATAGTGTTGAGCATTTTCAATATGCCCAACATTGTCACTAAGATGTGAGGGTATAAAGGTGCAAAAGACGTGATGGTTGCCCTGCAAGTGATAGCTTCATCTTCATCACATAGTCCTGAGCAACAGTAATGGATGACTAGTATATTGATTACCTTCGGTACCAGGTGCTTTGTATACATTATCTCTAAAGCCTGACGACAACCCTGCAAAAAGATACTCTTAATACCAGATGATGAAACTGAGACTAGGAAGTTTACATAATACGTTCAAGTCACACAATTAATGAGTAGCAAATCCCAGGGTAGAAAATGAGGTCTCTCTGGCCAACTCCAAACTGGGGAAACTGAGGCCAGAAAAATTCAGTCGTTTGGCAAAAGTCTGCTGTCAGTTGATAGCAGAGTTGGGATCAGAACTCTAGCCTCTGACTCCAGCCCTTATGAGCTGAGCTGACTCCACACTGTGTTCAGCACCGCCTTTTTGTCTGGCGTTGCCTGGCCCCTCTTTACCTTCATCATTCTGAATGCCTTTTATTCAGTCCTGAGGTTTTTAAACGTGTCCTTTCCAGCTCCATTGTTTTGAGGGACAGTGACCATCCCAGCTGATCCTGCGTGGAAGTGGGGAGATGTCACTGAAGCTAGACCAACCAGAGACCTCCTGAAGGCAGGCTGGAGAATCAGGGCATCAGCCAGGTGATCTGTAGGGTCACAGCCTGATCTGCTCTCCATGATGAGGGTTCCTTCCTAGGGAGTGTGACTCCTTTGTGGACAGAAAGCTCTGGATCTTAACTCCCCTCTGTCACTGCTGGGCTTTATCTCAGGTGGTCACCTTGACTGCTGGCAAATTCCATCCCTAAAGGACAAAGACAGTCAGCTGGTGATGGTGAACTTCCTAATGAGAAAAGAGGACTTTTGAAGAAAGAACCTGTTCAATGAGCACCATTATTGTTTCAGAGAACCTGTGGCAGGGGCGTGTCATGAGTGAAGTTATCAGGGGGTTCGATGTCTGGTAGGGAGAGACGATATTATAAAAGAGGTCATGGGAGGCCAGGAGAAAGGAGAGATACATAGAGAAAGGAGAGAGAGAGATAATATGAAGTAGGACAATTGGTTCTTTACTCCACATCTTTCTCTCACACCTTCCACTACTGGCCCAGTTTCTACCATGATTTTCTAACCTTAGTTTTCATATTGCCTCTTAATGTACACATGATCTACATCTAAGGGCTTAAACATTATTATTGTTGTTGTATTAGCATCAATGGGCCATTTCCATTCAGTTTCTATAAATGGGATCTCATACCACCTCTCTGCCCCGAATTCTCTCTCTCTCTCTCTCTCTCTCTGTGTGTGTGTGTGTGTGTGTGTGTGTGTCTGTCTGTCTCTCTGTCACACACACACCCCACACACTAGTGAAAACTGCAGGGTCATTTGCTGCACCCTGGAGATTACTTTGTCTTTGTGAGTCCAAAGAAAAACCCATCAGCCGTCAAGCTTTTTAATTATTTATTTTTAATCACAAAACAATGCATGACTATGTTCTGGTCGTAAAAAAATCCACACAATACATCTGAAATGAAAGTCTCCCCAAGTGAAGAATTTTAAATAGCTCTGGTCCTCACCCACCAGCCCCTGGGTCTGTGGTGGACCAGTGCTGGGAGATGTAAATGGACCTGGTAAAGGTTTGGGGAAACACTGAACTCTTGTAATACAGGGAAGGCTGGGGAAGCAGGGATCACCTGTGAAATGAAATGGGAGTAGTTAATGGAACTTCTCCTTTATGTTTAGGAGTTGTTGACTTTGCCAGGGATGTGCTCTTCGATTTTTGCAGTTTTCTTTTAAAAGAGTGAGGAAGAGGAGGCCTGGGCTCCTGTATCTCTGTAGGGACTCACTTTTTTCTCTAATGAGCTGCCTTAAGACAGCATACATCACAGGCAGATGCTCAGCATTCTGCTGTACTTGGCCATAGCAAGTGGTAAGATTTTTGTCAAATTCATGTCTTTCTCACCAATATTCTAATATTGGGTATTTCCTTTATGACTCAATAAGCCCCTGTATAAATTTGCTACGTGGCCAAATTGAGGTGAATGCAGAGTTTTAGTAAAGAAGTCAGAAATGTATTGAATGAAAGAAAGATCCAAATAGAAAGTCTCTTGGAGACCATTGATTTAGTTCTTCACTTTTCAGAAGAAGACATGAAAGTCCAGAGAGGTTTGGTCCAATGCCCCAAATCACATAGGCAGAGTTAGGAGCACAGAGAAAACCAGAATTCCAGTTTCAGACTCCCAGCCTGGTGTTCCTTCCATTACGCCAGTGTTGGAATCCAGCTGCCGCTGTTAGCAACCTAGAAAACCCAGGCTGGTCTCAATAACCCTGGGGCCCAGTTTTATCATCACTCTATCTCCCTTAGGGTAGCATCGCTAAGAGCATCCAATAAAATTGTGACTGTTAAGTACCACGCAAATAGCCAAGCAATTTTCAAGTACAAAAAAAATGAACTTCTTTTCAGGTACTGGAAAGACAAGCATTCTTCATTCGTTAGTCATGTACAGCAGCATTTTGTGAAGCATCACCTAACTGCATCAAAGATTTTAGGAATCTGGCCCTGGAAACTTTGCTGTTTTATTTTTATTTTTTTGTCTTTTTAAGTTTCTTAAAAATTGGTGTTATATGATCATAGGGCATTATTTTACATTCATTTAGGTGTGATAATGGTGCTGCAGTTATGTTGGCAGATGTTATTAATTTGGGGAATGCATGCTGAAGTACTTCTCGGTTGTTTAGGGTTATTATTTAAGTGTTATATATTACAATATCTGTAATTTACCTTTCAGTGGTTCAGCAATTATAAACCCATGCATATGTGGGCACGTATATATATATGGCAAAACATTAACTGTTTTTGAATCTAGGTATATTACATGTGTGGGTGTGGAATATACTGTTGTTCTATTTTTCCATATGTTTGAAAATTTTTATAATAAAGTGGCCTGTAAAAGAAATTCTTCCAGTGATACTAATTTTCTCTGTTTTGAGAACCACTGATGTAGAGCTATAGAACACGTGACCAGTGACGGTCTGTGAGTGGTCTCTCCACGTGACTAATTATGACATGGATTGTCTATGCTCCTGGTTCCAGTTTAAGAAGAAAATAAAAGAAAATCTTTTAAATTTCTTCCTTGATGTCTCATCAGAATTGGAGCCACTTTTCCTCTGCAATACTGGTGAGGTTCTATTTTCCTTTGCTTCGTTTTGACAATCCGATTTGTCTGTTAGACTGAAATATTGAAACAGTACACCATCTTTCCCATTTCCAGGGAGGCCTACAGGTGGAGCTGATTGGACTTAAAGGTATTGATTAGATCAGTGGCTCCCAAACTTGGGTGCCTAGAGACATCATCCATAAAATTTCAGCAGGCTTAGGGTGAGGCAGTGGCATGTGACTCTTAGCAATAACAAGAGATAATTCTAATGTATATCTAGGTTTGAGACCCAGTGTTTTAAACTATGATGACAACAAAGTCAAGGTCATGGGTTTGGTTCCCAATTTAAGAGATATTTAGCTTTTCATGAAGAAAAGTTGTATTCCATAGTTACATTCTCTACACCATACTCTGTTCTACCATTTTAAAATAAGGGTCCTGGTAGAAAAAAAAATGAACCAGGAAAAAGAAAAAGGTAAATGCATTAGGGCAATTTACAACAATGACAACAACAAATATATATATATATATATGCACAAAATCATATATATATAAAATACGATTTTTCCTTCTTGTTAGAATTTGGTACATTCTGTTACAGAGGTGGCTGCAAGTTATTGATGGGTGAAAAGAGGTTTTTATTCGTTGTTCTTTCATTACCAAATGTATCAACTACCTCAGGAATTTTGGATGAAAAGGTAAAAATGTTTTGTCAGCATCAGTGAATCGTGATAAAAATGAGTGATGTTTTTAATGAAAAACACTTGATGAACACTTACCAGGCAAGCATGAAAGGAGAAATTGAACCTCAGGAAACAGAAAAATTAACCCCCACTCACCAAACCATTTTTGTGATTAACACTTTCTGGGACTTCCAAAAGAAAGGAAATGCTGTAAAGGAAAACAAGAGCAGCTCTCTGGCATGGCCCTGGTTTCTGCAGCAGGAATCAGCAGGATCCTTCACCGGCACACCATAAAGCAGCTTCCCTTGTTCTTATGTAATACGTCTTTGCAGCTTAAACCTTTAATTAACCAGAGATGTCATCAAGAAAAGTTTGCTAAGGAAGAGGATGCCTGGTTTAATTAAAAAGATCTTTAATAGTTATTAAGGAAATCAATTTGGAATTCAGGCCTGAGAGCAGTGATGGGGGAAGAAATCACTGAGAGGAACTTTTCCATCTCTCTGGGTAATGGATTTTAACCCTTTGATCTACTCTGCTTTAAAACCCCCAGGGCAGTGGTCCAGGGCATGGAGAGGGATGCTTGTCACTCATCATTTTTAAATCTACATCCCAGATCTAAGAGAGCACTTCTGCCTTATATGGCAGAAGCCAAGCCTTTCTGGAATGCAGTTATCCTGGCAATTGAAAGAAATAGGAAACCTTAATAAATTGAAAATCTCCTACCTCATAAGTATAAGCTATTTTTTCCCCAAAGAGATGCATTATTTCTCCCTGAGGATTTGCACTTGGACTGTACATCAGGCGTTTTCCCATTACTGCTCCAACTGGCCTTCTTTGGATCAAGCTAGAAAAAGGGATTTGGCTCTTTGGAGCATAAGAGAAATATTATTTTCACTTGTCTCATGAAAATGATGACACAAAAGGTGAAATAGCCAGAGGACGGGCAAAATAAATTGTGTGGCAAAAACTGTAAAAGGAAAAGAGTTTTTCTTTTAAAAAACAGCATTCTGCCAACAGGGGAATGATATTAATATCATCATCTGATGCAGCCCAGTTGAATTCGAACACTGAAAGCACTTCTCAAATAATCTATGTTTAATTAACATTTGCACAGCACTTAGAGAGGGAAACTGAAGACAGGTGCAGTGCAGAGCTGCAAAAACGACTTTGCTGTTGCAATGTAGCTATTTCTCAGGTGGACTGAAGCGTCTCTACCTAGGACTCAACATTACTCAACAGAAACCCAAGAGGAAGGACCAGATCTTTAACACTCAAGGCGTTGTTCAAATCACCAGCTTACATTTTCTAGAAGAGCTGGAATAGGCCTTATTTATTTGTATTCCTCACAGCAAATTGCCCAGAGTCTTGGTCACAGTGTCTTTGTTCATTGTTTTGCTCATTACCTAGAAACTTCTGGGCTTAGCAGCCTCCCCACCCCACCGTAGAAATGCCTCAGCTCCCTGATTCACTTGTCCTGTGAAACCTAGTGAGGGATGTCACTTGGGAGCAATGTTGGGTAATGCAGATATGTTATAGCCCACAGTTTACCAATGAACTAATCTTTCTGTAGGCAGTTCGTGCAATTTCTCTGGGCTCCACTTTTCTCAATTACAAAATGAGGAGTATTGAACTACATTAGAGTCCAAGGCCCCTCCTAATAAAATCTGGTGCACTCTTTCCCCTTTGTCCTAGCTTGGTAGATCTGTTCCCACGTTAGAAGATGGAAACCAGGAAAACTTCAGTACTTATGGAAACACTGGTGGCTGGAGTAGAGGTTGCAAACTGGCAAGCAGCAGGCTGGATTCAGACTGCAGACCTGTTTATTTAGCCCATCCAATGTTTTGGTGGGCTGGTGGTGGGGGTGACTGAATTAACTGATAACAGTTAAAATCCAGGAGGTTTCACATCGTCATCTGGACTTATGCTTTTGTTGAGAGATTGGAAACCTCTGGCAACACTTTACTGGCACTGGCAATGATGAGTTGGAGCTGATTCCTTGCTACTCCAGTGTGGACCCCACTACTCCCTACTGTGTCCTCAACATGAAGGTTGAATAGCAGTTTCATTGTTGTCATTGTGTTTATGCTGTTTTCCCCCCGACCCTATCCCATTTCACTCATTCATGTTACTTTCATGGCCCATGTAGGTATGTGGGTGAGAGGAAGAGGTTGTTGGAAGAATGAGTGGAGTCTGGTGTCAGGAATCCCTTGCCCTTCAAAGAGACAATGTGCTGCTACCTGGCTGCTTCCATGAGCTGCAAGGTGGGTAAAACATCTTCAGTTGGGTGGATAGGATAAGACTGTCATTGACTGATATGCGCAACCTAATTACTTCCTTAGTTACTTAAAGCTGGCTTCATTTGTCCAAATTGTCTCTTCTTTGGATAAGCATCTTGACTATTGTTTACTTTGAATAATGCCCCACGTGAACAGAGTATCCCAAGTTCAGCACACATACAAAACAACTTAAATAGCAAACCCACATTTTTATTCATCTAAGAAAAGCAATCTTCCTTCTAGAACCATTACCAGAAGTCCTCCTGTTGATTAGAGTGGCCTCTAATTTATTGTCTAAAATAGAAATTTCTTGAAAGTAAAATGAGGCAGTATAATAATTATGCCAGAAAAATCAGAATAAACCAGGAATTTCCCAAGCAAACTGGGGCATAAAGCCACCCTGATGTGCAATATCTGGTAGTGACTTGATGACAAAATCTGCTGTCGGTCACTAGACCCACAGCAGGTCTGGATTGTCCCAGGTCCACTCCTGGGGTATGCTTGGCTCCTCTTGCTGTTGAAGTCCTAGCCAGACTGGAGAGGCCCCATCACAGTTCTATTCCTTCTTGGATTTGAGCTCTCCTGCCCACTTCTACCTTTCACTCATGCCTCTAAGCTTAAGCCTAACAGGAAAGACTGTCTTTGTCAGAGATAATGCAAGTGGCTCTCAGATTTGGTTGTCTGAAATTGGGGACCCGGGGAGTGACATCTGTTCTTAGATCCTTCTATTTCTTCTGCCTGTGCTGCTGTCTTTCAGAGTCTCCTCTAGATAATTCAAGGGAAATAATTTTCTTTTTTTTCTTTTCTTTCTTTCTTTTTTTTTTTGGAGATGGAGTTTCGCTCTTGTTGCACAGGCTGGAGTGCAATGGTGCGATTTCAGCTCACTGCAACCTCTGCCTCCTGCATTCAAGCCATCCTCCTGCCACAGCCTCCTGAGTAGCAGGGATTACAGGTGCCTGCCACCATGCCCAGCTAATTTTTGTATTTTTTACAAGAGACAGGGTTTCACCATGTTGGTCAGGCTGGTCTCAAACTCCTGACCTCAGGTGATCTGCCCGCCTTGGCCTCCCAAAGTGCTGGGATTACAGGCGTGAGCCACTGCACAGGTCTCTTTTACTTTTCTTTAGGCAAACTGGGTCACACCTTCATGCTAGAACTTTGCATATTCTATAAGGGCTGGGGGGAGGTGGGGGAAATTTCTCAGATCACCACAGGGCACCATCACTGAAGATCAAACCACTTTACACAACCAGCAAAGACATATCATTGTAGCAGTATTAAGTTTTACACTTGGCATTTGGGTGAGGAACAAAGAAAGTTTGGGGCATTTCAAACAATAAAAGAAGCTGGCTTTTGAAATGCAAAGATATAGATCCCTTTCAAGGAATCGAATATAAGAATAAAAGGAGGGAGAGGAGTTGAGGGTAGTGGGCTGGTGAAAGGAGTTGTTTAATGGAAAGAGAAAGATCCAGAAAGGTGACTGTCAGATCCCTTAGATAAAGCCACCCATCTACCCATCAAAGATGAGAGGAAAATCCAGCTGGCGTTATTCTTTTGACAAAGATTCACCGACGTGGCAGAAAGATGAGGTAAGGGGTTTGTAATAGCTCATCCTCATTCACCACGTGGTTTAAACTATTCCATCGCTCACTCTATAAGAAAGCCTTGCAGGAGACCCAGGACATGCAGTTTTGACAGGATCTACAGTGGCAAGGAAAATGGAGAGGAACACAGAGGAAAGGGGAGCTGATGTATTATTTACAGTGGAGAACTTGAACAGAGTCAACTGCAGGAGTCAGCCCAAACACTTGTATCTGTATGACTGTGGAATAAAGACAGACAGATCTTTGAATTTTCACTGCCGCTCTTTTTGCTGCTGGGGAACGCTGCCAGGGCTGGGCCAGCATGTGTGCAGCTCATCTTCTCACTGTGCTGCAATCTGCCCTGCTACCGCTTACCTTTCCCTATGGCCCAGAAGAGGTAAAGACCTCAACAGAAAACTGTCTGGGCCTCTGTGGGTGAAATTTCATTAGGTTGGCACAGAGGGTGTCTCGCTGGTTGTGACAGGTCTAATAAGCGTGCAGATGGCAAGAAGCACACACAGCCACTCGCGCACACACAGCCTCCCTGAAGTCATGCAGTGGGCAGAGAGGAGGGACTCGGAGAATCTGATCCAAAAGGAACAAAGGCTGCAGCCTCTGCAGTGGGCTGAGCGAGAATGACGGAGAGACGGCTACAGGAAACGAGAAGCGAAGTGTGAGAATCCACAGCAAAAGCTGCCGCAGAGCATATGCATCGGACTTCACAGCTTCCTCCTTCTTCCAGCTTGCATTTGCTCCATATGCTGCTTTACACTGCTTTCCGGGCCATAATGGGTTTCATTCCATAGTTTTTATACTAACATGAATGACTCACATCTGCTCCAGTACCCAATTTGCTCTCTAATGTCTTCGGCTGTGAGGAGAGAACAGAACTCGCCAACAACAGGAGTGGTAAAGAAGGTCCTGATCCAGGACAAGAAAGGTCAGAACCCTAAATGCGTCAGCTGGGAGGGTCTTTGAGAGAACATGACATTGCAGATGGGAAACCACAGACCCAGAGAAATGAGGAGCTTGGCTCAACAATAACGAGACTGAGGAGGTAGATCTGTTTTAGGGCACCAGGAGAGTCCTAGTTCAGAGTGTATTTATTTTTTTCATTTCCTGCCATGTTAAATCTTTTGCTAGGAGCTTTTCCTCCCCATATTGGCTGTGATAAGAAAAAAGTAACTTGGATTAATCGCCAATGATAGCTAATCCCCTGCTGGGATCAACCATACTCTGCATTACTTAAACTTGTTATTTTATTTATTCATTTTTTGAGACAGGGTCTCGCTCCATCACCCAGGCTGGAGTGCAGTGGTGAGATCATAGCTCATTGCAGCCTCAAAATCCTGGGCTCAAGTAATCCTCCTGTCTTAGCCTCCCAAGTGGCTGGGACTAGAGACACCTGCCACTTCGCCTGGCTATTTTTTGTTGTTGTTGTTGTTTAGAGAGAAGCTCTCGCTATGTTGCCCAGGCTTAAAGCTGGTTATTAAAGAGTTTAAAATATATTCCTGAGCATGGGGGACCCCTGGATAGACTGGGTCCCTGGAGAAACCTACAGAACTAGGCCCCGAATGGACACTCACCTCACTTCCACATGTTTGAAGTCCCACTTGAAATCTACTTCAGTCCTAATGACATTTATTGGTTTGACAACCCAAACTGATATCTGATATGATCTCTGGATGGATCAGCTAATGACACCTAGCAAAACTGGATTCCCTTGACAGCTTCCATAGGCCCAGGAAATCTTCCTCACTTGAGTAGAGGACAAAATAATGATTTGAGAAGAAAATTATTCCTGGAAGGAAATTCCCACTCTCCGAGACATTGCAGTCCCTGCATGGAGCTGCCTTCACCCCAGGGCCTCAGTTTCCCCATATGCCAAACAGTCAGAATGAGGCACCTCAGCATCTCAGCAGTGTGGTGAGCAGTGTGGTGGTGCTGCACCATCTCAAAAGCTTAGCGGTGTTCTTGTGTAACTGTCTGCCATCTGTTACTCAGAAGCGGCATTACAAAGCACTGAGCAATGGACTCCTGTGCTGCAGCTTCTGCCTAGAGCCAACAGCAGCTCAGCAGCTTGCCTGGGGGTCCCCTGCAGAGCCTGCAGCAGAACGCTTTGCAGGCCCGAACCTGCAGGTCCAGGGTGAGGCTCCTGAAAGAGGTCCAAGGTGCTTGGGATGCTGCAGAGGTGAGTTCTCTCGCTGCTCCCTCTACCCCTCCCATGATGGTCATCTACCTGGGCCTTTGCTGGGACAAAGCATTGGCTGGGGAGCCTACTCCCACCTTTCAGTGTGCAGAGTTCTGATAAAGGCAAATGCTAGATCAGCCCTGGGGTTCTGTGTGATGGTCTTACAGCGCAGGTAATCTTGAAAGGGCTGGCAACAGTGCTCACCTTTTCTGGGCTGTTTAATTTCAACTGCGGTTCCCAACCCCAAACTTCTTATCTACAGTCCAGTCAAGAACTCTCTGAGGTTGAGGCAGGACTTCCCTGTGACTGAAAGATAAGGTACCAAAAACAGGAGGCTTTCAGTAGACGCCTCCATTTCTCAGTACATGTCTTTGGGGAGACATCTTATTGAAGAAGGAATTCCAGAGCCCTGATTTACAGCTGTCTCACCTGCGCAGAGGTATGGGAGCTTGCCCTACACTGAGCTCTATGGGGAGAGAAAGGCAGGGAGGATGGTGGCTGCCACAGTGGGTGCATCATTCTCACCTTCCCAAGAAACTCGATGAAGCAAGCAACCCTCCAACAAAAATGGCATAGTTCCCGCTGCCTCTGCTCCCCAGACAGAGCAAGGTTTCCCCACTTTGAGTGCTCAGATAACACCAGCACCTTGCATTCAGCTTTCACCACT
This sequence comes from Pongo pygmaeus, assembly GCF_028885625.2. NCBI lineage: Eukaryota > Metazoa > Chordata > Mammalia > Primates > Hominidae > Pongo > Pongo pygmaeus. The sequence continues at coordinate 102,810,580 of NC_072385.2, forward strand.
ACTCATTTGCTTGTCAGAGGAGGTATTTTCCCTCCATTTTACAGATGAGGAATCGAAGACTGGGAGAAGGTAAATGACTTACCCAAGACTCACACAGTGAGTGTGACAGCTAGGTCAGTACTCTCTGGTCAGTGATCTGGCCGTGATTCCAGCCTACTTGAGCCTACATGGGAATTGGAGTCAGAATTTTCTTTGCTTCTAGATCCAAGCGGTTTTAATCTGCAAGTGGGAGGGGGATACAATTCCCAAAGGCCCTCGGGAAAAGGGGCTTTTGAAAGATCACCCTCTGCACCCAGTATCCTCCTGCCCAGGGTCACTTTCCAAGAATCCCAAGTGGTTGCTCCAACTTTGGACCTCTTTTCTTGCAAGCACAAAGCCCTGATGCTTACAGGGAGAGAAAACCTTTATGGGAGATAATTGCGCCTTAATTTTTTAAAGGATATCTTTAAAGCTAAATTTAGACCAGCTCAGCTTTCCTTCCATTAAGCAGAAAAAGTTACCAGGCACCTGCAGGCAGGCATAGAAACACCCTGGGGAGTTGGCTGACCGCGGCCTTGGCCCTCAGTGGCCAGGCAAGTGAACCGCGGGTTTGGGGCAGCAGCCCTGCTGGCGCCCTGGAATCCCAGCGCTGGCTGTGGTAGGACGAGCACATTGAGGGTGGGACCCCGGCTTGAGCGCCACGTGCAGCCCCCGCGATGAGCGGGAAAGTCTTCCCAGGCACAGCGCCGCCTGGCGCGGGCCGGCCCTTGGGTCCCAGCTGGCAGCTGGGGGTGGCGGGCATCCCGAGTGCACCGCTCCCGCCCCGCGCCGCCTTGCCCCAACCCACGATGGTCTGGGAGCTGCGCCCAGGGCTCGGCGCGGGCGGCCCCGCAACAGCACCGAGCGCTTCGGTCGGCGGGCGGCGGTAGTGCCTCCTCTCAGAGCCCCGCTCACTCCCACCTGGGCTCGCTCGGAGTCGGCTTGTCTGTCGGGCCCGCCCTCCCCGCTCACTCCCTCCGCCCTCGTGCTCCTCCCGGGGTGCTTGGCACAGCCTTGGATTCCTCCCTCTCGCTGCTCGAGTCAGTTTCCCTATCCGTGGCAGCGGGCAAGGCGGCGGCGGCGGCGGCAGCCGCGGTGGCGGCGTGGGGAACATCTCGGCAGCCACCGCGCTTCTCCCGCTGGAGCGGGCGTCCAGCTTGGCTGCCCTCGGTCCTTCCCTGCCACGTTTCGGGTCGCCCTGCACCCCCCACCCAGGCTCGCTTCTCTTCGAAGCGGGAAGGGCGCCTTGCAGGATCCTGCCGCCCCTCCAACCGGATCCTGGGTCTAAAGCTCCCCAGAGCGAGGCGCTCGTCAGGACTCCTGCCCCGCCAACCCTGACCGCCGGGGGGTGCCCCAGGGACGTAGCGCCGCGGAGAGGAAGCGGCAAAGGGGACCATGCGGCGCCTGACTCGTCGGCTGGTTCTGCCAGTCTTCGGGGTGCTCTGGATCACGGTGCTGCTGTTCTTCTGGGTAACCAAGAGGAAGTTGGAGGTGCCGACGGGACCTGAAGTGCAGACCCCTAAGGTAGGCGGCTTGCCGGCGCGCTGGCGCGGAGCAGTGGCTTGCGGGAGGGCGCGCAGCCCACGTGCCGGGTTTGCGGGCTCCCGGGAAACCAGGGCGAGGGTCTGGGTGCTGTGAGCAGGTAACAGCCGCCGGATGTGGCTACCATGTGATGTTTCTGGATTTTAAAACGCTCGGGGGCATCTCCGGACCCGCGGTGTGCATGAGTGGCAGTGGGTGTGGGTAGTGGGCGCGCGCTCGCCTGCGGAGCGGGGCTCCCAACTTGAGCTGCGCGCGAGGGTCCCGGGGCGGAGGGGGCGCTGCAGACGGGCGGCCCAGGGGCTGGCGGTCTCCGGGCGCTGCCAGAGAGTCGCCGGCGGTCGGGTCGGGCCAGCGCCCGGGCGAAGTGTGGCGGCTGCGCTGACCTCCTTACCGCAGCTGCCAGGCCCGACCTGGGGAGGCGGGAGGCCGGAGGCCGGGTGCGCCGCGCGCGCCTGTGTGTTGCGGGCGAGCGCCTTGCAGCCTCCCGGGCGGCTGCCACCCCTGTTCTCTAACTGTTCCCGACCTTCTCAGCTGCATTGGAAGTTGAATGTGCCCAGAACACCACGAAAGAGCCTGTAAAAACAGACGCCTTGGTATTGGCGGGGAGTTGAGGAAATGGGAATCCAAGTGGCTTTTCCAACTCCTGCCCAGTCAGTTCCTGTGAGGGAGCCAGAAGGTTCCCCCTATAGGCTCACTCTTAGGTTCAGATTCAGAGCCCTGTAGGGGCAAAGGGAAAACTTCCCCATGGCTCTCCGAAGGTTCACTGAAAATCAGTTGACAAAAGGCAGATCAATAGGAGAAAAGGCATAATAATTTATTTGATCATAGTTTTTCGTGACATGGGAGCCTTCCGTTTTCTCTTCACAGATTTGGCCCGGGGACACGGAAGGAGGCCTCTGGGGGATTTCCTGGCCAGCCAGGCAGTCTTTATAAACTGGGTCCAGAACAGTCGTCTAGGGGTCTGGGCAAAAGCCTTGGAGGAGCTTATGGTCGGAAATGGGAGACTGAAAAACAGGAAGATGTGGGCGGGAGGTGGCGTCTCACCAGTTAAGTACAGTACAGAGGGCCTACTGTGTGCCAGGCGCATAGTAGGTGCCTTCTTCATAAGTAGTTGTAGGAGTTAGGTGGTAATATGCTTGTTTCATAGATCAGGAAAACAGGTTCAGGGTCTTTAAGTCACTTACCTTAAGTCGTTCTACTGGTTTGAACTCCAACCTCCACGCTCAGGGTTTCCAGTATATCAAGTTGCCTCTCGGTTTCCTCTTTTTAACCAAGTCTTCTAGCACTTATGTTCTGGAATCTTGCCAATGCTTTGTCGATTTCAACAAGCATTTATTTAGCACCTATTGTGTGCTCAGGCAGTGTGTTAGGTGCTATGGGTAGAGAGAGAGAGAATTTACTGTCTGGGGGGAGAGGAGTTCACTCATCATTGGACCAGGATGTGAGGTGTGCATAGGGCTAAGATGGTTCAGTGCACTGGGTGTCATGGGAGCCTGAGGGCTCCCTGGAGGAGGAGGACATAACAGAGCTGAGCTGAGAAGGATAAACAGGTTTGTCAGTAGGTAAAAAGGGCATTCCAGGTAGAGGTTAACTGCACGAAACAGGCTCAGAGGAATGACACAGCACGTTGTGTGAGTTTGGCATAATTTGAGCACAAAGTGTGTGGAGGTTGGAGGGATAAAGTTTAGGGAGGTGTGTAGGGGCTGGGTGGGGTAGAATCTTGTGGGTGTGAAGACCCTTGGAGAGGGTCAGGCAGTGAGGTGGCGAGGCCAGATTGATGACTTCAAACCACCTTTAATAGCACCAGATCACTTTTCTCACTCAGCCCCTGCCCATAGATCTGGAGAGCTTTTCTTCTTTTTCCCTAAGTGGTTCTGCTCCCTGTGATGTAGTTAATGATGCCTGCAGGGACATGAACTTTCTCTGTTTTGCTTTGACCCTCATTACCTTAAGCTTGCTTATTCTTAGTTTACACCAGAGATCTGGGACAAGAGACCTGTTTCCTTCTTTGTGCACTCTTTGTCCCTCCTCCTCTCCTGCCTCTTCTTATCCTGGCGTGTGCTCAGCACACATTTATCACAGGCAGCTGTATGCCAGGCTCTGTGCTGGGTTTGGGGGCTGCTATGATGAGCATGCTGTGTCCCTGTCCTTTGGCATGGGGGTGGGGGGCCACATAAGTTCCAGGATGAGGCAGAATTACCAACAAATGAGTGGTACTTTGAGGTGGGGAGTGGTTTAGTAGCAGAAGTCAGGACATCGTACTGTGCAGTCACAAAAGAGGAGGTTTTCTAGTTTTCTACCGGTTGCTCTTTGTCTTAACATCTTATTCCTTCTTTTCCTCATTTTCTGTATCCTTCTATAACCACGAATTTTTATAGACTTAGAAAATCTTGACACCTCTTACTATTAGGTGTCTTCTTTTTTTTTGTTAGTATTTTTCTTCTTCCTGTTTTTCCCTTGTATGTATGTCGCTCTGTATCTTAGTGTGTATGTACCTGAGAAGAGAGGAAGAAAGACAGAGACTCCTTAGGTAACACCAAAACAGTTTTATTCCCTGTGACTTTGTATGACAAGTCCAAATTTGTATGACAGGTTCAAAGGAGCACAGTGGTACCAAAACCTGGCTGCATGTCAGAATCACCTGGTGAGCTCCATTAACATGCAGATTTTTGGGCTTACTATAGAGATTATGACCCTGTGAGTTTGGGAGAAGGTTCTAGAATTACTATTTTTACCAGGGCTGCATGTGATTCTGAAGCAGCCTATTGATGGGTGGCATTTGGGAGCTAGATGAAGAAAACCAAGTCGTTGATTGTGATTTGGTTGGCTCCATGTAAATATGGTCAGATGATTTTCTTTTTGAGTGTGCTCAGGGACCTAACCCATGTGAGCCTATGCGTGCATATTAAATAACAGCCACCAGCATTTCTATAGTGCTTTACAAATTCACAGACTCCGTTTACATATATTAGTTCATTTAATACTCACAACTGCACAAGGGAGACAAGATAGTGCTTTTATGCAGATGACATTAAGGAGGTGAAAAATTTGGCCCAAGCTAACCAAGCTGTCCAAGTGGCAGCATCAGGACAAGAATGGAATGGGATCCCTCCTGAAACTGCCCACTGCTTGCTTTTTCCATGCCATTAAACCTAGAGACTGCCTGAATTGACAGCAGGAATTCCCCACCCACTTCCCAGAGCTCCCATCGCTCATCCCTAGATCCTCACCCTTGGAGAGCTCCCAGGGGGTTTGTGTAAGGGAGGTGCTAAGGCAGGAGCTACTGTGGAGGGACATCACCCCTGCCCTTGGAAGGCACCATGTGGGGCACAGGAGGCTCCCCTCATTGGATGGAGCACACCTTGATGAGGAGAGTCCCTGTGTTGGGTGGTTGCAGAGGTGTTGGTGTAGGAGGCCGTTTGCCAGGGCAGAGATTGTTTCTTCAACAGTAGGAATTCGGATGAGACTTCTATCATAGGGAAAAAAATTGGTTTTTGAGTGAGTTCTGTGTTCTAGGTTTTCCTAGCATGTAATCATGGGGACAGCTCTTTGCCTTGGACATGCCTTGGAGAGGTTTTCTTCCTGCTCAGCCCTCTAGGCATCTTCCCAGCATGGGTGAGGGAGTCAGCTTTTCTTCCAAAGCAAGAGGAGTGGGCTCCCTTCCTTTGAGTGTATTCAGAGAAGTTGGGAAAGGTGTAGAGATTGGAGAGAGCTGTATTAAGGGCTCCTGGCCTGGGGAACCACCCGACCCTTAGATTCTGTGGAGCAGATTGCCTTCGGAGAGGCAGGTTCTGGTTCTGGGCCATCAGGCCCTTGTTCTCTTTTCTTCATGGTCTTAGGAAATGTCTCCATTCACCTAATGACAGGATCTCCAAAGTGGACGGGATGAAATGAAATCTCTGGTCGCTGGGCCCCAGTGCAAGTGAAGTGAAGAAGGCATGCTATCCTCCTGGTTTAAGGAAATTTATTAGACTTTTTTCTTAGTTTCAAGAAGGGCTGGTTCTTTCTATTAATAGCTCAAGTAAAGAGTTCTTTAAATTTGACTTTTTAATGTTAATTTCATTCTTTTACTGCCTCCCCCCCAATTATCCAGCAAAGCTCTAATTTCTAACTGAAAAATCATGTAACAAATTCAATATTTTAATTCAGACTGTATTTGAATGGTAAATACTATGCCACTTAACAGTAGCTGAAAAATGTTTTAATTTCTTCTCTCCCTATCATTTGTTTGCCATTTGGAGAATCATACAATAACTGACTAAAATTTTAAAAATATCAGGAAATTTGTCTCTTATTTCCAAGAAACTAAATATAGTCCAGGTGCTTAGGGCTTAGTAAAAGCAAAAGAATTGTAGGCCTGAGGGTAATTTTCGAGGAAGGTATTGGAAATGTAAAGGCTTTGAATAAAATGCCTCTGGCCTATGTAAGTGTATTGGTGCTGTACTAGAAATACAACAAACACCATTAGAAAATACCTTGTCTTTCTGTAAAATTTGCATCCCACCAATGCCTTAAGTATATGACACTGTTATTTTATTCCTCATTTAGTAGATAATTTCTCTCATTAAAAAAAGTCGTGAATTTTAGAGAGAGAGACCCTATTAATCTACTCATACTCGGTATGTGCATATTGGACTCTGTCCAGGGAATTTTGTAACCGTCCAACGGGTTCTTGTTGCCCGCTTCCTAGACAGAGCCAATGTATCAAGACAGGGGAATTGCAATAAAGTGTTTAATACACGCAGAGCGGCTGAATGGAAGACTGGAGTTTCATTATTACTCAAATCAGTCTCCCCGAAAATTCAGAGACTGGGTTTTTTTAAGGATAATTTGGCGGGTAGGGGGCCAGGGAGTGGGAAGTGTTGATCGGTAGGGTTGGAGATGAGATCATGGAGAGTCAAAGCTGTCCTCTTCCTCTGAGTCAGTTCCTGGGTGGGGGCCACAAGACCAGATGGGCCAGTTTATCAATCTGGGTGGCGCTAACTGATCCACCCAGTGTAGGATCTGAAAAATATCTCAAGCACCAATCTTAGGTTTCACAGTAGTGATGTTATCCCTAGGAGCAACTGGGGAGGTTTAGAATTTTGTGGCCTCCAGCTGCATGACTCCTAAACCATCATTTCTAATCTTGTGGCTAATTTGTTAGTCCTACAAAGGCAGTCTGGTCCCCAGGCAAGATGGGGGTTTCTTTTGGCAAAGGGATGTTTTCATTTTTGTTTCAGGGTTCTTCCCAAAGTTAGTGCAGCCTACACCCAGGATTGAACAAAGACAGCTTGGAAGTTAGAAGCAAGATGGAGTCGGTTAGGTCAGCTCTCTTTCGCTGTCCTAATTTTCTCATTGTTGTAACTTTTGCAAAGGCAATTTCAGTGTGACTCTGGCATGACCAGAAGTAGCCCGTGATGAGATGCATGCTCATCCTTTCAGTTGCTGTGCAGGTGCCTGTATAAGGTGCTGTGCTTTTTTTCCATTCTAAGGCAGTTCCCTGGAGGAGGCGTCTGGGTGGTGGTACACAGCTGGCTCCTGCAGAGGCTCTTGTGAGTGACTGAGAAATATGCAAATGGCAGGTTGGAATCCCAGGTAGTCAAGAAATCTTATGTGGTCACTTTCTAGATGTCAAGAAGCTTTTTCTAAAACAAAAACAAAAACAAAAACAAAAACAAAAAACTAAAACACTGAGCCTCTATCCTATGGGTCTGGTGAGAAATTCACCCTGGGTCATTTTTGGCCTATTCTGGGTTGTCCCAAGGCCCAGAGTCCAGGCCTCTGGTTGTCAGTGCTGAGTCAGTGGCAGATGTGCTGTGTCCCAGCTCCCTTTCACTCTCCTAGCCCACTCTCTCCCCCAGGTCCCTGCAGGAGGCCCTGTCCCAGGGACCTGCAGATGGAATCTCTTAGTCAGGCTGGGGAACTCTATCTCTCCCTAACTTTTGTTTCCCAAAGTGACCTGATAGTTTTTGGAAAGAAATACCAGGAATTCCTCTCTCAAGCTTCCCCAGAGGCACAGAATGATACCTACTCAAATCAGAGAAGACAGAGGGGCAAAGCAGGAAGGGAAGATCCATTAATGGCCCTGTCACAAGCCTCCCCAGTCTGTCCAGAGACTAACCTTTTTCAGGGCTGCCCATCTGGTTGTATCGTTTAAAAGTGCTAATTTCCACTCATCAGAGGTCATTTATAAACTGAACAGGGACGGAATAAGGCTGCTGTGGGCTGACGCCTGAAGCTCAGGATTCCTGCGCAGTCTGGTTTTTATGCCGTCTGATTTTACCTCCTGCTCCTACATCCTTCACCATGCCTCCCCATCCCAGCTTTCTAAAGTGGTCTTATTCATTGTCAGACACCCAGGAACCAATTTTTGAAGACCTTCATTGCTTGAGCCCTTGTTTCATTTCTAATGTTTGCAGTTTTGTCACTCTTCTATAGCATCCCAAAGTCCCCAGTGCATTTTTTGGAAAATAATCTGAATTAGAAAGCAGGGCCAGATCCCCAGCTCCTCTCCTGGGGGAGTCTGTGAACCCTGCCATGGCTTTTGAACATTCCACGCCAGAGACCCAGAATCGTAGACTCACCATCTGTTTGGGGAAGTGAGTCTGGACATGCCCGTGCCCTCTACCACTGGCTGCAGACCCCTGCCACTTGCCTGTATTTATCCTGGGCTGGGTGTGAGCCTTTTTCCTCACAGGGTCCTCAGGGACTTATGCTGCACACAAGCGGCAGGAGATAGAGAGAGTCCCACCTTCTCTAGCTCCCATCATGTCAAGATCAAGTGTGTTTTACTCTCTGAGTTTCCTGATAGACATGGCAGCCAGTTCGGCCACTGGCAGTGCCAGGGGTGACTGAGATTCCTCTCTTCCTGGCTCATTCTCGTTAACTGTGAAATGGGAGCAGCTCACTCTAGAACTGTCTGACCCCCACTTGCTTGCCAGCAGTCTGAATCTTTTCAGGTTAGTTATGAATAACTCTGAAGTGAGACCTTACGGCTATAAATAATTATACCACAGATACTCTGTGTCTATTACTTATCTTTTAATTATTTTACCAGAAATGCTAGATTAACCAAAAGATAAATCAGTCTCAGTCCTCAGATGTTGAGCTGATTAAGAAAGAACCCCTTTGGGATACTGAAGAACATGAACACACACATATACACACACAGGCACACACACACAGAGGTAACCTGGGGAATTCTGCAGGAGCTCCTGCAATGTGCTGGCTCTGGTATTTTGGTATTTCAGAATAAATGGCCTGATGTGAGCTTCTGGGGTGACAGTCTTTGCATTTGGCAGTGGCTGCTGCTATCCCAGGGCCATTATAATGAGCTCTAGAGGCTGACAGAGGGACAGAGAAGGGGACATCTCTGTGGTGTGGGAGGTGGGTGCCACCCAGGGCATCCTCTTTCCTCCTGCTGTTCTATCCATGCTCCATCCTCCCCTTCACATTCTTCTTCTGTCCCCTGAAAAGCCAGCCTGGCTATACAGCCCCAGGGTCCTGGGACAGGGGCTCCAGTGGTGGCCGGCCCTCTGCCCTCTGCTCTGTAGGAGCCCAACACCTCCCTGCAGGCCCCAAAGTCAGGAGCAGCCACCTCTGAGAGCACCGCTCTGGACACAAAGCTAGTTCTTTCCTGAAGAAAGGAGGTTGCCACTCTGGCCTTTCTATCAGCAGGAGCTCTTATGGCTGGGAATACAGAGCCATCTGATCCCCTGCATCCTGGACAATGCTGGTTTCAAGTACAAAGCCTCTTCTGCATGCCATTTCCTGGAGACAAGATGAGGCACCTAAAAAATAATTAAATTCTCCTCATGTCACTTGTCTTCTTAACTGTAAGCACTACAGAGATCTTTCAAGGAAATGCAGGAGAGCAGGGCACACTCACATGTCCCTGCCCTGGGGTTTGAATGCCCAGATGAAGAGAACAACCACCCCGGCTGTCTTCTTCCTAATGATCCTGCTCTTGCAACCCAATCTGCATGCATGCTAGGCAAGGAGAGAGCCTGAAACATCTATAGAACTAGTAGGACCACTCTCTTGACGAGCTCTCTCCAGAGGTTAACTGTCTCTTTTCTCTGTTTGCACTGTGGTTTGGAAATAAGGATTTTCTTCCTTAGTTGTCTAGGCTGAAGATTTATGTAGCTTCTCTTATTCCTCAGAGAACAGTAATCATTCATGTCCCTCCCACCCCCCACCTCCCAGCCATAGAGACTGGTCCAATCAATATTTATATGCCCATCTCTCGCAGCTGCAACATGCAGGCATAATAGATGCCAGATTCCTTGATGGCCATTGAAAAATTAGCTGGTGCCTGTATTTCAGGCTCATTGTTTCCTAGGATCTCAGGGAGATCAGGCCACGTGGTCTGTGGATTAATTAAGGCACCCAGATAATTGGCTATTAATAGATGGCCAATTGATGGCTGCCAGCTGGGTGCTGAATTGACTAATGTCCTTATGGTAGGCAGGTGGTCTTTATCAGAAGAGGAACTAGCTGAAAGACTTTACTAATTAAAGGGTGAATCAGGAAAAGAAGGTAAGAGGTAGCTTCTTTCCCCACCACTTGGTGTGATGTTTTACAGTTTACAAAGCATTTATATCCACAGATGCCTCATTTGATCCTTACTGCGACCTTGTGAGGTGAGTGTTGTTATTGTTCTCGTTTTCTGAAGTGTGATGAATCTGAGGTGATAGCAGGGTAGGGACTTGGGCAAGCTAGCCTAACCAGCAAGTGGGCTTCAATTCGCTCTTTTGACTGTCACGCACATGCTGTTTCTGTTAGAGCCATGCTCAACTTCAGGTGAGATTCCTTTGCCAGGGAAGATGAAATATATATGTGTATGTTATATGTTTGTTTTCATATGGACAAAAAGCTAGTGCACTTGCTGAGAAAAGATGCCCTCTCTCTGCTGAAACACCAGCATTGCTTTGTTTTTTTTGTTTTTTTTTTTCAATTTTATTTTTTAACTTACAGAAGGGAACTGGAAAAGGGATTAAGGGAAATACAGAGCTTGTCTCTGGAAGGCCACGAGGGGATCTGGAGGACTTTGGGTTTTCTTCTAGGAAAGGCCAAGTTTAACCCATGCTTAGGCCAGTCAGGGCCAGTCCACAGGACCACTGCTTTCTGGAGTGGGAAGAGCTGGGACTGTAACGGCAGAGTAGGTGGTGCGAGAAGTGGAGAGGCTCTCCACCCTTCTCCCTCCCCACAAGTACCCCACATCAGGTACTGACTCCGGCCTTAGCCAGGAGCCCACACTGCCCTGCTACCACCTCCCTCCTGGGCCTGCAGGGTTTGCTGGCAGGACAGGAGTCTGTGCTGTTCATTCCTAGGCTGCTCCAAGTTAGAAATCAGCAGGGTTGTGGAGTTAAGACACAAACTGTTTGTTTGAGTCCCTTTCTTGATGAATGTGGTCCTTAAACCATAGGAAGCAATTCCCTTCCAAGAGGAAAAATGTCATTTGAAAGAACCTAACACATCCGATTTGAAATGCAAGACAAGTGCCTGGGGAAATGACTCCAGGAAGTGACTTTAGAAGATACCCAACGTCACCTTAATGTAGAGGGTGCCCTGCCTGCATCTGTAATGCCGGGGTGTCCTGCCCATGCCTCTAACGTGGGGGGCACCCTGCCATGTCTTGCTGGTTAGCCTTGAAAACTAATGGACGACTCCTTAGTTCTGTCTAGTTGGTGGCCTGCTGGTTCTACCCAGTACAGGGACCAGACTCTTTGTGGAGGATTTGGAGGTTGGGTTTGAGTTATGTAGTCTCTGCCCACGTATATGGTTAAACTTAGGAAAGCATAAGATCAGGAGGCTGCTGATGTCTTCCTGGATATTTTGTCTGCAGTTCCAGTAAGCTCCTGGGCCCATGGTGGTGTTTTTGTGACATGGCCTAAACAATAAAGTTGGTGCTCTGCTCTAAGATCCCAAGCAGAAACATGACTTTTTTACTCTTGTCCTTTTCCCCTGAGCATGGCAATGTTAAAGGACACTGCATTTTTAAAAACTGTGTGGAATAAGAGTGAAAAGAAATGTAAACCTAGATGACCCTGATATTTTCCCTCTCCACTTGGAAGCCCTGATGGTTTTCTAATCATTTGCTCAGATCAACTCTCTATAATTCTCCCTGCCTGTCTTAAAACTGAAATTATGATTTCTGCTCCAGATTTTAGCTTTTCTCCTAAAATTGAGTGTATATTTTGGTAAACTTCTTGGCAGTGTCTACTAAAGCTAAACATATGTGTACATCTATGACCCTGCAATTCAACTCCTACATATAAACCCAACAGAAATGCTATGTATTTTAGGGAATGTCATGCACTTGAATTAGAGCAGGCAAACTTTTTCTGTCAAGGGCCAGTAAGTATTTTTGTTTTGTTTTGTTTTTAGGTTATATGGTCTCTGATGTGACTATTCAACTCTGCAGTTGTAGTTTGAAATACAGTATGTAAATGAATTAGTGTCACTGTGTTCCAATAAAACTTTATTTATGGAAGCAGATATTTGAATTTCATATATTTTTCACATCGCGTGAAGTATTCTTCTTTTGGTATTATTTTGAAAGATTTATAAATATAAAATCCTTTCTTAGTTTGTAGGATGTACTAGGACAGGTGGCAGGCCAGATTTGACCCACAGGCTGTGTGATTGCGTTTATATAAAGTACAAGAACAGGCGAAATTCATCTCTGGCATTGTAAGTCACTTCATGGTTACCTGGGTTGGGGTTACTGACTGGATGGGGACAGGACATTTTGGGGCACTGGCACTGTTCAGTTTCTTGACTGGGGGGCTGGTTACACAGGTGCGTTCACCTTGTGAAATTCCTTGAGTACATGTTCTTTTCTCTTTGTGCATTCTACTTCAATAAAAAGTTCAAGAAGAAGGATCTGAACTGAGTGTGTGGCTCCTGACTCCAAGTTTTAGCACCTCATTTAGGGTCAGAGCCTAGCAGTTTCCATTCTTTATATAGCCACTGGTTTCTGTTTCCCAAATAAGTCTTTGGAAAAGGTCTTGGTTTGAAAGTTACCCACGTCTTACTCCCTTTTATAGACAGAGAGACATTTAGCAACTGCTATGGCACAAGCACTAGCTAACCAAAGTATGTGCTGGATCATAGGAAGATGACGGGTTGTAGAGTGGAGGGGCATTCAGGACAATGGGAACTGTGAGTAGGACTTTGGCTGGTATAGTAGCCCCATGGTACATCTGGGATGAAATTTACCTAGAGTTACAGGTAAAAGGTGAAGGTGTGATTGCAGAGAATTGAATTATGTGATGTGAGCTATTGGCTTATAGAACACTAGCTTCTTGTTTCTGCATCCAGAAGAACAGGCAGAGAACTAACAATCTGAGCCTATAGTAAGTGTTGGGTGCTTTCTGAGTTAGTCATCTATTCTTTTTAACAACCCTGCACGGCCGGCATTCTTAGCTTGGTTTTTCATGTGACGAACACCAAGGCTTAGGGAAGTTTGGTGACATATCCAAGATCATGCTGTTTATAAGCAAGCCAGGGATCTAGATTCCAAACCAGGTCTGTCTGCCTCCAGAGCACCCACCCTCTTTCCACTTCCATATGCTCACCCCAAGCTTCCTTCCCTCCCCTCACAGCCACGTTGAGTCTGTGAAACAGAGGACTTGAATATATTTTTCCCTTTGCAACTTGCCTTTAGAGCCTGGGTTCACTGTGCTTCCCAGCGTGAACAGTTTAGATCAGAAATTGTTGGATGAAATAGTCTTACATCAGAAGCTATCTCTTTCAGGATGAGTCATTTTAAAACAATGTTTAAAGAGAAAACTTTACAGTATTTTCAGAGAAATATTTTGTGCTTTCACCGCTATCTGACATCCCCTTATGAATGCTCTCCCGCCACAGGTGACTGGGAATGTGTCTGGTTCTAGGGTTAAACTTTAAAAAAGGAAGTCTCCAAAGTATCACATTTTTTAGAGTGTTAAGGTGCTTTAGGAATACCTCAAGATGGTTAAAGAGAGGACACTGAGGAATTAACCAACAGATGCTGAAAGTACAAAGGCCATCGTGGATGGCTAAAAACTGCAGCATCACCCCTCAGAGAGGAATCGTCCTGTATTTAGCATAACAACACCAATTATTTGGCTGTTTGTGCTGAGGAGTTGAAAGCTATCATGTGCCGGGAAAATACTCAGCATGGAGCAGTAATTATGGATCAGCTGACAATAAAGGATGTATTGGATTGACTGCTAATTAGATTATTAGCTGCAAAAACAAATACCTGCTATTAACCATAAATAAGCTGCACTTATGATATTTTCTACATTTTACACTTAGTCCTTTTTATAATGTGCATTTCTTTTCTTTCTGTGCCAGGACTTCCCATTTTCCCCAGTCATACTGAGCATATTTGTGGGTCAATAAACATTGAGCCACAATGAAAGTGTTCTTTTTTCCTTCCATTCTCCTGAAGAATGGGGTGAGAAAGCTGATATGCATTGAGTGCCACGTATAAGGTCCTTGGTGAAGTGTAGTCTGTTTTCTCAGGGAAGAAATAAGGGCTCTTTCAAGGCTGGATCCAGATCTTTCCTGTGGGCACAGAGTCTTTGTGAGGGGTAAGATCTCTGTGAAATCAGTTCTGCTGTTAATTGCCAAAGAAATGACCATGTTGCTCTTCTTTCTTGTGGCACTTTCAGGTTTGGTCCTTGTTTTTCAAGGTGGCTGGGATGAGCGCTTGGGCGCCTCAGGTGCCTGTATAACCCACTCCTCCCTACCAAAGAGGGCATCTTCCTACAAGTAGGTTGACTGTGTGTCCCCAGCAGTGTGAGGTGCCAACTGCTTTTCTGCCCAAGCAGGTCCTGGGTACTGTGGGTAGGATGATCTATCTGCCAGAGCTCCTGGGCGCACCCCAGGATGTCTGGAGAGAGAAGTTGCATCAAGCAAGAGGCTCTGGCCATGCTCTCAATAAGTGGTGCAAGTGACTGTCAAGTGTCCTGCATTCAGTGCTGGTAGAAGACCTGGTTTGTGGCCTCCGTTATTCGCCAGGAGTCCATGTAGAAAGAAGAGGCTTCCAGGGGAGAGGTGAGTGTGAGTGCCTTTTAGGAGAAATGCTGGGGGCTTTATCTGTATCAGTTATTCATTCCTCACAACCACCCCACAAGGTGGGCAGGCTGAGATTCAGCTACTGCTACCAGTACAGTCATACTGGTTATTTAAGGTTGGTGCCTTTCTCTTTAAACAGTGCCTGGGAGGTAGCAGTGAGCCGAGATTGCACCACTGCACTCCATCCTGGGCAATAGAGGGAGACCCTGTTTCAAAAACAAACAAAAAAAACAAAAAATGGTGCCTGAACCATGCTAATTGTTAACATTTTCTCTTTGCAATATTATCTCTGGAGGGTGTATTGATTACCTTTATTTTTACCAGTGAGGGACTTGAGGTTCCTAAAGGTTCAGTATCTTGCCCAACACAACAAGGGTGACATGATCGGGGGAGGAAATCCAACCTTACAGAACAACGCCTGGTAAATTTAAATGCAGTTGTCAAACGTTTATCCCCATGTATCCCTGTAAAGATTCTCTTCTTTCCCTCAGCCTCACTTCACACTTTGACTCAAAAGAGAAAAGACAGCTATCCATTTTGCAGTTCCTCCCACCTTGAATAATTGGTGGAACTAAGACAGGACGTAGGATGCTAGAGCCCTGGCAGGAGTGCCACTGGGGCAGTTGGCAAGCAGGAAAGATGGGTGAACTCCTTGAAGGTTTCCCCCTTTGAGTGCCTGTCAAGCATGGGGAGACAGAGTGGGCTAAGTCACCTGCCCCAGGCCACTGGATCAAGTTTGTCCGAACATCCAGCAAACCCATATGGGGTGTTGCTGTGTGGGAAGCCCTGTGTAGGAAGCGGGGGTGAATTCTGAGGGAGTGTGGAGTGTGTAGCAGTGGCTCTCTGCTGGCCCCTTCCTCACCACTTCTGATTGCCGAACACTGTGTTCCTCTTAGATGTATTGCTGTATTACCGGAAAGATACAACTGTGTCTCTGGGGATGCTGTTTAATGGTGGAAGGAACTGCAAGATGGATAGCTGTCTTCTCTCTTTTGAGTCAAAGTGGAATGTGAGGCCAAGGGGAAGAAGAGAATCTTTACTGGGGTACGTGGGGATAAAAGTTTGAGACAATTGCTTTTAAATTTACCAGGCGTTGTTCTGCAAGGTTGAATTTCCTCTCCTGATCATGTCACTCTTCCGTTAGCTCAGAAAACTGTGGTTGAAGTTTAATCTCATCCTTAAAGCTGTTTCACTAAAATAAGAACCTGTTATTCCACAGGGCTGCTTATTAGAAGAAGAAGGATTTAGGGAGGTCTTTTAAAGTCGTTTTAGTGATTTTTTTGAAAGAAGCATTTGCCGGAATCCACTTGTCCCCAAAGCATCTGCTGTTTTAGAAGCATAACACTAGTGGAAGCATAACAGGAAGGGAAAGCCAGCGTCAGGATAGGAAATAGGCTGAGCAACCCACTTTTATTTAGTCAGTTGGGGATGCCTGTCGTGGGTTCTATACGTTTTGGGCACCATAGACCAGATAGCCTATGGATCAAATGCAACCCCTACTTTCTCCACTGTTTTTGTATGGCCTGTGAGCTAAGAATGGTTTTTATATTTTTAAATGATCAGAGAAAAACTCCAAAGAAAAATAATATTTCATGACACATGAAAATTATTAATACATGAAATTCAGACTCCATGGTCCATCAATAAAGTTTTTTTTTTTGTTTGTTTTTTGTTTTTTGTTTTTTTTTTTTTGAGATGGAGTCTTGCTCTGTCACCCAGGCTGGAGTGCAGTGGCGCCATGTCGACTCACTGCAAGCTCCGCCTCCCGAGTTCACGCCATTCTCCTGCCTCAGCCTCCCAAGTAGCTGGGGCTACAGGTGCCCGCCACCATGCCTGGCTAATTTTTTGTATTTTTTAGTAGAGACAGGGTTTCACCGTGTTAGCCAGGATGGTCTCGATCTCCTGACCTCGTGATCCGCCCACCTCGGCCTCCCAAAGCGCTGGGATTACAGGCGTGAGCCACCGCGCCCAGCCCAATAAAGTTTTATTGGAGCACAGTAACACTCATTCCTTTACGAATTGTCTATGGTTGCTTTTATGCCACAATGGCCAAGTTGAATAGTTGTGATGGAGACTGCGTGGCCCACAAAACTTAGATCTTTACAATGAAAATAGAAAATAATTTGTATATTTTTTATAGAAAACAAAAATTTATAGGAAATGTTTGCACACCCCTGACGTTTTGTTTCTCAGTGTGGCTCATGGGCCAGAAGGGTTGGTGTCTCTTATAGTTCATTAGAAATGCAGAATCTCAGTCCATTTCAGACCTACTGACTCAAAGTCTGCATTTAGTAAGATCCCCAGGTGATCTGTGTGCAATTAAAGTTTGAGAAGCCCTGCATTAGATGATGTGCTTGCTCATGAAAAGCCTGTGTGAATCATACTCCATAAGACCAGCTCTGCATTCAGTGCCACTTGTCCTTATTTTCTTGGAGTTAAATGTGATTCCAAGCTCTCATTCTCCCATGGGGATGGGGATTCCTCTTCTACTCACAGCTTCACAGCGATTCTGGAGGCTTCCTCCATGCCAGGTAATGTGGAAAGAGCTTGTAGTCTTCCAGGTATCACCATCACGGCTGTTTCATCATTGACTGTGCCCTTCACGTTCTGCTGATCCTGGGCTAGTGGCTTCCCCGTGGTACCTGGAGCCCCCTGTGTCCAGTGGCCGGCCTTCCTGGGGGCATCACACAGCCATTTTAATTGGGCTCTACTACCTTCTGGGACATCCACCACTCTCAGGACTGGCTGTGTCCCATTCTCCTTCCAAGCTGGAGGAATTCCCTCTCTCTCTAGTCCTCAAAGGCATTGCCCTCTTTTTTCACCCTCTGGGCTATTTATTCTTTCAAATAACACTGGCTTTTGTAAATGATAGAAGATAGCCTATTTCCTGGTATCTCTGCTTTAGGCTTAGGAATATCATCTTCCTGGAAGCCAGGGAGCATTTGGATCTTGGTTATCTGCTGAGGTCAGGGGTTGGGGCAGGGCTGAGGTGGGAGTGGGAGGTAGATGGAAGTGAGAACAAATGCAAACAAATATCCCATTATCCTAGCACCTCTACGCCATGTTATGATGCAGTTGAGGGGACATGACTAACACTATCTAGGACAGTACCGAATCTAGGATATCTTCCTGTAGAACAGGAGGCAGGTTCTATGGGAGCTTAGAGAAAGGGAGATTATTGGGCGGCGGTGGGCAGGGAGGTCTTCCTAAAGTGGCAGGACTCAGCATGAGTGACTAGAGATGAATGGAAACCAGGAGTGGGCCAGATTGAGGAAAAGTTAGAAAATAAAGCCGTTTGCCTATTTTTGTTCTAAGACCAGAGTGTGTCAGATTTCCCCAGTTGAGAATATTATACTCCACTCACTGGGGACTTTGTTCAGTAAATGTTTTGGGTTTAAGGGTTTTAATTGTGTGTAGTATGTCCATTGCTCTTAAAGGGGCAATTCAGTGAAATTTGAACTTGGCATTCCCTTTCTCTTACCCTTCTGGCCTAAGTGAGAGTCACTGTGTATGTTCTGTATTCCTTACCAGGCTTGATTCTGGCTTTTCTTGACCACCTGTTTTCAATTTTAATTTGTTTAGCTGCTCTTAGAGAAATTACCTGTGGGGAAGTCATCTTGCCTGTCTAGATTCCTTATAGATAAAGCCTTGGCAGGGCCATGGCCAAAGTCACTTAGGATGCCCTTGGACGGGCATGCTGGGCATCCCGAGTTCAGAAGGTCTGAGTCCATGCACATTGGTTGGAGAAAGCGAACCGTGAAGACATCCCTGCTGGTGTAACCAGGGCCTGGAAGAATTCTTTCTTGTGTATACCAAGCACAGAGGCTGGCAGATCCGCAGATGTTATTTGAGATGTGTGCTGATCCACTGCACCTCTTTCCAAATTGCTCTCTTAGGAAGCTGAATCAGGAATGGTCCTAAAACAGTGGACATGGAAATATACTCATCATGTACCAAGTTTAAAACAAAGAGGATTCAAAATTGTGTCCATGGCCGGGCGCGGTGGCTCACGCCTGTAATCCCAGCACTTTGGGAGCCGAGGTGGGTGGGTCACCGGAGGTCAGGAGTTTGAGACCAGCCTGGCCAACATAGTGAAACCCTGTCTCTACTAAAAATACGAAAATTAGCTGGGTGTGGTGGCACCCGCCTGTAGTCCCAGCTACTCGGGAGACTGAGGCAGGAGAATCATTTGAGCCCAGGAGGCAGAGGTTGCAGTGAGCCAAGATTGTGGCACTGCACTCCAGCCTGGGCGACAGAGTGAGACTCTGTCTAAAAAAAAAATGTGTTCACGGTAGGATACTAATTTGTTTAAAACAAGATATATACATTGAAAAAAGTTGTAGAGAGAAAATCAAAATGGATGATTTACATAAATGGGCTATTGTCTATGTAATATTTCTCACTGCAACTTATTTATCTATCTTCTCTTTTCACTCACCACCCTCTCCTTCACCCTCTTTGAAATAAGCACCATAAGAATCTGGATATGTGAACTTCAATAGCTTTCTCTCTGCATTGTGTACCCAGTTTGTAAACATGTATAAACATTTACAGATCTGTTTTGGTTGTTATTAAAAAGGAGAGTGAGGGATTGATCACATTATATATACTTTGCATCTTCTCTTTACTTAAGTGTATATTCTAGAAATCCTACTGGTCAGCTAGCTTATTATTTATAATGACTGCATAATATTATAC
Organism: Pongo pygmaeus; assembly: GCF_028885625.2. NCBI lineage: Eukaryota > Metazoa > Chordata > Mammalia > Primates > Hominidae > Pongo > Pongo pygmaeus. The sequence goes on from NC_072385.2 coordinate 102,829,891, forward strand.
AGTGTGGATGTAACTTATTTTATTCAGCTATTTCCATTTGATGGGTATACACGTTATCTCTCATCTCTTGTTGCTACAGACAGAGCTGAAATAATCTATGTACACATATTCTTACATGTTAGTGCTTTTGCTTCTAAAGTATAACTTTTGAGGAGTGGGAATTCTGAGTCAAAAGGGGTCTGTAATTTTTATATTATGTATATTTTAAGATTGCTTTGTAAAACAATCTACATTTTCATTAGCAAAGTACGAGAGTACTCTTTCCCCAGCATCCTCTTTGGTATAAATGTTGTCATTTTCATTTTGCCAACCTAAAGAGTATGAAACAGGATCCAATTGTAATTTTATATTCCTCTGATTACCAGAGAGGTTGAGCATGTTCTCATATGTTTATTGCATGTAAGGATCTTGCCCTTCTATGAAGGGTCTATTCATATCCTCTCCCTATTTTTCTACTGTACCATTTATCTTTTTGTTGCTAATTAAAAGAGCGCTTTGCATGTTATCGATAGCTCTTTATTGGTCATATATGTTGCAGATTTTTTTCTGATTAATTTGTTAATACCATTGACTTTATGGTATATATTGCCATATAACTTTTTGGCTTTGAAAAATATAATCAAATATGTCTTTTCAAAAAATAGCTCATGAATGCCCTGTCTTGATTAAAAAGATCATCCTAAGTCCTAGATTGTACATAGAATATCCCAAATTTCCTCTTCTATATGATTTTTTAAAAAACTTTTAAATCTTAGGTCCATCTGGGATTTATTTTTATGTCAGGTTTGAGGTAGGGATTCAACTGTATTTTCTTCCAAAATGAATAGTCATTTGTGTCAACATCATTAATTAAATAAGCCATCACTTCCCCCACTAACTAAAAGACCACTTTGTCATATAATTTCCCACAAATATTGGGTTCTAGTTCTGGGAACTCCATTCTTTTCTATGGACCTCTTTGTCTTTTACTATGGCAATATCATACTTTTTACCAGAATTTTCTTATTAAATCTAGTAGTTACTTCTCAATTAGTCTGTTGAATTTCCTAAGTATAAAAATCACATCATTATCAAAATAAGTAAAATTTGTCTCTCCTTTTTGAGATTTATCGTGACCATTTTATGGTCTTATTTTGTTGCATTCATGAGAACTTTCAAAATTAAATGCCATGGCAGTAAGGACTCTCTTGATTTTGATGCAAATGACTTTAGTGTTCATTATTTACTGCTCATCTTTATTAGATATTCTATATTACATTTTAACTTTTGTTTTATTCTTGATTTACTTTGAGTTTTTATTAGTTTTTTTGGATTTTTATCTTTTGATTGAATCATATTTCTCTTTTATTGATGCAGTGATTTATTTTGATTTTCTTGTTTTGAATCATGCTTGCATTCCTGGAATAAACTCTGTTTAGTTACAGTTTATTTTTATTTATGCTACTGGGTTGTATTTGTTGACATTTATTTGGAATTTTAACATCTATTTTCATAAGTTGGATTTGTTTATAGTTTTTTTTGGTACTTTGGTTTTAGATTTAGGTGTATATTGCTTTGATAAAATGAATTAGAGAAGTTTTTTAGCAGATGAGAATAGTTTAAATGACTTTTGCAGATTTATTCTTTAATGATCATATAAAACTCAGCTGTGAAATTATCTAGTTCTATTGACTTCTTCAATGATAGCCCTTTAGTCACCTTCTCTGTCTCTGCCATGATACCTCTAATTACTCACCAAATTCTGATGTCTCGTTGTTTGGGCACACAGCAAGATTGCATTTTACATTCTCCCTTGCTTTAACTAGCATGTAACTAACTTGGGTCCAATAAAATGGAGTAGAAATGATGGGTTCTGTTTATAGACCACACTATAAAACCTCCCATGCACGATCTGCCATATTCTTCTCCTTCTGCCAGATAATGCAGGTGACAAGACTCTAGGGATGGTAGGGCCACATGATGTAAGATGTTTTGGTCTCTAAATAACTGAAGGGAAGAGAGCTTCCCTATTGTCCAGAACACCTACCCAAGACTACTATGTAAGCAAGAACTTCTACTTGTTAGCATAGCCTATCTTCCACTATTGTATCTGGTAACTGGTCTTTTCACGTTTTCTACTTCTTCTTTGGTCAGTTTGGGTAGTATCCATTTTGTTAGTAAATTAACCCATGTCTTTTAGGTTTTGAAATTTTACCAAAGTTGCACGTAGTAGTCTCTTCTAATTCTGTATTCTACACCTATGGTCACATCTCCATTCATGTTTCCAATCATACATATTTTATCCTTTCTTAAACCTACTCCATCTTATAGATGTTTTCAAAGAGCCAGTTTTTGCATTTATGTACCTTCCTATTACATTTAATTTTTATTCATTAATTTTAACTTTTCTTGCTAGTAATTTTCTCTATTTTTGAATATTCCTGTTTTAGAAATAATTAGGGCATGTAAGGTTGTACATTTATTTTGCGTGCAGCCTTTGCTGTGTCCCATACATTTTGACTGGCTTCCTCTTCAGTTCTTACTAGATTATTTATATTTTTAATTTTGATTTTCTATTTGTCTGAAGAGCTATTCAGGTAGGAGCATGTTTCTCAATTTCAAAATCCTTAGGATTTTTGATACTTTTAATTTTGGATTGTATTGAATTATGAGATGAGAATGTGGCCTATCAAATCTCTACTTTTCAAAAATTTTAAGTTTTTATTAATGGCCAATTACATAATCAATATTTAAAGTGTCTTTTGGACATATGAAAGAAAGCCCCTGAATATTCTTTTTTTTTTTTTTTTTTTTTTTTTCTGAGATAGAGTTTTGCTCTTGTTGCCCAGGCTGGAGTGCAATGGCATGATCTCAGCTCTCTGTAACCTGTGCCTCGGGTTCAAGTGATTCTTCTGCCTCAGCCTCCCAAGTAGCTGGGATTACAGCCATGCGCCCCACACCCGGCTAATTTTGTATTTTTAGTAGAGATGAGGTTTCTCCATGTTGGTGAGGCTGGTCACCTGACCTCAGGTGATCCGCCTGCCTCGGCCTCCCAAAGTGCTGGAATTATAGGTGTGAGCTACCACGCCTGGCCAAATATTCTTTATTTGATGGTTATATAGTTCTCTCTCTACATATGTATTGGATAAATATTCTTGATTCAACTTATCCTTGTCTTTCTTGGTTTATGTCATTTTTTGAGCTACTAGATCTGTTCAATCCTGAAATCATATACTATAATTTTATTTTAATCAAAATCTCCTACTATCAAGAGTTTTGGCTTTATAATATTTTAGTGCTATTTTGTTTTGTTCTTAGTGATTTATATTTTAATAAATTGTGCCTTAACATTCACCTTATCTGGTGTTAATATCGTCTGTCCTGCTTTGTTTTCATTTGCATTTGACCATCTATTTTTAATCTTTCTTTATGGCATAAAATGTTTCTTATAAATTACGTATAGCTCTCTGTTGACCTGAATACATATTTTTATTTTTCAATACAACCTGATAATGTTTGTATTTTAATAAGAATGTTCAGCTTATAAAAATAAGTGAAATAATAGATACAATTGAATACATACTATTTATTTTATTTTTGTCTTTCTCCATTTTATTACTTTTGCTGGTTTGGCCAATTACTACTTCAATTTCTCTTTCCCTTTTTAATTTGGACGTCTTACCATACCATCTATGCTGACTGTTATCTTTCTTTCCAGGACATTCAAAGGCATATTTCTATGCAATCAAGATATCAATGATGATTTTACACCCGCCTCCTTCTGCCAGGATGTTTTACTCACCCATTCATTATCATCCTAATAAATATATTTTGGAGACAGGATCTGTCTCTCTGTCAGCCACAGTAGAGTGCAGTGGTGCAGTCATAGCTCACTGTAGCTTCAAACTCCTGGGCCCAAAAGATCCTCCTGCTTCAGTTTCTCAAGTAGCTAGGACTAAGTTGTGTACCACCATGCTCAGCTAATTAATTGTTTTTAATTTTAAAATAGGGTCTTGCTATGTTGCCCAGGTTCACCTAGAGTGATCCTCCTGCCTCACAGGCGTGAGCCACTGTGCCTGACAGCAGCCTAGTAAATTGAGCCTTTTATGAATACTTTTACTTCCTTACACTTGCGTACCCTGTGGGCAGATGGGCCTTTAGAAGACTTTTATTCACCCTACCTTCCACTACCCCTAATTACTGGGCTTTGCTGAGATAATTTAACACTTCTAGAACTAAATGTTAAAATTTTCTTTGCAGAATCCCTCCTCTTTTTCAGGTATTCTTATTTGTCACTTCCATTACCTGTTTCCAGTCACTTTAATACTATCTAATTAGATTTAACTGTGCAGATTGCAAGGTTCATCACACCTCTGTTTTCTCTTCTTTTCATCTCACCCATCTTGAGATTTTTGTTTGAGTTCATTTATTTTTTGATCAGAATATCTTCTTGAGGTAGGGTATGTGGGTTATGTTTTCTATGAACTCTTGTATCTGCAAATATTCTACAAATTAGACAGGTGGATAACATCTGCCTTGGACACTTGGCAATGTATGGATGGTTTCGTGGTTTGTTTGGGTTTTTTTTGAAACAGGTCTTGCTCTGTCACCCAGTCTGGAGTGTAATGGCATGGTGGCAGCTCGTTGCAACCTCAACCTCCTGGGCTCAAGTGATCTTCCCTGCCTCAGCCTCCCAAGTAGTTAGGACTACAGGCATGTGGCACTGTGCCTGGCTAATTTTATTTATTTATTTAGTAGAGATGGGGTCTTGCTAGGTGGCCCAGGCTGGTCTTGAACTCCTGGGCTCAAGTGGTCCTCCTGCCTTGGCCTCCTAAAGTGTTGGGATTACAGGCGTGAGCCACCACACCTGGCCTGGATGGTTTTCCATTGTCTTCTGGATTCCAGTTTTGCAGATGGCATATGATTGAAGCCATATTACTTTTTCTTTGTTAGTTACCTGTTCTCTCTGTTTGGAGCTCATGACATTTTCTCCTTATCTTTGGGACTTAGGAGGACACCTTGCTGTATGTCCTTTCCCATGTCTCTTGCAAGAAGCTCAGTTCCATTTGCAGACTCAGGTCTTTCTTCAAGTCAGGTAAATTCTTTACTTCCATTTGTTAAATTCTTGTCTTTTTTGTATTTGTTCCTTTTTCCCCTTCTGGGATTATTGTTATTCACAAGCTGGGTTTTTAGAGTCTGTTCTCCAAATATCTTTTTGCCCCTAATTTTTATTTCTTTGTATTTTTGCTTTTGTGTGTGTGTGTGTGTGTGTGTGTGTGTGTGTGTTTCTACTTGATCTTCTAAGCTGCTAATTTAGGTCTCTACAGCAACCATCCTTTTCATCAACTACTCTGCTGAGCTTTTTAGTTTGAAAAATCATGATTTTTATTCCCAGAAAATCTTTCTTGTTCATGTGCTGTAATTGAATACCGTTAAGTGCTATTATTATTTTTTGTTTGAGTTGCCCTTTGTCTCCTTTAGCAGCTCTGTTTCATCAACAGCTTCCCCTTCTAAGTGTTTTGTTTGCTCATGTCTCCCGCTTCTGGTCCTCTTTGTGGGTGGCTTTTTTTTTTTTTTTCCACTTGTTGCAGCTTAGGACCAGCTGCCTTCAGGCAAAGTCAACAGAGAATGGTGGTGTGTGTAAGAAGTAAAGAAAGAGCAAAAACACAAAAGGTGGCTGGTCAGTTAAGACAGGTTTATTTTAGAGAAAACAAACCTGAGAAGAGCTTCCGGCACAGTTAGGTCAGAGGCACACTCTTACAGACTAAGAGTTTTTAAGGATTCAGGGTGGGGGAGTTTGTTAGAGGCTTGGGCTGCTTCTGTGTCTCTTTGTTGTGCTTATCTGGGAGGGAGAGTTGTGTGCTGTTCCCATACATTATTCTGCAGCTGCAGGCATATCCCTGCTGCTTTTAGCTTCTCTATCTTAGTGCACCTGAAGGGAAAGGAATGTGCTTATTAAGGCCCACTGTTGTACTGGGGCCCATTGTATGAGGGTGAAATTTGGCAGTTACCCAAGAGACTTTCCCCCACCTTCCTCTGTGCCCGAGTTGTCTTACTTGTGTTTTACTGTCTGCTCTTTTCGGCTGCTTGTAGTTAGAAGTGATTTCCTTGAAAATGCATGAGGCTAGAAAGGGAGCTGGAACTTGAAGTGGTGGTGTTTGTCCAAGATGACGATTCTCCTGCTCTGTCAGTGTGTTGCAGTCTCAGCTCCTATACCTTGTAGGAGTGGTACCACCAGGCAGGCTATTGGTTCCTTGCAGCACCAGAAGGAATCCCCTGAACTACGCTAGCTCCAGGCTACAGAGGACTCAGTAGGCCTGTTCAGCTTCCCATCTCTTCCTCTGGGCCACAGAGACAGGAGATCCTCTCAGAACATTCTTGACGGCTGGAGTTGCCTTCCTCCCAGGGGCCTCTCCCACTCTGGGCCAAGCTTTCCCCAGGATTCAGGGACATCTGATCTTGCTCCTGTATCTGTTCTTAGATTCCATTCTTCAGGCTCTCTCTCAACCCTGCAATGACCTTCTCCACCCAGCCCTGCAGATCCTGAGGTCTCGCTTAGATTCCACACCTGTGTGCTGCTCTCAGTGGCTCCCTGCAGTTGAATTGGTGCTGAGAGAGACACCACTAGCTATCAGCAGGGGCACATTCAAGCCACCATTATCCAGAATTGCTTCATCAATTTCTGAAATGTCAGCAGTGAATGATAGAAACTTCCAAGCAAATATTCTTTTAAAATTTAGATTCCTTTGAAATCTAAGGAAAATGAGAAGGTTTCTACCTTGCATTTACTTCTCTATCCTGCCACAGTCTAAGAGAGGGGTTTCAGTGTTAGTTTGAAAGGATTTTATTCATTGGGAAGTGTTTCTAGAATTTTATTAGTAGCTGCATATAACACCACTGCTGCAGAGGCTAATTCATCTGGACTGGAATTACTTCCTTACTGGGATCACTTGGGGACTTCTAGGTTTAATCCATCACAAAATAAGAGTTCCAGAAGCACATGGGGATGAGATTCCATAACATGAGAAAGGAGGACTTGGTGAAGCATGAGGATCAAAGTGAGAATCTGGAGATAGCAAGGGGAAGGTTTGAAGTGACGTCAGGGCAGGCTGCAGGGGACTGTGGGCCCATGACAATGATAGTGGATCTTTGTCATACAGGGGATGGGGGACAAAGTGGATCCTGATTGACTGGGAAATCAGTTGGCCAAGATGTTATCATCAAATATCCTTTCCAATGAGAAGAACTGGAATATGACCTAGGTCATGGATGTTGGCCTTTTTCTTTGACGATCATGGCATCTAACAATAATTGGGTCATGAGGAGGGATTTGAGAGGTCCTGATTTTTTAGCATGTGTTTCATACCAAACAGTGTGTCTGGTGCTGTCCCATACATCTCCTGTAATCTCAGCCAAGACTCCTTGTTAGGCAGCATTTTCACAGTTTACCATGAGGAATGAGACTCTGAGAAGCTAAGGGTCTGTGAATACGAGGTCACAGGTCAGTAAATGCTATGGGATGTCTCACAAGCTGATCAGGAGGTTGGCTCCAGTGTACCAGTGTTGTTGACAAGCACAGGTTTTTGTCCAGGACTGGTTCACACGGTGCTTAGGCTAAGTAAGCAGCCACTGGCTGTTTGCTCTCCTGTGCCTGGAGCTGGGCTCATTGCTCTCTGGGAGGGGCATTTTGGAAGACACTTCTGCTGCATGGGCAGGAGCAGAAAGACAGCTGTGACCGCCAGCCTTTCCCAGGGGACAGTTTTTTATGGCATTGGCAATTGAAATGGGAACTCAGTTCCCAGACTTTGGAGAGTCCTCAATGTTACAAAGAAAAAAAAAAAAAAAAAAAGCAAATACACAGTTTTAGTGGGAGAAGGCATCCAGCCCCATCACCAGAGGCAACAGCTGTCTGTAGGACTGTCCTGTTGGTGACCGTGCTTCTGATGGCCTATTTAAAACATAAAAAAATAAATAAAATATGAAAAAGAAGCAAACAAGATGTAGTAAAAGGAGGAAAGGGTCAAATTGAAATTCATCTTGCATAGAAAAATATGACTAACACCGGATAAGGACCTTTGTCTGAAAAAAAAAATGTTTTAAGCAAATGTCTGTTTACCTGTACCATCTCACTTTATTTTAAAAGGTAAAAAGCTTTAAAAGGCTGAAAAGGGATGATGCATGTCAGACTGTCACAGCGATGACGCCAGGACTCCCTATAGGGGTGGGTTCAGGGCTGAGCTTTTTTTTTGCAATTTGTGGTGGTTTGTTATAGTTTATTTTCTGCTTAATGGGTTGTAGTTTAAAGCCATGGGTAAAAGCCACACAGGGGGCTTAAAGGAAAGTATCCCTAGTCTAACCAGCCTGGTAAATAAGCAGTTAGTCCTCCCTGCCTCTGCCTTTTTGCTTTCCTGTTGTTGATTCAGTGAACAAATTAGATTTCACAAATGTTTAGCAAACATCTGCTGTGTGTCCAGTGCTGTGCTCAGCATTATGGCAACGAAGCCTAAGCCCTGGCACTTTTCCCTGGAGACTTGCGAAGTCCTGCAGGCTAGCCACCCTGGAAGGTCCCTGTCCTGGTGTCCTTGAAGCTTGCTTATGAAGAATCCCTGGGTCTTTGTCCTTGATCCCTGCAGGCTTGTGCCCTACAGGCTGGGTAGCTCAACAAGGTAGCAGCCTTCATCTGCATCCTGGGTAGTCCGCTGGTGCTTCACAGCTGCAGCAGGGAGGATTGTGTTCTCTGCCTCATTCCAGCTGCTGTCTTTGAGAGGCCAGAGTGCCTGTTGTTTTAAATCCTCTAGCTCTGCTGAACAACCATAGGGGTAGGAGACAGTGTGTCTAACTCTGTCTTACAAATGGGGTACCTGAGTGAGGGAAGACCAGAATACTTGACTCCCAAGTCATTCAGAGATTTGGAATTAGAGTTCAAGTTCCCACCATTTTTCTCAACCCATCTGAGTCAGGATGAGTTATATCTTTAAAAAATCTGACTTTTAAGAATGGTTTCGCGTGAATCTAGTGCCTGTGTGAGAGTTGATAATACGTGTCACAGAGTCAGTTTCTCCCACTCATAGAAAAAGACCAATCAGCTTTACATTAATTCCCCCCAGTTTTAGAACAGATGGTTTTCTGAGCACTTAGAAAAAAAAAATGTGATTGCTACAGGGCAAGCATGGCTTGCCCAAGAACCAAGCATGCCATGTGAACCTTGGTTCTTCTTTCCTGTGGTTGTTTCCCTGGGAGGGCAGGGAAGGACATAGGAAGGCTGACATCTCGCCCATATGCTGCCATTCTCTTCCCTAGTGCTCTAAGTGGCTGCTGTGCCAGGATATGGCCACAGTCTTCATGCAAGCCAGCACCATGCTTGGTATTTCTTGGTAGGCTCTGATTTTGCTCATTGGAGGTTGCCTTCTGGGTAAGAAAGGTGGTTCTTTCTTTCTGTGACTTTTTAAATCTTCGGCTTATTCAGTTTCTAAGGTGCCTAGTATTTGGAAGGCGTAGCCTTTGGAATCACTCATTGTCTACAGGTGGGACAACCATTGATGTGCTTAGCCAGAGAATAGTGAATAGAGTGCCTAGAAACAAGGGTCAGGAGGAAGCTGTGTGCTCTCTGCATTTATAATACAGGGATTTAGGAGGTAAGAAAGGGAGAAGGAAGGATCTGGTGTGGCTATTTGGAGGCCTGGAATATTTTTTCAAAGAAAGGCAGTACGGAAATTAAACCAGTTTTTGAAAGATGAGGCTCAAAGACAAGGAAAGAATGGATTCGTTTTTAACGATTTCAAGTAGAATTGAGGCTGTTCCTGCGATTGTTGGAAATAAAATTGGTTAGAAAATGATGTCAGCAGAGAGTGGGGACTGTGAACCAGGAAAATAAATGAGCTCTGAAATCACCTTCTATTTTATAAATATTGTTTCTGGAGCTCAGAAAATTGAGACAGATTATTCCTTTTTCTCTCTCCCAAGCTATGGGTGGAAGAAGCCCTGAGTATCCCATTTGGACCTTGTGAGGAGCATCTTATCTTGTCCTGGCGCGCTAAGTAGCTTTGTCTGCATTTAGACACACTCCATTTCCCTTTCAAGGACCACTATCAGCAGTAGTCAATTACAAACACACCTCATAACACATTATTGAGACACACTGCATGCAAATAAGCTGGAGAGATGTTTAATGATTGTACCACATCGCGTCCATTACAATCTGTCCGCACTGCCGCAGGACGGAGGGGCCAGTTCCTGTGTGAGTGTCTCTATGTCTGTGTGTTTATGTGTATTTCATTTTCACTGCATCCTAATTAGACATAATTTGAGCCAAGCCAGTTTATACTCTCAAGGAAGGAAAGGGAGCATCATTTCACATTCTGACAGGCTCCTTTTAAGCTAGACATTCCTTGTCTTTAGTTTTCTAAAAGTATCAGTGCTATTAGCAGCCTGAACTCATCTGAGAACAAGGGATGATGCATTTTCCGACTCAATGGGTGGCTTCCTTCTGTTATCTGTTTCTCATGGAGAAGTAAAAGGTGGGCAATTCAGAGAAATGTTACATAGGCAGTCACTTCCTCCACTCTTTCATCTGCTGTCTTGGTTTTGCAGTGAGAATTTGCTGAATTTTATTTTCTCTGCCATTTGCCACTGCTGTTGGTTTTGAAGTAATGGCTGCATTTGGCCACAGTAACTAACAGCTGCATTCCAGGCCTGGGTGAAGTGGCAGCTGATTCACCAAGCACAAGGCCTCCCTTTATGGTGTTAGGGGTTGGAATCTGGGAATGAGATAACAGCTGCACTGAGCGGGAGGTTAACCAGAATCCTCACTTGTTGAGGTTAGAAGCCTTTGAGTTGATCAGGTCTACTTGTCCTCTCCATAGTTGATGTTGAGACTAGGTAGAGGAAGTTACTTTCTCAAGAGTATCAGCTGGTTAATGGCAGAACTTACCTAGAACCTGGCCTCTATGCCCGTAGTCCAAGCTCTTTTCAGTCTGCCTGTTCCAACCTGTGCTGTGCTTGCCTTTGTGAAATCCAAAGCTCAGTAGGGAGCAGGGAGCTGCCAACAGGAATGCTGGGTGCCTGCTAGACCCTCCAGCCATGACAACCATCACAGAGCATGCATATGATTAATGCTTATATAGTCCTCATTCCCCAAGGACACTATTTGTGTGCTGCAGAGGCTTCTGAAAAAGGGCATATAATTTCAAAGGATTATTTTATCAAAGGATTGTTTTTATTCTCATTCTTTTGGAAAAACCGAATGCCCAATGCTCCAACCAGTGTTGCCTTTCTTGCATTTTGCTCTTGAAGATCTGGGCCTTCCTTGAAGGAGTAGCGTAGGGAAGAGAGAACAAACCCTTGTGTTTGCCTTTAAGTCAGCTAGAGATGTTTTCAGCCTGATGGAAAACTAAACTGGGTTAGGTCTTCTAGAGCCTCCCTGTGTAATTGAGCGGGTGACGTGTCCGGACTCCCTAACTCGGAAAAAACTTACTGTTCACACTTCATTCATACGTTCCTTAGTCCTTGGCAAGCAAATTGCTTTTGAAGAATTTATGTTACCATCTGCCACTTCTATTAGTAAGGGCAATATTTGTGACTGATGTAGTGATGGTGGAGTCCTGGGGCCCTGGTGATTTGATGTTGTCCATCTGTAGCCTGAAACTTCAGGGTTCATGTGGGGTCAGAGGCAGGAGTCTGGCCTTGGTATTTCCTGAATCGCACTGCCTGGCTGGGGAGCCTATGTTTGCTCACAGCCAGGCAGATGGTGCCAAGTAGTGGCGTGTTCTTACTGCTACTTTTGCAGCCAGCCAGAGATATGAGACAGGACAGCTAGCTAATTGGTATTTTGAAGAATCTGCTGTGTGTTTCAGCGTGAGTGTGTGGGTTGCTGGGGAGGTGGTGAGAGTCTGAGGTGTGGGGTAAGATCCTAGTCCTAAAGAATCAGCTGTTTTTTGGCTGATGGTCTACGGGAGAGCAGGCCTTAAGCTTTAGGGGAAAGTTAAAGGAGAAACAGGACTGAGGTGAAATGATCAGCACCATGGAAAGCACCATGTTGCCTGACGTTTAGGAAACCCTTCCTAATGGAAAACAGACTTGGCCTCATGTCTGTGCCTTCCCTACTGTTCTTTGATAAGAAGAAGCTAATGAGAAGGACAGCATTTTTTTCCTTCCCATTCTGCTAATAGAGAGACTGAGTCTCAAGAGGTGACTCGTTTGAGATGTAGTGGTGAATTAGTGGAACAGGCAAACAGGACTTCCTGTATAATGTGGCTGCTGTGCAAGACAACCTCTTCTGCTCTTCCTCCTGGTTACCATTACAGTCTCTTTGTTGCTGGACACAACAGCAAAGAGAACAATAGAAAACTCCAAAATGCCATTTTTAGTGGAATTAGAGGATAGATACAATCTGTGGAATGTGCAATGTGTGCAAGGGCTGTCCTGAGCAGGAGGGTTTGGGAGAGGCCATGAGGGGGAAATAGAAGTTTAGAAGAGTAGCTGGTGGGCTCAGGAATAGCAGGTGGCAAAGAGTGCCAGAAAAAATACACATCCTGGATATAAGGGGCATCCCGAAGAGGCATAGCAACATCTCTTATTTGTAATCAATGCAAATAAGGACTAGGGTGAGCAGAACTGAAGAAACGTACCTCCTGGGCCTGCTTTGATTCAGAGAAGCAGAGGAGGTGCATTTATACAAAGGATCATCCAGAAGACACCTATTTGCAAGAAACAATGTTTTTGGCAGCAAATAAAAGAGGCTTCCTTCTTTCCTTCCTTAACATGTTTGTTGAGATATAACATACAGGAAAGCACACAAATATTTTTCAGTTTGATAAACTTTTGTGTAACCACCATTCAGATCAAGGTACAGAATCTTTTCAGCAGCCTAGAAATCTCCATGTGCCTCTTTCTAGTCATTAGCTCTTCCCCACAAAGAAAGCTTGCTTTAGTAATGAAAGTCTACCCTGGGCCCTCCTTCCATCCTCAGAACTTCCTGCAAAGAAATGATCCAAGAAAGCCTATCTCATACAACAATAAGTAATAAAAAAGAAAGTAGGATCATTGGTAGATTAGAAGCAATGATATTAGGGGGAAGAATGTCAGCAAGAGCCACGAAAATTACTCCCAAATAAGGAACATTCCCAGGAAAATAATTTCAGGGAGCAGATGGAAATTCTAATCAAGTATTTCACAGTGAATTTAAAGAACTCAACAAAGCAATCATTTCTATGAAGAAAGACCCACCTTGCAGAGATAAATGTTTGGGAAAGGATGACAAAATGGCAAGAGGTGGTGAAACGTGAGCTGGCAGAACTCAAGGAGGAAATAAAAGAAAAAAGGCAAATTTGTCTCAGAAATGAAGATGAAGTTGGAAGAATCTCAAGGGAAAATAGACACTGTGGAAAATGCAGTGTGGAACATAGATGAAAGGTGAATAAATGCAACATAAATAAGGGAAGCATTAATAAAGATCAGAGAGAAAATGATTGACGTAGAAGACAGGCAGTGGAGAGCCAACATAAGCATAATTTTAGTTCTTGAAAGAAAACAAAAAATAACAGACATAAAAAATAGACACACAGAAAACACACACAATGGAACGTATTTAAAATATTAGGAAGGCTTTCATGATGTAAAAGAAGACTTAAATATAAATGTTGAAAGAGCACAAATTTGGGTGTTGGGCAAAATTATCCAGAACAGCTCACACCAAGATTATAGCCTTGGGAAGTTTTAGACACGAAAGATAGGGAATAACCCCTCCCCTCCCCTTGCCTCCTTTTCCTTCTATGAAAGCAGGGTAGAAAAGTGGGTGTGGAGGTGGTGGGCAAGGGACATGGCTAGAATGGTTGGAAGATTGGTTAAGAGAAAGGATGATTTATTGAGCAAGTAAATAAATATAAGGCGGATAATAGGAACTGTGTTTTTTACTGTTTGAAAGGGGATTTCTAAACATGGAAAGAAGGAAGGCTAGAAAAGTCCTAGCATACTGGATTGGAATTAGAAGTGTCAGTATGTACATATATACATACATATTTTTCTTAGCTCCTTCGTCTGAAAGCAGTGGAACTCCAGTAGCAATGAGTGCATGCTGAGTACGCAGATCTTGGTTTCTTTTTTTCCTTTTCTTTTTTTTTTGAGACAGGGTCTTGTTCTGTCACTCAGGCTGGAGTGCAGTGGTATGATCTTGGCTCACTGTAACCTCTGCCTCCGGCTTCAAGCGATTCTTTTGCCTCAGCCTCCCAAGTAGGTGGGATTACAGGCATGGGCCACCACATCTGGCTGATTTTTGTATTTTTAGTAGAGATGGGGTTTCACCATGTTGGCCAGGCTGGTCTCGAACTCCTGACCTCAAGCGATCTGCCTGTCTTGGCCTCCCAAAGTGCTGGGATTACAGAGATCTTGGTTTCTAAATAGTGCCCTACACTGCAAGTTACCAAGGAGCCTCAGAGAAGTGGCTAACTTAAGGGATAGGGCAGGAAAAGTATAAAATGAACCCGAAAGACCTTGTCTTGCCAGAAAGTCAGGAAATGCTCAAGAAAAGATGGGGATGTGTCTGAAGGACTTTCCACTGACCAATTGAGAACAATATGAGCATCAAAGTAAATATCAAATAATCAGAGTATTAGATTACAACCTATTGAATAAAATAGGAATCTGTAAATCCATACTGTTATAAATAAGTAAATGAATAGATACATAGACAAGTAAATAAGTAAGTGCAAGAGAAGAGACTCTTCCTTACCGAAGAATGACAACTGATAAATGTAGAGAGAATGATGGAGGTACGTATTCACCACTTGGTCACCGTAACTGTGGTAATTGGTAGAGATTGGTAGTTGCTGATGGGTGCTGTCTTGTGGGTGGAGGTTTCATAAGAAATAGCATATTGGCACAATATTAGTAAAACTTCCCACAAAAGTGTAATCAAATAACATGGAAACATGGTGAAATTTCAGTGGCAAAATTTGGCAGACCCCAACTTGACCAGATGATGAAGGTTAACATCACTAGTGGTGGACAGGTTGAGCTAGTGTGCCCCTGGATGTGATAGGCTTAGAAGAACACAGCATCATTTCTGTTGTGCCAAGAATGCATAGCTTGTATCTGGTTGTGAGGAAACATCAGATGGACACAGCCTCTACAGAAGGAAAGGCTTGTACTGTTTCAGACTTCCAAAGATTTGAGAAACAGAGAAAGACTGAGGAATTCCTTCAGACTGGATGAGACTGATGAGACATGACAACTAAATGCAACTGGACCTGGAAGTGAAAAAGAGACATTGTTGGGATATTTGGGAAATTTGCATAGGATCTGTGGACTGGGTCTGTGCTGTATCATTGTTGATTTTTTGACAAGGAGTGCTGTATGGTGACTATATAGGAGAAGGGTCCTTGTCTTTGGGAGGCATGCACTGGAGTATTTAGAGATGATGGGAACATGTGAAAAAAAATCTATATCTGTTTCTATCTTCTGTCTCTACAAAAATGGGGAAAATATAGCAAAATATAAAATGTCACCATCTAGAGGATTTGTGTGGAGGAGGTGTAAGAATTTGTACTGTTCTTGCAACTTTTCTTTAGGTTTGAAATGACTTCAAAATTAATAAAGAATGGTGAAGTAAACAATAAATAGAAAGAAAGACAGAAAGAAAGACTCCATTGGGAATCCAGGCAAAGAGATCAAGTCACTTATGAGGAGAAAAATATCAGGTTGGCCGCAGTTTTTTCTGCAGCAACTTCCAAATACCCAGAAGACAGCGAAACAACATCTACAAGACAAGCAAAGAAAGAAAGTGTGAGCCAACGATTTATATCCATTCTAGCCATCTTTGAAGTACAAAGACAATTGTAAGACAATTTTTGGACATGCAATAACTCAGGGAATATTGTTCCCATGAGCCCTTCCTGAACAAACTAGTAGAGGGTGAACTTTAGTCAACAAAGTGAAGATGGAGGGTGAGCATTGAATATTTTTAACTGTAAAACTAAACTAAAACTAAAAGTAAGACAAGTATGAGGATTAGAAGAACAGGGGAGAATATAAATGTTCTGTGCCCTGGTGATGTAGAAATGACACAACCAACAAATATTGAAAGGCAAAGGAGGAAAAAGGAAGTTCTCTGATTGCCTCATTCTATAATAGCAGGGAGTCAAAAGATATAATTGAGAGCTGACAAATGAAGTAATATAAGCATAATTATACTTAATAAATGGTAGACACTTAGAAAGGGGATATTATTGACTAAAATCAGGTGGTGGAAGTGAGACAGCAGCATTGCCAGAGTAAATTGTGCCTAGGGGCTATGTAATGTGTGTGTGTCTGTTTTTCCTTCTCTATACGCAGCTGCCATTGTGTTAACATCTCTGTGCACTTTCACAACTGGCTGTCAGGATGTATGTCTCTTTCTCTCTCCACCCCAATCATGCCTTTTCTATGCTTCTGTGGAAAGAACAGTGAAAGGGAATACACCAACTTTATCTTTGCTTATAATGTAGAGTTAATAAGTCTTGTCTAGAGACATAGGTTAAGATTATTACATAATGTTGTAGTTATGAATGTTACCACTAGAATAAAAACACAAACCTTCCCAGAAGAATCACACTGGAAGAACAATCACAGAAAGATGAAAAATAATGCCAAGAAACCCAGAAGACATAATATAAAATGAGATCTAGGAATAAGCCTATTTGTCATATCTAAATATAAATGAATTTAACTTACCTTTTAAGAAGAGTTTCAGAAAGGATCGCACACCACAACCCAATTCTAAGTTGTTTATAGAGATGCCCCTACAGGAAAGTGATACAGGAAGGTTGAAAATAAAAGGATGTGTGAAGGAACACCAGGCAAATGCTTTAAAATGTTAATTTAAAATAGAGATATAAAAAGTAGTAGTTATGAACTTACATTAGACAAAGTGGAATTCCGATTAAAATGCATTAAATAAGATAAAGAAAGGAACTATGTATAAAAGGTACATATCACAATGAAAAAACTTAACAGCAGTATTGAAAACACAGAAATTTTAGGAGATGCAAGGAGAAATAGACAAAAACACGCTGGTAACGGATCACTTTAATTTACATGTCTCAGTCTCCAGATACCTAGACAAAGAATAAAAATCAATATGGAAGCTCTAATTAACATAGGTAATAAAGTAGATCTGGTTGATAAATAGCAAACCCTGTAGATTAAATGAAGAAAATATATCTTTCAAGGGTCTATGAAACATTCACAAATATTGACCATCTATTAGGGAACATAGATAACCTCAATAAATCCCAAAGGTAGAAAAAATACAGACAATATTCTCTGATTACAGTGCAATTAAACTAGAAGTTAATACTAAATCAGAAAACCAAAAGCCCATTTAACTGAAAGTAAAATCCAAACAAAACAAAAAATACTCAATGCATAGCTGAAAGAGGAAAAGAAAAACTGAAATTGCAGATTTTCTGGAAAACAATTAATGAAATCACTCAATAACAGAACAAATGTTATATAGCTAAAGCAGTACTCAGAGGAAAACTGATGGCCTTAAATATATACACAAAAGAATGATCAAACATGAATTAATCATCTAAGTCAAGAAGCTATATCAGAATAAAATGAAATATTGCAGAAGGAAAGCAGAAGGAAGAAATAAATAAAAGTAGAGATTAATGAGTTAGAAAACAAAGAAGTTAAAATAAATTTCAAAGCTGGTTTGGGGGTGTATTAGTCCATTTTCATGCTGCTAGTAAAGACATACTCGAGACTAATTTATAAAAGAAAGAGGTTTAATTGGCTCACCGTTCAGCATGGCTGGGAAAGCCTCAGGAAACTTACAATCTTGGGGGGAAGGGGAAGCAAACATGTCCTTCTTCACATGACAGCATCAAGGAGAAGTATGAGTGCCCAGCGAAAGGGGAAGCCCCTTATAAAACCATCAGATCTCATGAGAACTAACTCACTGTCACAAAAACAGCAGCATGGGGGAAACCACCACCATAACTCAATTATCTCCACTTGGTCCCTCCCACAATGTGTAGGGATTATGGGAACTAAAATTCAAGGTGAAATTTGGGTGGGAACACAGCCAAATCATATCATGGGGAAAAAAACAACAATAAAATAAACTACTAGTTAATCCAATCAAGAAAATGTGGGAGCAAGTGCAGATGCATAAAATAAGGAATGATATATGGAGAACAGTGACATAAACAGGAAACTAAAGGAATCAGGAGACTACTTTGTTCAGTTCTATGCAAATAGGTTTGAAAAGTGGATTTTTTTCAAGAAAATAAAAATTACCCAAATGGTCCCAGAAAGGAATCCAAAATTTCTAAGGCAGAAATTTTTAAAAAAAATTTAAATAGGTATACACTCTTCAAAGAAAAATGCACTAATCCAGATGGTTTTACAGAGAAAATATTACCAAACTTCCAAGGAACAGACATTCCTGTATGTTCTAGAGCATAGAAAAAGAAGAGAAACAAGCATAACTTCTACCAAAACCTGACAAAGTAGGCACACATAGAAATCCAAAGACTAATCCCACTTATGAATATCAATTCAAAGATCATTTAAAAAGTAGCAAAATAATTTCAGCAGTATATTTGAAGACTAATCCATCATAATCAAGAGGGTTTTATTCTTGGAATGCATATATGGTTTTATATTAGTGAACATTAGGAGAAAAAAGATATTATCTTCATTGATACTGAAAAGGCCTTTGAGAAACTTCAATGGTCATTTTAAAATTAAAAAATACACCCAAGAAATCTTGACTGGCTAAGGTTATTGTGGTGGTCCCTGACTCATGATGCTTTGATACAATCTTTTGATTTTATTATGGTAAAAAAAGAGTATGCATTCAATAGAAACCATACTTTGAGTACCCATACAACCACTCTGTTTTTCACTTTCAGTAGAGTAGTGAATAAATTATCAGATATATTTAACACTCCATTATAAAATAGGGTTTGTGTTAGATGATTTTGCCTAATCATAGGCTACAGTAAGTGTCCTGAGCTCACTTAAGGTAGGCTTGGCTAAGTTGTGATGTTCAGTAGGTTAGGTGGATTAAATGCATTTTTGGCTTATGATATTTTCAACTTATGGGTTTATCAGGACGTAACTCTACCATAAGTCTAGGAGCATCTGTATAGTTCAGGTACTTTTTTTTTTTAACATGCTAAAACACATCCATCTCAGGCTATAAGCCAGCATTATGCTTATTGAGGAAACACTAAAGGAATTCTCACTAAAGAACAAGGATCTATGCTGTTGGTACTGTTACTCATCATTGCACAGGTGATACTTACCAATGCAATTAGACAAGCAAAAACAATAAAAAAGAGAGGGAAGAGGCAGTTGTTGCTATATGAAGATGCTGTGGTTGCATGGCTAGAAAACAAAAGATAATTCACTGAAAAACTGTTTCAAACAATAAAAGAATTCCATAAACTAACAATGTGCAATAATTAGTAAACATAAATTAATACTTTTCACATATACAAACACCAAACAGAATATAGCAAGTCCTCAACATTGAGGATAGGTTCTTGGAAACTGCAACTTTAAGCAAAATGACATGTAACAAAACCGGTTTTTTTCTCATCAAAGTTATAACAAAAAGATGTTGAAAGAAATGTTATTCAAGGACATCATTTTGCTTAAAGTCACAGTTTCCAAGAACCTATGAATGATGTTAAGTGAGGACTTACTGTATATTTTTAGAGGAAGAGCCATCACTTACAATAACAACAAGAAATGTAAAAGAACTAATAATAAATTTAAACAAAAAATATCCAGGATCTATATGAAGATTTAAAAACACTACTGAAGTATATAAAAGGATCCTGAAGCAAATGGAAAGATTGCTCATGGATGGGAAAACAATAGACATCATTCTATTTAAGTTAATTTATAAATCAAACACAATCTAAATAAAAGTATCAATAGATCATTTTTTAAAACTAGTTAAGTTTGTTTTAAAGTTCAAATAAAAAGGTAAATAAAAATAGAAAAATTCTGAAAAAACCCATATGAGGTGACTGGTGCTACTAGATATTAAATTTATTATAGTGTGTGATTTATTGAAACTGTGTGCTACAGAGACATGCACACATAGTTAAAAGGAACCAAGTGGTTAGTCCAGGAATAGACCCAAATGCATATGATCATTTAGTATTTGATAAAGGTAGCATCTTAAATCATTGAAGGAAAAGATTAAATATGTTCCATTGGGATATCTGGTAGCCCTGCGGGGGAAAATAAAATTGTATCCATACCTCACACCATGTATACTCCCAGGTAAGATTCCAAATGAAAATGAAATGTAAAGATAAAAGCAAGACTATAAAAGTACCAGAAGGAAACACACAGGGTGCCTTTCTAACCAAGACTTAAATCTTGAAACCATAAAATAAAAATCTGATATAACTGACTAAATAAAAATTGGAGGAAAAAATCTTCTAAGTAGCAAAAAGAATCTACATAAGTAAACTGAAAAGACACATGACAAGGCCTAATCAACTTAAATAAAGAGTTCCAAAGGGTCAATAAAAATGAATTTCAATCCAATAGAAAATAATAGGCAAAGGATATAAACAGGCAATGCACAGAAAAAGAAATATGAATAGCCCTAAATTTGTTAAAAGATGTACTTAACCTTACTTCATCAAAACTCAAAGCTATATAGGAATAGCATATTTTATCTATCAGATTGCAAAATGAAGAAAAAAGGGCAAGCTGCACAATAGTGTGTATTCTATACTAACTTATATATAAAAAGTGGAGGCATTGTAGAATTAGAATAAATTTAGAATAACATGGGTTTAAACTATGCAGATTCACTTATATACAGATTTTCTTCTGCCTCTGCCACCCCTGAGACAGCAAGACCAATCCCTCCTCTTCCTCCTCCTCCTCAGCCTACTCTATGTGATGATGAGGATGAAGACCTTGATGATGATCCTCTTCTGCTTACTGAATAGTAAATATATTTTATCTTCCTTATGATTTTCTTAGTAGCATTTTCTCTTCTCTAGCTTACTAGTTGTAAGACTACAGTATATAATACATATAACACATACATATGATTACAAAATATGTGCTAATGGGCTGTTTATGTTATTGGTAAGGCTTCTGGTGAACAATAGGCTATCAGTAGTTAAGTTTTGGGGAAGTCAAAAGTTGTGTGCAGATTTTCAACTGAGCAGGAGATTGATGCCCCTAACCCCCACATTGCTCAAGGGTCAACCACATTTATACTTACATCTATATGTATAAGAAATTCTGGAAAGATAATACAGCAAACTAACAAGGTTTCCCTTAAGGGTTGTGACATGAACTGGGGATGGGCAAGGGTAGAAGGGAAATGTTTCATTACATGCCTTTTTAATTTTGAACCACATGAATGTATTTTTTAAAGGGATTATTATATTAATAGAATTCTGACATAGTCACTGAGGTATTCATGTCAGAAGATGATGCACATCCGCTTGTCCTCCGCGTACAGAAAAGTATATAAATGCTTCTATTCCAACCCAATGAAATTGCCCAAAGGCTTTCCCCCCAGTAAGCCATGAAGGATAGAGGCAGAACTCCTTAGAGCCCACAGTGAGTTTTGCAGGTAAAATCAGCATTATCTTGAATCACTAACCTTTATTAGGCACTGGAGTGTTTGTTTGCAGAATGCAGTGTGTTTGCTGAGTATGCAGTTTGGGTCTCCCCTGATAATATGTATGGATCTGGATCAAGTGTTAAATGCTTGTTTTGCAGCTTTTTAGTAGAAACGTGGAATGTGATTGAGGCCAGGTTGAGATTACTGAGTTCCCAATTATAATGTAAGTTTGAGAAGCTCTGATCACGTAGAGCATAGGGCACAAAATGGTGGAGGTGGAACAGATCGTGGAGATTAACTAGGCAAACATCCCCATTTTAGCAGTTAGTAAATACTCCAGCCTAGGTAGAAGGTACTCAGCTAGTTAGTGCTGAGCTTGAACTAGAAGCTGAGGTTCTGAGTGCCAGTTCTGGGTTCTTTCACATCTGTCCATTTCCCATGACACAAAAGTCTTGGCCAGTTAGTACAGTCTTGCTCTACAAACAGGACAGGGAGCTTCAGCATCAGTGGAGCGAGGGCCACCTGCGTTAGGAAGCCAATACAGGAAGCCTGCTGGGTGTGAACAACAGGAAGTGTGACCCAAATAGGCTTAAACAAAATAAGAATTAGTAAACATAACTGAAAAGTCCAGATAATAATACCTCTGGTCCTCCTCTGTAACAAAAACCCTACGTTATTTTCTTATAGGCCATAACACTCTCAAAAGTATTTTATTCAGTTTTTTTTTTTTTTTTTTTTTGCTTGTTTGTTTATTTGGGTGCTCGATGACTGCAGGGGCTTTGTCTGCCTTGCCTTCATATCTCCCATGCCTAGAGCACATCTTAGGTGCTCAATAAATGCTTGTGGAAAGAGTTAATTCTCTGCCCTTGGAGTGGAGAGTGCAGGATGGAGCAAGCACATGATCTGAGAGTGGGGAGAGGGATTGTTCCCCAAAAGGCAATGAAATGTAGAAATGATGCTAGGAACCAAAAGATAACAAATGTCCACTGTGCCTCAAAGACTTTCAGGTAATCTCCTTTGCTCTTTTCTCCTTCCTTGTTTCCTAGAAAATGTCTTCACAATTTTTGTATTTTCCTTTATACTGAACTGAACTCAGGAGGATGGGAAGAAGCTTCCATCACTGTATCTAGTTATCCTATCTTACGCAAGCAGGATTGCCTTGAGACCACGGGCTACTGTACAGAGACCCTCTCCCTCTTCCCCAGCTAGAGGCTCATGACTATGTTTCCTTGATTTAGAACCAGAACTATGCTAATCATGTGTGGTCTCAAAGAAAGGAAGGAGGAATATGGTTGTAGGAAGGCACTTTTAATGGGACATGATTAGAGGATGGGAATCCAAAATAAAGTGGGGACCTAGATTCCTGAGTTATCTTCAGGGATCATCTGCCATTGCTGTGCCTCTTCACTTAGATGAGTTGTGATGTGGTTGGATGGTGGTGGTGGTGCTGGTGGTAGTGTGTTGGTGGTTACCATCTTCCTCATGTATACATTTCCAAGGTATTCAGAAAAGGTTTTCATTTAGGGCATGTATTATCAGAAGACTCTAATATTAAACCAGGACTGTCATGTTTTAATTGTGTGGTCGTGGACACATGATTTACCTTCTAATTGTCAGGTTACACTTCTACAAAGCAAAGATAATGGCAGCATCTTCCCTATATATTCCTCAGGATTGGTGCAGGGATCAAATGAGACAAGGCATGAACAAGTGTTTTGAAGATTGTAATGCACAAGACAGAGGCTAATCTTTTAATGACTCTGTTTTATTCTCATAAACTTATACATCTTAAAGACTGTCTTAGATTAAAGCCCTCAACTTCATAGGAGGAAACTGAAGTGACAAGAGACTTAGCCAGGGCCATATGCTTAGCTAGTAGAGGAAAATTTTTCCTAGCCACTGTGAGAAGACATATACTGTAATAGGCAGAATAATGTGCCCCCAAAGTTGTGCACATCCTAATTCCCAGAAAGTGAATATGTTAGGTTACATGACAAGAGGCAATTAAGGTTGCAGGTGAAATTAAGTTGCTAGTTAGCTGACCTTAAAATAAGGAGTGTATCCTGGACTACCCGGGTGAGTCTGATGTAATTACAAGAGTCCTTAAAAGTAGAAGAAGGAGGCAGAAGAGGAAGTCAGAGTGATTCCATGTTAGAGTGACTCGATCCATTGTTGCTGGCTTTGAAGATGGAGATGAAGGAAAGAGGCCATGAGCCAAGGAATGTGGGTGAACCTAGAAGGTGGAAAAGAGAAGGAAACAGAATCTCTCCTAAGAGCGTCTAGAAGGAACGTACCCTTGCTGACACCTTGATTTTAGCTCGGGGAGGCCCATATTGGACTTCTAATCTAGGCGGGATAATAAATTTGTCTTGCTTTAAGCTACCAAGTTTGAGGTGATTTGCTATAGTAGTGATGGAAAACTAATACAGGTACCATTTCTCAGATTTTACAAATGAGAAAACTAGGCACACAGAGAGACTTTTCTTGTCATATGTCTTCTAGCTACTTTGAGAGCTTTTTCTAGGGAAAGTAGTTGATTTGTTGAATACAGTATATTCAATAACCATTCTATGGGAATAGCCTGGGAAAGATTAGGACATCAAATAGCTGGCCTTGGAAATAAATTTTCTTCTCTCTGTAGCCAGCCTGCACTACCCTCATGGAGGGTCAAAAGCTTCAAAATTTCTTTTTCAGTGATCTAGTGTCCTGATGAGTAGGAAGTGACTTTTTTTAGGACCCAAGAACATCTTAGGGGCAAGTAAAAAGTAGAAAGTCAAGACAGGGATTGCTTTTATTAAATGGAGATGGAGACTGACATATGACCCTTTGGGGGACGATTTCTTCTGTGTCCATTTATTACTGGGTGGGGAAAAAAGTGGCTTAATACAGAACCCACGCTATATCAGATACCTAGCTTGCAATTGCTCCTTTGTCAGGGCTGATGCACATTTGGTAGCACAACTGGAGCAAGGCTGAAATTTGTAGACTATGAGAGCTGGGTGGGATCCTGTTGGTCACCCCATGTTGTCTTTGTGTTAGTGACATTAAGATATCCAACAACAAATCTCTATCAAGATGAATTCACCTCTGTGTTGTCTTCTCTGGGTTGTTGCTACCGTTTTACTTTTTCCACTCCCACTGTTGTTTCCATGACTTGACTCTGCTTCTGGTACCTCTTTAACTCAGCTCATCACTGGTACTCTTAGTGCTCAGCTAGAATATGTTCATTGACTTCACTCCAGACTTGACATTTTTGTAGTTATTCTTTGGTGTCAACTCCTAGCCTCTTCCTGATTTTGATCTTGATATTCCTATCTTGTGGCTGTGACCTGGCTCCTGGTCCAATCTGTTCATTGGATAGAGGAGTTACTGTGGCCAGGGAAGGGTGATGACTTGCCTGGATCCCAATATCATTGGGGCAGCAATGGGTCCAGAGCTCAGTTTCTCCTACTTTATTCCCTGCCCCTCATCTGGCATTCACCTTACAGTGAGTGTCTGTATGGACCAGAAACAGCCTATGCCTTCCAATCTCAAGATCAGCCTCATGTTCTTTGGGAAAATTACTTAATAGTGTATTTCCATTCTCCATGTGCAAAATGGGGAGAGGAGAGAAGAAGCTGAGCAACACTTGGTGAGTGGTGAAGTCTGGCATGTGGAATAAACTGGATCAAAGGAGGCCCAAGGCTATCCTATTGCTGGAGGAAAAAGAGTGATCAAGAGCCTCTGGCCACATATTGCCCATGTCTGTTTCCTGTGGTTCTCTGATCACACAAACAGTTATGGCCTTCAAATGGCACCAGTCTGTCATGCATGTCCAAGTGAAGAGACCACCAAACAGGCTTTGTGTGAGCAATAAAGCTTTTTAATCACTTGGGTGCAGGTGGGCTAAGTCTATTAAGAGAGTCAGCAAAGGGTGGTGGGATTATCATTAGTTCTTATAGGTTAGGATAGGCAGTGGAGTTAGGAACAATGTTTTGTGGGCAGGGGGTGGATCTCACAAAGTACATTCTCAAGGGTGGGGAGAATTACAAAGAACCTTCTTAATGGTGGGGGAGATTACAAAGAACCTTCTTAAGGGTGGGGGAGATTACAAAGTACATTGATCAGTTAGGGTGGGGCAGAAACAAATCACAATGGCGGAATGTCATCAGTTAAGGCTATTTTCACTTCTTTTGTGGATCTTCAGTTGCTTCAGGCCATCTGGATGTATATGTGCAGGTCACAGGACATATGATGGCTTAGCTTGGGCTCAGAGGCCTGACAGGGTCAAAGCTTGGAGCTAGGGTAGATCTTATTGCACTAAAGTAAATGTGAATCACCTGGATTTAATGGCTTTCCAGTGAATCAGCATGATTGAGAAGGACCTCTCGGGTCCTGCTTGGAGTACTTCAGTGTAGGACTTGGAAGAGCCTGGCAGCTCCACTGTTCCATGCTCACAAATGTTTTTCTTAATAGGAGATTGCAAGTCTGCAAAAGTGCTTTCAGTCCATTTGCATTCAACACCTGCTGGATGCTACAGAAATAAAGTGATGTATACATGATAGATAATAATAAGAAATGTAGCACTTGACATTTGTTAACGGTGCTATTCATTATTCTTCACAACAGAGTGGCATGATAGATTCACGTTATCTTCCTAAAGAGGAGACAAGCAAGTGTGATGTGTGCAAGTTGACATGCCATGCCTGTGGTCTGTGCTGTGGATGTGCAGTCCCAGGCTCCCCAGACACTGCTTCTCGAGGGGGCATGGCCTCTCTTCTAGATGGCTAATAGAACCTTAGATTCCCAAGGCTGGAAGAGACTGAGGACACTGGCCAGGTTGTCAAGATCTGAGTCTTGTTCCACCATAATGACATTACTTCAAGTTCTTTAAGCTGTAAGAGAATCCATCTCAAGCTAGCTTCTGCAAAATGAGACTAATCTGTAGTAACCCAGAAGTTTGGTCATGGAAACCAGACGTCATGAAGAGTTTGGAGCCAGGGACTGCAAGGCTGTTGGGAGCCCAGAACTAAGTCTTTCTCCATCCCATCTCTCTCCTTCTCTCCATAAATCTGCTTTATACTTCTTTCCTAGCAAGCCAGCTTTCCCTGCTCCTGAGCCCACATGGTGGGCAGAGATATTACACTTTCAGCCATACACAGAGCACCCTGTCCTCTCCCTCATTCTCACCCTGACCTGCTCTCAAGTTCTTAGGTAAAGGACCCTGATGGAACCAACCTCAGAGAGGAGCCACTTCTGGTTCAGTAAACTGTGTTAGAATCTTATTGTACAAACAGCATCCAGGAGCCTACCCTTGTGGATTTTCATGGTGTAGTTAAGAAGGTCTTTGCAAAGTGGGCAATCTATTAGGTTGATGCAAAAGTAATTGCAATTTTTGCCATTAAAAGTAATGGCCTAAACCACAGTTACTTTTGCACCAACCTAATAAAAGGTACCCACGTCAGTGACCCAATGGTCATCTTGTCATTGATCACTACATTGTATATTCACTACACTGTACATTTGTTTTTCTGTGAATACATGTAATGAGAGGGAACTCATCCCCTGAAACAGCTCAGACAGCTGAGGATGCTTCTTTATATTGACTGAAATGGGTCTCCAGTCCCAGGTCGACTTCTTGAAGCCATGGAGAAGGAGCCTTATCTCCTTTCATCATGACAGCTCTTTGGATAATTGAAGACACCTTGGAATTATTGACCCATTCTTCCCGTGACACATATCTGAGTCTCAGCATGTTCCTGGTTGTTCTTCAGAATATGATCTGTTTTGTCTATATCCTTCTGCTGTAGATTGAATGTTTGTGTCTTCACAAAATTATTATACTGAACCTAATCCCATCTGTGATGATTTAGGAGGTAGGGCCTCTGGTAGGTGATGAGTCATGAGTGTGGAACCCTCATGAATAGATTAGTGCCTTTATAAAAGAGATCTGTATTAGTCAGGGTTCTCTAAAGGGACAGAACTAATAGGATATACGTATATATGAAGGGGAGTTTATTAAGGAAAATTGGCTCACATGATCACAAGGTGAGGTCCCACGACCGGCTGTCTGCAAGCTGAGGAGCAAGGAAGCCAGCCCAAGTCTCAAAACCTCAAAAGTAGGGAAGCCAACGGTGCAGCCTTCAGTCTATGGCCGAAGGCCTGAGAGCTCCAAGCAAACCACTGGTGTAAGTCCAAGAGTCCAAAAGCTGAAGAACTTAGAGTCTGATGTTTGAGGGCAGGAGGCATCCAGCATGGCAGAAAAATGAAGGGTGGAAGACTCAGGAAGTCGGCTCCTTCCGCCTTCTTCTGCCTGGTTTATTCTAGCTGCACTGGCAGCTGATTAGATGGTGTCCACCCACATTGAGGATGGGTCTGCCTCACCCAGTGCATTGACTCAAATGTTAATCTCCTTGGCAACACCCTCACAGACACACCTAGGAACAATACTTTGGATCCTTCAATCCAATCAAGTTGACTGACACTAAGTATTAACCATCACAAGACCCCAGAGGGCTCCCTTATCCCTTCCACCCTGTTAGGCAACAGTGAGAAGATGGCTGTCTATGAATCAGAGAGCGGACCCTCACCACACACTGAATCTGCTAGTGCTTTGATCTAGGACTTTTCAGGTTCCAGAACTGTAATAAATAAATTTGTTATTTGTAAGCCACCTAGTTTATAGTATTTTATTATAGCAGCCTGGATGGACTAAAGTGGAATTCCCAGGATAAAATCTTGACTCATTCTAGATCCTTTGACAGGAGTGGCCTTGGGGCAAGTACAGAGATGATCTCTATCAGGAGTTGGCAAATTTTTCTCTTAAAAAACTAATTAGTAAATATTTGTAGCTTTACAGGCCTTATGGTCTCTGTCACAACCACTCAGCTCTCCTGGCGTGGCACAAAAGCATCCACAGATGATATGTAAACAAATGAGCCTGGCTGTGTTCCAATAAAACTTTATTTATAGCTACTATAAATTGAATTTCATATAATTTTTACGTATCACAAAATATTCTCCTTTTGACTTTTTTTCAACCATTTAAAAATGCAAAAGCCCTTCTAGCTCCCCTGTCCTGCTGAAATGGGGGGTGGGTAGGATTTGGGCCTCAGGCCATAGTTTACTGATTTCTGGTCCATATTCTGTCATTAAGGGTCCTGATTACCTCCCCCAGTCAAAGCAAACCCAGTTTCTTTCACTCATGCCTGAAATACCTTCACTGCTGAAGGAGGAAGGCATTGTCCTTCATATAAGAGGAAAAGCACACATCAGAGGGTCTGTTTAAAAGTGAAAATATTTTTGAGGGAGGTAATACAGCCTCTAAAACTTAAGTGTGAATTAGTACTCACTTTGTAAAACACTCGCTAGTTTATAAAACGTGCATTACTTACTTCTCACAGTGCCAGTGAAGTAGATATTTTTAATGTTCTCTTCACAGATGAGGAAAAAGTCCCTTAAAGATGAAGGGACTGCCTTCCCTTCATCTTTAGGGATGTGGTAGCTCATGCCTGTAATCCCAGCACTTTGGGAGGCCAAGGCGGGCGGATCACCTGAGGTCAGGAGTTCCAGACCAGCGTGGCCAACATGGCAAAACCCTGTCTCTACTAAAAATACAAAAATTAGCCAGGTGTGCGCCTGTAATCCCAGCTACTTGGAGTGTGTGCCTGTAATCCCAGCTACTTGGGAGGCTGAGGCAGGGGAATGACTTGAACCCAGGAGGCGGAGGCTATAGTGAGTCGAGACCACGTCATTGCACTCCAGCCTGGGCAACAAGAGTGAAACTCTGTCACAAAAAAAAAAAAAAAAAAAAAAAAAAAAAAGATGAAGGGACTGCCTTAGGCAGTGCAAGCAGAGCTGGAGCTTTCTCCAGGTGGGTCAGATGCATTGCCTACCTGTGCTGTTAGCGTCTAAGAAGCCATTCATTGGCCATCCACATGTGCCTGGCTAGAGAAGGAAATACAGGTGAATCAGATACAGTTCCAGTCCCAGGGAGCTCTGAGTGCAGTGGGGGAAGTACCTAGTGTTATCATCAGAGCTTGGCTAGAAGGTGAGAGTAGGGTGGTCTGGGGATCTCAGAAGAGGGGGCCCTCACCCAGCCTGGCTGTGAACTGGGGGCCTTCTTGAGGGACACTTTGCTCCATCAGTGGAGGAGGGGTGGGTTGGCCTGATACTTTTGGTGTCTGGAAATGATGGGAACTTGGGAGGGTGGATCGGAGCCCTTGAGGGGATGGAGGAGTGGACACCCACCCTTGCCTTACAAGTTAGTCCATGGTGTCCCAGTTGCCAGGCAACGGAGTTCTCTGGATCAGCTCTGTTTCCTCTGCATGTAACTTGGATGAGTGTTGAAGGTGGCACACAGAACGTTGTGAAACTGTCAGACTGAGACTCTAAGTTCCATTCAGCCAGTTTGACTGAGGCTGGGGAGGCCTTTGAGAACAAGCTCCCTCTGCTGTCTTTCAGGTATAAACAAGGTCTGCATGGTAGCTTTGGAACGAGCACGCCAGCTGCTAGGTATTTCTGGGATCCCTTGCACGAAATACGGGCTCCCTAGCATTACCTGTCAGATCTGGTGCTTTTTGTTTCATTAAAAATAAAACAGAAAGCCCTCTAAGCAATGGCATTAAAGAACATCTAGAAAAAAACCCTCTGCTTTCTCAGGAAAGATGTCAGTATGTCCACGGCAGGATTGATGAAAGAATTCTTGAAGCAGTGAGGAAAACAGACCAAGCTTCAGGGAAGTTGGCATAGGAAGTGAGAAAAAAATAAATCCAAACCAGAAAACGTGTCTGTCTCCAGAAACAATAGTTCTGCTGGCTAACCCCTTTACAGCTGGTCTTGCCTGATTTTCTTTGGCCCAAGTCAGCTAGTCTATAAGAGGAAACAGTAACAATCACATACTTTTTCTTCTTGAGCCAGTTAACAAGTAATTATTAAGCCTCCTCAGCATGGCCATCACTATGTCATTGGTACTGTGGGGGACTCAAAAGAAGCAAACAACGTGATCCGAATGTCTCATCAAGCTCAAGTTCAGCAGAAGGGAAAGGATGCCTAAATCCTACTTCAAACAATGAGACGAGCTAATCAGATGTCCCACTCGAGTTGAGATTGCAAATGCTATAGGAAGGAGAAGGGTCATGGTAGGCTAGGATTTCAAGGAGAAGGAGGGGCTTAGTGTTTAGATCTACAGAGAAAATTAGAAAGACATTTAAGGAAAGGCAAACAGCAGGCAACAAGACACCTTCTCCCCAGGCTAAAGACATTCTCCAATGATGGTCGTGCTTCATCATTCATTGAGAAATTAGTCATCCCATCTAAGCTGCTCATCTTTCCTGACCAAACCTTTAAACCTTCTTGTATCTGCATCCGCTATTTCCCCTCTTGTTACAGTGGAGGATGCAGCCCTCCTCTTATCTAAAGCCAGCCCCTCCCCTCATCTTCAGGATCTTATTCCCTCTTGTTATTCTCATGGGCATTGCCTTGCCAAAGCTGTCTCATCCCTTTCAGGCAGCAAAATCCTCTTTCATCTCAGTACATCATTCCCATTAGTATACACACATACTCTAGCATCACCCATCCTAAACATAACCCCACCTGACTGCATATTTTCCCTTGTATTAGTCAGCTTTATCCACAATAATGCTGCACAACCAATAACCACAGCATCTTAGTGGCATACAACTAGCATATGTTTTTGCTTACAGGTTTGTGGGTTGGTTAGAGTTCCACAGATCTAAGCTGGGCTCCAAGTTGTGGGTTGTGTCCCAAGCCTGTGCAACACATCGCTCATTCTCCTTCATCCAGAGGCTACCCAAGACATGTTCTCACAAAGAAAGGAAGGACCACGAGATGCCAAGCCCAATCAGGCAAGCACATTTCAAAGTCCTACTCAGGGCATATCTGCACATCCCATTGGCCAAGCTTAACATCAGTGAGATGGGACATACACTCCTCCCATGGAGACTGAGGGAGACAGAGTACTTGCTGAATAATAATCTACCCTGTTCTTCCATCTTGTGTCCCGTTTTTTCTGTTTCTCTTGATAGCCAGACTTCTAAAAGCAGTTGCCAACACATCATGTCCCCATCATGTTCCTTACCCTTCAGTCTTTCTTCATCCCACTCCAGTGGCCTCTGCCGCAATCGCTATACCTGTGCCCCTCTTTTTTCTCTGAGTTTGTTTGGGCTGCTATAATAGAATACCATAGACTGGGTGAATTATCAACAACAGAAATGTATTTCTCACGGTTCTAGAGGCTGGGAAGTCCTAGATCAAAGCGCCAGTGGATTCTGTATCTGGTCAAATGTCCACTCTCTGGTTCATAGACCGCTGTCATTGTGCTGTGTCCTTACATTGCAGAAAAGGGGCGAGGGAGCTCTCTGGAGTCTCTTTTATACAGGCACTAATCCATCCATAAGGGATCCATCATCATGACCTTATCATCTCCCAGAGGCTGTACCTTTAAATGCCATCACGTTGGGGTTTAGGTTTCAAAATATGGATTTGGAGGGGACACAGACCTTCAGTCTATAGCATCATCTGTATTGCCAAATCCAATGGATGCTCTTTCATCTGAATCTTACCCTCTCCGTCTCTCAATAGCATTCCACACAGTTGGCTGCTCCCTCCTTCTTGAATTCTTTTCTCTTTTGGGTTTTATTACTTCACCAGGTCCTGGTTTTCCTCTTTCTTCTCTGGCTTCTCCCAGTCTCTTTCCTTTTCTCCCCAATTCAGTGGTGTTGTTTCTAAGGACTTGGTCTAGAGGTCTTCCTCTCCTCTCCTCTCTTCTCCTCTCCTCTCCTTTCCTCTCCTGTCTCCTCCTGTCCCCTGCCCTCCCCTCAGTAGATCACCTTACTTTTCAGAATTTGGAATATCTTCTCTCTGTTGACTCCTAAATGTGTATTTCTAGCACTGTTATCTCTGAATTTTAGCCTCCTCTTATATTCAGCTGTGTCAACATTCCCACTTGGATGTCATGCATACTCCTAAACTTAATACTTCCAGACAGAATTGCTGTTTTTCCCCTCTATAATTTGCCCGCTATGTCTTCATCCTCAGCCATAAAGGTCATTCAACAGCCCACACTGGCACCCTTCTCAGAGCCTTTGTGAAGTTGTGTCTTTTGCCTGGAAAGCTTTTTGCCTTCTTCTCCCCACCCATCCCTTTCTTATGGCTGATGCCTTGTCATCTTCTGGGTCATATGGTCAAATGTTACTACCCCAG
Organism: Pongo pygmaeus; assembly: GCF_028885625.2. Classification (NCBI taxonomy): domain Eukaryota; kingdom Metazoa; phylum Chordata; class Mammalia; order Primates; family Hominidae; genus Pongo; species Pongo pygmaeus. The sequence goes on from NC_072385.2 coordinate 102,862,664, forward strand.
AGAAGCCTTCTACCATTCTATCTAAAAGGCCACATTCCCCCATGCTGCCTCATTTTTTAGATTGGTCTTGGGTTTTTACCAGTTACCATAATTAAATGGTTACTTTAAAATCTGTTCTCTTGGATTTTATCTGTCTCCCTAATTAGAATGTATCCATCCTAGCAGGTGCTTGGTAAGTCTTTGTTGAATTTATGATCTTGAAAGGCCCTTGGAGGTTGTCTAGTCTGCTGTTCGCCAATCTGCAGGCTGTGAACCCATGGGGGAGTGGTGGAATTATTACCCTGGGTCCAAGAGTCCGTAGTGCACCAATCATTCCTTAGGTACAGGAGGACTAAATACTAAATCTCACTCGTATGTGTTCTACTTTTCAAATGATGGGGTTGTAATAAATAAAATATAGATTTATTTGAAGATATTACTAAGTTCACAGGGCCTCTTCATCTTCATGCATTTTCTTAGTTAATGTATGTAAAAGTTTACCCTTTTATGGGTTTTTTTTCACACTGAGAGGCTGAAAAACTGCTAACATCATTCATATGACTTCTATCTTTATGGTTGTGAAAACCGAGATCCAGAGGGATGAAGTTACTTGCTCAAGGTCACATTCTTCTGCAGTAGAAATGCCTGGCACGGGAGGGAAAGGAAAAGGTCAGGGGCCCAGGGAGCTATAAGCTATACAGCCTGGTGAGAGAAGCATGGCTGAGACCAGGCACTGCAGGGACCTGCTCAGCAGGGCAGTCCCAAGGCTGGGGGCCTGTGCTGACTTGTGTAATTAAAGGCAGTGACTTCTTAGAGGGTAGCCGCAAGTTGAGTGCTAGCAACTCTATGTGCCTGAAGACCAAGGTTTAGTCCAGAGTAGTGTGTGGCCCAAGTCCAGAGATCCTAGGATGTAGTGAAGCCCTAATGGCCAGGGTGGGGAAATGATATGGCTTGGCTGTGTCCCCACCCAAATCTCATCTTGAATTGTAGCTCCCATAATCCCCACATGTCATAGGAGGGACCTGGTGGGAGGTAATTGAATCATGGGGTCAGGTTTTCCAGTGCTGTTCTTGTGACAGTGAATAAGTCTCATGAGATCTGATGGTATGATAAGGGGCATTTAATTCCCCTGCACACGCTGCCTTGCCTGTCGCCATGTAAGTCCTGTCCTTGCTCCTCCTTTGCCTTCTGCATGATTGTGAGGCCTCCCCAGCTGTGTGGAACTGTGAGTCCAGCAAACCTTTCTCTTTATAAATTACCCAGTGTCTGGTATTTCTTCATAGCAATATGAAAATGGACTAATACAGGAGGTGATAGTGGCAGAGCACGTGTCACATGTGGAAAATAACTGAGCATCAGTTCAAGAAAGCACAGAGAAGCTGAGGGGTCCCTGCAGTGCACCAAAAGGAAATCAAGAGTCTTCTCATGGGCCCCTGAGGGTGGAGGGAGATACCGGAGGAGAAGGGGACTGGGTGATAGAGGTGGTGGAAGTCAGTCTGGGACTGAGTTTTCCCAGGTGCCATGGCATGGAGCACATCAGTGCCCAGGCCAGGGTGCAGCAGAAGCTGACTTTCCTGCCTACCCCATGTGCCTCCTGCCCTATGGCCCCGTGCCTCCCTGTGATTAACCTTCCCTTGTTGTCATTGACTTGGAGTTGAACTCTTCTGCAGCCATTCTTGGGAGCATCTTTTGGAGGCCCTGAAGGTCATGCTTTAGCACCAGCTCCTCCCTCTCTCTGGAGGCCCTTCTCATTGTCCTGATAGCTCTGGGGTGCCCCGATGTCCCTGGTAGTAAATGTGCCAAGGAGATCCGAGCCTGCCTTTCTGAATGCCTGGAAGATGAGGGAGTGGGGCATGGAGATTTCGAGTCAGATTTCTAGTTAGGCAAATTAGTCTGGCATGGTTAAATGCCACTAATGGGGGAGTCAGATAGCTTTCATTTGGCTTTACCTGGCAGCTTAGCAAATGTGCTTGAATGGTACTACACTGTGTCCCATGCAGTGCAAAGCATGTCACACACGTTACTTTTTTTTTTTTTTTTAAGATGGAGTCTCGCTCTGTCACCCTGGCTGGAGTACAGTGGTGTGATCTCGGCATTCACTGTAGCCTCTGCCTCCCAGGTTCAAGCAATTCTCCTGCCTCAGCCTCCTGAGTAGCTGGGATTACAGATGCATGCCACCATGCCTGGTTAATTTTTGTATTTTAGTAGAGATGGGGTTTCACCATGTTGGCCAGGCTGGTCTTGAACTCCTGACCTCAGGCAATCCACCTGCCTTGGCCTCCCAAAGTGCTGGGATTACAGGCGTGAAGCCACTGCACTCGACCACACACTTTACCTTTAATCCTCATGCCAGCTATGGGTGAGCCAGGTTAGATGAAGAGACTGAGGTTCAGGGAGGTTAAATGACTTGCATTAGGCTGCTCAGCTACCAAGGAGCAAAGAGACCCATTATTCCAGCCTTGTTTGAGATGTTAGCACCCATGCTTCCCCTTAGCAGTGTTTCCAAGAATATAGGCCCACTCCATGGCCCAGGCAAGCTGAGCATCATCTCAGGGCACTAAAGTCCTTTATAAACATCTGGAGCTAGACACATCAACTGTATTGCTTTACATGCCATGCTGGCTGCCTGGTCCAAAGAAGGCTCTTCCTCTGGCCCTGAGATTCTTTCTTGAATCAGCCATCATCAGTTCAGTACATGTTCCCAGTACCTGTTCTGACCCATGTCTTCAAGATTCCATCATTACCTCTTTGAGCTTCAGCTAACACACTAAACCACGTATGTAGTATGTTGTCTTGACCAGGCTTACCTCTCTTAGCCTCAGTTTCCACCTCTTTGAGACCATTTCCTTATCAGTAAAATGGGGCATAATAATCGGTTGTGTTGAGGATAAAAGGATAAAATTGGAGGAAGTATCCCACACAGTGGCCAGTCCCGATGCTTGTTCAGTATGTGTTAGCTGAGCTGCATTTGTGGAGTGGCTGAGCTGAAATAAACATCCAGGTTCTGACTTTGAATCTAGTGTTCTTTCTCCCCTTCTGGGCTATATACAAGCAACCTCTAGATATCATGTTCCTAAATCCACCGCTAAATCCCTGAGAAAACTGCGAGATCCCCAGCAGCTCACCAACCACACAGCCTTTCACCAGGACTTCTCCGGCTTCTCCTTGCTTTGGCTGTTTTGAGACTCAGCAGCAGCAGCATGAGCTGGAGTAGGTGCAAGGTTATGTAACTGCCCTGTCCTCAGATCACACACAGGGAAGGACTTGGACCTCGGGCTGCCTAGCACAGGGCAGCAGTGACTGCCCACTGAACCATGGCTTCGTCACAGTAATTCCTAGCCAGACACCTACACCTTTCCACAAAGACACGTCCAAGGAGGCAGCAGATCTGATCCCAGCCCCACCGATCAGCTTCTTGGATACTGTGCATATAGATTGAGTGCTTGCCTTGTGCCAGACTCACACAGTGGGGCATAGGGTGGAGGTTAAAACTGGGTGAAGGATGGGACCTTTGAGATCAGTTGAAACTCAGTGAACCCAGACATGGCCAGATCCTGCTTCCTCACCCTTCTCCTCTTCCCTCCTTGTTTTGTTTTCTTATTAACTGGAACTAATGGGAGGAAATGATTAGACCAGACAGCTCGTTAATGATTATCGATTCACTACATTCTTTTCACCAAGTGCCTTGAAGGGAAAAGCCAGACCATGATCCTCATACAACAAAAACTCAGTTCTACCTCCAAGAAGGTGTGGTGCTTGGCTCCCTGCTTCCACCCTCCTCTGATCCCCACAGTTAAAGGCACTTAAGGCCATCTGCAGGTTCTGACCCAACGCATGCCGTGTCGATCAGGCTGGGTGCACGGCAGGGACAGAATTGTCAACCATTCCAGTTTGCCTGGCTCTTTCTAGTGATAACACTGGATGCCCCATATCCTGGGAAGCCCTCCAATCCTGGGCAAACTGAACCACTGGATACCCTAGCAGGCTACATTATTATTATTATTAATAGTAGTAGATTTCTTTTTTTTTCTTTTTCTTTTTTTTTGAGACGGAGTCGCTGTGTCACCAGGCTGGAGTGCGGTGGCGCGATCTTGGCTCACTGCAACCTCCGCCTCCCAGGTTCAAGTGATTCTCCTGCCTCAGCCTCCCTAGTAGCTGGAACTACAGGCATGCGCCACCACGCCCAGCTAATTTTTGTATATTTATAGAGACAGGGTTTCACCATGTTGGCCAGGATGGTCTCGGTCTCTTGACCTCATGATCCACCCGCCTCAGCCTCCCAAAGTGCTGGGATTATAGGCGTGAGCCACCGTGCCCAGCCAATTTCATTTTTATTATTATTTCTTCCTTTTTATCATCATCATTATCAACAGTAACTAACACTGAACACTTTCCATATGCCAAGACTTATGCCACACACTTAACAATTTTTTATGAGGCAGATAATACCCTTCAGGCAGCAGAGGCAGAGGTTACAGTTAGTTCACCTGATCAACCCTTGCATGATTGCCTTGAATACCTAATTCATGTTTTCAGCTTCAGGTCAGCAGCCTCCTAGTCCTTTGGTCCTAGAAACTGGCTTTCTCCAAGCATCTGCCTTGTCCTGATCTCTGGCTTTCAGCTCCATCTGTGACTGAGACCTGCTGACTATTACAGCCCTGGTGATTGAGGCCAGCCTTGTTCCTGACCTCCCACATCTCAGAATTCTGCAAGAGACAAAAGTTGCACTTGAACTGTTTGTGGAGACTTGGCCTTTCTGTCTGCTTTCTGGATCCTGAGGCTGCCTTGGCCCCTGCCTGAGGCCAAGTGCCCTGCTTGTTGTGTGTTACCTATAGGTCAGGAAGCATTCCTCTTCCCTGTTGCTGGGACTGTCTGCAGTCCACTGACTGTCCCAGGACTCTGCCTGATTTCAGGTCCTGGCATCCTTGAGACTGTTGGTCAGTCTCTTATTACTTATAGTTGGTGCGTGGTTGGCCTTACTGGGATTATTTGCAACTAGGTAAGTTTGTAGGAGCCTCTGCTCCCTGCCCTGTTGATGTGACATAGGCAACACAACTCTTTTTATATCAGTCTGAGTGTCCTATAACTAGGAAGATAAATAGACTGCTGAAAATAACATCTTGCACTCCAAAGGCACGTATAAATGACTTTTGGATAGGGTGGGCTCGATTAAAATCAAATTGATTCAAATCATGATTTGAATCACTAGTCAGGAAGAGTCGATTAAATCAATATTTTTCCTTCAAAACTGCATTCATTTTTGATATAATTTTAATGCACAGTCTTCACAACTTTGACAGAGATAGATGTGGTTTTCATTTTTAGAAGTTACATACCATGCATTTTTAAGCTATGATTTATTTTGACATTTCATTGAATCAGTTTTGCAGCCACGTCTGAGTCTTGAGTGATGACTAGGTTATTTTATTTACCAAAGCTAATCAAACAAATGTGTATAATTTTCCCAACAGAATAAACGTGCACTTTGGAATGTTTAACTATTTTTTTCTGTAAGTGTAAAAATGTGTTTTTGCTGAGATAAATTGGACTGTTTGAGGCAGGTCCAACCCAAAACACTTGTAATATTATATTTTGGAGTTAACTCAGTCTTTACCCTTTCCTTCCTGCTTATTTTTATGTTAGAAAAGAAAGGTAAGCTTTTCAACTTTTGTAGTTCCCAAATGATTTTCAAGTTTAGACTGAATCAGTCTCCTTTGGAAAACATTCTTGCTATGTGTAGGGAAGAAATAGCTGTAATGACAAACTTGATATTTATCTTCATTATTGCCATGAATCCATATACTTGACTTCTGCTGGCTATTGGTATGACCTTCACGAGGCCTTATCAGTATCTTTCATGATTAACTGAGCTTTACCATATCTGAAACAGATTCTCTTCACTGGGATCCACTGGGTTTTATTTTTGGAAAGTATTCTCACAGCAACAACGCATTTGGAATGAGATATTGTCTTAGATAGGGCTGTGTTAGGGAGGGGCATGCTTCTCTTCCGTCTTATCAGCCTCAGAATATTTGGGAGGAACCCCTTACATCTTGAGGCCAAATAAAAATCTTGAGTTTATGGTTTTACCTCCATCCTTTCTGAGCATGTTTCTGGCTCAGCCCCATGACATCATTTCTTAGAACGTGGCCACATATATTCTGTTTCTGCCAGAAAATTAAGTATCTGCATCTTTCAAGCTGAAACAGTTGTCTTCCAGTTTTGTATTCCTAGGATCTAGAACATAAATGCATTTCCTCTATTCACATAGCTCTAATTGAATAGAATCATAACACTAGGGTTTAATAGAACCCAGTGATTTCCTAGTTCCATCCTCAAACTAACTCTTTCATGTTAAAATGAAGTGACTTGCACAGGTTACAAAGCCTGGGATGAGAAACCACGTCATCCGAGACTCCCAGAACAGGGGATTTTCTTTAATAAGTCACTCCTGAATTTAGATTTCTTCTCTTCATCTTCCTCTCTGCAAAGTAGTGATTTATTTTTAAAGAAAACTGTTCTCCATATACAAACATCTAACTATTACTCATTTACAGCTGACCTTTGCTGGACTTGTACAGGGCTGCACTTAGAGTCTAAGAATGGAATGGACACCACTTAGTTCTAGCAGGGATATTAGATTTAGCAAATAAAAATAGAGTACACCCAGTTGAATTGGAATTTCAACCAAACAACAAATAATTTTAGTATGACTTGTGATATTTGGGACACACTAAAAAATTATTCATTGTATATCTAAAATGGAAATTTAACCAGTGTCCTGTATTTTATCTGATAACCTTATTCTCCCCATTATTCAGGGTAATGTGTTTGGTTTGGTTTTTCATGCTGACCTAAGGTGCTGAGTATCATAGTCCAGTTTTCAGGTGGCCAGACCCGCTTGAGTTAATATTTTCACTGCATATTCTGCTTTTCTTTGTCCTGTTTCGTTTAAACTCTTTTTGGTCAAAGCTCTGATTTTGCCCTGTGCACTGTTTTCATTGATGTGTATCACTGCATCCCTTTGAGTGGGCATCCTGATGCTAGCAGGGCTCATGCCTGCCTAAGCCAAACTATTTGGGCACCAGGTTGCAGGGAACTGGCTAAATGCAGGACTGCTGGAAGCCAGAGCAGTTCCCTGAGTGTCCAGCCCTTCCCTTCCCTGGGAACAGCAGGAGGGCCCGGTGCCTGGGAAGTGACCACCAGAGGGAGTAGCTGCAGTAGGGGCTGAGGTACATGAGCCTCACTCTGCCCAGAATTGGGGACCCGTGTTGGGCTGTGGGACTGTACATGACTAGGGAAGCCCGTAGGGTGCTCTTATCTGATACCACCACTTTGTTAGTGTTGTGCCAGACCCCTTTTAACCTCAACAGGGATGACACCATGTTCTAGAGGCTGAAGAAGAGACCCAGAGCCAACACATGAGACGTAGGGTTTTATTAGCAGGAGGGCAACTTACAGGGAGGTCTGGTGGCAGCAGGCTGGGCAGGAGAATCACAGCCACTTGCAAAAAGCATGCTGTTCATCTACCGTTTTGACTTAGCACCCTTCCCTTAACAACCTCCACCTGGCAGCCTTCATTTAACCCCAAACACAGGGCCTTGATCTCCCATACGGCCCGAGTTCCTCAGGACAGTCCGAGGGCTCAGCTCTTCCTCAGAGATGAGGAATTAATCTCTGGGTTGGCCACCCCCAGATTTCTTAGCTCAGAACTCTGAACACACATTCAGGTGCATCTTCTAAACAGGGTCATTCTCAGGGTATATCCTGATGCTGTCAGGTGCATCTGCCATACAGCAAGTGAATGGAAGCCTCACCCAGAAGCCATCATCCCTAGAAGCATGGCTTCCTAATAGGAGAATCCTTCCTGTCCATCCAACTTCCACACTGATGTGGAGCCTGGGCAATAGCACTGGGTTCAAACAAGCTGGTGTCCCAAAGGTGTGGTCACCTATGCCAAATATCATCATATGCATTTTCATGTATTTATGTTTTCTAGAATTGAAAATAGTTTGCAGCTGACCCCTGAGCCTACCCATTTCATTCTGAATGCAATTTCAGCACCCCACTGTAGCTCCCCTGCTCTCCCTCCCAGGCATGGAACAGCCATGGGCCAAGATGAGGCGTGTCCAGTGAGTCAGAACAGAATTTGTAGTCCTTTGCTCACCTGGTCCCCAAACCCTACTTTGCCCTACTTTCCCCTGCTCTCCTGTGCCTGGGTTCTCCCAGGCCTGTATCTTGCCCCTTGCCTTCATCTTGTGTGCCTGTGCTGTTTTCGGATGCTGCCTGCTTGCCTGCTTTTCAGCCTGCAGTCTCACCATGCAATCTAGCTTCTGAATGTTTGCCTTGCCCTGTACTGAGCATGTGGTGTGGTCCCAGGGCCTGAGAGCTCCCTGATTCTGGTACTTCTGTAGGGCTAGCCTCAAGACAGCTCACATCAGCCAGGCACAGCACAAGGTGAATGGGATTGATTTGATCTGGCTCCAGGGAGTGGGAAGAGAAACCTTTAGAAGGCCAGATCTACCTAGGATTGCTTTGATGAAAAATTCAGACTTAGATCCTTTATTCTATAAGCCACTTAGTTGGCTTTAACTCTGAGGACAATTTTCTGGTAGCCTTTAAAACAATAATAGGGTTTTCTTATCAATCTGTGTTCCTTTAATAAGGGGAAGGCCCATTAAGACGGGGTCGGGGGCCTGACCAGGTGAACTTATGATCGTCTAATGTTATCCAACCTCATTAACATTTTCACAGCCTTGCTAAAACTTGAAAGTTGTCCAGGAGGATCATTACCATTCAAGTTTTCTCCTCCTAGTAAGCCTGAACTTTTCTTGCCATAGCTTATGCCTGATACTTTTCAGCTGTTGTCCCTATTGACTAATGAACATAATTGGTCCTGGGCTATTTTCCAGCCTGCTCCTTTCAGAACCGGCACCGTCCCCACTGGAGCCAGTCTCTTCTCAAGATCACCTTTGCCGCTTTCCATTTTGTCCTGCATTTTCACCTCTGGCACATAGCAATGTCCTCAACTTCTGACTTGAGCTGTTTTCTTCCGACTTGCTCCAGCCTCTTGGCCTGGCCTGGTCTCACTCTTTCGTTAAGCTAGGCTCCACAACTCTATTTTGTAACGTACTATACATTTCTCTGTGGACACAACATGATAAATCTTGATCAGGTGCCTCAGCCAACACATAATAGCCTTTTAACCTAGACTGTAACTGAAAAGTTATGCACATGCAATGGAAACGGGGAAGTGATGTGGCTACCTTGCTAATTAAGGAATGACGCCCAAAGGTGATAGAATTGAGTGAGAAATGTGTGTATTTTCCTGGTGCTCAGGGAAAAGTTGGTTTAATTAGAGACAGATAAGGAGGTAAATGAAGATTTCTGGGGATTCTGAAAGGGGACTTCTGGGTACTTTCAGTGTCATTATTGAATGATAAAACTGTTTATCATTTAAAATTTCATTTTGCAACCTAAGCTTTCATTTGCCTTGATAAAGAGGCTCATAGACTTATCAGACAAGACTAGTATCTTTGGAGGTTTGCAGCAGCAATGAATATGGGGAAAGAAATATTTAGAGAGAGGATAAAATATTTCCTGAGATAACTGAAGGGAAAAGGAGAGAAGTTAAAGAGGGAGGCAGATGTTAAAATGGAGAGAAAGAAACTGCTGGAGATGGTAGGAGTTGAATTGTGAATGGTAAAAGATGGGTGTGTATATTAGATTTCATAAGTTCCTTGAGGAATGTAGGTAAAAAGAAATAATGGGAAGACCTGTAGCTTGTAATTAAGATGAGATCCTTTAAAATAGGACTCTCCTGCATTGGAATACTCACTTTTGTGACCTTGGGCTTGTCATTTATCCTAACCTCTTTGTACCCGTTTTACTTATCTGTAAAGTGGGTCTAAAAATGCCCACTGCTTAGCACTGTGAGAAACAAATGAGGTGATGTTTGTAATAGCATAGCACATTTTCTGCAGAATCCAATAAACAGAAGCTGCAATTATTATAAGGATTGTTACTATACTAATATAAATAGCAACAGTAATCATTACTCTTTCTCTACAACATCTACAATCAGTGCTGTTGTCATGAGGGATGGAGTGGCATTGTGCAAAATTCAGCACTTGTATAAGGCACTGGAAAGCTGAGCATCCCTAACTTTGGGGCTTATGATCATCTAGTTATGATGATCTTAAGTCCTGGTTCATCTTGGCTAGTATGAGTTTACACCTGTTGTCCAAAAGCAATGCCTTTCTTTATTCTTAAAAGTGTTCCAGTTTGGGTGACAAATCATATCATTCCCTACCTTTGATATTTACTGTCTAAATCAGTAAGACAGTATTATTGCATTTTTCATAGTTTCCAATTTTTTCAAAAGGATTGAGTTTCTTGAGGCCACTAAATGTATATGTACATGTAATATATATATATATGTATATGTATACACACCCCTATCTAGTGCTCCTTTTGCATTTGCAACAGGAATTAAATAGGACTTACCCCATGGAAATGTTGGTGACCTCATCCTCCAGTGGCCATTTCTGTAGGACCTGTTCCTTGCCACTGTTTGCTGATTGATATAGGCTTCTCACAGAAAAGGGATCTCCAGAGGATGGTGGTCTCAGAGGGGGAGTGGAGACAGGAGCAGAGTTGGTTCTGAAGTGTGGAGCTGTGGATGAGACATTGGGTGGCATCCTTGCCTGGCACTTAGGAGCTACGTCCTCTTGGGCCAGTCACTGAACTTCTCTGAGCCTTAGTTTCTTCGTACAGAGAATATGAGTCATAGAATAGACCTTGAAGACTTGTTAGAAGGATTGTATTGTGTGGTGCATGGTAGGTACTCAATAAATGGGAGGAGACTGGAGTAGGACAGCTCACTAAATATTTGTGGGCAGCATCATGTCCTGGCTTCCTTCCTACTTAACTCTTTTCTCCAGTTCTTCCAGCTGTTATCTATACACAGTGGTTTCCAAGTCTGCTGGTGATCTGTGTCTGCTCGAGTTAAGACAGCTTCCGACCAGGTAGATGGATAGGTCGATTCATTCAGTCTAGAAGTATTCATTGAAGTAGGTGTCAGGCACTGTGCCCAGGGAATTCTCTGCCAAACAACCAGATGCAGCCTCTGCTCTTGTGGGACTTGGGGCTGTCAGAGTTGTTTGTAGGGTGCTTTAGGGAGATTTCTTTCCCTAACTCACGAATGTGTCTGTAGAACTTCCCAGAGTCGCAAAGCCCAGCATGGGGGAAGGGTCTTCTTACAGTGGGCTTTGAACTTCCTGCCTGCCTCAAAGTGAAATCATGTTATTGAGATGGAATATGTGTGATTCAATCATCAATTCAGCAGTGAAAGGAAAAGCAGCAGCCTGGCAGTCTGGGTGGAGTAAATCCTGTGAGCATGGAGGAGCAGCAGCCCCTAATAGCTCTTGTAAACACTCTGTCACTCTCAGGGCTGGGCGTGGGCCAGCTGAGCCTCTCCCTGCCGTGCCTCTCTATTTCTCAGAAATGCTGCCATGTCCAGCTGTGACACACATTCTGCATCATTCAAGAAACACTTTTCAAGCCGATCTCCAGGACGCAGAGATTGTTTCTGATTGCTTCCAGATCAATCAACAAACCTCTTAGGAGCAGCTTCTAGGTGGGTGGAGGCTCAAAGACGCAGGACACACATTTGCATATGAAAGATGTGTGCTAGTTTGCTTTTGCTTTGCTCTAAAGGAATACTTGAGACTGGGCACTTTATAAAGGAAAGAGGTTTAATTGGCTCAAGGTTCTGCAGGCTATACAGGAAACGTGGTGCTGGCATCTACTTCAGGCGAGGACCTCAGGAAACTTCCAATCATGGCAGAAGGCAAAGGGGAAGCAGGCATCTCACACGGCCAGAGCAGGAGCAAGAGAACAGAGGGTGTGCCACACTCTTTTAAACAACCAGATCTTGTGTGAACTCAGAGTGAGAACTCACTCTCATCACAAGGACAGCACCAAGCCATTCGTGAGGGATCTGCTCCCACGACCTGAACACCTCCCACCAGTCCCCACCTCCAACACTGGGGATTATATTTCAACATGAGATTTGGAGGGGACAAATATCCCAACCATATTAAGATCCATGGGCAAAACCACAGTCACATCCTAGATCCTGTTGCCATGGGTTGAGGACAGCATGGCCCCAGTTTTCCTATTCTTCTCAGTATCCACAGCCTTTACAGTCTGAGTCAAGAGAGTCAGTGTCTCTATCTCTTGAATCTGGGCTGGCTGTGATTTGCTTTGGCCAATAGAATATTGTAGAAGTGATAATATGACAATTCTGAGTCTGGGTTCCAAGAGGGCTCACATGAATGTTCTCTCTCTCCCTCTCTCTCGTTTCTCTCTGTCTCCCTCTTAGACCTCTACCACTGCCTAAGAACAAGTATAGTAGCCGCTACTGCAGGATGAAAGATCATGTGTAGCAGGGCCTAGACTTCCCAGCTGAGACCATCCTGAACCAGTTAGCCCCAGGGAGACCTGTAAGCTGCCCACAGACAGCATGAGTGAGCCCAGCCCAGATCAGCCCGCCCAGCCCAGGTCAGCAGAATCCCAAGCTTACCCAGAGATGTGAGAAATAAAAAATAGTGGTGGTTTTAAGCCAAAAAAAAAAAAAAAAATCACCCAAAGATGCACGGGGGCTGTTGAACCCCTGTTGTGTGTCTAGCGCTGCATATGGACTGTCACTGGCACTCACAGCAGCTGCCCCTTGTTAGCTCCATTTCACGGATGAGGAAGCCAAAGCTTGGGATGTCAAGTGACTTCTCCAAGGTCAGGCAGCTCAGAGTTGGACCCATCAGGGCTGACTCTGCAGGCTGTGTGCTTTGCTTGGCACTGTCTGCTTGGCACCGTCTCCCTTCACTCTGTGTCCTCTCCTGGGCAGTGAGCTGTAGTCCTCTATTTCCTACTTCCTCTACACTGTGGGGACATTCTCATCCACATTTACCTCTTCCAAGTTCTCAACTCACAGGCAGCTGTTGGCAGTATAAATAAAACCCCATTTAATTATTACTATGCACAGAGAACTCAGTGCCCAAATAAATATACAGGTAGACAGGTAGCCAGCCTGGTCTAAGGCAGAGGCCCTGTGTGGCAATGGAAGGAGAGGGTTCTGCTCCTCCCCTTAAGCACAGCTGCCACCATCTTCTCTCACCTGGACCATCTAGTGGTCTGTGATGGTGTCCTTTTCATCTTTTGCCCACAGAGGCTAATGATATTTTAAAATGTGAATCCAAGTCAAACCCCAAGTCACAACCCTTCAGGGGCTGTTTGCCACACTTAGAATAAAATGTACAGTCCTCATCGAGGACTCCAAAGCCACATATGAGCTGGCACCTCCCACCCTGCCACCCTGACCTCATCTCTTTTCTTCTTTCTTTCACTTTCCTGCCCCAGTCCCGCCGGCCCCTAGCTGGTCCTTAAACCCACAGCATGTCTCGGGCCGTTGCAGTTGTTTTCCCTCCAGGAAGCTGCATGATTACCCTATTTAGAGGAGCCTTCCCTTGCATCCTTCCCCAAATGCTGCTCTCCCTCCCTCTTTATTTGCCAAATTTAATTTTCATCATAGTAGAGATTATTTATCGACTGATATGTCCATCTCTTCCACTGGAATGCAAGCTCCACAAGGGCAAAATCTTTGTTTTTTTGACTACTCTATTTCCCATGTCTAGAACAATATCTGCATATAGTCAACATGCAACAAATATTTATATTTAAGTCCCATGTTTATAACTAACATGTTTTGAGTGCATATCATATGCCAGGCATAGGGCAAAGTTATTTCTATTATCTAAACCTCACAAAAATCCCATAGAGTGAGTCCTTATTCACATTGCCATTTTGCAGATGAGGACCCTGGAGCACTGACCCTGCGTATCCCGCTCAAGACCATGCAACTGGTTAGTGTTGGAGCTGGGGGTGTTTGATTCCAGATTGGAAGCCCTTACGTACTATCCCAGGTGACCACTTGCTGCCATCACTCAAGCAGTCCGGGGAGGAGTTCTCCCTGTGAAGATTGCCTGTGCCCTGAAGTTCCTAGTATTTCCCCTGAACTTTGGTTCTTTGCCTGTTGACTTCTTCTGTGCATCTAACACTCAACTGTTTAAGAGCAAAAACCAATTTATCATTATGTGTAAAAAATATAGGGCTCAAAGAAGGCACAAGTAGACAATCAGCAAGCCCAGAGCAAGGCAGAGAAGTCACATGTAGTCACAGAAGGATCACTGGGGTAGGAGTCTTTTGGAGTGAGCCACCTTGTCTGGCACATCTCTGCTTGGTGGCCTAGTCTGCACAGCTCTCGTCTCTTATCTCCTGTCTAGAAGGCTTCGAGGGAAGTCACTTTGTCCCTGTCCACTGAGATGAGGGATCCTATAGGAGATGATGCCTGTGTCACATTTGGAATTGGACTTAGTTGTCCTCTAGGTCTCCTTCAGCTGCAGGAGTTTCAGGTTGTAAGGCAGTAAGTCCAGTAAGGGAGAGGCAAAGGAAGGCAGAATTTTCCAAGCAAACCACAGTAAGGGGCTGTGAAACAGAAAGGAAATGAGAGAAGGAAAGACATAGGGCAGAAAGAGGATGAAAGAGAGGAGAGGTCAGGCGAAGGTGAGAATGAAAGAGAGGAAGAAAGCAATGAGGGAACAAAAGAAAAAAAAGAAGAGCAAGAGGGACAAAAATTTTGACCTGTGTATCTCTGCACGTGCGCATGCATGTGTGTGTGTGTGTGTGTGTGTGTGTGTGTGTGTGTGAGAGAGAGAGAGAGAGCAGACATACACACAGTGGAGGAAGTTGACTGGACGCCAGGAAGACAACCAAGCTCCTTCTGCCCTTGCCTTCCACCTCTGCACCCCACAGCAGAGGGAAGATGGTGCCTTCCACCCTTCCATCTTGAAATGTTCCTTTTTGCTCTGGGTTCTCCATGTTCTGCCACGTGTCTCTAGCACGTCTCCCTTTCTGACTCCTCCCCATCCCCTCTTCTCTTTTCTCCCACATGTGGGTGGCCCCCACCCTGCAGCCTCACTGTCTCCTGGGCACCGTCTCCACTGGTGGTTGCTAAGTCAGCATCTCCAGGCCGCTTTCTGGGTGTGTGGCTGTGCAGTTGCACGGAGGCCTGCTCTTGGTTTCATGCTCTGTTGTTGCTGTCTTGAAATTCTTAATGACTTTTGAGCAAGAAGCCTGCATTTTCATTTTGCACTCAGCCTTATAAACTCTGCAGTCCGTCCCGCCCCAGAGCCCAGAAACCCACTGTTGAGTCTGAAGGAACAGAGAGCTGTCAGAATCCAGAAGCAGGCAGGGGCCAGAGGAAGGGAGGCTCAGATGAGAAGGAAGAGCTGCAGAGCAGCTTAGAAACTGGAGGGCAGATTCCTGGGACCAGGTGAGCCAGGTCATCAGGCAAGGCAGGAGAGGTAGGCCCGGGACACGCAGTGACAGAACTCACAGTGCCTCCACCACTTTGGGTCTGGCTGTGTGGAGCCCTGCCTGTCTGTCTAGGTGGGCAGGGAAAGGGGCTGGGACAGTTGGAGCTCATGTTACTTGACACCAGTTTCTGAATGAGGCTTTTCCATCCACCCTTGATTTCAGCTCCTAATTGCTCTCCTCAAAGTCACTGGCTCTCCATTATCCTCTGGATGCTCTGATGTCCTCTGGACTTTGTTCAAAAAAGAGCTGGAAAAGGTCAAGTCCAGGAGGAACTCAGACTCTTACTAGGCACATTCTTGGTTGACCCTGGTTCTACTTTCTTTTTTAAAAAAAATTTTATTTCCATAGGTTTTGGGGGAACTGGTGGTATCTGGTTCCATGAGTAAGTTCTTTAGTGGTGATTTGTGAGATGTTGGTGCACCCATCACCCAAGCAGTACACACTGAACCCAATTTGTAGTCTTTTATCCCTTACCCTCTTCCCAGCCTTTCCCCGAGTCCCCAAAGTCCATTCTGTCATTTTTCTGCCTTTGTATCCTCATAGCTTAGCTCCCACTTATAAATGAGAACATATGATATTTGGTTTTCCATTCCTGAGTTACTTCACTTAGAATGATCCCATGTAATCTACAATCCCATGACCCTGGTTCTACTTTCATTTTTTCCAAGCCTGAGGAGGCCCTGGTCCCTGTTTGCTAACAGAGACCAGACAGTGCTTACTGCTCCTGCAAGCACAGTGCCTGTCCCTGGGTAGGGCCAGCCTCTCTGCATCCTTTAAACGTCAAATTACTCAAACTTCCAAATTTTCCATTTTGCAACTGGACAAAGGATTTTGGATCATCCCACCAATGCAATGATTTGGGCATGCGGCTACACACTGGAATTTGGATGAACCTGAAGAAAAATTCAGACTTTAAGAGGCAAGATTTTACATTAAAATTGGAAGTGCGGTTCACAGCATTGCCCTTGTTTGTTTCGGCTGTGCTGGCTTCTGGCTGTCAGCTGCCTACCCTTGGGCACGCTGATAAATTGCTGCCGAGCATTTTTCAGGCTTGTAGAAAATGGATGAGTCACAGGGTTTGGGGAACCTAACTGCAAGCTTGTTTGAGTTCAGTGTAAAATGGGCAGGTTTCAGAAGGGGGTGGTGTTCAGGTGAGGGACACACCCAGGGGTCTCTCAGGATCTCTGGTCCTGAGGACAGGACAGCCTGGGCAAGACCCAGATGGTGTGGCCATGTCTAGATTTCTTCCAGAGGAACAATGGGACCTACATGGTCCCCTTTCTAACACCAAAACTGATCTGTTATGTTTATGGGCTCCTTTCTGGAAGCTGGGTGAGTGCCAGGTCCTGAGTGAACTTAGGAAGGCACTTTGTGAACGAGTAGATGGTGGAATAGCCCGCGGTCAACCTGGGAAGAAGTCCTTGGTCGAGGGATCCCACTGTATGCCCTGCCATGGGGCAGTGAGCTTCCTGGGACATCACTCCAGTGGTGGCTTCTGGCTTCTTCTCTTTTCTCCCAGAGGTACTTGGAGGATGCTCCGTGGGACTCGGGGGGTGGGGATAAGCGGACACAGGAAGGATTGTGACTTTACCCCCGGTTGATTAAGCCATCCTCCTCCTCTTCTCTCGGTCCAGGCCAGCTTTGATGCATTTCTTTCCTTTCTGTCTCAGTGCCTGCTTCTCACTGAGCAAGACAGTTCATCACCCCATCGGGATAGAGGAGACAAATGACAGCAGTAACGTGAACTGAGCGGGATTAGATAAAACCAAAGAGCTATCACGCACAACAGTGGACAGTCATTTAAAAGGAAATCCATCTCGTTGTTGCCCAAGGCCTCTTGGGAAGAAAAAGACATCTTCCTATTGCGAGTTCAGCTTTTACTTTTGGGTGTCAAGCCTCCAGGAAGCTCAGGCCTTGCTGCTTCAGGGAGGTTGTGATCCTGGGTTGCCATAAATGAAGGCTCCTGGGGTCAGGGTTAAAAGGGAAGGCTGGAGACAGACTGTGTGTGTTTAAATCCCAGTGCTGGCACTCCGGGTCTGCCCATCCCCGGGTAAAGTATCACATTCAACCTCTCAGAGACTCCATTTTTTCATTCGTAAAATGGGGATTATAACAGTATTTCCTTCATAGGGCTATTGTGAAGAATAACTGGGGAAATACAAGCAAAGTGCTTACTACATAACAGGGATGCAATAAATGATAAATACGGTGATTAGAGGGCAGATTCAGACTGTCTAACCTGTGTGTAGACAAGTACACTCTCACAAACACAGAATGTCACCTTCTTTAAGTGGCCTTGTGGTAAATAACAAGAATGTTTAATGCTATTTCTGAGATCTTGGCTTCCTCCCTGTCCCTCTCTGTAGAAGGAAGATAAAGGTGGCGATCCCATCTTTTTATTTTTTAAAACAGCTTTTTTGAGATACAATCTACATACCATACAGTCTACCCATATGACAAGTAAAGATCAATGGTTTTAGTGTATTCTCAGGGTTATACAACAAGCACATAATCTAATTTTAGAACATCTTTGACCTCCAAAAGACACCCTGCACTATTAGCATTCAATTCCCATGCCCCACCCCGCTCCAGGTGACCACTAATCTGCTTTCTGTCTCCACACATTTGCCTATTCTGGACATTTCCTATAAATAGAATCACACAATACGTGGCCTCTTGCGGCTGGCCTCTTTCATTTACCATGATGTTCTCAAGGTTCATCGATGCTGTAGCATGTGCCAGTACTTTCTTTTTATTAGCAAATAATATTCCATTGTACAGATATGCTGCCTTTGTTTACCCATTCATCAGTTGAGGGACATTTGTTTTGTTTCTGCTTTATTATTAGTCCTCCAGCCTCATCTTAAACACCTAGGGACCCCATTGTTGCCCTGTCTGCACAGGGCACTGGTGAGCTGCTCGTTCAGAAAGGTTGTCCCAGAACTGTCTCTAGTGTGGCTTCTTTGCAGGGGGAGGTAGAACAGGAGTAGCTCTGCACTATTCAAAATGTGTTTGCTATTAGTTATGGACCTTTGTTTTCTTTTTTTCTTTTTCTTTTTTTTTTTTTTTTTTGAGATGGGGTCTTGCTTTGTCACCCAGCTGGAGTAGAGTGGTGTGATCTCTGGGGTGCAGTGGCACAATCTGGGCTCACTGCAACCTTCGCCTGCTGGGTTCAAGCTATTCTGGTGCCTCAGCCTCCCGAGTAGCTGGGATTACAGGCGTGTACCATCCCACGTGGCTAATTTTTGTATTTTTAGTAGAGACGGGGTTTCGCCATGTTGGCCAGGCTGGTCTCAAACTCCTGGCCCCAGGTGATCCACCTGCCTTGGCCTCCCAAAGTGCTGGGATTACAGATGTGAGCCATCGCACCTAGCCAATTATGGACCTTTTTAAGTCTACAGCTGCCTTCTCTCAGAAGCAACTGGAACATAGGGCCCTGCTGGTCTGGGCTCCAGGGTTCTGACCAGAGTTTCCAGTTTTGGGAGTGGACTTGGAATCCCTTTCTGGGCAGGGCTTGGGGAAAGGATAAGAGTCTGTCTTGAGGCAGGAGGAAGGGGAGGCTCCTGAGCTTTGTTTCAGGTACAGATAAGGAGAGTCAAGGCCCACACGAAGGAAGAGCAGGTTCCAGAATGAGGGGCCCATGTCCGCAGCCTTCCTGCCTGCTCCTCCCCAAGATTGTATGTCACAGGAAGAGTAACAGTGTGCATGCCCAAACTACCTGACTCGCCTTAGCCACTGAGTGACTTAAGTCCCTGAGCACTTCTGAGCCTTAATCCTTGTCTGGAAAATGGGGTAGGACAGGCCCATTTTATAATATTTTAATGAAAATTAAGTGAGCTGATAGTGGTAGAAGCAGAGCACTGTATGGAAGTGACAGAGGTTTATTTTTGCTGTGCAAGTTGGCTCCAACTCTTAAGTCCTCCCTCTGCTAGAGGGGTAGGCTCTCCTGTCTTTGAAACTGGGTAAACTGAGACATGGAAAGCCACCTCAGTCATGGAGCTACCATGGGCAGAGCTAGGGACCCTGTTTTACAGCAGACCCAATGTCCTGAGCAGACCCTGCTTTCCTGAGCGAGTGCACCCTCTGCCCGCACAAAACCGGCTCAGAAGAGGATGCTCAACGTCTGCAAAGTCTGGGGATGTCGTGAAGACAGGCTGAGTCTCTCGGTGACCCCTGTGCCTCTGCACTCAGCACAGCATTCTGAGACTCTCAGGGCTTCTCTAGGGGTAACGAGGGGCTCTCATCTTCTCTTTGGCCCCTGTGGGGACATTGACCCCTTGCTCCTGGGCTCACTGCATGGCTGGAAGTTCAGAGGTTCCTGCTGCCATTCCTCTCTGCAGCACAGAGCACTGAGACTGACTATGGCAATCTCCTGTTTGGCCCCCTGCCCTTGCCTATGTGACAAATAAGGGGACCAAGGCCAGGGAGGCTGGGTGATGGGGAGAGAGGACCCTGGGCTGGCGGGAGGTAATGGCAGGGCAGATACTATGGTCACTGAGGGATGATGCTGCTAAGACTGCAGGGGGAAGGAAAAGGAGACTTTTGGCTGAGGAAGGCTGTCCTGGCCCCACTGTGTCACTGGTGTTACAGAGGGCAAGGAAAGGCTGATGTCCAGGCCCCTGGGCAATGTCAGGGTGAGGTAGGTGTGTGTGCAGCAGCCTGCCCCTTTCCCAGCTTGGCTGGGTCTGGAAATTGCATTTTCCACAGCCTGGGCAGCTTTCTATGTGACTAGAGTTCTCCTTTCTGTTTCTGGAGGGCAGCCCAGCTCAGGAGGCTGGCATTGTGTGGCACTGTGGGAGCAGGCTGGCCTTGGTGGGGGGTGGGGGGTGCTGTCAGTGGTGGCAGTGTTGGCCTGGGCGGGCATCTCTGTGCACCTGCAGCTGAGCCCTGGGGGCTGCCTGCTCTGTGCTCCGGCTCTTCACAGAAACCAATATTTGCAGCTGGGTTTATCTTTCCACTGGGATCCCGGGGATGATGATGTTTTGGCCGAGATGTACTTCGTGTCCAACTCCTGTCAGCATTTCTGAGGGAAGATTGCTCGTTAAAGGCTTCCCTGCACGGCCCCTCCCTGCTCACTCGGCCTGAGTGACATAAATAAGCCCCTTGTTTCTTTTTCACGAGCAAACCCAGACCCTTAAAGATGGCTGGACACCACCCCCCCCACCCCCGCACCCGCACCCGCACCCTTTCGCAGCTGCTGGAGTCTCCGGTGGTGTGGGTGAGTAACGGCCCTGTCGAGGCCCAGCCTCACTCCTCTGGCTTCTGACAGGCACCTGGGTGCTTTACAGCTGGGAGGCTGCTAGGAATTCTTCATCCGTCTCCCTTAACGGTAATGCCCTGGCCCCTGGGGGGACCTAAAACCAGCTCAGCTGAGGAGCTGATGCAAAGCATGGAACAGCAAGCACACTCAGAATGTAACCTCCATGGGATGGAAAGGGGAAACAGGGCCATGAAAAAGGGACCTGTCATGTATGCCTCCTCCTCTGGGCACCTACAGCTATGATCTCATCTCTCTCACATTATCAACCCTATAGGCGAGGTAAGGTAAGAATCAGAGAAGTTGAGCCACTTGCTCTAGGTCACACAGGTAGGAAGAGGGTGGGGCAGGGATTGGAATCCTGACTCGAAGGCTTGTACTGTTGTTACTGGGCCCTACTGTCTTCCCATGGGTTAAGTTTTTGGATGGTCTCTGGGGGATACTTAGGTAAGTCACAAGGCATGAATATATTCTGAGCTGGAACTCAAACCCAGGTCTGCCTCTTGACTTCTGCCGGGCTCTTCATTCTCCTCGGACACCCGGCAGGAGGGATTTGTAGGAGGGTTAGTTATGGTCTATCTCAAGGTCAGAGGCTCCCCAGCACAATTTGAATGTGATGCCTTCCATGGTGCTTCAAGTCACACATAACTTTTTCAGTACAGTCTGCAAATCTGAGGCCCTGCCGGACCATCATCAAGTTGACCAGGCAGGAAGGTGTGCAGCAGCAGCATCCGCCCATTCCAAGGCCCTCCTCCTGGCCTCTTGCTGGCCCTGACTCCCCTCCCCAGCATGATGCCATCTGCTCATGATCTTGTCTGCTCATCTTTGCCAGGCACTAAGCTGCGTGCTGTACCTGTAGCATTTAATTTGCCTTAATTCTTACCACTTTCCTGAAAGGTATTCTCCCCGTTTTTCTGATGCAGAAAATGGATCTCTGAGAGCACTACTGACTTGTCCAAGTTCACATCACTGTTCCATCAGTGGAGGGACTGGGACAGGCCCACAGGAGTGCTTTTCCCACCGTCATCTCAGCCCTCAGTAGAGCAGGAGCGAGGAAGCAGGAGGCTTGAAGCAAGAGTGTGAAACATCAGACATCACCTCTGCCCTCAGGGCTCTGGAGACCTCAAGCATCCACATAATATTTAAAATAATAAAACCAAAGAGTAGACAATAAAGGACCAAGATGGATATCTGGGCTGTATATTTTGTGGGTGAACAGAGCTGGGAGGTCTTCTGGGCTGATCTGGAGAGGAGAGACCAGTTTGGGGCCTGCTTCCAGCCACTCCTCCATCTCCCCCACTTTTCATCACCCGAGAAGCTCAGCCAGCCTGAAAGCGTGAGCGCTTCATCTGCCGGCAAGGAGGCAGGAGACAAATCCCTTTAAATGTGCGAAGAGTTTTTTTACCACTCTTTCCCTTCTCATCTTTGTTTATTCTGGAGATCAATACAGACAATGGGAAAGTTATTCGCAGTAGAAGACCTGGCTATGTAGTTTTAAAATATACTTACTCCTTCTTCCCCAGTCCCCCTCACCTCCCCTATTGCATTTATTGAGAGCAGAGCCATTTCCGAGAAGCGATGTCAGGTAGTGGTGTTTGGATGGTGAGCTATGACTGCTGTTGTCTATCTCCAGGTGCACTTGTGTCTGGCGAGATCCAATAGGATGATCTCACTTCTGCCAGCCCAGCCGAAATCAGCAATATATTTGTGTCATATATTTTGGCCTGCAAACATCCACTCTTGAGTATTCTATAAATGGAATAATCTAACGGAATTAGAATAGATGTTCATTTTCAAATGAGTCCTCCTGTGGAATCCCTTTAGTTAAATTTAGTCCCCAGATATGAACTGGGTAAAAGTGGAGTTCCTTTGGTTTTCGGGGACAGGGTTTGGGACAACACAACCACAGACTCCAGGCCTCTGAGGGAGGTCTGGAAAGCACTGGGGTAGTTGACTGGAAGGCAGTTCCTAGATCGAATATTTTAAAAATTTACCATCTTATATTATTCTCCTCAGTTTTGTGCCTGTGACTGGACTTTCCTGGGAGCCAGTGATAGCTGCGTGGACAGAGACATTCTTTTACATTTAAGTTGTGTCCCTGCACACAGTAGGAACACAACAGCAGATTTATATCCAGTTGAATTTTAGTCTCTATCCCTACTCAAATCAAGCATTTGCAGCAGCTTGTCTGGGAGAAAGAGCCAATAGCCACCAGTCTAGATGTGATGTCTACTTTGCATGCTCGTGGAGCCAGCCATGAGCCTTGCTGTCTCTCCTTCTTTGCCATCTGTAAAAGCAAACTCTTTGCCCAACAGGATGAAATGAGAATGAAGTCCTCATTTGGAAGTCCCCTCTGTAGGGCTGCCTTCTCAAATCTTTTCCATCCAGGCAAAATTATACCTAGGTACTACCAGGGAGAAATGCAATTCATTTTCAAGAATTTATTGAAACTTACACGAATAATAGACAAGCAGAGAGCCAAATCATGAGTGAACTCCCATTCAGAATTACTACAAAGAGAATAAAATACCTCAGAATACAACTTACAAGGGACATTAAGGACCTCTTCAAGGAGAACTATAAACCACTGCTCAAGGAAATAAGAGGACACAAACAAATGGAAAAACATTCCATGCTCATAGATAGGAAGAATCAATATCATGAAAATGGCCATACTGCCCAAAGTAATTTATAGATTCAATGCAATTCCCATAAAGCTACTATTGATTTTCTTCACAGAATTAGAAAAAAAATACTTTAAATTTCATATGGAACCAAAAAAGAGCCCATATAGCCAAATCAATCCTAAGCAAAAAGTACACAGCTGGAGGCATCACACTACCTGACTTCAAACTATACTACAAGATTACAGTAACCAAATCAGCATGGTACCGGCACCAAAACAAATATATAGACCAATGGAACAGAATAGAGGCCACATAAGTAACACCACACATCCACAACCATCTGATCTTTGACAAACCTGACAAAAACAAGCAATGGGGAAAGGATTCCCTATTTGATAAATGGTGCTGGGAAAACTGGCTAGCCATATGCAGAAAACAGAAACTGGACCCCTTCCTTACACCTTATACAAAAATTAACTCAAGATGGATTACAGACTTAAACATAAAACCTAAAACCATAAAAACCCTAGAAGAAAATCTAGGCAATACCATTCAGAACATAGGCATGGGCAAAGACTTCATGACTAAAACACCAAAAGTAATTGCAACAAAAGCCAAAATTAACAAATGGATCTAATCCTAAAGAGCTTCTGCACAGCAAAAGAAACTATCATCAGAGTGAACAGGCAACCTACAGAATGGGAGAAAATTTTTTCAGTCTATCCATCTGACAAAGGTCATTAGACCTACATTAGAATCTACAAGGAACGTAAGCAAATTTACAAGAGTAAAACCAAAAAACCCCATCAAAAAGTGGGTGAAGGATATGAACAGACACTTCTCAACTTTAAAAGACATTTATGTGGCCAACAAACAAATGAAAAAAAGCTCATCATCACTGGTCATTAAAGAAATGCAAATCAAAACCACCATGAGATACCATCTCATTCCAATTAGAATGGCGATCATTAAAAAGTCATGAAACAGATGCTGGAGAGGATGTGGAGAAATAGGAACACTTTTACACTGTTGGTGGGAGTGTAAATTAGTTCAACCATTGTGGAAGACAGTGTGACGATTCCTCAAGGATCTAGAAATAGAAATACCATTTGACCCAGCAATCCCATTACTGGGTATATACCCAAAAGATTATAAATCATTCTACTATAAAGATACATGCACATGTATGTTTATTGCAGCACTATTTACAATAGCAAAGACTTGGAACCAACCCAGATGCCCATCAATGATAGACTGGATAAAGAAAATGTGGCACATATACACTGTGGAATACTATGAAGCCATAAAAAAGAATAAGTTCATGTCCTTTGTAAGAACATTGATGAAGCTGGAAACCATCATTCTCAGCAAACTAACACAGGAACAGAAAACCAAACACCACATGTTCTCAGTCATAAGTGGGAGCTGAACAATAAGAACATATGGACACAGAGAGAGGAACATCACACACTGGGGCCTGTTGGGAGGTGGGGGGCAAAGGGAGGGAGAGCATTAGGATGAATACCTAATGCATGCGGGGCTTAAAACCTAGATGATGGGTTGATAGGTGCAGCAAACCACCATGGCACATGTATACCTATGTAACAAACTTGCACGCTCTGCACATGTATCCCAGAACTTAAAGTAAAATAAAAAAAATTAGTATGACTTGATTCCAAAAACAACAACAACAACAAAAAGAATTTATTGGAACTATCTGTTTTAGGCACTATATTAAATGCCGAGGTATGAATACATGTAAACTGTGATCCTGTCTTCAAGGGTTATTCAGTGCTCATGGTAGCAGTAGGCACCTGGGGGAGGATGGGAGGGTTATAAGATGTGGTAACGAGTTCTCAGCAGGTGGAGAATAGACTGCAAGGACTTTATTCTGAAAAGGAGAAGGAACTAAGTTTAAAGGATAAGGAATAAAGGAAAGAACATACTCGGCAGGGGAAATAGCATGAGCCAACACTTGCAGGCATTGCTGAGCCTGCCTTTTTTCTTGAGGTTGCACAGTGGTCTGGGGTACTTGGAGTATCAGGTTTCTTAGGGAAAGTACTTGGAGGTGATAGTGGCCAGAGAGTTTGGAGACCAAGTGGGAAAGGCCATATGAGCTACAGGATGATGAGTTTGTTTCCACGAAATTTATGGTCATTGTTCAGTTTTAGGAAATTTATGGTCATTGTTCAGTTTTAGGAAGATCACTCTGATGGTATTTTAGAGACTGCATGTTGGAATGAGGAAAAAAGGGGCTCAGTTGTCTTTGGGAGTGATCGTGGGAAGACAGACTGTGGTGGCATGATTTTATTTTAAATGAGAAAGAGGAAGAGGGTGGATGCCAGAGATTTTGGAAGTAAAATTAATAAACCTATAATGAATTTGATGGTTGAGAAAGAGAAATTAAGGAAGAGGCCATATTTCTGGTTTGAGAAGCTGGATGGAGACAGGAACCTGCTATTGAAATTGGAGTTGGGTGGAGAATGAACACCTTGGTTATGGGAGGTGGAGATGAGCTTGTAGATGAGTTGAGTTTGAGGCATCTATAGGTCATCCAAATGGGATGTCTGGTAAAGGGTTGAGCTCAGGAAGAAGGCCAGATTCATGGGTGGTAGCTGACTGCCTGGCTGTGGCTGGATGATCCAGGGATCACTTGAATGGCAGAAGAGAAACACCAACAATGAAAAAGGAAAGAGAAGGGAAGATCAGGAATGCAGAAGGAAGAACCGGAGGAAGTCCCGCCTTCTCTTCAAAGCCTCCTAGGAAGAAAGTCTGCCAATCAGAAAGCAGCCTCTGTCAGTTCTGTGGCCATAGAAGCCCATCACACTGCTGTGTCCTGGGGCTTCCCTAGAAAAGTCCTGGCTGGGTGGAGCACTGGCAAGATGAAGGACAATGCAAAAGAGAGCCAGGTGGTTCTGCAGAATTGGCTGTCTTCGGGCCACTCACTGGCTTCCCTTGTAGAGAGGTGACCTGCTGGGCCCCAAGCACCAGAACTGATAGAGAGAGCTGTTTAACTTAAACACATCACCCCAGCTGCGCCATGGCTGGGCCCCTGGTGTCATGTTGACAGCCGCTAGCCGATTAAAGGTGCAGCTAGACTGGCGGGGCACAGTTCTGAGGAGCTGCTATTACAGCATTTATTAGCAGGACTGTAGTTAATGGTTAGCAAATGTTTTATGAACAGGTTCCCCATGCTCTGTGAAGGCTGATTCAGTCTATTTCAAAATGGAATTGCCTTCCCCTATTAACTTTAGGAGTGTATAATCAGTTCTTTCCCTCCGCTGAAGGATTTTCCCTGTGGCAGGAGTGGGACATTGGCCCTGTTTAAGTTAAATAGGGCTTGTTCTGAAGAAAGTTCTTGGTGGTGGGCTTGTGTGTGTCCAGGGATCTTATGTGGATTTTTGGGAAAGTGGAGACCAGAGTGACTTGTTTCTTTTGGGTGGAGATAGACAGTCTGGAAAAGCTGAATGGTCACAATAGATTCTGCTTAGCCTGGCAGAGAAAACCCTGACGTGGGACCTCCTTGGTTCTGGTCCTGGCTGGGGTACTGGTTTCCTCCTCACCCTGGGCAGGCTATGCAACCTTCCTGCCTTTGGTCTTTTCACCTGTCGAGTACAGCTAATAACATCTTTCTTCCTCTCAGTTGATTATAGGAATTAATGACTGAAACGTATCTAGTGCAGGGAGTGGAAAGGGATTGGGATGGTGTAAATACTAAACATTCAAGGAGAGTTGGGAATTCCCATTGAAAGAGTAGGAGAAATATAATTTGGCATTGTTTTAGTCTGCTTGGGCTGCCATAACAAAATGTATAAACTAGGTGGGTTCTAAACAGCAGAAGTATTGCTCACAGTTATGAAGGCTGGGAAGTCCAAGATCGAGCAGTCAGTGTCCGGTGAGGACCTGCTTTCTGGCTCATACACAGCCTTCTTGCTGTGTCTTCACATGGCAGAAGGGGTGAGGGGCCTCTCTTGGGCCTCTTTATCATTTTTATTTTTAATTTTTTTAAATACAATGTCTTGCTCTGTTGCCTAGGCTGGAGTGCAGTGGCACAATCACAGCTCACTGTAGCCTCAAACTCCTGGGCTCAAGCAATCCTCCTGCTCAGCCTCTCAAGTAGCTGGGACTCAAGGCATGTGCCACCATGCCCAGCTCTCTTGGGCCTCTCTTATAAGGGCACTAATCTCATTCACAAGGTTCCTCCCCCATGACCTAAGGCCCCACCTCCTGTACCATCGCTTTGGGGGTTAGGATTTCTATATATGAATTTTAGGGGGACACAGATGTTCAGATCATAGTGTTCATTAGCCATATATTTGATATCAAATTGAATTCCTGAGAGTATTTATTCAGGATAAGTAACAGTTTAGGATGGATACATAAAGCATTGACTATTTCTATTAGAAATAGAAATGGGCTGTGATTTCTGTTCTTAATTCAAGGAGAACTAATACTATTTTTTCATTAATGACAAATGGGCAAGGAGGGTAGAGCCACAAGGCTGGCTTACTTTCTCCTGTAAAACCAAGGCTTAAGAAATATTGTCCCTTGGGAAATCAGGGGGGTCAGATTTTCAACCCTCTAACTTGTACTTAAACAAATGTTTCTTTTATCTGTGTGCTTTTTACTGAAATTATTTTCACTAAATTACACGTTGAAACCACAGACACTCAATGGCTGGTAGGCAGATGACCGTATCTCTTCAATGCTTTTTCTGTTTCTCAGTGGAAGGGCCTCTCTAGCCTAAAACTACTGAAGGGCAGGGTTTTGGTTGAGCCATTTGTATCTGCTATCTTACATCTTCTATTGAAAAAGAATTTGAGATATTTCTTAGAAAACTTGAGAACTCAGCCTGGTTCTCATATTTGGCAGATAATTGACTTTGGACAATTCTCTTAATGTCTCTGAACTTTGTCTCATCCAAAAAAATAAGTAGTGTAATAAGGCCCACATTATAATGTTGTGGAGATCTCATGGGACGTTGTGTATGAAAGCTCTGTGCATGTGCCAGATGTGGGGATTCTTGGCCACAGTGGAAAAGGAGGTAAATGAGTAGGAAATCTAGCAGTACCATCTAGTGCCCTGAACCCACATGGCTTGTCTCTCTCTCCTGAGGTCAACCTGACATCTTCCTTTCTCCTTCTGGGGAGTGGCTCACTGACTGCTGAGTGCTTCTGTGGGCAGAGGTCTTGGAGTCCTTAGTCCACCCAAAGACCTTCCCTAGATGATTCTGATCCTGATGATCAAAGGATGTCCTAGGTGTGTTTACTAAGAATAAACTGCAGAGCAGCCTGTTCTCAGAGCCCAGCACCAGCCTGCAATGAAAGCAGACTCACCGAGAACGCCCTCACCAGGCACCCTGCTCCCCGATTGACGCACACTGTGCCACCTAATCCGCCCAGCCCAGCCCACTGGGAGGTGGGCACTGTGGTTCCCTTTCCATGGGTCAGGAGCTGAGGCTCAGAGAGGTGAAATGACTTGCTCAATGTCATATAGCTAGTGAAGAGTTGTGCCAGTGTGATACCTGTAGGAAACAGCTGTTGCAGACAGTGGGTGTGACTGAGGGGACTTTCATGGAAAGGACTTTTTTAAAAGCTCTCTTGGCAGAGGTAAGGGAATATGCGCAGGGACTAACACCAGCAGGAAGCAGTTACCACCTAGGGCTGAGGCGCAGGGCAGAGAATAGTGTTACTGGTGGAGGGAGCTACCCTGGAGCCCTGGCAGAGGGCCCCGACAGGAGCTATAACTACCAGGGTGCAGTGTTGAGCAGGAGGTGAGGAGTAAATGCCTAGTCTTTCTTTCCTCCCTCCTGAAGGTCTCCTGCAGGTGCCTCCAACCAGCTGAGGCTCAACCCGACCCTAAGCCAGAGTGCCGAGAGGCCAGGGGATGGGTTAGTAGTGCTCAGCTTCCCAGGCTCAGGTCGGGGTGGAAAAGGTCAGAGACAACGTATGGGGGAAGGGGCCAAGGGAGCATAGCCATCATGCAGACCTAAGCCTGACAGCAGACAACATTGGGCTCATTGCCGTCTCACTAAGGTGAGTTAGTGTTATCCACTTTCAGACAGAGTGTAGTTGCCACGTGGTGATTTCAGGCTGGATGAATAAAAACAGTAAAGCACCTGATCATTGTTCCTCCTGGTGACTGTGAGAAGGGCCGTTGCCTCTCATGTGGTCCTGGAGCCAGGCCTGGTGACTTAGCTGCTAAGTTGAGTCTCCCAGGCTTGGCCCAGCTTTACATTTACACAATGTGGCTGTTGCAGGTATATATATATACCTGCAACAGCATATATATATATACCTGCAACAGCATATATATATATACCTGCAACAGCATATATATATATACCTGCAACAGCCGTATATATATATATATATACACACACACACACACACACACATATATATATACACACACATATACATACACACATATATATACACACACATATATACACACACATATATACACACATATATATACACACACATATACATACACACATATATATATACACACACATATATATACACACACATATATATACACACATATATATACATACACACACACACATATATATAAATATATATATAAAATTTCAACTTTTTAGATTCATGGGGCACATGTGCAGGTTTGCTGCATGGAGTATATTGTGTGATGGTGAGGTTTGGGATACAAATGATTCCATCACCCAGGTAGTGAGCATAGTACCGAATAGTTAGTTTTTCAACCCTTGTCCCCCTCCCTCCTTCTCCTGTCTAGTAGTCCCCAGTGTCTATTGTTGCTGTCTTTGTATCCATGAGTACCCAGTGTTTAGCTCCCACTTATAAGTGAGAACATGCAGATTTGATTTTCTGTTCCTGTGTTAATTCGCTGAGGATAATGGCCTCCAGCTGCATCCATGTGGCTGCAAAGGACATGATTTCATTCTTTTTATGTCTGTGTAGTATTCCATAGAGTATATGTACCACATTTTCTTTATTCAATCCATTGTCGATGGGCACCTAGGTTGATTCCATGTGTTTGCTATTGTGTGTAGTGTTGCAAGTATTTTGAAATGCTGTTTTTATCTTGTCACTACCTTGAAACTGCAGCAGTTATTAGACCTGCTGCTAGATCTTGTTTAATGCATCAGTGAAGAAACACTTGTATCACTATATCATAAGTTTAAAAAATATTTTGAAATACCCAATTTCAATATAATTTGTGTTCTTTATAATACTATATATTTTATTTTTTGCATTTATAAGTGCTATTCTGAGAAGGGATGCATAGGCCTCCCCATGGCAGGTGCACGCGAAAGACTCAGAACCCCTGGGCTGGATGATTTTAGACCCTGGTACATTGACCTGAATCATAGGTACTAGATTGTGGTGAGTGATGGCTCAGTGATCTGGGTCATAATGTCTGGCCAGGGGCTTCCCATGCCCTGAGGCTGAGGATCTTGGACCAACCTCCAGGAGTATGCCTGAGATGGTTTTTGGCTCTTTCTGCATCTGGATTTACTGATCTAAACATTGATCCTTTCTCATGACCACACTTCTGAGGCAAGTGTCCTGAGAAAGGAGAGTGGGGACAGATGAGCCCGAACCTACCAAACAGACAATGGTAAACCAGAAGATGATCACTTTCAACTTGGCATTTTCTCAAAGTGGGACCCACTCATCACCTGCCTACTTTGGAATCACTTGGGAAGCTTCTTAGAATGTAGGCTCCCGCAGTGTCACCCTCAGTCCTGCTGAGTCAGCATTTTGGGAGGAAGGACTGGGGATCTGCATTTCATGAGCCTCTTAGATGATTTGGGGCATACGGATGTTTGAGAACCAGAACCACTGCTGTAGATTCCCTGTGCCCCTGGGACTTTTAATTTGACTTGAAGTTCAAAGTTTTAATTGAATTTTAAACAACATACCTAATTTTCTAAACCAAGTTGCACGCTGGTTGGATTGAAAGAATGCAAGTGAGGAGAATCATTGCTTTTAGCACTGTTTAGGTCTCTTCTTGCTTCTGTCCAGCATAACTAGAGGTCCTATTTTTAGGCTGAGCTGTGGCTGCTGTCCTCTCTGGCTGGGCTACTTTTCATAAGAGAAATAAAGCAGCCAGTCACCATACTAGCAGGGTCTTTCTCCCACTGCCCTGGAAGGCAGAAGTAACGTTTCCACTGTTCAGTCCTTTTCAAGTGGTTACTCTAGGGATCCGTTGCCAAGAACTGGCCAGTGGGGATCCTCTCTCCTTTCAGTGAGCCTGCTGAAAGCCCTCTCCTTATAACAGGGGGCTCCTTCCAGGACCCAGTGCCCTAGTTGGATCAGTGGCACAGACACTCGGTAGCAGGGGTACACCAGAGCTCAGAGATTAGATAATAGCATAACAGCCCCTTTGGCCTCTGGTAAATGGAGTCTCAGTTGACCTGGACTGTTCTATTTTTCCCCTGAAGTTTTGCATTCCAAGGCCAGTCATTTGATCAAGTGAAATGACAAGGCTGTGGTTTTATATAGCGCCTTTAATTCAGGCATTTAAAGTGCTATTCAAAGGTCAGAACTTCCAAAGGGATAAGTGCCCATGCCATTTATGTTCTTTAAAATATTAGGAAGAATGAAAAGCGGTATGCTGGCGCCCCACTGATGGGTTTACACTTTCCAGATCTTCATTAGTGCTTCTGAAGATTGCCAGCATTATATGGATGATCCATTTGAGAGCAGCGAGCCTGCAGATATATAGTATCTGTGCTGCGAATAATAATTCTAGCTTTCGTTTAAATTGCTTCTTCTCTAGAGCATGATTTCTTTTATGAGCAATATTTTTATGGCCTAGTCTCATCCTCCTTTGTTCAGATGGTTTAGTGCGCTGAACTCTGGCCCGGGTTTCCTCTGTGTGACCTCAAGCCTCAGCCTAGCCACCCTGGAAATAGGAAGCTATTCCCAGTCTCTTCTCTCCCATGAGAACCCTTTAGTTCTTTATATATTTTGCTCTGTGGTCTCCTGTGTTGAAAGATGTTACCCACTAAATAAATGGCTCTGATGTTATGATGCTTTTGTTTTTCCACCTTTAATAATCAAAATATATTTTCTAATGACAGTTTCTGATTAGCATGGGGACCGGTAATGCTGAGTTGATATCATTCCAGTCAAAGGCAAAGAAATGTGACATTTTGTTTCTCCTGTGGGACTTTATTAAGGATAAGCAAACAAATGAAGCCTGTTAGGCTTTGGAATATATTGAAAATAGCTTGCAGTGACCTGTTATGACATTCAAGGGCCCCTAGAGGTTGGGAACTACAGGGTTAGTGTTCTTTCTGTTCATTCACTTGTTTATTCATTTGTGCAGCAAACTTGAATGGGGTAGGCGCTGTGCTGGGTTCTGGGGTTGAATGCGATGGACAAGAATCTGCTCTCAGTGGAGGACAGATGAACAAACAAGAAAAGACCAGGCATGGACAAATGCCATAGTAACAATAAAACAGGATGTGAGGACGGATGGACAGGCCACTTTAGATCAGGCAGTTGGGGAAAGAGTCTCAGAAGAAGGGACATTTATGATGAGACTGGAATGACAGGTAGCAGTCAGCCACTCTAAGATCATCTTTGATGGCATTGGCACAATGGCCAGAGTAAGCTCACACATATGTAAATGTGATTTCAGTCTTATTGCAAACTAAAAATTAGTACAGCCATTAAGCAGACAGCTCATCCCAGGGGATCAAAGCATGCGCTGGACTTCCTCGAAGTGGCCTGTTTACTTTTACTGTCTCCCTAAGTAACCTGTGATCTCCTTGCAGGCAGGGATGCTGACTTGCTCTCCCTGATAGCCACAGAGCCTAATGCAGTGCCTGGCACAGAGGAGGCATGCCTGAGTGAATGACTGAATGAATGAACTGTGTGGATTTTCACGTTCCTTGGGTTTTGCATAACTACACTATTGTGGGATTCTTAACAAACGATGGCAGGGGCTCAAGGGTGTGTAAGATCTGGTAAGAAGCACAGAAGGGTCTTACCAGCCTTGATCAGACTTAAATGCTATGATCTAAAGACCAGCATGAGAAGAAAAGATTTAGTCCATGAGAAGAAAAGCATAGATGCCGAGGTGGTGAAGAAACCCGTGTAATCAGAAGCTAAGTATTTGTGGACTTTGAGCTCCTGGGAAGCAGCAACAGGAGAATCCAGTAATGGAAGCAGGCAACTGCTTTTTAGTGGTGGCAGGACCGTCCTGGGATTCATGCTAAAAAATGGAGCAGATGCCTCAGGGGAAGGGTAGGATTTCTGGTGTGGCATGGTCCCTGGTTGCATTTTTGTTGGCCTTATTTTGAAGAGTGGTCCTGATCAAAAACCAGACTTAGCTAAGATCTGAACCATGGCTATCGGGGTTGGAGCTGGGCAGGACAGGAGGGCATGACAGGGCGGGTGTGGAAAGACTGGGATTTGAGAAGAGTCCCACTTACTTGGGTGAGGAGTTCACCCAGCTGCAGGTGTTAGCGGGTGAGTTGGCACCTGTAAGTGCAGGGTTCAGGCATTATAACTGTCTTTAGTCTCGGATCTACCAGATGAAGTAACTGACTGCCCCCTGGAGTCAGGGTTCTCTACCTATTATGTTGGGGTACAGACAGTGGATGTGAGGACAGGCAAAGAACCTGGCATTATCAGGCAGGTCCCGGGCCTTGAAGAAGTGCCAAGTGGAACACCAGCACAGGCATATAGGTCCAAAAAATGCCACCCAAGACTAGGGCTTGGGGGCAAGTGAGCTGTTTGGGAGCCTGGGGCTCTGCTTTCGTGTGGGGCCAGAGCTGGTTAAACCCCTTCTGCCTCAGCCTAGGGTTAGGCCGGGCTGGGTGAGTGGCTCCAGCTGTGAGGAACTGGGACTAGGCACTCAGCGGCTGGTGACAAAAAAGGACTGATGCTGTAGCCCTCACGGCTCTCCTCCTTCTGAAGGAGGAGGGACGCCAGATGAGGTATTGGACACCCAGTTCTATTTCGGTTTCAGAGAAACAACAAATAATTTTTATTACACATCTCAAATATTGCATGAGGTGTTTTGTAGTTGATCTGAAATTCAAATTAATTGGGCGTCCTGTATTTTTGTTTGTTAAATCTGGCAGTCCTCACTTGAAGGCAAAAGAAGCTCCCAAAGAGGTCCTCCTGGATTTCTAAAGCACCTGCCGCCAGTGCCGTCCTGTGTAGTGGAGGCTGATTGAGGCTGGAGTTGCTCTCCCACCTCCCTGAGGATATGTCCCTCCTGGGTCAGTGGTGAGCTGAGGGCAGGAGCTGGAGTGCCAGGCTGCTGCAGTGGGAAGGGGTGTCTTGGCTGAGCAGAGGAAGGATGCTCTGGTATCCCACAGGAGGCCAGGCTTCCGTGGCGAGCAGGCTGCTGCTCTTTGAAAAAGTGTCCCGAGTGCGGGTGGTATCAGCCCTGGACAATGCCCAGCTTCCCACTCTGTTGTTTGACCTCTAGGGTATGCTCTAGTGACCCCTAGGATGTGACCTCTCAGCTATCATCTACCCAGCTGTAAGGGTCACATATGTTTCTGCCAGGTGAAGGTTCTGTGCTTTGCAGAGCGGGGACACCGAGGCTCACAGAAGTACAGGGAGACAAGGACTTGGTGCCATGTGGAGCGCTGAGGCTGCAGCTCAGATCTCTGGACCCCTAGGTCAGCTTAGAGTCCACGGAGGGGGCAGTGTCCTGGGTGCTACTTCTGACTTTGCTGCCAAGGACATTCAGGTGAAGGGATGCCTCAGGATTATCAGCCTCTTCCAGCAGGATGGTCCCGTGGAGCGCCGTCGGGTAGCTCAGCACTCAGTGGGGTATCTCCTTGGCAGGTGGCACATTTGGGTCACCACTGAGGAAATGCTGTCAGCCCAGGGCTCACACAACTGGGGCAGGAAGTTGAGCAACATGTTGTTTTTAAGTTGAAAATGAGAGTTGGGTGGGCGGAGGGGAGGGGCAAATGTCCACCAAGCTATTTCCGAAATCTTTGTCATTTGCTGTCACTTTTGAGTACAAGGAAAGACATCCTCTAAGACAGTCAATGTGAAGTCTTTATTTTGGTGATTGAGTGAGGAAGTGGTGGAAGCCCCAGTAAACAGTGTCCAGTCCCTGAACCCACAGAGGCAGTCACAGCAGGGCAGCAGAGAAGGTTCCTCTGACCCCTGCCCATGATCTCCGGGCCCTCTGCTTCCCTGGTATTAGTCAGGGGTTCTTCCAAGAAACAGAGCCAGTATGAGAGAGAGAGCTGGACTGATTTTAAGGCATTAGCTCATGCAATTGTGGGGACTGGCAACTCTGAAATCCAAAGGTCCAGCCAGCAGGCTGGAAGGGCAGGTAAGAGTTGCTGTAGTCTTGAGCTTGAGATCTGTAGGGCAGGTCTGGCAAGCTGGAATCTCAGACAGGGGTTCTGTGTTGCAGCCTTCAGGCAAAATTCCTTCTTTGGGAAACCTGACTTTGCTCTTAAGTCTTTAACTGATTGGGTGAGGCCCACCCATATTATGGAGGGTGATCTGCTTGGCTCAAAGTCTACTAATTGCAAATGTTAATCACAACTAAGAATGCCTTCACAGCAACATCCAGACTGGTGCTTCACCAAGCAACTGGGCACTGCAGCCTAGCCCGGTAGATGCATAACATTCACCGTCATGCCTTCCCTCTGCACCATCTTGATCTGCTGGGCCCGTTACTCCCTGACTGTTGCCTACGTGAGGAGAGGGCCAAGGAAGGGTGTAACCACATGTGCCCAGAGTCAGAAATCTGGGGGCGATGCAGCAAGCCAGAAGGTTTTCCACCCTGTTCATTT
The DNA here is from genome assembly GCF_028885625.2 of Pongo pygmaeus. Lineage (NCBI taxonomy): Eukaryota > Metazoa > Chordata > Mammalia > Primates > Hominidae > Pongo > Pongo pygmaeus. Next base: position 102,898,740 of record NC_072385.2, read on the forward strand.
CATTGCCTCCATCCAGCGAACTTTCTTGCCCTGAAGGTGGTTTCTCCGAGGTGGCGCAGCATCTCTTGGCCTGATTTCTTGACTTCATCTCTGTGGGAAGAACGCCCCTCTCTGTTTCCTGCCCTTTCCGCTTTAGTTATAATTTGGCCATGACTCACAGGCTGTCTCTCCAGTGAGGTCCCACACAGAGAAGTCCCCTGTGGGTATTTTGCTATCCCCAAACGCCAACAGCTGTCATGGAGAATCCCTCACCTCCAAATGGCACGTTCGCTATTTGAAAAAAAAATTTTTTGCTTTATAATAATTTTAGAGTTACAGAAACATTATATAGAGACTAGGGAGTTTCCACATACCCCTCACCCAGTTCCCTCTGACATTGTCATCTTAGGTTACTGCAGCACATGGTCACAAGTAAAACACCAGCACAGATGCTTCACTGTTAACTGAACTCCAGACTTTATTCAGATTTTACTAGTTTTCCTCCTGATGCCCCTTTCTGTCCCAGGAGCTGATCCAGGCCCCCACGTTGCATTTAGTGCTCCTTCCCTTTCGAGGCAGGCTTTGTCTGCCTGCACTTGCTCCTTCTCACTCCGCCCCTTTCCAGTCCTCCCTCCACTTCTCCCCCGTCTACATGACACCAACTGGAAGCTCCTGGTCATGCCTGTCCATCTGTGTTCAGAGGCCTAACCCAGAGCTCTCCTCCTTCTTACGTGCTGGGAAGAAGGGAGCCGTCTCGGCTGCTTGGTAAATATTTTACAACAACTAATGGGATCAAGTTGTTTACTCTGCAGGAAACAGAAAGGCATTAGTTAAGGAAAGTAACAAGCTGGCTGTTGCTGATGCTTCAGGTTTAGCGAGAGGCCTGGGAGCTTGAATGATTTCCACTTGAATGATTTCCACTTAATGCTGGCCCACAAGTAGAACATCCCAAACGTGGTTTGCTTTTGCTTTTTCTTGGGGCAGGACTCTGGCCACCAAAGCCCCGAGTGGCCAGGACATGGGATACAAACTCTGTGGTCAGAGAGTCTGGGAAGCCACGTGTCCCCATCACTGCCCATTGTATTTATTTTCTGTTCATTTGGCCCTCCCACCCCTACCTCCTGGTCCCATACTTTTCCATACTTTGCCCCCCAAGAATTTCATTTCACAGAAGAGTGAAATAAAAATGTTTATTATTTAAACCAAGGCACATAAAGGCTGCTGTAAATTGTTTTGATGCCGTTTACAAGCTGTGCGTTGTAGTAAAGTTTAATGTGAAGTCACAAGGGAATCAGTGAGGAAGGGCTGAACAGAATCCCCAATGAAGGGGGAATGGATTTTATAGACCACAAGTTTGTGGTTGGGTCCCCTCCTTCCAGCCAGGCTGCTGGCCTGCTGCTCTGAGAAGAGCTGCCTACCTTGGCCCTTCCTGCTTTTCCCTGTGGCTGCTTCCACCTCCCGGTCTGACATCTCCCCCAACCTCTGACCTCCACCCTCATCCCTGCCACACACATCATGAGTCTTGGGATTCTCCATGACCTGAGGGCCAGCAAATGAGCTTCCAGGATGGTTCCATGCCCCGGCCCAGCAGGCACACTGGCCACTTGCTTCTCCTCTGAGGTAGCTAGTGTCCCCTGGTGACCAGGGAGCTGAACAACTGAGCCAGCTCAGCTCTGGCTGGGAGAGTTCAGGAGCCCTGAACACTGGACTGGACTTTGGAGATGGCTGAGGAGCCTTGGGTCATCTTTCTGGGTAGTCTTGAGCAGAAATCATTCCTGCTTTGGGCATTTAGTAAGTGTGAACTTGCATGGGATACCATAGAATGAGCTGAAGACACAGAGCGCACCCCTGAGAAGGGGAGTCCAAGACAGATGACACCAAAGAAGACAGACAGACGGCCACATCTGTAGTAGAGCAGATGAGGACTGCAAAGAAAGCATGCAAATGGGTCAAGGTGTTAGGCTATAGAGAATCGGTAGATAAAATATATGTTATGGGACCTTGAGGGACTTGCAAGGCAAGAAAGGGAGGTTTCTGAAGGCAACGTGCTCTCTCCCTTCTCATTCACAAGGGAAAGCTGGCTGGACAGGGCAAGGGGAAAGGAACAGAGGTGGAATTGAATGTTGGAGGGGGCATTTGGCCAGTGACGGGCCCCTGTGGGAATGAGCAGGTCAGGCACAGGGCACTGGCTTGAATCCTGATGAGTGGTAGGGAAGTGAAGTTCAGTGCCTGATCTCAAGGACACGGGGCACCTCTCTGGGGTTTGGGATAGGGAGTTGACCTGTCCTACAACAAAGAGAGCAATGACAGCAACACAGAGCAAGGGAGTCACATAGAGCTTCTGGCACATCACGTGGGCAGGGGGGAGAGAGGTGAGATGTAGTTCTGATGGGCAGCTCAGCTCAGAGGGGTGATGGCAGAACTCCATAGAAGGATGCTGACATTGCTGCTGCAGGGAGGCAGGTGAGGCAGGAGTGGAGGTGGGGAGGCAGTCCCAGGGCTTGGTTATCTCCAGCACTCTCTGATTTTTGGCCCTAAGAATCTATCCACTCAGTACTTTAGCTTCTAGGGAGAGGTCTTTCCCAGCCTTAGGCTTCTAGGCTGGGTCTTGCAACCCCGCCACCATTAGGGCTCGCTGCTAATAAAGAAGTAGAGCCCTGTCTTCCTTTTGCTGAACTCCCTGATCAGGCTCCTCATGGGGAGAAGTGACTGGTGCACATTTAGGCATTTCTGTGTCCCCTATTCAAAAGCCACAGAGCCAGCAGGGACCCAGATCTTCAGTTCCTAACAGAAAGTAAGCAAAAAGACCACTATGGGCTTCCTGCCCCCATACTCCCAATCCTGGTGTGGGAAAAACATATACCTGGTGGTCCTTGCAGGTGATGGGGTTATCCCTGACTCTACACATCCCCTTCTGGGCTCAGGGCAAATGGTTTCATGGCCCTCGGGTCTGGCCCTTTTCTCTCAGAGTGGTGGGAGCTGGCTCTTGGGCATTTGGAGGCATCTCACATGCTCAGCAGCTTTGGATTAAAATATTTTAAATCTTATGGACCCTAAGCTGGAGTCCCAGGGAGCTGGTGCTTGGCTGCGAGCCATTGCTGTTCAGGACAGGCTGGGTACCGGCATTGAAACAACCTGGAGTTGAAGGAAGGTGGGCCAGCTTCGGTGCCCACCCCACAGCTCCTGGTGTGTGTCATTCCCTTTGTGGTTGTGGCTGGGAAGAAGACTCCATCACAGCCTGTCCCTTTAGGCAAAGGACTCATTTGCAGAGCTGGTGAAAATGCAGATTCCAGGACCTGCTTGCAGAGTTTATGATTCAGTACATCCTGGGTATGGCTCAGGAACCCATGTCTTGAAAATGCTCTCCTGGGCCATCCCAATGTGCAGCTACATTTGAGAACCCTTGCTCGAGTGCACCTCCTCTTCTAGAAAGGAACCCCTCAAGGTCACCAGCTCAGAGTCTCATGACTTTGGGTCTGGAAGGGAGACTAGGGAATGCCTTGGGGCCTAAAAGATGTTGCTTGTAGTGTCCATCATCTCTCAGAGTACAGGGTCCTCAGAAAGGACCAATTCTGAAGCTGTTCAGGCCCAGAGAGTAGCTCCAAATGGGAATCTGTGGCCCTGGGATGCCCTGTCTTTTGGTAAAGTTGTAGGGTAGGGAGCCAAGTGAGGATGAAGAGAGCATCTGAGGCTTGGGATGAATTAGGATTCTCCCAGCAGGATAACCCACTTCCCCAGGGAATGATGCCACACCACAGAAAACCCTGGCAAACAGCTCACTCGCAGATATCATGTCAGGGGTTTCCTGTTTCCCTTCCTACCATGCCTTGCTGGGTCTGATTGGGAGTGGGGGCAGGGCTACAGGTGAGGCTTCCTGGAGCCCCTGTTCTCAACCACCTGCTGTCAAGCCCTGCTCTATGTTCTCCTAGAGGAGCGTGCACTCCCCTGCTAATCACTGCTGTTAGGCAACCTGTGTTCTTCAGGGTTCTGTGGGGAAGGTGATCTATGCTGTGAGATTACACCCCACACAGAAGGTTCTACTTCCAGCCAAGCCACTTCTTGGCATTTGAGCCCACTTGAGTTCAACTGCCCGGAACCTTAGTTTCTCCTCCTGTAAAAGGAGATTTTGATTTCTGTGTTGCCTCAGTTGTAGGAACATTTCAAAGACTGAATGAGCTGATAGATGTGAGAATATCTTGGAAATTCTAAAGCAAGGTCCATGAACTTGAAATGAGTGATATAAATGAGTGAGCCAGGCAGTGGGTACTGGGGAGACCTGGAAAACAAAATTAGTTTTGATTTAAAAAAATACTGTAGGTTCCTGATAATTCATACCTATGGGCCAAATTTGGTCTGTAGGCCATTAACCTCTACTGCAAACTATTGTTCAAAAGCCAGGTAGTTATCATAAGTTTCCATACTACATTCATCAACTATATTCCATACTACATTCATCAACTATAATGCAGCAATGTTCCCACCAGTGCCCTACAGAGTATTTTGTGCCTGGATGTATATATGTGTAGTACTTTAAGAATATGGGTTCCAGGCCAGGCACGGTGGCTCACGCCTGTAATCCCAGCACTTAGGGATGCCAAGGCAGGCGGATCATGACGTCAGGAGATCGAGATCATCCTGGCTAACATGGTGAAACCCCGTCTCTGCTAAAAATACAAAAAAAATTAGCTGGGCGTGGTGGCACGCACCTGTAATCCCAGCTACTTGGGAGGCTAAGGCAGGAGAATTGCTTGAACCCAGGAGGCGGAGGTTGCAGTGAGCAGAGATTGTGCCGCTGCACTCCAGCCTGGGCAACAGAGCGAGACTCCGTCCATCTCAAAAAAAAAAAAAAAAAGAATATGGGTTCCAGAGTCAGCCAACTTAGGTTCAAACCCCATATCTGATACTTCGGCACATTTAAACTTCTATTCTCATTTTTTTCTTTTTTATGTGTAAAGTGTGGATGGTAACAGCACCTACCTCATTGGAATCCTGTGAGGATTGAATGTGATAATCCATGAAAAGTGATTAGCACAATGGCTGTTCATAACTTGTTCAATAAAAGTTTAATATTATTATTGTTGTTGTTGCTCTTCTCTACTTTATTCCACAAAGGATTGGAGTGGCCTGTGCAGCAGTGGTAACAGGATGATAGTATAGAATAAGAGATACAGGTGAAGAAGAGTAGGAACTTAAGAGCAGACAGAGATGACCACAGAGGTTTCATGTGGTTCCTGTTGTAAAATTTTACATTTTACTTTAAGCTTCCTGATAACCTCAGGAAACAGGGAGAAATGGCCAGTTAAAATCGGCTTATCAAGGCCAGGCATGGTGGCTTGTGCCTGTAATCCCAGCACTTTGGGAGGCTGAGGCAGGCAGATCACTTGAGGTCAGGAGTTTGAGACCAGCCTGGCCAACATGGTGAAACCCTGTCTCTACAAAAAATACAAAAATTAGCCAGGCGTGGTGGTGGTTGCCTGTAATCCTAGCTACCCAGGAGGCTGAAGCAGGAGAATTGCTTGAACCCGGGAGGCGGAGGTTGCAGTGAGCCGAGCTCGCGCCACTGAACTCCAGCGTGGGTGACAGAGCAAGACTTTCTCAAAAAATAAAATAAAATAAAATCAGCATATGAAAATGGGGGAGGGGTCATGGAAGATCCTCCTGGGTCCATCCTTATCTTTTGTCCAAAAAAAGAAGTCGGAAAGACTTTGATCCTTGATTAATGGGCTGTGAGTATACCTGGACACCTCAGTGTGTGGATGTTAGAGACCAGTGTTTCCTCATTTGGCACATCTGAGCTCAGCTTGGCACCATAGTTGTTAAACCTCAGCTGGTCTCTTGATTCTGGGACTTGTAGAAATGGCTAGGCCTCTGAAGTTCAAGGTTTGGGCCAGTTTTCTCATCTTCCTGAACGCCCCAGATCATGGATGCTGCTCAAATCTTTCAGTAGTCTCATCCCTGCCTGCACCTTATACCTAACCCTCTCCCCGAGCAGCCTGGTCATTCTTCTGTACCCCTCATACACATGGCTCCTGACATCTGACCTCTGCCTCCACCTCCCCTCTTGAAGTCTTTTCTGAAGGTTTCCCAGACAGCGCTTTCCTGTGAATGTAGCTGGTTTGAATTCCCAGTGCCTGATGGATCTGCTACCCTACAGCTTTTTTTTTTCTTTCTTTTGAGATGGAGTCTTACTCTGTTGCCCAGGCTGAAGTGCAGTGGTGCAATCTTGGCTTGCTGCAACCTCCACCTCCCATGCTCAAGCGATCATCCCACCTCAGCCTCCTGAGTAGTTGGGACTACAGGTGTGCACCACTAATTTTTGTATTTTTGTAGAGATGGAATTTCGCCATGTTGCCCAGGCTGGTTCTGAACTCCTGGACTCAAGCAAACCACCCACCTCGGCATCCCAAAGTGCTGGGATTATAGGCATAAGTCACCACACCCGTAGTGTAGCTGCTACCCTATACTTCTGTCTATCCAAAAGCACTTGGGATCAAGTGTAGCCAGTATGTAATTTCTAGAAGAATCTTTTGTAGTTTGTGCTCTGTTAATAGGGAGTATTGAAGTACAAGTTCCTAGAGTGGAGAGACTTCACATCTGTTTATCTTGCTCTGAATTACATCCTAGGCACAGAGGACACTTAATAAATCAATGTTCCCGTGAAGATGGTGGTGGTGTCAGTAAATGATAATAATCGAGAATCCCAAGAGGAAAACATTACTTGCTTTGAATGTGAACCTCAGTTTTCAGGGAAAGAAAGCTCTATCCAGTGTGTTTATTTTAAGAGGGCAGTGTGTTGAGTTTGCGAATACAATGAGATGGCCCGGGTGAGATGAGTGGTGTATTATTTTACTGCTGTGTCCTTCCAAATATTTCTGGGAACTCTGATGTGTCACGACAAAAGGCCTGTCTTTCTGTAACAACCTGTGGCTTTAAAAGGCTTACTAATGGGAACATGAAGAAACAATTACATGAAAAAGTTGATCTTTGGATGATTAAAGGGTCTTCTAAAAATATGTTGCTAGTCCTTCACTGTGCCTTGACAGAGTACAGTACGTGAAGTTGGCAGCCTGCAAACTTGACAATAGCACAGAAAGTGGGGCCTTCCAGTGCTGGTTCCTGGGATGCAGGGAGCACGCTGTAACTGCATGGCCATTCCCTGGTCATCCTTTATTCTTGTCCACCCCGCCACTGATTTCATCACTGTTGTATCTATGGTTCCACTGTATCTTGTATGGATATCTGCTGTCATATTGTATTTTCATTCTTTATTTATAGATCGTTCTCTCTGGACTGTGGGAAGGACCAGTGTGGTGTGCTATCTTAATCATCTTTATATGCACAGGACCTAGTAGGTAACAGGCCCTCAATATATACTTGTTGAATGAATTAAATAATTTATGGAAAAGCACTAAAAAAAAAATCACCTGATCCATCCCTTCCTTGTAATGTGGAGGATCCTAGAGAGTTTTAATATCTTGTCTGGAGCCCCACAGCCAGACCATGGCCCCTGCAGGGGACCAGATCCATTGCCTCCCATCTTCAAGCACAGTGTTTTTGGCTGGAGTCCTTGAGCTGTGGATTTTCCCCTCTTGTTGTCTACACTGTTTCTTCTTCACTCATTCATTAACTCATTCCTACCTTATTTATTGAGGAGCTACTATGGACAAGACAAAGTAAAACAAATTTAAAAAACCCACTCATTTTTATTTTAGCAAGGGAGGATAGCCAATAAATAATAAGCGTAGTTAACAAGGTAAGTCTGAAAAAGGTAAATGCTAAGTAAGAAAGAAAAAGAGCATGGACTGAGGGAATATTGAGGCAGGAGCAGGCTACAGCATTACAGGGGGTGAGTGAGAAAGTGAGATTTGAGCACTTACTTAAGGAGGTGAGGGACTTAGTCTTGCAGATATCTGGGAGATATATGCTCCAGGCAGAGAAAACTAAAGCAGAGGCTCCAAGTTAAGAGTGCTTGGAGCATCTGACGAACAGCAAGGGTCAGGTGTAGCCAAAGTGGAGTGTGCTGGGATGAGGAGAAAGGGGAGAAGTAGGAGGTGAGGTGAGACAGGTGACCGTGGCCATATCCAGCATGGCTTTGTAAGCTGTAAAAGAGACTTTGGCTTAGGTTCAGAAGGAAATGGGGAGCCATTCAAGGGTTTTGAGGAAAGGAATGACATGATCTGACTTGTTTTAGAAAGGACCATTCTAACTGTTGTATTGCAAATAGACTTCGGGAGAGCACCGGAGGAAGGAGGGAGACTTATTAGGAGGCTATTAAATAATCCAGACCTGAGACGATGGAGGCTGGAACCAAGGTGGTAGCAGCAGTGGAGGTGGCGAGAAGAGTCGGATACTGGATATGCTTTGAAGCAAGAACCAGTGCGATTTCCTGATGGATTGGATATGGAGAGTAAGGAAGAGGAAGGGAGTGAAGACTACCCCAAGGTTTTCATCTCAACAGATGAATGGATGGAGTTGCCATCAAAGGAGATGGACCAGGCTGTGGGTGGAGCTGGATTCCCCACCTCCCATCCAGGTGTAGTTTCATCCCAGGGATGAAAGAGGAGCTGGGAGACTATGGGAGGCTTCCCATCCCAGGGAGACTGCAGACCCCACACTATGTCTGAGCCCTTCTTCTTTTTTCTTCACCAATTCAGATGTCATCTTGTCAGTATTCCCTTTATGATTCATCATTTCCTTCATGGCACCCACCTCGATTAACTTTACCTGGCTCAGGTCTCCCAGTTCATTCCATATTCATACATAGATATGCTTTACTTAACACAATAGGGGAGTTTTTGAAAAGAGAGGTGTAAGTCACCTTTAAAAAAATAGTAAAGCCTATTTTATATTCACCAGGGGAGCTAACTATTTAAAGTATCCTGTTATTAATGCTTTTTTCAGGTGAAGAATCCTTTTCTGGATGACTATGGATCTCCACTAATTTATCAGTTTTGAAAGATCAGGTTAGAATGTATAAAACTGAGTGCACACTTATATAACACGTCTCTCTGCATACGATACCTGCTAAGCATCTCATCAGAGTGGTCCACTGGGACCTTAGGTTCAGGACATTTTATCCTGAACTCATCATTTTTCCCTAAATCCTCTTCTTCCTGTTTTACCCAGGCCTGAAACATCAAGTTTCTCTGTTGATATCTGTCCTCTTCATTGTCCCCTCAGCATGGCTCTGCTTCACATCTGTGAAGGTTCTCACATCTCCAGTATTCGCTCTGAGACCCTCTGCCTCTATTATAGTTCAGGTGACCAAGACATTGCAATGGGCTTCTTAACTTTTCTCCCGTGACTACTTTTCCATCTTTTCAAATGCATATTCCCACATTCAGCAATTCAAGGAAACCCCCAAGAGCATGGTTCTTATCCTTCCCCTCCCTGCTCACCTTCTTCCCATCATCTTGCCTGTAGTTCACAAAATGAATGCCATAGCATGGGATCCCAAACCCTGCCCACGACCAATGCATGCACCTCTCTGACCTCATCATCACTACTCATTCGTACATCCTCATGCACCATGAGGGACAGCCATGATGAAACTTTTACTCTACCCCTGCAGCCCTGAGTGTGACAGGTAGGGCCCTGTATCTTCATCTCCCCTGGGCTGCAGTGCCCCTCAGACCACCTCATTCTGCTCAAATCCTGTCCATCTTTCCAAGACGAGCCCAAGCACCTCATCTTCTTTAGAGCCTTCTCTTTCTTCAGGCAGAAATAAACTCTCCTTCTATAGTACTTTAGGCAAATCATTTTTATAACACATATCCCTTTTCTGGCATATTATTATTCCCCTTCTCATATCTTCCTCACCCACCTGTACTCTTCCTGCCCCTGGGTCCTATCTTAATCCTCTCCTTTATCTTTTTGCCTTCTAGCATCTGCAGTGAGTGCTTAATAAAAATGTGCCAATGGCTGTATGAAGGTCCCTGTTCTTATTGATGTTTTATTATTGACACGTGCTACACTGAATTGTAAGCTTTGTGAAGTCTGGAGCTGTCTCTTTGGCTTTCTTACCTCCATCCCTTCCCATACAGTCCCCACAGATGGTGTCTATTGTGCTAATGCTGAATTCTCCATTAGCCCTTGTGTGTTCAAGTTTACAGGACCCTGATGTTGGATACACAGCAGATTGGGAATTCATCCCAGGCGCTCTGGCTTCGGGTTTGTTTATTATTTCATTCATTTATTTATAGCCCATGTGGTGGGCATGAATTTCAGGCCACAACAGTAGGGTGCAAGAAATGTCACATTTCTTTATTTCTGTAAATCAAATTCATCGGTGCCAAGCTTCCACCTGCAGGACTGGCAGGAAATTCAGCCTGTCTTTTGAGAGTCCTCCCATTCACCTAGGATTGTACAAAAGCCTCAGGGATTCTTATCAGTTCTGAAGAGTTGAGGAAGAGCTCTTTGGGTTGAGGATCACACTGGTCATCTCCTAGCCCATGTGGTCTGCAAGCCAGTGTTTCCTCTGTTTCCATGTTAAGAGAGCTTGAGAACTCAGGCTGGGAGCATCTAGTCCCTTCTGAGATCCCTCAGAGTTCCAGAGCACTGTGAGAAGAGCCCCAGCCTCCACCACTCACAGTACCTCCAGAAACCAGGCCCTTCTCAGCCTCGGGGACCCTTCTCAAGACCTACTCCCTCCTTGAGTTGGTTTCCTTCCACTTCAAGGCTGGATGAGACTGTCTTTTAGCATCCAGTAGCTTCTGCCTTTAGCCAGACAAATTGATACTAACCTCTGAGGCTAGGACATATACAGTTCTCTAGACAAGAGAAGGAAAATACCTCTTGTTCCTTTTAGCCTCTTTCAGTAATGTAAAACAAAAACAAAACCCAAGAACAAAAAAACCCCAAAACATTACTCTTACTATCTGAATTATTTTTCTGTCATATATCTCAATAAGGTGATTTATACTGAGTACATTTGTCATAAATTTGTGACAGTATAGCAATAGAAATAAACAGTTTGTTCCAAGAAAAAGTGTGGATAGTTTTGGGTTTGGAAAAGAACCCAAAATTCCATTAACTATACTTGTTATAGTTAAGCTTTATATTTGTCTCTAAGTTTCCTGGTAGCCAAAGTGAAAAGGGAGATGTGGTTTCATGACTCTCTTATTAGAAAGGGAGAAACAATCCATTTCTCAAAATAAGCACAGTTTTCTTATTACTTGGCTCTAAATACATTTCTCATGTGAGGTTTATGAAGTAGATTAGAAGCATAAAGTCTTCTACAAAATCCTTAGACTATTGCATGAACATCTCTGCTTCTTATGGCTTGTGCCTCCTAATAACACCTTAGGAGGGTAAGTGTGCCTGCGGGCCTGCACGTTCCTTTAAGTTACCCTCCTATGTTTATGAATAATGTAGAACTAAAGGAAAAAAAAGAGATCTTCTAATATGGACCCTTCTCCCTTCATAGATGACAGGACTAGGAAAATAAACCCGAGGTTCTATCAGTGGTTGAGGGAACATATGAGGAAGAGCATATTGGACCCTCAGTGAGGACAGTGAGAACTGATTGGCCACTGGATGGAAAATATGAGATTGTGGGAAATAGACGAATATGTGTGAGATTGGTAAGCCGGCCTGATTCAAGTCTTAGAGTGAGTCTTTACTGACTGTGAGAACTTGGACAAGTCATTTAGTTTCCTCATCTGTAAAATTAGGACAGTATTATCTACCTCAATGGTTTTTCTGTGCACTAAAAAGGTTCTCTGCAAACTGAGAAGTGCTAAGGAAATGCTGCTCATTATCGTTGTTGTTACTGGTTGTAGTTGTAAAAATTAAGCATTCCAGGCAGGAAAACAGCATGAAAGGAATCTTGGCAAAGAATAAAATGTATTCAAAAGTCAGTGATTGAAACACTTCCAGAATGGCAGAGTAGGTACCTCCAAAAAAACCACATCTCCATAAAAGCAACAAGAACACTGGCAAAAATTGTCAAAATCAATTTAACTCTAGAAATTAACCAAAGACTTGAAACAATCTGGGGAGCATTTGTTTAAGAAAGATGGCTGAATTGGCCAGGCACGGTGGCTCACGCCTGCAGTCCCAGCACTTGAAGGCTGATGCGGGTGGATTGCTTGAGGCCGGGAGTTCAAGACTAGCCTGGCCAACATGGCGAAAGCCCATCTCTACAAAAATGCAAAAAATTAGCGGGGCATAGTGGCACACATCTGTAGTCCCAGTCACTTGGGAGGCTGAGGCATGAGAATCTCTTGAACCCAGTAGGCAAAGGTTGCTGTGAGCCGAGATTGCCCCACTGCACTCCAGCCTGGGTGACACAGTGAGACTCTGTCTCAAAAAAAAAAAAAAAAAATGCTGAATCTCCTTAAGAATAAAGAGCTTCGTGGGATTTTAACTTGCCCTATTCCCATTCACCTCTCCTCAGCTCTGCAGTAGTCTTAAAAGCCAACAGCCTCACAACCACAAAAGCTGTGAAAATCAGCAGCCTAGCAGCCACTAGAGGGGGCAGAATGGAGTTTGAACACCCACCCTCCCCCTCCCCGGGCCAATGCCAAACTCCATCTCCAGAGAGTTATTACTATATGGCCTGTCTGGCAACTCCCTGGAGACGCACCATTCTTAGGGCTTCTCTTTATTTTACCAGGCTCCAGGCTTACTGAGTTCATACAGCCCTATCTCTATGGCATTTGTCAAAAATATCAATGGTAATGCTGGGGGCAGTGGCTCACACCTGTAAGCCTAGCACTTTGGGAGGCTGAGGCAGGTGGATTACTGGATGTCAGGCATTTGAGACCAGCCTGGCCAACATTGCAAAACCCTGTCTCTACTAAAAATACAAAAATTAGCTGGGCGTGGTGCATGTGCCTGTAATCTCAGTTCCTTGGGAGGCTGAGGCAGGAGAATCACTTGAACCTGGGAGGCGGGGGTTGCAGTAAGCTGAGATCGTGCCACTGCACTCCAGCCTGGATGACAGAGCGAGACTCCATCTAAAAAAAAAAAATATATATATATATATGGCAAATATATATATATATAAAATATGGCAAATATATATATATATATAATATGGCAAATATATATATATGGCAAATATATATATATGGCAAATATATATATATATGGCAAATATATATATATGGCAAATATATATATATGGCAAATATATATATGGCAAATATATATATATGGCAAATGTATATATATATATGGCAAATATATATATATATATGGCAAATAAGGGACTGACCAAAATAATTAAAAGAAAAATCTGGAGAATGAGATGCCACAGGGGCTTTTAAAAACTTTGAAAAATTTCTGAGAATTTAGAATGCCATGCACACAAGTAGGACTGTGCACATACTCAGGAAAGCCCTAAGAAAGATCTAATCTTTCACCTTTGGCTGATTTTGAGGCTATGCAAACAGGAAGTGAAGAATGAGGCAGAGTTGTAAACAGCTAGTGTTGAAAGTGTGCTCCAACACACACACACAGAGCCTCTCAGCGAAGTCTGGGAGACATATTGATTCAAAACATTTAAGGAAATCCCTGTTCAATCAAGGCTTCAGTGACTACACTGATTAGTTCAGGAGAGTCACTAAACCACAAGCAGGAGTAACAGCAGCAGCAACCACAAATATTAGCAAAAACACACCCTGGGAAAAGACTTCCATAGTTTCCACATTATATGAATTGAAATGTTTAATTTTAAACAACAACAAAGATTAAGAGATATGCAAAAGTATGGGAAAGCATGACTTCTACAAAGAGGGGAACAAAGCAGTCAGTAGAAACTGTTCATGTGGAAGCTTACACTTTCGACTTACTAAACACAGACTTTAAAATCTGCTACTTAAAATATGTTCAAGTAACTAAAGGAAGTAGTGTCTAGAAAACCAAAAGTGAGTATGAGAACATTGTCTCATTAATTAAAGAATATCAATAAATAGGTAAAATTATTGGTTTAAAGGAACTAATAGACATTGTGGAGTTGAAAAGTATAATAACTGAAATGAAAAGTTCACTAGAGGGACTCAATAGCAGATTTAAATTGACAGAAGAAAGAGTCAATAAACTTGCAAATAGGCTAACTGAGATTATCCAGTCTGAGGAACAGGATGAAAGAAGAATGACTATAAATGGACAGAACATCAGAGACCTGTGGAACACCATGAAGCATGCCAACATATGCATAATAGGCATACCAGAAGGAAAGGGGAGAGAGAACATGCTCAAAGAAATAATATCCAAACACTCCTCAAATTTATGAAAAACATTAATCTACATATAGAAGAAGTTCAACAGACTCCAGACAGGATAAACTCAGAGAAATTTTCACCTAGACACATCATAGTAAAAATGTCAAAGTTGAAGACAGAATCTTGAAAGCAAGAAGAGAAAAGAGATTTGTAAGGGATTCTCAATAAGATTAACAGCTAACTTCTCATTGGAAACCTTGGAGGCCAGAAAGCAGTGTTATTTACATATTCAAAATGCTGAAAGAAAAAGACTGTCAACCGAGAATTTCATATTCAGTAAAGACTATTCCTCAGAAGTGAAGGAGAAATTAAAACATTCTCAAATAAACAAAAACTGAGAGAAATTGTTTTAGAACTGCCCCACAAGAACTACTAAAGAGAGATTTTCAGGTTGCAGTGAAAGGACAGTAGACAGTAACTCAAATCCACATGAAGAAATAAGAACAGTAGTAAAGGTAACTACAGAAGTAAACAAAAAAGGTAATATAAATGTATTTTTGTCTGTAACGCTTTTCCTATCTAGCTTAAAAGACAGCCATGTAAAGCAATAATTATAAAACTGTGTTGATAGGCTTATAATGCATGAAGATATAATTTGTATGACAGTTCTCTACACAAAGTGGGGAGAAGGGAAAAGAGGTATGAGGAAAGTTTTTGTATACTGTTGACATTAAGTTGGCATTAATTCAAACTATACTGCTTTAAATTAAGGTGTTAATTGTAATCTCCAGGGAACTACTAAGAAAATAAGTAAAAAAAATAGCAACGAGGGAACAAAAACGGTATGCTAGAAGATACCCACTTAACATAAAAGAAGGCAGTAATGGAGAAATAGAGGAACAAAGACATAAGGCATACAGAAACCAAAAGCACAATGGCAGAGATAAATCCTACCTTATTACTAATTACATTGAATGTAAATGGAATAAACACTTCAATCAAAAAACAGAGCGTGGCAAAATGGATTGAAAAATAAGATCTAACTATTTGCTCTCTATAAGACACACACTTTATTATGTTTTTAAATTTAACTTCTAAGTTCAGGGTTACATGTGCAGATTTGTTATATAGGTAAAGTTGTGTCATAGGAGTTTATTGAACAGATTATTTAGTCACTCAGGTATTAAGCCTAGTACCTGTTAGTTATTTTTCCTGATCCTGTCCCCCCTCCCACCATCCACCCTACAGTAGTCCCCAGTGTCTGTTGTTACACTCTAGGTGTCCATGTGTTCTCATCATCTAGCTTCCGCTTGTAAGTGAGAACATAAAGTATTTGGTTTTCTGTTCCTGTTTAGTTTGCTGAGGATAACGGCCTCTGGCCCCACCCATGTTCCTGCAAAGGACATGATCTTATTCTTTTTTATGGTTGCATAGTATTCCATAGTGTGTGTGTGTGTGTGTGTGTGTGTGTGTATGTATATGTATATGTATATATATGTATATATGTATATGTATATGTATATATGTATATATGTATATGTATATATGTATATATATGTATATGTATACACACACACGCACACACACACACATTTTCTTTAGTCTACCATTGATGGGAATTGATTGATTCCATGTCTTTGCTATTGGGAGACACGCTTGAGATTCAAAAACACAAATAGCTTGGGATAAATGGATAAATGTTGAAGATGTAACATCCACACAGTAAAGAAAAGAGAACCATATGAATATTGAACAGAATAGACTTTAAAATAAAATTTTTGCTAGAAACAAGAACATTTTATAATTATAAAAGGGTCAGTCTATCAAGAAGACATAACAAATGTGAACATGTATGCATCTAATGGCAAAGCCCCAAAATACTGAAGCAAAAATTGACTGAATTTAAGGAAAAAATAGACCATTCAATAATTATAGGTAGAAACTTCAATACCTCACTTCTGATAATAGATAGAATGGCTAGACAAAAGAACAAGGAAATAGTAATACTACAAACTACTTGAACAACACCATAAACTAACTTGGCCTAATAGATACTTATAGAACAGTCCACCCAGTAAGAGCAGACTGTATCTTCTAACGTGTACATGGAACATTCTCTAGGATAGGCCATATGTTTGACCATAACACAACCTGAATACATTTAAAAGGGTTGAAATCATACAAAGTAGATTTTCCAACCACAATGGAGTGAACTTGGAAATCAATGACCAAAGGATATTTGGAAATTCACAAATATATGGAAATTAAGTGACACGCTCCTAAATAACTAACAGGTTAAAGAAGAGATCACAGGGGAAATTAGAAAACAGTGTGAGACAAACAAAAACAAAAACACAACAAAATCAAATTTATGAGATGCAGCTAAAGTAAAGCACTGCTTAAAGGGAAACTTAAGGCTATACATGCCTTGTTTTAAAAAGAAGAAAGATCTGAAATCAATAACGTAAATTTCTACCTTAAGAAATTAGAAAAAGAATAGCAAACTAAACCTAAAACAACAGAAAAAAGAAAATTAATAAAGATTAGAGCAGACAGAAATCAAACAGAGAATCAAAAAAACAAAACAACTAGAAAAAGATCAAAAGTCAGTGACTGGAATAGCCACTAGGAACCAGAGGGTCTAGTCAGGTAAAGCTGCAAAGGACAGTGAGTAAGGCTGTTTTGTGAAGGGCTCTGGTGCTAGGCTGCATTCTATTTTGAAGTGTGAGCTGGAAGGAGACATTGAAACTTTCTCCTGAAACAGAAACAAAATAAGTATTATAAAGGATTATTTTGGTGGCAGTGTTCCAGATGCACTATAAGTAGCTAAAGAATAAAATTAGTAAGGTGAAGCAGGAGGCCATGTAATAATCCAGGCAGCTAGGGACAGAACCCTAGAGCGGAATAGTGGCGTAGAGGGTCAGGGTTGGTGCAAGGGAGATTAAGAAGGAAGAGAGATGTCACAGGATTTGATGGCTATTTGGACCTTTGGTCTGAGAAGTCACAAAGGAGAGAAACTGAGTTAAGTCCTGGCTCCATAATTTTCTGCCATTTGTTCTTAGGCAATTTCTCTGAGCCTTGTGTCCCCTCAACTATGAAATGAGAATAGCAATGCTTGCCTGGCCTACAGCAGAGGATTTTGTATGGTTTAAATGAAATCTTGTGTATAAACTAGGCATAACGGCCAGTTGTGAACTCTCAAATGCTTGATAAATGTGAGGGTTTGTTTGCTGTTGTCATCATGAGTTCAGTTTTTGACATGCTTTTTCAATAGTGAGAACATTCAAGTGGAAATGTTGAATAGGCAGCTGAAAACATGGGAGGGCGTTCTGGAGAGAAATTAGTGCCAGAACTAACCCGTGGGTGTCCCCTGCGTATCTCGGGGAAAGGAGAGGAAGCTGGAATGGGCTGGGGATAGGATGGACAAAGACTCACTCAGTGGGGAAATCAAAATGGTTAGGGATGCAGGCAGGCCAGGGCGGGAAGGATCCAAAGGCTCAGGACAGGCTTCACAGTGTTGCAAGTCACCAGTACCTGAGACATGAAAGAGAGAAGACAGCCAGTCTTGGGATGAGGAGGTATATGTTAACTACACACAGGAGTTTCCTTAGGAAATGAAGGAAGCAAAAATAGCATTATCAGAATTTAGCTGGAGGACCACGAGGAAGGAAAGGTAGCCAACAGGGTAGACTCCACATGTTAAACAATTGGCTTGAAGAAGAGAGAATTGGGACAATTTCAGAGTCTTGTGTTGAGATTTCAGAGCGCTTTATTTGTGTGGTTCTGCTGTTAGTAGAAGTGCCGGGGCCGTGAGGAAAGCCACTAGGAAAACAAGGACCTCATCTTATGCCTGCCTCTGGTGCTCTGAGTTTTGCAAAGGGGGAGCTATAGGACACGTGACAGATAGGTGGGAGCCCTTGTGCATAGAAGCAGGAGAGAGGTGCCTAGCAAATCAGAGAAACCCTGGGGTGTCTGTCAGTCACTTTTCAATGACTTGAGCCTGAATATTGGGAGAAGCAGCCCACTCAAACCAGCAGAGCTCATTTTGGAGGCTTGATTCTTCTCCAGCATCTGCCCTCTTCCCTGTGGTGCCAGCCAGAGTGTGCCCAGTTTCAGGACCCTAGGATGTTCACTGATGACAGTATGGTGCTAAACTTAGGCTGGGGTGTGATTCCAACTCAGGGCTGCTCTGGGAGCTGACTGTTCCAGTGGGCCCCCTTAGGACATGGCATGCAACCTTCCCAGCTTCTTCTACAGAGTCCAGCTGTTTCTCCAGCATTGAGCAAAATACAGCCTGAGGCAGAGCAAGAGCTTCCCAGCATCTGTGTGCACATCACTCCTTCTGCTCTTCACAGTAGACCCGTGATCACTCAGCAGTACTGTGCAGTTGACCTTGATCGCTCAGCAATGCTCTGGAGTTGTGCTGAGGAGGGACTCCCTGTGCTGGGAAAGAGGGGGTATGTGGGGGTTGGGAAATAATCTCAACAGCTTCCCTGGCAGGAAGATTGCAGAATCAAGTTCTGCACTTGCTCACATGGACCTCTGGGCTGCTCAGTCATTTCACAGCCTCAGGATGCTTCTTAACATGCTTGACCTCAGAAAACACCAGTAAAGTAAAACAGCAACAATTAAGCCCAGCTACTCTGCCTACTTCATCTGTTTCTTGCAGCCTGGAAATGAAAAATACCCTGCCTTTCACTGCAGTTCAGTGACATTCAGGAGCTCTGCGCTGCAGCCCTGTGGCCACTCTTGTTCTCCCTCCCAACAACTCTCCTATCTTTCTCATTCCCAACCCTGGGCTTAGGCGAGGATGAAAGTTCTGGGATGTCAGTGACTGGGCGGTATCTTGAGTGAGTGGGTCTTCAACCAGCCATCCCCACCAGTTCCCCAGGGATCATGGGCACAAAGGACCACTGGAGAAAAATCACTGTTTTGTAGGTTAGGGCTTTGCCCCAGGCCCCTGGTTGGTCCCCTACATCAGGGAGCTGGCCTTATTACCATAGGCCTCAAGGACCCATTTTGTATCCATGAGAGTCTGCTGCCTAGGTATTCCTCTCAAAACCCCACCGTGGTTTCATCATGGCCTTCCATAAGGACGAATATGCCTCCTTCCAAGTGGAGGCAGGTCCTCTGCAGCTGACTGTGGCAGCCATGAGAAGTTCCAAGAGGAGAGGGAGCAGGCACAGCTCAGTAATTCCAGAGACAGAGCTTCAAAACAGGAAGACTCTTGCTAGAGAGAGAACACTGTACCCCAGCATTTTGTGTCCAGCCATGCTCTTGCCCCTCTTTGGAGGGTGGAGGGGAAGTGGGAGCCTCTGCCCCTCCGTGGAAGTTGGAATGTATAGCCAAGATCCTGCACTCAAAGTCACATTTCTTTCTAGGATCCTAAGGATGGTAGCTATTTACAAGGCTTAGGCATAGCACTTAAAGGCTCTTATTTTTTTCTCCATATTGATCTTGTTTAGATGGATCAGTGTTGTGAATGTGTCAACAAACCGTAACAGTTTGGGGACTAGGTTTCTTCAACTTGGTGAGTTGGAGGTGAGAGGAAGTGGTGAGCAAAGTAAGCAGAGGTACCAGTGGCATTGGTGCATGAGAGGGAGTCTTATCAAAGGATTTGCATGGCCATGCAAAGATAGACTGGACCAAAAGTAAGATTTTAGTAATCTTAGTGAGCCTAGATTTCATTTCCTTATGATTAATTCTATGAGGTTAGAATCATATCTCACAGTAATTGTTTGGAAATAATGGTCCAGTAACCTCAGAGTTGAAATGTGACCAAGTCATGTGCTTTCTTTTATAAAGTTCCCCTGTCACCTGCTTGAAGTTTTGTTAGGATAGAGAGTTATGGGACTTTCTCCCCAACCTCTGGGGCTACCTGTTCTCTGGGGTGACCTGACAGGACTCCTAAGACAATTCAGAGGTTCACCCCTTAAGTGATCACATGGCATCCAAATGGGACTTGATAAGTCTACCATTTTGAGAAAGAACTTGTGGCCATTTAAAAGTTATGACACTAAATTATCTGAGCACAGAGTGATCGCCATTACAGGAAACCCCATTCTCATATTAGAATTGTACAATTGGAGCTTGCTGGTTTGAGGAGGGTGTGTGACTACACACATGCACTTTCTCATGATGCTTGAATATTAGTGGCTTTCTGGCCTTCAGCTGGGGCTATCAAAATCCTTCAGCCCCCAGTGAATGCAAAATACACAGGTAAATAGGCATCCCAAGATAAAGAGTTGCTGATGGATCTGAGCCTTAAACCATGTCTAAATCTAGGCTGTGAGAGATGCTGACAGTTGTTGATCAGTACCGTCTCTGTCCTTCTTGGCTGTCTCTCATATTCCAGGGGCTGGAAGCCTGCAAACATTTCTCAGACTTCCTCACTATAAAGAATCCACCAGGGAGAAGCCTGTGTCTGAGATTTGGAAGGTAGGAGAGAAGCAGAAGTCATTGTTGCTCCAGCAGGTCAGTGGGAAGGCTCACGGGCTTCAGCAGATGGCAGACATGAGGGTTTGAGGTTTTGCCAGTGCTTCTGGGTATCCTCCTGTGAATAGTGATAGAAGCACCACCTACTTCTTTGCTGTATGTAGCTGAGACCATTCGTGACAGTCTCCTGCAGTTCCTGTATTTTTCTTAAACACTAGCAGTGAACTTTCTTGACTTTTGCTTCCTTAGTTTTTTCAACAATTTTATAAGCCTCTAAGTGCCTCTATTAAGTTCCTTTTGCTAAACATACCTAGAATGGTATGTTTAGCAAAATCAAATGCCTTAATTTTTTTTTTCCATCCAGCCCTGGTGCTCGGCCCTGGACTTGTGTGATTTCCACGAGAGGAGTGGACAGATACTGCTATTACAGCTGACATTTCTTACACTGGCAGTTAAGAATGGCACCAGTCCCCACAGATCTTGGGCTTCATCCCTAACCTATCCATTTAGGGAGGCCCCACAGTTTTCCTCTTGTGCTTTTCTGAAAACTCAAAACGGTCAGGTTACTGGAGCTTTATCCAAATGAAGAAGGCACAAGTTCTGTTCTCCAGCTGCTCACGGTCTAGAAGACACGAAAGTAATAATCAAATAATTCTGTATGATATGATGCACAATGCTGTCATAGAAATGATGTTCTGTGCCTGCACAGAGCAGAGAAGGACTCACTCATTCCCAAGGACAATGGAAAGCTTATTCTCCAACTCAAATTCTCTAACTCAGCCAAGGTAGTATTTCATTGGCATGATAACTAGTGGGGATATGGGTTAATCTGTTGTAACAAATATACAAAATATACAAATATACAAAAAAATTATAGTAGTCAACCAAGATAGAAGCTGCTGCTTTTCTTTCAAAACAGTTTAAAGGTGGTGTAGGGTGAGTAGCACTCTGCAACAGGAGGTAACGTGGAGAGCCAGGGATTGCTGCTCCTCCGGGATGTAGAGTGTTGTTCTTCTCTACATGATTGCGACTGGCCATCAGCATCACATCCGTGTCCTAGACCAGGGAAGGGGAAAGAGGGGGCGGAGGACAGCTCATTTTCATTTTAAAGGTGGTGACCTGTGCATTGTACATATAACTTCCACTAACCTTCCATTAGTTATGTGGTTCAATATGGTTACAAGGCAGGCTGAGAAATATAACTATGTTGTATTGTATTACAAATAAAATAAGTCAGTCTTCATGTGAGATTGGCTCTGTGGAGGACCAGATGGATGCTGGTGGAGATGATGAGGTGTGTGAAGATGATGGTGGTGGAGGCAGTGAGATGATGTTGGTTGCAGACGTCATGACGTGGCCTCTGTGACAGTGAAATGTAGAGGTAGCAGGGTCTGTTTAATAGTCTGGCTGACTATTCCTGACTTTAGTTCCTTATATTCCTCCACTTTAAATAAGAGTCATAGAGCTTGTCCATCCTTTCCTTTTACAAATGACAAAATAGATCCCGCGAATGACTTGCTCACGGTCACCCCACTAATGAGTTGTAGAACAGAAACTCAAACTCAAGCCTCTTGTCTTCTGGACCAATCTTCTTCCCTCTGCACACATTAGAGTTTTTGCTGGGTGGGGTAGTTTGAGAAATGGGGGCTCAGGGAGCAACCCCCAGAGAACTGAGTGTAGGGAAGAGCACCTGAGAACTGCTAATAAATGTTCTCATCCCTAGCCCTCATTCTTCATTCTAGAAAGCAGCTTTTTTTGGTTTTTGAACATGGCCAGTCCCTCAACTTTAAGCTACTCTCAGCCATTGCTGCTTAGCATGGGAGCCGTCCTTCCCTTCTCCTCACCTTCGCTTCCCCACTAGATATCATGCCAATGAAATACCACCTTGGCTGAGTTGGAGAATTTGTCATTTTTACATCTCCACATCCTAGTGTCTTCTGCTCCCGGTGACAAATAAATCCCTGGGCTGATGGCTGGCCCCGGCCATTCATTAAGCAAATAAAGCCCAGCATGGGAGTCGGAGGCTCATAAATAGCGGTAGTGTTTCACCACTACCCCGCCTCCTGCTGCCTCGAAGGCTTTGCATATTGATAATAAAGCAGCAGTATTTCTGACACACCGTTATGTGTGGGAGCACCCCGTGGGGAAGGGCAGGCGGCGGCGGCTCTAGCTGAGATGGAAGGGGCCCCGCTAACTGGACCTAGTGGAGGGCAGTTGCCCTGAATCCCTGAATCTTGATGCTCTCATCCCAGCAGAGGTGAACTAGGGTCTCTTTCTAGTTCAGCACAGAGCTGGCCCTGGATGGACTGAGAGTTCTGATCTGGCTTTCCGCCATGGTGGGAGGAGGGAGATCTGGGTTGAGTAGCAGCTCCTGCCTGTCACGTCCTGGCAGAGAGGCTCATCATCATCTCAGAGGAGGGAAATGGCTGGGAGACTTGTGGAGCCCCTCAGAGAGGCCAGGCATTCTCACACGTGGACAACAGCCAAGCAACCTCACCTGAGCAATGTGGGTGAGGAGCTCGACTTCCTGCACTGAGGAGCAGGCAGAAGAGGAGAAAAAGTGTATGTCTGTAACAATGAGAACGATGGGAATTATTAACAGGGATATTTAGCATTAAAGATGGGGTTAAGGTTTACAAGCACACTTGCATGCGTTATACACCTCACTACATATGCTCATTAGCTATGGACTAAGTCAGCCTCTTACCTGATGAAGATGCCACTGATGAAGGCTCCCCTACCCCAAGCATGTGCACATGCATGCGTGCACACACACACACACACACACACACACACACACAGAGAGAATACATCTGGGCCCTCTTAGAGTATCATATCCCCCAGGCAGCAATTGTTGCTTAAAGCTTTCCAGAGGCAAAAACTATTGTTTAGAGAGTTGCACAGTCTACGTGAGTACACTGTAGTGGATGTGAATTTAATTTACATTCCCATTTCACCATACAGGGTGGGGACATAAATTGTGATGATAAACATAAACACAAATAATGAGCAACTAATAGTATGTACTAATCCTGAAAGGAATTCTTGGGACATGCTAATATCACTCCACTGGCCTCCACATACCAGGTTTCTTCCTAAAGTTGCCAAGGTTGGCTGATTTCAGACATGACCCCTTTTGTCGAGGATCTTTTGCACTATGCTAAGACCCTTGAGGTTGAAGGTGTATGGTCTCTGAAGAGGTGCCTTGGCTTCTCAGAGTAGGAAAATACTGAGCACGGGGACTTTTTTTTGTTTGTTTTTATTTTGCTTTGTTTTGAGATGGAGTTTTGCTCTTGTTGCCTAGGCTGGAGTGCAATGGCGCGATCTCAGCTCACTGCAACCTCTGCCTCCCAGGTACAAGTGATTCTCCTCTCTCAGCCTCCCAAGTAGCTTGGATTACAGGCATGTGCCACCATGCCCAGCTAATTTTTTTGTATTTAATAGATGTGTGGTTTCACCATGTTAGTTGGGCTAGTCATGAACTCCTGACCTCAGGTGATCCACCCGCCTTGGCCTCCCAAAGTGTTGGGATTACAGGCGTGAGCCACCGCACCTGGCCAGGGCCTGTTTTTAACACTCATGCAAGGGCCTGTGTTTCCTGATTTCTCATCATACCTGGATACAGTGCCAGATGGACCAGCGTTTGTTTGTTTTAATATAGATTATGATGCATCAGTGAATTATACCCTTTAAAGGCATGAGACAGAAGGAGAAAGCATTACAAGTAAAAAAGGAGTTTCATTCATAAAATGTTGGTCTCCATTGCACTTGTAGGTATGCGTGCTGTGTAATGTACTGGCTGTAGTGTGAAATGTATTTCTTACCTTAGGTTGTACTCAAAAAAGTGGGCATCCCTGGGAAGACTGAGAAAGAAAGGACTGTGGACTTAGAGCAGAGTCCCTTTTCTTTGTATATGAGCAGGACATCAATGACCTGCCATGATGGCATGGGAGAACGTCAGACTGGAAGAAACCTTGGAGATTACCCAGGTCAGTGGGGAAACTAAAGGCCAGAGATTGGAAAAAACTGGTCCACAGTCTCCCTGCACATTAGTGGCAGAGGCAGGACTAGATCCCATTGTGATTCTTGGGGCAGCCCCCCCTCCCTATAAGTGATAAGCACAAGAGCCTCAGGAATCTCTTTAGAAGCAAATGTCTTCATGTGGCTGCCAGGGTGACTTGGCGTCACCCTGACTGAGGGCTAACTCATCTCTGAGCCAGGGCAGGGCAGCCACTTAAACTATCACAGGCCACGTTCCTTGTCCGTCTGGGGAGAGAAGACAAGACACTCTGCATCCAATTAAAAGCAAAAGGAGGGTGTAAGGGAGACAGAAAGTAATTCTCCTTCTTGGAATCCAGCCAGAGCATCCTCGTGCTAAGACTAAGAAGGATAATAACAACAGCCATAATTGTGGGAAGAGTAAAGCTTCTACAAGGCCTCAGAGACTTGGCAAAATAATACAAGGAAAAGGAAATCAAGATGGACACTCTGACCTTTGCAGATCTCCTGTAGAAAAGCCAGTGGCCCCACCCCTTAGTGGAAGAAATGTCCTTCTGAAAGTGCCCAACATTCCACAGAGGTCTCTGGTGGACTCGGCATGTCTGAGGACAAGCTCTCTGTGATGGTCAATGTTATATGGTAGCTCAGTTAGGCTGTGGTCTGGTCAAACACCAGTGTGCTATGAAGATATTTTTTTAGATATGTTTAACATTTAAATCAGTAGACTTTTCATCAAGCAGATTACTCTTCATAATGTAGATGGGCCTCATCCAATCTGCTGAAGGCCTTAAGAACAAAGACTGAACTTTCCTGAAAAAGAAAGAAATTACAGTCCTCAAGCCTGTAACATAGAAGGCCTGCCTGAGTTACCAGCCTTCGCACTCAACTCTGGTTGGAGTTGGCCTGATATGCAGATTTTGGACTTGTCAGACCCCACAATAGCATGAGCCACTTTGTTTAAATCTCTCTTTCTGTATCTATACACGCATACCCTGTTGGTTCTGTTTCTCTGGAGAACTCAAACGCACTTGCCCTCTCATTGCCACCTTTCTTTCATGTTACAGATGCCTTCAACCTTGTCCTCACCCAGCTTAGAGCTCTCGGACTCTGGTCTCTTCCACCTACTTCTACCTCCTTCCACCTGTATCTGGTTGGTTGATAAGCCTGCCAGTGTTTTCTCTGCTCCCTGTCTTGCATCCAGCCCTGTCTTGTCATTCTCCAGTCAGTTTCTTTTAATCCACATCTAGACAATTCCAGTGGCCTCCTTAGCTTGTCACTCTTGTGCTCTCTCCCCATCCATCTCCCTATGCCTGCCTCTACCCGTCTCTCTCTCCATAATATGGAGTGTTGGTGATGGGTGGGCACCTTGCAGGTCATGAGATCCAGACCCTGCTCATGGGTCTGGATTAACAAGGTGGGAGGGACACCGGCTCTGGGGTCAGGTGTCCTGCAATGGGATCGAGGCCTATCAATTTCCTAGCATTATTGTAAACCTTTATGCCTCAGTTTCCCCACCTCTGAAATAGGAATAATAGTGATAACTACATCTTAGAATTATGGCAAGGGTGAAATGAGATGATCCATGTGAAGTACCTAACCCAATACAAGTACTCAGATCAGTCTTAACTGTCTTAATAACTATTATAACTTAATAACTTAACTGTCTTAATAACTTAATAACTATTATAACTTAATAACTATTTAGGAAGTTGGCCCAAAGAGATGAAGTGATTGGCCTGCTGCATACAGCAGTCTATGGTAGAGTTGAGCCACATGTCAGGTATTTCAACTTTTGGTCTGGGCCTCCCTCTAAGCCATCCCACTAGCCTGCCATCCCTGCCAGCTCATGGTCCTAGAGCCCTGCTGTGTGGGGTCACACTTAGAATTTTTCAGTGGTTCCCCATTACTTCTCTAATAAAATTCATACTTTGGGCCTGGTATTTGTTCAGCAAATATTTATGGAGTAGAACCATATGCCAGGGTCTGGACTGGGTGTTAGGGATACTCATTGGAATTCCTGTCCTCACGAGGCCAACATTCTAGCAAGAGGAGACAGAAAGCAAAGAGATATATATATATAACCTCTACGGTGGTGACAAATGCTATGAAGAAAAAACAGCTGAATAAGGGGAAGGTGGTCCAGACAAGTCTTGGAAGAGGTGAGGTTGAGTAGGAGGGAGTGAGCCATGCAGAGTCTAATGCATTCCAGGTAGAAGGAGCAGCAGGTGCAAAGGCCCTGATGTGGCAGCTCGGCTGGCCTGGGGAGAAAACTCTCCCACATCTCAATCTGTCAAAATGTTACCCCTTCAAGGCCTCTCTCAAATGCGCCCTTCCTCACCCCATGCTGCATTCCCACAATAGCCCTGCTGGAAGCAGTGCCTCCTGAGCTTCTGGGCCCTTTGCTTGGGGTCTCCAGACTGTCAGTGCTGAGTTCCTGGATAAGCAGACAGAGCTCATGCTGATAGCAGTAGCCTGGCAGGGCACCCATAGGCAGGGAGTAAATGAATGAAGCTCCCATGAACTTACCCAGAATTTTGGCATTAGAAAATCTACAGAGAACCTCTGTTCGTTTCAGCATACTCATAAGTCGTGTTTAACATTGCCTATTGTTTCTATTTAGAATTACATATTAGGGAGTACCATAATTTCTTTTGTGCTTAAGGCTCCCAATGATCCTTACCTGGCCTTGTTTGCCCTCCCCAGTTTCCTAGGAAGTTCTATGCTTCTTGAGCAGGAATTTCATCCCACCAGTCTTGGGCCCCCTGAAGCACCCCCTTAGCTCCAAATATACATGTGCTAAGTGGGAAGACGTTGTTTTGTAGCAGTGTTACATGGCAACTGGAGGCCCTGTGTGGGATGGGATTCTGACTTGGGGAAAGGTAGAGTGTTGGGGGCAAAAAAGGCCTTATTCCAGAACTGGGAGGAGAAGGAGAATGTAGGCCTGCATAATGGGTCAAAGTCCATAATACTCAGCCCAAGGGAAGGCTGACCCCCAAGCCAGTTATTGAGATAGGGCCCAGCATCCCACCATCCCCTACTGAGGGGGACCCCCTGAGGGGTACACGGCCATATTTGGGGTGTGACAGTGTCTATGTTTTAAAAGGAGGCAGGCTTTGATCTGCCTGTCATTATTTCTTCTGAGAAAATCAAGTCTGTGCCAGCTCTTCCTTCTTCTCTCCCTTCCTCCCCTTTCTGATCCCCACTTCCCATCCATACACACCTTTGCAAAACACATGCAGAGTCTCTGACACTATTCTAGCCCACAAAGAGTAGAAGACCAGGAGGCAGTATTTCAGAACCACAGGGAAGACGGAATCTTTCTTCTATCTATCTAATTATGTACTGGTGTATCTGTCTTTGAGGCCATCACTGCATACACAACTTACCTTCTTTTTATTGATTATGACAACATCCCTATAGGGTAGTTATTATATCCCCACTTTATAGATGAGAAAAACTAATTTCTAGAGAAGTGAAAGGACCTATCCATGTCACATGGCCAGGATGGGACAGAATGCATGTTTAACTTCAAGTCCTCTGACTTCCGGCCTCCCATGCCAGTGCTCTTGCTGCTGCACCAGGACTCAACAAACTTTTTCCTTAAAGGGCTAGATTGTAAATACTGTGGGCTTTGTGGGCCAGATGGTCTGCAGAGTGATTGCAACTACTCAGCTCTGCTGTTGTAGTGAGAAAGTGGTCATAGAGAGCATGCAAGCAAATGGGCATGGCTATGTTTCCATAAAACTTCTATTTATAAAAGCAGCTGGCCGGCCATGGTGGCTCATGCCTATAATCCCAGCACTTTGGGAGGCCAAGGCGGGTGGATCACCTGGGATCAGAAGTTCAAGACCAGCCTGACCAACATGGCAAAACCCTGTCTCTACTAAATATACAAAAAATTAGCCAGGTGTGGTGGTGGGCACCTGTAATCCCAGCTATTTGGGAGGCTGAGGCAGGAGAATTGCTTGAACCCAGGAGGCGGAGGTTGCAGTGAGCTGGAGATACACTCCAGCCTGCGTGAAGAGAGCAAAACTCTGTCTCAAAAAAATAAAAATAAAAATAAAAATAAAAAAGCAACTGGCAGGCCAGACTTAACCCACAGGTCTGAGGGAGAAGACCCTAGACTACCTCCAAAGTTGCCTTCTACCTTGCTCCCCTTTGGTGACCACAGCTCCACATGGCCCTTGGGAACATCCCTTCCATACCTCTAAAATGGCCCATCTGTGCAGCACCTGCTGGCTGTTCAAGCTCTTGCGTGAGTCTCTCTTGGCTCCGAGATGGGCATTTGTGCTCCTGCCTTCCCTCCAGTCCCATTGGCAATTGATTAAGATCCCATCTATACTTTTCTGACAGCAGTGGCTGGCAGAAGGGGCTGCATGGCTGAGATAAGCCAGGGTGTGCTGGAGAAGGGGCTGGCCACATGGGATGTGGGTTTCATTCCTGGAGAGGCGTAATAAGCATGTAATTGGCATTATAGAAATGTGCAGGCTGCTGGAAAGCCTATTTATCCCGCACACCATACTCCCTTCAGAGCAGCTGAAGCTGGCTCACCAAGAGAGAGGATCAGCTAGATGCATCCTTCATGAGCAGGTGGAAATGCACTTGTCCTAAATGATCTCCTTAAGCCGTACGATGTGTGGGAGCCAAGAGGCTGATTAGGGCAAGACAAAAGGTGGATTGATCCTACCAGCAACACACTTTCCCTCCCAGAGGGGAAAGGGGGACTGGGCTTGGGGAGGCCATTCCCAGGCCGGGCATGAAAGTTGAAGAGTAGAAGATTAAAAATAGCTTCCCCGGGGTGGCAGGTGTCTTGGGTGTATAGATAAGCCCATCCTTATGTGATCCTGGAGGCCATCTTGACTTTTAGGCATAGGTGGGCTGTGCCCCACTCCCAGCTTTGTGCTACCCAGAGAGGGCGCTCTGACTTTCCTGAGAGGGACCAGGGACTGCTTGAGGTATTTTGCTTCTTTCTAAACCTATTTGTTCCCTGGGGTGTCATTTACCCACATGAAAATACTATAAACTATAGCTGTGTTTTGAATGGAAAAGTTCTAGCAAAATCAGCTTTCCATTTAGCTTCATTTTTGGTTCAATCCCCTTTTACTGAACACAATTAAAAAATACAGTTCTGTGCCCTGAGTGTATTTTCATCTCCTGGATAATGATCCAACACTGTTTTCCTGTGTGATAACTGCAAAACACACTTCTCTAACATGTGTGTTCCCAAGTCCCTGACTGATTCGCTTATTTCTGACAGCAGTGGCTGGCAGAAGGGGCCGCATGGCTGAGATAAGCCAGGGTGTGCTGGGGAAGGGGCTGGCCATGTGGAAAGTGGGTTTTATTCCTGGAGAGGAGTAATAAGCATGTAATTGGCTTTCACAGAGATATATTCATAGGGTAGACTGAGCCACTGCTCGCCCCTTACTCAAGTGCAATTTCATACTTAAATTCTGACCCAAGAGTAAGCCTTTCTGTTGTAGAAAGCTGTTCAGTTGTTAAGGCACTTTTACAGGTATCCTTTCACTTAATTCCCGCAATGACCCTGTGACCTAGGCAGGCCAGGAATCATGATGCCCACTTTACAGAGGGACAGTCTGAGGCTCCAAGTAGATCTTCTGGGGTCACACAGTGAGTGAGTGCAGAGCTGGGACTAGAATCCAGTATTCATTCTTTCCTCTGCCTCAAGCTGCCACTCCCAGGAAGGTCCAGTCTGGAAAGACAGCGATAGCCACTTAACCTCCATGAGAAACCCTGGTTCCCCCTGGGACTATCCCATCATCATCCTCATGACTGTAGGCTCCTTGAGTGCAGGATTGGGTTGTGGGGCTGTGTGGTGGACCCGCGTTCTGCTTAGCCCAGGCCCTGCAGAGCACAGATAGTTTCTCAGAGAGTGGTCATTAGACAAGAGAATGAATGAGCCCAAGTCTCCTCAAAATGACAGTGTGGCTGGGGCAGGTGAGTGAGGTGTCAGGCACTAGGCTCTGCAGTTCTGGAAGGAAGGCTTCCTTTCAAATGAAAATTAAAGCAAAACCCACTCGAAATAAACTCTGATACCAACAAATTCTCAACCCAAGTTGGAATTTAAATTAAGATGACAATATTTCGAGTTGAAATAGAGTGTCAGCAGAAGGGCTGAGTGGAGGCATTGCAGCTCTGTCCTCTCTGAGAGGTGCCTACTCTGGGGCTTCTGTCCCGACCCTCGAGACAGTGAGGCATGTGGAGTGGTGGTTTAGGAGCCCTGAGTTGAAGTCTGGCTGCCTTATGCCAGGTTGTGGCCCTGGGGATGTACTTAATCTCTCCTGCCTCATGGAGTTGTTCTCAGGATGACGTGAGATGATGCCCAGTAAAGCACTGAGCATAGTACCTGGAGACAACTGAGTCCCCATCACCAGCCCCCTTCACGCTATCATTTGTGAGGAGACCTGGGGTCACTCATTCATTCTCTTGTCTAATGACCACTCACTGAGAAGCTCTGTGTGCCCTGCAGGGCCTGAGCTAGGTAGAGGTTGCAGGCCCCACCACACAGCTGCTGAGCCTGCAGGCCACAATGAAAGGTCATGAGGGCCGTGTGCTGAGTAAAATTAGTTGTGCTTTTTTGTTGTTGTCATCCCAAAGAACCTGCACAAATTTCCTCACCAACTCATTTCCATCCTTCCATCCCCCGGAGCCCTCACTGTTCCAGATGTCATTTGTCAAATACCTTAAAAATAATAAAATAAAAAAAGCAGTCCCTGCCCCTTCTGGACTCTTGATATGATTTGGCTTTGTGTGCCCACCCAAATCTCATCTCGAATTTTAATCCCCACATGTCAAGGGAGAGACTTGATGGGAGGTGACTGGATCATGGGGGCGGTGTTCATGTGACAGTGAGTTCTTATGACATCTGATGGCTTTATAAGGGGCTTTTCCTCATTTGCCTACCGCTCTCTGTCACCTGCTGCCATGTAAGACATGCCTCTTCCCCTTCCGTTATGATTCTAAGTTTCCTGAGACCTCCCTAGCCCTGCGGAACATGAGTCAATTAAAACTTTTTTCTTTATAAATTACCCAGTCTCAGGTATGTCTTTATAGCAGTGTGAAAACAAACTAATACAGCTCTTTAGCAAGAGTGAATAATATATGATAGTCATTCCTCTCAAGTCCTTCAGAGCTGGCTCTTTCTCGGCCTGGGCCAGGGGTACCTGGATGGCCCTGCTGCCCTGTTTGTGTTAAACCTGCGAGCCTCTGTCTCACCCTTCTTGCTACTTGCTCTCCAAGGATTTCTTCTGCTTACACATCTCCAGGCCCCTTTCTTGTCATGAAAATTGTTTCTCCTGAGGCTGGGAAGCGCTGAGTGGCTGGCCCTGACCGTACTGGGGAAATGAGTGGAGTACAGCCCCTAAGGCCGAGGCCCTGTGGCGAGGGTAATTTTACCCTTGTCACCATAACTACAGGTGCCCTTATTACTCACACAGACATCTCACCCTTGTTGAACAACATATTAAACTATTAGTCTCCATGCCAGTGGGTTCAGTTAGTTCACAGTGGCAAAAGCTGATCATTAAATCCCCTTTTCCCTGGTTAATCTCTTTTAAATTGGTTGCCTTTTAATTTCATCAAGCACCCTCTTTCTCAGCCATTCCATTGTGCCCCGTGCAGCAGTGCTGGCGTCTCTCCAGGTGAGGGGTGCTGGGCTTTCTAGGCCTTCTCAGGTGGTCTCTGTGGACTGCAAGATTTGGGCAGAGGCTAAAGAGGATTTTCTTGCAGAGTGGGCCCCCAGGGAGTAGTGAAGGGTGACAGATTTTGCTTCTGTCTAACTTTCCCCTGACTCAATACTTGGAGCAAAGGGTCCCAGTCTTTAAACCCTTTGCTTCACCAATGTATCCAAGAACCTGGATCCCCTGCAGGTAAAGATAAAAATCTTGTGTTTTCTCAGTAGGAAATTTAAATATTTATAAAAATGGATACTCTGTTATATGTATTATTTACAGTAAATTTAACTGTCATTAAGATCATAGTGGAGTTAGGAGAATTCATATTGCAAGGGCCCATCACCAATGCCTATTGTGGGCAAGGGAACAGAAGATGGCAGGTATATGCTGAGTGGCACAGTCACTGCTAGCAGGCCTGATGGCTTACAGGAGGGACATCCTGGTTTGCAAGGGGCCAGGGGCCAAGTCATATCTGTTGAAGGCCATGGACCTGGAGGAAGATTAGAGTCTTAGGAACCTTTCTGAAAATGTGGGAACAAAATTCATATATAAAGCCGAAATGGCATTAACAGAAAGAGCATGGGCCAGACAGACTGGGGTCCAAATTAGACGTCTGCCATAGCTAGCTTTGAGACCCTTGCTTAACCATAAAATGATCATCACGTTATTTGCCTTGCAGGGTTTTTGAGGATTCAGTGAATAATGTGTATGGTGCACCCAGCACAGAGCGTGGCATGTTGTAAGGATGATAGCTAACACCTCATGATCCCTTTTGTGTGCCAGGCACTATCCTATGCTTTGTAGGTAGTGCTTTGTGTCTTGAGTCAGATTCCACAGAAGCAGAGCCTTGTAAATTTAATGAGAGCACTCCCAGGAGTAGGGGAGTGAGGGAAGCAAGACAGGGCAGGCGGGGGAAGATGCTCTGCAAGGATGTATCTCATAGTAGGAGATTTCAGCCTGGTTCCAAGGGGAGCTTTGGAGAAGAGATTGCTCAGCCACTGGCACCAGTTGCTCCCTGGAGTTGGGAATATACCTCCCAGGAGAGGCAGGTCTTGTTCTGCGGGGCAGGTCTCTGTAGAAGTTTGCAGCCAGCACTCCTAGCAGCTGAGGGATGGGTGTGCAGGCCCAGTGGAAGGAGTTCATGTGGGGCACAGTGGCACCCACTGTGGTTCATCCCTCTATCCTAGTACAGCTTCTCTGGGATTCTGTTGAGTCCCAATTTCTAGGAAGTCCTGTAAGCAAAGGTGTGATCGCCTGAATTGTGTCCCTTCTCTACCCCCCACCATTCATACGTTGGAGCTCTAACCCCCATGTGACTGTATTTGGAGAGATGGCCTATAAGGAGGTAATCAATGTTGGCATAATACAATCTGACTGGTGTCCTTACAAGAAGGGAAGATTAGAAATCCAGAAAGAGACATTGGGGATGTACACACACAGAAAAAACCACATGAGGACTCACCCAGAAGACAGCCATCTGCAGGCCAAGGGGAGAGGCCTCAGGAGAAACCAACCCTGCTCGCACGTTGCTCTTGGACTGCTAGCCTCCAGAGCTGTGAGAAAATAAATTTCTGTTGTTTAAGCCCCGTGGTCTATGGTGTTTTGTGATGGTAGCCCGAGCGGATCCATGCAGAAGGGCTAGTAGAGCAAACTCTAGGCCTTGCTGCTACAATTGTTTGTGACTCTCATCATCTCCCTCCTCCTCTACCCATTCTAGATTTCATGCCCCCTCAGCCTGCTTCAAGGTGTTGTCTAGGCAGCTTGTCTGGTGGGATGATCCCAGCGGCTCTGGTTACCAAGCCAGGATCCACCTCGCATTTAATTGTAATAGTCTCTTCCAATCTGTGATGTCTTTCCTTGTCTTACGTGACCTTGACACTGAAGAGTTCTAGTCAGTTGTTTTGTAGAATGTCTCTCCATTGGATTTGTCTGATGTTTTCTCCAGATTAGACTGAAGCTACGTGTTTTTGGCAAAAATACTACAGACGTGGTGTTGAGCCCTTGTCAGCACATCCTTATAGGGGATATGTGATATTGATATGTTTTATTACTGGTGATGTTAATCTTGATTGCTTGGCTAGGGTGGTACTGGCCAGCAGTCCCCATCATAAAATTACTCTTTTTTTCCCTTTTGCCATTAGTACATTGGAGGATGTACTTTGAGACTTTGCAGACATTCTGATTCATCTCAACTGTTAGCCCATCGATTTTAGGATAGATGGAGGCAGATTTTCCTGGACCCTTTTTATAAGGTAGAGTTGCCTTCTTTCTGCAATTCTCCTGTCAGGAGTGGATTTGGGGTGCCCTGCAGAGGCTGTAGGCACTAACTCTCAACTCTCACTGGCAGAGAGTGAGTTCCCACCTCTTTTTTTTTTTTTTTCCTTTGAGATGGATGTTAACTCTTGTCACCCAGGGTGGAGTGCAATGGCGCGCTCTTGGCTCACTGCAACCTCTGCCTCCCAGGTTCAAGCGATTCTCCTGCCTCAGCCTCCCAAGTAGCTGGGATTACAGGAGTGCACCACTATGCCGAGCTAATGTTTTTGTATTTTTAGTAGAGATGAGGTTTCACCAGGTTGGTCAGGCTGGTCTCAAACTCCTGACCTCAGGTGATCCACCCACCTCAGCCTCCCAAAGTGCTGGGATTACAGGCATGAGCCACCGTGCCCGGCCAAGCTCCTGCCTCTTTAAAGCTAGTGAGTTGTTGATTCTTCAGAGGCCACAGAGCTTTAGCCCTTCCTTCCCTCCTTTATGCATCCCCTTACCTGCTAATTTACACTTCTGTCTCATGTTTCCTTCTCCTTCCTCTTCCTTTCTCTGGGCTGCTTGTTGAATTAATTATGGCAGGAAAGACTGGTGTAAGGGTACAACCCACACAGAACTTTGCACTCTATATACATGGTAAACCCAGGGGTGCTTTAGGGATCATTGACTCTTACCCTTTTATTCTACGATGAGGAAATAGGGAGAGTTCAAGTGACTTGCTCAAGGTCACACTGCTAGTGGGTGGCAGATAGATTGGGTCTAGAATCTGACTTGCTGACCTACATGTGTTGTGTGTCCCAGCATGCTGTGTTCCTCAGTGCTAGTCATATGGGGACCTGTTCAGGACTTCAGAAGGGGGCATCCACTGGCAAGCAGCTGGATCCACACTGTTTCTC
Source organism: Pongo pygmaeus (assembly GCF_028885625.2). Lineage (NCBI taxonomy): Eukaryota > Metazoa > Chordata > Mammalia > Primates > Hominidae > Pongo > Pongo pygmaeus. Next base: position 102,934,170 of record NC_072385.2, read on the forward strand.
ACCATGCCCCTCCCAGGAGGTGAAGGCTTGCCTTTCCTTCAGTCTTCGGTTTCTCTGCCTCAGTCCTGGGGAAAGGAGTTTGCTCTCTGTGTGGTGGAAACTGGGGGCCCAATGCCTCTCTGTGGGAGGGGCTTCTCCCTGCAATGAGTTGCAACATTGTGAATTGATACAGGAACCTACTGGAGAGCCCAGAGTCTCACTAGCTCTCCAGATCCAGAGCTGATGGGTCCCCCCTTGCCTTTTTTGGGGAGGAAGGGGGAAGGGAGATGTTTACTTTTATTCTCATCTTTGGTCAGCTTCTCCTCTTAATGGACATTTACTATGTTCAAGCCACTGCTTTTTACCTACGATATTTTCATTTAATTCTTAAACTCTGTGAAATAGGCATTATTCTCCCCATTTTACAGGTTATGGAACTGAGGTTCAAACAGGTTAAGTAGCTTCCTCCAAATCACATAAACAGTAAGTAGTAGAGCCTATGTCAGAGCATAGGTCTTGAGAAAATTTAGGTTCATCTGTTTTCATTCCTTAAGTGCAGCTTTCATGAAACCTTACAGGGACAGAAACTTAAAGCCATTGTCTGCACAATCATTATTTTTAGATTGTCAAAGTCTGTAACACTTTTGTAGTGTTTCATGACCATTCCCATAGCTGTTTACTTTTAATTTTGTAATTACATAGATTCAGTGCTCTACTGATTCTTCTGCCCCATTCTTGGGTTTTTTATTTTGAGCCACGTCTTCATTGACTGCGTGTGGGAACAAAATTCATATATAAAGCAGAAATGGCATTAACAGAAAGAGCATGGACCAGACAGACTGGGGTCCAAATTAGAAGTCTGCCATAGTGGATTCTAGTGGATTCTTCAAAATGGGCTCATAGGTGCTGTCATCCCTGAGCTTGGATGTGGGAATATCACACTCCTGCCATCCGTACTTGAACGGCACCTCAGCAGGTTAAAATGCTCCTGGTCACACTTGGACTCAGCCCCGTGGGTGTTGCATCATTATCCGCTGACATGGAAAGCTGCCGCGGAGAAGTCTGAGGTCAGCTGAACATTTCCCCTTCTGTAGGTGACTTGTTGGTTCTGCCTGGGTGCTTGATGATTTCTTTCTTGCATTTGGAAGTTCAATACCTAAACCAGGAAACGTCTTCGTGTCAATCACTTTGTATCAATTTTTTATGGAACATGGTGCGCAATTTTGATGTGCAGACTCAGTTCTTTATTCATCTCAGGAGCTTTTTATTTAAAAAGGTGAAGACTGTTTTTTGTGTTCCATCTGTTTCTCTGCTTCAGGTTCACCAGTTTGCTGATGTTGGATCACCTTTGCTCTTTCTATGCATTTTATTCTCTCCTCTAGTTGCTTTAATAATTTAAATCTTTCTCCTCTGAGTCCCAGTGACTTGCCCAAGGTCCCACTGCTCAAGAGTGGCAGAGCCAGGACTGGAACCCTTTAGTTGGCATCAGTAATTAGATTTCCTGCTATGCCTGCACTGCTTCTTGGAGTTTCAACATGTATTTATTGGTTCTGCAAAAGTGTTTTGTGGTTCTCAGTTTTATCATTCTTTATTCCATTGTTTTATTTAATCATCTAATCCTTTAGCTCTTATTTTATTAAATTCATGCTTTTAAGCTATTCCATAGCATGAAGCACGTTTGGGTAATTTCCTTCTGTGCCTTTAGTTGTTTTTATTTAGACTGGGGTTTTTGTTTTGTGTGTGTGGGTGGTGTTGTTTTTGGATTTTTTTTCATGCTGTGTTCCATTTTGTTGGTTTGTTTGGTTTTGGTTTTGGCCTCACCCCCACAGGGGCATGTTTGCATCATTGCCATGCAGTTCCTTTGCATCTTGCTTGACCTACACACCCTGATTCAGGGCAAGTTCATTCTTAACCCTTTTTTCACCATGTCTGAGCCTGTTCATTTCCTCCACAAGGCATAGTTTGAGGGCTGTGAGTTCTGCGTCTGTCCCCTTGTCTGTAGCCTGAGGGCCTTGGTGGAGTGAGGTGGGGAGGGAGAGCTGCACTGAGGCTGTGAGAAGTTTTTATTACCAACCTCTCAGAGAGAAAAGCCACACTCCTGCCTCTAGGACACATGCTGTTTTGTGGAAGAGACCCGATAAACAGGTAACTATAGGTCCTGCCGTAAGAAGAGGGGACACTATTAGGTTACGGGGACCAGATTTGCTTGGCTTCCTTCAAGTCATGGTCGTGGCAGTTTAATGGAAGGATGCCAGTGTGTGGGAACCAAGGTTAAGCCAGACCAAAAGTCCAGGGCAGCACTTGCAGGCCACGGCAAAGAACTTGGCCTTTATTCTGTGAGTGGGATCCAACTGTGTCTTAGAAGAGCCATTCCAGCAGCAGTGTGAAAAATTAAATACAGGTCTAAAGACATAAGTCCCTAGTGCTTATCTGTTGGTCAGCTCTGCAAAAAGGATGAGGAGATATCTTCTGTACTGGAAACTGTCACCAAGGAGTAGAGAATTTCCTGAGCAGATTGGCGTTCCCCGCCCTTCTTTGCCCCTGCCTGTTTCAGACACCTTCAGCTCCTGGGCATCAGCTGAAGAATGACTAGCTTTTCCCCAGTGCTGTGGATCTCTGGAGATGTGTTTCCCGGCCGAGCATTATAGCAGCCAGAGCCAGGCGGCACGTCCAGAGAACACATCTCAAGGTTGTTGTTTGAAGTACAAACAGAGCAGGGACCAATTATGGAGTCCCTCTGCACAGCATGCCTCCTGACTGTGCTCAGCATGGGGTGGGCAGAGGCTGGCAGAGCTGAGGAACCAGCTTTGGCGCCCTGAGGGGTAGCTGGGAGGGAGAAGGGAGAGTATCATAGATTTCTTTGCTGCCAGACAGGTCTGCCAGTGTGAGCTCATCTTTTCAGAGAAGCACCCTCTCCTCTTAACAGCCAGGTGCCTCCTGTGGCCCCAGGGTGGCACTGGATCCTAGATCCTGTGAGCAGAATTTTGCATCTATTTCTGGGGAAGAAAAAACCATGGCTTCTATCACACTGAAAAATAGGTCCCTGTCTCCTCAAATAGTTAAGAATGCCTCTGCTATCTAACCCCTATATTTTATAAGTGGGAAAAGTAACCAGAGACCCAGTGAGCAGAAATGGTTTACCCGAGGATTCAAGGTCATGGAGGCCAGATCTAAAAGTCAGCTCTTACTGCCCCATGGACGTACAACGTTGTCTTCACTTTGCTACCAAAGTGGTAGCTATTCTTTTTTGAGTGCTATACGTATGCCTGGCACAGAGCTTAGTGCTTTACTTATTTTAGTCCGTTAGATCCATAAAATGGCATCACAGTTTTGCAGAATAGACAGCCAGACAGCTAACTCTCAGTTGTGGGAGAGAGGTTAAGTCACCTCCCAAGCTCACAGAGACAGTAACTGGAGGAGGGATTGCAGACCCAGCTCTCGTGGGTGTCCACCCTCCCTGTCCCTTCCCTCCCTCCTTCCTGTTTTTCTGTCTCAGTCTAGTTCATTTCTGTAGGCCTAGGCCAAGGCTTGCCTCCTCCCTGTACCTCTCCCTGATGGTACCAGCCCTTGCTGGTCTTCTCTTTTCTGAAAAGCCAGGGCCATTGAAAGTTTTTTGTAGGCAAATGGTTCTGGTTTCCCGTCTTGCCACTTCCTTGCTGGTCACCGTTGATCAGATTAAGAGTATTCCAGGCAGAAAGCCCTATGAGATGGGATGAGATGGATGAGAAAGGGAAGAAAGTCCAGTGTGGCTGGAACGTAATGAGCTAAGAGGGATGGGGAGGGGTAAGTGTGGAGAGTTTGCAGGTTCTGATCAGGCAAGGCCTTGGGGGCCGCAGGGAAGAGTGAGGACAGCATTCTGAGTGCAGTGGGAGCCACTGGAGGGATCCTGAGCCAGAATGGGAGAGATGGGAATGAATGTAATTTTGAGACAGAGTCTCGCTCTGTCGCCCAGGCTGGAGTGCAGTGGCATAATCTCGGCTCACTGCAAGCTCCACCTCCTGAGTTCACACCATTCTCCTGCCTCAGCCTCCCAAGTAGCTGGGACTACAGGCGCCCACCACCACGCCTGGCTAATTTTTTTTTTTTTTTTTTTTGTATTTTTAGTAGAGACAGGGTTTCACTGTGTTAGCCAGGATGGTCTGGATCTCCTGACCTCGTGATCCGCCCGCCTCGGCCTCCCAAAGTGTTGGGATTACAGGCGTGAGCTACTGCGCCCAGCCACAAATGTCATTTTTAAGAAGGCGACTTTGGGCCAGGCGCAGTGGTTCACGCCTGTAATCCCAGCACTTTGGGAGGCCGAGGCAGGTGGATCACCTGAGGTCAGGAGTTTGAGACCAGGCTGACCAACATGGTGAAACCCCATCTCTACTAAAAAGATACAAAAATTAGGCAGATGTGGTGGTGGGCTCCTGTAATCCCAGCTACTCAGGAGACTGAGGCATGAGAACCGCTTGAACTCAGGAGGCGGAGGTTGCAATGAGCCAAGATCATGCCATTGCACTGCAGCCTGGGTGACAGAGCAAGACTGTCTAAAAACGAAACAAAACAAAACAAGGTGACTTTGGAAAATGAATTGGAGGGGTGAAATGCAGTATTCCAGAATGCAGTTGGTGGTGGTTGGGTATGGTTGTAGAGATGGGAAAAGGAGGGTGGATGGATGGAGGCGTGCTTTGCAGGTAGAACCAACAGGACATGGGGATGGGTTAGGTGTGTGTGGGTTCAAGTGATTAGAGTGAGATTTAGAATGAGGAAGAAGGAATTGTCGAGGGTGACACTCAGATTCCTGACTTGTACAGCTATGTGGCTGGTGGTGCCATTTCTTTACTTGTGAAAGCCTGGAAGAGGCACCAGTTCCAGTGGGCAAATCAAGAGTTCCATTTGAAATCCATGCAAGGTGAGATGCTTGTGAGACCTTAAGTGGGCATGTCCAGTAGGCATTTGTTTGATATTGTTCTGGAACTCAGAGAAGAGATCTGGGCTGGAAAAGTACATTGGAATCCTCCATCTATAGAAGGTTGTCAAGGCACAGGAATGGAGAAAGTCACCAGTAGGGAGATTGTAACGAGTGGAGAGGAGGGATCAGGGCTAAATCCATGCACACTTCCAACAATGAGAAACCAGGGGCAGGGAGGAGCCAGAGAAGGAAATGAAGAAGACGCCAAAGTCTGAGAAGCCCAGAAGAAAGTATTCTGAAACAGAGAGACAAGGGCCCTCGAAGGGAGGCTTTTCCAGGGGGTAGGATGTTGCTGAGGGGCCAAGGAAGATGAATGTGCCAAATTGTGGCTCAGTGCTGAACATCCAGTAGGTGCCCAATAAATGTGAGATCCTCTTCCTTGCCCTCTGCCTCCTCCTTCATTTGTTCTTCTTTCATTCTTTCTGCATATCTATTGGCCTTTTCCCTCAGTTTACAGTAAGAACTCAAGAAATAATGAATAAATAAATGAATGCATGAAGTGAATGAATGAAGTGAATTGCAACTTCTGCTGTCATTATCTCCCCTCCTACAGCCCGGGGCATTGATTTTGTTCAAGGGCTAAGCCAGATGCAAGTTTCCTGGGAACCTATGGCCCTTGTCTAGCACAGGGCCCTCCAGGGAGCCATTTCTCATGCTTGTCTGGCATCCTGGCCTGAGCAGTGCCACATGGTCCCCGGCCACCCGTGCAGGGAGCCGCCTCCCCCAGCAGGAAGCTAGAGTCCCTGTTGCCTTTCCTCCCGGAGCGGTGTCGACTGCACTGTAATCACACAATTATGATGCCATTAAAATGTCACATTTGAAGAAATCCATATAAACAGAGCATTAACAACCGCTTTAAAATTGTAGTCTTTACCACTAATGACCTACTTTCTCTATGCACCGCGCCCTCCCACCACCCATGCTGGCTGCCTCTCTTCCAGCCTTGATTTTGGAGGCAGGCGAGAAGGTACAGTCATCTTTTCTGCCTGGAAAGCCTTAATGCTTAATGTGCTGAGAGTGACTCTTTGACAGGACTGGAGACAGCAAGGCTGGGGGGAGCCATTTAGTGAGTGAGACATGGATGTCACACCCATGCAGATCTAAGGTTCTGAAGGAAGGGACCTCAGAGAGAATCTGGTCCTTGGAAACTGAAGAGAGCTGATGGTGTTGAAAAATCTGAGGGTTGGCAGGGTGCAGTGGTTCATACCTGTAATCCCAGCACTTTGGGAAGCTAAGATGGGAGGATTGCTTGAGGCCAGGGATTTGAGACCAACCTGGGCAACATAGTGAGACCTCATCTCTACAAAAACATAAAAAATAAAGAAATTAGCCAGGCATGGTGTCGTGTGCCTGTAGTCCCAGCCAGCTACTCAGGAGGCTGAGTCGGGAGGATTGTTTGAGCCCAGGAGTCTGTGGCTGCAGCGAGCAACGATTGCACTACTGAAGTCCAGCTGGGTGACAAAGCAAGACCTTGTCTCCAATAAATAAATAAATAAATAAATAGATCTGAGGGTTGGGGTTCATCCCATTAGTTTTGACTTCCTTTTCTTGGGAAGAAGAGATTTATTTTGAGACCTTGGCCATTCTCACAGCATAACAAAATTGCAGGAGGGAAATGTCCTGCTCAGAGGTTGTGGGCCAGAGAGCTTTGGATCCCTGCCACTGCAAGTTGAGGGCAAGGGCATAGGAAGGCAGAGGCAAAGGGGTGACAGGGGTTTTGATAATTTTAATCTCATTTCCAGAATATAGCTCTGGAAAAGTTGTTTAGATACTAAATTTTCTTTGTCTCCAGAATCTGATTTTAATGCACTAAGGAAATGGATAACTTAAGGGAATCTTGCAGTGAGTACTTTTAATGAAGTAAAACATAAACCAAAGCAGCTCTGGTGAAGTGATTAATCTGTTCCCAATGCATCTGAATTGCAAATCTGGATTCCCATCCAGTAACCAGATTTGATTAAAGAGCACACCTAATTCTGAAAAAGCGAAAATAAGGCCACTGTGGATGTAAAGAGGTTGGATTCGTGTGGGAGACATTCAAAATGTCACTCTAACACCTTACATCCTTCCAGCAGTTCAGGATGGACCTGCAGAAGGGATCGTGCCACCAGTGCTTTGATGAATGGACAAGAATGATTGGTGAGACGCATGTCATTTGGGGAGCAATTACTTATGCTTCCCGAGGTCAGGGAAATGTCCCTGTAGGTCTTGTTTACATAAGCAAGTGCATCATAAATCCCATTCTGATAGTTCATCCAAGATTCCCTGGGCGAGGTTCCTGCTACGTTTTGGAGATGGCCAGTGTTGAGATCAGGCATGTAGAATTTCTCCCAGCTTCTCAGCCCACTGCCATGTTCACTTGCCGCATCGCCTGTAGCACTAAACCCGCCCTTGGTTGAGGCAGGCATCCTGCCCTATCCGTATTCAGCAGGCACAGCGTCTGGATACTCGGGGTCTGCTTTTGACATAAAGAGTCCCTTCTATTAAAAGCCAGCCAGCAGCCCCCATAGAGTCCCACGAGATAAAGTCGTTTCAAAGTCATTCGCTCCCATCCCACACCTACATATTCAGCAGCTGACCTAGTTTTGAGAGAGCTAGAGGGTATCTAGATGTCACCTTATTTACAGAGAAGACAGAAAATGCGCTAAGCTCTGGGCCCTTGCTGCACACACTATCTGGGGAGATCTATCCTCCTCCTAGCAGGCGTAGAAGAGAGGGGAACAAATTCTGCTCAACTGAAAGCTGGAAGCTTCTTGCTAATGTCACCTTTGGGGATTGAGTGGCAGGGCTTAGGGGCACTTGACTCTGAAACTGTCTTCCTAGCCATATTCCAGTTTAGCACCTTTGGGCACGTGGATTAAGGAAGGGGGTTCCAGAATGACCTTGGCAGAAAATGTACAACTGCGCTTCCTCCCTTGCCTCCTCCTTCATCCTTCCCAGGTCTATCTCCAGACAGGCGCTGGTTTTGGAAGCCTCACTCTATGAATGATCCTCTATCATGACAGGGACTTTGCAAGGGTGTGCATGGAGTCCGCCTGCCTGGGTTTCATCCCAGCATCTCCACTGACTTGCTGTGTGACCTTGGCCAAGTCACGTTAGCACCATGAAACTCGGTTTCCTCTTCAGTAAAATGGGATTAATAGAAGCACCTGCCTTGGGTTTGTTCTGAGTGTAGAACGAGGGACATTTTTAGGATAGAGCCTGGTGTGTAGTAAACGCTACAGCACTATTAGTTGCAGTAGTTGTTGTTGTCATTATTCTGGGTGATTGTGTCTAGTGGGAGTAGTCACTTTTTAAAGCCAGTTCTTTTGCCTGGCTTCCCACAGCTTCCCATCTTGATTTCTCTCAAGGTTATCTTTGCCTGGCAAGAACCTAGAGGGAGATTTGAGGAAGCTGCAAACCATGCTAAACACATTCCTCATGAGTGTGACTGTTGGACTGGCCATTCCAGCCCATGGAGCCAAAGTCCTGGGAGGAATGGAGAAGTCCCTTCGGAGCTAAGTTCAGAGGAGGAGAAGGGACCAGAAGTCAAGCAGGAAGCTCTGAAGTCCAGGTTCCTTGGGGTATGGGGTCTCAGGCAGGTCCAGGCTTCTAATCTCACCCAAGTCTCTCTCCAGAATCACCCTGCACAGCTTCTGTGCTGGCTCCAGCCCCCACTCTCCACGTGCATAAAAAGCAAGTTAGCACAAGCTCAATTTCTAGCCTTCTAAGCTGATAATAACCTTATGTATTACGCTTCTTAAAATAGTTTTCTTGTCTTATCATTTGCATGGCACTGTGCTCAAACACGTGTGAGATGGAGCTTTGGGTAGAAAACACCTGCTGAGTCCCAGGAAGCATTCGCATTGATAATGACCAATTCTCACAGACGGACAGTGAGGTGAGGCACCCAGTCACCTGTGGATGCTGTCAGAGACCCCATTTCTGCCACAGGGAAGGGAGAAGCAGCTAAACTTAAATTGACTGACTGTAAATTGCGTTTTCCCTCCATTAGCATTCAGTCACCAAAAGAAATAATAGTAACCACAGCTATGTTGTAATGATAATATGTTATGTATGCATTATGTTTTACCAAGCAGTTTTTCATGTCTCATCTCATTTCTCAAGCCTAATTCGGGCTATGAAGCTGGGTGAGGGTGAAGATTGGTATTGTCCTTGGGAGGAGGAGGAAACTGACCACGAGGTTCTGAAACTGACCAGAAAGGATATGTTTAGCTGAGCCAAGCTCAGGACCCAGCTTTCTGGAATTAGAGGAGTCATCCCTGGGGCTGCGCTTCCCTTTTTAGCCCATCTCCACTCCCCACCCCCACACACAGAACACAGAAACTCTTGGGGCTGCATTTCTGTCCAGCTAAAATTGGGTTGAAAACCACAAAGGATCCCTTGAAGGAGAAAAATCACAAATGCATAATGTTTACTATGATCATTTTTCCATTGTTTGATTCTTCCCTTCTTTTCCTTTCTTTACCCTTTTCCTTGTATTCCCTTACTGTCCTAGGGGTCACAGTTTGGTGGCCAGCAGGCCAATGTCAGCCCATGGGCATGTTTTGTTTTGCCCAAGAGCAGATTTAAAGCAGTGTAACTAGGCAGGTATTGTGCGGCATCTACAAGCCATCCACTCTCGCTCACATTTCTCAGTGACTCCAGGTCTGCTCATTCATGACCCCTGCTAGATACCTTGGTTCAGAGGGCCTCTCGAAAATTGCTTTTCCCTGTAGCTATTTCTTATGGCTAGAGAGCTTTCTGATGGTGCCTTAAGATACGTTCTAGTCCTTTACAGTGAGCTAAGGAGGGGAGAGAAGCCTGGCTTTTGGAGGGAGAGCTGCTCTGTCCCTGATAAATCCAAATCTTATTTTTAGGGTTATTTTCCTCCTAGTGGTTTTCAGTGGGGTGGGCATCTGACTCGGTCCCTCCCTGTCCTGTTGGAGGCTGCTCTGGCCACATTGTGGGGCCACCCTGGGAGGATTTGGCCTCCTTTCTCTTGTATTGCTGTCTCTGAGAGATGGCTGCAGCCCACCCTTGCAGACCTGCCCTCTGTCTGATGAGTTGACCCTGCATCCAAGATGACTCAACTGTGCACACCAGAGACAGCATGTTTCAGCATCCAGCTCCATCCAGCTCCATCCAGCTGAAGCTGCCCTCTCTGAGTCACTTCCAGCTTTGCTCTACCTACATCCAATCCCTCCCCTTGGACTCTCCTGGGTACTGGTTCCTGTTCTCTTCCAGTATTGGCCTCCTGGTTATAGGCAAATTCACCCTCCTGTGCTTCCACCCAGTCCACCAAATCCTTTTTTTCCTGAGTCCCCTGTGGATACCTGGCTCCCTGATGCCTAGATCTCCTGCTCCCTGGGTACCAGAGCTGGAGGACACAGACTCTTCTCCTGTTCCAGTGACCAGCTTGCCACTCTGGTCTCTGAACATGAAGAGAAGGGGATGCAGAAATAAAGGATGTGGGTAGGACCAGCTCTCTCAGTCCTCATGTCCACTGGCAATTGGGATGTGTTCTTCAGACAAGTGACTAGCAATCCAGGATGCCCATCGACATAAGGGAGTTTGGGGTTCAGTCTTTGGTGGTGGAATTTACAGGGTGTTGATAAGAAGGAAGCAGATACATCAGCATTAGAGCTCACACTTCCTGGCACGTGCCTGGGAGCCAGGCCCGCTTCCCCAGTCATGCTGACTTAGACTTCCCTGGCACCTCCTTCTCGTGCTAATTTGTAAGTAAATTAATCTCCATAGAAGGTCCAAATATGTGAGTTTCTTTTTCTATTCCAGAAACAAAAACTGGGCTTCTGTCCATTCAGTTAATCATATTATGTTTCACTGTTGGAATTTTTAGGCAATTATAATAATTATTGGAACTTTTCTTCTTCCAGAAAGCTGGAAGCTTCCCCCAAAGTTGTAATGCATGTGGAGCGCAATTGAGACGTGGGTGGTGAGAGTGTTTATGGGCGAAGTGGTGGGGAGGAGAGAGCTGGGCAGTGGTTGCTTTTGTTGTCAGAGACTAAATGAGACAGAAATCAAATGGAAAAAGACTCCCACACTAAGGAGGGATCCAGGCTTGGTGTCCTGGCTGGCAGACCCTCCGGGGGCTCAGAGATGCCACAGCGGAGCAACTCTTAGCAGATGTATTTTCTAGGCACCTGGCTGTTGAGGGAGGAGGGTGAGGAGGAAAGTGGGGAAAAGGGACAGGAGGAGGTAGAACAGAAAAGTAAACTCATCCCTGCTGAATTATGTGCTACCTCATTTGGTGCAAGAAATAGCACTTTCTTCCTCTATTATATGTCCATTCTATCTATCAAACTGCTTAAGGAGTGCCTTTCATATAATTAATACTAACCATTAAACTACAACATTGAAGGAGCAATTGCTTAATTCTGAGGAAAATTTAAATTTATTACCAGCACCCGACCTGAGATAAAAGTGAATACTAAAGAGAAGGAGAGAAACCCCCACAGAAGATAAATAGAAAGCCAAGTGGGATATTGACTTGATCCTTCTCCAGTGCAGGGTAATTTGGCTTCTAAAGTGAGTTAGATCATAATAAATTAAATTTAGATTTCTGCACATCAGTTAAATAACTCCCAAGACAGAATTCCAGTGAGAGGAAGAAGGTGATAATACATGGTGGAAATATTAAAATGAAGATCTTATCTAATAATCCATAATTGATGTGCAGTCCCTCGGTGAGGGGAAAGGATTTTCCAGCTCTTTCCTTTGCATGAGCCCAGGCAAGTGAAGGGCTGGGTGCCCCTCCTTCCTCACTGGAACTTGTTCTGCACGCTGTGGGGAATGTCTGCCACTGACAGTCATCCTCTTCCCAGACCATCCATTCTCTGCAGGTAGGAGTTATATTAGCAGTATGATATGGGAGCATATGATGATATGTTAGCATTTTACTGGGGATTATGTTGCACCGTCTCCCTCTCTTGGCTGGCCCTTGGAAAAATAAAGTCACTCCCTAACTGGCTGGACAACAGAAAGCTATAGGGGTAAGCAGATACTTTTGTATTTTTATGACTAGCTGATAGTGGGGAAGACTGGTCTTGTGAATGACTGGAACATCTGGTGATATGGAAGGAAGACAGTTTTGAAATGAAAAGTCTTGGATTAGAGTCTCAGTAGTGAATTCACTTTTTTTTTTTTTTTTTTTTTGAAATGGAGTCTCACTCTGTCACCTAGGTTGGAGTACAGTGGCATGAACTTAGCTCACTTCAGCCTCCGCCTCCCTGCTTCAAGCAATTCTTGTGCCTCAGCCTCCCAAGTAGCTGGGACCACAGGTGCACGTCACCACGCCTGGGTAATTTGTGTATTTTTAGTAGAGATGGGGTTTCACCATGTTGGCCAGGCTGGTCTCAAACTCCTGACCTCAAGTGATCCGCCCACCTCAGCCTCCCAAAAGTGCTGGGATTACAGGGGTGAGTCACTGCAACTGGCCTGAATTCACTGTTTATATTATTTGAAGAAGCCCCTTTGTTTCTTTGAGCCTCAGTTTTTTCATCTGTGAAGTGGTAACAGTATAACCAGCCTGGCTACTTCATAGGGGTAATAAAAACGAGATATTCAAGTGAAAATGCTTCGCAGATTATAAACAATTTTCTTGGGCCTGTTTGGTATTGACTTTCCATCATTATTCTTTCATTTCTGAAAGTTTGATTTGGTTCTTTTTCAAATCTACCCAGCCATTTTTTGTCTTTTGCTCTTTACTAATTTTTATTTCATATTTTATTTTACTTATTTTTATTTGTATACATTTGGGGAGTACAAGTATAGTTTTGTTATATTATACCATATTTTAAACATTTTTTCTACAGTTATGCCCTATTCTATATCTAGTATTCCTATATCCAAAGTCCTTAGATTATTTAAATCTGTTTATAGTTTCCACTGATTCTTACATGGTAGACTTGTCTCGTCTTGTAGTGACTTGTTTCCTTGTGTGTCTGGTAATTTTGTATTGTGGTTTTATCTTTTGATGAGCTTTGTGGGAATTCTGGGGTCCTAAATTGGAGATGTTTTCCTCCACCTAGGACTTAACATTTGCTTCTTCTGGGAGCCGGGGTACAACTGATCTGGACCACTTCGTCCCCTTCTTGGGCTTGATTACAGAAGACTCAGGTTCAGCTTTTCCACCTTTTGGGAGCCACGGTTTATTTTCTCAGTGACCTTTACCCTGAGGGCAGCCTCACATCTTACCTCTGCTTATCATTCAACTACCCTACCTCTAGTTTCCGCATCCTGTATTTTTTCCTGGCTTCACTCCTCCTTTCATTTTGAAGATTTTCCTTCTAGAAAGACCAGAAATGCATCAGAACCCTTGTAGAATCTAGTTATGGTTTAGCATGAAGAGTCCCCTGGGAGTATCTGGTTTGCCGTGGTGCTAGATAACAGAAGCTTCCAGCTAGTGGAAAGCAAGGGCACTCTGAGGGGTATCAGGTAGCCAGAGGCTGTGGTCCTGGAAACAGCCTGGCTACATGGAGATGAGAACTCCAGGGCCCCACAGCTACTTAAAACTGGGTCTGTTGAAAAGAGGGAAGACAGTACAGGCTTTGAGACAGACATCAGTTGTGTGAACTTGGGCAAATCATTTATCCTCCCTGTGCCTCACTTTCCTCATTTGAAAATTGGGGATATAGTTTCTTACTATATCTTAAGTTTGTGGGGGTTAGAATTCATTTGAGGTACCCCTCACTCACTACTTCCCTCTGGGGTTCTAATAAGGGGAGATGTGATGGTTAATTTTATATGTCAACTTGGCCAACCCACAATGTCCAGATATTTGGTCAAATATTATTCTGGCTGTTTCTGTGAAGGTGTCTTTTGGATGAGACTAACATTTACATTGGCAGACTTTGCGTAAAGCAGGCTACCTTCCATAATGTAGATAGGCCTCATCCAATCAGTTGAAGGTCTTAAAAGAATAAAACTGACCTCCCCAAGCAAGAAGGAATTCTGCCAGCAGACCACCTTAGGACTTCAACTGCAGCTCTTCCCTGGGTCTCCAGGCTACTTTGAGGATTTTGGATTTGTACCTCCATAATCACATGAGCCAGTTTCCTAGAAATCAATCAGCCAATCAATCAATCTGTCCTCTCAATTTCTGTGTATACACACACACACACACACACACACACAGTTGGTGATATTTTTCTGTAGAACCCTGACCAATACAGAAACACATACAAGAATCTGCAAACAAATGGGAAACAAATAATAATTTTATTAATTTCATGACCTGAGACAAGCAAGCTCCTCTAATCCTAAGGAAAGGCTTTGGGCAAAAGCTGAGTTGGACAATGTGGAATTGCCTGAGGATGAAGTGGAGCTTCCTATATCCCCGCTTCAGCTCTAAACCAAGGGACCAGAACACTCAGGGTTTAGGGAGAGATGGTGGCACAGACCCCAGATCTACATATTCAAACAGTCACTTGGGTGAGGCCTTCTAGAAGCAAGCCTAGTGTGTGCTTACTACCTAGGGACAAATAGAGCAGGACAACCTGCTCCACCTGGAAAGTGGAAGTGCAGACTAGAGGGCTAGGCCATGGCTTTACCACACAGGAGTCCTGCTCACCAGCAAAACGTGTGGCTCCAACCGGTGAGATTAGTTTTGCCTCCATTGGGGAGGAGCATGAATGGATGGAAAGAAACACTGGAAGTGTTTACAACACTCACAGCAATGCCCTAGATAGGGTTTTACGTGTTCTCCTGCACTGACTGTGCCAGGCTCCACACCATATTTTATTTTCTTAGGCGATAACTCTTCCATGGAAATATGATCTGGTGTGTGAGGAGAAAAGGGTTCTCCTCCTGATGAAATACGGTGTAGAGCCTGGTGCATAGTAAGTGCCCAGTGAATGGCAGGCATTACCATAGGCACAGCATATTCACAGAACAACATCTCTCCATGAGACGATGATATAAAAGGTAGCCTCTATGCTGGGTTATATCTCCCTTTTCGTAGCACACATATGGCAGGGTCTCCACTGTGTGTGAATTCCCTGGTGAACCCATCTGACTTCAGTTGGTCTAGAACAGTTAGACCCTTTGTTACCATTTCACACTCCTGTGTGTTAATTTTTCGGAGGTGCAAGTCTCAATGGTGGTACCAGGGGTTGGAAGATCTGGGAAATATAATAGCTGCCACTGAATATTTGAAGACTATGAAAGAGAAAGATTAGACTAGTACCAAATGGCCATGGGAGCATAACCAGATCCAAAAGGGAGATATTACCAGGAGACAGATTCTTGATCAATATGAGAAGGACATATCTAGAAGTTACAGTTCTTTAAGGTTGGAGTGGGCTATTTGGGACCTCTGCGTCACTGGCTGGACCCAGGAGAGATGTCCATGGGGCAGTGGCATGTTATGCTGAAGCTTCCAATGTTGGATGGACAGATGCATGATATCCTCTTTAAATAAGAATTTACATCGCTGTTTTCTACTCTGACCTTCTTCTATATTAACCTAGCAGCACATCCCCACCTTCTTGCAGGAATCCAGCTGCAGAATACCTCCTTTTTTGGCCCTGGCTGTTAGGATAAGCTCACTGCTGGGAGGAGAAGGGTTTCTCAGCAAGGAGAGTGAAGAGTAGAGGGGCTGATGGTGAAGGGAGTGCAGACATCCTTTGAAGGAGGAATAGCCCGAAGCAAAGAAAGAAGTTGGCTGAGGAAAATGACAGGAAATACACAGATAGTGAGTCTTTGAAGATGGTCCAAGAAAATGGCAGTGAGGCTGTGATAAAGCCGTGCTGCCTAATGGCAAAGAGCATGGGGGCTGGAGCCGGCTGCTGGAGTTCTAATCCCAGCTCCAGCACTGACAAGCTGTGTGATATCGGGCACAGGACTTGGGACCTGTTATTTCTGTGCCTACATACCCCCAATTATGGAAAGGTAATATTGGTATCTATTATTGTGAATATTAAATGTAAATAGTTATGACACATAGTAAGTATTCTTCCTGGGTGTTAGCTGATTTATTACAGGGTAAATTTGAGACGTTCTCTTCAGGATCAGACACAGTTCACAGTAGGATAGAAGCTGTTATCAAAGGGATAAAGAGTTTCTCATTTTCAAGGTGAAAAAGAAGACAGTTGGGACAGTAAGAGAGAACTAGTAGTACCAAGCTCAGGAAAGAAGGGAGAGAGACAAAAGCATGAGTGGGAATGTAGAACAGCTTTAAATCCTAACAGAAGGGAGGGATACACCAGGATTTCAGAGCCAGATAATCTGCTTGAAGTGAGAGGGAGTAAAAACCGTCCCAGGGAAGGAAGGAGAAAGGGAGATTCAAGATTTCTCCTTGAAGCATGGTGGGAGGAGAGAAATTAAGCAACTTAATGGATGTGCCATCGAGCTTTAGTTTTTGATGCCAGATTATTTAAGCAATGGTCTTGGCCAGGGGTTTGGCAGACTTAATGAGACAGTTTCTGTTGAAAAGATTATGTCTTAGTCTTTCTGTGCCTGGCTTATTTCGCTTAGCATAATATCCATCCATGTTGTCACAAATCACATAATTTCCTGCTCCTTTAAGGCTGAAAAATGATCTCGCTTATATGTGAAGGCTAAAAAAAGTCAAACTCAGAGAAGTAGAGAGTAGAACGGTGGTTACCAGAGGCTGGGGGAGATGTTGGTCAAAGAGTACAAAGTCAGTTAGACAGGAGGAATAACTATAGTTAGTAATAAAAATATATTGCATATTTCAAAATAGCCAGAACAGAGACTTTTAAATGTTCTCACCATAAAAAAAATAAGTATTTAAGGAAATAAAAATGTTAATTAGCCTGATTTGATCATTCCACAATGTCTACATGTAACAAAACATCACATTGTACCCCACAAATATATACAGGTATTATTTGTTAATTAAAATTAAAACTTTAAACAGGATTAACGTTTGTGTTTTCTGTTTGTGGCATCATACTTTTGAAACACATTCCCTCTAGACTGAATAAATTCTGGTCAGAAAGTGAAGCGGGGGCTTGCTTGGGGGCCATGGGTGCTGATGAAGTCCCCACAGGAGTAGGCCCAGTTCTGAGTGGAGCCCTTTGGGAGCTCCTGGGTATTTGTTCTTGTTTTCCAGGGACGTATCACTTCCTGCACCAGGGAAGTGTGGGAAGGTGAGCATGTGTGTTCAGAAGCTTTCCGGGATATTTGTATGAGCCAGGAAACGGAATTCACAGTATAGATACAATGTACTGCAAAGGCCCCATGCAGAATCAGGGAGGAGGCTGGTGTCCTGTTATGGTGTGGCCAGAACACCCCACACTGTGCCCTCCTGTGGCACTTTGGACTCTTGGAAGCTGGATGTGGGGACTCATGAATGGAAGAGCTTGGAAGACAACTCCCAGGGTCTTTCTCTACCTACTGACCCTCAGTAGAGGAGATGCTTCTTGTTGTTTCTGTCTTTGTTGTTGGGAGGTTTAAATCAGTGGTTCCATCACTTAACAGTTGATGACCTGGGATCAGCCACCTAACCTCTCTAAACTGGTCCTGCCCTGCACAAATAGGGGTTGGATGAGGATTCCATGATGATATACGTGCAAGCTGCCTTATAAAATATAAAGTGCTATTGAAATAGTGATATTATTTTATTTTATTTATTCTTTATGTAGCAGTATTATTTTAAACACACCTTCACCATTATTTAATACATTCAGATATTGTTGTAGAAAAGCCCAGCTCCCAGTATGGGCTGTTCCCCCTCAGGGGGGTCTCAGTGCAGCAGACTATGACTGCACTTTGTGCACGTGACAGTCTGAGGGGAACAGGCGCCTCCAAGGACACCTTCCATGACTTCTTTCAATTTCTCATGCCAGCCTGGCTGCTGCTCTGGCTTGCTGGGGGCCAGAATTCCAGAGTTCCAAAATTCTGGAGAGCTCACAGCATGTGGTGCTCCCAGAAGGCACTGCAGTCAGGGATGCTGGGATGTTCAGCTGCCCTGTAGGGAAACAGCAGCCTCGGGCCCTCTTGGGCCCATGCCTCTATCTGGTGTGAATAGAGAGTAGAGGTGGGGTGAGACCAAGAGGTCAGTTGCACCCATCCTCTCTGGTGTCGTCATGCGTGCCTGCCCCTCCACCTGCCTCTCGAGCACAGGGAGGCAATGACCCACTAGGCAGGCTCCAGTTCCAGCGTCCCTTTCCACCTGGCTAGATGGCTGAGGCCACTTCCCAGCTGGTCTCCTTGTCCTCTACTTGTGGCCAGAGATGTTTTCTCCATGATCTGCTTCAGGCAGACTCAGCTACATTCTGGAGTTTTCTTTCATTCATGTCCCCTTTGCAATCCACATTCCGGCCCCACCATTCCTGAGCTAGCCATTCCCTGAACAGAATTTTTTTCTCTGGGCCTTCTGCCTGTGATGGTTCATTTTTTTTGTCAATTTGACTGGGCCACAGGGTGCCCAGGCATTTGGTCAAACGTTATTCTGGGTGTATCTGCGAGGATGTTTCTGGATGAGATGAACGTTTGAATCAGTAGACTGAAGAAAGCAGATTGCCCTCCCCAGTGTGGGTGGACTTGTCCAATTCACTGAAGGCCTGAATAGAACAAAAAGGCTAAGAGGGAATTTCTCCTGCCGATGTCTTTGAGCTGCAACATGGCTTTACCTGCGTTCAGAGCCCACTGGAAACATCAGTTCTTCCTGGATCTCCAGTATGAGCACCACAGATCCTGGGACTTGTCAGCCTCCATAATCACATAAGCCAATTCCTATTCATAATAAATTTTTTTCTGTGTCAATTTAAACTATATATATAAAAGATCATATAGAAATATGCAGTGCCCAGGTATGGCGGCCCCTGTAATCCCAACACTTTGGGAGGCCGAGGTGGAAGGATTGCTTGAAGCTAGGAGCGCAAGATCCACCTAGGCAACATAGTGAGATCCCATCTTCACAAAAAATAAAACGTAAAAAAAATGAACTGGGCATGGTGGTGCACACTTGTGGTCCCAGCTACTTGGGAGCTGAGGTAGGAGGATCGCTGGAGCCCAGGTGTTTGAGGCTGCAATAAGCTATGGTTGAGCCACTGTACTCCAGCCTGGGTGACAGAGTGAGACCCCATCTCTAAAAAAAGAAACATTAAGCAATTTCATCCTTGTGTGTGAATGTCATAGGATATACTTACACAAACCTAGATGGTAGAGCCTACCACACACCTAGGCTGTAAGGTATAGCCTGTTGCTCCTAGGCTATAATACAAATTTGTACAGCTGTTCCTGTACTGAATACTGTAGACATTTGTAACACAATGGTAAGTATGTGTGTATCTAAACATATCAAAACAGAAAAGGTACAGCGAACATACAGTATTATAATCGTATGGGACCACTGTCGTATATGCAGTCTGTCATTGACTGAAATGTTGTTATGCATATGTGGCTGTATACATATGCACATGCACACACACACACACACACACACAACATTGGTTCTGCTTGTCTAGAGGACCCTGACTAATATACTGCCTTTTATCTGGCTTTTTGCTACATACTTATTTTCCTTCTCTATCCTCCCTTAAGCAAAGTAAGATCCCTACTCATCCTTCAAGATCGAACTCATTTGACACCTTACTCAAGAAGCTGTCCCCAGTTCCCCTCACTCCTCTGCTCTCATAGCCTTGTCATCATGCTCATGTAATTGAACTCACTTTGCGGTGTGTTACAGGCATCTCCATGCATGTCTCTCTGCAATGTTGCAATCCCCTCGAGAGCAGGGGCCTTCCAGCTCCACCTCACTCCTCCCTAGCTCACAGCACTGTAAGGGTTCACAACTTATTTAGAAAATTGCGATGAATTAAATTGGAAACAAGCCAGTGGGAGACAGTTCTATGGCCCTTCCCACGAGGATGGGATTTCAGGGTCACCATGGGGTGATGTTCCAAGCAGAGGTGATAGCTATCAGGCTGTGACATTGCAGAGCACAGGCTGGGGGTTTCACAGCCCCACTGATTTCCTCTAGAATGTTCTGTAGCCACAGTATCACGGGACATTAATAAAATCAATTATTGGATAAAAATCTCTGGTCTCCAAAGCTTCAATTTATGCTATTAGCAGGAGAATGCTGTTTTTAAAAAGGAGATAACAGAGAGAGAGAGAAATCAATTACTGGATAAGCTCACCATGGTGCCCAGATGAACATGCACACTGGCCAGCAGCCCCTCTTAACCTGCCACGTGGGACAAGCCCCTGCACTGCTGTCTATGGAGCCTGCCCTGGGCCACCCTGGTCAGATTTCCCGAGTGCAGGAGGTGCATTCTACTCAGTAATGGGATGGGCAGTTCTCAGCTCAGTGCCCTTAGTTAGTACCCAGGCAGCTTGAGACACTTGCACGGCCACTGGGGTCAGTAACACATGAATGAGCATCCCACCCTCAGGGACAATGTCAGCCCCAGGATACCAACAACCCTCATGTTCCAGATCAGAACCTGATCAACACATTCTTCCTGGAAACACAGAGCCTTATGTTTTATGAACTTGAAAATTTTGAGCTGTTTTAGATACAGACCAGCTCTTCCCCAGGAGTGAGAGTGCTAACATGCATTGGGAAGTGACCACCAAATTTAAGTGTCCAGCTTCTCAAGGCCTTGAAGTCCACACCTCCTGCTAGCTATGTGGACAGTCTGTTGGCTGTGGAACTGGTGTGGGCAGGGCAGACCCACACTAGGCAGCCTGGGCTATGGCTAGGAGGCATTCCCTTGCCTCCTCTGCTGGAGGGGCCCAAGAGACTGAGCTCTGCTTTGAGCTCTGCCCCTTTCCACCTGTGTGACCTCAGACAAGCCAGTCAACCTTTTGGAACTTCATCTTCCCTACTCAGTTCAGAAGGTTTTGGTGAAGATGAAATGAGATCATGAATACAGAAGCCACCTTACAATTCTAAAGTGCTCTATCCACGTACGGTGAGGGTTATTACTCACTCCCCCACTGATGCTTCTTAAAAATACCAGATTCCTGGGTAGGAGGAAGAAAGGAACAGATAGGGTGGCGGTGAGCAGCACACCACTGTAGATAGAACTCCTCCTTCCTTCCCATCGCTGGCTCTTCTACAGCAGAGGAGGAATGACATTCATTCATGAAACTCTGTGCCAGCCATGGGGCCAGCACTTTCATACCAGGTATTCTCAGACTGCCCTGGAGAGATGGCCTCTGGGGTTGGGATACTAGAATTCAAGTTCCATTTCTGCCATTTCCTAACTGTGGGATCTTGGACAAGGTACTTACCTCTCCAGGCTGCTACCTCATCTGTATAATAAGGGTATGCACAGCCTCCCTCTCATAGAATTGCTCTGAGAACTACATGATGTAATGTGAGTCAAGATCCTAGAACAGCACCCAGTATATAGAAGTGCTCTGAAAGTGGTGGCAGCCGTTGTTGTCATCGTTCTGTTTTTATTGTTGCTGATGGTTTAGTTGATGTTCTGCCTCTGACCCCATCTTTGAGCCAAACCTTGCCAGAATAAGCCTGGTCTCTGGGGTTGGGTACTGATAGGCAGACGGGAGGTAGTGGAGGGCAGGGAGCTGTTCTCACAGACTTCCCATTCGTGTCACACAGCCTTCGGATGCTGACTGGGACGACTTGTGGGACCAGTTTGATGAGCGGCGGTATCTGAATGCCAAAAAGTGGCGCGTTGGTGACGACCCCTATAAGCTGTATGCTTTCAACCAGCGGGAGAGTGAGCGGATCTCCAGCAATCGGGCCGTCCCGGACACTCGCCATCTGAGGTACTTCCTCCTTCTCCCACTGTTACCCCCGCAGTCAAAAGATATCAACAGCAGGCTTGATCTGGGGCCTGCTATGTGCAGCACCAGTGCTAAGAACCGGGCTGGACCATCTGCTGCCAGTTGAACACTAAAGGGATTCGGATTTGGTGATTGACCCTGTCTGTGTTGCCTACTGCTTACTACTGAGAGCCATCACAAACCCCCCAATTCCCACCAGGAGGTTGGGGGCAGGGGTGGCCTCTTTCACTTTAACCTGCTCCTCACCTTAGGGATCATTTGACACGAACCCATAGAGCACCAAAAACACTACAGCCAAGGCCTGTTTTTCCCTGGCAGATTCCCTCACCCAAGCCTGGGTTCCAAAGTAGGGGAAGGCAGGATGATTGGACCCTGGGGCAGGTAGGTGGGTGGTGTTTTCTGTGACTGGGAGAGAGCCTTCCTGTGCCAGCCGTTGGACATTTTGCCATGTGAGAAGAGCCAGCTTGCCATTGGTTCTTCTGTCTGCCTGTGGAGGGGCTCATTCACACAGCTCCACCCTGCCAGCCTTTAGTCAGGCCACGCCTTCAGTGGGTTGCAGAGATCAGGCCTGGAGCTACGTAGAAAGCTTTGTTTCCTAGCAAGCAAAGGCTTTGTGAAGACTTTCTGCCTCACGACCAACCCTTTTTAGAGTCATAGCAGCCCTTATGCTCCCTGGTAAGACCTAGTAAGCAGGTCAATCTTAATCTCAGCTTCTCCACTCCTGGGCTTCTGGCCTCCAAACTGGGGGCCCAGAAATGCCAAAGACCTGTGTGGGCCTTTCTTGTCTGCTACAGGAAATTGACTTTGCACCAGACTTAAATAGCAGACTGGCATGCTGAGAGGCTGTGGTACTGGTGTTAGCTTCTTAGCCTCTTATATTTGTTTGAGTCCATGGGTACTCACGTTGTGGAAACTGGGGTTTATGAGCAGTAGAGCAGGAATTTTCATGACTTATGAGGCTGATTCCTCTGGCAGTTCTTAAGTTGGTACCCTGTGAAGGCTGGCAGACTCCATTTCCCCAACTAGGTTGCACTACTCGGAAACCTTGTCTTCTAAACAGCATGTGTGCTTTGGAGTGACTCAACCAGTCCTTGTTAATCCCCATCATTGCCAAAAGCAGCTGAAGTCTTGGTTTCCCTATGAAATATAGCAAGGGGGGTGAACTAGATGATATTACAGCTTCTTCTAACTCTGACTTTCTGTGAATTTAACTCTCTCCTCAAGGGACCCATGAGACTCTGCCTTAGCAGCAGTTCCTGGCAGTCCCCTACTGCCAGAGACCCAGGGCGTGGGCTATACCTGCTTACTTCCTTCTACTGGCCTGAAGGCGTCTGAAAATCAGAGTCTTGCATTATTCCTGTTTAAATTCCTGGGTACTTGTCCTACTCCTTGGCATCTGAGAGAATTTTATTTAAATATTAGGTTATTGTATTTCCCCGAGCAGAAACTGCAGATAGGAGAGAGGGGAAGAGGGAGGAGACAGGAGACAGGAGCCTGAGAAGCTCCGCTGGGTCTTAGGCAGATGGACCCTTGTCCTGAGTCCAGAGGCCAGGGCTTTCTTGAGGGACAAAGGGAGGTCTCCTAGCCAGGAAAGTTGCTGGCACATCTGGATGACAGCCCCCCAAGAGACACCTGTGACTGCTCCCACCTGCAGAAAGAAGGCAACAAGTAATTCACTGAGCAGGCAGGTACTTGGGGATACCCTGAGCAGGACTAGTTTCTACGCTTACCTTCTTCTATCATTTAGAGGCAGAAATTAACATTTTGCAAGGGCTGGGCATATGTGGTGGTAGGTGATGAAGAACTGAGCCTGTTTCCAAGGAGCCCAGCTCACGGTGTCCAGTTCCAGGCTTTGCACCTACCCCAGTGTGTTCCATCTGTTAAGAAAGTGTGATCTGCTGGGATTGCAGCAAGAAGGGAAGAGAGGATTTAGACAGAATTTAGACTCCCTTTGGGAAGACAAAAAGGGAAAGTATATCAGCCATATGTCTGCCTCAGGGCACGAGCCTTGCCCTTTGGGAGCTGGGATTGTGTTACTCAGAGAATTTCAGACTTAAAGAACTTACTCTGAATGTGCATGAAAAGGAAAGGTCAGGCAATGGAGAATGAGGGCAAGCACATGGGACCAGCAGCCATCTAGGGGTATTGATCACCTACTATGTGCAAAGCCCCAGGCTAGCACTGTAAGGGGCCACCAATTGGATCAGCCGTCTCCAAGCCAAGTTTAGTCACCATACTGGTGTCACCCTTGTGGTGATGAGAGCTCCAAAGACTGCCAGCAAAGCCCTGTTTTCTTCTTTCAACTGGGCCCTTCTGTCTACAGGATCTCCCACTTCCAGCTCTTGGTTCTCAGGGAAACCCTGACTCTAGGTTGGAGTCATCAGCTATGTCTCTTAATCCTTCTGTGATTCCAGCCTCCCCATTGTGTCCTGGCTTCATCCTGATGCAATTCCTGGAGCTTGCCTGTCTGGGCTGACAGGGCCCTGGGGCCTTTTGGGCCCTGTCTGCCTCAGAACTGAACAGCTAATGCTGCTGGTGACCTGTGTTCTGGGGACCAGGGATTCTCTGCAGCACTACTGACATTTGGGGGTAGATAATACTTTGTTGCAGGGTGTCCTGTGCATTGTAGGTTGTTTAGCAGCATCCCTGGCTTCTACCTACTAGACGCCAGTAGCACATTCCCCAGGTTGTGACAACCAACTATGTCTCCAGACTGTGCCATAGACATCCCCTTGGGGGAGAAATTGCAGTGAAGATCTCTGCTGTAAATCCAGCCCTGCTTTTTACCTAAGTTCTCAAAAATGAAATGTAAACATGCTTATCAACCTCATCACCAGCAACAGGACAAGGCCAAGCCTTCTTTGTAAAAGCAGAGTTGAATGGAAGGCAGTAACAGCCCAGGGGCTAAGGATACTGATCCTGGGATCAGATTGCCCTGTTTACAGTCCTGGTTGTGCTGCTGACTAGGAGTAAACTTAAAGTTGCCTAGCTTCTCTGTACTTCAGTTTCCTCTTTTGGAAAATAGGGGTAAAAATCACAATAATGATCCTACCTAATTCAGTTTTTATAAAGAGCAAATAACATATATATATATATATATATATATATGTATGGTATTTACCTACCTAATAGTAAATATTTTTCAAATTCTAGTTGTTGCTATTATTACAGGGTATGTGGGCAGGCTGATACTGAAGGGCCAGGAATGGAAGGAGAGGTCTCTGCCAGAAAACTCAAGATGATCAGGCAAGAGACGCAACTAAACCCCCAAACGGAGCACACATCTATACCCCAAGTACCAGGAAAGAGCATTAAGATCACTAAGTTGTCAGGGATGGTGAGGGGGGCAGAGGAGAACAGAGGTGGGTTTCAAGGTCAGATTTAATGCCAGAGAAATGGAAGTGAGTGGTGTCAAATCCCCATGAGCATGGGGTGCTGGTCCTTAGCATCAGTCATAGCATTTCTCAATCCAGGCTTCTTACAAGAATCACTTGTGGTGCTTTCTTTCAATGCTGATATCCAGACTCCAACCAGCTGAAGTATCTCTTTTCTAAGCTCCCCAGCCAGGGTTAAGAACCACTGCTCTAGGTAAGCTTAAACTTAAATAGGCAAACAAAGAACCCCTCTGAGGATCTTGTTAAAATCTGATTTAGTACGTCTGAGATGGGGCCCGTGAGTCCGCATTTCTAACAAGCTCCCAGGTCATACCAATGCCGCTGGTCCATGGATCACACTTTGAATAGCAGGGACTTAGAACAACCATTCTCAAATTCTGGTTCCCCAAACCAGCAGGCCACCAGCATCAGCTTTACTTGGGAACTTGTTAGAAACACAAACTCTTAGGTTTCACCCAGAACTACTGGATCAGAAACTCTGGGGGTGGAGTTTAGCGATCTGAACTGATTGTGTCTCGGCAAGAGCTACAGGTGATTCTGATGCCGGCTCAAGTTTAGAAACCACAGAGCATCAGCCTGTATCTGTGGCTTATTTTTGTGGCCCAGGTGAAGTTCATAGGTAGGACTGGTGCAGACAAAAGGCTGAGGGTCTGAGTAGAGAGTAGAGGCCCTGCAATAAGGCCACCACCTCCCCACACACTACAGCCCTCTCCATTTCTCCACTGACATGACTTCTGTCTCGGGCTCTGTGGAGACTTTGGCCTCTCTGGTTCCTTCTTGCTCCTCCCTCCTTTCCCAGTTCCTTCATTCACAGGCTTCATGTCCTGCCATCCTCCTAGCAATTGGCATCACCTCTACCGAGAAGCTCCTACTGTGGGGTCACTCCTGGCCCCATCGCCATTGGCCCACTCTGGAGTTCTGGTTCCTTGAGGACACCCAATCATACTGATACAGTCTTTGCCCCTGCTGGGCCTCCTTTGTGTTCCCATCATGCCTTGCAGCTAAGGTCCTACTGATATCAATTGCCCTCTGGGGTGAGTAACATGTTGAGCATCTCCTACAGTGCTTTCCTTGTGTGTGATAGGAATCCAATAAATGTTGAACAAACGAAAGGGAGGATAACACTGGAAAAGCAATTGACCACCCTCTCCCACCTGCTTTACGTGTAACAAGGAAAAGAGGAGCTAAAGGAAGCCCCTTCTCCTCACCCTTCGATCCTCAGGGGCCTTGTGGAAGGAATCAGGAGAATAGACTCTGAGTTAAAGGAAAAATGCTTTTCCCTTAAAGAGTTCTCATTACTGAAAAAAGAAGGGTGAAGAAACCGCATGTGGGAGGGGTCTGAGCTTATTAAATTTGCTTCCAATTTTCTTACCACAGTAATTGGATTCTGATTTATAGGATGCGTTTGGACAGCGCCTGAAACAGAGAACTATTAGCTGAGCATTAGAGCAAGTGCTGCCAGGAGGGCGGGTGTTGGGGTGAGCAGCTCAGGAATCTGAAGATGCTGCATGATGGGGGAGGCAGCAGGTGGTTGAGGAGGGGGAGAAAGGAGGAAGGCTGTAGAAGTTTCGCCCAGCAGGTAGCTGTGCTGATTGAATCCCCAGATGCACCGGCGGTGTGGACCCCTTACAAGCAAGCCATGCAGGGCACCATGTGATAAAAGAAGCCCAGAGAGGCCTGGGGGCTTAATTTCCCTATCTGCAATGGAAGCGAGTAGCCATTTTTCTTTTGGTTCTTCGCCTGTGAAGTCCACGGTATTTTACGAGAGACAGTCCAGTCTATGTGGAATGTGAGATAGCAGAGGGCAGGAGTAGAAGAAGCTAAGACAGGGGCAGGCTTTGAGCCTTTCTCAGGATTTCCAGGGTCCTTAGCGGTGGGCACTGAGTGATGCCACATCCAGTATGGCTCAAAAGGTGAGTTCTACAGCTTTGCAGGCATGCCCTACTCATTCATGCTTGGGGTTAGCGGCCTTCCCATGCCCACCTCACCCCTTACACGCATTTGATGTGATCTTCACTGTTGAGATGGAAACCTCTGTCATCAGCCTGTAGACATGCATGTCTCTGCTGCAGCCTTGTCCTCTCATCCCTAGTCTCAGGCTAGGTGACAAGGTGACAACAAGGTACCCCTGAGTGGCTTTCAGCACATCCCTGCTCCTCTCAGCCTCGTTTGTCAGCTGTGAAATAAAGGTGTTGGACTGGCTAACCTCGAAGCTTCATCATTCCTCAAGTCTTCACACAATTATAGATGAATACATTCTTCCATTTATGGTCTCTTCATTCCAGATATACACTCATACACTCGCCCCCACTCACCTCAATTGAACAAAACATGGAGCTTGCCTGGGGACATCCTAGCTCCAACTTCCCCTCATGAGGTCAACAATTCTGCTAACACAGAGGAGAGCCTCCATTTCCAGGTCACTGCTTAAGTCCTGTGAGATCACAAAGATGAATAAAATGGGGCTACATGTACTGGGGGTGGGAGGTAGGTGATGTGCTTCAAATAACGAATTCACTGTAAGGAACAGATAGCTTCCAGCTGGGGTGAGTCTGAGATGATTGTCCAGAGGAGTTCTGCTGTTCATATATTAGGTTGGTGCAAAAGTAATTGCGTCTTTTGCCATTACCTTTAGTGGAAAAAACCACAATTACATTTTAATACATTAGAGAACTATTAGCCACAATTACATTTCAATACATAAAGCATTGACCGGTCCAACAAGTAGTCCTCATTTTCCAGTCATCCCACTTCCATCCCATCACCCCATTCTGGTGACAACAGCTGGATTTGCCATTATCCAAGTGGTACATAAAACATCTGGCAGACAAGCAGCCACAAATAGAGACACACCCCTCCAGGAGGGAGGGAATATTTTGATAAAGCGTATGTATGTTCTTGCTAGCAGCGCCTATTATGGGGTTGCTTTGATTGCAGGGAGCAGGTTCAGGGTGGACTGAGCTTGTGAGCCGTGGGCTGGAAGCTCTAGCTGGGGAAGCCTCATTGGGTCACCTCTGCCTGGCCTGGCTGGGTCTGTGTGTTTTCTTCCACATATTCTCCCAGCCTTTGTCCAGTGCGGTGCTAAATGGCTCAGACAGTGGGGCACCCATCACTTGCCTGGAGGGAAAATTCTACACTTTGATACATCCCACCAGGAAGGCATTTTTCCTTGGCTCCTTTTCCTCCTGGAAAATGAAGGGGCAGTGGCCCAGCCTCCTGTAGCATTTCTCCCTCCTTCTATTTACTCGGTTGGAATGGCTGCCAAAGATCATCATCATTTCTCTCCTTGTACTCGTCACTTAGCAGTAATAGGATAAAAATCTTTACAGCTGGAATGGCAAAGCATAAAAAATGTTCATATTCCCTCAGAGTCAAGGCTATTCCACTAGCTCAGCACAGCGTTAGTGATTCCACACCAAGGCTGAGGGGAGGGGAGGGGGAGCCCATCACAGATACTTAGCTTTTGCAAACAAGCTCTCCCCATCTGTGACATTCTGGTCCTCCATGTGCCACTTTTCAATACAGGATGTGAGTCTGTTGATAGTGGGCCTAAGTGCCTTCACTCCAGAGCATCTCTGAGTTTGATCTCTGAGTTCACTCCAGAGCATCTCCTCCTCTGGGGGAGGAAGGGAAGAGCAGGAAGAGTTGCAGGACATCCTGGAAGTGGCTCTGTAGCAGAACTGTGTCCACAGCCCGGGGCAGTTTGCAGTGCCATCTTGCCAGAGTAAGAGGGGAGGAACGGCCACAGGGGCTCCTGCCCTGTCTGTTTTCTGTGTAGTTATTTTTGTCTCGGCCACATAGCAAAGCACAGGAGTTAGCAAGGGCCTCTGGGTCAGGATTCCTCCCCAGTCTTGGTCCCCTGATTTCCTTGAAGCCTGAGCCTGCAGGCCCCTGCTGCTGTTCTTTGAGTGCTTGTTTTTTTGAGTTTCAGGGAGATTTCCTGAAGGGGTAACTCCTCAGACTTCAAAGGGGGACCAATCAACAACACTGATGAGAATTAATCTAAACTGCCTTAGCTAATTCATTTCCTTGCACCTTGTTTCCTAGTGAATTCCTGCTAACGTTGACCTTGCATTGTACATTTCATTCATTCATTCATTCACTCACTTGTTTGCTCATTCCTTTACTCCACACATTTATTGAGCAATTGCCATGTGCCAAGTCCTGTGTTAGGAACTAGTCTCCACTCCCCAGGGGCTCATGGCCTAGTGGGAGAAATGGACATGGGACCAATTCCTGATGCTCAAATGTGGATTACGCTAAGGCCATACCCTTGCTCTTGGAATTAATACACGGATTTCCTGCCCTCAGTGTTCAGGCACCCAGCTCCTGCCCTGTCCCTGGTTTGAGTGTAGTTATTTCCATCTTGGCCATGCAGCACAGCACAGGAGTTAGGAGCTGTCCTGTGAAAAAGACAAAATAGCATTAGGCTGGCCTGTGAAGGAGAAGGAATTTACACGTGGCTGGGAGGCAGAGGCTTCTTGAAGTAGATGACGTGGGCTGCAGTTAGTGTGCTGGCGAGTGGGGCACGTAGGATTTTACCAGGTAGTAGGCATTTCAAGTTGAGGGAAGAGCATAAGGAAATATAAGGAGATAGAAGAGCCAGTGTTTTATAGGAGTAAGCCCAATTTACTTAAGGTGTAGAATGATGGAGGGGAGGAATGGAGGAGAATATTCTGGAAGATAACTTGGGGACATGTTGTGGCAGTCTTGAATTCAGGATAAGGAGATTAAAGTTTATTCAGTAAACCCTGGAATGCTTCCATGTTCACACTGTCACTGCCTCATTGTCACAGCAACCCTGGGAGATGCCCTAAATAACATATTCCTGGCCAGCACCACGGCCAGGAGGAAGAAAGCCAAAGTGTGACAGAGAAAAGAGTACCAGGCAGGAGTGGCGCCCCTGCCCCAAGGCTGGACAACTGTCCCAGACAAAGTGCAGGCTGAACAGGCGGTTGGCCCGGGAGCTAGAGCCTGATATGAGAACTTGGCTGAAAGCATTTTCATCCTCAGGGTGGGGACATTGGATCTTCCATGGGGAGTTTGTTCTGAAGTGAGGCAGGAACAGTGAGAAGCAGGAGCTAGTCTTAGGGGAGAAGGAGCTGGTAGGGCCTGGAAAAGGACTCTGTCCTTCATCCCCAGACTCACTGCTGGGTTTCCAGACTGAGCACCAGTGTGGGCTGCACAGACTTGAGCAGAACAGCAAGACTAGCAGATTAACCCCACACCTAGGTCAGGGGACCCGCGCTCAGAGAGGTTAGGGGACTTGTCCAGGGTCACACAGCCAGTCCACGCTTGGCTGAAATGCAAAATCAATTTTTCAGATTGTGGGTCCATATATTTTATTTTATTCTGTCACAAACATAAAACTTCTTATTATGTCTAAAGTTCAGTGAGTTAGAAAGAGAGAAAGTGTGTGTGTGTGTGTGTATGCGTGTGTGTGTGTGTGTGTGTGTGTGTTTGACTTGTGATTTAGGGAAAGAGAAGAGGTGATAGATGAGGATTCTGGGTTTCCTAATTAAAATAGTTTGATTATTATATTTTAGCTTTGCCCAGAGGTACTAAAATAATACATTTCAGCTATCTAATTCAATAAATAGTGTTATCTGGTGTTCTGCCATCTGGGCCAAATGCCTGTGGGCAGGTAACCCAAGAAGAACCTTGTGTGGCTTTGAAAGGTACCAAGTGGTCTTTGTTCTGGGGACAGATTTCCCTTCTCCCTCCCTAAGTTTGCCTCCTACATTTCACATTACCTGGGGAATGAGCCAGGGGAAATAGATGTGGAAAGAGATGTAGAGATATGTTCAGTGCCCAGGATGGAAAACTGATTTGGATTAAATATTTGCCAGGAATAATTCATTCAACAAATTATTGAGTCTAAGACTACTAGGTATAGATCAGTTAAAAAAAAAAAAAAAAAAAAAAAAAGACTGAAAGTTTGCCCTCATGGAACTTGAATGCCCCCAGTGAATAAATCCCCTAAGTGGACAAGTGGCAGCTACCTTACTACCCTCCCCAGGCCACTAGTACCTCCCCACCTTACAGATCACTTTCCACAGGAGGCATGGTCCCTTAAGCTAGCCTTGAAAATAAGCCCTGGCCCATGAACTCAGGGTTTCAGTAACACCAAGGGCAGTGTGGTATCAGTTCTCTCGCCTCTGAATTATCTGTCTTTAAAGGACAGAGGAAGAGGGGTGAAGAAGATTCCCTGGATTTGCACTCTGCATTCCGGGGGTGCTCTCCTCAGTGTTATGGGGAACACGGGGGCGGGGGGTGGAGAAGACAATGCTGTTGAGTTTGGCTGCAGCTTTTGTCTATTTCATGAGCTTTCCATGTCCCAGTTCAGTGGCTTTTGAAATCTTCTTCCACAACCAAAATCTGCCCCAACACCAGAAACTCTCTTCGTCTTTTCTCAAGGAAATCTTTTATTGAAATATAAGATACATATGGAAAAGTACACACCTCCCACAGGTATATCTTGAAGAATTTTTCCAAAGAGAACACACCTATGTTCCTGCATCAAGTACCTACATCAAGTTAAAGAATATTCTGAGTTTGCCAGAAGCCACCCTTGTGCCCATGCCCCATCAGAATTCTCCGTGGCTGCCCTGTCTTCAAAAGCTGTAGATTGATGTTGCTTGGTTTTGAACTTTATATAAATGGGATTACACAGTATGTACTCATGTGTATCTGGCTTCCCTCAAAGTTCTGTGCATGAAACTCAGCCACATTTTGCAAGACACAGTTTGTTCATTCTCACTGCTGTGTAGTATTCCTTTATATGAATATATTACAATTTCTGTATCTACTCGACTATCAGTGCTCATTTGGGGTTTTTCCAGCTTGGCTTTTATGACTAGAGCTCCTATGATTAAGCTTCTACTTGTCTTTTGATGAACAGGCATATATGTTTCTGTAGGGTATACCCCTAGAAGCTTTTGTAGATATCATCAAATATTTAATGGAGTACTTATAGCAGAGTCCCTGTTGCTCCAAGTCCTCATTATCAATCACTTGCTATCGTCTGTCTGTTTCATTTTTGCCTACCGGGAGGCTGAGTGGTGGTGTCTTATTGTGGTTTAAATTTGCGCCTCCCTGCTGCAATGAAGTGGCACACATTTTCCTAAGTTTCTTGACCATTTGCATACCCTAGCAAGTGTTTTGCCCCTTCTCTCTGCATCTGTCTGTGCCTTTTACCCAAGAACCAGGCACAGAGGGCCTGGCTCTCAGTCCCCTCCTCAGTAACCTGCCTTTCTTCTGGTTATTTTTTGCCATTTTGTTGAACATTGTGAGGCAGCATGATAAAGTAAGGGGAAAAAATAACTGGCCTGAGCCTGAGAAGGTGCATGCCCTTTCTGAGATACTGCCCAACAATGCCTTCAGCTCCCTGGGTATCTGTTTCTTCCCATGTAAGATGAGAGAAGTAAGCCAGAGATGCTTATTAAGGTCACTTCCAGCTCTGTCTGCTAGTTTGAAAATACTTCTGCCGGTAAGAGCATGCGGAAACTGGCTTAGGTACTAAGTAAGTTGGATGCTATTTCCAGAAACATGAAGCCCTCCTGCTCGGCAGTGGTGCCCCTCCCCCTGCCCTGGATTACTCTTTCCCCTCGCAGACTTCCCTTCCTAACAGGACTCCAGGGCCCTGCAGAGCATCAGAGCCCTTTTTATTGCCACCTTGTCCATTTCTTCATGCAGGCCTTCTCCACCCTCTCATGCCTTCCACACAGTGCAGATCACCAGACCTCTCCCAGCCTGAGGTGCACATGTAGGCTGGTTTGACATGTCTTCTCACTTACCTGAAAGCCCCAGACCTATTAAACACAGCAACAGCAAAGCTGCTTGCTCCTGGAGTTGGCACATCACGTAGAAGGCAGCTTGACTGCAAACATTGGTGACCTGCCCACATTTTTCAGTCTAGAATAAGGAGCTGAAATACACAGATGTCTTCCCTTTAAAACCTGGATCACTGTCCATTACCATTTGCCCCCAAGTGCTTCAAAGAACCACTGGCTCTTATGATATAACACATGTGCCTCTACTGCCAGGAAGAAACAGGGCCAGTAGGATTGGCTTGAGGAAATTTCAAGGAGGCTCTGTGCTGAGACGAAGGTCCTGGGGTAATTCCTACAGGAGAGGATGAACCATGCTGTAAGCCCTTAGAGTAAGACTCTTCATGCCTTGTATTTCTTTCGCCCAGGCTGGAGTGAAGTGGCCTGATCTCGAACCACGGTGCCCCCAGGTTCAAGCAGTTCTCCTGCCTCAGCCTCCTGAGTAGCTGGGATTTTAGATGCCTGTCACCAAGCCCAGCTAATCTTTGTATTTTTAGTAGAGATGGGGTGTTGCCATGTTGGCCAGGCTGGTCTTGAACTCCTGACCTCAGGTGATCTACCTGCCTTGGCCTCCCAAAGTGCTGGGATTACAGGTGTGGGCCACCGCGCCCGGCCCATGCCTTGTATTTCTATAGGACTTCACGAAGTGCTTTCCCATCTCTTTCTCATGTCCTCAGTAGCCCTTTGGGTGAAGAGGTCATTGCTATTTCACAGAGAAGGAAGCTGAGACCCAGGCAACATAACTGGTTGACTGAGTGGTTGGACTAGGTCTCCTAGCCCTGTGAGCTTTGACATACAGCATCTCTGTCACTTACTAGCTGGACCATGGGTGAGTTACTCAAACTCCCAGAGACCTCATTTCTTCATCTGTAAAATGGGAATAATAATGGTCCTCAGGGTGAGGTGAAATGATTGATGTCAAATGCCGAGCCTCATCTTTAACCTCTAGTAAGCACTTGGTGACTGTTTGCTAGCTGTGACCCTGAGTAGTCAAGTTAGTACTGGCATCAGGAGGGCAGCTGGGGCCTGCTGCAGTCACCCAGGCAAGAGGGGGCATCAGGACCAGCAACAGTTCTGGCTTCATCATTTTTCCTGCTGCTCCGCAGCTGTGGGCCAAAGCAGGTCTGGGAGGCAGGGCAGACAGGTAACAGGGCCGGGGGTGGAGAAACGGGTGACATGGATGAATGTAGAGAGGTCCTGGCTCTGCACCCTGCTCCCTAGCTCTGAGTCGGGGTGCTGCGGTTCATGTGAGTCACAGTGGAGCTGAGAACAAGGTGGGCTGGGTGCAGGGCATGTGGGCAGGGAAGTCCTTAGAGAGCTCCGGGCCTTGGCCTTGGCTCCTGGCTCTGAACATTCCATTTGCCTGAATGTCAGACTTACTTTAAAAACTGGAAAGCAAAATGAGCGAGGAGGCGACTGCAATATCACGTCTGGTGAAATTTGTGCTTGAAAGATACTGGGGATGGAAGCCAAGGCCAGCAGAGGGAGTGATTTAGAGCCGGGGGCCAGCAACTACAAAATGTGTTTGACAAGAGATGACGAGAGCAGGAGAGGAGATGACAGCTGGGTGGGGGCTGCTGTGGGAGGGAGACCTCTGAGCCAAGGGTGGCAGACACGGGATGGAGCGCTAAGGGCCACGTGAGGCCCCAGGCGACTGGCAAAGTAAGCGGGCACCATGGGATGTGATGGAAGCAGGACTCCACTGGGGACTCTGTGGATCACAGAGAAGTGAGGGTCCCACTGGCCTAGGGAGCAGCAAGATCAGTAAATGTCCTTGAGCTTATCTTTGCTGTCCCCGAGGCAACAAGAGGAATTGCTGATCTCCATGGAAATTTTATTGTATTATCCAAACTGCTCTCCCCTCCTGACCCTCATGATAACCGTGGCCTGGCCAGAGCTGGCGTGGTGGTTGAGTCTCTTCTGCTTCCCTGCTTCTCTCTGTCTCTCCTCCTTGATTCCTCATAAGGTAGCATCATGTACTCCTTGTCCCACACCTTCCTGCCCTGCCTCTCAAGATAGCAAGCACCCTCTTTGCTCCCGTCTGCTTCATCTCAGGCCGGGTGCCATCACCCTTCAGACTTTCACCCAAGCCCTGATCTGTGGCATCATCCTGCTCTCCCCCCACCCCCATTTTGTTGTCTCCTCTGAGATATCTCCTGCTCCCTGAGGTATCTTGCTGCCAAACTCAGCTGCTGCCCCCTCTCATCTGGGTGACTGTGGCAGGCCCTAGCTGCCCTCCTCATTGGCTCTGGCTTTCTAAATGCAGAAGGATCACTCCTCACCTGAAACTCTTCACATGCTGTGGGTGCACAGCTCCTGTCGCCACCCCCACCCTGAAGTCAAGGCTGCCCCCATCAGGCCATGGCCTGTGCCTACTGTGCTGTGAGGATTCAGGGTTCATCATGGCTGCTTTCTCTCTTCAGGATGCCCTTTTGTGTTTTGGGAGTCTGGGTGGAGGGTCTTCTCTTCGAGAAGACCTCTTGCCCCTCAGACTGAGTTTGGCAGCCCCTCCATCCTCCATGCTCACCCTGAGGAGCACCCGTTGCTGTGCATTGCAGACATCAGCTTACTATCTATCTCCCTTCCAAGCCCCTGAGCAGCTAGGGCAGGAATGCTGACTTATCTTTGCATCTCCCGAGCCTAGCACGGTGCCTGGCACTCACACTGTCCATCAGTATCAGCTGAGTGAATAGGGGCCCAAAGAGCACCTCGTGGTTCCTTCTCAGGCTACTGAAAATATCAGGGATTGGGAGTGCAGGTGCAGGTGAGCTAGTGAATCCTCAGAACAGAGGGAGAAAATCAAATCACCGGAAATTTAAAACCATCCTCGCTCAACAAAGAATTATCCATGTTCACACATAAATCCAGCGCCACAATTGGCAAACACGTATTGATCATACCATTCCCCTGATGTGTGGGAGGCACCATATATATGTTCCCTCGGTTCAGCCTCACAACTTTGCTATGACCCTGGTTTTAGAGATGAAGAAATTGACTCCAGTAGCTTGAATAACTTGTCCACAGGAATTTAAAGAAGTGGAAATGTGGCCCCTGCCTGCAAGAAGGCAGTAGTTACCTAGGAAGATGGTACAGTGATTTAGAAAGGGGAATAGTCATACCAGACGGCCACGTGGAGTGTGGTGGAGGAAGTGATTTCAGCGAAACTGCACAACAGTGACAGTTTGGGCAGCTGGAGGAGGGAAGGTAACAGAATCTAGGGAGGTTTGTGGAGGTTGTAACACAGGTACAGTCAAGCGCAGTGACTGGGCTGGTTTAGCAGGGCCAGAAGGCTCCTGCAAGGGAACGTGGGGGCAGGGTGCTGAAGAGCTAACAGGAGGGTGGAGACCTTGAGATGCCGGTGAAGGTTTAACTCCAGGTGGCTCTGAAGGTTGGGGGAGGGTCCTACAGTGAAAGCAGTGTGTTAGGAAGATGGAAGAGAGAAGGGCTGTGGAGAGGGTGGGAGGAGTGGTTGGAAGTGACTCTTCTGCAGGCAGGAAGAATAGTTAGGAAGCTGTTGCAGGAGGGCAAACCAGGGGTGTAGATCAGGCTTGCGGATATAAAAAAGAGGCAGATTTGAGTGCACGATTGGCTCAGGGGTGGATTGACTGTAGGAAGATGCAGGAAGGTATGGGAAGCCTTTGCTTTTTCCCTCCCTGCTTCAGACCAGAATGGCACACAGATGTGAGTCCCCTGGAGAAGAGGCATAGTACTCTTGGCCCTCAAACAGACCATTCCTGAGCTCAGGGTGCTGAGTCTGGCACATTCCTGGAGTTCCTTGGCTGCAGGCCTTACCTTTGCTCCTTACAGCTGTTGCAGTTGGAGGAACTTTCCCGTTTCAGGTGAAAGGAGGGAATGATGCTTCTCTGATCCTTTAGGTGGAAAGTCTGAGAAATATCATGAAAAAGCTCTAGGAATATCAAGGGGAGATACTATGCTTTAGCAAGTGAGGGATGACCCAGACCCATGATTTTCCATCTTTCCAGAATCTTCCAGCATGCAGCATTCAAGATAAAAGACAGAAGGGCTGGGCACGGTGGCTCACGCCTGTAACCCCAGCACTTTGGGAGGCTCTGGTGGGCGGATCACCTGAGGTCAGGAGTTCGAGACCAGCCTGGCCAACATGGTGAAACCCTGTCTCTACTAAAAATACAGAAAATTAGCTAGGCATAGTGGTGCATGCCTGTAGTCCCAACTACTCCGGAGGCTGAGGCATGAGAATCGCTTGAACGCCGGAGGCAGAGGTTGCAGTGAGCCAAGATGGTGCCACTGCACTCCAGCCTGGGCGACAGAGTGAGACTCTGTCTCAAAAAAAAAGACAGAAAAGCAAATATGGAATAAAGGTTTCAGAGGCAGTGAGTCTGGATAATCTTCAAAGGGCATTCTCGTGGAGCTCGTGAGGGCACCGACTGGTAGGGGAGAGCCCAGACCATCTGGGTTTATGTTAAGGCCCCACCACTCACTGACTGTGACTTGCCCTCTCCACCCCATGAGAGGAGGAATTGCAGCACCCACCTCAGAGAGTTACTGTGCAGACTGAAAGCTCTGGGAAGAATACCTGAGACAGAGTGAGGATTCAATTGTGTCATCTATTATTACTGTTGTATGATGTGATTTGAGCAGGGCTAAAATAAGACTTGAAGGAGCTCTGGTCCCAGACACCAAGGTATCTTTTTTAGGAAACATTTCAAAAATAAGTCTTGGCCCAACTCCACACTTTCTGTCCCAGCTAGGCTCTGCATTTGCCTTTTGAGAAGATTCTTTTTTGCGCACACACACACACACACACGCACACACACACACATGCACATGCACACACAGCTGCCATCTGGGTGGTGCTTGGTACCGGCTAACATAGGTCCTGCCAGTATCCCTAGAGAAACCTCTGCAGCCTCCATAGATCTGCTGATCCTCCTGGAGAGCAGAAGCTGCCACTTCCCCCAGGGTTTCCACCAAACCTCAGTGTTCCACTCACTTGGAAGGGGCTAGGCAATGTAAAAGATCAAGATTAGTTGTTTGGAAAAACAGAAGGATCCTGGTGCATTGGAGTAATGGTCATTTCTAGGAGGTCTCTAAATGCAGCCAGAGGAGTCTATGTTCTTTAAGTCACGTGGTCCTTCTGAGCCCAGATTGCACGAGTCAGCACAGGCAGCAGAACTGCCTGAGGAGGTGGATTGGGGCCAGAGATTGAAAAACCCTGTCAACTTGCTATCCTGAGCAGCACTGAGAGCTGAGATGGATCTGCTGGTTCCAGAACAAAGAGTGGGAGATGTCCGGCCTTCTGTGTTCAGTAATTATGTTTTTTTGCTGAGAGTGGTCAAAGGCTTGTCATAATTCAGTGGAACAAACCCTCGAACAGTTCTTTCAGATGCCAGTTGGTAAATGAATGCAGGTGTGATTCATGGAATTGGGGAAGAGAGGAGACAGGAGGGAGATTTTCTAAATTTTACAATTTAAAGAGCTATTAATTATTCTGAGATTGTGGCCTTTTCTGGTGTTTAAATACTCTTTCCTTTTGAAATGATGATGATGGTAAATGATGGGATTTTAAAAATATATACTTTCTCACAAAGTAAAATGTCACGAACTTAATTACTGTGTCTATAATGTTTTTGTTTTATTTTACTCATACCAGAAAACCAGGACCTAGAAACCATTATCCAGCAGTAACATTGAAATTTTAATTTGTATTATATACCAATTAAAGTTCAGGGACAACTTAGGACAATGATGTCCAACAGAAATAGATGTGAGCCACATATTATTTAAAATTTTCCAGTAGTCACATTAAAAAAGGTAAAAGAAGTGAAATTAATTTTAGTAATATATTTGATTTACTCCAATGTATCCAGATACTAACATTTTGACATGTGATCAATTTTTAAAAAGATAAGTAAAATATTTCACCTTTTTTTCATACTAAGTGCTTGAAATCTTGGGCATATTTTACATTTACAGCATATCTCCATTCAGACCAGACACATTTACAGTGCTCAGCAACTGCGTGTGGCTCATGGCTGCCCTACTGGATAATGCGTGTCTAGGAGAAGAGGGTGTCTGGGCCTCCGTCTGTCAAAGGCTTCAGTCTTTCCCCTCTTGCTTCATCATTGGCATTTTTCATCATTCTTGGAACTTTGGTAAGCAAGAACATCCCAGCCTTTTAAACACAGTTGAGTATTTCCAGCATAACAGACAAAACTTAAGACCTCTCCACGGACACCAGATGCCACCTGATATTCCCTAGGACACCCTTAACCC
Source organism: Pongo pygmaeus (assembly GCF_028885625.2). Classification (NCBI taxonomy): domain Eukaryota; kingdom Metazoa; phylum Chordata; class Mammalia; order Primates; family Hominidae; genus Pongo; species Pongo pygmaeus. Next base: position 102,973,310 of record NC_072385.2, read on the forward strand.
AAGGCTTCTTATCGCCAGCCCCCTCCCCAACTCATGGCTCCATACTTCAGCTTCCAGATTCTTCTTCAGTTTGGGCAATTTCTTTGGTCTCTCTTTGCTGTATCACTGACCTTGGCCTTTGCTCAGCTTTTACTGCTCTGGAGCTCCCTGTGAGGATGTCACCCATAGCTTGGCAAAGGACATTTTCCTCTCCAGCTTTGACCCCAAGTAAGCCTCACCTGCCTCCTGCCTTCACTTATCCCTCCACTCATTCTTCAGACATTTATCGTATGTCTAGTATGTTTAGTCACCATCCTGGGTACTGAGGTTACAACTACAAATAAGTCCTTGGCTTCACTGCAGCAACAGTCGGTAGAGGAGACAGAAAAGTAATTTCACAGTGCTTGGTAATACATTACAGCAATGGGGTGAACACAGGGTCCTAAAGAGGCACGTTGGAAAAGGCTTGGGAGACTGAAATACTTCCCAGGGGAAGTAACTTCCAAGCCAAGATTAGAAGAGGAAAAAATAGCCTGGCATTGGAAGCCAGGAGAGTACATTTCAGATATATGGGAGAGAGGCAGCACTTGCAAAGTTCCAGAGGGGACAAAGAGCAGGTGAAGCAGAATGTGGCTAGAACTTTGGGAGTGCAGAGGGCAGGAGTCAGAAGTGGTGCCAGGCCACTAAGGATGGTGAGCCATGATTAAGAGTCTCAGTTTGATTTTGTGAGCAGTTGGACAGCATTGAAAGAGGTTAAAGATGCAGTTCTGGAAAGATCATTCTAGCTGCAGCATGCAGGGTAGATTGAAAAGGGTTACAGCCAGAGAGGAAGTTGCTGCAGTAATCTAGAAAAGACAGAATGGAAATGGAGAGAAACAGCCAGATGGAGAGATAAAGAAGACAAATGCACAAGACTACATTTAATCACATTGGGTCTGGGGCAGAAAGAGGCAGGATTAGAGAATATCTCTTGGTTTTGGCACATAGTGCATAGTGAGCTGGGGAACTCAGAAGGGTCAGCAGGCTTGGCTGAGGTGTGGGAAGCAGAGGGTGGATGGCAAGGTCATCTCATGGGGTCATTCAAGAGAAGATGCTCATCAGGATTAGGGTTAGAGGTTAAAGGAGGTAGGCACTGGGAACTGTTTGAAAGCTGCCCACCAGAGCACCCAACCAAGTTCCTAAGCAGTTCACTTCTCTGTTCTGACCCACTTATTCCCTTCCTAGACCACTGGAATTAATAACATGTTCAGCACTTCAAAGGTGGCGATAGAATAGCGAATCTCACTGTTATGTTAAGGGTCTTTTCTGAGACACAGGATTTCTGTAACCAAAGTGAGGGTGGCTATTGAGGCAAGAATAAGAGCGGTATATGTTTATGTGAATGAACAAATTAATCTGCATGTGAAATCCCTTCAAAATCGACATGAAATAAAAATTTCATGCCTTACAGTGTATCAGTGTTGCCCATGAAATGAGATTAAAAGGAATTTTTGATTTTATAGTTGTCATACTTTTTATACTGCTCGCATTTTTCTCTTCTAAAGAGTTCAGTTTGAACCAAGGGGCCAGCCACAGATTCGGCATTTTATATTTTTCTTCATAGCTGAGAGCAGGCTTCCTTACATAGATCTGAGCTGTGGAGGTGTTAGATGTTCTCAGATCTAAAAATGAAATCTGTGATTCTAAAAGCCAGTAGCAAGATCACTGCCCTGAATGCTGACAGAACTGACGTTCTGGAAAGGTCATTGGCCAAGAGGTTTTCTCCTCTCATTCTTTCTTCCTCACACACATTGGCTCTGAGTTGGGGCTGGTGGTGAGGAAAGGAAGGGATGAGGCATTGTCCACAAAGCCATCTGTGCTAGCACTGGTAATGGAGTGATGGAGGGATGTGGAGGAGGGAAAGATGTGCCTACGCCACCTGTACCTGGGATCCATAGATTGTCACCTCCATGGGGACAGAGAGCTCTCTCCCAGGAAGCTGGTCCCATTCTCGCTTTATGTTTTACGTTTGTGTTTCTCTTTGCTTTTCTGGCCCTGGAAATTAGGGAAATGGAACATGTTGAAAATGACCCATTCATTTTCTCTTCCTGGGTCTGACCTCTGCAATGTGTGCTGGAAGTGCAGGACTTGGGAAGAAATCCTAATTTCCATTTAGGTCAACATAGCTTTTTGTTTAGTAATAGATGTGCATGAACCACCTCACCCAGGGCCTTGCTGAGGTCACATCTTCGCCCACCTGATCAGACTCCACTGGAAGCCCCTGTTTAGGATGTGCCTGTGGCAGCCCAGCCAGCGGTTTCCCATCTTCCTGTTACACCCAGGAGCAGCAGCCAGTCCCTCCCTCCTGGACAGGTCGCTGCACCTGCTGGTTTCCAGAGCTCAGTAGAAACTGCCTCTTCGGGTGGTCATTCAAGAGTGGGCGTGTGAGTATACACAGTGGACAAGGCTACAGAATAGACCTGAGTCACAACCGGAACAGTCCTGGTTCAGAGGTATTACAACATGTGACGAGGACGCTGGAGTCCAGCAGGCCTGGTTCAAATTCCCTTTGCTAGTTGGAGTGAGTTCCTCAGCCTTTCTGTGCCTCAGTTTCCTCATTAGTGAATCTGTAAACCAGTAGCAGCCTCATAGGATTACTGTGAGCAGTAAATATGTGAGGTGCTCTGTACGGCGCCTGCTGAGAAAGGTTCAATGAGCAGTAGTTTAACAGTTTTCCAGGAGGTGGATACCGTCATCACTGCAAACCGGGAACTCCAAGCAGCAAAGGTTCAATCCCAGTGTGTCCCACGCCAGGCCTGTTTGATTTCCGTTTCATTGTGCTGTGTAGTTGCCTGACCTTTTCCCATTCTCTAACTGTCTTCAGACTCCCGTCTGGGATGCCAGAGCCCACCTTTAAGATTCAGAGCCATTGTCAATTCCAGAGAAGCCAGAGCGGCTTCTCTTTGACACTGACATTTCAGTAATAATAATTACGCTCTCCTCTCCGCTTCAGAGTTAGTGGGTATGCCTCTCCATCACTCCCTCCTGGTTTCGTGCTGGAGAATAAAATCCTGAATGTTTCTAATTTATGACCAAGTCTTTTCTCTCATGAAGGCAGCATGCCGCAGGAGGAAGATCATGTGTCTGGGTGTCCGAGGGCCTGGGTCCTGGCCCCGGCAGACAAGCCACGGAAGCACTGGGAGCCCTGACTGCTCATTGATGAAATGGGGGTGACAATGATCATCATCACGCTCTCTTGTTATAGGCTGCTGCCAGGATGTAATGAGCTTGTGGGGTAAAATAAAAGGCATCGCACGTATCATGACATGACTGCGATGACTGACAGCAACCATCACTGAGCATGTTTCTGACATGCCAAGTTGTCACATATTCAGGTGCAGGGTGGGGGGCATTGTGGGGGTGAGCAGGAGGCAGTGACTGTGCAGAGGCAAGAGGGGCCACTCCTCCCCAGACCCTGGGGTTAACATCTCAGAGCACTTTCCTGGAAGCATTTTCGGACAGTAAGTGGCACTGAATGCTCCAGAGGCTGGCAGTGCAGGAAGCCCTTGGAGCCCCAGTTTAAGTTGGGGAAAATTGAGAGTCTTCACTGAGTCATTCATTAAAAATGGAAGAGAAAGAAACGGCATGTCAGTGATCAGCTCAGAGAAGCATGCCTTCCTCATGAGCTGCTGCGGCCATCAGGTCTAGAGACCCCGGGATTCTGTTTCCCCAGGAGGTGAGGCTGAGACCACAGTCTCCTCCTGGCTCATGGAGACTCTTCGGTGTCCCCCACCCCCACCCCCAATCTTTCCCGCTCACTGGCTTTTCTTCCAGTAAAACACTGCATCTTTAATAAATTATCAACGTACTTTCTTGTCTGTCTGCTGGCGCCAGAGCTCAGTGTTGGCAGGGTTTTCCATTCCCTCGTGCCCCTAATAGATCTCACTGTTTGATTAATCTTTTAGATCTCTCCCACAGAAACCCTAATGTCTGGGCCAACTCTCCTCACCATGTCCGGCTTTCTGGATTTTTTTCTTGGACTCTCAACCTTGTTGCTGCCCATCCCCATGCTCATCCCTTGGTCCTTGGACCACAGATGACTCGTGTGTAGGGCTCCAAGGCAGGTGCCTTGAACCCCGGTGAGTTCACAGGGAGACTGTAGGGACGAGCACCAGATTAGGAGTCACAGGATATGGATTTCCCTCACCCCAGTTACTCAGCAGGTGTGCCACCTTGAGCGAGATTCTGAGCCTTAGTTCAGCTCATCTGTGGAGTAGGGGCAGTTGTGAGGGTCACCTGAGACAAGGGGTGAGTCCAGGCTCCTGAGCTGCGAGCAGGGGCAGGAGGAGGGTCCTGTGAAGCTTTTCAAGCCTGTGAGGTGTGGGATGGCACCCCACTATCTGCCCTCCCTGGGCCTGTGCTGGAGGAGCTCATAGGGTACAGCCCTGTTCTTTACTCTGCAGGGACAGAGGCTGGGGGTCTCAGAGACCAGGAGGACAATGGCTCAGGCTCCAACCCACACCTGGTGTGTCAGTCAGGTGGGCCCAGTTTAGGAGGTTTAACTGCCTCGTCTCTATGGTCCTTTCCTTTTCTAAACCATGAGCTTGTGATTCTAGTCAATGAGCTGAACCTGGCATGCAGGCCAGCTCAGCCACTCTCTGAGCGTGATGATAGCAATTCTAGCTACCATTTCCTCAGCACCCTTTAAACACCAGGTGCTTACATGCATCATCTGCAGTCTTCACAACAAAAATGTGTATTTATCCTCATTTTACAGGGAACAATCTTGAAGCTCAGAGAGGGTAAATGATGTGTCCAAGGGCACATAGCTGGTTCTCGACATGTCTAGACTCAAATCCAGGCATCAGAGCCCAGGTTCTTTTCACTCACATTGACACTACATCCTTTGATGTCTCCTCCTCTTCTTGCCTCTGAATGCCCCTTACCTGCTTGTGGGACAGGACAGAACCCCCCCACCAAAGATGCCTTTCCAGCCCCTGTGAGATCTGGCTCCACCCAGCAGGCAGAGTTGTCTGCAGATTTGGGCTGATGCTAAAAATAATAATAGTTACTATTTGTCAAGCATCTGTAATCACCTAACATAGTAATAGTCTAAGGGAGAAAAGTAATAGTCTAAGGGAGAAAATCTTCCAGAATTGTTATCTCAATTTTCCAGATGAAGAAACTGAGGCTTGGGAAAGTAATGTCGGATGCCCATTGACAATTGAGCCTCAGTTACAAAATGGCATTTGTGACATTCCTAACCATGCGTATTGAATGTTAGCTACGGTCAGAGCTTCTGAAAGCTGATGCTGTGAGAGCATTTAGCAGGAGAGCCTTGGGCCCATTCCGTGTTACAGAGGAGCAGATGGAAAGCTGGAGAGGTGGGTGATTGGCTCACGTACCCACAGCTGGTCAGTGGTATCCTGATCCCCCAAGCCAGGATTCTGGGAACCGCCTCACCTGGTCTGCAGGTCTAGATCTGTGCCCATGACTGGAATTCTGTGCCCCATTTCTGTCTGTCCCTCCCTACTTTACCCCCATGAGATCCAGCACCTCCTCCTCCACGAAGCCACCTTTGCCACTCCAGGCAGAGTTATGCCTCTGCATAACTGTGTGGGTGTATGCATCTGTGTCACTGTGGTCAATATACCTGCCTCCTCAGCTGGTCCTCCGAGGCAGGACAAATGGCCCCTGTCCCCAAAAGCTCTCAAAGGAGATTAACTCTCAGTACCACCTCCCTCCCCAACTTGCCCCTGAGTAACTTGCACCACAAAAGCTGGGGTGTGGGGTCCCCCTGCCTCCCAGCATGTGGAAGAGGAAGCATCCCCAAGGCAGTGCCTTCGTCCTAACCCCATGAGGGGTTTCAGAGCATCTTTCCCTATGGCAGGGATCACAGCAGCCAGGAGCAGCTTTAGGCCTGGCCATTGGACACACCCAGTCCTGGTGGTGGCAGGCTGCTGAGTCACTCTGCTTGGGCTCTTTTTCCTCTGCTGTCTCTTATGGAGAGACCAGGAGGCTCTGCTGAGCTCTGTGACTTGTTGCCTTCTGTTAGAGAGACAGATGCTGGCCCTCCTCCCTGACATCCACTTGTTCCTCTTGGGGCTGACCATGCTGGCTCCTTCCCCTCTGCCTGGGCCTCTCCAAGTGCCTCCATGCTCTCACAGACCTGCCACCTGCCAACTAACACTCCCTCCAGGTCTCCCTCAACCCTGGTTCCACCTCAACCACCTACGAGCAATGCCCTCCCTCTCCTCTGCTCCTGAGTCAGGTCTGTGTCCAAAGATAAGCAAGGCCAAGGTCTCTTCTCACTGGGAGCTGTTTCAAGGCATTCTCCTTCCCTTTTTGTACTGGTTATCTAATGTACAACAAATCACTCCTGATTAAACTTTGTGGTGTAAAACAACAAGAATCATTGATTATCTTCACAGTGTCTGTGGGTCAGGAATTCAGAGCATCTTGGCTGGGTGATTCTGGCTTAGAGTCTTATTGAACTGCAGTTGGAAGTCTGCTGTAGCCACTGTCATCTGAAGGCTTGACTAGAGCTGCAGACCCACTTCCAAGGTGGCTCATTCATATGGCTGGCAAGTTGGTGCCAGCCTTCAGCAGGTGGCCACAGTTCCTCTCCACCTGGACATCTCTCCATAGACAGGGCTGCTCGAGTGTCCCCACAGCATGGCAGCTGGCTTCCCTCCAAGTGGCCAAGGCAGAGCCTGCAATGTTTTTGTGATTTAACCTTGGGAGACACTCACTGTCACTTCTACCATATTCTACGGGTCATATGAATGACCCTGCCCTGCTTCAGTGAGGGAGGGGCTACACAAGGACATAAAACCCAGTTAGTGAAGATCAGTGGCAGCCATCGGCGGGCTGGCTGTCACACTTTAGAAAGCTGGAAGATGCTGTCTTCAGCTGACCTAGGAACGCACTTCCTGACTTACTTTCTCCCTTTCTCCATCAATGGACAACTGGTATACTTAAATCCTGTTCTAGTGATGTAAAGATGGACAAGGCCATGGGCCTTCCCTGGAGGAACTCACAGTCAAGTTGAGGAGAGTCTCATCATGAGAACTGCTAGAAAAGAGTTACGTACAGAATGATGGCAACACAAAGGACAGGTCCTTACCTATTTGGGGGAGTGTGGAACACCTTCACAGCAGAGGGGACATTTGCTCTGGCTCTTGAAGATTGAATAAGAGTCCTCAGGTAGAGGAAGGAGAAAGGACATTGCTCCATGCAGAGGTAATAGCATGAGCAATGGCGGAGAGTCATGGCAGCATACAAGACTGTGATTTTGAAGGGTCTAGAAGGCTGTGATAGGGAGTTTGGACTTCATACATCAGGAACTGCTGGAGGGATTCAAACCAGAGGAAGCTTTGGCAGAGCTATGTGGTGGACAGGACATGACTGGCAGAGACAGAGGCTGAAGGCAGAAAGATGGGTCAGGAAGCTGCTGCAGTGCTCCCCTGAGAAAAAAGGACTGTCTGAGAGGCCATGGGCATGAGAGGACGGGTGAATTCAGGAGGTGGGGCAGAAAGGACATGGTGAGAAATTGTCTCTGGCAGAGAGGACAGGCTTGAAGGACAAGACTTACCTTTTCCTCCATCTCTGCCCCTGGGGCCTTCCTTCCCTAACTTTTGGCTCCTCCCGGATGACCCACGCCCAGCCCATGCTTGAGTCCTGAACAGAGCTGCCTGGCTTTTTCTAAATAAGTTCTCTGGACCAACACCACGAGCCTTCAGCATATGCCCCTGTAGAAAAAACTGATCAGAGTTATCTGAGAGGCCAACATGACATCAGGGCCATTAGCCTAGGACTAAGGATCTTAAATGTTTTAGGCCACAGACTTTCTTGAGACTAGTGAAAACTATGAACTATCTTTCCAGGCGAAAAAAAATGCACATTTATACACACAGTTTGCAGACAATTTCAGAGGGCTCACGTGTCCCTTGAAGTCCATCCCTGGGTCTCTGAACCCTACATTAAAAGCCCCAGGCCTAGGAAAAAAATAGAAAATGAAAAAAGCAAATATTTGACTCCCTAAAGTCTGTTATTTACTTCCTCTTTTAATATCCCCCAGCTGCCCGCAATAATTGAACATCCCCCGAAATAGCAAGAAACAGGAGGAAGCATTTACCCAGTGATAGCCCCTGGTGCCACCAGCCTCACTTGGTGGGTTTATTTTCATTATTATAGTAATTTTCAAGCTGCAGGCTACAATTTTCACTTGCAGTGAGGTATTAAATTGAAATTACCCCAGATGTAATTGTCATAGGAAATAATCCTGGATACATGGAAGTGAATGCGTTTTCAAGATGGGGTTTTATCGCTCATACGAGAGCTTGGGGCTCTGCCTCTTTTACATGCCAGATTTAGGTGTGAGTTGCGGGGGCTGGGCGTCAGCACAACATGGTAGCCTGAAGCTGTCAGCCCAGAACACAGTGAAGCCTCTGCCGACTGGAATCTACCCACTGGCCAGTGGTGTGGGCAGATGGGCTGAAAGGGTAGAGAGTGGGATGCAGAGCCCGACTTGGGGTTGTGTTTGTGCAGCTACCAGGAGCCACCGTGCACTGGCTCAGGCATGCAAGAAATACCACACTTATTTTCTGTATATCAACTCAATTTGTCTCCAAGTCCAGGTTCCCCCAAGGTGGTAGAAAATTCAGATTTAGTCATTCTTGGAGCTCCCCAGCCCCTCTTAGGGCCAGGTGAAGCCGTGGGGTCTTACCTAGTGCTCTGCAGCTGGGGAAGCCCCTCTAGATATCAAGCATCTGGCAAAGGGGTGCCCACCGAGATGCCCTTGGTTCTAGCCCTCCAGATATGCTTTGTCCCTGAAGGTCTCACTTGCCCTGTGCCTTTCCTTCCCCAGATGTACGCTGCTGGTGTATTGCACGGACCTTCCACCCACTAGCATCATCATCACCTTCCACAACGAGGCCCGCTCCACGCTGCTCAGGACCATCCGCAGGTGAGGCATCCTTGCTCGTCTGTTGGCCAGCTCCGGGCCAGCACTTGGTGACAGTGTGTCTGCTCCCCAGGTGCCCAAACCTGTACTAGGAGCACCAGACACATCTGACTATATGCCAGGCGCTCTTCTATATGTCACATGTGTCCACTCAGTCACTCCTCACATTCCTGTAAGGGAGTCTATTATCCCATTTTATAGAAAGACAGAGGCCTGTGGTGTTAGGTAACGTGCAGAAGGTCAAAGAGAATAAGTAGAAGAAGCAGCCGCAGAGCCCTTGGCCTCCCCACTCTGCCAGGCTGCCTCTAGAGCATGGGTTCTGACTTCCACAAATGAGGAATGGGCTGAGGCCCTGAGAGGCTGAGTGCACACCCCAGCCCCAGCATCAGGCTGGGGTCAGCACCCAGCACCCTGACTCTCTGCCCTCCCACACACTTGCCAGGGGCCATGCAAATCAGAACGGTCTGCAGCAATCACTAAGGCTTGCCTTCCTGAACATCTACCTGCAGTTCCATCCCCGTTCCCCTGGGCTTCAGTCCACTCATCCTCTGGGTCGTGTTCTTGCTCTAATAGGTGTATCCTGCTACAGATGGCCCCTGGCCTGCGTGGGTTTTTGATGTGCCCAAGTCCCAGTGCCAGGCCCTAGCAAAACTCACCTCAGAACATAGACCTGCTCCCGGAAGACTTACCCAGGAATTCCTCTCCCAGATTCTCCAAAGACTCTGGCTGTTTCACCCCCCTTCCCCCATGCTCACCCTCCCCTCCAGAAGTCATCTGTCCTCTTCTCCCTCCCTCAGGCCACCAGCAGTATCGACCTCTCAGATGGCAATGACAGCAGCCGCCCTCACTCCAGCTCCTCTGCGCACATATTGTGTGCACCTCAGCTGCAGAGGTGAGGAGGCCACTGCCACGCCCACTTCACAGCTGAGGAAACTGACATTGGAGATACTAAATCAAGGTCCAGTGTCTCCTAGCCAGTGATAGTGAGGCAGGATTCCAGGCCTTGCACTCTGATCTCAGAGTCCTCCTTCTGTAGGGACAGGCTAGTCCCAGTGGTGGCGTTCAGCATCCTCTGGGGCCAGGAATGCCACAGCCACGTCCCGCAGCTGAGCAAGAACCCACAGTACCTCCATGTCCCCATGAAACATGGCTCATTAGACCCTTCCTGTCCTGCTGAGTAGCACATCAGCTGGTGCCGATGCCACAGAGAAAAAAAATATGATGAAACGTGGGTCAGAGAGCGCACGAAACACAGCAAAATCTCTTATTGTTTCCATCATGCAGGCTACACTTTTCATGTCTCTCCCACCCCCGCATGGCTGTGGGCAGTGGGAAGTTCCAGGTGATGGGAGGTAAGTCCTGCAGTAGGGTCACCCTGAGGGAAGGCACCAAATCTTCAGCTCCACCTGTCACGAATGATGAATGTCCACTGTATACAGTCACCACATCCCTTAGAGACATAGGAAGGGACCTGCCCAGACACACAGTCTTTAGCCCAGGGCTTCCACCCATCCAAGGGGACAACCCTGTCTGCTGTTAAGACATCCTTGGCAATGTCAGGCTGGCTTCTTCCTCCAGCCACGTGCCCATCCTGGCTTCTGTAATCACCCCAAGAGCCACCTGATTCAAATTTGATTTCCCAACCAGGCAATAGCTCTTGACAAGAAAATGTGCCAAGTCACTGTCAGGTGTCACTGGGAGTCTCGGGGTAGATTAAAGATAATAAAGTGCCTGGCTGGTTAAGTGTGGGGACAACAGGGATGGAGGAGGCCCAATTCTCCTGGGTCTCCTGTGGTGAGGGGAGGAGCGTCTGGGGCATCCAGGCTGAGAGGACACACAGGGAAGTGGAGGTGGCTGGTTCTGAAGTGTCAGACCACAGCCCTGCCGTTGTGATGTGCTGGGGAACCAGGGTGGGTTCATGGAACAGACCAACTGTAACCTCTGCCTTCCCCACCGCCATGGTGGCTGCTGCACCGGTCATGACTGGGCATGCCTGCCAGATATTTCCATGAGAAGAGCATTAGCATCGGAGAGAGGCCCCTCACTTTCCAGGCTGGCCTCTTCCTGCCCATCCTGCAAGAGGCTCTCTGATGCTGGGCGCCTCCATCTCCTGACACAATCACACACATGCACCCCATCAGGGGCTTCCTCTGGGCTCTTCTCTACATATCACTACTCAAGTACTTGCTGCATTTTTTCAGCATGTAACCTTCAGTGAGCTCCTTTAGGGCGAGGACTTATCCATCTCTTAACCTCCCAATGGCTCAGTTTCCTAACCAAGGAAATGAGAATACTAATTGTACTTAGTACATAGGGTTGCTACGGGTTAATCGGCTAAAGGACTGAGAACTGTGCCTGGCATGGAATAAGTGCTTGATCAAAGAGAAGAGGCTACGGGATACTTAAAAGGGTGCCACACTTGGAGTCAGAAGACCTGGAGTCAAATTCAAACCCTACCACTTCCTAGCTGTGTGACCCTGGGGCATGTTATTAACTACATCTGTAGAAAATGATGATAAAAATATCTTTCATGTTTCTAATTCTATCACATTTCTACAATAAACGTTCCTCTTGGGAATGTCTCAGACATTTGGGGGCATTACAGTGTTTGTAATATGGGGGCTTCTAGGCCCCCCAGGCCTCCCTAACAGTGTTTATGTCCTCGAGGGTACCTTAGCTGCTGTGCTGAGACTCTAAGACATGTTTCTCCTCTTCCTGCCACTCCTCCACCTGTATGTGGTATTAATGATACTTAATAATAATAAGATTACCATGTTAAATGTATCCTGAGCTTTGTGGCCTGCAGAACACATTCCTTCTCTCACTCCAGTTGGAGCCTCATCCTGAGCCTGTGGGGCAGGTGGTGCACTTGTTGAGAGCAGAGGCATCAGGGCTCAGGTTTCCTGGGTTTCCTGGAGGTACAGCGCGGCTCCTCTGTCTGCCTGCCTGATGCAGGGCTGCCCTGAGGCCCTGGAACCCTGCACTCTGGGAGGGTTCTCGGGGCCCATCAGCCCCGTACTTTTCAGAAGACACCCATGACGTGCCAGATGACTTAGCTGAGGGAGCCTATTTCCTGCCTCCTAGGAACTTCAGATGTCAGCCAGCCCCAAGCTCAGACCCAGGTATGACACACACAAACAGCAAAATAGGACCTGAGAGGCATGTGTAGACAACCAGGAGCTTATATCAAAAGCAGGCAGGGCAGAAATGAATGTTAGGGGTGAAGGCAGGAAAGATTACTTCTAGAAACTTCCATGCCTTAAGATTCTATACCTCCCTTTCACTCCCTATCCTGTTGCACAAATGAATCACTAGCCACTGAGAGGGGACTGACTGAAGGATATGTCCTGTCTCAGAGGTCTTCAATAAAGGGATCTTCTCTAAGGTACCTTTCGTTGTTAACTTTCTGGAATTCTGGACAGGCTTTGTTGTCAGGCTCTTTGCAACCCCCCTGCCCGGACCCTCTGGCCCCCTAAGCTCTTGAGTTAGCTGGGGACTAGACAGGCTCACGTGGGGCACTCAGAGCCAGGTGGAGGGTCAATCGGGTACACAGATGATGGGGTGGGTGTAGAGAAGCATGACCTTGATGAATTAGGGGACATTCTCACTTAGAGAGAAAACAAGCCCTGAAGAGTGGTTTATCTTGACTCCTGATGCAGTGAGTCTGCATGTTTATGGGAGACCCAGCACTGTCACTTTCCTCTTGGGGCATCGTTCACTACCGCCCCTCCCATGGGGGCTCTGAGGCATGGGCAATGGATCCCTTTATGTGTTGAGTCTTCTCACTGTTGCTTTTTTATAATATCCCAGATCTAGGGAAGCCATTTCTCAGAGTAAGGTGGTTAAGAATTTGGACTCTGGGGCCAGATTTTCATGGCTCTGCCCTTAACAGCTGTGTGATCATAAGCAAGCAAGTTAGCCTTTCTGCCTCAGTTTCCTTTTCTGCAAAACAGAGACTGCTAATAATAACTACCTGACATCATTGTGGAGAAGATAAAGTAATTTCAGATAGGGAAAGGACTTGGAGCAGTGCATGGCATATAGTGAGCCTGAGCAGTGACAACAGGTGTGTATTGTGAGCCTCCAGCCCTGGCAGACAGCAGAGTTCTAATGCAGTGGCTCTCAAACTTGAGCAGGCTTCATAAGCTCCCGGAGGGCTTATTAAAACACAGTTTCTTGGGCCCCATCTGTAGAAAGTCTAACCCAGGCCGGGCACAGGGGCTCATGTCTGTAATCCCAACACTTTGGGAGGCTGAGGCGCACAGATCACCTGACGTCAGGAGATCAAGACCAGCCTGGCCAACATGGTGAAACCCCATCTCTACTAAAAAAAAAAAAATTAGCTGGGCATGGTGGCAGGCACCTGTAATCCCAGCTACTCAGGAGACTGAGGCAGGAGAATCACTTGAACCTGGGAGGCGGAGGTTGCAGTGAGCCGAGATTGTGCCATTGCACTCCAGTCTTGGCAACAACAGTAAAACGCCATCTCAAAAAAAAAAAAAGAAAGTCTAACCCAGTAAGCCTAGAGTGGGGCCCAAGAATTTGCATTTCTAACAAGTATCTAGGTGACGGTGATGCTGCTGGCTCCAGGATCCCACTTGGGAAAGTTATGCATATTGCTATTATTAGTTTCAATATTATTAATATCAATACCACCATTCAGAGAGCAGCTGCTGTGTGCCAGGCATGGTGAGCTCCTTTCACACAGCCGAAGAAATTATAGTGCTGAAGGTTCAGTACTTACTGAAGCTCTCCCAGCTAGTGAATGGTGGATACAAAGAAACAGTACTTGAACCCAAGTTAGTCTCACTCCAGAATGACTAAACTCAACTGTCAGCCGGCCTTGGTCTTCATTCTACTGGTATTTATGGAGCGTTTGATAAAACCTGCCTGCATAGAGCACCGTGGAGTTCACAAAGCAATTTCAAATACATTTCCTCATTTCACACGCACAAAAGCCTGTGAAGTAGGTCAAGTATTAATATCGCCTGCTTTTACAAGGAAAATGTAATTACAGGAGGAAACGAAGGCTGGGAGCAAACCAACATCTATCTGGTTCAGGATTGCACAGTTAGCGGGTGGTGCAGCCCACCTGGCCTCTGAGCCCACACTGCCCACGCTGCCCTGCGGCCTCTGGGGGCTCCTTGAGGGCCAATAGTTAGGGCGCAGCAGGTGTAGAAGCCGCCTGTGTACCTGCCCTCTGGCAGAGAGATGAGCTGCATATAGAAGACTCTGTTCTAGAACAATCCCAGGCAGAGTGAGGACAGCATTTATTCCCATGCTGAGGCAGAGTAAGGAAGGGTGTGGGGAAGGCAGCTGGAGTGGGGGTGAGGCTTGAGAAGAGCTATCCTGTGCTGGGCCTGGACAAAAGAGTGGATTTGCTTTGCTGTAGAGGCAGTGGTGAGAGCAAGGGAGGGAGACCTGAGCAACCATTCCCTCCCAGGGTGGAGGGAATGACAGTGGGTGTGCACGAGGGAGGGCCCTGGAGGACCACCTAGGCCAGTCTAGGTCCCTTGGACTGGACTTGACCTTCTCTGACCACCCAGAGCACATGCCCACCTCAGGCCCTCCCAGCTGCAGGCCATGTTTAAGGGGACTCCGCCATCGCTCCAATTGTTCTGATTAGGGAAGCAAAAACAAGCCAGGTGTTACCACGAAATGGTCTAATTAGCACTCACTGCTGACTATTTCCTTTTTTTTTTTTTTCTTTTCTGCTTTAAACCCTGGACATTTTTTATTCACTAATCATCTCTCAGTTCAACCAGTGCAGAGCCGCACGCGATTTACCTTTTGATGTTCGCAGAAGAGAACTCTTGAATTTCAAAGAGCTGGCAGGGATTTAGCAGAATTGAATGCAGAAGCTACAGCCGTAATCAAACCTCATTAGGAGTTATTCTTCCAGCAGGTTTTCCGCTGTCTCCTGCCTCCCTCCCTGATTAGAGGGCTGGTTGTTGTTTGTATGTGTTTTCTTTGGGATGATCATGGTGAACAGTCCCCTTCCACCATCCTCTGGGAGAGGCTGCAGCCTTCTTTCCCCTCCCTGACCATGAGCTCCCGAAGACAGAGACAGTGAGCTCACGACTTTGTGTTGGGGTTCTTCTCTCCACCTGATACTAGTTGCCATGGTGAGAATCAAGGCTTCATAAATATGGTAGCTCCAGGCTAAGTTCTCTTCCAGGAGAGTCTGCATCCTGCGTAGAAGGGGTAGTGGACTCCAATCAGGGCTCAGAAGGGCCCTCCTGGGAGGAGGGCTTCATACAGCACCTCCACCTGCACCCATTCTGAACCCCTTCTCCAACATCACAGGGAATCCCGTGATAGCTGGTGTGGCCCAGCCATGTTTCTGAGTAGTCACGTAGTTTGGGGTGTTCAGGAGAAGCAGGATCCAGTCATCTCAGTCAGGCCTAAGACACAGAGTTAACCTTGCCCCTGGGTAGAGATCCACAGCACAGGAGGGGTAAGTGAGTCAGTTAGATTCAAAAATCATTAATGAGGCACCAAATTAAGTGATAATAAAAAATTGCAACCATTTGTTATCATTAAGTGCCAAATATCATGTTAAATGCTTTTTATACACTTTCTCCTTTAATTTGCTCAACCGCACTGTGAAATAAGTACTCCTATTATTATCCCTGTTTTCTAGATGGGATTCTTTGCTGCACAGAGCAGTAAAGTAACTTGCCCGAGATGACACAGCTTGCAGTTAGTAGCTGCTACACCACAAGCTTCTGGAGGGTAGAATCATCATATGCCCAGTGCTGAGCACATAGTAGGTGTTCAGTAGATATCCCTCAAGGGAATAGTTATGGACCAAGGCTCTGTGCTAGACTCTGGCAATAAAGAGAGCAATGGGTCAAGAGTCTTGCCCTGGGATATTTCCCTCCAGAGGGGACCACAGGCGGGCGAGGTACAAAACCAAACTTCAGGGCTGGGAAGTGAGAAAAGCCATAGGATCAGATACAAACTGCTAGGAGATCCCAGAGGAGGAAGCAATTAATTCTCACTAAGTGGCTTGGAAAGCTGTTAGGGAGGAAGTGACATTCAAACTGGTCCTTGTGGGCAGCACAGGGGCATTTCAAGCAGCGGCAGCAGCAGGAGAGGGGCTCTCAGTTATGAATGAGCAGGACAGCTTCAGACAGCGGCACTGGGCATGGGAGGTGGGGAAATGTGGGCCAGCTTCCCATGGCAAAGGCCTTAGGAATGTGCTGAGGATTTGGGATGTCAATAGTGAGGAGCCCCTGGGGGGCTGTCAGTTTATTTATTTGCATTGGCGAGGAGAGTCACACAATCAAAGCTCCTTGTCAGAAAGTTCACTCTGGAGACCACCAGCAAGATGGCCTGGGAGAGGCTGGGGCAAGCTGAGGCTATAAACCAGACAGAAGAGGTTAAATCAGGGTAGAGGTATAAGAAGTGAAAGTGATTTGAGTGACATTTTCCAGTCAAACCAGCCTGTCTTTACTGATTTGCTGTGGGGTTTCAGGGAGTAGGAGGGTTGCCGAGGTTAACTCCTGGGCTTCTGTCTGGGTGGCTTTGCGGGTGGTGGAGGTATTCACTAAGATGGTGAAGGCAGAATTACATTCCTGCTGGCTCACAGATAAGCAATATGACTGGACAAGCCCTTTGGTGCTCTGATTTTTCATTCCTTGAATGCAATGGTGTCTATTTAAAACTCAGGTTAGTACATATATTTTGCCACTAGAAGTTACAGTGATTTTTTTCTCTTTCCATCTTGCAGCGTATTAAACCGCACCCCTACTCATCTGATCCGGGAAATCATATTAGTGGATGACTTCAGCAATGACCGTAAGTCATGTCGCTCACTTGCCCTTTAGACACGAATGTCTGTTCCCAGCCACTCTGTAACAGACAGAGGTGAGTCCACTGGTTTTCTGGGAATGGGGAAAAGCCCAGGTTTGTAATAGGTACGGAAGTCTATTGAGTGTCTGTGGCTAGGCTCAGAAGGAGAGAAGCTTTATATCCAAAAAACAATTTCTTGGGTTCTCTGCAATAATCTGCAGTCTGAGCTAAGGCCCTCTTCCTATCATTTCCTGGGAGGTCTGGGTGGGCCCTGTCTTTGGGACCTCCCCAACCCCGTGGGACATTCTGTCACCTGGCCATGACACAGTGAGGGCTGCCTTCCAACCTTTCCGCACAGTTGCTCATTTCCTACCTTGTGTCCTCCAGTTATCCAGTCAAAGAACCTGAGTCCCATCCCAATTCACAGCAAATCCACTCTCCCCAAGAAAAACATGGGTGTCTTTCCAGACACTATGCGTCAAATTTGAAATCTACAATAATAGTCGAAGCGTTGTCAGAATTAACGTACTGGTAGTGCCGACACCTCCCCTGAAGGCCATCCTCCCAGGAGCCTGGGTACAGTTCTGTGCAGTCAGTCATAACCAAGCAGAACACCCTCTTCCTGGTGACGAACTGAGGGAAATGGAATGACCACTGTGGACAGCTCCAAGTCCTATCAGAGTGGAGCCCACCCCCACTAGTTCTGAGGCTGGAAGCTGGGCATTGGGAGCCACCCCTACACTGGGGTCTGCTGTATGAAGGCTGGAAACCCACACCCATTGGTGCAGCCTCGGAACCTCTGGGGGTGATCCAGAAGTGGGCTGTACATGAGGCCTAGAGTAATGAGATCAAGACTCTGAGTTCTGGAACGTGAGGATCTGCTCTCCCTTCCCCAGTGAGGAAGAGCTTGGAGGTGGGCAGACACTGGCCCTGCTGAGGGGTAGCTTGGCACTGAGGCAAGAGAAGAGAGTGCTGCTGGATTCACTTGCAAGCAGAATAGCAGTGGTTACAACATGGACTCTGGAGCCAGACTGCCTAGGTTCAAATCCTAGACCTGTAAATCACTCACTAGCTATGTGCCTTGGGCAAATAATCAACCTCGTGCATGTCAGTTTCCTTGTTATAAAACAGAGATGGTATATATGGTTTATATAAGGATTAAACATGTTAACATGTTTGAAGTGCTTAGAACAGTACCTAGCCCAGAAGCCTGTGTAAGTCTTTTCTGTTATTCTTTAAAGTTCAGAGCCAAGCAGGGAGGCCAAGGTCAATAAACTAATAAAACAAAACCACAATGGTGGAGCCAAGATATGGAGTTCAGAGCCAGGGAGCTGGTGAACCAAAGGAGTGAGGAGCAGCAGGCAAGCCAGGGAGTGACAGAGACAAATGCCTAGGATGGGGTTTCCTGTATGGTGGAGAAGTGAACCAGCTCTGTGTAATGGGAGGCATGCTGAGTGGGACCCTTCCAAAAGCAGGTCTGTGAGCTGAAAGAAAAGTCTAAAATCTCATCTATTCTTGGCCTTCCAGCAGTTTTTACCAGACCCACTAAATTGACTAGTGCTTTGAATGGCCTATAAGAAAGAGAAATGGGGATGGGCACAGTGGCTCATGCCTGTAATTCTAGCACTTTGGGAGGCCGAGGCGGGAGGATCATCTGAGGTCAGGAGTTCGAGACCAGCCTGGTTAACATGGTGAAACCTTGTCTTTACTAAAAATACATAAATTAGCCAGGCATTGTGGTGCACGCCTGTGTTCCCAGCTATTCGGGAGGCTGAGGCAGGAGAATCGCTTGAACCCAGGAGGTGGAAGTTGCAGTGAGCAGAGATTGCACCACTGAACTCCAACCTGGGCGACAGAGCAAGACTCCGTCTCAAAAACAAAGAAAAGAGAAATGAGATTGTTTGTATTAATAACAAGGATAAATGCTTGACTTGAGGGGATGGATACCCCATTCTCCATGATGTGATTATTACACATTGCATGCCTGGATCAAAACATTTCCTGTGCCCCATAAATATATATATCTACTATGTGCCCATAAGAATTAAATATTAAAAAATTAAATTAAAAATTGTTTAAAGAGAAAAATAACAAAAAAGAAAAGAGAAATGTCCCCAGGTGACTAGGCCAAGATTTTCCACCTGGAACATTTTCAAGCAAGTATACAGGTGCCATTGTGTACTGACCTGTTCCAAAGTGGCCCAGTTGAGGCCTCTTTGCCCTAGACTGGCCACCTTGTATGACAGCAGTGATTTGTCAGCCCCTCACAGCCTGGAAACACCCTGAAATCAGGACTGTGCTCTGCAGTTAGGGGACAGTGGGCAGGGCTGCCTCACCTACCCTTCAGGTTCACCTGCAGTGCACACAATTGTAACATGTAGGTCCATCCCCGGGTGCTCAATTGGCTTGACCTTTTGTCTTTGCAGCTGATGACTGTAAACAGCTCATCAAGTTGCCCAAGGTGAAATGCTTGCGCAATAATGAACGGCAAGGTAGGTCTGAGCTGCTGTGCGGGAGCCTCCAGTGTGAGCAGTGTGAGTGTCGGGGGGTTGAAGGTGTGATGGTGTGTGTGTGTTGGGGTGATCAGTGGGGAATGCTGAGTGGCTTCTCCCTGGTCTCGCTGGACAATGGAGTGACAGTGGCACCCACTTCGTCATTTGTTCCTGACTGCAGGTCTGGTCCGGTCCCGGATTCGGGGTGCTGACATTGCCCAGGGCACCACTCTGACTTTCCTCGACAGCCACTGTGAGGTGAACAGGGACTGGCTCCAGCCTCTGTTGCACAGGGTCAAAGAGGTGAGTGAGGCTGAGGAGCAGGGCCGGGCCTCATGCCCCAGCTTTCTCCAGGCTCTCTCTCAAGCTCATTACTTCACATATGCACCCCCAGTTCTTCTGGGAGGTGGGCAGAACAGATCGCAGTCCCGATTTTATTGATGAAGGAACTAAGGTAGAGCAGCCTGTGTGAGGTCACATGGCAGTCAGTGGTGGAGCAAGGACCGGGATGTGTTGTGACTGGGACTATCACCCATAGCAGGCCTGCACTTGGGACAGCTGGGACATAACATATGCAGTTTCCTGGGCAGGAATGAACTACCCAGAACCGGTTCTACCGGAGAGCAGAAGGTTCCAGAATGGGAACCCTTATGGGTGTCTTTTGTAGAAAGGAGGCAGCAAACTTAACCAGACTTCATCCCCTAATTCCTGGGGCCTCTGTCTTACTTCTACCCTCACCCAAAGGTTACACCAAGCAGGCAGGCTAGATGCTAAGAGACCTGAATTCCTTGCCCCTCTTTGCCCTTAAAGTACTCTACAATTCTGGATGCTTCATTCCTCCAGTGTCTCAATTACTCCCCAAAAAGTGAAAGGAAATTTAATTTTTCTTATTATTTTGTATTCCCTGAAGTCTATCCACCTCCCTACTGATCTACAGAATGTGTGGCAATTGTAGATGGCAGTATCAATTCAATGACTAGCATTCGTACTGTGTTCCTCTTCCTGAGTTATTGACTCCTATAGCCATTCTATGAAGTAGGAGGTCAGGTATTTTTAATATACCCACTTCACTAAAGAGGAAACAGTCAGGGCAATTATATCACTAGGTCTGATGTTTTCTAGTTGGTACCGCCAGCACCAGAACGCTGGCGTTACCTCAACAGCATCTTCCCTGTGCTGTGGTTATTTCCTGCTCACTCTTCATAGTAGCTCCCAAACTCCTACCTGCATAATGACAGTGTTAAGAGGAATAAGAATCAAGCTATGTCGTCTGCTCAGAAGAAAACAAGGAAATCCTTCCCAACATTGTTCATTCCAATGAGATAACCTCAGTAGGTTTACAAAGTTCTGTCACATGGGCCTAGAGGTTAAGGCCCATCAGTAACCATTTTCTCTGAGATTGGGATGGCTCGTCGTCCACTTAGTGTTGTTTAGAAAAATCTCCTCTCCAGAATCGCTTGAACCCAGGAGGCAGAGGTTGCAGTGAGCTGAGATTGCACCATTGCACTCCAGCCCGGGCAACGAGAGTGAAATTCTGTCTGAAAAACAAAAAAGAGGAAGAAGAAAAATCTCCTCTCCTACTCTTTTTTGATATCTTCTAGGCAAAGAGGTCTGGATTGGGAAATGTTGCCATGAACAGGTACCCATTGAAGGGCCTCTCCTGGCACTGAAGTCCCTTCCAAATGCACCCCTCCCTGCATGCTCTCTTCTGCAGCCCCTTGTCCCTGGACATGCCCTGACATTCCCACTGCTCCAGCTCTGACCAACCCCTTCCTGTCCCTGGATGCCCTTCCCCTCCTCTCCACAAACCCCCTTGCTCTATGGGGTCTTGTCCACAGCTCCCCTCCTCTAGGCAGCCTTTCCTGACTATGTGGCCAGCTAGGATCACTCCTGGCAGTCATTGCTCCCTTAGCCCACCATTTCCTCTTCTGGTTTAGTCCTCTGCCTCCCCTAATGGCTTACAAATCCAATGGGGGCACCAATGACTCCTTGTGGCCACCCTGCCTGTCATAGAGTAGGTGCTCAGTGTTCGGAAATGATAATAAAAAACCAGATGCCACGGGGAGGTGTTATGGTTGGAAGAGGAGAAAATCAAGCTTGCTTCCTACCCGTAAATGAATCAACAGACATTTCCTGAGCACCTATTTTGGGCAGAGTCCCAAGGGTTGGAATGGGCTGTGTAAAAGGTATCCGTACCCTGCTTAGTAAGGTCCTCTGGGTTCCTTGTGCACTGGTGCCACACTGCTTCACAAATGACCTCCAGTAAAGGGAAGCACAGTATAAGTGACCACAAGTAGAAGCAACACAAAAACTCTAGAAAGAAGGAAATTCGGCTGGGTGCGGTGGCACATGCCTATAATCCCAGCACTTTGGGAGGCCGAGGTGGACGGATCTTGAGGTCAGGAGATCGAGACCATCCTGGCCAACATGGTGAAACACTGTCTCTACTAAAAATATAAAAAATTATCTGAGCGTGGTGGCATGCACCTGTAGTCCCAGCTACTGGGGAGGCTGAGGCAGGAGAATCACTTGAACCAGGGAGGCAGTGGTTGCAGTGAATCGAGATTGTGCCACTGCACTCCAGACTGGGTGACAGAGCAAAGACTCTATCTCAAAAAAAAAAAAAAAAAAAAAAGGAAGGAAATTATTTGTGAGGAAGAAATATGGAAAACATTTGAGCACCTCCTGGTTATAGAAGTAGAGGAACTCTACTCTGCAGCAGGAACCTTTACCTCCCCAAAAATGTCTTTCTGCCTGAGAGTTGTTGACACTACCCTAAGGCCAGCTATATCGTCCTGCTGCCATTCATGCCTGGAGTTAAAAGGAAACTGGAGTATGTTAAGCAAAAACTAAAGGTTAAGGTTGCAGAATCAGAACTGAGTCTAGGAGTACTTAGTTGGGGAAGAAACCGGTGGGAGTTGGAGATAGTGTCTCTGTTTACAGGGGATTTTATACAGAAGAGACAAGGTATTCCTTACTTAAACTCAGGTCATATTTTTAAAGTGGATTTCAAACTCAGGGACTGCAGTATAGTGGAAAACCCCTTGGCAGAGGATGGAGTAGGCTGCAACTTCTCATTTTCCATTACAACAGTAACCCATGGTCATTGCAGACATTTTGGAAAATATGGAATGGTAGAATGAAAATGAATCAACCAAAATTCTATCATGCAAAGACATCGACTGTTAACATTTCTTTGCATTCAGTATCTTTTTCCTTTGCAGAAAGTGTCTTTTTAAATAGTTACTATAATACCGTATTTATATGATTTTTGTATTCTGCTTTTTTCCCTTAGTGTTATACATAAGCATTTTCTGAGCAACTTTTCTAAGGCAGTTTGCTCCTTGCCGAGAGAATGGCAGATGCGTTGTAGTGTACACTTGCAGTGAAGAAGTTCATCTCTGAGAAGGAAATGAGGGGCTGAGGTCCAGGGCACGGTGCAGTGCACACTTGGCACTTCTGTCCCCTCCTCAGGCTGTTCACCCCGCAGGACCTCTGCCTCTGACCAGACCCCTTACCCTCTCAGTTTGCTGGCCACACATCCTGGAACTGCGGGGCCCCAAGTCTCTTTGGATATTGGGGGCTGCTGGGTGAGGTCATGGTAAAGACTCAGGCCTGAACCCAGGTGCTCTCTGCCCAGAGCGGTGCCCAGGCCTCTATGGGTGCAGCCGTCACAGCAGTGGACTCAGTCCCCATGGCCACTGCCCCCAAACTGATTTCATATGAGTGTGCATGTGTGTATGTGTGCACGTGTGTGTGTGCACGTGTGTGCGTGTTTTATGTGTTGTGTTGTAAAATACATATAATGAAAGTTACCATTTTAACCTTTGAAAGTGGGCAATTGAATGATTTTAGTTTATTCACAGGGTTGTGTAATCTTCACCACTGCTTAATTTTAAAAGTTTTTATTACCCCAAAAGGAAACCTCATACCCATTGGCAATCACTCACTCCTCGTTCTCCTCTTCTCCCTGCCCCTGGCCACTGCTAATCTGCTCTCTGTCTCGATGGATTTGCCAGTTGTGGACGTTTCATATAAATGGAATCACACAACATGTGGCCTTTTGATCCTGGTTACTTTCACTTAGCGTATCTTTGGGCTTTATCCATGTTGTATGGATATTGGCATACTGTTTCAAGTATGAATGCATGTATTGGCATTCATTTTCATGGCTAATAATATTCCATAGCATGTGTATACCACATTTTGTTTATCCATCCATCCATTGATGAACACCTGGGTTGTTTCCACCTTTTTACTTTTGTGAATAGCGTGGTTATAAATATTTGTGTACAAGTTTTTGTTTGGGTCCCTGTTTTCAATTGTTTGGGGTGTATATGTGAATGAATTGCTGCTGGCTTATATGATAATTTGATACTTAACCTGCAGGGACCCCCAGGCTGATTTTGTCCCTGCAGAATATGTTAAGGGAGCCTTGCTTTCCTTGGGCAGTTAATGAACCTGTGAAGCCCTTTCCATCCCAGTGGCCCCAAGTTCATCTCAGAAACCCTCTCTGAAAAGTGCTCTCCTTTCTACATCCACGGCCAGCCTTACCTGCTGGTTGCGCAAAGCCTTCATCTCTTCCTTTCCAAATGTGAGCAATGTCTGCCTGCTGCCAATGCTCCTTCTCCTCCTAAGCTAAGCTCCTGGCTCCTCACCCCCACCTGAGCTAAAGCTTTTGTAGCAAAGAGATTAGCAAAGAGACAAACCCAGGAGCCATGGTCCAGCTCTCACCCTCCCAGGTCTGCAGTGGCCTTGTGGGCTGCAGAGGTTTTTGCTAAGACTCTGACTCTTTTAATGACCTGGAACAGTTCCTCTGGGCCAGCCCTTTGGGGACAGGGAGTGAGGGCGTGAGTCAACCTGTGTTTCCTGGTGTCTTTGTATGTGTCTTGTCTCAGAGTAGGACATGATTTGATCCTGTGAGTGGAAGTGGAAATTTTAAGCTGTAATTGGAGTTTGGGATTTTCAAAAATAGAAAGAGATAAGAAAGAGGCTGGGCTTCAGCTGTCATCCGCTGTCCTCAGCTGGTGTTTTCCACATTGAAAACCTCCCCAATTTTCCTTCTTTTCCTTTCAATTACATGATGATACTTGAAACAAGTACCAAGTTGGGGTTTTTTTTAAACATAAGCTTATTTTTTTTTCAGTCTCCTTATCCACATAGTTCTTTAGTGGGAAAAAAAGATTTTAAGAAACTCCAATCTCTGCAAAGCATTTGGTAAATTTATATAAATCATAGCTTACATATTCTTCAAAGCCTTCTCACATGCCTTTCTCTCTTGTTTCCTCACAAAAGCCCAGTTAGAGAGGCAGGATCGTTTTGCAAATAATAATTTGTCTTTCTTCTATAGATGAAAAAACAGAGTCCCCAGAGCTGGCTGATTTACTTAAGGTCACACATATTCTAGATGGCAGAATCAGAATGGGAACCCAGGTGTCCTGTCAACCCAGCTCTCCTTGTCTTTGCCCCACAATGTCACCTCCTTGAGGATTCCTCCCTGTGTTCCCCACCCCTCCTTTCAAGCCAGCTTAGAGGCCCCCAGGCTGTGTATCTATACCCACATCAGAACCATCTACTCACCTTCTCTAGACTGTGAGGTCTTACTCATCCTTGTACCTGCCAAGATTCCTAAACCATAGTAGGTGCTCAGGAGTGCTGGTTGATCACAAGAGTGGACGTCTCTAGGAGCTTTTTGATTGCCCATTCACAATGTGGTTTTAATTACATGACTCAGTGGAGAAATGAGAGGCCTGATGGCAAGGGTGATAGATGGCCATAGGCTGATGCATTCAGCCTCTTGTAGTTGCTCCTGGTGAGGGTTGGGTAGGAGTGGGGTGGAGAGTAGGGGCTTGGATTTGCTTGGAGGAGGGGAGAGGAGGGAGTGTGGTCCAGGATCTGCAAGGGTTCCACCAGCTGCCTGCTTGAGCCTAAGCATGGACCTTGCTTTAAAGATACATCCTTCTGGGGCATGCACACAGAGAGCTCAATGTGCCTCAGTGTTTTAATTGAGAGTCCCTCCATCCCCCAGCCTACAGGAGGAGAAGCCATCTTGTTCAGCCGTAATTGACCCACCTGCTTGCTAGCAGCACTGACACAATGTCCTTAGAGGGAGCTAATAGATGCCCTCTTTTAGCCAGCACAGATTGAACACCTGCTGCCCACCAGGCTTTGGGCCAGAGCTGAGGAATACAAAAGCGGAGCAGGTACTGACCTTCCAGGGCACTCAGAGAGGTCATGTCCTGACTTTGGTGACTCATTTATAAAGCCTCTTGCAGGCCCATTCAAGGTCATAGCTTTATACATACTTAGCCCCAAATATCCCTCACTACCTGTCTGGCCTCCAAGACTCTCAGCCAAGCAGGTACCACAACTGAGCTATGACAGGAATAATAGAAGGACAGAACCCCTCAGAGCTTACAGGAGGAGTGCACCAGAGCCTGTTGCAGCCCTGGAGGCAGAGCCCATGCATGGCTTCTGGGAAAGTCTGTGACCAAAGTAAGCAACCAGCATTTTATTTTCCATTGCAGGTTTTAAATACTGGGGAAATATTTTTTTTAAAGTCAAAGCAAAACAGGATTGCAGTCTGGGGGTCCCCAAGACTACCCTCAGGTTTAATAACTTGCTACAAGGACTGAGGACTCAGCAAAACTGTTAGAATCATGGTTATGGCTTAACTACAGTGACAGGATACAAATTAAAACCAGCAATGGGTAAAGGTGCACAGGAAGAGTCCAGGCACAAGCTTCCAGTTGTCGTTTCCCAGTAGGTTGTACAGATACCACTTACTTCTCCTAGCAAGGTTGTGAGGCAACATCACAGAGTATTGCCAAAGGGGAAAGCTCCCCCAAGCCTTGATATCCAGGGTTTTTATTGGGTGTCAGTAAATAGACATGGCTAACTACCTTCATGGTCTCCATGCCTTTCCAGAGGTCAAGTTGAGTTGGTACCACATGGCCCAAGGTCTTCACCATAAACCACATTGTTAGCATAGATTACCTGGTGTAGCCCACAACCCCAGGTAAACCAAGACAGTCTTCTAGGCAGGACATTCCAAGGAGTTAGAGGTTACCTCCCAGGAGCTGGGCAAGGGCCAAACGTATCTTTGGGCATGGTTAATACTTCATTGCATAAGAGTCACAGAAGGACCTAGTACAGCTGCAGAGGCCCCAAAGCTCAAAGCAAAGGCAAAACCAAGACTTTGTCAGACATACAGAAGATATCTCTGAACTTCTGAGGTCATTTCAGAATTCAAGGAACAATTGTGTGTGTATTTGTGTGTGCATGTCCAGGTATTTGTGTGGATGGTGGTGTGTGTGTGCCTGCAGTATGTATCCATATGTATCCATGTATCCTGTTGACATATCCACAGACACACAATGACAGTGGCTCAAGAGTCCCAGAGGAACTGTGGCAGCTGGGCAGGTGCAGTGCTATGAATGAACCATCTGTGACATCCCAGAGGTAGAAGTAATGCATTGAAAATGAGTATTTCTTTCCATGTGGGCCAATTGGTTTTCAGAGGCACCTTGTTACTGTCAGAATGAGTCACATGTGGGAAGCTGAGGGCCAAATTAAGTCTGTGAACCTAAAATCAGGCACTCAGTGAATCTAGAGTTTAAAATAAGAAGACAACCTCATTTGGGGAAACATTGAACCAGGAAATTAAATGGCTTCAAGGAGAAACAGAGGTTCCTGCCTGTGCTGGCCAAAGAGTGGTTGGTGCAGGGGACTGGAAAAGCAGTCCTGCCTGGTTCCCAGGGACCCACTGGTTTTGATGGGCTGCTTGATTCCCATTTAGCTGTCCAAAAGTTTTGGTGTTCACAGCTCTTTGACACCTCTCTGGGCAATGTGGGGAGTTTTCCTCACTGCACATCAGGTACAGGGCTACTCACCCAGAAATGAGAAATTTGAAAAATATATATACAATGGCTCGATGGCTCTAAGAAGCTGGTGACTTAGGCTTGCATATTTTGAAAATGTTTCCGTGATTTTGATGCCGTAGATGGGGTGGCCTGAGGGACGTAGCAAGTAATGAGGCTGGAAAGCTAGAGACAGGCCTGTTCTTCATGGTCTGGGATGCTATGCTAAGGAGTTTGTACTTTATCTTAGAGGCAGTTAAAGTTTTTAGCAGCTGAGTGGCAGAGTCAGATTTGCAAATCAGAAAGACAACTTTGGCAGCCATATGTAGAATAAAAGGAGAAGAGCAGGAGATAGAGTGGGGTTGGGTTTAGGAGTCCATTTTAGTACTCCAGGCTTGAGGGGATGGAGGAGAGGCAGGCTGAACTCAAAGAGCAGTTTTGGAGTTAGAACCAGCAGGATTTGGTCTGGTTGTTGGGCTGGGTAAAGCTTCTTCATTTAGTGCCGTGGGGAGGGGAGACAGGTGATGATTCTGTTAACAGAAATAGGGAACTTAAGGAAGGGAGCATGTTTGGGGAGAAGACAATGAAGCCAACTTTTGAAGGGTGAGTGAAATTCACATGGAGGTGGCCAATGGCATATTGTATCTGAGTCTGGAAGCTAACAGGAAAGTCGGGGCCTGGTACAAATTTGTGACTATTCATCTGCAGGGGACAATTAAAGTTAGGACTCTGGGAGATGCTATTCATGAACTTATCCATGAACCACAGGCCTAGAATGAAGCACCATGGGTGTACGGTTTTGCTTCTTGGGGCTGCAGTCTTGGGATCACCTTCCCAGCTGTATCAGTCCATTCTAACATTGCTATAAAGAAATACCAGAGATTGGGTAATTTATAAAAGAAATGAGGTTTAATTGGCTCATGGTTCCACAGGCTGTACAGGAAGCATGATGCTGGAATCTGTTCAGCTTCGGGGGAGACCTCAGGAAACTTACAATCATGGCAGAAGGTGAAGGGGGAGCAGGCTGGTCACATGGCCAGAGCAGGAGCAACAGAGCAAATGAGTGGGGAGGTGCCACACACTTTTAAACAACCAGATCTCACAAGAAGAACATACTCGCTATCACCAGAACAGCACCAAGGGGATGGTGCTAAACCACTCATGAGAAATCCACCCTCATGATCCAGTCACCTCCCACCAGGCCCCACATCCAACACTGGGGACTGCAGTTTGACATGAGATTTGACTGGGGACACAGATCAAAACCATATCACCAGCTGACTATGTCCTCTGCCTCCTAGAGCCCCACTCATGATGAAGGCCTTCTGGAGCCCTTTCTTCTCGATTTCC